>NW_027555958.1:393731239-396551239 GCF_003287225.1 Phascolarctos cinereus | reverse complement strand
CTTGCTATCCCAAGTAACTATTTTCAAACTTTTCAAATGATGAGATTCTGTTCACCTTCAAGATTCTCCATCAGAAATGAGAACATTTTCTTGTTGATGATTAAGAATTTAGAGTGAGCTTTGTAAAACAGATTTTTACATTTACTACACACAACAGCCATCAAATGATGGATCATTCAGCCTAGGAAGCTGGTCAGGGCTGTGAGGATATATGTCTACTCTTCTGGAAAGCATTTTTATAATAACAATAACAATAATAAATGGCAAACATCTACTTAGCACTATTTATGTGTCAAGTATTGTACTAGGAAGTTTACAGTTATGATCTCATTTGTTCCTCACAACAACCCTGAGAGGTAGAGGCTATTATTTCCACTATTTTACAGATGATAAAACTGAGGCAAACAGATCTTGGTATACTGCTAGCCTCCATACAAGTCTTTGAAATAGTTTTCTGAAAATGTCTTCTTTCGTAGGGAAATGTCCAGAGGTGCCTATATGCCACAGAGAAGGGATCTTGCCATTGATCATTTTCAAATCCAAGACAACACTCGATAGACTGATACTAATTTTCAATAAGAAAGAATTAAATATCAATTGGCTCTAAGGAAGACATACTTGAAGTCAAAGATGCTCACAAATGGCATAGAAGTATCAGTTTCTGTCTGAGGATATTCCCCCTGGTTCCCCTTTTTCCTCTATTGTCTAATACCTCCCTCTTTCACTAGTAATTTTAACACAGTACTTGGCATACCATGAGCACTTGATGATTTCTTGTAAATTGATTCATAGTTGTATGATCTTGAATAAGTAATCTTCACCCTCTGAGTCATAGTTTCCTCATTTATTAAATTAGGACTTTGGACTAAGAGCTCTCTAACAACTTTTTAGCTCTAAATCTTGAGATCATAAGGTCTTATATAGTTGGAAAAGCTTTGAATATGGAACTATGGATACCATGTTTGTCTGCTTGCTAAAGACTTGATTAGACAGGTTAAGAGATACTTTTTTCCCAGATAGTTGGCCAGTAAGTATTTCTTTTTTTTTGTGGGAGGGGTGGCATGGATAAGGGCAGAAGAACTTATGAAGATCATTAGTGATGGTTTGAATTGGTTAAGGGAAAATACACACTGTTAAAATGAATAATTGCTTTCCATTTTTTAAACATTTCTATTAAACCATACATAAAAAACCTCAAACAATAATATCCTGGAAAAAAAGCATTCCAAAGGTGCTAAATGTATATTCATGCAAAGTCAATTTTGTGAACTGGGTCAAGAGAGAAGAGTCACAGCAGACTATTTGAGAAAATTGAAAAGGTAATTCTCATTATGGTAGAGAGTCACAGCACTTTCAAAATGCAATCCCAGGCAACTAATAGACACTCAATAAATACTTGTTGAATAATTGCCTAAACAAGTAGTTGTAACAGCTATAGCTGATGTTGAAATGATGAACAGAAGCATATGCTACAATAGACATATATGCAGGTGGCAAACGCTAACCACATAGGCCTCATGGTAGATACTGTGTTAGTGTTGGGGCAACAAAGAAAGGCTTTGCTCTTTAGGAGCTCATATTTTAATGTTAAAATTCATGTGTCAGTTGAGTTCATGTTAATGGTAAGAAATTTGCTCATTGTTCTTTTCAAATTTTCCAGATAATCTCAGTTTAAGAGATGTATTTGGATTCCAAGCACTCCTTTCAGTCTGCAACACTCAGAATAAGTTATTTTGGCCCCACTTCAGAAAGCAAATATGACATTTAGCTATCTAACTACAATATGTTTAGTAAGAGAAGAGTTTCGGGTTTTACAAATGAAAATATGGCATTGTATTGAATTGATCAAGGTCATTTCAGATTTTTGTTTCAATTCACTCATTGATTAAATTTTACCATTTCTATATCCACAATACATATTATGTGGTCTCAGCTTCATTTCCAATTGCTGCTACTACTACTCTAATTTAGTCCCTAACTACCTCTCAGTGAGACAATAACCTACTAATCAATCTCTCTTCCTCCAGTCTCTTCCTATTCCAATTATTATACTCAATGTTTAAGGGGTTGAATGAATTCCTGTTGATTAATTAATGATTGATTAACTAAAGTATTACTATATTATTGCCACTGTTCTTACTCAAATCCCCAATGGATTTCCTTATATACAGTATATAATCCCAATGGTTTCAGCTGGAAATCAAGGTTCACAACAATTTAGCTTCCAACTACCATTCTAACTTTATTTCCCACTACTTCTCTACCATCAAACCATTCTGCTCCTCCTTACTGCACTCATCACTAACACATCAGATGAAATAATTTCTACCTCTAAAATAATCATTATTTCTTCTGAATTAATGTAGCATTTTGTACTTCTAATTCTATTTTCATATTCTACTTTGTATTACAATTATTTATGCACATGTTGTTTATCTACTATTAGACTAGACACCACATGGAGATGAAGACTGTATCTTATTCTTCTTATTTCTCATATAACCGTGCTTATAGTACCGTACTTAAAAAGCATTTGGTAAAAAAATAAATAAATAAAAATAGAAAGCACGTGATAGTAGAATTAATAGAAACACAAACCTGAGCAGTATGCTGTATCAACCTCATTCCTGCTCTTAGAAAACACAATCTTAATTTTTGTGTGTGTGTGTGTGAAAATGATTCCTCAAAGAATCAACTTAAAAGAGTTTAAAAGGAAGGTATTACAAAAATACAAAATGTTTTGGACTAATTTTTGGATTCTCAAGTAAACATTATATAATTTAACTTTTCTCCACTGTAATAGTTATCATTTCAATAGTTAGAAAAATATCCCATTTGTTTTTCAACCTGATTGGCAAGATCTGGTTACCCAAAGTATTTTGGTCACTTAATAAATCTTTAAAGTTTTATTTCCAAAAACATGCCACTCAAAAATATATTTTTTTCTAGTAAGAACGTATTTTATTCACTGTAGTGAAAAAATCAACAATAATGTACAACATTAATATGAACCTATTATTAAAAAAACTAAAAATTAAATAAAATGACATAAGAAATTGATCAGGTTTTACATTTTTTTCAAATATATAGAAATCAACAATTTTATAAGATATTCTGTGATTGTAAAAATGTATTTTGAGGTAGAATTCTATTCTTAAAATAGTAGACCATTCCCAGTTCATAAGGTTGCTAGAAATCTAGCTTCAGATAATTTTTTCAAGCAGGGTATATAGATATATTTCTTCAGAAACAGGCATTAATTTCGTAACCAATCCACATAATCAAAGGAAAATAATTGTTTGCTTTTATTGAATTCAAGTCAAGTAAAAAAATATTAATTGCTTATTGCGTGACAGGCACAAGCATAAAGACAATTTCAGCCCTCAAGGAGCACCAGATACCAACTCATAACTGGTATCTAAAAACTAGGCGTGGGGTGGGAATAGACAAGCATAAAGTCCTTTTGTGAATTGTACTGTAAATACTGGCAAGCAACTAAGTGGTGCAGTGGATAGAATGCTGGGCCTGAAGTCAAGAAGACTCATCTTCCTGAGTTCAAATTTGGCCTCAGACACTGATTAGCTGTGTGACCCTAAGCAAGTTACTTAACCTTGTTTTTCTGTCTTTGCTCATCTGTAAAATGAGCTGGAAAAGGAAATGGCAAACCAATCTAGTATCTCCAAATGGGGCATGAAGAGTAGGACATAATTGAACAACAACTGTGGAAATTGTTTTCCTCAGTTGAGCCAAGAAGAAAGTCACAATTGGTTTCCTCTTCGAGTATGTATGTATAATCACTCAATGTGAGTTAAATGGTGAGACAGGATTGCCAGCCAGATAGAGACCTATTAAATGCCTCAAAATTCTGTAGTCATATGTATGAAAAGAAAAGTGGAAGTCAAAGAAAATACTTCTCTTAAATGACCATTGTCTAAGTATTATTACACTCTACGGATACAGAGCAGGAATGAAATAAAAATGATCATGTTTGGCATAGGAAGAAAGCAAAGGAATATGATCTATAAAAGAAAAATGAATAGATAGGAACAGCTTACTATAGAAATGAGTCCATCTATCATCTGAATCTGAAGTCAAATTTTAAGGTGCTGGTAATATATAGAATAATTCTTAATATTTGGGATGATAAAATTTTGAGCTTGAAGAGACCTTATGGATCATCTCATACAAAGCTCTGATATCACAGGTGACCAAATAGAAGTGATGACTTATCCAAAGTGATATCTCAGGTATTCCTGATCTTCAAGTATGTGAAAGGAAAAAAAATAAAGAGGTACCTTCTACCATCTCAAAACCAGTTGGTGGTAATGAATTAAGATAACTAAGTGATGAAAATGTTAAAAAAAAAAAGCTCACTATTACTCTACTTCATGAAGCTGATTCTCATAATTGTTTAGATCAAGGTAAAAAAGAAATTCAGCCAGCATGTAAAGAGATTGTGAACTAGTATCATTCTTATGAGAGTTCTGGTCATCCTTACTGGCTTCCAGAGACAAGCCTTGTGCTTTTTTGTTTGTTTGTTTGTTTGTTTTGTTTTTGTTTTTGTTTTTTGTTTTTTGTTTTTCTGAGCTTCTTACCCTTTTATTTTTATTTTATTTTATTTCATTGTCATTGACTTTTTTGGAAATCTGGTCAAGCCTACATGCTACCTTGCAGAATTATGTTGTAAGAGAATGAAATTATACATGATTTCAAAGGAAACCAATTATGTTAAAATATAATTATTAAAATATTTTTTTCTAAATTCATTGATCCCAAGTTAAGAACCACTGCATTATGGGTTTGTTTATAAAGTAATTATTACTATGACATAATAACCCAGTTAAATATTAAAATTCAAATATTAAATCACTTATATGTGAATATAGACACTGAATGGATGAAGCTCAAAATATGGAACTAGCAGGCCTGTCTTCAACACCTGGCTCTTTTCTTTGCTGTTTATGTAACTTTTATAATTCTCTTATCTTTTATGGGCCTGAGTTGTCTCTTGAGGGAATTAGACTAGACAATCTTTTAAGGTCTGTTGCAGTTCTAAATGTATGGTGCTGGATTAAAACCTTCATGAATTTCACAAATTAATTTGGAAAATTGTTGTGCAACACAGGTATTCCATTTTTCTTGATTAATATCAATCTTATATCAATTACTTGTATTATTTAACATCAAATCATGGTTCTGACACCTATTAAATGTATGCACTCATAGACAAGTCATCAACTTCTCTGATTCTCAGTTTTCTCATCTGTGAAATGGGCTTTGAAGAGAGTAAAGATCTTGCCATACATTCCTCAAAAAACTGTCATAAGGAAAGAGATCTGTATGAACCTGAAAGCTCTGTATATATTTGAATTAATTTATTATGATTATGTGTGGGGGAGAGTTGAAAACATTAAGAATAATTCCTATGTGCAGAAACTAGGCATAGATCAAAATCTCACACCACATACCAAAATAAAGTCAAAATGGGTTCGTGATTTAGATATAAAGGCTGATACTATAAGCAAACTGGGAAATCAAGGAATACTTTACTTATCAGATTTGTGGAGAACAGAAGAATTCATGACCAAACAGGAGATAGAGAACATTATGAAATGCAATGATTACATTAAATTGAAAAGTTTTTGCACAAAGTCAGTGCAACCAAGATTAGAAGGAAAGTAGAAAATTGGGAAAGAATTTTTACAACCAGTCTCTCTGATTAAGGGCCTTATTTTTAAAAAATATAGAGTCAATTGTATAAGAATACAAGTCATTCCCCAATTGATAAATGGTCAAAGGATATGAACAGACAGTTCTCAGATGAAGAAATTAAAGCCATCTATAGTCATATGGAAAAAATACTGTAAATCACTGTTGATTACAGAATTGCAAATGAAAACAACTCTGAGGTAACACATCACACCCATTGGATTGGCCAAGATGACAAAACAAGAAAATCATAAATGTTGGAGAAGATGTGGGAAAATTGGAACATTAATGCATTGTTGGTGGAGTTGTGAAATGATCCAACCATTATGGAGAGCAATTTGGAACTGTGCCCAAAGGGCTATAAAAATATGCATACCTTTTGACTCAGCAATAGCACTTCTAGGGCTGTATCCCAAAGAGATCACACAAATGGGAAAACGACCCACATGTACAAAAATATTTATAGCAGATCTTTCTGTGGTGGCAAAGAATTGGAAATTGAGAGGATGCTCATCAGCTGGGGAAAGGCTGAACAAGTTGTGGTATATGAATGTAATGGAATACTATTGTGCTATAAGAAATGATGAACAGGCAGACTTCAGTAAAACCTGGAAAGACTTCTATGGTCTAATACTGAGTGAAGGGAGCAGAACCAGGAGAATGTTGTACATAATAACAGCCATATTGTGTGATGACTAATGTTGATAGACTTAACCCTTCTCACAATGCAAGGATCTAAGACATCTCCAAAGGTCTCATGATGGAAAATGCCATCCATGTCCAAAGAAAGAATTGTGGAGTTTGAATATAGATTGAAGCATACTGTTTGCTATTTTTTTTATCTTCTATTTTGTTTTGTTTCCTCTTTCTGATGGTTCCTCCTATTGTCTCTAATTCTTCCTTATAACATCATTAATGTGAAAATATGTTTAATAGGGATGTATATGTATAGCCTATATCAGATTGCATGCTGTCTTGGGGAGGGAGGTAGAGAAGGAAGGGGAGAAAGATTTAAAACTCGAAAGCTTATGGAAGTGATTGTTGATAAATCAAAATAAATTAATTAAAAAAAGAATAATTCCTCTGTAATCCATTTGTTTGATGATCCTTCCATTTTCATTTTAGATTCATTTTCTGTCTTACTGTGGCTACTACAGCTATTTATCTGGAGTATTTAAGGTCAGTAGGATAGTCTAATTTTTTTGGCAACATGCCAAGTAATGAGAAATCAAAACGGAAAAACATAATTATGATTGAATATCAGAGTGAATATCAATTGTAATTATTCTTTATTATGTTTTATTTCCTAGGAGATCTTGGCCCAGGTTTCCTTTGATATAATTATACATTCCCTTGGCCTTCCAGACAGTCTATATTTTATTATGAGGTGCTTATTCTATCTTTTTGAATGACACATTACACTACATATTATCTCAAAATTTAACTCCCTTGACTTTTGAATAATAACATATTTTCTCATTCTCAAAAAAAAAATCCAAGATAGATTTTTAAGTGGTTATGGAGAGTCAAGATTGCCCAAATATTACATTGTGTTAACTTTCTTTAAATTTGTTTTTTTTTTTATTATTTTAGTAGATGTATCTATATAGAATTGAGCTGGTAGGTAAAAGGAACAACATCATTTTTTAAAAATGCTTTGTTAATCAGGCTACCAAAGTAGGGGAAATGGTCTGTCTTGTCACAAAAAAAGAGTAACTATTGTGTCTAATGAGCTTAAAGTTGTCATGAATTTTTAAATTATTTTAAGTTTTTCAAAATATTTTTTAATTGTAATAGTGTCCTAAAAAATTACAATTGTCAATCTATGATGACAATAAATAGCTAAAAGTTGGAAGATTCAAACATCTGGGTATTTTATAAACTTAATATAAAACATACTACCAAACATGAATACATTTGGAAGCATTTGGAAGCTTACTTGAACTTTGAACTTTTGCTCCAGAAGTGTGGTATATTATTTCATAGATTTAGATCTGGAGGGGGCTTAGCAGTCAACTAACAAAACCTCCTCCTTTTTCAGTGAGGGAAACTGAAGCACAGAGACTTAAGTGATATTTCCAGCATGATACATGTAGTAATTTTCAAAGCCAAGATTTGAACTCTTAGACTACACATACAGGATATATACTTTTTCCCCGGTACCTTGCTGCCTAAAGAAAACAACAACAATAACATCAAATCACTACACCCTTTCTAAGAGTCATTCCTAATTCTAGGATGTCCATCTTTACTTATGATACTGGAATCTGTCATTTTGAGTCATTTCTGTTTTTTTATTTTTTTTATTAATTCATTTTGATTTATAAACAATCACTTACATTAGCTTTTGAGTTTTAAATTTTTCACCCTCTTGTTCCCCCCTTCCTCCCCAAGACAGCTCGCAATCTGATATAGGCTATACATATGCTTTCCTATTAATCATATTTTCACATTAGTGATGTTCTAAGGAAGGATTAGAACCAATAAGAGGAACCATCAGAAAGAGGGAACAAAATAAAACAGAAGAAAAAAATAGCAAATAATAAGCTTTGATCTGCATTCAAACTCCTTTGTTCTTTCTTCAGATGTGGATATCATTTTCCATCATGAGAGATTTTAGGATGTCTTAGAAAATATATTTTATTTTTAAAAATATAAATGAACAAATGAAAATAAATATATATTACATTTTTGTAAAATATAGAGAATTAAGTAAAATTTATAAGACTACAAGTCATTCCCCAACGGAGTCATTTTTATGTAGAGACACTTGAAGCACCTTAGAGCACACTCAGCCAGCATTCCAGACCAAAAAAAAAAGCATAGAAGCTTAGAGTGGTCATATTTCAGGCATTTATGATATTGGGGCCCTTCCCCTCACCCCCACTCCTAGAGCATGTGCATCCTCTTACACTTACTGCTTCCTATTGTCCAGGAGGACTCAGCATTGTGCTGTGTGGTGTTGAAAATCATTTAATTAGCTATTAATCTAGAAAGAGTATTGTAGATAACTAAATGAGGTGACCTGCAACCCTAAGAACTTTTCTGTACTGATGGTTTTCAAGTGAGCTGTATTCATCTGAACTTCTTGGTAAAGGATAGTTGATTACTTCCCCCAACTAGAATAATAGCACTAGTTTCTTTTGTGTTCATTCTTTCCTTATCTAAGGTTAAGGAGTGAGGGGTACATTGCACTCACTCAGGCAATCAGAGAACTAGGAAGATCAATCATACTCACCAGAGACATTCAACCAGAACTCAGAGTGAGTAATTTAATCCAGATTGTAGTGGTTGACAGAGAGGAAATATGTTGAAGATAACAACAGCGTCAGGTATAATGTTCCCTGTATGATGGAGAAAACTTCTAGCTGTGGAGTCTTGAAAGTCAACGTTCTTTGGATTCAGGCATAGAGCTACACTTAAGAGGAATATCACAAGGATTTCATGAAGGAAAAAAACAATTCCCAAGGATTTCCAAGGCCAGCAGATAGGCGATATCTCTTGACCATGCATGCATCCTACTTTTATTCCTCATTCCCACTGTGCTATAAATTCGGGCTATGTGGTACAGTGCCTAGAGTGCAGGCCCTGAAGCTAAAAGGACTGGAATTCAAATATGGCTTAGACACCTATTAGCTGTGTGACCCTGGACAAATCACTTAACCTCATTTGCTTCAACTACTCATCTGTAAAATGAGCTAAAGAAGGAAGTGACAAACCACTCCAATATCTTTGCCAAGAAAACCCCAAATGGGGTCATGGAGAGGTAGACAAGACTGAAATGACTCAACAAAAAACCATTCTCCTAAGAATTGTGTGTGCGCCCACACAAAGGGATAATGTGTCCCCTGGACTGTGGGGTTGGGGGGGGGAGGAGTGGTATATTATATAGCTATTATTTTTACTACACATTCTCATTTAATGCCACCTTTAAGAAGCTAATAAAGTCTTACTGGTTCATTGACAGCAAGGGGTATATTACATGGAGGCACTTAAGCAGCAGTTTTCAAAAGGACAAACCCTAGGTTACCTAGAGACCTAAGGGGAGAAATAATATCACCATAACCATCACTACCCCCAGGGAACCCAACCTGCCAGGGCAATGAGATTTCGGTGAGTGGCCCAGAAATACATGGAAATTGTTATCATTCTCCTTATGGGTATTAAACAACTATTAGATCAAACTTTGAATATTGATTGAATTTATTCAATTTAGCTGCTAAGATATAAATATTTACTTATAATTTATCATTAAAATGTTGGTTGTCTACTTTGAAAAGTTTTGTTTTATGTCATTTTTAGTGTCTTTAAATAGAATTTCTGCCTGAAGGGAGGGGAGGAACCAAATTATATAACATGTTTTGATATATGATTCTTTTCAACAGTAATTATTGCAATGGATAGCTAAATACTAATCCTGCCTACAGTCAACAAATACCCAATTTATTTTATAGATTCTGTAATTATAAGCAGATTGTTCATCTCAGTTCTAATGCCTTTATTCATTATCATCATTTGAGAGAAGGCATATATACATATATATATATATATATATATATATATATATATATATATGTATGTATGTACGTATGTGCATGTAATGTTTTTTATCAGATCATTATGAGTGTATATCTAAAGTAATTTTCTTAGTTGCTTCTATTTTTTTATATAAAACGATCCTTGTGCTGACATAGTGTTAATAGTAACAAAATCATCAGCAATTTATAGCTAACCTTGATGAGAAAAATTAAGTGAACAGTTTGGAAATAAAAAAAAACTGTATCAAGAAAAAGAAATCATTTCTCTCAAATAAAAAGTTTTATTATCTTGTCATCTAACATCTAGTGCATTAGTCTTTCCATCTGTGAAATTGGCTTACAAGTAAAAACACTAATTACTTACAGGGTTCATGTGAGGGAAATAATTTGCAGTTGTTAAGCACTGGATAAATTTGACTTGGTCCCATTACTATCTTTTACATATTATGAAAAGGAGTAGCTCAAGTCTTCTCATTAAGCTGCCAATATAAATAAAACTGCCAAATGAAAACCCTGCAGAAAAATTTGAGGCTATACCTACCTTATATAATTTGGGCATTTCTTAGAGGCCAATATGGATTCATAGTTAAACAGGAGATTCAAAGAGATATGAATATGATTTGAAACATTACATATTGAATAAATATAAGAACTCTCAATATTCTTCCACGTTGAGCAATATTAGATAGAAAATGAGAGTTGCTACAATTATGTGGAAATTTCTGTTTTAAGAAAAAGTAAATCCCTAGAATTATCTGGGGAACTACTGAAAAAAGGATTTCCTAAAAAAAAAAATAAAAACCTGCAAGAAGAAATAGTAAGAGATATCCCACTTAAAATAACTCTAGATGGTATAGAGTACCTGGGAGTATACCTGCCAAAACAAATGCAGGGGCAATATGAACAAAATTGTATATTAAAAATGTATACAAATAAAATCATATTTAAATAATTGGAGAAATATTAAAATTGTTGGGAAAACTGGAAAACAGTTTGGCAGAAATTGGACATAGACAAATATCTTACACCATGTACCAAGAGAAGGTCAAAATGGATACATGACCTAAATATAAAAGGAGATATCACAAGAAAAAAATAGAAGAACATGAAACATATTACCTATCAGACTCATGGACAGGAGAATAATTTATGAATAAACAAGAGATAGAAAGCATGGGAAGGTGTAAAATAGATAATTTTGATCACATTAAATTAAAAAGATTTGGTCCAAATAAAACAAATGTTGCCAAGATCAGAAGGAAAGCAGAAATTTGGAGAAAATTTATATAGACAGTTTCTCAGATAAAGGTCTCATATCTTTATGTATATATATATATATATATATATATATATATTATATATATATATATATTATATAATATAATATATATAATATATCAAATCTAAAAGAATATGAGTCATTCCCCAATTGATAAAAGGTCAAAGGATATGAAAAGGCAGCTTTCATTTTTTTAATGTTACACATGTACAATGATGTTAAACATATTTCCACATTAGCCATGTTGTGAAAGAAGAATCAGAACAAAAGAGAAATACTACAAGAAAGAAAAAAAAAGGAAAATAGTATGCTTCAATCTACATTCAGACTACATAATTCTTTCTTTGAATGTGGTCAGCCTTTTCCACATGAGTCTTTTGGAATGGTCTTTGATCATTGTATTGCTGAGAAGAACTAAGTCTATGCTACCTGATCATTGCACAATGTTACTGTTACTATGTATAATGTTCTCCCAGTTCTCCTCACTTCACCCAGCATAAGTTCATGTAAGTCCAGGTTTTTCTTGAACCTGAACAGGCAGCTTTCTGATGAAGAAATCAAAACAATTTAGAGTCATATGAAAAAAATGCTTTAAATCATTATTGATTAGATAAACGTAAATTAAAACAACCTTGAGATATCATTTTACACCTATCAGATTGATAAAAGGATTGCCAGGGGAAAGTGACAAATTTTGGAGGAAATTTGCAAAAATTGGGACAATAATTCACTGTTAGTAGAACTGTGAATTAATCTAACCATTTTGGAGGGCAATCTAAAATTACAGCCAAAAAGTTATTAAACTACCTCTACCCTTTGACCCAGCAATGCCACTACAAGGTCTGTTTCCAAAGATGAGTAGGAAAAATATGGAAAAGAACTTTATGTTCTAAAATATTTATAGCAGCTCTCTTTGTGGTGGCAAAGAACTAGAAATTGTGGCCATACCTGTCAACTTGAGGAATGGTTAAACAAGTGTTGATATGTGATTGGGGGGGAATCCTACTTTGCTATAAGAAATAATTTGAGGATCTTAGAAAAACATGGATAGATTTGCTCTAAATAATGAAAAGTAAAATGAACAGAACCAAGAGAATATTCTATACAGTAACAACATTGTTTTAAGAATAATTTTGAGTGACTAAGTTTTTTTGACTATTGTAAATGCCCAAATTAACTACAAAGGATATATAAAAGAAGAGAAAGAAGTGGTAAAAGAAGTATGTATTGAATGATTTTACATGTACATATGTATAATATATACATATGCACACATACATATTATTTGTGTCTAATGGTAGTCATCTCTAGGGCAGGTTGAAGGAGAAAAAAGGAAAAAAGTTTACATAAAAACTTTAGTATATATTTTAAAAGAATAGCAAGTCATATATAACAGATTTGTAGTTTCACGTATAATTATCTTTTTTATTATATTATGTTATGGAAATGTTGGTTTTATTCCATAAATTAAAAATAAAATAAAAAATTTTTAAAAAGATAAAAAGTTCAATATTACATGTTAATCATTTTGGCTTGCTTCTGTTAAAGTTTCCTTAAATTTCTCTCAATACCGAAACACACAGAATCATGGAATTACGATTGGGAAGTTCTACAGAATTCATATAGATCAGCCTTATCACTGGACACATGAGGAAATATGGCCCAGGGCAGTTAGTCTTGCACAAAGTCACATAGGGGGGATGAAAGAGAAGGATGATTTAGATCTAAAAGTTAAGATCTCTAAGGGCAGGGAGTTTTTGTTGTTGTTTTTGCTGTTATTGTTGCTGTTCATGGTGGTGGTGGTGATGGTTGGTGGTGGTTGTTAGTTGTTGTAGATGATGATGATGGTGATGTTGTTTTACCTTTCTTTGTATCCTCAGCATACAATGTCTGGTGCATAATAGGAACTTAATAAATGTTCATTGAATCTGACTTCAGAGCCAGTGTTCTATATACTATTTTATATTGCATCTCCTACTAAACATAAAATTATATTTGACCTAATAATCAACTTGTTTTCTTCTTAACTTCTTAATCAATTAAAAATATTACATATTCTCTTTGGTAAGCTGTAGAGACTTCCCAGAAATATGGGAATGACAATAAGGACATGGACTTAGGCTAAATAAAAGAGGACAGGAATGTGCAAGTAACCCATCTAGAAAGCTTCATCAATATTTGTTTGCCATAAATATATACATATTGTTTAGTCTTCCATTTTATTTTAAAAGTGAAATAATCACTTAAAGTATCCTGAAATAAATTATAACTTTAGATACAAAAGTCTTTAAAACCACATTCTGATATATTTTTGGAACTGAAAAGATATTGATTTTGTTCACTTTTTTCCCTTTTAAAAGTAACAAATCAACCTAGGAGGGATGGGGAGCTCGCATGAACAAAACTTTAAGGACCCAAAGAGAAATGACTTCAGTGAGCAAAAAATACATTGTCCCAAAAAAAAGGTTAATATGAGTGCACAGGGAGCTAGCTCATCAACAAACTTAGGTTTAAAAGATATATATTTGTAGAGAAGATTCAAGCAAGGTCAAATAACAATGATTTTTTTTTTTTCAAATGGCTATGCGCAGTAAGAATACTTTTCAGAATGCTATACTCAGGTTGAATTAAGTCTGTCAAGGAAATATAAGAACAATGAAAGTAGCTAATTTTGTTTTTAACCGAATTGGAGGGAAAGAGGGTGAAGGAAGATATCACATGACCAACTTAATAGGGATCAGGCAACGATTACTTATACCAGAGAGAATCTGGAGTTCTTTCTTACTTTGCTTCTATTGTATCTACCAATAATAATACTTTTTGGAGGAAGAACAAGCAAAAACGAATGATAAGGAGTTGATTTCTCAGATAAGTAGTAAGATATTATACAGTTGTGTTTCCAGGCATTGGGCCTAGATGAACTATTCCCCAAAGCATTGAGAGAAAAAAAAAAGAGGAAAATGTGATCACTAAATGATCTTTTCAAGTGATTTTTGAAAATATATGGAGAATGAAAGATGGAGCACAAGAGTAGGGAAGGGTAAATGGTGTCCTTATTCAAAAAGTGAAGAGAAAGAGGTCTGAAAACTAATGGTCAATCAATATACATTTATTAAGCACCTATTATTTGCCAGGCACTGTACTACCAAAACCATTGTAACAAACACATAGATAAGAAAAACAATTAACATGTTAGTCATGTCAAAAAATATGTCTCCTGCATCATGAGATCACCTCTCAGTGAGGTGGTAAATGACTTAATTTTCTTTTTTTTAATATAGTATTTCATTTCTCCCCAATTACATGTAAAAACAATTTTTAATATTAGGTTTTTTTTAAATTTTGAATTCCAAAATCTATCCCTCCCTCCCTCCACTTCCCTCTCCCTAAGATGGTAAGCAATCTGATACAGATTTTATGTGTGTAAGTTTGTAAAATATTTTCATAATAGTCATTTTGTGTGAGAAGGGAAAGAGAAAGAGAGAGAGAGAGAGAGAGAGAGAGAGAGAGAGAGAGAGACAGACAGAGACAGAGACAAAGAGACAGACAGAGAGAAAGAGAGAAAGAAAGAGAGAGTAAGAGAGAGAGAGAGCGAGAAAGAAAAGAAAGAAAGAAAGAAAGAAAGAAAGAAAGAAAGAAAGAAAGAAAGAAAGAAAGAAAGAAAGAAAGAAAGAAAGAGAAGAAAGAAAGAAAGGAGAGAGGGAGGGAGGGAAGAAGGAAGGAAGGAAGGAAGGAAGGAAGGAAGGAAGAAAGGAAGGAAGAAGAAAGAGGGACAGAAGGAAGGAAGAAAGAAAAAAATAGTATGCTCCAGTCTGTATTCAAACATCAGTTCTTTCTTTAGAGGCAGATAGCATGTTTTATTATGAATTCATTGGGATTATCATGAATCATTGTATTGCTGACAATAGCTAGTGACAATTTTCTACATACATATTTTTCACTGAAATGTATAAAATATCCTGCATAAAAGGGGTTGTCATAGCTCTTTTTGTCCTTGAACCCTTATTATCAATTGGCATGTAGTTGGTAATAAATTATTCGTGAAGTCAATTGGATTTAATTGATAGGGTGAGATATGACATCTGTCTTCAAGGATTTGAAGTTTATCACATGGAACAAGGATTGGACTTGATCTACTCCCCAGCTAAGAAAGAATGACTAGGGAAAATGTGTGGAACTTGCAAAGAGCCATATTTCATCTTGACATGAGAAACACTTCCTAAGAAGTAGAGCTATCCAAAAAATGGAAGAAGGTACTGTCACTTCACTTGAAGGCTTCAAGCAAAGGGTGGATGAACATTTCTCAGATAGCTCCTAGAGGACATTCTCTTTTAGGTGTATGTTGGAATAGATGGCCTCAAAAATCGTATCCAACTCTGAGGTTCTGGTCTGGGAAGGCATATTTATTTATATATCTAGTGAAGAAGGCAAAGGGAAGTTCCCTTTCTATGGAGGTTTTAGGAACTATATTTATAGCATATCATTCATTAAAAATGTTGTGTATAGTACATAGCAATTTTTAACATAACACAGTAAGCAAAAACACCCCATGCTGATACAACAGCACCCATGGAAATTGAATACGTGAATTAAAGATGATTCAAGGCCTTAAAACCTTAAGCTTATTTCTTATTTAATAAACAAACAATGCTAGGTCAAACCCTCAATTTAGATTCTGTTTTATCGAAGTCCATTTTATCACCACATGGGAGAATCTACAATGGATTTGCTTCTAAAATAAAGGACTTCATTTATTTAGAGAGGAAATTCTAACAGTGATAGTCTTTACTCCATTCCCTTCTATTTGATGGGACCTCAATTTTATTAAATATTCCCTGCTCACATGGATAAGGACATTACAGTAGTCTCAAAGGTTGTGAGGTCTCATTGCTCTTTGCATTTTATTTGAGCAGATCAAACTGCATGGTGTCTGGTTTACAAAGTGAGTTGCTGAGTACTGAACAATTCTATATACAATCAAGGATATGAATAAGTCAGAGAGATAATCAGTTTCCACATCCTAGGCTTTAAGGTGTAATTTTCATATTGTAGTGAAGATTAGTTCATGCCTTTTTTAAATTCCTTTGAAAATGAAAGCACCATGCAAATTACAAATCTTAGCATCTCATATAATGCAATAAAGCAAGATTAAGTTTCAATTACAATAATACATGATCTATTACCTTATACACTAAATATATTTCATTATTCAAATGCTTTTTTATTAAAACAAATAGTAGGAGTTTTCTGGTGGATTTACAACTCTGAATGAGAGATGTGCATTTTAGGTGAATGACATTTTAAAGATGATTGCTCATGAATACCAGTCCAGCGCACTGACCAATATTAGCCAAACTAGTTGACATGAATTAACTTTTATGAAATGGGTATTTATTGAGAAGGAAGGAAGGAAGGAAGGAAGGAAGGAAGGAAGGAAGGAAGGAAGGAAGGAAGGAAGGAAGGAAGAAGGAAACATGTCTTTATTGTCAGTCACTGTACTATACAAATACAAGCAACAGAAAGTTCCTACCCTCAGGGAACTTACCTTCTAAGGAAGGAAGACAATACACAAAAGGAAGCTCAGAAGCAGGGATAGGGGATGACTTTGAAGCCTAGAAAGGCAAGAGCAGATAGAGGAAGGCAATATATAATAAGAACCATAATTTAAAAAAAAATACTCCCAAACAGCTACAACAGCAAAAAGAGCCATTTTCTTCCTTTGTACAAAGTTACTGAGCAAAGTAGCAACAAACTTAGGACATGTGGTAATTCATGAAAAGGTCAATTCCTGATTACTTTTCTCCGTGTACAAAGTTACTCTTATGTTTAACTTGCTGGTGTCCTCCAAGGGTCAGTGCCCTTAGAAAATATTAATGCTACTTGTCAATATGTAGCTTCTTGTTAGAGGGTCTTCCATCTTTCAGGTGAGTCCAAAACTGCTCAATCTGCAAGAAAAATCACTGAGGCAGAGCTCCAAGCCAATAGTAATTTAGTAAAGAGTCCATGGCCCCCTCTAATGAAATGGACCTCAGATCTTTCTCATGATCTGAGATGCCTCCTCTCTCCAGGGCCTTACTTTTATAGGGTTTCATATCCAAATATGCAAAAAAAGTATGGTAAATTGCAAAATCTTATTGGTTGGCAAACCTCTCCAGGAGAGCCAAAATGATGTATAGTCATAAGTGGTCACAAAATAGGCAAAATAAGAGTCACTTCCACAGATTAAGTGGTCATAAGATGATCACCTTTTAATGTTGGATAAGACAGGATGGCCTGAAGGTATAAAAAAATTGGGAGATTTTCCATATTACACAAAAGTTTCCTACCCGTACTAAGCTGGGCGTGAAATTTGAGCAAAATAGAATGGAGATATCTTTGTCAACATTTTTGTGATTATGCAAGTGAGATTTATAACTAGTAAACAAGTGTTGAACACTGGATTAAAGTTTGAGGCCACTATAAAAATGTACTATAAGAACCTATATTATCTAATTATCCCTATATTCTGGATGTAAAATATGTATTACTATATGTTTATTCTTATAATTAGTGTTACATGACTGACTAAATATATATTACTAGATGAGTATATCACTGATAATCACTAATTATCATTACCCCATATAGAATCACACTGAGCTGATTAATACTGATCAGAATTGAATAGGGGTTCAAATGAATCATTTCTCATATGATCATGTCTGGGGATATAGTTAATCTCTGTCAATGGTCACATGAAAACATGTTTATACAATTATTGATTAGAGAAATAACAAATTAAAATAACTTTAAGGAACTACTTCATACATATTAGATTGGCTAACATGACAGAAAAGGAAAATAAGACAAGTGTTGAAGGGGATAAGAGGTAGCATGAGAGGTACACTAATGCACTGTTGGTGGAGTTGTGAACTGCTCCATCTATTCTGGAGAACAATTTAAAACTATGCCCAAAGGGCTATAAAACCATGCATATCCTTTGACCCAGCAATATTACTACTTATATTTGTATCCCAAAGAACTTAAAGGAAAAGTAAAAGGACCTATATGTGCAATAATAGTCACAGCAGCTCTTTTTTTTTTGTAGTGGCAGAGAACTGGAAATTGAGGGAATGTCCATCAATTGGGAAATGGCTAACCAAGTCAAGACATATGATTGTAAAGGAATACTATTGTTCTATAAGAAATAATGAGCAGATTGATTTAAAAAAAACCTGGGAAGATTTATATGAACTGATGGAAAGTGAAATGATTAGAACCAAGAGAATATGTACACAGTAATGGCAATATTGTAATTATGAGCAACTGTGAAAGACTTAGGTACTCCAATCAACCCAATTACCAAAGATAATTCCAAAGGAATTATAATGGAAAAAAAATGCTATCTACAACCAGAGAGAGAACTAATGAACTCTTAGTCTGAACTGAAATACAATCAGGTTTGTTATGTTATACAAAACCACACAGGGTAGGAATAATTCTCTTTAACCAAAGACAAAATATTTCCTGAATGTTCTCATCTGTTTTCAGCCAGTGATTAAATTGATTAAACACTTGTTCCAACCCCGTTTATACCTTTGATTGATTAAATCAATTCAACAGATAAAGTAGTTTTCAGAATTAAAGGCAATACTTATTTTTAAAGACTTGTATTAAGTCATACTACATAATATAGATCACTCCACATCTCAGAAGGACCTTGTTTGTAGAGAAGGAAATCTAACTTCTCTCCTCCCTTATCAGCCTAAATCTAAGAATTCTCCAGCTGTGAGTCAGTCTATCTATCTATCTATCTATCTATCTATCTATCTATCTATCTATCTATCTATCTATCTATCTATAGCTCCCAGTTGGTGCAAAATATTGTAGAAAAATGTAAAAGAAATAAAAGACTTTTATTGATTTGAATTTATACCCACCTAGACCCAAAAGAGGTCATTTGGCTTACAGGTCATAACAATGCAAAAAGCAACATTTAGTGATAACAAAAAAATAAAATTAAATTAAAAAAAGAATGGAAACTATCTAATAGAAGACTTGAAGTCACCAGGCCACAGAGATGAATGGATTATTACCAAAAGAGATCTAAATTTAGCTCTAACTTTTCTCTCAACTGAATAGAAAAGGGAAATTCTGTTGCATAGTTTTTGGTTTCTGATGAGGGAGAAAGCACACACACCTTCATCTTCAGGGACAGCTTTTCCCAGAAGTAAACATGGCATAATTTATCATCTGAGCTCTTGAATAAGAAGGATATTGAACAATATTTTAAAGAATAGGCTTAACACAGATTTGAGATATTGTTTGAGGACATGATTTTACAATTAACAATCTAAGATAGGAGACATGCCATTAAATAAAAATCTGATCTAGGGTAAGTGGTAACGGAAATGTGGATCACAGACTTTATATTCTGATAATTCAACTTAAAACAAGGGGGTAGAATTTAGATGAGTACATAATTTATGTGGCTGTTTTATTATCTCTCACATAGATATTTCAAGACACAAATGTCGCATACCTAAGAGAGCTGGCAGGCAGGCAGGTAACTGTTAACTCCTCATGATTTTTTTTTTATAAATAGGGTTTTTTAAATTTTCAATTGTGAATCATATATGCCCCTAAAGGGTTTACAATTTAATTAGAAAGAAGTCAGAACAGTACATATGCACACTTGCAAAGAAATAAGTGAGGAACACAGAGAGATGTGGATTGTTATCAGTCCCATCAGAGGGAGGAAAGTTCTCAAGTGAGGGATGCACTTAGAATATACAAAGATAGTTTATTTTTCTTAACTGACTGCATTTCTTAACTAATGTAATTTTGAAAGTTCTTCTACTGAAAGTTCAGTTTCCACATCAAGGCTCCTCATTTAAGAGAGGACACTGACTAGCTGAAGGATATCTAGAAAGTATGAAGTAATAGAGGGGAGGAGAGACAATGCCATGATACCATGAAAGGATTCATGGAAAAAGTATAACCAGAATATAAGAACCCTCGGCACATAATGACTGTCTTCAAGTATTTGAAGGGCTATCATGGAGGAGAGGATTAGACTCCAGATTCACAGAATTTAAGAATTAGAAGGGATCTCAGAAGCAATTCGGTTCATACTTCAAACCAAAGGCAAAGCATATTACAATTCAAAATTTCCTCTATACATTCACCAAATGGTGATCTAGCCTTTACTTGAAGACATCAAGTGAAAGTGGCCCCACCACCTCCTGAGGCAGCCTATTTCACTTTTATATAAGTTGTTTTGCTTCTTGCCGAAAAGAAGAAATAAGAGCAATGGCTGAAGTCATAAAAAGCCACATTTCAACTCAATGCAAAGGAAAAACTTGCACACAACCAGGAATATTCAAAAGCGAAATGAGATTTGTGGAGGGAGTAGGTTTTGCACCAACTGTCATCTTCAACTAGAACCTAGATAACTATATGTCAGGGTTGTTACAGGAGATAAGGATTAAATTACCATAATCCCTAAGGTCTTCTCCATCTGAAATCCAGTGTGTATTCCTTCAATGGTGGGAGCCATTTTAGTTTCCAGTTCTTTCTGAGCATAAAAAGCTGCTATTAAATAAACATGTGGGGAGAGAGAGAGAAAGAGAGGTCCTTTTCTTTTTCTCAGCTCTCTTTGGAGTATAAGCCAAGTAATGATATCACTGTGTAAAAAAGACATATATTTTGTTGTAACTTTTTTGAGCATAGTTCCAAATTGCTTTCTATGATGAGTGGGCCAGCTTACAGAGCCAATATTAATGTACCTATTTTCCCAAAGTCCTTCCAGAATTTGTTATTTTCATTTTTTGTAAACTTTACTACTTTGATGAGAGCGAGATAGAGCCACAGAGTTGCTTTAATTTCCATTTCACTAATTATTAGTGGTTTGGAGTATTTTTTTTCATATGGCTGTTCATAGCTTGGATTTATTTCTTTGAAAACTATCTATCCCTATCCTTTGACCATTCAAGAACTGAATAATAATAGAGTGATGTATACGAATATGGTTTTCACTATCATCGTCTGTGCTTGTCTTTACTAAGGTATGTGTGGATTCATGTTGAGGATAACATTGCATTCTCCATAAAAATTCTTTACTTCTTCACCCTCTTCAATGGACTTTTTTTTCCTAAATGGCAGAGTTCATTATGAACATGAAGTGACGCATATAAAATGATCTTGCTTGTCTTTGAATGCAGGATGAAACTAACTCTGCCAAATGCTTTGTTTGCTCCTCCAAGACAAACCTCTGAGTCACTCTTTTCTCTCACTTGAAACTTGGGTTTCTGGTTTTACTTCTATTGAGAACTCAAGATATTCATTGTCATTTAAAATCAAGATGCCAATATGGGAAATCCTCCAGTAGCAGTACATCATCTCACTGGTGTTTGGATAAAGATATATTTTAAGTACCAACGGTCAATTAATGTTTGTAGAATGCCTAATACTCTGCATTTTTCCCCAGCTGTTGTGCTTTTTTTTTTTCGTTTGATGGGAAGCACATGGGATTATAGGTCATTTCATATTTTGCTTTGTCTCATTGGTTACCATGGTAAAATAATGCATCACACTTTTGGCAACATATTTAGTGATAACTTCAACATATTTAACTAGTCTGGACATAAGACAGTAGACACAGTCTGTCAGTTGGTTAAACATGCCAAAGCTCTTTGGTATAGGCACCTTCAAGGCACACAAAATTGGGAATTTTATGGAGTGATTCAAGTAGATGAAGGAATAAAAAAAAGTGAATGATTCCAAGATAGAGTATAAATATAAAGAGGAGAAAATAATAATGTGATTATTAATATACTTTCAGGGAGTATCATTATTTGAAGTAGGCAAAATACATTTAAAATTTTAATCAGGGATTAAAAAAATTATAACATAGAAATCTTATCAGTCCAGTGAAACCTCAGAATAATGTTTTAATAGCATAATTGCATAGGATTGCAAAGAAAACTGTTAAAATTGATATAAAGATTTTTTCCATCCAAATACATGAATTCCTCTACTCTCTCACTTCCCCCCCCAAAAAAAAATAACTGATCCATCTCACATTAAGAGTCCTTGGTTTAAATGTGGAGAGGACAAAGGGATATTATTACTCAGTTTAATTTGCAATCTCTTATTTTAGATTCTATGAAAGAATATATAGTAGAAAGTCACAGTAGGAATCTAGGTGAAATGATTTCTACTAATATCTCTTCATTCCATGGGTACAAGTTATAAGTTATTCTTTTGTTTTCTTTTTTAAATAATGGACAGTTTTTTCTAAGATTAATTGTATCCTAATGGGGAATGTTTTTATGATAAGATTTGCCTTAATTATGCATATATATGTATGTATATGTATATACATATGTGTATATACATATATATGTATACATATATATTTAATTTATAGAATGTGATCAAATTACTTCAAATCACCAGTGTGGTACAAAGTGAAATAGATTTAGAATTGGGAAAATAGATTTGGATGTGAAATAATTTAAATCTCTTTCAGTTGTCAGGAAATTTTACAGGCATTATTTCCTACATTTATTTCCTTCATCTACTGCTAGAAATATTGGGGGAATTACAAATAGAATATGAATAATAATTAAAGTAAAATTGGCTGTTTGCCTCATACCTGGTCTTCTTCACACCACCAGAGACAAAAAATTCCAGATCCTAAGACCTGCTATAGCTCTAGTTCAGAGCTTATGATGTGGATGCAGAACAGTGTTTTGATCTAATGTATGAGTTTTTGCCCTCTTCCTGGGCTTGGAATGGCATTATTTTTTATTTGTTTGACTTTGTTTTGTTTTTGTTTTTCCTTCAGCAACCTTGGATCAACTTTACAGAGATCATTTCTGCAACATTAATTCTCAGTAACCTAATCTTTATAAAACTCCTTGAATCCAGATCATATCTTTCAACACTAGGCTGGAGGTGAACAGATTTTTAGGGTTGTAAGTAGGACAGTAAAGGAAAATTAACACTATAACCCTGTTGGGAATCAAGTACACTGCCTGGCACATTGTAGGTACTTTTTAAATGCCAGTTTATTATTAATATTATCATTCCCCACAGATGTTAACTGTCAATGAAACTATTAAGTAGAAATAGGAAAATACTCTACAAACTACACTTGGATTGCCAGAATCTATTCTTGCTTTTTTCCTGATTCATTTTATGGTCATGCCATTTTTCTATTCAAACGTATTCAAAATAAATAGGTGAACATATATATTTACTGTCTCCTCCATTAGATAGGACAGGGACTGTCTTCTACCTCTCTCTGTAACCTTAACATTCATCACAATGCCTCACATATAATAGGTACTTAATAAATGTTTATTGACAGACTAAACTTATGAGCCTCTGTTTAAACAACTCTGAGGCATATCTTTCAAAGTCCCAACTATTTTCTTGACATTGATTTAAACTATTTTTAAAGAACAGAATCATATTTGGGAAATACACTTCATTATGTCAATATTGATTTACTAAGGAGAGAGTGAGATTATTTCCCATTAAATATTGGTCTACTTCTTAACACTTTTCATGATCTGTCTATCGTATTTTGTGCCTTCGTTTCATTGGCTCATAGATGTTCTTTTTACTTTCTCAATAATTCTCAGACAATTTAGATGATTTCTTCAAGAATACAAAAAACAAAAAAACCAAAGAAAAATACTTTAGGCCATCCTAAATTAATAGCCTAGTCTAATTGTACCAACATTTAAACACATATTCCATTGCTTGATCTTTCAATGTCATTCAAAGTGTTTAACTTTCTTCTGTTTGGTCAGTTTACATGTCAAATAACCTAGTCATTATGGATACTTTTGAAAATAGATCTTAAATTACCTCTTTTTTTTTCCTTAAAGCTCAGGCATTTTTTCTTTGATTCTTAGGATCAGATTTGCAAGGTTTTTTTTTGTTTTTGTGTAAATCAATCTTACATTTCAAAATAATCTATAGTATTTTCTATTTTTACCTTTGATTTCTTCTTAACAAGTAGTAATATTGTTTTATTCTGATTCTACCTGAATTGTGAATTTGTTTTTATTGATACCCGAAAAATTAGAGGTTTGACGTAATTCTGAATTATGACTATGGTATTATAACGAATTGATGAAGAGTTCTTTCTTATGGTGTTTTGTAGCTTCTCTTTGGGCAGTTATCTGGCATAGTGGATAAAGCACTAAGCCTGTAGTCAGGAAGACTTGAATTCAAATCCAGCCTTACTGCCTGTGTGACTAGGCAGTTCACTTAACCCTGTTTCTCTCAGTTTGTTCATCCATAAAAAGAGCTGGAGAAGGAAATAGCAAAGCACTCTATTATCTCTTCAAGAGGAACCCAAAATAGGGTCGTGAAGGGGTCAGATATAACTGAAAATAACTCAATAATATTTGAATTTTGAAATCTTTCAACATTTTAGGGATTTTTTTCCTTCTATGATTCTTTGAAGTTTTTCAGGATGTGTGTGTGTGTGTGTGTGTGTGTGTGTGTGTGTGTGTGTGTGATATTTTTCATTAGTTTGTTTGTTTTTCTGGAAGACCTCTGCTGATCTTTCAATTTGTAGAGCTCCCATGAGTTCTTCAATCTTGAATTATTTTTATTTTGTTCAGTTAATTTTCCTTCCATTCTGAATTTCTCATTTCCTCCTTCTACTATTCTTTACCATTTCCAGAGAATCTTCAGTTTTGAAGTATCATTTTTTTATGTAGTCTACTGTATTGTTAAACATGTTGATTTGTTCCTTAAGAGCTCTAATGTCTATACTTATTTTTTTTTTAAATCCACTTCTTTGAACACTTAGCACAATGCCTGGTATATAATATGTGCTTAATAACTGTTTTTTTTATCTTTATGATACTGGAGGTTCTTGGAATTGCTTCATTTTCATTTGAGAGGAGCCTGTAAATTCTTACTGCCACCAAATTTTCATTCAAATTTCTTTGTTTCAAATCCTTAGTTTATTGAAGTGGGTTTTTCTCCTTCAAAGGGTTTTTATTTAACTGTCTTAGTTGTGATTTACTTATCTTTATCATTCATCGGATTGAATTCTTTAAACATATTTCTATCATTCTTTTCCCTTTTGTAGGCCCATTGGTGTGGCATTCCTCACCCACATTTGCCACCTGTTTTTTTTTTAGTCCATTGGAGGTGAAAAAAAATTGGTACTAATTAAGAATTAGGGATTACCTATTGGCACACGATTATAAGAAGAATGAGAAGCCACTGATCTTGGATTTCTTCTTTCCCATTCCCAGGTGTATTCTTCTAAGCTCCACAAACCTCTTTAAGATGGATTTTCTTCAGTCTCCAAGTTCATTTCCAGAAAATTCCTCCTAGAACAGGATTGAAAGGAATCTGAGGAGCTTTACATTTAGGTCTCTTTTCAATATTCCTCTCATTCTTTTTTTGCTGGCTATTTCATCCTATACGGTATTATGTAATTTTAATGTACTTTTGGACCACTAGCTCCTCGATGATGTTATCTTCTGATTCCATTGTATTCCACATAAACCCCATGCAAACACACACATACACATACACACACATTTCTATTACTTCCTAACAAAATATATTTATTCATGGGTTTTAATCTGTGCTGTCAAGAGGTTAGCACTTTAAAAAATTATTTCTAGGGGCAGCTACATGGTGCAATGAGTAGACCACTGGCCCTGAAGTCAGGAGTACCTGAGTTCAAATCTGGACTCAGATCAAACACTTAACACTTACTAGCTGTATGACTCTGGGCAAGTCACTTAACCCCAATTAACTAAAAATAAAATAATAATAATAATAATAATAATAATTAAAAAATTATTTCTAAAACTAAAAACTTCATGAGGGACCCAGAGATATTTTGAATCAATATAGTCATAAATCATAAGAGAGGGGAGATATCAAAAGAAGGAGCTAATTTTCAGTTAATTATTTCTCTTTAAAAAATCACCTTGCTATCTGTTTTTTGTTTCAGTTTTCTACTTTGTCATCTTATATTTATTCCATTTGGAGGCATTTATTTTCTAGGTTGTTTATTTTGGGTGGAGGAGAGGTGCTAGAAAAAGAACAGTGACCTGATACCTCTTATTCTGCCTTCTTCTCAACCTCTAAACCATTTCCACTAAGAGAATAGGAGGTTCATTCCTCATTGTGTTATTTAGATTTACTAATATCATCTCAGTGCTATGGGGAAAAAAAAAGGTGAAACTGGAAATCATCCATTGACAGCCAGTCAAGATGATTCAGTAGAAAACAGGTTTAAATTATCTAGCATAAAAATCTTCCTGGTTCATTTCTTTGGTAATATTGTTACCTTTTTTAAGTTGGTAGCAACTGAACAATAAGAAATCCTACTAATTTAAATAGGACACAGAATGGTATTGTCACAGCCTACCAATGATTCAATATTGCAGTTTTGGAAGGAATTTTTGGAAGGCATTTTTTTAAATGACAAGGTGAAAAGTGGAAGACAGGGAAGATTGACAGCATGGTTTTCGTAGTTATCAATAACAGTAAAGTTCATTTGAATCACTATTCTACTTCTACTGCCTTATTTTGATGCCAGATATTGTAGACGACATGGGAAATAGCAACAGAGAAGATGAAGAAACATAGCTCAATTCTCATATTCTTATTCCAAAAA
Source organism: Phascolarctos cinereus (assembly GCF_003287225.1). Taxonomy (NCBI): domain Eukaryota; kingdom Metazoa; phylum Chordata; class Mammalia; order Diprotodontia; family Phascolarctidae; genus Phascolarctos; species Phascolarctos cinereus. The sequence goes on along the minus strand of NW_027555958.1, from coordinate 396,524,061 downwards.
AGTTCGCAGAAGACGCAATGTCTAGTATGGCTGGTTTATTACAATCTCATTTATTGGCTAATTTCACCATCACCTGTTTTAATTCAGTTGTGTGGACCTACACAGAGGTGTTCTTATTTTCTAAAAGAACCAGCTATCAATTGGAATCAGTATCCTCTCTGTTTGGTTCCCTTATTCAAGTTCTTTTGTAGGGATGTTTTATTATTCTGTGAATGCCCTGGAGCTTATTCCTCCATGTTTCTAAAACCCCTAAGAATCTTTAAGATTCCTTCTCCCATTCCAATAAGAATGAAGGAAGGGTTAGCATTTACTTAGTGGTAATGTTCTATAGTATAACCCATGTCTGACCCGAACAGGCAATCTCCAAAGAGAAGGTTTTATTATTGTCACTGCCACTTAAAGAATAAGATTACACTTCTTTCAACCTCATTTACTTCTCACCTGCTGTTTTATATACTGGTGATAGACACACTCTGACAACATGAATACATAAGAGAAAAAGATTTATTCTACTCAATGGAATAAGTCATTTAAAAAAATCCATTATCAAATGACTTACAAAAAGGACTTTAGCTACAGCAGCTAAAAAATAAATAAATAATAGTATTTGCCATCTGAAAATATCACTTGTCTTCAGAAGGAAAACCTTTCCACCCACTACCCTCCAAAAAAAGGGGAAAAAAAAAACTGATACCAGATGATCCATCCTGTTGAGCTCCATCAGTATGTCATTCACATCTCAGCATGTTTCATTACATGGAGTGACTGACATAGTTTAATCAGATGTGTCAAATCTCACTCTACAGAGTTCTGTTCAATAAGATAGAAAAAAAAAGTTGTAAGTTTAGAAGAACATAATTAAGATAGCTGCATCTTTCAGTAAAAATTAAGTCATTAAATTTACAAAATGGCAAGTCTTCAAGAGATTTCTGAATTTCATTTGATTTTTCTGTCAAGGAAAAGGATTTATTCTGAAGTTTATCATACCAGTAATAAGTAATGATGTTTATTTCTATATGTTTTTTAGAGCAACATTTGAATATAGTTTGGAAATTTGGGTTCTAAAATTAAAGGCTGTGGGTGCAGCCAAGATGGTGGAGTAAAAGCAGTGACTTGCTTGAGCTTTCCCCCAAACCCCTCCAAATACCTAGAAAAAATAGCTCTAAACAAATTCTAAAGCAGAAGAACCCACAAAAAGACAGAGTGAAACAAATTTCCAGCCCAAGACAACCTGCATGGTTGATTAGAAAGGTCTGTCGGACCAGACTAGGAGAGGAACACATTTTGGCATGGGAGCTCAGGCAAGGCAGGCCTTGGTGAACCTGGAACAGGCCTCAGAAGATTAAATCATTGGCAGCTGTGGCAGTTTCCTGAACTTTCAACCCACTAATGCCAAACACAACTTAGAAGGTCAGTGGGAAAAGTCTGTGTCTGAGAGAGAGAAGCACAGTGGTCCCAGCCCTAGTCCCATAGCACAGCCCCAGGACAGTGGCTGCCTCCTGAGCTTCTGTCCCACAGACTGAGGGGGAATTAGGTGGCTGATCAGACAGAGATTGCAGAGATCTCTTTGCTGGTGCAGGATTCTCTTGCTTTGCCCTTGTTTGGAACTGGGTCACAGTTCTGGGAGGTGTTCCTGGGGCAAGGAGTAGTGCTGGCATGGTGGAGCTTAAAATGGCAGGGAAGAGAACATCCTCCTCACAGTTCCAAGACAGAAAAGAGTTCTTGTGGTTACTCATAGACCAGAGCACAGGCCAGGAGTAAACACCTCACCTTTGATCATAGCACCTTGGAAGAACTGAAAATTTACAGGTCCCTAGAAGTATCTCTGAAAACAGCTTCACAAAACCCCTGAAGCTTGGGACAGTATATTCTCCACACTGGAAGCAGACATCTACCTTAATAAAGAGTTTATAACTCAAGTAATTGGCTGGGATCATGAGCAAGCAGCACAAAAGAGTCAGACTATAGAATCTTACTTTGGTGACAAAGATCAAAATATACAACCAGAAGAAGACAACAAAGTCAAAGCTGCTACAACCAAAGCCTCCAAGAAAAACATGGTCCCAGGCCATGGAAGAGGTCAAAAAGATTTTGAGAAGCAAGTAAGAGAAGTAGAGGAAAAACTGAGAGTGATGCAAGAAAATCATGAAAAACAAGTCGACAGCTTGCTAAAGGAGACCCCAAAAAAATACTGAAGAAAATAACACCTTAAAAAATAGCCTAACCCAAATGGCAAAAGAGGTACAAAAAGCAAATGAGGAGAAGAATGCCCTAAAAAGCAAAATTGGCCAAATGGAAAATGAAGTCCAAAAGCTTACTGAAGAAAATACTTCCTTAAAAATTAGAATAGAGCAATTGGAATCTAGTGATTTTATGAGAAATCAAGACACTGTAAAACAAATCCAAAAGAATGAAAAATAGAAAACAATGTCAAATATCTCACTGGAAATACAACTGACCTGGAAAGTAGATCCAAGAGAGAGAGTTTAAAAATTATTGGACTATCTGAAAGCCATGATTAAAAAAGGAGCCTAGACATCATCTTTCAAGAAATTGTCAAGGAAAACTCCCTAAAAATGATATTTTAGAACCACAAGGCAAAATATAAATGGAAAGAATGCATCAATCACCTCCTGAAAGACATGCCCAAAGGAAAACTCCTAAGAATATTGTAGCCAAATTCCAGAGTTTCTAGGTCAAGGAGAAAATATTGCAAGCAGCTAGAAAGGAACAATTCAAGTATTGTGGAAACACAATCAGGATAACACAAGATTTAGCAGCTTCTACATTAAGGGACTGCAGAGCTTGGAATATAATGTTCTGGAGGGCAAAGGAGATAGGATTACAACCAAGAATCACCTACCCAGCAAAACTGAGCATAATCCTTTTTGGGGGGAAAGTTGGTCATTCAGTGAAATAAGGGACTTTCAAGCATTCTTGATGAAAAGACCAGAGCTGAATAGAAAATTTGACTTTCAAATATAAGACTCAAGTGAAACATGAAGAAGTAAACAGGAAAGAGAAATCATAAGAGACTTATAAAGGTTGAACTGTTTGCATTCCTGCATGGAAAGATGATATTTGTAACTCATGAGTCCTTTGTCAGTATTAGGGTAGTGTGAGGGAAAAAATTATGTGTATGTATAGATAGATAGATAGATAGATAGATAGATAGATAGATAGATAGATAGATAGATAGAGGGGCAAAGGGTGAGTTGAAGATGAAGGGGTGATATCTAGAAAATTAAATTAAGGGTGAGAGAGGAATATATTGGGAGAAGGAGAAAAGGAGAGGTAGAATGGGGCAAATTATCTCACATGAAACAGACAAGATAAAGCTTTTATAGTGGAGGGGAAATGGGGGAAGGTGAGAGGGAATGAGTGAATCTTATTCTCATAGGATTTGGCTTAAGGAGGGAATAACGTGCACAACTGGGTATGGAAATCTATCTTACCCTACAGCAAAATAAGGGGGGAAGGGGAAAAGACAGCAGATGGATGATAGAGGGGAGGGCAGATTGGGGGAGGGGATAATAAGAAGCAAACACTTCTGAGGAGGCACAGTGTCAAAAGAGAGAACAGAATAAATGGGGGCAGGATAGAATGAAGGGAAATATACTTAGCTTTTCGCAACATGACTACCGCGGAAATGTTTTTCATGACTACACATGTATAACCTGTAATGAGTTGCTTGCCTTTTCAATGAGGGTGGGTGGGGAAGGAGGAAAGGAGAAAATTTGGAACCCAAAGTTTCAAAAAAACATGTTAAAAATTGTTTTCACATGCAACTGGGAAATAAGAAATACAGGAAATGGGGTATTGATATATATCCTGCCCTACAGGAAAAGAGAAGTGGGGGAGAGATAGAAGGGAGGGCAGATTAGGGGAAGGGGTATACAGAATGCATATCATCTTGGGATGGGTGGGAGGGATGAGATGGGGAAAAAATTTGGAACTCAAAATCTGTAGGAAGTGAACGTTGAAAACTAAAAATAAACAATGTTTTTAAAAAAAAAATTAAAAATACAATTAAAGGCTTTCCCTTTTGCATAGCTTATAATCCTTGTCCATTATTATCCATTATCTTAGGAAGATTCTGAAGATCACCTGGCAGGATAAAACACCAGACACTGAGGCCATTTCTTGAACTAAACTGCCAAACATTCAAACTCTGCTGCAGAAAGCACAACTCCAATGTGTTGGCCATGTTGTTCAAATACAAAACATAAGCTTGGCAAAAATAATATTTTATGGAGAACTCATGCTGGGCACACACTCACATGGTAGTCAGAAGAAGTGATACAAGGATACTCACAAGGTCTCTCTTAAGAACTTGATTGTGAGACACAGGAGACACTGGCATAGGACCACCCAGCACGGAATGCCCTCATCAGAGAAGGTTCTGTGCTCTGTGAGCAAAGCAGAATTGAAGTAGCTCGAAAGAAATACGAGATGCACAAATTTAGAGAATCCACCCAAAATATTCACATGGACTATTTCTGCCCGACCTGTGATAGAGCATTCCAAGCTCATATTGTTCTGATCAGCCACAGTGAGACACACTGTAACTTGACTCTAGCTTAGTGATATCATTTTGGTCCAAAGGCAAAAACCAACCAACCAGTTTATAAGCACCTACCTTGAAAGCAGGGCTTTGTATTACACTTCTTTTCATTGCTCCAAATGCTTAGCACAATGTTAAAACTATCAGTAACCACTAGATCAATATTTGATTTTAGCTTATTTGATTTTATCTGGAAGAAATTAGCTTAATCATTTTTTACAGCTATAGGTAACAAAAGGCAGAATAGTGTCATGGAATAAAAGTTAGATTTGAAGTCAGAACACTTGTGTTCAAATCTTTTAGTGCTGACACACTGCCAATGAAACTTTGGAGGAGTCATTCAGTCGCTCTGGGACTGTTCAGTTTCCTCATCTGAAAAATGAGAATGTTGGATTAAATCTGTTTCTTTGAGACTTTTCCCATGACTTATCTCATTCATACAAATGAGAATTCACAAATTTAAGTATTTTTTCACCTGAAAATAAACATTCACTGTTTGAAAAAAAGATGAAAGAGTTCCAGGTGATGAAAAAGAATCTTTTAAAAGCTTTCCAAAATGTTTTCCAAAAGCTTCTTTGACATTGAAATTTACTAAACATCATTTTCATCCATTAAAGGCAAATGGTTCCTAAATACATGTGTTAAAATATGTATCCCTAAAATAGAAGGAAAATTCATTCAAAGAATATCTTAAAGGGCTTTCGGTTGAAAATTATTTAAACTTTTAGAGTTTTTTGTGAGGAAATCAGTACTCACCTTATTGATAAGTAAGTGACTAAGCCTTTTTTGATTTGATTTTCATGGCAGCAAAAATAATAGGTTTTTGTTTTCCTTTTTTTCTGATTCTATAACAATATATAGTTTCCTGAGCATTCATAAATCAATAAAAATAATCAATAAAATATTAATTGATTATTATGCATCCAGAACCATGTTAGTAAGCATTTTTGAATTCTCTGACATATTAGAGGTTTATGATCAAGCATTACAGCTATTTTTCCTGACAGGCAGTATTAGACAGGGTTTTTTTTTTTTAAAGAAGAATTGAATGTAGAATTTATCTTAGTGAACTATTTCCATCTTCAAAAGGTGAAAGAAGTAACTGAAACTATTTTTTTCTGGAACTACTTCTCATCAAAAAAACAAAAAAGAGGAACTTAGTTACTGAATAAGAAATTGTGGAAAACTTGAAAATAAATGACCATTCCCACTGAGAATTAATAATAGAAGCTATGAAAGAGAGACACAGAATTCTACATTTTGAGAGAAATTATTTCAAAGGCTTCAAAAAAGTAGGATTCCATGAACTCTACAGAAAAAAGTCAGTGCATTGGCTTGACAGAAATAAATTCTACAGATAGGATAAAGGAAACTTCTAGTAAGAGAGAAAAGAGTATTTATTTTTCTAAAGGTAAAGAGATGGAGGGACAGCTAGGTGGCACAGTGGCTACAGCACTGGCCCTGTAGTCAAGAGTACCTGAGTTCAAATCCAGCCTCAGACACTTCACACTAGCTGTGTGACCCTGGGCAAGTCACTTAACCCCATTGCCTAGCCAAAAAAAAAAATCTTGGGGCAGCTAGGTGGCTCAATGGATAAAGCACCAGCCCAGAAGTCAGGAGGACCTAGGTTCAAATCCAGCCTCAAACCAAACACTTGACACTTACTAGCTGTGTGACCTTGAGCAAGTCATTTAACCCCAATTTCCTGAAAAAAAAAAAGGTAAAGAGATGGATGCAAAGGGAATATTCATTGACAATCTTAAATTTTAAAGGCCATGTAAAGATGGTAACAAAGGCAAATATTGGAAGATTAATACAAAAGAAGAGTGCAGATTTTTAAATTTGGTTAAGAAGTACAAAGGCTCAGAATAAGATAACTTTGACAATTTGTAAGTCAAGCCTTTATTAAGGAAAGAATGATTAAATAAAAGATAGAATCACTGCATGGTATATGGGGTGATGGCATTGAAAAGCAGAGGGGAAGAACTTTTCTATATCTTCTCTTTTTTGTTCTGTCAAGGAAAATGATCTCAAGATCATTTTAGATCCACTCTGGAAAGGGTGGGGGGGGGATAAAAATGGTTAATCAAGAATTTGAATCCAATATATTCAAAAAGTTAGCTAGCTAGCCTAACTTACTCCCAAATTAAAGTCATCAACCCAGAAAATACATTCCAGATTTGGAAATACATGGTCTTTGAGAGACTAGGGAGAATAGGACCAAAAATCACTTTTCTTCTGCTCTCCATTGGAATCTGCAGACTTTTTTCACCTCTTTCTCACAGTCTTCTCACTCTAGAGACAACTTCCTCCTCTAATTGGAGAGTTCCTGCTGTTAATCACCACTCAGGGAACGTGTAGACCATTCATCCAGAAATGTCCGGAGCCTGACCTTAACAATGAATCCCAATCCAGGAAGTAAGGCCTCATACACCCAATATGAAAAGGAGTATAATAAAGAAGAAAAAGGTTAAAGAGCTTTATTATCTGACGTCATTGGGGTATACACGTAGAAGACTATACAAACAAGGGTGGGGTTGGGGAGCAGGTTCTGAAATATACCTCACCTTCATCTGCACAAGTCAAAAGAGAGAAGAATACATAAGCAAACAAGCATGTACACATAAGAAGTTTGTTGCAGAAATATGGTCAAATCAAAATGGATACAGTATGGAACAGGGAGAGGGTAAGAGGAAGGATAGATTATGAAAGTAATTAGCTATAAACAAAACAAACTCTAAAATTGGATGGGAAATAATGAAGAAGGTTTTAAAAAGAAAAAAACAAAGAGTAATAACCTGTAATTTGGTTTCTGTTTGAGGGGAAGAGAAGCAGTTTATGGGAGTAGAAAAAGATTTCATCAAGCACAGGGTACTGAGCATTCTTTTCTCTTAAAACCTTATTCACTGTAAGAAGGGTGGAGAGAAAAGAGGAAAAACTGTAAGAATAAGATGGAGGGAAATACACAATGAATCATTGTAACTGTGAATGTGAATGGAATTACCTTCTCCATAAAATAAAGCAGGATAGCAGAAAGAATTAGAAAGCATAATCCAATATTATATTGCTTATGAGAAACACACAGATACATTTAAATTGACAATTAAAATAACAGACTGGAACAAAATCTAGTATGCTTTAACTAAATTTTTTAAAAGGTGAATGTAATCATGTTATATAATATATAATATTCATAGTCATATAAATCAAAAACAAAAGAATTAAAGATATAAAAAGAGAAACTCTTGATAAACATAAATAATTATTTAATATTAAGGTTTGACACACAGGCAAAATACGACATAGCAGCTAACTACACAAAAGAAAACTGAAGTTAGAGAGAGAGTAAAACTATAACAGTGGGAGATTATCAATATACACTTGCAAATCTACACAAACACAATTAAAATAAGAACAAATTCAGCATCTCAATATTATTTTAGAAAAGTTATAAATGATAGAACTCTGACAATTATTAAATGGGAAAAGAAACATACATGCTGTTAGCTGTTCTGAAACCTTTCCAAAAATGGACTACATATTAGGATAAAACCATCATACATAATGCAAAATACCAAAAATATTAAATGCATTTTTTCTGAATATGATACATTATTAAATATTTAATAATGACACTTTGAAGAAAATAAAAAATTAACAGGAAATAAACAGACTTTATCATAAGATTTGGTAAATCAAAACAAATCATAGAAACAATTGATGACTTCATTACAGATAATGATGACTGTGAGAAAATATACAAAATTTGGAGGACATGGTAAAAGCAATCCTCAAAGGAAGGTTTGTATTTTTAATTCCTTTCAATAACAGAAAGATGAAGAACAGATCAATGAAACTGGCATGTAATTACATAAAGAAAAAAAATACAAATAAAAATTTAACACCAAATTTAAACCATTGAAACACCAAAACTGGTCCCCAAAAATAGTGTTTGTCATTCCCAGTTATACCTCTCTTTACACTGAAATCAACAAGTATGAAAGTATATGTCAATGTAATTTGGAGGGTCTTATAAAATTTGTCATAGCATTTTGCTCCTTGTTTTCAACAATGTATGGTAGAAATTACATTGTTTTCATGTTAGTCTTTTCTTGCAAATGCTTCTTATGAACACTGTCACATGAGAAGGCTAAATGTATCATAAAATGTTATTTCTTTTTTCTTTTTATACAACAACAAAACAAAATTGACTATCTCTGTCATTTGCCTGTGGAACAAGAATTGTGAGCCATCCTTCCATTTACCCGCAAATTCCTTTTGTTGTTTGGTTTTAGTGAGAGAAAGAGAGAGAACAATTATGTGATTCAGATTCTTCAGTATTTTCACTTTGGTTTACACTTCGGTCATTAGTCAAAGATGTCACATTTCTAATGTGAACAGCTAAGTTAATGTTTACAGACAGTCTAAAACTGATTCTTAACCCCTTATGCTCCATTTTCTGTCACTCTGCCACGTCAGTGTCAAAATAAAAAGGGGCCACAGAGGAAAGAGGTTCACTTTGCATTTTTATTTTTCTAATGGTTTGCTACAGTCAAAGAATTCATAATTGAATGGTCAGTCCATTGGTAATAAGCCCCTTCATACTTAGACATCCTCAGAAAGAAGACACAACATGTTCCTGGGAACATAATTAGGTTCTTCCCAAGACGGAAGAAATTTCCAAAGTTAATGTTCCACTGGCATAGCCTTTAAGAACTCAAAGTCACCTCTGCAGCACTATTCAACATTGCAATAGGATTTTGTGTGGGTGAAAGAAGAAACTTAATAGAAATAAATGTCAAATTACATACTTGGTTAGGAAAAAACAACTTCACAAGAATGGATGCAGAAGATATGATAAGAAAAGAATTTGCATGAAAAAGATGAACAGTTTAACAGTATAAAGAAAAAGTGAATGTAATATGAAATTGCAGTAGTAAAGAAAACTTTTCTAGAAGAGATAATAATCCCATTGTAATCTGCCCTAATAAGGCCCTATCTGGAGCATGGTTTCTGAGCACCTTGTTTTAAGAAGATAATGACAATCATCATCATCACCATCATCATTATCATTTATATTGCACTTACTATGTGCCATATACTGCATATCTCATTTAAGCCTCACAATAACCCTGGGAAATAGGGACTCATTTTCAGAGAAGGAAACTGAGGCTAAAAGAGGTTTAGTGACTTCCCTAGGATCTCACAGCCAGTAAATGTCTGAAACTGCATTTGAACTCAGGTCTTCCTGTGTCCAGGTCCAGTGCTCTTTCACTTGTGCTCCCTAGATGTCTCCATCAGTTGAAGGATCAAGGAATGTTTAGGCTGTAGAAAAGGAAACTGAAGTTGGTATGCACATCAGAGTAATCAATGTTTTCCCTCAGTCCAAAGGGAGATATTCATTGAAGAATTAGCCTCCTGAGATGTCTGATTATAAATAATAGTGTTTCCAATGTCTTTACACTGGAGCCTTCTGATGCATGTTCATCTTTATCTTTATGTCTTTTTACTGTCAACATTTTCACTGGCTGCCTCCATGCCTGGAATTCTGACCCTCCTGATCATCTCTGCCTCCTAGTTCCCCTGGTTTCCTCCAAGTAGCAAAGTGATACATTATGTAAGAAGCCTTTCCCAGTCCTCCTTAATCTTAGAGTTTTTTCCTCTGAAACTACCTTCAATTTATCCTGTATATGCTTGTCTATACATTATTATTTAATATTGACTCCTTCATTTAATTGTGAGATTCTTTTATTAATTAGTTAATTTTGATTTATCAACAATCACTTCCATATGCTTTTGAGTTTAAAATTTTTCTCCCCCTCCCTCTCTACCACCCTCTCCAAGACAGCACACAATCTGATATAGGCTATACATTTACATTCCTATTAAACATATTTTCACCATAGTTATGTTGTAAGTAAGAAACAATCAGAAAGAGGAAACAACACAAGAGATGAAAAAAATAGCAAATAGTATGCTTCAATCTCCATTCAAACTCCATATTTCTTTATTCTTTGTGGATAAAATTTTCCTTCATGAGACCTTTGGAGATGTCTTAGATTCTTGTATTGGTGAGAGGGGTTAAGTGTATTAATATTAGTCATTGCACAACATGGCTGTTACTATGTACAATGTTCTCCTGGTTCTGCTCACTTCACTCAGCATCAGACCATACAAGTCTTTCCAGGTTTTTCTGAAGTCAGCCTGTTCATCATTTCTTATAGCACAATAGTATTACATTACCTTAATATACCATTACTTGTTCAGCCATTTCCCAAATGATAGGCAACCTCTCAACTTCCAATTCTTTGACACCACAAAAAGAGCTGCTATAAATATTTTTGTACATGTGGGTCCTTTTCCCATTTGTATGATCTCTTTGGGATATAGCCTTAGAAATGCTACTGCTGGGTCAAAGGGTATGCACAATTTTTATATCCCTTTGGGCAAAATTCCAAATTGCTCTCCAAAATGGTTGGATCATTTCACAACTCCACCAACAATGAATTAGTGTTCCAATTTTCCCACATCTTCTCCAACATTTATCATTTTCTTGTTTTGTCATCTTGGCCAATCTGATGGGTGTGATATGGTACCTCAGAGTTGTTTTGATTTGCAATCATAGGACTGCAGTGAGTCGAGTGTTTTACAAAACTTACAAAGACAGACAATATGACTTAGTTGTAATAATAGTAACTTTCATCTTTTCGTCAGGCTTCAGATAAACAAATCAATACATTTTATGCATCTACTATGTGCCAGGCATTGTGTTAAGTACTGAGGATATGGATTAAAAAAAAGAGACAGTTCTTGCTCTCAAAGAAGTTATAACCTAATGGGGAAAGGCGATATACAAGAAGAAGCCAAAAAGAGGTGGGTGGGTGAGTGGAAACCAGGAGGTACCTCATGCAGGATCATGTTATTCCTTGGAGTTGAAACCAAGTAGATCAATTGATATAATTTAGAGCATTTTTTTCATATGACTATAGATGGCTTCAACGATTGTGAGATTCTTGAGAGCAGGGTTTTTTTTTTTAATTTGTTTGTCTATTTGTTTGTTTGTATCCCCATCATCTAGTACAGTATCTGGTACATAGTAGATGTTTAACAAATACTAGTTGACTGACATCTGTCTCAAGTGCATTAGAATAAGTGTCCTAGAGTGGTGATATCTATATTTTTTGCTATTCTTTTCCCATTTACCTTCAAGCTAATTCCTTTAATAGTTCTTCTGCTCCTTTAACATAATTTTGGAGAATAGGAAAGATGCCACCTCCTTTAGCATGCAACATTCACAGCAACATCAATGATGCTATACTGAAATTGAGAACTCATGGTACAACTGAATTGTATATCTGCATGGTGTCAATCTAATGTTCTTTAATAATTTCTTTGCTGAGTCATTTAAAAATAGATCACAGAGTAGTACAATGCCTAGGAAGTAACATGAAGTCAACAACCCTGTGGGGGTTAGATGGCTGTGAACAGGTTTCCTCATATACAGCTTAATAATTCTTGCAGTTATGTTTGCTACATTGTGAATGAGTTGCAAATACCCAAGCAGAATATCAAACAAGATAGATGGTTATTTATAGTTGAGAATATGCTGAAATACATAAACTGACAGTCATTAAATGGTGTTGCTTCTCATACACAATAAAAATGAAAAACATAATAAACCATGAGCTGAGTGAGATGCATCTTAAAGTGTCTCATCTGTCTTCAGTGGTTATCACCTGCGTTTGACCTGCTTTTCAACCATGGTCAACCTGTCATAAGGTAGATAGGAAAAGCATTAAAATGTTCTTGTCACATTCAAGCCTGTATTCTGTAAGACTCTGGGAATTATGGCTCAATTCTTTATAATTGTGGTAAGAAACCCATTTTTCAGGATTGAGCCTTGGTAGTTAAAAGGTAAAGTTGTTCCCCTGAGAATTAGTTTCCTCTAACTTCTGTCAGCATTAGTGTGCAACTGAATACTGCTACTTCAGTTAAAGACCACAGCATTTGTGGAAGATAATGCTGTTATCCTCGTCACATATTTCTTGGCAAAACAGTGAAGAATTGAAAAGTGATAGCACTGGGAAAAAGGCTAGTAAGTGTAAATAATGGGCAAGCCTTAAATTTGAGATACCATGTAAATCTAATATTAATTCCATGTCACAGGTGATAAATATCCTTTATTTCTTATTGTTTCCTTTTTCCCCCCAAATGAAGTCACTTGCACTCCAGAATATAGTTCAGAAGCTACTTCTCTGACTGTATTCAAGTCTTAGCAATTAAATTAATACTGTCCTAGTTCTTTGTTTGGGGATTACTCTGGGAATTCTCATATTACTAGGAGACTTATTTACACCATGCCACATGGGACTTGTTTGTCTTACCCAATTAGAGCAAAACAGAGAATTATCCTACCATTGCTTTTAGAGGCTTTTTTAAAATAACATTTAATCATAGTACTAACTTATGCCTTAATTCAAAATATATTCAATTTGTGTTTTTGAGAATGAGTAGGCAATTGTAAAATGAATATGCTTCCCTCAGTTCTTTTTCTAAAAAAGTAGAGATTATAATATTTTCAGCCCCTATTCATAGGATTGCAGTGAGTCGAGTGTTTTACAAAACTTACAAAGACAGACAATATGACTTAGTTGTAATAATAGTAACTTTCATCTTTTCGTCAGGCTTCAGATAAACAAATCAATACATTTTATGCATCTACTATGTGCCAGGCATTGTGTTAAGTACTGAGGATATGGATTAAAAAAAAGAGACAGTTCTTGCTCTCAAAGAAGTTATAATCTAATGGGGAAAGGCAATATACAAGAAGAAGCCAAAAAGAGGTGGGTGGGTGAGTGGAAACCAGGAGGTACCTCATGCAGGATCATGTTATTCCTTGGAGTTGAAACCATGTAGATCAATTGATATAAAATGGAGTTACCAGGAAAGTTGTTTTTTTGTGTGTTTTTTTAAACAACCTCCCTTTTTAAAAGGAAGGTTGAGGGAGGAGTTAGTGCTCTACCCTCAAGCCCTCCAATCAAAGGAGAGAGGCAACAGAGGGTGAGTTTAAAAAGTGTGAAGTATCAAACCTGAGTCTTTCTGGTGTAAGATTTCAGATGATCAGATAATCTTCTGGGTGAGGGGTGTGGAAGTATGGAGAGTAATTTTATTCCTTGGAGTAGAAATCTAGCAGAGTAGCTGATAGAAAATGGAGAATGAGAAAGGACTGGAGGCATGGAAGAAAGAGAGATTTTTCAGTGACCTGTACAAAGTGTATCATTTGTATATTTCTAAAACAAGAAACTGTTATCCATACTCAAAAGTACAATCTGCTCTCCCATCTAATAGAGAAAGCTAGATAGCTTAAGGGCTAAAACAACATCTTCCTGGTAAATGACCATTTTATCCAGTATGCACAAGCATATCTAAACAGGAATTAGAGGTTTCTATCATTCTTAAGTTTTGATGGGATTTGTATTTCTCTGTATATATATTTTCTTTTTGTTTATTTTTTCACACCTAAGATACTCTTTGCCTTTGGTGCAGACTTTAGAAGCAAACTCCTAAAGAAGATTTTGGCCTTGGCAATATCATAAACTCTGGAACTATAACTTTCCACCTTCAGAGAGGCCCTGGAGCATTTAAAATATAAACTGCTTAACATTCTAGGAATATGAGGTCTGAACAGTTGGCTCAATGAATCTAAAATATGGCATTTCTAGGAGAAATTATATGGTTTGGGGGCAGCTAGGTGGCACAGTGGATAGAGCACTGGCCCTGGAGTCAGGACAACCTGAGTTCAAATCAGGGCTCAGACACATAACACTTACTAGATCTGTGACTCTGGGCAAGTCACTTAACCCCAATTGCCTCACCAAAAAAAAAAAAAAAAGAAAGAAAGAAAGAAATTATACGGTTTATACCATACTTGAGGTTGGAGCCATGTCTACCAAGAGACTTGTGCCTTGGAGTCTCAGAAGATGTCACAATCAGTACACATCTTGGCTAACATACTGACTAGAGGAAATCTACCATCCCCCTTAGCACAGAAAAGTTCTAACTGAAAGAAGTCATGGCATTGCACTCAACTTTACTGTCTAGATTACCAAATGGTAGAGATTTGCTAAGGTATCTTGGCATGCAAGTAACATACAAGATAGCTGATTGATGTATAGTCATTTCAAATTATGGTAAGACTGGGATACTTAGCTATTTAGTTAGAACCCTACAAAGGTAAGACACTGCAGTCACCTACAGAGTATGTAGTATACTACCTTTGAGCATGAGGAAAGAAGTAATGGATAAACAAATAGACTCAAAGAAGAAGAGCTTGAACACATGCTTTTGACTATCTGCCAGAACTGAATAAAATCTTGGATGATGTCTCAGATGATAACAGGTTTAGTAACCTGAGTGAATAGTCAAACCTTTCCGGGCCCCAGGAAAAGAAACATGTCCTTTCTTGACTGTGTGTGGGTAAGGAAGAACTCTAAGGGCTCTAAGAAAGTAGCAAGCTGTAAGAAGGGAATAACATACACACTCCATTGGGTGTAGAAATCTGTCTTCCCCTACAGGAAAATAGGGAGAGAAGGGGATGAGAGAGCAGGGGAATGACAGAGAGGAGGGCAGATTGGGAAAGAGTGTAATCAGAAGCAAACACTCCTGAGGAGGGGCAGGGTAAAAAAAAAAAGAATAGAATAAATGGGGGGCAGAATAGGATTAAGGGAAATAGAGTTAGTTTTTCATAACATGACTATTATGAAAGTGTTTTGCAAAACTGCACATGTATAACCTGTATCGAGTTGCTTGCCTTTTCAATGAGGGTGAGTGGGGAGGGAGGAAGGGAGAAAATTTGGAACCCAAGGTTTTAAAAACACATGTTTAAAAAAATTTCACATGCAACTGGGAAATAAGAAAAAGAGGAAATGGGGTACAGAAATCTATCCTGTCCTACAGGAAAATAGACTGGAAAGGGGATAAGAGAACGGGGAGAGAGATCGAAGGGAGGGCAAACTAGGGGAAGGGATATTCAGAATGCATGCCATCTTGGGGTGGAGGGAAGATCGAGATGGGGTAAAAATTTGGAACTCAAAATCTTGTGGAAGCAAGTGTTGAAAACTAAAAATAAATAAATTTTAAAAGAAAGGGAAAAAAATTGAAAGTAGCAAGCTCCCGGCTGCTTAGTAGCATCAATGTTTTACTCATATTTTAGTCATTATTTATCGCTTATTTACTTATTAGTTCTATGCTAAGTATGTTATATGTAACATTTTGGCATTTATGTCTGCTTTGGAGAAGAACCAAGTCAGTTATGGCAAAGTCAAATCCTACTGCTCTTCAAGAGACTATAGTTAAAAATGGGGTTAACCAGTGAGTAACAGTTCATTTTGATTGGGCAGATCCACAAGTCTACACAGCCAGAGACAATGAATAATGCAGATGGTCAGAGTTGATGAACAGAAAATCAATGAAAATCTGACATGAAACTGACATAGAACTTCACCCCCAAGTAGGATATATGTAATCTTTTATAGTTAGATTGTAACTCTGGTGAGTAGATTTCAGTACCAGATTTACTGATTAAACTACAATGTTCCAGGCACTGAGAACTGAATATTGAATCTGTTGGAGTTTAAGATGTCTATAACACATCTAATTTGAGATGTCACAGATGCAAGTCTACAGTTTAGTAGATAGGTTAGGGCTGGATAAGTAGACAGAAGAATCATTAGCATAGGGATGATAATTAAAATGATAGGAGGCAATGAGATTACCAAGTGAAATATAATATAGAAAGAAGAGAACTAATTCTAGGATAGAGTCCTGTGGGACACCTACCGTTAGTGGGCATGACCTGGATGAAGGTATGGTAAAGGAGAGGGTGAAGGGTCAGACAGGTAAGAGGAAACACTATAGTCACAGAATCCTATAGAGAAGAGAGTGTTAAGGAGAAGAGGGTGATCAAAAGTGTCAGAAGCTTCAGAGAGGTCAAGATGGCTAAGTTGAAAAAGGTCATAAGATAGCAATTAAGGGATCATTTATAACTTCGGAGAAAGTTATTTTGGTTAAGTGATGAAGTCAGAAGTCTGACTATTGGAAGTTAAAAAGAGAATGAGAAGAAAATGGAGGCATTTGTTTAGATAGTGTTCTCAAGGAACTTAGCCACAAAAAGAGAAGATATATAGGCTGATAACTAGTAGGGATAGATGGAGTGAATGAGGGTTTTTTGAGGATGGGGTGTGGGGCATCAATATGTCTGTAATATCAGGGAAGGAGCCAGTAGAAAAGGAGAGATTGAAAATAAATAAAAATTTGGAAATGATGTTTAAACAGGCAGAATGAAATAGGATCACTCATGGAGGTCAAGGGGATTTGCCTTAGTAAGTAGAAGGTCACCTCTTCATGTGAAACAAGAGTGAATGATATAGTGGCAGAAGGTGTCTAAGAGATGTGAGATGAGGAGGAAGGGAAAAGAGGGAGGTCTTGGCAAATAGCCTCAATTTTTTTTTCAATGAAATAAGAGGAAAGTTTCTTACCTGAAAGGGTAGGGGTAGAGAGAGCCATGGGAACTGTGAGGAGTCTTGAAATGGTTTAAACATCATTTCATAACCCACTCTGAGTAGCATGGGATAATGAGCTAATTATGGAAGTATAAAAGGAATGTTTTGCACCAATTGAGGGTATGTAATAAAAATTTATAGTGAACACAGCAAAGTTGTATGATTTTCTTCAACTTCATTCAACAGCCCATATGTAGGAGTGAAGATAGCAGAGGTGGAAATGTTCCAAGGCTGTCAGAGAAAGATCAGAGATGGGAAAAGGGGCCAAAAGACTCAAGAGAAGAGGATAATGTTAAGTTGAACTGCCTTACCAAGGGGTAAATATGGGGAAAGGAGATTCTATCTAGTGAAGGGGCAGTGGCCAGGGTAAGAACTGAGGGGTAGAGGAATTGATGGTCTCAGTGAAAACTTAATTGGCTGTTACAAGGCAGAGGGAGAGTTAGAATGACAACAGATTGTAATCAGACAAGGGAATTTTAATTCTTGAACACAGAATTGGGGCATTTCTGAGTATAACCAATTCTGTATGTGGTTGAGGTTAGGGAGTTTGAGGAAGTATTAATATCTATGTTGAAGCACCATAGTGTGAGTATAGTAGCTTTAGGAGAGAAATACTGTGAGGTAGGCACTGAACTGAAGGCAAATGTCCTTCTTGTATGTAGACAGTAGTGTTGTATTTTAGTCATTTCAATCTTGTCCAACTCTCTGTGACCCCATTTGGAGTTTTTTTGGCAAAGACACTGGAATGGAATATATTTTCTTCTCCAGTTTATTTTACAGATGAGGAACTGAGGCAAACAGGGTTAAATGACTTGCCCAGAGTCACACAGCAATAAGTGTCTAAGGCTGGATTTGAACTCAGATCCTCCTGACTCCAGGGTCACTCACTATCTACTGCTCCACCCAGCTGCCAGATAATAGATAGATCAAAGCTGGTAGATAATAGCTACTAGAATTTTAATTGTGTGCTATATATGGATTGAGTGAACCTCAAAGGTGGAAAGGTTACACCTGAGAGGTGGCAGTAAAGGGAGAACCTGGAATCTGAAACAGGAAGCCAGGAGTAGTGCAACTCCCCCACTTTGACCAATGAGTGGAAGAACGAATGAAAGTTCATCCAATACTTGAAAAGAAGACCAGAGATTCTGTTTCATCAGCATAGACCCATGTCCCAATGAGAGCCAGAAGTTGGAAGAAGATAAGGAAAAGACTTAAGATGAAAGTGGGTTTGCTACCTGTAGAGCAGGCATTTCAGTGGGCATAGTGGGAGAGGAGAATTACTTTAGAATGGAACATTGTAGGGGGATGCATTGAGAGGAATGGGGATAAAGGATCAGGTAGTAGGTATGCAGAAACGTATTTGAAACCCGATCAGCAAAGTGACTAGAATACAGTAAATGCTTAATAAATATGTTACTTGCATACACAGCAACTAAAAATTCACCCAAACATCAAAGTATAATTATTTATTTATCTATTGTATTTCTTTACTAGATTGTAGTCTCAGTGAAGTAAGGAAACAAAAGCTGCACTGAGGAGTAATGTGGCATAGTGGACAAATGTACAGGTTTTGGAGTAAGACTTGAATCCTGCCTCAGTGACTTTCTTTCTATGTCACCATGAGCAATTCACTTAAAGTATTTCTTAATTTCTAAATACATAAAATGGGGATAATACTTCAGCATCAAAAATTCAGTATTGTTTCAAGGCTCAATTAAGAAAATATCTATAAAATTTCTCACACACATTAAAGGGCCATAAAAATTGTAACATAACTGTGTCTTATTTCAACTTTGCATTGCACATAGTAGGCACTGAACAAATACATGGAATTAAACTGATTTAATAATGTATAAAATTAAAAGTTCTCTTTTACAAGGCTTTCTTTCCTATTGAATGTGCCTCCCTATCATCCTGATGTTGGATCTCTTGCTGGAGTGGGTAGAAGGGACAGTAAAACAAGCTAGTGATTGGGACAGTTGCCATTCCTGCCAACTGTTGCATCAGCTCAGGTTTCATGGGCAGAGTGTAATAGGTCCAGATGGTAATGGTGATCAGGACTCTGTAGTTACGACAGAGTTGTAATTCCTCACTATTTTGTTTTGCAAATATCACCTGGGCTCCAACAGCCCAGGAGAGACAGGAAAATCAAGTCTTTTATTTCTTCTGAAAAAATCATCTCAGAGACACAACCTCTGGGCTGGCCAATGAGTTGTTACCAATGAAGTTGAGATTCCTGTATTAATAATTCCTATATTAATATTACTTTTTATAGGAGAGTCTTCTATTCCTTGAATGCATTATACATTCAGTAAACACATAGTAATCCTTGAACAGAAGACAGAGCTTTGGGTCAGAGTTCAAGTCAGGGCTGTGATGGGATTTCTCATATACTATATTGCAAGCCATGCCTCCAGTAGTTTTGGAAACACAAAGTTTCTTTTGCTAAAATCCCCCAAAATTGCTAAATTACAATGATGATTTCCAGTATGACCAAAGAGACCACATGTTCAATGTGAAGAATTTGCAGTTTTTCCCCCACTCAGAATCTTTGGGGCATTGCTGTAGTAGCCACCAATAAATAGTTTTTAATATCATTGGCAAGGTGTGGCATTGCTATGGCAAGGGATTTCCATGAATTTTGTTCTTTTTTGCCAAAAACATAACCATAATGTTCACATAGCCTACCACAATCCTCTCCTTTTTGCCACCTGGGTGACAGTGGGCAGGCTGGTCCTGGGTGGTTCCTTGTCTGAGTGGAACTATATGGCTGAAAGCCAGGTGGAGGGAGGAAGCTGCTTGGAACTGGTATCCCTTTGAGCTGTACTGGTCCCTTCCCTCCTTCATTATGCAAATTATCCCTGCAAGACACACCAAAGGAATGTAAGAGGACATGTTATAAAGTCAGTAATTACTTGATGAACTTACTTTCCTAAATGTTTATGAGTAGGTGGGAGTCCACAACAATATAGGCTAATTCATTTAAAGAATAGCAAACTCCTATGAGAGTTGTTTTATGAAAGCAAGCTTATTCCTATACTGTTTCAGGATTTGGGAACTCCATGGATTTATCATTGTCTGCCTAAAATAGTGGACTCAGGGGGGAAAAAGAAAACTATTGATTAACAGTCTCAGATATGAGGGATCTCTTCTTCTCCCCTTTGGAGCTACTGAGGTGACCCCTCTACTCTTTCTGATAAAGGATATTTCTATGAGCTGGAGGTGGCTAGCCTTGTAGAATTTCCAAGACTGGAAATCTATGATCAAATTATACTGAACCAAGAGCCATAAAAGTACCCTGTCCTCCAACTGAAAAGGATTGGGGAACTTATGGGCCCTGTGGACAGGAAAGCTGAATACAGCCTCTCCCAGAATCTGAGCTTTGTTTCCCACAAGTTAGCAGATTATGATAATGATGACAACAATAATTATTATTATAATCATAGTGTTTATAATTTTAAGAAGAACTTTAAAAATATCTCAATTTATCCTCACAACCACCCTACGAAGTAGTTGCTAATATTACGATTTTATAGGTGAGGAACTAAGACATCAAATTACTTGCCAAGAATCACATAGCTAATGTCTGAGGCCAAATCACTCAGGCCAAAAAATTCACTAAAATATTACAATGTAAAGTTTTGGTACATTTTTTCCATCAAATTATGTCATTGTTTCCTTGCTAAACCTCCTCCCAGTTTTGGAAACCATATCAGCACTTCCTTGTTTCTCTACCAACTGGCATGTTACTCAAGAAATTCCCCTTATTTTTCCAGAAGGCAGTGTCACATAGTGATTAGAGAGCACTATCTCTAATAGTGTCATCTGTTATCTGAACTCAAATACCACTTTTGATAGATGCCAACTGTAACTATGGACGAGAGTAAATCTGACCATGTCACCCTACAACAGCCCCTATTAAATAAACTCCAGGGGCTTCCAGAATCAAATATTTTATAGCTTTTAACGCCTTCTATAATCTGGCCCTTTCCTACATTTCTAGGTTTCTTACACCTTCCACTTCCACTTTTATTGTCATATAATATAATCCCCTTATATAGCCAGTAAAATTGGCTTTCTTGTTGTTCCCTTCACACAACACTCCATCCCCTCAATGCAGATATTTTTCAGGGGCTACCCTTCCATGCCTAGAATTCTCTCTTTACCCTTCTCTGCCTCTGAACTTTTCTGCCTTCCTTCAAAACCCAGCTAAAGCTCCATCTTCTAAAAGAAGTCTTTCCCTGTTCTCCTTAAACTTGATACCTTCTCTCAAAGATCATCTACATATATATGCATAGTTGTTCACGTTTTTTTTCCCTCCATTGGACTGTGAGTTCCTTGAGAGCAGGGATTTTTTGTTTGTTTGCTCATTTGTTTCTCTTTCCTTTCTTTGAATCTCCAGAACTTAACAATCACTGACACATAGTAGGGGCTTATTACATGCTTACTTTCTGACTGTTTGGAAGAGTGGAAAAATTATTTTATATTTGATTCTGAGCACGATAAGGAGCCACCAGAGTTTATTTAATGGACAAGGTGTAGAGAGGGTGGGGTCACATGGTCAAGTTGAAAGGGAAAGGTTCCCTGACACTATAGTAAAGTATATAAAAGTTCTGAATTTAGAGTCAGAACACATGAGATAGAAATCCAGATCTGACTATTATCACCTAATTAACTTTGGACAGGTTACTTAATTTCTGTAGGCCTCTATTTATTTACCCATAAATTGAAGGCATTTGAATTAAATCTGTGATCCTATGAAGTGTCTTCATGGGCTTAATGAGTAACCTTGTCAGCCTCTTCCATGAACCTCTCTAAATCTAACATTGATATATCTCCCTACCACAGTCCCACCTTCTGTACTCTAAGGAGTTCTCAAGAATAATGGCAGATGAGAAGAGGTAGTGGGGGAGGGGAGATCTGAGTCATTAATGAAGACTCCTTTAATGAGGCAGAACATTAGCTCCTCCCACAAGAACATATACTCCTAAAAGATTGGGTTACCCCAATTATCCTGGGGGCAGCCCTGGTCACTCTATCTTAAAACTATCCCTTAACTATCTTTAATTTCCTTAACGAAGTACCAAAGGATATTTTCATAAATTCCGTATAAAATAATTTTTCAAGGTTGTAAACAGATGATCAAGTTGTTTAGAGGATTTCGTGGTCAATTTCTTAAATGGAGATGATTCAAAGCAAGTGTGTAAATAAGGGCTGAGTCCATTCAAGAGTTCATTTCTCAGGAATTCCAAATTTTATAACTGAGGTGAAAACAGGAAGGTGGGACCTAGAATATGAATTTCTAGCTAGAAAAAACTTGAAAAGAGATCAGAGGACATATTACCCAAAGTAGATAAGAGTCAGTGGCATAACTTTGTCTGGATAAGTTCTGCCCTTTAATCCCCATAGGACATATTCTCTACCACTCATTGCCCTGACATACAGAACCATTATGTTTCCATTTTTGTTGTTGTTGTTCAGTTGTTTCAGTTGTGTCCAACTCTTCATGATCCCATTTGGGTTTGTTTTGTTTTGTTTTGTTTTGCAAAGATACTGGAGTGGTTTATCATTTTTTTCTCCAGCTCTTTTTACAGATGAGGAAACTGAGGCAAATATGGTTAAGTGACCTGTTCAGGCTCATACAGCTAAGCAAGTGTTTGAGGCCAGATTTGAACTCACAAAGATGAGTCTTCCTGACTGAAGGCTGGGTATTCTACCCACCATGGCATTTAGCTGCCATGCCTTTTTGTATTTTTGATTTGGAGATTTTTCAAAGAAAATAAGGGAACACGGTTTTAAAATGAAGGTCGTTAAATGATAGCTATATTTCACCACTATCATTGTGAAATCAACAGGAAGCTCCCTTTGTCCCCCAACCTCCTAAAAGCTCATGGACCTTAGGTTAAGAATTCTATGGTCTACAGACACATAGATGATAGAATAGGGACTGAGGTCTAGACTTTCTGATTTCAATGACAAGGTATTCTACCTTTCCATTTTTCTCCCTTACTCAAGTGTTACCTAACCTCACTTTCATGATCAGAGTGGATGACAGTTCTCCTCACTTATATTTATTAATCTGGGCTCAGCTTCCCTTTCTTAGATGATTATCAAGATCACAACCCTCACCCCAAAGACTGTGGTAGAGTGACAGAGTGATAAGGAAAGTCTCCAGAGTCACAATCAGCTTTGGGGATTTTGAAGGCAACTAGTTATTGAACTGAAAGACAAATCAGCAAATCAAAGTTCTCTAAATCTCCTTTTCTTCTCCCATCTTGTTGGGTTATAAGCCTCCAAGGGTTACCTTCCAACAGAGGGAATAACATTAAGCATTAGCCATGAGAAGTAAGAACACTACAAGTCATGTAGTGGAATCTACTTTATAATCCTAAAAGCCTAAAAAAAATATTAAAAGCCCACTAATGACATTCTCTTTGAAATGATCAAGTTAGACTTTGATCACCTGATCTACATTGTTTCCAGTACTAAACAGGTAACATTCATTCATTCCCACAGACAGATCTTTCAATGCCTCCTAGTCCTCTGAAACACACAATTATTATAAAATGGAATAACTAGAAAGCCTAATATACCTCAGGTTGAAAATGCAGAAGAATGCAAATGCAGGCTTTTGTAAAGCTATTATTATGTAGATAATGAGTGCCCTTCTAGTGCCCTCACATAGATTGCATGTGTTTATAGTTTTAAAAGCATGTGAGTGGGATGTTGGAGGATTCAAAGTTTATCTTCTCTTCTCTGAATGCATACTGAATTTTGCTTTTAGTTCTCATTCAATCTCCTCAGCCTGTTCTTGTTTACTGAAAATCTGTCATTATATTCTGCTTTGAGGCTTTCTTTTATGTATGGCTTATACGCATACCCTGGCATGTTATTCAGCCCTGGAATAATAAAAAAGTGTTACAGAATGCATTAAATGTGAGAAGACAAATGAAGAAATGTCATTCCAAAACTTGTTTCTGTCTGTTTTTTTTTATTTTTATTTTTTTTCCTGTCTGGGGCCACTTGTTTCTTCTGATTCCATCCTTTAAACTTCTTTTAAATTTTCATATCTAACTTTCTTGTTTTTTTCTTCCGTACTATCACTTTTTCATAATTGTCTGGTAGCTGAGACACACCTTTCTTAACAAATAAGGGAAGGGAGGGGGATGAAGAATAAACATTTATATGGATTTATAAGCATTTATAAAGCACTTTGCTAAATGCTTTAGAGATGTTATCTCATTTGCTTCTCACAACAATCCTGTGAGGAAGGTTATTATCTCAATTTTATAGTTGAGGAAATTGAGGCAAATAGCACCTAAGTGACTTGCTGAGAGTCATACAGATAATGTGTCTGAGGCTAGATTTGAACTCAGATTTTCCTGACTCCAGGCCCCACATTTTATCCACTGTATCATATAGCTGACTCTTTTAATCAAAAAAGGCACAAATCCATCATCAAATTTAGCAGCAACTTCTGATCATCAAGACCCATGCTTGATTGCCCTGAGACCCATGTACCCAAGAATAGTAACACAGGAAACTTTATTTTGCACAATCTACAACTAAATAAAAGAGTCCAAAAGATTCAATAGTTTTGATGAACAAATTAGCCCTATGGAGAGAGGGTTTTCAGGCAATCATGCCAGAGGGAGATGGCTTTCATACCATAGTGAGAGAGTACTCTTATTGATTAGTCAACAATAGATCCCAGACCAAGCTCTATTGGTCATTGTTTGGGCTCTGAAGCTTCAGAGTGAGTATAAATAGCAATTGTTTATGTTTTGGCCCAAAACCCTGAGGGTCTTCCCCTCCTAGACTGATTCTTTTTTTCTTTTTGACTAGGCCATTCTTTGCCTCATTCTTATCTAGCCTTAAGCACTGAATGGGCATTGCCTCTGACAAACAGAGACCTGGGAAAGACCTTAGTTTAAAAAGGCCAACAATACCTACAAAATCATATGTCTTTGACATTGCATCCAGAAGAGTGAAGATGGGGGGCTGATTAAACCTCCTGCTCATGGAAATACTCTAGCTTTAGGTTCAATCTCAATGGACATGTAGGAGAGTCCATTCTCTTTTTCCACGACCTCATATTTTTATGCTACATCCATTAGTCAAAAACATCAAAAACAACAACAACAACAACAATATTTCAATGACTATGCCTGGAACAAGTTATGAACAACTGTTTCCAAGTGATTTTTCAGGAGGCGAGGAATTTAAACAAAATACATCAATAATTGTGAAATGGTTAACTACGTATGGAAGGCAGATTAAAATTTGACTCTATACTTATATGTTGATTAATGGACAGGAAATGTTCTCATTTTCATTCATAAAATGAGCATCTATGTAAAAAAAAAAAAGGCCAAAGTCTCCCACTGCACCGGGGGTCATCTCCAGTCTGATCTATATCTTGCCACCAGACCCAGGTGGCTCTGGAAGAGAGAGTTTGGCTGGTGACTTTGGTGAGCCTTCCTTCACTTAAATCCAATCCACTTCCAAGTCATGACATCACCTTTTCAATGTGTTGGTCCTCTTAGAGAATGAAGGACAAACAACAACCTGGCATAGAAACATGGAACTCTCCATTGCTCTCCTTTAGAAACTGATGGATGGGCTAAATGGCCTGTGTTGCTGAGTTCTCAATGGTCAGAAGCTGTACAAAGAATAAACGTGTTTTGTAAAGTCATCTTTTCCAAAGTAATTCCAAAAGAAAAAGTATTTAATGAGAAAGTATAGGAAAACTTATGCATATTAAAAGTAAAGCACCCTCCGCACTGATCCTAGACTGAAACCTTCATGAAATAAGTTTAAGGAGCAACATTTTTTTCATTTGTCCTCTCTCATTTACTTCATTCTATGACACTTTGTTATTATTCACCAGGAATGAATATAACATATGAACGTCAAGTTTCTCCATCCTATCCATTGGGAAGAGCACATCAGAATCAGAGTATGCCTTGTTGGCTACAACTAATGTGGTACTGGCTGAGAGAGAAGGAAAGAAGTGGTTGTTGAGCATAAGTCAGCCTGTTTTTCCTGTGCTAACCATTAACTTTTGGAGAGTCTTTGACAAGCCATTATTTCCCTTTGGGGAAGTACAACAAATTTTATTCTAATTATGTATTTAGGGGGCTGTTCTAATGGGAAAGAGTCTAAGCGGGGCAAAAAGGGAAGAGTTGAGGAAGGTGAAACTGATCACTTTTGAAAGATGAAATTGATATCAGCTGATATCCCACTCTCACTAGCTTATGCAGTGGTTGGTAGAAACATGAAGATACATGTGGTTTCCTCATTCAAACAAGTTATAACACCTATTTGTCAGTTCTCATCTGTTTGCTGTGAATACCCAAGGAGTGAAATTCTGTGTTCTAGGCTTTCCCACTATTTAGCAGACTGTAGCCAGAACTGAATGAAGAAGCTATAGCACTTTCCATGAAATAGACATTCTTTTCGGAAAATGTCACAAAACAAACAAACAAAACTATCTAAATCTAATCAAGGTGTTCATTTACAATATGATAGAGGAAGGAATATGGGAGTGCTGGTGACTGAACTAGGCTACAGGAGGGAATGAGGATTACAGACGATATTGGAACTCAAAGGATATAAATTCTGGGATTGTTCAGGAGCCCAGTGTCTTCTTCTTCCTCTTCCAAAATATATCACTCTCTGATGGAATATGCTTTTCAGCTGGCTTGTGGTGCTCATGTCTTTAGGGTACAGTTTCTCACAGGGTAGAGATCATCAATTTTTGATGTTTATGTTGCACACACGTAAAGTTCATGGAAACCTTTTCTGTGGATTGTGAGGAAGTACTTGTCTGGCTGCTCCTTCTTGTTCTTCTTTTCTGGATCTTCTTCCAGTTTACACCCATTCACCCTGAGCGGTCCCTAAGGCCCTGTCTTGGGCCTTCTTCTCTTCTCTTTGTCTGGCCCTAACCTTCTTCTGACTTCTAGTAAAGTCTTTCAAACTTCCTAGTAGGTATGGAACTGGATGTCTAGTAGATCTCTTAAACTAAACGTGACCAAAACTGAACTTACTATCTTTCCTCTGATACCATCTTCTCTTCCTAATTACCTTATTACTGGTAAGAAAATGATAACCTTCTGGCAATGTAATTATCATCCTTGACTCTTGCCTTTTTCTTACCTCATATATCAAAAGAGTTGTCAAGTCCTGAAAATAGTACTTCACAACATCTCCTGTATACGCTGAATTCTCTCCTCTAGCATTGCCATCACCCTGATATAGACCCTCATAATCTCACACCTAGACTATTATAATAGTCTGCTGGTTGATATCCTTTTGCAAAGGTATGCTTGTAAATGTTTACTAGTTTTATGAAAAAAATAAAAGAGTATACAGGACATATTATTAAACTTAACCTGAATTATACATTTCCCCCATCACTTTGATATAAGACAATCAACAGAACAGTAAAGAAAACTTTAATTTACACATTTTGCTGAGTTCTAAGGTGTATATGATCATACTGGAAATTTAACAATCAGCTTAATTACTAGCTAGCTCTGGAATATGCATGTATTTTCCTCGTCTCCCAATTGCAGTCTATACTCCCATCAGCTATAAAAGTAATCTTCCCAAAGTGCAGATCTCACTAAATCACAACCATCACTTCCCATTCAATAAATGCCAGTGTGGATTAGATTTCTCTATCATGTGACCAACAAGATGGAGGATTAGACATTTTTTCCAGTCTTTGCAACTTCTAAAATCACTCCAAAATGGGAATTATGCGCAAGAGGTAAAGCAATTTCATCTGTCTCCATAGGGGAGGAAAATAACAATATAAAAACAAAGTAAAAGATTGATGAACTAACAAAATAAAATCTCTAATCCACAAAATCACTTAGTAGTCCCTTCTTTGATTGCCTGTTCATTCTCAGTAACAGGATGAACAAGTCAACCTACACATTTGTGAACTCAGCTCTACACTCTAACCAGCACCTTCTTCTCCTACTGCCTCAAAGATACAAATGGCAAAAATTTTTAATGTGGCAATGTTCTCTGCCACAATAGAGTTCTACCAGAAAATGGAGGGAATGAGCCACCAACCCTGAGGAAAAAAGCCTAGCATCCAACTGAAGAGGTCTAGGACTTTTGGGGTGCTGCAAACCCAAAATCGTAGTACCAGGTCCTGCTGAATGAATTCAACTCAAATCTTCTTCAGCCAGAGGAAAAGTTTATTAGTGATAAATCACATTGGCCAAGTGACACCGGTAAGGACAAGTGGGCATGAGAAAAGCTCAGCCTTTGGGGCATGAGAGATTCTCAGCCATTAACACCTGGTGGATGTGCATGAGAAAGTCTCAGCCTTTTGAGCTTGAGATTCTCAGCGTCTGAATGAGGGCCAGGGTGGAATTTTTATACACTGAAGTAACTGTGGGTGGCTGGAGAAGGGGGGCTGGGAAAAGGATCCAGGTGAGAATTCCTATTTGGAAGGTCTGAGAGATTGAATAGACAATGGGAATAGCTAATGGAGGGAACAGGAAGGCATAGGTCAAAGGGAGATAAGGGGAGTAGTTTAAGTGTTTTATGGAGCCTGTAATGGAGGTAGCTGGAAGGCATCTGAGTAAGGCCAAAAGGTGAAGGCTAAGGCTTCCAAAGGGAGATAAGGAGCTGGGGTCTGTAGGCAAATGGGAGCCAGATTCCCTTTAGGTAAAAGTGCATCAGAATAAACTTAAAAGGTAAGGCTAAGGCTTTCAAAGGGAGATGAGGGTCTTGGGCCAAGATCTTGGCTTGGGCCCACCCCCATCACATCTATGTCTAGACTTGTTCTCTCAGTCACTTGTTGTAAAGACAAAGGCTGATGAACTATGACTTGTCACTGTTGGGAGAAGCGTGAGACTCTGAAATGCAGAGCATAAAGAAACTATTTATAAAGGAAAGGAAGTCAGAAAGGGAACAATAGAGGACAATAAGGGAAAAACAGTGAAATTACTCAAGATCTCAGGAAGAACATAACTTAACCCCAAGCAAAAACAGATAAACTGGCTGGAAAGGAACATGGCCCACAGATCAGATAAAAGAGTTCAGGCATCTGTGAATGAATATGGAAAGACACCTGATGAAGCAAAGGACCTTGTGAAATCCCAACAGAGCATGGAAACACAGCAGAATATTCCCAAATGGTTTAAAAGAGAAATAAGATTTTCGAAAGCAGAACTTATGACCTATACAGGAGAAATAATTGACAGAATACAGAAGAACAAAACAAAATTTGAATCCATAATGCCAAGTCTCACCAAAGAAACAAAAGATAAGATAACTGATTGGTAACACAAATCTGGAAGAAGACAAAAAAAAGTAACATTAAAAGAAAACATTATCTCTGTACGAAGAAAACATTGATTTTGAGGATACAATGTGCAGAGACAACTTAAGGATTATGAGGATCCCAGAAAAACATGACAAGTCAAAATAATAAAAAAGAACACCATAATCCAAGAAACAATACAAGAAAACTGCTCAGAACTTAACACAGAAAACTATGTGCAAATCAAAAGAATTCACAGATTTCATCCAGAAAAAAAAAATGAAAGAAAACACATAAAACCTCACGCTGTTTGACTAAGTTTTTAATACTCAATGCCTGAGCAGAGAGCTAAACTCCTCCCAGTCTTCCTTTAACTCCTCCAAAAGTCACTCCCTCCTTACTTTTCCAGCTTCCTTTTATGTGTAGTCTTACCCCACTAGATTGTAAACTTCTAGAGGGCAAGGACTGTATTTCTTTTTCTTATTTGTATCTTTAAGGTTTTGCAC
Source organism: Phascolarctos cinereus (assembly GCF_003287225.1). Lineage (NCBI taxonomy): Eukaryota > Metazoa > Chordata > Mammalia > Diprotodontia > Phascolarctidae > Phascolarctos > Phascolarctos cinereus. The sequence continues at coordinate 396,494,145 of NW_027555958.1, read as the reverse complement.
ATTTCCTGGCACATAGTATATGCTTAATAACTGTGAACTGAATTAAACTGAATTGAGAAGGGAAAATACTGTAGTCTCTCAGGATAAAGTTAACCTATAAGAGAATGGACAAGAGAGGCAGAGGCAGAGACAGAGAAACTGAGAGAGCACACTAACATTACCTGAAAGGAAAAAGAATCAGACCTTCAGAGAGCAACCAAAACCCAAAAAAAATGGGTGGCCATGGACCCAGGGAAATGATGTTAAGGAAAATAAGTTAAAAAAAAAATTGACAGACTGCAAATTTCAACAATGCACTTTACCCTTAAGGCTAGAGACAAATTCCCACCATGAGATAATATCGTCTTTCTATTACCTGTTGGTAAAATGTCTGAGGCCAGAACTATGGACCTCCTGACTCCAGGTTCAGTATTCTATCCAAGTATTTTATATTGTCTATAATTATTTTAAATGGCATTTCTTTTTCTATCTCTTCCAAATGGGTTTTGTTGGTAATATATAGAAATGATGATGAATTATGTGGATTTATTTTTATCCTGCAACTTCATTAAAGTTGTTAATGTTTTGACTGTTTTACTTGATTCTTGAGAATTCTCCAAGTATCCTATCATATTGTCTACAAAGAATGACAGTTTTATTTCCTCATTGACTATGTTATTTCCTTTAATTCTTTTTTCTTGTCTTTGACTATAGCTAGTATTTCTACTATAATATTGAGTACTAGTGGTGATGGTAGATATCATTGCTTCACCTCTGATCTCATTGGAAAGACTTCTAGCTTATCCCCACTACAAATAATGCTTGCTGATTTTCATACATATTAGCTTTTTTCTGCATGTATTGAGATAATCATATATTTTTTGTTGTTTTGTTATTGATATGGCCAACTATGCTGATAGTTTTTATAATACTTAAGCAGCCCTGCATTCCTGGTATAAATACCATAGTGTCTGATGTTTGTGTTATATTGCTATAATCTTCTTGCTAGTATTTTATTAAAAGTTTTTGCATCAATATTCTTTAGGAAAATTGGTCTATAGCTTTCTTTCTGCTTTTGCTCTTCCTGGTTTAGGTATCAGAACTATATTTGTGTCACAAAAGGAATTTGGTAGGACTCCTTTGCCTATTTTTTTTCCAAATAGTTTATATCACATTGAAATTAGTTGTTATTTGTTTGGTAGAATTCATTTGTTAATCTTTCTGCTCCTGTGAATTTTTTTCTTTAGGGAGCTAATCTACATATTCTATTTCTTTTTTTGTTAATCTGGGAAATTTACATTTTTTTAAAATATTTCTCTATTTCACTTAGATTGTCAGATTTATTGGTATATATTTGGTCAAAATTGTTCAGTTGTGTCTGACTTCATGACCCCATTTTGGGTTTTCTTGCCAGAGATACTGGAGTGCTTTACCATTTCCTTCTCAAGCTCTTTTTATAGATGAGAAAAGGGAGACAAACAGGGTTTAAGTGATTTGCACAGGGTCGCATGGTTAGTGTTTGAGGTTGGATTTGAACTCAGGAAGATGCATCTTCCTGACTCCAGGGCCACAGGTGGGCCTTGAGGCCACCTGTGGCCTTCTAGGTTCTTGGGTGTGACTTTTTTTGTTGAATCCAAGTTTTATAGAACAAATTCTCTTATTAAGAGGATTTGTTCTGTGAAGTTTGGATTAAGTCAAAGGGCCTCACTTGAGGACCTATGGGACTGCTTGTGGTCTTGTGGCCACAGGTTCTCTACCCTTGCTCCATGCCCTCGCTGTATCCACTGAGCCACCTAGCTGCCCTGAGAATAACTGTTTTAATTTTCTTTTTCTTTGGTGGTGCATTTACCCTTTTCATTTTTGATACTGGTAATTGTTTTTTTTTTTTTTAATCAAATTAACCAATGTTTTATCAATTTCATTGTTTTTGTTTTCATAAAATCACTCCTTTGTTTTATTAGTTCAACTTTTTGTTTGTTGTTTGTTTGTTTTAACTTTCTATTTTATTAATCTCTCTTTTGATTTTCAGGATTTCCATAAACTCCATTTTTCTAATATCATTAGCAAATCTTCAACAATTATTTATCAGATTTGAGAAATGAACAAAAGATATTAGCATTTTGTTTATAAGTTACTTATCACATTTAGGAGGCACACATTTATCTTTACCAAAATATATACAAGGTTTTGCCTTGGTTAAAAAAAATAAACCCCTATATACCAACTATTTCATTATGAAATGGAGTCTTAGAATAAAATGGAGTTGCACATGTTATGCTAGTATACTTATTCCCACTATAGGCAGTCTCATAAATTTGTGCCAGTTCTTTATACAATGTGGATATTAGATTTTTATTAGAGATATAAAATAAATATTTCCCAATCTAATTTTTAATTTAATTTTAGGAAACATTATTGCTTATTACATAGAATCCTTTATTTTATATTATCAACATATTTTATATTACATATATAACTGGAGTAAATTATTTGTTCTTCATATCCAATTTTTATGAAATATTATAAAAAGTGTTTAGCAAATTGCTGCAACTGAGCTGTCTATAATATTGACAAACTATTATAAAAAGGTATAAAAGAAGGTTTCTAATTCACTGGATGAATTGTTTGTAGAAGATATATGAATAAGCTTTTTAAGAGAAATTCACAGGATAAGAAGGTATGGATTTTTGGCTATCTACAACCAATAGAGGCAATAACAACAGTGGTGAAATCACAAATCCATCAAAATGATGATGGTAAGGAGCATAGATCTAAGCCCATTTTTGACCACATTCCTATATAATTTTCAAAGAAATCTTTGTTGATCAGAAATAATCTTTACATGTAATTTTGAGTTTTTAAAACCTGTCTATTATATACATTTGTTATTAATCTTTACTGAGGCATTCTGCTCATTTGATTTCACCTAAATGTTCATTGTTAATTGAAACTCAATATGATATATTTAAATTTTGCATATTTGTGGTAGATGCTTAATTAATTTTATTATATGTAATGAAATGACACATGCACATATTCAAGTAGCCTTTGTCAACTATTATTTTTTTTCAATTCACAACAATCAATTTTTCTGAAAGCAGTGTAATATTATTTTATAATGTGGAGGAGTGTTAATTAGAATTAATTTTTTTTCCTTTTCCTTTAACCATGCAAAGATGAAGAATGCAAGAACAGAAGTCAAAGTATTATTAAAGTATTGCCTCTCATTCATTGCTTTGAAGCAAGAGTTTCATGGTGGTGGTTGGATTTTATTTAAGTATGGTTGCTAAGGAAAGTAGTCAGGGGAAAAAAACAAACAAACATCTGGAGTCCCCAGGAAGGGTTTCTCAACTGTGCCCATATTGCTATTAAAAGTTTTAAAAATTAAAGACCCGATGGCACAATATTTTCCCATTAAGAATTGAGAGGTGCATGCATGATGAAATTGAGTGAAGTTCCAAGTTTTTAAGTGCATGTGAGCCAGCAATCATGTTTGTGAATTAGCACTTAGACATTTGGCACTCTGTTTATGGCAGGCAGAAATTAGAACTGCTGAAAGGCATCTGGTAGCTCACTGTGTACTTGGAAAGTGAAATATACACATCTCTTTCCTCACATCTTCCTTCTACCCATTTCTCAGTAGTCTGAGGTCAAGACACAGATTTCTGAATACTAGATAATTAATAGACTAACAGAATTTTTTTTTCCTGCCAGACTCTAAAGGCGGGAATTTATAGCGCACTGGGGAAAAAGGTACTGTATTTGGAGTCAGAAGATTTATATTCAGTTGCCACTTACGATCTCTATAACCTTGGGTAAATCACTAAATCTCTATGCTCCTCAGTTTCCTAATCTGAAAAACTAGATGGTTTTTAAGTCTCTTTCATATCTAATTCCAGAATAAATGAATTTTGAAGAAGAAAGGATCGATGCAATTTTTTTAAAAGAGAACCTAGAATGTTTGTTTTCTCATTTCTAATAGTTCAGTAGAAGAATAAATAATTAGAGAAAATATACATATTGTCTATCTGTCCACTCCAAAAGCATATGATTTATATGTTTTTCTCTGTAGGATATATGTGTGTATATACATATACACAAATACATATACAAATATATGTGTGTGTGTGTGTGTGTGTATATATATATTATATATATATATACACATACATATATACACATAAATAAAATATCATTATTTTAGAATATTTATTTAGAATACTTAGAAAATATTATGTATGTATACATGTGCATGCATACATACATATGTGTATATATAAATGTATGTATATGCATATGTGCATAGATAGATATATACATTTAAACTAAGAGTTGCTAAATCTTGTTGAATCTATCATTAAATATCTCTTGAATCTCTCCTGTTCTCTCTACTAACATTACCATCACCTATATTCAGGTCCTGTCTAGACTACTGAAATAGCCTCCTAAGTGGCCTTCCTCCTCAAATCTCTCTCCTCTCCACATCAAATTAATATTCCTAAACTAAAGGTAAAACCATGTCACTATCCTGCTACTTAAAATCCAATGTGTATCTATTATCTCTAGGATAAAAAACAAGCCTCTCTTTTTTATCTTAAGCCTTTCACAGTCTGAATCTGATCTCCCTTTCTGTCATAATTACATATTGTTCCCTTTTACACACACTTTATTCCATCCAAATGAGCTATCTTACCGTTCCTCATAAACAAGGCACCATTTCAAACCTCCAAGCCACTGAACAGGCTGTCTCCTATGACTAGAATGCACTCCATTTTCCTTTCATTATCTTTGAATCCTGAATGTCTTTCACAGTTCAGCTGAAATACCACCTCCAAATTGATATCTTTCCTGATGTCAATAGCTAAAGGTGCCTCCCCTAAAAATTAAGGGACAGATAGTGGACCTGTGATTTCATCAAAAAAGGTAACATTCAGGTAAGGAAAATTCCTTTACTAAATGTAAGCCAGAACTCTCCCTGTAATTTATATTCTTAGAGTTTGCCAGCACTCTTTCTAAAGTTACCTAAAGATAAGGTCTTTTCTGTCTACTAAACAGCAGGACAACCTATAATTGCCATTACTTTGTATTTATTTTGTATGTTTAAATAGTATATGTGTACATGTATACATATATAGATACCTATTTCATACATATATATGTGTGTGTGTGTGTGTGTGTGTGTGTGTATGTAGTCTTCCTCTATATAATGTAAGATTCTTTAGGACAGGGACACTTTTAATTTTGTCTTTCTTCTCACATCTTCTAGTGCAGTCCTAGATATTTTAGTAAATGATTGATAAAGGCTTCTTGATTCATTGATTGATTCCTATCTTTGCAAGGAACAAGATTAATCCCCATGTATTTGGAAGTTAAAGGGACTGAGGATATCCTATCAAGCCCCTGATCTTGAAGTTACAAAATTTATTTTCAAACTGCAAATGACTCCAGAGTTAGCAGTTAAAAATCTAAGGTTCATGGAAAGCATCAAACCTAAGTAATATTTAAAAATTTAAGCATTATGTTAATTAAATAAAATATAAAACTTAACAAGGATGGAATGGCTCCATCTTTTTTTTAATTAAGGGAATTGTTAAGGAAACGTAGAGAAGGCAGCAATGATATTGGAGAATAGAGAACTGTCATCAAAGTCAGGAAGACATGGGATCAGGCATCACCTCTAAAACATACTGTCTGTGTGACCCTGGGCAGGTCATTTAATCTTTTTCTAAATTAGGTAATCAGTTAAAAAGCATTTATTATGTATTTACCATGTGCCAAGTACTATACTAAGCACTGGGAATGAAAGTACAAGGAAACTAAGACTTTGAAATGTGGTAAGTGTCTACCTGCAATGGGAGAAGGTTTCACAAACCACTAACATGACAGGGCCACCCTTTATCCCTATGGCTAGTTGGAGAGGCACCCCATTGACACTGCAGAATGACCTGGAAAGATCTCAAAAGGCTTTGTGTAGAAAGTGATGCATGTCACATATCTCTTTCTTATTGAATTAGAGTACAGCAATTTTTTTTTTTGTTACTTGAGATTTCCCTTTCTTCGAATGCTAGGTTGATCTTGTGATATGTTGTTACACATCTTTCTGGCCACTAGCTCCAAACTACCATTAACCAGAACCATGGTTTTCTTCCTTGGAAACACCCTGGACTCTGATATATGAGCTTTGGCCCTGTCTTGCTCAAAAACCAGGTCTCTAACTCATTTTTCCCAGACATGTTACGATACAGTACACCTCTAAGCACTAAACCCTACTTCCAGTTCCCTTTACTGTCTTTCTCCATTAGAATGTAAAGTTTCTAGATGGCAGAACTGTCTTGTTTGCTTGCTTAAATTTCTGTTCCTAGTGCTTAGCACAATGCCTCCCACACAAAATGTTCCCCCCGCTTCCTCTCTCTCTCTCTCTCTCTCTCTCTCTCTCTCTCTCTCTCTCTCTCTCTCTCTCTCTCTCTCTCTTTCTCTGTCTATCTCTCCCTGTCTCATTCTTTCTAGATTTATTATTTCCAGAATTATTGTGAATATACTGACTTCAGTGTGCACATTTAATAGTGCTCAAGAGGAAACATTGTGGTATGGTCCAAATAGCACTGCAATTAGAATCAGGAGACATGGATTCTTGTCTTGACTATGAGTGACTTACAGTGTGACTTGGGTTAAGCCCCTTCACTTCTCTCTGCTTTAGTTTCCTCATTTATAAAATGAAAAGGTTGGAGTAGATAATACTCCATATAATACTCCAGGACCATAGGGTTAAATAGAAAAATATCTTTGATGTGTTCAGTCCAATTTCTTACTTTAACAGATAAGAAAATTAAGACCCAGGGGATTTAAATGACTTGCCAAGGATATAAATCCTTGTTAATTTACCCACTGGCTGACTGGCTAACTGGCTGCTTTCAGAAGGGTATAGATATAGATTCTCTCTTTTTTTTTAAAATGTACTTAAAATGGGGAAAGACAGAAATAAGTAGATGGAAAAGATGACTCTGATTTCATTTCTTCCCATTGCACCATAATGATTTCTGAGAATTCATTAAGCTTCAAAAGTCTGTGATTTTGTCAAAATTTGCATAATTAATATTGTATAAGATTTAATAGTTAATTTAAAAAATATATTGTGTCCTCTGATCCATTCCATCCCAGTTAATTTGATCAGTCATTCTTTATGACTTTTCCCTCTGTGGGTGCACAAAAAAAAATGAATTTAAAAAAATCAGATATTAGAGCCACAAACTTCTGAAATCAACGAGTCAATGATCATTTATTAAGTCATAGGAACATGAAGAATTGCAAAAACATGGGATCTGACACCAAAATTCTAAAGGAAGAAATAACATGTCATTAATTAGATACATTTGAGCTTTATCTAGTCAGTAAATAAGCATTTATTAAGTCCCTACTGTATCTAGGGATACAAAGAAGGGCAGAAAGTCCCTCATCTCAAAGAGCAGACAGTTTAAAGGGGGAAACAACATGAAAACAACTGTGAATAAACAAAACATAAGCAGGTTAATTTGTAATAATCAGCAGAGGTAAGGCATTAGAAATATCCAGAGAAGATGGAAGGTGATCTCAAAGGTTGTCACTAGCAGTTAGGGTTAACAACAAGAAAAAAGGTTGAGATAGAGAAAGTGGGATATGTGCTGAGTCTAAAAGTAAGACCCAGAAGCCAAATGGCCAACAGAAGAGGAAGGGCATTCAGGCATGGGGGCTGAAATAGAGAATTTAGGCTGCGGGGATTCTTAGGTAAGAATCCATGGAGTATTCTCCCTCCTCATCTCCACCTATTGGCTTCCCAATTAAAACTCCACCTTCTAAAGGACATCTTTCCCTACCTCTCTTATTTCTAGTACCCTCTCTCTGTTGATTATTTTCTATTTATATTGCATATAGCTTGTTTATATTTATTTGTTTGTTGACTCCCCCTTTAGATGGTGAGCTCAGTAATAATAACAAAACAACAACAATGTAATAAAAAAAATTAGCTAACATGTATGTTGTATTTACTATGTGCCGGCCATTATGTTTTATGTACTTTAGCACTATATTTTAGTGCCTTTAAAGCACTAGTGTGTTAAAGCTATCATCATCCCCATTTTATAGATGAGGAACTGAGGCAGAGAGAAGTTAAGTGATTTTAAGTGATTTGCCAAGCTATTGACTTGTTTTTCATGATTTTCTCTTATTTTCATTTCTCTTTCCAATTTTTCCTCTACCTCTCTTACTTGGTTTTCAGAATCCTTTTTGAGTTTTTCCATGGCCTGAGACCAACTCACATTTTTCTTTGAGGCTTTGGATACAGGATTGCTGCCCTGAACCTCACTTGTCTTGTCCCCAACTCATTTATCTGGGTCCTTCATTTGGGTCCTCAACCCTTCCTGTTAGCATGTAAAACACATCCATAATAAACATCTATTACTTTTAATGTCACTGGCTCTTCTGTGAAAAGCCACCAAATACCCAAATCAGGCATGATAGACTAAAACAAACTCACTGCTCTGATAAAACTAATCTATTTCCCTGTCTTTTAAACATTATACCTGCCCTCCACTGCCAGGAGTGGTGGAGCATTATGAGGAGGAAAAGTATATACCTACCAGTGTATAATCAAAGACTTCTATGTATGTGATTTCCTAGCTCCAGCTTCTGTTTCCCTACTCTTAGTTTTTGTAGGCTACCCTATCCCAGATTTGTTATTACCATTGCAAGTCGGTATTTCCTTCATTCTCAGTTTTGCGATGCATTCTCTCTGGACTTCTCTTATTGAGGGGAACATCACTCTGCTTTGTGATAATTTGATTAACTGATGCCTTCAATCAGGCCTCACAGGAATGCAACAGTGGCTCCACTTTCAAAAAGCCCAAACATTCTTCATGTGTCTCCAAAGACACCCAGAAATTTTCCACATGAGACTGGTAACTGTTTGCTAGACATTGCCAGAAAACACTGAGCTCCATTTGCAACTGCTTTGTCTTTAGAAGGAAGTTTTGGACACTGCTCTCAGGTAAATGTAGCCCAGGAAAAAACAAGAATGCCTTTAGCAGAAATTAGAAAACTTTAACTTCTCATGAAATAGCTGATTCTGGCCAACATAATGATGTAATCGGACAGAGTTCCTGGCTGAGTTCCTAGCTCAAATATATCTGTACCTATAAATTCACCAGCAGTATTTCTCCAATAACCAAGCTAAAGTTGGTCTGATTATGCCCCACTTATTGGGGAAACTGTAATGGTGAGTGATGCCATTTTTAATAGAAGGGACTGGAGGACATGGAAAATAATATCTTAGAACTCATAAAGATCTTTGTGAAGTGGCACAGTGAATTAAGCCCGGCCCTGGAGTCAGGAGGACCTGAGTTCAAATGTGGCCTCAGACATATAACACTAGCTATTACTCTGGGCAAGTCACTAAACCCCAATTACCTCATTTAAATTAAAAAAAAGGATCTTTGTGAAGACAATCCAGGCTATTATCACCAATCCACAGATTTAAGAACTTGGATAAAAGTAGGGGTCAGTAATGAATTCCTTTCCTATTCAGGGACTGAATCTGTGAACTGAAACAAAAGTCATTGTAATGGAGTGGTTTGTCAAAGTTCTTACAAACTGGCTGAAGGATGACCAAATGAAAATGTAACTGGCTTTATCTCTGGCTATCTTAATTATATAAAATCCCTTCAGATAGAGTCAGGGTTTCTAACTTATAAAATTCCAGCCAAATCAACATTTCTTCTGCCTACAGCACTCAATCTCCCCAACTGTTGAATCCTTTTGGTATAGGCATTTAAAGACTTAAAATCTCTGACAATTTTTTGTACTTAAATTTGGCCATAAGGATGTTTGCAGTCAACCTTGCATCCATCCCATAGAAATGATTTATCTGCTTGTGCCCTATCACTTAAGAGATCTATTCAGTACAGGACCGGGTATATAGCCATCTGGAATACCTAGCTTATATATTTATCATTTCCATCCATTCCACTTTCTATTGGTACCAGAAGTGAGATATCTTAATCTGCCTGTCATGTCTGACACAATAAGTCATCTGGAGTACTTGTCGTATCATCCAGGGCCCAGAATATTGCCTTTAGGACTATGACAGTATATTCAATTAATTGGCCAGTCACCACATTCACTGTCTATTAGATCTTTACACCAGAGTCATTTCCAGAATTTTGTTGAGACATTCATGAATTAAGAAGCTTAAACTTTGCCCCTGCCTCCTACCACATGCTTTCGAAAACCTGTTCTTAAGAATCAAGAATTGCAATCTCTGATTGGAATTCCTTTGAAGAATTTATGGTCATGAATCTTCAGAGAAAAGTCACTTAACCATCTGCTTCATCCACAGGGACACTAATCCTTTTGCTGAAGACAAAGAGCTTTTCTGTGAGCTCAGACTGTGCTACAACTACTAAGCCCCAACACAATCACCATCTGTAACTAGTACACATTCTCTCTGATCCCACAGTTTCTTAATCAATGGGGCACACCTCTGTTTTCATCAAGCTGGACCTGAGAAGCGTATAACACATAACATGTATTCTCCTTGGAGACTTACATTGCTCAGATAGTATGAATAATGTATATTGCCATTTGTGCTGATGCACCTGACACTTTTCAGCAATTCATGAATACAATTGTATAATACCTGCTAGAATGGAGAGTAAGTCATATAACTCAATAACCTCCCAATGTGCTACACAGATCACAGGTATCACATCTGTTTGGAATGAACTATTTTTTTGCCACTTGTCCACCAAACTAGAAAAATGCCAGCTTAGACATTAAGATTTTGAGTTCTTCAGGCATTCTGTGGGACATGGAGAGGTAAGGAGGAAATCCCTAGAAAGTGAAAGTCATCCTTACATAGGTAGACACCAGAAAAGGTCTTTAGGTCATATCATTGATGACTTTACCTATGTAACTTCTCTTTAAGTGTTTTTTATATTATTACAGAATTAGTAAGCATTAAAGATAGTATTTGGAGATCTATTTGTTTTATTCCTAGAGCAATATACTGTCTTCTACTTTGTTAGGCATAAGAATTTTTTTTTGCTGGGGGAAATAATGAGACAATGAAGGTTATTGAACAGGGAAGTGACATGGTCAGACTTGTGCTTCAGGTAGCTTCAGCTACATACAATATGGATCAGAATATGGGAAGGACTAAAAGGAGAAGAACAAATTAGTCCATCACCATTACAAATGGAGAATACAGGAGAGTAGTAATGAGAGCCTAAAGTGCAGTAATGACTGTGTGAAAGATATTGTGGATATTACCTATAAGAGTTGGAAACTGACTAGCATATGAAAAAGAGATAGCATTAACAATGACAACTACGTGACAATGGTGACTGATATGATGATAGTGCCTCATGCAGAAATAGTGAAATTTAGAGAATAAACAAGTTTAGTGATAAAGAAATGTTCCTCTTTTATCATATTGTTTGACATACTGATGGGATATTAAGGTCATGATGACTATCAAGTAGATAAGGTTCCAGGACAAGAGATTAGTATTAGAATGTAGGTTTATGAATCAACTGCTTAGAGATAATAAATTAACCCATAGGAGGTATTTTTTTTTCTTTCAGATTACACAAAGTAGAGCAGAGTTGTATGACTAAGAAAGAATTATTAAACTTTAAAGCCATCATGAAAGTCTGGTAGTACTAATCAGAAGGAAAAATCAAAACATGCACTTAATTTTGGCCTAGAGTGACCACTAAAACATAAAACCGTTATAGTTGCCCCAATAATTCAACATGGCAACTCTGAATTTTGGTAGTACCATGGAAACAATATGGTGAAATGGAAATGACACTGCATATGGGATTTGATGATCAAATTTTAAATACAAATACTGCTACTTACTACCCTAGAGAACTTCATAACGTTACATAACTTCTCTGGCCCTTCATGTTTGAAGTTTAGAGTACCAAAATATAGCTGTTATATATCCCTCAGAGTTCTAAGGGTAACCATGAGAGTTGCTGGAATTGATAGCACTGTTACTCATGAGTCATTTATTACTATTTATTATCAGGCAAACCTTCTCAGTATGTTATGTATGTGTGCATGTATGTATGTACGTATGTATGTATGTATGTATGTACGTATGCATGTTTCTCAGCTGCCTGTACAGATCCTGCTGTCAGCCATTGCTGTTCCAGGGACACTGCTACTAGCTCTGACAAACAGAACTACCAATGATCATGTGAACTCCAGGTCTTCCAAGCTTTTAAGTTCACATTGTCATCACTTGGTCAAGGAGGTCAGAGAGAGAGAGAAAGAGACACACAAACAGAGAGACACATACACAGAGAGAGAGAGATAGACAGACAGACAGACAGGCAGACAGAGACAGACAGAGACAGAGACAGAGAATAACAAGGTATTTCCTGAGTGGCATTATCTACTTTCATCTAGTGAATCATTCTTCATTAAAGTGGTTATGAGCCTTTAAAAGTGATTAAGGATCCACATCTATTTTCCTTTTGATTGCTTCAATCAAGATATTTGGGCATTCTGTGATGAATTGGGATGGAATTGGACCCAACTTAAATTATGAAAACAAGAATTGTCTTACAAGGCATTCAATGGAAACATAAAAGCAATTATACATAACATTTCTATATCTACTCCAAGTTCCTGAATCTTTGGTATGGTTAAATGGAGCTATTGGTTTCATTTTAGGGAATTCTAAGGGAGATTACTAAACTGATGAATATTTTTGTGAAAAGAAGTAAATTACAGAACAAATTTTACTTCTTTGAATTAAGTGAATTCAAAGGGATGAAATCAAATGATTTTGTTACGTGGAATATGCATGTGGATTGAAATTTTGATACATGGGGTTTAGGGTTAATACTGAGGTTTATCTTTAGTTTTATGGAAATGAAGATTTGGCCTAATCTCCTCTATCTCCTTTCTTTTTTAAACATATATGTGAAATCACACAAAACATATTCCCAAATTAGCCATATTATCAATAAATAGGTAAACTAATGAATGAATGAACAAAAGTGAGAAAATTATACTTTAGTTTAAACTCAGATTTCACCAGTTCTCTCTCTGGAGCTGGATAGCATTTTTTTCAGCTTGAATCCTTTGGAATTGTTTTAGATCATTGTGTTAGAGTAGCCAAGTCTTTCACAGCTGATCATCATTACATTGCTGTTCTGTGCATAATGCATATGATCTCCTGATTCTTCTCATTTTATTTTGTATCAGTTCCTATAGATCTTGCTACTTTTCATTTATTTTATTTTGTTTTTCTATAATCCCCCTCTTAGTTTGGTCATTTCATTGGTGCCCAATAGAACTTCATCACAATCATATGACACAACTTGTTCACCCATTCCCCTATTGATGAGCATCCCTCAATTTCCAATTCTTTGCCACCACAAAAAGAGCTGCTATAAGTATAAGTCCCTTTCCTTTTCCTTTGATCCCTTTAGAGTACAGACATAGTAGTGGCATTGCTCAGTCAAATGGTATGCACAGTGTTACCCCCCTTTTAGCATAGTTCCAAATTGTTTCCCAGAAGGACTAGAACAATTTACAATTCAAACACTGCATTAGCATACCTATTTTTGCATATCTCTTCTAGCATTTTTTTCTTTTATGATAGGTGTGAGGTAGTAGGACAAAGATGTTTTAATTTGAATTTCTGTAATCAATAGTAATTTAGAGCATTTTTTTCATATAACTATGCATTGCTTTGATTTCTTCTGAAAAATTCCTGTTCATATTATTTTGACTGGTTATCAATTGGAGAATGGCTATTATTTTTATAGATTTGACTCCTTTCCATCTGATTTGAGAAATAAGGCTTTTATTAGAGAAACTTGCTGCAAAAAAATTTCAATATTACTTCATTGTCTGTAGTACCTCTTAGCAAAATGTAGTTTCCTTGACTATCTCTTTTAATCAAGTATATATATTTTTTTCCTTTGTCTGAGATCACAATCACTACCCTTGCCTTTTTACATCAGCTGAGTCATAGCAGACACTGCTCCAGCCCTTTATTTTAATTCAGTGTGTGTCTTTTTTTTTTAAGTGTATCTCTTGTAAATAACAAATTGTTGGGTTATGGTTTCTAATCCATTCTGCTATGTACCTCCATTTTCTAGGTGAGCTCATCCCATTCATATTGAGAGATAATTATTAACTGTGTATTTCCCTATATCCCATTTTCTTTGGTTTGTCATTCTTTCTCTCTTTTTATCTTCTCCCTCTTCAAAATTCTGTTTTGTTTCTGACCACTGCCTCCCTTAATCCACCCTCTCTTTTACTATCCCCACCACCCATATCCCTTAACATCTTCCCCTTCTGTTTCCCTATTGGGCAAGATAGATTTCTCTACCAAACTGAATGTGTTTATGTATTCTTCCCTCTTTGCACCAATTTTAATGAGAGTGAGTTCCAAGCATTGCCCACAATCACCCTCATTTCTCCTTCTACTAGAAAAGTTCTTCTTTATACCCCTCTTTTATGTGAGAAAAATTTTCCCATTCTAGTTGTCCCTTCTTTTTCTCAAAGAATCTCTTTCTAACCCCTTAATTTCTTTTATTTATTTTTTTTGAAATTATTCCAACATAATCGACTCACATTCATGCACTCTGTCTATGTAGACTACAGCCTCAATAATGATAAAGTACTCAGGAGTTACATGTATCATTTTCCTATATAGAAATATAAATAGTTTAAGCTTATTGTATACTTTATGATTACTTCCATGTTTACCTTTTCATGCTTCTCTTGAATTATGTGTTTGTCAACTTTTCTTCTTAGCTCTGATTTTTTCATCAAGAATGCTTCAAAGTCCTCTATTCCACTAAATATTCATTTTTCCCCTGAAGGAATATACTCAGTTTTCCTGAGTAGGTAGTTCTTGGTTGTAATCCTACCTCCTTTGCCTTCTAGAATATATTCCAAGCCCTCTATTCCTTTATGTGAAAGCTTATAAATCTGATGTGATCATAACTGTGACTCCATAGTATTTGAAAGATTTCTTTCTGACTGCTTACAATATTTTCTCTTTGAGGAAATTGGGTAAAATATTCCTGGGATTTTTCATTTTGGGAATTCTTTTAGGATGTAAGCAGTGAATTCTTTCAATTTCTATTTTACCCTTTGTATCTAAGGTACTGGGGTAGTTTTCCTTAACATTTTTTTAAAATATAATGTCTACCCCAATTGACAAATGGTCAAAGGATATGAACAGGCAGGTTTAGATGAAGAAATTAAAGCTATCTATAGTTTTGAAAAAAATGCTCTAAATCACTGTTGATTAGAGAAATGCAAATTAAAACATCTCTGAGGTACTACCTCACACCTATCAGATTGGCTAATCTGACAGAAAAAGAAAACAATAAATGTTGGAGATGAGGGAAAATTGGACCACCAATGCAATGTTGGTGGAGTTGTGAACTGATTCAACATTTTGGAGAGCAATCTGGAACTATATTCAAAGGACTATAAAACTGTGCATACTCTTTGATCCAGTAACACTAGTACCAGATCTGTATCCCAAAGAGACCATAAAAAAGGGAAAATGACCCACATGTACAAAAATATTTATAGCAGCTCTTTGTGTAGTGGCAAAGAGTTGGAAATTGAGGGGATGCCCATCAATTAGGGAATGGCTGAACAAGTTGTGGTATGTGAATGTAATGGAATATTATTATTCCATAAGAAATGAAGAACAGGCAGACTTCAGAAAAACCTTGAAAGACTTATATGAACTGATGCTGAGTGAAGTGAGCAGAATCAGGAGAACATTGTACACAGTAACATCCATGTTGTGTGAAGACTAGCTTTCACAGACTTACCTCTTCTCAGCAATGCAAGTATCTAAGACAACTCCAAAAGACTTATGATGGAAAATGCTATCCACATCCAGACAAAGAACTATGGAGTCTGAATGCAGATTGAAGCATACTATTCTCTCTTTCTCCTCTCTCTCTCTCTCTCTCTCTCTCTCTCTCTCTCTCTCTCTCTCACACACACAACACACACACACACACACACACTGTCTGTCTTTCTGGCTGTCTCTGGCTGTCTGTCTCTCTGTCTCTCTGTTTCTTCTTTCTTGTGGTTCCTTCTATTGGTGCTAATTATTCTTTAATGTAAAAATGTGTTTAATATGAATGTATATGCAGAGCCTAGATCAGATTACACACCATCTTGAGGAGGAGAAGGGAGGGAGGAAGAGAAATTGTAGAGCTCATAATCTTATGGAAGTAAATGTTGAAAACTAAAAATGAATAAAGAAATTAATCCAAAAAACTAATGAACAGGCAGATTTTAGAAAAACCTGGAAAGACTTACATGCACTGATGCTCATTGAAGTGAGCAGAATCAGAAGAACACAGTACACAACAACAGCAACAACGGGCAATGATCAACTAACTGCAAAAGACTTAGCTCTTCTCAGTAATACAGTGATCTAAGACAATTCCAAAAGACTCATAATAAAAAATGCTATCCACATCCAGGAAAAACAGACAAACAAAAACAAAACTATGGAGTCTGAATACAGAATGAAGCATACTATTTTCACTTTTTGTTATTGTTTTTTTCTTTCTCAACATTTTCCCCTTTTTTTCTGATTGTTCTTTCGCAACATGACTGATGTAGAAGCATGTTTAATATGATTGTACATGTAGGGATAGGGGAGAAGAGGAAGGGAGGGAGAAACATATTGGAACTCAAAATCTTACAAAAGTGCATACTGAAAATTTTAACAAAGGTAATGATTGATTGATTGATTATTGATTTAATGGGACCCATATACTATAAAGTGTTATATCAATGTGGAAAAAAATGTCTTTACATGTAATTGGAAAAAAATAACATACTATTGTAAACAAAGGATAATGTCTAAGCTCCTTTTTTTTTTTATTCTGGCTTTCAAGTAGTCCAATAATTCTGAATTTTTCTCCACATAATCCATTTTACAGGTCAGTTGTTTTTTCTAATGAGATAGTTCAAATTGTCTTCTATTTTCATTCTTTTGACTATGATTGCTTATTGATGTCTCATGGAGTCATTAGTTTCTATTTGCCCGTTTCTAATTTTTAGTAGTTATTTTCTTCAGTGAGTTTTGATAGCTCTTTTTCTGGTCAATTCTGCTTTTTAAGGATTCTTTTCTTCAGTGATTTTTTTTTAATCATTAGGCCTATTCTATTGTTGCTGTTGTTTCATGATGCTATCTTCTTCAGTATTTTTGTGCCTTTTTTTACCAACACGTTACTCCTTTTTTTCATAATTTTCTTCCATCACTCTTATTTCTTTTTGCAATTTGTCCTCTACGACTCTTGTCCATTTCTTTAACTCTTTTAGAATTCTTTTTGGGCTTAGGCCAAATTAGCATTTTTATTTGAGGCTTTGGTTGTAGCTGTTTTGATATTGTTGTCTTCTTCTGAGCTTATGTCTTGGTCTTCCATGCCACCATAGTAGATTTGTGTTGCCAAGTTCTTTCTTTGTTGTTATTGCTTGCTCATTAGCCAGCCTATTGATTGATTTTGAACTTTATGTTGAAGTTGAACTCTGTTTAGCCAGGTGTGTGGAAGCACTGTCTCAAGCTTCCAACTTTTTATGCTGCTGTTTTCAGAGCTTCCAATGTGGTGTTATCTAGGGAGTGGTGTGATCACTGCTTTCTTTGTCTGTGTTCTGTTCTTTGCCCAGAAAGGGCTGCTGCCCCCATAGCCACAAGCACTAGCACTTGTCCTGGAGACACTGGAACATTTACCAGGTTCCTTGACGTCCTCCACCTGAAAACACTGGCATTCCTTTCTGCCTTAAAACTGTGACCAGAGACCCTATTTCCTTGTGACTAACCACAAGTGTTCCTTTCTGTCCTGGAACTGTGATGCATAATTGCAGGTGAGCAGTAGAGTCACCAATCAGTGCCATCTGTATCCAATGCCAGCAAATGGTCCCAGTAGTTCTTTCTGATCAGTTGAAGGAACCCCTTGCTACCTCTGAACTAAGAAGTCCTAAAGCTGCTGCTGCTGCTGCTGCTTTCTCAGCTGCTTCCAAGGCACAGTGCTGTTGCTTTCATACTGCACTCCAAGCCAGTATCCACCTCAAGTGTCCTTCTGAATTCCTAAATTCTGTTAGACTTGAAAAATGCCTTACTCTAATCTATTGTTGGCTCTACCAGTACTTATTTTTAGGACTTATTTTAAAGTTATTTGGAGTAGAATCTTGGCAGAGTTCAGCTGGGTTGCTGCCTGTATTCTTCCATCATGTCCCTGCCCCAGCTCTTTTCTTTTCAGAATAGCTGGTTCTTTAAAAATGGCAGGGAGTCCCAAATTACAATCCCAAGAGGGGCTTTCTTGCCCATAACATTGTAAGAGATGATTGTGATAGATAAATAGATAGATAGATAGATAGATAGATAGATAGATAGATAGATAGAAATATAGATGGATTGATGGATGGATGGATGGAAGGATTACAGCCTGCACCAGAGAAGTGACTATGTAGTTAGAAAGAAGGGGATTTGTAAGAGAAATGTTGGAAAGTAGAAACTATAAAATTTTTCAACAGATTAGGGTATGTGGAATTATACAGAGGTAAAAGAAACAAAGGGCCCAAAGAAGGAACAAAGAGAAAACCTTGGGGAACTTCCATGGCAGTGCATTTGAAGGGGATGATTATCTAACATAACAGATTGAGAAATATTCAGATACATAGAAAAAGAAGAAAGAGCAATGTCACAGAAACAAAGCAAGAAGAAGGTATTCGGGAAAAGAAGGTAATCAGTGATTGGGATGGGAAGCAGCTTACACCAATGTAAAAGGCTATAGAAACGAAAGGGGAAAAAAAAGAATGAAGACTCTTCCCATCCTTTTCCACCCTTTTTGTCGTTTTGCTTTTCCTTGCACAGAACATGCCATCTCCTGAGACTGTGTCTTTTCACTGGCAGTCCACTAATACCTTGCATTCTCTGCTCTTTCACCTCCACTTAATGAATTCTTTGGCTTCCTTCAAGCTAAAATCCAACCTTCTTTAGGACACCTTCACTTCTAGTAAATTCCTTCTGAGAAAAATTTCCATTTACATTGTAATATCTTGTATATACATAGTTATTTACATTTTGTGTCCCCTATTAGAACATGAGTCCCTTGAGAGCAGTGACCATGATTTTCCATTTCTTTTTATCTCTGTAGCTTAAAACAATGCTTGGAATCTAGTAAGCTCTTAATAAATGTATGTTGATTGACATTTTCATTTTAATTGTATTTAAAGGTTATTTACACCCATTTACATTTCAGGGTATAACATTTTTAGATTTGTGTTTCATTCTATCTTTTTTGTTGTTGATTTATCCATCATCTTTCAAGTTAGCAATTGATCTATATGATTTCTTTTGTTCTGATTTAATCCTAGTATTTACCCATGAGCTATCTATCCCTTCTCCCATTTACCATCCTATCCTGAATTCCTTGCTGTTATTAAATGGTTAGTCTCTTTAATTGTATACATTTATTCATGTATGTATTAAAACATCCATCTATCAATGATCATTTATTAAAAATCCACTATGTTCCACTGTCTTCTAAGGCCAATATTTCATGCTTCAGAATATAAAACTTCTGAAACTCAACCTATTCTTCTATGCCAGGCACTGGGTTTGTCAGCATTACAGGATAAGACTATTCTTCCCAACATCCTTATCCATGTCCCATATAATACTCTCCTACAGTCCCACATTAACATATTACTGTCCCTTATTTCCTTTGACAAATCCTAGATGGGAGTATATATTCAATTCTCCTCTTTCTCATGTTTGCTGACTGCCCAAAGTAACTTCCATTTAAGTTACATTCTCATCTTCCCGAAAAGAAAAGTTTCACATATCAAGGAACATGGAGTTCTGTCCATGGAGTCTTATCAACTCTTCCCCTTTTCTCATTCAATTCCTCTTAAATATTTTACCCCTTAGATTTAGTTTCCTCCTTATGACCTTGTGTTGTTCCTTCTTTAGACTTCAATGATTTCTTAAATGTTATCTTATCTTGCCCAAGAAGCATGAATTGGCTTCATTGATTAGTCTTTTCTTGTTAACTGTGATTATTTACTTATTTACCTTTCTAGTGTTTCTCTTTAGAGATTTTTCAAAAGTTCATCTTTTTTTGGTTATTAGGCCCACTTTTTCAGAATATGTAATTTGGGGATACATGCTAATATCTTTTAATTTTGGCATTGTTACATTTCAAAATATTGCTTGATTTTTCAATAATCCTGGGTGAAACATATTGACTTTCTTCTACATGTAAAGGCTTTCTCCCCCTCCTTTGCTACTGCAAGTCTCATTGTTTGGCATTCAAATTCTAAAATTCATGCTACATGTTTTGTTTTAAGATTGGGGATTAATACCATACTATACTATACTATACTCTCTTACAGTAATATTTTTGCATTATTTCCTTCAGTGTCATTTTCAGACTTTTAAATTTAATGTGTTGTTACTCCTTACCCTACTCCTACCATCAAGAACATATGGGATACTTAAGTTATCTCTGTGTAACCTTTCTTCAAATTCAGTCATTTTGTTTTATGTAAAAGTCATATGTTCTTCCGAAGTTGTCTTTTCCCTCAGTTTTACCAAACTTTTTTCTACTTTCGATTTTGACTGTTAAATCTGTAGTTTTTTTTTTTTTTCCATCACCACTATTGCTTTGGAGAGATTTTCTTTGAGGTGTTCTAAGCTTTCTGTTATTTTGTTCTTATTGTTTTCTTTGAGTGCACTGATTAGCATTCTAATTTTTTAAAAATAGCTTTAGTTCCCTTTTGAATCACTTCAAAGGGTTTTTTTTCTTTTAACTGTTGTTCCATTACTTCTGAGGATCCAAGTGAATATATTGTCTTGTTTCCTTTTTCATGGAGGAGAAAAAATTTCATTTTGTTGTTGCTGTGGTTGTTTGTAGAATAATAACTGTATATCAATTGTTATCTCAAGTTTGATTTTTTAGTGTTCCTTCCTTATGAACCTCCTTGATGATTTATCTAGTTGGGAGCCAGTCCTATCCTTTCTCACTTGACCATTTGGACTTTCATCTTTTCTGTTTTTAGTAGCTCAGATCAGACCTTTAAACTGTTTGGTCCTTTACCCTAATATGACCATGGAATAAGTTTTCTCCTGCCCAGATCCTGGCCACTACACTATATCAGATTCCTCAAATTAGGGTATGAAAGTCTTTAATAGAATACTTTCCAGGTTGTTAGAGTTTCAATAGAAACTTAACATGGGAGAGCACCATAGCCATATTCATATCCCATTTTCTTTGGGCACAGCAGCATTTTTCTCTGTATTCAGTGCTATATTTCTAAGTCTCTGTCCCTACTTCAAACTTGTGCCCATTTCATATCATAAGACAATGTTCTATCCCTCCCAATTTTGTATCATCTGCAAATTTATGAGCATATCATCTTTGCCTTCATCAAGTCATTGATAAAAAAAATATTAAAATAGCATGGAGTGATTATGAGCAAGACAGTAAGTGTAACACTTTTTTTTTCTAAAAGTTTGGCAGCAATGTTGAAGAGGGCAATAGAAGGATTGCTTCAGACAATGTCAGGGTGATAGTAAGACTTATTATGATTAAGGAAACATCTGAGTATAGAGCTTTCATAAACAGAGGTAAAGGGAGTGTGGTAAAAGGGAGAGGGGGGAAGATTGATTGGAATCACAGGAACTGGATTCAATCCCAGGTCTGCCATTTGCTATCTGTTTGACTTTGGGAAAGTAATTTCATTTCCTTGGGCCTCAATTTCCTATTGTCAAACATGAGGACTAGGCAATTCCTAAGTTCCCTTCCAATTCTACAAGGATTCCATAGAAAGGGAGGTTGTGGATGTCTTCATGCATGAAATAAAAGTTATGATTCCTGGAGTAAGATCTTGGAGAAGATGTAAGGTAGTTAGATTAGTAGTGAAGGTCAATGGATTAAATTTGATAAAATAGATTGTACGTTAAACTCTGGCTCTAACATTTATTATCTTTGTGACCTTCAGCAATTCACTCAGTCTCCTTATATCTCAATTTCTTCAGGTATAAAATAAGGACAATCAGGCTTGTACCAAAGTATAACTGTTATGTAGGTTAAGTGACATAAACACTACAAAACCTAAACATCTTTGCAAATGTAGGCTGCAGTTGTTCTGAAAAATTGCATATAAATGTGAGTTACTATTATTTCCTCTTTGAACCTACATGATCTAGTTGTTCTCTCCAAATCCAATTTATACTATTGAGTGTTAAGGCATCAAACTTACCACTCTTAAAAAAAAAAAAAAAGGAATCATCACTGACATGAGGGACTATGTCTTCATAAAGAATTTACTCCAGAAAATTAATGAGCATGCCTCAAGTCTAATTTCATTTCAGTTAGCAGAAGAACTAAATCTTCAATCTAGAGGCTAGGGTTTTTTTCCATTTGAATTAGAGCAAAATCCAGATTCAGGTATAATTTAATTCCAATTTTAACTTGATTTAGCAGTTTTATATTATATGTAACATATGCACAGGCCACTAAGCAGTTTTTCTTAATGAGATCCTTATAACTCCAATAATTGTTATTGTTTTAGAGCTGGTTAAATCTGAATACCATTTTTTTTAAGTCTACTCTAAAATTTTCTGGCTTTAAGGGAAACACTCCAATATTGGAGAAAACTTTGGATGCAGAGGCAAAAGACCTGGGTTTGAGTCTTAATTCTGTCACTTGTTACCTATGCCAGAAATCATTTAACTTGAGTTTTCTCAACCTTTTATTTCCTTATACTTAAAAAGAATGGTTTGGACTATATAATATCTTCCCTGGACAGGCCATATCAGAAGTTTTATGATCCTTCTGGGCACCATGTTTAAAGAAGGAGATCAATAATAGAAATAAAATAATCAATATCTGAATACACACGAATATTCACATATATACATATCTACATGTGATATATATTAGTGTATGTATGTACACATATGCATATACATTTATGTATGTGTGTATGTCTGTAGATAGATAGATAGACAGACAGATAGATATAGATATAGATATGTCCTCCAAAGGAGGGTGACCAGAATTTTGAAAGAATTTGAGTACATGCAGTATTCACTAGGAGCACTAGGGCTTTATATTCTGGTTCAATGTAGACTAAGGAGATCTTCAAGTATTTGAAGGGCTGCCATGGGGAAGAATGATTAGATTAGTTCTGCCTTTTCCCAGGGGTCAGAACTATAAGCAATTACAAATTTGAACTTGATGTAGGGGAAAATCTCATAAGAATTATACTTCTCTTAAAACAGAGTAGCCTGATGAATTTATCATGTTGCTCCTACTGATCCTGATTCCAACTAGTCTCATGGGACATGTATGTGCTGCCAGACACACAGTCTGCCAGACACGTGAGTCTGACACCTATACACTTTGTCTGATATTGCTCCCTGCTGGTCCAGCATGGCAAAACCACTGTTTAATGACAGTTTCCTGGTCATTCAATCATGAATATGAGATTGTGGGTTTTCTGCTGCGAGATGCTGACTTAAACTGGGATCCTCAACTGAGATGCTACCTATTCCACATATAAGGAAGAGTGCATTTTATAATCTGTCTTTTTTCCTAAAGCACAGAGGCTGTAGCACAGTGGGTAGAACACGGGGCTTAGAATCAGGAAGGCTCATTTTCTTGAGTTCGAATTTGACCTCAGATACTTACTAACTCTGTGTCCCTGGGCAAGTCACTTAACCCTTTTTGCCCCAGTTCTTAATCTGAAAATGAGCTGAAGAAAGAAAGAGCAAACCACTCCAGTATCTGCTGAGAAAACTCCAGATAGGGTCATAAAGAGTCGGATACAGCTGAAATTACTGAACAACACAGAGGCATTGATAGCTTTTTTTTTTTGTTAAAGAAAAATAGATTCCTTATGAAAACAAACAGTCATTGGGCCACAGTGTATGTGTGTTGAATGGGAGGGGTTTTGGTCAAATTCCTGTCATAAAGAGGCTGCCTGTGCTCAGAGCCCTGGCTGAAATGAACTATTTCTCTCTAAAGGATTTCTTTCTCCTAGGTGTCAAGTTCTTTGGAATATAGAAGAGCTCCATTTAACTGTTATCTTTAATCTTATTTATTTTAATAAGTTTTTAATTGACATTTTCTCTTTCTTACCGCATAGCAATCTCAACTATCCTTTCCTATCCCTCCCAGAGAGCTATCCCATAAAATAAAGCCTTATTTATTTTTTAATCTCAATTTCCTATTAACTAGGGGCAGGGTCTCCATAAGATCAGAAATACTTAGTAATTCCCTGATTGACATCCTGATTGGCTTCAGTATCCTCTGCTCCCATAACCAATACAGGAGACCTCTGTGAAAGAAATTCTACAGAGCTACATGGGGTTACCCACTGTAGAGTTTTAGGAGCATCAGAATGTTTGGATCTGACACACAACTGAATCTGAACAAGGGCATAGATAATGCTAAGGTCATAATTTTTCTCTAAACCAATCAAATTCCTGCTTGTAATATCTATATGTGTGTGTTAAGCAATTAATTGTCCTTCATGGGTAGAAGAAATTAGTATCTACTTTTTGGTAATGTTTTATGCTGATTAATTTTACAAATATGTGACATCTAGAAATACTTATTTTCATAACTGGCATGATTATTCAGTTGTAAGTTCTAAAAAAAATAATAACTTTACTCTGTATTATTTGCTCATTTGACCTTGCAGAGTTATTCTTTCTAAGAATGAATACTTTCTTCAAGTGCTACAATAGATTAGATACTGTTCATTAGTTAAGTTCTGAAAAAAATACATGTGTATTGCTAAAAAGCTGACTTTATTAGTGAAAATATAGAATTTGGATGGCTAAACCTACCCAGAAAATAAAGTCAGTGGCTTCCCTGCTGAGGATGATTTTCTCTTTTCGTTGTCAACCTGTCTTACAAGTATTATTTCCATAAAACTAAAGCCTTTTCTTCTTTTTTTTGTGAAAAACTATTTTCATTACTCCTATCCTGCCCCCCATTTATTCTATTCTTTCTTTTGACCCTATCCCTCCTCAGAAGTATTTGCTTCTATTACCCCTCCCTCAATCTGCCTTCCCCTATCATCTCCCTGATTTCTTGTCCCCTTCCTTCACTATTTTCCTGTAGAGTAAGATTGATTTCCATAACCGATTGAGTGTGTATGTTATTCTCACCTTAAGCCAAATCCAATGAGAATAAGATTTACTCATTCCCTCTCACCTTCCCCCATTTCCCCTCCACTGTAAAAGCCTTTTCTTGTCTGTTTATGTGAGATAATTTACCCCATTTTAACTCTCCCTTTCTCCTTGTCCCAGTATAATCCTTTCTCACCCCTTAATTTTATTCTCCAGATATCATACCTTCATCTTCAACTCACCCTCTGCCCTCTGTCTATCTACCTATCTATCTATCTATCTATCTATCTATCTATCTATCTATCTATCTATCTGTATACATACATATACATGCAGATAGATAGATAGATAGATACATACATACATACATACATACATATAATATTTTCCCTCCAAATACTCTAATACTGAGAAAAGTCTCATAAGTTACAAATATCATCTTTCCATGCAGGAATGTGAACAGTTCAACCTTAATAAGTCTCTTATGATTTCTCTTTCCTATTTAACTCTTCATGCTTCTCTTGAGACTTGTATTTGAAAGTCAAATTTTCTATTCAGATCTGGTCTTTTCATCATGAATGTTTGAAAGTCCCCTATTTCACTGAATGACCATTTTTTCCCTGAAGGATTATATTCAATTTGGCTGGGTAGGTGATTTTTGGCTGTAATCCTATCTTCTGTGCCCTCTGGAATATTCTGTTTCATGGCCTCTGGTCCCTTAATGTAGAAGCAGCTAAATCTTGTGTTATACTGATTGTGTTTCCACAATACTTGAATTGTTTCTTTCTGGCTGCTTGCAATATTTTCTCCTTGACCTGGGAGCTCTGGAATTTGGCTACAATATTCCTAGGAGTTTTCCTTTGGGGATCTCTTTCAGGAAGTGACCAGTGGATTCTTTCCATTTCTATTTTGCCCTCTGGTTCTAAAATATCAGGGCAGTTTCCCTTGATAATTTCTTGAAAGATGATGTCTAGGCTCTCTTTTTGATCATGGCTTTCGGATAGTCCAGTAATTTTTAAGTTTTCTTTCCTTTATCTATTTTCTAGGTCAGTTATTTTTCCAATGAGATATTTCACATTCTCTTCTATTTTTTCATTCTTTTGGATTAGTTTTACAGTGCCTTGATTTCTCATACAGTTGGTCGCTTCTGATTGCTCCATTCTAATTTTTTAAGGAAGTATTTTCTTCAGTAATCTTTTGGACTTCCTTTTCCATTTGGCCAATTTTGCTTTTTAGGGCATTCTTCTCCTCATTTCCTTTTTTGCCATCTGGGTTGGGCTATTTTTTAAAGTGTTAGTTTCTTCAGTATTTTTTCAAGTCTCCTTTAGCAAGCTGTTGACTTGTTTTTCATGATTTTCTTGCATCACTCTCATTTCTCTTCCAAGATTTTCCTCTGCTTCTCTTACTTGCTTCTCAAAATCCTTTTTGAGCTCTTCTATGGCCTGGAACTGATTCATATTTTTCTTGGAGTCTTTGGATGTAGGAGCTTTGACTTTGCTGTCTTCTTCTGGGTGTATGTTTTGATCTTCTCTGTTACCAAAGAAAGATTCTATGGTCTGACTTTTTTTGTGCCTTTGTTTGTTCATGATCCCAGCCAATTACTTGATTTTCAAACTCTTTGTTAAGGTAGGGGTCTGCTTCCTGTGTGGAAAATGAATTGTCCCAAGCTTTGGGGGTTTTGTGCAGCTGTTTTCAGAGATAATTCTAGGGGCCTGTAAATTTTCAGTTCTTCCAAGGTGCTATGATAAAGGGTGAGGTGTCTAATCTTTTCCTGGCCTGTACTCTGGTCTATGAGTGACCATAAGCACTCTTTTCTGCCTTTGAACTGTGAGGAGGATTTTCTCTGCATCATCACTACAATCTCCACCATGCCAGCACTCCTCCTCACCCCAGGAACGCCACCCAGAACTGTGTCCCAGATACAAGCACAGGCAAAGCAAGAAAATCGTGCACCAGCAGAGAGATCCCTGCATTCCCTCAGTCTGTGGGCTAGAAGCTATGGAAGCAGCCACCACCCCAAGACCAAGCTCGGGGGCTGGAGCTGGGACTATGCTTCTCTCTCACCATAGTCACACACTTTTTCCACTGACCTTCTAAGTTTTCTTTGGTGTGTGTGGGTTGAGAAGTCTGGAAACTGCCACAGCTGTGGGCAATTCAGTCCTCTGAGGCCTGCTCCAGGTTTGCTGAGGTCTGTTTTGCCTGCGTGCCCATGCCAAACTGTGTTCCCCTCCTCACCTGGCACGACAACCTTTCCAATCAAACATCCAGGTTGTCTCTGGCTGAAAATTTGTTTCACTCTTTTTGTGTGTTCTGCTCCTTTAGAATTTGTTTAGAGCCATTTTTTATGAGTATTTGGAGGGGTTTGGGGGACAGCTCAAGCAAGTCACTGCTTTCACTCCGCCATCTTGGCTCCACCCTATAGTCTTTTTTCACATTGCTCTGTTCACAGCTCTATCCTATTCTTTTCACTTTGTTCTTCCTTATTCTCTAGGTATCTCTAAAATGTGACAACTTCAAGTCCCTCTTCTCTAATGTAATGGTGTCTCCCATTCTGCCCACAAATCCCCAAGTATGTTCAGGTTTCATGAAAGGAAAGAAATACACTCTGAGATTTGGTTTCTATTGATTGAATGAAATAATAAACCATTTAAATGAACAACACCAACAAAACCAAAGAAAACCAAAAGAGCTTTCTTTAGCAAATCATAAAACAGTGGAAAACAATTCCTTCCACAGACTCCCATGCCAGTGGGGAAAAGGGAACAAATTCCCTTGCAGAAAACTTGTGCTTCAAATAAACTGTAAGGAAGACTTCCTTACATACTAACACATGTCTAGTAGCTCCGTACCTCCTAACCCATACTACTTTGGGTTGGTGTACATAGATAGAGCTCTCTAGGGAGCTCTTGCTTTCTCAGCTATCCTTTGTAACTGGCATTAGCTATCTTTTTGTAGAGTTCCACATCTGCTGTTGTTGCTTTGTCCTTAATCTTCCTCACTGAAGTCAATAACGGAAGCTTAGCTTCCACAGTTGTTGCTGTATCCCAAGGGCACCTCCTGCTTATCTCCTGTCATCCTGAGAAGATTCACTTCCTTTATTCTTCCACATGTTTATGCTTCAGCTAAGTGTTGAGTTTTACAACACCTTGACTATATGCCTGGGAGATATTGTTTAATAATGTGTTAGATTTGCCCAGAGCTTCAGATCCTGAAGTAAGTATTATTACTTTCTTAGAGTCAAACTATGCTGGTAATATACCTTAGGACTATTCAACACATTCTTTTGCCTATCTTTTTCATCTGCCCCATACCTCCCAAAGAACCTCTCCAGATGGTTGCAGACAGATACTTCCCCACTCCTCTCCATACAGTTCCTGCAGTCCAACTAAACTCAAAATTAGAGAAAGTGATTTTTTTCCTAGAAATGCTTTCCTACCTCCAGCACAGGTAATATTCTTTCCCACACTATCTGTACTTCATTTTGAAGCTTTGTAAAGATGAGAATAAATATAAGATTTAATAAGCACTGTTCCTGAGTTTTCTACTACCTTACAAAGCCTAATGCCCCAAATGTGATGGATACTACCTAGAACCCTTCTGATACAAAAGAGTTTCATTAGAGACAGATAGCTGGAAAGAGCTAGAGATAGCAATAAAAATTTAATAAGAATTATCAGGCCTGTGGGCTACAGATGAAATGCTTAGTTCAATAATTCACATACATGTTTAAGAGGTCAGAGAGTAATCCAAGCTATGGAGGGCTGCTTGAGAACAAAGAAATATCATCACAATGTTTCTCAAAATCCCTAACAGAATTATAGTAATTTTCTGATCTGATAGTGATCCGATACTGTTCCACCTCCAAATATGTAGAGATGCTACCTCACTCCTCCTCACACTCTAACCTCAACATTGATTGTGCTGCTTTTTATCTTTGTCATTTGAAATTCTTTTATTCCTTTAAGATCTTGCTACAGGGGGCAGCTAAGTGGATAGAGTGGATAGAGCACTGGCCCTGAAGTCAGAAGGACCTGAGTTCAAATCCAGCCTCAGACCAAACACTTGACACTTACTAGCTGTATGACCTTGGGCAAGTCACTTAACCCCAATTGCCGAAAAAAAAAAAAGACCATGCTGCAGTATGTTTCCATGTCCTCCAGAAAATCTACCCAGATTAGCTCGGCTAAAACTGATTAATTCCCATGAAATTATCTTAGAGTACTTTCTCTATACCTCTCCTTTGTCCCTGCAATACTCTACAATACTCTACACCACATCATATTTGTATGGGCATATACTATGCTTCATTTCTTATGTTAGATGTATTTACTGGGAAATCCTATTGTTTGATACCAAGTATCCATTGTTATTTGCTTGACAGACCCTCTTTGGAGGCTACTTCCCTGAATCTACCTCACTCTTAACCTCAGGATCATCAGAGATTCTAATTCCCTCATGATCAGTCAATGGTTGTATTATATCATCTTTATATGTTCCTTTCAATTTCTGGGACTATAGAGTAAACTGTCAAGTTACCAGTTTTGTAAACTATATGTTATTTGGGTGATTCTGCACTGATTGTCGATCTTGTATACACACACATTACATGTATATGTATGTACATATGCATATTTATATGTAAATGGATATGCTGGCAACATTTTTTTGGAAATGTTATCTGGCCATTCCAGAGGGGCACATACAGAATCCATTTGTCCATCTATTCAAGGCTCAGCATTTTAGAGAATCACAGAATTTTAGAGTTGGAAATTACTTCTTTGGTCATCTAACCTAATTCATACCCTAAGGAAATTACCATTGTAGCACTCCCAACAAGTAGTCATTTACCCTTTGCTGGAACACCTCCAGTAAGGGGTGCCCACTACTTCCTGAATCAGCCCATTTGACTTTGGAATAGCTCTACTTGCTAGAAATGTTTTGTTTCTTTTCCTTACGTTGAGCCTAAATTCACTTCTTTAAAGGTTCCATTTATTGCTCCTGTTTCTTTTCTCTAAGGCCAATCTCAAAGATTATACAATAGAATACTTCCAAATACCTTATATTGAATATATTATGGTTCCTTGGGGAGTTAAGTACTCTAATTTTGACATTCTTTAATTTCAAGACCTTTATTATCCTGGCATGTCTCTACCAATTATCCAAGGACACCTGGATTACAGATCAGGTATTTTAATGCTGCTGTATATATTTCCACTGATGCTATATTTTTTCAGCAGAAGTTCCAAACTCTCAACTCAATCACATTTCCTTGTGCTAATGGTCCAGCTATCTTCATATCATAGGTCTCTCTCATTTGTCACTGTGGGTATCCACCACTATGAAATTGGACTACTAGATAAAATATCAGCATACTGACCTTCAAAGCTAGCACTCCTATCTGGTTTTTGTTTTGAAGTCAGGGACTGATTTATATTGATTCCAGATGAAAAGCAGGGTAGGGAAAAAAAAGAAAAAAAGATGAATTCTTCACATTTACTACTGAATACACAGTTGTATATTTTGCACTAATACTTCTAGATCAAACAGATATTTTAAATATGAAGTTGACATCTGACCCAAAAAAAAAGCATTAACAGATGTCAAAATGTAAAATATATTCATCTTATAGTATTACTTTTTATATTTTTATTTTTTTTTACAAGTTATATATATATTTTTTATGCCTGCTGATTTTTGTTTTCATTTCCAGGTAAAAAAAGAGGTAGAAGAAGGGATAGGGGTACTACTATAGCCCAGGGGGAGTGGGACACAGTATATGTGTTAGGACTTCAGATCACAAATTTTGAGACAGAATGCAATTCAACTTAATGCCTTCCAAAAATGGCAGTGGAATTTTGTCTGCCATACTTGAATTCAAAGAAACTTATGTTTCCTTTGCATTAGAATAAATATTAAGTATGGAGGACTTGGCAGATGATAGATGGGATAACTAGGCATGTAAGTTACCAATCATTTCTCTTTTATAATTTATTTTTTTCGTTCTTGAGTTATTTTGCCCATATGGGGTGAAAATCATATTTTACATAAAAGGTTATTGCATAGCTTTATTTCTAATTTCTAAATATGTAATATCAGTCAAGTCCTAACTAATCTTCATTTTTTTGAGAATTCAAATGGTCAGATTGATCTTTTCATTCCCCTCTGAAGAAATATAAAATGTTAATTATACTAAGATATGAGTATTTCCATAAAGAAATCTCACCCACTGAGAAAAATGAATGAGAAATATGATGTTAATGACAGATGATAATGGCACATGTTTTACCAAACAATCACTATTGCTTTGAGAATGTGTGTCTTGGATACATTTTTTTTTGTCTAAACTTTCTTAAGTGCTATATTTTAAAATGAAGCTAAGCTTTGGGACAGTAACGACAGTTAAAGATCCTATTAAGTGTAATAATAGTAGTACTAACTGAGGAGCTATGGTCAAATTCCAATTTAAGAAACTGCATTTTCCCATCCTAAATTTCCCCAAAAGTTTCCTTCAGTTATGCTCTTCTTCACTTTATGTCCTAAGTAATTGACTAGTTGCAGTTTGCATTATAATATCAGTTTGCACTAAAGATGGAATGATTTCTTCATCCTGGTAACTCAGATGGCAGATTATTTTAAAATAGTTTGAGTTGTATTCTGATTAAAGTTCATGTAATCAAAATGTAAGATTAGAGTTAAAAGCTCTATTTCCTAGGATCAAGGAAATGCGTGTATATACACATATATGTAGACATATGTAACCTCGGCACTTATAATAGTGCCAAGCACATAGTAGGTGTTTAATCAATACTTATTGATTGACTTTGCTTTTATGAGGCTTGGCTCATAGAATGTAAGAGGTGAAAAGGAACCTTAGAATAAATCCATCCCTCTCAACCTCATAGAATCAGGGAATCTCAGATTTGAAAATGAATTCATAATTCATTGATTCTAACCTGCACCAAAACATGAATATCCTACACAGAACCACCCCCCTTAATAGAGGTGTCAATATTCAGTGGTTTGTACAAAGAATGAGCCTCCTGCAAACATTAACTTTGTCCTCCAATCTTTTATTCCTAATTACTTATGTCCTTTGCTACTAGGCATAACCTACCCTAAACAGTCATCAAATATGCTTATTTCCTCCCTTGGATTTCTAGGGCTTCCCTTTCCACTAACATCTCAGCA
Organism: Phascolarctos cinereus; assembly: GCF_003287225.1. Classification (NCBI taxonomy): domain Eukaryota; kingdom Metazoa; phylum Chordata; class Mammalia; order Diprotodontia; family Phascolarctidae; genus Phascolarctos; species Phascolarctos cinereus. The sequence goes on along the minus strand of NW_027555958.1, from coordinate 396,461,786 downwards.
CCCCATTTTTCAGACCTCTTTATCTATTCCCATTAATACATTTTAAAATGTATCTTTTCCCTATCTTATTACTTTGGAACTATTTGAACTATCAGTCTTGTTTACATTAATATGCAATGAGATTTTAATGCCTGACCTCTCCCAGTTTACATTTAACAATGAAAGCAAGAAGACAAGATTTTTATGAAAGGAATCCTAGTATTCTCTAGTGGAACCTGTTTTCATAGTGATATATTAGAGGCATTGCTTTTGGGAGAGGGAGATTTCCTACACCCCTAACCACACCATTTCATCACCAGCTTACACCAGCTATGCTTAAAGTCAATTGAGGCTGAACTGCTTCCTGGTAGTGTCAGCAGATATCATGTGTATGAGAAGCAGACATCTAATAAGTTAAGCAACCCATAAGTAGGAAGATTGTCTATTTCTGGTACTAAAAGAGGGTCTTTTATACACAGATCATGCCCCTTTATTCATACGCCTTTCAGAATCTATAATAATGGAATTTAGAGAACTGAGCACATGGAGGCAAATATTGTAGCGAAATCAAACTATTAACCATCCATTTCAGTTTGCCTATTCTGTAACAGAACTAACATGGGACAAAGAGGCATGGTCACACAAGATGAAAATAAATTTGGTACTGGGAACTGGGAAGATACTATACATTTCCAGATGTAGTAGAAGGTTCTCTGGACAATTGAAGGCAAAGTCTAACTTGTTATTTGTTACTGGTCTCAAACTCTTTTCTAGCAAAGGACTGGTGCCCACTTACTTCACGGACAAGTTTGGGTTCAATTACAGTGCTGTGTGGTTTCTAAAATATTATTCAGTGAGATTTCCACTTGAGTTCTGGCTCCTCCTTCCATTCTATTCTTGAGAGCTGAAGAGTCCATTTCAATTTTAATTTTAACCTGAAAACTTTTCCACCCCAAATTTCCTTCCCCTTTCCTGCTGTTGTTTTCCACTTCAAAAATAAATCTGCCATTCTCATTTAGCAATGAATATTGACTTTCTTTGTTTTATTCATTAGACATAAAGCTGCACTTGACTCCCATGGAGTTTTTGCAGAGGCATGCATCTGACTTTGTTCACATTATATAAAGATTTCAGGTGGCAATGGCAATATATGTCAAAATACTGCTGTCCTGACTGATGTTCCAGACAGTTGGTGACTGCAGGAGAACTAATGCCAGCAGCTTGTCTTTTCAGATGGAGTGTTAAATTTATGTGATTAGAGACACTAAAAATAAAGATGGGGATCTTATCTTTCAGCATCTCAACTAAAGACTTAAAATTCTGACAATTCTCCATTTGAAAGGAATACGAAAGCAAAGGCACAACATCTGAATAGCTGTCACTGTGTATTCAAGTAATATTCTATCAAGATGATGAGAGAAATAGGAAAGGAAACATTTCAAAATGTTCATAAACTCACATTTGGGAGCTGGAGCTACGTGGTTAAGATTGAGGATCTAGGGTCTTGCTTAAACCAGGAAAGGAAAGGCCTTTATTTCCTCCTTTCTCAGAATTCTTTTCATCATCTCTTCCCCATGGGATATCAATGAATATCCCATGGTGAAGGCAGTTAGATGGTATAGTGGACACTGCATCAAGCTAGAATCAGGAAAACCTGAGTTTCAATCCAACCTCAGAAATTTACCTGCTGTGTGACCCTGGGCAAATCACTTAAACTCTATTTGCCTCATTTTCTCATCTGTAAAATGAAGACAATAATAGTGCCTATCTCCCAGGGTTATTGTGAGGGTGAAATAACACAACATTTGTAAAGTGCTTAGTACAATGTCTGGAATAGAGGAAGAACTAAATAAATATTAAGTTATTTTTGTTATTAAAATTTCTACCAGCTGCTGATCCCCCAACTATGTTCTATGTTATGTGACTTGAAACAAGTCAGTTAACCTTACTGAGCATCAGTTTCTTCATCTGTTAAAGGATAACAATACCTTCTCCCCTCCACCCATTTCTAAGGGAAGTGTGGAATACTAAAGCAAAAGATATAAAAGTGTTTTGAAAACTCTGGATAAGTATAAATGTGATGGTCTCCAAAGAGGAAATGTAGAATAGTAGGTAGATTACTGGATTTATAGTCAGAAATCTCTTTTGTTTTTAGACTTTCACTAGATATAAAACCTCTCAACCTCAGTTCTCTCAATGTAAAATATTTTTCAAGGTTGTCATGAAGATCAAATAACATAAAGTATTTTCCAAACCTTTAAATGCTAATAAAAAGGGTAAAGTGGGTAGTCACCTCCTTGGTATTTCAATTCATAGAATCATAAATCTAGACTTGGCCAGTATCACAGTGATTATTTAGTCCACATGAGGAAATTGAGCCTCATAAATGTTGTTGTCTGTAAAAAAAAAATTTAAAAAAAAATTATTAAGTGCCTACTCTTTACAAAGCAGTGTGCTACACTCTTGGGATACAAAGCAAAATGAAAAATAGTCCCTGCTCTCAAGAAGTTCAGAGACCTTTGGGGGAGATTACATTCAAGGAACTATGTACAAACAAGACATATACAGGATAAATTGGAAAGAGTCAACATATAAAAGGCAGTAGAATTAAGGGGGAATCAGAAAAGGCTTCTTGTGAAAGAAGGATTTTAGATGAGATTTTTAGATTTAAAAGAAGCTAGGGAAGCCAGGAAGTGATGACAATGGAAAGCATTCCAGGAATGGAGAAGAGCCAATGAAAATTCTTGGAGTGGCAGATTGAGCATCTTTTTGGGAACTGTGAAGAGGCTAATACAGATGGATCAAAGAATACCTGTGAATTGGGGTGGAAATAAAGGAAAGTGGTATTAAGTGACTTATCCAAGGTCACATAGCCAGTAAGTGGTGAATTCAAGTTCTCATATTACAAAGCTCATATATTTTTTTCCATTATACAATTAAGTCTTTTTGTTTATTTGTTCTAGCATTTACTAAGTTCATACTTTCTGCTATTTGGGAGTGAGGGAGGTTATGAAGTCAAAACCAAAATAGTCTCTGCCCTTCAGGAGCTTATAGTCATTGAGTGGCCTTATAAATCCCAGCCTGCCATCATGTATTTCCTTTGCTCCCTTGCCTTGCTTCTGTCCTCCATTTCCCAGTTTTTATTTAACTTGATATACTCACTATGAAATACATGAGTGAATCAGACATTCTGAAATCTTCAGAAAGCACAGATAATCTAACTATAGTAAGTGATCTGAAATCTTGGCAACAGACAAGATTAGAGTTAAAGTTACCAAATTTCAAAGATAGGAGACCTTAAATGATCAGTCAACTAAAATTTATTAAACACCTACTATTTGCCAGGCACTGTGCTAAGTTTTGAGAATACAAAGAAAGGCAAAAAAAAAAAATAGTTCCTGCTCTCAAATTCTTACTTACACTATAATCGGGGAGACAATCTGCATATAAACAAGATATATACAGAATAAACTAAAGGTTATCTTAAAGGACAGGCATTAAAATTAAAAAGGCCTGAGAAATGCTTATTACTGGAGGTAAGATTTAACTGAGTCTTAAAGAAAACCAGGGAAGGTAAGAGGTAGGGATGAGGAGGGAGAGGAATTGGAGACAGTCACAAAATGTAGACAGAAGCTGGAGTGCCATTTATGTGCAAGGAACAACAAGGCGACCCATGCATCTTTATTACAAAGTAAGTGGAAGGGAGTAAAGTATAAGAAGATTGGAAAGGTAGAAAAACAGCAAATGATAAAGTGCTTTGAAATACAAATGGTATTTTTATATTTGATTCTGGTGGTAATATGGAACCATTGGTATTATTGGACAGGTGTGGAGGTGGGGCATGATATGTTCAGACCTACATTTTAGGAAGATCAATTTGACAAAGCAGTGGAGGGAAATTGGACCATCTAGGTTGTTAGGGGACTATTACAACAGTCTCTATGTGAGGTGATGGGGGCCAACACTAAAGAGGTAGCAGTGTCAGAGGAAACAAGTAATATATAAGAGATATTGCAAGGGTAGAAATAGCAAGATGTGACAACTGATTGGATGTGAGGGTTGACAGAAGGTGAGAAGTCAAGGATGACACATAGGTTGTGAAACTGGGTAATTTGAAGGGTGTTGGTAAACTTAATATTGATGGGAAGGCATGAAAGAGGGGAGGATTTGGGGGGAAAGTTCAGTTTTGGACATGTTGAGTTTAAGATGTATAGTTCCAGACGTCTAAAGGGCAGTTGGAGATGTGCTACCAGAGTTTGAAAGGTTAGGGCTGGACAAGTAGATATAAGATTCACTCCCACAGAGATAATAATTAAAATCATGGGAGCTGATGAGATTACCTGATGACATGGTTTATAGAGAGAAAAGACAAAAGTACAGGACAGATTATTGGAGAACATCTGGAATTAATAGGTGTGACTTGGATGAAGATCCAAAAAAGCAAAATGAGAAAGAAAGAGCAGTCTCTAAAGAAGCAAAAGGAAAACTAGAGAGAAAAGAGTATCAAGAAGAAGGTGATAAACAAGTATCAAAAGTTGCCAAGATGTCAAGAAGGATGAGAATTACCAGTGTCTCTGATAAGGACCTCATTACTAAAATATATAGAGAACTAAGTCAAATTTATAAGAATACAAACCATTCCCCAATTGATAAATGGTCAAAGGATATGAATGGGCAGTTTTCAGATGAAGGAATTAAAGCTATCTATAGAAATATGAAAAAAAATGTTCTAAATCACTAATGATTGGAGAAATGCAAATCAAAACAACTCTGAGGTATCATATCACACATATCAGATTGGCTAACATGACAAAACAGGAAAATGATAAATGTTGGAGAAGATGTGGGAAAATTGGAACACTAATGCATTGTTGGAGGAGTTGTGAACTGATCCAACTGTTCTGGAGAGCAATTTGGAACTATGTGCCAAGGGCTATAAAATTGCGCATACCCTTTGACCCAGCAATATCACTTCTGGGCTATATCCCAAAGATATCATGGAAATGGGAAAAGGACCCACATGTTCAAAAATATTTATAGCAGCTCTTTCTGTGGTAGCAAAGAATTGGAAATTGAGGGGATGTCCATCAATTGTGGAATGGCTGAACAAGTTGTGGTATATGAATGCAATGGAATACTATTTTGCTGTAAGAAATGATGAGCAAACAGACTTCAGAAAAACATGGAAAAACTTGTATGCACTGACTGAAGTGAGCAGAACAAGGAGATTATTGTAAACAGTAACAGCCAAGTTGTGTGATGACTAACTTTGATAGACTTAGTTTTTCTCAGCAATGCAATGCTCCAAGACATTTCCAAAAGTCTCATGATGGAAAATGCTATCCACATCCAGACAGAGAACTATGGAGTTTGAATGCAGATTGAAGCATACTATTTGCTCTTTTTTAAAATTTCTGTTTGATTTTTTTCTTTCTTGTAGTTCCTCCTATTGGTTCTATTTCTTCCTTACAACATCAAAAATGTGAAAATATCTTTAATAGGAATGTATATGTATCAGATTGCTGTCTTGGGGAAGCAGGTGGGGAGGGAGGGGGAGAGAATTTAGAACTCAAAAGCTAATGGAAGTGATTTTTTAAAATTAAAAATAAATTAATTTAAAAAAGGATGAGAATTGAGAAAAGGCCATTAGATTTGGCAATTAAAAGGTCATTAGTGACCTTAAAGACAGTAGTTTCAATTAAATGATGAGTTCAGAAGCCTGGATGCAAAGAGTTAGAAGAGGGTAGTGAAATGAAATGGAGGAGCCTATTGTTAATGGTCTTCTCAAGAAGTTTAGCTGAAAAAGGGCAGAGATGAAACACCATAGGGATATTTGTAGGCAGTTAATAGGTATAAAGAGATTGATGATAAGTGAGAGTGGGCATGATACAGTGGGCAGTTTGTTGGAAAATAGCATCAAATGGGAATATTTGTCCATTTAGAGGGGTTTGCCTTGGTAAGGAAAAAAGCCATCTTATCATGTGAAGTAGGGCTGAAGGAAGAGACAGTGGCAGAAGGCATCTGGGTGACATGAGATGAGGAGGAGGGGAAAAAAGGAAAGCTCTTGTTTAATACCCTCTTTTTCTTTCAGTAAAATTTGTGGCAAGGTTCTCAGCTAAGAGGGTGGAGGAAGGAGCAGTCATGGGAGATTTCCTCTGAGGAGGAAGAATGATTTGAAATATAGGATATTGGGGTGGGGGGAGCCAAGATGGCAGAGTAAAAGCAACGACTTGCTTGGCTTCTCCCCCAAACCCTTCCAAATACCTATAAAAATGACTCTAAACAAATTCTACAGCAGCAGAACCCACAAAAATACAGAGCAAAACAAATTTACAGCCCAAGATAACCTAGATGGTTGATGGGAAAGGTCTCTTGCGCCTGACTGGGAGAAGAGCACAGTTCAGCATGGGCCCCACAGGCATAGACAGGGCCTAAGCAAACCTGGAGCATGCCTCAGGGGATTGAATCAAGGGGAGCTATGTCAGTTTCCAGATTTCTTAACAGACAAATGCCAAAGACAACTTAAAAGGTCAGTAGGAAAGGTCTGTTGGACCTCGGTGAGAGAGAAGCTCAGCCCCAGTCCCAGAACAGCCCCAGAGTGGTGGCTGCTTCCAGAACGCTCGGCCCACAAATTGAAGGAGGATCGAATGGCTAATCAAAGGGGGATTGCAGGGATCTCTTTGCCGGTGCTGAGGCAGGATTCTCTTGCTTTGTCTGTGCTTGGATCTGAGTCACAATCCTAGGTAGCAGTCCTAGGGCAAGGAGGAGCACTGGCATGGTAGAGCTTGTGGCGGTGGTATAGAGGAAATCGTCCTCACAGTTACAAGGCAAAAAGAGTGCTTGTGCTCACTTAGAGACCAGAGCACAGTCCAAGAAAGGAGTAAACAACTCACCTTTAATCATAACACCTTGGAAGAACTGAAAATTTACAGGTCCCTAGAAGTATCTCTGAAAACAGCTGCACAAAAACCCTGAAGCTTGGAACTGTACACTCTCCACACTGGAAGCAGAGCCCTTAACAAGAGTTCATAACTCAAGTAATTGGCTGGGGATCATGAGCAAACAGCAGAAAAAAAAAGTCAGACCATAGAATCTTTCTTTGGTAACAGAGAAGATCAAAACATACACCCAGAAGAAGACAACAAAGTCAAAGCTCCTACATCCAAAGCCTCCAAGAAAAATTTGAATCAGTCTCAGGCCATGGAAGGGCTCAAAAAGGGTTTTGAGAAACAAGTAAGAGATGTAGAGGAAAAACTGGGAAGAGAAATGAGAGTGATGCAAGAAAATCAAGTCAACAGCTTGCTAAAGGAGACCCAAAAAATACTGAAGAAAATAATACCTTAAAAAATAGCCTAACCAAGCCAATGAGGAGAAGAATGCCTTCAAAACCAGAACTGGCCAAATGGAAAAGGAAGTCCAAAAGCTTACTGAAGAAAATATTTCCTTAAAAATTAGAAGGGAGCAAATGGAAGGTAGCAACTTTATGAGAAATCAAGAAGTCATAAAACAAAACCAAAAGAATGAAAAAGTAAAAGACAATGTGAAATATCTCATTGGAAAAACAATTGACCTGGAAAATAGGTCCAGGAGAGATAACTTAAAAATTATTGGACTACCTGAAAGCCATGATCAAAAAAAGAGCCTAGACATCATCTTCCAAGAAATTATCAAGGAAAACTGCCCTGATATTCTAGAACAAGAGGGTAAAATAGAAATGGAAAAAATCTATTAATCACCTCCTGAAAGAGATCTCCAAAAGGAAACTCCTAGGAATATTATAGCCAAATTCCAGAGTTGCCAGATCAAGGAGAAAATATTGCAAGCAGCCAGAAAGAAATAATTCAAGTATTGTGGAAATACAATCAGGAAAACACAAGATTTAGCAGCTTCTACATTAAGGTACTAGAGGGCTTGGAATAGGATATTCAGAGTTCAGAGGAGCTTGGAATTACAATCAAGAATCACCTATCCAGAAAAACTGAGCATAATCCTTCAGAGAAAAACATGGAAATTCGATGAAATAGAGGACTTTCAAGCATTCTTGATGAAAAGACCAGAGCTGAATAGGAAATTTGACTTTCAAATACAAGGCTCAAGAGAAGCATGAAGAGGTAAACAAGAAAGAGAAATCATAAGGGACTTATTAAAGTTGAACTGTTTACATTCTTACATGGAAAGATGACATTTGTAACTCATGAGACCTTTCTCAGTATTAGGGTAGTAGGAGGGAATATATATATATATATATATATATATATATATAGACAGAGGGCACAGGGTGAGTCGAATATGAAGGATGATATCTAAAAAAAATAAAATTAAGGGGTGAAAGAGAATTGTACAAGGAGAAGGAGAAAGGCAGAAGTAGAATGGGGTAAATTATCTCACATAAGAGAGGGAAGAAAAAGCTTTTACTGTGGAGGGGAAGAGGGAGGAAGTGAGAGGGAATGAATGTATCTTACTGTCATTGGATTTGGCTTAAGGAGGGAATAACATACACGCTCAATTGGGTATGGAAATCTATCTTACCCTACAGGAAAATAGGGGGGAAGGGGATAAGAGAGGGGGAATGATAGAAGAAAGGGCAGATTGAGGGATGGGCTGATTAGAAGCAAATACTTTTGAGGAGGAACAGGGTCAAAGGCAAGAATAGAATAAATGGGGGTGGGATAGGATGAGGGTAAATATAGTTAGTTTTTCACAATAGGGCTACTATGGAAGTGTTTTGCACGACTACACATGTATAACCTATAACAAGTTGCTTGCCTTCTCAGTGAGGGTGGGTGAGAAGAGAGGAAGGGAGAGAATTTGTAATCCAAAGTTTTAAAAATAAATGTTAAAAATTGTTTTTACATGCAACTGGGAAATAAGATATACAGGCAATGGGGTATAGAAATCTATCCTGCTCTATAGGAAAATAGAAGGGGGAGGGGATAAGAGAAGGGGGAGTGACAGAAGGGAGGGCAGATCAGGGAAAGAGGTGTTCAGACTGCATGCTGTCTTGGGGTGAAGGAAAGGGAGAGATGGGGAGAACATTTGGAACTCAGGATCTTGTGGAAGTGAATGTTGAAAACTAAGAATAAATTTAATTTGAAAAATTAAAAAAAAACCAAAAATAGGATATTGAGTTAATTAGATAAATATGAAAGGATTGCCTTAGAATAAAGTTAGATTGGTTGAGGCCATGTAACAAATTTTTAAGCACCTAAGTACAAAACCTCTGAAATTGGAAGCTCAGTTTCCTCAATACCTAGAGGAAAAGTTCCTGGGAAAAAGAACTAAAATTGGTGATTATCTACATTTCCCCCACTGACTTATTTCTAGAGGTGATGTCACTGATTGGCTAGTTATAGCTTTGCTTTCAGGCCAGGTTATCTCAGATCCTGGTGGGATCTACTGCCACATTAGGTCATGCATGCTGCTTTTCAAGGACAGCTCCTCCTAGGACTTACCACGACTCCTAGCACATTCTGCTCAGTAATCCAGAAAATTGGCCACCATGGGGTCCAATAGCTGAGGTTCCTCAGCTATTGGACTCTATGGTAGCACAAGGTTATAATCTTGTTCATTTGTCTCTGTTCTCATCCCCTCAAGATCAGAAAGGAATATACAGGGAACAGAAAACCATCAAGAACATATTGTGTTGACCAGCAAAGTAGTAACTTGGTGAAAGAGAGGGCATGATACCCCTTCTTTATTCAGAAGCGTGCAGTTCCTCCCCCTTAGTCAAAAGCCACCAGGGAAGAAAAATATTTCTTCTGTTATTGCCTTTTGTATGCCCACTCAGTTCTAGCTCATTTGCAAATTTAAAATTTTGTTTGTTTGTTTGTTTTTCCTTTACTTTCCCTTTGCCAAGCAGTAAGCTGATAGAAAAGAATTCAGGATTACCTGTGCATGCTGTATACATTCTGTTGACAATATCCATTTCTGGAAGCAGGCTTACAAAGGCTTCAGAGAGACAATGCTCTAAATTTTGGTCTGTCTATTGGCCCTTATTGCATTTATTGGACCAGAGATTTATGGTTGGAAGGGACTTCGGAGATCTTCTAGTCCAAGCTGTTCATTTAACATGACAAGACTGAAGCCCAGGGATGTTTCATAGGTTTCAAGTGGCAGAGTTAGATTTAGAACCCAAGTCTTCTGACTCCAAGTTTATTGTTTTTTCCACTCTACGACTATCTAGCCTAGAGGGAATTGGACTGCCAAGAATTTGATACCCTTACCCACTGGGGATAAGGCTAGCCTTCTCCCCCATTTGCAGAAAAGTAAAATAAAATAAATCACACTTTAAATATATATATATATATATGTATATATATATATATATTCTAGTTACCTGGAGACACATCTTATTTGCCTAACTATCCAGACTATATCTTTAAAAAACTAGTCTGTCTTGGTTGCAAAGAAACACCACCTGATGTTCTCTGTAGATTGTTGTATTTTTCATCCTCTACAGTCAACGAAACTGGTGTTATGAACCATGTTTTCTGTGGGCAACTGTTATCACCCAAGGACATACATTTAGAGTAATTTAATAATTGTATCTTGTAAGTCACAGACTCCAAAAGAAATATTAAAAAACTCATCTAAAAGCCAGTCAGCATGAATTTTTCCATTCTCATATTACGTCCCTAGAGCTGATTATTTTAAACACAGCAATCTTGATAGGATTTCAGGTTTAGTAACATCATTTGTTTCCCACCATTCTACCTGTTCCTTCTATATTTGCAGCATAAAAGGAAATAATTTCAGAATTAGAAACATGACTTTTCTGTTATTGGTTCTCATACTATGATGGGAGCACAATTTGTTATCCCCACAGTAAATGGTTTAAACCTAAACCTTACAATAAAATGACAACTGAAAAAACCCACTATTACAACTGGTGGTGCATTGCAGATTTTAAAAACAAGTGCATTGTTAATCACAACTCAGAGTACAGTAAGGTTTTGACCTTATAGATTTTTCTGGGTGAGCAGTTTGAATAGGAATGAAAACCTACATTTGAGTAAAATGAACACACTTGAAAATTAACGTGGGCCAAATAGATTATTTATAAGGCATTGGCATTATCCCCTGGATGGAAGTTGCAAGAGTGTTGAAAGAAAAATGTCTTTGACCTTAATTTTTCCCTCAGTACACTGCTTTGGTATCTGAAATTTTTATCTTTTATTTGTGAAATTTCTTTACCCTCCAGCACTGATGATCACTATCAAAATATATGTGTTGGTGGGGAGGGAGGTGTTCTAGGGAATCCTGTCGATTTCACCTTTGTAATCTCTTTTATATATTCCTTTCTCTTTGTCATTGCCACTATCCTGATGCAGGTTCTCAATACTTCATCCCTGAACTATTCCACAAGTCTGTTGGTTGGTCTCTCTTCTTTCAGACTCTCCCCACTCACATCCATCCTCCAATCAGTAACGTTTTTTCCCAATTTTTTTTTATTTTTCCCAATTATATGTAAAAACAATTTTAGTATTCTTTTTTGTTCAAACTTTGAGTTCCAAATTCTCTCCCTTTCAGTCCTCCCCCTCTTTGAAAAGGCAAACAACTTTGACACAGGTTATATATAACACATTTCCATGTAAGTTATTCTGTGAAAGAAAACACAGATAAATAAACAAACAAACAAGACAAATAATGAAAGTAAAGAAAAAGTATCTTTAATCTCCATTCAAGCCCTACCAGTTCTTTGTCTGGAGATAGATAGCATCTCCTACCATAAGTCCTACAGAATTTTCTTGGATCATTGTATTGCTGAGAATGGATAAGTTACTTATAGTTTATCATCATAAAATATTGCCGTTTTTGTGTTCAATGTTCTCCTGGTTCTGCTCATTTCACTTCACATCACTTCATGTGGGTATTCATGGCTTTATATATGGATTCATTTTACAGTTCCAAACTGATCTCCAGAATGGCCAAATCTGTATACAACTTCACCAATGGCACATTAGTGTTTTAATTTTCCTGCATCCCCTCCTACATTTGCCATTTTCCTTTTCTGTCATATTAGCCAATATGACAGGTATGAAGTAGTAGCTCAGAGTTGTTTTAATTTGCATTTCTCTCATCAATAGTGATTTAGAACATTTTTTCCCATACAACTATTGATAGCTTTGATTACTTTGTCTGAAAACTGCCTGTTCATCTCCTTTGACCATTTATCAATTGACAAATGGCTCTTATTTCTATAAATTTGAATCAGTTTTCTACATTTTTAAGAAATGAAGTCTTATCAAAGAAACTCAGTGTAAGTTTTTTACAGTAATGATTATAAACTATGTATTTCACTTCATCCTATCTTCCTCCTATTTATAATATTTTCTCTTTCCTTTTACTCTGTCCATTTTCAAATGTGTTTTGCTTCTGCCATTTACCTCCTCCAAACTGCTTTCCCTTCTATCAGCCCCTCCCCCACCCTTGTCCTATCCCCTTTCCCTTCATACTTTCTTGTATGGTAAGACAGACTTCTACATGTAACAGAGTGTGTATATTATTCTTTCTTTGAGCCAATTCAGATGAGAGTAGAGGTTCAGGTTCTCCCCTTCCCACTTCCCCATTTTCCTTTCCACTGTAAATTCTCTTTCAGGTCTCTTATATGCCAGGTAATTTATGCCATACTACCTTTCCCTTTCCCCTTTTCCCAGTGCATTCTTCTTTCTCGTCCTTTAATTTTTATTTTTAGATAAGCATATCATCACATTCAACCCACACCTCTGCTTTCAGTCCATGTATACTCCTTGTAACTGCCCTAGTAATGAGAAAGCTTTTAGGAGTTATAAATATCATTTTCTTACATAGGAATACAAATAGTTTAACTTTATTGAATCTCTTATGATTTCTCTTTCCTGTTTACCTTTTTATGCTTCTTTAATATCTTGAATTTGAAAATCAAATTTTCTATTCAGCTCTGCTCTTTTCATCAGGAATGCTTGAAAAGTCCTCTATTTCATTGAATATCTATTTTCCCCCTCAAAGGATTATACTTAGTTAAGCAGAATAGGTGATTCTTGATTGTCATCCTAGCTCTTTTGTCCTCTGGAATATGATATTCCAAGCCCTCCAATCCTTTAATGGAGAAGCTACTAAATCTTTTATTATTCACAATATTTGGATTGATTTTTTTTGGTTGCTTGAAAAATTTTTTCCTCGATCTGGAAGGTCTGGAATTTGGCTATGATATTCCTGTGAGTTTTCATTTTGTGATCTCTTTCAGGAGGTGATTGGTGGATTCTTTCAATTTCAATTTTGCCCTGTGGTTCAAGGGCAGTTTTCCTTGATAATTTCTTGAAAGATGATGTCTAGGCTCTTTCTTTAAGCATGACTTTCAGGTAGTCCAACAATCCTTAAATTATTTCTCCTGGATGTATTTTCCAGGTTAGTTGTTTTTCCAATGAGATATTTCACATTTTTTTCATCCTTTTGATTTTGTTTGATTATTTCTTGATGTTTCACAAAGTCATTAGCTTTTACTTGCCCAATTCTGACTTTTAAGGGATTATGTTCACTGAGTTTTTGTACCTTCTTTTCCATTTGACTAGTTCTACATTTTAAGGAGTTCTCTTCAGCGAATTTTTGTATGCTTTTTTTTTCCATTTGGCCAATTCTGCTTTTCATGACATTTTTCTCTTCATTGGATTTTTGGGCCTCTTTTACAATTTGGCCTATTCTGAAAGTGATTTTTTCTTCAGCATTTTTTGTGCCTCCTTTACCAAGCTCTTGACTCATTTTTCATTATTTTCTTACATCACTCTCATTTCTCTTCCCATTTTTTCCTCTACCTCTTTTACTTGATTTTTAAAATACTTTTTGAGTTTTTCCATTGCCTGAGATTAATTTGTATTTTTCTTTGAGCCTTTGGGTATAGGAATTTTGACTTTGTTGTCTTTTTCTCAATGTGTTTTTTGATCTTCCTTGTCACCACAGTAGCTTTTTATGGTCAGATTTTTTCTGTTATCAACTAATTTTCCAGCTTAATTCTTGACTTTTAAACTTATGTTAAAGTGTGGTTCTGCTTCCTAAAGTAGAGGAGGCACTGTCTCAAGTTTCAGGTTTTTTGTGTACCTCTTTTCAGAGGTAAATCTGTAAGTTTTGCCTTTTCCAAAGTGGTATGATCTAGGGAGAGATGTGTTTACTGCTCTCTGTACTGTGTGCTGGTTTGCAAGTGGCCACAATCACTCTTTGCAACCCTGAAACTGTGACCAGAGTACTTGCTCCCCTATGGGCCACAAGCTCTGCTGTGCTAGTGCTCCTTCTCACACCGGAACTAAGCCCCAGGACTGGGACCCAGATCCACATGTATGGGCAGTGTAAAAGAGTCCTGACCCTGATGCCAGCAGAGACCCTTGTAAATCTCCTTCTGACCCACTGTCTATTCCCCTTACCATCCATGGTCTGACAGGTCTGAAAAGCACCACTGCTGCTACTGATTCAGTCACCCTGAAACCTGCTTCTGGTTTGCTGGGGCTAGGTCTGCACTTGCTTAGCCTGGGATGGACTATGTTCCTCTCTCAAAATGTTTCAAAAGGCCTTTCTTGCTGATCTTCTGAGTTGTTTTGGAATGGAAAACTGTTTCTTCCATCTTTTTGTGGATTCTGCTGTTCTAGAATTTGTTTAGAGAAATTATATAAAGGTATTTGGAAGGGTTGGGGGGAGAGCTCAGGTGATTCCCTGCCTTTACTCTGCCATCTTCCTCTATCCAGTTTCAAAGTGAACTTCCTTCTAAGAAGCAATATGACCATGTCACCATCCCCCCATTCAACAAAATTCTACAGCTCACTATCACCTCCGGGATCAAATGTAAATTCCTATTTTCCTTTTAAAGTTCTTTAAAACTTATCTCCTTCTGACCCAACCAATCTTGTTATACTCTATTCCCCTTGGCATATTTGCAATCCACTGACATTGGCTGTTCCTTGCACAATCTTCAAATTCCATGCCTTTTCATTGGCTGTCCCCTAATGTTCATTCTCTCACTACTTATCTCTACATCTTGACGTCTCTGACTTCCTTCAAATCTCAGTAAAAATCCCACCTTGTTCGAGAAGTTGTTCTTAATTGCTTTTAAGGCTATTTCCTCCCCTATAAGATAACTGAAAATTTATTCTATATACAGGATTGTGTCGGTAGGTATATAACAACTTGTTCTCAAAAAAAAATTCTACAGTTTTAAATTTAATCTGCATTATTAAGATTTTCTTTACCGTGTTATAAAATCTGGACAACCAACAAAACAAAACAAAGTAAAAATCAAACCATGGTTTGTAGTGTTTGCTGATATCCAAGGTATAATTACTCATACTAAAAAAAAAAAATTCACAATCAACTCTCTAGAGCCGGTTTGAACTGGTTCCAGTATACCCCTTCCTGTATAAAACTTGTTTGTACATAATTGTTTATATCTTCTCTGTCCCATTAGATTGTGATCTCCTTTAGGACGATAGTGTTTTGACCTTGCTATTATTAACACTCAACATGGGGACTTGCAAGTAGTCAGTAGTTATTTAAAGCTTATTTATTTGACTTAACTAGGGTGCAATATTAATAAGAGTTTATATATTATCTCCTTTGATTGTCATGAGAACTTTATAAAAAAGGTTGTACAAGGTCTATTATTCTCTTTTTTACAGAAGAAGAGATGTTAAGGACCTAACTAAGATCACAAAAGTAGTAGGTAGTAAAATAATACTAAAACTCAAGTCTTCCACTGAAATATACACAATTTTTTTCACTACATCAAAGCTGTCTCACAGCTATTAAACAAGAACATTAATCAGATTGCTAATTTCCTTATTCAACTGTTTAAACAGTGCCCTGAGGGAAGGAATTAAAGGAATGGTAAATTCTTGAGATGAAAAAAGTCCAAAGAATGTTTTAGATCATGAGTTACAGGTATAGAGTGTAGAACTGATAGACAGCATAGTAGTGATGGGACCAGAGAAATCACAAGGTAAAATGAGGGCAGTGGGCATCAGAGGAAAAGAAAACAGCATATTAGTTTAAAAACAGTTCTACTGCTGTTAGAATACATTTCTAGAATGAGGAGAACAACAGTGGACAGGTTACAGAAAAGTCTAGCAGGAAAAGATTGAGTTGGATGGTGGCAGAAAGAGTTCCCACACTGATGCTCTTCCTGATGCTCAGAACAAGAGAAGTAGCTTGGCTGTCTACCAATTAAGCCAAATGCAGCAGTAATTTTCACAGCCCTTCCCAGTGGAGTTGGAGATGAAAAGGATTGCCTGATAGAAAGCAGAAATATAAGAAGTATGTCCTCTGAAAGACAAAGAATATTATTGAAAGAGAGATGAATTCTTGGTGAACTTGGGGGATAAAAATATGATTTAATAAAGAGCTTGCCTTGACTTCTTAAGTCCCAGAGATGTTAACCATCAGAGTATAAAATCACTGGGGAATTGTATTAGCAAAAGTCTTACAAAACCTAATTGTGATGACAAAAACAGGAAAACATAGGAAATATTTTGATTATTAGATAAAGAATAAGGTAAACCTAAGCATATCTGAATTGCTTTGAGATTAAATCTTCATATTACTTTTCAGTCCTTTTGGTTCTGCTTTTGTAAATAAATATCTTTTCCCATTACTACCACTTTCCTTGACTGGAATCCATCCTTTGTAAAAGGTTAAGAACCTCTTAATTAACCTGGGGAGTAAGTATATATGTATATGGATAGATAAATACATGGAAAGATGTATGTGCATATATACACATATATACTTAATAACTGTATTTCAATATAATTGATTTCCTTCCCTTTTACTTTATGTTATACATTTTAAAACATTATGCTGAGAAGTGGTCCTTAGACTTCACCAGATTGCTAAAGGAGCTCATAAGACACAGAAGAAAAGGTTAAGAACCTTTGATTTCACTATCCAAACACAAATATACCTCATTGGTTTTCTCTAGGAAACACTTTTATTGCTATGCCTGGAGGAATTGATTTATTTTTTTAAAAAGGTAAATTTGTTCATATAAGTATCAATATCGTTAGGAGCCAGGATGCTAGGAAACGAGAGAAATCTATGTTATATCTTTTTAGATAGGAACAGAAGAATGAAAAAGCATTTATTAAGTTCTTACTTGAGGCTAAGCAATGTGCTAAATGCAGAAAAAGAGATATTGAATCTCCAAACCAGAGCAATTCTATTTTCCTTGAAATCTAAATTAAAATCTCAACAAATTCTAAATTACTTTGTGCATTATCATGTGTCCCTCCAAAATTGTCTTTTGTGGGCTAAGAATATCAGTTTCTAACGAAATAAGTGAATGAAATTCTTCTTCTATCATCTATAATATTCTTTGTAAATATTCTTCGTTCTGTACCTTTTTGTTTTATTTGGGGGAAGAGTGGGTTGTCTGTTGTGTTTTGTTTTTGAGACTGGGTCTCACTGGGGCTAGAAGGAAAGTCACCATTTGCCATAAGACCCCTCTACTGATCTCCACAAAATTTTTAACTCACTTTATTTTTCTGATGGTTTACTCCTCCATAGGCAGGTTGGTGTCCCCCACCACCATCCCATTTTTATGTTGGGCTTATTGCAGACATTCAATCACCTTATGCTCTATTGCAGCTCACTACTCCATAACTCAGGTAGTTTATGAGTCTCAGTCTTTCCAAATATCAGGGATCATAAGTATATGTCTCACCATGCCTATCTAGCCATGTTGTTTTCACTTGGAGTTCTGAAGTTATGGCAAGAAAGAGTAAAAACATTCAATCCTGTCTATATTCCAAGACTCATTTAACTAAAACTAAAAATAATATTGTAAAAATTATAGTGGAATATTCTGACTTGTAACTGACATTCAGTTCCACTGTTCTAAAAGGATTTATTGTCTGTTCAAAATGACAAATACTTGATTAATTTAGCTTCTTTATAAATTCTCAGCTGGTGTGATGGTGATGGGAAAGGTGCCTTTGAGGATGAATGAGTGGAGTTGCATAGAGACAAACAGTCTTGAGGGCACCAGGTTAACCCACTCAATCTGCAGTGAAACTGAGCTTCCCTGGAGACAGTCCAAAAGATGAAACATGAAAAAGAAGAAAAAAATCACTGCTTACATGTTCAAAACCAGGAAATGTCCCTGTTTCCAGCTCCTATCCCTAATGAGGTTAGGGGTATTATATTCATCCTCCTAGATATACAGGAAGAAAGGCATATGATTTTCTATGTAATAGATAGGGGCAACTAAATTATGCAATGCGTAACGTGCAGCCTGGAATCAAAAAGATACAAGTTCAAATCCAGCCTCAGACATTTGCTACTAGCTGTATGACTTTGGACAAGTCACTTAACAGTTTTTGTCTCAGTTAATTCATCTGTAAAGTAAGGATGTAAACAGCACCTACTTTCCAGGATTGTTGTGAAGATCAATTGAATTAATAACTGTAAAGTGCTTAGAAAAGTGACTAACATATAGCAGGCTCCTATAAAAGTTAGCTATTATTAGCTATTATTATGGAGGTAGCTAGGTGTCTCAGTAGATAGAGCTCTGGGCCTAGAGTCAGGAAGATGAGCTCAAATTTAGACTCAGACACTCACTAGCTGTCTGACTGTGGCTGTGTCACTTAATCTCTGTTTGCCTTAATCCACTGGAGAAGGAAATGGCAAATCACTCCAGGATCCTTGCTAGAAAACTCCATGGACAGTAAGGTCCATAGGGTCATAAAGAATCAGATACAACTGAAGGACTAAACAACAACAAAGTTATTTTCATAATATTTTTCCTAGTCTTATCCAGAAACAGAACGATGGATAGAATTATCTGTGTCCCAGGGAAGGAGATTTCCCAGTGCATTTGCTGAGAAGTCTGTAGTCAGAAGATAGGAAAAAAGAAAGGTTCCATTGAGGTTCATCAATTAGAGATGGGCCAGAATCATGAAGTCATTTTTATGGAGTTACAGATTAGTTAAAGGTGACACAAGGTACTCATTTTTTTAGTCTGAGTACTGAATAAAGGCAGAAGAATGGTTTCAAATCAAAAGTATGGCTTTTAATAAATCAATTGATAAACCTTTAAGTTCTCACTATTTACCAGTCACTGTGCTAGGGCTACAAAGAAAAAGAATAAAAAATTAATAGTCTTTATACTCAAGGAGTTCAGATGCTATCAGGGGCATAAATGAGTATATACAAAATAAATACAAGGTGATGGTGGGAACTAGCAGCTGGGAGGATCTTGAAAGGCTTCATATAAAAGATGTCACTTGAACAAATGTTTGAAGGAGACAAAGTTTCTAAGAGGGAAAGATGAGACAAAAATACATTGTAGGCATGAGGGAAAGGCAGTGCAAAAACAGAGAGATGAAATGAAGAGTTGTGTGTGAGTAACAGCAAGGCCAATTTGGTAAGATCATCAGTCTGAAAAACACTGATAATTATGGCTTACATCACTCTAAGATTTGAAAAGATCTTACAGATGGTCTATATGTTTGCGTCACATACTTTGCTTCTATTTCTCTGCCAAAAAGTGTGATCTTCAGACTGAAACAAGGACTGAACAAATATACCTTATATTGAGTTGATATCCAATATATCAGCTAGATGCCCTTGATAAGATTGTTACAAGGTCAGGATGAACTACGCCTTCAGGTACTGAAAGAACTAGAGGATATGATTTCTGAGCTCTTCTCAACAATCCCTGGAAGAGAATAAAAAAGAAAGGACCACAAGATTGCTGATGGGCAAATGCTGTTCTACTTTCAATAAAGGAAAGTGAGGAGAACTATATTTATGAGTGTTTGACTAAAAGTGATGTTTAATAAACATCTGGAAATGAAAATTGTAATCACAAAAATCAATAAGTACTTATAAAGAACAGATAATATAAGAGCAAACTTATTTCTTTTCTTTTTTCAACAGTTACTAGATTTGTAGAACATAAAAATTCCTTATGTAGATATAGTTTTCCTACATATTAGCAAAACACTTGATACAGTTGCCTCATGCCACTTTTAGGAAGCAGATTGAGGACTGTAGGCTAGATTTAAGTATAATTAGGTAGATTCAGATGGATTAAATGATCGGTTCAAAAAAGAAATAATTAATGATTCAGTGTCAACTGGGAAATAGGTATCAGAGGAAAACTACAGAGATTCATCATTGTTCATATGTGGTTGAACTTACATTTATCAAATTTGCAGATGAAATAAAGATGAGGATAGTTGGCACACTGGAAGACAGAATTGGGATTCAAAAACAGCTGGATGAGCTAGAACATTGAGCTGAGTCTAAAAAGATTAAATTTAGATGGGTTACACTTAGATTCAAAAGAAAAAAAAACATAGGAAGAACATAATGAGGAAAGCATGGCTAGTTAGAGGAGGAGAAGGAGGAGGAGGAAGAGAAGAATCTGCAAAATATAGTAGACTGCCAACTCCATATGGGCTCAGTAGTGTTCGATGGCAGCCAAGAAATCTGATTCACTGAGGCTACATTAAGAGAGAGATTGTTTCTAAGACAAGAGAAATGATAGTTGTTCTGTATTTTTCCTTAGATAAACTTTACCCGGAATGTTCAATTCAGTTCTAGACGATAATTTTTTTTTCTTTATTGGAAGCTCAGAATTTTGGCTGTAATTGTCCTGGAGGTTTTCAGGAAGGACAGTGACCAATAAATTTCAATTTTACTTTGACTCTCTGATTCTAAGAGATCTGAACATTCATTCATGATTCGTGATGTATAATATTTAGACTCTTCTTTTAAGCCATGCTTTCTGACTGTCCATTTATTCTTAAATTATTTCTCCTTGATCTGTGGATGTGTATGTATGTATGTATGCATATATGTGATAACCTATCTGTTTTTGTTTCATTCTTTTGATTTTTTTTAATATTTCTCTTTCATGTAATCACATACTTCTTTTTTGTCCTTTATAATTTTCAAGAAGTCTGATGCCTGGGTAAGGTTTTGTATCTCTTATTTAAATCTATTAATTGTCTTTCCAAGTCTTTTCTCTTTAACTCTCATTTCTTTTCAATTTTTTTTTCATTTAGTTTATAAAATAATTTTTCAACTCTTGCTTTATTTCTTTCAGGAATTTCAGTTGAACACGTACCCAAGCTATGCTTTTTATTGAAGTTTTACTTATAGATGTTTTAGAATTATTTTCAAGTTGTTGGTTTGTGTCTTGGGTATCTTTGTCACCAAAATAGCTCTTTATGGTTAGATAAATTTTTGGTTCACTTATTCTTCCAGGCTTACTTCATAAATTGGTACTTTGTCATAGGATCAGGCTCTACTCTCTTCTAGAAGGAATGCTGGAGCTATGTTTGGTTATACTTTATATTTTCTTTGGTCTTGCTGCTCCTTTCTCTGGACATTGAGTGCTGGGTTCTTTAAGATATAAGGGGCAGGCTGCTGTTGCCAGGGTTGCTGGGGTCCCAGTCTCCACCTTGTCCTGCTCATAATCAATGACAAGGCCCGCTAAGTAAATCCCTTTACAATGGACAAATGACCATCGAAACAGATGAATCACCACAGGATGGAAGTGTAAACAGCTTCTGTAACAGATAGTGATTCTGCTCATGTACAGACTCAGACTGGTCAAAATTCTATTCCAACCCTAGCTCAGGTTTCTGTAGCTGGATCAGGCACCGGAAGAGGCTCTCTAGCTATAACTCTAGTGCAATTGCCTTCAGGTCAAACTGTACATGTCCAGGGAGGGATTTAGACACCACAGCCATTGGTTATCCAGTCATCAAAGATTCAAACTGTTCAGCTACTGGTGACATGCCAACTTACCAGATCCGAACTCCTACTACTGCTTTGCTGCAGAGAGTTCTAATGGCAGCCTCTCCAGGAAGTTTACAACTAGTGGAAGAGGAAACCTGCAAACAAGAACTAAGACTTATGAAAGATAGGGAAGTTGCTCCAGAGTGTCATGGGAAGAAGAAGGAGTATATCAAATGCCTTGAAAATCATGTGATTGTTCTTGAAAACCAAAAAAAGACTCTCATAGAGGAACTCAAGGCCCTCAAAGATCTCTATTGCCATAAAGCAGAGTAACTGTCTTTGACTTGGACCTTGTTTACTGTGAACTCTAATCAAGGCATGAGATGCAGCAATTCTACAAATTGCCAGGTAGACTTGTGGAAGGGACACTTGTGACCCTTGAGAATCCAGTTTGGCTGAGCATTTGAAACTGAATTGAGAGTATTGTTCCAAAATTTGGAATGCAGCCATGATCACAAGCCATGTTCAATCTGTTTGCCAACAGCATGCAAATGGTTTTTTGTTTGCCCTTTTTGCTTCTGCTTTTTGCAGGGAAGCTGCTAAAGAATGTCGATGTTGAAAGAAAGAATATGTAAAATGTGTGGACAGTCGTGTTGTAGTGCTATAAGTTCAGGATAAGAAGCTTATAAAGGAACTTGAAACCTTGAAAGACATTTGCTCTCCCAAAACAGATTAGTAGAAATATTTACACTATGAACCGATTACAACATGTACAGTTGCTTTTGAAGGCAATATAATATATAGCCAGCAAGGAAAAAACAAGTAAGGGGCAGTTCATGCTAGGGACCCACGAGTTTTCAGTTGTCCCAAAGCAGTTTGTTCTGGGGCAAAGTCTGATTTCTGATCTCCTGATCGAAGCTTTGCAAGTTTCTGACCCAAGTCTCGGTCTGAGCAACACAGCTATGGGCTTGTCTCTCGTTAGTATATCAGTAGCCTACTACTGGATACAACCAACATCAGCTTGTTGGAAGGCTATGAGTATTCAAAGTGACAGAATTTCAGGTTTCCCCCTAGTCTGAGCAACCTTGCACTTATTATGCAGTTGCAGGCTTAAGCCTGGTCTGGGGACTAGATATGAGACATTACTCTCCTCCCAGGTTTGAAGCCACATAGCTACTACCCTTACCCAGAGCAGAGCCTCAGACCATTATCTGTTTTTTTTTTTGGGGGGGGGTTCTTTTTTGTTTGTTTGTTTTTGCTTTGTTTTGTTTTGCCCTGGTTTGCCCTAGATACAGGTTCCTTACTAGATCTGAGACCCGGCTCTGTGGTAATAGCAGTAGAATTGCCATCTATTCCTGCTCCCTACAAAGAATCAGGCCTCTCAGGGATGGATCTAGGATTCTTGCCCTCTGTATAACCTGAAGCCTCAGTTTAGTCCCTGGGATTGAAGTCTCCAGTAAGAACAACAATAACACTAGACCTTATCTCCAGTGTTTGAAGACCTGTGTCAGTTTGTCTCTGTCTATCTGGGCTGGAAAAATGACTTGCTATGATTTTTTTTTAAATTTCCTGCCACCTTTTGTAGGACTTTGTGGAACATTGGTGGGGGCAAGTTGATCTATACTGATTACACTTACTCTGCCATATTGGCTTGTGACCTTAATGTTGCATTTTGGGAATGGCATTGATAGATAGCAGACTGTGCGTAGAAGAACAACCAGGGTGATAGATAGACCTTGATTCTATGTGATATGGAAATCAGTGAACTGGATATGTTTGGCCTGGAGAATAGAAAACATCAAGGGAACGTGATGCCTGCTTTCAAATTTCAGGAGTAAAGAAGGAAGTCTTCAAGCAAAGGCCTAAGTGTTTGCTTTACAGAATCATGGAGTTTCAGAATTGGAAGATACTTCAATGATCATATATTCCAATCCATAAAGAAAAATAATTAAATAAATAAATGATACACACTTCAGTATACCTGAAAAAAATGTTCATTTAGCCTCTGCTTGAAGATCTTCAATTATAGAGAACTCAGTATATTCCAAGGCAGCTAATTCCACTTTTGAATAGCTCTAATTGTTAGAAATGTTTCCTGATGTCAAAACTAAATTTGCTCATTTGTGACTTCAACCCATTTTCTTTAATACTTGCTGAAAGCTATTGGGTCCATCATAGCTTTCTCTTTCCGAGTTTACATATCCCCAGTTCCTTCAGCCAAGCCCCATATTATATAGTCTTAAGATATTTCACTATTCTAGTGATCCATCTCTGACTGTTTCACAGCTTAGTGATGTCATTCCAGTGAATATGGCAACCCAAATACTTCACATGTGATATAAACAAGGCAGAGCAAAGCAGGGTTATCACCTTTTTCCAAGAAGGTATTCCTCATTTGATGCAGTTCAAGATTACATTGGTTTTCTTATCTGCCGTACCGCACAAAGACTCGAATCAAACTTGCAGCCCACCTAAACCTCAGATCACTTTCAGATGAGATTCTGCATAGCCATATTTTCTCCACCTTTTACTTGTGAAGCTGATTTATTAAACTCATGAATAGGAGTTTACATGAACTTCATTTTGGCACTTACTTCCCAAGATTGTAGTGAGATCAAATAAGATAATTATCATAAAGCACTTACCACAGGGCCTGACATTCACCATCATTATCATCATCATCTGTATCATCAAATATTCAAATGACTTTGTAATCTCTTTGATTTGAAAGTTTGCTGCAATGACACAGGTTGCAACCCATCTATTGTTCATTTCCTCTAAGTTTACCATATAGGGTCTACCAGGTATTCTGGAGGTCTGGAGATCTTCTGCTCTTTTCCCTAAAATTGTGAGGGTAACATTAAAACATTCTGGGGATCTACTTATCACCTTTTGTTCTTGCCCCATGACCAGCTCATCTTCTCTTTCTATCTATTATCTTTTTCTTCCTCGATAATGACTTTTATTCCTGTACTACTTTGAAGCCCCTTATTGGTTATATAAAACATACTCATCATGTATTTATCTGTTCCCTTCTGTATGGTATTCAAAAAGTCAATTATATGAATCAAATATTAGTGCAGTAGTATAATTATAAATAAAATGACAATACCAGATCCCTTATTATACCTGATAATATTCAGTTTTACACTTTATAACTATAGCTACAGACAATAAAAAATCCACAAATAGCTCAAAACTGAAAGTTCAAAATTATTTAAGCCTTTAATATATAACTCTCCCAACTGCTATCCATATGTTTGTATTTAACAAAAACTCTTATATAGTTCATATTGAAAAGCCAATTTCATAGGGAATTATCTTCATATTTTTAAATATCAATAAATGGTTGAAATTTAAATGTGTGCATTCATTTTTTTCTGCATCTGACAGTAAATTAGTGTCCTAATGACATACAGCATTTTGGAAAAAAGAACAGATGGTCATTAAAAAAGTCATCCACAATAAATAATAAGTTATGGTAGCAAAAATGCCCAGAAGCCATCAGATATTAACTTCAGAGTCATTTTCATGCAGTTGTGCAATTCATTTTTAATGTTTTTAAGATGCTCCATCAACATTCATTTTTATTTATTATAAGACATCACTGTCTGTAAAATCACAAAGAAACAGATGTGTAATACCTCACCCATCAATTTTTCAAAATATTGATGATCAATTAATCAATTAATTAAGAGTACAATTAATAAATTTTAAAAATGCAATTTAAAATTTTGTTCAAATGAAATAGGAAGGCTAATAAATAAGAGGTATATCTTTTAAATGAATATGTTAAAATATTTAATTATATTTTTCAGTAGTATATTGAAATGACATGAAAATAAAAAAGGCATTTTGAAATTCCCACCTGTATGTGGGATTTGATATTCATATAGCACTGTAAAATCTCAAAACATTTTACATATTTGACCAACAGGTGGCATTGATAGCCAGTTACCCAACCTTGTTTAGCTCTGAGCATCAGAAGCCTGGGGAATCCAATGCTCACCTTGTATTTTTCTGCATGCGTAACTGTGAAGATATGTTGAACTCTATATAGTACTCAGTCAGGGACCTTTCATTTCTCAGCTTAGCCTCTCTCTGCTGTTCAGCATTCTTTCATTGATAAAGCATGAACTGCAGGATTTACAAATCAAAAGTCAGCTTTCCTGTCCCCCAACATTGATGAACCCAACCTCCCTTCTGACCTTCACTTGATATTTGCATAATGGATTTAACTCCATAGAAGTAGACAAAGATGCTTGGATATTACGTATAGTAGTTTTTCTTTCTTTTCTTTTTTTTTCAGTTTCTCCACAGATTTATGGATGCATGCAATTATCCATGGTACTCAGAAAGCAAAGCAAATTCTTAACCCTTTCTGAAGCAACAGTAATATAGAGAAGGGAGGGGAGGGGGTATGAGGAAAAGCCTTTCTAGAAGTTTCTTTTTTTCATTCTAAGATAAGAATCATGACAGCCCTAGATTGTTGTAAAAGGTTGTCACCAGCCAGCAGAAGCTTTTAACAGTTAATTGACCAGCTGAACTACTAAGAGTCTGACATCTCACCCTTCACCCCACCACAAAAAAAAGAAAGAAAAAGAAATCAAACTGAGCAACACAAAACTGCATTACTTAACCTCAGCATTACTTAACTTGCAGCATTCAGATTTGTACTGTTCAGGCTTCCTACATGACAGCAAAGTTCAACAAATATAAAAAAGATGTTAAGTTCAAGGAGCCTCATATCATCTCACTCAAGAAATTTATATTGGCCCCTTTGACTCATTACAGGTTGGAATACTTTACCTAAACTAAAAATGTGATGATATGTGATATGAATTAAATTTCAGGTGTTTTTTTTAATTGACCCAATTGAGTTAAATGAAAAACAACTTTACTTTTGAAAAAACCTGAAGCTTTTTAAGATTGTTAGTTTCCCATCCATAATTCTCTGACTTTCTTTATAATTGGAGATCACAATGATGTTAAGATAGGAATTCAAGATTCTCACATACCTCTCAGATCTTAATCACGTCTGTTCTTTGTTTTTTGCTTTGTATTTCTGTAAAAATTTTGAAAACTAAAATTAGGAGCCCACTAGCATATTGGTACCACCCACATAGAGATACAGTTTCTCATTTTTTCCAATGTAAAACTCTGGTGCCCAGAGAGTCCCAGCTCATTTTACAATTTCAGTTACTGTAAATATGGAAGATTCTTATGCGGTTTACTTTTGCTCTGTGCTTCACTTGACTATGAAGGAAGAAGTTACAAAACCATTGTGACAAAACAAATTTGAAAAAGTTCTTCCTAAAATCCATGGTTTGCCTGCTGGCAGCATAGGTAGTTATGACCAGATGTCAGTACATTCTTATTCTAGAGGTGAAGCCCATTTGGATTATGGTAAGGGTAACTCCCAGGAATCAGGAGTCATGATTGTATGAGTTCATCTTCTGGCTTTGTTTTATCTCCTCAACTACTTCATGAAGCAATTTTTACAGAATTACAGGTTATAGGATCCTACCATCTTTTTTCCTGTGCCCTTTGAAATCTACCCTTCAAATATCTAGTGCATAACAGACAATGCCCAGCTTCCTTCTCTTTTTTTTTTAATTAAAAGTTTTAAGATGAGTTTTCACTTCTCACCAAAGGTTCTAATTATTTCTTCAGTCACCATGTGTTTCCTACTCGTAAATAATAGTTGTTCCCTTTGTGGCTTCTTTCATCTTTTAAAGGAAGAAATTGTCATTACGTACTTCTAAGAAATCATTAGCTCCTCTGCTAATTATTATCTTTTTCCTTTAGATTTAAAGCTCTTTTTCTCTGATTTGTAAGGCATCAAGCAAATATATTATTTAATAATTCTTGTTAGATAAACTCTATCTGACATTTTAAGCTGTGATCAGATATTCTAAATCTCATTCTCAGAAATCAACTTCTTGACCAGTTTTTCACTTTACAATTCAGCCTTTCTCTTCTGTAATTTTAAAATTCCATCAGCAGCAGTGTTGAAAATACCACCTGTGGACCCTGTGATCTTTAATGCCTTGCCAAGGATTTTATAATGCTTAGTAATGCTTCTTAGATCCCTCAGGTAGTATTGTTTGTGATGTCACATTAATCATCAACATGAGACAAAGGTCATGAAGTTTGTCAAATTTTGTCATATTCTGTCATACATTTCTAAGGAAGGCGACAGACACTCATTATAATCTCTCCCTTGACATGTTCATCCATTTCTATGACTACCACTACCCCTGTGCTTCCCAAGCTATATATCCAATATTGACTAGTCTCCAAAAGTCCAGACCCTCATTTCTGACTACTAGATATATCTATCTGGAAGTAAAATACAACAAAATTTCAAATTCAACAAGGCAAAAGACAAATTAATAACTTCCTTAAAAATCTTCTGATTTTCAGTTCAACATGCAGATATTAAATATTTACTATTGGCAAGACATTGTACTAGAAACTAGAGATATAAATATAAAAACAAAAGAATTCCTACTTTCAATTCCTACTTTCATTTCTAACTGTATTGGGGATGTGAAATGTACAGATATGCAAATATAAGATACATATAAAGTAATTACCAAATGATTTTGTGGATTCATGAAGACAAACTAATAACAATTACGGTGTTCAAGGAGAGGCCTCAAGTAAGAAGTATCACTTGAGCTCAGGTTTCAAACACGTTAAAAATTCCAAGAAGTAAAGGTGAAGAAAAATAAATATTTTGTGGTGGCTAAGATTTGGAAATTGAGGGGATATCTGTCCATTGGGAAAAGGCTGAGCAAACAAGTATGTTATTTTGATGGACTAGACATGACAAACAGGACAATTTCATCAGGAAAAAAAAAACCTGGAAAGGTTTACATGAACTGATGCAAAGTGAAGTGGACAGAACCAGGAGAATGTTGTATACAGTAACAGCAATATTGTATATTGAAGAACTGTGAGTGAGTTAGTAATTCTCGGCAATAAATTGATACAAGACAATCCTGAAGAACTCATGATGAAGCTTATTGATAAGTAAATACTGTCTAGAGAGTTGAATGTCTAAAGGAGGAATAGCATAGAGTCAGTCTGAAAAAAAAAAAAACTTGAAACCAGTTTGTGAAGGACTTTAAATAACAGAGGAAACTGAATTTTATCCTAAAGGAAATAAAGCCATTGAGATTCTTAAACAGGGAGCGAGGTCATTCTAATATTTTTAGGAATATCAGCTTGGCGGCTATGAAGAAGATGAATTAAAAAGGGGAATTAAAAATTAAAAAGGGCAAGAGACAAAGTAGAAGGCTGTTACAAGAGTGTAGGCAAGAATTGATGAGGGGATAAACTAGACTAATAGATGTGAATAGAGTTTTGGAAGAAAAATCAATAAGATTGAGAAATCTATTAGATGTGAGAAGTGAGAAGAAGTAAAGAGTCAAAGATAACACTGATATTGCAAAGTTTTCTGAAATAATTGTATTGCCTGTAAAATAGAGAAGAAAATTAGAAAATAGAGTGGATTTTGGCAGGAAGACAATGAACTCTATTTTGTACAATTTGAGTATGAGATTTCTATGGAACATCCAGACTGAAATGTGAAGCAAACAGATGATGATGTGGGATTTAAGTATCTGGATTTGAACCCAGGTCTTCTAACTTCAAATACATTGATTTTTCATTTGTATCAAATAGGAGAAAAATGAAGATTGGAAAAGTAGATTAGGAACATGTAGATCATCTTCATATAAATGATAATTAAACCTATAGACTCTGATGAGATTACCAAGGAAGACTATATAAAGAGAGGAAAGCCTATGATATATACTTGGGGGACATTTACCATTAGGGAGAAAGAGTATGATTATGGTACAAGAAAAAGAAAGTAAGAAGGAATAGTCAGAAGAGTAGAAAAAGAACCAAGACAGAACTGTGTTAGGAAATTCTAAGACAGAAGAGTCAAACCTCACTTATCAAGTGTCAAATATTTTAGAAAGGGGAAGGACAAAAATCAGTCTTCCTCAATTTCATCCATGCACTCCTCTAGGTTTGGGGGTTCAGAGACATGAAAAAGGCATTGTCCAGATTTTTTGATGAAGCATTTGAATTCATCTTGTTTATAACATTGTTTCTGATAAGTTTGTGTTTAAAAGATTCATGTTTTAGTGTTCATTATAGCTTTTATTAATTGAATAAACAAATACTTATTAAGCATTAACTATGTACATTTAACTACAGGGAGGTTATAGATGAGGAAGTACTCAAAGAATTCCTATTCTAATAGGAAATTTCACTTTTACACACACAAAAATAAAAGGCATCAAATAACAATTATGAAGAATGCTAAAAATGAGGGCCTAAGTGAGGTTAGAAGAGAGAAAAATCACTTCCATCTGACATATTAAAGTAAGGTTTTATGTAGTGTTATACTCAAAAATTCGAATGGGTCAATGACCATAGATTTCCAAGTTCCTTCTATTGATATAGATTGTAATGTATCTGTTCCTATCATCCTATACTACTTATGTCCTTTAAGATGTTAGACATGAGGACTCCAGGAAATATGCTGAAGGATTTCCTTATTTTCTTCTGACCTCTGAAAATTGTGGATGCAGTCTTTTATCTGTCCACCTATTGTCTCTCACCCCTCTCTACATGTTCAGACCATCTTCCTTTTCCTTTACATAATGATTGAGTAACATCATTTACTCTCTTCTCCAAAGTTCTACATTGGTTATATGTGGCAGCCTATCTATATAGCATAACAAAAACTATCTGTCTCACATGGAGACTACTGCTGTTATTTAGACTTTGGCACAAATATTTGTTAAATTATTGAATAAGAAACCAGCATCACAGTCAATGATTTCTTTCAGCAAAAAGCCCACAGGAAATATGTTGGTTTTTTTTTTGGTGGGGAGGGGTTTGAGGGTGGGGATAATTCATCAGCAAAGCCAGAATTGCAGAAAAATAAAATTAATCTTTTTTCCAATGCAAACATCATCTAGGCACACATGTAGCCTGCAGCATTCCATGGTCTGAGGAAATGAGAATGGAAGGCTGTACCCCAAATTCCTATAGAATGGGCCTTCGAAGGAAAAAAAAATACAAGAGGAAGAAATTAAAGGCATAAAGAAAGGTTTTAAAAAGAAGATAAAATTATCTCTATATGTTGACGTTATGGTTTCTTTAAAAAGAAACAACAACAACAACAAAAAACTTAGGTAATCTGAAAAGATATTGAGATAATTAATAAGTTCACCAAAATTGCAAGCTACAAAATAAAAAACAAAAACCAGTAGCATTCTACATAATAAAATATTGATATGGATTCAAGTACATTTTTAAAAATACTTTAACTGCTTAAGGACTATTTAGTGCTCATGGCTGGATTACACCAATATAATAAAAATGGCAGTACTGCCAAAATGAATTTACAGTTTTAATATTATTCCAATTAAAGAGGTGCTTTACAGTGCTTAATTTTTTTTAAAAGGAAACCATCATGTAATCAGCAAATAAGGACAGTCATTTCTTTTTTATTTTACCTATATTTATTCCTTTTATTTATTTCTTTTGTTTCATCGATATTACTAGCATTTCTAGAACAGTATCAGATAACAGAGGGAGAGAGTAAGCAACTCTGCTTTATTTATTGGGAAATCTTTTAATGTATTCTATTGCCTAGGATACTTTCTTTGGTGTTTAGATAGATTTTTTCCCCCTGATATTAAGATATTCCTCCATGTCTACTTCATAGAGTTTTTAGCATAAATGACTGTTGTATTTGGTCACTTTTGCATCTTCATAATCATGTG
This sequence comes from Phascolarctos cinereus, assembly GCF_003287225.1. Lineage (NCBI taxonomy): Eukaryota > Metazoa > Chordata > Mammalia > Diprotodontia > Phascolarctidae > Phascolarctos > Phascolarctos cinereus. The sequence goes on along the minus strand of NW_027555958.1, from coordinate 396,430,287 downwards.
CTTTTTAAAATTTTTAATATAATGTTGCTTTTAATATAATTATATTGTTTTCCTCATGCTAAATCATCCTTACATCCCTGATATAAATCTGATTTTTCACAATGAATGATGTCTTAGATGATGAATATGAAATGGGTGATATTATAATCCTTGCCAACACCCAAGTTAGACTAGTTTTTCCACTAAAAGTTATTAAAAACCTATTTGGAGACTTGTTTGTTTTAGGGAATTAAGTGCTCAAATTGTTTCTTCATTGTTTGAGTACAAAACAGACAAGCAGAATTACAGGTGGTGTTCAGATGCTTTCCAGATACATTATGATAGTAGCTTCTCTTATACGAATCAACTGAATGACTTCTCAATGCCCATCTTTGTTGACTATCACTATTTTGATATAGTTAAGTAAATCTCTTTTTGTTAGCTGTTGAATGGCATACAAATGCCTCATTTTATTCCCATATCAAACCTAAATTACTAGGCCTGTGCCTCATGAGGCTCAGATGAAATTGCTATAACCTATTTAACAAGATTTTGTTTGAATATTTTGGTCAATATTTTATCAGTCTTTAGTTATCACTATTATCTGTGTTTTTTTTTTTACTTTATGCTTCTGTTTCATTGATAATAGCTTGGATTTATTTCATAAAAGAAGTATGAAAAGGTGCTAATTTTTTTTTAGAATAATTTATGTAGTAGTACCATTAATTTCCCTTGAAACAACTGAAATAATTCTTTAAATTAGTTATCAGGAACAAGAATTTTTCTTTGCTTGTTCTATTAGTTCTAGTTGTACTTTCTTTTCTAAGACTTGTTTGAGATATGTATTTAGTCCCTTTAGTTTGAGTATTTTATGTTTTTAAAGATATTTTCCCTTTTCTTGTTCTCAGTTTTATTAACATATATTTTTATAGAGCTGGTTCTGAATTCTTTTTCTGTTTTTGTTGTGATTTAACTTTCTTCATTTGATTTTTTGTTGATTTTCTTTTCTATACTCTTTAATCAGGCTGTTTAAAATTTTATAAATTTATATTTATAAATTAACATTTACATTTATAAATTTTCTTTTACAAGTAGCAACTTTTATAATTCTTGTAGTGTTTTTGGTTTGCAATTTTTGTCCTCTAATTTTCAAATATTTCTACTTTTATGTTCACTTGTACTTATTTGTTGCCATTCTAACTTTTAAAATACACTTAGATCATTAACCTTTTCCCATTCACTGTGTTTCTACTTTTTATAATTTTCTCTCCTCACAATTTAACTCCTTTAAAATTTTGGTATTTTGTTTCATCATCATCAGTTTTCTCATAATTATTAATTGTTCTTTGTATGATTTATTTTTGACCCGCTCTTTATGAATTTACTGCTAGGTCTTTATTTGAGTTTGTTTCCTGAACTACTTACTATTTTTATCATGACCATCTCAAAGGATGTGTTTGTTATTTCTTTAGTATTCCTACTTATATTCACATTTGTTTTCATTGTCTCTATTCCCTAATACAATTTTTGCAAAAGTTCCTTGTGGTGATGAGAAATATGTGTGTTCTTTAGAAGTCTCATCTAAAATATGCCATAAGTCTTTTTAGCTCTAGCTTCTCTCCATCTATTTGTTTATCTTTTCTTTTGATTATATTTCTGTAAGATTTGTTTAAATCTTAGAGAGGGACTTAATTCATTTTACTATTATTCTGTTACTATGTTTCATTGTAATTCAGCCAAATTTTTCTTTATGGATTTAGATGTTATGCCATTTGGAACGTAACAGTTTAATACTGTTATTGGTTTGTTATCAATAGTTCCTTTAAACAGAATGCAGTTCCTTATTTACATTACACACACACACACACACACACACACACACACAAAACTTAATCATTCACCTGATATGTAGTAAACTTTGTTCCAGCCCCTCATTTTCATGCTATGTATGTCTTTGCCTCTTAGGTGTCTATTGTGCAAGCAACAACTTCTGAATTTCTTATTTTCCTTTTTCAATCTGTCACATTTTGTTTTATTGGATTAATTCAATCACATTTAAAGTAACAAGTTTTAGCTTTATATTTTTCTCCATTTGTCTCTAACATTGTTTTTTATTTCCTAATGATGACTTTTTTTCCCTTTATCTTCTTCTCCAAAGATAGTATATGGCTCTTCAGCACTTTTTGCTTAATCTTTTAATAAACATTATTTTCACAAGCTCTCTTCCTCTCAACCTTGTCTCTCACCCCCTCTCCTATTTGACACTTTTTTCTTAATTTTTATTTAACTCTTTCCTTTTGCATTCTCTTTTTAAACTAGCCATCTAATTCCTCCCTAGTGTTTTCTCTGTTAAATAGTTAATTAAAATCTCTCTTCTCCTCTTATTTTGCTTATTATTTTGCTTATTAGTTTTATTTTCGTTTTTCTCTTAAAAAGGGTTTGACTCATTTCCTTCTTTAATTCTCTTATATTACTGTCTAAACTTCTATTTTTGATTCATTTAAAAAATTATTTATTCTTGCTTTAGTCTTTGTGTTCTTGGATTTAAAGCTATGGGTATGTCTATTTTGAGTTTACTCTTCTAAACAGTTTCTATGTTATTGGCTTGTAGATCTTGCTTCCACTCCCTATTTTTCTTTGTGGCTCACTCTTATCAGGAGAAATACAGGGTAGAAGCATTTTCCTATACTAGTAATTTCCCTGTTTCCCTGATTGCGTGATCTATTTCTACCTTCTACCATCCCAATTATCAATTTCTTTCACTTTGCCATGAAACTCCTCTCTAGATTCTTGTATTCCCACACTTTTGGATGCCAGTGTCTCCCATGATCTCCTATTCCTCTTCTCCTGAGGCATGACACTATACATGGAACATAGCACTCTTTCAGATGTTGTAAACTCTGGACAAAAAATACTTACATATTATATGTAAGGTCCTCATCTCTTCTTATAAAATATATCTCTTCATCCATGGGAATACTCCTGAGTTAGCTCACCACCTCCTTTTACCTTTAAGTAATACTTTCCCTTTACTGTGCTTCTTTTTCAGTCCTTTCTTTTTACAACTCACCCATTCTCCCATAGTAACTCCTGAAAGACTACAGGGCAATTTTTCCTTCATTGTTTAAAATTAACTTGATTCAGGTACAATACATGCTCTTCTATTTTTTTTTCTTTTTTTAGCTCTTTATCTTTTATTTACATTTCCATTCTTCAGTTTAATCCTGCAGAAATACTGATTCACTTTAAGGAGGGTGTGGATTAGAAAGGTGATTCAGAGCTATTCTAACACCATGGTGTTGAGGTTTTTTGTTTCTTTGCTTTTTATCAAGATTATATTCTTCAAGGACAGCTAGGTAGCCCAGTGGATAGAGCACTGTTCCTGGAATCAGAAGGACCTTAGTGCAAATCTGGCCTCAGACTACTATCTGTGTTATCCTGGGCAAGTCATTCACCCCTGATTGCCTTGCCAAACATATCTATCTATCTATCTATCTATCTATCTATCTATCTATCTATCTATCTATCTATCTATCTAGATATAGATATGTAGATATGTAGATTTTTCCTATTTTTCCTCCTTTCAACTCCTGCTTTTAAGATACTTGATTTTTTCTTGAATCATTTGGGAATATCTTTCAGTAATTTCATGATCTCATGAGAATCCATATAGTCCTCTTCCTCATCAGGTTTTGATTCAATATCTTTTGTCTTACAATATTTAGAGATATTTGGATTTCTTTATATTTCTTGGTGGCCATATTCCCTTTTGTTTTAGTATACTCCCTATGTATGTGTATGTAAACATATACCATATATACATATCCTTGTCCCCAAATTTTCAGTGAATTTTCTTGTACTTCATACATTAATTTTAATGTTTTCTCCCTTATATTCTCCTATCATTAATTTTCTGACAGCTTCCCCTTTGGTAGTAGTTCATCCAAAGTTTCAAAGATGTTTCAATTTCCTCCCACATTTGTGAATTCTCCCTCCCTCCCCCCGTTTTGTTTCTTTTTTGGTTATCCTCATTCCTTGTCACACATGACTTCTTGGAAGAAAGAACTGGACTCAACTAGATGGCAGTCCCCTTTTCTTCAGGTATGCTACTACCCCACATACATGTTGCTACCCTTTCCAGTTTCCTCTGTGGTTTCCTGACTTAGTGTTGTGTACCTTTGTGCTGTACCAGGCTGAGCACATTCTACTTTACTGAACCTCCCCCACTAGCACCACTTTTACAAATAGGTGGGGAGGGTTGAAGTCTGCTGTTCCTCCCATAGAATGCTGGGGAGAGGGCCCAGAAGTGTGTGTTTTTAGAATCTGCAACGTCAGCAAGGAAACAGCCAGATGGATTCTAGATCATAAGCTAGTGGCATGGGTTTCGCCACTCTGAAAGATTGTGCCTAGGTTGGAGAAGTGGTGCTGAGTGAGAGTTTAAAGGATTGAGGACTAGTTTTATGCTATACATTCATTAGATTGTTACCTTGTTAGCTTCATGGTTTCTTAGCCTGAAGAGAAAGGTGCAGTCTCTTTAATTCATGGACATAATTTGTATTTTGGGGAGTTTTGAGAGTTTTTGAAGATTGAACAAAATATCTAGTTGTTGATGACCATCTTATTGGTCATCTGATTTGTCCTATTGCATATTATCAATAATAATCAGGCATGAAAAAGATAAGGTCAATGTTTAGTGTGTAAGTGGAATAACAGTGAGTCACTCAGGTATCTAGAGTAAAGGATAAAAATGTTCAGTCCAACTGTTATTATGCACTCATATTAAAGAACCAAAGGAAGATATTCAGTGTATCTTGTGCATCCTCTATATAGGATTTACAGGAACTGTATACAATAAATCAGGAAAGGGATTCTATTTGGACTGATGGAAATAATGTCCAGATATATGAGGCTGCAGATAAATTAGTTAGATTAGAAGCTTCAGGTAGGAAGGAGAGGGGGAGTAACTTATGCACTGCTTCTATCACATTATAGTTATTGTTAGCTCAGTGAGCACAGTCTATGCCATGATATGCCAACACACAGGGAGGTCAAGCACCACCACTGACCTCTCCTCTTTTCCTTAGTTTCATGGCTATCACCTAGAAGAGGGGTAAATAATGATGCTTGTTGCCAGGGTATATCAGTGCAATCAGCCCATCATTTGATAACAAATACAGATGGTAATGCCATATTACATCCTCATTAGCATCTGTATCTAAAACATGTTAAAAACAAACAACAAACTTATGAAATTTAAATTATTTAAATAATATATCCAAACAGTCATATATATGTATGTGTGTGTGTGCATACATATATAAAAACATGCATACACAAAATTTATGTATGCATATGTGTGTATCTTCCTTTGAAATTGGATTCATTTTCCCCTCAAAGACAAATCATAGATGTTTTGATCATCTGATATGTAATCTGGGCCACTGAGAAAATATTACCATAATATCACTAATTTGTTTTGCTCCCTATTTATAGAAAGAGCAATGTAATGACTGCTGAACATATTCGCTCAACTCCATCTTGTGAAAGTTTGATCCTTCATAAATTAACATCCTTCTAGAGTTGATGCTTCAGTTATCAACTTCCCAGTATTTACATTATACATCTTTATCTTCAGGGGTTTTTAAATGTCATAAAAAGGGAGTTGCAAGTGGAACTTTAAAGGTCACTGTTTGGAAAGTCTTAAGAAAACCGTTAAAAAGTATATGAACTAGTTTAAAGTACTAAGGACTTCACCATTGAGAAAGGCCTTTAATTTAATTATAAATAGAAATCACCTAAATAAAATAAATGTAGTTCAATATTCTGATTGTATCTTTGGGGTAGTAAATGGCTTTTCCCAAATTGTGGAATAAAGTCCAACATATTAAATGATAATGAAGATGTTATTACTGAAGTAGCCAATAAAGCACCTATTTTAATTACTCTTGGACACTGAATATTCTTCATCAAATCATGCAATTTTAGAGTAACAAGAAAACTTTGAAATTATCTAATCTTCCCTCTTCATTTTAGAGGTGAGGACACCTCCCAAGCCTCAGGGAACTGAAGTGATTTGTCACTTTTGAATGTTGGGAAAGGCAGAGGATCAAGATGGATGATCCAAAAATTTCCCCTCCTTTTTGGAGGGAGGACAGGACATATTCCCAGGGAATGCTGGAAATCTATTTCAATTTACATGTTAAACCTTGAGGGAATGATAGTTTTTGTGACACTTTCTATCTGTAGTTGTTCTTAGTTTTGACTCCAGGGAACATGGCGCTCCTCCCAAGAAAAGCTAATCACTTCTAATCTCGTTATCATGCATGTATCCACCCAGCACTTTCCCAACCTCCTTCAGCCACCTCTCTTTTCTGATTAGGGGATGAAATACTTAACTCCTCCCAAAGCTTTCCTTTATAGTGAGTAGGGATTGGACTTCCAACTCATTTCACTTTCTATCTGCAGCCCTGCTGGGTTTCAACTCCAAGGAACAAGAACAGCAGGTCCCCATGATTGGTATCCTCTGGTATCTCCTTCCCCATCTAGCTATCTTTTGTGTGTTATCTTTCCCCATTAGTTGTAAGCTCCTTGAGGACCTGGACTTTCTTCTAATTACCTGTAAGTGCCTGGTATGTAGTAAGCACTTAACACATGTTTGTTGAATTGAATTAACAGCAGTTATTCCTCCTATCTTCAAAAAAAAATCTCCAGAAAAAAAAAAACCCTGCCCTGTTGAAAATAGTGATTTTTGTCTATTTAGTTAACCTCATTGATCACTTCATCCCTATGGAAAAGGAAATAAATGCATGAAGGTGCTCCTCCGATACATCTTTAGGATTTTTCAAATATTTGATACATCATGACATTTAAATGATGATCCAGACCTGTGATTTCCTCGGTTTGAAGAATTCCCAGAGTGGAAAACCTTATGATGATTAGCATATAAGTATAACCTAAAGTCACAGAAAGTTTCCTGGGGATATTCAAATGAGTACGGCTACACATACATGTTTCTAGTTTCTCTCAGTCTTGATTTGTTCATTTTCTAAGTACAATATTCAAATAAATCAAGGATAATAATCCCATCTGCTAAACCTACATGCTATTATCCAAACTTTTCTTTATCACATGCCATCTTTTTGTCCACACATTTCAATTATCACTCATTACTCACAGAAAGGCTAATAAAAAAACAAAATTCTAGTGATAAATATAATCATTGCTTACCTATAATTAGTCCAGAAAACCAGTTCCACATGTAAAACCTCTAAAGACTAAACAGATGTCTCTGACACTATGTTGTGTCATCACAACTTATTTTTGAATGAGAAAATGGTGTCTTACAATGGCTTCAGAAAACTTTACCAGAAAAAAAAATACATATATATTAGAGACCAATTAACCATATTTTTTTTTTCAAATCTGAAATGCTCCCCCCCCCCCAACCTATAGAACTGCATACAGTAAAATGTAGGGATTTTAAAGGCATCAAATTGTAGGTACAATGTCTGGTCTAAAGAGATGTAAATTTAAATATGCATCTGATACTTTCAACCTGTGGGTCCTTGCATGATTCATTTATCCTCCCTGGGCATCAGTTTTCTTATATGAAAAAATTAGAGAGTTTGGAATAGCTGGCCTTTGAAAAAGCTTCTATGTCCAAATCTGTGATCCTATCATCCTAAAGTTGTCTCTAGGATAAGACATGTGGATGAAGTATGTCTTTGAAAACATATAACTGATAATTGTATCATCAGCACTATTCTTTGAGCTATGGTTAAAAGTCAGAGACAAGTCATTTTATGCGAGGGACAGAATTTTTGCAGTCATAGGATCAGGGGGAAAAAAGTAGTAAAATTTTTCTTTCTATATTCAAGTCAAATCAACAAGCATTTATTAAGCACTTACTGTGTGCCTGGAACTGTGCCAGGTTTAGCTAGCCTCTAAGGTCTCTTAAGTACATGTAAATCTATGATGACTTCTTTATCAATTTCTCTATGACAAAGTACTTTGCAGTTCAGATGAGGTTATAAGAGTAGTTAATGACAGAGTTAGTGCTGGAGTGTACACACTGCCTTTCAGATCTATGCAAAAATATTTCTATGGCTTAAATTTTTTTTTAAACCCTCACTGGGTTGTTGCAAGAAAAATAACCTAAAAATCTGTGTTGTTTGTTGTTCATGATGGCGATGATGATGATGAAGTTGTTTGAGAGGCTTTATGAAAGGAAAGTTACATAGTGACTAGAGTCAGGAAGACTGAGCCAACAGTACAAATTCCCTATGTGAACCCAGACAATTCACTTAGTGCCCACGAGCAAGATACTAATATGCAAAAGCCTAGTCCTGCCCTTCTATGTATTCCATTTCTCTGAAAATCTTGAGAAATGGTCATCCAGCATACATAGCATCTTTTATCTGAAGGACTTTGAAAACTGTTTCTACTAAACAAAAGTAAAGCGTTTTGCTGTTGCTGTTGCTACTATTCATATGGGTATCGTAAAGGAAGTCTTATACCCTAGCCCATGGAACATGCCCAGTGGCTTTTTCTGGTTCTAGGTGACCACATGAAAACTTGAGGTTGGGGAATGGGCAGTGGAGTTACTGTTTCCAGACAGGTACTAAGATGATTGAAATGGGAAATGACAAAGAGCCCCCGGTTGATTGATTGATGAGCCAAAAGGGCTGGGAAGTCAGCAGACCTTTAAAAAGAGAAAATGTAGCTTCCATTCAGTTTCTTATTCCAATGAGTGATACAGAGGGACAGTCCTTCTCTACCCAGAATCATGGTGTCCCCACTCTGACTACCCACATGTAGTATGGATTCAAGTAGCAATAAGTAAACAGACTGTTTGACTGGTTGGTTCATTCATTCATTCATTTTAGTACAAGACAATGCTATTTAGGAATCCTTATATTTCCAGACTTTTTTCCCCAAAATTTAGGTATACACATTTCAAAGCTGTTACTTTTGTCTTTGGGAATATTACTTACCTTGCAAACAAAGTAAGATGTCCATATGGCATTGTCATCCTTTGAAAGAATTAATACAACAGAAAAATAATCTATTTGTCTCATCTATTACTAGTCTTATCCTGAAAAGTTTAATTCAGTCCTGAAGAAGCAAAGCCATACTGAAAAACATGTTAACACACAAACAACATATTCACAAACGAAAATTCTATCTCTTTTAATGAAACCTATCCATTTACAGAATTGCATAAGCTAGACAGAAATCTTTGAAAGCATTTTTTCCACTCTGAAATTAGTCATTAACTTTCCTTTTTCACACTTCTCTGGATCTTCAGTCTTTAGATAGAGCAAAAATATTTTTTTTCAATTTATCTAAAGGTTTAAAATTTTTTTCTATCCATAATGACCCTATGTATTTAACTCACTATCATTTTGAAAACAAAGAAATTTAGAAATTGTGCCACATAAACGTTGCCATACTAATTGTTTTCCCCTGTTGTATGCAAAGGAAAGGGAATTACCTAATATTTAGTAGCTGAAAATAATCAACATGGAGCAGTTAATATATGAGCTTTATTATAGTAACTTTTGCTAGCAGCAGGAATAAGAGTAGCAAATAACACATTAAATATTTATCATGCATTGTATTCTTCCCTAGGCTCCAGACAGGAAGTTTCTTCAATTCATTTGGCATCATTTTAAGCAAAACATAAAATCTAAAGTGAGGTTCTAAAGAAAGGCAAAAGTAATTATTGCTGTGAGGTAATTTTAGACTTAAGACATTCTGCCCACTGATACAACATGGGCATTATCCACTTTTGAAATATACATTGATTACTTTGAGGGGCAAGGGGAGTGGCATATATGGTATTGTAAAAAACAATAACTATAAATGAGGCATAGTAGCTAGAGAGTCAGCCTTGGAGTCAGGAGGACATGGGTTCAAGTCCTTCTAAAACATGCTTAGCAGTTGTGTCACCATGGAACAAATTGCTTAACCTCTTAGTGCCCCAGAAATCTCTTTAATATTGTAACTTACATATTATTTGCCCATCTGTGTTGATGAATGGAATTTCCAAAAAAGTTTCTGCTCATCTCTGTTGGAGGAAGGAATTTCTATACAATGATTTACCCACAGCAATGAAAATATAGGCTATGTGCCTCTCACTCCCCCCACCCACATATGATTGAAATATTTTGAGAATCTAGGGCTTTCATAATTTTTGGAAATAATTTCTATTTTAGCTTTAATGCTCAAGTTTAACAAAACTCTAGAAACATTCATGGTTTCAAGAATCACGACAAGTAGCAAATCTCTTCATCCCCTACTTTTAAGATGGGATGAGGATTCAAAGTGGGGAATGTGGTCCAAATCAGAATTCCCTTTATACTCTGCTTGGAACATCTTTACATAAGTATTATTTACATGGCAGCAATGACAGTTTTCTGATATCTATCCTCAGCTTCATATAGCCTTAGTAGTGTACCAGAAAAAGTGTGAGGTCTGGAATACTAATCCAGAAAAAGTATTAGATTCTTCATTCTTCTCCTGACTTGCTAGACTAATTTCCCTGTCATGTCACACTGGCCTCCTCACTCTGGAAGATTATTTAGACACTTTGGTCTCTTTTTTGATTTGTCAGCACCTCCTAGAAGCATTAAGGAAAATGCCTAAACCAGTGATGTTCACTTCATCATTTCTTTCCATGCTCCACTCCAGATTCTCCATACTACTTTCTCCACCCACTTGGGTAGCTTCTTTCTAATCCTTCTGATTTCTTTTATGTATTATCTTCCCCAATTAGAATGCAATCATCTTAAAAGCAGTAACTGTCTTTCTTTTTGTTTGTATTTGCAGTTGAAGCACTTAGCACAATACCTAGCACACAGTAAGCACTTATAAATAAATGCTTGTTGATATGACTTGAAAGGATTTGGATTTAATCCCAGCTCTATTTGTTACCAAGTAAGGTGGTGAACAACTCAATTTAATTCTCTGGACCTTAATTTCCTTTTCTGTAAACTAGGCAAATTGTAGAAGATGATTTTTACAATTCCTTCTCATTTGAAATCTATCACTGTGTGAAAATGAGGAAGTTTTGGTCTTAGCCTCAGTCAGAATTAATTTAATGACTGCTCCATATCTCTTACAACAATTGAATTTCTATTTAGCACCAGAAAATTTAGTGATGAAACTGTTACAGTGAGTATTTACCATACTGGGACAACCAGAATTTGTTTCTTATTCCTAATCTTAAAGTATTTTATGCAGTTCGTGTGAATATTCTATTATATTAACATTATACAAATTTCTTTTGTTCTATATATTTAAAGTTGAGCATGTCCACCTCTAAATTTTGAATTTGAGATCCTAAGGAAGAAAACAATTCATTGGTGTTAAGTGTGGTCAGCTTGTAAAATAGTGAAAATGAGAAGGTTTATTTTCAGCACCTTGAACCTTCTTTTTCATCACCTGTCATGCACCTGCTAAACTCAGTGTTCATCTGTTCTCATATAATCTTAGGAAAAATATTTGTCATTCAAATTAAAAACTAAGACTTAAGGTTTGATCCTCCTTCTTCCCAATCTAGGAGTAATCGCATTTCAATTGAGAACAAAATCTTAAAACAAAAGAAATCATCTCTAATTGTAGAACTGCAGATATTAGTGATTAGGAAGTGGGGAATATGGAAGTAGAAAAAGTGCTTTTTCCAGAACACCTGAAATCATACTGTTGTACCGAGAAATCAGCAAGCGAGACACAGACATAATTTAAAATGTGGATTTATTAGTGCGAGGCTGCAAGGGGTATGCACATTCAAGTCAAGCAGCCCTGATAAGGGGTTGAGCTAGGGTTTATGTGGAAAAGAGCATGGGAAAGAAATGCCAGGAACACTGATGAGGTAATCCAAAGGTTCAGGTGTCTTTGGGGGCTATGGAGGGGAAAGTACAGGGAGTATACTGGACAGGGAGGGGGAAGGATCTCTGGAATCTGGCAGGAGAAAGAGTCCTTGGGCTGGCCAAGGACACCCCTCTCCCTCTGTCTTGATGAAAGAATGCTCTGCAACAAGGGAAAGCTTTCTCACAACACAGGAACTTACTAAGGAATTGGGAGACTTCCAGAGACATGATCTGAGGGCTGGGGCCTGAGCAGCCCAGCTCTGTGTAGCTGTACCAGGGAGAGAGATAAGGGTCTTGCTGAGGCCCATGCAGGAATAACTGCTAGGCACAGTGTCCTTGGGCTGAGGAGTGGCTGTTAGAGACAGTGTTTCTGAGACTAGGGAGAAATTGGGGCACAAGTGCAAGCACAAGCACCCGAGCACCCCATTATCACAGAGATCACACAAACCAGACCAGGTGTCCTGGTCTCTGGTATAAACATAATTATCTAAAGCAATTATATTGCAAGCTTTCTTATCCATTTGTGTTGTAGGTACGGGCTATGCTGAGCTATGCAAGAGTACATTTCACTATTGTTCAGATTTAGGAGGAAAGAGGTCTGGGGCAAGATTAAGCACCAACTTCTGCTTTCCATGGCTTAAACGGTCCTACTACCTAAATGGCAAAATAATGTTCAGCATCACAATACCTCATAACAAACAGTGATCACTTAATTGGCCTATTTGGAAGGCTGATTTTGCTTTAAAAATCTTTCTATCTTGCAAATAAAAGCCATTCCTCACAGGGGCAGCTCTGGCTTCATTCTGTCATCTGCATATGTTGCATTTCAAGTTTCTAATTAATTCATTTTGCATAAACTCTGAAGCAGTGATGAAACAATGTTACTACATTTGTCCTGAGTTTTGAGAATTCTGAGTTTACCCTTTTCTTCCTACTCATAAATGTCACTCAGATAGTCCTACTTCAACAAGATACCATAAATGTACTCATTGCTAAGAAGCTCCTAAAAAGATGCAAAAACATTTCAGGACAAAATGGTTATTTTTGGTCTTGTATGCATTGAGGGACTGGCAGTTCTGGCTTTTTGTTGTTTTTAATTTCACTGCTCCATTTAAATTCAACAAACATTTAAGCACCTAGTATGTGCCAAACATGTGCTTGATGGAAGAAATGGAAAGAAAAAAAATGGGGAAAAAAAAGTCCTGCTCTCACTTAATGACTTGGGTTTCATACCTGGCCATCTTCGCCTCTTCATTGTAAAGTTCCTGTCAGTATGATCCTTTGCATGCCAGATTACTGCCTAGTGGGCAATGATATGGAGAATCAGATTAGAGAAATGACTAAATAGACTCTCCTAAAATTCACCAGTTTTGTGACATTTTGGACGTGGCATTGAGGTTTCTGGGAAGATTAAGGCAGGACAGACTTCAGTTTTGGGTGTTAAAGGGACACAATTTGGCATGCGGTACCTGTTCTCCTATTCTGAATTCACTCCATCTCCCAATTCCATGGCTTTGCATTTGCTATCCACCATGCCTGAAATGCTCTTCCTCTTCAACTTTGCATCTTAGTTTCCTTTGAAGTTTCAGCTCAAATCTACTTTCTACAAGGGACCTTTTCTGTTCTGACCCTAGACCCAGCCCCAAACCCCATGGGTGCTGCCTCGGAGATTATCTTCCATCTACTCTTTATACATTTTGTATGTACACATCTACTGACATCTTTTCTTCCCCATTAGAATAGAATGTACCTTGTCCCTTGTTCCTTGAGTGCAGGGGATAGTGTTTTTGTCTTTGTATCCATGGCAGTCAGCAGAGTGCCTGGAACATAGTAATTCACTGAAGAAACGTTTGTTGACTGAGTAACTAACTCTTCCCTGGAAATCTTGTAGATGGCAACAGGGCACAAAAGAGACTTCTAAGAGCTGGGAGTGGACTACTGAGACAATGCACATACAATAAGCTCCCGACACTTTGCATTTCCTTAGTCCGCATTCTGGCTGACAGCAGCCTTCCGCGAACTATCCAACCTATATAAGTTCTGTACTGTTGTTGTGAAGGACTGTTGGTCCTTCATTCTCAAAGAGGGCCATGACATTAGGAAGGTTATGCCATGACTGGCAAGCGAACTAGATTTAAGTGAGAGAGGGCCTCATTTTCTCCCCCAGAGTCATCTGAGTCCAGTGGCAAGATTTAGAACTGGATTAGGGGAGACAGCCACCAATTTCTGTCTTGAGGACAGGGAGTGGGGAGGAGTTATAAGTGAAAAGCCAATTCTTTTTCTGTAGATATCTACATGAACAATTGGCTTCTTATCCAAATGAGTTGTTCCTCTCCCCCAGCATTGTTTTACTTCCATCACTTTATTTTCCTTGATAAAAATGACATTTTGCTTGTCATTAATCTTGTATGTGATTAACATCTTCAGTATATAGATATTTGGGAAGAGGTTTTGACCCTTTAAAGAGAGGAGATATTGACATTATTCCTTTTTTCAGCTGAAGCTTGGGGTAAGTGTTAGATTTTGCATCTATTTGGATTCTTCACAGGAGAATGTGCCATAATGAAATTCCCTAAACTAATACATATATCTTCGTATAGGAGAGAATAAGCCTAACAGTGGTGATTTTTTGGAATTTCAGGGCATTTTAGCCTATGGCAATATGGCTAAAGTTTGCTACAGCTATCCACAAGTTCTTCCTGTACCCATAAAGGTATAAAGCTCAGCTCTAGACTTCATTTATGCTGGCTATATATTCTATGATATCTCATGCTAACTCACCCCAAATCTTTTATATCTCCTTTCTATTCTGTCTTTCATGCTATAAGTAGGGTATTCTTCTTTACTCATGTTGTAAAGGGGAAACTGATACATTTTACATGTGAGAATTCAAGGGAATGCTACCCTCCAACCTAGAGCTCCAAACAACAAATAATACTAACAGAAATCCTACATACATATGTATGATCAGTCTTTAACTTTATGAAGTTGTGTTTTGTGCCTACAGGAGAAGGCCACCTGTAACGCTTTTCCATACATATTCTTATTACTACAGAAAGTCCTATGGAACGCAAACTCTACATATAATGAAGCATGCTGTATAGTCAAATTATTTTATTGTCAATAAAAATTAAACACAAGCTGGCAGAGTTAAAAAGGTGACTTACTTGAGTTCTCCCACAAACCTCTCCAAATACCTGTAAAACATGGCTCGAAACAAATTCTACAGCAGCAGAACCCACAAAAAGACAGAGTGAAACAAATTTCCAGAACAAGACAACCTGGAAGTTTGGCAGGAAAGGTCTCTTGCACTGGGCTGAGAGAGGAGCACAGTTCAGTATGGGCCCCGCAGGCAAAGACAGGGCCTCAGAGAATCTGGAGCAGGCCTCAGTGGACTTAATCAAGGGCAGCTATGGCAGTTTCCACACTTCTCAACCCACAAATGCCAAATACAACTTAGAAGGTCAGTAGGAAAGGTCTATCAACCTCAGTGAAAGAGGAGCTTGGTCCGGTCCCAGTACTTGCACAGCCCTGGGGTGGCATCTACTTCCAGAGCTCTCAGCCCACAGATGGAGAGTCTATCAAGTGGCTGATCAGAAGGGGATTGCAGGGATGTCTTTGCTGGCTCTGAGACAGGATTCTCTTGCTTTGTCTGTGCTTGGATCTGGGTTGCAGTACTGGGTGGCAGTCCTGGAGCTAGGAGGAGCACTGAGGAGCTTGTGGTGGTGATACAGAGAGAATCCTCCTCACAGTTACAAGGCAAAAAAGGGTGTTTGTGCTCACTCATAGACCAGAGCACAGTCCAGGAAAGGAGTAAACAGCTCACCTTTAATCATAATACCTTGGAAGAACTGAAAATTTACAGGTCCCTAGAAGTATCTCTGAAAACAGCTGCACAAAAACCCTGAAGCTTGGAACTGTACACTCTCCACACTGGAAGCAGAGCCCTTAACAAGAGTTCATAACTCAAGTAATTGGCTGGGATCATGAGCAAACAGCAGAAAAAAAAAAGTCAGACCATAGAATCTTTCTTTGGTAACAGAGAAGATCAAAACATACACCCAGAAGAAGACAACAAAGTCAAAGCTCCTATATCCAAAGCCTCCAAGAAAAATTTGAATCAGTCTCAGGCCATGGAAGGGCTCAAAAAGGATTTTGAGAAACAAGTAAGAGATGTAGAGGAAAAACTGGGAAGAGAAATGAGAGTGATGCAAGAAAATCAAGTCAACAGCTTGCTAAAGGAGACCCAAAAAATACTGAAGAAAATAATACCTTAAAAAATAGCCTAACCAAGCCAATGAGGAGAAGAATGCCTTCAAAACCAGAACTGGCCAAATGGAAAAGGAAGTCCAAAAGCTTACTGAAGAAAATATTTCCTTAAAAATTAGAAGGGAGCAGGATTTGAACTTGACTTTTCCTGACTTGATGTCCGTTATTCCATCCACTGTACCAATGTAGCTGCCTCAGATTTGATTGAAAGAATAGCTAACACTTCAACAAAGTTAAAGTTCAATTTTCTGACTTTCTTTAAAAAAATAAAAAGAGAAAAAGAAGTTTATTTTTACAGAATTGTGACCCAGGAAAACCTATCTTTTCTGCTGAGGAAAGAAAAAAACCAATAAGAGGAAAGAAATCACTACATTCATATGGTTCACTGAGATTTCAAGCCTGTTGGGGATATTATTGTTTGACCTACTGTACTCAGCTATTCAGCGCTGCATTAGCAAGGATAGGAAGTAGAGCAAAGTGTTTTAAGTTTAGGAAAAAAAAAAGTAAAAAAGACAGAAATTCCCCCATTGTCTTTCTTTTTGGGGGAGGCAATTGGAGTTAAGTGACTTGCCCAGGGTCACACAGCTAGTAAGTGTTAAATGTTTGGTCTGAGGCCAGATTTGAACTCAGGTCCTCCTGACTCCAGGCCAGTGCTCTTTCCACTGCACCACCTAGTGCCCATATAGAATTTCACCTAATTTTTTGTTTGTATTTTTTAGGCAATTGGGGTTAAGTATCTTATGCCAGATTTGAAAGTAGGTCCTCCTGACTCCAGAGCTGGTGCTCTATCCACTGTGCCACCTAGCTACCCCCCTCCCCGCCCCTTTGTCTTTCAAAAGTTAAAAAAAAATGCTAACATATTTCAAAAGCAATCTAAGGTTTATGCTCATTTTTAAGCGAAGAAGTATTTATGAAGTGCCTACTACGTGCCAGGTCCTGTGATAAGCATTTTCGAACTATTATCTCATTTGATTCTCACAACAACCCTGTGAGGTGGATGATATTATCATCCTCTCTTACAGTTGGGGCAATTGAGGCAGACTTGCTCAGGTTCACATGGCTGCTAAGTGTCTGAGGTCAAATTTGAACTAAGATCTTCCTGACTCCAGGTCCAGGGTCTGTCCTTCACTTCACTACCTAGTTGCCATATAATCTAGTACTTTATCTGCTGTTTTGTTTTATTTTGCTAGAAGTAGAATAATAATTGATTTTTCTGCAGAATATCACTCCAATTACCTTTGTTTCCATAAAGCAAACCTGCACAATCTGAGGCGCTCCCTTCCAGCATGCCAAAGGATTTCTGGTGGCCCATGAAAAATGTAGAATAAAACATCCTTTGCATGTACAGGAAGACAAGCAGCCTGAGAGCCGTTAAGTGGCAGCAAGTTGTTCAGGCTTGTCACAAAGAAACTACAAGGACTGTTTTCTTATTTTCTAGCTAATGATTGCTCCACCCTTGCAACTCATCTTTTGTGTTTTATCAAAATGAGTCAATTTTTACATTTATTATATTAAAACTATTTTATTGATATTACTTTCTGAACAGTAAATGCCAATGGGAAATTATAGATGCTTTAAAAATATTCATTATAGATTCCTAAACTGTTCCACGGGAGACCTAGGCACTAGATCAGATTCTGTGAACTACCTGTGCCTCATTTTTTAAATTACAAAATGTAGACTCTATCTCACTTATACCACAAGATTGTTGTGGTGATAGAAGAAGATACTAGATGGGGACTTAATTTTAACACTTTTCTGTGGGATGGCAAAGACCCCTACCCAAATTGACTACTCAGGAGTCACTCCAAATAGGGTGCAGAAAATTTATTAGAATCTCATGAGAATCGGGCAGTCCCACTGCGAGCCAAAAGAACAACAGAAATGCTCATAGCAGGAGGGCCACTCCCCTGAGCGTGTGTGCAATTTTTATACATTTTAGACAAAGAACCCCGAAAATTCCACCTTCTACACATTGTGATTGGCTAAATAAACTTTTCTTTCCTTATTCGGACAATGGAATGCAGTGACTGAGGTAATGGTATAGTTCCTCCGGCCACATATATTCCAATTCCTTTTTAGGACAATGGTATGCAGCCCAGTCCTTATCTAACATCACATGACTGAGGCCTCCAGGCTTCAGCTAATTGAGCTAACAGTTGCTATTAGTACATACCTGGACTGTGAGCTCTTCACCTATCTCATATACTTTTAAAATCTGTTTTACAAAAGAAAGGTAAGAAAATACAGGCAGATAATACACTATTCAATGATTCACTTACAACATTTTTTTTTAATCAGTAAGATGACCAAATAGAGTGATTGCTAGTTGATAATTTACATAAAAATGATCAATAGGTGGATTATTTGGGACACAATCTTTATTAATCAATGACCATGCTGATTTATTTACTTTTTCCCTTTCCTTTCTCAGTGTGTATCATTGAATAGCTTACAGAATTCAGTGAAAGTTTTCACATAGATATTTCCTGTAAAACTTACTGGCTGAATGGAGGAAGCTGATAATGTTCACAATTTTGTTAACATGTAATCTACCCGCAGTACTATCCTTTTTACCTTGAACTTCATTACTTCCTGCACATATACTTGGAGAGTTCAATTATCAGCCTAGTATAACTACGTGATGAATGTCTTAAGGATTTCAGATAATATTGGTAATAGAATAGTGAACATATCTGCTTTCCAACCACTTGACTTAAGTTTGGTTCTCAGTCAACACAGCATTTCCAAATTAAAAAGATAAGCAAATGTTAGAAATAAGGTAGTGAAACCATTCATTGCCTTTGAAATGCATTGGACTATGCATTGTTGAACTAATAATAATAAAAAATGGATGAAAGGACATTACTTCTCTCTTTTAAATTTTATATTTCAAAGAAGGACTTTATCCAGTGATGTATATAAAAAGATTAAATCTTACCCTGTAGAGGCTAATCCTATACCAAAAGCAAAGAGCAATTAAGTATTATGTTGCATGAAAAATGAAGGCAAATCATTTAAAATATATGTACATAATTTTGTTATTAGCATTATGATTAATATTAAGTCATATATTTAGGAAATTTGACTCCAATTTAAAGATTTTCCAAATATTTGGGGGGAGTAAGAAGTTCTAGTCTTGTAATTTAATTAATATAAACTCCTGACTGAACCCCCACCCCCGCACCATTGCAGGCCAACACCTCAACTCCAATTTGCAGTATCAGAGTTGCCTGGGGCACTGAGATATTAAGTGATTTGCCCACAATGACCCATCAAATAGTGTTAGAGCCAGGAGCTGAACCAAGGTTTTCTTACTTCTTAGACAGGCCTTCTAACCACTGTGCCCCACTGACTCTCAATATATAAATACGACTATTTAATGAATAATAAAAAGAACTGGTCTAATGGTGATTTTCCCAAATGATGTATCATATACACTTGATATTCTATTATTAATGTATGTTTATATATGGATTTCTCAATATAGGTATAAGGCATGACAATGAAATAAGTGTGAGATTAAATACTAAATTACGAGTTGTATGTTTTATGAGTTCTTTAAGAATTATATAATTTGAAACTATCTTGAATTGGAATTTTAAAGTTTTATTTTAATGTATAAGAGAGGAGGTTAAAGTAACTTCTCATCTTGCTGCAATTGGCAAAACATCTAACATATGTTAAGAGAACTGCAGTTTCCAATTAGATTTTTTTTCAAGTATTCACAAAAAGAAAGATGTTTTATTTTTAATGAGTTTTTTTTAAAAAAAGCTGCTTGGTGAGGTAGATTGTTTTGCTTAACTTTAAAGGCAAATCAGCTGGTTTTCCAGCCCCAACTGATCCTAGCATCATTAAAAAATAAAGTCATTTCAATGAACTAGAAAACATTGAATGCAGTTAAATGTGCCCTAGCATAAATATAACAGTACTTACTACCTTGTTATGTTCAAATGCTATTCCAGCCAAATAGAAGTAATCAGTTAAGCAAACACAAAATTTAAACTTATAAAATCTCTTTAAGGATTTAATATAAACATTTTATACTTTTGAACAATTAAATGTAGTAAAACATAATTATACATACTTCTGCCAGTATGTTTTATGTGTGTGTGTGAGAGATGAACTCTCAGAAGTGAAGCCTCCTCAAAAGGTCAGTAATTCTTGACTTTACTTTCAAAATCCTCCCCCACTCAGATCCTGTTTTTAAGCTGTACTAGAAAGACTAAGCCCTGCCCCCCCCACCTGAGCCATTTGCCCTTGGCTTCCCACCTCTTTTGTCATCTCTGGGATAGGGGAGAAAGGGGGTTGGGGGTGGGGAGGATTTCAGTTTCCTAGGAATTGCCTAGCTCTTGGGAATTCGGCCCTAAACCCCTTGCCCCCTCTTGATATGCCAGCATCAGGTTCACTGAATGTGAGTATGTGTGCTTGGATTGGCTATACCCCGTTTCCTTGTCTTTGAAGCTCTTGCTTAGAATGTAAGCCCCCCCCCCCCCCCAGTTAAGGGGAATAAGGGATAGTGGTGGGTGGGGACTTGTTTGCATTAGGCAGTCTTCTTGGGAGATTTTAATAAAGGTAACCTTTGCTTTCCACCTTGAGAAGTCTCTGAGCTTAATTTGGATTAGGGTTGCTGTCCCACACATGTGTAACACATATGTGTATAGCATGTGTATGCTCATGCTACACACACACACACACACACACACACACACACACACACACACACACTGGATAAAGTACTGGACCTAGAGTCAAGAAGTCAAATTTGGCCTCAAACAGTTCCCAACTGTGTGACCCAGGGCTAATCACAACTTCTTCCTTTGTTTCCTCATTTGTAAAACCTAGATAACAACAGCACCTATCTCCTAGGGTTGTTGTTAAAATAATATGAGATAGTATTTGTAAAGTACTTTACAAACTTTAAATCACTATAGAAATGCTGCTGTTCTTGTTACTATATCTCCCTAAATCTTGTTGTTGTGGTTTGGTTTGGTGTTTTTGGTAAAATGTGGGTAATAACAACTCCATTACAAGATTATTGTAAAAATAAATGAAATAATGCATGCAAAGTGCAATGCAAGCTTTAATAGCATCAGATTATTATTATTGCCATTACTGTTGATATCATTACTATTATCATTATATCTTCCTCTCTAAAATATTCTACCCTTTGTTCTTAGTTCAGCACTCTGGATTGGAGTAAAACAAATTAAATTTATCTTACACATCACATCCCTTTAAATAATTGAAGTCAAGTATCATGACTTCACAAGTCTTCTCTTCTCATACTAACATTCCCAGTTTCTTCAACTGAACATCTTATAACATGGTTATCATTAGAGGAGGCTAGAACAACTTGATTACACTTTTTCTGCATGCCTTCGAGTTTGCTTGGATTCTTTCCAATACGTGGCATCCACAATTTAACAAAACATTTCAGATATGACCTGACTAAGGCAGAATAGAATATGGGTAGAAGTTTGTTTTAAAATGTTTAATAAACAACTCTTTAGGGAAAAAATGCATAAAAAACTTTTAAGTTTAACTTGCATTTTAAACATTTTTTCCACCACTCTCTTAAGTCTAAACAATCAACAAAAGAATAAATCACACCCTGATTTGTGGCATATGTTAATTTCCAAGGTGTAAAGGCTTGCCCTAAGTACTTTTAATCAGCTCTCTAAAGCTGTTTGAGCTAACATTAGCATATCACTAAAGGGTATCACCTCCCTCCATCTGGATGCTATATCTTTATTTTTACAGCAAAGAAAGGGTACAGACATACATAGTTAAATATTTCACTTGAATAATAACTTGTGTTTTGATTGTATTTATTTAATGTTAGGGTGCATTGATATGAGATCAATGATGGTTTAGTTTGATTCCTACATTTAAAACCACAGACATAAATGTGCAATTTTTAAAATGCTTAGCAAAGCTCCTGGCATGTTGCTTTTGTTAATCATGTCGTAACTTCTTGTTACCCTGTGAACTATACTGTCCATGGAGTTTTCTTGATAAAGATACTGGAGTGTTTTACCATTTCTTTCTCCAGTGGATTAAGGCAAACAGAGCTTAAGTAACTTGCCCAGGATCATACAGCTAAGTAAGTGTCTGAAGCTGGATTTGAACTCAAGTATTTTTGACTCCAGGCCCAGCTTTCTATCCACTGAGCTACCTAGCTACCCCATGGCATGTAGTAGGCACTTAATAAATGTTAACACCCTTCTCCTCCCACAAAAAAAAAAACCAAACTTAGTGAGAATATGAAACCCAACAAAAGATGACATACTTAGAGAGTGTGTCTAGCTACAGTAAATTAACTGATGTCATCAGAACCAAATGAATTATGTCCTGAAATAATTGATGGACATAATTGTTAAGGTAGATAAAATAATAATTAGGTAATATGTGCATGTATGTGGGTATAGAAATACAAAGCAATGAGGAGAGAGAGAGACAGAGAGAAACAGAGACAGAGACAGAGAGAGACAGAAAGTCAGACAGACGGAGAGAAAGAGACAGAGTGGTGTGTTTAAAGTTCGAAAATAATTTTCCAAATGTTATCTTGGTTGATCCTCAGAACAAGTCTGTGAGATGGGTCCTATTATTATCTCCATTTTACAGCTAAGGAAACTGAGATTCAGAGAGATTAACTGATTTTCCTAAAGTTAAAAAGCAAAGAATTATCTGAGGCAGAATTCAAACCCAGGTCTTCCTGAATCCAAGTCTAGCTCTCTACTTATCTTATATTATCTTATAATAATATAAGAAAAATCAGAGCAAACAAGAATTAAAAGACTAGAGTTGAACAATTATGTCAATATTAAAAAAAAAAGGAAAAGAAATTGATTCCTAAACTTATGTCAACAAAATCATTTTTATTTCCTGGCAAAATTCTAAATTCCATTATGCCTAGAATGGTTTATGTAGGTTTAGAAATGAAAATTATGTTTACCAAGGAAGACTATGAGAATATGTCATGATGCAGAGTGAGTTCATACCTTCTTTTGACAGGTTTACTAAGCCATTAGATAATAGAAAGACTTAAGTCTAGAATACTTGGATTTTGGGAACGTATTTGATATACCTATGTTAGAGGGATGTCAGCTAGATAAAAATGAATGTAGTTAGATTCAGAACTGGGTAATGACTGACCAAAAAGAGTTGTGATTAATGGATCACAGTCATGCTTGAAGGAGATCTCTAATGTTAAGGGAGTCCACCAAGGATCTATTCTGGATTCTCTGCTGTTTAACATGTTCATCAATGACTTGGATAAAGGGACCAACAATACTTTCATTAAATTTTCAAATGACATGAAATTGATGAGGGTATCAAAAGTTGATAGTATTCAAAAAGTTATCCCTATGATAGAATGATGGGGTCAAATCCAACACATTTGAAAAAAATGTATTAATCATCTCTACGGGAGGCAGCATGGTGCCATGAAAAGAAAGCTGATCTCAGTGTCAGGAACACATGGTTTCAATTTCCACATCTGACACATTCTGGCTCTATGACCTTGTCCAGTTCATGTCACATCTCAGCTCCCCCGGGAGAAGAACAGATGCAGATCTGACTTAGTAGAGGAAGTTTCCTTACTGTAGTTTTTGATTTAATCAAAAGCTTGGAAAAGGAAGAGAGAAAAAGAAAATCATATCACTCTTCTAGGCAATGGGAATAGAGAGATAAAACAAAATGTTTCCTGTTCTCAAGGAATATATATTCTGTGGATGAATTTACTGGGGATAGGTATAAATGTAAAGCCAAACATTTGGATTAAAAGAATCAGTTGTATGAGTACAGAATAGGTAAGGTTTGGTTAGACAACAACTTATATAATAAAGCTGAAGCTCTTGGATAATAATAATAGCTCACCTTTGTATAGTAATTTAAGGTTTGCAAAGCATATAAAAATATGATCATATTTTATCCTTACAACAACTCTCAGTCACTAAATATTTATTAAGCACCTACTATGTGCCAGTCAATGTGTAAACTGGAAGGGATTCAAAGAAAAAAAAGATAGCCCCTGCCTTCAAGGAGCTCACAATTTAATGGAGGAGATATTTTAGAAGAAGCTGAAAAAATAGTGGGAGAATACAAAGATGGAGTAGACTGAGGTGGGGGAGGACTCTCTCCAGTCAGAGGGAGGGAGGAGCCTCAGATTTAAGGAATATTGATGAGATGTAAATTTCAGGATTGATATAATCTTGGAGGATGATGAGCCTGGGATAAAGGTGCTAATGTTCCTGTTTTCTTCATCCTGCCTGTGAAAACATTGAGGTAGAGGTTAAATGATTTTTGTCAAGATTACACAGGTAATAAAGGGGCTGAGGTCATGTTTGAACTTAGGTGCTAACGTTGCTGACTTGAGGTCTGGCACTCTATCCACTCCTCCACTTAGATGCCTAGTAGTATTTATATCTATCCCTTCCATATTGTGATTTTACCCATCCTGGTTTCTGTATGTCATGGGTTGGCATAAAAAATTAAATGGGAATTTTGAGGGAGTTTTGCAGAAGCCATGACAACATGCAAAGGCCAGCAGATGACACAGAAAAGGTTTAGAAACTCACAAATGATTTTTAAAATATCAAGATTTTTCTTTTAATACCATAGTAATTCAGACTTCTTCTCTGTCAGGAGAAATGAAAAATTCAAATAAAAAAAAAGTTACATGAATTTGCCAGATCACAAGCAGCACCATGCCCCTAACCCTTGCCATGTAAAAGGGATAGCTACAGTGGATTTCAAGTTTAATGTGTAAACAGTGTGGCATGGCAGTCAAATAAAGCCTGTGATTACAATGCTTCCCTTTGGGAGGTGGGGGGGGTGGGTGTTTTCCCAATACTTATGTTCCTCCTTTGAAGTATGTATAGCCTCTTGTTAGGGATGTTGTAGAGTTGATATAGCTATGTGTTGGACCCCTAAGGTATATTATAATTTTGAAAGTCTGTGATTCCTGTGCTGCTATACAAAGACTTTCCTTTCAGACACAGGTGCGACTAGATGACTTCTGGAGTCATTTCAGAATATTGTAGTCTGTGTGAATTTGCAGGAAGCATACATTTTGCAATTTAAATGCAATTTAGTTTTGCAAACCTTGGTCAAGCCACTTCTGTATCTTTGACAAATTCAATAAGGTGCATATATATATATATGATTTTATTCGCTTTCATTTGAGAATATTATTACTTCCCTTAGGATTGTTTTTAGATACATAGTATAGTATACATTCCCACTTAGTAGGTAGTGAACTGATGTATAGAACAGACTATATGACAGTGATAAATGCACACTCCAAAAAAAGAGTTCCTGGGATTACTCTGTGAAAACACAGTCCAAATATGTTATGTAAATCAGAATTTTATGTGGAATTTGCATTTGATTTTCTGGCTGTTTTGTTTTAAACATACTGATAGTCTGATTATGGATGATAATGTCGAAAGCTAGTTTAAAAGATGTGTGATGCAGTCTGTAGATATTTTTCCTTCAATAATTTTAACCTTTCTTTTCCCTGCTTCATTATTGATATATTCCTAAATTAGAATTAGAGATTAATTATGTAATTTTAATATATTATTTACATCCTAGTGGATTTTTAAAAAATCATATATATGTAAGTAAGCATGTATATACACAAAATTAAATGTAGTATAAATTTTTATAAATAGAATGGTAATAATATTTGACTCAGTGCTTTAAGGTTTGCAAAGATTTGATATATAGTGTCTCATTTAATCCTTAAAACAACCCTGTTAGGTATGTACTCCAGGTATTATTATGTACCTTTTACAGACAAGGAAACTGAAGCTAAAAGAGGTTAAGAAGTAAGTGACCTAGAGTAACATATCTACTAAGAATAGGAGAAATAATTCAAAATAAGATATTCTTAAATTTTAGTCTAATACTTCTACCATAAAATCTCCATGTTTACATATACACGTACATACACTGTGAATGTAAAGATAGTTGTGATGTTATTTATTGTTTTTAATGTTGCATTATGTTATTGTTATATAAAATTGAACCTGACCTGTAATTTCATTTATATAGGAAACTTGCTCAAAAACGCAAATTGTCATCTGTTCTGAAATTTATAATCTTAGAATATGACCTGTGGCAACAAGAAGTTAAGTGAATTACCTTGAATCGTATACCCAGTATGTGTTAGAGCAAAGTTGGGAAACCTCAAGTCTTGTTGACTTCAAGGTTAATTCTCTATTCATTATATTACATTTCTTTCTCTCTCTCTTTCTCTTTCTCTCTCACACACACATGCACACTCTCCTATCTAGATAAATACACATATGTGTACGACTACACATATATGTTGTATGCTTATATATGGATATATATGCATATGTATACGTACATATGTATTGTGCTTATATTATGTGGTAGTGTGTAGTTGGTTTGTCTGTCATTCTCAAAGAGGACCAAGATATCAGGGAGATGATGATATTACTTGCAATTGAATTTTATTTGAGTGAGGGATGGCTGTGCAAAATCACCAGCCTCACTTTTTCCTCCAGAGCCATCTTGTTCCAGTGGCCAGATATAAGTCAGGATTGCAAGATGCAGTGGGAGACCTTGGGCTTTTTAAGCTAAGACCTTTTCAAGCTCTCACTTTGAGTGAGGCAATCCTCATTCAGTGAATAGGCAGGCCTCTTTAAGAAGTGAGTCAAAGCATGGCTCTGTTAATTAAAAAAAAAAATCAAACTGGAAGGGGAAGACACTCAAGGTTGCTGGCCAAAAGAGAAACAGTTACTATTTACATTCACTCTGCCCAGCCAGCACAAAAAATAATCATTAAGTGGTGCTTGAGCAGGGCAGGGACCTATTGTTGTCCAATCAATGAGATCCAGAATGAATTGGGTTTAAGGTTTGGTCTTTGATAAAGAAATAGAGCCAGTAAACCCCAATTTAATTAGGTAGGTTTTGGCCATCAAAATTTACCTTCATTTGGGCAGAACACCCTCAGGTAAGGGCATGATACCTGAGGAGAGGAGAGGAAAGGAGAGGAGAGAAGAGAGGACAGGAGAAGAAAGGACAGGAAAGGACAGGAGAGGGGTGACAGAGTGCAGTGCAAGAGCTGGTTCAGAGTCGGTAAGAACACCCAGGCCAGAGTACTTCCAAGCAGGGCTTTATTGTCATAAAAGCAAATGGAACCAAGCAGCTCAGGATACTGGTTGGCTGGGTGGAAGAGTACTGGGGACTTGCTTATATCAGAAAGAGGGAGTAACTTATAGAAAGTTGCTATGGCGTAATCTTTGTGCAATGCAAGCAAAAAAAAAAGACTTGTGCCTGTGCTGTACTAGGTCTTCAGGGTGGCTATCTTGAAATAGCCATATTTTCGCTCTTGAGAGTCCCTTCATTAACATATTCATAAGATGTAAATGGGGACTTTGACACTGGGCATTGAGGGGTCTCATTGGGCTTGCTCAGTCTTGGGAAAATCCCTTGACTGCAAGGTTGCTGGTGATAGGGCAGGCTGAGGGTCTCTAGATCACAAGGTCACTGGTGATAGGGTGAGCTACTGAGTGGTGAGGTTGCCTGTTCACCATATGGGATAAGTAGTTGTCTGCTCAGCTTATAAGGAAGTAATTGTCTGTTCAGCATATGGAGCTAAGAATATAGGGGAAAGGGTTTCCTAATCAGGATATAGGGAAAGGATGGGGCCTCACTGCTCTGCAGAAAAATAGGGCTTTGCTGTTCCTACTCCAAGAGGAAAGAAAGGGTGAAGAATGTCACAATGGTAAAATCCACAGGCATTGGCAACAGATTTGATATGAGAGAGGGGAGAGAAAGTGAAGAGACAAGGATGACACCTATGTTGGGAGCCAGAGGGATTAGGAGAAGGGCAAAGCCTTCAGCATCAGGGAAATTTGGAAGGGCTTTGGGGCAAGGGTGGGGAACCTGTGGCCTCCAGGCCATATGTGACCTTTTAGGTGCTTGGGTGTGGCCTTTAGACTGAGCCCAAGTTTTACAGAGCAAATACTTTTATTAAGGGGATTTGTTCTGTGAAGTTTGGATTCAAAGGGCCACGCTTGAGGACTTAGAGGGACACACGTGGCCTAGAGGTCACAGGTTCTCCACTCCTGGCTTGGGGGGAAGGAAAATAAGCTTAGTTTTGGACTTTGCGAGTTTAAGATGTCCAGAGGACATCTAGTTTGAGAGGTCTGAAAAGCAGTTGGAGATTTAAGACTGGATGTCAGCAGAGAGGTTAGTTGTGGATAAGTACATTTGACAATCATTCTCTTGACTTTTGTCTTGGCACTGGAGATGACTGGCGATGGCCTGGGATGCAGTGGATGACATGGGCATCCTCGATACCTGACCAAGTTCTAAGTACTCCACAGTGCCTGCTTCAGCTGCCTTTGTGTTCACTGGAACAAACTGTTCTCATCCTGCAAGGAGAAGTCTTCACATGCTTGGGGTAGACATCCTCCTAGCTCACCGACAGGTTTGAAGTCTGTTGATTACCCTCAATCTGGTTTAGCCTGTCTGCTGAGATAGTGTGGCCACTGTGCATGCTACAGCTTCTTGGAGCCACAGGTGAGAGTTGGGTGCCAGGTGGACACCAAAGACAGATGAGCAGCCCTGAAAAGGGCTCAATAAGCCATCACGTCAGGGGTGCTAGTCTTTCCTGAATACCCCAAACATTCTGATTCTGTGATACATATTTATTATTGGTATATATTCTAACATGAGATTTTATGTATCATGGCTATGTGTACTTTGTTGGTATGTGTAACAATATGGAGTATTATGGATGTGTTATTGTTCTATGCACATTGCTATATTTAAGCACACAACTTATACATTTGGTTACAATATTTAATTGTTACTTGTGCTATGTGTCATCTATTCCATGAGACTTGTATTCTTGAGCTCATATAGAAATATAAAATATTGTCATAAAAAAAAAAGTAAATCATTCTCTCTTCTCCCCTGCTCTACTTTTCTAAACCTTTTGCTGTCAGCCCCATTCTCTCCTTCCATACTGGTCAAGTGTTTCCTTTTACACTCAGGTTAAATGTCTACACGTGTCTTTGATCCTATCCCTTCCTTATTTCTTTCACAATATTGCCTCCACAATCAGCCTGAGTCTTGGTGTCAGGAAAAAAAAAAACAGCTTCCTATCAATTAAACCTGTTTAAAAGTGGGATGAGCTTCCTTAGGCAGTAGTGAGTATCCTCTCATGGAAAGTTATCAAGAAAAGTCTGGATGACTAAGTGGTTGTACTATACAGGGGATTCTTTTTCAAGTATGAGATAGTAGGTTCCTTTCAACCCTGAAATTCTCTGATTCTGTTATTCTATGGACTGGAATCTAAGATTTGATCCATATGTCTACTCCTTTCCATGCAATCAAGCCATTCCTGCCCACTGTCTATAGTTTTCCTTCACATCTGCCATAAATCTGCTATTAGGTACCCTCTCAAAATACTAGGGACCTTCCTCTAGTTCTCAAGATATTGTATGGGATACCAGTGGAATATGTGAGCCATCTAACTATTATCCTTCTTTCTTGCTACATTACTGTTCTCTCTGTCTCTCTTTGTCTCCATCTCTCTCTGTCTCTTTCTCTGTGTCTCTCTCCTGGCCATACATTTTTCTGATGTCCTCTTTATACCACTTGTACTACCCATTTGCTCATTTGAAACACTTTATAGCTTGCTTATAACTACCATTCACCTCTTCATTAACCTTTCAAAGATCCTCAACTTCAGTTCTTTAGAGACTATAGTATTCTATAACTCCTGTCATAGAAATGTTATTGGGAAAATATTAGTGTTAAAAAAAAAGACAAGCTTGGAATCATTCATTAAAAGAACTAAGTTTTCCTGAAGTAATTTTTCCCACTCTCCATCTTTCCATTTCTGGTTCTAAATCATCATCCATTTGCAGGCCCGCCTCAGATAAATGTACTATGGATTGTCTGTCCAATTGCTTATTAGAGTCTTGAAAATATTCATTCAGTCACTTTTTCCACCTTTGTGGATAGTTAGGATGACTTTTTATGTAAATATGGATCTCATTTTGGATGTTCTGCAAAAGTTTTGGTGCTTAACACCATCAGCATAATGTCATCAGCAAACAGAAGCATCTGGTGGATCATTCTTTAGGGACAATCTCAATGACAGTGTTGAGTAAGTATCTGAAAACAAGAGAAAAGACATCATGTATGTCTCTCAATAAATGACAGTACAAGGAACCAATGTGCTAGGATTAATGTTCTTTGTAGACCCAGATCAAAGCTGATGAAAGGCATCATTAAGCCCATCATTTGTAAAATTGAATCACCAAGAGCTTGAAAAAAGGACCCCCTTGATGGCTTTAAGAGTCAAGAAGTACAGATTTTTGGAATGTTAATCCAATATCCTGTTAGACTTTCATAAAATTTTTAGTGGAAATTCAGTCTTACTTGCCACCATACTGACTTCCCAGGAATCATTTTTCATCAAGCTCTGGATAAATATAAATATCTTCTGAGGTCTATGTGCTCATTTTAGATGTCTGAGGACATAGGAAAAAGGCAGAAAAGTGGCCTCTAATTTGCATTTAGAACATCCCTGGATCTTTCCTTTTGTTGAAATTTTGTAAAAAGAAAATGTTTAAAAGGCTAGGATTTTACTGTTTTAAAAGTAACTATCCACTGAGAATGGCTACCAAAGAAATAATTTAAACTCAGATTGCTCTCTGGTATATTCTAAAATCCCTAAATGGTTATAAGTGATTAATCTGAATCATATCCCTTTTGGTTATAGAGAAAATAAAAAGCTAATTGCTTTTAATAAAATTAGAAAAATATTAGGCAAGGTTTTGTACTCATTTGTCTTTCTTGAAAATTATTCGAAAAGAGGGGAAATATTTATAATTGTATTCAATAAAGAGGAGAAAGGTAATTATACGTGTCATCTCATATGACAAATTATGCAATTTAAATATAATATACTGAATGTAAGTTCCATAAGACTGTGACTGGGCTTGCAAAGTGGATATTCTACTAAAATTATATACAGAGTATTCCTAAAGGTTTAGTGAAGTTTAAGCTGAAGCTCAAAACTTAGAACTGCTCTAAGAGGTTGGGAAAACTTTGTATGATCTTTTCATCTCTAGTAACTTTTCTCAGATTTGCTGAAGAAAAATAATAGCTAACTCTTTATGTAGAAATCACATACACACACACAGAGAAAGCTTTAATGCTTTAGTTGAGCTTTGCCTTAATCAATGTCAATATAGGTCAGAACTCATCCACATCCTCTTGAGAACTCTGTTTTGTTTATGTCCTTTAATAAATGTCTCCTAGACCCAAAAGGAAAAAAAAATTAAAAAGGGGAAGGAAGGACCTATTCTTACAAAAATATTTATAGTAGCTCTTTTTGTGGTGGGAATGAATTGGAAATTGAGGGGAATACCAATTAATTGAGGAATGGCTGAACAAGTTGTAGATAGGATTGCAGTGGAATACCATTAAGCTATAAGAATGATGAGCAGGCTGATTTTAGAAAAATCTGGAAAGACTTACACAAACTCATACAAAGCGAAGTGAGCAGAACCAGACAGTGCACACAGTAACAGCAATACTGTAAAATGATCAACTGTGAATGACTTAGCTTTTATCAGGAACACGATTATCCAAGACAATTCCAAAAGACTCATTATGAAAAGTGTTAGCCACATCCAGAGAAAGAACTGATGGAGGCTGGATGCAGATCAGAATATATTATTTTTTACTTTTTTTCAATGTTTTATTTTCTATTGATCTGTTTACAACATGATTAATATAAAAATGTTTCATATGATTGCATATATATCTATACATACCCACATATACATATATGTATATGTACTAATTTGTCTCATATATATGTATGTGCATATGTGTGTGTATACATGTACATATACATATCCTATATCTAATTGCTTGACATCTTAAGGAAGGGGGAGGTGACAGAGGGAGAAAATTTGGAACTGAAAATTTTTATAAAAGTTTAAAATTGCCTTTACATGTAATTGGGAAAAAGTAAAATACCATTACAAAGATTCTTCTAGTGAATCTGCCTCATGCACTGGAAGCCATGTGGAATTGTGAGGTTTATAACTGGAAAGGATCTTTGAGATCACGTAATGTGATAATAATTATCATTTGTATACATCTTTAAGGTCAGTAAATCACTTTACAAAGAGGATCACATTTGAACCTCTATGAGACAGGTACAGTTTATCCAGAGAAGTAAAGGGACTTTCCCAAGTACATATAAATAAGTCGCAAACCTAGTAGTTGAGCTTAGATCTTGTGAATAGAAGTAGTTACCTTTCTACTAAACAATTCTTCCTTCCTCTAGGGTCTTTAATATTTTTTTGAATACCACTGCAAATATTGTTTGTCCATGTGTTATAGATTGCTCTTGCTATAAGTAATACTTATGTAAGTATAGAACTCTTGTAGATTATCACACTTCATGTAAAAGAGGGTAGGTGAGGTAAGAACAGTTCTTGATTGAATCAATCAATAAAATCTATGTCTTAACAAGGACAAAATACCTCCTTGGTCACTGGATGAGGCACATGATCATGGCTTGAACACTAATAAAATGAAGAGTTATTTGAAAACTAGGTAGGAATTTAGAGGGTTGTCACAGGAACAAGCATTGCTGAAACAGAAAGAACCAGATGCTCAGGGACAGCCAATGAGAGGAGAAATAGAAGGTAGAACTGAGCTGTGGCAGAGAAAGGAGATATTAAAGAGGACCATTATCCATTTGGGAACCTTAGAGAAGACTCAAGCTGATTCAGTGAGTTATGCCACCTATTTAAGGACTGAAAAAGGTTCAAGAAAAGATATGATCTTTTCGTCACTTCTCCCAGTTACAATCCATCAAAAGAAACCAAAATGCAATCTGTTGCATCTTTACTCAAATGTTTCCAATAATGTGATTTTTTTTCTTCAAAAGGACAAGGATTAGCTATAAATAAATTTTAATGTAAATTAAGGCAGAGAGCCAAACCTTGGAATAAATGTTAGAAATTTTCCTGAGGCTTTGGACCAACTATAATTTTACTCCAATTTTTTGTCTTAAGAAAAGAGTCCCAAAAGTCGCAGAAGAGGAATACATATGTATTTGAGGGACTATATGTATATGTGTGTATTGTATATGGATACACAAATGTATATCCATATATGTATCCATGCACATATGTATGTTTATGGGTACATAGATCTACAAAATATATACCTATATACTCTCTGTATACGCCTAATAGCAATTTAAATTTACAAAGTGCTCCTAATGTGATCTTATTTGATCTTCATATAATCCCTTAAGGGAGGTATAAAAAGTATAGTTACTTTTACTTTACAGTTGAAGAAAGATGACTATACCTACTCTTCCATGTATAATCTAGGTGGACACAACAAAAATAACAAAATAAATGATAACTCCATTACCTCTAAGAGGCCAGGTAAATGTAGAGGCAGCCGTGTATGGAAATACTATATGCCTAGAATTGAGTCACTAAGTGGTCTAAAAAAACAATAATAAAGCTTTAATTACTGGTCAGCACCCTGATGGGTTGATACCATGCTACATGTGGATGTAAAGAAGAATGGGTAAACAATAACTACCCTTCCTGGAGAATGGATTTAGATGCCTTTTTTTTGAGTCAGTGGTCACTATTATTTGTGGAAACACTACCTAATCCACCAATATCACTGAAACTGCTTAAGGAACAAAAAAATACCTGTCTTTTGTAACCATCTAACTCTCAAGATATCAGGCCTCTTAAAAGTAGGCCACTGCCTAGGATCAGAGCCTCAGTCACCAGCCTAGATCAGAGCTCAAGAGCACATTCCACATAGAGAGTATATTACATGAGAGAAAAGGAAGGAGTAGACAGAGGTAATATAGGCAGAAGAAAAGAATTTCTATTCCTTACCATCTTCACAGAATCACATAAATTCAGAATCTTAAGGGAACTCAGAAGCCATTTGATGCAACCTATAATTGAACAAAAACACCTTCCATAACAGTGAGATTTAAAACTCAAGGAATCCTAAGAAGCATAAATGAGAAAGAAGCACATTCAAGGAACAAAGACTAGTTGTGTAAAGGCACATAGATAGGAAATGGAATTTTGTATGTAAGGAAGAGTAAGAAGTCCAGTCTGTTTGGAATATGTGAAAATGAGTAATGGATAATATGACTGAAAAGTTAGGTAAATGCCAGGCTGTAAGAGGCTTTATATGCCAAACAGAGAACTTTATTTTGACCCTGTAGCAATATGGAGACATTCCAGCCAAACTTGCCTTTTTGTTGTTCTCCCTGTGAAGGAATTATATCATCATTAAGGCAAGTAAGAGAAGATGTTACTTCCTCTGCTTTTGGCAGAGAGAGCACTCCCGATGAAATTTCATAATTTAAGTATCCTATAACTGCTATATCTGCTTCAGTACCAGTCTTGGAATCTGTTTCCCAAAGCCCTCATCTATCTTCTCTTACAGTTCTGTTGGTCTGTAATCTAATCTGCTAGCAAAATTGCTTATTTTCTTCATCGGCCAAATACTCTCCAACATGCTTTAACCCTTCCAATTCTTGTATTTGTACATGAACACATCTTCTTTTTTGAGAATAGAATTTTATATTTTGATTACTTTAATTATTCTTTTCAGTTTCAAGCATTTTTTTCCTGCCTCATACTACTTCCACTCTCCTACTGCTTCATCTGCTTATGCTCAGTGTCATTTACTGAGTTTTCTTCCACCTCAGATCTTCCAACAATTTCAGACTTTTTTTTCTCCCTAGCATTCCCCTGTTGTTTATTTTCTTACTTCTCATTTCATTATATTTTCCCCAGAGACTGGACCTTAAAACATTTTGTAGCCTCTTCTCACATTAGGCAATTTGTATTTTATTAGCTTCTGTGTCCAATGCAAGTGACTTCTGGGGGATAGAATTGGTACCAGGTGGTACTCAGGTATGATAGAGCATTACACACATCACATACAATGGCATCCTTCCTCAGTTCCCTCTGCTCCGCAGCTGAGTACTACTGCAACAGGGAGATCAGTCTCTCTTCAGTCCCAGCGAAAGTGGGCTTTTTCTTTTTCTGCAGTACTGGAATGAGCACGGGGGTAGAAAAAGTTGAGATCTGTTATGCCATTAGGTAAGCTTTTACAACGCAGTCAGAATTTGTGGTGGGAGAAGAGAAGATGCAAGGGGAATGTCATAGAAGTTATTGATTAACTTTCTCTATTGTTTGTTCATGAAATTTTCACCTTAGCATTCATGATAACTTAGAGCATGGACACAGCTTAAATTACTTTTGTCTTGTGCGTGATTCCTATTTTGGAGAGGTTTGAGGGGTTGTAAGGGTTGGAGACTGTATAATTTTCCATCATGTTAGCTAAGTGGCCCAGAAGTTCATAAATCAGAAATTAGATAAAATGAGTTTATCTGATATATTTGAGGAACTTCTAATGGAACGATCAGCGAATTTGACATGAATTCCTATGAGATTTTGAACTTCAAAATGCTCAGGAGAATATGGCAAGTGAAGAAATTTCTAACTATTTCTACTAGAATGTATGAAAATCTGGAGAAATCTAGAGAATCTGATATACTTTCTTATCTTTCTTACTTTATCTCATATTACCCCACTGTACATACTCTGTAGTACAGTCAAATGGAACCTCGTATGGGATGCTCCCCCATATACAGTGCACTCTTTTTCACCTTTCTACCAGATTTTGAAAGTACTCTAACAAAAATGCAAACAATATTAGCAAAACATAGAACCCATAACTCTAAGGAAGATGAATGAAAATTAGTATGTCCATGCCAAAAAGTAATGATAACTACTCCTAGATCACATGACAAGTAGGTAAAATAATCAGAGGAGTATTTTGGAGATAAGCAAATATCACTGTAACCAAGCAAAAAGCTGATAAGAAGTACATACCACTGATCTGTTAAACAGAAATTGACTGCTTCTAGATTATGAAACAACTAAGTTGAAGAGTGGAAAAAAAGGCATTCCATGGGCAACATTCACATCAACTCAGCTAATATTATGTTGACAAAAAAGTGTGAAACAAATGGCTGTCATTCCAGATTTGTTTGTGGGAAAGGAGTTTATGATGGCAATTCAGGACCTGATCATTGCCATAATAAATTATGGAAGGATTATCCTTAAGGAATTTAGATTTAGTAATAAGCATAGATCATGTAAGGATAAAATGGAGAGAGTGTGATGCATCATTGTAAGTTATAAAAATTTAGTACCTGACAAGTAACTAGCAAGACATGACTTGGTGATTAGAATTATGTCATAAATTCACTATTTTTTATGGATTGGCAAATATCCATACTACAAATACAAACCTCAAAATATCTTAGAGAATTCAGCCAATATTGGAACCAGATCATTATCACAGACCAAATGTCTCTGTATAATTAACATGAAACCTTAAGAACAATGCTTTTAATAGATTTTGCCATCTGAAATACTTATAATCTCCAAGCTTCATGTGATAGAAAAAAATCTTTCACATAAATGGTCCTGACTAAGGTCCTATAGGAATAAGATGAAATATTTATCATCTCTATTGTCCTCAGTGCCACTGATGTACTGAGGATGCTCTCAGTGAACCTACAGAAGAGGAGGTTACATTTCAAGAAATACATTAAATTATAAAAAGCAATTATACTATCGGGCTAGGCAACAATTCATAAAATATTTTAAAAATTAAGTAATAATAGGTAGCTATGTAGCACAGTGGATGGAGTGCCATACTTGAGGTCAGGAAGACCTGAGTTCACAGCCTGCCTCTGACACTTACTAGCTGTGTGACCCTGGGCAAATCACTTAACTTCAGTCTGTCTCAGTTTCCTCATTTGTATAGTAGAGATTATAATAGCAACTACCCCCCACTATTGTTAAGAAGATAAAATGGCATAATATTTGTGAAATGCCTTATAAACCTTATAGGCTATATACATACTAAGTATGATGATAATGATAATGATGAGGATGATGATGATAGTGACTTCTCCTAGGATTGTTTCTATTGAAAAAGAACCCCACTGAAAAAGCACCCCATTGAAAAAGAGCAGAATAAGATAACAACACTACACTTATAACAGCACTTCAAATTATACAAAGAAATTTCCTTACCACAAATCTGCAGTCCAAATTTGATTTCCTGCTTTGTCTTCCACTAGTTTGTGGTTCATGTTATTGTAGGAAGTGGGAGCAGCAGGAAATGACAATGCTATAAGTGTTGATTAGTACTGACTGTATTAATGAGGAAAATACAGATACCCAAACAGAAGAAGGAACACCTACCTTATACACCTGCTGAGATGGGAAACTGAGAAATATGTTTTTCATGAGGTAAAAACTCTGGGAAAATGACTAGATTTCTGAGAGCTAGGGACTAAAAGTAGATTTTTCTCAGTGTAAAGTCTGATAAAAACAAAAATTGTTTTCCTCAAAAAACAAAACACTGATAGGAGTAAGATACATAATATTTAACGTAGAGATATGTACATTGTGTTTGTTTGGGGGTGGGTCAAAGTGTATTAAAATGAAATAGATATCCAGACAGACCTTGACAGATCCCTGAGCCCAGATATTTTCAATTTGCTTCATTTAGCCATGTGACACATACATACATGCACACACATTTATATGTGTACCTGTGTTCATCCGTGTACATGTACATATGTTTCTATATACACATATGCATACATGTATATATATATAGTGTAGTATATGTGTATATACACATGCACACATAAGTGTATGTGTAGTTTTCTCTCAAACATGTATTGGAAGAGCTGATACAAATA
Organism: Phascolarctos cinereus; assembly: GCF_003287225.1. NCBI lineage: Eukaryota > Metazoa > Chordata > Mammalia > Diprotodontia > Phascolarctidae > Phascolarctos > Phascolarctos cinereus. The sequence goes on along the minus strand of NW_027555958.1, from coordinate 396,392,301 downwards.
TAAACAGGATATCTTACATTGGAGGTGATACAATATTGAGGGATTTTGGAGATGCTCAAATTATCTTATACCAAAGGATATGGAAAGAGATAGGTAGGTGGTACAGTAGCTAGAGCACTGGGCCTGGCGTCAGATAGACTTGAGTTCAAATGCAGCCTCTGACATTTACTGTGTGACCCTAAACAGGTCACTTAGCCATATTTGCCTCAGTTTCCTCATATGTAAAATGAGCTGGAGAAGGAAATGGCAAACCACTCCAGTATTTTTGCTAAGAAAACCCCAAATGGGATCACAAAGAGTCAGACATGACTGAAATGACTGAACAACAAGAAAAGGATATGGATGGATACCATATACATTTAGAGTACACCAAGGCATGAGGTAAAGAATCTTGTACTCTATTACAAAAAAAGGGGCAAGATAGTATCAATAACTACACCTTCACGATGATTTTTTTTTAAGCAGGATGATTTTTTCTAAAGCATAGGTCCTCCTCCACAATGAGCTATAATGGTTTCCTCCAGAATCCAATATAACATCCTCTTTTTTTGAATTTAAATTTCTTCTGGTCCCTCTCTACTTTCCAGCTGTCTTACACCTTGATCTAGTTACACTGGCCTGCTTGTTTCAGGAAAAACACAATAATCCATCTCCTCTTAACTCTGAGACTTTGCACTAGCTGTCTTTATGACTAGAATGCTCTGACTCCACTTCTTGCTTTTCTTGGCTTTCTTTAAAACAGCTCAAATCCCACCTTCTGAAGGAGGCTTCCTCCTATCTGCTAAAGCTTTCCCCTTTCAGATTATTTGAATCTACTCTCTAGTTATTTAACTATGTAAATATGTAAATATTTATCTTTAAGTATACTTAAATATACTTCTACCCTAGTCAACTGTGAGCTCCTGGAGGGCAAGGACTTTTCCCCCTTTCTTTATAAGTGCTTAGCACAGTGCCTGGCATAAAGTAAGCACTTATTAAATGCTTTTACCTGATTGAATTACTCAGCAGTTTTGATCCAGCATTTTCCTTTCATTGTGGAGATTGAACATATAGATTTTTGCAGTTTCTGTTTCTGATTTTAAATTATGGGGGGGGGAAGATAATAGGTCTTGTTTACAGGTCTCTTCATTGGCATAGCAACTCCATCTAGTAATGCAGGCTTGTCTATTACTAAATAGAGAGTTTTCCAAAGCTCAGAGACCTTGGATCACACAGCAAATGAGACAATTAATCATTTAATTAATCACAATAGGTAGTATCAAAGTCAAGATTTTAACCAAAGTCTTCCAAAATAAAATTTATGATTTTATTCAATATGCCATATTGTCTCTGCCTAGATTGATTCATTTTAATTTTTTTGTGAATATTTTGGGGTAATGATTTTAATAAATTGTAAAACATAAATCCTTGACTTTAAACATTAAGAAAATGCTGATTAATTGTGTGCAACTGTTTTTTTCTATTTAAATGTATTTGCTATGTTTGATGTTCCCTGAAGGTCAAATTTTCTCCTACATATAATGTCTCACAAAATGAAAGCACAAATATAATTTTGTGTGGGCAATCATCAACCTCACTTCATTTCAGTTTAGCTACCATCTCATTATGTTCTCGGAGGTCCTTGTAATTCTAAACAGTAATATGAGAAATTGCTATTTGTTCATTAGTACAGCTTACCATCCTCTTTATTCTCCACACAATCAGTTGAATATACTTGAAGACAATACTCAGTTGTGCCTAGAATACCAATTTCTTCTTTCTTCTTCTTTCCTGAAGCCTCTAAAAATGTTTCTAAATCGCAAATGGAAATGGGTATTTGAAACTGTAAGGTACTCTTGGTTTAGTCTATATTGTCAATTTGAGGAAAGTAAATAGCTTTATGTTGAAAAAGTTTCTAACAATAAGTTTCTAACAACACCATTATCTCAATAATAGCTAGGAAAGAAATGTGCATACCCAACATGCACATTAGTGGGACATGGTTCATAAAAAGCTGTAGGGGAAGAAGAAAAAGGAGAAAAAAACCCCAAAGAATTCAATAACCACAAAAAGGAATCTTATAACTTCTTAATTTTATACAAAATAATTTCTCACACTGCTTGAAGAACAATTCAATTTCCTTAGATATGAAATAGTCTTACAATAATATTAAAACTAATTACATTCTGTAATCCAAGGATATAGTAGACATAAAGAAGTAGTTTTGAAAATATTTTCCCAAAGGTCATTAAAATGAACGTGTTTTATCAAAGGTAACTCTTTTTTCCTCCACAAAACAGGCAGAAATTCTTGTTTCTAAAATGTTATCCAAAATATTTTGATTTAAACAAAGTCATAAAATCTTAGTTGTGACATCTGTTTCCATTTAATTGATATATTTCAACGAAGTTAATGAATGGATAGAAAGCCCAACCTATCTGAAGATAGATTCAGCCATTCACATTACTTCAACTATCTCCTCTATTTGTGACTCTTAGATCTACATATGCAATATTAATTTATACATTTATGTAAAAATCATTTCTAATTTATTTACCTACCTTCACCTCAAAAGTCAATACATCAAAAATGTCTCCTTACCTATTATTTAATTAAATATCAACTGATAAAGTTTTCCTTCTTAATATCTATTAGAGCAGCATGATTCTTCTTCATTCCCATAATTAACTGTCTACTGTAGATAAACACTGAAGCCTACCGATTAGTTCTCTTCCTCCAGTCTTTAGTTTCTCCAATGATGTTACTCAATATTGTCCAATAGATCCTCCTAAAACATTGCTTTCATGTGGAATCACTTCTTTCCTCAAGAACCTCTGATGAATCCGTTTTATTTACCAGATCAAATTCACTTGGTGGAATAGACATTATTTAACAATTTGTTGCAGCTTACCTATAGTGTCTTATCATCAGAAATCAGAATCAGAATCAGAAAAGATAAACTCACTATCTAGCATTCGCTTGGTTTAGCTATTGTTTCTTGTTTCTGGGTTTTATTTTCCAATTACATTATTGGTATGTTAATATCAGAACCTTTATCTTCTACTTCTTTTGAATCCTTCCTAATACTTAATGCAATGATTAATAAATGCCTGTGGATTTGGCAACACTTCACGTCAAAAGGCTGGAATATTCAGATTAAAATAATGATAAAAGTTTGCATTTATATAGACTTTTGAGGTTTGCAATGCACTTTACAAACATTATTTCATTTTACCCTCCAGACTATCCTGGGAAGTGAGTGTTATTATTATTCCCATTTTACAGATGAGAAAACTGAGGCAGACAGAGGTTAAGTGACTTGCTTAGGGTCATGCAGGTAGTAACTGTCTAAGGTTGAATTTGAACTCAGATATTTCTGGCCCCAATTCCAGTGCTCCATCTATTGTAACACATAGTAGATTTCTGCTGGGTACAAGAAACAAGAGGATGAAAGGAACAGTGTGATTTCCAATTTGGCATATTACTTATTACTGGACTTATCAAGCAGATGCTGAATTAAACCTTGAAGGGAATTTTTTTAAACATAATTATTTATTTTTAGTTTTCAACATTCACTTCCATAAGATTATGAATTTTAAATTTTCTTCTCTCCTCCCTACAAGAAAACATGCAAATATTTTCCCATTAGTCATGATATAAAGAACAATTAGAACCATTGGGAGGAACCATGAGAATGAAGCAACAAAACAAAACAACAAAGGAAAAGGAGAGAAAATGGTATGTTTCCATCAGCATTCAGACTCCATAGCTCTTTCTCTGGATATAGATAGCATTTTCCATCATGACACTTTTGGAGATGTCTTAGATCCTTGCATTGCTGAGAAGAGCTAAGTGTATCAAAGTCAGTCATCTCAGTGTGACTGTTACTGTGAACAATGTTCTCCTGCTTCTCTTCATTTCACTCAGCATGAATTCATATAAGTCTTTCCAGGTTTTTCAGAAGTCCATTTGCTCATCATTTCTTATAGCACAATAATATTCCATTACATTCATATGCCACAACTTGCCCAGCCATTCCCCAATTGATGGGCATCCCCTCAATTTCCAATTTTTTGCTACCACACAAAGAGCTGCTTTAAATATTTTCGTATATGTGGGTCCTTTTCCCATTTTTATAATTTCTTTGGGATACAGACCTAGAAGTAGTATTGCTGGGTCAAAGGATATGCACAGTTTTAAAGCCCTTTGGGCATAGTTCCAAATTGCTCTCCAAAATTGTTGGATCATTTCACAACTCCACCAACAACACACTAGTGTTCCAATTTTCCCACATCTTCTCTAATTTTTATCATTGTCCTGTTTTGTCATGTTAGCCAACCTGATGGGTGTGATGTGGTACCTCAGAGTCATTTTGATTTGCATTTCTCTAATCAATAGTGATTTAGAACATTTTTTTATGTGAGTATAGATACCTTTAGTTCCTTCCTCTGAAAACCGTCTGTTCATATCCTTTGACCATTTATCAGTTGGGAACTCAGTTTTGACACAAATTTGACTCAATTCTCTATATATTTTAGGAAGTGAGGCCTTTATCAGAGACACCGGTTATAAAAATTCTTTCCCAGTTTTCTTCTTCCCTCCTAATCTTGGATATATCAGCTTTGTGCAAAAACTTATCAATTTAATCTAATCAAAATTATCCATTTTGCTTTTCATATTGTTCTCCATCTCTTGTTTGGTCATAGATCTCCATAGATCCGAAAGGTAAAATATTCCTTGCTCTTCTAATTTGCTTATATTATCAGTCTTTCTGTCTAAATTGTGTGCCCATTTTGACTTTCTCTTAGTATAGGGTGTAACATGTTGGTGTATGCCCTGTTTCTGCCATACTATTTTCCAGTTTTCCCAGCAGTTTTTGTTAAAGAGGGATTTCTTATCCCAGAAGCTGGAGTCTTTGGATTTATCAAATTATATTAGTATATTAGCATAATATTAACATATCACATATTAGTATAGTCATTGACTGTTATGTCTTTCATACATAACCTATTCTACTGATCTACCACTCTATTTCTTAGCCAGTACCAAGTAGTTTTGATGATTGCTGCTTTATAATACAATTTAACATCCGGTACAGCTAGGCCACCTTCCCTTGCATTTCTTTTCACTAGTTCCCATAATATTCTGGACCTTTTGTTCTTCCAGATAATTTCTGTTATTTTTTTTTAGCTCTATAAAATAATTTTTGGTAATTTGATAGGCATGGCACTGAATATGTAAAGAAATTAAGAGAGAATTATCATTTTTATTAAATTACCTTAGCCTACCCATGAGCAACTGATATTTTCCCAATTATTTAGATCTGACTTTATTTGTGTGAAAAGTGTTTTATAATTGTGCCCATATAGTTCCTGGTTTTGTTTGGGCAGGTAGACTCCCAACTATTTTATAATGTCTACAGTAATTGTTTTTTTTTTTTTCCGGCAAAAACAAGGTTTATTAAAGATCTGCCATGTTAGCCAGACTCTTAAGGAATCCAAGCATCTGTAAGCTATTGGCTAGATTGTAAAAATCTGAGCAGTGGCTAGATTATAAGAATCAGAGAAGTGGATAGATTTTAAGAATCTAAGCATCTTAATGGAGACAAGATGAACCTTATATACAGAATGACTGTGGGAGGGATCTAGGAGTTGTCAAGTATTTTGGGGTGCCTGGAGAAGGAGTCTAAGGAAGATGTGAATGGGAGTGGTCAGTAAGCTGAGGTGAACAGAACTTTTAGGACCTGGACCAGGTGGCCAAGGGCGAATGAAACCTAGCTATAATTATGGGTGGGAAATGGCCAGGGGCCATAGGGAAGTAAAACAATGGAGGGGCAAATGGGTGTAGCTACAATGAAAGGCGAGTTGATAGGATTATAGCTTCAGGCAAATTCCAGAGATTTGGCCATGTGAGAAGGTGTAGGGTTTTATTCCTTTCTGGGGTCCAGATCCCAACCCCATCATTTCCCCCTCAAACAAATGGAACCCAAATTCTTTTTGTGTAAGGAGCAAAGGTTTTGGCTTCTGAAACTGCTTCCTGCTGGCAAGGGACTTAGAGATGTCCCTGCCTTGAGCAGGTTCCAAAGATGAGGTTAACTGGAACCAAGCACAGGCTGCATCCAGGGAATGATGGGGGTACATTGGCTGGTACTTGCTGTTTGCTACCAACTGTAGGTGAATGGCCTGTCGTCTGAAAGACACAAATCTGACAGAAAAAAAAAACTGCAGGGCCCAGATGTGACAGGATAAAACATCCTTAGCTCTGTCAAATAATTCAGTTTTCCAACCATGCAGTATCAAATCCACCTCATAGCCAGACTCAGAAATAGCCTTGTAGTTAACATTTCTTTTCAAAGGAACATAAAGGGGAAACTGAGCCAGGAGATCCCATCTTAGACTGAGACCAAAATTGTCCTCTCAGCTTTTCCTGATGCTGACTTCCTATCAGTATTGATGAAGTCTAGAGGTTTAGGGGTGCTGGAACCCTAAGACTGCAACCCGGGCCCTTTCTGAATGAATTGAACCCAAATCTTCTTTCAGCCAGAGGAAAGGTTTATTAGAGATAAATCATACAGGCCAGGCGATGCCCATAAGTGATGGGGTTGGGATCTAGGCCCCAGAAAGGAAAAACTCTGGACTTTCTCACATGGCCAAATCTCTGGTGTTTGCCTGAGGCTATAATTCCATCAACTGGCCTTTCATTGTGGCTACACCCAATCTCCCCTCCATTGTTTTACCTCCCTATGTATGGCCCCTGGCCATTTCCCACCCTTAATCCTAGCTAGGCTCCATTCTCCCTTGGCCAAGAGGTTTTACTGGCCACTCCTAGGTCCTTCCCACAGCCTTTCTGTATATAAGGTCCACTTTGTCTCCATTAAGATGCTCAGATTCTTATAATCTAGCTATTGCTTAGATTCTTATAATCCAGCAACTGCTTACTCATGTTCAGAATCCTTAAGAATCTGCCAATATGATGGATGTTCTAATAAACCTTGTCTTTGGCTGAAAGAAAGTTTGGGTTGAATTCTTTTCGAAAGGACCCACGTGTTGTGATTTTGGGGTCCCAGGACCCCTGAACCCTTAAACCGCATCATTAAGATGAGTGGGCATGAGAAAAGCTCAGCCTTTTGGGCATGAGAGAGTCTCAGCATTTGAATGGGGGCCAGGATGCATTTTATATACACTAAAGTAACTTTAGGTGGCCAGAGGAGGGGGCTGGGAAAAGGGTCTAGGTGAGAATTTCATTGGAAGTTCTGAGATATTGAATAAACAATGGGAATAGATAATGAAGGGAACTGGAGGGAAGAACTTTGAAAGGCATCTGAATAAGATCAAAAGGTGGGGTTAGGACTTTCAAAGGGAGATAAGGGGAGTTGATAAGGAGACCAGAGTAAAGGCTTTCTGGGGCCCATAGAAAAAAGGGAGCCAGATTCCCTTGGAGCAAGGGGCAAAGATCTCGGCTTGGGCCCTCACCCTATCAGTATCACATTTTCTGATTTGCTTGTTGCATTTCTCTCAGATGGTAGATTATTGATCATTGACGGATTATTATGATCTATCAGACAACTCAAAATAATATCCTAGGAGCTTTTACCTCACAAGTTTCATTAATCACAGCTTAGGAAAAACTTTTCCAGGATTTACATCTCAAACTAAAATTTGTCCTGATTTAAAAAGCCAATCATTAGAGATTTCTATACACTTGCAAATTCTAAGCAAGCCATACATAACCCAAACAAGCTTTTTGGCTGGTTTACACATTAAAGCAGTAACCAACTATAGCAAAATTATTTAGCAGTAACTAAATTATGAAAAGTTGCTTGACATAACTGATACAAAAAGTTCACCAATTTGAAACTTGAAACAAACCCATTACCAATCAGTGACTTCAGTTAGGTTAAATGCATTTCCAAATTACTTTACAAAGAGAATCAACTCCTTATTATTAACAGTTAAAACTACAAATTTAAAAGAGCATGCTTGCTCTAGTTCCGAGGCTACCTTCATTACCTTAAGCAGGATATGCTAAATCTGGGTGATGCTTCCAGGCAAAGGTTGCCCTAGGGCCCAAGGCATTGCCGGGGTGGGGGTGGAGGTGGAGGGGGGTTCTCGCTGTAGCTGCAGCCCTTCCCCCTTCCTTCCTTTCCCAGGTTGGGGAGGGCAAAATCAAAAGTGAGGGGTAAAGGTTGAAGCTCTCCTCTCCTATGAAAGGAGTTAACAGATACCATCTTGACTCAAGGGAAGGGAATGGGAGAAAGGAGTGATCAGGGTTGTAAGGAGGAGATATAAAACTCCTTAATGATTAATCACAAAACCTCCAGAATCTGCCAAGATATTTTTAGCTGTTCTAACTTTTCCCTGTAACCTCCACGAAGGAGATTCAGGAGTGTAGGGGGAAGGAAGTAAGTAAGCTTCAGGGAACCAAAAAGCAGCTGCAGTTTTTCCCAATTCCCTGGCACTGAGAGAACTGACAGAATTGGGCATACACTTCCTGATAGGATGTTTGTCCTTGTCCTCTATGCTAGGGAAGGTACACCCGGGTCCATTGCCTCAAACTGACCCAGTGGACCGAGAGCCTGAGAGCATCAGGCCTAGTGCTAGACTGCCTTGTAACTGTGTGCCTGAAAAGCACCTCCAAGCCTTGGTGCTTGGAGAATGACCCCAAGTGTAGACCAAGAAAGTGGGAGGGAGGCTTACATACCTTACATACCAGTTTTGGCTGAAGAACTTGGGGTTAGGCAGTTTCCCCATAAGGGCCACCAAAATGATGAGGTTTAGGTGTTCTGAGATCCCAAAATCACAACACCTGGGTCTTGTCCAAAAGAATTCAACTGAAGCCTTCTCTCAGCCAAAGACAAGGTTTATTAGAACATCTGTCATATTGGACAGACTCTTAAGGAATCTGAACGTTAGTGAGCTATTGGCTAGATTATAAGAATCTGAGCAGTGGCTAGATTTTAAGAATCTAAGCCTGTCTACAGTAATTCTAACTGGAATTTCTCTTCCTATATTTTGTTGTTGGGCTTTCTTAGTAATATACAGAAATGCCAATTATTTGTGTGGGTTTATAATCTTATATCCTGCAACTTTGCTAAATTTGTTTATTATTTCAAGTAATTTCTTACTTGGTTTTCTAGGGTTCTCTAAGTCTATCATCATATCATTTGAAAAGAGTGATAGTTTTGTTTCTTCTTTGCCTATTCTAATCCCTTAAATTTCTTATTCTTCTCTAATTGCTACAATATTGAATAGCAGTGGTGATAATGGACATCCTTTTTTCACCTTGGATCTTACTGGAAATGTTTCTAGCTTATCCCCATTACATACAATGGCTGTTGATGGTTTTTGATAGATGTTGTCTATCATTTTAAGGAAGACTCTATTTATTCCTATACTCTCTAGTGTTTTTAATAGGAATGGGCATTGCATTTTGTCAAATGCTTTTTCTGCATCTACTGAGATAATCATATGATTACTGTTAGCTTCATTGTTCATATGGTCAATTATGCTGATAGTTTGCCTAATATTGAACCAGCCTGCATTCTTGGTATAAATCCTACCTGGTCATAGTGTATTATCCTCAAGATAAATTGTTGTAATCTCTTTGCTAATGTTTTATTTAAATTTTTGTATCTGTATTCATTAGCACATATATTTTCTTTCTCTGTTTTGGCTCTTCCTGGTTTAGGTATTTGTATCATAGAAAGAATTTGGTAGGATTCCTTCTTCACCTATTTTCCTAAATAGTTTATATAGTGTTGGAATTATTTGCTCTTTAAATATTTGACAGAATCCACTTGTAAATCCATCTGGCCCTGGAGATTTTTTCTAAGAGAGTTCATTAATGGTTTGTTCAATTTCTTTTTCTGAAATGGGGTTGTTTATGCATTTTATTTCCTCTCCTATCAATCTGGGCAATTTATATTTTTGTAAATATTCATCTATTTCACTAAGATTGTCAAATTTATTGACATACAGTTAGGCAAAATAGCTCCTAATTGCTTTGATTTCTTCTTCATTGGTGGTGAATTCACCCTTTTCATATTTTATGCTGGGAATTTGGTTTTCTCCTTTTTTTAAATTTTTACTTAAATTAACCAAATGTTTATCTATTTTATTGGCTTTTTTCATAAAACTAGCTTAGTTTTATTTGTTAGTTCAATGCTTTTCTTAATTTCAATTTTATTTCTCTCTCCTTTGATTTTCTGAATTTCTAATTTGGTATTTAATTGGGGATTTTTAATTTGTTCTTTTTTTTTTTAGCTTTTTTAGTTGGATGCCCAATTCATTAATCTATTCTTTCTCTATTTTCTTCATGTAAGCATTCAGAGATACAAAACTTTCCCCTAAGCACCACTTTTGCTGCATCCCATAAGTTCTGGTATGTTTTCTCATTATTGTCATTCTCTTGGATGAAGTTATTGATTGTTTCTATGATTTGCTGTTTGACCCACTCATTCTTTAGCTTAGATAATTTAGTTTCTAATTTATTTTTATTCTATCTTTCCATATCCCTTTATTATATGTAATTTTTATTGTATCATGATCTGAAAAGGATGTATTTAATATTTCTGCCTTTCTGCATTGAGTTGTAAGGTTTTTATGACCCAGTAGTACATGGTCACTTTTTGTGTAGGTGCCATGTACCACCAAAGAAAGGTATATTCCTTTCTATCCCCATTCAATTTTCTCCAGAGGTGAACCATATTTAACTTTTCTAAAATTCTATTCATCTCCTTAACTTATTTCTTGTTTATTTTGTGGTTAGATGGAAGTGAAGGTTGAGGTCCCCCACTACTATAGTTTTGCTGTTTATTTCTTCTTGCATCACCCTTAACTTCTTTAAGAATTTGGATGCTATACCACATGATTCATGTATGTTTTATAGTGATATTACTTCATTGTCTATGCTACCTTTTAGCAGGATGTAGTTTCCTTCCTTATCTCTTTTAATAAGATCTATTTTTGCTTTTGCTTTTTCTGAGATCAGGATTGCTATCCCTGCTTTTTTTGCTTCAGCTGAAGCATGATATATTTTGATCCACCCTTTTTACCTTTATCCTATGTGTATCCTTCTGCTCCAAATGTGTTTCTTGTAAACAACATATTGTATGTAAAATATATGGTTTTTAATCCACTCTGCTATCCTTTCCCATTTCATGGGAGAGTTCATCCCATTTACATTCATAGCTATGATTATTATCTGCATCTTCCTCCCTCTGTCCTATTCCCACCCCTGCCATTCATGCTATTCTCTCTCTTTTTTCACTTTCTCTGCTCACTAGAATTTTGCTTTCCACCACAGCCTCCCTCAGTCTGCCCTCCCTTCTATTAGTCCCTTCCCTTTTCTTCCTCTTTGCCTTTTCTACTTCTTCCCTTCTTTATATTCACCCCTCCCTTTTCTTTTCCTTTCCCCTCCTACTTTTCATAGGGTTAGATCTCTGTACCTAACCGATTGTTATTCCCTCTTTGAACCAAATCTAATGAGAGTAAGATTCAGACAACACTCATCTCCCTCCCTTTTTCCCTCTACTGTATTAAGTTTTTGTGCCTTTTCATGTGATGTAATTTCCCCTTTTCTGCCTCTTCCTTTCCTCTTCTCCCAGTACAATCCCTTTTCACTGTTAATTAGATTTTTTACCATTACATTGAAGTCAATTTATACCCATGCCCTCTGTCTAAGTATAGCCCCTTTTAAATGTCACAATAACATTACAGTTCTCAAGAGTTACAAGTGTCATCTTCCCTTGTAGGGATGTAAACAGTTTGCCCTTATTGAGAACATGTTAGTTTTTTTTGTTTGTTTTTTTACTTTCCTGTTTACTTTTTATGCCTCTTTTGAGTCTTGTATTTGAAGATCAAATTTTCTGTTGAGCTCTGGTCTTTTCATCAGGAATGTTTGGAAATCTCTTATTTCATTGAATGTCCATCTCCTCTATGCTCAGTTTTGCTGGGTAGTTCATCCTTGGTTGTTATCCAAGCTCTTTTGCCTTATAGAATATTGTATTCCATGGCAAGGTCTTCTGTAGTCCTGACTGTGGGTTCCATGATATTTAAATTGTTTCTTTCTGGCTGCTTGTAATTTTGGAATTTGGCTACAATATTCCTTGGTGTTTTCAATTTGGGATCTCTTTCAGGAGGCGATCAGTGGATTCTTTCAATGACTAATTTATACCTCTCGTTCTAAGACCTCAGGGCAGTTTTCTGTGATGATTTCCTGAAGTATGTTGTCCAGGCTCTTTTTTTCATCATGGTTTTCAGGTAAACCAATAATTTTTAAATTGTCTCACCTGGATCTATTTCCCAGGTCAGTTGTTTTACCAATGAGGTGTTTTACAATTTCTTATATTTTTTCACTCTTTTGCTTCTGTTCAATTGATTCTTGCTCTCTCATAGAGCATTAGCTTCCACTTGACCCATTCAAGTTTTTAAAGAGTTGTTTTCTTCTATTAGATTTTGTACCTTTTTCCATTTGGCCCATTTTACTTTTTAAGGAGTACTCTTCGGTGACTTTTTGTGCCTCCTTTTCAATTTGTCCAATTCTACTTTTTAATGACCTGTTTTTTACAGTTAATTTTTGTCCTTACTGTTCCAAGCTATTGACTCTCTCTTGCAGACTTCTCATTTCTTTTTCCAATTTTTCTTCTACCTCTCTTATTTGATTTTTAAAATCCTTCTTGAGCTTTTTGAAGAAGGCTTTTGGGGCTTGAGGCCGGTTGATATTTCTCTTTGAGGTTTCAGATGTGGGTATATTAACCATGTTGTCTTCTTCCTTTACCCATAATAAGAATGTATGGTCATTTTCAGTTTCTGCTTTTTGTTTATGATGTTTGCCTATTTCCTGACTTAAAAAAAAAAAAGTAGAGCTCTCTTCTGGAGCAAAGGGGACACTTATCCAAGCTTCTTTTCCTACTCACTCACCCGGGCCTTGCATTTGAATGTTTGGCTTCTACTCACTTGTGCCTTGCACAGGGATGTTCTATTGCTGGTGGATGTCTATCAGCCTTGAGCTTTGCCTCCAGGAGTTATGTTTCTCAGAGTTGTGCTGAGGCACCGGGTGATTTGGCTGCTGGAGAATGCCATTGCCTGTGGTGGTTTTCCAAACTGCTGTCTACCAGTTCTCCTGCCTGTATTAAGGCTCTCAAGGGTCCTGGTTGCTGGTACTTCCCTTCTCCACCAACCTGGGTCTCAGGACCCATCTCCTCCTGGTATGCTGAAATTAAGCTTGCTGCTGGTTTGCTGGGATGCCTTTCATCCTGTATTGCTCCTCCTCTCCCACAGCTAGATGGGCCATTCCCATTAATCCCCCAAGATTCCTGAACTACAAGACTGTTGTGCCCTGTCTTGTTGATGGCTCAGGATTTTTCCTGGGTTGATATTTTCTGGGCTTTTAGAGGTCAATAAGGGAGGGTAAGAACAGCTTACTTCTAACTCTACAATCTTGGCTCCTGGAATCAGAATACCAAGGAATGTTTTAATAGGGATTCATATTTTTGATAGTAATTAGTACTAGTTAAACTCCATGGTGCCCTCCACCTCCAAAAACCTATGTTTCAAAGTAATTCCCATGACATTTAATAATAGATAGCATTTCCCTTGTGCTCTGAGATTTGCTAAGCACTTTATTTTTTTTTTTGTCCTCACAACAATACAAGAAGTTAGGTGTTATTATTACCCTTCATATTTTACAGATGCAGAAACTGAAGTATATATAGGTTAAGTAATTTGCCAAGGGTCACACTGGCAGTAAATGTGTAAAGCTGGATTTGAATGCAGGTTTTCTGATCCTAAGTTCAGAGCTCTATCTACTGTGCCATTGAGTTTCCTATGGCACAGAAAACATGCTTAAGTTTAGATTCAGTGAAAATTTCTTTCATTTTTGCCCCCCAAAATATAATCAATATATTTTTCTATTTTTTTCATGGACCTGACATACAATGGCTTAGCTCCTGTCAAGTATATCCCCTGTCTAGCATATTAAAAAGCATAAATAAATAAACAAATAAGTGAATTAATGGAATAAAATGTTGGAGTTATTTGAAATGATTGTCTAAATTTTTTGGAATTTACCTATAACTGTGCAACAGTTCTTCTGTAATCCAGTCCCACACTCTTTCCATACCATAATACTTTATTTTCTTGATTATTTTGTTTGTTCCAATTACCCTTTAAATTTTCTCATTCCATCTTCGCCATTCATATCACAACTATATATGGCCCCAGAACACACATATTAAAAAAGACAATAAGGAAAAGACAAATAGGGTCTCGGTCAGTCCCTTCTTAGAATTTTCCTGCCATTCACCATTCAGTTCCTTCCTTCTTTCCTTCAACACTGATGATATTCACATAATCATTATCTGGAATATACTTTGTTATTTGGATTGTACTTTGACTTCAAACTGTATGTGGATTTTTACTGTTAATCTAAGAATCAAATAACTGGAAGAAATCTCAGAGGATTATCTATTCTAATTTATACCTGATACAGAATTCTAGCTGGGGTGGAAAATCAGTCTCTGTTTAAAGACTTCCAGTGAAATGAAAGCTACCAAATTTCAAGGTAATCTATTATACTTTTAAATAGTGATAATTGTTACTTACTTCAAGTCAATTTGTCTCCCTGCTTACCAGTTTCCTACCCTAGCTATTAATTCTTCCTTCTTGGGATAAAGAAAACAAATCTACTCCTTTTTTATAGGTCAGTCCTTCAAATAATACCCCTAAACATTTTCTTCCCTAGATCAAATATCACCAGTTGATTCAACTAATTCTTATCCTTTGTTGTCCTAGTCCTCTTGTAACCTTGATCATGCTCTTTTTCTAGCTGAAAAGCTTTTCTATGTTCCTCTCTCTCTCTCTCTTAATCCTCACATGTAATCAATATGCCACATCCTTTGACTCTGCCTCAAACATCTCCCTAATCTATTCCCAACTCTGTTCTTCCAATGCTACTATAGGCAGACCAACAAGAACACTAAACAAAGATCAGATAGAAAAATAAAAGGACTTCTTTAAAGCATACGTAATAAAGGCAAATATTAAGAGCAAATGTTTATAGCCTTATGGCCTAAAAAGGTTTTTGTTATGTTTTGTTTTTTGCCCTTGTTAATTTATATGAAAACAGAGAATATTAATGAGTCTCATCATACCAACTCCTATACAATTCTTTCTAGTTTTGTTAGGTAGAAATCTGAAAATGGCATTAAAGGATACACATGTAAAATCAAGGATCTGACAGTAATTCAATAGAATTTTTGAATTTGAAGTTAGATACTTGCTAAGAATGAGAACTTTCTACTGAATTAGAAGAGTGAATTGAAAGAACAAAAATAAATCTTGAGAGATTCTTCCAGCTTTTGCTGACTATGTGGATGGATAAGCCTTCATAACTTCTGGGCTATGCTCTGGGGGTAGGGGAATAAAAGAACTTCCCCTTCCTAGAAAAGGAGAAGCTTACAGGCAACTACAATTCAGTAGATAGTAGCACAGAGCTACCAATGTCACAAAGAGCTTGATGACCAGCAGATGCTATAAGAGAAGACTTAAGTGAACTCTGTATTTAGAGACCAGTGAAAATCAGAGATAACACTGTCTTTAATGTAGAGATGCAACAAACAGTACTATGATATCACCAGAGACACTGAAAACTCTGAAACATGTGCCCTAGACACATGTCCTTACAGGTATGCCCTCCAGTGATATGCCCCACACAGACTTCCTGTGTGCTTTCCCTATAGGCATATTTTCTGACCACATATGTTACCCATTTTCTGCTTCTCTATGTAAAGTCATTTCATGTCATTCACAGTAGTTATATTCTATAAAGTCAACTGTGAACACTGAGTTAGCACATACTGAATAATTGCCCCCAGGGGAAACAAGGAGTTATGTTCCTACCAGCAACTGGTCACACCATTTACTTTAACACTTTCCAGAGCTGCCTCAAATCTAGATTGACTAATTTTCTCTTCCCTTTTTCTGAATATACCATATTGTTGATTCATTAATAATGAACTCATGGCCAATAACAGTATAACTCATACCTGAATGAAGCTTATCTAATACATGTTTTTTTTTCTCTGTAAGGAATATCACAGCCTCTTTACAACTAGGAACACTAGAGAGCACTTTAACATTATGTTTGGGTGCCATTTTAAATAGTGAAATCACCAACAAAAAGTGCAAAAATGTGAAAAATGTGGCATTAAATTGAGTGTGAAGAAGACACCTATTTCAGTATGAGTACTAAAAAAAGAATATGGAGCATCATCTTGTTTGACCTCAGCTAGGAATACACACAATGGGTGACTCAATGCAAATGTCAAAATATATTTTGAAGGCATTCTATAATCTGTCTCTTGTTTATATTCTCAGAATTATTTAATCCTACTCTCTTTCATGTAATCTATGATCCAGTCAACTAGGCTACTTCCAAGACCTCATCCTGCACTAACATTTTACCTCTGTGCATTTATACAGACTGTCCTCACACTTTGAATGTACTTCCTCCTGAGCCCCTCTGTTTCAAGATCTAGATTAAGTGCTATTTATTCCTTGAAGCCTGTTTTGGTTTCCCTTAATCAAAGCAGATTTCTTCCTCCTTAAGTGCTACATAATACTTTAACTCTCTCATTTGCTCCTATTTTTCCCTTATATCTGTTATATCTGTACAGATGCTATGATAGTGCTAATATCGACCACTGTTTCCCATCCACCATGGTATAAGCTACATTTCCTCTAAAAGGTGACAAAGAAGGAGAATTAATTGGTTCAGTGTGGGGCAAGATTTAAGCTATCCTTTTCTAGACACTGCTTCTTAGCAGCCTCTGTCTATGTTGATGTGACTTCCCAGTCATCTAGGGAGGTAAAAAGTTCTCACCTACACAGAGACTATAATTTGATGGATATCAGAGGAGCACTGTGATTTATCACATACTGCCCAGTTGACTTGGCCTCTTTTCATATGGAAATGAGTTGGGGTGGGCTCTATCAAAGCTAATTGGCACTATATGTCATTTGTATATCTTTGCCATGTTAGAGCTAAGTGAATCTTTTTTTAACTGATTACCTGTGATAACATATGAGTGCTCCATTTTGTCATAGTACCTGAACCAGGATTCCAGCTTGCCCCTTACACATCTAATCACCCAATTATATTGCAAACACCCTAAATAGACTGTCATTTTTTCATCTTTATACCTCCCCATTTCTAGAAGAATGTCACATATGTAGTAGGAGGTTAGTAATTGTTGGTTGAATTGAATCAAACTGATCTTTTTTTCCTCCAATCTCTGCAGTCTTTACTTCTCAGAAATTTTTTCTGCCTATTCCAATCAAATGTTGTACATACTGAGCTTATATTTAGCTTACATAATTTAGTTTGTGTAAAGCACTTTGAATTCTGAAGGAAAAAAAAGTGAAAACAAAGATTTAGAGGCCAGAATGAATGTATCTTTTCTCCCTGTAATTAATTAAATCAAACTCTCTGTTAGCATTCACATTTTCCTTCTCCTTCCATTTCCTATGAAAGAAAGAACCCACAGGATAAGACACTACTTTTCTACTCTGAGTGATTGCTTTTATTCAATTTTCTTAGCATAGAAGGATCAGCAAGAGTCATGTTCATTTTTTTCACACACACCCCCTTGCCACCTTATAATGGTTCCACTTCTAGTTCACATGTAGGAGATGTAACAAAAAGTTAACAAAGAGAAAATCATAGTCTACCAATGAGAAAGTGAATAATTATCCAGTTCTTCAAGCCTTCAGGCTTGAAGTGTCATTATAGCAATCAGCTATTTTTTCTTCCATTTCTGATTTTTGCAAGTAGAAAATGTAAAATACTTTTGTACATGCCCATAGGGCCAAAAAGCATGGACCAGATGTACATGTATTTGTCAGCAAATCTGGTCTAAATTTTATGTAAACCTACTCATTGATATAAAAAGGCTTTTAAAATATAAATATGATGTATATTGTATGTATATATGTGTGTATATTATATGTGTGTGGGGGCATATATATATACATATATATGTGTATATATGTGTGTGTGTGTGTGTGTGTATGTGAGAGAGAGAGAGAGAGAGAGAGAGAGAGAGAGAGAGAGAGAGAGAGAGAAACTGTGGCATAGTGAATGGTTTGCTGACTGAGACCCAAGAAACCAGGTTCAAAACACTCCCCTGACATTTTCTAGCTGTGTGATCATGGAAAAGTTACTTGATCTCTATTTGCCAACCCCCTTGGACTACTGAGTCATAAACTGGTTTTAATTTATATCTGTGAAAGAATTCTGGACAGTAACAAGGTAATAGATCAGTCTCATGTGATTTTTTAAATTCTATTTCCAACATAAAACTCATTTTCTTACTTTAAAAACTCTAAATGAACTTTGCCTCTCTCCTCCATCTTTTTGAAATATAAAATTAAGTTATGTTTAATATTTTCCATGAAACAGAAGATTTATAATTTGCATTTCTGACTTGAAAGAAGCAATAAGAAAACATAGATACTCTGACAATTATTTAACCATCATCATAAAATAACTTGATATTCTTCAATCTCATGCATACACATCAAACTGTGTTCTCATATTTAGTATAATTCTTAATACCTTAAGAAAGGGACTCATTTAAAAAATCAATTCTCTTTTGGGAATAGAAAGGCGTCTTCACTCCTCACCAAAACAATAATGATATAAGAAGTTCAATCACAATTTTTGGGTTTGGGTTTCATGGTTATTGTCTTTGTCCTGACATCTCTTTTCTGAATGTCATTTTCTTTACTTGAGAAAACAAAATGGGAGTAGATTAGTTCTGCTTTTTCTCTGCAGGATGGTAATGGACATCTCATCTCTTCATATTTCTTCTCATAATCCCAGTAGTATTAAAATTATTCTTTTCATGATTATTTGTTACAAGCCAAATTATACCCTAGACTCATATTTACCTGGAAGTTTACTTCAATAAAATGTTCTAACCAATCCAAGATCATAGTAAATCTCTCTCCTTTCTCAAGAATTTCAGTATCTGGCTCATCATCCACATCTCCTCTTTAACTTCTGCTCTTATAAGAGGGGACTTCCAAATCGATACTGAGGATCCCTCAAATTCCTTATTTCCCGTATTTTAAAATTGAGGAAACTGAGGAAAACAAAGATGAAGTGTCTTGCCCAGGATAACACAGCTACTAGGTGCCAGAGGCTAGATATGACCTCAGGTCTTTTACTTTGATTTGGACTCATTATTCTATCCACTATGCCACCTAGCTGCTTAGCTGTCTCTGGGCAGTTAAAACATAAGATTATTTTATTCACATCAGATACCTTAAATTAGTTTAGGGGATGTGAATCTATTGCATATGCTCTGATTGAGAACATCATTATCTTGCCTTAGAATTTAAAGTTTGAGGATGAAATTTTAGAATTAAAAAATAAAACATTATTTACTCTGTTCTTTGATTATCTCCTGCTTTTAGTGTTTATTTTTACAAACACGCACACATATATAATTTCACCTTACTATACATAATAGATGAAGTGCTGAAAAGTACATAAAGAAAAAAAAATTCTATTGACATCCATTTCAAATTCAGAGATACTATTTTATGGAACAAACCTGTGCTCTTAACACTTTAAAATATGTCATACCAAAGATCAATAACACTCATTTTGAAAGCATTCTTCTTCTATGAGTGTTTAGTTAGTGAACATTTAATTCTCTCTCACAGTCCCCACATAAAAAGATCATCAAATGGATAATTGATTGGCATGATCTTTGTATATTTGGTAAAAGATCACATCTATTAAATTGTAGTATATAGTGAATTCTCATTTCATTGTGATGTCTCATTGACTCTATAGATTGAAACTTTAATAAGTAGCTGTGTTGCTATGCCAAATATTCAACAGAACTCAAGAGCTAGAAAGACCCTATGGCAATGATTTATTTTATTGAATCACTTCACTAGAATCAAGTGCATTCAACTGTGAGAAGTTTAATATTAAATATGAAGAAAAGATTTTGTAAATCTTAAAGTGCTATACAAATATGAATTAGTCTTATGTTTGTTTCACTGTTGATGTGTACTGTCTCTAAAAAAAAAAAACCACAACACTTTTTTCCATCTTCTTCATTAGAATTTTTCACACTTTGCTTATTCAAATGCCCTTTAGGTTGTGTTTGTTTGTTTTTTAAAGGAACATTTCCAGACCTCAATTTTCATAGAATTTTCAAGCCTTAAAGGACTTAGAGGTTAGGTTAGCCAATGATATCATTTTACAAATGAAAATAAAAAAACAGGCTGAAAAAATTCAATGACTTGACCAAGACAAACACTGAAATAGTGGCAGTTAGACTAATCCTTTGGTCTCCTATATCTCAATCCAGTCCTCATTTGACTGTATCAGGCCAGTCCTTTAGTGGTGAACCTTTAAAACTCACTTTGCAACTGAGCAGTTCTATAATATCCTAGAAATTTCACAGAACCTCAGAACTAGAAAAGACAGAAAATGAGAGGTGGAGAGATAGAGGGAAATCAAGAAGGAGAAGTAGAAGAAAGAAAATAGTTGAAGCCTGCTCTGGTTCTGTCTAGTCCTAAACCCATTACCAGCTCTCCATCTCAGAGGGAATTCCATCAAAACATCATCATAACAAACATTTTAAGTGCATGCATAATATTCAAGTTTTACTACTCCTGGGGGTAAGGGGGTGGGGGACACTAAACAGCTTCTTTATTCCATGGCAATTATCTCCAATTATTTAAAGATGCCATTTGGACTCAGTAAGTATAAAGTTCTTAATGCATACCAAGAAAAAAAAATGGAGATTGAAAACTTGACTCTTGAATCTAGAGGTCAAGTAGAATTGACAGATGACAGTAATACCAGCAAATACTTTGGATTACAGACAAGACACATGGAGCATGGGATTATCAAAGAGAAAATTGTGGCTGTGTATGCCAAGACATTTATTTTCATTCTAAAGTCAAAATTAAATTGGAAAAATACCTTTAGAGCAATTAACACTTATCAATATCAGTCTTAATGTGCTAATTTACTTTTGGAAAAGTAAATTGGACAATAGATTTAGAAAGGATCAAAACAAAAACCCATAGAATATTAATGAAACACAAGTTCCATTATCTGAAGGGAGCTATAGAAAGATTTGAACTGTCATATGAAAAAGGAAGAATGGAGCTGATATAGCAGATAGCATGATAAAAAAAAATGTAATACAGAAAACTCCTAGAACAAATACACCTCACTTCACAGAAGAATATTAAAAGTTGACAATAAGTATCTTCCATTGGCTAATTTAATATAACCAATGTAGTTTTACCTCTAGATGGAGCACATGAAATGACTGAGATATAGGAGAGGAAGCAAAAGGCCCTCTATGGACAGAGTACACATAAATTCAACCAATGCTATGTTGATAAAGAAGCATTGCAGAAATGGCTATCACATGGATCTACTTACAGAAATAGAGAGATTTATTATAGGAACACAAAACTGCTTCACTAATGCCCTAAACTATAGAAAGGTCATCCTGCAGGAAACTGGACCTATTTATTGATGCACAGTTTCCAATTGAATAGTAGAAATTCTGCAACAAATAGCTGAAATATAAAAAAAATTTACCATTTTCTGAAGACCTTAAAAGATGTAATCAAGTATCTAGAATGATACACCAAATGCTCCTAATGCTTTATAAACCAACAGACAACAAATCCTCATACTACAAATGCAAATGAAAAATAGCTTTGAGAATTCAACAAATAAGTATAAATTGGTGCATCCTCACAGACAAAAACTGTTGTCCAGAATTGCCCAGAAAAAATACTGAAACATAAAAACTAAAGAACAATGATTTTCACAGATATCAAATACTAACATCTTCAATCCTACTAAAAACATCTCCTAAGATAGAGAAACATAAGGGAAGAAATCAAAAGCAAGTGAGGATAATGTATATGTTATTCTATACCGTATGTTGGAATTGTCCCAAAGATACTTTCAATGAACTTATACATGTCAATATTTTTAGTCAATTACCCAAAAAATCCTTTTGTCCATCTGTTGATAGTCTACCAAATATTAAACATAAAAATATTAGCAGTAATATTACTTTTCTTAGAACTGATTCTATTTGAATTCTATCATTATAAGATAAGAATAATGAGAAGAAGAATAATACAATGATATTTGGCATTTATATAGAGCTTTAAAGTTTGCAAAACATTTAATACATTATATCTTTAAAGGCTCAAAGCAATTTTTTGAAGTAGGTAATACAATTCTTGCTATTACTATGTCACATATAAGAAAACTGAGGAACGGAGTGGTTATCTTAACAAGAATCACCTCAACGAGATCTATGACAGCTTCCAACTTTTGCTTGAAGGCATTTAGTGAGGGGCAACCATCTCTTTCCTATTCTCCAATTCTACTTTCAGTCGGCACTAATTGTTAGGACATTTTCCTAAATCAAACCTAAATTTGCTTATTTGCAGTAATCGTCTCATATTGTTTATAGTTCTTCCTTCTAAGGGTAGGTGAATGTCTATTCCTTCTTCCACATGACAATACTTCACATAATTGAAAGCTTTCATGTTCTGTATAAGTCTTGCTTTTTTTCCAGACAAAATATTACTAATTTCCGTCAGCTAATCTTGGATCCCCTTACCATCATATTCTGTCCCCTTTGGAGATTCTCCAACTTATCAATGTCCTTTCTAAATGTTATGACAAGAATTGAATACAATAACCCTAATGTAGTCTGATCAGAGCAGAGTACAACAATACTGTGATTCCTGCTTTCTTCTATCTGCTTACTTATCTATTCATACAATGCTTACCATGTTTTTCATTATTTCTTATGGCACAATAATCTCATTTCATTCATATGCTATAACTTCAGTTATTCCCCAACTGATGGATATCCACAATCTTTCTAGTTCTTTGATTCAATGAAATGTGTACAAATGAGGGCATGACCTGTTCTTGCTGAATGTCTACTGGCCCTTAGTGATTACATCTACCCCTTCTAGATGCTCACAAATAATCCTTTTAGTAATATGTTCTAGGATTTTTGCCAAGTATAAAAGTCAGATCCATTGGTCCACAGTTTGCAAATTACACTGTTTCCATTTTGAAACCTGAGACATTTGACCATCCTCAGCTCTGTGTTATCATTCATATTCTTCCTAGTTTTTCAAAGATTACTGAGAGGACCTTAGCAATGACATGTAAGGGCTATTTCAGAATTGATATAGTTCATCAGGGCCCACTGTTTTAACTTACTGAACACATTAAAATGCTCTTTCTTCTAGCTTTTCTTGAGTATGAGCTCCCTATTGGCAATTTTTGTTCCATCCTTTTCACTTAAAAGATCATTCACCTTAGCAGAGAAAACAGAAACAAAATAAAATGTAGTTAGTTGTGCCTTTCTCTGTTGTCTGTCGTTATTTTCCCATCTACTCCAAATAGCTGGACTTTTCTTTTATTTTCATTCTTTCAGGCAGCTAGCCAATATAGCAGTTAGAGCACTGGGCCTGGAGTCACAAAGAGCTGAGTTCAAATCTTACTTCAGATATTTACTGGCTATGTGACCCTGGCAAAATAACTTAATCTCTTTATGTTTCAGTTCCTTCAACTATGAAATGGGGAAAATAGTGGAACCTACTTCACAGGTCTTTTGTGAGGTTCAAATGAGATATTTTTAAATGCCTTAGCAAAGTGCCCAACACATAATAAGTGCTTAATAAATGCTTGTTCCCCTCTTATGCATAGAGCTTTGGTAGATGTAAAGATAACTGAATTCTCCCATTAAAATTACCAATCAAAAACATTTATTAAACACCTTAGTGCATTCTATTAGTGGAAATATTGTGGACACATATAAGTATATAAAAATATATATATGAAGTAAATATTAGGTATTTTGAAGGGAGCAAGCACAGAATCTAAAGTGGATCAGTAAAGGACCCTGGAGATGGCACAGCTTTGAAAAAATCTAAGGATTCTAAAAAGCAGAGGAGGTAATGGAGTGCATTCAAGGCATTGGGTACAGTTATACAAACAGTATAGAGAAAAGACACGGAGTGATACATATTATGAATAGCAAGTGAGTTGGTTTTAATGGAGGTTAGGGCATATAAATATAATAATGAAAAACCAACAATGGAAACATCATATGGAGTCAGATTGTGAAGGGCTTTAAATGATAAATGAAGGAGTTTTTATTCCACCCTAGAACAACAGGGAGTCATTGAAATTCTTTGAGCAAGAGGTCAGAGTCTGAGAGCTATGTGGAGGATAGTTAGGAGATATCAGAGTCTCAAGGTAGGGAGACCAATTAGAAGCCTATTGCAATAGTCCAGGAAAGAGATGATTAGGGCCTAAATTAAAATGGTAGTTGTATGAAGAGTAAGAAGGGGTTGTATGTGAAAGACCCTGACCGGGACAGCTAGGTGGCTCAGTTGATAGAGTGCTGGTCCTGAAGTTAGGAGGACCAGAGTTCAAGTCTGTCTCAGACAAAAACTTGACACTTACTAGCTGTGTGACCCTGGGCAAGTCACTTAACCCCAATTGCCTAAAAAAAAGAGAGAGAGAGAGAGAGAGAGAGAGAGAAAAGACACTGAAACAGGCTTGAAATCTTTCTTAAACTCTTCACCTATTTGCTCTCTCTGTTCAAATTATTTATACCACACCCCCAGAAAATATTACTTTTGTTTGTCTCTCCGCTGATTACCAACCAAATGTCTGTTCTCATGTTTCCCACTCTCCTTTGGTTGCTAGATTTTCTCCTATAAGAATCTCTTCTTATTAAACACTGCTACTTGTTTACCTCCTTCTATCTATAATGTTCTATATTCCTATTTACTTGGATCGCATAAAAATTCAGTATGCCATGTATTTATCCTTCATGCTTTGCACAGTGCCTTACACATAGTAAGAGCTTTATAAATGCGTGTTGACTGGATGTCATTTTATACAGTTTAACTAACTGAAGAAGACAGCATGCACATGTATGTAGTGGACAGAATGCCTGACTTGGAATAAGGATTCAAATTCCACTTGTGATGGTTACTTGCTACGTAATTGACTAACAAGTCAATTAACCTCTCAGTTCCTCAGGCAACTCATAGAATCACACAGAATTTAGAGGAACTACCTTTCCAGTCATTTAATCCAATTTATACATGAAGGAATTATAACTGTATTACCCTATAAGTGGTCATCAATCTCTACTTGAAGACTTCCTAAGAGAAAGAATCCACCTTCTCTTTCAGGCAAGCCATTCCATTAATTTTGAGGAAGATTTTCCTTGCATCAAGCTTAAATTGGCTCCTTTGAAACTTCCTATAATTGTTCCTGGATCTCTCCTGTGGGGCCAAACAGAACAAGTGGAGTCCCTTCTTCACAGTACAGCCCTTCAAATGCTTGAACATAGCTATCTTATTCCTGCTGAGTCTTCTTTTCCTCAGGCTAAACAAACTCAGTTCCTTCAACTGATTCTTATATGAAGTAGATTCAAAGTCCTTCACATCCTAGGTGACTACTTTTGGATCTTCTAAAGTTTATCAATGTCCTTTTACAAACATGGTATCCAGAACTGAACACAACTCTCCAGATGAGATCTGAAATGTGCAGAATGAAGGGGGATTATTACCTCACTCACTATTCCTGGAAGCTATGCCTCTCCTAATGCAGTTCAAGGTTCCTCTAGCTTGGCTGCTAAATCACACTGTGACTGGTGGTAGTCCACTAAAACCCCAGGTCCCTTTTCAAAATAAATGTTTATCCATGCCTCCCTCATCTTATATTAGAGAATTAAATTATTTTTTAATGCTCAAGTACAAGACTTTACATTTATTCCTGCAGAATTTCATCTTAGATTCAGGCCAATGCTCTAGTCTAACCTATAAAAATCCTTCTGAATTCTGTGTTTGTCATCTAGTGTGTTAGCTATCCTTCCCAATTTTGTGTCATTTACAGTTGTGTCATCCGCAAATGAGTATCCCAATGTAATTTTTTTCTAATTGCAAATGAAAATCTTTTTTGATACTCTATTATAATTTATTGTATTTTAGATTTTATCTCCCTCAAAGGCAGATTCAGTAATTATTTTTATCCTTGTATCCCCAGAATTTAGCACAGTCCCTTGCACAAAACTGATGTTTAAATAAAGTTTTAGTGAGTTTGATTTATGTATTTCACAGTCACAGCCAATTTTAGAGTTGGGAATACTTAAATGGTCATTTAGTCCAAGCCTTACATAGAAGGAACTCTCACTATAACATATACAAATGTCCTAAGTTTTAAAAATCTCTATTGACCTCTGGTAGGATCTCACTTCTATTTGTCATGAATTTTTTCCTGACATCAAGCCTAAATGTTCCTCTTCACAGCATATATCCATTGTTCTTAGATCTGCCCTCTGAGGGGAGGGGTAATATATTTGAAAACAGCTTCTATGCCCCCTTGAATCTCCTCTTTGTTAGGCTAGCTGTCCCCAGTTTCTTTAGTCATTCCCCTTAAACATGAACTTCCTAGTATTTATTCAAGGCCCTTCACTATTCTGTTCACCGTCCTCTAAATGGCATCCAGCTTATCTGTCCCTTCCTAAAATGTGGTTGATTACAATATTACAGACAGTCTTACCACAAAGCAGATATATCATCTGCACATATATGTATAATTTTCACTTTGCAATGTATAATATAGCTTGAATGTGGAAATTTGCTGCATGTGTGCTGTGTTAAAACAAACAACCTTGCTTTTGAACCTTATGATGACAATCTCATTTTATAACAAAGAAACATAAACATTATATAATTTGTGTCAATTGCTAAGATACAGGTGAACTTTTAAATACAGAATGAGATTGGAAACTAGTGAGGCATCATACATTTCAGTAGAGTTTTAAAGGACGAGGTTACATTAAATTCTCTTGTGCTACTGGTCCTTTGGAACATTTCTGTGTACACAGTGTATGCATGGGAGAAAGTTTATTTTATTTATTCATTTAATAAAAATATTGAAGTAATCACTATATCCAAGGTGGGACAGTGGATAGAAGGCTGGCTTTCTTGCTGTTCATCCTATGTCATACTCATCTCCCAACTGCATGCCTTTTTACTGACTATCATTCATGCACAGAATGTTCTTCTTCATCACTACTGCTTCATGGCTTTCTTGGCTTCCTTGAAAACTCAATTCAAATAGTGCATTCTTCAGGAAGCCTTAACCTGTCCGCTCCCTAACCCTCAACCCAGTTGTTAGTGCCTTTCATCTGAGATTATCTTTTACACTGTATATATCTTGTGTGTATAATTTTTTGCAGGCTGCCTTTGCTATTGTAAGGCAAATCCCTTGAGGGCAGGAATCTTTCTCTGTATTCCCAGCTCTTAGCACATAATTCCTAGCACATAATAAAAGCTTAATAAATGCTTGTTGACTAACTTTACATAACAAAGATCTGGGTTCAACTCTATCTAACCTAGTTATGTAGCAATGGTCTAATCACTTAACACCATTCCCCCAGCCAAACAGGACTATGTATTGCAGAAGTGGTACTAATCTGCATTGGTCCCAAGAGTTTCCACATAGGGGAGTTCTCCACTCAAGCTAGATCAACAAGCTTTTAAATTTTGACCATATAACAGGCACTATAGTAAGTACTGGGGATAGAAAGAAAGGCAAAAATAGTACCTGTTTTCCAGGAGCTCACAATGTATTGAGGGATGGCAGTAGCAGCGGCTGTAGGCAGCAAAGATCTATTGCTCACGGTAGGATTTCAGCAGTCTTGAAGGTAGCCTAGAAATCAAAGAGGCACAGACAAGTTTACTCGAGGAATGTGGGGCAGCCTATGAAAAGGCACAATATTGGGATATGGTGTATTTTATAGAGAAAAATGAAAAAGGAATGTATTATTAGATCATAGAGTATGTGGCAATGAATTAGGTATAAGAAGACTGGAAATATAAGAAAGGACCAAATTGGGAAAAGCATTAAAAGCCAAATAAATTATTTCATATTTGATCCTGAAAGTAACAGGAGCCCACTGGATTTTGATTAAGGAAATGTACCTTAGGAAGATCATTGTGGCAATTGAGCAGAAGACAGACTGGAGTGGGGAGAGATCTGAAGTAAGACCATTTAGAAAGAAATTTCAATTGAAGTAACAAGGTAATAAGGAGCCTGCATCGGGGTAGTGGCTGTAGCAGAGGAGAGAAAGTTACATATATGAGAGATGTTATCAAGGTAGAAATGATAGGACTTGACAAACAATTAAATATGTATAGTGAGAGACTGAATAATCAAGGATGACACCTAGTGTGTGAGACTGGGTGACTCATTTGAGTGGATCATGGTATGCTCAATCATAATAGTGGTTTATTTTTTAAAAGGGGAGGTTTGGGGGAGAAAGAAAATGATTTCTGCTTTTGACATTTTGAGTTTGAAATACCTATGAGATACCCAATTCATAATATCCAAGGGGCAGTGGGTAGTGATATTGATCAGGTACTGCCCAAGACCCCCCCCAAAAAAAAAAACCAACAACAACAACAAAAAACACCTTTCTTGAACTTTACTTGAACTTTTTTACCTGGTCAAAGAAGTCTAGCAGACTCCTGAGGCTATTCTTATTCCTATTAACTGGCCTTTCCTTGTTGTCTACACCCAATATCCTGATTCTTTGTTACCCTAATTAAGTCTAGCTCTCCATTGTCTGTTACTGTCTACATGCCCCCACCCCATACTTCCCATCCTTTATCTTAAGCTAGACCCATTCAACCTCCCAGTCACTCCCATAAAGATTTTCCCAGGGCCCTCCCCCAGTTATCCCAGCTTCAAGATCCTCCCTAAACTCCTCCTCCAGTCACCCCAGCTTACTGTCCACTGCCATCAAGACAACTCTTTTCCCAGCCCTTCCGCCAGTCACTCCAAACTACTTGGCCACTTCTAGATCCCTCCCATAGTCTTTCCATATATAAGACCCATCCTGGCCTCCATTTAAGGGTTAAGACTTCCTCATACCAGCTCCTACTTAGGAGTGTCACAAATGTTCAGATTCCTTAAGAGTCTGGCCTGTGTGGCTCATCTTTAATAAACCTTGTCTTTGGCTGAAAGAAGGCTTGGGTCAAATTCTTTTAGGCAGGACTCACATGTCCTGATGTTGGGGTCCCAGCACAACAATATGACTGAGAGTCATAATAGAGATTAGGATGTATAGATAGATCTGAGACTCATCTGATTTAAATAATAATTGAATCCATGGGAGTGGATGAGATCAAGCAAGATAATATAGAATGAGAAGGGAAAATGATCAAGGATTGAACCTTAAGGGACAATCACAATCAGTAGTATAACTTAGATGAAGGAGATTGAGAAGGAAGGGTCAGACAGGTAAAACAACAAGGGGAGAACAATGGCACAAAGAACAAGATTAGAGAAAGTATGCAGAAGGAAAGGAAAATCAAAGGCTTTAGAGAGGTGAAGAAAGATGAGGATTGAGAACAGGCCATTCAATTTGGCAGTTGAGACATAATAATGTCATTTAAATGATGAGGCTGGAAACCAGACTCCAGAGAAATGAGTGAAAGGAGATGAAATGGAGGCATTGAATGTAGACAGGTTTCTGAATGAGTTTAGCCAGAAGGGAAGGAGAGACCTAAATAGATTGATAGCTTGGATGAACAGATCAAGTGAAGTTGTTATTGTTTATTTTGTTTGTTTGTTTGCTGTTGTTAGAATTGGAGAGATATGAATGTTTTTAGGTAGTAAGAAAGCAGTCAGTAGAGAAGAGAGTGAAGTTTTATTAAAGAATGGGAATAAGAGAGGGTGAAACAAACTAGAAAACAAAGGGATTAAATGGGATAAAGAGTGCATGTAGACAGAAGATTTTGCCTTGTCAAGAAGGGCAAGGTACTCTTCATATAAGGGAGAAGAGAAGGTAAAAGTGTGAGAAGACATTTAAGTGATGTGAGATGAGAAGGAGGTAAGAATATGGAAGCATCACTGAATGGCCTTAATAATTTCAGTAAAGAATGAAACATATCCTCACCTGAAACCTTGGCAGTAAAGGGCAACATGGGAAGTCTGAGAAAAGATGAAAAGATTTAAAATAACTGAAGTGGTGTGTAAGATAGTGAATAGATTGGGAAGGTGAAAAATTAATGCCTTATTGTAGTGAAGATCCAAGTGTGATTATGTGACATGAACTTGAAGGGGGATCTAATCAATATAGTTTAATGATTTTCTCTAGTTCCATTTAGCAGAACATGAATAAGTGGGAAGATAACAGGTGAAAAGAGTAAACCAAAGTTTTATAAGACCTGATCAGGAAGAGGATAAGGTGCCATGAAACTCAAGAGTAAAGGATAGTATAGAATCAAACTTATTCCAGCTAGGATGAAGATGGAAAAGGAAGGAAATTATAGACAGTGCAGGAGTTATACCCTCGGATAGAACTAAGGGAATGTGGGATTAGAGGTCATTGTGAGAACAAAGAACAGGGTGAGGGATATATAAGGCAGAGGAAAAAGAACAACAACAATAATATTGAAAATAAGCATTCACATAGTGATTTAAAACTTTCAAAGTTCTTTAAAAATATTATTTCATTTGATCCTCACAAGAACCCTGGGAGGTATGTACCATTATTATTCTGATTTTTAAAGGTGAGGAAAGGCAGAGGTTAACTGACTTGTCCAGGGTCACACAGCTTATAAGTTTATAAGGCTGGATTGAAAAAAAAAAGTCCTCCAGATTCCAAGCCCTATTTCTCTATCCATTATATCACCTAGTTTCCTTTAAAATAGGTTATTATTGACATTCAGTGCCAAGATGGTGAAGTAAGGAAGGAACCATCTGAAGCCCTCAAATTCTCCTCCAAACAGCTAGAAAACTGTCTCAGAATTTATCTAAGAGCAGGGAATCAGTTTATAGGAACTCCAAGAAAGGTCTGTGTCACTGGGGTGGAAGGGGAGTGAGGTACAATTGCAGCAGCAACGGCAGCCAGCCTTATAGCAGAGGGCCTGCAGCAAGGCTCTAAGCCTGGTGCGATCCACCAGGGACGGCCCAATTTCCTAAAAACCAGCAGCCCCCTTTGCAAGTGAATAGTCTATGCAGCAAAGCAAGGCCCCACCCCAGTGACCTCACTCCCAGCATAAGCCACCAGCAAGGCCTTGACCTCATTGCTGATCAGTATGTGAAGCCCCAGCTAGGCTTCTGGCTGGGCAGTTGTGAGATCCTGCCCTTGGAGGATACTGGTACAGAGACCCTATTTCCATCACAACCCAGCAGCAGGGTCACCCCCACCCCGGGACATACCAGCAACAAGATCTCCTCCAAGGGCAGCCAGAAAGACCCTGTTACCATAGCAACCCATCAGCATGGCCCTACCCTGGAGCAGGCCAGCAGCTAAACCTCACACCCAGGAGAAGTCAACAGGGAGGGTGCACACCCCAGTACAAGCCAGAAGGGAAGTCTAACCTCCAGAGGAAGCAAACAGCTCAGCCCTGAAGCCCAGTGAAAGCCCAGAGCCCCAGCACAAAAAAGCTTGGGACAGTGTAGGACCAGAGTCAAATTCTCACATAAATACACCAAGTCACAAAAAAAAAAAGGCAGGAAAATGAGCAAAAAGCAAAAAAGGAGCTTGACTATAGAAAGTTACTATGGTGATAGGAAGGACCAAGGCATAAATTTAGAAGAGGATAATAGTGTCAAAATGGCTACATATGAAGCCTCAAAGAAAAATGCAATTTGGTCTCAAGGTCAAAAAGAATTCCTAGAAGAGCTTAAAAAAGATTTTCAAAACCAAATTAGAGAAGTAGAAGAAAAAATGGGAAAATAAATGAGAATGATACAAGACAATCATGAGAAAAATATTCAATAGCATGGGGAAAGATATACAAAAAGTTACCATGGAAAATAACTGCCCAAAAAGAGAATTGGCCAAATGGAAAAAGAAGTACAAAAGCTCAATGAAGAAAATAATTCCTTAAAAATTAGAATTGAACAAGTGGAAACTAATGACTATGAGATATCAAGATACAATAAAAGAAAATCAAAAAAGTAAAAAAAAATAGAACATGTAAAATTTCTCATTGGAAAAGCAACTAACCTAGAAAATAGATTCAGAAGAGATAATATAAGGATTATTGGACTACCTGAAAGCCATGACCAAAAAAAAAAAAAAGGGCCTGGACATCTTTCAAGAAATTATCAAAGAAAACTGAGTTGATATATTAGAATCAGAGGGCAAAATAGAAATGGAAAAAATCTACTTTCACAACCTGAAAGAGATCCCAAAAACAAAACTCCTAGGAACATCCTAGCCAAATTCATGAGCTCACAGACCAAGGAGAAACCATTGTAAGTAGCCAAAAAGAAACCATTCAAATATTGTGGAGCTACCATCAGTATTGCACAGGATTTGGCAGCTTCCACATTAAAGACCTAGAGGGCTTGGAATGTGATATACCAGAAGGCAAAGGAGTTAGGATTACAATAGAGAATCACTTATCCAGCAAAATTTAATATAATATTTTGGGGGTAAGGAAGATAGAAAGAAGAAAACAAAATTATTTGTATCAAAAATGAAAGGGGTGAACTCACCACCAAGGAAGAGGAAATTAAGACAATTGTGAGGAGCTATTTTGCCCAGTTATATGCTAATAAATTTGACAATTTAAATGAAATGGATAAATATTCACAAAAGTACAAATTATCCAGATTAATAGAAGAAGAAATAAAATATTTAAATAACCCAATCTTAGAAAAAATAAATTGAACAAGCTACCAATGAACTTCCTGAGAAATAATCCCCAGGACCAGATGGATTCACAAGCAAATTCTACCAAACATTCAAAGAACAATTAATCCCAATACTATACAAACTATTTGGGAAAAGTAAGTGAAGGAGTCCTACCATATTCCTTTGATGACACAAATACGGTGCTAATGCACAAACCAGGAAGAGCCAGAAAAGAGAAAGTTTGTGGAGGGCAATTTGAAACTATGCCCAAGGTGTTATAAATTTGTGCATACCCTTTGATCCAGCAATACCACTACTAAGTCGGTATCCCAAAGACATCCAAAAAAGGAGAAAAGGGCCTTTTTGTACAAAAATATTTATAACTCTTTCTGTGGTGGCTAAGAATTGGAAATCATCGGGATGCTCATCAGTTGTGGAATGGCTAAATATGCTGTGGCATATGTTTGTAATGGAATATTATTGTGCTATAAAAATAACAAGCAGGATGATTTCAGCAAAACCTGGACTTATATACGCTGATGCATAGTGAAGTGAATAGAACCAGGATAATGTTGTATTCAGTAACAGCAATATTGTTCGATGAAAAACTGTGAATGACTTCATTATTCTCAGGAATATAATGATCCAAGAAAATCCCAAAGGACTAAGGATGAAGTATACTATCTGCCTCCAGAGAAGGAGCTGATATTGTTTGAATACAGACTGAAGCATACTATTTTTCACTTTCTTTTTTCCTTTTATTTGACTCTTCTTATATAAAATGACTGCTATGGAAATGTTTACACAATTACACATGCATAACCTATATCTGATTGTTTACCATCTCAAGAAGAGGGAAACAGGGATAGAACTTGGAACTCAAATTTTTAAATAAAAATATTAAAAAAATAAAACAGGTAAAATAAAAAAGTATGCTCAGATAAAATAATTTCAGAGTTCATGAACATGGACTTGAAATGAATATTTTTTTTTAGTAGAAGATCAATGGTATGATTTTCTCTATATGCAGCTAAAATGAAGTGAAAGAGTAGGTTATGAAAAATGAGTAAATTGAGGAATTGGGATATTAGGGTGTTTGAGTAGCAGAGCAATAGTTATATGGAAGTCCCCTAGCAAGGTAGAGATAAAGTCAGATTTTCAACTCAAAGACGAATGGAGCATGTGCTGAACATTGGTAAACAACAGCTACCATACTCTTGCATTGAGGATAAATATAGATTAAATAAATCTTAAAACACCTTACTGAATAATGCAAGATGGAGCAAGAGATTGGAAGTAGCGATAGGAAGAAATGGTATTCTGACACCCTCATCACAACCATTAACAGGGTGGGGAAGAAGAAGGGTGGAGAGGAGAGGAGTTATGAGTAAAGGTCAACTATTTTTAGAAAAGTATCCAAGTTTTCTGTCTCATCAGAAGAGAGCCAGAAAGAATACCAGAAGTGGAAGGAGTTAAGTTAAAAACAAGTTTATTAACTACACAATAGGCACTTCAGAAAGCACAGTGGAAGGGATGTATAGTGGGACATTGGGAATGCTGGGCTGAGGGGGATAAGAGAAAGGAATAGGGCAGTGGGAGACAGGGAATCTGGTTTGTGCAATGATAGGGGTTCAGAATCACTGGGATTGGGAAGGGAATGACCATGGAGGATTCAGTTCAGGCAGATTATTAGTGGCCATAGAGAATTTCATTGAGAGAGGGAGGTGATTAGACTGTTTAGTGCACTCTCTTGATTTCCAACCTCATGGCAGGCAGTGATGTTGTGTTCCATAAGGCTTGGGACATCCAAAGCAAACACAACAAAAATCCTACATTATTCTAGATATTCTGTGCATGTTTGTGTGTGTGTGTGTGTGTGTGTGTGTGTGTGTGCGCAGTCATGTTTATATATAAAGAAAGTGAAACATATATACAAAACATTTTTTTCCTGCCCTAACACCCATGACTTCCTGAATATTGCTGCCCACATGGCCATCTTAGAGAATTTCAAGGACTAGAATTGTCCAAATGTTTTGATTATAGCTCATTCTACCACCTGCACATTGAAATAGAAATGATGCATACTTTTGAGAGAAATATATTATTCTTTTGTTGTCAATCTGACACCTTTCACCACCAGTAAAAGATGTTTCACATTTGAGGAAATACATATTCAGTTTGAGGTAATCTCCCACCAGATCATACATCCGGAGAATGAAGTAAAATCTCTATTCCAGCCTTTTCCATAAAGCGTCCTAATGTGTTATATTTAGGTAACATCAGCAAATGTGTTATGGTTTTATACCTCACTACTTTGTTTTAATTAAAATTGACTCAGAATGGAGTCTTCTATCACCCACATGAAACTGCCTTGAACTGCTTCCATTTATTCAGCCGTCTCAATCTGGTTGCCAGGCAACAAGGCTGCTTCTACATCCGTGGCTGTGCATTCAGCAGTATCAGCTCTACCATGATTCCATTTTTTCATTCTCTTCTTTCACAGAAAATAAAATTAAAAAAATAACGGCAACAACAAAGTAGTTCAAACTCTTCGCATCTTTTGTTGTGTCTTCTAACCAGGTGCTTCTGATGCTAGGATGTTCAATCTTTCTCTAGCTATTCTTCACTCATGACCTTCAATTTTCCAACATCCTGTATTTGCAAAGATACCTACCCTTTTTGGAATGCACTCCTTCCTAATGTTCACCTTATGGAATCCCTAACTTTCTTAAAAGCACATATCAGGGGCAGCTAGGTGGCACAGTGGATAGAGCACTGGCCCTGAAGTCAGGAGGACCTGAGTTCAAATCTGGCCTCAGACCAAACACTAGACACTTACTAGCTGTGTGACCCTGGGCAAGTCACTTAACCCCAATTGCCTAAAAATTTTATATATATATATATATATATATATTTAAAAGCACATATCAGGTCACATCCTCAGTTAACTTGTACTCTACTACCTTTTGAAATGTAAAGAAATACATATTTAATACTACTTAACTGAACACAAGGATTTAAGAGTCAAAAAGGACCTCAGTAGTCATCTTATCCAACCTACACCCCAACAGAATCCCCAACTAAAACTCAAAAGTAATCATCCAGCCTCTGCTTGAAGATCTTCAAAGAGATAGAATCTATCACCTCCCAGGTAGCCCATTTCATTTTTGGACAGCTCTAACTTTAAGGAAGTTGTTTTCTGTTTCTTGTTTTTTTTTTTTCCCCTGATACTAAATCTAAATTTGCCTTCTTGTAACTTCTATCCACTCTTCTTGGTTTTACTCACTGAGGCCAAAAAAAAGTGAAATTTCTCTTCCTTATGATAGCCCTTCAAATATCTTAGAATCACAACCATGACTCCACTGATTCTTCTCTTCCTCCAGCTAAATCACCTCCCTTCATTTAAATGATCTGCAGCTAGGTGGCACATTGGGTAGAGAACAAGGTCTGAAGTCAGGAAGAACTGAGTTCAAATCCAGCCTCAGACACTTACTACCTATGTGACCCTGGGCAAGTCATTTAACCCTGTTTACCTCAGTTTCCTCATCTGTAAAATGATCTGGAGAGAGAAATGGAAAAATCACTCTGTATCTTTGCCAAGAAAACCCAAAATGTGGTCACAAAGAATAGGACATGACCAAAACAACTGTATAGAATGTTGAACTTGGAATAAGAAAGACATAAGTACAAATTTTGTCTCAAACACTATTATATGACTCTGGGCGAGCATTTAATTTTTTTGTACTTTAGATTCCTCATGTGTAAAGTAAGAGAGTTGCACTTGATAGTTTCAAATGTTCCTTTGATTTCTAAATCCATGATCCTAAGAAAATGATTTAAAAAAATTAAATATCAGTGACTTTAACCCAAATCTCAGGCAAATTTC
This sequence comes from Phascolarctos cinereus, assembly GCF_003287225.1. Taxonomy (NCBI): domain Eukaryota; kingdom Metazoa; phylum Chordata; class Mammalia; order Diprotodontia; family Phascolarctidae; genus Phascolarctos; species Phascolarctos cinereus. The sequence continues at coordinate 396,355,669 of NW_027555958.1, read as the reverse complement.
GGAAAGTTGGATATTGATCTATTAACAACTACTTTGGCTCCAGGCATTCAAACAGTGCCAAGTCAATGAAATTATCTTATTGTTTAGTACAAATCTCTCCATAATTGTTATGAATAATATGAATTGTTTTATGAAATTACCAAAATTTAGGTAAATTATATTTATAGAATTCCCTTATCTACCAATTTACTCTCTCAAAAAAGGGAATAATATTTATCTGTAATAATTTGTTCTTGAATTTGTATTGTTTCTTTGTATTATTATTTCCTTTCTAGGTATTTTAGTAGTCATAATAGTAATTATTTCTCCTAGAATATTCCCAGGACTCAAAGTCAAGCTCATTGGCTATAGTTTCAAAAGTCTGTTTTTTTCCCTTCTTGAAAATTGGGACAATGTTTGACTTTCCACAGTTTTGGAGTACCACTCTCATTTTCTATGACCTTTCAAAATTATTGACAGTATATTAGGAATGGCAGGCATGCCTTGCCACATATATTTTGTTGTTGTTGTTGCTGTTGTTCAGTCATTTCAGTCAGGTCCAACTCTTCATGACACCACTTAGGGTTGTCTTGGCAAAGACAATGGAGTGGTTTGCCATTTCCTTTTGCAGCTCATTTTACATATGAAGAAACGTGGGCAAATATGATTAAGTGACCTGCCCAGAATCACACAGCTAGTAAGTGTCTGAGACCAGCTTTGAATTCATGAAGATCTACTTGACTTTAGGCCTAGAACTCTCTCCACTCTGCCATCTAGCTATAGTACAAGACAAAACAATTTAAAATACTCCTGTTGATCTTTGCTTAAGTGTTAACCACGACGCTTCCCTTCAATGGATCTCCTATTTTTTCACAGGAATATATCTTCTTAATATACAATCTGCTTCCTTCTCAGTCCAGCCTTTTACCTAACTTGTTTGGCTTTTTTTTGTTGTTAAAGCATACTAACCCAGAGCCATATTTTAGCCCTGTGTTCTATTTCGCCAATCCCCAGTGGCACCTATGTGCAATTTGCCTCTTACTATTAGCATCTCTAATCTCTTTTCCTTGGTGCCTAAACTTCTGCATTTGTCTATAGATATTTTGAGATGATGATTTTATTACTGGCTCCTGTTTTGGATTTTGTTTCTTGTCAGTGTGTTTAATCTTCTAATTTTTTTTTCCTTACTGTAATCTATCTACTATCTAGCTTGGGATAAGTGTATATAGGTCATACACACACACACACACACACACACACACATATACACATACTTTTCATATATATACATTATATATACATATATATATACATATTTACATACACACATTTGTCTAGATAGAGATAGGTAGATAGATAGATAGATAGATAGATAGATAGATAGATATGCAGTTTTCTTCCTCCCCCATTCTTTTTTAGTTCAAAGCCTTCTAAATAGGGTTAAAAGACACCTGGCAAATGCATTCTTTCCAGCCCTTGCTAGATATACTCTGTCCATGCTCATCCCTAAATTTTAAGCCGTGTTCCAGAAGTCCAATTCCTATTCTCAGACACAATTTTCTGAACCTGATGTTGACATGCCATATCTACTTTTTTCCCTCTCTCCTGCAACCTTTTCTTACAATGAGTGATAGTAATGAAAACACAACCTATGCCCCTCAGGTTTTGAAGTTTCTGCACAATCTTTTACAAAAAGTTTTTGATCCCTTTTGGCCATTTGTATCCACCTGGATCACCATAAATAACTAATTTTGATTTTGATTAAAATCTTGGGAGCTTCTCTTTTATAACATTCATGCTCATCCCAGAGAAATATTAAATCTCTATATTATTGCATTCAGTTTGACAAATAGCTAACTCACTGACAATAGCCATTACTACTTTCCACTTATTTTTCTGACCCATACTGAATGATCTCTCACTTGATAGCTTTTAAGCCTCTTTTCTCAGGTGAAAAAAAAAATAGCTCTTTTCTCCTTATAGTAAACAGTTCATTTAAGAAGAAACCTCATGGGGTTCCTTCTTATTTTATTTTATCTAACGGGGTAACTGGGTGGTATAGTGGATAGAATACTGGCCCTGGAGTCAGGAGGACCTGAGTTCAAATCTGTCCTCAGATACTTGTCATTTACTGGCTGTGTGACCCTGGGCAAGTCACTTAACTCTATTGCCTAGCCAAAAGATAAATAAATAATGAATGAGTGAACAAATAAGTAAATAGTTTTTATTGTATACACATGTTTATAGTTAAGAACCTCTGACATACATGTATACACATAAGTATGTAGATTTGTATATATAGCCCCTTAATGATTACATGTGTATATGTGTATGTCTCTGTGTATTACCCAGGACCTGTGAATTTATATAGATAGATAGGTTGTTGGATGATAAATAATAAGCTATATCAATATGATTGATTTCCCTTGTAATTCTATGTCTTTTATTTTATGGACTTTTTTTTGGTTTTTAATTTTTTTTTTAATTTTTAGGCAGTTGGGGTTAAGTAACTTGCCCAGCGTCACACAGCTAATAAGTGTCAAGTGTTTGGTCTGAGGCTGGATCTGTACTCAGGTCCTCCTGACTTCAGGTCCAGTGCTCTATCTACTGCACTACCTAGCTGCCTATTTTATGGATTTTTAAACATTCTGAGAAGGGGTCCATAGGCTTCACCACACTGTCAAAGCGGTTAATGACACTCACAAAAAGGTTAAAAATACATGCTCTAAGTTAACAGATGTCTTTTTTCCTTTCTTCTCTTTTTCCTACATATAATACTTCAACTCCCCAATTTTCTGACACATCTTTTCCTCTCGCTTTGAAAACTCATGTTCATTTCCTACAGGAATATGCTATTGTCAACAACTGCTCAGTGAATCTTTTCACTTTCTCTTCCACGAAGGAAAGTAAGCAGCGCTTGGAATACAGATATCAGTCACTTATCAGAAGCAAACATAGAAATATGGCAAACTCAATGGAAACTACTGTAAGATTTTCATACTATGAAATATTTACTGAGATTTTCCCCCTTGACTGTTCCTTTAAAAATAACCTCTATACTTTTAATTGTTTAGACCTCACCACTAAATGTCTCCTCAAACCTTTTGTGGTTACTTTTCTGCTCCTAAGAACCTGCCAGCCCCAACAATTTTCATTTTCTTAATAGCAACAAACCCATAACATGCTTCTGCTCCCTTCTTCCCAGAGTTCAAACCTCCTATCCATTTCACAAATTTACTTACCAAGCAAATTCACTCTACTAATTTGCCTTACTTTCCAATTATTTCAACTTAAATCATCTGTCTTGCCTTGCCAAATACCTTCACCTTTTCCTTCTTCTTCATTTTTTTTCTGGCTAGGCAATGGTGTTAAGTGACTTGCCCAGGGTCACACAGCTTGTAAGTGTTATGTGTCTGAGGTCTGATTTGAACTCAAGTCCTCCTGATACCAGGGCCGGTGCTCTATCCACTGCACCACCTAGCTGCCCCACCTTTTCCTTCTTCTTGACTGTCTCTTTAGACACTTTTCTTTAATACTTTATAACCTTGCCCCCTTCCTTTAACCTTTTCTCACAAAAGTAAAAAATGGTGTGGAAGTTGATTTCCTTAAATTTTTCCTTCAATTTTCCCCAGAATTCTAAAAATTTTTCCTTCCTTCCTTAAATCTTTGGCATTCAAAAGTTCAAATTATATAGCTATAGCTATACATATAATATATATATACATATATACTTATATATGTCTATATAATCTATTCTGCATACATATATATTTATATACATATATATATATATATATATAATCTATTCTATTTCAGATCTAGTCTATTTTATCCTCTTCTTTCTCTCATAGAAGGTGAAACTATGCACTTTCAGCTATTTATCTGGGTATATGTTGTATACTCCTAGAACTGCATGAATCATAATTGAATATGAACTCCCTGAGGTCAAACAATTATTATTTGTTTGCTTTTGGTTCATCTCTAGTCCCTAGCATCAATGCTTTATACATAATATATGTTTAATGTATATTATATTGAATTCTTCACTTTATCTGAATCATCATTATAATGGTTAATCTCATCATATTCTAAACCCATGACTTATTTTTTTCTGTTCTGGCAACTGTAGGATTTGGGGGATTTTTGCCATTTTTTATCTCCTAATTCAGGATAGCTAATGATTTTGTTGTATAAATAAAATACAAAGCACATAATTTTGTGAAGATTAAGAAAGAACAGAGACATGGAGAGGAGAGACAGAGAATTATTTAGCATGCCTACCAAGAAAGATTTACTTCTTGATGTTAAATGGTCATAAACCTCTTGTCTCCAGCATCCCTATTTCACATCCCATCCCTAAGCCAGTCAAGGTCATGATTCCAACAGTCTATGAGATGTTTACATTCCTTTCTCTGCTCATGTAGGGATTAATGGAATTGTTCACAGCGTTTAAAGAAAGATGCTCTCTCTCTCTCTCTCTCTCTCTCTCTCTCTCTCTCTCTCTCTCTCTCTCTCTCTCTCTCTCTCTCTTTCTCATTCTTTTCCTTCTCCCCCTCCCTCCTTACACAGATATGTGGCTGTATATAAATACATATATACTTATATATACACGTACATGTTTATACCTGATTATATTCAGATACAGCACTAGATAAATCATTTAATTTACTAGCCTGAGAAAAACCAAGCAGAATAGAAAAAAAAAACCAATGAATATATCTTCCAATTGAGTCTACCATTCCACTCATGGTATCTTTTATGAGGCAAAACTGAATACATTTCATTTTAATTTCTACGTTGAAAATAGCATCATTTCACAAGAGAAGTTGTGTACATGTTGAATTGAATTGTGGATTTCATTTGTAGTTCATTATGTGACCTTTATCTTTCTGAATTCCAATTTAAATTGAATATAGAAGAGGATAAGTAAAAATGTGCAGCAGAAATGTGTTTTAAATTAAAAGAGAACTAAAGAGATTTAAAATAAATAAATAAAACATACTTTGAAAAATGAGTTTGTAAATGTCTTCATCTCACTTAAAAATCTAAAGAAATACAGTAGTTTCAATTTTTTTTCAGAATAATTGATAGTCTCAAACAATAAGTAACTGTCATTTATATTCATGCATAAAGAACTATTTTTCATTTAAAGAAGTACCCCATGGATTTACTGGTGACATTAGAGTTTATTAAAATGAATTTACTTTTTTATATAAGTACTAAATTGACTAGCCTAGAATATGAGTATAATGAGCTAGACCAGTTTTGGCTACTCTCTTCATGGATATCATTAGGAAACATTCACATTAACCTACATAACTATCCTCCCAATCAAAATTCTTCAGCAGTTAACAAACTGGGCAATATAAAACATTTGGTGCAGGAGAGCATGTCATGTTTACTATAAATTAATATTAATAATTATAAAAATAGTAGTGGTGGTGATGATGATGGCTAATATTTCTATTGTACCTACTATGTGCCAGACACTGTGCTGAGCTCTTTACAGTTATTATCTCATTTGATCCTCACAACAGCCCTGAGAGGTAGGTGTTATTATTATGCCATTTAACAAATGAGGAAATTGGGGCAACAGACATTAGAGTCATAGAGCTAGTAAGTGTTTGAAACTGAATTTGAACTCAGGTTTCCTTACTAAGTCCAGGGATCTATCTACCATATCACCTTGTTGCATTGTCATCGATAGCAATCCCTAACACTGGTACAATGTTTTAATGTTTGCAAAGCTCTTTACGTACATTAACTTGTTTGAAACTCACAAATCTGTCTATCATTCATTCTTTCTATCTATCTGTCTATCTATCTACCTATCTCTGATGTTTATTCTCATTTTGAAAGTGAGAAAAAATGAGGCTCAGGGGGTTTGTGACTGACCAGTTATAACACTGCTTATTTCAGAAATACAACTCTCCAGCCCACAAGTCCAATACTCTATTCATGGAATCATTGATGTAGAGCTCAAAGGAACCCTAGAATCCATCAAATAAAACTCCCTCATCTCACAGTTGAGAGAGGTTACAGGACTTGGCCACAGTCACACAACTAGTAAATTCCTATAGGAAGATTTGAATTCAGGTGTTCCTGACTCAAGGTCAGAGATGCATCCACTATACCATAAACTTCCTCTTATCCTGGAAGAACTATTTCCTGGGAGTTCAGTTGTCATTGGCATTTTTTTTTTTACTTTTTAAAATTTAACTTCAACAGTAACTCTCCCCCCAATAAACTACATGAGTTAATTATTTAATAATGTGTATTTATATATGCACTTTCTCTTTTTTCTCTCTCTCTACACATATACAACCATATGTATACATACTGTATATATATGTACACATATACATACAGAAATACTTGCATATGTATCTGTGCAGCACACTCATAACACATATATAGATATGCACACACATATGAAATATATATCATATATCCTAGCTCTGGACTATGTATTATGGTATTTATGATATATCACCATATCTATATGTACATACATATAGTATGTATATGTAATATATACTGCATTACGTGTTTTATATGTATGGATAATGGAACTGTATATATGCATTATCCTATTTTACAATTTTAGATTTAGTCTTTCTGTTTTCTTTTCCTTCTCTCATAGAAGTTGATATATATATATGGATATATGTGTATATCCATGTATATGTTTATATAATGTGTGTGTATTTCTCTCCCTCTCTCTGCCTTTCAGTAAACTAATTTCCTTCAAGACTAGATCAAGTGTCACCTCATTAATGAGGCCTCAACAGATACCTGAACTGCTTGTTCTTTCTCCTTATTCAAATTACCTGGGTACCTATTTTACCCCATCCCACCATCATCAATGAAATGTAAACTCCTTGAGCAAAGCGACCAATTAGTTTTTGTTTTTGTAGCCCTAGCATCAAACACAAGGCTTTGAATATAACAGGTATTTAATAAATTTTGTTTTCAAGCCTTGAATTTAAAGGACATGTCATTTCATTTTTAAACAACTTCAAACATTAGTAATTATTTTCTAATATTGAACTCAACTCTCCCTTCCAGTAAGATCTCCCCTACTTTTGCCCTCTGAAAATATACAGATTAAATCTAATCCTCTTCCTGTATGACAACCCTTCAAACTTTTCCAGAGAGCTCTCATGGCCTTTCTAAAGCATCTCTGCTACAAACTAAATATCCACAGTCCCTTCAACTATAGAATTGCTTGCATGAGCTGATTTCCAAGCTTAGTCAAAATGATTTGTTTATATAAAAACAACTGTAGAGGATTTTTGGAAAAGTCAATCTTGTAGAAGTGATGAAATGCTAACATCATATTTTCAGGAAAATTTTGGTTAAATAGTTAAGTTTAATGAAAAAAATTTCAAGTCTCAAAGTTTTTGAACAAATGAAAAAATAATACCTTAGATAACATGTAATTAATTATATTATAACATGTAAATTGTAATGATGAGAAATAAAAAAGGGGAAATAAAGTGGACAACATTGTTTAAATTAAAATATTCAGGATAATAAAGAATAATTTTCTAGGGTTCTTTAAGGGCATCTTCAATTTCTTGCTTCCCCAAACCATTTCTCTTCATTAAAACTGGCTTGTCATTCAGGTGAAGAAAACAGGTCAAAATTTTCATAAGCTAAAGCTGCACAGAATTCTTAAAGGTTGATTATGGGTTTTTGCTGAACATTCAGCGGTATTTTTCCTTGGGCTTTTATGCTACAATGAATTTTCTGAGTCTGGCACTTTAGAAGGTCCTACTACCCTTATCATTAGTGGAGAGATCTTTAGACTGAAAACAGAACAAAGAAAACAAAACAAAATCATAGCCTAATAGCTCAAGAGAATAATGTTAGCAAATAAATAGTATCAATGAAAGCTTTTGAAAAGCTCTTCTAAATGTGTTTCCAAGCTACAATATTCACTTGAGAATCGACAGTATGAAGAGGGAAGAAAACGAAAAAAACCATATTACTAAGTGGTAAAAGATAGATTTTTTAATAACTTAAACATTGGTTTCAAAATAGGGCAGAAATGAAGTTGATGACACAGCAAAGTCATAACTAGGACTTTGGGCATTGATTGGAATAAATTCAGTTGAGGAGGGACAGATCAGTAGAGCATACTCCATGTGCCGCAATCAAATTTGGGGATGGAGGGAAGGTCACTTTCCCAGAAAGTTCAGCCAGGTTGCAATAGTGGCAGGAGATGGGTTTGCAGGGAGGAAGTCTAGGGCTGCGCAAGTTATTTTATAGTAATCGGGGCTGGTAGAGAATTGCAAGGGCTAAAGGCCAACCTTAGAGAAGAAAAGTTAACACCACCTAGTTTTGGTACTGCAACAGGCGTGTCAAAAGAAAATGGAGTTTTATCAAATTTCTTAACATATACACTGAAAACTAATAGAAAGCAAGAGATAGAAGTTCACGTGTGTGGATGATATATGAATTGTATCTGAGGAAGTAAATATGACTCCTATCAAGGCATTCACATATAATTGATGATCTTATCACATGTTATTCTTGGAAGAAAAAGACCTTTGGATTAGCTTGCATGAGAACAGATCACAAGCTGGTTGACTGTCTCGAGTTTCTGTGCATATCACTTAAATAGTTGGATTGTTTTAATAATTCCACTTGTCATAATATCAGTTTTTTCAACCTCTAAAATTTAAATGAACTCTGTATACTGCTGTTTAAAAATCTTATTTATTTTTAACATTCTTTAAAAAATGTTTTGCAAGAGGTATAGAAATTTATCCTACTCTACAGGAAAACAGAAAGGGAAGGGGATAAGAGAAAGAGGGGGGTGATAGAAGGAAGGGCAGATTTGGGGAAGGAATATTCAGAATGCATGCCATCTTGGGGTGGGGAAGGGGAGAGATAGGGAGAAAATTTGGAACTCAAAATCTTGTGGAAGTGAATGTCAAAAACTAAAAATTAATTAATTTTAAAAAATAAAAAAATTTGCATTCCAAATTCTGTCCATCCCTGTGACCCCTCTACTACTCATTGAAAAGGCAAGCTAATTATACATGTAAAATCATGCAAAACATATTTCCATTTTAGCCATATCATAAAAGAAAGGCAAGCAAAATAAAGAAAGTTAGAAATTTATACTTCAGTTTGCACTCAGATTTCATTAATTCTCTCTCAGGAAGTAGATAGCATTTTTTATTATGAATCATTTGGAACTGTCTTGGATCATTTTATTGATCAAAGTAACTTAGTCTTTTATCATTATTACAATATTGCAATATTATCATCATTACAATATTGCTGTTACTACGTAAAATGTTCTCCTGGTTCTGTACACTTTACTTTTTAATCATGAACTATGTATACTTCAATGGATCAATCATCTAACTGTTCTCCATCCCTACGCTATCAGTGTAAATCATAAGCCATTTTCAGCTTTGCAACCCAAGGGATTCTTGTCCATATTGTTCCTTTTGTCTTCTATAGGGAATCTAGCCAATATGTAGAAGGCTGTTCTCACATTCATATAATATTTGACAAATTCCAAGGTAACTTATCCCCTGCTGTGGTTACTTGATGTGCCACCCTCCTTTTCTGCTCATGTAGGTCCTTAATGATGTCTTTTATGTTACTTCTTATGCTTTGGTATATATAAAAAACTTAGCAGCCTGCATTTATTTTTATCAACCTCTCTTCAAATCAGCAATTAAACTGGACATTTGTAGCTTATAGCTTAGCTTTCAATCACACTTTCAGTGGGAATAACCAATTAGCACTTACATGCTAACTGCCTTTCAAGAATGCTATAAAAATCAGAATATAAAAATGAAATATAAAGGATAATTTCTTTGGATATGTGTCACCAGATGGCTTGTGCCTTCCTTCTTGTACGTACATGCAATCACTGAATTGATCTATTGAGAGGATAATGATTTTTTCATCGTGTTAATGACTCACATTTGCTCAGTTGCTAAAATCTTCAGGGCAACTTATCTGAGATTGGTCACTAAATAATGTCTCAAAGTATCATTATATCAATTTATACTGTTTTTTGCATTTGTTGAGGAGTAAATATGATTATAGCTAGTAGGATGTAAGCTTTTTGAGAACAAGTTATCATCATCATCATCATCATCATCATCATCATCATCATCATCATCATCATCATTGTAACTATCATTTGCCTTTATTTCTGGGTCCCTAGAAGAGAATCGGACTATTTTAATAATAGACAACATTTACATTATGTTTTAAGGTTTGAAAAGCACTTTACACATGTTATCTCATTTTATCTTCACAAAACCAATGGGAAATAGGTACCATTATCACCCCCATTTTAGAGATAAATAAACTGAAATAGATCATAATTGAGTTACTCAGATTAACACAGCTTAGTAAATGTCTGAAGCCATATTTGAACTGGGATCTTCCTGATTCTAGGTTCCTGATTCTAGCACCTTCTCTACTTCATCAACATAACCACCTCATATTAATCAAAAGTTTAATAATTACATGTCTGATATTAAATTACAAATGTATATAGTATTTCTTTCAAAATATTTGACAAATAAATCAAAGTAGTACAATGTAGTGGGAAGGGCACTCACTTTAGGGTTGAAAAATGACATGAATGCTTGTGTCATTGAGAAGCTATGTGCTCAGGGAAAGGCTCATTTTTAAAATTATAGAAAAAAATGAGCTGCAAAATAGAAGTCCATCATGCTGTCATTACCCCTTAACATGTTACTTTAACTTGATGATATCACAACAAAAATATAATTGAAAGCAATACCATTTTCATATAATCAGACATGAATATAAGGTACGCTTTTATAAATTTAACATTTAATTATCAAGTTGTTGTCTTCCTTTTACTTGCTTTCTACAAAAAAGGAGGAGAAACAATTTAATCATGATATTAAAAAATTCATCAGGATAGCTAGTTACTCCTTTCACAAAGCTGACTATCTATCCTTTTATCCTTTTCATTAGCAGCTTCCACTTTCTTCAAAGGACTTTAACACATGAAAGGGATTTGAGTAGATATGGAGATAGTAAGGAATCAGCTTCAACATTTGTAATTGTGGGTCAGTCTCTGTCACAATTAATCTTTCCGGTCTTCTGTTGGTGTATTCTATGTTGCTTCTGAATATTCTCTTTTATCTCACTTACGCTTAGTGCTCTGCAACTTATTAAAAAAAACATTTAAAATTTCTTGACTGTTACTGTCCTTTTAATTTGGAAAAAAATGCTCTGGATTTGATGAATGTGAGTATCTGCATGTATGCTCATGTACACATATGCATTGCATAGGGAATGTGGGTATATATTCCCACTATTGGAAATACATTGATAATATATTGGAAGTACACTGGGAATATGATCAAGACTCTTCTTTTGGAAGTCAATCACTATACTCTTTTTAATATTTTCCCTCTGTAGGATTTCTATAGGTTCTAGAAAGAGAATGTCATTGTTTCCTGTTTCCATGAGAGTAGGAGTTACCTTTCTCCTTCCAATAAAATGCCAATAATGAGCACATTTATATCCCCCAGGAAACATAAAATATAAATGTTCATACTTCTGCATGCAATCAGTAAAGTACAGTTGTCATGTAATTATGCCACACACATACATTCTATTTTGCCTTCTTTCCCTCACAAAGTTATTATGTTCTCAGATGGATCATCAACTCATTTATAGATCACTGTATTATGCCACTTCATCATGTGAAGTCCTAAATACCTTAGGCTTTTTATTTCATAAGCAATCAAAACACATTCTCATTTAAACATATGGTCTAAAACAGCATGATACAATATATGCAATTACGTATAACTATTTGTGAACCTTTCAGTTGCTAAGCACTAGACTAGGAGTTGGATGACCATCACCTTAGAGCCTATTTTGTTTGTCTGCTCATTTGTTTTTACATGTGGCAATAGGTGAGTTACTTAACCTCTGTAAGCCTTGATTTCCTATTCTATGAAATAAAAATGATATCTTCCCAAATTATCTGATGGCATTGCTGTAAGGATCAAATAAGATGATGTAAAAGTGCTTTGAAAAATTGTCAAGGGCTCTACAAGTGTAGCTTTTCAGCAACCAGTCATCAAAATTCCTTCAATTTTAATAATTTACTTAATCATTCTGGGTCACCTCTGTTAATCTATGATATACACACATAAATGACATTTCTCTTATTTGTGGCCACAAGAAGTTCTATCCTAAGACTATAAGTTACAGAGAAGATGCCATAGCACACTGGTAGAAGAAGTTCCTTATCAAGAGGTCACTACATTGATGAAATCACAGATATATGAGGGGGAAAAAAGAGACTAAAATCAAGACAGATAATTAACATTCCCAGCTATCTTTGGAGAGATTGTGAAAATGCTTTTATTTACACTTATGCTAACTCACTCACGACCCAAGCGCATCCAGAGTTCCCTTGACATTCACTCTTCTTCCTTGGATAGAATTTTTTAGGTGATCAGAAGAACTGTGTCATTCTGATATCCAAAATATCTGTAGGGTCTTTCATCACTGCTTTCTAAATATTGATATTTCTGTGGGAAATTAGGACAGTAGAATCCAGAGCCACAAATAATTACAGGGCATGTGTCATGGCAGCTATATCCTAACCCCTCTCCCAATGCAAGTTAAGTTAGTCATTCCATAAAAGGTATTGAAACAATTCCTGAGAATCTATTGGCATCACTTTCTAGTCTTTGGAGTACAGAACAGTTATAAAGAGCTCCAGGCATTTTCTGATGCTTGGCTGGCAAACCACAATGGGGAAATCAGGCAAGTGAGATTCACTCAGCTGAATTCGATTAGGGCATCCTCAACTCATATCTTTGTTGAATAACCTTCTGCTATAATCTCGTTTTATTTGATGCTGAATAACCTACAAGTGTCTAATTATGTTCCAATATGAACATAAACTACCAGGGCACTTACCTGGGTTAGGTCTAGCCCCAGACAACATGCTAACCTCCACTTCTCCCTAATACCCAATAGCTTTAACCTCTGTAACTCAAAGCTCAAGTCCCTTCTCAGCATAGACTAACATTACTAAACTGTCAAAGGTTCCATGGCTTTTGTCACTATCATTATCACTCTCATATCCACAGGGAGCACTGAGGCACCACAATCAGCATACCCTGACTTAGCTTAATCATTCATGCATTAATATTAATTCAGAAGGTCTCTGGTTTAGTGTACATAGGATCAATAAACTAAATCTTGGGAGGGATCTCAGGGACCATAGAGTCCATAGCTCTTAATGATGAGGAAACTGAATCATAGCGAGGTTACATAATTTTCACAAGATCACAAAGGTAGTAAATGTCACAGGCAGGATTTAAACCCAGATCATCTGACTCTAGAACTTCTCACCATGCTAGTAAGTGTCTAGAACCAGATTTGACTTCAAAAATTTGACCTCAAAAAGTCTCGAAACTCCAGGTCTGGTGCTCTATTAACTCTACCACCTGGATGTATCTAGTAAAAACAAGATAGCAACCAAATTTTTTTAAATTTGTGCCATCTCTAAAAGAGCAATCACAGTGCCTTTCTTATAAAATCCATGCCGTTGTTGGACTGGCTAAGCTCACCACACAGAAAAATAGCTTTAAACTCCAGATTGAACACTAGCTACTATCCTGAGGAGAAAGAACAATTGGTAAACCTACCACTTCTTTGTGTGTTTATCCTTCTTTCTTCAATCCTATAACATTACTAGTAGTAAGATATGATGCTTACATAGTATTTTCATGTTTGTGAATCACTTTTCATACACCCTCTAATTTAAGCCTTACTACTTGTAGGATCTAGAGCAAGATATTTTATTCTTTGTACTTAGTTTCCTCATCTATAAAATGGAGGGTTGTAGTCTAGCTCTAAATCTGTGATCTTGGGAATAAGCCTGTGAAGTACGACAATATTTATTAACTCTATTTTACAGATGAGAATCCTGAGGTTCAGAGAGTTTAGTTGAATAAAAGTTCACTGTCATGCTACAAATAAATTGAGGTTCAAGTCCTCCTAACTCTAAGCCAAATACTCAGTATTTAGTAAATAAATATGTGTTTGAATTTAGATTTAAGAGTAAGGAAAAATAAGTTTGTCCTATATTCGATGCTTATTAGTAATGTAATGCTAAGAAGTCATTTTAACTTCTCCAGTCGTCAGATTTTCCTTATGTAAAATATAGGATGTTGTGATCAACTGTACAGCTCTTTATGTGTGTTAGTATTATTTAGGCCAATAATTCAATCTCAGTTAGCCATTTCCATGGAATTACAGGATTTGAGAGTTAGGTCAGACTTCATTAAACATCTAGTCTAAACCATAAATAAAAATATTTCCATTAAAATTGAGAACATGCTCTCCTGATTGGTAACTCTCTGTCAGTGACCATCATTTTAGGAAGGACTCTTAGCCATACTTTAGCTCATGCCTGATCTCCCTCTCCAGATTCCTTCTCTTCTTTCTCCTCATTTGCTACTTCAGAGCCTCACTTCCTCTTCTCTCTCTTCCTATTTTAACTACTCTTCTCTCCCAGGTTCCCTAAATGTGTTATCCCATTAGAATGTAAGGTCCTTGAGGGTAAGGGCTGTCTTGTTTGTTTTTATTCGTGTCTCAAGCATTTGGTATAGTTTCTAACAGAGTAAGTACTCAATACATTTTTCAACTGTCTTTATCTCTCTCTCTCTCTCTCTCTCTCTCTCTTTCTCTCTCTCTCTCTCTCTCTCTCTCTCTCTCTCTCTCTCTCTCTCTCTTTCTCTCTCTCTCTCTCTCTCTCTATCTATCTATATCTCACACCTGCTGAGGGATCATCCAAATTCTTCTTGAAGTTCTCCAAGGAGGGGGAACATACCACTTTTGTACACAATCTATTTTACTTCTGGGAAGCTCTAATTATCAGGAAGTTCTTCCTGACCTTGAAAATAAATTGCCCTTTTTTGCAATTTCCACTCATCATTACTATTTCTGCCCTCTGTTGTCAAATGGAGCTAATCCCTTATCCCCCTAGAAACTCATCAAATACTTCAACACAGCTACTAATTCTCCTGCTGAATCTTGTCTTATCCAGGCTAAATATTCTCAGTTCTTTCAACCATTATTCATTAAAATTACACATACACAAACATACACACACACATATACACACATATATCCTACTAGTATGTGTGAGGTACTATACTACGCACTTTATAAACATTATCTCATTTGATCCACACAACAATCTGTAAGGTAGATGATTTTATTATTGCCATTTTACAGTTGAAGAAACTGAGGCAGACAGAGGTAGAAGGATTTGCATAGGGTCAGATAGCTAGTAAGTGTCTGAGGCCCTTTCTGACTCCAAGTCCAATATAAAAGAGACTCAAGTACCTTCACCATCCTTATGTTCTTTACCCTCCTCTGGGCATTCTACAGCTTACCAATGTCTTCTTTTACATGTTGCAATCAAGAGGTGGAGTTGTGAATACAGAGTTGGTCTCTTGTAGAATCAGAAGACCCAGGATTAAGTCCTGCCTTTGATACTTACCTTTGATGCATGATACTTTTATACATGACCCTGGACAAATAAGGTATCATTTTAATGTCTCCACCAGCTCTCTCACTTATACTGAAGAATAGTAACCAACCGGAATTTTTAAAGACAGTGTCTTCCTTGAGAGTTTCCTACACCAAGGAAATCATGTGTTTACTAAAATGTGTGTGTATGTGTGTGTGTGTGTGTGTGTGTGTGTGTGTGTGTTTGTATGTGTGTATGTGTACATCAGAGTTAGACTAATAACTGAGCTCAGTTTTTTTCAGGATTATCCAGACCCTTGTAATTTTCCTGTAACAGTGACCATGTTCTCTTTGTAACTTAGGCTTCCAATCAAGCCTGGGGCATTTAGCTTACTACTAAATATGCAGAACAATATTTTTTCTCCAGTTTGGTGGACAGAACATTGAACACAATTTGACAGACAAATTTGGTGCCTGAGAGTCATAATGGAGATGGATTTATGACGTTTTGTTTTGTGAGAGACATATGGGAAAAGAAAAGCTAGAAACATGTAGGAGAAGCTGGCTAATCAACATGTCTCTGATTCCCAGCTTTTCTCCCAAGAATCTTCAGAGAGAATACTTCCTCTTGGTCAAGATTGGTTCTTGGCTTGGGGTGAGATATTGTCTTGTTTTCAATCTAAAAGCTTATTCACTGTTACATATTTTCTGATACATAGTAATCTGTAGAACTTCTATTTCTGGGACTTCCAGGAGGCAAGATGGCACAGTAAGAAGTAAATCATTGCAGCTCTCCATATTCACCTCTAAGCATCCATAAAATAGTGCCACAGTAGAAGCTAGCAAAAAGATGGAGTGGTCTTTAACCCAAGAGACTTGAAGGATCAGCGAGAAAGGTCTGTCTTATTCAAGTAAAAGGGGAACATATTCCAGGACAGGAAACACCCCAGAAAGCCAGCAGCAAGCAGCACCTCAGCAAACCAGTAGGAGATCCTGAGCCCTAGTGTGGTGGAGCAGGAAAATATCAACAGCAAGACCCCCCCACACTCCCATGTGCTTAAACATAGCAAGGGGAACCAGCAGACCTCAGCTCTCAGAACCACTATGTGCTTCAGTGTAGACCCTGGTGGGTAGCATTCTGTGATGGCCAGACCTCCAAATGCTTGTAGCATCAGTGGGCCAGCAAGTACCCTCCAGTGGCTGGTCCTCCACCAGCTTCAGCACATCTCTGTGAAAATGGGGGAAAATCCCACTTGGCCTCAGCACAGACCAGACACCACCACTAGGAATCCAGCTCAGCACCGGGTAAGCTGCCAGACCTTATAGCCTACAACAGCACCAACCTGCCCACCTCCCCCACAGCACCTCCTCAGCACAGCACCAGAATGGAAAGTCCTGGGGGCAGAGCCAAGATGGCACAGTGAAAGCAGTGACTTGCTTGAGCTCTCCCCCAAACCCCTCCAAATACTCATAAAAAATGGCTCTAAACAAATTCTAAAGCAGCAGAAACCACAAAAAGACAGATTGAACCAAATTTCCAGCCCGAGACAACCTGAATGATTGATCAGAAAGGTATATCTCACCGGGCTGGGAGTGGAGTACAGTGCTGTGTGGGCATGTAGGCCGCAGAGCCTGGAGCAGGCCTCAGAGGACTGAATTGCAGGCAGCTGTGACAGCTTCCAGACTTCTCAACCCAGGAACATCTAAGACAACTTACAAGGTCAGTGGGAAAAGTTTGTTTCTGCAGTGCTGAGAGAGGAATGCAGGGTCTCAGCTCCATTCCCCAAGAGCGTGGCCCTGGAGAGGCAGCTGCCTCCTGAGCTTCTGGCCCACAGACTGAGGGGGGAATCCAGTGGCTGATCGGAGGGGGATTGCAGGGATCTCTTTGCCAGTGCTGAGGCAGGAATCTCTTGCTTTGCCCGTGCTTGGATCTGGGTCACAGTTCTGGGTGGTGGTGCTGGGGTGAGGAGGAACGCTGGCACAGTGGAGCTTGTAGTGGCTATGCAGAGGAGCCCCTCCTCACAGTTACAGGACAGAAAGGAGTACTTGTGGTCACAGGCCAGGAAAGGAGTAAACACCTCACCCCTTATCATACCACCTTGGAAGAACTGAAAATTTACAGGTCCCTACAAGTAGCTCTGAAATCAGCTGTACAAACCCCTGAAGCTTGGGCCAGTACATTCTCCACATTGGAAGCAGACTCTTACCTTAACAAAGAGTTTAAAACTCAAGTAATTGGCCATGATCATGAGCAAGCAGCGCAAAAAGAGTCAGATTATATTACCTTACTTTGGTGAAAAAGAAGATCAAAATACACAACCAGAAGAAGACAACAAAGTCAAAGCTCCTACATCCAAAGCCTCCAAGAAAAATATGAATCAGTCCCAGGCCTTGGAAGAGCTCAAAAGGGATTTTGAGAAGCAAGTAAGGAAGTAGAGGAAAAACTGGGAAGAGAAATGAGAGTGATGCAAGAAATCATGAAAAACAAGTCAACAGCTTGCTAAAGGAGACCAAAAAATACTGAAGAAAATAACACCTTAAAAAATAGCCTAACCCAAATGGCAAAAGAGGTCCAAAAAGCCAATGAGGAGAAAATGCCCTAAAAAGAAAAATTGGCCAAATGGAAAAGGAAGTCCAAAAGATTACTGAAGAAAATACTTCCTTAAAAATTAGAATAGAGCAATTGGAAGCTAGTGACTTTATGAGAAATCAAGACACTGTAAAACAAATCCAAAAGAATGAAAAATTAGAAAACAATGTGAAATATCTCATTGGAAAAACAACTGACCTGGAAAATAGATCCAGGAGAGAAATTTAAAAATTATTGGACTATCTGAAAGCCATGATCAAAAAAAGAGCCTAGACATCATCTTTCAAGAAATTATCAAGGAAAACTGCCCTGATATTTAGAACCAGAGGGCAAAATAGAAATTGAAAGAATCCACAGATCTCCTCCTGAAAGAGATCCCCAAAGGAAAACTCCTAGGAATATAGCCAAATTCCAGAGTTCCCAGGTCAAGGAGAAAATATTACAAGCTGCCAGAAGGAAACAATTCAAGTACTGTGGAAACACAATCAGGATAACACAAGATTTAGCAGCTTCTACATTAAAGGACCGCAGGGCATGGAATATAATATTCCAGGGGCAAAGGAGATAGGATTACAACCAAGAATCACCTACCCAGCAAAACTGAGTATAATCCTTCAGGGGAAAAAATGGTCATTCAGTGAAATAGAGGACTTTCAAGCATTCTGATGAAAAGACCAGAGCTGAAAGAAAATTTGACTTTCAAATACAGGACTCAAGTGGAACATGAAGAGGTAAACAGGAAAGAGAAATCATAAGAGACTTATTAAGGTTGAACTGTTTACATTCCTGCATGGAAAGATGATATTTATAACTCATGAGACTTTGTCAGTATTAGGGTAGTTGGAGGAAAAATTATATGTATGTATATAGATGATAGATAGATGATAGATAGATAGATAGATAGATAGATAGACAGATAGATAGAGGACACAGGGTGAGTCAAAGATTAAGGGGTCATATCTGGAGAATAAAATCAAGGGACAAGAGAGGATTATACTCAGAGAATAAGAAATGGAGAGGTCAAATGGGGTAAATTATCTCACAAAAAATACCAAAAGTCTCTCACAGTGGAGGGGAAACGAGGGAAGGTGAGAGGGAATGAATGAATCTTATTCTCATAGGATTTGGCTTATAGAGGGAATAACATACACATTCAATTGGGAATGGAAATCTGTCTTACCCTACAGGAAAATAGGTGAGAAGGGGACAAGAGAGCAGGGGGATGATAGAGAGGAGGGCAGATTGGGAAAGGGGGTAATCAGAAGGAAATACTTCTGAGGAGGGACAGGGTCAAAAGAAAGAATAAAATAAATGGGGTGGGTGGGATAGGATTAAGGGAAACAGAGTTAGATTTTCACAACATGACTACTATGGAAGTGTTTTGCATAACTGCACATGTATAACCTATATTGAGTTGTTTGCCTTTTCAATGAGGGTGGGTGGGGAGGGAGAAAGGGAGAAAATTTAAAAACTGAAGTTTTTAAAACATGTTTAAAAAAACGGTTTTACACGCTGCTGGAAAATAAATACAGGAAATGGGTACAGAAGTTTATCTTGCCCTACAGGAAAATAGAAGTGGAAAGGGATAAGAGAAAGGGGGGAGAGATAGAAGAGAGGAGAGCTTAGGGGAAGGGGTATTCTGAATGCATGCTATCTTGAGGTGGGGGAAGGGGTAAGATGGAGTGAAAATTTGGAACTCAAAATCTTGTGGAAGTATATATTGAAAACTAGATATAAATAAATTTATATTAAAAAAAAGAAAGTTTGGAACAGGTTCCTAAGAAAAGCCAAATTCTCTTGGAGAGTTCTCTTATCATGCTGAAACTTGCCTAAGCCTTAAGCCAGAGATGGAAAGAGGAAAATGAACCTTGTTTCCGCAAGCAATAGAATCACAAATAGCTACTATGGAATATTGTAAAGGGAATTTAATGCATGGTACCTACTAAGGGGATAGGTTTTTATTTTTGGTAATATCTATAAACTGAGTAGAATCATTGAGTTTTTAGAGTTGGAAGGACCTTCAGAGGCAATCTAGTACAACAGACACAGGAATCCTGTGAACAACATCCCTGAGATGTCTCTTTTGTCCTCTCTGAATGAGGTAGAACTCATTACTCTTGAGGCAGCCCATTGCATTTTTAAATAGCACTCTCTGCATCTTCCGCTCCTTCTGCTTTCTGGAGCCAAATAGAACTGTCTTCCACATGAGAGCTTGTGAAACATCATGTCTCCCCACTAAATTTTCTCTTTTCAGGTTAAACATCCTGGGTTCCTTTAAGAGATCCCTGCATGGCATGGTTTCTAACTGTTTCTTTGTCCTGGTTGCCCTTATCTGGATCCACTCCAGCTTGACAAAATCCTACCTAAAATATGGTTCTGCTAGCTGAACGTAATACTCAGATGTGGTTTAACTAGGCAGGAATGTGTGTTTCTTTTAAGTTCAGACCTGTGATTTTGTTGAGATAGGGGAACTCCCAGGGAAGAAATGCTCTCTGCCAATGCAGATGAGCAACTCTGACTTGACTTACAGTCTCAGAGGGGACCCCTGGGAGCTCTGAGACGTTAAATAACTTGCCCAAGATCACAGAGTCAACATGCATCAGAGTCAGGACTTGAACCCAAGTCTTCTTGAGCTACCATTATTTTGTATTTAATTTAACCCTTTCATGAAATGAGACGCCTAGCAGATTGAGAGCTGTCTTCAAAACCTTTAAGACCTGGATTCTTGGAACTCAAAAAAACTTAAAAATGAATGTTAAAAAAAGCCTTTATATATAATTGGAAAAAAATAAAATACTACTTGAAAAGAAAAAAAAAAGAATGGAAAGTCCTTCATGGGCCTTGGAGCAAGATCAGTGTAGCACCAGGTAAATAGCCAGGGCCTGCAGCCACTGGCACAAGAAGCCTGAGATAGCCCTTTCCAACATAGGAGCAGAGATCAAATTAAAATTAAAAAAAAATGAAGAAAAAGGCCTAAAATGAGCAAAAAAGAACAACAAAAAAAATCTGACTTTAAAAGTTATTATGGTGACAGGAAAGACCAACAGAAAAAAAATGGTCATTCAAGAAGTATTTCAAGCCTTCATAAGGAGAAAGCTAGAACTAAACCAAATCTGACTGACCTCCAATATCAAAACCCAAAGGAAGAATAAACAGGTAAAAAGGGAAGAGAAAATAGTAGAGATTCAAGAGAGCTAAACTACTCACATCCTTACATGGGAAAATGATACTTATAACTCTTAAAAATGGTATCACTAACAGTACAGATAGAAGTATATAGAGAGGGGTGTGGTATAAGGTGAACTTGACGGAATGACATAAAAAATGAAGGGAAGAGAAAGAGTATAGTGGGTGCAGCAAGAAGGAAGAGGTAGAATAGGGTAAATTATCCCACATGAAGAGGCAAGAAAGACCTATTACAGTGGAGGGGAAGATGGGAAGGGGGGAAATGGGCATTGGTTGCACCTTACTCTAATCAGTACTGACTCAAAGGGGGGATAATATACTCAATCTGTTGAATATAGAAATTTAGTATATCCAACAGGGAAGTAGATGGGGACTGACAGAAGGGAGGGTAGATCAGGGGAGGTGTTAGACAGAAGCATAACATTGATGAGGTGGGAAAGGGTGAGAGAAGACAAACAGAAGGAAGAACAGGATGGAGGGAAATACACAGGTAGTAATTCATAACTGTGAGTATGAATAAGAGGAACACTCCCATAAAAAGAGAAACAGATAGCAGTGATTCAAAACCAGAATCCTACATTATGTTGCTTAAAAGAAACACACTTGAAGCAGAGAGATATGCACAGACTAAAGGTGAGGGACTGGAGCAGAATCTTCTATGCTTCAGCTGAAATTTTAAAGAAAAAGGGAAAAAAGAAACAGGGGTAGCAGTCCTGATCTCAGGCAACATAAAAGTAAAAATAAACTTAATTAAAAGAGATAAGGAAATTATATTTTGCTAAGAGGTACCATAGACAATGAAGTAATCATAGTAGAAGAGCAAGGAATAGTCTACTTGTCAGATCTATGGGGAGGGAAAGAATTTATGACCAAACAAGCATTACAAAATAGATAGTAGAATACATAATTTTGATCATATTAAATTGAACACCTTTTGTACAAACAAAAACAATGTAACAATGATTATAAAGAAAGCAGAAAGCTGGGAAACAATCTTTACTGCAAATATCTCTAATAATCTCAAATATATAGAGAACTGAGTCAAATTTATGAGAACATAAGGCATTCCTCAGTTGATAAATGGTCAAAGGACATGAACAGGCAGTTTGTAGATAAAGACATCAAAGCTATATATAGACACATGAAGAAGTGCTCTAAATCATTTTTGATTAGAGAAATGCAAATTAAAACAACTTTGAATACTATCTCACACCAATCAGATTGGCTAACGTGACAAAAAAGGAAAATGACAAATATTGGAAAGGATGTGGGGAAACTGGGACACTACTGCATTGTTGGTGGAGTTGAGAAATGATCCAAGTATTCTGGAAAGTAGTTTGGAACTATGCCCAAAGGGCTAGAAAACTGTGCAGAACCACTGATCCAATAATACCACTACTAGGTCTATATATCAAAGAGATCATAAAAAAGGGGAAATGAACCAGGCATACAAAAATATTTAAAGTAGCCCTATTCATGGTGGCAAAATATTGGAAACCAAGGGGATGGCCACTGATTGGGCAATGGCTGAACAAGCATTAGTATACAAATGTAATGGAATACTATTGTGCAATAGGAAATGATAAACAAGCACATTTCAGAAAAAAAATGGAAAGACTTGTACAAACTGATGCAAAGTGAAATGAGCAGAACCAGGAAAACGTTGTATATCATGTGATGTGCAGTTATGAATGACTCAGCTTTTCTTAGCAACCGAATGATCCAAGACAAGTAAAGTGGAGTCATGAAGGAAAATGCTATGCCTATCCAGATAAAGAACTGATAAACTCTGAATGCAGATCGATGCATTTTTTCACTTACTTTATTCTTTCTCATTTTTTTCTTTTGATCTATTTCTTCTTCCACAACTGTGATGAATATGGAAATATGTTTTACATGATAACACATGTATAAACTATATCAAACTGCCAACACTTTCACAACAGGGGAGGTGAGGGAGAGAGGGAGAAATTTTGGAACGTAAAATCTTATAAAAATGAGTGCTAAAATTTTCTTAATATGTAATTGTAGGAAAAAATAAAATACTATTTAAAGCAAAACAAACAAACTTCTATTTCTGTTTATTTCTTTGCTTGTGTACTGGAGCCCCAAAGCCCATTGGTATGGGCTCACTGATGAAAACCAGTGCCCTGTGCATGCATGAGGGGTGGGGTGAGGTAGCAAGAACAGGAGGGAAAACAAATTTGGTTTCTTTAGTCTCTTTATGTTTCCAGCTATTAGAGAGAAGATAGACAATGTCAATCGCTCTTCAGGTTACCAAAAGAAGAAAATGACTCTGGCAAAAAGTTGACAGTAGGAAGAATTAGAAATCTCTATCATGTCCCTAACCTTAGCTTGCTATCTGGAGACTAAGGGGAATTTCCTGAGTGACAGCTGGAATTTTCTCTTGTGTGAGTTGTTACCTTTATGCCAATGGGACAGTTCCTTGTCTGATATCTATATCTATCTACCTATTTATCTATCTATCTATCTATCTATCTATCTATCTATCTATCTATCTATCCATCCATCTATCTATCTATCTACATACATATATGTATAAGTATCTTATAAAGCTTGGGGTGCCTCCTTTCCCATTAAGAAATAGTGATTGAGTTTAGCTTGAACCTAAAAATGTCATTCCCTAGACTCACTATATTTAAAAGAACAGAGAGATAAAACTCTAGCCTAGTATCCCCTCTCTCTGAGGAGAACAGTCTGGTCCCATTCTCCTTCTTCCCTTCGTGGCAGAAATGAAAGTCTTGAGGAGGTGGAGCCAAGATGTCAGAGTCAAGGCAGGGACTCGCTTGAGCTCTCTCCCAAACTCCTCTAAATACCTTTAAAAATGACTCTACACAAATTCTAGAGTAGCATAACCCACAAAAAGATGGAATGAAACAAATTCCCAGCCCAAGACAACTTAGATCAGCAGAAAAGGTCTGTAGCACCTGAGTGAGAGCGGAGGGCAGTCCAGCACAGGCCATGCCACCATAATCCCAGCCACAGCAAACCAGTCGCAGACCTTGTGGGTGACTGAATCAGCAGCAGCAGCAGCAGCTGCTTCTGGAGCTCTCAGCCCACACATGGGTAAGGGGATCAAAGAAGGGAGTCAGAAGGAGATGACAGTGAGCACTGAGGCAGGATTGTGTTGCTTTGCCCATACTCGGATCCAGGTTGTAATACCAGGGCTAGAAGGAACACTAGCATAGCCGAGATTGTGGCCACAGTGGATGATGGGCAGTATGCGCTCAGAAAAACCTGAAAAGACTCGCACCATGTACAAAGTAACAACAGTATTGTAAGACGATCAGCTGTGAATGACTTAGCTATTCTCATCAACACAATAACACAAGACAACTTTAAAGGACTTTTGATGAAAAATGCTATCCATCCCCAATGGAAGAACTGATGGTGTCAGAATACAGATGGAAGCATATTTTTTTTTTTTTGCTTTATTTTTCTTGAGGGTTTTTTTTTTGATGGGGGGGATCTGTTTTCTTTCACAACATGGCTATTATAGATATGTTTTACATGACTACACATGTATAAGCTCTATCAAACTGCTTACCTTCTGAATGGGGGGGTGGAGTGGGAAGAAGGAAGAGAATTTGGAACTCAAAGTTTTAAAAATGAATGTTTAAATTGTTTTTACATGTTACTGGGGAAAAATAAAATACTTAAAAAAAAAGAAATTAAGTCTGTCATGAAGAAGAATGGGGGAAGAAATGCTAGAAGTGTATCTATTTTTGCTTCCCTATGAGCCAAATAGTCTCACTCTATTTGAATAAATAGATTTATTCATTATTCACAATTTATGAAAATCTTTTGTTTGACCAAGGTTTGAAGTGAAGGAGCTAAGCTGTCAAGAGTAGGCCAAGGGCTAAATTCACCCTTAAGTGAACTAGTTTTACTTTTCAACTTAGACTTGTATGCACTCATCAGAGACATAATTCTAGGTTGATCCTCTTCTCTGAAATTTGATAAAAGAGCACACAGATTCTCAGCACACCAGGGAGCAGGGCGTCTGCTTGTCCATTCCCTCTCAACACACACACACACACACACACACACACACACACACACACACACACACACACCGAGTTAGCATGCTGGCAGCATAGGTTCAACCCCTGACTCTACTCTCAGTTGACATAGGCAACAGCAACATCTTTTATCTATGCTCTCTACAAGCCCATCATCCACTCCCGTAATGCTTTTCCTCCACTCTCAGGCTTCCTTTAAATACCAGTTAAAACGCATCTTTTACTGAAAGCCTTCTCCAACTCTTCTAGTTTCCCTCTGTTAATTATTCACCCTTTATCGTCTATATAGATTGCTTTGTATATATTTGCTTTCCTGTTGTCTCCCTTATTAGATTATAAATTCCTTGAGGGCAGGGAATGTCTTTTGCCTCTTTTTATATCCTCCACTCTTACATACTGCCTGGCACATGGTAGATACTTAATAAATATTTATTAATTGATTGATTTAGACAACTCGTGTGAACATAACACCTATATTATACCTTAAAAACATGTTTTGAGATTATTATTACCAGAAAAAAAAAAGATTCTAGATGACATTCAAGGATTCATGGTTTCATCCACTGTATCTTGAAGTTGAAAGTTTTCTGGGCATTGGGCAATACATGTTAGTATCAGCTTCCAAGTCCTTTGCTATGTCCTTAAACTTTCTACAAATAAAATTGACCACATTGACCCTATTATACAAAGCATCAGTGATTAGGAATGAGGTAGATCAGACACTTTCCACTGTAACATTTTCAGCCATACTTCATTAAATAATGTCAGGATCTCCTTTAATTAGTAGGGAAATTTAATTTGCTAAGTAGTTGTGGGGAGCTATAGTACAGCACTTAAAATTGTCATTGAATTCTGTTCTTGAAAGTTACAAGACCAGAAGAAAAAATACGATACAAAGAACAGTTTGTTATCTGTGAAGCTGGCAAACAAAAGCAATTCAGGCCACTATTTATAACAACAAAACCATCATTCTGGTAAGAAAAGAAAAATAACTGCAACAACAGTTAGGCAACTGAGTGGTGACTGAAGTAAAAATCACTTGATTTGGCATTGTGATGACATTATGAATGAATTTTTTATGATGAAAAATATCAGATCCATTTTTTCAGCCATCTTCATGATTTCTCTCTACCCAAAAACTTTCACAAACTCTATTGCCATTGGACAAAATGTAAAGTCCTTAGACTGAAATTCAAGATTCAAATGATCAGACTTTCCAATTTTATTCCACATTGTTTCCTTTCATACACTTAATTCTAGTCACCTAGAATAGAACATTTTCTCCTAACTTGCTTCCCCATTTTCCACTTCCAATAAGTCTTCAAATTCATTCTCAGTGTCTGAGATTCACTTAATCTTCAGCTTCACCTATAGTAATCCTTCTCTTCTTTTAAAGTTCTACCCAGGTATCAGCTACTCTGTGAAGCTTTCCCTGATTTTCTCAGATGCTAATAACTATTACTTCTTTAAATTGCTGTATGTTATATTTCTCCAGGTAGATATTGTACCCATGAGTATAATGAAACCTCACCAAGGGGTGGGACTGTTTTGATTTTATCTTTGTACTCCCAAGATTAGAAATAGAACCTTATATATTGCACATAGTAGGGGCTTAATAAATTTTGAATGAAATTGGCCAAAGCAGAGTACAACACAGCCATTACTTAATTGGTACTTGTGACTTTAAGTAGCATAAAAAAAGGTTAACTCATTTCAAGCCTGGATATCACAGTATCAACTCCCAACTTGTATAAGAAGTAAGTTTCAGTGAAAATGTTATGGAATATAATAATTAATCTGTATCTCTGCTGAAAAACAAGGCAATCAAAAAGTCTCTCATAGGAAATTCAAGTTAGTTTCACCTCTACACTACAGGGAGTAGCGCTAATGAGATCACAGGCATGAGTTTTATCCTAACATAAGACAGTTAACTTTGCTCTGTTTGATGGCCACAGACTACACCCTTGAACTCACCTAGCTATCTCACAAACAAGTGTTGTTGTCTCAAGGGGCAGTGGAAATAGGAATATGGATGCACCAGTTCCAATTTGTCCCCATGGAAAAAAAAGAAAAAAAAAGAAAAAAGTTTTATTCAATATCCCGTTGATTGAAAGTCAGTTTATTATTTTATTAAGCAGAGATCAGTATATTGTTATTTTATAGATATTAAAGCACTTATTAAAACCTTGGATGTGCCAGGCATTGTAGTAAGCACTAGGAATAGCAAATCAAGCAAGCCATTCCCTGAGCTCATCTGGGAAAGAAAACATGAAGATGATTTAAAAAACGGGGAGGGGGTTATACAAATGGTGGCATGGCTAGAGAGGCCCAGGAGGAGCTGCAGAGACCTGGACTAAACAAATTATAGCCAAAGCTGGCTTTTCAAAGCCTAGGGTAGTTCCAGTGATTCAGTCCATTTTTCCTCTAGGGAATGGAGAAGATGGACTAAGTAGAATCAAATGTAGTTGAGTGGACATTATAAGCATCTGCAGCTTGCCACAGGAGAATCATAATCTTCAGGGAATTATCTCTGAGATAAAAAGAGAAAAAAAAAGGAATATCAAAAATATTTTATAGAGAAGCAGGGAGAGAAGCTTGAGTAGAACATCTGTGCCCAGGGCACATGTGCAGAAAAGTGGCTCCTGTCTCCAACACTTCAGGGCTGCTAATATTGTTTATTATCATGGTACTACTCCCACTTGGCCTGGACTATTAATAGTTCACTGGACTATTCTCATAGTCTCTGTCAGTTGCTGCTTGACTGTAGCCTCTGTTGCCTCTAGCTTGTGGATAATTTGAAATCCTTATATATAACTTCCTCAGAGAAAAGAGGGTGCTACCATGTTTTAACTTTAAAATCTGTAGGCTTTCTCCAACTAGTAAAAAAGAAAGAGTATATCTTTGTCAGAGACAAGGAAAAAGACCTTTCATACTTTGTTGTGTTTTTCCCTCAGAATCTTGGCTATTTGGACTTTCATGGTTATCCCATGAAATGATTCTAGCCTCAGATGCCAAACTCTTTAAAAGAAGAACCACTTTACAGGTAATTCATTCCCTTAGATTTTATCTCCTCTTTGGACTCTTCTTTCTGCTCCAAGAGCATAGTCTCCCTGTCAGTAACCACATTCTAGCTTATAGTGAGCATTCTATGTACCTCCCAAAGGTTCATTTCTGAAGACCAAACTATAGGCCCAGTATAGTCATTTTAATTTGCCCAAAAACAATGTAATGTCTCTGGAGTACAGAGTTTCTGAATTTTCAAATCCCAAACATCTTCTGTTCTATGTACTTGATGATTAAAAAAAAATTTTTAAAAAGACAAGTTAAATTCATAAAGAAAAATCATGATTTTTTTCCCCTCCTACCTATTATGACCCCTTCATACATAGATAATGTTAGTCAAACCTCAGAGAAGCTTTGAGGAACCCCCTTGAAAGCTTTTATCATAATTTTAAGTTTACAAAGAATTTATTTAAAGTCGCACAGCTGAAAAACGGCTTGTCCAAGATTTAAAACTAGCTCTTTCAGCTTGAAGTTAAAACTGGTCAATTTATTCCCTTCCCTTGACCTACAGATGATCTCTAAGGTCCCTTGCAGCTTCATAATTATAATAGAACATGGTACATTCTAAAAGAAAATGTTTTCTATTTCAATAAACTGTAATTATATTGACAAAGTTCAAAATTGGGTATTATTTTGTCTTTCTTTAGCACCAGGAATAGCTCTTCATACATATTGAATAAATGCTTGTGGAACACATGAATGATGAGATATAGATCTCCAAGGAAGTATATGATATCCCTTAACCATACAATCATACTAGCACATCATATTTTCAAAATTAAAGTTGTCTGGACCTGAGGTACTAAGTGACTTCATATTATGAGTGAGATTCAGTCATCTTCCCCCATCTTTTTTAAACTAATAAGGGAGTTAATAAAACAATGACAGCAACTACAAAAACATCTATTTGTTAACTTCTGTTTTATAATTTCCTTTTTATTTGACATTTTCTAACAGGCTGTTAGTCATTTATTTTTATCTTCACAACGACCTACAAATCAAATGTAATGCACCATGCTAGTTTCCCCAGTGGTGAACTATTTGAACTTCTGAAACCTTTTTATGTGAATTTAGTGAGATAAAATACATCAAACCAAGCCCTTTGATAGATGTTCTACATGGTGATAAATAAAATGATGACTGCAAACAATATAAAAGTTCATTTGTACCATTACACAACCAAAGACAAGCATATCTGAAATAAATTAGGCATTTGAAAAATCAAAGAAATGTTCTGTTTCGTATCTCACATTTTAAAAGAATCATTCATACTGTACACGTGTAAGCAAAACTGTTCATCTCAGTTCCTTCCAGCTGTGCTCTTGGAAAGCATTTGCAAAAACAGACTATTAAACATTTTAAATGCACTGAATTTTCTGGGCTTGAAATAAGCACCTACCTACCAAATAATTTGAAGGCTTAATCTACAAATAAGACAAAAGTATTACAGCTATGGTTCTTGATACCTCTAGGAACAGGTATAATTTATTTAACCTCTTTGGGACTCCTCAGTTTCCTCAATTGACTTAGAGGTTTCGTCTAGATGAACTCTGAGTTCAAACTCTTTTTTCCCCAGTACATTTTTATTTATTTTCTTAAATATTTCTCAATTAAATGTAAAATTTTTCATCATTCATTTTTAAAAATTTTGAGTTCCAAATCTCTCCCTCCTAGCCTCCATTCTCCCCTCCCTGACAAAACAAGCAATTTTTTGTAAATTATACATAAGAAATTGTTCTAAACATATTTCCACATTAGTCATATTGCAAAAGAAAACAGAGACAAAAAATTTAAAAATGTGTTTGTTTTTTTAAGTGTGCTTTGATCTGCATTCAGACTGCATCAGTTCTTTCTCTGGAGGTGGATAGCATTTTTTAGCATAAGTCCTTCAGAATTTCCTGGATCATTACTTTGATCAATAATACTTAAATCATTCATAATGCATCATTGTACAATATTGTTGTTATTGTATACAACGTTCTCCTGGTTCTGCTCACTTCATTTTGCATCAGTACATATAAGCTTTCTTAAATTTTTCTGAAACTACCCTGTTTGTTATTTCTTATAAAACAATAGTATTTTGTCACAATCATATAACAAAACTTATTCAGCTATTCCTCAATTAATGGATATCCCCTCAATTTCCAATTCATTGCCACTATAAGAAGAGCAGTTATAAATAGTTTTATATATATATACATATATACACATATATGTACATATATATACATATATATACATATATATGTATGTATATATATGTATACGTGTGTGTATACACACACACACACACACACATACACATATACATATAAAATGTTCCCATATCTTTGAAATCTTTGTTATACAGACCTAGCAATGGTATTTTTGGATCAAAGAGCATGCACAGTTTAGTTGCTTTTGGGGCATAGTTCCAAATTGCTTTCCAAAATGGTTAGATCAATTTATGATTCCACCAACAGTGCATTAATGTCCCAATTTTTCCACGTTCCCTCCAGTATTTATCTTTTTTCCTATTTATTATCTTATATTAGCTAATCTGATAGGTGTAAGGTGGTACCTCAAAGTTGTTTTAATTCACATTTCTCTTGCCAATAGTGATTTAGAGCTTTTTTTCATACAACTATAGATAGCTTTGATTACTTCATCTGAAAACTACCTGTTCATATACTTTGACCATTTATTATTTGGGGAATGCATTGAATTTGTATTCATCTGACTTAGCTCTCTTTATATTTGAGAAATGAGGCCTGTCACAGAGAAACCTGCTGGAAATTATTTTTTTTCAGTTTCCTGCTTTCCTTCTAATCGTGGCTGCATTGGTTTTCTTTGTACAAAACCTTTTTTAACTTAATGTAATCAAAATTATTCATTTCATACTGTGTAATGCTCTCTGTCTTTTGTTTGCTCATCAATTCTTGCCTTATCCATATATCTGATGGGTAAAATTTTTCATGCTCCACTAATCTGCCCAATGATATGTGAAGAAATCTCAAAAAGTGAAAAGAATGAATATTTAAAAATATATGTCACCCAGATTAACAAAGTAGGAAATAGAAAACTGAAATAGGCCTATTTTTGAAAAAAAGAACTTGAACAAGCCATCAATGAGCATCATAAGGAAAAAAAAAACACTATCAGGTAGGTTCCCAAATAAATTCAACCAAAAATGTAAATAATAATTAATTCCAATCACATATAAACTATTTTGAAAAATGTGACGAGTTCTACCAAATTTTTTTCATGACACAAATAAATTGTTGATAACTAAACCAAGAAGACCAAAAACAGAGAAAGAAAACTAACTATACACAGATTCTTCTAATTAATATGCAAAAAATGAAGTAAAATACTAGCAAAGAGATTATAGCAATATATCACAAAGATCACACATTATGATCAAGTGGCATTTATAAGAGGAATTCAGGACTGGTTCAATATTACCATATTATCAATATAATCAAAGGAGCTAGGTGTCACAGTGGACAGAGCACTGGGCAGGAAAACCCCTTCACATCTGGCCTCAGACACCTACTGGATGGATGAACATGGATAAGTCACTTACCCCTGTTTGCTTCAGTTTCCTCATTTGTAAAATGAGCTGGAGAAGGAAATGGCAAACCATTCTAGTATCTTTGCCAAGAAAATCCCAAATAGGGTCATGAAGAGTTGGACAAGACTGAAAAATAACTGAATAACAACAACAAAAAAGTGATGTCTAGTCTTTTTTTTTTTTTTGATCATGGCTTTCAGGTAGTCCAATAATTCTTAAACTGTCTCTCCTTGATCTATTTTCCAGGTCTGTTGTTTTTCTAATGAAATATTTCACTTTCTTTAATTGCTTCTTGATTCCTTTGACTTTATTTTATTGTTTCTTGGTTTCTGACAGAGTCATTAGGCTTTCACTGAGTTCCAACTTTAAATCTATGATTCTCTTATTACTAAATACTCAGTTTGGGGAGCATAATGATTTTTTTTCTTCCATGTAAATGTGCACAACTTCAAAAACAATTTTGAGACCAGTTTTTATGGGTGGTCCTTATTGCTGACGAACACAATTCAAAACAACATTAATCATACTTAGCTTTTACCTTTGCCCTTGGAAAATTGCCAAAAATTACAAAATTAGTTGAATAAATATTCTATGCTTAATGCTCAGTCACGCTTTTTCTTTTGCTTCATAGCTACAACAGGCCTCACTACCACATTCAGAAAAGACTGCCTCTCCCATATATTGCACACAATAATCCTGTTATGGGAAGGGAGCCTGATATACACTCTGTAGTCAGAGAGGAGATGCTTGTCCACCCTCAAAGTAACAGTTCCTATACAAGTCCTTATTTCCCTGAACTTTCCTTAGACCGAAATGAAATAATGTGTGTGATGTCCTTATCAATCATAAAGAGTTAAGTAGATATAAAATAGTTGTTAATAAGACATATTCCTAACTTTCGATGAATTTGATAATTAGTTGGTATGATAAGTCATACATGCAGATAATGACTATCAAAATTCCATGATTAGCATCAAAGGAGACATTCCCATAAAATGTTATTAGATTTCAGAGTAGGGAGCCATCTAGCTGGAGGAATTAATGAAGTTACCTTGGAGAAGGTGATCACTCTAAAATATTGCAGGTTCTTTGCATTCTTTAATTGGGTTACTTAGTCCTAATCTACCCTAAAGGAATGGCAATGAGATTACTCCTCAACTCAATTTAGTAATATTATCAAGTGCCTACTATGTACCAGCACTGTTCTACTCAGGAGAATAAAAATAAAAAGATAAAGTCATCTTCAAATACAACAATTTAAAAAAAAAATTCCCATGTGGATATAAGCTCCTTGAAGGCAGGGACTTTCATATAAATAACAAATGTCATTAATATTTTCAGTTGACTCATAAATTATAGATAACTAAATATAGCTATATGCTAAGTAAATGTAGAGTACTGGGCATGGAACAAAAGGATAAAAACAACAGAAGGAATCAGAAATGGCATCATGTAGCAAGAGGCACTGTATTTGAGCCATGAATGGAGCTAGGAACTCCAAGGGGCTAAAATTTAGAAGAGAAAGTCACCAGTAAAGTAAGTAATGACTAACATTCATGTGGAACTTTATGATTTTGAGGCATTTTATTCTATCATCACAAGCCTGTAAGGTAGGTTCTAAAGATATTGCTATCTCATCTCAAAAAAGAAACTGAGTCTCAAAAAGGTAAAGTCACTTGCCCATGGTCACACTAATATCTTTTTTTTATTATAAATTTAGGTCTTTTTAGTTTTCAACATTCACTTCCACAAGTTTTTGAGTTCCAAATTTTCAACCCATCTCACCCCTCCCTCCACCCGAAGATGGCGTGCATTCTGAATATCACTTCCCCTAGTCTGTCCTCTCTTCTATCTCTCCCCCCTTTCCTCATCCCCTTCCCCTTCTATTTTCCTGTAGGGAAGGATAGACTTCTACACCCCACCTCCTGTATTTCTTATTTCCCAGTAGCATGTGAAAACATTTTTTTTAAACATATGTTTTTAAAACTTTAGGTTTCAAATTTTCTCTCTTCCTCCCTCCCCATCCACCCTCACTGAAAAGGCAAACAACTCAATATAGGTTATACATGTGCAGTTATGCAAAACACTTCCACAGTAGACATGCTGTGGAAAAACTAACTCTATTTCCCCTAATTGTACCCCACCCACCCCATTTATTCTATTCTTTCTTTTGACTCTGTCCCTCCTCAGAAGTATTTCCTTCTGATTACCCCCTTTCCCAATCTGCCCTCCTCTCTATCATCCCCCTGCTCTCTTGTCCCCTTCTCATCCTATTTTCCTGTAGGGTAAGACAGATTTCCATTCCCAATTAAGTGTGTATGTTATTCCCTCCTTAAGCCAAATCCTATGAGAATAAGATTCAATCATTCCCTCTCACCTTCCCCTGCTTCCCCTTCACTGTAAGAGACTTTTCTGTTTTTTTTGTGACATAATTTACCCCATTCTACCTCTCCCTTTCTTCTTCTCCGAGTATAATCCTCTGTCATCCTTTAATTTAATTCTCCAGATATGATGCCTTAATCTTCAGCTCACCCTGTGCCCTCTATCTGTCTACATATACATACATATAATATTTTTCCTACAACTACCCTGATACTGACAAAGGTCTCATGAGTTATAAATATCATGTTTCCATGCTGGAATGTAAACAGTTCAATCTTAATAAGTCTCTTATGATTTCTCTTTCCTGTTTACCTCTTCATGTTCCACTTGAGTCTTGTATTTGAAAGTCAAATTTTCTATTCAGCTCTGGTCTTTTCCTCAGGAATGCTTGAAAGTCCTCTATTTCACTGAATGACCATTTTTTCCCCTGAAGGATTATACTCAGTTTTGCTGGGTAGGTGATTCTTGGTTGTAATCCTATCTCCTTTGCCCTCCAGAATATTATATTCCACTCCCTGTGGTCCTTTAATGTAGAAGCTGCTAAATCTTGTGTTACCTGATTGTGTTTCCACAGTACTTGAATTGTTTCCTTCTGGCAGCTTGCAATATTTTCTCCTTGACCTGGGGACTCCAGAATTTGGCTGTAATATTCCTAGGAGTTTTCCTTTGGGGATCTCTTTCAGGAGGAGATCTGTGGATTCTTTCAATTTCTATTTTGCCCTCTGGTTCTAATATCAGGGCAGTTTTCCTTGATAATTTCTTGAAAGATGATGTCTAGGCTCTTTTTTTGATCATGGCTTTCAGATAGTCCAATAATTTTTAAATTCTCTCTCCTGGATCTATTTTCCAGGTCAGTTGTTTTTCCAATGAGATATTTCACATTGTTTTCTAATTTTTCATTCTTTTTTGTTTTACAGTGTCTTGATTTCTCATAAAGTCACTAGCTTCCAATTGCTCTATTCTAATTTTTAAGGAAGTATTTTCTTCAGTAATCTTTTGGACTTCCTTTTTCCATTTGGCCAATTTTTCTTTTTAGGGTATTTTTATCCTCATTGGCTTTTTGGACCTCTTTTGCCATTTGGGTTAGGCTATTTTTTTTTAAGGTGTTATTTTCTTCAGTATTTTTTTGAGTCTCCTTTAGCAAGCTGTTGACTTTTTTTCATGATTTTTTTGCATCACTCTCATTTCTCTTCCCAGTTTTTCCTCTACTTCCCTTATTTGCTTCTCAAAATCCCTTTTGAGCTCTTCCAAGGCCTGGACTGATTCACATTTTTCTTGGAGGCTTTGGATGTAGGAGCTTTGACTTTGTTGTCTTCTTCTGGTTGTATATTTTGATCTTCTTTTTCACCAAAGTAAGATAATATACTCTGACTCTTTTTGCGCTGCTTGCTCATGATCTTGGCCAATTACTTCAATTTGAAACTCTTTGTTAAGGTAAGAGTCTGCTTCCAATGTGGAGAGTGTACTGTCCCAAACTTCAGGGGTTTGTATGGCTGTTTTCAGAGCTACTTGTAGGGACCTGTAAATTTTCAGTTCTTCCAAGGTGGTATGATAAGGGGGCGACGTGTTTACTCCTTTCCTGGCCTGTGACCACAAGTACTGCTTTCTGTCCTGTAACTGTGAGGAGGGGCTTCTCTCCACAGCCACTACAAGCTCTATCATGCCAGTGCTCCTCCTCACCCCAGCACCACAGCCCAGAACTCTGAGCCAGATCCAAGCATTGTCAAAGCAAGAGATTCCTGCCTCAGCACTGGCAAAGAGATCCCTGCAATCCCTCTCTGATCAGCCACTGGATTCCCCCTCAGTCTGTGGGCCAGAAGCTCGGGAAGCAGCTGCCCCCCCCTCGGGGCCACGCTCTTGGGAATTGGAACTGAAACCCCACCTTCCTCTCTGAGCACCGCAGAAAGAGACTTTTCCCACTGACCTTCTAAGTTGTCTTTGGCGTTGGTGGATTGAGGATTCTGGAAACCTCCACAGCTGCATGAGATTCAGTCCTCTGAGGCCTGCTCCAGGTTTGCTGTGGCCTGCGCGCCCACACTGTGCTACACTGCGCTCTCAGCCCGGCGCAATACACCTTTCTGATCAGTCATCTAGGTTGTCTTGGGCTGGAAATTTGTTTCACTCTGTCTTTTTGTGGGTTCTGCTGCTTCAGAATTTGTTTAGAGCCGGTTTTTATGAGTATTTGGAGGGGTTTGGGGGAGAGCTCAAGCAAGTCAATGCTTTCACTCTGCCATCTTGGCTCCACCCCTCGCTAATATCTTTCAAGGACAAGATATGAGTTCATGTTTTTCTTATATCTTTCAACTATATCATTCTCAAAATACTTGTAACCTATGGCCCTGTGCCTTAACCTCTGAGTTCACTGAAGACCTTTTGACTGGAGGGCCAGGTCAGGGACTCCACAGTCCATATTTAAAGAGGCTCTCAGCACAGTTTTTCTCCCCATTTCTCACTAGCTACACTGCTTTTGGACTCTTCATCATTCCTACCTTCCCCCCCAACCTTTTTCATCTTCATTTTATATTTTCCCTTTAGTAAGCTCCTCGAAGGCAAGATCATTCTGTTTTTTATATATCCCCAGGGCTTAGTACAGTGCCTGGCATAAAGTAGGCACTGAGTAAAAGTTTATTGACTATTGACTGGGTATAATCTTGGTTCATTTGGAGTAGGAAATGGAGAGCCATTCCAGTATCTTTGCCTAGAAAATCCCAAATGGAGTCATGAAGAGTAGAACACAATTGAACAATGATTGAACAACAAAAAAAATCTTCCTTCCCTGAGTTGACTCTAGGTAAATCTCTGAATCTAATTCATATTTAGGTATCCATAGATGTGGAAAATAGGGTGTCTATACTAAATAAATGTACTCATTGCAACAATGTATTGATCAGGTAGAGTCTTTCTTCTACCCCAAACCCAAAAGAAACAGGAAATGTTTTTCAGTAGGCCATAAAAATGTAAATAATAATTTAATAATAAAGGATACATCATAGTACAGAAATAATGAATGCAATCTTCTCTGCCCAGTGGTTTCTCCTTCTCATTTTTATGAAAATCTTACTAATAATCAGTAAAATTACAAATAAGTGGCAAAGTTGAGTCATTTTCATTTTCCTTATATATATATATATACACACACACACACACACACACACACACACACACACACACTTTTTTTTTTGTTCTTAATTTTGAATTTCCTCATTGAAGTGTGGAGGGTCTCTAAAGTAGTGCCAGTGAAGCTAAAGCTCAGATAGATCCTACCCATAAAAGCCACTAAAGCTTTGCATATGGACTTGGTAAAAGACTTTCCTCTGAAAAATGACTGGCCTAAATTCAGACGTTGTGCCCACAAAAAGCAAAGCCATGAAGATTTCCATCTTTGCATCACAAAACCTAACCCAGTGCTTAAGATAAGTTAGGAACAAAATGAATAAAAGTTGAATTGTATTGCTTTACACTAAATGTTTTTAAAAGTTAGATTTGTCTGTCACTGAAATCCAATCTAGAGATATACTGCTTAACTCTTCTACACCAAACTGATTTGTTACCAGTATGCAGACATTGTACAAATCTACCGTGGTCAAAGTGAATGGAATAAATCACGTTTGATTTCCCAGTCATTATCGAAAATCAGTTCAAAACCCTGAGTCTGAGCTGAGTCCATAAGAAATATTATAATATTGTCATTGAGGTATGTTCATAGGAAGGGACAAAATTGGTAGAAAGGAAAAAGAATGTAGATGGTATTTGGGGTATTTGTTCTGTGGCCTTCCAGGTAGTTCCTACTGTTCCTGTAAAAAGGCTAAGAAAAAAAACAGAAATTGCTCATAACACTGTCGTAAAGCTACCATTGTCTCTCCCTGAATGCTCTACGTAGAGCTCTTAGAGAAAATTTGCATCGTGGGAATTTGCCTTACTTGTTCCATGCCAATGTAGCTTGACTCTGAATTCAAGGTCCCTTCTAATTCAGTTTCTATGATACTGAAGTGTATGAGAAACATCTCTTTGCAACCAGTCTGGTGAAATTTATCTATTCATCTTTTTATATTTCCTCTGGTGTTAAGAAACATAACCTCTTAGAGTAAATATAACTCTCTTGAGTTTTATAGAATCCAATCAAGTATTCCCCTTCTGTTGCTTTTGCCATATATAATCTTATTGCTGACTTGCTTATATTTATGATTGTATGCTTCTATCTTCAGCTGTTCAAAAAGCACTGTTCTGTATGAGTAACAATTTTATTAAAGCCCAAGAGAATTTTACTGGTATTATTTTTTTCCCTAATAGTAACTTCTGAAGGAAATATCCTGAATGGAGTAATGGTACAAATCCAAATGTAATTGGTCTTTAACTCATTACTGTCAGTGATATACAGTAAGAAATAATTGACATACATATTTAAGTATTAATCAGTCTGTTAAACAATGAAAATCTATTGGCTGAGATCTGATACCTCAGCAGTTACTTATGAAAGTTGAAACACCCTTCCTCCTCAAAAAAGGCATATGGAACCAATTGAATTTCTATATGTCTATGTGAAAAACTCATTAATAGCAACAGAAAAGCAGAGGTAGCAATTATCTAAAGTATCCTCAATTCTCACCTGAAGAAGTTGTTTTTTTTTAGTGTTGCAACTGTTACTGTTTCCCCCCTTTATCTTAGTTCTGCTCAGTGCATTGAAACTACTTCAGCCTATCAATTTGATGAGTGGTCATTGCCATAAATTCTGGGCAAAATTATTAATAATGATTATGGGACATAGAGCACTCAATATTTCACTTATAAATCTTGCCTTAGAATTCAGTGGATGGAGATTTTGCAGGTGATAAGTGCAAATGTATACCTCCTGTTCATTTCATCCTTGATGCTGCAGCAAATGTATTATGTTCAACTACGTGATAATTGCTATTTCTTTTCAACTGAATTAAACTGTTGCTTCAAGGCTGAGAGTGTAAAATGATCTCAGCTGATATTAATCTCATGTTTGAATAAGTTCACCTTTAAAATCTGGTAAAAGTTTGTGCAATATTTTCAATTGTCTATAATTGACTATTTTGTGAAAATAATTTAAAGTTTCTAAGAAAAGGAAAGTCTTTCTGGCTGTTCTCAAAAGAGAAAGAAAAATACAATTATTTTAAGTAGCTTGTTAACAGTCAGCCTGGCAGATTTTGTCTTTATTATTTTTTTTTATTAACATTAGAACCACAGAGCTGTCTTCATTTTTGAAACCTACAGGCCAACCTTGTTTTGAACATACTCCTTTTTCCTCAAGCTCAGCACCCTTCCACCTCACCCACTCAGCACACTCAAGAAATGATCTTTACTAATGTTTTACAGAGATTAAGTCTCTGCCCAAAGGAAGATAAGAGTTTGATGGCTGAAGCCAACCATTGTATCTTGCAGTTATTGGCTAGATTTCTTTCTTAAAGATATCACCTGAAAACCAATACACTCTAGCTCTCAATGATTGGACAACAATTGGTCCCTGCCCAAATATCACTTAATATTTATTTTTTAGGCCCTGATGGCTCAGAGTGAATGGAAATGGTAACTGTTTCTCTTTTGGACCAAAACAACCCTGAGGGTCTCCCCATGCCAGTTTGATTTTTTTTTTTTTTAACTAAAGGGACCATCATTTGGCTCATTTCTTAAACGGCCCTAATCACTGAATGGGCATTGCCTCTATCGAAGAGAGAACTTGGAAAAACCTTAGCTTAAGTGAGGCTGGTGACTTTGCACAGTCCTCCCTCACTGTAATCCCATTCACTTGCAAGTCATGGCATCATCTTCCTGATGTCATGGTCCTCTTAGAGAACAAGGGACAAACCACAACCACAATTAAGAAGGATAATTAAATACTGAGTTCTCCCACTAAGTGCTAGTGAACAGAGAGGAAATCCATTTATCCAAGTATAACACCTTGAATATTGCTTATATTCAATCCTATTCCAATGCTCCTGCAATGTAACTCAGCAAATGGGGCTCCATCCAATGGTGTTTGAATATCTACTAGCAGCAACTTAGTCTCTCTCATAGGCCTGTGAGATATCTCACTCTTCCTCTGGTTTTGTCTCACTTCTCCAATATCTCTCACACTAGCAGGTCTTTTTCCAGAGATAGATCACTGCCCATGGTTATATTCAAACTTTCTTAGGCTTCCAGGATAACCTTGTTAAGGGGAAATAAACTTTTCCAGATTGTCATTCTAGCTTTTGAGTCCCACTCCAAAGTGTTATCTAGCTACACAACTAGTCAAGGCAGTGCACTCACAGAATACGTGAATTTACAATCCAACCTCTCACAATAATGACTCTTTTAACTTTTTTCTTTTTTTTTTGCTTTTTGGTGAGGTAATCGGGGTTAAGCAACTTGCCAGGGTCACACAGCTAATAATGTGTCTGAGACTGGATTTGAACTCACATTCTCCTGACTACAAGGCCAGAGCTCTATCCACTGTGCCACCTAGCTGCCTTTCTTTTAGCTTTTAAACACACACATTTACTTAATAAAAACATTGTAAATGCTCACATATTAAGACAAACACATCAATAAAATGCACCACAATGTACATATAATCCCAGAGTACATTTATTGGAACCTGGCATGGAAGCACATTTGTAAGGAAAGCTCATGTTAACTCAGACCCCTAGACTAAAGGCTGCAATCTTATAGGTCCTTTCAGAAACATCTGTACCACACAAAAACTACCTCTCTGTTCACTGCTTGACTGCTTGGAGTTGACCCTCCAACTTTTCAGCTGGGGAAATCCTGTTCTCTTCTGTACTTAAACACGGGGATTATAATTTATTTCATTTAATCATCACCCTTAAAAGAGTTTTATAAAGTAATATGTCTTAATAAGAATAGTACTTCAATTTAAGCTAAAGAACTACAAGTTTCATTAAATTGGCCTTCTCTTGGCTATACAGGTGAGCTCACCCAGTTATGCAGCCACTTGGATGTTGCACTGCCCATTAGGAGCAGAGCTTACAGCAACACAGCTAACTTCACCAGGATGCCAAAGCAACTACAAAACCCAATCTGCTTTTCCTTCTCATGCCAGAGGTAACAGTAGACAGTGGACAGGTCAGAGGGAGAAAATGATGATCTGAAAATAAAATAAAATTGAATTAAAATATAAAATAAACCCATGTTGGGGGTGGTGGGATGTATCTTACCATGATAGATGTAAAACAAATGACATCAATGTAACTTTTTACAAGTCAATTTCAAACATTTTTGAAAGACTTAGGAACTCTGATCAATAAAATGATCAACTACAATTCCAGATAGCATTGATAAGTATGCTACCCACCTCCTGACACAGAGGTGACAGACTAATGGTATAGAATTAAGAGATATATTTTTGGATATGATCAAGAAAGCAATTTGTTTCAGTTGGCTATGCATACTTTTATAAGGGTTTTATTTTTCTTTAATGGGGGAGTAGGGAGGGTGAGAAAATAAATGATAGTTGAAAAAAGTTAATAAATTTTTAATAGTCTTTTTGAGGGAGAAGCTTGTGGTCATTAAAAACACTGAGTACTTTCCTGAAGGCAATCCAGCCTGCTTTCCTTGTGTTCAATTTTTGGCTTATCTTGTCCATTTGCAATGACCAACCAAAATAGATGTTCTAATAGATAAACTTGGTTGTTCAACCAACTCCATATAATAATTATGATTATGACTTTATATAGCTTTTATATAGTGTTTTCAAAACACTTTTCATAAGCTATCTCTTTCAGTCCTAACAATCCTGAGAGGCAGGTCCTATTACTATCCACACTTTATAGAAGAAGAAACTGAGTCAGAGAGAGATTAAGAATCTTGCCCATGGTCACATAGTTGGTAAGCGTTTGAGATAGGATTTGAACTCAGATCTTTCTAACAACTTCCCTCAAATCTAACACTATCTTTTTATGACATCAAGCTGCCTTTGCACACTATGCATGATAATTCACATAACAGGTACTTTTTAATGATTTTTGAATTTTTTTGTTACATCTTCCATTTCTTCCTCCCTGTTAGATTTATCTGTAGTCTCTTCCTTCATCCTATTGCCAAAAAGTCTTCCTTTTACAGCATCATACCTTCCTCCCTCCAAGCTATTGTGTTATATCTATCCTCATTATTCTCAGATTTCTAGAAAGAGAAATTTATAATACCTGTCTTGATTAACACTTTAAATGAGGACTTCTCTCTCATACTTACACTTTTGAAAATTTTCTCTTCAAGATTAGAAATGGTCTGTTGACCATCTCCTTCCTGATAAATTTGATTCTTTGATACTCTATTTCCTGTTTGTCCTCCTGGTTCACTATCCACTCTGTCTTTCATTATATATTTGGCTCGTCTTCCTTTTCTCATTCTCTATATAGAAGTTGTCCTTCCAAGTTCTGTCTTTTTTGTTCTTAATATTTTTCTCTGCAGCTCATCCTTTAGCAATCAAATTTACTTAAATGACTTAAAACATCACATCTATGTGAATCATTTCCAAATCTAAGGGGGAAGGTAGATCATGAAAATTTCCCCAATCAACCTTATGATAGTACCTCTCATACTATGAAATTTAGATATGCTTACTAAAAGCTTGTTAAGAGAACAAAGGACAACTATGTATTAGGTGTAATTCATTAGTACTGCTCAAGATTGGCTGATTTGGACTTTCTCCTTAGCTTCTCCTAGGGAATGAGTTTTACTGACTGAGACTGTCATCATGATGAATTTGGTTGGGTAGGATTTTGAGCAGGATGGACACTTCTCAGAGGTTCCAGCTTTCTGACCAATTGCCCCCCAAGTTCCCTTTTGTGTCTTTATCCCAGGCTCTAGGAAAGGGGAAAAGATTCTCCCTGCTCTCTCCCCACTTGAACATTAATATTTGATAGAAGCACACAGATGAGGCAGCTAGATGGCTCAGTGGATAGAGCACTGGCCGTGTATTCAGGAAGAACTGGGCAAGTCACTTCACCCCATTGCCTCACAAAAAAAAAAAGCACACAGAACTTACATGTGTTCACTTTTTTAGACATACAGGAAAGTTCCTGAGAGCCAATTCATGCTGTTGCAAACCACAGCAACAAGATCTTTTTGGGAGGTTCTTTTTGTTCTGTCAACAAAGTTTGAATAGGCATGTCCATATTCCAAAATCGGGGAAGTAAGATCATAAAGTTTGTAAAAAAAAAATTCCTATAATCCTCCCATTCCTATAACACATAAATATATAAATGTACACAGTTCTGAGATCTCTCAACCTCCACACTTTAGGATTCATTTATTTATTGGACAACTCTTCTTAGCCCGTTCAATAAACATTTATTATGTCTACTATGTTCTAAGAAGGGGATATAGAATTTAGCTTAGAGCTACTGTCTGAAGATAAAAATAATCATAGCTAACTATCAACACTTAATATTTCATGATATTTTCATTAGAGAGTTTCAAAATAAGCTACACAATGGTCATTCAATAAATTTGCATTTATTAGCAATGTACTGTGTGCCAGGCACTGTCCTGAACACTGAAAATAGAGACAGCAAAAATCAGACCTTATTTTCAAGGAGTACAAATTCTGATAAGAAAGACAATGTGCAAACAACTATACACGTGAAAAGGGTGTGTGTGTGTGTGTGTGTGTGTGTGTGTGTGTAATCTTAGAGAGAAGACACCAAAACTAGTGGGTGAAGTGAGCGGGGGAGAGCAGGAAATGGTCTCAGGCAGAAAACAGAATTTAATCTGTCTTGAAATAATCCAAGGAACCTAGGAGGCACTTATATCCACTGAA
This sequence comes from Phascolarctos cinereus, assembly GCF_003287225.1. Taxonomy (NCBI): domain Eukaryota; kingdom Metazoa; phylum Chordata; class Mammalia; order Diprotodontia; family Phascolarctidae; genus Phascolarctos; species Phascolarctos cinereus. The sequence goes on along the minus strand of NW_027555958.1, from coordinate 396,311,567 downwards.
ATTTATATTATGCAATTTTGTACAATATTCTAGACTTCAGAGAACTTTTCAGATTGTAACTCCATTATCTAAATAAAAGTAATTATCTGTAATGAGTTTGTATTCTATCGGGGAGATATACACACATATATAGGTATGTGTGCATACATATACATACATATGCACATATATAAACACACACACACACATATATATATGTGTATATATATATGTGTGTATATATATATGTGTGTGTGTGTATATATATATCTATATATATAATATATATATATATATATATATATATATATATATATATATATATATATAAACAAGATAAATTTTGGTTATGAGTGCACTAGCCTCTGAGGCATGGAAGGCTTTCATTTAGTTGGTATTGTTTAAGTAATATTTTGAAGAAAACAGGGGATTCTAAGAGGTTGAGTTAAGGTGGGAATGCATTCCAGGCATGACAAGTATAAGAGTTGTACTATATAACAAGGTTAGAAAGGAAAGTTGGGGCCAAATTATGAAGCACATTAAAAGTTAAACAGAGAAGCTTAAGTTTTATTCTTGAGGCAATAGATAGCCACTGGAGTTTACTGAGTAGGCAAGTGACTCAATCAGACTGATACTTTAGGAAAATCATTCTGTCAGCTTTATGGAAGATGGATTGAAGAAGGAAATAGCTTGAAGCAGAGGCAAATCAGGAGGTTATTACAATAGATCTGGTGAGAGGTGATGAGGGCCTGCCTAGAACAGTTTATGTGTGAGTAAAGAGAAAGGGAAGAATGTTATAAAGGTAGAAATAATAAGATTTGGTAAGTGATAGGATAAGTGGGGCCAGGGATAGTGAGGAGTCCAAGATGATGCCAATGGTATGAACTTGAGTGAGTGAAAGAATGGTGGTGGTCTTGTTAGAAATATAAAAACTTGGGGGAGGGATGAGTTTTGGGTAGAAAAAAGATTTCTATTTTAGCTATATTAAATTTGAGAAACCACTAAAAAATCTGGTTTGAAATATCAAATAGGCCAAGTGTAAGTGTGAGACTAAAACTTAGAAGTAACTCTGGATAGATACATAGATTCAGGGGTCATATGCAGAGGGAAGGAAGAAAATAAGTGGAAGATGTCCCTCCTAGGTTAAGCCTATCACTTCTAAACACACCAACATGCTGATAACTACCTTGATTGATACCACCTCCTTCAAACTCCTATCCTCTCTGATTAAAGGGCTGCAGGGTAGAGTACCAAACTCCTCACAATACCTTCCTTTATAGAGTATAGAAAGGGGACTCAGATGACTCCAGTTTGAAGATGATGCTCTCCACTGGGTTCAATTCCACAGAACAAGATTCCCCCCGGACCATGCCAGGTCTCCCCTAATTTCCCCCTTTCCTGCCTCCATTTGTATGTATTCTTACCCTCCCAAAAAAGGTTTTAAACTCCTTGAGGGCTGAGACTATCTTTAATTTTATTAATTGTATTCCCAGTACAGTGCCTGGGACATAGTTGGCACTTAATAAATGTCTATTGGATTGTACTGGATTCTCATATTTTTTTTAATGTGATGTCTATTAATGAAAATTACAATAATTCCATAGATTAGATTGGCCTAAGTGGTTTAGTGAAGAAGTGATGGACAATCCATTTTTAAAACATCATTATAGATATTTTATAGATAGATGGATAGATGGACAGATATGTGTATGTGTTTATATATGTATACTTTAAATGTTATTAAGCATACATGTTGTATATATATATATATGTATATTGTATATGTGCCCACATATATAATATATAATATATGTTATACTATAATAAAATAATAATATAGTATAAGGAAAGAGTTCCCTCTACCAATGTAAATAAAGCATTAGTCCCGTGATTTGTAGTTTTTGAGAGATCTCTGGGGCACTGAGAAGGTCAAATAACTCATCCAGGGTCACATATCTAGTCAGACACTGGAACTGAGCCTAGTTCTTTCTGACTAGCAGACCAGTCATAAGATCATGGATTTCAGATCTATAAGGGACCTTACAAGGTCAAGTCCAACCTCCCTCATTTTATAGATTAGAAAATTGAGACATTGAGAGGTTAAGTGACTTGACAAACAAAACATAAATAGTTAGTAAGTGTCTGAGCTAGATTTGAACCCAGATATTCTTGACTCTGAAGGTTGTATGCTTACCTTTTCACAATATATGCTAATGCTGTTGTAGAAGAGGACAATAAAGGGAAAAAATGAATTATACAGAAAACCACTGTCCAAAGTTTGTGCTTTTTTAATGAGTTATGTGTGTAAGACAAAGATCACTGAATGTCCCCCCAGTGACATGAAGCTCCATCCTTCCCATATCTCACTGTCAGGTATCACAGAATTAGGCACAGTGCAGTGCTCTTTGATTAACATGCTGTTGATCAAAGAATCCTATTGTTCATATTTTATGAAAAAAAATGTTAATTTAAATATAAATGTGTGCTTTTAAAAGCTATTTCACTCTGAATGAAATGATTTTTCTGATATTTTAGAACAAATTTCTCTCAGAACACATTTCTGAATTTGTATTTTTCATCAATGAGAAAAAGTGATTCAGTTTACAAAATAAAATGATGTGTACATTTTGAAACCATTTCTATGATGTAGAGTGAAATAAGGACTAATTGCTAAGCATTTACTTTATTATTATTGGTATTATTATTATTATTAAACAGGAAAACATCATTTTCCATTGCCCTGTTCCATTAGAATTGAAATATATTAATATACAGTTTTAATAATAATTGGACTTGCCAATTTCTGCAATGTGACATCAGTATTCCTTGTGATTTTCTGAGGTGATAATTTTCCCAACTGTCTAATTTGTCAGGATGACACAATTCAGAAATGTAGTCCTGGCTTCACAGCTCTGCAAGTTAAAGCCAGGAAAAGGCACAATTCCTAGTTTCAATCAGAAACTGAAAGACCCACTATGAGAAGTGAATGTTGGGAAGGTTTCTCTTTTACATATCCAGGAAAGCACGTTGCCTTTTTCCATTCCAGATGCAAAGAGGAAATTAAACATATTGCAATGCATTCTCATATTACATCTATTTTTAAAATAATTTGTGATACGTGAAATAAACATTCAAATTATACTCTGAAGAAATACGAGTCTAACATTTCAGTGATAATGAGTATTTCTACATAGTGATTGAGCAGCAAACTATATTCATTTTATGATCCCTACATAGAAAAGAGATATCAGTTTTCTTTTTATAGGTCTACTATGTCTGTCTTCAATCTATATGACTTGAGGATGTTTTGGGTAGTTTTAGAATAGTCAGAAGAAGCCACTGAACCACTACTGAAAAAAAGAATTAGCTCTATTTGGAGAAAATTACACAAAAATGCCTTGGCAACAGTGGGATTTGGAGATTACAGAATCAGATAATGTAATCTTTATGGGCCTCTTCATTGGATAATTTAATTGGAGCTGGATGGAAACACAGAGGCCATCTAGTACAAACGTCTCTTTTTAAAGACGAGGAAATCGAGGACAAGTAAAGTCTAATGCAGGGAGGAACCTGTGGCCTTGAGGCCACATGTGGCCTTCTAGGTCCTTGGGTGTGGCCTTTTGACTGAGTCCAAATTTTGCAGAACAAATCCTTTCATTAAGGGGATTTGTTCTGTGAAGTTTGGATTCAAAGGGCCCATACTTGGGGACCTATATAGGGCCATAAGGGGCCTTGAAGCCACAGTTTCCCCACCACTGGTCTAATGATATGTCCTATGTTGCATGAATAGTAATTGGAAGAGCTGGGATTAGAATCCAGGATCTAGAACTATAAAGCCAACGCTCTTTCCATCTTATTAATGTGCTTTTCACATTTATCTTTATTATGTTAGGCATCAAACAAGATGAGTTGTAGAGTAAAAAAAAACATCCTTCCATTGCTTCTGAGATGTGATCATCATCAAATAAGATAGTGAGCACCACTGAAGAGACCATAAAGAAGGTATTAAAGTGATATTTAAGCAACATTTTAACTTGTTTTTAACATCTCCTCAAAATGTCAAGGTTGTTGACGTCTGATATAGAAAAACTGAAGGAATGAGGCAAGGTTCATTCAGTATTGTCAGTATTACAATGATTATTGACCTTATGATCCAGAATTACTTTTCTGTTAATATGCCCAGGTCTCTAAAACCCAAAAAATCCCTTTGCTTGATTTTTATGCTCCATCTACTATTTATCCTTCCCTTTCTCATCTTCTTCTCTATGAAATTTCTGGAAAACAGCCATCTAAATTAGTAGTGTTAAACTCAAATAGAAATGATTGCTTGCAGGCTGCCTATTAGCTTAGAAAACTATAAATTATTATTATTATCTTTAAGGCAATAGGGGTTAAGTGACTTGCCCAGGGTCACACAGCTAGTAAGTGTCAAGTGTTTGGTCTGAAGCCAGATTTGAACTCAGGTCCTCCTGACATCAGGGCTGGTGCTCGATCCAGTGCCCCACTTAGCTGCCCCAAAAAGTATAAATTAACATAATCTATGTTGCAGTTATATATTTTAATTTTGACAAACATTCCCCAATTACATTTTAATCTGATGCAACGGCACTCAGAAGATTTGTGGCTATTTGGTGAGCTGCAAGTTTGACATCTCTCATGAACATCCTATGCCTCTACTTTTCCACCACACACTCTCTTCTTATCCCTTTATAATCTGCCTTTCAACTGAACTACTGTACAGAAATTTTTGTCTTCAAGATCAACTTTAACTTCTCAATAAGTAAATTTAATGGCCCTTCAATTTCAGAGAAATTTGGAGAGATTTGTATGAAGTGGTACAGAATGAAGTGCACAACACTAAGAAAACAACTTAGGTGGTAACAGAAGACTTGAGAACTCTGATTAATGCAGTAAGTAAGCACAATTCCAGAGGAGCAGTCATGAAATATGCTTCTCACCCCATTACAGAAAGGTGATGCACTTGAGGTGCAGATTGAGAAATGTATTTTCTGTACTTAGCTGGTTGTGGGTAATTGTTCTGCTTATTTATGCACATGTATTACAAAAGTTTTTGTTTTATTTTTTCCCACTGACAGAGGGTAGATAGGAGTGAAAGTGGATTTTTACTAGGAAGGTAGATTTTTTAATTCAGAATTAATCTAATCACTCTTGTTCAATCCAAAATTCTCTGAGCCCTCTACACTATTTGACTATGCTCACCATTCCCTCCTACTCAGTTTTTTCTTTCTCCTTACCTTCAGATACACTGCAACATTGTTTTTTTTTTTTTTATTTTCCTCCTAATTCTCTTACCACTGCTTTTCTTTAGGCTCTATTTATTTTTTCCAATTAGTGAAAATCTATTTTCTTTCCTTCCCAATCCCTCCAATTGAAAAAAAAAAGCCCTCCTAATAAATATGTAGTCAAGTAAAACCAAATTACCACATTGGCCATATCCACAACCATTAGTCTCATTCTACATATTAAACTCATCACCTGCATGTCATTAGGTGGGTAGCATTCTTCATTATTGGTCCTCTGGAAAAGTGGTCGATTGTTGCATTGATGAGAGTTCTTAAGTGTTTCAAAATTCCTCATTTTTTAAAATTACGTATTTGTTGTAATATAATTTGTTATCCTGCTTCTCTTAACTTTATTTTGCATCTAGAAATAAGAGTCTTCCAAGGTTTCCTGAAAGCATCAATTCCATTAAATGTTACAATATAAGATTGTCCACTACATTCTTATACCATACGTTCAACCACTACGTAATTGATGAGATTGATGAGCATTCCCATTCGGTGTTGGTTCTTTGCTACCACAAAAAGAGTTGCCTAAATATTTTATTGTACATAAAGGTTCTTCTTCTCTCTGAATTCTTTGGTGTACAAGCCTGGTAGTAATATTGCTGAGTCAAAGGGATATGCACAATTTAGTAATTTTGAGGGTTCAGTTGTAAACTGCTTTCCAGAATAGCTGGACTAATTTATAACTCTTCCAAAAGTGCATTAATGAAAAACATCTATCATTTTCCTTTTTTATTAATGTTATCAGTTCAATGGATATGAAATAAAACCCTGGAATTGTTTTACATAACATGCTTTAATTATTTGTAATTTGGAATATTTATTCATATGGCTATTTCTACTCCAACCTCCATTTCTTCATTGCTTTATCCTCTCTTCTGCTTCTAAGATCTAATCCAAAGGCTTGTCTTTGAAGTCTTTTCTCTCCCTACGATTTGTTTCTTCTTAGTCAATTCACTCGCATTCCCTCGACTATTACATCTATGCAGATGACTTTATTTTTTAAAAATTTCTACCCATATCCTCTTTCCTAAGTTCCAGACATGTACATTCCAATACTTATAGAACACTTCTCCCTGACTTTCCCATCAACACCTAAAACTCAACATATCCCAAACCAAATGTATCAACTTTGGCTTTGCCATCTTTACCACAAAACTAGTCCTCCTTCTACCTTAATATTCTTGTCAGTGATGATATCATGTATTAATTGCCTGTTATTCTATACCTTAGTATCATTTATACTTTATATAATAATATTATACAAACCTCACATATTCAAATAATCCGTAAGTACTGATACTATCTGTACCATCTCATATCTAATTGCTCTTCACTCTTCCTATTGTTACCTAAATATTAAAGCTCTTCAGTACTACATAATAGTGCTAACTAATCCTAGCTTCATGAGGTGCTTCCCTGCCTTTACTTCTTCTCTCCTTCATTCATTCTTATACTATTGAAAAATCAATTTTCTTATACATACATCTAACTGTGTAACTCCTTTGCTCAAAATGTCTCTAGTGGTTTTCCATTGCCTATTAAGTAAAGGTTATATATGCCCTTTCATGTCATTCAAGACCCTTTCCAAGGCCTCTGGACACAATTCATATAGTTATAGTCCTTCACATACTCAGTGCCCTGGTCAAATTGTATAAACAAATTGGACAGAGAGATTGACATGACCTTGGTATATATTCTGTGTTTTTCACTTCTCTGTTCACACTATTTTGTAAGCCTAGAATGTTCTCATTCTCTTCTTTATCTGCTGAGTTCCTAACTCTTTTTTTAGGCAATTGGGGTTAAGTGACTTGCCCAGGGTCACACAGCTAGTAAAGGTCAAAAGTTTTGTCTGAGGCTGGATTTGAACTCAAGTCCTCCTGACTTCAAGGCCATTGCTCTATCCACTGTACCACCTAGCTTCCCCTCTAACTATTTTTTAAAAGCAGACTCTAGTGCCAACTTTTTTCACCATCTCCTTCCTGGTCATCCCAATGAGTAATGAAGAAGACTTCAAACTATACTTTGTACTGGACATTTTAAATGGATTTATCATGTGATATAGCACGTTATTATCTCTATGTGTGTTTTGTCTCCTTATTAGACTATAAGCATCACAGAGACAAGTTCAGTGTCTCATCTAAGTTTTCTATTTGCCCCACCATGTAGGATAGGATCCTGTACCCTTTAGATAGTTGATAATTCTTCAGTATATAAATTCAATTAAGAATAGCTAACAGTTAACCTTTAAATAGTGCTTTAAGGTTTAAAAAAATATTTTGTATATAGTATGTCTTTTGAAAATAATCTTAGCTAGCATTTATATAACTCTAAGTATTTCAAGGTATTTAACAAATACCTTCTTTTATTCTCACAACAATCCTGTAAGGCAGGTACTTTTGTTATCCCCATTTTACAGATGAGGAAGCTGAGGAAGTAAAGGTTAAGCGATTTACCCAGAGTCACACAGCTACTGAATGCCTGAGGTTGGATGGAATGCAGGTCTTCCTGACTCCAGGTCCTGTCCACTATGCACCTGGCTATCTCAAAAACCTTTTACCATAAATGCTATTATTATCCCCATTCTACAGATAAGAAAATGAAGACTGAGAGAGGTTACTACAAGTAAATTTCCCTGAGTCACTTAACTATTAAGTTTTAGAGGTGGGATTCAAACTCAAGTCTTCTTGACTCTAATTCCAATTCAAACTATTGCCTCCCTATGTAATACTCAGGCCTTAGGTGCTTTCAGCATTCAGCTGTTAGATGTCCAAATAGTTTAAAACACAGTGTAGCCTTAGGATCATAGTTCTGGAGGTGGTTTGAAGCCTTATGGATCACCTAGTACAACACTTCTGTTTTATAGTTGATACTCTTAAGGTTTTTCAGAGTGGCTAAGTAGCTTGCCCAAGGTCAGTAAGTAGAGAATAGCAAGTGAAGATTCAAACTCTTGTCCTTTAACTCCATATCCTTCTCTCTTTTATCTTTTATGATAGGTCTAATATAACACAAACACAGCCCCCAAGGAGCACCTCTGAATATCAGAGGCCCAGAGTTGTACCATATTAGCAGGGAAGAAAAAAAAATCTCAACTGGATTTCTCCCTCCTATGTATACAAATCTGCTTCTACAGTATAATTATGCTGATACTTTTCTAAAACTACTCTTTGCTGCCTATATGTTGTTGTACACCAGAAGAAACCCTAGTGTTATGGCATTCAAAGCCCTTTATAACCTGCCCCCATAGCCCCCAACATTCTAGTCTTCTTTCCTGTTACCCTCCCTCACCCCTACTCACATATAACCTATGATCCAGTGACACTGACCTCCTTGTTGCTCCTTGAATAAGACACTCTATTCCCAACTCTGGCAGTTATCACAGGGTGTCCATCCCACCCCAATGCATGGAGTGTTCTCTTTTTTAAGGGCTACCTCCTGGCTTCCTTCAGATCCCAGATAAAACCCTACCATTGTAAAAATTTATTTATTTTTAGTTTTCAACATTCACTTCCACAAGATTTTGAGTTTCAAATTTTCTCCCCATCTCATCCCTCCCCCCAAGATGGCATGCATTCTGAATACCCCTTCCCCTAATCTGCCCTTCCTTATATCACCCCCCCCATTTTCTTATCCCCTTCCCCTTCTATTTACCTGTAGGACAGGATATATTTCTATACCCCATTTCCTGTATTTCTTCTTTCCCACTAGTACGTAAAAATAATTTTTTAACATTGGTTTTTAAAATTTTGGGTTCCAAATTTTCTCCCTTCCTCCCTCCCCAACCACCCTTATTGAGAAGGCAAGCAACTTGATACAGGTTATACTTGTGTAGTCATGCAAAACACTTCCATAGTAGTCATGTGAAAAACTAAGTATATTTTCCCTTCATCCTATCCCTACCCCTATTTATTCTATTCTCTCTTTTGAACCTGTCCCTCCTCAGAAGTGTTTGCTTCTGATTACCCCCTCCTCAAATCTGCCCTCCATCCTATAATCCCCTCCTCCCCCTCCTCCCTGCCGCCTTATCCCCTTGCCACCTATTTTCCTGTAGGGTAAGATAGCTTTCCATACCCAATTGAGTGTGTATGTTATTTCCTCCTTAAGCCAAGTCCAATAAGAATAAAATTCACTCATTCCCTCTCACCTTCCCCCATTTCCCCTCCACTCTAAAACCTTTTCTTGTCTGTTTTATGTGAGATAATTTACCCCATTCTACCTCTCCCTTTCTCCTTCTCCAGTATAATCCACTTACCCCTTAATTTTATTCTCCAGACATCACCCATTCATCTTCAACTCACCCTGTGCCTTCTATCTATCTATCTATCTATCTATCTATCTATCTATCTATCTATCTATCTATCTGTCTGTCTGTCTGTCTGTCTGTCTGTCTGTCTGTCTGTCTGTCTGACTGTCTGCCTATCTATCTATTTATCTATTTCTCTATACATACATACCATTTCCCCCCTTCAACTAACCTAATATTGACAAAGGTCTAATGAGTTACAAATATCATCTTTCCATGTAGGAATGTAAACAGTTCAACCTTAATAAGTCCCTTATTTCTTTTTCCTGTTTACCTCTTCATGCTTCTCTTGAGTCTTATATTTGAAAGTCACATTTTCTATTCACCTCTGGTCTTTTCATCAAGAATGCTTGAAAGTCCCCTATTTCAATGAATATCCGTTTTTCCCCCTGAAGGATTATACTCAGTTTTGCGGTGGTAGGTGATTCTTGGTTGTAACCCCATCTCCTTTTCCCTCTGGAATATCATATTCCAAGCCCTCTGGTTCCTTAGTGTAGAAGCTGTTAAATACTGTGTTATCCTCATTGTGTTTGCACATTTGGATTTTTTTTTCTGGCTGTTTGCAATATTTTCTCTTTGACCTGGCAACTCTGGAATTTGGCTACAATATTGCTAGGACTTTTCCTTTGGGGATCTCTTTCAGGAGGTAATTGGTGGATTCTTTCAATTTCTATTTTACCCTTTGGTTCTAGAATATCAGGGCAGTATTCCTCGATAATTTCTTGAAAGATGATATCTAGGCTCTTTTTTTGATCATGGCTTTCAGGTACTCCATAACTTTTAAATGATCTCTCCTCGATCTATTTTCCAGTTCAGTTGTTTTTCCAATGAGATATTTTACATTGTCTTCTTTTTTATTTCATTCTTTTGATTTTGTTTTATAATTGCTTGATTTCTCATAAACTCACTAGCTTCCAATTGCTCCATTCTAATTTTTAAGGAAGTATTTACTTTAGTGAGTTTTTGGACTTCCTTTTCCACTTGGACAATTCTGCTTTTTAGGGCATTCTTCTCCGCATTTGCTTTTTGTACCTCTTTTGCCATTTGGGTTAGACTATTCTTTAAGGTGTTATTTTCTTCAGTATTTTTTTTTGGTTCTCCTTTAGCAAGCTGTTGACTAGTTTTTCATGATTTTCTTTCATCACTCTCATTTCTCTTCCCAGTTTTTGCTCTGCTTATCTTACATGCTTTTCAAAATCCTTTTTTGAGCTCTTCTATGGCCTGGGACTGATTCATATTTTTCCTGGAGGGTTTGGATGTAGGAGCTTTGACTTTATTGTCTTCTTCTGGTTGTATGTTTTGATCTTCTTTGTCACCAAAGTAAGATTCTAAGGTCTGAATTTTGCACAGTTTGCTCATGATCCCAGCCAACTATTTGAGTTCTAACCTCTTTGTTAAGGTAAGGGTCTGCTTCCAGTTTGGAGAATGTACTGTCTCAAGCTTTGGGGATTTTGTGCAGCTGTTTTCAGAGATACTTCTAGGGAACTGTGAGTTTTTAGTTCTTCCAAAGTGCTGTGATAAGGGGTGAGGTGTTTACTCCTTTCCTGGCCTTTGCTCTGGTCTATGAGTGACCACAAGCACTCTTTTCTGCCTTGGAACTATGAGGAAGATGCCTTCTGTACCGCCACTACAAGCTCCACCACACCAGCACTCCTCCTTGCCCCAGGACTCCCATCCAGAACTGAGTGACCCAGATCTAAACACAGGCAAAACAAGAGAATCCTGCCTCAGCACCAGCAAAAAAATCCCTGAAATCCTTCTCTGATCAGCCACTCAATTCCCTCTCTGGCTGTGGGCCAAGAGCTCTGGAAGCAGCCACTGCTCTGGGGCCAAGCTCAGGGACTGGGGCTGGGACTGAGCTTCTCTCTAACTGTGGTCACAGACTTTTCTTACTGACCTTCTAAGATATCTTTGTCATTTGGGGATTGAGAAGTTGGGAAACCACCACAGCTGCCTGTACTTTAGCCCTCTGAGGGCTGCTGCAGCTTAGTTGAGGCCTGTTTTTCCTGCATGCCCACGCTGAACTACATTCCTCTCCCAGCCTAGTGCAATAGACCTTTCTAATAAACCATCCAGATGGTCTTAGGCTAGAGATTTGTTTCACTCTATCTTTTTGTGTGTGCTGCTGCTCTAGAATTTGTTTAGATCCATTTTTTACAGGTATTTGGAGGGGTTTGGGGGAGAGTTCAAGCAAGTCACTGCTTTTACTTTGCCATCTTGGCTCCACCCACCAATCCCACCTTTAAAAACTTTTCTAGATGACCCCCCCCAATTCTAGTCCATGTCCTCTGTTGATTATTTCCAACTTATCCTTTACAAGCTTGTTTGTACAGAGTTATCTGCATGTTGTCTACCCCCTTAAACTGTGAGTTCCTTGAGATCAAGGACTTACACATTTTTTTATATCCTCAGAGCTTAGTGTAGTCCCTACAAAGAGTAATAACCATTTATTGACTGATTAATCTCAGAGAATATCTGCTCTTATCAGCTCATTTTACAGATGAGTAAATTGAGACTTAAAAATCTGTAAATATCTTATTCAAAGGGATACAAGCAGTGAATATCCAATTCATGACTTTACTCCATATCATTTGGCTACAGAACTAGTAAGCTTTCCACTATACCAAGATGTTGAACTATCTTATTTCTTTGGCAAATATGATTCTTCCTCACTTGAAATTATGAAAATCTGAGTTCAAATTCCACCTCAGAAATTTACTAGCTAAGCTCTGGGCAAGTCAGCCTCTCTGTGTCAGTTTCCTTATTCATGAAATGGGAATAATAATGACACCTACCTCATAAGGTTGGGCAGCTAGGTGGTATGGTGGATAGAGCGCAGGGCCTGAAGTTAGGAAGAGCCAGCTTCCTGAATTAAAATCTGGTCTCAGACATTTATGTGTTGTGTGACCATGGGCAAGTCTGTTTGCCTAAGTTTTCTCATCTGTAAAATGAGCTAGAGAAAGAAATGGCAAACCACTCCAGCTCTTTGCCAAGAAAACCCCAAATGGGGTCATGAAGAATCACACACAACTGAAAACCAATGGAACAACAAGAAAACCTCACAGAGTTATTGTGAAGATTAAATGAGTTGATACATATAAAGCACTTTACAAACATTAAAGCATTCTGTAAATGTTAGGTATTGTTACGATCTTATGCTGTGTTCATCTTTGCATTGTATTTACTATTTACTTTGGCTTTTCTTCAAAAAAAATACTTATCTGAATAAGAGTATGATACACTGTCTAAAACATCCTTTAATTAACAGATGAAACAGGAGAAGGGGCCCCTTTCCTATGATGATGAATTTATTTTGAAACACAAAAAGAAAGATAAGAGAGTTGATTCTAAAATTTGCATTTGTTAACTCAGATAGTAAAAGTATTCCTTTTCTTATTTTTTAATTTTTTTGTATTAAACATTTATTAATTTAAATATTTTCAGTTTTCAACATTCACTTTCACAAGATTTTGAGTTCCAAATTTTCCCCCATCTCACCCCTCCCCCCATCCTAAGATGACATGCAATCTGAATACCCCTTCCTCCAATCTGCCCTCCCTTCTATCCCCCCCTCCATTCTCTTATCCCTTCCCCTTCTATTTTCCTGTAGGACAGGATACATTTCTATACCCCAATGCCTGGACATCTTATTTCCCAGTTTCATGCGAAACCAATTTTTTACATTTGTTTTTAAAACTTTGGGTTCCAAATTTTTTCCCTTCCTCCCTCCCTACCCACCCTCATTTAGCAGTCAAGCAGCTCAATGTGTAATCATGCAAAAGACCTCCATACTAGTCATGCTGTGAAAAACCAACTATATTTCCCTTCATCCTATCCCACATCCCATTTATTCTATTCTCTCCCTTGACCCTGTTCCTCTTCAAAAGTGTTTGCTTCTGATTACCCCCAACCCTTCCCCTTTTCCCCTTCCTCCCTATTTTCCTGTAGGGCAAGATAGATTTCCATACCCAAATGAGTGTGTATTTTATTCCCTCCTTAAGCCAAATTCAATGACATAAGATTCACTCATTCCCTTTCACCTTCCCCCACTTCCCCTCCACTGTAAAATCTTTTTCTTGTCTGTTTTATGTGAGATAATTTACCCCATTCTACCTCTCCCTTTCTATTCCCAGCATAAGCCTCTCTCAACTCTTACTTTTATTTTTAGATATCACCCCTTCATCTTCAAGTCACCCTGTGCCTTCTGTCTATCTTTGTATCTATCTATCTATATACATATGATTTTTTTTACCCTCCAACTACCCTAATACTGACAAAGGTCTCATGAGTTACAAATATCATCTTTTCATGTAGGAATATTAATAGTTGAACTTTAATAAGTCCCTTATGATTTCTCTTTCTTGTTCACCCTTTCATGCTTTTCCTAAGTATTGTATTTGAAACTCAACTTTTCCATTCATCTCTGGTCCTTTTTTATCAAGAGTGCTAGAAAGTCCTCCATTTCACTGAATGACCATTTTTCCCCCTGAAGGATTATACTCAGTTTTGCTGGGTAATCAATTCTTGGTTGTAATCCTATCTCCTCTGACCTCCAGAATATTATATTCCAAGCCCTCAGACCCCTTAATTTAGAAGCTGCTAAATCTTGTTATCCTGGTTGTGTTTCCACAATACTTGAATTGTTTCTTTCTGGCTGCTTGCAATATTTTCTCCTTGACCTGGCAACTCTGGAATTTGGTTATAATATTCCTAAGAGTTTTTTTTTTCAGGGAACTCTTTCAGGAGGTGATCAGTGGATTATTTCCATTTCTGTTTTACACTTTGGTTGTAGAATATCAGGACAATTTTTCCTTGATAATTTCTTGAAAGATGATGGCTAGGCTCTTTTTTTTGGTCATGTCTTTCAAGGAGTCCAATAATTTTTAAATGATCTCTCCTTGATCCACTTTCCAGGTCAGTTGTTTTTCCAATGAGACATTTAACATTGCCTTCTATTTTTTCATTCTTTTGTTTTTATTTACAATTTCTTGATTTCTTATAAAGTCACTAGCTTCTATTTGTTCCATTCTAATTTTTAAGGCTAAATTGAGGCATTTATATTTGATCCTGCAGTCACTGAAGTTTACTGAGGGAGGGGGAGGGAATGATATGATTGGTACTATGCTTTAGGAAGATCCCTTTGATAGTTGAGTGAAGGAAGGACTGAAGCTGGAAAATACTTGAGGCAGAAACACCAGCCAGTTATGCCATGATGAGGGCCTGGAACATTGTGGTAGAAATGTCAGAGAAGATACAAACAGCTGTGTACAAATAAGATATGTACAAGATCAAGTGAAGATAATCAAAGGAAGGCATTGGTCTCAAGGAACACTCAGGAAGGCTTTTTGTAGAAGATGGAATTTTAGGTGAGATGTAAAGGAAATCAGGAGGAGGGAAAAGAAGGGAATAAACTCCAGACATGCAGGAAAGCCAAGTAAATTTAAAAAATAACATTAGAAGTTTATTTCATGTACATGAACATATCATATTATCTAATGTGTTCACTTATGATACTCATATATTTATTCAATCTAATTAAAATTAACTGGTAATAATTAAGTGCCTACTTGTGTAAACTATTCTGCTAGGCTCTGGGGGTACAAATCTAAAAATGAAAAAACAATTATTTCAAAAATAGTTCTTTTCTAGGCACTTATATTCTTCTGGGATGTGGAGGAGAAGGGGTGTACCACATTTAAATAGATAAGCAAATACAAAATAATTGAAGCAGGGAAAGGACAACAAGGGAATTCAGTAAATTTGGATAGGAAATAATATCTGAAGTGAGCTTTGAAGGAAGCAAAACATTCTGAAAGATCGAGAAGAGAAGGAAGAATGTGGGCAAAATCACAGAGTTGGGGTTTGGCATACAGCATTTGAGAAACTACAAGTAGATCAGTACGCCCAGAATACATAGCAAATGAAGGAGATTAATGTGAAATAAGCCAAGAAAGGTAGGCTAGAGCCAAGATTGCAGAGGCCTCTAAATGTCAAGCTGAGGAGTTTGCATTTATTCTAAAGGCACAGAAGATTCTCAATGAGGAGAAAAAAATAGTTCAGAACTTTGCTTTAGAAAGATTATTTTGGCACCTGTGGAGAACATGGATTCCTGATTGATCTGTTTCAAAACTGAGAAGATTTTTCCCCACCAAAGAAAAAAATACATTTTAGTAAGGAGTACAGTCAATTATGAATGTCACTATGATTGTGTTTATTGTGTCTGAACTTGTTTCCTCTTTAAGTGGTCCAATCATGCATAAATAAGAAAAATATAAAACCATAAGTGCATAGTTATTGTACTAAGATTTCCAAATTCAACTTTTGGATGCTCTCATGTTGCTTTGGAAAAATTGTTGGAGAATAAGTTCGGTTGTTTGGACCTCTTTTGACCAAATTGCTAGCTCTGATGTGCAACAAAAGTTCACAGCTGGAAGTACTTGTTCACTGTATTTAATCTTTATTTCAATGAAGCACAAAGGAGTATATCAGTCTGAAAATATAGTCATAAGTATCTACCAATAAATGGTTGGATTTTGGACTATTTCGTTGATAATGGATCTAATTGCTTTGACAGTTTGTATTTTTGCTTTGACAAATGGTATGCTTGACCATTTGTTCTCAGAAGGAAATCAAGTTAGTGACAGTTCACAGAGCTGGAATACTAACATCAAAAACAAAAAAGTCATCATTTCTATATTGTATGTGCATTCAACAATGTTTAACCTGATTCAAATCCGACTATCATTGCTAATTTCTCTATTTCTGTTGAAGATTCTAGTCATCTAGATTTTTGACCTCATGGTCATCCTTTTATCTTTTAGTCACCATATCCAATCAACTGCTAAATTCTATTGGTTCAGCTTCTGCAATAGCTCTACCATTATTTCCTTTCTCTATACTCACAACTACCATACTAGTTGAAACATTGATTGTCTTTTAATTAGACAATTACAATAACCTCTAAATTAGTATTCTGGCCTACAATTGCTCCCTCCATCCTCTCCCATACTATCAGTTGGACTCCCTTCAGGATGTAAACAAACTTGGGGTTACTAAAGGAGTAACTTTCTAACATTCTAGTAGATGCACTTTACCCCAGAGACCAATAGATATTTATCCATATAATATTAATATCAGGTTTAGATTTCTATCCAAAAGGAAACACATTTATGGTTGCTCTAAGGACAAATCCCCAGATGTGCTAGTGGTAGATGGACTTCCCTTAGGAGCAAAATGAGCTTTTGTTGTAAGTTGAGCAACCCAAGGATACTTAAGAGTCCAACTTTAAACCCCAAATACTCATACAAGCATCTACCCTTGCACTATTGCCCTGTGTATTGGCATTGCCTCAGAAGAAAAAAAGAACTTGACATTATTAAAGAGATATCTTCTTTTCCATTGGACCTGAATTTCCTATGACAGCCTTTCAGATATTAAAGACAGTTCTCACACCCCCACTCTACTTCCTGAGACTTTTCTTAAATTAAAGTACCTTCAACTAATCATTATCTGACATGATCTTGGGGCATTCAGAGAATGTTATCATCCTTTAGATACTTTCATGCCCATCAGTGTTATTTCTAAAACATGACACCCATAACTCAGTATGATACTCCAAATAAAGTCTGATGAAGGTAGTATACAGTGGGAATATAACACATTGGATGTTTTGGCTGTCATGTCATACCACTGAATCTATCTATCTTATCTATCTATCTATCTATCTATCTATCTATCTATCTATCTATCTATCTATCTAGCATTTATCCACTATCACCCTAAGTCATTTTCAGGTGGAATATGGCTAGAGCTAAGTCTTTTCTTATTTTATACTTATGAAGCAGGTTTTTTTAGCCCAAAGTATAAGACTTTATATTAAATTTTATCATATTTCATTTCATTTTAATACTAATAGCCAATAAGTAAGATTACTTCCCCGGTAGGATCATTTAAAATTTTATTAAAATGTTAACTATTCATTTATCCAAGAGAGTATTTAAAAAGCATAGGGCCAAACACAAATGCTAAGGATACTTCATTAGAAGTTGAAATTGAACCAGTAAATGAATTTGTTTAACCCCAGAGGGTAGAACCAGGAGCAATGAATGAAAGTGACAGCAAAGCATTTTCAGGCTAATGAAAAGGGGAGGAAAAAGTAAAATAAAACTTGCCAGCAATTAAAATTGTAAAATAGTGGAATTGGATGATTTGAGAAATAATAGAGTACTTCCCTCTTCATTGGAAGTCTTCAAGTCTTCAAGTAAAGTTTGTGTGATCAGAGATTTTTGCAGGGAGGTTTCTTGTTCAGATACACATTCAATATAGTGGCTTCTAAAGTCCCTACCAACTTTGAGATAAACTGAGATTATGCTTCTACTAAAGAAGAGGCAGGGGGGCAGCTAGGTGGCATAGTGGATAAAGAACTGGCCCTGAAGTCAGGAGAACCTGAGTTCAAATCCGACCTCATACCAAACACTTGACACTTACTAGTTGTGTGACCCTGGGCAAGTCACTTAACCCCAATTGCCTAAAAGCAAAAACAAAACAAAACAAAACAAGAAGAGGCAGGGAAAAGAAAGTTCTTAATGGTGGACTAAGTAGGCTCAGAAAACAGGCAGCATAAATTTGAATTGCATTTCTGTTTTGAAATACAGTATCTGTATATAAGCTCTATTCAAATTTCTCTTTCTTGTATTTTAAAAAAATGCCTATTGGAATGGCAATTAATAAAAATGGATAAATGTCTTTATTACTTTCTGGGATTAGTTTCCAGTAGATATAATTAATTAAGGAAATAGGATCTGACAGATCCTTGAACATAAGTATTTCAATGAGTACTTGACTTGGACAATCAAAAATAGAGATAAATTTTAATATTTTACTCACCTATTGATCTTTGAAAAATTTAAAGTATAAAATTCAAAATTTAATTTAAAGAACATCTATGTTCTAAAATGTTTATAGTAGCTTTTTGGTGGCAAAGAACTGGTGCAAGGATGCCCATCAGTTGGGGAATGGCTGGAAAAGTTGTGGTATATGATTGCGATGGAATAGTATTTTGCTATAACAAATGATGAGCTAAAAGATTTTAGAAGAAAAAGTGGAATGACTTGCATGAAATAAAGAAGAGTGAAATGAACATAACCAACAGAAAATTGTATACAGTAACAACAAAATGTATTTCAAGAATGACTTTGAGCAAATAAGGTATTTTGTCTATGATAAATACCCAAATTAACTTTAAAGGACACATGAAGAAAAATGCTATTTGAATCCAGAGAAAAAACTGATATACAGAATAATTTTACATACCTACATGCATATATATGTATTTGTGTATGTATGCATATATGTATATATACACACATATATATAAATTTATGTGATAATTTTCTTGTATATTTGAAAGGAATAGCAAGTTGTACATAGTAGATTTGTAGTTTCATAGGCAATCATCTTTTTTGTACTGTTATAGAAATGCTTGTTTTATTTCATAAATTTTTTTAAGAATTAGAAAAAGAAAAAGAAAATTAAAGTCCATAAGAAAACAATTCTAAATCATTTTGCTATTTAGTATATCGGGGAAATTCAGTTTGATTTTTTCCCGACCTGAGGGCACAAGTTTTTATTTTTGTTGGTTTTGTTTTTGTTTGGGAGGGTTGGTATTATTGGACTTTTTTAATCTATGGTTATGTAGCTCATGATCCACCCCTACCTTGCTATCAGTTTCCTTTTGCATAAACACAGTTTGTATTTATTTTGTATATTGATTGAAAATATATTTATATCTGTTTTTCCATAGATAGACTATGAACTTCTTTAGAGTAGAGATTGTTTCATATTTGTCTTTGTAACCCTAGGACCTAAGGGTAATAAATGTTTTTGATTGATTGACAGAGTACATTTTCTTATCCCTGGAAGGTAAAAACTTCTGAAACTGCATGAAAAACATTCCTCTTCACATCAGAGGTAAACTACCTGAACATATCATGGATTTTTGCAAGGTTTCTGTCTTCTGCCCTCTCACCTTGAGGCAACCCCAACAACCCCCTTCAAGTACCATATTGAAAATCTTTCTCCAAGAAGCATATTATTTAGGAAATTTTCTCTCTCTTTTCAGCCAAACTTGGAATCTCTTGAATTTGCTGTTTCCCACAAAGCAAACCCCAAGTCTGAGAAAATTCATGCTTGGAATTTCTTCTGCCAGCCATGTGGAAATTTATGTTTCCCCATGACATATGGTCCCACGAGACTCCATCAAGGCCTCTGGTTCTTTAGCAGCTCTACAGGAATGACTTACGCTCAGAGAAAGAAGCAGAAAAACAGAAAATATCACAAGTACCACATGCTTCTCTAGCAAGTTATCATTAATTACCCCACAAGAAATGACCTTACACCACCTTGAGAACAAAGGTGATGTGTTGATCCGGATGTCAAAGACAAAGAGATGGAGGAGAGGGAAAGGGAGAGAGAGAGACAGAGACAGAGACAGAAACAGAGAGACAGAGAAACAGCAAAGTGAGACCAACTCTCTTTTATAAACTAAATATGAGGGACAGCTTTTGTGAAAATAATCCATCCCCTTCACTTTCAGGATCCAATTATCTTATAGGCAGCCCCAATCACTGTAGACCAATCATAGGGTCCCCTCTGTCCTCTTAGAAAGGTATCTGTAGATATATCTACTTCTGATTGTGTTACTCTTCCTATGTCTTCACATAATGGTTCATACCCTATAATATCATCAAGTAGATTGAGAGTACCTATTAAATTGCTATCAGGTTCAAATACCGAGTAACATAAATGCTCTTCCACTTTCTGACCACTATCTCCTTCCAACTGTTATTGTTCCTCCCTTGCCTATAAATTCTTTTATGACTTTCTACCATTTTAATGCTGTATTTGTGCTAGGAAACTAGGTAGGCAATACTATAACTTTACAGAATTTGCACATTCATACATGTTGGCACTCTCCACAACACTGCAAATCCTAAAGCAATAATTTCTTCTCAACTTCTGAGTACATATAAACTAAAAATTGGTATTGAATTCAAATGTTCATCTAGATTGAAATGTTTAAATATTTCAAGTTTCAGTGTAGTCTACCTCAAAGGTCAATGATTGTGTCTGTATGTGTATCCTAGGTAAAGCAAATCACAATGCCAGTACATAGTAGTTGACTATTTTATTAGTTGCCATAAGCAAAACTTTAAAAAAATCTATCAAATGGAATCTAGCCACCTGCTGATGAACATCTCTGAATTTACTTAGTCTGTTTTCTTTCTAGTTTAATAAATCCTGTCAAAGTTAACCTTCAAGTGGCATAACATTTAAGAACTTGAGATACTGTACAATGTGGCATCAGAGTTGAATTTTAGTGGAGAATTATAATTTAATAGTTAAAAATAGTTTCTTATTCATTTTGACCTGATTCAGTGATTATTTTTTTAAAAAATTCCAGTTCATTTTCTGATGCAGTCAAAAATAGGTATTTGCAGTTTATCCCAGTCTATGATTCACATTTTGAGTTGGTTTAAGACCCAAAGGTAAAGGGCATATTTCCCTGTTTTTATTTTCTCTATAAGCTAGGAAATGACAATTGAAGATAGGTATCATACTTACTTTTCTCATGGAGACCCAGATGAATACCCTACTCACAAGAAGGCTAACTTCATTTTTCCTGTAGCTTTTTAAATTTCATTGTCCCATGTATTTTAATTTTCCTGTGCTGATTTTCTTATACGATGATGATTTCCTCAAGTTATATGTGCTGTTGAATACTGTTTTCTTTGTGCTAAATTCCTTGACTTGGGTTATTCTAAGCCTTAAGAAGTAAATTTTAATTACAGATCTATCCATAAAAATGCCTCACTTCTTTATCTCTTGGCAATGTTCATCATTACAATGAAAATGGATTTTATTTTCCATTAAATATTATTTCACTTCTAAGAACATGAATGAGAATTTAATGTAGTCTGAAAGAACTATGTAAATTGTCCTGTCTGGTTTTAACCTTTGTTAATTTTTTTCTAAGAATTTTTGTGTTTTTGTTATTACTCTAGTATTTAACCACTAACAATCTAATAAACAGATAAACTAGAATGTGACAATAAGTAATATAATTAAAGAGAAAATGATACATGTTTATTGTAAAATACTACTAAATTAGAAATGTATTTTGATTGATTCAGTCATTTTGAAGAATTTCATCAAGGTTGAAAGATTAGACATCATAGTATATTTTCAAAATCTTTGTAATGGACTTGGTGGTCAAGATATAATTTGTGGGATTCCATTAAAAAATTCCATAAAAGTTCCTTTAACTTATGATTTCTTAAAAATAAAAATCTTGTTGTAATCCATAAGTTCTTGGGTAGTATGAAAAGAAAAAGAAGAAAAAATGAGACGATTTTATCTGATTTTGACATCTGATGCTGTTATCTGATTCTGGATTCTTCCCTATTGATTTTCCATTTTCACCATATAGACCAGAGCCATGCTAAGAACAAACAAGCTGGTACTTTTGGGGAAAAAAAGCTTCCTCCTATCAGTATATGAAATGGATCACTTCTTTATGCTCTAATTCATTAATAGATCTGAGATCTCATCAATATGGGCTTTGCTTTCATGAACACAGATCACAACTCATCCATATATTTTTATTCTTTGTGTTACTTTTCTAGATTCTCCTACAGACTCACCACAGAGGATCCACCCAGTCTTCTAGAGATTGCCCTCTAAGTCTTTCTCCATTAGGCAGGTAATATTACACTGCTTGGACTGTCCATCTGTTATGCTTTTCTCCCACTATGTGAATAGTCCAGATCCTTTTATAATAGTATATTTCCTGGATGATATCTCTTATGCCACTTGCATATATTGCATCGCTGAACTATGCTGTGAACTACTTATGTCCGTTGTACGTTTCACTGGACGTTAAATCACCCTCAGCTTTGATTCAGTTATTAACTGTAGTGTTCCAAGACTTTTCAGAGGTAGGATTTTACGGAGCCTTACACGTATCTGATAATATTTTAAATATACATTATGAAATTGGGGAGAGAACTGTGAACATTTTAGGAAATGGTAAGGCTACTAGTGGGTAGAGAGGATATTGGTTAAGTGAGCCAAAATAACTCATTAGTTTTATGATTTGTATATTTTAGTCATATAACTAAAAACTAGTGAAAGCATAATGCACTATTTGATGTACATTATTTATTTTTAAAATTTTATATTGATTTTTCTATTATTTTCAATAATAGATTCTTGTTGAACTTAATTGAATTGAGATGTCTATGTGGTAAAAAGGGAGTCAAAACAAAAAAATATCTTTCTACCTGACTACTAGGAAGTTTAGAAAAATAATACAATTAATAAAACTTTTAAATACATAGATCTGTGACCTTTACGGGACACTTCCTCTTGCATTGATGATTCAGGTACTTAGAGGTAATGCTGTTTGGCCATATTTTCCCCTAAAGTTTCTAGGGAGTGCCCGTGTGGGTTATGGAATTTTTCTTTAACACTATCAGATTGAGTCTTCATTCCGATGTTTTCTCCTCCAATGTCAATTGTCAGTTATACTTAGTATCTCCCTTATATACTGAATACCATCCAATGATTGCTGCTTTAGTATCCTTAACCATTTACCATTAATTAGTTTTTACAAAGGGATATGTACTGAAAAAATAAAGCAATATCAAGAATATATCATACTTCTGGGAACAGCACACTCTCCCCTGTACCTCATTGGTCCCTGGGGACAGTAGACTCAAACTTAACATGGATTTTAATGAACACTTGCCCCACCAAAGTCACTTAAGAGTGCAGTATAGCCAACAGACAAAGTAACTTCCCTTGATTGAAGGACCAGGCATCTTGGTACAGTATCTATCCATTGTTTGACCGGGACATGGGTTCTGCCAGCCCCTCAATTGGCTCAGTTGGAAGTGAATTTTGGCATTAACTACTATCATTGAATCTCTGCTCTGATCTTTCGAAACTCTGAAAGCGGAAAAGAAGAAACACTAAGAGGGAAAGAACAGAGGCTCCATGTATTCATGGATCAGATGTTAGCCCAGGTGGGGAGGGCCTGAAGCTTTTCATCCCAATCAAAGGCCTACATAGTGTTTTTCTCACCTGAACCAGCCAGGCAGAAAAGAAGGTTAGAGTCACCCTTGGGAGAGCAGTGAAGAGTGTGTTTGGAGTGGGCAGGGGGAGTGTCTGAATATTATTTCTGGTTCAGTAGTCAACCAAAATAGTCCTTTTTATACCACAAGGTAAAATATAATAGAAATAATCCAAATATTATCCCATGCTCTTCACTGGGGAGTGGAGCCCTTCCATTAGATATCATCAAGCCTTTCTAGAATCAGGATCCTCATGCTCTGGGGACAGAACTTCTGTTTGACAGTCCCTTTATTATATAATATACCTGTCCCACCAAATCCTATCCCAATGCTTTATCATGGCATATTGATTTCTCTGAGGTTCTCAGAAGCTAGGCAGGCAGAGAGAAAAATCTATCAGTTTCTACCATAGTAAAAAAGCTAGAGTAGCAACTTATTATGCCTGTTTTCTGAGGAACAGCCTATTTAAATATGAAGAAATATATTAACTGTAATAATAATAGTAATAATAGCTAATTTTATATAGAGCTTTAAGTTTTTCAAAGTGCCTTACAAATCTTATTTCATTTTATCCTCACAGTAATCCTGTGAGATAGGTACTATCATCATCCCCATTTTGCAGATGGAAAACTGAAGTGAATATTAAGTGACTTGCTTAGGGTCACACAGCTAGTAAGGATCTGGGATTAGATTTGATTTCAGGCATTTTGGATTCCCGGTCCTATGCTTTTAGCTTCACTTCACTGTCCTTAACTCATTCCAAGTTTTATTCCTCCTGACATTTTTCCAAGTCCCTACTAACTTTTTTATTTCTCCTTTGCTACATGCATTTGCTTATATTTTCTGTATACTTCTTTGAAAATATAAATTTGTTGATAAATGTAACCATATTAGTCTCTTTAGACAATTATCATTTTCCCTCCTCATTGGACTTATTTCCCTGTGTGTTTTCAGTATTTCATTCTTGAATGTCTCCTATCTCACCAGGTTTTATTTTCTCTACAAATTTTAATACAAGACATCCTTTCACTCCTTACATTGAGCCCTTTGAAATCTGGTTAAAAATGGAGTTTATAGAATAGCAATTACTGCCAGCGATGAGAAAAAAATCTATGGAGATCTCAATAATACCATCTAAATAAAATCAAAATAACCTTTGAAACTTTATGACTTCAACGAAAAAAAGAACATAGAAGAAGAAGATGAAAAAGTATTAAAAAACCTAGTTCAGGAATAAGAAATGTGAGAGGTCAAAAGTCTATAGACTATGGAAAAATTCACATGGATTACTAATTCTATCAAAGGAAAGCAAAAGCAGGTATAGGACATGATAAATGCTGACATTCAAATATAAATTGAATGTATTCTAATGGGCATGAAATAACTAGTTACTGATGCAGGGATCATTTCCAAATCATGTGTCAATGTACAGTCAGATCACTGACTTTTTAGAATAATGATTAAAATTAATACCAAATAAGCACGTATAACAAAATTGAGAAGATATTGCATGAAAGAAAGGAAACTCCAACCTCCAATTTAAACAAGTCACTGATTCAGGGAAAAAGAATCAGTGATTTTAAAAAACAGATACTAATTTAGATCTTTTAGTAAGGCTAGAAGCTATAGTTTTCCTTACATTTACTCATATCTCACTTTCAATTTTCAGATTGGGGGCCTGTTGGATTAAACTCTGTTTCTGTACTCCTGAATATTGTGGGCAGAGTATGCTTGCTTTTAATATTGCTGGCTAAGACTTGGCCTTTCTCCAGGAATTGTATGGTCTTGTCTACCTCTGTGGTTCAAGCCCAAGAAGCCTGGGAGCTGCTCTGTCATAAGTCCTGCAGTGGATGGGAATCCTGGATTATCCCAGTCTGGAGGTTGCTCTGGACCTGTCTTCATCTGTGGGACCAGGTTTTTGCACATGTTGCCTTTTATCTACCCTGGCTTTTCTTTGCTGTGAGCTTTTGCAGTATTTTGGCTCTTTTTTTTTTCTTTAGATTAGATGGAGAAATTTATAGCTGATTCTTTTTGGCTTTCTTTACCATTTTTCCTTCTGGTTCATTTTTACAGTTTTACTGACTGTGTTGTAGGAGATGTGGAACCTTCTAGATCCTAACATGTCACCACATTTCCAAAATCACTGAAACCACTACCTCTCAGGGAATAACATTCTACTTTTGGATACCTCTAATTGTAAGAAAGTATTACCTATCATTAAGCCTAAATTTGCAACTGCTATTTTAGCCCTCTGTGGCTATACACAAGTCTCCTTCACAAGATAGTCTTTCAAGAACTTGAAGAAATCTATCACTTCATTAATATTCATCCCTTTCCCAGATCTTTTCACTATACTAACCACATCCATTTCTTTAAGTAGTCCTCATGTCATGAACTCAGTCAAGTTCCTTTATCATCCTGGTTGCCCTCTTCTGGCCACTCTCCTGTTAACGTCCTGAAATAATGAGGCTCAGGACTGAACACAGTGTATGACCATGACACCTATGTTTTTAACTAAGTCATTGATAAAATGCTAAATAGTCCCAGGCTAAGCACAGATTCCTGGTGTACTCTACTGGAGAACTTCACTGACATTGACAATGATGATGTCATTCATTGACAAGCTTTAATGTTATTGCCCCCTCCTGGATCACTGCCTTGTTGTGGCAGAGGGGTTTGTGCATTAGCTCAATGGAACTATGAACTGTGCTTTGCAGGACCACCTAAGATGGCAATTCATAGTGGAGAGTTCTGACAAAAAGAATTCCACTAGAGAGGGCAATGGAAAACCATTCCAGTATCTTTGCAAAGAAAACTCCATAGACATTATTAAAATGATAAGAGAAATGATACTGGAAGATGAGCCTCTTGGGTCAAAAGGTATGCAACACACTATTGGGGAAGAGTAGTCTCAGCACTAATGAAAAGGCTGGGTCAAAGCTTATAGGAAGCTCAGCTGCAGATGTGTCTGGTAATGAAAGGAAAGTCCAATGCTGTAAAGATCAATTTCACATGAACCTGGAATGTAAAGATTTATGAACTAAGGTAAGCTATATGTGGTCAAAGTAGAGATAGAAAGATTAAATATAGATGTCTTGGGTAACAGTGAACTTAAATGGATATAAATGAGTGAATTTAATTCAAGTGATCATTACATATACTACTGTGGGTGAGAGTCAGAAGAAATGGATTATAGTGAGTAAAAGGACAAGAAAAGCAATACTGAGGTATAACCTTAAAAAGGATAATCTCAAAAATGACCAAATGATATCTGTTTGAATTCAAAGAAAGTCATTCAATATCACAATTACACAAGTCTACGCTCCAACCACTGATGTTGAAGAGTCTAAAGTTGATCAGTTTGATGAAGACCTACAATATATTCTAGATATAGCACTAAAACAAGATGTCACATTCATCACAGGGGATTAGAATGCCAAAGTAGAAAATTGAAAGATTATTGGAAAAAAAGACAAGTTTGTCCTTGGACTACAAAATGAAACAGAGGAGACAGTAGTAGAGTTTTGTCAAGATAACTCACTGATTACAGCAAACTTTGTTTTTTTAGCAACTCAAAAGGCAATTCTATACACAGACATAACCAGATGGTCAATATTGAAAAAAGAGTGCTTATATACTTTGCAGTCAAAGGTGGACAATATCTAGACAATCAGTTAAATAGTTCCCGGAGTTGACCATGGCTCAATCATAATCTCCTTATTGCAAAATTTAGAATTAAATTGAAGAAAGTAAGGAAAACTATTAAACTGCATAGGTCTGATCTAAATAACATCCCTTATGAATATGAAGTGGAAGTGATGAATAGATTTAAGGGATCATATCTGGTAAATAGAGTGCCTGAAGAACTATAGACAGAGCTTTGCAATACTGTACAGGAGGCAGAAACAAGAAATATTCCAAAGAAAAAGAAGATTAAAAAAGTAAAATGTATGTTTACAAATATCTGAGGAAAGAAGAAAAGTGAAATGTAAAGGAAAAAGGGAAAAATATATCCAAATGAAAGTAGAATTCCAGAGGATAGCAAAGAGAGATGAGGTTTTCTTAAATGAGAAATGTAAAGAAATAGAAAAAAAAACAAAAGAATGAAAAAGAAAAGAGATCTCTTCAAGATAATTAGAGATATCAAGGGAACGTTTCATGCAAAAAATTAGGGATGATGCAAGACAAAAATAGTAAGAAACTTAGCAAAAGAAGAAGAGATTAAGAAGGGGTGGCAAGAATATACAGAAAAGGGGAAGCTAGGTGGTTCAATGGAGAGAGCATTGACCCAGGAGTCAGGAGGACCTGAGTTCAAATCCAACCTCAGACACTTGCCATTTACTAGCTGTGTCACTTAACCCCATTGCCTAGTCAAAAATAATAAGAAAGAATATACAGAAAAACCAAACAAGAATGATCTTAACATTATTGATCATTGTGATAATGGGGTTATTGATCTAAAGCCAGACATCCTTGAGAATGAAGTAAAGTGGGCCTTAGGAACCACTGCTAACAGTAAGGCTTAGTGGGGAGGGGGGCCTAAGATGGCAGAGTAAAAGCAGTGACTTGCTTGCCCAAAACCCCTCCAAATATCTGTAATAAATGGCTCTAAATAAATTCTAAAGCAGCAGAACACACAAAAAGACAGAGTGAAACAAATTTACAGACCAAGACAGCCTGGATGGTTGATCAGAAATGTATATTACACAGGGCGAGTAGAGAAGCGCAGTTTGGCGTGGGCATGCAGGCAAAACAGGCCTCAGCAAACTGAATCGTGGTCAGCTGTGGCAGTTTCCAGATTTCTCAACCCACAAACAGCAAAGACAACTTAGAAGGTCGGTGGGAAAAGTCTGTGAATGTGGTGAGAGAGAAGCATGGTCCCAGCCAAGTCTCCAAGCTTGGCTGCTTCTAGAGCTTCTGGCCCACAGACTGAGGGGAAATCCAGTGGCTAATCAGAGGAGGATTGCAGGGATCTCTCTGCCAGTGCAGGATTCTCTTGCTTTGCCTGTGTTACAATTCTGGGTGACGGTCCTGGGGCTAGCAGGAGTGCTGGCTTAGTTAAGCTTGTAGTGGTGGTATTGAGCAAATCCTCCTCATAGTTCCAAGGCAGAAAAGAGTGCTTGTGCTCACTTATAGACCAGAGCACAGGCCAGGAAAGAAGTAAACACCTTGACCCTTATATCATACCACCGTGGAAGAACTGAAAACTTACACTTCCCTAGAAGTATCTCTGAAAAGAGCTGCACAAAACCCCCAAAGCTTGGGACGGTACATTCTCCACACTGGAAGCAAACCTCTACCTTAACAATGAGTTTAAAACTCAAGTAATTGGCTGGGATCATGAACAAACAAAGGTCCCCAAAAAAGGCAGATCACAGAATCTTTCTTTGGTAACAAATAAGATCAAAACATAAAACCAGAAGACAACAAAGTCAAAGTTACTACATCCAAAGCCTCCAGGAAAAATATGACTCAGTCCCAGGCCATGGAAGAGCTCAAAAATAATTTTGAGACAAGTAAGAGAAGTAGAGGAAAAACCAGGAAGAGAAATGAGAGTGATGCAAGAAAATCATGAAAAACAAGTTAACAAGCTTGCTGAAGGAGACAAAAAGAATACTGAAGAAAATAACACCTTAAAAATAGCCTAACCCAAATGGCAAAAGAGGTCCAAAAAACCAATGAGGAGAAGAATGCTCTAAAAAGAAAAATTGGCTAAATGGAAAAGGAAGTCCAAGAGCTTACTGAAGAAAATAATTCCTTAAAAATTAGAATGGAGCAATTGGAAGCTAGTGACTTCATGAGAAATCAAGAAATTATGAACCAAAAGAATGAAAAAATAGGAAATAATGTGAAATATCTCATCGGAAAAACAACTGACCTGGAAAATAGATCTAGGAGAGAAAATTTAAAAATTATTGGACTATTTCAAAGCCATGATCAAAAAAAGAGGCTAGACATTATCTTTCAAGAAATTATCAAGGAAAACTGCCTTGATATTCTAGAACCAGAGGGCAAAATAGAAATTGAAAGAATCCACTCATCACCTCCTAAAAGAGATCCTCAAAGGAAAACTCCTAGGAATATTGTAGCCAAATTCCAGAGTTGCCAGGTCAAGGAGAAAATATTACAAGTGGCCAGAAAGAAACAATTCAAGTATTGTGGAAACACAATCAGGATAACACAAAATTTAGCGGCTTCTACTTTAAGAGACAACAGGGCATGGAATGTAATATTCTGGAGGTCAAAGGAGATATGATTACAACCAAGAATCACTTACCCAGCAAAACTAAGTATAATCCTTCAGGGGAAAAAATGGTCATTTAGTGAAATAGGGGACTTTCAAGTACTCTTGATGAAAAGACCAGAGCTGAATTGCAAATTTGACTTTCAAATACAAAACTCAAGTGAAACGTGAAGAGGCAAACAGGAAAGAGAAATCATAAGAGACTTATTAAGGTTGAACTGTTTACATTCCTGTGGAAAAATGATATTTGTAACTCATGAGACCTTTGTCAGTATTAGGGTAGTTGGAGGGAAAAAAAATCATATGTATGTATGTATGTATAGATAGATAGATAGGTAGATAGACAGATAGAGGGGCACAGAGTGAATTAAAGATGAAGGGGTCATATCTGGAGAATAAAATTAAGGGGTAAGAGAGGATTAAACTGGGAGAAGGAGAAAGGGAGAGGTAGAATGGGGTAAATTATCTCACATGAAACAGACAAGAAAAGGCTTTTACAGTGGACAGGAAATGGAGGAAGGTGAGAGAGAATAAGTGATTCTTATTCTCATTGGATTTGGCTTAAGGAGAGAATAACATACACACCCAGTTGGGTAGGAAATCTATCTTACCCTACAGGAAAAAAGGGGGGAAGAGGACAAGGGAGTAGGGGTGTGATAGAAGGGAGGGCAGATGGAAAGGGGGTAATCAGAAGCAAACACTTTTGAGGAGGCACAGGGTCAAAAGAGAATAGAATAAATGGGGGGCAGAATAGGATTAAGGGAAATAGAGTTAGTTTTTCACAACATGTCTACTATGGATGTGTTTTACATGACTACACACATATAACCTATATTGAGTTACTGGCCTTTTCAATGAGGGTGAATGGGGAGGGAGAAAGGGAGAAAATTTGGAACCCAAAGTTTTAAAAATACATGTTAAAAAAAACTGTTTTCACATGCAACTGGGAAATAAGAAATACAGGCAATGGGGTACAGAAATCTATCCTTCCCTACAGGAAAATAGAAAGAGAAGGGGATAAGAGAAGGGGAAGGAGAGATAGAAGGGAGGGCAGATTAGGGGAAAGGGTATACAGAATGCATGCCATCTTGGGGTGGGGTAAGGTATGAGATGAGCGGAAAATTTGGAACTCAAAATCTTGTGGAAGTGAAAGTTGAAAACTAAAAAATAACATAAACAAACAAACAAAAAAACACCAATAAGGCTAGTGTAGAAGAAGCTAAGCTATTTAAAATCCTCAAAGACCATGCCATTAAAGTCCTGCACTCAATATGCGAACAAATTTGGAAAACTCAACAGTGGCCACTGGATTAGAAAAAAGATCGGTTTATATCCCAATCCTAAAGAATGGCAATAAAAAGATTGTTCAAATTATGAAATAATTGCATTGATTTCACATGCCAGCAAGCTAGGCTTTCAGCCATCTGTTAATGGAGAATTACCAGAAGAGCAAGTCGGCTCTTTTCAAAGAGGCAAAGGAACTAGAGGCCAAATTGCTAACATTTGCTGGATTATGGATAAAGCAAGGGAGTTCCAAAACACACAAACAAACAAACAAACTACTTCCGTTTCACTGACTGCACTAAAGCCTTTGACTGCATGGATCACAACAAAATGTGGCGAGTACTCAAAGACATTTGAGAATCAGATCATCTTAGTTGTATCCTGAGGGACCTATACGTGGGCCAAGAAGTAACAGAACCAAAACTGGAATGACTAATTGGTTTAAGATTGGGAAAGGAGTATGACAAGACTGTATACTGTCACCTTATTTATTTAACTTATAAGCAGAGTACATCACATGAAATGCCAAGCTGTATGAATCAAAAGTTGAAATTAAGGTCACCAGGAGAAATGCCAACAATTTTAGAAATGCAAATGACACCACTATGATGGCAGAAAGTGAAGAAGAATTAAGAAGCCTCTTGATGAGGTTGAAAGAGAAGAGTGTAAAAGTTGGCTTGAAACTTAACATTAAAAAAAATCCCTAAGATCTTGGAAACTGGTCCCATCACTTTCTGGCAAATAGAGGGAGAAGTGGAAGCAGTGTCCAATTTTGTATCCTTGGGCTCTAAGATTACTGCAGATGATAATTGTAGCCATGAAATAAAAAGACATTTGTTCCTTGAAAGAAAAGTTATGGCAAATCTGGACAGCATATTAAAAAGCAGAGACATCTTCTTGCCAACAAAGGTCTATGTAGTCAAAGCTATGTCTTTCTCAGTATCAATGTATGGCTGTGAGTGGTGGACTATAAGGAAAACTGCATGCTGCAGGATTGTCACTTTTTAATTGTTGTACTGGAGAAAACTTTTGAGAGTTCCTTAGACAGCAAGACATTGAAATCAGTAAATACTAAATGAAATTAACTCAGACTATTTACTGAAAGGTCAAATACTGAAGTTGAAGTTTAAACACGTTGGCTGCATAATGAGAAGACAGAACTCATTGGAAAAGACTAATGTTGGGAAAGATTGAAGTCAGAAGGAAAAGGGGGTAGCAGAGGATGAGATAGTGTCATAGAAACAATGACCATGAAGATGGACAGACTTTGAGAGATAGTGAAAGATAGAAGGGCCTGGCATAGTATAGTCCATGGGGTCACAAAGAGTCAGATATGACTGAATGACTGAACAACAACAATGTTACTGAACAAGCCATTCTGTTAGTTTAGAACCCATTTAACTGTATTATTGTCTATTCTACCTATCCCCATTTTTTTCTTTTCTTTTCTTTTTTTAAATTTATTTTTAGTTTTCAATATTTACTTCCACAAGTTTTTGAGTTCCAAATTTTCACCCCATTTCACCCTTCCCCCCATCCCAAGATGGCATGCATTCTGAATAACCCTTCCCCTAGTCTGTCCTCTTTTCTATCTCTACCCCTCTTCTCTTATCCCCTTCCCCTTCTATTTTCCTGTAGGGCAGGACAGATTTCTGTACCCATTTCCTGTATTTCTTATTTCCAGGTAGCACGTGAAAACATTTTTTTAAACATATGTTTTTAAAACTTTAGGTTTCAAATTCTCTCCCTTCCTCCCTCCCCACTCACCCTCATTGAAAAGGCAAGCAACTCAATATAGGTTAAACATGTGCAGTTATGGAAAACACTTCCATAGTAGACATGTTTTGAAAAACTAACTGTATTTCCCTTAATCCTATCCTGCCCTCCCATTTATTCTATTATTCCTTTTGATCCTGTCTCTCCTCAGAAGTATTTGCTTCTGATTGCCCCCTTTACCAATCTGCCCTCCTCTCTATCATCCCCCTGCTCTCTTGTCCCCTTCTCCCCTTATTTTCCTATAGGGTAAAACAGATTTCCGTACCCAATTGAATGTGTATGTCATTCCCTCCATAAGCCACATCTTATGAGAATAAGATTCACGCATTCCCTTTCACCTTCCCCCATTTCCCCTCCACTGTAAGAGACTTTTCTTTTTTTGTGTGAGACAATTTACCCCATTCTACCTCTCCCTTTCTTCTTCTCTGACTATAATCCTCTTTCATCCCTTAAATTTTATTCTCCAGATATGACCCCTTAATCTTCAACTCACCCTGTGTCCTTTATCTATCTATCTATCTATCTATCTATCTATCTATCTATCTATCTATCTATACATATAATTTTTTTTCCTCCAACTACTCTAATACTGATCAAAGTCTCATGAGTTATAAATATCATCTTTCCATGCAGGAATGTAAACAGTCCAACCTTAATAAGTCTGTTATGATTTCTCTTTCCTGTTTACCTCTTCATATTCCACTTGAGTCTTGTATTTGAAAGTCAAATTTTCCATTCAGCTGTGGTCTTTTCATCAAGAATGCTTGAAAGTCCTCTATTTCACTGAATGACAATTTTTTCCTCTGAAGGGTTATACTCAGTTTTTCTTGGTAGGTGATTCTTGGTGTAATCCTATCTCCTTTGCCCTCCAGAGTATTATATTCCATGTGCTGTGGTCCTTTAATGTAGAAGCTGCTAAATCTTGTGTTATCCTGATTGTGTTTCCGTAGTACTTGAATTATTTCTTTGTAGCAGCTTGTAATATTTTCTCCTTGACCTGGGAACTCTGGAATTTGGCTACAATATTCCTAGGAGTTTTCCTTTGGGGATCTCTTTCAGGAGGAGATGTGGATTCTTTCAATTTCTATTTTGCCCTCTGGTTCTAATATACAGGGCAGTTTTCCTTGAATTTCTTGAAAGATGATGTCTAGGCTCTTTTTTTGATCATGGCTTTCAGATAGTCCAATGATTTTTAAATTCTCTCTCCTGGATCTATTTTCCAGGTCAGTTGTTTTTCCAATGAGATATTTCACATTGTTTTCTAATTTTTCATTCTTTTGGATTTGTTTTACAGTGTCTTGATTTCTCATAAAGTCACTAGCTTCCAATTGCTCTATTCTAATTTTTAAGGAAGTATTTTCTTCAGTAATCTTTTGGACTTCCTTTTCCATTTGGCCAATTTTTCTTTTTAGGGCATTTTCTCCTCATTGGCTTTTTGGACCTCTTTTGCCATTTAGGTTAGGCTATTTTTTAAGGTGTTATTTTCTTCAGTATTTTTTGGGGTCTCCTTAGCAAGCTGTTGACTTGTTTTTCATGATTTTCTTGCATCACTCTCATTTCTCTTCCTCTACTTCCCTTACTTGCTTCTCAAAATCCCTTTTGAGCTCTTCCAAGGCCTGGGACTGATTCATATTTTTCTTGGAGGCTTTGGATGTAGGAGCTTTGACTTTGTTGTTCTCTTCTTACTTTGTCACCAAAGTAAGATAATGTAGTCTGACTCTTTTTGCACTGCTTGCTCATGATCCCGGCCTATTACTTGAGTTTTAAACTCTTTGTTAAGGTAAGAGTCTGCTTCCAATGTGGAGAATGTACTGTCCCAAGCTTCAGGGCTTTGTACAGCTGATTTCAGAGCTACTTGTAGGGACCTGCAAATTTTCAGTTCTTCCAAGGTGGCATGATAAGGGGCGGGATATTTACTTCTTTCCTGGCCTGTGACCACAAGTACTCCTTTCTGTCCTGTAACTCTGAGGAAAGGTTCCTCTCTACAGCCACTACAAGCTCCACTATGCCAGGGCTTCTCCTCACCCCAGTACCACCGCCCAGAACTGTGACCCAGATCCAAGCATGGTCAAAGCAAGAGATTCCTGCCTCAGCACTGGCAAGGAGATCCCTGCAATCCCTCTCTGATCAGCCACCGGATTCCCCCTCAGTGTATGGGCTGGAAGCTCAGGAGGCAGCTGCCCCCCAGGGCCATGCTCTTAGGGAATGGAGGTGAGACCCTATGTTCCTCTCTCAGAACTGTAGAAACAGACTTTTCCCACTGACCGTCTAAGTTGTCTTTGGCATTGGTGGATTGAGGATTCTGGAAGCCACCACAGCTGCCTGAGATTCAGTCCTCTGAGGCTTGCTTCAGGTTCACTGCTGTCTGCAGGCCCATGTCGCGCTATGCTCCTCTCCCAGCCTGGTGTGATATGCCTTTCTGATCAATCATCCAGGTTGTTTTGGGTTGGAAATTTGTTTCACTCTGTCTTTTTGTGGGTTCTGCTGCTTTAGAATTTGTTTGGAGCCATTTTTTATGAGTATTTGGAGGGATTTGGGGGAGAGCTAAAGCAAGTCACTGCTTTCACTCTGCCATCTTGGCTCTGCCCCCCCATTTTTTCCCCACAAAAATGACATGAAGTAATTTAACAAATGTAAACCTAGGTAAATGATAACTTTCAGCTCATTTGCAGGTTTAGTAATACTATGAAAAACAAAGAAACATGGTTAATATAGCATACTCTGTTCTTGATAAAGTAATACTTGTTCTATGTAATTCACCACTTTTTTTTGAGACAATCACTAAACATCTCTTTAATATGTCCTAGATTTTTTCTTGATTAAAAAAATTTTCCAAGAGGCAGACAGAGAGACAGAAAGACAGAGAGACAGAGAAAATGAACATTATTATATGTCATGCAATATTGTGATGCATAGAATTTCACATGTGGGGCACTTAGGGGAGAGAGGAGTACAGAACAAATCGTCTAAAATCTTGCCTTCCATTTGCTCTTAGTTCATTAAAAGAGCTTATACTTTTTTTTTCACAATTGGTCTCAAAGACCAAAATAAACATGTGTCCTTTTATTACTGTTTGAAAAAGACTACTTTTAGGCATCTGATTTCTATGACAGTTCTATTTAGCAGTTTAGTATGACATATACAAAGTAAGACAGTTAATCAGAGATCTGGAACACATTTTAATTACATCAATCATGCAAATTTTTATAGGCAAATACACTAGTGGTTAAAAGAAATCAAGCAAGATAGATAGAAATTAAAATCCGTAGCATCTATATTGACTTTATTGAGGCTAATGGCATTCATATTGTCTAATTTGAGGTTACTCTACTGGGATCCTACTATGTCCATAAAGACTTTTTGTGGCACTGAATATAATTGTTAGACTACCTATATGGCTGAATTAAAATCATTTTAGGCTACAAGAATAACTAATCATAAACCTGGCACTGTTGCTTTTTACTATATATATAAAGTCTACTTTTAAGGTGGCTTGAAAAATTAAATAGTACTTTTTACATTGGAGGTGGGGAAGAGAAATGGAAAGAAATAAGCATTTATATCAGATCACTAGGTGCCAGACACTGTGCTACATGCTTTTTATGAATATTATCTCATTTGATCATTACAACAACTCTGTGAAGTAGATGCTATGATTATGCTCATTTTACAGTCAAGGAAATTGAGGTAGAGTCAGGGTCGTATAGCAAGTAAGTATATGAGGCTGGATTTGAACTCAGATTTTCTTAACTCTAGGTCCATCATTCTCCAATGTGTCACCACCCCACACTAGTGACTTTCTGAGCTGTATAACATTTTGATCACAATCTCCAAAAAATAATTGAGATTAATTATTATTACTATTTATTTTTATTTCACATCTATTTTTTTCATTGAAAAGATGATAATTTAAATTTAGGAAAATACATGTCACATTTCAAACTAAAACAACTAAAAATAGTTATATCATTGCAGAAGAAACTTTCACGAAATACAATAGTTATGCTCAAAATGTTAAAGAAAAAAGAATAAGCACAAAAGCCATTTTAATATGATGAAAAGTACATCTTTAAAAAGAAATAATGAGCAAAAAACTAGAAGCTCTCTCAATAACTATTATTTAATATAGTTTAAAAATTCCAGTGATAGTGGTAAGAAAAGACAAAAGTTATTAAGGGTGTCTACATTGGCCAAGGAGACAAAATTGTCGCTAATTTCAAATGATACATTGATTTACCTAGAAAACCCCTGAGAACACATAAAAAACCCCCAACTAATTGTGGTACTTAATTGCTTCAGTAAATTACCAAGATACAAAAAAAAATATTTGAAAAACATTGGTTTTCTACACAGCAATAACAAAACCAAGGAGGAAAACTAGAATGAAAACCCAAGTAAAAATAATTACAACATGAATAAAATATATGGGATTTAATCTACTGGGATGCAGTCAAGACATATAAATAAATTTGCACATCATCCTTTATAGAAATAATTGGACAGATATTCAGGGCTCATTATTGGTCCATGTCAAAATAACAAGAATTACTCTACCATATGATTAGTTTATAATGATAGTGGTATTCTAATCAAATCACTAAGGAAAAATTAAAAAGAGGAAAACTAGATTTAAAAAATAACATTTATTCCACTGAAAAGGTAAATGATTAAAAAAATATAAAGAAAATACTTTACTTCCATACCACAATTCATACTACAATGCAAGAATGATTGTAAGTAGAAAATGTTAGTGGAATAGACTAGATAAGCTGGAATCAGAAGAAATAATACTTCATAACATAGTGCTTAATAAATCAGAGAATGTAAGTTAATCGAATAGTTTTCTTTGAGAAGATTTGCTAGGAAGAGCAGAAAAACATTTGGCACACATACAAAAAAACAGTGTAGACTACCATCTTATATGTTATACCACAATCAGGAAGGAAGAAAGGAAGGAAGGAAGGAAGGAAGGAAGGAAGGAAGGAAGGAAGGAAGGAAGGAAGGAAGGAAGGAAAGTTAAGCAAAATCAATTTCTAAAATGGCAACATAAAAAAATAAATTCCTTATTCTATGTATTAATTGATCATTTCTTTGTCATGAGATGAGCTGCATTCTTCTTTACCACCCCTCTGAATCATGGTTGATCAATCTGTTGATCAGAGTTCTTAAATCTTTCAGAATTGATCTTTTTTTCCCAATATTGGGAGTTATAGTATAAAATATTCTCATAGCTCTGATCATCTTGTTCAACTTTCAGAAAAAGGATTAAGATAGCAAGACAATTTCTTAATTTCCAACTACAGCTTTAATTTTATTGAAGGTTAATCATGGCTATGAGGTTGGGCTATTCATTTAACTGAACTTAGGTTCTTTAGCATTCTATTATGCCTTTCAATAATCACTGTCTCTTTTGGAACTCAAAAAAAGTCTTGTTTTTCATCTCCCTAATGAACTTAACAAGTACTATTGTGGACAATAGTTATCTTTATGCTATGTTGTATGAAACATACCTGTTTTCCAAGTGGCTAAATTACATACCAAACTGTGTAAACAGTAAGTGCTTGATGCATGTACAATTGTTCATTGATTTTGATCAAAGATCTATCTGTGAAAAAGTCGATTTTGTCTCTGACATGAGATCTTGGGATTTGAATGGAAGTCCTTTGATGTCAAATCCAATGTGTTTCTTTTAACATGTTACTTTGTTTTTTCCTCATCCCTTATATTTTTATAATGTGTGATAGTTTATGAGGAGATTTCACAGATATCATCTTTTTTGATCCTTGTAATATTCATGTTATATTGGTAGGATGAGTATTATTATCCCCATTTTACAGATGAACATACATAATTCCTGAAAAATTAAAGAAGCAGTTGAAAGTCACAGAACTAGTAAGTGGCAAAGCCAGTACTTGCATTGCTGACTCTAAATTGAGGACTCTTTCCTATTCAATTGTATTTAAACTTGTAATCCTAAATTACAGTCCCAGGGCAAACATTCATCTGAAAATATCAGCTGAAAAAAAAAAACTCTTACCCAACAAATCTGCTCTTTTGTCTGTATAATGGTCTACAATTGGATATTTTCAAAGAGCCCAAAGACTGAGCCCTTCAGTTTTCATCCAGATGTCTAGCATCATGTAAACAAAGACACAGTCTGAGGCATTGTCAGATGAAGCAGCAAAGTACAAAACCCCCAGAAAGTGTTTTTACTGCCGGGAGGGTTCTGAGCAAAACTGATGCTTTTGAAAAGAAAATAAAAGAGATTTGCCTTAAGAGAAGTGTTTTGCTCCCTGCTGAGAGGACTCAACCACAAAATGATGGGAGATAGAATCGCACCCTTTAAAAAAGAAAGAAAAGGAAAGAAAGGAACCTTTTTAGCACTTTCTAGTCATGCTGCTTCTAAATAAACCCAAAGTAAAACTTTAACATTTGAAGGATTTAAAGTGTGGTTAGCAAACAACTACAAGAATAAAAAAAAAAAGTATCTGAAAGAGGTTTATGTATAACAGCTTCCTGGCAACAGGCAAATGCAATTCTGAGTTGATGAGTATACACCAGGGGGAAAAAAATAAATTTGGTTTATCCAGACTTGAATATAATGAAAGTCATCTCAAGTATAGACCCAGAGGTGGGTAAACTGATTTTTTAAACTTCTGAACTCCTCTTCCTGGAGTGAGTGTTAAATATCAGCAGCTTTCTCTGTGTGCATGCATTTAAAATTCTCTGCTTATATCCCTTTAAAACATTTCCCTCTTTATGTCTCTTCGGTGGATTTTATATTCTATTATATTCAGTGACAGCAGGTTTCATAAAATGTTATCTGCCACAGAACTCAGTGTAATCTGCAATAATGTTACACCCACGCTATCCTGAAAGTGGAAGATGAAAAATAAGTAGGACTCATAATAAGTTCAAAACCAATCTCTGCCTAACAGTATACAA
The DNA here is from genome assembly GCF_003287225.1 of Phascolarctos cinereus. NCBI lineage: Eukaryota > Metazoa > Chordata > Mammalia > Diprotodontia > Phascolarctidae > Phascolarctos > Phascolarctos cinereus. The sequence goes on along the minus strand of NW_027555958.1, from coordinate 396,271,598 downwards.
AACAACAATTATCTAATTAGAAAAGAAATATGTATAATTATATAGTTTAAGATGAGCACGCAGTTCAGCTGTTACGATATAGGCTGTTATTTGGCCATTATATTATACTGTCTTAGGAGATAATCAGATGATTTTGTTGGAAGTGTTTCATCTTTTCCCCGTATCTTTTCTTCTCAAATGTAGTTTTTAAGCATGATGAAAAGACTAATAAGGAAGAAACAATGAAAACAATTTCAGGTGTGTTTGTTTCCAGAGTGTTTCCTGTTAGGAATTGATGTGGAACATTCCCCTTTATTTTAGAAATCATCTAAATTGGCCATGTTAAAATCAAAGGCATTTAAAAATCTTTCATTTTGCTCAAAAATGTGTAATAATAAAATATGAATGATTAAGTGCTATGTTTGGATAGTATTTTGTTTGTCAATGTAATTATGGCTTATAATGTTTTGTAGACAATGAGATATACAGTTGAACCAAAAATGTCTTATTTGTTATTAGATTATGAAAATTCAAACAAATTCAACAAACATTTATTATGTTAGCTTCATTATTTGTAAAGTAAATTGGAAGTTTTTAGGAGTTAGTCCTTGTATGTCCTCAACAAACGTATTGAATGCAGGAAAACCATACGATAAAATTTAAACATTTCTGCTATTTTTTCCTAAAAATTCCTTTTTAAAAAAATTCATTATTTTTTGAACCTCTAATGTGAACAGCATGCCTTGGTGAATACAGTCTTGAGTTTGACCTCTGACACTTACAAGGCTATGAGCTTCTTGAGAACAAGGCGTTTTCTTTGTTTTTCTTTGTAATAGATGCTTAATACTTATTGACTGACTGATTTAAACCTATGTATTATAGGCAAAATAGAGCTGGAATGATCCATAGAAATCATAAGATCTGAATTACCTCATTTTATAAAAATACCAAGATTAAGAGTGGAGAAGTAAGTTCTCCAAGACAATGAAATTAGTCAGTGGGTAGAGTCAAGACAAGAATCCAAATTTCCCAGCCCTCTAGTAAAGAGAGTGTTGTCTCTATTAAAATATCTCATTGAAGGCTTTAGAGTAGGGGAGTGACATAGTGAAAATCTTTTTAGAAAGAAGAATATAAAGTGTCTCTACTAAGATCTTACTCCAAAACTGATTTTGGTGTAGTGATAGCATTTTTGTTGTTCATCCTTTATTCTCAAGGAGGATCAATGACATCACAAGGGTGGTGACTAGAGTGTGCATTGGATTTCAATTAGGCAAAACTGCTCAAATCCATCAGCCTCACTCTCTCTTCCAGATACATCTCTAATTTCTTGAAGGCTATGATTGTTGGGTTATAAATCCTCTGGCAGGTCTTAAAATATACTGAGAAATATCTCAGGAGCTTCAAAATTCACTGTGTGTCTGTCCATTGAGAACCAACATAGAAAAGTTTGAAAAGCGTGTAGACCAAGTTGGCTGTACAGGCAGGCATAGCATCTATTAATGACCTTTTACCAGATACTAAAAGGCTTACTCTGTGCCTTGGTGGATGGAATATACACGCCTAAGAAATACATACATACCTGGGAAATCACAGAATTTCAAAGTAGTGAAGAATCAAATAGTGACCTGGAGAAATAGATTAGTGTAGGGTTACAATTGGGATAAGGAGGGTAGATTATTGTAGGAATCAACATGAAGAGAAAGTAAGATTGTGATCTAGATAATGATTTAATGAATAATAAAAAATAAGCAAAAGATAAATTATTTATAATTAAGCAAAACTCAATAATTGAACAGCAAAAACCTAATTTCTATACTTCTTTGGAATTATCTTTTTTTGTATTGAAAATTTTTATTCTGCTTTGATCAAAAGAAACATAAATAATGTACCCTTATGGTATGCTGTTACCAAATGTCTGAACGCATAAAGGATATGCAGAATGAATTTTGCTCAAACACTAATGTGAGTTTTTTTTTAATTCAGTGTGTTAGACTTCAAGTGTGAAATTACTACTTTGATGCCATTTGAGGACCATCCTAATGATATGCCATTTGATAATAATGAATTCTGTCAGTTTTAATGGATATGTAATTAATGCTTAGACATTGCTGATAGCACATCAGATCTCAAAGTGGAGAGACTGTTCTGGAAGCAACAAGCAATTTCAGCTGGAAAGTACTCAGTGAAGGACAGGAGTTCAAGATATCAGACCCTAATTTGGTTTGTTATGTTGCTTGAATTTGAGAGACAGGGATTAATTAATATGAGCTATGAGTTTTATCTTGACATTGTAGCAATGAATAAAGATTTATTTGGGCTTCAGGTGGTGCTTTGTTGTGTCTATGCTTTTGTGGCTCACAGCTTTTGTGTGCAGGTTGAGGAAATTTTGCCAAACCCTAGATGCCTTTTTTTCAAACAGGACTAAAACTGTTTATGTTTGATACACATCTACTTTAATGATGTTTCAAAGATTTCCTGGAATGCATAATTGAGTTTTAATGTCATGTGTATGAGGATGAAAGGCATCTTAAAAATACTACCAACATAGATATAGATTCTCATGGTGTTTGATTTACTTCTTGATTCTATGTGAAGAACCATCCAGATTGCTATGAAACTATTTAGAAAACTTATCAGCCACTCTTACTCCAGGTTCTTTATTTTGTTCTTCACTCTTGCCTGGATGTATTTCAGGGAAGAGGTAAAAATTGCTCAGAGTATCCATCTTTTCACTGGGTCTACTGAATGAAGCCCAGAAAGCATGGCCTTACTAGTGCTTCTGTCTCTGGTACACCTACAAATATACACTGCAGGAAGTTCTGGGCCTCATTCAGTGGAGATGGGTTCTTTTAACAGTTCTTTCATCTTCTTTGGAACATATCCAGGAACAAATGAGGAACAACATATGAAGCTACACACATGTACATATACACACACACATGCATGTGTCCATATATGTGTTTATACATTTATGTGTGTATACAAATATATGTCTAAATGTGTAGGCATGTATGTGGGGGTAGGGTCTCAGAGGAAAGTCCAGTCATTTTTGATAAGAGATTAGGGAAGGTTTTGCAGAGAAAGTGGTCAAGAGCTCATGGCCCTACCATGATTTCTTTCTCTCTTGTGTACATATACATACTTAAAGGGGTGTGTGTATGTGTGTGTGTAAGATCCCAGAAAGAAAAATCTTAATGACAGGAGATTAGTAAGGTTTCAGGGAGGCAGTGGCTTTTGAATTGCTCTTGAAAGGATGAGTAGGAATTCAATATACAAAGACAGATGGGGAATAGAGTAAGGAAAATGGACAAACACTGGAATACATGAATAGACATGGGCATAGAAGGATACAGCATGTGGTTAGGGATCAAAGAATAGATCAGTTTAGCTGGATGGATTATAGGGTGACTGGTATAACTAAGAGAAAAACTTAAAAGATGGGTTGGTATGAGATCACAGAATACCCAGAATATGAGGCAAAGTAAATGGAGCATATCTGTTAGGCAATATGGAACAACCAACACTTATCTTATTCTGTGTATATATTTAAGCCACACAACAACCCAATGAGGACCTATGCTATAGAAAATATTGCCTTCATTTTATAGATGAGAAAATTAAGTTTGCAGGAACTAATCGTCACATAATTACTGAGTCAAATTTTACTTCAAGTACCACACTCAAGGCTGCCTCTTAAGGAGGCAATATAATGCAGGAATTGATTGAATAATATTCTGTTCTACATTTAAAATCTTCCTAAATCCAAGCTTCTAATTAACTCCTGGTATTGCTTTATATGCTGTCTTACTCATTTCTTACTTTTCTGAAACATTCAACAAAGTCTTGTCACTTACTGCTTGAATAATTGTTGTTGGGTTATTTATTTGTTTGTCAACCTAGCCTATTATATACACTAAAAGCAGGACTGATTTTGAACCTAGGCAGCAAAGCTGCCTCTCTTTTTTGTATTCTGTCTCAAAATTTCTTTCATGTATCTATCTTTATGTCTTAATAATTGATAACTAATCCTCTAATGACTGTACACTAGGGGTTTGGGGAACAACTTGGGGAAGTCCCTGCCTTTACTCCACCATCTTGGCTCCACCCCTCCTGATTTTTTTTTCACTTTCCAAATGGTCATGCTAATGTCTTCCATAGAAGACGTCTTGGCACAATGTCCAACACATGGCTCTTATATAAATAACATACTTCACTTCCGTCTTCAGCCATTTGTTATTTGACACACCTTTAAAAGTTCTGATGCTTCTACTCTATAGATTTTGAAAGCCAAGAGGCATTATGTAATAATCTTAAAGCTCTGTGAAGGCTCTATAACCAAAACCAATATGTAAGTCATCAGCTTTCTTAAAGAAATTAAACAGGCAGCCAAAAATTGATGATCCAAATTAGTCCCTACCTTAGTGTTTGATGTCATTTCACAATTGCTGGTGTAAAAAAAAAAAGATGTTGGATAAGTGAGTTCTGAGGAAAATTATCACTACACCTTGTGCAGGGCAGCAGTAAAGGATGAAATCAAAATACAAATATTTTTAATTACAGGTCTACCTCTCTTCTGGAAGGATGGTATCTCATGGTGAAAGATTAGATGTTGCTTAATTTATTTCAAGTTATAACAAAACACATTGTATGCCTTCAAAAATGTCCTTAGGAAAATAAGGAAATTGAAATGATGTGTAGTACACCCTGTGGACATTCCTCAAGACAATTCCATCAAATGACAAGTTTTTAAAGGTTTGTGTATTTATTAACATAAATATACACATGCACATTCATATATATGTAGCAATATCCTTAAAATGGTCATTGAAGAAGGCAAATATAAACAAAAGTAGAAATTAAATGTGTTGAATAACAAATTATACTTAAATGGATCCTATAATTAAAAGGATCGATGGCCTTCTATGTGGGGGTACCCCCTTCAGTCATGCAGATAATAGCCCATTAAAATCTTTCTACCATATGAAGCTTTTGTCCATGTACTTTAATAAATCCTCTAAATGTGCCCAACCAACATGCCAGGGACCTTCTTCTAGATCTCTTGACATCGCACAGGTATCATGGGAACATGAAAGTCTTATCCATTATTAATCTTCTCTTGCTACATGCTGAGACAATCACATTCACTTTGGAATTTTCTGGTCACATATCTTACTAGGTTGCACACTGGATAGAGCACTGGGCCTAGTGTCAAGGACACCTAAGTTCAAATCTAGCCTCATATACCTACTATCTGTAAGACCCAGGAAGTCATTTAACTTGTTTGCCACGGTTCTCTCAATTGTAAAATGGGGAGAATAACAGCACTTACTTGCCAGGGATTTTGTGAGGATCAAAGGATATAAAGTGTGTAGTATAGTCTTTAGAACATACTAGGTGCTATGTAAATATGTATTCCCTTCCTTCTCCCTCCCCCCACACCCTTTCTCCTGCACAATTCTTCACCTCTAATGAGTTGGAGCCTACTTATTTCTACCAAGTTTCTATCCATTGAGTTTTGAGTGATCTTTAAGTCTAATTATTTGGGGACTGTGGTATTCCTTGAAAAATAAATAAAAATACAAATTCTGTCTACACATAAAAGTGTTAAGGTACAAAGTTCTAAATAATTCAAAACAATTATTGTCAGTTTCTTTTAACAAGATGGGTCAAAATATTATATAAGGCATCTACATGGGTTTTCAAAATATCACAGCCCCTTAACTATTTTAGATAAATCAAGGCCATAGGTATAGAACTAGAAAGGAGCTTAGAAATAACCTATGTTAATCCCTTTATTTTGCAAATGAAGAAACTGAAAAACAGATAAACCAATTGATGACCAAAGTCACACCATTAAGTAGCAAGGCCTTAATTTGAAATCAGTTTTTATGACTCTGGGCCAAAAATATAGATTTAATCTGGACTTTTGCCTATGCTAATTATAATCCCCTTTAACACTAAATCTATGACCCTACAAGGCTATAGATTTAGAGGCTATCTAGACCCCCCCCTCATTACAGAAGAGAAAATGGGGTCTCCAAGCCTATTCTCAGATCCTTTGAGTCTAAAGCCATCATTCTTTCCACTAAAACATACTGCCTTACATACAGAATATATGGAAGAATATTGGTAAGGCTATGTGGAATAAGATGTCATGGACAGGTTGCAATCTGTACTTGGAGAGAATACTCACATCAGTGAGTTTATAGAGCCAACAAAGCATTGAAATGTCTAGACTTCTGGTACCTTTTAGATTAAATGGACTTCGGCATCTGTCTTAAGAACAAATCACAATGCATTGTATACTTATTCCTTCCACACTGAGGGGGTTAGGGAAGTGCCCTCCCTCTCCTGTGATCTAAAAAATCTACATAATTTTTTTGCCCCTCCCCCCCTTTGTTCCAGAGAAGAAGTCTGAATTTTTTTTCCCTTTTCTTTTATGAGCTATTTAAAGTATCTTATTGCAAATTTGGGTTGATATTATATAATACCACAGATATACTTTATGCATTTCTGAGTCTCTAAACTTTTTTCTGTGTCATTTGCTGGCCTTCACATGCTGTCTGTGTCTTCTGCAAATCTCTCAGAAAATTCTCATTTAAGTTCTTATGCTGACCTGTGATATATCAAAACCATGATGGAGAAACTCATGATATAGAAGGGATAACTGTATTGTTTCTTTGAGTGGGAAAAGCATTCTGAGTTCCAAACAACCTAGTTACATACAAATTTGTGGAATAAAATTAATTTGAAATAATGTACTAAATGTTTTTTGGACAGGTAATCTCTCCTACAGCCCTGTGCTTAGCACAGCTGCACATAGTAGGTGCTTATAAATGATTTGTAGATTGCAGATTTAGCTTGAAGATTCCACAAAAGAAAGGGCTTTGTAAAACTATATCTTATAAAGAATCTAACAGTGTTTTGCAAATTATAACAGTATAAAGAGCTTATAGGTTTACAAAGCCTTTTTATCAAAATAATTCTCAGCCTTGAACAAGTATTTGTTGAATTAATGTGTGAGCCAGTAAGCTTTACCTTAAGCCCTCCAAACAGCCCACCCGTCTGATTCATCTCAATTTATTGAGCATCGATCAGGCACAGAGAATGGTCTTAGCCACTGGGGTGCTGACTAGAAGGTATACAAAAACACAAACAATACCAACAACTGTACATACATTTGATAAAATAAGAATGAAAAGGAGAAGAGGGTTAAGGAGGAAGAGGAGGAGGACAAAAGGAAGAGAAAAAGAAACAAAAAAGAAGAGGAGGAGGAAAAGAAACTTCTATTTGATTATCAATAGTTAACATACAGTGCTTTAAAGTTTATTAATCTATTTACATATATTATTAAATTTGATCCCCACAACCATCCTATGAGGTAGGTGCTAGTAATATTTTCATTTTACAATGGCTAAAGGAGGTTAGATAACTTGCCCAAGGTCACACAGCTAACAAATACTTAAAGCCTTCAAACTTGTCTCCCTCCCCCGCCCCACCCTTACCCCCAACACACAGCCCTTTCCTGCCTTCTTATTCCTTACACTTCCCCAAGTACTCTGTGATCTAGTAACACTGGCCTCCTTGCTGTTCCTCACACAAAACATTTCCAGACTCCAGACATTTTTACTTGCTATTCCTCTTGCCTGGATTTCTCTCCTTCATCTCTACCTCTTGGCTTCCCAGGCTTCCTTCAAGTTTCAAATAATATCTCATCTTCTAAGAGAAATCTTTCCTGATCCCCCATTAATGTTAATCTCTTCCCTCCATTGAATATCTCTGATTTATCAAGTATATACTTGTTTGCATGAGGTTGTTTTCATATTGTCTCTCTAATCAGACTGTGAGCTCTTTGAGAATGGAGATTATCTTGGCCTTTCTTTTATCCACAATGCTTAGCACAGTGCCTGAGGTGAGGTGTAGTAGGTGCTTAACAAATACTTATTGACTGGGTGGGATAGGATTTTAACTCAGGTCTTCCAGAATCCAAGTCCAGTAGTCTAATCACTATGACATTAAAAAAGGAAACAAACAACTGGGTTGTCAGCTTATTTTCTTATTTCTCTGTGTGGATGGATAGGCTAGACTCTTGAGGAGTTGGGTATCATACCCATGAAACTGTACGATATATTATATCTTGACAGAATTGATGCAACTTCACCACAAACATAAGTACCTGGAGGGCCTCACAGACTAATGTCTCTTCAATTTGGATTGTGTACTAGATCTCTTCCATCACACTTGCAAATGTTTTTTTTTGTCAAACATATATTTCTTTATTCTGTCTCATTTTTAATTAATTAGTTGATCATCAAATAGCATTATATCTTTTATATTTTTCAAGAAATCTGGCATAATTTGGTTGCGAATCCTGCCACCAAAGTCACTATAACTTTGTTTCTGGGTCCAGACACCTCCCATGCCTAGAACTGAAAAGGCCAAATAAAACATACTAAATCCCAAGTCTGATTCACAGGGCCAAAAAGGGGGGTGGAAGACCTTCTTTCCCACCTCTAGCTCAGTTCATGGTCCCCATTCTGCCCATGAACAAGAACTTTATCCCCTTTGGGGTGCCCACAGAAAAGAAAGCAAAATTATTCCAGTCTGGTAGTTTTGTAGAAGCAACCTCTTCTAGCAGTACAACCAATTTAAAAGGCTATTTCCACCCAAATGGTAGGGGAACACTGAATGTCTTCTCCCAGAAACAAGATTCCTCTATTTTAGGTGATCTAGGCTTATTCAAAGACCTTTTGCACTGTCTCATCTAAAATTTTATTCTTTGTTTCATAATCTTTATATATATATATATATATGTATATATATGTGTGTGTGTGTGTGTGTGTGTGTGTGTGTGTATTCCTTGTTTAGTCTATCAATATGTAATTAAAACTTCTAAAGTAAAAATCAAGTACACATATACACATACATGTATAAGTATATTAATATTGTTTTGTAGACCTTGCCTCCCAGCCCCTTTTTGTTCTCTTCTGCCCCATTCCTAAGAAGTATCAATTACTAGGGAAGTAGTGAGAATATATGTATTTTCCCCAGTAGAAATGCCCGTGATTATGGCAGCCAGTTCCATCCCTGTCCTCCATGTTCATTTTCTTTCTCATATTCCATTAAATTAGTTCCATGATTCCACAGGCACTCACCCTTCTGTATATTGTTTGCCTCCAGGTGCTCTGGTGCCCCTTCTCTGTAGATTATATCTGTTATAAGATTAAATCTCTACAGATTATACTCCTTATAAGGTCCCCAACTATCATTATAGTATATCTTTCTGACTGCCTCCCAAATTAGGATTCTTTAATTAGACTTCATCCTACAACTGAATCTAGATTGCCCTCATTCCCCACCCCCATCCTATCACTTCTGTTCATCATCCCGTAGCCTTCTTTTGGGGCTGAGAGACTATAGTCCTCATTTTCTCTTCAGTGTTGACCATTGACTTGATTAAGTTATATTATACTTCCCTTCTAGCTCCCACTTCCCCTTGACTATTGAATACACTAACTTATTCTGCAGTTGAATCCTGCAAAATAATTTCATTTATTGGAGGAGGGAGGTGGGAGGCTTATCACATGGTGTTTCCGGTCTGTTCCTCCATAATCACTTCTCCTATTTCTTTAAGTTCTACTTTCTTTTAATTCCTTTTGTAATTTTAGAAAGAAATCAATTAATGGTATCTCTGTTTTTTTTTAAACCAAGATCTCCTTTTCTTAATCTCTATTTATCAAGTAATTTATTTCATTAGTTGTTCTTACCTTGATGGTTGCATTTATTTACTTTGTGCTTCTGTTGTTTGAGGTTTTTGTAAGTGAAATAAACTGCTCAGATCTGTTTTGTTTCTTTGTTTTTGGTAAGAATGCTTCAAATGCCTTTCTTTTATTGAACACATAGTTCCCTCACCCTGTTGTTCATTAAGTTTCAATTTGATACGTTATTTTCAGATGTCTTACAGGCACCTCAATCTCAACATATCCAAAATAGATGCCTAAAAACCAATCCTTCTTCTGAATGTCCCATTATGTTGAAGATACCACCATTCTTCTAGTCACCTATATTCTTTTTTAACTTTTTTTAAAATTTATGAAATAAAACATGCATTTCCATAACAGCACAAAAATCATGATTGCACATGAAACTGCAAATCTACTATGCATAACTTGCAAATTCTTTTAAATATAAAAAATGAAATTATCATGTAAATTTCTTTTTATTTCCTTTTCTTCCTCCCTCCCCACCCCTGTCCTAGAGATGGCTACCATTACACACAAATGTGTGTGTATTTGTGTGTGTGTGTGTGTGTGTGTGTGTGTCTGAGAATTCTAGATGACATTGAGGTTTTGAATATATATACATATGTAGGTTATATATTGAATATATTCATTACATTTGTTCAGAATATATTCATATACATGTAGAACACATATAAACATATTCATTATATGTATTCAGAATATATTCATATATGTATATAGATACATTCAAAACCTCAGTGTCATCCTAGATTTCTCCTTCTCAGACACTTCACATAGACAATTAATTACCAAATCTTGCTATTTATACCTCAACACTTCTCACATCTATCTTCTTCCTGTTCACATAGATCATAATTCAGATTGTTATTTCCTCTTAGTCTAGACTATTACAATAGTCTTTTAATTGTTCTCTCCACCTCAATTTTCTCCTCAATCCAAATCCATCCATGACTCTTCATCCATGAAGTTTCAACACTGTAACAGTAAAACCCAGGTCTAGCCTCCTGTCTTTATGCCACTCTCCTCTCCCCATTCAAAGTTTCAGTGGTTTCCTATTACTTCTAGCATCAAATATAAACTCTTTTGTTTGGCTTTTAAAGCCCTCCACAACTTAGCACCAACCTACCTTTCCAGTCTTGTCATACTTTTAATCCCTTCTCAGAACTCTTTAGGCTAGACTCTCTCCTTTCCTCACACATGGCACCTCATGTCTCCTCTCTGTTTCTTAGCACTTACTCCTTCATGCCTAAAATGTTCTCCCTCCTTTCTTGCACTTCTTAGAATCCTGAATTTCCTTTGAGAAGAAGCTCAGATACCAAACTCTTCACAAAGACTTTCCTGCTGCCTCTTCCTCAAGCTTCTAGCAAATCTCCCCAAGCTCACTTTGAATCTGTTTTGTATATACACCTATCTATAGACATAATGTCTACCCCCATGAGAATGTCAGTTCCTTGAAGTTAGGGGTTGTTTTTCCTTTGTCTTAAATGTTTGTTTATTAATCACTTGCTTGAAAAACAATTTTTGCCCTTTATATAATTCTAAGAATCCTGTCCCTAGCCACTATACAACACTGAGGACATGGTCCTATAAAATTGAGAGATAGATGACACAAATGTTATCCCACTTTTGCAGGTAAGGAAATTAAGGGTCCATAAAGTGAAATGACAGGCATTGTGGTATAGTAAAAAAGTGTTGGTTTTATTGTCATTTGCCAAATCATATAGTTAGTTATCATACAAATCATACAGTCAATAAACATTTACTAATCATTAACTATGTGCCAGGCACTGTGCTAAGCACTTGGGATATAAAGAAAGGCAAAAGACAGTCCCTCTTCTTAAGGAGTAACCAACTTTTCTATCAATAAAGACAGTCAGCCCTAGCTCAACCAGTTCAATGCTTTGTGAACTTTTACTATAATGTTATTACTACAAGGGCTATGAAAAAAATTTTAAATTATATATCTTATTCTTTATTGTTTTTTCAATTCCCTAAACAGAAGAGGCACTTAATGCATGCTGAACTGAATCATTACATTGAATTGAATATTTCAAAAGGGGGACACTTTATTTTTTCCTACGTGACACCTCTGCTCAGCATTAGATTTGATTAAAAATATCTGAACACAGAAAGTATTATATTAGCTAATGTTTCAAAGTCACATTTAATTCCATACCCAGATACATTAGAATGTACCAATTAACATAGCTTTAAGTAATTAAGAATATGAATGTCTTTAATATGAAAACCACTAGGATTCCTTTTGTAAAATATGCTTAAATATAATAATAAACAACATAAAGATAGACTATCCCATAGAAAACATAGAGTACACTCATAATCCATAAAACATAACTATAATGTAATGACCACAATGTTTTGAAAATTAGATACATAAATTCATTTCTTAACATATGTTAGAGTATGATTTTAAGTCTGTTATGGATTTTTTTTTGTTTTAAAAAGTCAGTTAAGCAGCATTATGTTATTGAATTATGGCTTTTCAATAAAGCATAATAAACACATATTGACTTAATTCTCTTTTTATGAAGTTATAAAACAATAAATGTAACACATCTCATAGAGCTGGGAACTGAAAAAAAGTCAAGTAGATTCAAAAAATGAAATCCATAATCCTCTACTCTGAACATATTACATAGCTACTGTATATTTGATCACTTATTTTGGTGAAGAAAAATAAAAAAGAAAGATATCAATCTCATCTTTGATTTTATGAAGAAGACTATATTCACATAAACACATACACTTATGTATGAAGTAGGGGTCATGGTACAAACAATAGAGAGCTAGATTTGAGTTAGGAAGCCCAGTAGTGAATTTCTACCTCTGCCACCAAACTCTCTGTGACTCAATAATAAGAGTTGGAATTTATATAGTGCTTTAAAGTTTGCAAAGCACTTCATATTTGTACACTCATTTGATCCTTATAGCAAACCTATAAAGCATGTAATATTATCATCCTCATTTTTCAGATGACATAACTAAGGCTCAAAGAAATTAGTGGACTTGCTCAAGGTCATACAACTACTAAGTGATTGAGACTGAATTTGAACTTAGGTCTTCTTGACTTTATAGTACTTTATCCAGTAAGTGCCTAACTCCCTAGGTACTCAAACAATTCCCTAGGATGTCTGTACTAAGTCATACATGAATTCAATCTGCTTTTGTTGAGGGAGTACCCACAAACTGATAAATCACAGATCCTTTACAAATCTTTTTCTATAGATAAATCTTGCAGGTATGAACACCTGAAGACCTGTAATTTATAATACAGGGAATTGAGAATTTGTGTGTATGTATGTTATGTGTAAAAATATGTGAGATAGACGTAAGTATGTATATATACTCTTATTTTACATATATATTATATCTAAATCTGTATCTATCTGAAGTATATTCCTTAGTGCTCATGTATCTGATGGCTGGCTTTTAAGTCCAGCCATCAGACACATGAGCACAAAGGTCAGGCAGTCAGAGGGACTACATTTTTAATTTTGTCCCTCAGGTTAAATTCATATTCTCTAGAGAGCTGCAGCTCCAGTACAATATCACCCAGGTATTCAGATGTTGTTTTCTCCAACCAGCAGGGAATTAGGCCCAACCAAGCACATGATGTGCTTGCAGCCTCAAAATGGTAACCTCCAGAATAGTCCAAGATATTGCCAAATCCTTAAATTTCAAACAGCTGGTGGACACAGATGATTGGAACTTAGAAGCAGTTTCAAATGAATGAATCCTCCTCAATCTTCCAGTTCACTAGATAATCTTGGCTTGTGTATTTCCCACAATTTAGGGTTTTATCTAAAAGCCAGAAAATTTTTATTTCAGTTTTTCAGTGGAGATGACACAGCCAAAGAAAATGGCTCTTCAAAATAATCCTTGTAAAATGATACTTAAAATACTATATTCAATATCATCTTAATTACAATAATAATAACAATAGTAATAGCAATAATAATAATAAATGCCACCTTACCTTAGAGTACTGCTTTTGCAAACACATTTGTTTTCCTCATTTACTAATTACAAAAGCCTTGTAAAGAAGGAAAGGAAGATATTATTAAATTCATCCTACAGATATGAAAAAAAAATACTTAGAATGTTTAAGTGCCTGTATAAGATCACATGTTCAGCAAGTGCCAAAATTAAAATAAAAACCCAGTAACTCATTATAACTACTCAGAAAAATGTACAGCATATTAATTTCAAAATATGGTGTTTTATTAATGTGTACCATGTCTAAAGTGCCTGTTTTCTCTTTGCCAGTGAAACAGGCCAGATCCATACACATACGCACATACTAGCCAGTATAACTTATGGCCTTTGGTGACTATCTATCACTCAATATTTATTAAGATTCACTATGTGCTAGGCACTGTGCTAAGCACTGAGGATACAAAAAGAGTCAAGACAGCCCCTGCTTTCAAGGGCCTTACAATCTAAAAGGGGAGATAACATGCAAACAAATATGTAAGCTACATGCAAGATAAATAGGTAATAATTAACAGAGGGAAGGCACTAGCATTCAGGAAGTTGGAGAAGACTTCCAGTAAAAGATGGGTTTTTAGTTGGAACTTAAAGGAAACCAGTAATAAAGTAAGTCCCAAGCAACAGTTCTAAAAGCTGTTCTATGAAATCAAAATGGAGTAAGGAAAGAAAAGTTAGAGGAAGGAGTGGGATTTTTTTTTACCATTTTAATATTTTCAGATAACCTAGGAATAGTGATTATTTTTTCCCAATGAAAAGTACCACAAATGCATTCATTGCCTGATTATTTTGTGATTATAGAACATAGACATTAGACTTTTTGATAAATATAAAATCCCAATTGTACCTTTAATTAGTTATTTGGACTTAGGAAATTCACTTAGGCTTCCTAGGTCTCAGTTCTCATCTATAAAATGAGAAACTAAACAGGGACATCAGTCTCTTCTACCTGCTAATTTTTTTTCCAGTTCCATAATTTTATGGTTATGATGGGCTACGAGAAAAAAGTACAAAAATATGTGCAAGAGGAAGAATATAGAAGAATAATATAGAGAATCCTTCAGATTTTTCCTTAAAGTACCCTACAAAAGATATTACTATTATTATTATCAATATCTTTTTTTCAAAACACTTTTAAATAGTTATGGATCTCATCAAGGAGGCTCTGCAATGTTCTGGCGATTATCGCATTATCACTCATAGCAGACATTTAATAAATGTTTATTAATTTGATCCTAACAAAGCTATATACTTCAAATAAAAGACAATTATTCTGGTCATGTTAAATTATGGAAGTGAATTTTGAGTTGATTTTAGAAGGAGGGAAAGATGTAGTATGGGAGGAAAACAAATAACATTAGAATACTTCCTTAAGTGTTGCAGTAAACATTTAATTTTCTTTTAAGTGAATTGGTTACAGAGACATACTACTCCTTTGGTCTTTTTTTTTTATTTCAAAGAATAGTCTATGTCTGAGAGAAAACATGACAAAGTGCAATGTGCCAGACTTAGAGTCTGAAAGACCTGGCTTCAAGTCCTGCCTCTGACTTATGCAAGCTGTGTGACCATGGACAATCAATCACTTGACCACTGTACACCCCAAGTAGCTGCGTAAAGCTGTCTTGCAGAATGCTTTTTGGGTTTCATTGAAGAAGAAAATTTCTCTACCTAGAATTCTCTATACTCATGAAATCACATTTGGACCAAAAAAAAAATACTAAATTTACAAAGACACATCATCATTTTCTGCAGTATTTTGCAGAACCATACTGATTCCTACCTAAATAACTAAAGTTAATAATAATGTATTAAGAAGCACTTTCTATGTCAGGTACTATGAACCAAATGCCAATTAATGTTATAGTTTTAGGATCAAAAGATACAATGTATGTGGAAGAATTTGAAAATTATTATGCCCTACAGAAAACAAAGGGATTGTCAATTTCTTTAAAAAATAATAAAAAAGAGGTTAAACAAGGCAATGCAACATATCCTTTCTGATGTCCATGCAAAAGATATAAACATGAGAAACAAGTACTAATATTCTCCTGCATGCGAATAAATACTTTGAAAAATCAATGTCAACATGTGTCATATCCAGGTCTAGTCAGTTGTCAGGCTCATTTCCCTTTGGTTATTGTTTAATAACTTAGAAAAAGCAAATCTGTAACTATCCCATACATCCTCTTATTCAACTGCTTCTCAAAGACAAAATTAAAGAAAAAAAAGCCTCAGGCAGTTTTTCTTCAATCACTGAGTACTCCAGAGATCCTATGATGTTCAGGTTACAACATTCTGATGCTATTCTCTGATACACTGCAAAGGGGCAAAGTCTCTTCAGAATCAGATGAAATCCTGTTCTAGCTATATTATATTTTCTCATCCTTTTAAAGTGCCTGATATGAACTGACACAGTCATAAACACACTTATAGGTATGGTCTGGTTTTGTAGTCGGGGGCGGGGTAATGTCAAGCATGGGGAGAGAAGACATTTCTGATTTTACTCAAGTGCCGTTGGCTGCAATAACTATAAGCCCACTGAATAACACAGCATTTTTAATGCAGCCAATACTTACGTATTTAGGGAAGGGTGAGTTATTTGATAAAGTTTGCAAGTTTTTGTTCAGATAGCATGAAAATGTTTGAAAGAAGATTTATCCAGGTTGAAGTAGTTAGATCTGAGGTTTGCCTAGACCATTACATTCATAAAGATTTCTAGAGCCCTTGGCCTTCAGGTGAAATCACAAGTCAACAAATATTTATCAAGTGCTTACTATGTGACAGACACTGTGCTAAGTACTAGAAATACAAACTGTTTTGTTATTGTTGTTGTTTGTCCTTTATTCTTGAAGAGAACCAATGACACCAAGAGAATGACGTCTTGACGTGAAGGTGAATTGGATTTAAATGAGGCAAAGCTGTGCAAAGTCATTAGCCTCACTCTCTCCTCCAGGGTCATCTGAGTTGAGTGGCAATACACAGGTCAGGACAACTGGAGATGACCCCAGATGCAATGGGAGACTTTGGCCTTTTTAAGTTAATGTCTTTCCCAGGTCTCAGTTTGTCTGAGGCAACATCCATTCAGTGATTTAAGGCTAGGTAAGAAATGAGGCAAAAGATGGCCTAGTTTGCCTACTCAAAAACAAATAAATAGACAAAAACTACAGGAAAAAAGAAAGATAGCCCCTATCCTCAAAGAGCTTAAATTTTAATGGGGGAAGTTAACACCTAAAAGGGAACTGAAAGTGTGGGAGGAAATAGAAGGCTAGGGGTATAGAGTGGGTAGAGGGACTGGGAAAACTGAAGGATGACTGGCCCGGGTGTTGTTGCTTGGTCATATTTGAGTTGTTTCTGATGCTTTGTGATCCCATTCAGGATCAAAGATAAGATAATACAAAAGCTAATTGAGGAAAACAACTCCTTAAAAGTTACAATTGGACAAGTGGAAAATAATAACTCTATGAGACATCAAGAATCAAACAAATTCAAAAGAATGAAAAAAATAGAAAATGGAAGTTACATCATGAGATAAACAAATGACCTGGAAAATAGATCCAGGGGAAACAAAGCAAAGATACCAGAGTGGTTTGTCATTTCCTTCTCTAGCTCATTTTACAGATGAGGAAACTGAGGCAAAATTAACTGAGGTTAAGTGACTTGCCCAGGGTCACACAGCTAATACATTTCTGAGGCCAGATTTGAGTCTTCCTGACTCTAAGACAAGCCTTTTATCCACTGTGCTATCTAGCCTGGTACATCCTCAAAATGGAGCTTGTGGGAGGGACTTGTCAATAAGCAGAGGGAGATACAGGAGTGGAGAAATCATCCTGGGTGAGAAGACTACAGAGATGGAGGGATCTTCCAGGGTTAGAAGGCCTCTGAAATGTGGTGGAAAAGTCAGAGTCAGGAGTAGTGTTAGGAAAAGAGTAAAGGATGAATAGCCAGGGCATTTATTCAAAATGTAGGTTCTGAAAGGAATTTGACCATAGAAAGTTATTATGGTGACAGGGAAGACCAAGATACAAACTCAGAAGAGGACAACAATGTCAAAACATCTATGGGCAAAACTCCAAAGGAAAATGGAAAGTGATCTCAATCCCAGAAAGAACTCATGGAAGAGCTTGAAAAGGAGTTTTAAAATCGTGTAAGAAAAATTGGGAAAAGAAATGAAAATTATGAAGAGAATTATCAAAAAAAAAGTCAACAGCTTGGCAAAACAAAACAACTGTTTAAAAACTAGAATTGGCCAAATGGAAAAGGTGATATAAACTTCGACTGAAGTAAACAACTCCTTAAAGAGTACAGTTGGGCAAATAGAAAAGAAAGTACAAAAGCTAATTGAGGAAAACAACTCCTTAAAAGTTTGAATTGGGCAAGTGGAAGCCAATGACTCAATGAGTCATCAAGAATCAATCAAACAAATTCAAAAGAATGAAAAAATAAAAGAAAATGGAAAATACCTCTTGGGATAAACAACTGACATGGAAAATAAATCCAGGAAAGACAATGTCAGAATCATTGAACTACCTGAAAGCCATAATCAAAAGGAGGACCTGGACATCATCTTTCAAAAAAAAATATTATGGAAAACTCTCCTGATATCCTGGAACCAGAGGGTAAAATAGGCATTGAAAGAATCCACCCATCACCTCAGGAAAGAGATCCCAAAATAAAAACTACAAGGAATGTTATAGCCAGATTACAGAACTATCAGGTCAAGGAAAAAATACTGTACATAGCCAGAAAGAAACAATTCAAATATTGGGGAGCCACAATCAGGATTACATAGGACTTTGCAACTGTAACATTAAAAGATCTGGGGCTGTGGAACTTGATATTTCAGAAGGCAAAGGAACTAGGACTACAACTACTACAAGAATCACTTACCTGGAAAAATTAAACATGATTCATCATGGAAAAAAAAATGATCAAAGAAATAGAAGGATTTTGAGCTTTCATAAGAAGACCAGATTTAAACCAAAAATTTCACTTCCAATATCAAGACCCAAGAGAAGTCAAGAAAGGAAAAAAGAACAAATAAGGGACTTAATGCAGTTGAACTGTTGACATCCATATGTCAGAAGATGAACCCTGTAATTCTTTAAAATTGTACGACTGTTAATACAGCTAGAAAGAATATACCTAGACATAGAGTATGGGTATAAGGTGAATTTGAGGGAATGGCATAAAAATAATTAAGGGATGAGAAAGAGGAATACACTGAGTGCAGAAGGAAGGGAGAGGTAGAATGGGGTAAATTATTTCACATGAGAGGTGCAAAAGACCTGTTACAGTAGAGGGGAAGATAGGAGGGTAGGTGATAGGCATCACTTGAAACTTGCTCTCATCAGTATTGACTCAAAGAGGGAATAATATACACTATCAGTTGAATATAGAAATCTATCTTACCTGATAGGGATGTAGGAGAAGAGGAGATTAAGTAAAGGGGGGGGGCAGAAGGGCTGGGGCTGACAGGAGAAGCAGATTAGGGGAGGTGGTAGACAGAAGCAAAGCACTGGTGAGAAGTGAAAGGGTGAAAGGAGAGAGAAGACAAATGGGAAGAAAAATAGGAAGGAGAGAAATACACAGTTAATAATCATAACTGTGAATGTGAATGGGACAAACTCTCCCATAAAGCAGAGGGAGAAGCAGAAGCAGAGTGGATCAAAAACCAGAATACAAGTACAAAGGATTCACCAAGGAAAATGCTATCCACATCCAAATAAAGAACTGATGAACTCTGAAGCACATTTTTTCAACTTTTTTTTTCGTGGTTTGTTTCCTTTTTTAATTAACTAACTTATTTTCAGTTTTCAACATTCACTTCCACAAGATTTTGAATTTTAAATTTTCTCCCCCTTCTTTCCCTCCTCCCTCCCGAAGACAGCATGCAATTGATATAGGCTCTACATATACATTACTACTAAACATATTTTCACCTTAGTGATGTTGTAAGGAAGAATTAGAACCAATAGGAGGAACCACAAGAAAGAGAAAATAAAACCAAAAGACCAAAAAAAAAAGAGCAAATAGTATGCTTCAATCTGCATTCAAACTCTATAGTTCTTTCTCTGGATGTGGATAGGATTTTCCATCATGAGCCTTTTAGAGATGTCGTGCATCATTGCATTGCTGAGAAGAACTAAGTCTATCAAAATTAGTCATCACAAAACGTGGCTGTTACTGTGTACAACATTCTCCTGGTTCTGCTCACTTCACTCAGTGCATACAAGTCTTTTTAGGTTTTTCTGAAGTCTGCTTGTTCATCATTTCTTACAACAAAATAGTATTCCATTACATTCATATACCACAACTTGTTCAGCCATTCCACAATTGATGGACATCCCCTCAATTTCCAATTCTTTGCCACCACAAAAAGAGCTGTTATAAATATTTTTGAACATGTGGGACCTTTTCCCATTTTCATGATCTCTTTAGGATACAGACCTAGAAGTAGTATTGCTGGATCAAAGTGTATGCACATTTTAATAGCCCTTTAGGCACAGTTCCAAATTGCTCTCCAAAATGGTTGGATTATTTCACAACCCCACCAACAATGCATTAGTGTCCCACTTTTCCCACATCTTCTCCAACATTTATCATTTTCCTGTTTTTGCCATGTTAGCCAATCTGATAGGTGTAAAGTGGTACTTCAGAGTTGTTTTAATTTGCATTTCTCTAATCAAAAGTGATTTAGAACATTTTTTCATATGATTATAGATAACTTTAAGTTTTTCATCTCAAAGCTGCCTATTCATATCCTTTGACCACTTATCAATTGGGGAATGATTTGTATTCTTATAAATTTGGCCTAATTCTCTACATATTTTAGATTTGAGGCCCTTATCAGAGACAATAGTTGTAAAAATTATTTCCCATTTTTCTGCTTCTCTCCTAATCTTGGTCGTGTTGGCTTTGTTTGTGCAAAAACTTTCCAATTCAATATAATCAAAATTATCTATTTCACATTTCATAAGGTTCTCTATTTCTTGTTCAGTCATAAATTCTTCTGTTCTTTATAAATCTGGCTGGTAAACTATTCTTTGCTCTCCCAGTTTGCTCACAGTATCAGCCTTTATATCTAAATAGAGTAGCCATTTTCATTTTATTTTGGCTTATGGTATAAGATTTTGGTTTATGCCTAGTTTCTGCCATACTCTTTTCCAGTTTTCCCAGCAACTTTTGTCAAATAGTGAGTTCTTATCCCAGAAGCTGGGGGCTTTGGGTTTATCAAAGAGTAGATTACTATCATCATTTACTACTGTGTCTGCTGTACCTGACCTATTCCATTGATCCACTACTCTATATTTCCTAGCCAATACCAAGTAATTTTGATGACTGCTGCTTTATCATACCACTTAAGATCTGTTATGTTTAGGCCACCTTCCCTAGCATTTCTTTTCATTAGTTACCTGGATATTCTGGAACTTTTGTTCTTCTATATGAATCTTGCTATTACTTTTTCTGGCTCTATAAAATAATTTTTGGTAGTTTGATTGCCATAGCACTGAATAAGTAAATTAATTTACATAGAATTATCATCTTTATTATATTAGCTCAGCCTACCCATGGGCAACCAATGTTTTTTCCAGTTGTTTAGATCTGATTTTATTTGTATGAAAAGTGTTTTGTAATTGTGTTCATATAGTTCTTGAGTTGGTTTGTTTCCTTTTGATTTGTTTTGTCTTCTATGACTGCCACTAATATGGAAATATTTTTACATGATAGCACATGTATAATCTATATCAAATTGCCTACCATCTTTGGAAGAATGGAGGAGAGAGAGGGAGGGAGAAAAATATGGAACTTAAAATCTTGTAAAAATGAATGCTGAAAATTGTCTTGACATGTAAGGAAAAAAATATAATACTCAAGGAAAATTACATTCATATTCAGTATAAATCTTGAAAGAACCCTAAAAGTTAGTGTTATTCTAGTTATAAAGAACAAGGGCTTATATGAGGATTTATCTGCACTTTCATTTGAACCAGAGCATCATAAATTTAAAGCTGTAAGGGATCTTAGAATGACATGTGTTATTAGAAACATAAAACTATAGAATCATGGAATGTAACCAGAAATATCAAGCTGGAAAGGGTCTTGGATGTCACCAAATCCAAACCCCTCATTTTGTAGATGAGGAAACTGAGGCAAAGAGTGATAATGATTTATTTAATGTTGCATAGGTACTGAATGTCAGAGTAATAATTCAAATGAATGTCCTCTGATTCCAAATAAAGCATTTTCATCTGGTCCAACTTCCCCATTTCACAGATAAGAAATCAAGGTTCAGAGAATTTAAGTGACTTGCTTTATGTCACAAATCTAATGTAATTTATACCATAGTCTATTAACTGTTCTTCTGAATCTCTAGCCACTTCTGCCAAATATACTGTTTTGTCAAAAACAAAATGATATCTGGTTACAAAATTTCTCATCACAGATGAGACACAGCAAGAGTCTGACTGAATTTGATGTAAATGCATAATACTCAATACATTCTCACTAAAAATCTCTAGTTTCTTTTCTCCTTGTCATTACTACTCTTCAAAATATATGATTTGCCTTTTTATGATTGAAAACCTGGTCTTGTAAATATTTTGGAATCATAATCCCCTTAAAGTATCATGCAAATCTATCCCTGGTGATCTTGAAAATTGGATCAATTCAACCACTGATTTGTTCTGCACTTATTGTTGGACTCAAACATTTGTTCTCTATTTCTTTTTTTTAAAGACTTATTTCTACCTCTTCAAACAACATATATAGAATTCAAATGTCAGAGTCCAAATATTAGTTCTACTAAAGACCCAGAATAGTGGAATAGAAAAGAAACTTAAACAAGGAGCAGAACTGGGTTCAAATCCTACCTCCAATGGTTATGAAATAAGTAGCCCTGAGGAAGCCATCTAACCATGCTGAGAATCAATTTTCTCCTACTAAATGGGGATAATAATCTATGCTTTGTAAAATCTAAAGTTCTTTACAAATATGGAACACTATTATATTCTCCAGTGTAGTTGTTGATGACAAAAGACCATTACAGAATAATTCTTCCATTAAAAATTGACTTTTTTCTTTCATCTAGTTTTATCACCATATGCTATTAAGACAGTGGGCCTTAGCCCTATGTCACACCAATGTCTCTGAAGATTCATTTTCTCTTCAACTGCCTTTAATTACTTTGTAAGATGGTACTGCTCATTTATTGTCTTCTATCCTCCTCACCTTTGTCTTTTTTCTTCTTAAATATTTTATTAATGTTCTTTTTTAAAAACACCATTATTTTGTAACTACTTCCACCTCAACCCCAAATCTTATGCTTCTTCATAACAAATAAATGCAATCAAAATAAATAATTATATTGAATATTTTGAAAATGTATAACAAGAAGTAAAAGAAAAATTGGGAAAGGAAATGAAAGTGATGAAAGAAAATCATGAGAAAAAAAGAGTCAACAGTTTGGTAAAGGAGACACAAAAAAAATACTGAAGAAAAAACACCTTGGAATCAATCATTCTGGAGTGCAATTTGGAACTGCACCTGAAGGACTATAAAATCATGCATATCCTTTCACTCATCAATACTACTACTAGGTCTGTATCTCAAAGAGATTTTTTTTTAAAGACAAAGAAAAAGGATATATACATACAAAAAGATTTACAGAAGCTATTTTTGTAGTGGCAAAGATTTGAAAATTCAGGTGATGCCCATCAATTGGGGAACAGTTATACAAGTTATGGTATATGATTGGGATGGAATGCTATAGTTATAAGAATTAATGAACAGATGCTCTAAGAAAAAACTTGAAAGACTTACATGAACTAATGCAAAGTAAAATGAGCAAAATCACAATGTTGTACTCAGTAACAGCAATATTGTAAGATGATCAACTGTGTGATCATTTGTGTTGATAAACTGTGAATGACAGCTATTTTCAGCAATATGATGATCTAAGGCAATTCTGAAGGACTTATGATGAAATATGCTATTCACCTCCAGAGAATGAACTGATGAGATATTAATGCAAATTGAAGCATACTTTAAAAAAAATTTTTTTCTTTGTTTTTCTTGTTTTTGTGTGTGTGTATTTTCTTCCACAAAATAACTAATATGAAAATACATATAACCTATATCAAATTGCTTGCCTTCTCAATGAAGGAGAAGGGGAGGGAGGTTGGGAGAAGATTTGGAACTGAATTTAAAAAAAATGTTAAAATTGTTTTACATGTATTTAGGGAAAATATAATATTAAATAATATATTTAAAACAAGAAATTATAAGCGGGATGGTTTCAGAAAAACCTGGGCAAATGTATGTGAACTGATGGATTCAAAGTGAAGTGAGCAGAACCAGAACATTGTATACAGTAACAGCCATATTACATGATGATCAACTGTGAATAACTTAGCTATTCTAAGAAATACAATAATGCAAGATAATTTCAAAGAACTCATGATGAAAAATACTATCCACCTCTAGATAGAGAACTGGAGTCTGAAGGAAAATCAAAGCAAATCACTTTTTATTTTCTTTAATTTTCTACTTTTTTTTTGGTCTGTGTTTTCTTTTGGAACAAGGATAATATGAAAATGTTTTATATGACTTAACAGATATTATCTATATGAAACTGCTTGCCTTCTAAAAGGAGGGAAGAGAGTGAGAGGGAATTTGGAACTCAAAATATATATATATTTTTATTTTTTTAGTATTTTTATTTTTTTTTATTAATTTATTTTTAGTTTTCAACATTCACTTCCAATAAGCTTTTGAGTTTTAAATTTTTCCTCCTCCGTCCCCACCACCCTCCCTAAGATGGTATGCAATCTTATATAGGCTCTACATATATATTCCTGTTAAACATGTAAAATGTTTTTTTTAAAGAATGTATTTTAGAAATTATTTTATATGTAATTGAGAAAAATAATAGAAAAATGAAAAAAAGAATAGAAAATGCATGTCTATTTCCATGCCTGCAGTCTACCATGTCTCTGCTCACAGGAGGGAGAACAGCTCGCTACTGTTCTCCTGAAGTCATCATTGGTCACTGTATTGATCAGAATCCTAAAGTCTTTCAGCATTATTTTCCTCTATAATGCTGGCTTTGTTACATATTCACTTTTTAAATATAACTTAAATCTTTTTAAGAATGTCTGAACTATATATTCCAACAGTTTTTGCCATTATCCCTATTCCTATGTTCACAATGAAGAGATATCAAAATATATATTGACTTTGCTTTGATTTTGTCAAGTTCTTTATAAATTTTTCTCCTTGATCCTCTGTACTGATTATTAGTACAAAAACTATAAAAGATGGTGGTCAAATGAATTGTTTAATTATATTTATTCCTGCCTTTTGGTATATAATAAGAAAGAGTGTTTATTTCTTTACCTAAACTGCCTAGAAGCAATGTGGTGACCTGAAAAGAATAGGAGAAGACACTGATATGCTTAACAGAAGTGGTACGAAACTGATCAATGAATCAATGAATAAATGAACATTTATTGAGCACTTTACTTTGTGCTAAACCCTGGGCATACAAAGAAGAGCAAAAACATTTCCTGCCTTCAAGGACCTTATATTCTAATGAAGGAGACAACAAATAGATTAGATAGATAGATAGATAGATAGATAATTAGATAGATAGATAGACAGACAAAGATAAAGAGATATAGATACATATAAGATAAATACAGAGTAGATAGAAAGTAACCTTAGAGAGCGAGACTCTAGTAACTAGGATTCCATGAAAGGCCTTTATAGAAGGTGGAGTTTGAGATGAGTCAAGAAGCCAGAAATTCCTAAAGTCGGGTGAGGAGGGAGAACATTCCAGGACTAAGCAATAGCTCCTGAAAAGTCACAGAGATTGAAGAGAGAATGTTACATGTCAGGAACTGTCAGATCAGAAGGCTAGATGTAGATGGGAGCAAAATAGAACTATGTGGAGAGGAGTGAAATGTAAGAAAATTGGAAAAATAAAGAAGGTAAGGTTTTGAAGAGCTTTAAATACTAAATATGTGGCTTTATATTTTGTCATGGAGATAACTAGAAGGCAGTGGAGTTTATTAAGTGGGGGGATAACAAGAAGAGTTTTGCTTTACAAATATCACATTGGAAGCTGTGTAGAAGACAGAAGAGTGAAGAGAAACTTGAGGCAGTGAGATAAATCAATTCAAAGACTATTGCAAGAGCCAGGAAAGAGGTGTTAAGGGTCTGGACTAATGTAGTACCTGGAAAGAAAGGGATCTATGTGAGAAATGTTGTGGAGGTCAAAATGACAAGGATTATCAACTGAGTAGAGATGTAGGGACAGTGAATGTGAGAAGTCAAAAATGATCCTGAAGTTATAAACCTGGGTAACCGAAAAAATGATAGCACCCTCAATAGTAATAGTTTGTTTGTAATGGGGTTGGTTGTGGGATAAAGATAATGAGTTCTGTTTTAAATACACTGAATTTGAGGTGTAATTCTCCAAAAGGAACCTGTGGGCCATGCATGCATTTTGCAACACTGTTTTTATGTCTTCTGGTTGCATTTCTATATTTTAAAATATCAATATAAAGATGGTACAATTCCTCCAATACTTTGCCATAGTATTTATAATTTGATGAATTTCACATTAAGAAAATCAATAATTAAATTACCATTTGTATGCAGAATTAGAATTGACATGCTTAGCATCCTCTGAGTGTATGAGTTAAAAAGCATTTTTTATGGCGTTATTGTATGCATTATGTGCAAGGCACTGTGCTAAGCATTGAGGCTACAAATAGAAATAAGCAAGACAGTCCCTGAATTCAAGGAATTCATATTCTATTTGGAGTCCAGCATTGTCAAATAATTGGAAAGAAACTGTACAGGAATGAAGGCTATTTTATATTTTTGTATATTTCATGAATCATTAAGATAAAAAAAAAAAAGATTAATCTCTTCATTGCCAACCGTCATTTCATGAATTTCAAAGTACTTAGCTTGATGGGACCTCAGGCAACAGATACAGTTTGTTCCATGGCCAAAATTAATAATAATAACTCTCATTTACATAGCATTTGAGTGCAAATGCCCCTCAACAGTCTGGGAAGGTTCATATCAGGTATCATTGCCTCCCTTTTAATGATGAAGAAACAGAGGCACTTGAAGCCCTTTCAGTTTTGTAGAACCCAAAAGGGTTCTATTGTATGATAACACAAAGATTCTGTGAATAACCACATAGTCTAAAGTTAACTCCCTAGCCCCAAAGATACATTGGAGTAGATCTTTAGTGAAAGAAACTTTTAAAAAAATTGGAAAATATGGTAAATTTTCTGCTTCATTCCTGATCTTCAGAAAGACACTGGAAGTAACTTGAATTCTAGTGCTGGAAAAGACCTTAGAAAATATTTAGTTCACTCTCTTCATATTACAGATGAAGAAAGTGAGACTTAGATAAGTTTACTGATTTGCCTAAGCCTAGAAAACTAATCAGAGGCAGACCTGAGATAACTATCTGGTTCTCCCAACTCTTACAACAGTACTCCTACCAAGATATTGTGGCAGAAGAAATTTTGGCCTTAGAGTCAGAGGACATATATTCAAATCCCAGATAGGCCAATTGCTAAGAGTATGATATTAGTAAAGTCATTTAATGTATCTGAATCTCAATTTCCTCAAATATAAAATGGAAAAAAGCAAAAGATACACAGTGTCCATGAGGATAAGTGAGACCCTCAGATTGCATGAATAGCACAATATCCTATTAGGAGTTTAGAATTAGCTGCACTGAAACTGAAAAGCTTTCATTACATTTTATTTGAAATGCCTTAGGCATCTTTTGTTATGAATTAAATCTTAGTCTTACATTGTGCTTATAACAGTCTCTTTTTATGTTTACTTGAATATAAGATAAGTGCAGAAATGAAACCATTATCTGAATAATAAAGGCCACAAATATGCCATCATTTAAAATATACAAACGAGCCCAAAATAATTTGTGCTTGTATTATATGTCAATGCTTTCAATGTTCCATTCAGTACAGACAACATTTGACCAATTCTTTAATGCCATATGCCAGAACCTGTCAACAATTTCAGAAATTTTTGTGCAGATAGAAGTTGCATTCTCAGATGTGTGTGTCATTTAGCAGTTTCAAGATAAAAAATTTCTGAGCAGGCAGATTTCAGAAAAAATATGGAAAGACTTACATGAACTGATGCTGAGTGAAGTGAGCAGAACCAGAACCCTGCACAAAGTAACAGCAATACTGTGAGATGATTAACTATGACAGACTTAGGTATTCTCAGCAACACAGTGATTCAAGACAATTCCAAAAGACTCATGATGGAAAATGCTAACCTCATCCAGAGAAAGAACTATGGAGTCTAAATGCAGATTGAAGCATACCATTTTCACTTTATTGTTGTTGTTGCTTTTATTTCTCATGGTTTTTCCATTTTGTTCTGATATTTCTTTCATAACATGACTAATGTGTTTAGCATGGTTGCACATGTATAACCTATGTCACATTGCTTGCTGCCTTGGGGGGAAGAGAGGGAGGAGAAAAATTTGGAACTCAATTTCAGAAAATTTCATGAATGTTGAAAACTATCTTTACACGTAATTGGAAAAAATAAAATACTATTAAAGAAAAAAATAAATCATTTCAACATCACTGAGTATACTTTTTGGTAGTATATATTTTTTTTCTCAGCATTTGAACAGTTTACTCACCCATATTACATAGGAACATTTTGTTAATAATACATATATCATCTGTGACATAACCAT
Source organism: Phascolarctos cinereus (assembly GCF_003287225.1). Classification (NCBI taxonomy): domain Eukaryota; kingdom Metazoa; phylum Chordata; class Mammalia; order Diprotodontia; family Phascolarctidae; genus Phascolarctos; species Phascolarctos cinereus. Next base: position 396,243,080 of record NW_027555958.1, on the reverse strand, counting down.
CTGAGCAAAAATTTAAAAAAATCAAGATTCAGTATCTTTTGCTTTGCATGTATTTTTTATATGTGTGTATGTATGTATATATGTGTGTGTGTGTGTGTGTGTGTGTGTGTGTGTATTTGAATATAACTCCTTATCAGTAGTAGGAAAGTATGGTTTTTCCTAATTGTCAGAAAAAACTAAAAAATCATGGATGTAGAAACATATGAAATAAGGGAAGCCCACATTTAAACCTTAGAGGGATTGGAAAAAGGAGTATGGTAGACTCAATGGTAACCCAATGGCAAAGAAGGTATGGCTATCACAAACTAAAAAAAAAATCATAAACAATTAGAATATGGCTTGATTCACTAACCTTGGTCTTAGAGCCAGGAAGACCTTGGTTCAAAATCAATCTCTGACACTTACTCTGTCAGAGACACTTATGTATGTTATCCTGGGCATGCCATGTGACTGTGTTATGCAAATAACTTCCTTGGACTAATTTACTTTCCCAAAGTCACAGTTTGTTTGTTTTTTCCCCTTGTTTCTATATATAAAAGGCACATAGGCTAGGTTCTTACAATGAAGTTCTTACAAGTTGTTATTGCTTTCTTTTTTTTCCCTAAATAAATAATGCTAGATTAAGAGAGGAGAAAATCAACAAATAATATAGTATAATGAATAGTGTTTGATTTTGCATTGGAAAGACCCATATTGAAATCCTGTTCTCACTCTTACTAACTGAATCTAGGCAAACTTCCCTATTGCTTTCAAAGGTACCATCATCCTCCCAGTTACCTAGGCATACAAAGTAGGTGTCATACTCAACTCAACACTCTCTTTTATTCCTCCATCCTCCTCCACATCTAATCTGTTGTCAAGCCTTATCCATACAATCTTCTCCACATCTCTCATATATGATTCCTCCTCTCCAACATTCCCACCACCCTTTTCCAGGCCCGCAGCACCTCACAACTTCACCTTTATGTAGGATTCTGGTTGATCTCTCTGTCTCAAGTCTCTCCCTATTCCAGTTCATTCTCCTCTCAGCTGCCAAATTGATCTTCCTGAGCCACAGGTTTGACCATGTCACCCTCCTTACACAATAAACTTCCATGGCTCCCTATTACTGCCACATGCAAATATAAAATTCTCTTCTCTTTTAAAATCCTTCATAACTTAATCTCTTCCTACCTTTCCAGTCTTGTAAAAGTTACTCCTCCTTCCCCACTCTCCACATAAACATATTCACTATGCAGCTTGATGGTAGAGTGAGTAAGAGTGCTGGACTTGGAGTTGGGAAAACCTGAGTACAAACCCCACCTCACACACCAACTAATTATGTGACCCTAAGCAAGTTACTTGACCTCTATCTCATTTTCTTCATATATTATATGGGGTTAATAATAGGACCTATATTGTAGGGTTGTTATGAGGATCAAGTGAGACAATATATGAATAGCACTTTGTAAACCTCAAAGTGCAATAAAAACGACTTTATATGATAGTCATTCAGTATTACACCATGAAAATATCATTTATTAACTATTATGAGTTAGTGATACTGTCTCCCTTGCTGTTCCTCACCTAAGACACTCCATCTCTGGACTAGTAATTTTCTCTGGCTCTTCTCTATGACCAAAACTCATTTCCTCCTCATCTCTGTCTCCTTGTTTTTCTGGTTTCCTTCAAGTCTCAGCTACAATTCTACTTTCTGCAAGAAGACTTTCCCAGTCCCCTCTAATGCTAATGCCTTCCTTCTGAGATTATCTGGAATTTATCCTGTATATATCTTGCACATACCTAGATGTTTGAAATCTTCTTTAGAATGTAGACTCCTTGAACGTAAGGGCTGGCTTGTTGCTTTGTTTGCTTTTGCCTTTCTTTGTTCTCCACACTTAACTCAGCAGCTGGTATTTAATAAATGCTTTAAAAATATTTATTAACTGACTGACTGCCTAGGCAAGTCACTTAAGCATTCTAAGCCATAATTTCATCATCTATAAAACAAAGATAACAATAGCACCAACCAAATAGTATTGTTGTTACGATAAAAAATAATTATATATTTAAAATGCTTTGTAAATCTTAAAGCAGTGTATAAATGTTAGTTATTATTGGTAATGTTAGTAATAAAATGATCTTCAAATAATTTCAATAAACATTTGTTAATGCAAGATACTATACAAGATTTGGGAAGATACAGTGATTTTTTTAAAAATATCTCCTGCCCACAAGGAACTTACTATCTTCCCTTCCCCTACATATTGTTCTGAATTTGCTAAATCCAAAATAGCATATTGAAGGGGCAGCTAGGTGGCACAGTGGATAGAGCACCAGCCCTGGAGTCAAGAGGACCTGAGTTCAAATGTGATCTAAGACACATAACACTCACCAGCTGTGTGACTCTGGGCAAGTCACTTAACCCTGATTGCCTTGCCCCCCTCCAAAAAAAATAGCATATTGAAGCAGTATTTTGTACAGTCATGAAATCTTGAGAGGCAATATGGTGGAGTGGATAAAGAGCTGGCTTTAAAGTTGAGACGATCAGATTTCAATTCCCATACATTCTGGTTGTAAGACCCTTGGTAATTGGTTGTTGTCCTTCATTCTCTAAAAGGACCAAAATGACATCATTATGCTAGAGTCAAGTTATGGTGTGTCCAACTGTGGGTGATCAGATCAATGTGAGCTCAAAATGCTCTACCAGAGGTTGGAAACAAATAATCCATGTGTACATTTGGGGTAGATTCTCTAAATTGGTGCATCTTGCATTTCCTTTAAGCTACTTCAATTTTGTTTTGCTCATAGAGCACAAAACTTTCTCTGATGAGGGCACTCCATGCTGCTTTTTGACAAGTCATTTACCTTCTCAGGCAACCAAAGGCAACTTTCTAAGAGTATCAGCTGCAGAACAGGAATTGATCTGAATTGGAAGGAGTTTATTCACAACAGAAATCTATATTACACTGAAGTCACAGGTCTGGATAACAACAATAATGACAAACAACATTTTAGTGTCTAGAGTCCTAAAGCCTTTACCTTTTGGAGGATTCTTATATTTATTATAATATGTGATATCATAATAAATCATAATAAATATTACTCTATGTATACTCTATCCCCTCCTAAGGAACTTCCTCTACAGTAAAGAAAAACTGTCCTACCCACACATACAGTATCCAAGTCTCATCCAGCTGCCTTTTCAACAATGTGTCATTGGTAATAATAAGAGTAATAACAATAACCATTTGTAGCTAGTTTTTACATATATCATCTCATTTTATCTTATGAAGAAAATGTTCTTATTGTCCTTATTTTACAGATGATGAAATTAAGGCAGAGAAAAGTTCCTCATCATTTGTTAAAGGTCATGTAACTAGTAAATGTTAGAAGCTGGATTCAAACTCAGGTCTTCCTGAAACTAAGCATAATAGTCTTTCCAATACAGCACCTAATAAGGAAATAGCCTATAAGATTGTAGAAATCATTACTTCTTTCAGAAGAAACAAAAATCACATAATTCTGATGGGTTCAGATGTCCTTTTTCTGTTTAGTTGTTATATATTGATAACTTTCATAACTGTTCATAGTGTTGCATTCCATGCAAGTCAAATCTCTTGCATTGACTAATTCAAAGTGCAAATAAGAAATTCACCTTGATTTGATTCCATATATATCAGGCTGTCTTTACTGTACTGAAATAGCAACATTCATAATCTTGGTCAATTCTACTATAGAAATATGAAGTCTTAAAAACTCAACTGTTGTCAAAGATGACAGGGAAAAGTGAGAGGGCAAAATCATGTTCTCACTGAAGGAAATGGTAAGTGAAGTTTTGCTAGGTACACAACAGACCAAACAGAATCAATTCAACTTCATAGTGAATGTTAACAGACATCCAACACTGAACATCTAATCAGTATCTTTTTCAATTACAAGACAGTTCTACCTGGGTCAACTTAATGTTCCTGTTATAGTTAGATGTCAACAGGAGAAAGATGATGGTCTTATTTTAATAAAAGCATATATACATTATGCATGATACGTTGAATACCATCGTCTTTTGAAATCCATTGTCTCTTCCCAGCCAAGGAATCATAGCCACTATTGATTTCTCACTAGTCAATGAATGAACAATAGTTCTGATTGCCAGTGGTTTTTCTTGTCTAACCATCTAAAGGATAAAAATAAGCAGACATTGCTGGATTGATTATTTGCAATTCTATCCATTGCTAGGTCATCAGCTGTTCTGACAGTAAAAACACCTCATCAGCCATAATAATAGCAATATAACCCTTCATGGATACATGTACTAGGAAGCTTCATTTTTTTCTCAGATAAAAAGATTGATTTTCATTCTCAAAAGTCTCAATTTTTATACACTGTGATTTTTCATATCTTATTTTAGAGATAAAAAGTTTATTCTTTTTATTATAATCCTTAGAGATTGTTAAATGTACTGAAACTCCTTCCCAAAAAGAAGGAAAGCAAAATGAGATATTATATGATTTAAAGGATAACTTATTTCAAATATGTGTTTTAGGTTTTGGGTTTTTTTAATGACTTGGCCTAAAATATTAAGTTCAAATAAAAGTACCCTGGATCATAAGATAATGCTTATTCATACTTCAGTATCTACTAGAGTTAATAAAGCTTCCCTTAAATGAGTTCACATGTCAATGCACACATTTAAAATTTTTGAAGCATTTTACGTACATGTCTCATCTGATGGTACAATTCTTTTGAGGTTAGTGCTATTATTACTAACATTTCACCTGTGAGAATGACTGAGGCTCTGAAAGGGTAAAGAACTGGTCCTCATTCCCACAGCTAATATATATCTGAGATAGAATATTAACCTGGGTATTCCCAATTTCTAGTCCAGTAGTCTATTCCCTATGCCAGAGGTGGCGAACCTGCGGCCTCAAGGCAACATGTAGCCCTCTAGGTCCTCAAGTGAGGCCCTTTGACTGAATCCAAATTCACAGAACAAATCCCCTAGAATTTTTTTTTCTTCTGTGAATGGCACCCCTATGCCATACTGTTTTACACACTATTAGAATATAAATTAGGTTTTGCAGCTTCATTTAAGAAAAATAAAATATAAGGGTAACAACTTTTAAGAGTTGCTATGTTAGAAGATTTAATAATTCATACTTATTGAAGAAAATAATGTGGGTTTTAGATTTGGATATATACTGCTCTTCATTTACCACCTAGATGTACTCCTCTAAACTTCTCTATTATTCCCCCCAAAAATTATCACCCTGAAAGACCACTTCAGCCCTGGAGTTCATACCTCATAAGTGTCCTCTGCCTCTGGTGGGCCTTCCCCCCTACTGGAGGATAGAGAGTTCCTGCCAGAATCTACAGTTAAGGAAAGAGCCCAGACCAGCTATCCCTTCCCTCCCTGCTACACTCCTCTGGAATTTTCCATCATGCCCCACCTCCGGCACCATACCTACTTTTGAGTCTCCTTTTTTGTTGTCCTATCCCATTAGAGTATAAGCTCATTGAGGATAGTGAATTTGTATTCCCAGGGCTTAGCATAGTACCTTCCTTAATAACTATTTATTGACTATTATGAATTTTAGGTACCTGCACAAGCAAGGAATAATAATAACTTAAATTCATATGGGTGATGTATTTTGACTCACATGTAAATTGGATTCAAGTGAGGCAGAGTTTAGTGAAGTTGTTAGCTTCACTCTCTTTCCCGAACTCATCAGAGTCCAGTGGAAAACAAAAGTGCAGAGGATTGTCGATGACCTTGGGGTCTTCCATGTCTGACCGAGCTTTAAGCATTCTACAGCACCTGCTTCATCCATCCTCATGACCTGTTGGAAAAACTTGTTCACATTAGCCTATTCTCTCCAATGAAGTGAAATCTTCACATTCTTAGGGTAGATAGTCCCTACCTCACTGATGGGTTAGAGGTGCACTGGTTACCCTCAAATTCATATAAATTCATATAGCACTTTACAAAGAGCCTTTATTTGTGTTATTTCACCATTAGGGTTGATCTAAAGGTCTTTGTAAATACATAAGTATTATGTGTGTGTGTGTGTGTGTGTGTGTGTGTGTGTGTGTATGTGTTATTATTGCATATATGTCCCTTAGGGACAACATGTATCATTTATTATTATCACCTATTTTACATAAAAAGAAACTGATGTGGAGAGATTAGGAGACAGGCACACTGACACAAGGGTAAAGTTGTTCTTCTCCATGTGTCCTAGACCTGGCTTGAGATATCCCAGTGCATTCCTTCATAGGAGAGCTATCTCTTCTCCTTACTTTCTCCACCCAGTTACATTCTCTGTCTCTGTCTTAGCTTTGATTTCCCTCTACCTATTGTGTTTTTCCCCAAGAACACATGTAAAAACATGTCAAAATCTCCCACACAAGTAAATAAGCCTTCCCTAGAACCTGCCATACCTTCAAGCTATCATCCTATATTTGTCCTACTTTTTACAATGAAACTTCTAGATACTGTTTTATTTTTATTTGTTTTACCTCTGCTTCCATTTCATTATGGCCCACTCATTTACTACATTTTTTGGTAATCTGGCTTCTAACTCCACCAATTTACTGACACTGCTCTTTTAAAAATTATGAACTGTTTGATCTCATGACAGTCTATCTTCATCCTCCTTTCCCTTTCTACAGCTTTTAACATTGTGACTACCTCCTTTGCCTCCCAGACAATCATTTCAGTGAAATAGTTTTGTTGATTCTTGTCTTAACTGTCTTATCATTTTCTCAGACTTCTTTCCTAGTTCATCATACAAATCTTGCCCCCAATTAGTCAACTAGCATCAATTGTTTATTACATGCTCTAGGGACTATTTTAAGAGCTAGGGATGAAAAAATAGCATAGTCTCCCACCCCCCTCATCCCCCTGCAAAAAGTCCATAATCTCAAGGATCTCATAGTCTACCACTAGAGAGTCTTTGTATGTCTCTGTTCTTGGCCTCTTTACACTATCTCTTCCTTAGTGATCTCTCTTGTTCCCTTACATTTAAACTCTTCTAAATGTAGATGTCTCCCAATCTTTTTACATCCTATAATCTCCCTCCTAACTCCAGACACATATTTCTACCTGCCTATTGAAAATCTCCATCTAATTATACAATCAGAAGTAAAAAGTCAACATATCAAAAAAATTGCTAAAATTTCTCCCAAAAACCTTCTCCTCCTCCACACTTTTCTATTTTTCTTTTCAGTGAATCATCATTCATTTCCCCATTAATGCAGAATCAAAACCTCAGCATTGTCGCCCTCACCCCTTATCCTGATATCTTAGCAAATCTTCCTTCACAGTATCTTCATAGACTCTACCTTCTCTCTTCTCCCTTGGCCAAGTCCCCATTACCACTCATCAAAATTGTTTAAAATAGCTTTGTAATTTGTCTCCCTAGCTCTAGTCATTCTTCCTACAATCTTTTCTTTACAGATCTGCAAATATAATTTTCCCAAGGTATGTCTGTCACTGCACTGCTCAAAACACTTCAGTCACAAGTATGCTCAGACATACCTAATGTCTCAAAAAAAATGGCTCTGCAATATATTTTAATCTCAAAATAGTAACTTTTACTTTTAAAACATAGATTATTCTATTTTGTGTAATAATTACTATTACTATAATTACAGTATTACAATATCCTACTGATAAGTCTGCCTGCCTCAAGTGTCTTCCCACTCCAATCCATTCATCATCAGCTAAAGAAGTGATTTTCCTAATGCATGGTTCTGATCATGGCACATCATACCCTACTCAATAAACATCAATGACTACCTATCACTTCCAGGATCAAATACAAAACCCTGTTTCATGTTCAAAGACCTTCATAACCTAGTCCTCTCCTACCTTTCTAATGTTCTTGCACCTTGCTCCCTATCATGAACTCTTCCATCCAGTGTCACTGGTCTCTTGGCTGTTCCTCAAATAAGATTCCTCATCTCTCATCCCTGGGAATTTTCTCTGGCTAGCCTGCTTTGTGAACTTTTCTCCCTCTTCATCTCTACCTACTGTCTTCCCTAGCTTCCTTTAAGTCCCAAATAAAAGTCCATCTCTTATTGGATGCCTTGCCCAATCCCTCTCTTGCTTTTTCTATATCTTTTGCTTTGTCTATTTTAGTGTGCATGCTGTCTCCCTTATTAGATTGTAAGCTCCTTGAGGGCAGGAGCTATCTTTTGCCTCTTTTTGTATGCCCAGTACTTAGAACAATGCCCAACATATAGTAAGTGCTTAATAAATGTTTCTTGATTGATTGAAATCACATTTTTTTAATGCAAACTATTTATTTAGTTTCTCCAAGATTTCAGCAATAATATCCAATTCTGGCTTTGTCACATCCTTCTGTGGGCATCTCCAGTTATGGAAGACATTGTTGTGAAAAAAAAATTATGTTCTCAGAAATGTTAAGTTTAATTAACTTGAAATTATAAAATTTATATATTCAATTCACTGATTTTAAGAAGAGGGACATTGTGAAATGAAACCAGAGAAAGCAAGACAGAGAGAATAACTGTGGGAACCTTAGCTTTGTACATACAGGTGAGGAAATAGAAATTGTATATAGCATGAATGGGTGGCAAAGATCCTTTATCAAAATTTTGAGATCACTTATTCATTATTAATACCACTCAGAAGAGTTCTGATGGCCTTTCCTTAAGTTACTTCTGTTTATGTACTTTTTACTCAAGGTAGAAACTCCTCTGGTCACCTCCTAATTTACTAGATTGCAAATTTTTGTAGGGTTGAGACTACCAGTTAATTCTGTCTTCCTCCCTCCCTCATTGACTCCTCCATGCCAATTTCTTGCACATCTTCAAGCGCTCTCTCTATGCCTGGTATTTGCAAGCTACTTCTGTGCCTTGCTTTGGCACTACCTTTATGGTCTTGACCTGCAGACTAACTATATTGCTATAAATACCCATCTCATTTCTATGCCTTCTGGTATCACCAGCCCCCTGACATTCTTACTGCTTTACTGAAAGAATTTGTGGTGCTAAATATGGAGTTATGGGATCTGAGTTCAAATCCATGGTAATATAATACCTTTAACAAATGTCCTTTCCCCACTGTAAAACAAAGAAGGTTGAATTATATAATATATAAGGTCTTTTCTGTCTACAGATCTATGATCCTATGAGTCTATGAATAATTACCAAGCACTAGCTTTGTTCATAGTATATGTTCAATAAATTCTTGTCGACTCACTGTTTGAATAACAAAAAATAAATTAACTTATTTCAAGAATCTGTGATTTATTAGTGTTTATGGGTATTCCTGTACAAACCCTCAGTGACTTAGAAGATGACATTTTTGAGTTGCAGTGGCAACAAGTGTGACACTGTGGATAACTTGGTAGGCTGACTCTCTAAAGGTAGTTACAATTGTTATAACCCATTACCAGGCCCAAGCTTTTCTAAGTTAATAGGACAAGAAAATACTTTTAGTCCATACCAGGACAGTCAGACAGACAGAAAGACAGACAGATCATTAGACTATCTGATAACCACTTATTATGTTCCAAGATAGGATATCTAGGAGATGCAGTGGATAAAGTACTAGGCCTAGTGTCAGGAAGAATCTTCCTGAGTTCAAATTTAGCCTCAGACACTTACTAGCTGTGTGTCCCTGGGCAAATCACTTAACCCTGTTTGTCTCAGTTTCCTCATCTGTAAAATTAACTGGAAAAGGAAATGGCATTCCATTTCAGTATCTTGGACAAGAAAACCCCAAATGGGGGAGGGGGCAGGTAGGTGGGGGAGTGGATAGAGTACCTGTCCCTGGGTTCAGGAGGACCTAAGTTCAAATTTGGCCTCAGACACATTATACTTACTAGCTGTGCAATCCTGGGCAAGTCACTTAATCCCTTTGCCTAGCCAAAAACAAAAAAAAAAACAACAAAAAACAAACAAACAAAAATGGGATCAAGTTTGTCATATAAAGGCCTTATTTCTCGAAAATAAAGAGAACGGAATGAAACTGATAAGAACAAGAGTCATTTCTGAATTGGTAAATGGTCAAGAGAAATAAACAGACAGTTTTCAGAAAAGAAATCCAAGCTATCACATGAAAAAAAATGTCCTATTTATTTAAATTAGAGATTAGAGAAAGCAAACTAAAATAGCTCTGAGGTAACACCTCACACATATCAGAAATGACAAATGCTGGAGGTGATGAGGGAAACTAGTTACACTAATAAGCTATTGGTGGAGTTTTGAACATGTGAACTTGTCCAAAAATTCTGAAGAACAATTTGGAACTATGCATACCCTTTGACCCAGCATCAACACTGGTAAGTTTGTACCCAAGAGAACAAAAAAAAAAAAAAGGAAAAGAACCTTTATGAACAAAAATATTTATAGCAGCTATTTTTGTGGTGGCAAATAATTGGAAATTGGGGGGCTACTCATCATTTGAGAACTTGTTTGTTGAATGTTGTGGCATGTGATTTTGATGGAGTACTATTATACTATAAAAATAAAGAGGGAGGTAGTCTCAGAAAAAAAAACACACACAAGAAGCTTTATGTGGATGAATGCAATAGAAAGTGAGAATAATCAGGAGATCCTTGTACACAGTAATAGCAATGCTGTAATGATGATCAACTGTAAAAGACTTGGTTATTCCAATCAATACAATGATCTAAGACAATCCAAAAGACTCATGATGAAAAAATACAATCTACCTCCAGAGAGAGAACTGATGAGCTCTGTGCATAATTTTCTCACTTTCTATATTTTTTGCTTCTTTTTTTACAATGAGGATAATATGGAAATATATTTTGTGTGATTTCACATGTATAATTAATATCATTTTGCTTGCCTTATGAATGGATAGGCAGGGCAAGGAGAGAAAGAATTTGGAAATCAAAATTTAAAAAGAAAAGAATGTTTAAAAAAAATAATATTTTAAAAAAAATTTAAAGAAAAAGAATCCCAGAAGGAAAAAATAACAGAAGATGGAAAATCATCCACAGTCAAAATCTACTTCACACCAGTGCCTGCTCTTTTACAAAAATATATTTAATTTCATTCCCAGATGAGGAAATTGAGGTACAAGGAGCTTATATGTTTTTCACAAAATCAATAGCAAGTAGTAGAGCTAGAATTTAAATCTACATTTGATTCTGATTATTAATTATTCTCCATAACTATTACCCTCCTAATTATATAAAGATCATACCAAAACTTGGCATTGCTCCTAACATTCTTCAAGTATTTTAGTGATAACCTTGGTGTCATGTCTTACTTTCCTGTACTTGTTACTAGTTCACAGGAAATCAGGATAGTGCTTACCTTATTATGATGCAATGATATATAGGAGGCCTAAATATTCTTCCTTTTTTAACTATAAATGGGAACTGGCATGTTTCTTATCACCCAGAAAAGTTGTAAACTTTTTTCAATGCTTTATGATAGATAAATTATGAATTCTTATGTAGATTTCCATTACTTTTCTAAAACCTTAATACCTTTACATTATAGTAACAGCTGATATGACATAAGTGGCCATGGTATAAAAACACTAGAACATTAACAAAACATTATATTTCATTTATTTATAAAAACTTTCAATGTGAAAAAACAATGACCTCATTAGAAGAAAAAAGGCTAGTTTTTCTTTGTGTAATTTGTATTTCAATTTGAAACACATTTTCATACATTTTCTCAATGAACAGGTATAACTCATTCTTAATTTATGATTGTTAAATGAGATGCCTAAAGGCAATGATGATTCATTACTTAAGTTGGTTAAAGATTGACTTAATTAACCACTAAAGAATATATTGAACAGAATACTTCTATGGTTCTCAATGACCTAGAGAATAAAATTAAATTGTATGTAAGTCTGTTGAGATAAAGGTATTCAGTATTTTATTGCAGTGGTTTTGATTGAATAGATGTGATTCAATGTCATTCTTGGATCAGCCACCCTGGACTCTGATAGCTAGATGAGCTTTCATTTTCTGTTGCCTGGAATCAGGGGTCCACATCCCTTCCTGTCCATTTTTAAAATACCAAGTCACCACATGCATTCACCACCACCACCACCACCCTCCTAGTTCTTCATCACGAATTGCCTTCTATCAGAATGTAAGTTCCTTGAGGGAGGAACTACCATTATTTCTTGTTGACTGACTGATTTATCATTATCATCATTAATAAAACATTTGCTCCTTTCTTTTATTTTCATCAAAGACATTTTGGTTTCATTTGTACATCATTCTCATCAAAGTTTTAGAGATGAAGAAATAAAAATATTTGGCAGTTAACAGGTCTGATTTACCTTAGACAAAAATCTATCTTTTCCAACCCATTACAATAAACTTTCTTGTTGTTGTTGTTTTGTTTTTGGTCATGGCCATGTCCAGTGCTTTCACATTCTCTTCTTGAGGACAGAATTCATGATATGCAAGCAAAACACATCTGAGTAGTCTACGATTGTACTTTTGAATCCTTTGTTGCTTAATTTTTAATCATATTTTCCAAAGACTTTTTGTTTTTGATATTTTTCCAATGTTTGCATTGAAGTCAAAAAGCAAAATGAAAATAAGAGTATGATGGCTAAAAATGGCATGACTATGTTGAGCATAACTGTAGCTAGATAATGAACTGGGTTCCAAATTGAAAGGAGGAAGAAAGCAGCCTCAATTGCCTTTGGGAATCTGCTGAGTTTTCAATGACATTAACCTTCTTTCTAAATCAAAGGCTCTTATTTCAAAGATCAATATTCTTAACAAATTGAATGGGGTGAAGCAGTGTAAAGGATATCACCAAAGAGATGAATGACCAGAAAAGGAAGCAAATTGGTTAACAAGAGTGAAAGATAACTGGTGTCCATTAGTTTTAACACAATGTCAAGAGATTTTAGGGAATGCCCTTGTTATACTGTGTGAACTTTCTGTGAAGTCAAGTCTAGTAAAGGCAACAAACCATTTATTAAGTGCTTACTATGTGCAAGGTACAGTACTAAGCACTAGGAATAAAAACAAAGGCAAATGGTAGCAGCTCCTACTCACAAGGAGTTTACAATCAAAAATTTATGGGGGGGGGGTTTGAGCAAGACTAGGACCAGATTAAAAGGCACAGACAATTTGGAGCCTGTATTATCGTATGTGGGGATGTCCTTGTCAAAGAGCTTACAAAATTGTAAATTGATTTTCAATATCTGATTTCAAAAGAAATGAAGGCTTGAGACTGGGTAACATCCTCCACTGAGGAAGCAAGTTATCTGAAAATTCTGCTAATAGCTAACAAGTATTTGAGAGATTCTCCTAAATGCAAAGATTAATTCAATGAAAATTGTGAGGGTCCAAATGGAATATATAATAGACTTTAGGAAAAGGTCTTTTTCATGTATGAATTTGCCCAAACAAAACTCCAAATTAAATATAGTGAATGAATAAAAAAAATCTTAAGATTTATAGGCAATAATAAGGAAACATTCGTGTTTCAAAAGCTTAAAAGTATGAGTGATGAAAAATGTAAGTACACGAGAACTTTTTGTCAACTTATGCTTTCTAGTTTTTTTGTGTGTGTTTGTGTTTGTTTTTTAGTAACAATCTTGACATCTGGTTAATTAAAGTAGGTTTACTAAAGTGTAGCAGTACTTTTAAATGTTGATATCTCCCATAGGAAGTCAACAAGACCAATGAAGGTCCTTGAATTTATAAACAATACTTTTTAAAAAATCCTATCTAGCATAATCAGTGTTTTTTTGTTTGGTTTGTTTTTTTTGTAGATAAGGAAATAGGAGATCAGAAAACTAAAATAAGTAGGATCCTAGTATCATGAATTTAGAGCTAAAAGAGATCTCATAAGCAGTATAGGCTATTTCCCTTCAATTTGCAGATGAGGAAACTGAAAGCAGAGAAGTGACTTGCCCAAGGTCGCATAGGCTGTTAGTACAACAGGAACTGAAATACCTGGAGTCCCTTTGATGGTGTTTCCCCAAATGGAGAGACTGAGGAACCTGTTTTCTAGAGAGTCCTGCTGAGGTGTAATAAATGTGCTTGGCAGATAGATTTGGGCATTTGTAGACATTCTGTAAATGACTCTGGCCTACTAACGCCACAGTGAATGGTAGCTTTTTGATTGTCTGCGCAGCCAGAGGTAGAATCTCTTCAAAAGAGCATTAGTGACCAGTACCTTGAGCCAGTACTTTCAGCTGCTCTGTCTTAGTTAATTCCAGGTAAATTCCAGTTAATCCTCAATATCTTGATTGCTACTTTGATAAGCAACTTTAGTATTAAAACCCTAGTTTACTGATTCAAAGTCTAGTTCTCATTCAACTACATGAGAGCTGCCATTTTTTTTAGAGATTACATTTTAGAGTAGATGATCATAAATGTAGAACCTAAGAGTTACCTTTTTGTTTTGCATGTGTTGTTTCCTTTTTATCTTTAGAGAGCAATGGAGACAGACATCCAGTGAAGTATATAAATGGAGAGAGAATTAAAGCAGAGTTCTTTGGTTCAAACAACCAAAAAACACAAGGCCATAAGAAGTAGGAATTCCTGATTAGAATAAGGAATTGCAAAAGCACTGAAGATTTTAAACATTCAAAATATTTTTCTACCCGACTGTAGAAACTCTTATAACAAATGTCTGGAAACCAACGAAACCAGCAGAATACTTATAGAAGTAACCTCAGTAATTAGGAAATCTAATGCCCTCCTTTGAGAGGTCTCAGAAAGAGTGTAGCCATCTAATTAAGATAATGCTTCCTATAATTCATATGCATTAATTTTTTTCTTAAAATGATTAATGTTCCATGGATTACTACATTAACTTCCCAGCTGAATATGAATTAAACTTTTATTATGAAGATATGGGTTCAAATCTGACTTCCAATTTATGAGGGGTGTTAACCTAACTGAAACAAGTCTTTTAACTTCTTTTGTCTCAGTTCCGTCACCTCTATGTAGAAATAAAATTGTTATTGTGAGGATAAAATGAGAATGTCTGTGAAACACTTTGCCAACTTTGAATGGCTGCATACACAGCTAAAATAAAATGCAGAAGGAGGAAACTGAGTCCTAACAAGGTGCAGTGTGACTTATCCAAGATCCCATACCCTGACTTAGGACCCAGGTCTTCTGAAACCCATTCTAGACCTGTCATTTCTAATGCATGATATCTTTTTGGTAGCACTGAAACATTAAACATGAAAGGCTTTTTGGGGGGCATTTTTTTTTTTGCTAACAACAGTGGGAACTCCCAGCAGGCAGATAACAATGAGTTTCTTTAATATTTGTTTTTGAAACATTCTTGGTAGCTTGAAGTTCAAATGTTCTCAAATTGTGCCACAAATAAAATTGCTACCAAAATTATCTTTGATTACAATTCTTCATAATTCATAGAAAGCTGTCCTTTCCATTCAGTGAACACTGTAATCAATGATAATTCTTTTCACACAATGGCACAGCAGCCACATAACATCACTTAGTCACATGGTGAATTAGTTTAAAAGGGGATTGTGAAGAGAGAATGAATCCTATAATCTAGTTTTCTTTTGGTTTCTTTGGTATCAGCATTTTGCTCACAGGAATATTAGAATTTAGCAATAGATGGGACTTTATAGAAAACCTAGACCAACCATTTCATTTTACAGGTGAGGAAACTGAGGCCCAGAAAAGGAAAGTGGCTTATAAAGGGCAAAATTTAATTTCAGGGGTGAGGCAATCTTTGCAATTGCTCAGTATATTTACTTAATCACTCAAACTAAGTGAATTTTAATAAGCACTTACTATGTTCTAGGAACTTATACTATTCTAAGCACCAAGAAAGGTATATAAAGAAAATACCAAAAAAATGGTACTTGTTCCCAAGGAGATACAACCAAATAGACGCATTTTATCTTTCTACAGTTTCTAAGAAAGATGTGTGTGATTTTGCACAGGACACTAAGCTTAAAAAAAATTCAAAAGTTTGTAAAAGTTATTTCTGGCACAAAAATGCTACAAGAGTCTGAGTATCCACCTGTCACTAAATTAGAACAGAAAGTAAATTGCTAATATTTCCATGCCAGGATAACTTAATTTCAATGCAGATTTTTAACTTATCTGATCTGCCAAATAGATTTTGAAACAGCTGCCTTAAGAAAACCATGAAATTATTGAAACATTGACAATAACTAGAACATTCATATCAAAGTGTCTTTCCTCATGAAAATTCATGAACTAATGGACAATCTGAACTATCATCCAGGAATGTCCAAATTTGAATAGGCTAATCAAGGAATTGTTTCTTTGTACTTAAAGCATGAATATTCTGATTCAATGAAGAATTACCACATGAAAAAGGTAATTTGGGCTATAAATGCTAATTCCTTAAGGGTGAAGCCTATCTTTTCTTTGTAATTAAACTTTTACATTGGAAGAAAAAAAAATGTAGTGGAAGAACCTACTAAGCTAGGAGAAATCATACTTTGAACTAGTGTGTATCTTAATAAACATTGCTTAAAGTCTGCTAACAAAAAAAAAAGTTAATTTCCTCTTGTTGAAAAGTAAGACAGTACAGAATTCTTAAATATAATAGAAATGAAAGTTTTCATATAACCCAAAACATTTTGCCTTCTATTCATCATATAAATTTAATAATTTCTTAAATCACCATAAGAGAAAGCAGTGTTTAAAATGGAAGTGATTCAGGACATATTGCAAAACAGTAGGAGCCAGTACTGTCAAATAAGTAAAAAGTTCTTACTAGAAATATTTCTTGAATAGAGGAAGGCCTATGCCACCACTTTCTTTTCAGACTCATTTAAAAAGAAAAATTTAAAAATAAAGCCCTACCATGCATACATCACATTTCCATAAAGCTGTGTGTTAAACATTGCCTTTAAAGATGAGAAACATGAATTTTTCAAATCTCTCCTTCCCCCTGCTACCCTTGTACAAGTAATCATCTCTCAACAGAAAAGATTTATTTCTAAAACGTTAGCTAGAAAACAAATTTCTGTTTACCAAATCACCATCAATAAAGAAGCATAGAGGGATGAAAATTCCTAGAATCTGATTAAAGATTCTAAAACATTTCCAAATACATATAAAATTGACATATGAACCTTTCAGGACACGTGAGTGGTCATACATTCTTAGATTTAAAGTTAGAAGCATCTTCAAGGTCCAAGTAGCCCAAACCCCTATTTTATAGATGAAAAAATGGAGTAAAGAGAAGAGTAAAACGACCTGACCCACCAACACACAGGAAACAAGGAACAGCCAGATCCTCTGACTAAAATTCAGTATTCTTTCTGCCACAGGTTATAACTTTAGCCTTCCAAAAGTATATCTATCTACCTTGGATGACAGAGGGGGAAAGGGAAGCCTGAGAGAGGCTGATAAAAAGAAACAGATGGAGACTGATACAAAGATTGAGAAAGAGTAGACAGAGAATAAGAAGAGACAGAGAACACCTAGACAGATAAAGATAAAAAGAAGAGAATGCACCAGTAAAAGTTGTAACTTTCTTAAAAGAAGAACTGTTAATTTGGGAATTACTTAGAATAACGCAGTTTTCATTAAATAAGATGTAGTAACTTCTAGAGAACTCTTAATCTGTGAAAAAAAGATTGAATAACATCCAAAGGAAGAACTTACATAACTTCATATAATGGTGAAATGCAAACTTACCTTCTTACCCTGAGAAAGCAAGATTTGAAATATACTGAGCAATCAGTTTAAACAAGCATGTTTTACTTGTACTCTACTGAGGAGGCCTGCCTTATTTTCCATTGTCCCCATAAAACTCCTAAACATTTACTCAACTTACATTTCTGGTCTCAGTTTTTCTTGTTACTTGCTTCATCTCAACCCACATCCTTGGTTGCTCCACTTCAAATCAGGTTGGCCTTTAGCATCCTGGCTCTTCCTTTATCTCTGCTCCCTCATGAAGTTTAAAGTCTGTTAGGGACAGTTATGACCCAAGCCTAGAGAGGAGATATCTGCGTACAGCTGTAGGAATTCAGAGCAAAGGTCATCAGCTATAGCCCACTCCCTCCTCCAGGTTTCCAGGATTTCCTTTGCTTTGGTCTTCTAATGTTAAAAAAAATAAAAAAATAAAACAGGGATGGAGAACTCTTTAGCTTTGGCTATAGAATTGTAGGATCAAATATTTAGAACTGGAAGGACTTTTGGAAGTCTTCTAGTCCAACCATCTCAGATGAGAAAACTGAGGCCCAAGGAAGAGTTAAAATGACTTGGCCAAAATCACACAGGTGATAAAAGTCAGAGGTGGAATTTAAGCTCTGGTCCTAACTCCAGAATCCAAGCTCTGGGGTGTGTTCTTTACCAAGATCGGCTGTAGAAAGGGAAACAATGTGTGAGGACAGGTCAGATTCTTTTCCAACTGCTCCCTTCAGCTGTTACCACTCAGCCTTAATTTGATTCAGTTCTCACTCTAGGAGCAGTAAGAAGCCTTTGATTTTCCTGGGGCTGCTGCCGCTGCTGTTTGTCCTTAGTTCTCCAAGAAGACCACGACATCCGGAAGGTAATGCATGGCATGCGAATGAATTGGATTAAAGTGAGGGAGGGCTGTGCAAAGTCACTAGCCTCCCTTTCTTCTCTTCTCTGGAGCTATCTGGATCCAATGGCCAGATATAGATCAGGACAATTGGAGATGGCCTAGGATGCAGTGGGGGACACTTTTCTATTTACATGCATTTACATTCATTTAAAACCAATAGGGGCCCAAAGAATGACTAAGTAAGACTCAGCCTGGACCTATTATTGGCCAATCAGTGAGAACCAGGGTGATTTGGGGTTAACGCTGGTCTTTAAGAGGAAAATGAAGAAAAAAAGCCTAAGAAAACATTTGAAGTTCTCAGGACTCTGCATAAACAAAGCTCTTTTCTTCACACTAGTCTGTTAACCAAAACTCAATAGCCTAAGGGGAAAGTTAGTTCAAAGTGTTGTGTTCTTTCTCTGCTGTTGAGGTGCTCATAAGAACTAATCCTAGAAAGATCAAAACCAAAAGATTCTGTCATGATTATCCTAGAATCCCTACACTAAGATCTATATGTGCATACACACAGACATATATACATATAATGATATACAGGTATGTATATCTCTATCTATCTATTCAAATCTTGTCTTGTTCTATATACCACAAATCATTCATTGGCCTCCTCCACAACATTCCTCTGTTTTCAATTAATAAATGCAGATCACATGGCAATTATCAGTCATAGTTTCATATCTAGGTAAGATAGCCTTCAAAATATTACACTTATGAGGGATTATGAACAATTTAAAGAACAAAGAAGAAATCTGAAATTAAGTGCCAGCTGTCTTCAGACAGAGAGGGAAGAGTGGAATTAAACACTCCAGTCTTGGAAGCGCTCACTCCTACCCACTCTAGCCATACCGCCCTTCTCCAGAGTACCTACAGGTAGAACACTGAACCTGGGAGAGCTCTAGTTCACTGACTCCTCAGTTTTCATCTCTATTTAAACCTGCCATTGTCCTAGTTTTGAGAAATACAAAAATCAGAAGTAGCGGTGGTTTGGGGGGTAAATTATTTTTAGACACACGACTTTGAAGTTGCTATAGGAAGACATCTAGTTGGAGCTCTTCACCAGAGTGTAGGTGTGTCAAAAATTCTACCTTGTTCTGGTTTGCCTGACCACATCCCCCACCACCAACCTGCCTTCTAGTCAATATAGTAAGTTTATAAGTAGTCAATATGAAGTGGTATTAACAGCGAATAAGATTGCAAAGGGGAACCTAGAAGTCACAAGCAAACTGTCCCAAAGATCAAAGGAGCATAATTTAGAAATTTTATCATATATTAACCAAAAATCACATCACAATAACATGTGCTGAATCAGAGGAAGTCATGTAGACTTTGTTATCCAGGCCCTTTGGGTCCTATGATATGTAAATCTCAAACAATTTTCAGACATCAACAGTAAAGAACATCAGATCACCAAATAGTGTTTATAATTTTTAGATAATATGGACATGTTAACTTTAATTGAAGTTTTACTGACAACTTTGAAATTATTTGTATATGTTGATGAACTAAGCCCAAAGTGGAAGAGAGGAACATTAGTCTATTTCCCAAAAAAACCCTATAAATGAGACATCAAACTCCTGCCCCTCCCCAAGCCCTCTTCCATCTTCATTGGGTCCATGCTGTCAAATGCTCCCAACACCCCAACACTAACCCATGGTTATATGAGTGATTATCTGTACTTCTTCCCATCTCCATTTTATGGGGTGCTAATGAGGGGCCCTCAAAAGGCCCTCAACTTTCCCACATGGTCCAAGTCCCTGGCATTTGGCTGGGGCTCCTGTCATTCCCATTATAATTTTTTCTTTTTTTTGGTGAGGCAATTGGGGTTAAGTGACTTGCCCAGGGTCACACAGCTAGTAAATGACATGTGTCTGAGACTGGATTTGAACTCATGTACTCCTGACTCCAAGGCCAGAGCTCTATCCACTGCGCCACCTAGCTGCCCCCCAATTATAATTTTTTCAGCTGTCCTTGTATTGTGGTTTTGACACTGCCCCAATTTCCAATTCTCTGTTACCTCTAACCTAACCCAGCCTTTCATTGTCTGTTATCTCCAGATAGCACCCCCCCACCTGCCATTTCCCACCCTTAATTCCATCTAGATTCCTTCTCTGTTACTTCCTAGTCACCCCAGACTACTTGGTCATTCCATCCAGATCTTCCCACAGTCTTTCTGTATAAAAGGTCCATCTTGCCTTCTTCATTAAATTGCTCAGATGTTTAAAATCTGGGGAATAGTGTGGATTCTTAAAATCTTGCCCACCTTAACTGGTGTTTTAATAAACCTTGGTTCTGACTGAAAGAAGGTTTGAGTCAAATTCTTTCAAGGTAGAACCCACATCTTTTGCCCTTTCTGTACAAAGGAAGGCCTACACTACCAGTTCTCTTTTCAGACTCATTTAAAAAGAAAACTTAAAAAAATACAATTCCTGCCATGTACACACCACATTTGCATAAAGCCATGTCTGCAACACATTCTCTTTCTCATGCTGCTTGCTTGCCTTTACCACCCCCATCCTCCATCTCCATGCTATCTACCTCTGTTCCATCTCACCTTTTTCAGCTTGTCACTGTACCTTCTGTGCCATTTCCCCTACACCCTCTGTGACTTATTAAAGTGTGATTGCGACCCTGTTTCCTACTGCCATCATGAGCTTTTCTTTTTTTGGTCTTTTTTAAAAAAGTATTTGTTTTTAATTAATGCGATAAAACAAGCATTACCATAACATTATAATTTTTAGAAATGATTACATATGAAACTGCAAATCTATGATGTACAACCTGCTATTCCATTTTAAAATATAATAAAGTTACCATGTAATTTTTTTTCTTCCCTCCCCCTACCACTGTAGAGTTGGCTACCATTAGACAAAAATATGTGCATGTATGTATGTATGTATATATGTATGTATATATGTATATGTGTGTATAATTATTCTATACATTCTTACATTTATGATGTCTTTCTATAGATGCAGATACTGTCTTCCTTTGCAGTTAATTTGGGTTTTTATAATAGTCAAAATGACTTACTCATTCCAAGTTGTTCTTAAAATAATACTGCTTTTATTGTATACAATGTTCTCTTGGTTCTGCTAATTTTGTTCATCATTATTTCATGCAAGTCTTTCATGTTTTTCTAAGATCATTGAGCTCATAATTTCTTATAGTGTATCATAATTCCATCACAATCATATACCACAACTTGGTCAACCATTTCCCAAAAGATGGGCATCCCTACAATTTCCAGTTCTTTGCCACCACAAAGAGAGTAGCTATAAACATTTTAGAATGTGTAGGTTCTTTTCTTTTCTTTTTCTTTCCATAATCATAAATGAAAATAAGAGCATAGTCCCTGCTAAGGTATAGACTTAGGAAGTGTCTGTGTCAAAGTGAGGATCAATATTGTTTGAAGTTTGCATAGCTTTGCACCAGGAATAGTGGTGATGCGAGTAGAAACCTATAGATGACTTGTCATTTCAGGGGCGAACAGCGATGAGGACCCAATATCCAGAGACACCACTTTTCAAGGACATCTGAGGGCTGATATTAACCATCCCTCACCTCCACAACAGTGTTTGGCCAGATTGACAGCAACAGCAGAAAACAAGAAATGGACTCAGACCTTTCTGCTCCTAGGATTAGGAGGTGGTTTGAATTTAAAATGGGAGTTTAGGGTATTTAAGTTAATGATATATTTTTTACTGATTTTATCTTGCACTATTTTAAGTAAATTATTCTATTTTCCACTAAAATGTGATATCTTATTATCGACAAATATATATATATATATATATATATATATATATATATATATATATATATATATATATATATATATATATATATATATATATATATATATATATATATATATATATATATATATATATATATATATATATACTGGTCTTGGGAGGAAAATTCAGAGTGAATAGGGAATTGAACCTCTGATTCAAGTTGCTACCCAAACAGGTACTAGTAACAAGGGACTTAGATTGGTAATAATAATGGATTCATGATTTGATTAATATGAGGAACTGCCAGATGAGGAAATTCTCTATAACAATGCAGTTTGGCCTTTTATTTTGCAAATTCCAATCTTAGAACGTTGCCCAAATCACTGACAGGCTAGGGAACTTGTCTAGGGTCAAATAGGCAGTATGTGTCAGAATTAGGACTTTGAGGTTCGCTATTTATCCACTATGCCATATTGTGTCTCAACAACAATGATTGTAATAATGACAAGACCCCCTCAAAGCCCAACCCATCATCCATGTGGGAGGCGGGCCCAATAGAAACACTATAAAGAAGCAGGGACTCTGTCCTCAGAGGCTGGTATAGAAGCTGTGTGATCCTAGAAAGAACCCCAAAACATGAACAATTTGGAATCTGACAATACAACTGATTGGGTTAACAACCTGGCCAGTATAATCAAATTGCTCCTATGAATCTAAGAAAAATAGGGAGGCATAAAGTTGTAGGCTATAACTACTCAGAAATCATGATTATGATTAGCTTGACATAAAGGACAAAGGAGTGAGCGGCTTCCCTTTGTGTTCTGTTATAAAAAGCAGGCAAGACACATGGGAACAAATCAGACATATCAATACCCACCTGCTGGAAATGCTTCATTGCACGTGATAATGACCATTAAAGTAAACAAACCACAAGTGTGCATGAAATGGACTGAAGAAATGAATACTTTCATTATGCACCTGCACTATATCATTTAAAAAAATGGAAACAGGTCTCACTACCTGTAGGCAAAGGTCCCATACCTCTTTTTGTTAACAATATCCTTATCTACAAGTCACCAAACAATGCATTGCTGAGGACTGCAGGTGTATATATGGTTGCCATTGTCTCAGTAATAATAAAAATAGAAAAGATATGCCTATCAAAGAACGCTGCTAGAGATAGGTGTCAAACGCCATCACGGCAAAAGCAACGTGAAAGGACTATTGTAGATCTACAGAGAAATATTGGAAAATTACGTCAATATCTAGTAGAATAGAAAACATGAATACCACATTACCCAAGAAAGAAGTACTGGAAAAGAGAAGCATATCAGAAATTCTAGATGTTCTTAATCAGCATTTAAAGGAAGTCAAAAATGTTAAGCTGATTAAAAAAAGAGTGAAAGCAGCACAAAGAACCAGAGAAATAGTTTGATACAAATCAAAAACTTTACTACAAAGTTTTGAGAAGTACAGAAATCAGAGGTTAGATAGAACCCCCAAGGAAAGGGAATGTGAAAAATATCTAGCCACCTACATGACTGCAAGAATTATAAGACAACAAAAATATAAATTAGATCAAATGAGAAACAAAAAGTGTGTCTACACTTAAAATAATGAATGGCAAAAGAGTTGTATATCAAAGGAAGTGAATGAAAGAGGCTCAACTACATCAGATTTTTAATTATTGGCTCAAATGCTTCACAAATGCAAATAAATTACTAGTAGAACATGTTAGCTTCCTCTCTGACACATCTGATCCCACTTTTCTTAACTGAAGATGCCACATATTAGTGATTCCTCCAAATATAGGCCATTATGTGTTAATGTAATTTATTCAAAACATTTGCAACTTGGATCACCAAATATATGTATATGTATATGTATATGTATGTGTATATGTATGTATATATCTACATCTATATCTATACACACACACACGCACATACACATACACATACATATAAATGTGAAAACAATGTTGGCTGAAGAACTAAAAAGGTGATGAAAAAATCTTGGGAAGGTAAAGCCAAAATGGATGCATGATTTACATATAAAGACCGACACTACAAGCAAACTAGAAGAGCAAGGAACAGTTTACCTTTCAAATCTATGGAGAAGGGAAGAATTTACAACCAAAGAAGAGACAGAGAACATTATGAAATTCAAAATGAACAATTTTGATTACATTAAAAAGTTTTTGCACAAATTAAAACCAGTGCATCCAACATTAGGAGGGAGGCAGAAAACTGGGAAAGAATTTTTATAACCAGTGTCTCTGATTTCTAAAATATATAGAGAACTAAGTCAAATTAATAAGAATACAAGTCCTTCCTCAATTGATAAATGGTCAAAGGATATGAACAGGCAGTTTTCACAGGAAGAAACTACCGCTATCTGTGGTCATATGAGAAAATGTTCTAAATCACTATTGATTAGAGAAATGCAAAGCAAAACAACACTGAGGTACCACATTATACCTATCAGATTGTCCAACATGACAAAACAGGACAATGATAAATGTTGGAGAAGATGTGGGAAAATTGGAACATTAATGTATTGTTGGTGGAGTTGTGAGATGATCCAACCATTTTGGAAAGCAATTTGGGGCTATGCCCAAAGGTCTAAAAAATGTGCATACCCTTTGACCCACAGTGATACCACTTCTAGGTCTGTATCCCAAAGAGATCATAAAAATGGAAAAAGGACCCACATGTACAAACATATTTATAGCAGCTGTTTGGGTGGAGGCAAAGAATTGGAAATTGAGAGGATGCCCATCAATTGGGGAATGGCTGAAGAAGTTGTGGTATATGAATCAATGGAATACTATTGTGCTATAAGAACTGATGAGCAGGCTGACTTCAAAAAATTTGGAAAGACTTACATGAACTGATACAGAGTGAAATGAGCAGAACCAGGAGAACATTGTACACAGTAACAGCTACATTATGGGATGAATGACTTTGATAGACTTGGGTCTTCACAGCACTGCAAGAATCTAAGACAATCCCAAAAGATTCATGATGGAAATTGCTATCCACACCCAGAAAAAAGAAATATGGAGTCTGAATGCAGATGGAAGCATACTATTTGCTCTCCTTTTCCTTTGTTGTTTTGTTTCATTGCTTCATTCTTGTAATTCCTCCCGTTAGTTCTAATTGTTCTTCACATTGTGACTAATGGGAAAATATACTTAATATGAATGTATATGTAAAGCCTATATTAGAATGTGTGCCATCTTAGGGGGTGGGAGTGGGAATAAATGGGAGGGGGAGAAAATTTAAAACTCAAAATCTTATGGAAGTGAATGTTGAAAACTAAGAATAAATTATAAATAAATAGTCTTGGGTGTAAAGAATTGGTAATTACGAAACAAGGTGTCTGAAATTATGAGTTAGTAATTATCAAACAAGCTACTGGAAAGCACTATAAAATTTATAGTACCTTTGTTGCTTTTTTCACATTGTTTTTGACTCACTTTCATTCTTGTGGCTTGTTCTTATAAAAATATAAGTAGATTAACATAAATATGAAATAGACCCAAGTATAATGTGAATGTGAGGGGTATATTTGATGTCCATATGGGAAAAAATATCTTCTATTTAAAACATAACACCAAAACATTCATTTTTTTAAAATGATATAAAAATTAGTATTTTTTTTTCAGGAAGACAGTTTAAGCCTATTGTGGTTTTCCTTAGCCCTAAATCTATTAGAATATCTTTAAAACAGAACTAAATATGAATTCCCTATTTAAACAGGCAGTAAGACCAAAATACAAGATGGTCCCAAAATTTTAGAGCACTTTTGGCATCCTATAATAGCTCAAAACTGTACTAAGATGTTTAAAATACCCTCTGTATTGCCAATCATTTAATGAACAAAGAGGGCATCAAACTCTAAGGCTCCACTGAAAACCACATTAAACAGCTCCTTCAGCATATGTATTTAGATGTACATCATATATATTGTCCATATTTGCAGATATCACAATGTTATTTGGACTTTGTAAATGAAAATATTTTACTATACAAAGAGGAAAAGTAAAAAAAAAAAACAAAACAAAACAGGCTGAAAGCTTTGAGCATGAATCCAGAAGTCAGAATGAAGTTGATAATTACATATTCTTGAGTATCCTTCTGGCAAGACTTATTAAGCTTATCAAGGAAAAGGCTTTGGTAGATACCTCAAAAGAATTTGTTGCTTTTGTGAAAGATTAATGTAAAAATTCAATTAAAGAAATTAATATTTTGCAATTACAGCTTTAATTTACACATTCTGATATATTAAACTGACTATAACAGATATAAAAAACATTCTAATAAACACCCATTCAATAGCAATACAAGAGTGTTTATCACCCTAAGGCAGTTGTCTGAACACCTTATTAATTAATAAGAATTATGATGATGATGATATAATAACATTAACTAGCAGTTATATTGCAGATTAGGGTTTGCAAAACATTTATAGTGCTTTTGATTTGATATTTGATGCTGACAACAACCCTATAAGGTAAGTACTGTTATTATCACTATTTTAGAGGTGGGGTAACTGAAGCTAAGAGGCTACAGCCCAGAGCTATATGGTCCAGAGCTGGTAAATGGGTAAGGATGGACCTGAACCCAAGTCTTCACAGCTACTAATTCAATACTCTACTACACCATGCTTCTGCCACATAGATTGCAAATATCATATTCATGATTGCTATGCCAAAAAAACCCTAATCATCTGCTGATAAAACTTATGTCATGGAGCCTCTATAAACTTAGCTAAGGCTGAAAAAACAAACAAACAAACAAACAAACAAACAAACATATATGTGAAGCCTTTTCAATATGATGGTACTTGACAGAAATTATACAATATAGGCCTGCCTTCAAGAAAATACAAATGGTTCTATACCACAAAGAAATATACCAAGGATGATTATAAGGGAAGTTGTGACATGGGAAGAAAATAAAACACAAGTCTGGATATATACATTTAGATTGAATAAATTGTCATTGTCACTGGATCTCAATATAATTCTCAAAGGTCCTTAATGGCACACACAGAGAGAATGCTACATGTATCATTTCACTCACAGTAGGGGTTTTGTCACTTCTTGAAATGAAAATAAACTCTTTATCAGCATAAAGACACTGTGCAAAGTAATTTAATAATGGAAGTTTTAACAATTCTGTGTCACCAAAAACTCTAAAACTGTGGTCAAACTTTTAACTGATTAACACTGGGTCTTTTTTCATTTCTTTCAGATTTAGGTTACAACATGCCCACTCAAGAGGGCATCTAGGGGGCACAGTGGATAGACTGCCAGGCCTGGAGTCAGAAAGACTCATCTTCCTGAGTTCAAATCTGGCCTCAGACACTTAGCAGGTCTGTGACCCTGGGCAAGTACCTTAACATTGTTGAACTCAGTTCTTCATCTAAAAATGATCTGGAGAAAGACATGGCAACCACTTCAGCATCTTTGCCAAGAAGACCCCAAATGGGGTCATGAAGAGCTGGACACAACTGAACATCAACAACAATACTCATTCAAGAGATCTTGAAAAATTGTTTGTTTCAATATGTGTTTTAATGTGTGCCCTAATTCACCCATGGAAATGGGTTTTACGTTAAACTTGCTTTGGAAATATTTAATTTACACCATTATAGAAACTTATCTAGGCCCTTAGTATGTTTTTGTGTATTTATGTAACTCACTAAAGTTGTTGAAGAGGTGAAGAGTGTTTCATTTCCATGTTATGCCTCAAAACTTCATGTGAGTGAATTGAAAAACAATGAAAGAGGCGTGATTGTTTCTTGAAATAGTACATAGAGCTTTTGGGAAGGGCACCTCAGCTAAGGTGAGTCAAAAGTCATCTTGATTATTTGGTAAGTGATTATAATAATTACTGACATTTAGATAGTGCTTTAAAGCCTGAAAAGCATTTTACTTTCCTTGTTTGATTCAAGACTCAAAACGACCTTGCAAAGTAGGTGTTATTGTTGAGGTTTAGATTCTAGGGCTGCTGGAACACCAAAATCATAACATGTGGGTACTGCCTGAAAGAATTTTACCCAAGCCTTCTTTTAGACAAAGACAAGGTTTATTAAAGATGAGTCACATAGGCCAGACTCTTAAGGAATCTGAACATTTTTGACACTTGTAAAGATGAATAGACATGAGGAAATCTCAGCCCTTAAATGGCAGCCAGATGGATCTTATGTACAGAAAAACTATGGGAGGGATTTAGGGATGGCCAAGTAGTTTGGGGTGACTGGAGGAGGGACTGGGAGAAGGGGTATCTTGATAGAAGTGGCCAGTAAGCTGGAGTGACCGGAGGAGGAGTTTAGTGAGGATCTTGAAACTGAGGTGAGTGGAGGAAGGTCCTGGGAAAATCTTGATGGGAATGAATGGGAGGTTGAATGGGGTCTGGGTAAAACCAAAGATGGAAATTATAACCCAGGGCCATCAGGCCAGTAATAGACAATGGAGGGCTAGACTTTAATTAGGGTAACAAAGAATTGGGATATTGGGTGTAGGCAATAAGGAAAGTTGATAGGAATAAGAATAACCTCAGGAGACTGCTAGACTTCCTTGACCAGGTCAAAGGTTTCCAGTAAAAGTTCAAGGAAGGGTTTTTTGGGGGACCCCTCTTGGGCTCATACACCATCATAAATTGTTATCCATATTTTACAGATGAAGAAGTTAAGGTTCAGAGAGAGGTTAATTGGCAATGTTGTAGCACAGTGAAAAGAGCAATGCACTTAGAGCTATAGGACCCACGTTCAAAACCTGGCTCTGCCATTTAAGACCTGTGTGACCAAATCGCTTAATGTTCTAGAGCCTCTATTTTCTCATCTGCAAAATGAAAAGGTCAGACTGCATTAACTTTAAGGTCTCTTTCAGATCTAGTTTTATGATCCCATGACTTTCCTATGGACCTACTTTAGCTAGTAAGTGTCAAAGGTGGGATTCAAATTCCTGATTTCAAGTACACTACTCTATTTGAAATATCTTTCTCTAGTTAATGTCCCTGCATGTCCCAGTTAAGGTTCCATATCTGGTGCAATGGATCACTCTGAACCTGAGGATTCAAGTAAACATTCTCTTTAATTAGAAATATATTGAAATACCCCCAGGTGAAAGCAGTAACAAGGAGATTAAAAGGAGTCTAGGAAAGTAAAAAGCACTGCAAAGGAAACTAAGAGAAGTAAGCAAGGAGGTTCCCTGGAGTCCCCAGAGCTCCCTGACAGAGTTCTATAAACCTCTTTTACATTTTTCTTGCCCAAAGGGCCCATAGATGAATCCCAGATCAGTCTCCCTGGGGGTATACTTAACCAAAAGTATTTCAGGTCTGCACCATAGCTTCTTCACTCACCACAAGCCTGACTGGTGCTATGGAAATAGGTAGTGGCAATGGTTAACTCCTTACACAAATACTTTGTCTTCTTTAACCCCTCAGTGTTCAGAATATGGCTTGCCTTGTCCTTATAGACAATTTAGGAGTAACCATTAGGGCACCCTTTGGAAAGGAAGACCTTGATGTGTCACTTTTGTGAAAGCATTATTCTTGCTCAAGGCAACATAGCCCTTTACACTTATGAACCCTTACCCTAGAAATACCACTTACCAAGGGGTAGCTTCTCAAATTATAATCATAGTGCCTTGAGGAAATAATAATAAAAAAAAACTCATTTGTTTTAAGGCATGTAAGTTATCTTTTTACAATGAGTATTTGAAATATTATATTTCGTTAGAAAGTAATATTCCCAAAAGGTCAATCATCATTAATCGTCATATTATAAGTAGAAAACAACAGGCACAAACTGCTTTCTGGGTGTCCCACCCCAGACTTTCACCCATTTTTCACATTTATAATTAAACCTTATTCCCTTCATTCATAGCAGTAACCACATTCCCCTCCTCTTGCCTTAAAAACTAATTTTAGTCTGACTTCATAGAACTAGTTAAAGACAAAAAATAGAGATCAGAAATCATATGTGAAACACGCACACTATATAAATATATACACACACACACACACACATATATATATAAACATCAGTATACTGTATGCCTGGGAAGCTAGGTGGCTCAGTGGATAGAGTGGTGGGCATGAAGTTAAGAATATTGATCTTTCTTTCAAAATTAAATTTCAAAATTTAAAAGTTCAAATCTAGCCTCATGCACTTAATAACTACGTGACCCCTGGGAAAGTCACTTAACTGTGTTTCCCTCAGTTTCCTCATCTATAAAGTGACCAGGGGAAGGAAATGACAAACCACCTCAGTATATTTGCTAAGAAAACCTCAAATGGGGTCATGAAGAGTCAGAGACAACTGAAATGACTAAACAACAACAATTGGATGCCTACATTCACCGCCCCCAAATGAAACTACATGAAAGGAATGTTTTGTCATTAAGAGAGAAAAATAGAAAGCATTCCAATATTGCTGTGATCTAAAAAGTCATAGAGCATATTTTCAACCAGACAAAATAGAGTTTTCATTCAGAGGACTCAAAGTAATATTGTGAGTGATAAATGGATGAATAAAATGCATTTTAAAGAGAAAAGGCCAAATTATGGAAAAAAAATTATTTGGTATTTACCTATTAAAATAATTATGTTTTCTACTCAATCTTTCGATTATTGTTGCGCTCATATAGTCATGTCAACATAGTTCATAAAATGAATGTAAATTCCTTCATTCCCTAATAAGGTATTTATCTAAGAAAAAAATTAAAAGTAAATATCTTTCATAAGTCCTTTTAAAAGTCAGTTCCCCAATCCAATGTTTGCCTAAAAATATAATTTTCCTAGATCTTGCATACTTTTTTCTATTATATTTGTTTCTCAGATTGTTTCTAATATTAATACTCGGGTAAATGACAAACAAATGGTTTTCTCAGCATTTGCTATTTAAACCATCCATACATATGTGGTCTCTGATAGTTTAGTAATTACTTAATTATAGTATATAGTTTTATCACTTTAGTTTTTCTTCTACATCAATCAATCAATCAAGAATTTATTAAGCTTGTACTATGTGCCAGTCACAGAGCAAGGCCCTACTGCTCTTTCATCATTTCTTTTCCTTTCTCTTTCCTCCCTCTAATTTGTCTTCCATGTCTTCTCTGTGTGTGTGTGTGTGTGTGTGTGTGTGTGTGAAAGAGAGAGAGAAGAGAGAGAGAGAGAGAGAGAGAGAGAGAGAGAGAGAGAGAGAGAGAGAGAGAGAGAGAGAGAGAGAGAAAGTTACTTAACTTGACCAATTTTAAGTTGATCTGTAATTTTGAAAACTTCATTAAGGATTATGTTGAACATAGCTTCAGGCTAAAGGGAGCAACACTGTCCATCTATGCAGTGGCATTTTTGGCAAAAATACAGTGATATCATTTGTGCAAATCATATGATATATAGATTGAGTCTACCCAAAATTTAAGGTTGGAAAAGTCTTGTCATGGTTTTGTACTATGATGTGTGTTAGCTGAAAACATAAGCACATTTTCAACAAGTTATTTATCTCAATGCTGACTAGGAAAAGATGGGAGTTGGCATTACATGGAACTTATTTCCTCAAAGTCAATCAGAAATAAGAATTCAATGAATGAGTTTTGAGTCCAACTTTGTTCTGCACTCTAGCTTTATTGAATGTATTTTGACCTAACAAAATTAGAGGAAGTTATCATAATGCCTGTTGTTCCAAGGCCATTGATTCTTAGATATGGTACCAGATGTTTAATTCTGTCATGAGGAGAAAAAAGTATTACATTGTTCTAACTCTTGAGTATAGAATGTCCAAGTTTATTGTTGAGGTTTTTTTTCTTTTTGACTGGCCATTTTCTGCCTCTGTTAACATCCAAATGCTATAGCCAAATTTCTAGTCAAAGAGACTATGCTGATTAAGACCAAAAGAAATGGTTGAAAATTGAAAAAAAAATAGGTCAATCTGCTTATTTTGTTATTGCAAACTCCATAAAGAGCTGATTCCTGGATCATTTTTCTTCACAAGGTTATATTTTTTAACTGAAACAGTTTTTATTAACATAACAATGTTTCTAAGGTTAGCTTATATACTTTTGCTTTTAATCTTACCATAGAAGTTATGGTAGAGCCTTTATTTCCTACTTTCTTTCTGGCATCAATTAACACAGCTTCTTTCCTTCTACTGACAGATATATTTTTGTTGGCTCTAGTGTTCTATCTTGTAACACACAGCATCATTAGTAGAATAATGGTATTAAAAAGGTGAGTTTCAGGAAAAGATTGGGGTCATTAGGGGAATTTCGTAATTTCCTGAATATAATCTAGCCTGATCATCTTCTCCAGTACAATTGTGGGTACAACTTACTGTCCATTTTTACTATCTGTTCCAAATACGTATTGAATGGACAAGCTTTACAGATTCTGTATTTAATTGCATGTCATAAGAAATGTAACAATAAAGGTAGCATTTATATAGCACCTACTGTGTGCCAAGCACTTTACTAAGTGTTTTATAAATGTTTTTGTATAGCTCTGGCAGGTAAGTGCTATTATTATTCCTATCTTCCTCTTCCTATTACTATTCCTATTATTCCTATCAGTTGAAGAAACTGAAGGAGATAGTGGTTAAGTGACTTGTTCAAGGTCACATAGCCAGTAAGTGTCTAAGGCTGGTTTTGAACTCAGATTTCCTGACTCCAGTCCCAGCACTCTATCCACTATCCCACCTAGATGCCATAATATAGATACTGGACTTTCTTTTTCCACTTTGTTTTTCCTGTGCAGATGATTAGAACAAACTCTTCTGGATGATTTTTGACTTCTTCCTAGGTACTGTGGTATTTTAGGTCTTGACACAACCAGAATAATGAATTTCACAAATAGGAACATATTGAAGAACTGTCCATCTTTAGGGAATGTCTCAACATTAAAAAACAAAAAAAAAGTCTATTAGGATATCTATCATTTGGATAAGAGCTAAACAAATTGTGGTACATAAATGTAATGGGATATCATAAGAAATTAAGAGAAAAACTTTTCCAATATACATGGGAAGACTTTTAACTTAATTCAGAGCAAAGTGAGCAGTTCTAGAACAATTCATACTATGGAAATAATATTGTGAAAACAAACACTTCTGAAAATATAAGAACTCTGATGAACATAATGAACAATTATCATTCCAGAGTTTTAAAAGATTAATACTATCCACCTCATGACAGAGATGTCACATACTGATGTGCACAATGAGAAACACAGTTTAGATTTAGCCAAGGAGGGTATTTATTTTGTTTGACTTTGCTTATGCAATGCTAGGATTTGGTATTCCTTTTTTCCCCCGTGTAAGGTGGAGAGTGAAAGGTGGAAAGGAGAAGAAAATAAATGCTCAAATATTGGTAGAAATAAAAAGAAAGGACAAAAAAAGAAATGAAGAGATGGAAAGACAGGAAAAAAGGCAAACTTTAGACTCAAAGAAAAGAATTGATTCCAAAAAAGAAAAATGTGATAAGCCAACCACTGGTTAATACTGAAAAAGTTTTCTTAGCACTTTTACACAGTAAGCTTTTTACAATGAAAATTTTTATCAAAATGAAGAATTGAAATGGTGCATTTTTCTTTATTGGAAAAATAAATTTCTAAGAATCAGGGAGACTAAAATTGAAGTTGGGATATTTATGTTTCTTCCTATAACGGAACTGATAAAAGAGGAACATTTTAAAGAAGAGTTAAATGAAGTTAAAAGACCTGCATGGAAATCATTTTTTAAAGTGACCAAAAGCTTTCAGGGTCAAGGTATAAATTTATCATGAAATTGTCAGAAGTCTTCTCAGAGTCAATGACAGAAATGGGGAAAACTTCAATCATGGAATCTTCACAGTTAAAAATCAATACCAGTGGAAGTGGTATTCAGTTAATCCTTGATAAAATGTTAAGTAAAATATCACTCTCTTGAATACTCTCTTGAATATTCCTTTCATAGATTTTTTTTTTCACAAATTACTGACTGTTGTTGACTCCTGGGAGGGATGTTCCACAGATGACATGAAACAAGAAATCATCATTAGGTACATTTCAGCTGAGCTTAAAAAATACACAATTGGGATGGAGCCAAAATGGCAAAGAATAAACAGTGACTTGTCTGAGCTCTCCCCTAGACCCCTCCAAATATCTGTAAAAATGGCCCTAAACAAATCCTAGAGCAGCAGAATGCACAAAAAGACAGAAAGAAATTTCCAGCCCAAGGCAACCTGGACAGTTGATTGGAAAGGTCTGTGGCACCAGGCTGGGAGAGGAGTGCGGTTAAGTGTGGGCCACAGGCAAAAAGCAGGCCTCAGAGAAGCTACAGCAGGCCTCCAGTGACTACATCATGGGTAGCTGTGGCTGATTCCAGACTTCTCAAGTCACAAACCCCAAAGACAACTTAGAAGGTCATTGGAAAAAGTCTGTTGGACTTTGGTGAGAGAAGAGCACGTTCTGGTGCCATTCCTGGTGCAGCCCCAGGCAGCAGCTGTTTCCAGAGCTCCTGACCCACAGACAGTGGGGAGATCAGAAT
The DNA here is from genome assembly GCF_003287225.1 of Phascolarctos cinereus. Taxonomy (NCBI): domain Eukaryota; kingdom Metazoa; phylum Chordata; class Mammalia; order Diprotodontia; family Phascolarctidae; genus Phascolarctos; species Phascolarctos cinereus. The sequence continues at coordinate 396,208,287 of NW_027555958.1, read as the reverse complement.
GCTGATCAGAGGGGGGGTTGCAGGGATCTCTTTGCTGGTGCTGAGGCAGGATTCTCTTGCTTTGCCTGTGCTTGGATCTGGGTTGCAGTTCTGGGTGGCAGTCCTGGGGTGAGGAGAAGCATGGTGGAGCTTGTGATGGTTGTGAAGAGAGAATCCTCTTCAGAGTTCCAAGGTAAAAAAGAGTGCTTGTGGTCACTCATAGACTAGAACATAGGCCAGAAAAGGAGTAACACACCTCGACCTTGATCACAGCACCTTGGAAGAACTGAAAATTTATATGTCCCCAGAAGCATTTCTGAAAAGAGCTAAATAAAACCCCCTAAGCTTGGGACAGTACATTCTCCACATGGGAAGCAGACCCCTACTTTAACAAAGAGTTTAAAACTCAAGTAATAGGCTGGGATCATGAGCAAACAATGCAAAAACATCAGACCATAGAATCTTACTTTGATGACAAAAAAGATCAAAACATATAACCAGAAAAAGACAACAAAGTCAAAGCTCCTACATCCAAAGCCTCCAAGAAAAATATGAATCAGTCTCAGGCCATGGAAGAGCTCAAAAAGGATTTTAAGAAGCAAGCAAGAGATATACAGGAAAAACTAGGAAGAGAAATGAGAATGATGCAAAAAAAAATCATGAAAGAGAAATCAACAGCTTGCTAAAGGAGACACACAAAAAAATACTGAACAAAATAACACCTTAAAAAATAGACTAACCCAAATGGCAAAAGAGGTCCAAAAAGCCAATGAGGACAAGAATGCCTTAAAAAGCAGAATTGACAAAATGGAAAAGGAAGTCCAAAAGTTCACTGAAGAAAATATTTCCTTAAAAATTAGAATGCAGCAAATAGAAGCTAGTGACTTCATAAGAAATCAAGAAATTGTAAAACAAAACCGAAAGAATTAAAACATAGAAGGCAATGTGAAATATCTCATTGGAAAAGCAACTGACCTGGGAAATTGATCAAGGAGAGATCATTTAAAAATTTTTGGACTCCCTGAAAGCCATGATAAAAAAAGAGCCTAGCCATCATCTTTCAAGAAATTATCAAGGAAAATTGCCCTGATATTCTAGAACCAGATTGTAAAATAGAAATGAAAATAATCCACTGATCACCTTCTGAAAGAGTTCCCCTAAAGAAAACTCCTAGAAATATTTCAACCAAATTCCAGAGTTGCCAGGTCAAGGAGAAAATATTGCAAGCAGCCAGAAAGAAACAATTCAAGTATTGTGGAGACACAACCAGGATAACACATGATTTAGCAGCTTCTACTTTAAGGGATTTGAGGGCTTGGAACGTAATATTCTGGAAGTCAAAGGAAATAGGATTACAACCAAGAATTGCCTCCCCACAAAACTAAGCATAATCCTTCAGGGGGAAAAAATGGTCGTTCAGTGAAATGGACAACTTTCAAGCATTCTTGATAAAAATACCAGAGCTTAATAGAAAAGTTTATTTTCAAATACAATACTCAGGAGAAGCATGAAAGGGTGAACAGGAAAGAGAAATTGTAAGGGAGTTATTGAAGTTGAACTGTTAACATTCCTACATGAAAAGATGATATTTGTAACTCATGAGACCTTTGTCAGTATTAGGGTAGTTGGAGGGTAAAAAATTATATGCATATAGATAGATACATAGATACATAGACAGATAGAGGGCACAGGGTGAGTTTAAGTTGAGGGGGTGATATATAAAAATAAAATTAAGAGGTAAGAGGGGCTTATACTGGAAGAAGGAGAAAGGGAGAGGTAGTATAGGGTAAATTATCTCACATAAAACAGACAAGAAAAAGATTTTACAGTTGGAGGGGAAGTGGGGAAAGGTGAGAGGGAATGAGTGAATCTTATTCTTATTGGATTTGGCTTAAGGAGGGAATAACATACACACTCAATTGGGTATGGAAATCTATCTTACCCTACAGGAAAACAGGGAGGAAGGGGATAAGGGGAAGGGTAGAGGGTAATCAGAAGCAAACACTTTTGAAGAAGAACAGGGTCAAAGGAGAGAATAAAATAAATGGGGTGTGGGATAGAATGAAGGGAAATATAGTTGATTTTTCACAGCATGACTACTATGGAAGTCTTTTGCATGATTGCACATTGAGGTGCTTGCCTTCTCAATGAGGGTGGGAGGGAGGAAGGGAGAGAATTTGGAACCCAATGTTTTAAAAACAAATGTTAAAAATTATTTTTACATGCAATTGAGAAATAAGATATACAGACACTGGGGTATAGAAATCTACACTGCCCTACAGGAAAATAGCAGGGGAAGGGAATAAGAGAATGGGGGGTGATAGAAGGGAGGGCAGATTGGAGGAAGGGATTTTCAGAATGTATACTATCTTGGGGTAGGGAGAGGGGAGAGATGGGGAGAAAATTTGCAACTGAAAATCTTGTGGAAGTGAATGTTGAAAATTAAAAATAAATCAATTAATTTAGAAAATGCACAATTATTGAGTTTAGAGTCTCTAGGGGTGGGAAACCTGTGGCCTCAAGGCCCCGGCAGCTCTCTAGGTCCTCAAATGCAGCCCTTTGAATCCAAACTTCCCAGAACAAATCTTCTTAGTAAAAGGATTTGTTCTGTAAAATTTGGACTCAGTCAAAAGGACTCACACAAGGACCTAGAAGGCCACAGGTTCCCTATCCCTGGAACCATTCCATCTAATTTAACCTTTTTTGGTTGGGGGGGCAGAGGAGGGGATGTGAGAAACATTGATATGAACAAAACCTAGTGAGGCAACTCCTTCCACCAATGCAGAAGGGCACCTCCTCTTCAATTTGTGGCCTCAGAAAGTCACTTTTGAGATTGAGAGATTAAGTGACTTGTACAGAGTCACACATCCAGTATAAGCCAGAAACTGGACTTCAATTCAGGTGTTCCTACATCTGAGGTTAGCTCAGTAGCCTATACTCTCTACTTCCTCTTGGAAAAGAAAAAAAGTAAGCAAAAGAAATAGTGAAACAAAATAAGATCTATTAAATAGTGTGTATATATATATATGTGTGTGTGTGTGTGTGTGTGTGTGTGTGTGTACAAATGTAATTATGATTACTATAAAATGTCAGATAAAAACTCAAATCTATATGAAAACTATTACATTCACCTCTTTTTCAATGTCACTGGAAAAATAATCTCCTTTTTTTGTATTCTTATGTATTCAGGCTCTTATCCTGCTTTGGAAAAAAAAAACCACAAGATTTTATTTGCAAACAAAGAGAGATCATGTCTTTATTAGTATGCCCTTTCATTTATTGTTCTCTACTGTCTCTCCAGTCACTGAGTGTTAAGACCTTCCCCAGACAATATCCTATTTCCCTAGTTAATTCTTTGCTTCCCACTCTTCATTCAAGTATGACACCAAGGTAAGTTAGTGTTTTACAATCTAACTCCTGGACCAGTAAACCTCCTATGTAATCTCTCTGCCTCCATTTTCTTCCCAATACAGTTCATCCTATACACCAATAACAGATTAATCATCCTAAAAATATCTTTATTTGGTCCTGACCAGTGGCTTTCCCTTGTCTAAAGGATAAAGTTCCAAACCCAGATTGTGCTACTTAAAACACTCCATTGCCTGTCTCCAACCTCCGTTTGTTTGTCTCCTAGCTTGGTTCACCCTATCTCTCTTAACCTGGAAATGCAGAGGCCACTTACTGATATAATGTCATTATTGTTCAGCGCAGGAGTTTTTGACCTATTCCATTGCCAACAAAGATTTGGTGCAGACACCCAACTGGCGTGGCCTATTGCAATTTAAAACAACAAAATTCAAGCAATCCATCAGCCTCAGCTATCAAAGTAGTTGGAATTTCCCTCATCAAGTCTCCCAACTCCTCAGTAGTGTATATCATTTGTAATGATTAAGTTCTGACTAGCATAGAGGTCCTCAAATATTTTTATTCCAGTATCCATATGTACTCAGGAAATTATTGAAGACATCAAAGACCTTTTGTTTATATGGGTTATATCTATAGATATTTACCATATAGGAAATTAAAACATCTTATTATAATTATTATAAAAATAGTTTTGATCTTGTCTTGGAGTATCATAGCAATTCCAGGACAGTCCTTTTTTTTTCATTTTAATTTTTAAAATTTATTTATTTTTAGTTTTCAACATTTACTTCCCCAATATTTTGAGTTCCAAATTTTCTCCCCATCTTATCACTCCCCCCACCACGATGGCATGCATTCTGTATATGCCATCCCCTAATCTACCCTCCCTTCTATCTGTCCCCCACTTCTCTTATCCCTACCCCTTCTATTTTCCTGTAGGGCAGGATAGATTTCTATACCCAATTTCCTGTAATTCTTATTTCCCAGTTGCATGTGAAAACAATTTTTTTAACATGTGTTTTTAAAACTTTGGGTTACAAATTTTCTCCTTTCTTCCCTCCCCACCCACCCTCATTGAAAAGGCAAGCAACTCAATACAGGCTATACATGTGTAGTCATGCAAAACACTTCCATAGTAGTCATGTTGTAAAAAACTAAGTATATTTCCCTTCATCCCATCCTTCCCCCCATTTATTCTATTCTCTCTTTTGACCCTATCCCTCCTCAGATATGTTTGCTTCTGATTACCCCCTCTCCCAATCTGCCCTCCCCTCTATCATCCCCCTGCTCTCTTGTCCCCTTCCCCCCTTATTTTCTTGTAGGGTAAGATAGATTTCCATACCCAGCTGTGTATGTTATTCCCTCCTTAAGCCAAATTCAATGAGACTAAGATTCACTCTCACCTTCCCCCATTTCCCCTCCACTGTAAAAACCTTTTCTTATCTGTTTCATGTGAGATGATTTACCCCATTCTATCTCTCCCTTTCTCCTCCCAATATAAACCTCTCTCACCCCTTAATTTTATTTTCTGGATATCACCCATTCATCCTCAACTCACCCTGTGTCCTCTATCTATCTATTTATCTATCTATCTATCTATCTATCTATCTATCTATCTATCTATCTATCTACCTATCTATCCATACGTACATATAATTTTTTTCCTCCCACTATCCTAATACTGACAAAGGACTCATGAGTTACAAATATCATCTTTCCATGCAGGAATGTAAACAGTTCAACCTTAATAAGTCTCTTATGATTTCTCTTTCCTGTTTACCTTTTCATTTTTCACTTGAGTCTTGTATTTGAAAATAAAATTTTCAATTCATCTCTGCTCTTTTCATCACTGAAATACCATTTTTTTTTCTGAAGGCTTACACTTAGTTTTCTGGGGAGGCAATTCTTGGTTGTAAACCTATCTCCTTTGCCCTCCATAATATTACTTTCCAAGCCCTGCAGTCCCTTAATGTAGAGGTGGCTAAATCTTGTGTTATCCTGATTGTGTTTCCACAATACTTGAATTCTTTCTTTCTGGCTGCTTGCAATATTTTCTCCTTGACCTGGCAACTCTGGAATTTGGCTACAACATTCCTAGGAGTTTTCCTTTTGGGGATCTCTTTTAGGAGGTGATGGGTGGATTCTTTCAATTTCTATTTTGCCCTCTGGTTCTTAAATGTCAGGGCAATTTTCCTTGATAATTTCTTGAAAGATAATGTCTAGGCTCTTTTTTTTGATCATGGCTTTCAGATAGTCAAATAATTTTTAAATTCTCTCTCCTGGATCTGTTTTCCAGGTCAGTTGTTTTTCCAATGAGATATTTCACATTCTCTTCTATTTTTTTTTTATTCTTTTGGATTTGTTTCCTAGTGTCTTGATTTCTCATGAAGTCACTAGCTTCCAATTGCGCCACTCTGATTTTTAAAGAAGTATTTTCTTCAGTAAGCTTTTGGACTTCCTTTTCCATTTGGCCAATTTTTCTTTTTAGGGCATTCTTCTCATTGGCTTTTTGGACCTCTTTTGCCTTTTTTTTTGGTTGTAAGGCTATTTTTTAAGGTGTTATTTTCTTCAGTATTTTTTGGGTCTCTTTTTGCAAGCTGTTGACTTGTTTTTCATGATTTTCTTGCCTCACTCTCAGTTTTTCCTCTACTTCTTTTGCTTGCTTCTCAAAATCCTTTTTCAGCTCTTCCATGTCCTGGGACCAACTCATATTTTTCTTGGAGACTTTGGATGCAGGAGTTATGACTTTGTTGTTTTCTCTTGGTTGTATGTTTTGATCTTCTTTGTCACCAAAGTAAGATTCTGTAGTCTGATTCTTTTTGCACTGCTCGCTCATGATCCCAGCCAATTACTTGAGGTATAAACTCTTTGTTAAGGTAGAGGTCTGTTTCCCATATGGAGAATGTACTGTCCCAAGCTTAGGGGGTTTTGGGCAGCCGGTTTCAGATACAGCTCTAGGGACCTGTAAATTTTTAGTTCTTCCAAGGTGCTATGATCAAGGGTGAGGTGTTTACTCCTTTCCTGGCCTGTGCTCTGGACTATGAGTGACCACAAGCATTCTTTTCTGTATTGGAATTGTGAGGAGGATTTCTTCTTCACTGCCACTAGTAGCTTCATCTTGCCAGCACTCCTCCTAGCCTCAGGACTGCCACCCAGAACTGTAACCCAGATTCAAGCAAGGGCAAAGTAAGGGAATCCTACACCAGAAAAGAGATCTCTGCAATACCCCTTTGATCAGCCACTAGATTCCCCTTCAGTCTGTGGGCCAGAAGCTCTGGAATTAGCCACTGCCCCAGGGCCAAGCTCAGGGACTGGGGCTGAGACACAGTGCTTCTCTCTCACCACTGCAGACATAGACTTTTCCTACTGACCTTCTAGGTCATCTTTGGTGTTTGTGGATTGAGAGTTCTGGAAACCACCACATCGCCCACAATTCAGTCCTGTGAGGCCTGCACCAGGTTCGCTGAGGCCTGTGTGCCCATGTGGAGCTGCGCTCTTCTATCTGCCTATTACAATATACCTTTCAGATGAACCATCCAGGCCATCTTGTGCTGTAAATTTGTTTCACTCTGTCTTTTTGTGGGTTCTGCTGCTTTAGAATTTGTTTAGAGTCATTTTTATAGGAATTTGGAGGAGTTTGGGGGAGAGCTCAAACAAGTCACTGCTTTTACTCTGCCATCTTGGCTCTGCCCTTGACAGTTCTTTGAGAAGTGAAGATCTAGCAAAACAAGTCAACTGCTTGGCAATTTTTGAAAATGTGTATTGTCTCATTTTGTACATCTAGTATACTGCCTCACTAAGAAGAGATGTGATGTATTTTTCATTATCAATCTTCTAAAGTCATTATTGGTCACTACATTGATCAGGATTCTTCAAAAAATGAAAGTTGTTTTCCTTTATATCATTGTAGTTGTACATATTGTTTTCCTGGTTTTGTGCATTTTATGTAAGTTTATATGTATGTTCCTAGGTTTCCCTGAATCTATTTTATGCATCATTTCTCACTTGATAATATTATTATATTTGGAGCATATAGCACTGAAAACACATGGTGTTTCTATTTTCTTTTGCTATAAGAAAAAGTACTTACATATATATGTATGTATATGTGTATGTATATAAACATTTATAAATCTATATACATATGGGGGCAGTTAGGTGGCACATTGGATAGAATGCTAGACCTCAAGTCAGGAAGATGAGTCTTCCCAAATTCAAATATGGCCTCAGACACTTGTCAGATGTGTGAAACTAGGCAAGTCATTTTACCCTGTTTGCTTCAGTTTCCTCATCAGTAAAAACAAGCTGGAGAAGAAATGGCAAACTATTCCAATACCTTTGTGAAGAAAACCCCAAATGAGTTGGACATGACAGAAATGACTGAACATCAAATATATGTGTATGTACATATATATAATATATATACACATATATATACATACATGCACACACACATACATGTATATATGTATACACACATATAGTATGTATATGTGTGTATACATATATACATACACACACACACACATACACATATATAGGTATATAATTTGTCTTTTGCTTCTCTCTGACATTTTTGGTCAAATGTACCAAAACATATGTCTGGTAGTAGTATCACTGGGTCACTCTCATTATAATGACTTGGCTTGTCTTTGTGTCTTCAGAATTTATTTGAGACTTTCCCATCCTTCCTGAGTTATCTTCCCCTATGAAATATTTTTCCATAGGATCCTACCAATATTTTCTATTTTTCCCCAAAACTTTTCCCCCAAAAATCTATTATGCATGTCAGAGTATCCCAAACTTTCCTTCTTTACTACAAACTCTTAACAAAGAGTTTCCAATTTCCTTATAATTTCAATAATTTTCCTCCTGTACATAAATTCATTTCTGTTGGTGAGAATAGGATCCTGAGAGTTGGTTGCTCCAGTTTTTGACAGAAGTATACAGTTCAAAGGAAAATTCAACTCAAAAAATTTTTCAGAAAAAGCATTCCCCAAAAGGTTCTCCCATTCCCCTCTCACCACTGCCACCCCACAAAAATAATCATTGGTGAGGTATGTCTATGGAAATATTTAATAATTCTCTCTGGAATCCTTCTGTTTTTAAAGATAATGGATGCTACCTAAAAGGATTCAAGGCTCAATGAATTCACTAAAAGCAGCTGGAGTAATAAATATATTTTCTTTATTCTAAATTGTATAAGATTCTTATAAATGTAAATTAGTAAAAATGCAAATCTTCTGGCCTCAGTGCTCACTCCTTCTGAGTGTTGGCTAGGGCATCCTTCAGGAACTATTCCTCTTCCTTTTGTGTTTTATCTTCACCTTTAGAATGTAATGTTCTTGAGGGCAGGAACTGTCATTCCTTTTGTTTATATTTCTTCATCCAGTGTTTAGTACAATACCTGTTGCATAGTAAGCTCTTAATAAATTCGTGTTTCTATGAGCATTTCCATTTGGCTAGAACATACAGTACATAGAATTAAGTGGTATGATATGAGATTGAAAAGCAGGATGACATCAGATGATGGAGAGCTTCAGATGCCAGAACACGACTGAAATTTTATCAGTAAGCAAAAAAATGACCATTTTCCCAGCAAGCAATTTTTCTCAGTAAGCAAAGGAGAAAGCTTATTGAACAGAAATCAATACTATTTGAGAAAATGCCAGCAGGGCCAGCAAAGGACAGTGACTGTGACAGTTTATGCAAAAGGTGCTGCTTGGCCACACTATGAAAGTTGTATTGCCAGGGGAAGAGAATAGAAATGGGAAGATCTAACAAAAGGCTATTACTTTAGTGTAGGTGGGTGGTAATGGTGCTTCTGTATTAGAGTGAGCATCAAAATACAGAGTATATAGATGTAAGGATATTACAGAGATCAGATTGACAGGACCTAGTAACTGACTGTTTATGAGTGGTGAGAGAACAGGAAACATAAAAGATAAGATAGGGATAGGGAGTGGACCCATGATTTTAGGCCAAAAATAGTGAAATAATTTAAATATAAGAGAATGGGTGAATAGTGGTGCCAATGAAAAATACTGTGAAGTCAGAAGGATAGAAGTTTACATGGAAAAATTAACATAATTGTGGGCATATTGAATTTGAAGTAAAAGCATCACATCTAGGAAGAGATGTCCTATAGGCATTTGAAAACACAGAATTAAAGAGAGTTTGTAGCATTCTAACCTGGTGTCTAATGAACATATTTTGAAATACTCCATGTTCAAAGTATCTTTATACTTGTGATACTGACATCATTCTGATAATTCCCATAGCACATCCATAGTGGTTTGTCCTAAACCCTTTCCTAGGTGGACTATCCTTACTGTCATCTAACTTGCTATACTGCCCTTCAAATTTTTTATAACACCCTTATATGCATAGCGTCTACTTTATTATCAATAAACCCATAGACAGGACCTACCTCCCAGTACTTTTATAAGGATAAAATGAGATATTTGTAAAGTATATTGCAAACATTAAATTGCTATATAAATGCTAACTATTGTTATTTTTAATTTTGATTATTACATCTATACTTTCGAGATTATATTATTTTGCCATTAAAAGTATCAAAGAATCACAGTGTCACTCTATAATGTCAATATTTAACCAATTAACAAAAATAATAGACCAATTGACCAACAATTTAGTCAATCTGATATAGTTGAATCATCCTAACAAGCATCAGAGTCATAAGCAAGTGACACACTAATAGTAGCTATAGTAATAAAGATGGTCATAAAACAGATACATTCTCATGGATGATGCTGAATAAAAAAGCATTAATATTAATAAATGCAAAGCAGCCCAGGTAAGATCAAATAGTTCCAAAATAAGCAGGAAAAAAGTTCCAACTCAGAAGAAAAAAAAACCACATTGTGTGTGTTCATAACTTTCAAAATATAATTCATCCCAAAATTATACACTACTGGATTTAATTCTCTTTCCAATCCAGGTTGTAAAATAGATAATAATGTGGTAAAAATATAATAATAAAATTTTGTAAATACATAAATACATAAAGCACTGATATCATGAATTCTTAGGCAATGCTGAGAAAAAAAAAAGCAAAAATACTAATAAGCCAAACCTAACCAAAACAAAACAAAACCAAGAAAAAAAAATGGTCCAAGAAATAGATTCTCATTTATAACATGGTTCATTATTTCCTACTTTCTTAGGACCAAGTCTTTCACATTTTCACCCTTCAGACTTCCTAGCTACCTCAAGGATTTGTCTTTTGGCTAGGCAGTTTAAATCTGCAGCAGCTATCTTCCCTTCCCCCACAGTTTAGGGGACTAGTGGCTAGCACCCAAATTCCATTTAATCATTTAACAAGAGGTTAACTTTTTCAAAGTAATATTTACTTTCTAGATATAACAAGAGTCATATTACCATTTCAGGGATACAAACCCCCTTTCACTACCTCAGTCTAGGGTTGGTGAGGTATTAGGTTCACTGTTTAGATAGTTCCTATATAGAATTAGCTGCACAAATTTTATGTCCAAATCCAGTCTAGCTTCTATTATGTATGAGTCCTGGAACCCTTCTCCCTCAGGGCCTCATTGCTGCCTGGCTCCAGCACTGATCCTGGATTCTTGGACTCTAGAATCCCTGTGGCTTGAGGTCCTGGACCATAGCTCAATCCATCACCACCAAACATACTCTTCCACCTTTCGTGTCTACCTTTTACACAACTCTCATCTTGGCTCTAAGCAGCTGTATTATGTGCAATGACTACACTGGTAAAACTATCTCAGCAGATGGGCTGAGGGTAAGCAACATGCATCAAATGATTTAATGAATTAAGAGTAAAACTAACTCAAGCATATGAAGACTTTCCCTGGTAGAATGGGCAGATAAGAACAATCTGTTTCAGTGGTTATGAAGACAGCTGAAGCAGACACTTAAAGCATAGTCAGACATCAAAAACACCAAAGTCATCCATTGTATCCAGGGCCATCACCAGTCATCTTGATTTTTGTCTTGCCACTGGACTTCAATGATGCTGGGAAAGAGAGTGAGGTTGATGACTTTGTGCAATTCTGCCTCACTTAAATCCAAATCATGTGTAAATCTAAACATCATCTTGTGATGTCATTGGTCCTTCTCCAAAGGAAGAATGAGCACCATATTGGAGATGCTACTCCCTTAACCTAGATTGGAAAATAGTGAAGAGACAGGCCAAATTTCTGGGGGAAGCAGGGAATGAGGTAGCTTTATGGCCCTGACCCCTTACATAATAGTACAGTTATTTCTTCCCTCAGACTCATAAACTACAAAATCTCTACTGTTCCTTAGGCCACTTAAATAAACCACCAGTTCCAGGTATACAGAAAATGGAAAAGGCAGCTGCCAAATATGTCACAGGCCAGTGCAGAATGTGTGTGCATGCTCTAGTCCTCCAATCTCCTAAAAGTGGTCCTTCAGTATTCTCCAAATGGATGCTATCCTGTTAAGTGATCTGGATATACACCAGACCCTGCTTCTCCTAATTACAATACCATCAGGCTTAGAACTGGAAGGGCCCTTAGAACTCATAGATCAATCCCCTCATTTTACAGCTGAAAAAATTGAGGTCCAGAGAAGTTAAGTAATTTACTTAGAGACCCATAGTTAATGGCAGAGCTTGGGTTTTGATCCAAATTTGACTAGTTTTTGAATAGAAATTCATGGATAAGAATAATTAGAATGAACTTTATTTGTGAATAAAAAAAAAGAAACAAGGTAGAAAAGAACTTTCAAGGACAATGCAAGAGGAGAGCTAGAGACTAGGAAATGAAGGAATTAAGGAGAAAAACTGCCACAAAAATAAGAAAAAAATTGAGAAGATGAAAGTACAGAAAAAGGTTAGGAACAAAAATGGAAAATACGTCTGTGCAATCAAAAGAAAGTCTCTGACTTAACTATGCAATTTGCATGAATACAAAATGAAAATTAACATGCAGATCAGGTACCAGTTCTCAAGCTTTTAGAAATTCATCAATGCAATTCACAGAATTTACCACTGGAAACAAAATGATAAAGTTGTATAGAAAATCTAAAAGCAATATCTGGGTATATTTATTAATATCTCAGTAAATATGTATGTACCATCTATATTTTGCATTGGAGATATTTCTGAACAGTTAAATGAAGAATAATCTGCACGTTATCTTTTGATCAAAAATGGACAAATATGTGTGCTATTGATAATTTGCCATAAGAATTTACATAGTGGTGTTTTTAGCAGATTTATCTTTATTGTCTTCCTTTGAAAAAGTCAGTATTTTAGAATTTAAGTTTTCCATTCATAGACTTCATCAAAGTTTGAGTCAATGCATATAAAAGTGAATGGCTGAGCTAGAGCCTCTCTAGATTCAGTACCCCAATGGATCTGTGACCTCATTAATATGAATTTTCTCTTCATTGATACAGATTATAGTCCACCCATACCCATTAATTCTGTATTACTCTGTAATTCCATAAATTTGTCAAAGGGGGCTCACTTAATGTTCTGGGATTTTCCTAACTGCCTAGATTATATTGAATCCTGTGACCTGTCTAGCTATATAGTAATTACCCCTCTCACTTCATGACCATTCTACTTTTTTTCTCTTGCGATATATTCCTTTAATGATATTTTTTAAACATTTCTTATCCTACATAATTCCTCTTTTATTATATGTTTCAGATTACCCATCATATGCCTTTCTATTGCCTTTTAGCAATGTTCACTTCTCATTTTTCGGACATGAAGCTCACCAGAACTCACTGCCATTCAACATCACTGAGAAAAATATATGTTAATATTGAAGAACAAGGTTGTGGGAGGAGGCAAACCACTTTGGATTGAATTAGGGAACAACAGCTGATAGAATTATTTAAAAATAATTGATGTCTTAAAAACATGGTTTATACACATATTTCTTTTTAGTGAAAGGGTTTATGTAATTGAATATATATGTACATATGCATATATGTATGCATACAAATATACACATATTTGTGTACTAAAAAGATAAACATTTGTTTCTGGGAGAAGTTTAGGGTCATTTATATTATACACTCTTCCAGATGTTTTGCCCCACACTTTAATAATAGGCAGGAATGACATCCATAAGGAATTATAATACAAAAAGATACATGATAAACATATAGAGAAGAACAAGGTGTCATATGAATTCAAAGAAGGAAAGGTGTGACTGGGCCAAGACTTTCTACAAGAAGTACTGCAAGTGCTATTGCAATCCATTCAACATAGACGAACTATTAGATTAGTTCAATATGTTTTCCAGCCAATTGTATATCATAATCTAAATAATAAGCATTCAACACTCACTTTATTCTCTTAGAGACTATGCCCATGTTTTTGAAAAAAAGACAAGACATAGTAACTAATGCCTAAAATTAAAATAAAACATCTACTTAGTAAAGCCATTTACTTTCATCAAACTATTCTATATTACCTTCATAATAACTCTGAAAGATATAATTAAACCTTTATTATAATAAGGCAAATTAGAAATGGTCCATGCAGGAATAAACAACTAATAATTTATGCACTTCTGATGTATTTTCTATCAGTGATGTTTATAAAACCATGGCATTTGATCCTAGAAAGAGCATCCATTTTTCCGGATGAGGTAACTAGATCCCAAACAAATTAAGTGATTTCTCCAAGATTCCATGGAAAGTAAATTGACATAATTCCTCTTATTCCAAAGTCAATGTTCTATCCTCTCTACCATACTACTTAATAGAACTATAAAATTTTAGTGCTGGAAAGGACTTCATATGCCAATATATTATTTAACACAATCATTATGATATTAATCACAATTTAAGAAAATACATTTCTCTCATCGTTTACTTTAGTATCTGTAGCCTCTGGAACATCTAATCATATGTACTCTGCTGTCGGATGCTGTTTCTGTCTATGTGCTGAGATGCTTTGAGCCAAGTGTCAAAACCTCAATTACTTCACTGTTGCCATTAAGCTAATTCACTCCAAATGTGGCTATCCTCCTGTTAGATATGGTCAGTGTAATGGAAGTTTTTTTGCTTAAATGTTTTTCTTTGTCACAAGGAAGGGTTCAGTCTAGGGCAGAAGCGTGATTTCAGAAAGACAAAAGGCACCAATAAAATATATGTAGCATGCCCTAGAGACTGCAGAAAGCTGCTCTTCAGAGATGGATTAACTGGAATTGGAAGAGTTACAAAATTAGAAGGGCACAAGAGCTTCTACCTTTGTTCTCTTTCACTTTTTGTTGGCCTGTTGAAGAATGACCCCACCTCTGGAGAAAGAAGGGGAAAAAAAGATCAAGGAAGGAGAAAAATGTCGGGTGTCTTGTTTAGTCTGTAAGCCTAACTGGTTCAAGAAAAGCAGCAGTTAAGGTGTTTGGATGGGGTTTGAGGCAAATTGCTCCCCCATCACCACAACTGCCCCCAACTCTTTATAAGAACAAATAGGAAGAAACAGAAGGCATCAGAGAGATAGTTGGGGCTGATCAGAACACCATGTTTCACTTTTTGCTATTTATTTAGAACTGATTTGTAGAAATGATCTATTCCTATTGTTGGACTTCCATTTTGCCTTTATTGAAAGAAAGATGGGTAACAGAAGAGTGAAGAAGAGTAAAACAGATTCAAGTTATCTTCCTCATGGCTGCAATCACTAATCTAGCCAGTAATTGGGAACATTTACCTTTAAATGTTCTATTCTTTATTTCTTTGTTGCTTAAGGCGCTAATTAAACTGTGCTTTGCTTGTAAAGTATGTGTACCATAATTTGAAATGAAGAGTTAAAGGGAGGTGATGATTCATGAAGGGAGGGGAATTTGACTGTTAGTTGTTATTGTTTTATGAATAGGAACTCATTTAAATGGGAGGATTTATGGTTTTATTTTAGCAGCATCATTAAATAAAGGGAACACCTTTATGAGGGTAACCTTTGGATCAAAATGGGTTAGTAATAGTCCAATAGCTGCCTGGCAGCCCATGGTCAAGCCCTGAATTAATCCCTTTGAAAGGAAACCATTCCCCCCCAGAAGGAAGTTGGATGAGAGAGTGACTAACATGGAAAGCACATATCCCAAAGGATTGGTAAGTTTCAGGGAAGCTTTGCTCACAAAGGTTGGGGGGAACAAAGAAACTCACAGCAAAGCCTACTAGTTTATCAGGCCAGCAAGGACCATTACACACACACACACACACACACACACACACACACACACACACACACACACAAATAGGCCTAGCACTGACAAAGCAGAATCATTCTTCTTGTGTACAACACACATCTAATTCCAACCCAAACTCAAATTAAAGATAAAAGCGCAGTTGCACTCCAGTGTTCCCAATCTCATTCTTTTGACTTTATTTTACCCAGTCAAAAGGAGATAGGAGGAAAAATAAAGAAGAGATCACATATAATAGGAATAACCCACTCTCCTTGATTTTTAAACTTCATGACAACTTTAGCACAAAATATTCATTTACTGATCTCCAATCTACTTATCCATTCATCTAGGAAATCCAAAAGAATGTCATTCAAACTAGATGATACTGATAACAATTATATTCTAAAGAATGCAAGATCTCTTTAAGACTACATCATCTACATACATTTTGAAATTTATAATTTTAAATGACATGACTACTAGTACCATTTTCCCTTGTTTAATATAGCAAACAAGAAATCATTACCCATAGTGCACAACATCATTTATTACTAGATATGCCTAGCAGATTGGAATGCTAGACTTGGAATTTAGAAGACTTGAGTTTGAATCCTGGCCTTTTAATAAGACCATTTTCTAATCATGGAGTAAGTTAGCAGTCAATATTAGGATATTGTCAATAAACATGCACCTGAGTATGATCTATGATGCTCAAGAGCATCTTGTGTGCTACAGTAGTTTTCTAATACCTCTGTAACTGAAGTCCAATTTTTAATGACTAATTTAGAAAGACAGAAAGGGAGACTTCTTACCTTTTTGGTCCCAGAGATAATGTTGTTCCATTCTGAAAAGGCAGAAGGAGGAAATTGCTAAAGACGTAATCATGAGAAATGTCTCAGCAAGTTTCTTGTTAAAGTAGCGCAAAGGAAAATTCACAAAATCCATATTACAACTTTGAGAAATATAAATAGCATTAATTAATCATTTATCTTTCAGTATGTGGGGAAGAAAATATGATTGATAAGCAGAAATGCAATGTTATTGACCTATTTGACTCTACCTGTATTTAATATTAATATGAGTGTTACATAGCTATTTATCTGTATCTATTTGCATCTACTTAAAATATTTTAATCAATAGAAATACATATACTAGAAGATCTATTGGAGACTGGTTTTTTACAAATTACTGTTAAAAGAGTTTCTGACTTTGTTGAGATTAAAAAATAACGAAATTTCTCTTATAAAATACCACTATACTCTAAATCTACAGAACATGTCATTTTAAAATATATCTAAGTTTAACTGATCTTAGTTATATACAGACTAGAAATTTTGTTTCTTTTGTATCTAGATTCTTATTTATCATATATTAATATCTTCTTCTCTTCACCTCTGAATATGCCTTTTCTATGCTGTCCATGAAATAGAACATTCTGATTAAATGATACTTCCAATGAGTTGGCCATTTCATACTTAGCAGCAGTTTCACAAATTTTCCTGAGATCTAACAAAGTAGCATAAAATATTAATAAGCTAAAAAATGAAAATGAGTCAAGAATAAATTAAAAGAAGGAAAGAATCTTAGATTAGGAAACTTACGATTGCTTCCTCTATGACTGATAGTTTTAAATGTGTAGCTAGGAAGACACAAATATACTAGAAGTGATTATGTCAGATCTCCAGTTTTTACAACTAAATATCTCTAATGTACATGTGGTAGGGAAACATGATAACTGCCCTTCAATGACGTTAATTTCAGAAGTCAATGAAATATACAATAAAAATCCATTACTAATGAGAAACATCCTCTAAATGTATTATGAGAGCACACTCAAATTATCCTTACTGCAAAAGTAGAAGGAAGAAACAAATATTTATTAATTACCTACTATGTACCAGGCACTGTGCTAAGCATTTTAACAGATATTATCTCCCATGATCCTCATAACTACCCTGGGGGAGGTAAATGCTCTTATTCTCAATTTTACAGTTGAAAAATAGTCACATGATTTGCCCAGGGTCACATAGCTAGCTAGTGTCTCACACAAAATTTGAACTCTGATCTTCCTGACTCTAGGCCCAGAACTCTACTCACTGAACCACCAAGTTGCCTCTAAGAAGCACCAACATAATATAAGTAATTCAAGAGATGAATTAGGATGCCCCTTTACATAGCTTATCTACTATGTGCATTCTGACTGTCATACCTTAAGAATAAAGTAAGAATGTTTTCAGGCCCATTTCAAGATCATCTCTCTGAGGAAAGTTTATATGAATAGAGGCAACAACAACTTAAGTATAAAATAATTTTCTCAATATGAGGCATTAACTTGGGTCATATTCTAAATATTTCTTCTTTTTCCTTCAAGAGAAGGGATGTTCAGACCAGATTCATTTGATGATACCGTGTGTCTGCTCAGCATAGATTTTACTTTATTCCTTCTTTAGAGGAAACATGACACGTAAGATAGGTCAGCCTTGGGAATAAGAAATCCTGGGTTCTAGTTCTGCGTCTCTCATGTACTAGCTTTATTATGTTGCACAAATCACTTCTCAGTGTGCTAAGTAAGTGTTTATGACTATCAGTTACAGGATAAACGCTAAATTACCTTGATAGAAGAGATTTCCTCACTAAGAGCTCCCTCCTCCAGTGAAATACAATGTCCAGATTAAAATCAATTACTTAATGTAACAAGTACTCACCATTTAAACACCTACTTTGTTGGAATGCACCATTCTAAATGGTAGAACATTATATACATTGACATAATATATGTATATATGTCATATATTATATGATACATATATACACACATTTAGTTTATATAATGCTTTAAGTTTTACATACCACTTAAATATATATTAAAACATTTGATCTGTATTTTATCTATAAATATGACATTTATAAATAATATTTTATCAATATAAATAGTTCAGATTCTGCCCCAGGTGCTTTAATATCACATAAGAAAGAAATACCTTTCACTTTGAATAATTGGGTAGGGTTCATAAACCTAGCAATTGTTTGGCTTTGAAAGATGATTAGAATGTCAATAGTCAGAGATGGCACGGGAAGAGCAGTATGAACAAAAGTACATAGACGGGAAAACCTGAGAAGTGTTACAGAGGACATCAAATGTATGAGGGGAAATCAAATACTAGCCTTTGAAAGCAAATTTTAAATTCAGAAATTTAGTCATGGAGTTCTGGACTGTGAGTCTTGTTACTTTTTTTCTTTCCTTGAAGCTCTTTTAAATTTTTTATGGGTTTGGGGAGGGAAATATTTAGTTGGTTTATCAAGCATCAGGGAAAACATCTTCTAATCTTTTTGGTTTTGTTTTTGTTTTTAAATCTGGAACCAACTCAGAACCCTGAGGTAGCTGTGCTCTAGTCCTTGTGATTGCTTGTACAAACACAAAAGAAAGTTTCAAAAGTTTAGCATTTCTAGTGTTTCCAACAGTTTCAAAAAATAAAGCAAATAAACCAAAAGCAGATATTCTCCTCTGTGATTTAAAACTCCTACACAAGCACAAAGACATTTCCATTAATTCCAAGAAAAAAAAAACAAATAAGCACTCTCCCTATTTGAATCACATCATATCAAGTACATTTGAGTTACTTAGTTTGACTAATAAATAAGAAAATAAATTTATCATATTAAATAGTTCACTGTATAATTTCTTGAGTCTCCACTGAGTGGGCATAGTTTCTGAGAGGATACTGAGATACATTGTACATTATTCTTTTACAAGATTAAACTGTAATAGTCTTTCTAAAATGTCAAGATTAAAAAAGGTATAGCCAAATACCATTGACCTCTACACATGACTTTCACTTTCATTATTCGTGGAGCAGAGGTTTCTGAAAGGAAAAAAAAAAGAATCTCTGAATACTATTGACATAATTTTATGGTTGAAAAGGTTCTTTTGAGATCAGACAAAAATATTATTTTGCAAAAGTGTATATAAAGGTGGCCAGAGTAAAAGAAGTTTGATGGAATGTTTCTAGATTTCTGAGTCTTTCAGTCATCAATAGAAAATTGAGAACAATTTTTCCCTCCCTATGCATTTGCGTGGTCCCTTAAGGCATAGTCAGTTGGCATTCCAGTGACTTGCCTTTGTTGCAGAATATACACAGGTGTACTCTAATTGCTTCTGGGCTGTATGTGACACACGGTAAGTTAAATTTTCAGTTTGTTGCTGATCCTTAAAAGTGTATGAAAGAGGTGATTTCCAGCAGGCAAATCTCTTGGAGTCAATTTTATTTGTTTTTTCTTTGTGATACATTTTTTATTCATTCTTTACATTTTAAAAAAATTTTAGTTCCAAATTTTGCTCTTCCCTCTTACCCTTCTCTTACCCTCTGTGAAGACAATGACATAAATTATGCTTGTGAAATCATGCAAAGCATATTTTCATATTAGCTATATCACAAAAAATCAAGAAAAAAGTAATAAAAAAATTATACTTCAATTTGTGCTCAGAGTTCATCAGTTCTCTCTCTGAAGGTATATAGAATTTTTTTTTTACCATTAGTCCTTTGCAGTTATCTCAGATCATTGTATTGATCAGAGTAGCTAAGTCTTTCACAGTTGGTCATCATTATAATATTTCTGTTACTATGTACAATGACTTCCTGGTTATACTCACTTCACTATTCATTAGTTCATAAAGATCTCAGTTTTTTTTTCTTTTCCTTCCTTTTGTTTTTCTGAAATTTCCCCTCTCATCATTTCTTATAGCATGATATTACACAACAAATTATTGAACCATTCCCTAATTGATGGACATCCCCTCAATTTCCAATTCTCTGCAAAGACAAAAAGAGTTGGTATAAATATTTTTTTTACATAGATGTCTTTTTCCTTTTTCTGTGATCTCTATGGGATACAAAACCAGTAGTGGTATTATTGGGGGAAAGGCTTCGTACAGTTTTATACACCTTTCAGCACAGTTTCAAATTGTTCTCCATAATGGTTGGACCAGTTCCCAACTCCACCAACAGTTAGTTAGTGTATCTATTTTCCCTCATCCCTTCTGGCATTTGTCATTTCTGATAGGTATGAAGTAGTACCACAGAGTTGTTTTGATTTGCATTTCTCTAATCAATAGCGATTTATTTTTTTTATCTGACTATGAATAGCTTTGATTTGTTCTGAAAACTGCCTGTTCATATTTCTTGACAATTTATCAATTGGAGAAAGGCTTTTATTTTTATTAGTTTAACTCAGTTCCCTATATATTTGAGAGAAAAAAGGCCTTCATCAGAGAAACTTACAAAAAAATTACTTCATTGTCTATGGTACCTTTTATTAAAATGTTGCTTCCCAAGTGATTTATTTTAATTATCTATTTTCACATTTGCTATAGTTGAGATCATGATTTCTACCCCAGTCTTTTATTTTTACATCAGCTGAAGCATAATAGATTCTGCTCTAGACCTTCATTTTGATTCTGTGCATATGTTTCAAGTGTGTCCTTTATAAATTACTTATTGTTAGATTATCATTTCTAATCCATTCCAATATCTACTTCCATTTTACGAATGAGCTCATCCCATTCACATTAAACCAATCTTGTTTTGCAAGGTGTTATTTTCTTCAGTATTTTTTGTGCCTCTTTTTACCAAGATGTTAATTCTCTTTCCAAAATTTTCTTGCATCACTCTTATCTATTTTTTCCCATTTTTCCTCTACCACTCATGTCTCTTTCTTACACACATCTTGGAATTTTTGTTGAGCTTGTATCCAATCAGCATTTGTCTTTGAGGCTTTGCTTGTAGTTGTTTTCACATGGTTTCTACTTCCGAGTTTATGGCTTGTTCTTCCTTGCCACAAAAGTAGCCTTTTATAGTCAAGTTCTTTTTCATTGCTGTTTGCTTATTTTCCTAGCCCCTTTCTTGACTTTGAACTTCATATTAAAGTTGGGCTCTGCTCACCTTGGGATGGTGAGGAACTGTCACAAACTTTAGGTTTTTTCATGCTGCTATTTTCAGAGCTAATAATAGGGGTCTGCAAGTTTTTGGCGCTTCCAAGGAGGTATCATCTGGGGAGCCATCTAGTCACTGCTCTCCTCGTCTGCACTCAGGTCTTTACCCAGGAAAATTTTATGCTGTATCTGAGCCACAAGTGCTAGTTCTCCTCTTGGCCCTAGAAGTGTGACTAGGTTACTGCCTCTTCTGTAACCACAAGTATTATTGCTTTTTTTTGTCTGGGGGATGGATACCAGGGCCGTTGCTCCCTTATGACTGACCACAAGTGCTCCTCTTCACCCTGGAACTATAACCCAGAACTGTGTATGGGCAATAGCCTTGCTAACCAACTGCACCCAGTCCCAACAAAGGGCCCCCTGTAATCTCTTTCTGACCAGATTTCCAACCCCCTTACAGTTTCTAGGCAGAGAGCTCCCAAAGCTCCTGGTGATGCTGCTGACTCCAAGGTCCCAGTTGTGCTGCAGCCACATGTGTGTGCTCCAGGCAGCCCAGAAGCAGGCCTGTACAAGAGGAGTGGCAGCATCTGAGGAGAGAGGGCAGCATATAGGAGAAATGTTAAGAAGTTAGTACTGATGGAACTTGGCAGCTGATTGGATATGAAGATATAAGAAAATGTAAGAGGTCAAGGATGGCCCTTGGGTTGTAAACTAGGGTTACTGAGAGGACAATGGTACCACCAACAATTAGGAAGAGTGGAGGCATGGAAGGAAATGAGTTCTGTTTTGGACATGGGTGTTCCAAGATGTCTATAAGACATCTATTTGAGATGTTTAGTAGATAGATCAAAATGTGAGACTAGAGGTCAGGAGAAAGGTTAGGAGTAGACATATAGATCTGAGAATCACGTACACAGAAATGATAATTGAATATGTGGGAGCTGATGTTATCAGCAAACAAAATTATTAAACTGAGAAGAGAGCCCCGCACAGGGCCTTAGAGATTACCCACAGTGCCTGAATGCAGATCTAGCAAAGGAGACTAAAACAGCTAGCAGGAGAACCAAAAGAAAATACTGTTGTGAAAACCTAGAGAGGAAAGGGTGATTAAAAGTGTCAAAGTTTTGCAAGTCAAAAAGGATGAGGATTGAGAAAAGGCCGGTAACTTTGGCAATGAAGAAATAAGTGGCGTCTTTGGAGAGAGAAGTTTCAGTTTAGACATGGACATGAACATTATTTTCATGGTTAGGTACGCCGTGTTAGATGTCAGTGAGATCTTTTAATCTGCTATTCACAGTTGAAAGAGTTTTTTTGTTTGGTTTGTTTTTCTTCTGGCCATGAGACAGTCTCTTGACACACGAAGTGAAGTGGAGAGTTAATTTGGGCCTCAAACTCTGCTTCTTGTCCTGGAAAGGTTACTGAGACAGAAGTGGACGCTGTGAGTTTTAGTCCCAGTTCTACTATTAACTGTCTGTGTGGTCCAGGGTGAATCACTACACCTTAATTTTTGAGCCTTAGTTTCCCAATTTGTAAAATGAGAAGCATGAACTAGATTATTTCTAAAATCCTGTCAAGTGCCAACATTTTGCAATTTGATTACAATTTAAGGCAACATATAAAAAGTGTTATAAATAAAGTACATGGATAATGCATACTTATAGGAATTCAGAGGAAGGAGACTTTTTTTTTTCAGGGCAGAGAATCATTTTTTGTATCCCTAGAATTTAGTAAATGTTTGGCACATAGTAGATGCTTAATAAATGTTTATTGATTGAATGCATGAATGAATGAAGATGATTTAAATATTTCAGGGGAAATTATGAATGGAAGAATGAGAGCTATGGTGCTACCCTAAACTCATTGGAGAATTGCCTCACCACATTAATATACTTTGTTCATACAGTGTTCTCATATAAAGTACCTAATATTAGGTAGAAGCCAAGGAAACCCAGTTTGATTGGTCAGGCCCTAGCCCCCAGTGAAAAGAGCATATGCACTCCCTCAGATATTTTGACTCTGTGGTACAGTTAAAGTTCCGTGAACCCTCAGTCCCTCAATTCCTTATTCCATTTATATACATACATATATATATATACATATATATATATACAGGTAGGTAGGTAGATAGATAGATAGATACAGACACACATATATACAGACATATACATGTACATATATACATACGTGTGTGTGTGTGTGTATTAATACCCTTATTTCAGTGCTCTAAACTACCCCCTTACCCTACTTCAATGGTGGTAAGACAGTTTTTTATTAGTGTTGCATCTGCTTTTTTTCTAAAACTATAAAAGTCTGAGCCTGGAGTTGCTTTGGGCCTTGAATTATATTGTGAATCCTGCTGCAAATCTGGGCCACCAACTATACGTTGCCCGTAGAACTAGAAACAATGCAGGCTACATCTTCTGCTTTTCCCCATTGGGATTTGTTCTGGCATAACTGTCATCACCTTGTACCGCTTTTACTCTTCATGAACAAACCCCTCCCTCTTTTATACTGCATTAGGATTTAATGACTCTTCCCACAATAAATGCTGTTATAATGGTGGCTCATTGCATTAAGGAGAGCAAGTGTTCTACTTTAATAATTGATTACTGGTATAGTTTATACCTTTAGCTACCCTGATTATATACAGAGAACAAATTATGCTATTATTTTACATTTAGATACTGTGGAAAGTTTTTGAAAAGTAAGAATTGTATCCTGAATCTACCCAAGGTGGCTATGAAGATATGGCCTCAGGACATAATTGTGTTTTTCAGCCATTCCATATAAATATTATCTGGAGATTTTTGCTCAGTGGAGTGTATTCTTCCATCTTATTTTGCATTAGGAAATTGTGTCCTATAGATGTTCCTCTAATTAGAGGGAAGACACAATTTTTTTTTTCTAAATAATGGTCTCCAATATAATTGCCTACGTCTTTCCATCTTAATATTGTGAACAGTATTTTAAACTGGTAGTATATAGCAAAGCAATAGTTAATAGTTAAATTTAAATATACACAGAAACCTCTGATTTCCCAGCTGCTTGAGGTTTGCTCAGCATGTGGATAAAACTTATAAACAATTGGTAGCAGCTATTTTCCTAAGGGCAGGCAACAATTCTGCTGTGTGTGAGCAGCTGCTGGCTTTGAAGAGTTTGGTTTTCACACATTTAATAGCAAAACTAATATTCGTTTATTAAAAATGTATTATTGCTTTGTTTGTTCTGTAAAATGACAGACACAAAACAAATACATCTTTACTTAGAATTTAGAATTTTACAAAAGACAATGGAATTGCTGCCTTGAGTTTCCTAAGTCAATATTGTTGTTTATTCTTGCCCAGAGGAAAATAGTGCTAAAATGTTGCTGTGTAGTTTATTTAAAAATTTGTATATGGGGGAGTGGTATGTTAAGATATTCATGCATACAGTCATAATTTCCATCTCAAAAATAATGTCATCAATAGATTTCATCTTGGCCCCTTGACACAGGGCTGAGTCCTTTAGTCACAGAATTATAAGCTCTTTGAGCTACAAGTTGCCTTAGGTATCCTCTGTGCATAATCTTATCATTTTAAAGATGAGGAAAATAAGAGATAGAGAATCTAAGTGATTTCCCTAGTACCCTACAGTAAGGCAATGATTGGTCTTGTGATTTCCTCACCTCTGGAAAGTTTTACCACTGAAGCAATCAATGGTAACAATTTTTCTGGCTGATACATAGGTAGGTGGTTCACTTAGCAATGGGCTAGGTATCAAAAAATCCATCCTATCTTAATTTAATAGGAAATAACTAAAATGTAATTTTATCTCTGACTAAAAATTTACCTGCCATACATGGACAGTGTCATTAGATATATGAAATATGACCCTAAAATGATGAAACCAATTTTTGATATTTCTTTCATTAATTCATCATTAATTCATTCAGTATATTTATTCATTGTATCATTTATGAAAGACATCATGCCAAATTCTAGAAGAGATTCAATATAAATAAGACAAGGTCCATGCCCTTAAGGAACTTACATTGTTATTAATGGTGACATGAATAAAAATACATATAACACAAACTAAGAGTTTGAAAAGTGAGTAAGAGCGGTATAACTGAAGTACTAAGAAATTTCAGGGAGAATCACTTCTTCATCAGGGAATTAGGAAAGACTTCATAGAGAAAGGTCACATTTCAGCTGGCCCTTGAAAGATGGGTCATATAACTTTGTATGGTGGGCAATTTTAGCAAAGGACCCAACTATAACAGGTCAATGTAGGGGGCATGACCCAAGGCAGGAAGGAAGGAAAATGTGTAATCTATTTGAGGAGCATCTAGGAGTTCAGTTGGACAGTATACATGATGCCAGTTATTGTTAGTCTATAGTTACCAGGCCACCAGTCTGCTAATATCTTCATTCTCTGAATCTTTTACTGGACTCCTTCTGAGCTCAAGCATTATTTGGAGGGTAGAATAGGGGTGTGCTGGTAAATGTTTAACAACTAGGATCTCCAGAAAACTATAAATGTCTGTGTATGCACACATTGAATCTGCAATATTTCAACTGAATCTGTAAACTTCCATAAGGCTAGATAATTAATAAAACAATAAATGAAGACCTGGTTTGTAGGCATTAAATTGTCAATGCTCACACTAAATACTTAACAATCTGCTTGGCAATTAGAGGTGGCTCCAGGATACCAGTGGAGTATAGTGACATAAGGTGGATTGGAGTCAGTTTGAGGAGGGTCATAATGCTAGATTAAAGTATTTTAACTTTATATGGTTGGCAGTAGGGAATCGTCGACAATTTTAGCAAAGCACCCTAACAGTGCATTCAGAAAATTAATCTAGCAGTGGTGTAAATAACATTTTAAGATCAGGGAGTGACTAGAGAGGCTGAGATAACAGTTAAGGATCTGTTAGGACACTTAAGGCAATAGTAAATGTTAATGAAAGTCTGAACTGAGGCACTGAAAATGGAATAAAAGAATAGGAACAAAACTCAAGCTTATAGTTAAAATAGATTATAACTCGCATTCATATGCTGTTTTCAGATTTGCAAAGCATGTGCCTCACAACAACACTGCAAGGTAGATAATGTGAATATTATTATTCCCATTTTGTAAATGAGGAAATGGAGTCTCTGACCAACTTAGCAATTTGTCCCTCATTGAATAGCAGGTAAGTCATTTATTAGGAGCTTACTGTTTGCCAGGCAGAGTGCAAAGTGTTAGGGATACAAAGAAAGGCAAAAACAGTTTCTGTCCTTATGGACCACACAATAGTCAGTTGGCCAATAAATATTTATTAAGTGCCTAATATGTGCCAGGTACTGTACTAATCAACAGGAGTGCAAATAGGAAAAAGAAAGACAGTACCTACCCTCAAGGATCTTTCAACCCAATTGGAAAGGGGGAGAGAAGGTTGATTGGAAAGATGATAGAGAAAGGAAGAGCATAATAGAGGGGGGAGAGAATAACTAAGAAGTGCAACTAGTTGGAAATTATGAGCTGCCCAACCACCCATTCAATGGAGGTTCTGGGAGGAGGTCTCCACCCCTCAAATCAGTGGAAGAGGTCCCAAGGGGAGAGGGTACTAATAAGATGTGAGTTCTAAGACTGATGTGATCTTGAAAGATGAAGAGATTCCTGGGGCATGATGAAGAATTCCAGAGGAGTGTAGCTGGGTTGGGAAAGCAAATAAGTGTTTGAGACAGGATTGAAAGTCAATACCAGAATTCTCTTTGGTGTACCACAACAGGATAAAATAAATGCTGTTCCTCCAACTAGTCCTCTTATGAGGCTATATACCTATTCCAAAGATTCTGGTATCACTTAAAATGAGGCAGATATGAATTTATCAATCAATTAACCAGGCACTGTACTAAGCCCTGGGGATAATTTAAAAATGAAATATTCCTTATTATTAAGGACCTTACATACAAGATGTACATATCTAAATATGTACAGAATGAATGAATGAATGAATGAATGAATGAATGAAAAAGCATTTTAAGTGCTTACTATCTGCCAAACACTGTGCTAAATGCTTGTGATATAAGCAGAAAAATCTGGACAGTTCCTACTTTTAAGAAAGTATTTAATGGATACAATATCATTTTGGGAGGCAGAGCATCAGGAAATTAATCAATAGCCAATCATCATTAAATGCCTACTAGGTGCTAGGCAGAAAGCACTTGTCAAGTTTTTTGTTTGTTTGGTTTTTGGGTTTTTCTTGGGGGGGGTTGTAATTAGGGTTAAGTGACTTGCCCAGGTCACATCAAGTGTTTGGTCTGAGGCCAGATTTGAACTCAGGTCCTCCTGACTTCAGAGCCAGTGCTTTATCCACTGCACCACCTAGCTTCCACTTTTGTCAAGTTTTTAAGGAAACCAATGATTCCAACAGGCAAAAGTTAGGAGAGAGAGCATCATAGTGGCCATGAGGAATGTCCAGCACAAAGGGGAGATGATCGATGTATCACATGTGAGAAGGAGCAAGAAAGGAAATATGTCTATACTATAGAATATATGGAGGGGAATAACACATAATACTAGAAAGATAGAAAGAAACCAAATTGCTTAAACCTTTAAGTGCTAGACACAGGAATTTCTATTTATAAAAATTCCATATTTAATATTTATATAAGTATTGGGTCAGTTTCATTCAAGAGTTCATAGAGAGTTACTTGCAGTGAGAGAACAAAATATGGTAAGATTTGAACTTCAGGAAAATTGCTTTGAAACTGCATGGTAAATGAATTGAAATGAGGAGAGATTTGAGTCAGGAAATTCACTTAGGAACTATTGCAATAGTCCAGGTAAGAGGTGAATGAAGAGGGCTTTAACTAGAAAGGCAACTGTGTGAGTGGAGAGAAGAGAACAGATGGAAGATGTATTTTGAACATAGAAATGACAATATTTGGCAGCTGACTACATATGCTAGGCAAGTGAGAGTGAGGAGTTGAGGATGACTCCAAAATTATGAAGCTTGATGAATGGGAGAATGGCTCTTCTGTACAACAAGCACACTTTCTTTCTGACAAAGGATGATTTAATCTACTTAAATCTCTGACCTTATTCACAAAAAATTGGTTCCAAGTGACTCCACAGTTTTTCCAAAACTTAAATCTACCCACCAAGGACAAAGAATGACCACCATTATATATAATAATCACCCATATTTGGCAATAGCTTTAAGGTTTATAAACTGCTTCCTTTACAACAGATATGTGAATTAACTTGTTCAACTTATTTTCTAGTTCAGGAAACTGAGACTCAAAGAGCTTTAATGGCTTTCACAGGGTCATACAAATAGCAAGTACCAAATGTAGGCCTCAAATTCAGATCTTCTGACTCCAAAACCACTGATCTTTGCATCATTCAAATGATATACCGTGGACTCTGAAGGCAAATATGGAGAATATCTAAAAAAGTTTTTGAGCAATGGAGAAATCATTGGGATAGGTATATAGCCATCCTAATAACTATTGTGAAGAGGACAACACTTCTGTGAATGTATAAATTCTAATTTAAAAAAAAATACTCTAATTAACAACATTGTATAGTGAAAATATTACTAAAGTAGGAAGTCAATAGATATATTACTATGAGCTTAATCAGCTATGTTACCATGGGTAAAACACAGAAATTCCCTGGATCTGAATTTCTTCATCTTTAAAAAGTGAAGAAGAGAGATTGTATTACAATCTAGCAATTAGATGAACTTTGAGGGGTTCTTTAGCTCTAAAATTCTGTTTCCTATAGCTTTCTAGCAATACTGTTCCCATGACCTCAATTCCATCTCATTTTTTAAAAAATTTTCAATTTTCTGTAGTGTCTGAAAATACTGGCCAAGTTCATTTGATTATCACTCACTCTTTTATTTCACTTATGCTTTAAAGACCTGGCTTAGGAAACCCTCAATGGATAATTAAGGAACAAAAATGTATAAATGAGAAGATCATTATCATATCTGCTATGTACATCTGAAAGTGGGGGGAGGTAGTGGTAGCACTGGTAATAGAACAAGGTCTAGTATTAAAAATGTTGGAAAACTTGCTTGTTTGGATATAAAAGGCACCAATAGTAAGAGTATCACTTCACTGGAACTAAATGGTAATCCATATTTGTGTTTTATCATAGCTTTAGATCTGGAAGAGGTCTTCTAGTCTAAACCTATAATTATAAGATGAGAAAATTGAATTCCAGAGAAATTAAGTAATTTACACAAGGTTATATAGCTAATAAATATCAGAGGCAAGATTCAAACTTAGGTCCAATGACTCCAAGGTCAGTATTCTTTCCAGTGCACCATATGTCAGTGTAGAGAACTCCCTCCAAAAATACTGACAACCCACCTGTAATTTATGATCAGTATGTTTCCTGACTCACTAAGAGACTATTGACTCATGGTTACATAGATAGTTGGTGTCAGAGGCAGGATTTGGACCTAGGTGTTCCTGACTCCAAGTCCAGGCCTTTATCAAGTGTAACCCCAATTCTTACTAACTGGACCTTTTGTAACTCAAAGCTGTCAAAATGAACTTCTTTACCTCCCTCCTCCGAGATAATAATAGTAAGAATTAATAATAATAATAATAACAAGTATATTGTGCTTACTGTATGCCAGCCACTGTGCAAAGTAATTTATAATTATTATTTTACCAGGTGCTGTCAATAACTGTGGGAGGTAGGTGCTATTATTATCCACATTTTGCAGACGAGGAAACTGAAACAGAGATTAAGTAATTTGTCCAGGGTCATATAACTAGCAAGGGTGGATCCCAGCCTTGTTTATTAAACTCACATTAAAGCTACAGAGAAAAAGAGAGAATTGGGGCTGGGGAAAGGAAGAATGGCCACACTTCCTGCACTCAGTAGTGTGGCCCTGACATGACACCCCCTGCATATATCCCTGGCACAACCACCAAAAGCAACAATAAGGTGAACAAAGTGGCAGTAAAATAGAACCTCTACTATATCCTTCTACGTGGTTATGTGGCCAATACACTGAGTTTTCTTTTTTTTATGAGAAAGTACATTTCCATATCTTTAAAGGATATTTTCATATACTTTATTATTTTTCTTAAGTTAATGTTACCCCAGAACTGAGTACATTCCATTTATGTTTCTCTAAATATTCACATATAATCCACATACAGATTACTTTTATGTTTATTCTGTTGACACTACTGTAGGGATGGAACAGTCATGGCCAAAATGGTGAAAGTACAGTTATCAATAAACAACAGAACAATTGCTGGCATGATGAGACTGGCTGTCACAGCATCAAGGATTCAAAGTAAAGTGAAAGGAAGGAAAAGCTAGACATTAGGTCAGCCTTTCATTTCAGTAAAGCAACATGGCTTTGGTGGTTTGGGGTCACTGTATATTTCCACTATATCCAGTTATATTCCTGGGCTTTCAAAGAGATCTCTAATAGGGCTTACACTAGCTTTCTCTAAAAGTATTTAACCTATATGTAGTTGGGTTTACATATATGTAGCTGCCCTGAGTTATCAGGACAAGAAGCAATGTTCTGGAGGCGGTCCACATTGCTTCTTCATCTTTGGGCTTAGACCATCCTGAAGACTTATAGGTAACTTCTGAGACTACTACAATTCCATAAGACATACCATCTTTCAAAGAGAACTAGATGTATGTGAAATTTATTTGTGGGTGAAGAAAGAAAAAATTCAGTATTATTAAAACATAGTATTCCAAAAACTGAGGGTTACAGGTTAACCTCAAAAAGGAAGTTGGTAGTACATCCTCATTTATAGACAGCATTTCCCCCTCTGCAGCAATCTTTATAGTTAAGAGCATAACAATAACAGCAACTGAATTATCACATGGGGCTACTTTCCAGATAACTTCTTTTGTGCTCTAACGTCTTAAGTAGTTCATAATTTACAACATTATTGTATGCCTAAATACATCACTAAAATTGTGTTTGAGATTTTTGAGACAATGGCATATTATTGTTTGTCTTTTTAGTATTCCGTGTCACTTAGTAGCTTGATAATGAAGATAGAAACAGAGCAGTGATTTTTGGGTGATGTGGTGTGTTCCCTTGAGCCAGAAGCCACAAAATAGCTCACTGAAAGGAGTTGTTTTCTCACTAGTATTTACCCAAAGAAAAAACAATACACCAGCAAAATAATACCCTTCAAACTTAGATTTCTTTGATTTTTCAAAAGTGTGAAGAACCTTTGGAATTAAAAACTGTAATAATGGTTTTGGTACTTAATACCATCCTCTTGGATATTGCTTTCGTCTCTGTGTTTAAGCTGGGCTTTCCAGGCTAGCTATTCAATGCCAGTTGATTGAGGAGACAGGAGTTTAGATAGCTACAGAATAAAGAAAAGAAAGGTTTTGTTGATAAGTAGAGATTGCATGTAATGGCATGAAATAAATGGTCAAATAAGAGACATGCAAACAGATATTTACAAGAATAGGCAAGCATCTGGAGAAGTGATTGAAATGACTTCAGCCACCCAGGGTTTTTTTTTCTTTTTTAATATTTCCCCCAATTACATGTCAAACAATTTTAGCATTCATTTTTATAATATTTTGAGTTTCAAATTTTTCTCCCTTCTTTCCCCTCCTCCCTTCTTCGAAAAATTTGATATAGTTGATGCATCTAGGCAACTTCATATAGTTTATAAATGTGCTATCGTGTAAAACATTTCCATATAAGCCACAGTTGTGAACGAAGAAACAGATGAAAAAGAATAAAGTAAGTAAAAAATACATACTTTGCTTTCCATTCAAAGTCCATCAGTTCTATATCTGGATGTGGATAGCATCTTCCTTTGTGAGTCCTTTGTACTTCTCTTGGATCATGGTGTTGCTGAGAGGAGCTGCGTCATTCATAGTTGGTCATCACACAAGGTTGCTGATACTGTGTACAATGTTTTCCTGGTTTTGGTCATTTCACTTTGTACAAGTTTCCCAGGCTTTTCTGAAATATACCTGTTCATCATTTCTTATTGTACAATAAGTATTCCATTATATTCATATACCAAAGCCTGCTCAGCCATTCTCCAAGTGACAGGCATCTCCTCAGTTTCCAATATTTTAACACCACACAAAGGGCTGTTCTAAATATTTTTGCACATATAGGTTCTTTTCCCTTTTTATGATCTCTTTCAGATACAGATCTAGTAGTGGTATTGTTGGAGCAAAGGGTATGCACAGTTTTATAGCACTTTGGGCATAGTTCCAAATTGCTCCCCATAACATTTGGATCAGTTCTCAACTCCACCAACAATGCATTAATGTCCAATTTTTCCATATCCTCTCCAACATTTATCATTTTCCTTTTTTTGTCACATTACCCAATCTAATTGGTATGAGGTAGTTTTCAAAGTTGTTATAATTTGCATGTCTCTAATCAAAAGTGATTTAGAGCACTTTTCATATGCCTATTTGATTTCTTCATCTGAAAACTGCCTGTTCATATCCTTTGACCATTTATTAATTAGAGGATGGCTTGTATTCTTATAAATTTGACTCAGTTCTCTATATATTTGAGAAATGATGCTTCTGGTTTAGGTATCAGCACTATATTTGTATCATAAAAGTTTGGTAGAACTCCTTTGACTATTTTTCCAAATAGTTTATATACCATTAGAATTAATCATTCTTCAAATGTTTGGTAGAATTAACTTGTGAATCCATCTGGCTCTAAGGATTTCTTCTTATGAAGTTCATTAATGGCTTGTTCAATTTCTGTTCCTAAGATGAGGTTATTTAGGCATTCTACTACTTCATAATACTAGCTCCTAGATTTATTAGCTCAATTTTCTTTTTGTTTGTTTGTTTTTTTACATTCAATCCTCACAATCTCACCATTGATTTTCAGGTTTTCCAATTTAGTGCTCAATTGGGGATTTTTAAATTTTTTTTTCTAGTTTTTTTTCTAGGTTTTTTTTTTGGTATGCCTAATTTATTGATTGGTTCTTATCCTATTTTGTTGATGTAAAAATTTCCCCTATTGGTTTGGCTACATACCCCCAAAATTTAGTACATTGTCTCATTGTTGTCACTTTTTTTAAATGAATTGATTGTTTCTATGATTTGTTCTTTGACCAACTTATTCCTTAGGATTAGATTATTTAGTTTCAAATTAATTTTTAATCTCTTTCCACTGCCCTTTTTGGATGTTATTTTTATTATATTATGATCTGAAAAGAATGCAGTTAATATTTTTACCTTTCTCCATTTATTTTGAGGTTTTTATTTCCTATTACATGGTCAATTTTTTGTAGGAGTCATGTGCTTCTGAGAAAAAAAATGTATATTCCTTTCTATTCCCATTCAGTTTTCTCCTAAGTCTGTCATATCTAACTTTTGTAATACTCTATTTACTTTGTTAGTTTCTTTTTTGTTTATTTTTTGGTTGGATTTATCAAATTTTGAGAGGGGATGCTTGAGGTCCTCAGTATCATTTTGATATTTCTTCCTATAACTTGACCTCTTTAAGAATTTGAATGCTATACCACTTGGTGCATACATGTTTAGTTTGATATTGCTTCATTGTCTATGGTACCTTTTAGCAAGATGTTGTTGCCTTCTTTATTTCTTTTAAGTATGTCTATTTTTGTTTTTACTTTGAGATCAGGATTACTACCCCTGTTTTTCTTTTTTAACTTCAGCTGAAGCATAAAAGATTTTTCTCCAGACCCTTGCCTTTACTCTGTGTCTCTCTGCTTTAAGTATATTTCTTTAAAGAACATATTGTGGCATTCCGGTTTTTGATCCACTCTGGTATCTGCTTCCTTTTTTATGGGAGAATTCATCCCATTCACACTCACAGTTATGATTACTAACTGTGTATTTCCCTCCATCCTAATTTTCACCTATTTGTCCTCTCTCTCCTTTCACCCTTTCCCTCCTCACCAGTGTTTTGCTTCTGTCTACCTCCTCCCCTCATCTGCCCTCCCTTCTGTCAGTCACCCTCTTCTTCTTTACTTAATCTCCCCTCCTATTTCTCTGTTCAGTAAGATAGATTTCTATATTCAGCTCACTATGTATATTAATCCCTTTTTAAGGCAATACTAATGAGAGTGAGTTCAAGTGATGCCCATTACCCACTGTCCCATTTCCCCCTCCACTATAATAAGTCTTCCCCGCCTCTTCATGTGAAATAATTTACCCCATTTTACCTTTCCCTTCTTCCTGTACACAGTGTACTCCTCTTTCTTATCCCTTAATTCTTTTTTAATGTCATTCCCTCAGATTCACCTTATACCTATACCTTCTGTCTATGTATATTCCTTCTAGCTGTACTATTAGTGGAAAAATTTTTAAGAATTACAAGTATCATCTTCCTATGTAGGAATGTAAACAGTTTAGCTCCAATGAATCTCATGTTTTCTTTCCTCTTTTTATCTGTTTATGCTTCTCTTTGGTCTTGATATTGGAGATCATTTTAATTCTGGTTTAATTCTGGTCTTCTCCTTACGAAATCTTGAAATCCTTCTATTTCATTGAATAACCATTTTTTCCCTTGATGTTTTATACTTAATTTCACTGGGTATGTGACTTCTTGTTTGTAGTCCTTGCTCTTTTGCCTTCCATAATATCATATTCAGTGACCCCTGATCTTTTTATGTTGCAGCTGAAAAGTCCTGTATAATCCTACTTGTTTGTTTTTTGCTTGCTTGTTTGTTTCTTTTGTTTTGTTTTTTGATGAAGTAATTAGGGTTAAGTGACTTGCCCAGGGTCTGTCCTGTGTAATCCTGATTGTGGCTCCCTGATGTTTGAATTGTTTCTTTCTGGCTCTGTGAAGTATTTTTTCCCTTGACCTAATAGTTCTGTAATTTAGTTATAATGTTCCTTGCAGTATTGTTTTTTTTTAATTTTATGATCTCTTTTTGAGGTGATTGATGGAGTCTTTCAATGCCTATTTTGCCCTCCAGTTCCAGGATATCAGGACAGTTTTCCTTGACAATTCCTTGAAAGATGCTATCCAGGTCTCCTCTTGATTTTGGCTTTTAAGAAGTGTAATGATTCTGTCATTGTCTCTCCTGGATCTATTTTCCAGGTCAGTTGTTTTTCCCATGAGGTATTTTACATTTTCTTCTATTTTTCTTCATTCTTTTGAATTTATTTGATAGATTCTTGATGTCTCATAGAGTCATTAGCTTCTACTTGTCCAATTCAAACTTTTAAGGAGTTGTATTCCTCAATTAGCTTTTGAATTTTCTTTTCTATTTGGCCAATTGTCATTTTTAAAGAGTTTTTTATCCCCCTTCAGTGGATTTTTATAGATCCTTTGACATTCAGTCAATTATACTTTTAAAGCAGTTGTTTTCTTTTAACAAGCTGTTAACTCTTTTTTTCATAAATCTCTTACAGCACTCTCATTTCTTTTCCCATTTTTTCTTCTACCTTTCTTATATGATTTTTTTTTTGGCTAGGCAGTGGGGTTAAGCAACTTGCCCAGGGTCACATAGTAAGTGTCAGTTATGTGTCAGAGGCTGGATTTGAACTCAGGTCCTCATGAATCAAGGGCTGGTGTTTTATCCACTGCACCACCTACCTGCTCCCTCTTATATGATTTTTAAACTCCTTTTTGAACTCTTCCATTAGTTCTTTCTGGGCTTGAGACCACTTCCCATTTTTCTTTGGGGATTTGCCCACAGGTGTTTTGACATTGTTGTCCTCTTCTTAGTTTCTGTCTTGATCTTCCCTATCACCCATAATAACTTTCTATGGTGATATTCTTTTTTTCTTTTCTGATATTTTTTGGCCTTTTTTCCTTTCTGCTGCACTGCGGGTGTGGCTGGTCCTGCTTCAGGCCATAGGGATCTGTCAATTTACCTGGTGGTGATCTGGGGTCCTAGTGGTGGGGTTTGGTATATCCTGAGGCCAGTGTGGTGTTTCTGTGTTTCCCCAGGGACACAACGAAGAATGTGGAGGTCTAGTGGCTGGTGGTTGCCTGTTTGCCCAAGTTACACAGAAACATGCAGAGGTTCTTGGACCTAGAATCTGCCTGTTCACCTGATAAGGCTGAGGAATGTGAGGAGTCCGGATGTTAGTGTTTGCCTGCTCCATTACACTGGAGCTCTGTATCTACCACTGGTTTGCTGAGGTAGGGCTTACTGCTGATTTGCTTGGATGTGTCCTGTACTAGACTTCATTCCTTTTTAACTAAGTAGATGGACCTTTCCAGCTGATCTTCCAATTTACTTTGGCTCAAAGACTGTTTAACCCCATCTTTTTGCTGGTTCTGTTGTTTCAGGATTTGTTTTGGGGTTTTATGGTTATTCATAGGTAAAAATGATAGAATTATGATGACATGTTACTTACTCCGTCATCTTGGCTTCCAGAACCCTCTCCAAGGTTTTTTCTTAATCATACTTTACAGATGAAATGTACATTGACGTGTTAAACAGACTTAAGAAGAGAGTAAAGGAACTTTCTGAAAACCATTTTTGTGATTACAGTATGCCCTTAATTATACAGAGGAGCTTTGTTTCTCCTCTTTCACCCTCCTGCTATCTGCCTCAGGCTAGTTCACTGCTCATTAGCACCTTCTGCAAAGAGAAGGCAGGGGAAAAGAATGGAACAGAAACACAAATCAGTCAATTATGGTTCTCATTAGCAGCTCTGGCAAAAGTTTAAGGGAGGGGAGAAAGGACTTGAGAACTACTGGCTAAAGTGAGGTTTGGCGATTATCCATGGATGGCTCTGGTCCTTGTCATTCTAGTCCCCCATTACCAAAGTAATTGCAGGCTGGATGGATTATAACACATTTCCAGAGCACTTATTGCTGTATTTTCACAGCATAAGCAAAGCAGGAGGGTTGAGGTAATTATATAGATAATTCAGGAAAAGTTACCATAGTTGCTAACAAGCAACATAATTAACTTATATGAATTCTAACTCCTTTCAATTTCCCCTGCATCTCTCTGATGAAACTATTGGGCTTTGTCTAAATCACGTGGATAATGTCTGAACCCTCATTTTACCTCCACAGTGGAGACAAGGCCTACAAATGTTCATTAGTTATTCATCAGAAGTGTACTATGAGGTAGGTTATTAGTGTTATCATTATTCTAATTTGACACAGGAGGCTATAAGGACACAGAAAAACTAATTTCCCCTAGATCATACCCTCAGGGCCAATGACAAAACAAAGAACATTCAGACATAAGTTTCTTGTCCACTTTTCATTCTACTGAGTCATATTACTAGTTAACTCCAAAGCATTATTTATACTTTGAAGCATTTAATTCATTTAAGGTTTTAATCATTCAACTTTTACCTAATGGAATACTAACACAGTTACTTAGTCTTCCTACATCCTATGTATTTCACAGACATTTTCCATCCTCCCAAAAATGAGCCTCAAATGAACTAAATTGTATGTCACAGTTTAAAGCTGTGTATGCAAAGGTATTGTTTTAAAAGAAAACATATAATGTCATCATTATGATGATCTTTTTATTAAATATTTATCTCATAACTCTTGAGAGGATCATTGACATGCCCAAAGTAAAATAATTAAACAGTTGGACACATGGGCTGGTGATTAGTTTAAGCAGCATGCCTAAGGCAGAAACTCTTCCTAGGGAAATGTAGTCACAGAACAAGCCATGATCCAACAAAGAGAGTAAAGCAGATATCAAATTAGATCTGAAGCTAATGTTTTTTGGGAAGTCCAAAGTCCAAGGGAGCATAGGAGTGAAAGCTAGGGATAAGGTGGAAGTTTTAAGCTTAAGAAATAATGCAGAATAGGGTGTTAGTGAAACACATTAAGGATGTTAGTAAAATGTGGTTTCTCAGTCTTCTACTTGAAGTGTCACAGTTCTATAGAGGCAATAGGTGTTCCTATCTACTAGGCATTAGAATAGCTATAGTGAGGTGAAAGTGCTTTCTTTCCCCCTATTCTCCCTCCCTAGTGTTACTGTAGTCTTAGAAAACTAATAAGTGCTAAAAGAGGGACAAGAATTCAGGTCTTCTGACTCTGTATCTCCTCTTTTTTTTTTTAGATTCATTTATATATGACAACTTATATGTATCCCATTTGCTAGTTGGGACATCATAAAAGTGTCAGTAACCTAAATCGTCTTTTGTGCTACCTTGAACTGCAGAAAGATAATGTGTCACTATTATAATTGTCTCAAGAAGGAGTATAATCAGCTTAGATTCTTAAAATCTAGCCACTGCTCAGATTCTTCTACCCAATAGCTTACTAATTTTCAGACTCCATAAGAGTTTGTCCAATATGATGGATGTTCTAATAAACCTTGTCTTTGGCTGAAAGAAGGCTTGGGTCGAATTCTTTTGGCCATGACCTGTGTGTTGTGATTTTTGGGGTCCCAGCACCCCTAAACCCCTAAACTGAGAATTTTGGTAGCCCGTATGGGAAACTACCTAACCCCAAATTCTTCAGCTAAGACTGGAAGGTATGTAAGCTTCCTCCACCCATTTTCTTGCTCTGCAGTTGGGGTCACTCTCCAAGCACCAAGGCTTGAAAGTGCTTTTCAGGCAGACAGTTATGAGGCTGTCTCACACTCAGCCTGATGCTCTCAGGCTTTTGGTCCACTGGGTTGGTTCAAG
The DNA here is from genome assembly GCF_003287225.1 of Phascolarctos cinereus. Classification (NCBI taxonomy): domain Eukaryota; kingdom Metazoa; phylum Chordata; class Mammalia; order Diprotodontia; family Phascolarctidae; genus Phascolarctos; species Phascolarctos cinereus. The sequence continues at coordinate 396,169,274 of NW_027555958.1, read as the reverse complement.
GCAATGGACCTGGGTATACCTTCAGCAGCACAGAAGACAAGGACAGATGCCCTATCTGGAAGTGTATGCCCAATTCTGTCAGTTCTGTCAGCACTGTGGAATTGGGAAAAACTGCAGTTGCTTTTTGGTTCCTTGAGGCTTACTTACTCCCTTCCCTCTACACCCCTGAATCCTTTTGCAGGGAGGTTACAGGGAAAAGTTAGAACAGCTAAAAATATCTTGGGAGATTCTGGAGGTTTTGTGATTGCTCATTAAGGAGTTTTGAAACTCCTCTTTACAACCCTGGTCATTCCTTTCTCCCATTCCCTTCCCTTGAGTCAAGAGGGTATCTGCTAACATAAGAGAAGAGAGTTTCACCCTTTCCCCCTCACCTTTGATTTTGCCCTCTCCCACCTGGGGAAAGGAAGGAGAGTGAGGGGCAGCAGCTACAGTGTGGGCCCCACTGGCAATGGCCTTAGGCTGTAGGGCAACCTTTGCCTGGAAGCATTACCCCGGTTCAGCACATCCTGCTCAAGGCAAAGAAGTCTTTTAAAGTTGTAGTTTTAACTGTTAATGATAAGATGTTGATTCTCTGTGAAAAGTAATTTAACAAAATTTAAGTCACCTGATTGGTAACAGGTTTGTTTCAAGTTTCAGATTGGTGAACTTTTTGTATCAGTTACATCAAGCAACTTTTCAAAATTTGGTTACCACTAAACTAATTTGACTATTGTTGATTATTGTTTTAATGTGTAAACTAGCCAAAAAGCTTGTTTGGGTTATGGCTTGCTAAGAATTTGCAAGTATATAGAAATCTCTAATGATTAACTTTTTACACTAGGGCAATTTAAGTTTGAGATGTAAATCCGGGAAAAGATTTTCCTAAGCTGTGATTAGTGAAACTTGCTGTGTGAGGTAAAAACTCATAGGAGTTGTCTGATGGATCATAATAATCCACTGATAATCAATAATCCATCATCTGAGAGAAATGCCACAAGCTACTCAGAGAATGTGATGATGGTGGGAAGTCAGATTGGGGAAAGCTGAGAGGATAATTTTAGCCTCAGTCCAAGATGGGAGCCTCCTGGCTCAGTTTCCCCATTATGTTCCTTTGAAAAGGAATGTTAGCCACCTGGCTGTTCCTGAGTCTGGCTATGAGGTGGATTTGATATTGCATGGTTGGAAAACTGAATTATCTGAATCCCAACAGAGCTAAGGATGTTTTATCCCTCTCTGACATGACAACTTAGGAGTACGATTCTCAGAGTCACCTGCTCCTAGTTCACTTCATATGCAGGAAGAATTAGTTTGATTAGAGAGGTGCTTTGTTTAATGCAACTTTCACGGGAGAGGAAAGATATATACATATATATATATATATATATATATATATATATATATATATATATATATATATATATATATATTTTACCAAGGGAAAATGGAAAAAAAAAACTTGAGCATTGTGTGCATCAATCTAGAGTTCTTCCCAGTTCTCAGTGGCTCACAAATATGTTCCCTCAGTAGTAATTTCCAAAGTCTCCTTAATTCTTCAAAGAAATGAAATGCTGCTTTAAAAATATTCACTGCACAGATATTTCTTCCAATAACCATAATCCTCTCCACATTAACATTTATGTGATGCTTTAAGGTTTGCAAAGTGCTTATCATAATTACCTCATTTGATTCTCAAAAAGCATTAGGAGAGAGCTGCTATTATTATCCCTGTTTCATAGTTGAGGAAATTTAGAAGACAGATTTAAGTGACTTGTCCAAGATGATATTGCTAGTAAATGTGTAAGGCAGGATTTTTATTCAGATTTTCCATCTCCAGGTCCAGCAATCTGTCCACTGCCATATAGTGTCCTTTCTAATAAAATATAATTCATGCACACAACAATAACAACAAAAATAAGATAGATAGATAGATAGGTAGATAGATAGATAGATAGATAGATAGATAGATAGATAGATAGATAGATAGATAATATTTAACAGTTTTGAGTGGCTTGTGTTGATTTCAAAGTAAGAAGGGAAATTCAAATTTTCAAGGAAGATATAGAAAGGTCATTAATAAGGAACAAGTCCTATATGCACTTTTGAACAAGTGCTAAGGGGGTTTTAAATATGTCTAGGTGCTCTCTCTTCTATAGACCAAGGCACAAACCCGTTTTAGTAAACAATTTTCACAAATTTCTGTAAAGTAATGCATTCATCACTTTCTTTGCCTTTCTAATCCCCAATATACAATCTCGAAGACTATAAATACAATAATTTTCATAATTAAGAATTTTGGCAAATTTATAGTACTGCTTGTGCTCTACACTCAATAAGTGCTTAGAAATATTTGTTTGTTGGATTAGGTTCTTAAATTTGGCATTAATACATATCTTGTGTTAATCTTTGAACTTATTTATTTGTGGTTTTGATGAATTGATTTTTGGTTCTTTTACTATTTTGTACCTCAAATTCATCCAGTTTATATAGCTAAAACCACTTAAGCATTTGACTCACTGTGAATTATAAATTTTTGACTTCAGTCCAGGCACTAGAGAAGGGGTTGCTTGAATTTTCAAATAATCATTTATTTCACCATTCTATAAGGAAAGCAAAAGAAAGATCCTGCCAAATATATAGATGGCTCACAGATTCTCCTTCAATAACAGCAAATAAAGGCTTTGTTAGATTTATTATGATTCCAAAGGTAATCAAGACACATCATTTTATTGTAGAGTTCATGGCTATTCCATATTATAATACTAATAATAACTATGCAAAAATATCACCATGAAGATTATTTTTTAGCTTATGTGTCAATGTTTATTGTAGAAGATGAGAAGGTAGAAAATTCTACCCCAAATCAGTAAGATGCTTTAAATTAAATCAACCAATACTTTAATACTCAGTGACTTTAATTGTAAAGGAGAACATAAGGGAGAATGGTGAAAAATATATGTTGAAGAAAGTAATGAAGAAAGTATTGAGACTACCTAGATATCTAATTCCTGTGTAATTTTCAAGAAGAAATTAGGGAGTCACTGGAGATGGTAAACACCAAATAAAAAAACAAACACAAAATTCTATTTTAAAAGAAAAGAAAGTACTTGGATGTTAATTTGAGATTTATTACTAAATCAATAAGACCACTCATTTGTTAGATAAAAGATCAAAATCAGAACAATAAAAATGAGCAGATATGAAATCTAATTGAGGAGATTCCAACTTGATCTATTTAAACAAGGCCTTGAAAAAAAAGTTAATTAACAGATATCAACCCAGAGCATCATCATTTTCTAATATAGTTCCACAAATGATCATCAGTTATCACAAGAAAGAGATCAGCATAACCTAAAATTGACTCAGCCAACAAATATTTAATCTACTTGTCAAGCAGAGAGAGATGGCAGTCATGAACAATACTTGTTTAAAATATATGCTCATTTGTAAAATCTTAGAGAGAAGGATGATAGAAGGTATTTTCTAACAAAATCATGAAAATCAGTTGAAGAAGGAATTAAAGGAAAGGAACAAGGAGTGAAAACTTAGGGAAAGGAGTAGGGTAAAGTCAAGAAAAGATCTCTGACAGAGAGCAAACAAGTTGTTTCACTTATAAGATCATAAGTATGAAGCAAATTCCTTCTCCTCTAGAACTTTTTTTTTTTAAATGAGGAAGTCAGAGGAAAAAGTAACCAATTACATGAAGAAATTATGGAGGGAGCTGCATGATTAATGATCATAATTCTAAATGGGATGATCTCATCCACAAAGCAGAACAGGGTGTAAGAATGGATTAGAAAGAAGAATACAACAGTTTCTATAAGACAACAGTCTTTATAAGAAATGAACCTGAAACAGAAATTCACAAAGAGTTGAAATGAGAGCCTGGAACAAAATTTATTATGCTTCAGTCAAACTCAAAAAAGCAGAAGTAGCAATTATGATGTAGATAAAGTTACAAGACTTCTAGGTGTTACAGTGGATAAAGTGCTGGGCCTGAAATAAAAATCTAATTACAAATGTAGCATCAGATAATGAATAAATAAACATTTATTAAATGTCTACTATGTTCCAGGCACTATGCTAAGTTCTAGGGATACAAAATAAAATAAAATAAAAATACAATTCCTGTCCCTGAGGCGCTTAAAATTTAAGGGAGAAAAAAACATAAAAACAAAGATACAGAAAACAATCTGTATCTACAAACAAGCTATAGAGTATGGGATTTTAGTTGGCACTTACTAGCTGTGTGGCCCTGAGCAACTCACATGGCCTCTGTCTGCCTCAGTTTCCTCAACTGTCAAATGGGAAAAAATTTAGCACCTTCCTTAAAGAGTTGTTGTGAAGATCAAATGAGACAATTTTTGTAAAGCATGCATCTCTGTAGTTGGCACATAAAAGGCACTAAATAAATACTTATTCTTGTCTCATCCCTCCCTTATAACATAATCACAGTAAAAGAGATAATCATGGAAATTACATTATGCTTAAAGGCACTATAGATAATAAAACAACATCTATACTTAAACACATATGTACCTAATAGAATGGCATATCAGTAGTTAAAGGAAAATTTATCAAAGTGGAGAGAAAGTAACTGGGTCTATACAAATCTAATAAAATGATAAGAAAAAAGTTAAACCCCTAAATAGAATTTTTGAAAAATTAGAGATGATAGATCCCTAGCAATTACTGAATGAGAATAGAAAGGAACCTACATAGTTTTAACTGTACATGGATGGCACTTCTACAAAAATTACCCATGTATTGGGACATTAAAAATGCAGAAAATCAGAAATACTAAATACCTTATTTACAGATAACAATGTAACAATAAAAATTGAATTCAATAAAGAATGTTTAAAGTAAGAATTAAAAAAGTAAAGACTAATTAAATAATTCCTAAGAAATTCTGAAAGCTAAAAATAATATTAAAAAGTAAGAGGCAAAAGAATAAATTGATCAATGAAACAGAGCTTTAAAAAAACTAATAAAAATTTGCTTATCTTATTTAAAAATGTTATTAAGCTTGAAAAAGAACTCATAATAATTTTAGGAGAAATAAAGTAAATTATTAAATATTATTTTGCTTATGTTTATGCTAATAATAACTGATAATTTACAAGGAATTGATGAAGACTTGCAAAACTATAAACTACCCTGAGTTATAAAAGAAGAAATAACACAACATCAGAAAAATAAATTGCATAATTTATAAATGAACTTCTAAAGAAAAAACTCCAAAGCCAGATGGATTTTCAAGTAAATTCTATTAAATATTTAAAATGATGAACAAAGTAATAGAAATAGAATGCACTTCTAATCTCTTTCTAAGATTCAAATTTGGTCTTGACACTTAAACTATGGAGAGATAAAGCAGAGAAAGAAAACTAATGACCAGTATCCCTAAGAAATATTGATGATTTTAAAAAATAAACTAGTAGTAAATAATTAATAAAAGTAATAGTAGTAGTAGTAATAGCAGCAGCAGTAGTAGCAGTAGCAGCAGTAGTAGAAGTAGTAGTACTAGTACTAGTTCATGGAGTCCATTGACACAGTGTCAAAAAATCTGTATTCTAGCCAAATTTGCCTATGAGCTGTTCTTAGTAATAATATTCTATTTCCTTCCTTCAGGCTTTTGCATAGGCTAGCTTATACGGTTATAACATTCTCCCTCCTCACCTCTACTTCTGGTGATCTCTATCTTCCTTCAAGATTAAGCTTAGATGTCACCTCCCAAATCAGGTCTTTCCCTATCCCAATAATAGTAAGTGCTGTTTCTTCATGCCACAGACATTAATGTGTATTTCCTTTAGTATATATTTTGTATTTACTTATCAGTGTACGTGTTGTTCTCCTCTTCCTTTTTGTAGAATGTAAGCTACTTGAAGGCAGGAACTATTTTATTATTTTTTTCTATCTTTTGTGCTCAATAAATGAATGTTAAATTGATAAATCAATAGAGGAAGGACCTCGACTTGTTGCATTGACTGCTTGAAGTATTTTCTAGAGCATATGGACAAGATTCACATGGGATGGTGTGATAGGCTGGTACCTGCAATGTTAGAGAGGTTGCCCACACTAATGAAATCTCAGATGCATCAAAATATCAAAGTAAAACTAATGAATTTTATCAGCATCCTGAGTTCAAATTTGGCATAATGTCTAAGTAGAAAAATCAATGAGTCAATTCCTTAAAACTGTGAAATGAAAATGGCAGATTTTTAACAACTCCTCTCTGTTTTTGGAAATGATCATTAATTTTAGCACTTAGTACTAGTGCCTAACACATAGTAGGCATTTAATAAACGCTTATTGATTGATTGGATATCATTGTTTTCTATGTTGGTGATAGTTTTCCACAAGATGGGAGAGATAAGGCTTAGAAATTAGTATACTTAAAATTTCCCAGAAAGTTTTTTCCCAGAAAATTTCCCAGAAAGAGCTCACCCTGTATCCATATGGAGCCAGAGTTTTGTTGCTTTTAAATTACTTTATCATTGTTTCTACTCCTATTACCACAGGAGCCAGTAAGTTTTCTGCTCCAGCTTCTGAAAGCTTAGGAAGATGTGAATTAATCAAAAATTGGCAGTTCCTCACTTGATGAACTTTCAGGGGAGTTTTGTTCTATATCTAGTGTTTGATAATATTTGAAAACAGCAGCTGTTAACTTTTTTTGCTTTGTTTGCTGCTTTGTTGAGTTTGGGGTGTTGGATCTTTGTCACAATGCTTGAGGCTTGATGTTTTCTTCATTGAAAGGCCAACAGCTGGCTCTCTTTCTGACTATTTTCCCAACTTGTTTTTTTAAAGTATCTTCAAGCACTGAATTTTAAAAGAAAATGTGCAATAACACAAACCTAAAATCATACAATATTTATACATGTGAAACAGAGTATTAGGATGCTTTTAAGGTTTGCTATATATGTATAATTCACTGAAAATCTTATGTTGAATAATGACAAATATTGACCTAAAATCATTTAATAGATGGGGATTATACATACTTATTTAATATCAAAACAGAATATTTGGAATGATATAAAATATTTCTTTATTTAAAAACATTATGTAGTTAAGTTGTAAAATATACAGTTACTCTTCCTCTTGGAGCTTCAAAACTCTAGCAATAAATCACTTTAAATTGCAAATGTCTGGGTTATGTGACGTAAATAAGCATTCTTCAGTCTGTCTTTTCAACCTTAATTCACAGACATGAAGTCTAACACCTTTAAGAAAAATGCAAAGATTATTGATAGCCATGTTCCTTTTCTTGGATTAGAATAAATGGACTCAATTAAGTGGAAATGAAAATCACAGCAACAACAGAGAGGAATAAACCTTACATTTAAAAAAAAACATTACATATCAAATGCCATTGTTTTCTATGTTGGTAGTAGTTTTGCACAAGATGTGAGAGATAATATTTGAAAGCAAATTTAATCGAATTTCCTAGAACCAGAGTTTTGTTGCTTTTAAGCTGCTTGATCATTGTTTCTACTTAAAGGGATTTAGCAGAACCTACATCAAACCACTTGAGTACTTATGCAAAATCAACCACCACAGATAAATTTGGCAAAAACATGTAACTTCTCCAAAATGATGTGAAACTATCTTACAAGTTTTGCTCTGGGGATTGAAAACATCAGATGAAGATCAATGGAAAACTTCTTATGCATTTTATTTTCATAGATAATTGTGTTGTATTTACACAGTCCTAGAGCTCCAAAAATGTTCTAACGTTGACCATGTTACAATAGCCCCTCAACTTAGAAATTAACCTTAAGAAAATATAATCATCTCAGGCAATACAGTATTGTGCATGGCAATGACTCATTAATTAAGAAATCATCAAAATATATGAATATTTTTTGTTCATCCCATCATGCATGAAATAGATTAAAGAGTACATAAAACTTTGTGACCTAGTTTTGTTTCAGCTATACTTTTACAAAGTGGAAAAAGTTATAAGAATCCCATAAAGGTCAAAGAAGAAATATTCTATGTCAAAATGATGTGTGTATTTAAATGGCAGTCCAAATTGAAGAGCAAGGGAAAGAGGCTTTCAGTCACTCATAAGATAATTGAAAGAGAATGTTAGGGGGGCAGGTAGGTGGTGCAGTGGATAGAGCACTGGCCCTGAAGTGAGGAGGACCTGAGTTCAAATCCGGCCTCAGACCAAACACTTCACACTTACTAGCTGTGTGACCCTGGGCAAGTCACTTAACCCCAATTGCCTAAAAGAGAGAGAGAGAGAGAGAGAGAGAGAGAGAGAGAGAGAGAGAGAGAGAGAGAGAGAATGTTTAGAAGCTTCATATGAAATTGCCAGAAAAATAAAGAGGTCTGAAGAATGTTTGGGGTGGCCAATGTCCATAAGGTGGTTTAATAGATCATGGACTCCTGAATAGTTCATATAATAAGGATGACAAATAGTACATTGCCCGATATGCTGGTTCAATCCTACTTGACTATATTAAAGAGGATAAAAATAATGACAATGGGTAATAGTCTCAATGTTTGTTCACACTTTGAAATTCACACTTTGAAATTCCAAGTACAATATATATTGGTTATTTAGTTAATTATACTCTCATGATATCAAATGAAGCAGTAAATCATCTTAAGTTCAAGATTCAATTCATATATACACCACAAGGAGAAAAGTGTTCTTGATCATAAAGGATACTGGTACAGTGGCTATAGTCATATTCTGTGTAAACCAACAATACAAAGAAAAACAAGGCAAAGTAATTGTATAGATAGCTACTCTATCTAAACATATTAATGATCTCAACTTCAAAATCTGATGATCTTTTCTCGGTCCTCCTCCTATTCAACCCATATGCTACATTTGATAGCATTGGCTACCATTTCCTCTTGCATATTTCCTGCTTTCTAAGTTTTCATTACCCTGTTCTCTCTTCTAACTATCTGACCACTCCTCCATTTCCTTTGCTGGATCATCATTTCTTTTAAACCCAGTAACTGTGAGGATCCCTCAAGGTTCTGTCTTGCTCTCTACATTCTCTCTCCCAGTAATCTAAGTTCACTTCAGTTCAATTATCATTTCTATACAGATATTTCACCCAACAAAGGATATATAATATGTGTTTGTGTGTGTGTGTGTGTGTGTGTGTGTGTGTGTGCGCGTGGTCTCTCCCATTAGCTTGCATCACCTATTGGACATTCAGTTTTGGAGATTTATCAAACTTAGAATGTGTAGAAGAGAGCTCATCTTCTTTGCCTCCCCAAAATTTTACTTCTTCCAAACTTCCCTATTTCTGTAAATGGAACCACCAACCTTTCATTCTCCCAGGATCATAACATAAGTATCATTATCAATTCCTCTTTCTCCCTCACCCCACACATCCAAACAATTTCCATTATCTTATAGTTCTGCCTCCAAAACATTCCCTTTCTGTACTCACACAGCTATTATTTAGGTTTAAGGGTGCTGGGACCCCAAAATGGTCTTGCCCAAAAGAATTCGATCCAAACCTTCTTTCAGCCAAAGACAAGGTTTATTAAAATATCTGTCATATTGGGCAGACTCTTAAGGAGTCTGAATGTTAGTGAGCTATTGGCTAGATTCTAAGAATCTAAGCAGTGGCTAGATTTTAGGAATCTGAGCATCTTAATGGAGACAAGATGGACCTTCTATACAGAAAGACTGTGGGAGGGATCTAGGAGTGGCCAAGTTTGGAGTGACTGGAGGAGGGGTCTAAGGAAGATCTGAATAGGAGTGGCCAGAAATCTGGGGTGCACAAGACTCCTGGGACCTGGACAATGGAGCCTAGCTAGGATTAAGTGTGGGAAACGGCCAGGGCCACAAGGAATGTTGGGCTAGGTTATGGGTAACAGAATTGGGAGATTCGGTGTAGCCATAAAGAAAGGCCAGTTGATGAGATTATAGCTTCAGGTAAACACCAGAAATTTGGCCATGCGGGAAAGTCCAGGGTTTTTCCTTTTTGGGAATTAGTTCCCATCCTCATCACTATCATCATGATTTAGGGCTTCATCATCTCTCATCTCATCAACTATATTTGATGAAGTATCAACATCAGACATAAACACTTCAAATGTGGCTTAGCTCATGACTCCCTGGACTAATCCACCTCTGCTGAAGTGGCCCTTTTACATTTACATGCTCGTACACCTATGAACTTCTCTGAAATTGGTGAGTTCATCTCTATAACCTTTATTTGAGGAAGTGCCTACAATAGTTATGCCCACATTAAACCTAGCTCATCCCATGATCCCTTGGACTGCTATTCTACCTTGTCTCTCACAAAGGTAGCCCCTTGGGCTACTACCACCACTCCTATTCAGATCTCTTTTATGTGTTTTATTCTCTCATTAGAATGTAAACTTCTTGAAGGCAGGGCACTGTCTATCTTTTTGCATTTATTTGTATTCCCAGTGCTTAGCATAGAGCCAGCAAATAATAAGCACTTTTGCTCACTTATCACTCATTCATTTTATCTCTATCACACTAATAATTTTAGTTATTTCTAATTTGATGAGAATTTTCTATTATTTTTCATGACACATAAAGAGCTACTATAAATATTTTTGTACATATGGGCTGTTGTGCTCTTTCTTTGATCTATCTGGGGTCTATATCTAGTAGTGGTATAGCTAGGTCAAAGAGTTCACACAGTTTAATAACTGAAACTATAACCTTCATATATCTTATAACACAATAGTATTCTATCATGTTAATAGTTTCAGGGGCATAATTCCAAATTGCTTTCAAGAATGGCTGGATCGTTCATAATTCTACCAATAGTGTATTAATCTGTCTTATTTTCTCATAGCCCACCCAGTATTTGTCATTTTCTTTTTTTGGTCAACTTTGCCATTCTTGTCAATGTGAGATGTCACATCAGAGTGTTTTAATATTTATCTATTTATTGGGGATTCAGTATTTTTTTTTCATAAGGCCATTGATAGCTTGGATTTCTTCCTCTGAAGATTGTCAAATCATATTCCTTGACAACTTATCAATTGTAGACTGGATCTCATAACTAAAAATTAGTTCCTGATATATCTTAGAAATAAAACCTCTGTCAAAGTTTTTTTTTTGCCAAAAAATATTCTGCTTTTGACCACTGCCTCCTTCAGTCCCTTCCCCCTTTTATTATCCCTTTCCCTTTTCTTCCCTTTTATTCTTATTGCTGCTTCCCTCCCTTCTTTCCCCCCTCCCTTTTCTTTCCCCCTCTCCCTTTTCTTTCCCCCCTCCCTTTTCTTTCCCCTTTTTCCTCCTACTGCCTATAGGGCAAGTTAGATTTCTATACTTAACTGATTATGTTATGCCCTTCTTGAGCCTAATCTGATGAGAGTAAGGTTCAAACAGTTCTCCCCCCCTTTCCCTCTGCTGTAATAGGATTTTGTGACTTTTCCTATAATGTAATTTACCCTTGTCTGCCTCCTCCTTTCTCAGTACTTTTCTAAGATCAGATTGATCCACTTATTTGGATCCATTTAAACTTGATTAGATTTTTTTTATCATTACATCAAAGTCAACTAATATCCACCCTCTTTATGTATACTCCTTTAACAAGGTGTAATAACAATACAGTTCTCAAGGGTTGCAAGTCTCATATTCCCTTGTAGGGTTTAAACAGCCCCCCCCCTTATTAACAACATATTGTATCTTCTGTCCCATTTACCTTTTTAAGTCCTTCTTGAGTCCTGTACTTGAAGATCAAATTTTTTGTTGAGCTCTGGTCTTTTTATCAGGAAAGTTTGGAAGTCTCCTATTTCATTGAATATCCACCTCCTCCCTTGAAAAATGATGCTCATTTTTGCTGGGTAATTGATCCTTGGCTGCATTCCAAGCTCCTTTGCCTTGGAATATCATGTTCCATGCCCTGGTCTTTTAATGTAGAAGCTGCAAGGTCCTGTGTAATCCTGACTGTGGTTCCATGATATTTAAATTTCTTTCTGGCTGCTTGCAGCACCTTCTCTTTCATCTGGTAATTTTGGAATTTTGCTATTATATTTCTTGGCATTGTCAATTTGGGATCTCTTTCAGGTGGTGATGTGGATTCTTTCTATGGTTATTTTCCCTTCTGGTTCTAGGACTTCTGGGCAGTTTTCCTTTATGATTTCCTGAAAGATACTGTCCAGGCTCTTTTTTTCATCATGATTTTCAGGTAGTCCAATAATTTTTAAATTGTCTCTCCTGAGTCGATTTTCCAGGTGGTTGTTTTACTGATGAGGTATTTTACATTTTCATCTATTTTTTCATTTTTTTGTTTCTGTTTGACTGATTCTTGCTCTCTCATAGAGACATTAGTTTCCATTTGTCCAATTCTAGTTTTTAACAGATTGTTTTCTTCTGTTAGTTTTTGTACTTCCTTCTTCAACTGGCCAATTGTGTTTTTTAGGGACTTGTTTTCTTCAGTGTATTTTTTTTCCAATTGGCCAATTGTATTTTTGAAGGACTCTTTTACCTCTCTCATTTGACTATTAAAATCCTTCTTGAGCTCTTCTAAGAAGGCTTTTTGGGCTTCAGACCAGTTCATATTCCCTTTTGTTGTTGCAGATGTGGGTTTGTTGACAATGTTGTCCTCTTCAGAATTTCTGTCTTGATCTTCACTCTTCTCATAATATGAGTCTATGGTACGTTTCTTTTTACTCATGGTGTTTCCTTATTCCCTGGCCTTTAAAGAGATTGAGCTCTCCTGCTGGGGAACAGAGGGTACTGACCCAAGCTTCTTGTGTTGGGAGCCTAGGTCTTGGTCACTGGCTTTGTTGCTGGGGCCTCTTATGGGAATTGGAGGCTGTAGGTTTCTGGCAGCTTACCTTGTTGGGCTGGAATCAGCAAGGCTGGAACTTTCAGGCAATTCTAGGTTGCCTGCTTTTCCTTTCCTTTAGCTTTCTTCAGCTCCTTTTAGATGGTGCTGCAGGTGTTTATCTGCCTGGGGCCCCCTGCAGTGTTGTCTCCCTCCTTTCTGCTAATGCACTGGGAGATTCCTTTGCGGTGGATTGCTGAGACTCCTGGTGGTTTTCTGAGCTGGTTTCCACCGGTTCCCCCACCCTCACTGAGGAACTCGGAGGTCCAGGTGTTGGTGTTTGCCTGCTCTACCAGCTGGGCTTCAGGATTTCTTCACAATTGGAGGCTTCCTACAACTCACCTGGTGTTGGGTTGGAATCGGCAAGACCGGGCTTTAGGAAGCCTTTAGGTTGTTTTGTTCACCTCCTTTCAGATGAATACTTATTTGCTTGGGGCCCCTTGTTTTTGCTTAGGCACTGGGAGACCCGTTTGCTGGGCTACTGCACTGCTGCTCCTTGTCTTTCTTCTAGTTCAGGTGTTCCAGGGTTTTTTTTTTTTCCTGGGCTGATATTTTCTGGGTTTGCAGAGGTTGATAGGGAGAGTGAGAGTGACTACCTTTTCACTCCGCCATCTTGGCTCCCGGAAGTGGAAGTCCCGCCAAAAAATATTCTGCAAAGAAAATTTGTTTCCCAATTTCCTGTGTCTTCTAATTTTAGTTGAATTATTTTTGCTTATGCACACAAACTTTTTAAATTTTATGTAATCAAAATTGCATATTTTACCTCCTATTAAATTCACTCTCTCTCTCTTTCTTGAGCATGAACTCCTCTCCATCCATAGATCCCACAGGTAATTTCTTCTATGCATCTCTAATTTATGATGTTACCCTTTGCATCTAAATCTTGTACCCATTTGAATCTTGTCTTTGTTTAACATAGTGTGAGATGTTGGTTTATACCTATTTACTCTCAGACTACTTTCCAGTTTTCATTATAGTTTTTGACAAATAGTAGGTTTTTGTCCTAATAGCTGGCATCATTGGCTTTATGAAATAAATTGTTTTTGTGCTTATTTGCTTGAGCATATTCTATCCTTAATCTGTTTCACTGATCAATCTATTTATTTCTTACCTAGCACCAAATTGTTTTGATGATGAACTCTTTGTAGTATAGGTTGAGATCTGGTACTTCTAGATCTCTTTTTCTTGCTCACTTGATTTTTATTAATTGTTTTGATATTCTTAACCTTTTTCCTCCAGATACTGACTTACTCTCAATAATATCATTACATAAACAAGATGGCTTACTTCTCCAGGAAGTTGGGAGACCAAAATGCATATGATAGAAAATAAAACAGGCTACATGACCTATTGGTGAAAGAGGAAATATATTGGAGTTGATGGGGTTGGAATCTAGACCCCAGAAAGGAAAAACCCTGGACTTTCCCACATGGCCAAGTCTCTAGCATTGGCCTGAGGCTATAATTCCATCAACTGGCCTTTCATTGTGGCTACACCCAATCTCCCAATTCTGTTACCATTAACCTAGCCTGGCCTTCCTTTGTTTTACCTCCCTATGTATGGCCCTAGGCCATTTCCTACCCTTAATCCTAACTAGGCTGCATTCTCCCTTGGCCACAGGTCCAGGTCCCAGCTTACTGGCCACTCCTAGGTCCCTCCCACAGTCTTTCTGTATATAAGGTCCACCTTGTCTCCATTAAGATGGTTAGATTCTTAAAATCTAGCCAATAGCTCACTAACATTCAGACTCCTTAAGATTCTGCCCAATATGACAGATGTCCTAATAAACCTTGTCTTTGGCTGAAAGAAGGCTTGGGTTGAATTATTTTGGGCAGGACCCACTTGTGATTTTAGGGTCCCAGAACCCCTAAACCCCTAAACCTCTTCAGAGTTATACAAAAGCCTTTAAAGAAATATTCAAAGTAACCTGAAGATTAAAAAAATGAGGCTTATGAGTTTTTCAATTATCAGTAACTGTTCTCTAAAATATTTTTAAGATTTAATATCTAAAATCACTTATTTAACTTTAGTTCATAACGTACTATTAGGCAAATGACTTTCATTTGGCTTTTAAAATTCTGTCTAAAATGTGCCATAGACTTTATTAGCTCAACCTCTATCATAACCATGCATTGTAAAAATCTAACAAGCTGCTATTTTAATTTGATAATACAAAGATTCCCTACTAATTCTTTCAAATAATTTCATTGTCATTAAACAAGTGACAGGGTGCTCTATATTTTCAGGGTTAGGGGTTTGCCCAGATTTTGTCACTAAATGAACATTATACACACACACACACACACACACACACATTGCAAAACATTATATTCCAGATACTAAGTAATTGCATGACCATATTGATAGAGAAAAAGATAATTTTATAGCACTCTGTCCAAGAAAATTAAAAAAAATCATATGAATTTCATTTTATTTAGAAAACACCACTATTTTCAGGTGCATTTGTGCAATAGATAGCACTCAGTTCTTTTCTTTCCATTGCATATCAGAGGTCTAATTGTCTCCTCTCTCAGGAGAAGAATTTCTTAATGAAAGTAATAGCCTGACAGATTGCCAATAGATTATCTACACAAAAGATCTTTGATCCTGCTGCCACAATACTTGATGTTTTCATCACTTATATTCCTCACATACCTGTTAAATGGCTCCAATTATGTTGACAGAAATATAAACAGATTATTTTATTTGTTCTGTTGCCTTTTTCAGATTTTTTTCCCCTTTAGAAAGTATGAAGTACCCATAATCTTGGCCATGGAAATGATTTCTGAAGTAATTTAGTTCTCCCTGTACTTGACCAAGAATCATTTCTCTAACAGTTCTTCCTAAATGACCATTCAGCTTCTGCCAAAATAATTTTAATGAAGTAAACCCTGATATATCTTCAGGCAGCCTATTCCACTTTTAGAGAGTGAATTGTTAGGAAAGAAAACCTTTCTGTAAAGTTTATGCATTTCTCCTAGTCCTATCCTCTGGGAAAAGCAAAACAAGTTAAATCCCTCTACCATATAACAGTTGTTCAAAAAATTGAAGACTCTCCCTGTCATAATCTCTTCTCCAGGCTGAACATCCTTAGTTCTTTTAAGTAACCTTCATAAGGCATTTTATTCAATCTTATCACCACTCTTAGTATAACAAGAGACTGGCTAGTAAGAGCTCAACATGTGTAGTCTTTTCTACCTGGTACTGCAATGAGAAGAGGCCTGTGGAACCTGCTTCCAAAAATACATAATAGTAAACACAAAAGGGCCCTGTCCTCCACTTCGAAGCATGTGCTCATTTCTGTGACTGTTTCCTGTCTACTTACTGTATAGTAAAGAAAAGCATTTTCATTAGCTACCAAGCCAGAAATGAGTGTATATACACAAAATCCTCTGTCTCTCTGTTGGCTTTTGAGGGAAAAGGAAAAAGGATGGCTATAAGGCAACATCTCACCTTGCAGACTATTAATGCATGACCTTGGTATTTCTTCTGTCCCTGTTATTTTTAGTCTTTGTTGATCTTAGATGAAGGAGAACTGTACTGGAACAGTTTTGTGAGCTTTGAAATATCAGAGGAAACACTAGAGTTCTAGGAGTTGGAGTCTTTACAAGAATTAGCCAGCAGCTCAGCCTAGTGTGAGGCAGCCCTGAAGAACAACTTACTTGACTTAGTCTAGTAGTTAATTGGTCTGATAGCTAAGACAAGATACCAATGATTCATTCATTAGCTGTGCTGTACCTGGAAGCGAACTTGGTGGAAGGAATATTTTGTAGAAACCACTTTAAGTTTGAACTCATTCTTCCCAGGGACTGACATGTAGACAAGTGTGCCTCCATTCATGGAGAAGTTTCTTTAATTTGATGATGGCTCTATCTTTTTAGCGAATATCCCTTTGGAAACTAATTGATTATCAATAATATTAAGCAGATACTAACAGGTAAACTGATATTGGGGTAATAATCCCTGTTAAGTAATATTGAAGATATCAATTGGTCACCCTGATATTGGGGAAATATTATATAGTAATCACATAGGGAGAAAGATAGATACTAGATAGGCACTCAGAGCAATATTATTAGTAGAAGACACCCAAAACCCTTGGAATCATCACTAGCACCTTGAGGTGGAGATGTAGCCATCCTCGGAGACCTCTGACTTGTCAACATATGAGTAAGGCTAGTAATGTTTGGAACTGACACAATTCTCCAAAGAGATCTGAGCCAGGAGAAATATAATCTCTCTATTACGGCCCATGCCTCTTTTAATGTAGCTTTTTGACTGTTCTATTACACTGAATTTCTTGAATCCATGCCTTTTCCTGGCTGTTCCCTATGCCAGAAATGTTTTCCCTACTCCTTTCTACCTCTTAACTTCACTGGGTACTTTCAAGACTCAATTCAAATTTTACTTTTTTGCAAGAGGCCTTTCTGGCTTTTCATTACAGCTAGTGCCTTTATTCTAAGATTATCTCTCATTTACAGTGTATATATCTTGTATGTATATAGTTGTTTGACTATTCTCTCCCTCATTAGAATGTGATCTCCTTGATGGCAGTGACAGTATTTTTGCCTTTCTTTGGGTTGGCTGGGCTTAGCACAGTGCCTAACACCCAGCAATTTCTTGTTGATTGACTCGTCAGTTCTCTGGAATCATAGTTGATCATAAGCAAAGACAAACTAAATGATTTACCTAGGGTCCCAATGGCCAGAATGTGTAAGAGATAGCATTTGAATTCAGGTCTTCTTGATTTTTATCCACTTCTGTATTGTGCTTCTCTTCTTTAACACTAAGCACAATTAATTAATTATAGTTTGGATTTCAGATCTGTACAATTACATAATTGCCATAATAAGGAATTTAGAGAGTGCTTTAAATTTGCTCTCTGATCTGCTAGTTTGATAATTTGTTACAGTAATTCAGTAGAGTTAAACTAGGCTTGTAGGTATGTTAAAGGCTTTTTTTCACAGATCTATTACTACAACTTTTAAAATTATCATATGTCACATTTATCATTTAATAGACTCAGAAATCTCCAGGCCCATGCTGAACCACTTCAATGGGAAGAACATTTTGCACACATTTATACAACCATAAACAACATAACTAAAAATAATGATATATATGCACACATATATGCAAATGTATGTATGAATGTATATGTATATATACATATACATGTGTGTTCGTGTATGTTGTGTGTATGTGTGTGTGTGTGTGTGTGTGTGTGTGTGTATGACTGAATTTTGTTCAATAAACTCAGTTTATAGCCTTAACAAAATAACAAATAAATTGAGCTTATAAGGAAATGAGGAGGTGGGCATTACTTCCTGCTTCCACTTTGTAATTTCTCAAGTATGAAGTCTTTGAATTCTTTATTTGAGGATTAGAAAGCCTATTTAATTATGCTAAGTAAAACAAAAATGCTAGTGGCCATATACCATGGTTACTAAATTGCCTAGATTTTTTAGAGAATAAAATATGTTAAACGTTTTTCTTTTTAAATCCCTACCTAAGTTATGTTATAGTCTAGTCTATTGGCCAACTGAAAAGCCTGTTTGCACAGTTATGTCTTTGCAATTTAGCACCACAACTAAACATTCTTAATTCTATCCCTCAAATGGAAACAGATTGGCTTATCTGATTAAATTTAATAGACCTTTCTTTCCTTTAAAAAAAAGTTGGAGATATTGTCATAGAAGACAGTGGAAAGAAAATAAAATGGAACCTCTCCTAATAAAGTCTTTTTTATTTCAAAGAATAACTTTAGTTTAAGAGGTCTATTATAAGTGGAAATGAAATTTGCACATTCCATGGCATTGAAACAATTCATGATTTTCAGACTTTCTTTAGTAATAAAATTTCATTATATTTAGCTTTGTTAAAAGTAGAATCATCTGATCCAGAAACAGAAAATTGTACTGAAAAAGAATATTCACAAAAATATGCTTTATCACATTTAGCTGGTTATTTAGAAAATCTTGTGATTCATTTATTTTTGTATACTTGGTATCTAATTAATTTTCTTCTGGAATCATTTTTTTAAAACACAAAAAGGGCAGGAGCTTAATAGCAATTCTTCAACAACAAGATGGGCCACAGCTTCAATTTATATGATCAGGTTATCTCATAGTTCTTTATTACTCTTTTATTTCACTTTCTTTAACCATGACCTTTTTTATACATGTAAATCAATCTCTCTCTCTCTCTCTCTTCTCTCTCTCTCTCTCTCTCTCTCTCTCTCTCTCTGTCTCTCTCTCTCTGTCTTTCTCTCTCTCTTCCTCTCTCTTTTTCTTTCTTCCTCCTCCCCCATCTCTGTAGGTACAAGTGTATATGCAATCTATCTACAATTTACTGTATTTTTTTTTGCTGCTAAAGTACTGAATCCTTTTATTGCATATTTCCCACAATTAAAAATCATAATACCAAATTACCTCTATGTATTAAATAAGCAAAAATAAATCAAAAGTTGAATGCAAAACTTTAAAAATGAAACTGGAATATTAAAGGAATCAATAAAATGTCATTACTACATACTAAAGATTTTTATAATTTTGGGGAAAATCATTATAATCACTATCGTCACCATCATCTTTGCTTACATTTATAGTGTTTTACTTTATATCATGGGATCCTCATTACAACTCAGTGCCTAGTGTAGTAGAAATATTATTATCTTCATTTTTATAGGTTACAAAACTGAGGCACAAAGTTGGATCATTTGTACACAATAGCAAAACTAGTAATTAGTAGAATTGTGATTTAAACAAAAGCTTCTTTCTTCAAAGCTTGAGATAATATATGATACACAGCCTAATTATGGGACTGGAGCTGAAATATTAATACATATATAAGTTGTTTGTTTTTTCCTAATGAAGAAAAAGTCTAACCCACTGAAGTATTTACAAAAGTGACATTGGTGAGGAAGGTAGGCTTAAGCATAGGAATAGAAAACTCTTATTATAATTATGTCTTTAGAGGCCCCTATTGTTGTTCTTTAAAAGTGATTGAGTAGAAAATTTGTCTGGCTTTAATTAAGCAGGTTTTTGAAAATTGGTGACTTCAGAGAACTCCTTTTAAAGAATTACAAAAGTTAAGATTAGCTGGGTCATTCTAAATTCATCAAATATTTATTGACTATCCACAACGTATTGTATTCTGTGTAGGTGTATATGTGTTGTATTGTATTGTACATATTATGCAAGTTATGACAGTGAAAAAACTAAATAGATCACAATCCCTGGGCTCAGAGTACTGGAAATCTAATAGGGTAGATATGACAGGTGCACATATCACTAAAATCACAATGTGTTAAATCACGTTTCATTTGATCTGCAAAACAATCCTGTGAGTTAAGTACTATGGTTCTTTTCATTTTTACAGATTAGGAAACTGAGGCTACACAAGATTAAGTGACTTAGCAAGAGTCATCTAGGTAGAAAATATGTGAGGTAGCATTATACTTTGGAGCTTCCTGATTCCAAGTCTAGCACTCTGTCCCCTAAACCACCTAACTGCCCAATGCATTTAGAATTGGAAAGATCCTCAGGGGCCATCTTGTTCAACCACTTATAAATGAGGAAACTGAGTCTGGGAGAATTCCTTGTCTTTCTCATGGCTACTCATGCAATAAGGATCAGAGGCAGAGTTTAAATACAGATCATCTGACCTCAGGGGAGGCAATTTTTTCCCCTCACTATGTCATACTGACTCCTCTAAAGAAGAGTGCAGGAATCCTTTCTATCAGAAAATTAAGCCCATGTTTTCCTCATGACAGTTTGGGGTACTCACCATTGTGCTACAAGAAAGATGCCAAAATCCAAAGGGTAATCCTTCCTCCTGCCATGTACTATGTGAATTTCAAAGAGGGAGAGGTGCTTTTCATCTGAGGTAATAAAATATCATCAAGCAAGTAGGATCTGAATTGGGAAAAGAAGGAAAGAATTACAGAAAGGCAGTGGCACTCCCAATATATTCAGAAGTCACTCTAACATGAAGAAAAGGAAAGAAAAATTAATTACCTACTTTAAGGGATTCCATGACACATTTTCAGTGTAGTTTATGAATTATTTAGTTTGACAATGTATTGTTTTATGTTTAACAACTCAATACCATAAAAGTATTGATCTTACTTTAGAGGAGAAATCAATAGATATTGACTATTATCTGGATTCCCAAGAATCTTTCTGAATTACCAACAACTGTAGCAAGTATTTTGAAGCAAGTTGTGATTTACCACTGCCCCCTTCTGTCCCAGCACATTTTTCGTATAACACACAAAATATAAGACCATTATGGGAACAAGCTATGAAAATGGGCTGTTGCACAATATAAAACTACTGGTGATGCTTCCCTATACTCAATAACATATCACTTTCAATCAATATCCAATTACTTTTTATTATACTAGAAATCTAACTGTATTGATCAGTCTTACATCTCCTACTACTACCTAATTTTAAACCAAATAATAAACAGTAAAGTTAATAATAATTTTTATTCACCTAATAATTTTGTTTTTTCTAGATTCTTTGGTCAACAAGTCTATTTTTGCATGACTTCTCAGCATTAATACTATTGCCATTTAATTTTATTCTGTTCCCTAAACAATGTTTAATGGTGTACTCATCAAGAATGAAACAGAGAAATAAATTCACAAACCAATCTGTTTTTCAAGAGGCTAAAAGGCAGACTTGAACTTGATATCATCTTCAATAAATGAATCCGCAAGCAGCGCATTAAGTACGTGTTTTATGCAATTCAGAAATGAGTACTGAATAAAGTAAATACAGCATTTTGGGATTCTATGGGATTTGTTAATTTATTTTCTTCATGAACCATGTTTTCCTAAGGTTTTACATGTTATATGGCATGTAAATGAATATGATGCTCATGTTTCCATATTTAATATTTAACTAAATCATTTCTATACCATCAAGAATTCTATGTGTGTAATTTTTCTAATTAACTGGCAATTTTTTTATTCTACATTTTTATTACAATATTAAATATATCAATACTAAAATTAATCAAACAAAAATAATAAGAAATAGTTCTGTATTTCAATTCATAATACTTTTATAGTCATAAACACCTGACCATGTAGCATCTAGCTCTAATGCAATGTCAAATGAGGAATTCATCTCTGGAGGTCTTCGTTATACTACAGTACAAAAATAGCAGTCCTCTTCTCCATGTATCTTGTCTTACACCCCAGCACCAGGATGTGTCAGGGGTATCTGAGGCCAGGTTTGATCTCAGGTCCTCTTGACTCCTATCTGCCCCTAGGGACTCTGTAATCTTTTATGCATTCCTACCTGTGTGGGCATCTTCCATTTGTTTGACAAGTTTCAATTCCTCTCATCTCTCATTATCTTTTGACAGTAGTATGTTCCTTTGACACAGATTCTGTGTTAGTCAAATTAATTTGGGCTACTTTGTGTGATATGTAGGTCAGGAGGATGATGGGGAAAGCAAACACTTTCCTGGATGTATTGCTCTGGAAATTTTTTAAAACTATTTTTAAGATGAGAGAGAAAAAGAGAGAGAGGGGGGTGGAGATAGAGAAGTAAACAGGTGAGAGAGAGAGAGAGAGAGAGAGAGAGAGAGGAGAGAGAGAGAGAAGAATCTCTAATCTTGTTTCGCCTCTTTGGCCCTCCATGCTCTTTCTCTATTTTTATTCCAACATGTTATGGCATCTTGTGACTATGTGTCTTAGTTTCTTAATCTCAAAATGACTATGAGTTACCTATCTACTGGGATTGAGAGGGACTAAAGATTGCATAGATATCATCTGTTGATGCTGAACAGCTGATAAACATAATACTTGCCTTAATTCTCCAAAACATCAAAGAAATAAAATAGGGTTTTACTATTCTATGCTTGATTCCAACTGTCAAGGAAGAATAGATTGCTGACATAAAAATGATGGGAACCTTCAGATGAAGTGACAACCATAGCTTAGAGCTGGTGACATAAAAAGGGGATGTCATCGAATACACACCCTTCATGTTAAAAGAATCAATTCTAAAGAATTCAGAGAAATATTGGTAAGATCCTATGACCTAAGACCCAGCAGGGAAAGCTAGTCCAAGAATCATAGGATGCTTTTCAAAATTGAATTTCTGATAATAGAAATATAAATAATACCTATAAGGAAAAAGGTTAGGTGTCTAAGGAGAACAATATAGATACAGAAAACTCACTGATCAAGTAGAATTTTAAAAGACACATTAAGTGATTAAATTATCACCAGGTAACTGAACACGAACACTTAAATCTGGCACCTATAAGAATACTGTCATGCAAGGGGCAGCTAGGTGCCACAGAGGATAGAGAACCGGCCCTGAAGTCAGGAGTACCTGAGTTCAAATCTAGCCTCAGACCAAACACTTGACACTTACTAGCTGTGTGACCCTGGGCAAATCACTTAACCCCAATTGCCTAAAAAAAAAAAATACTGTCATGCATATCAAATCATAGAATTATTTGAGGCTGGTGATTTATATTAAGGACCACAAGGGTGGCCTCATTAGTTCTATTGGAGATAAAAGAAATATCAAAGGTGTGATAGGAATGCTTCATAACATATATGGGAAAATATGAGAAGATAATGGAGAAGGGAGAGCTTTTCAACTGTTGCTTTGCTTATATTTTCTTTACCAATGGTAACATTCATCCAACTAAAAAGCAAACGTGTGTTGATCAAAATCATGGACCCAAATATCAGTAAGCATATATTAAGGGAGCAACTAGCTGTCCAAAATGAGTTCATATGAGAAGACTCAAAGAAAATTCCTTTGAAAATACGAGAAAAAAAACTAGCAGTTGTAATTGCTCAGCCACTATGACTTTTGCAAAATCATGGGGGGCAAAATAGGTAACACAAGAATGGAGATAGGCAAATGTCCCAATTAACAAAAACAAATTAAAATTAAAAGTATACTTGCCAAACTATAGGAAGGACAACAATGTTGTTTTTGACAAAAGTTTTGAACATATCACTAAAGGAATAATTTATTAGAGTTGTAAAAGAGCAGCAATCATCACTAAGAGCCATGTAAGTATGACTTAATCAATAAAAAGTCATAGCATTCAATATACACTTCATTCTTTGATATCCTCACTAGATAAATATATCAGGGGAATTCATAATCACAGTATACCTCAATTCAGGGAGGAATTTAATGAAACCTCTCATACTGTATCCTTGTGGACAAAATACTAAGTTGGGGGCTAGATGACAATTAACAGGAATATATTTGGAACTCAGTGAAGTACTGGACCTAGAAAGTAATGATTAATGGACTAATTGCTCAAGTACAGGGGTGGCTGAACAACAGGTAATATGGAAAGATTTTGAACTCATACTGGATTGTAAGCTCAATCAATGAACTTTGTGACATGGTAGCTAAATCTTATGTAACCTTGACCATAACATTCTGAAAAAGAAAGCTGATGGTCATGTTGCAAATTTTGACTATTTTGTTCAGTTTAAGGTGCCATGTCTTTGGAAGGATATTGGAAAACTGGAGTACTGTCAGAGGAGTACAACTAGGATAATGACAAAATTAGAGATTTACAGTATAAATATTGGATGAAGGAAATGTGGATTTTTTTAGCCTGGAAAAGAAAAAAATTATATGGGAAAATGATGCCTCTCATCATATATTTGAATGGGTATCATGTGGAAAAGGACTAAATTTCTTCTACTTAATCCCAAAGGTCAAAGCAAGGAACAATGGGAAGTTGAGAACCAGTACATTTAAACATGATTTAAGGGAAAAGTACTTAATAATTAGAACCACAAGAAGGTAAGTGACTTCTATGTTCTTTGAAGTCTTGTACCAGGCAGAATGATCCTTTGTTAGGAATCTTGTAGAAGAGACTTTTTTTTTTACCTTGAATTGGAATAATTGACTTCTGAGACTGACTAAAACTAAGATTCTATAGTTCTGTATTGAGATACTTAGCTTTTACTTTCACATTTAAGCTGTTTTCCTGATTTCAATAATGGCACAAATAAACTGTGTACTTAACTAGTATTTATTTCTTTTTTTGTGTTATGGAGAAATAACTGAATTATTCCACCAATTATTTGACCATTTGTAGTTAGTTACATGAAGCCATTCTGTTTGTTTTAATGTTTTGCATCTTAATAAATATTTGATAAATTGAGATTTAATTCATGCTCTCATAAAATATATTCAGTCTATGTAAACAAATAACAATAGTGGTAATAGAATTACAAACCATCATTTTCAGTAGGAATATGTTTCCTAGACTCAAACTACCACTTTACACCTCCAAAATAAATTTAGGTAAAGGAAGAATTCTGGGAAAGTAAAAAAATAAAACTTATCTCTTATTTTCTCCTGAACTTATATAAATTCTAAGTACTGAGGCTTAAAGGAGTCCATCAATCCAATGTAATATTGAAAACAAGAATCCCTTCTACAAGATTCCTGATAAATAGACATTCTATCTCTGTTAGAAGACTTCCAATAATGGGCAACAGAAACCAAAAAAACAGAAAAAAGTTCTATGAATATTGACCACAGTATTATGGAATGAACTTTATACTTGAATAAAAAAAAACACCCTTGATTAATACCTCAATGCTAAAAATTATTCTGAATAACCTCAAATGAGTCCTTTAACTTTTCTTACTCTATTCCCTTATTTGCAAAAGGAATATAATAATGCTCCCATTACCTTCCTCACAGAGTTGATATAGGGTAATCATTTGTAAGCATAAATCACCACAGGAATTATTACTTATTGTTGTAACTTTGTAATAATATGGTAGTACTTATACCATCAATACGCCTTAAGGACAGTATGATAAAATAAAAAAGAAGATACCAGAGAAATTAGACAGGATATGATACACTTATGTTTTGCATCAAGTATGAAAGAGAGCCACATTCCAAGGTTAAAAAATTGATTCAAAAGTATTGAAGGTGAAAGTAGTAAGGGGAAGAAATTAAATCAGCGTCATTGTAACAGTCAGAAGATATGAGATGTCTCTAATTCAAAAAAAAATGTAATAGAAAAGTGAGTCATAACAAAAGCGATACGACTGAGAGACAGAGTTCCAAGATAGATATGCCAGGGAGGATGTTGAACCTCCCTTTCCACCAATATATTATTCATGAGAAATAACAACAAACACAATACCATATTTGAAGAAGGGATGAAGAGTCAGAATTCTGCCAAAAATTAACCCCTACAAATTTGACAAAGGTACTCATTACTGCTGTCAGATTTTGACGGACAGTGAATGTTCACAGCTGTGTTTAGGCACTAAACAAAGCCACATAATTTCATATTTAAACTTGTTAATTACCATGTGCAATTCGCAGGAGTGCTGATAGATCAAGGCCACTTGATTATGTCTTCAGTTCCTGTCTTCATAAATATTCAAAGCAGTGGCAGCAATAATTCTGCCACATGAGTTTAGCTTTTTCATTTCTTCTTATGCAATGGGTCACTATATTTAAAGAGATTTTATCTATCAGTCTGTAAGAAATTAATGCAGCTATTAATTTATTTCTAATATTTTAAAAGCTTTGTGTGATTTTTGTATTTAATCAATGATGTTAAGTAACCATAGAAATTGTATTTTGTAATCTGAAAAAGTTACTCAAATGAAATATTGGTTATCTAGTACCTTAAAATCTTCTGTAGACACAAAGCATTTCTTTTTTTCCTCTCTTTTCTAATCTTTTTTTTCTTTTCTTTTTTCTTTTTGGTAAAGCAATTGGAGTTAAGTGACTTGCTCAGAGTCACACAGCCGGTGAGTGTTATGTGTCTGAGGTCACATCTGAACTCAGGTCCTCCTGACTCCAGAGCTGGTACTCTATCCACTGTGCCACCTTGCTGTCCTGTAAAACATTTTTCTATATGAGCTATTAGTGCCTATTCTGCTGGTAAATTATATTCTAAGTACCTCTACAACATATCAGATTGCTTTGAAAATTATATAGAATTTATGTTCATTATGTACAAGGAATGGTTTATCCAATATATCTCTGTAATAGAAAACAATTTTGAAATAACACTAAATTAGTCTGTAAAGGATAGTCATTTGAGTAGTCATTTTTGCTTTTGTTTTGCTAGACTTTACTTTGAATTATTTATTTATTGATATTTACTGAATTTGGAATCAGAGCACTGGAGTTTAAATTCTACCTATCACTTACTAGCTATGTAACTTTGAAGTGCAAATTTAGTAACATCTCTACTCCAAATTTTCATGTGGACTATTTGTGCCTAACCTGTGGTAGACCCTTAAGAGTTTGTCATATTCTGGTCAGCCAGTCAGACACACTATGCCTTGACCCCAACATAGTGATGTCATTTTGGTCTTCTTCAAGATTGAAGGACAACAACCAACCATGTAACTTTGGGCAAGGTATTTCACATGTATAGATTTCTGTTCCCTCATCTATTAAATTGTTAGATTGAATTGCAGGGAAAGTTTTAAGGCCTTTCCTGCTCCAACCTACACTATTAATATTTTTAAAATGACAAAACTAATATAAGAATACGGCTGTACAATAGACTGGTCTGCTGTCTTTAGAAAGTTACTTCTAAGCCTTAATGGTATAAAATAGGGGCAGGGTACTAAGACTTTGAGGACACCCATTACTTTAAGTTAGCACATATCCCTAGTCTCCTCTTACTCCCTGATAGAATAAATTTGTGCTGTCTTTTCTCCCATGAATTTCAGGTGTTACATGCTATTTCCTTTTTTATCCAGGAATTTGTGAAATAAAACTCTATGCTAACTTTAAGCACCATCTTCAATGGGAACTATCCTTGCTTTTCCTTGAATCCCTAAATACCTGAGACTTCAATATTCACATTTCATTATGGAAATCTATGGTCCCACTCTGGCAGTTAATTCTCAGATCATAATCATTTGGGGGATGGGAGTATTTTGTCACACTATGACTAAATTTATCCTGAGGAATTTTCTTTGAGTTCTAAGACAGTCAAAAAGTTTAATATCATAGTAGTCCCTTACTATGGACAGAGGGAAACATACTAATGTATTGCCGGAAGTTATATGTTTTTATTTTCTTAAGCTATGAACAAGTCTCTAATGAAAGGAAGTTGCTGTGATTAGAGATATGAGTTGATTAATATATATGAAAATAGCCAACACACAAAGGGGCTAGACAAAATTCTTAGTCTCAATTATTTTGGAAATCTATTGATAATTTGTCCAAAGGGAAATCTTTTAGTTGAAGTTTAAATTTCATTAGAAATAATCCCATTTAAAAGTAGTTTCCTTGCCTAAATATTTTCCAAAGGCTTTTAAATTATAGTAAGACCTTTTTTTTTTTATTTTGGAAAGAGGAAATGAACATCACAAAAGGTTATTTATTTAGAAAGTTAAATTAATGACAAAGTTTTCACATCAGTCTTCTGTTCACACATGGATGATGCCATCATAACATTCAAGGAGAAACCTTTTATTTAAGTGTTTTGCTGGTGGAGCTATTCTTTGGTAACTGACATCACCATCAATCTTGATCTGAAGAGCTAAAATGTATCTGAAAGAATTAGTTCATCTCTTCTTATGAACATAAAGTTCATCCTTGTGTGACAAGTTTCATCAAATATAATGTATTAAACAGAACTGTTTTCTTTTCATATAGGATATTAAAAGATTATATTTTGTTATACAGATGAAATAATTTTCATTATAAATAAACTTTAATGCATTCATTGTCAATGTGGGTATTTATTCTAACAATGCAAATCACAAAGCATCCATTCCTGATCATCCTGTGTGACTCTTATCCTTGTCCTGAATATGGGGACATCTATTTGGTATATTAGATAGAATACTGTGCCTGGAGTCAGGAAGATCTGAATTCAGTCTGGCCTCAGATACTTATTAGCTAAGTGATCATGGGCCAGTCACTTCATCTCTGTCTGCCTCAGGTTCCTTCTACTGTAAAATGTGAGTAATAACTACCTCACAGGATTGTTGTGATATAATATTTGTAAATGATGTATTTGTAAAACATTTAGTACTGAGTGTGGCAAATAGTGTTTAACAAGTGCTTGTTTTCTGCCACTCTTCCCTCTCTAAGTTCACTACAGTAGGTCTACTGGGTGTGCTGGAGGCTTTCCTTGAGTTTTCCTACCATTGAAGCAATACCAATGAAGCATTTAGCCCATCCATTGGTTGTCCTTTACTTTATCCTCATGACCAGTACATCTTAATTTTTATTGATAAGGTTTCGATGATATTCTTAATGCTGCTTCTTTTGAATAAGTCTTTATCTATTATATGTTTCTACCTGTTCATGTATTTGGAAATAATAATGTTCCATGATTTATACTCCTACAACATCACTGAGAGAATAGTTATCAAAAAATATTTATTACATAATTATTGTTATTAGAATATTTTTTAAAAACTGAAATTTTCTTATGGTTTTCTTGTAAGCCTATGCTTCATCCTGGATGTTTCAAAACTCAATAGATAAGCTTTCATTACAGAAGAGCTTTAATTTAATTTGACAAGAACAAAGGACTTGTACTGGACCCCAGAGTCACAATAACTCTATTTCTTTCTACAATTGCTAATTATCCTCCCCAGGTATTTAATTGTTCTCCAAACTTATAGTGCTAATGTGGTTTGGTGCCAGAATCAAGAAGAATAATTCTGTAAGGCTACTTAACTATCAAGGAACACTACAACTCATGTGACTCCCAGTACTAGCAAAGAGAAAAAAGCTTGAAAATAACTCCATGTTGTGGCTAACCTTAATCATAATCTTTCTTCTCCTTTGTATCACAAACTAGTATCTGAATCAAAAATAAAAATGCCCTTTGTTTTCTTTCCTAACTTATCTGTCTCTTAATATGCAATTTTATTTATTTCTCCAAAGATTTTAAAATTCCTTTTTTAGTTTTGATTTAGGGTTAGGTTTTCTAAATTTTAATCATATTCTTAGCACATCAATCTTATTTTATTTTGTTAAAATGTTTTCAGAGATAAAAATTTTCTGGTAATGACTTTGTTGTTACTTAGGCTTATTCACATCTATATCATTTTCTCATATTCCCATTATTTTATAGTCATTTGAATTATTATCTAAAAAGAATGTATTTATTTTTGTCATTTTTACATAAATGAGGCACTAAATCTGAGAAGATGAAAGTACTCTGGCCAAAAAGAATTTATATTTTTCCACAAAAATAGATAAAGAAAGAATTCTAGCAAATTAAAGACAAACATAGTCAATACCCAAATTAGTATAGGGATAAGGGGAATTATAAAACAATTTCACTGGCTAATATTAATGCAAAGTTTTGTTTTTCCTTTTTTTTTTTTTGGCTAGGCAATGGGGTTAAGTGACTTGCCCAGGGTCACACAGCTAGCAAGTCTTATGTGTCTGAGGCTGGATTTCAACTCAGGACCTCCTGAATCCACAGCCAGACCTCTATCCGTTGCACCACCTAGCTGCCCCGGATGCAAAGATTTTAAACACAAATTTAGCAGACTGAAGCAGTATATCTTTATTTTTTATTACCAAGTTATATTTATATTCTAAGTGCAAAAAAGGTATAACATAGGGAAGACAATTAGCATAACTAATCATACAAACCAAACTGTTTTCCTTAACCAAATAATTCTTGGAGGCTCCCTGTTGCCTTTGGAAAGAATGAAAACTACTCAGGATGACATTTAAAACCACTCATAATCTGTATCGATTGCTTTCAATGTTCATTTCACATTCTTCATGTACTCTATGTTCTAGTCAAACTAATATATTCGTTGTGCCCTAAACTTGGCATAATATCTTCCCTGGTATTGCCTTTGTAAGCTTAAACTTAGAATTCTCAACATCATCATTTCTACTTTGTGAATCCTAATGTTTCCTTTAAAGGTTAGCTCATGCGCCTTTTGGTAATTTGTATTAGAAAGATTTTCTGATGCCCTAATTATTCCTCCTCAAATTATTAGGTATATATTTAACCCATATGTATGTATGTATATATTTATATGTGTGTGTGTGTGTGTGTGTGTGTGTATGTATGTATGTAATATCATTTTCTATAGTGGAATGAAAGATACTTGAGCATAGACATTCTTTTAAAATTTTGTCTTTATATCCCCAGGGTCTAGCATAGGGCCTTGTGCATAGTAGATGCTTAATAAATGCTTAGTGGATTGGATGGAGCATATATTAAAATTTGGAACCTAAAGGGGTACTAACAGAAAAAAAGAGAAAAGAAAAAGAATATACATATAGATTAAAAGAAGTAAGTTGGGGAATAGGAGACAATGATAAATGATCTGGTTTAATCATTGATTAGAACACTAAATAAATCAAGACTTTGAGGAATTAATGTCTTTTCCCAAAGCACAGAATATAATACACTTGAAATAGAAAAAACAAGCTTCATTTTAAAAATGTGATATTCAATACCTTATGTCTTACTGTCACTCTAGTTTCAACATACCTGAACCAACATAAAATTAATAATCATGTTGTTAGGAAACTACAAAATGTTCCTAAGAGAAACTAGAGAGTAGGTAAAAAACAAAAAGAATTCACATAAATATGTACATGCATCTATGCATGTATAAATATACTTATTGTATACATTTATGTATATATCATTGTGTGTGTGTATTGAAAGTACAAAACTCCTTTGTAAAGATTTCTGTCCTCCCTGGAGATTGTAGGCTTATTGAGAGTAAGACTTGTGTCATATGTTTATGTTATATCCTCTTTTAGAATGTAAGCTTCTAGAATGCAAAGACTGCCTTGGTTTTAGATTTGTATCCCTGGTGCTAAGTATAGTGCTTGGCAGATAGTAATTGATAAATGTTTATTTTTAATTAATTAATAATTGAATACATCCATTGTTAGTCAACTTTCCACACTCATATACTTTTTCTTTGAAATTAAATCCCAAATTTCTTAAGATCTTTTTGTACCACATTTTATACATAGTTAGTGTTCAGCAAATAATTGTTTCTTGTCCAGTATCATCATGAACAAAATGTCTAGGTATGCAGTGGGAAATGGAAAACTAGAGAGTTAACCATTAAGTCCTTGTCTCCATTAAATTGGATAAGTCATTCCAGATCTCTGTTAGGAGCACTGTATTAGCCTATAACAATAATGATCACATTAAAGTTTCTTGACTGCATAAAAAATTAATAGCATTTAAAACATTTGGTAGAGTTTCCATATATTTACGTATTATATAATACTATGTAAAATTTAAAAAAAGGTTAAAATATCCTATACTTTAGAAATTATTTTTTTCTTTTTTCAATCTTTCATATTAAAAATTCTACTTTTAAAGGGGTCTTTAATGACTCTTACTTTACCCAAGAATAAGATAGTTCCCTGTGAGAGAATAAAGTCAATCCAAATTGTATGCATTATTCATTGAAGATGACATACAGTGAACTCTAAGATGGTAAAACTCCATTAATAGTGAAAGGCAATGAATTCTTTCTAGTTTTCTTTTTCTATGCATTGAACCTATATGAATTTTTTTTTCTGATCCTAATGAACTTCAGCTAAAAATCATTCTTTGGGAAAATGTCTTAATTGCTTCATTATGGAAGAGCTCTATTGTAGAACACGCTGGCTATACACAAGAACTCACTTTTAGACAGGACTATTGGGCTTTCTGAGCACAACCCAAATTGAGTTCTGCAGGTAAGCAAACTTTGAATAGTGATCATCAGTTTCCTTTACAAGTTTTTTAATTAACATTTGCCCTTTATATCTGCTTGCTTGTCCCTGAGGTTTTGCTGTGGGCAGTTAAATGAGGAACTTGCTTCCTCAGA
This sequence comes from Phascolarctos cinereus, assembly GCF_003287225.1. Taxonomy (NCBI): domain Eukaryota; kingdom Metazoa; phylum Chordata; class Mammalia; order Diprotodontia; family Phascolarctidae; genus Phascolarctos; species Phascolarctos cinereus. Next base: position 396,136,664 of record NW_027555958.1, on the reverse strand, counting down.
CTCCTTCTGAAGCCCTAAACAATTTTATTGGTTGATCCATGTGGGGAGCTGATGGATGCAACAAAGAAATCTGAATTGTTCACAATTACAGCTTATAAAATACCTTTCCATTTATCATTCACCACTATTACCACCCACAAAGCCCCAAAGATTAGTTTTGTTTAATTATAATTTCTGTTTAAATTGTGGGGTTATATTAGAACACATTTCATGTCCAAGATTAATGGTTGCAGTCATCAGTGAGTTAGTCACTTTAAAAACATGATTCCCTGAAGTAGTTGAAAGGAAACATCAAAACAGGCTTAGTTTGGAATACTGAGTTGTGTGTTTCTCAGGTTGAAGTATTCTATATGGAAGAAAATGTAAAAAGACTAAAAGAACTAGAAATCTTTATTGCCTGTCAGATTGGCAGTTAAGATTCATTCAAACTGAGTAATAGTCCTGAAGGCATTACAGATTATAAATGAAATTGGTTTTGTAAAAAAAAAAAACTTAAAAGTTTTGGACAATAATCTTTCCTAGTATGTTATGAAGACTTAATTGACTTTTAGTGATCTAATTATAATTTTATAATTTAGTACCTAATTATTAAATAAAGAAATAGTGAAATTAAAATAAAATTTGAGACTAGAAACATGATATACATGTCACTCTAAGACATGCATTTTCTACAGATTTAAAGTTATGCAATTGTAACTGAAGTGAATATCAAAATATTGTTGTTGGAAAACTCACTCATTTATGTTTCTCACTCTTACCCAGCACAATGAAATGCATTAGGTTGATCTTTTCAAGTCACAAGCCAACTTTTATTACAATATCCTTAGAAGCTTATTTTAGAAGCCTAGAGCAGATAATTAAACAGCCAATTTTAAGTAGTATGTATAGGCAATCTGTTTCAATATTACCAGAAATCCAAATAACCTGATAAAAAATAAAAATAAAATTCCTTGTAAAAGAAATATACATCCATATAAAATCTATGTGTGTATATGCATATGCATATTTATAAGTATATGCACATGTACACATTGTGCTATGTGTATGTATACATACACGTACACACACACAATCAGAAGAGAATCAAGAAGTCTGATCAGTCTGTTTCATTCTGCCTTATCAGTGAAGGGAAGGAATTCAGAGACAGGCTTTCAGCTAACTCTTCTTTCTATGACTGCATCTGGTTTATCATTAATGCATAAATTTAGTTTAAGAAGGTTATAGCTCAAATCATTCATCCTATCTGGTAGTAATGGGTATATAAGTTATATTTTTATCCTATGTGTGATTTATATAAGTGAAATACAGAGGAGACTTGATGCAAGTTTCCAAATAATTCAAACAAAAATAATTTTTCCCTTGTCTTGTTATTCAAAGGAAAAATATGAATTCAAACCAAATTTTTAAAGAAAATTTACCTCATTTCCTTTTCCTTTTCTTTATGTTGATCTAGTTTTAGTAAATAAGTCATAATTAAGTATTAGTTTCATTTCTAAAGCAGCATAGTGGCATATATACAGGCCATAACACATATAGTAATTATGTAAGCTCTGTATTTCTCTCTCCTCAATGAAATATGAAATTTTCTGGACAAAGAAGCTCCTTCAGCAAAGGCTGAAATTTATCTAGTTCTAAGTACTTGTTCTCGAATTGATAATATTTTTAGCTTCACAATTGCTGTAGACATGACTAATTCCTTGAGTATCAAGGGCTTGGCTCCTCAAAACTACTAAAGTTCTTACACTTGAGCTCTTTTCACCTAGAATTTTAAAAGATCAGCACTTGCCAAGGAATAGCATGAGAGAAAGTGAAGGACCATTTCCCAAGGTAAAAGGATGACACAGATTTTCATGACAGAAAAAGAGACATGGGGGAAAGAATAGAATATGAGAAGCACAGCAATAGATATGGATATAACCACCATTCATGGAGGCATGTCTAGAACAGGAAGTAAGGAGTATAAATCCAAGATGGACTGGGTTCACTAAAAAGAGGCATGTACATCCACATGCTCATGTCCACCTCAAGATAGAGGCCATTTAAAAACTATTTGCAGCCTCTTAAAGGAATATGTTTCCTCCAACAACAATGTAAATCTTTATACTCCAGGTATATCCAGTTAATGCAATTTGTTCATATCCTCCCACATAGGATTCACTGAGATTGCTAAGAACCTTCCTTACTTTCTCCTGACATAGCAAAAATGCCAATGAAATGTATGTACTGCCTACAGAGAGTCCTCACTTTTTCAATGTAACTAACTTATCTTTTTTCTATCATACATTTCCTGAATGAAATTCCATGTACTCATCCTTCTTTATTTTTTAACTGTGTGTTCTATCCCCCTTCATCTCTACCATTGTCCTCTCCACTGCTCTTTGAATTATATTTATTTTCATTATTGATGGATGTGATGTTTGATGATTCACAATCATACAACTCAAATAAAATATTATGAAAATGACTCTCTTCTTTATATGAATATTTGGGGGTAAATGTGGAAGCTTTGTACTTTCCCGAAGGCAACTCAACACACTCTCCACTTATCCAAATATGGGCCAAGATCACTACACATTCTGTGTTCTACATCAATGTACTGGTCTATCAACAATAATTTATTTTGTACCTTTTATATGTCATTGCCCTGAAGATACATTTTAAATTGAGAGTCTTTACTCTCAAACAGCTTGTAATCTACAATAACATAGCTATATAGAACAGTTATAGTCAAGTTATACTTTGTTTATCTGTTGTATATGGTAATCTGGACAATAAATATTGCTTATCCATTTGTTTTTTCCCATGTGAAAAGTCAGGCCAAACTCTTTTGAATGAGTGTTATTCTTGTTCCAAATGCTCTGTAATGTTCTTGATGGAGCCATCATCATTATTATCTACAAACAGGAGCATCTGGAGGATTCCACCACCTAGTTACTTTGCCTAGATAACCTCAATGAGAATGACAAAAATTTTTAGTAAGCATATTATTCTCTGTTTTATTCCTTACTTGATATGAATGATCAGAAGGTTGTTGAACAAGGCTATCCCTAATATTATCTCTTTCAAGGAATCACGAACAATTTTCATGTATGATCAGAAGGCATATTTCTGATGTCACTAATGACTCCATTGGGGGAAAAAAAGATGGAGCTGTCTACACAAACAGATGTGATTGTACAAGGAAGTCAGACTTGAGCATAGATTAAGAAAAAAATATGTATGAAAGAAATTGAAGACAAATATTTTAAAAGTGGCACAGTTTTGTAAAGAATATTTTTAAGAATGTAAAGATTGGATCAGGCTGAAGCTTGTGATAAGTGCCATGGGTAACAAAGAGGATTCTTTCAGTCACATTAAGTATAAGGGGGAAATCAGTGAAGGGAAAATAGTACCACTTTTGGCAGTTAGAATGACAATAATAGAAGTGAAAAGGAGGACCTATTCAACTTTTTTTTAACTTCTGTCTTTTTTTTTTACTAAGAATAATGTTATTCATACTAGCAAAAGACAATTAAACTGTTTAATACTCAAGGTAAAACAATGTAAGTGACAAAGTAGAAAGAAAGCACTTAGCTGCCCTTAACGAGTTAGTTACTTAATTGAGACAAAAAAAATCTGAGAATAATAACGATAGCAGAAATGTATAAAAAACTCCTTATACAAACTATGTAACTTGAGGATTATATCCCTTTGAGGTCATTGGGGGGGAGGAAATAGTACAGACAGTATTTGTGTGAGCTTCAACAGAGAGATAAATAGAAAGATGCCTTATTTTGGAAGGAGAAAAGGAGGAAATAGATGAAGAGTTCAGAAAACAGATCACAAAGGAGGCACAGAGGCATAATATAGTAGTGAAAGGAGACTTCAGTTATCTGACCATCTGCTGGAAACCCTGACAAAGGCAAAGATAAGTACATGACTTGGATTAATGGTAATTCCTCCTAAAGGTACAGAAGCAAAAAGTGATATTCTACACTTGATTCCAACTTCTAAGGAATAATTGGTTGCTGAAGTAGAAATGATGTTAACCTTGGGAGGAAGTGACTGGTCTATCTTAGAATTAATGAAAGTGAAGAACAAGAAAGCCAGATACAGACAGATGTTCATTTTAGAATTGGGGAAGGGGTAAGACAAGAAATTTTGAAGGGATAAAAGGAAGTATAACAGCATGGCCCAAAATTCTGAGGGAAGTCTGTCTAAGAAAGATGGAAAACTTTTAAGAATACAATTGTGAAGACACAAACAGAAATTATTTCAACAAAGATAAAAAGGGAGAGTCATTAAGAAGATATATGTGACTGCTTAATTGAATTGCTAAGCCTCATTCTGTGGTCTCTGAAAGACCAGAAAGAATAGGAGAGTTCAGTCAAGACAAAAGGAGGGGGAGGGAAAAATCTATCCTATTCCTCTCACTCCTTTTAATGTGAAGATGTAATTTATAAACTATTGGCCAGTGACCTTAGTTTCAATTCCTAGTAAAATTCTAGAACATATTATTAAAGGGATAGTTGTGAACATTTAGAAAGTGAAGTAGTAGTTGTTAAGAGGCAGCATTATTTGATCAAGAATACATTATGCCAGATTAACTCCATTTCCTTTTTTGAGAGCTTTAGCAAACTGGTGGATAAGGAAATACCACAGAAATATAATACATAAATTTCAACAAAGCATATAAAAAATCACTCATGCTAACTCTTAGACAACACTGAAAGATGTTGATGATGTGGATTGTCAGCCAGGAACTATGCTAAGCACTGGATATACAAAGAATGTCAAAAGACATCCCTGTCCTTGAGGAGCTCACAGTCTAATGCGGTGGACAACATGCAAACAATTATATGCAATCCACGTATAGGATAAGTGGAAAATAATCAACAAAGGGATGGTACTAGAATTAGGAGAGATTGGAAAAGCCTTCCTGTAGACAATGGAATTTTAGCTAAAACTTGAAGGAAGCCAGGGAAGCTAGGAGGCAAAGATGAGAAGGGAGAACATTCCATACAGGAGAGACAGCCAGTGAAAATGGCTCAGAATTAAAAGACAGAGTGTGCTGTCCAAGGAGGAAGGAGGCAGGGTTACTGGAATGAAGAGTACATTTTTTAAAATAGTAAACATTTTATATATATCATGAAATTTTGGGGTTTTTATAATATGTAAGAAGACTAGAATAATAGGGATGGGATAGGTCATGAAGGGCTTTGAATGCCAAAAAAAAAAAAGGATTTTATATTTCATCCTGCAGGAATCAAGAAGTCACTGGGGTACACTTAACCTTGATTGCCTCAACAAAAAAAAAAGGCAAAAAAGAAAAAGAAGTCACTGGGTTTTATAGAGTAGAGGGGGAATGTTGTCAGACCTTTTCTTTAGAAAAATCACTTTGGGTGTGAGTCTGGGAGCAACTGTCTCATATCTAACTCAGAACTTTCTCAGACTGACCAGAAACATCAATCTCCCCCCAAATGGCAACTACTGTCAAGAATCAGCTGATTATGAATGTCCTAAAGGAAGACCAGGTTCCGCATAACATGATCACAGTTGTTAGGGTGGGTGCAGTTGGCATGGCATGTGCCATCAGCATCTTAATGAAGGATTTGGCTGACGAGCTTGCCCTAGTTAATGTAATAGAAGACAAACTAAAGTGAGAGATGATGGATCTGCAACATGGCAGCCTTTTCCTCAAAATACCAAAGATCATTTCTGGCAAAGACTACAGTGTGACTGCTAATTCAAAGCTGGTTGTTGTTATGGCTGGGGCATGTCAACAGGAGGGAGAAAGTTGTCTTAATTTAGTCCAGCACAATGTGAATATCTTTAAATTTATTGTTCCCAATATTGTTAAATACAGCCCTAATTGCAAGCGGCTTATTGTTTCCAATCCAGTGGATATTTTGACATATGCGGCCTCAAAAATGGCCCTAAGGAGAGGCTGTTCTTTAGTCTTAGGAATCCCAGTTTCTGTTCTCCTGTTATTCCTCATAACTGGTATTGAAAAATGTTGAAAAATGCATTCTTTGCCAGGAAATAACACTCACCATCTATTACACTGAAAGCTAATACCCACAAAACTAAGGCTACAAGTGAACACCATGCTAGGAGAGCTCCATATACCCAGATTAACCATTTACTGGGACAGCCTGTGGCATTTTATCTCAAAGCACCAGTAAATAGCTTAGGATTATAGCTTTTACAGGAAAGAGCAGGATCTTGCTCAGGCATTTTTGATTCATTCAAATGATAGGAAGAGAGATTCAATTCAATTCAATTCAATTCAATTCTATAAGCTTTTATTGAGTCTGTGTAAAGCTCTGAATACAATCAACTAGCACTTACTATTTGCTGAGTACTACAAAAATGGAAACAAAACTATCTTCATCTTCATGGAGTTTAAGTTCTACTATGGTGATACAACCTAAAAACTTATATGTAAATGTAAAGTATCAACACAAGAAATATGAAATGATGTGGATGAAGGAAACTGGAGGGAATCAGGAAAGTTCTAATGGAAGAGATGACACTTGAAGTCAACCTTGAAAGTATAATGGTGACCTGGCCATTCTGAGAAGCCAGGTGAGGAGGGAGAATGACATGGGGGATAGCCTGTGTGAAGTCTTGGAGGCATTTTTTTTTCGTATTAACATTTTTTATTTAAAGTTTTCAGTTCCAAATTCTTTCTGTCTCTCCCTTCTTCCCCTCCCTGAAATAGTAACAAGCAGACATAGGTTATGTACAATTATGTAAAATATTTCCATATTAGTAATTTTGTACAGGAACACTCAAAAGAAAAAAGACAAAGTGAAAAATAGCATGCTTCAGCCTGTATTTAAACAACATCAGTTCTTTCTCTGGAGGTTAGTAGCATTTTTCATTATTAGTCCTTTGGGATTGTCTTGGATCATTGTATTGCTGAGAATAGCTAAGTCATTCACAATTCATCATCGAGCAATATTGCTGTTACTCCAGGTTCTGTTCACTTCACTATGCATCAGTTCATGTAGTCTTTTCAGGTTTTTCTGAAACCATCCTGCTTGTGATTTCTTATAGCACAATAGTATTCCATTACAATAATATACCACAGCTTGTTTAGCAATTCCTTTATTGATGGGTATCCCTTTGATTTCCAATTCTTAGTCACCACAGAAAGAGCTGCTATAAATATTTTTGTATGAATAGGTCCTTTTTCCCCCCTTTTCTGGATATCTTTGGGATATAGATATAGCAATGGTATTGCTAGATTAAAGAGTATGCACAGTTTTATAGCTCTGTGGGTGTAGTTCCAAATTGCTCTCCAGAACGGTTGGATCAGTTCACAGCTCTACCAACAGTCCATTAGTGTCCCAATTTTCCCATGTCTCCTGCAACATCTAACATTGTCTTTTTTTTGTCACTTTAATCAATCTAATAGGTATAAGGTGGTAACTCAGAGTTGTTTTAATTTGCATTTCTTTAGTCAATATTAATTTAGGGCATTTTTTATATGACTATAGAAAACTGAGAGGCATACTTAAAGGGCAAAAAAACAGATGGTGATGAGGGGCCAGGGGAATTCTCCTTTCCCACTGTGTTCAGAAATCTCTATAAGAGCATTCCCTCTCAGGGAAGATTCAAGTAAATGACAGAAGTACTAGGATGCAGAAGGGAGCTTCACGGAGGAGGTAATTCTTTAGCTAAACTTTGAAAAAAAGTTAAGAATGCAGAAAGGCATGGTCCTTCCCTTCTAGGTAAAAACAAACAAACAAACAAACAAACAAACAAAAAACCTCGGATTCTAATATTGTTATTAATGACATTGAGTCCAGTGACTCCACCACACTAATCCATTCCATTAAAAATGACAAAAAAAGAAAAATGAAAAAAATGAACAAACAAACAAAACAATAGGCTAGGGAAGAATAATTTCTAACAAAAGCTCCAATGCTAACTTCATTATTTTATTATTATCTTTCTTTGATCTGTCTTAGCACTTGCTTATTTTATATCATATCATAGCATCTTCTTAACACTAAGCCAGAATCTTCTCAAATGCCAAAGTGATTTTCCTAAAGTACAAATCTGACCATATCACTGAATAAACTTCAATGGCTCCCAATTTTTTCCAGGATCAAATATAAAATCTTGTTTGTTTTTTAAAGCCCTTTACAACCTGGCCCTTTGCTATCTTTCTAGTCATCTTAAACTTTACTCCCTTCTGCAAACTCTATGATCCAACAACACTGACCATCTTATTTTTCTTTAGACATAGCATTGAATATCCCTATTCCACACCTTTCCATTGGCTATCCAGCATGTCTGAAATGCTAGTTAGCTTCTTCTGCTTCCTTCAATGCTAAGCTCAAATTGAACTTTTTCCTATGTCTCCTACATATGTATGTATGTATGTGTATCTATGTATATGTACATACTTGTATATGTGTATGTGTATATATGTGTATATATCTGTATTATGTATATATATAAATGTATATATGTTTATATATATATGTATATAATGTGTGTATAATATATATATATATATATATATATATATATATATATGTTTCAGAGGTAAAGGTTATTTTCTCTATATATAATTATTAGCACAGTGTCTCCCTAATTAGCATTTGCCTTTCTTTTTATCAAAATCTAGCATACTGTAGGGCCTTAATACATACTTGTTGACTGACTTGCTGATTTACATATGTTCATTGTCCTGCCAAATTATATAATCTTTGAGGACAGAAACTGTGCTGTTTTTAATGTTTGTATGCCAAGAGAGCACAATGCCTCAACACAGTTGACAATTAATTAATGCTTCTTGAATCGATTTGATTCTGTGAGAGGTATACCAATGAATTACATACTACTTTTAGCTATCAATTGGCTGTGAGTTTGAATTCTAGGACCTCATATAAGACTAGCATAGCTGCTTTTAACTTTATCCACTAACCCCCACCTGCTTAGAAGTTTGCTTCAATATCAACTGCAAGAAAACAGTAAATCAATCGCCACCCCATTTCAGGGCTGGGGAATGAATAGTCTCTCAAAACCTGTGATACAAATATGAAAGCTTTTTTTCTCTTAATATTTATGCCTGTCTGGTCAGTGACTAGTGAATCTGAGTATTAGACAGCAGAATATTTATTATTATTATAAAGTGAGAAAATCTCATTAAAACAATATCCCAAGATCATATTTCTTTTTGGTCATTATTTCTATATATGTATAAATAAAATATTATTTTCCTAAATGTTATATCATAAAAGTGGGTCTATTTCCCTGAGGAAATGTTGGGATTGTTTACTCATTTTTGGAAATAATTATTTAGAATTGACTTAGATTAAGTATCAGGTATCACATGTGCTCAGTATGTTTTTACACTGAAAACATTCAGTATTTAGAATGAGATATTTTTTTTCCTAGTCTTAGAAAGCCACAAGCATAAGAATGATCAAAATTTGATTAACTTTTATCAGGATATACATATTGTTATGTTGCATGTAAATAATAATAATAATAATAATAATAATAATAATAATAATAATAATTACAACAACAACTAACATTTGTATAGCATTTGTTGGGTGTTAAGCAATTAACAATTTTTGTTTCATTTAGTTCTCACAGCAACCTTGGGAGATAGGTGCACATATGTATAGGTATATGTGTGTGTGTGTGTGTGTGTGTGTGTGTGTGTGTGTGTGTGTGTGTGTGTTTTAAAAGTTTAAAACTTCATATTTACAAGCTTCATTCTTTTTCTATTTCAGGTATATTCTAGGTTACCTAGGTAGTAACATATATTATATTGCTTGACACTTCAATAAATGTTACCACATTAGGACCCTTTTAGTAAAATTATAATTGTATGACATCTTCTAGGGTGTCTGAAATAGTCGCTAGACCAATTGCAGTAAACAGGCATGACTGTTTCTGAAACTTTGGGAATACACTTCAACTTTGAAACATTGCTTTATTCATCATTTATACGCAGCAGTTCTTTTTTGTGGTACAGTAATATCATACAGAAACTATCAATTGCTAAGAGCATTGTTAGACTCAGAATATATATACCTATACATACGAATAACTTTTAAGCAAGAATGAAGTCCCCCATACAAGCCAAATTTATTCCTCCTTTGCACCTTGCTAATGTTTATTCTTTCCTAATGTCAGAAATCCAAGTTTTATCTATCTTCCAAGTTCTAGATTAAATCTCACATCCTTATAAGGTCTTCTCTGTTATAGCCCATGTTGAGTTCTTAATATCTGAATATCTAATATCTGAATTAACGTCTAAACTCCTAAAAACCTCAATCTAAACTAGAGATGTGTGCACCCGACTATTCCTTGTCTTGGACTGACCTTTCGTGTGTATCAGTTTTATCTTACTATAAATCACAACTTCAACAATATTTTAAGCTCACTGTGAGCAGAGATTGTGTTTTATACTATTTGTATTTTCTAAAACCCTTAGCATAGTATCTAGGGTGAATATACCAGGAACTCATGTATTTAAAGTCAGAAGGGATCTTAGAGGTAATATAGTCCCAACTCCTCATTTTATAGACAAGCAAACAGATGATAGATGAATCTTAGAGGAGTGAAGTGATTTGCCCAAGGTCACACAGCAAGCGAGTGAGAGGCCAGAATTTGAAACAATCTTCTGACACTCAAACAAGAATAATTACCAATTAACCACACAGATAGGCAAATAGATGATGCTGAATAAAGACATTATTAAGACGTAAGCATATATATGTATAAATTCATATACATATATATTCATATATATATATTTATGTATGTATGTATGTATGTATGTATGTATGCATGTGTGTACATGGGGGGTATGAAACATTTGCACATACCCTAGCCATGTCTGTGCCTTTCCATGTGGAGAACCTAAGGAGCTTATTTCTAGGAGAATAATGATGACTTAGAAGGGAAGTGGCTTATAGAGACTATATAATAACATGCATAAACATTGTGTTAACTTGGATCTGGAAAACTAGTAACATGATAGAAAGGAGTCTTTTCAAATGGCTTAGAAATAAGTCTATTTGATTAGAGGCATGTCAGCTCTGGCTTCCTGTTTTGTCTCATTACTTTCTGGGGCAATTCAGTGACTTTCACTCATGGCATCTAGTGAGAGACCATGCTATAAGAGATGAAAGGCCATAGAGCCACTTACCCTTTCAGTCTATATGACCAAAAGAAAAAGGCTTTAGTCTTTGGCCTCAGTGTTTGTTCCTTTTCCTTTCTAGGTGAAGGGAGTGGAATTTCCAACCTTAGCAATTTTGGGGAAAAAAAAGTTGAGAGAGTGAGGCAAAGGATTCAGAAGTCAAAGTCCAAGCCAGTTGTCATTGTATAAATGTCCTAAAAAACAAAGAGGCACCTTCAGGAAAATCTTTTGGATCCTAACCCTGTGGAAGTTGAGATAACTCATCTGGCAGAGTTGCTATATCTGGATATGAACTCAATGAAACCAATTGGGTCCTTGGTTCCAACTTTGGAATTTTTGACTCCCAAACCTGGAGGCCTTTACTTCTGGACCAATTCAGTAACCGACTGATCTACTGCTGAAATTCCTCCAGCTTTTTAAAGCCTCAGAAGTATACTTAGCTTTTGGAGTTAACTTGATATAATCAAAGAACTTCACACCTCATAAAAACTCACAAGACATAAAACATCTTTTTGAATGGATTGGTTGATTCAGTTGAGACATCTGTCCTTTTTGCTATTACTTTAATTGAAACCAGAATGGAGCCCTCCACCCCCTTATACATTCCCTTTCCAAAGATCTGGAGAGTCAAGACCTCAGGATATTGGGTGGATGGGTCTCCAATGATAGATTTATGGGATAACATAGACAAGGGTTGCACAAAAAGAGAAGACATGGATGTTTTGTGACCATTAAAGGTATTTGATGGCATCTTAATTTCATGAAAATATTGAGGCTTTTTTTTTCACTAAAGCAGAAAAATTGGCATGATACAATAAAATTCAGTAGACCTTTTCATATGAAATCTCTTGCCCCAATTACTTCTTTGAAATCTGTTTCCTCAATCCACACCATATTAAAAGCAAATTTTACCAAAGGATTTATGTCTTGTACTTCACCTCAACTTAAGACACTCAAAATTCCATATTTGGATGAATTAGTTGTTCCTTAGATAAGGAGGCAAGGAAAGTATAAAGAATTTTTGGGTGGGGGAGGGGAATTGCACTCTACTATTAACTAGGTCCTGGTTTGTTCTGATCAAGTTATTTTTAAATGTGTTTGCCTGAACAGGGGTGGGTTTGAGGAGTCTTCTTTACTTCAGGTAGTGATGTGGCACAATGTTATAGATTGTATTTTTTTAGTTCTTAATAATAATAATATGACATAATAGAGAGATTTAAGGTTTGTAGAACATGATGTGTAAGTTACATATTTTGATCTTCTTTACCATCCTATAAGATAAGTATTATAGGCATCATTTTCCCCATTTTACTGATAAGGAAACTAAAGTGTATAAAGGTTGAGTGACTTGAAAATGGTCATGTAACTAGCAGGTTTCAGAGGAGAAATTTCAACTCACTTGTGTCCTGACTAAAAGATACATACTTTTCAGTTACTAGAGTTTTGTTTCAGTGCTTTTGCCTTTCTTTGTAGCCCTAGCAGTTAGCACAGTCCTTGTCACATAGTAGGCACTTGATAAATATTTATTGACTGAGAATGATCTCTAGGCTAAAGTTTTATTCAGAATACTTTTTCAGTAATAAATAGACTATCATGTGGAGTCATCATCCTTTTCCAATTTATTTAGAGCTGAAGCAACAAAATCTTTTAAATATTCCATTTGGCGTAATCAATAGAGTTTTGGACCTGGAGTCAGGAAAACCTGAATATGGGTCTTATATCAGGCCTTCAACAGCTGTGTGACCCTAGGCCAGTCACTCAAATTCTCTCACATAATTTCTTCATACATAAAATCCAGATAATAATAGCACCTAAATCACAGGGTTTTTACATCAAATTTGAATATCTAACAAATAACCCTGTATACTTTAAATCATGACATAAATATGAATTCTTATTACCATTATTAACCTATAACAAAAATTAAGTCAATCAATAAATAAGCTTTTATTAAGCACATTCTCTGTGCCAGCTTATGTACTAGGTGCCAAAGGTAGAAAGGCAAAAATGAAACCAAAAAGCCTACCTCTTAGAGGTGAGCTTAAGTTTCTGCAATGAGGAGAAAAATATATATAAAGGTATATACAGATTACATACGAAGTACTTGAGGCAGCTAGGTGGTAGAATGGGTGGAATGCTGGACCTTGGATCAGGAAGACCTGAGTTGGAATTCTGTCTCAGACACTTACTAGCTCTATGATCCTGGACCAGTTTCTTAAAGTCTCTCATTCTCAGTTTCCTCACCTGTAAAATGAGGCTAACATAGCACCTACCTCACAGGGCTATTTTGAGAATCAAATGAGATAAAATATGAAGAATGCTTTGCAAATGTGACAGTACCTTATAAATACTAAATGCCACCACTACCACCACCACCACCACCACCACCACCAATATCACTATAATAATCATTAAATAAATATAAGGTAATCTTGGAGGATAGGACACTAGTAACCAGGTGACCAAGGAAAGGCCTCTTGCAAAAGATGGAGATTGAGCTGATTCTTGAAGGAAACCAGGAATTCTAAGACTTAGAGGTAAAGTGGAGAATATTACAGGCATAAAGGATAGAGTCAGTGCAAAGGTATGAATATGAGAGACAGCTCATCAGATGTGAAGAGGAGCAAATAAGTCAGGACAACTATAACAATAGCATAATTAGATTGTGGTTGCATGATTAGACTCAGATAATTGTAGCACATGGTTCAGTGAAGAGAACATTAGATCTGAAGTTAGAGGACTTGGGTTCAAATCCAAATTTTGTCACTTACTACCAGTGTTTTTAAAAGTCTCTTGGTCAGTTTCTACATCTGTACAGTAAGGACTGGATAACTATTTATAGTTATATGGACCAGATACCTTTTATAGCTGTAAATCAATGATCCAAGTCATAAATAGTTAAAAGTTAACCTAAAACATATTTCCAGAAGAAGGTACAAGGGAATCTCTGTTTCATCTAATTCTGTTTAGCATATATTAGTAATCTGGATAAAAGCATAGATGACTGTATAAAACTCAAATAATGCCGAACTCAGAAAGATAGCTAACTTACCGGACATAAGAGTCAGGATCCAAAAACATCTTGACAGGCTAGAGCATTGAGCCTTATCTAATAAATTGAAGTTTAATAGGGATAAAAATGAAGTCTTATATGTAGATTCAGAGGTACAAGGTAAGGGACTCATGAATAGAAAGTAATTCATCTGCAAATGTTCTAGGGATTTTAGTTGACTTCAAGCTCAATCTAAGTGAACAGTCTGATATGATAACTCACAAAGCTAATACAATCTTAATCTACATTAAGAGAAGTATACTGTTCAGGAACATAGAAGGGTTTCTATACTTTGTCTTGGCCAGACCAGATTTGGAATGTTTTATTCACTTCTGAGTGACACATTTTGTGAAGAAAATTGATAAGCTAAAGCAAATTCAGTGGGGGGCAACCAAACAGTCATCAATAACTAGTAATTAAGTACTATTTGCATTGATAGTACAACTACAAACACATACACATACCATGTATTTTCTCAAGGAGCTTACAATCATAAATAGAATAAATACAATTTGGTGACAGAGGATTCAAGTATTTGTGGAGTTTTGGAAAGGTATTATCTAAAAGATGGTTCTTGATCTGTGTTTTGAAAGTGAAGAATTCTGTGATGGGGAAATGCAGAGGGAATTCATTTTAGGCATGGAAAATAACTAGTATAAAGGCAGAGATGGAAAATCATGGCTAAAAAAAATAAGAAAGGTTTGGTGGACCACAGAGCATGTAAAGGGCAGTATTTTATAATAAAGCTAACAAGATATATTGGGGACAAGTTGCAATATACTTTAAAAGCCAAACAGAAAAAAAGACATCTATGTGTGATTATAGAGGGAATTGGGAGCCACTGGTATTTATTGAGTAGAGGAGAGCTATGATCTGGTCTGCACTCAAGGAAAATCACTTTGGCAACTGGGTAGAGGAATGATTGGAGAGAGGAGAGATTCGGGGTAGAGGAATAATTAGAAAGCCATCGCAATAGCCTATGGGGAGAAGCGATGCAGGACTGTACCACATAAGGTGGAAGCTATGTGAGTAAAGAAAAGGGATATTGAGGAGGAGAGAGTGATCAATAGCGTGAAATACATCATAGAGGTAAGAAAGGATGAAAAAAAATCAAATTTGGTAATTAAGAGATCATTGGTAATTAAAACAAAAGTTTTAGTTGAATAATGAGTCTGGAAGCCAGATTGCAAAGGTTTGGGCAGTGAGTAAAAGAAGAGAAAGTGGAAGCAATGAGTACAGACGGTTTTCTCCAGGTTGGTGAAGGGCTTTGTGTTTCTTTTACCATCATCATCATCATCATCATCATCATCATCATCATCATCATCATCATCATCTCTTTTAATCTGCACAATAACCTTAGGAAATCTCCATTTTACAGATTAGTAAACTGAGGCATAGATGGGTTAAGTGACTTGACCAGAGTTACAAAGCTAGTAATTGTCTGAGTCAGGATTAAATCTAGGGCCTTCCTGATCCCAATTCCTTCATTCTATTCACAGTGCTGTGTAGTTGCCTTTTCATTAAGACTTAGAGTAAACTTGATAATTATTATCAAGTCCTGGAATGACTGTTAGGAGGAAAAGGGATTAGACTTGTTCTGCTCCAAGCAAGGGGTGGAAGTTACAAAGAGACAAATTCAGACTTGATATGAGGAAATGTTCCTATCAACTGAAATTATACCAAGGTAGTATTTAATTCTCAGGAGATAGTTTTTCCCCCTTAAAAATATGCATTCAGTTGTTTTTCAATCATGTCTAACTCTGTGATCACATTTGGGGTTTTCTTGGCAAAGATACTAGAGTGATTTGTCATTTCTTTCTCCAGTTCACTTTACAGATGAGAAAACTGAGGCAAAAAAGATTAAGTGACTTGCACAAGGTCACATAGCTAGTAAGTATCTGAGACCACATTTGAACTCAGATCTTTCTGATTCCAGTCTTGGTGCTCTAGTCCACTGTGCCACCTAGCTGCCCTATTTAAAAAATAGAGTTGTTTGCAAGTTATCTCTCCTAATAGACAGTGAATTGCTTGAGAGTAAGAATTGTTTATTGCATTTCTTTGTATCATTAGCACTTAGGACAGTGTCTGATACATAGTAGGCACTTAATAAATGTTTGTTCACTGACTGACACAGGAAGTTTTCATGCAAATCCTGGAGGAATAATCATCGAACATATTGTAGAGGGGGTTCTTGTTCTGCTATCCATTGGACTAGAGTGGTCTCTGGGGTCCCATTCAAATCTCAACATTACTGTTATTCTGTAAAAGTCCTCTACAGGGCAGGAAAGTCTCACTGGTAGTTTTTTGCAGAAGTATAGGAGGTTAGAAAATGTTTCATGAAACAATTCTGTATAAAGGGTATCTGAAAATCACAAAGGGAATATATTTTGTTGTGTGATTAGAAAGTCTAGATCCATGGAACTGGGAATTACTAAAGAATTCTTTTCTTCCTTTGTGTGGAGAGGTTGATTTCAGTTTAGAGAACTCAAAGAAATGAAAGACAGAAAGTTTTTTCCATCAAATAGCACATCTACATAAGGATGAACTAAGTTCCTTGTTTAGAAGACATGGAAGCATCAGCTAAGGATATCTAGCTTGATGACTAGCTCAGAGTTTCACTGTGTAAGTAAGTAGGACTAATAGCAGAAGTTCTCAGAAAATTGTGAATAGGCACTCATGCTGTAGGAATGAGATAATCCATGTAACTAAAACATTTATCCTGTCAGTAATGGTCAAGTTTCTTCTACTGTTGGCTATTGAATTATCTAATAATCAGAATAGGAACAGTAGGATGTATACATTTGCATATGCATACACATACATACATATAATCTATATAATATTGTGTGTATACACATATATACATATATATGCATGCATACATATATACACATACACATTGATATATATTTTAATAAATCTAGGAATACACATATGTGTGCATATATGTATATGTACACATACATATATACATACATATGTATGTATATGTGTGTATATATACACATACATACACTCACACACACACACACACATATATATATATATATATATATATATATATATATATATACATATATATAATTTGGGAAGAGTTTTCTAAGATTGGTGTTTTGGAATGCTAATTAGTTCTGGATAAATACCAGGGAATTTAAATGGGATTGAGAAGAAGCATCATAGGTAAAAACATCTTAACTTTTCTATTTCTTTAATTGTTGCCACAGATGTATTTCTGTGTAAAGGCTTTAAGTTATTGCATACCTACTTTAACAATTTTTTCCTTGTTATAGAAAGCAAGTAACATTAAAAAAAAAACACCTAGTCAATATCTATTCCAGAGAACCTTAATAAACTGCACTATATTACCCTGAAAAACACAAGCAAAAATTATTGAAACTACCAATATTTCAGTTCTGGGTCTTTAAACCACTGTTGCTGCTCTCAAACCATCTTCATGCCACCTCCTCACCTCTTACTGAGGAGGACACTAAGCTTGTGATTGATGAGAGTTTTTCATAGGTTGGCTAACTAGACCCACCACAATGGTGCTTTCTGTTTATGCTCATGCTACACCTATGTGCATACCCTCACTGTCACTCCCTTTTCATATCTAGTTCTGGGAACAGTAGGAAAGTCAACATTACCATTCTTTAAAGTGCCTTTCAGTTCTGCATACCTAGGCCAAAATAACCCTCCTTAACCATGACTCACTATATGTGTTCACTTTACCTATTAGAATTTAAGTTCCTTAGAACAGGAACTGCCTTTCTTGTACTTATATTCCCAGTGATTAACACAGTGTCTGGAACATAGCAAGTACTTAATAAGTGTTTTTCCATTTATTTTTTCATTAAAGGAACAACCCAAGTTCAAAAACTTTTGCTTAATTCATCTCCACTTCAGTCACAGAGCAAATGAATATGGGGTGGATGCATATTTCTAAAATTTATTTCCTGTTCTAACCAGAGCCCAAATCGGGGATCAAAGAGAGGGGAAGAGGGGTATGGCTCTGTTTATTTTGAAAGACATTGAATTAGATGATTTCTACGTTTACATATATAAGCAGATTCAGTCACATGACAGGGCCCTTCAGCCAGAATGAGTTTACCTCACAAGTATCTGCTGTTTCATAAAAGGCACATTTTTCATGGCAAAGCCAATTTTATATGCACTTAAAAAATCTTCAGTGAACCCACCCATAACTAAGCTCATCTGACACTAGATTATTTCTTGCCAACTAGACAGGTATGTTATTTCAAAAGCTAACAATTCAATATAATTTCAATCTTCTGGGAGGAAAACTGTTAACATGAGTCCATTCCAGTCCTTGTCTGCTACAGTGGAATTAAAAATTCTCTGACTAGGTAATAATAACTTTACTTATTCAGTTTTAAAACATACTATCTTAAACAAACATCCCCCTTCTATCAGTACTATGTTCTTTTAATCAATAGTTATTAGGACACAATTTATTTTTACATTGAATGTAAGTGAAAGAAACAGGCGCTGTATTAAAGATGATGTTATTAATATAAGCAGGGAAATACTTAAGTAGCATTGACAGAAAGCCAGTCTAAATTTTCGGAGTTTTGTTTTGTTTTGTTTTAATTACAATTAGATGGATGTGTTTCAGTAAAAATGATTTTTGAAGAAACTGTCTATTAAATGTAGGATGAAGAACTTCTGGGAAAAGGACCCCTTGGGCTGTGCCAACATGAAGTAAGCATTTCCTGAATTCATACTGACTGACCAAAACAGACTATTTTGCCCTTGTCTCTAGTGCATGTCATCCAGGTTTTGATAGACAGTTTCTTTAAAAACTCTGTGTGTAGGAACAGAACCATTATTTGGCCAAATTAAGCAATCTACTACAACAAAAAATCAATTTGAGTGACCTTAACTCAGACTGAATGATTCAGCCTCAGATAGAGGGTTTGGAACCTGAGTTGAGTCACACAGCTCAGTATGGAAAGATTTAGATAACAGAAAGAAAAACATCTTTCTATCTCCATTTCTCTATATTTCTGAAAGGCAGCTTATCAGAGAAGTCTTGAAAGAGTAATGTTACCTTTACACCAAAGAAAAACTGCATGAGAGGCAGTGAAATTAGTGGATAGAGCATGCGACAGTGTGTATAACAGGTATGCTTGGACATGGTGTGAAAATGACTTCACTTCTCACTACCAATACTTACTAGAAGTCATGGACAAGTCTTTTAACTTCTCTGATCCTTAGTTTCCTCATCTATAAAGTAGGGATAACAATATTTCTAGTACTTACCTCTTTTTTTAAATTTTGTTAATTTATTTTGATTTATCAACAATCACTTCCATATGCTTTTGAGTTGAAAATTTTTCTCCCCCTTCCTCCCACCACCCTCCCCAAGACGGCTCACAATCTGATATAGGCTTTACATTTACATACCCATGAAACATATTTTCACATTAGTGAAGTTGTAAGTAAAAATTAAAACCAATAGGAGGAACCATCAGAAAGATGAAACAAAACTCAACAGAAGGTAAAAATAAGTGATAGTGATTCGATTTCCATAGTTCTTTCTTTGGATGTGGACAGCATTTTCCATCCCAAGGCCTCTAGATGTCTTAGATTCTTGTAATGCTGACAAGGGTTCACTTTAACAATATTAGTCAGCACAACCTGGCTGTTATTGTATACAGAGTCCTCTTGGTTCTGCTCACTTCACTCAGCATCAGACCATATAAGTCTTTCCAGGTTTTTCTGAAGTCAGCCTGTTAATCATTTCTTATAGCACAATAGTATTCCATTACATTCATATACCACAACTTGCTCAGCCATTCCCCAACTGATGGACATCCTCTCCACTTCCAATTCTTTGCCAACACAAAAAGAGCTGCTATGAATATTTTTGTACATGTGGGTCCTTTTCCCATTTGTATGATCTCTTTGGAATATAGCCCTAGAAGTGCTATTGCTGGATCAAAGGGTATGCACATTTTTGTAGCCCTTTGGGCATAGTTCCAAATTGTTCTCCAAAATGGTTGGATCATTTCACAGCTCCACCAACAATGTATTAGTGTTCCAATTTTCCCACATCTTCTCCAAAATTTATTATTTTCCTGTTTTGTCATGTTGGCCAATCTGATAGGTGTGATGTGGTACCTCAGAATTGTTTTGATTTGCATTTCTCTAATCAATAACATAGTATTTACCTCTTAATGTTATTGTAAGGCTCACAAGAGATACTGCTGATAAAATGCTTGCAGACCGGAAGGGTTACATAAATGTCAGCTATTGTTTTCAGTCATTCCAGAACCACCTATAAGCAGTTGGCCAAGGGGCTCTGTGGGCTGCTTGGCTAAAAATCTCCCCTTACAATATAGGTGGTGAAGCAGACAGGGCAATGGACAAGAAGTCATCAGAAACACCAGCTCTGAGATACCTACTAGCTGTGTGACCCTGCTAAAGTCCCTTAACCTTCTCTGTTTCAGTTCCAACATTTGTAAAATTGGAATAATAACTCCTGAGGGTTGCTATATGAATGAAATGTGATAATATTTGCATTCTATGTAAATGTCTGTAATCATTGCTGCTACTGTTAAATGTAAAAAAAAAATTCCATAAAGGAATGGTTTGGAACAGCCTGTCCACATATGTGTACTCTTTAGCAAAATGTGTTTTTGTCATTATGAATACAACACTTTATGAATAGCAATTAAAAAGTGGGGAAAGGTATTCTGATATGGCATAGCTAATGGCTATTTTTGTAAAGATAAGTATCAATTCAGTATTACTTGTTAGAATTTAGTGTCATTGAGAAATAGAATGCACCAAAGATTATAGTGGACAGCCTTTCCACATATCTTTTATGACATTACCTCTTACTTTCATATCCATGTGCAATAGTCCATCAAAAGTCAGTAAAAAAAGAGAACGTCAATATATAGAGCCATTGAAACAATCAGAGGAAGCAAAGCCAGGCATCTAGCACCAGTATGCTGGTAGAAAATAACAATTAATCTTAATAATCACATACTGTTCCATATTCTGTGAAGGGCAATAGGGGAAAAAAAGTAAAAAAAAAATTAATAGTCCATGTCTTCATGTAGCCTACGTTCTATGCAATGTTAGCGAGGCAACTAGGTGGTATCAATCAATCACTAGACTTAACAGTCAGGAAGACTAGCATTCAAATCCAGCCTCAGACAATTATTAGCCATGTGACCTTGGACAAGTCACTTAATTTCTGTCTGCCTCAGTTTTCTCAAATGAAATAATATTTCATAGTATTGTTGTGAGGATTAAATGAGATAATATTTGCTTACATAGTGCCTGGAACATAATAAGCATTTAATAAATACGTATTCCCTTTCTGTAGCGTAGACCATTTGGATGAAGAATTACATTAATTCTAAAGTAAAAGCTCCTATAAAAGAGAGCATTAACAACTCTCTAAAAGCTCAGACATCTCTCAACTCCAAATCCAAGAAAGAAAAATAGCCCAAGAGAAAAAAAAAGATTGCTGTAAAATTCTCTGTGACAGAGGAAAAAACTTTGGAATCTAAGTAATCATCAAAAGCATTCCAAAAATACTACAAGGAAAGAAATTGAGGACTGCTTGGCCAATATGATTTCCTAGAGAAATACTATACCTGAAGAATTATGATTGTCTTATTACTTATGAGTAGGTTAAAGGAGGGCGAAGCAGGTATAGAAAAGGCAATGCTACAGTAAGTACTATTTATAGGCATGCTGCAAATCAGTGTATCAGCATGATTACTGCAGTATGCCTCCTATACCTATTTCAGATGGCATTTGACATAATAAATGAAAGAGGTAAATTCCAGTTAATCCTTCTTTCTGGCCTAAAATCATAATGACATACTCTGAATCCTTCATAAACCAATAAATAGTAAGATCCAAGTTAGGCCCACCTTTCCTGTTTGCTCATAATAAATCAAATGCTGTTGATCAGTGTATGACAAGGTGAGAATGAACTATGTGTGGCATCTGTATGAAATGGGAATGATACACTATTGCTGATTTTAAAAATAATATAGTTTTAAATGAGAAAAAAATTAAGCTTCACTTATATTTATTGCAGTAGGCAGCTAGGTGGCTCAGTGGATATAGTGCCAGGCCTGGAGTCAGGAAATCCTGAGTTCAAATCCAGCCTCAGACACTTCCTAGCTGTGTGACCCTGGGCAAGGTCATATAACTTTTATTTGCCTGAAGGAAATGGCAAACCACTCCAGTATCTATGCCAGGAAAATCCCATGGACACTTTGGTCTATGGGTATACAAAGAGTCAGACACAATTGAATTACAGACATATCCTAATTCCTATTGACTTCAATTTATTATATTAATTGGCATTGACACTCTCAATTGGTCAGTAGGACAGCTAGTTATAATTCACATACGGTACTCCAATACCCTGATTAAAGAGTGGCATTCCATAACATGGAGGAAGAGAAAGTGAGGCTTTCATTAGTTCATTCCCTTTCAATCATTCTATCAATGAACAAGCTTTTATTCAGCACCTACCAGGCCACTATCTTTTCAGAATACTGAAACACATTGAAGGATCCCAAAATATTAAACCAGTTTCAAAATTAATGACATACATTCAACCAAATTTCCCCCACTAAAATATTATTTTTCTTAAATAGTGTTTCATTTTTTCTAAATATATGTAAAGACAAAACACTGATTTTTAAAAATTTAGCTCCAAATTTCCTCCTTCACTTGCCTCCGCTCATTCCTCCCTAAAAAAGTAAGAATTTTAAATGTTACAGATATGCAATTGTGTAAAACATATTTCTATATTGGTCATGTTGTAAAAATATAAACCAAAATGAAAAAAAAAACACAAAAATACAAAGAAAGTAAAAATAGCATGTTTCGATCTGTATTCAAAGTCCATTAGTTCTTTCTCTGGATGTGGATAGCATTTTCCATCATGAGTCCTTTGGAATTGTCTTGGATCATTGTATTGCTAAGAAGGGTGAAGTCATTCATTGTACAACGTTGCTGCTACTATGTACAACTTCTGGTTCTGCTCACTTCACTTTGTATCAGTTCATGTCTTTCCAGGTTTTTTGAAATCTACCTACTTGTCATTTCTTATAGCACTATAGTATTTGTATATTACAACTTGTTCAGCCATTCCTCCATTAATGATCATCCCCTCAATTTACAGTTCTTTGCCACTACAAAAAGAACTCCTATGAATATATATATATATATATTTACATATAGGTCATTATCCCTTTTTTTATGATCTCTTTGAGATACAGATATAGTAGTGGTATTGCTGGATTAAAAGGTATACACAGTTGTTTGCCCTTTGGGCATTGTTTCAAATTGCTCTCCAGAATGGGTGTATCATTTCATAGCTCCATCAACAGTTCATTAGTGTCCCAATTTTCCTCACATCCTCTCCAACATTTATTATTTTCCTTTTTTGTCATATTGTCCAATCTGATACCTCAAAGTTGTTTTAATTTACATTTCTCTAATCAATAGTGATTTAGAGTATTATTTTCATGTTAGTATAGATAACTTTGATTTCTTCATCTGAAAACTGACTGTTCATATCCTTTAACCATTTATCAATGGGGAATAGCTTGGGTGACTCAGTTGTCTGTATTCTTGAAAAATGAGGGGCAGGTAGGTGGTGAAATGGATAGAGTACCAGCCCTGAAGTCAGGAGGACCTGAGTTCAAATCTGGCTTCAGACCAAACACTTGACACTTACTAGCTGTGTGACCCTGGGTAAGTCACTTAACCCCCCCAATTGCCTAAAAATTAAAAAAAAAAGAAAAGAAAAATGAAGCCTTCATCAGAGACATTTGCTGTAAAAATTGTTTCCCAGCTTTCTGCTTCCCTTCTAAAATTGGTTACATTGGTTTTGTTTGTACAAAAACATTTAATTTAATGTAATCAAAATGATCCATTTTGCATTTCATGATGTTCTTTATCTCTTGTTTGATCAAACATTTTTCACCTCTCCATAGATCTGACAGGTAAACTATTTCTTACTTTCCATGGTATTACCCTTTATGTCTAAATTATGTGCCAATTTTGACCTTATCTTGGTATATGGTGTAAAATATTGGTTTATACCTATTTCTGTCATTTTATTTTCCAGTTTTTCAAACAGGATTGGTCAAATAGCTAATTTTTATCCTCTGAGCTGGGGTCTTTGGGTTTACCAAACATTAGATTCAGTAATTTACTATTGTGTCTTGTGTATCTAATCTATTTCACTGATCTACCACTCTATTTCTTAGCCAGTACCAGATAGCATTGATGACTCCCACTTCACAACATAGAGATCTGGTATGGCGAGGCTACTTTCCTTTGCATTTTTTCTTTCATTAATTCCCTTGATGTTCTTGATCTTTTGTTCTTCCAGATGAATTTTGTTATTTTTTTCAAGCTCTATAAATTAGTGTTTTTGATAGTTTGATTGGTATGACATTGAATAAATACATTAATTTAGGTAGAATTGTCATTTTTATTAATTTGGTTTGGTCTGCCCATGAGCAATTGCTGTTTTTTCTAATTGTTTAGATCTGACCTTATATGTGTGAAAAATGTTTTGTAATTGTGTTCATATAGTTCCTGGGTTTGTCTTGGCAGGTAGACTCCCAAATATTTTACATTGTTTACAGTTATTTTAAATGTAATTTCTCTTTTAATCTCTTGCTGCTGGGCTTTGTTGTAGAGGGACAATTCTGAAGAGTCTAATATGGGATAAGGAATTTAGGTCAGAGTTTGACTCTTCCCTGTTCCTGCCCTTAAGGGCTCACTACTCAGGATATTTGGCTCACCATTCTCCCATGCCCAAGATGTTTCAGAGCATTCTGACCAATCCTTCAACCTTGATAACAAGCAGGTGTGTACAGTAGAAGTCACGCATGAGGGCTGGAAGTATGGGAGTTAGTTGTGAGAATCTTGGGAACGCCTCGGGGGTGACTGTTAGCTTTTATTATTTAAACTGGACCCTCAGATTAATAAATGGCTCAGTCTTCACTGACCCACCTGGCCCATGTCTCTTCATTTTGTGCTCTTCCATGAGGTGACTCACTTAGTTGCAGGCGACACTTTGTTATAATATATAGAAATGTGGATGATTTATATGAGTTCATTTCATATCATGCAGCTTTGCTAAGGTTGTTAATTATTTCAAATAGTTTTTTCAGTTGATGCTCTAGGATTCTGTAAGTATGCCATCATATCATCTGCAAAGAGTGATAGTTTCGTTTTCTCATGGCCTGTTCTAATTCCTTCAATTTCTTTTTCTTTTCTTATTGCTATAGCTAACATTTCTAGTATAATACTGAATAATAGTGGTGATAATGGGCTTCCTTGATTCACTTCCTTAATTCACTTCCTTGATTCACTGGGAAGACTTTTAACTTAATCTCATTATAGATAATGCTTGCTGATAATTTAAGACAGATACTATTTTAATTTTAAAAGAAAGCTCCATTTATTCCCATGCATAGGAATGAGTACCATATTTTTTTCAAAAGCTTTTTCCTGTATCTATTAAGATAATCATATGATTTTTGTTGGTTTGTTGACATGGTCAATTACACTGATAGTTTTCCTAATATTGAACCAGTTATGCATTCCTGGTATAAATCCCACATGATTATTGTGTATGAGTCAGGTGATGCATTGCTGTAATTTCCTTCTACTATCTTACTTAAATTTTTATATTAACATTTGTTAGGGAAAGTACTCTATAGTTTTCTTTTTCTGTTTTGGCTCTTTCTGGTTTAGGTATCAGCACCATATTTGTGTCATTAAAAGAATTTTGTAGAACTCCTTCAACTATTTTCCAAAATAGTTTCTGTAGTATTGGACTTAATTGCTCTTTAAATGTTTGGTAGAATTCACTTGTAAATCCATCTGGCCCTGGGGATTTTTTCTTAGAAAGTTCACTGATGCTTTGTTCAATTTCTTTTTTCTAAAATGGCATTAAGTATTCTATTTTCTCTTCTGTTAATCTGGGCAGTTGATATTTTAGTAATATTAATCGTTTCACTTAGATTGTCAGATTTATTGGCAAGTAATTGGACAAAATAGTTTTTAATTATTGCTGAAATGTCCTTTTCATTGCTGGTGAATTCATTTTTGATACTGATAACATGGTTTTCTTCTTTTTTTAAGTCAAACTAAGCAAAGGTTTATCTATTTTATTTTTTATTCTTTTTAATAAAACCACCTTTTAGTTTTATTTATTAATTCAATGGCTTTGTTACTTTTAATTTTATTAATCTCTCCTTTGATTTTCAGGATTTCCAATTTCATGTTTAATTAGAGTTCTCAATTTGTTCTTTTTCTAGCTTTTTTAGTTAGATGCCCAATTCATTGATCTGCTCTTTCTCTATTTTATTGATGTAAGTATTTAGAGATATAAATTTTCCTCTAGATACTGCTTTGGCTGCACCTGATTAATTTTGGTATGTCCTGTCAATGGTATGCCATCTCATTTGGTACGTCAACAATGTTATCATTGTCTTGGTTGAAATCATTGATAGTTTCTATGATTTATTCTTTGACCTATTCATACTTTAGGATTAGATTTAGTTTACAATTAATTTTTAATGTCTTTTTTATGGCCCTTTATTAAATGCAATTTTATTGCATCATGATCTGAAAAGGATATGTTTAATATTTCTGCCTTTTTACGTTTGATTGTGAGGTTTTTATGTTCTAATACACAATGTTTGTATAAGTGGCAAGTATTGCTGAGAAAAAGGTATATTCCTTTCTATCTCCATTCATTTTTCTCCAGATATCTATTATATCTAACTTTTCTAAAATTCTATTCACTTCCTTAACTTCTTTCTTGTTTATTTTGTGGTTACATTAATCTAGTTCTGTGAGGGGAAAGTTGAGGTCCTTCCACTACTATAGTTTTACTGTCTACTTCTTCCTGTAACTTATTTAACTTATCCTTTAGAAATCTGCATGCTATACCATTTGGTGTATACATTTTTAGTACTGAAATTACTTTATTATCTATAGTACCTTTTAGCAAGTTGTAGTTTCCTCCTTTTCTCTTTTAAATAGGGCTAGTTTTAGATTTGCTTTCTCTGAGATTATGATTGCTACCCCTGTTTCTCTGACTATACTTCTCAATGGAGCACTCCACATATTTTGTTACATTTTGGGGGGTGGGAAGGGGAAGTGGAATATACCACATATTTGTGAGCATGCACAACATTTCCTTGCCATGCAAAAATATTTGTTGGGTTCTGTTATGCCAATCAAGCTACTATGCTATCTTTCTCCTTCCATTTATGGCCATATTGCTAGCATAATCTCCAACACTTATTACATCAATGTCTTCCCTACTCATTTAATTACTGACTCTCAGTAATGCAGTCTCTCTCCTCATTATTCTAGTGAATTTAATATTCAATGGTCCTCAAAGCCCTTGATTCCCAAATCGATTTCCCTTTCTCCAGCCAATATTATTCTGTACTTCTTGGCTGTATTTAGTTCTGTTGACAACCATTAAATCTTAGTGCTTTCTCTTTCCTTGGATTCATACTGCTCTACTATCTAGAATCTTCCCCCACCTTTCTGGCATCTCTGTTTCTGTCTTTCCCTGCCTGATCTTTAGCTCATCTTCATGAAATTATGTCTTCATCATATAGCTCTCATCATTTCCGAAAGGTAAGGGACATTGCTGTTAAGATACAGTTCAAATTCTTTAACTTGAATTCATGACCTTCCTCAATTTGGTCCCAACTTACATATCTACCTACCACTATTCTAACCTGAACCTTCTACACCAGCCAGTCAGACCTATTCACTATCTCCCAGAGTATATATATTTGCTTAAACAATTTTGATGATACTATCCCACGTTTCTTTAGTCCTACTTGAAGTTTACTTATTCTTCAAGATGAAACTCACATCCAACCTCCTTTTTGGTACTATTCCTAACTGTTCATTGCCATAGTGGTTTTGTCATTTCCCCAAATTCCTTAACACTTACAATCCTTTAATATTTAATCATAAGCTCTGAATTTTTTTGTGTGTGTTTAGATTATATTTAACTTTTCATGTGCATATCTTGTCTCATCAGCCAGAATTTAAGCCACTCTGAGGAAGCACTTGTGTGTTATATTTCTGTGTATCCCTTGTACTATGTATGTACATTCTAAGCACTCAGTAAATGTTTGTTAAAATAGTAAACGGAAGGCTTAATTTGCTCCTTGCTTTGCATGTTGATGTAACTTAAACTTTTGATGTAAGGAAAGGGATAATATGATTACAAAATATCTGTCTCTGGAATCAACCAATAAACGTTTATTAAGTATCTATTAAATTCCAGGCACTGTGCTAAGGCACTAGGGATACAAAGAAAAACAAAAGACTGTCTCTATTACCACGGAGCTCACATTCTAAAGGGGGAGACAACATGAAAACAACTATGCACAAGTATACTATATAGAGGAGAAATTGGAGATAATCAACATAGCAAAGGGACTTGAATTAATGGGAAACAGGAAAGGCTACTTGTAGAATGTCGGGTTCTAGCTGGAACTTGAAGGAAGCCAGGGAAGTTAGGGGGTGGTGATGATGATGGAGAGACTTCCAGGGATGGAAGAAAGCCAGTGAAAATGCCAGAAGTCAGGATACAAGAACAACAAGGTGTCCAGTGTCATTGGTTTATAGAGTAATTGGGGGTGCGGTGGAGTGAAGGGGTAGTGTAAGGGATAAGAAGACTGGAAATATTGAGTAGAGAGGCAGATTAGAAGAGATTTGAACACCAAATAGAGGATTTTATATTACATCATGCAGGTGGTAGGGAGCCACTATCAGTTACTGAATAGAGAGGTGGTATGGTAAGATATGTGCATTAAAAAAGATCATTGTGTCAGCTGAGGCAAAAGATAGACTAGAATGGGGAAAAACTTGAGGCAGGGAGACCAGCCAGTAAGTAACTGCAATAGTCCAGGCATGAGGTAACAAGCTTCGATGTCAGAAGACAGAAGAGTGTATGTTTATGAGAGGTGTTACAAAGGAAAAATCAAGAGGTCTTGACAACAGATTGGATGGAGCTGGGGGCAGGGAGGGTGGTGGTAGAATGAAGAACAGAAGCTGACCCCTAGTTATGAACCTGGGTGCTCGGAAGAATCCTGCCTTCTGAAATAGGCCATGCCATCAGCAGTTATCCAAATCATGTTCTCGTTGCTAGTGAGCATCTCTGGCTACTTGATGGGGTGCTAAAGACCTTACAGAAAGGTGTAAAAGTGCTTATTCCTTTTACATCTCCAGCTCCCTCCTCCTCAAATCATTGAAGACATAGGAGATGGTACTAAGATTCTGTGAAATGTCCTTCAAAATTTCAGCAACAAATGCCAATCACAGGAAAATACAACTAAGTGGTTGTATTCATAGATTTCTAGGAATGATGAAGAACATCTCCACTTTATCCACATAAACCACAATAAATTACTAAAATTACCAATGGGCTTTTTGTATCCCCACCACTTAGCATAGCATCTGACAAATCAGTAGTGCTGAAAAAAATGTTTGTTGACTGACTGGATAACCAATATATGCTTTGAGCTGAGTAATACATATAATAGAAGCAAGAGGAATTTTTTAAGTTTGATTTATGCAAAGAGTTGCTTCATTATTTGTTTTTTATTTTGCTTGTTTTGACATACTTGGGATGAGGAGCAAACCTGACATTTCATCTATGTAGGTAGATACTCATGTGGAAATTCCTTCAAGAAATATAGATCAGTTCCTAGTCTTAGAAAGTTTGCTTGAGACAACGAGAGGTTCAGTAACTTGTGCAGGGTCACACAGTTGGTATATCTTAGATACAGGATTTGATTCCAGGTCTTCCTGAAACTGAGGCAATCCTCTTGCACCCTGCCTCCCATGCCACTGAGTAATAGGCTCTTAGAAGTCAAATCTATGGCTGAGATAATATTAAATATAAAGAGCATACATATTCTCCACTTTTATCTTAAGACTCATCCATATAATAAGCATGATTTCCTATAATAGTCAAGGGACCAGAAAGGTAAAGGACTATTATAGTCACTTAAGAGAAGGGAAAAAGTTAAAAATATATCTCAAGGTTCATTCAACACATTGCTAGAAAGAGAGAGAGAGAGAGAGAGAGAGAGAGAGAGAGAGAGAGAGAGAGAGAGAGAGAGAGAGAGAGAGAGAGAGAGAGCACACTCCTGCAAAGATAATGAATTTTGAGCTGGAAGAAATGTTACTGACAATGTTCTTAACCATGGGGATCCATGATTAGATTCAGATGTCTGTGCTTTAAAAAATATTTTGATAACTATATTTCAACATAATTGGTTTCATTTGTAATGTTATTTATTCTATTTTGTGCATTTTCAAACATGATTCTACTAAGGAGTCCATAGGCTTTACTAATTGGAAAAAGCTGTCCATGATATAAACAGGTTAAGAACCCTGGTTTAAAGACCATCAAGTGTTATCCTCTAATTTTATAGATGAGAAAACTGAGGTACAGAGAATTAAGAGGGTTACTAAGGACACATAGTATGATTGAGATCAGTTTTTCCTGACTCTGACTCCAGTACCTTCACTGCTTTGCACTTAGCTGCCAAGGTTACAAGAACTTGGCTAATACTGGTACTAAAAGATGACATGGTAAGAATAGAGCTCTAGGAATGTTAAAGGGTCACAATCCGCAGTGTACATGCAACACTGAACATAATAGCAGATGACTGAAGTATTAAAGTGCTGACATAAGAGAACCTTATAGGAACGTGCACATACAATATGTGAAAGTCAATTTTCATATTCTAGTGAATAGGTGAAACTTGCCCATGTATCATATATTATTATAAAAACTTGTAAAATGGTCAAGATCCTTCAATGACTTCAGAATCACTGAGGTGCACAGTACCCAAATAAAAATCTTTATCAAATACACAATAACTCATCTTTCCAATCTTTACTTAAAAATCTTTAACAAGGGAAATCCGCTACATCTTGTGGTGACTTGCTGAATTTTTGTATTGTTATAATTCACAGGAATTTTTTCTTCACATCAAGCTCAAATTTACCTCTTTACAACTTCCAATGAGTATGCCTGGTTAGACCTTATAGTATCAAATTAAACTAATCTAATCATTTTTCCATGGGACAGCCCTTAAAAACTTGAAGATGACTAAAGTGGTCCTCTTGTCTTCTTTTCTCAGGACTAATTATCTCCCCCCCCCCAATTCCTGGTTCCTTCAGTCCTAACAACACATACTCTAAGCCCTGCCACCCTAATTATCCTCCCCTGGATGCTTTCTAGATTCTGATTACCTCTTAAAATATGGTGCTAAGAACTGAACACTATTCTCCATGTTTGCCTTTTCTCTGATGTTGGGAACTGTGCTTCTTTCAA
Source organism: Phascolarctos cinereus (assembly GCF_003287225.1). Lineage (NCBI taxonomy): Eukaryota > Metazoa > Chordata > Mammalia > Diprotodontia > Phascolarctidae > Phascolarctos > Phascolarctos cinereus. The sequence goes on along the minus strand of NW_027555958.1, from coordinate 396,105,047 downwards.
AGCATCACAAGATTAGTTTAATTGGTGGGGGCTATCTGTCTGCCTGTCTATCTGTTTTCTATCTATCTAATTATAGTATAAATTAAACATTTTATGGGGTAGTTACTATATTAGTATGGAATTATTTTGTCAAATGTATCATATGTGTTTTTAATTAAATACATTTTATAATATAATAGAATAATTAGCTATTTATAATATTTTTATAATTTATAATATAATAAAATAATTAGCTAGACAAAAAGCTAATAGTTTCAGATTTTGCTCCTTGTAGTTCAATTCATTTAAATTGTGATGAAACACATAAACTCACCAGAGCAGTAAATATGAGGAAATTTTTTACAGCGTGAATGTGGTTTTGATGCTCAAATGAGTCTAAAAAAATGTATATGAAAGGCCCCTCAAAGCATTTAACCTCTGCTTCTTCATCAAGTCTAGATTTTGTTATTAACTAGCTGAGTGAACTTGAACAAGACCTTCAGGACTCTGGGTCTCAGTTTTCTGGTTGTTCAAATGAAGGATACACACTAGATCAGAAATCAATAAACTATTGCCCAAAGGCTAAATGTGCCCTGCTGACTATTTGGCCTGACAGCAAAGAATTTTTTTTTCTTTTACATTTTACAATAAAGTTTTATTTTACTTAAAAATGATATTCTTAGCTCAAGGACTATGCAAACACAGATGTTGGGCTTGATTTGGTCCATTGGCCTTTTTTTTTGTTGATCCCTGCTCTAGATGATGTCCTTTGTAACCACTAGTATTATTTTGCAAGAATTGATGTGCCCACATCCAGTTATCTGATTTACTGCTACTCAATTCAGACACTGGTCAATGCTTTAAGCAAGTTTCCCTTGCCCCAATTTTGTGAATATTTGACTAAACTGGACAAATTACTTCTTTGTCCTGTATTCCTATATGGGCAGTCAATATAAATAAATAAAAATAATTATATCTTTAACAAAGCTAAGAAATAAATGTGACATTTAGTTTCAGTTTACAGATAACACTATTGGTTTGAGTCAGGGTCCAGATCAATGTAATTTCCAAAGAATTGAAAAAAATATTTTTTTTCAATTTTCAGAATTGGGAAGGGCAATGAACATGGTAAGTATTTTGAGCCATCATCATATTATGAGCAAGGAATTGAGAAGGAGAAGCTGAGTAAAGGCTGTTATCAAAGAAATCTCTTCTGCAAAAAAAGATGGGCTGACTACATGGTAGGACATAGGAATAATAGCTAAATAGCTATTCACTCATTTATTATCCTCAAGATAGCAAAAGAAGGTAGGTGAGACCCCTTACACATTGGTTGAAACATATTAAATGGACTCTCTGGAATACACTTTTTGGAAGACATAGACAAGAAGCACACATCCCAAAGTCCCACAGGGTGAACAGGAATAAATAAAGTTTCATTTTCACATTGCTGAGAGCAATTAACAATCCATCAATGAATCAATAGCACCTACTATATATACCTGATATTGTTGTAGATGTTTGGGATACAAGTATAAACAACGAAACAAGCCATGCTTGTAAGGAGCTTACATTCTAACGAAGGAGACAAGTAAAAGACATAAAGCATGAATATAAAGGAAATAAATATAAAAATATGCAAAGTGTTAAACAGCACAAGGGAGTTTAGGAGGCAGACCACCAGAAGTAGAGAGAATCAGAAAAAGTTTCGAACAGCAGATAGCACTTGGGCTATGTCTCGAAGGAAGTAAAGGACTCTATGAGGAAAAGGCAAAGAGAGAGTACATTTCAGGTATGTAGGAAGATCAGTGCAAAGGTGCAGAAATCAGAGAGAATACTGTGGGTTAGGAACAGCAAGAAATCCAGTTCAGCTAGAATGTGGACACTGGAAGTAGGCGTAATACACAACGGGGCTGGAAAAAGAGATTGGGGTCAGGTTGTTGAAGTGCAACAGAGGATGACCTTGTGAACTTCCAAGAAGGTGTGCAACTTCCCATTGGCATTGGTGTAAGTGTCCTGTAAGAGCAGTGACTAATGATAATATCTGCATTGGGAGCTATACTTAAAGTGAATTTCATAATAATTCCATGAAGAGCAAAAAAAGAACTTCCAATAATCAGGAGGTGTAAGTTTACCCCTTTGCTGATCCTTTTGATCCCTTTAAACTGAAGCTCACTTTCCCCTGAACTACACAACACACACACACACACACACACACACATAATTTTTCTGAGGAAGTAGGACCCAACATGAAGAAATGTTCTGTGCCAACTATTCTTACTCTATTCCCTTAGTAAATGCCTATTTCTAAAAGCTAATTAAGTCTGGCTAACTGATAATCAATATAGACCACATCAGGGGGGATCATAAGCAACAATACTGGAGAATCAACCCTAATACCTCACAGTTAACTCTACAGTCCTGGGAAGAGGAGTAATCAGATGTCTTCTGGAGATCCAACCAGCCAATTTGAGTGGGAATTGAGAGTGTGAGTTGAAAGGTGTGCTTAATTGAGATGACTACTCTAATGGAAAGAGCAGTGAATTTGGAATCAGAAAACCTTGGTTTAAATCCTAGTATTCATGTTTTCTTTTATCATGGTCTCTTATCAATCCTCAACTTCTTTGACTTCTGTTTGACACTATTGACCATCCTCTACATTAGGATTCTTTCTTCTCAGGTTTGATTCTAGTTTCTCCTGGTTCTCATCCTTTCTGACTGCTCTGCTCAGACTACTTTGCTAGACTATATTATCTGTGTGATACTCCCCAGTTGCATGTACTCAATGGTTCTGTTCAGGGTTCTCTTATCTTTTCTCTCTATACACTCTCATATAGGGTCTCATCAATTCCAATAAGTTCAATTATCATTTCTATGGAGATGGGTCCCACACTTATACATCCATCCCTAATCTTTCTTCTGAGCATCTAGTCTAGTATCTATTTTAAGCTGAATGTCCTATAGACAAATCAAGCTCAATATTCCCCAAAAGTGAATGCATTATCTCTCCTCTATAACTTGCCCTTCCACTTTTTACCTACAGCTCTACTTGGTTTCAACTCAACTGAAAGGGAGATGCCTGTCCTAGGATAAATTCATCATTCCTAATCTCATCACATGCTGCTAACTGAAGCCTTGGATACCACCTTCCTCAGTCTTCTCCTCTCTGATTGAAGGTCTGGATGGTGGTAATGCTAAAGTCCTTCCACAGCCTTCCTTTGTGGAGAGAAGAACTAGGTCTACCAGCTCACCCCTCTTTGCCTTTGCAGCTCTATGGATTTTAACTCTGCAGAACAAGATGCCCTACAGCAGCTGCTCCTGGTGTCCTCTCTGCTTTCCAGTTTCCTTTTGTATGTTGTCTTCCTCCATTAGATTATAATCTCCTTGAAAGCAGAGACTCTTTCTTATTTGTATCCTAGCCCTTACCACACTGTTTGTATACAGTAGGTGCTGAATAAATGCTTATTGAATTTTAATCACCCAAGCCTGTAACATTTGTACCAACTACTAACTCCCACTCACCTCACTCTCAATCATTTGCCAGATCTTATTTCTATCTCCACACTATTTCTCACACACATTTCCTTCTTTCCACCTACCCAACTATAACTACTAGTTCAAGCCTTCATCATCTCTCATCTGTATTATTGGAATAGCATCCTTGTATTTCTTAATGCTTCAAGTTTTTCACCACTCTAATCCATTTTACACATAGCCACCAAAATGGTTTTCCTAAAGCATAGACCTGACCATTTCACTAACCTGTACAATAAATCCTCATGACTCCATTTTACCTTTAGGATCAAATATGAACTCTTCTATATGGGATTTAAAAGTCTGCATGCCTTGGCATTCACTTTCTTGGGAACAGGAAATGAGGATTTAGCTTGGCTGTTCCAATACTAGCAGGCAGCTTTAGGCTGGAACAAACCACAGCTTTTACTATTTTTTTTATTCTTCCCAATTCTAGCACAAACTGAAGCCATTACTCCAAACCAAGAAAGAAAAAAGAAAATTGAGCCCCTCCAACTTGTAACAATGATGCAATAGAAAAAAGTCAAGCCCTAACCCTGAGTTGACTGCATCTACCCTATCCCTTTCAGTCTCATTTAACCTTTCCCACATTCCATTCATTTTTATCATGGATCTAACCACCATCTGTAGAATAACTTGATCTAAGATACACCAAATTCATTCCCATCCTTTTAGCTCTTTCAAACATAATTGCTACTACTATCAATCTCCACTTGAGTCTGCTAATCACTTAGTCTCAGCATAGCAGCAACATCTTCGGATATGGTTCCATATGTTGCACAAGGAGCCACCCACACCATCTTCCATTTCCACACCCCACAGGTGTCTTATTCTTCCTACTCTGCTGACATCCTGACTATTGTTTCCAGAATAAGACTATCTCTGTCTTTTCTATTTTCAGATTTTTGCTTCAAGGGAAATGTTCCCACACCTTCATTTGTACTCTCCATGCTTCAATATAGCACAATTTTTGTTGTTGTTGTTATTTAGGGAATTGTCCTTTATTCTTTCTTCTTTTTCAGATTTTTCTTAGGTCCTGCTGAAAACTTTTTTTTTTCTCTGTCATTAGGAAGAAGAACATTTAGGAACAGAATTATAGGCCTTATATTTGTTGAGCCTGTTCTAATTGTTATCTTTAAGTCTGGATATCCTTCTACAGAGGTAGAGAGTGGGTTCATGTAAATATTAATGGTTATGTTTTTACAATGCTTTAAAATTGTAATGTGTTTACCATATATTTTCTCCTTCTATCCTCATAACAACCTTGTAAGATAGTTGGGTAGCTGCTACTATTATCTTGCTTTACATATGTGGAATCTTACACTCAGAAAGCTAGCAATTGCCCAGGATTATTCAGCAAATATTGTCTGGGATAGGATTCAAACCCAAGTCCAGCTCTCTTTCCACTGTGCTGAGTTTTCTCTCAAATGTTCAGCAGAATGTGGCAAGTATTTATGAGTGGTTGCACACGGAGAGGTGGACATACTTGAAGAATAACGACTTGTTTTTCCTACTTCCAGGCCTCTCAGTGACTTATTGATTATTGTTGCATTTATTTACTGAGCTGTGGCAAGAACAGTTCAGAATTTTCAGCTGCATGAATGACTGTGCAGTAACCAGATGAGTCAACTACAAGATGATCAGCCAACCATTAAAATGGTTGAAAATGAGAATTGACCTTTACGGAGTCCTTCTCTCATTTTTAAAACATGGCAAATGTCTGTATAGACAAATGTAAGAAAGAAGTTGAGCAGTTCATTAACAATGTGTGGATCAGTCATTTACAGCTTTGATTTTGTGGCATTTTCAATATATAATAATCCCAAATCTCAAGCACAAGCAAAATTTAACATGAAGTCACTGAAAAATAAAGTGCATTTTATGAGGTTCTATCCCAGACCTTCTCTTTTCTCCTGTTAGTAATTTCATCACTTTTCTTCGTGTTCAATTATTATCTCTATGTACCTAGATACATGTATATGTATACAGCTCATCTCTTCCCTGAGCTTCCTCCAGTCACATATCTTCAAACTGCTTTCTTGACATTTCCACTTGTTTATTTCATAAGTACCTTCAATTCAATATGTCTAAAACAAAATTCATCTTTCCCCAAATGTATCTTTCTTCCTAATTTTCCTACATATATCAAGACCATACCATTCTTATCATCACCCAAGTTTACAATCTCTGAGTCATCCTTGAATCTTTAGTCTCAAAATCCAATCTCACTCCTAAATTCAATTAAAAGTTGCCTTGTTGAAACTACCTTCTCAACAACTCTTTCATCAAACCCCTTTCTCTAGAGGCATACCTCATAGATATTGTGGGTTCAGTTCCAGACCACCACAATAAAGCAAACATCACAATAAAGTGAGTCACATGAGTATTTTGGTTTCCCAATGCCCAATTTGGTTCCCCAAGTAAAAGTTATGTTTACACTTTACTATCATCTATTAAGTGCACAATTGCATTATGTCTAGAAAAACAATGTGCATTTCTTAATTAAAAAATGATTTATTGCTAAAAAATGCGAATGACATCTGAGCCTTCAGGGAATCATAATCTTTTTGCTGGTGAAGAGTCTTGCTTCAATGTTGATGGCTGCTGACTTATCAGGGGGGTGGTTACTGAAGGCTGGGACAGCTATAGCAATTTCTTAAAATAATATGACAGTGAAGATTGCTGCATTGATTGACTCCTCCTTTCATGAAGGTTTTCTCTGTAGCACACAATACTATTTCTCTGTAGCATTTTACTCACAGTAGAATTTCTTTCAAAATCGGAATCAATCCTTACAAACCCTGATACTGATTTATCAACTAGGCTTACTTAATATTCTTCAACATTGTTGAGTATCAGGGAATAGGGAGGACCAAGGAGAGGGAAAGAGATGGCAGAAGAGCCAATCAGTGGAGCAGAACAAACATTAAGTTTGGTCTTATATGGGAGTAGCTCATGATTCATCAAAACAATTAAATAGTAACATCAAAGATCAGTGATCTCAGGTCACCACATCAAATATGACAATGATGAAAAAAATTGAAATGTTAGAGAAATTACCAAAATAGGACACAGAGACATGATGTGAGCACATATTGTCAGAAAAATGGAACCGATAAACTTGCTTGACACAGGGTTGCCATAAAACTTCAATTTGTAAAAAAAAAACAAACAAAAAACTCACAATATTTGTGAAGCACAATAAAGTGAAGCACAATAAAATGAGGTTTGCCTGTACTCAAACCACAACCACCCTAGACTAAAGATTATTGCAATATTTCCTAACTAGTCTTCCTACATCTTCCACCCCAAACTGTTTTCCAGTTTTAGAAGCAAGTTTCCAAATTACAGATTTGACCAGGTGCCTAGGGAAGCCAGGCCTAGGGTCTGAATGCAGCAAGACCTCATTCAGATCTAGCCTCAAACACTTAGTAGGTGTTCAACCCTGGACAAGTCACTTAACCCTGTTTGCCTCAGTTTCTTCATTTGTAAAATGAGCTAGAGAAGAAAATGGCAAACTGCTCTAGTGTATTTGCCAAGAAAATCCCAAATGGGATTATGAAGAGTCAGACATGACTGAGATGACTTAATAACAACAACTAGGTTCAATGGTTCTCTACTGTTTCTGGGTTAAAAAAATAAACTTCTGTTTGGCTTTTTAAGTCCTTCACAACATGTCTCTTTCCAGGATGATTTTACATTAATTCCCCTCACCCATTCTGTTTTAGACAAACTGGCATGCTTGCTGTTACCCATATATGGCATTCTATCCCTCACCTCTGTGCCCTTATACAGGCAGTCTTCCATGCCTGGTGTATTTTCCCTCCTAACCTAGCTCCCTTCATTGATCAATTCAAATGCTATCTCATTGAAGGGTCCTTTTTTGATTCTTCTGTCCTTATTAGCACCCCATTCCACCAATTCACTTTTCATATATCCTGTATTTACTTCTCTGGCAACATGCTGTATCTCTCTAGTAGAATGTAAGTTCCTGGAGGTCAGGGACTATTGCACTTTTGTATTTGTATTGTGAGTATATCACAGGCACTTGATAAATTCTTTCTGATTGAAGATTGTAACTCTCAGGTCAAAAAAGGTGTCACGAGGGAAGCCATAATTGAACATTTCAGGTCATATCATTAATTAGGCAGGAAGGACTTATTGGAATGCCCTTTGGTATTTGCAGTGCTGGGTCTGATAAATGACTGAGAGAATATGTGTATATGTGTGTATATGTACATACACATATATGTATATGTACATACATACACATATTTAAACACATATATGTGTGTGCATATGTACACACACACACACACACACACACACAGAATGAATGTTTATAAGTGGGTCAAGATCAAAATAAGAAGTTCTAGGGAGGCAGAATCATACTATATACCATAGTATACTGACTTTGAAATGAGAGAACCTGGGTTTAGGTATCACCCCCTGAAACTTACAAGCTTCATGACCTTCTCACTAGTAAGATGAAAGAATTAGATTAGATACACTTTAAGGTGCCTTTCAGGGCTATATCCTATGAAAGTAAGAACAATGAAGTGGTCATTGCATAGGCCCCTTGGGGAAAAAAAGAGCATCCATCCTTTGTCTCTTGTAGCAAGTGAATTGGGAGAAAATTAGCCTAGGCTATAGGAAGGTGCTTTGTCTGAGGAAGCACTTGAAAAAGCTTCAGATAGAGTTCGAAAAGGAAGAGATTGGTTTGATGTGTGTGTGTTTTAATCATGAGTGGGAAAATGGTGAAGAAATATAAAACATCTCCTTATATAAAATGTTACTGCTATTACCTTTCTAGTTTGATGGAGTTCAGTAGTCATTAATTAGGGCCAGGTTAAACAACTCTCTGAATTCATTAAAAAAAAAATAACCAAGCAGTCCTCCTACAACTCAGTTTAGTAGTCAATAGTAAATAAACATTTATTAAGTACCTATATTTTTTTCCTGGCCACTATGTTAAGTTCTGAGGATACAAATAAGAAAAAGATACAGTCAAAGGGTGTAACACCATCGAGTAGCTTTTTGATATAGTTCCAAATTGTTTTCCCAAATGACTGGATCACTTCACAACTCTACCAACAGTGTGTCAGCATTCCAATTTTCTGACAACCCTTTCAACATTTGCCATTTTCCTTTTCGGTCATCTTTGCCAGGCTGATGGATGTGAGGTTGAACTTCAGAGTTGTTTTAAACTGCATTTTTCAAAACATAAATATTTTTCATTTAGAGCATTTTCAAAATTGGCTATTGCTAGCAGACTACACTCCTGACTCTGAACTTTCTTGACCATGTCACAGAAGCCTCCTCATCCTGGAAGTTTTCTCTACCACTGAACTTCTCACACTGGAAGGCCCTTCTTCTAATTGGCTGGTTCACCCCAGAATTTCCTTTGTAAGAAAAACAGTAAGGCCAACCTTGTCTTTGTTCCTTTCCAGGTTCCTCTCCTCTCCTTTCTGGACTTTTTCTACCATGCCCCTGTGTGGATATCTCTCCTGTCCCCTTTCATCTCCCTTTTGTATGTTCATCTAATCCTTAAGAATATAAGTTCCTTGAGGATAAAGACTGTCTTTCTTTCTGCTTATATTTTTATTCTCAGTATCTAGCACAAAGTCTAAAGCAGCCTGCAGCCTGGAGGCCATGTGTAGCCTTCTAGGTGCTTGGGTGCAACCTTTTGACTGAGTACAAGTTTTACAGAGCAAATCCTTTTTGTTAAGAGGACTTGTTTTGTGAAGTTTGGATTCAGTCAAAGGGCTGCACTTGAGGACCTAGAAGACCACATGTCTAAGCATAATAAGCATTTAAAATATGCTTGTTGAATTGACTTATTAGACCTAAGTATGAATGCCATTGTGGTACAAGTTCCAGGATGTTGATTGATGGCTTTTGAGGTTCTTAAGAGGCATAGAGAAGCTCCAGGTAATAAAACAGAGTATTGGATATTGGGGGGAAAGGGGGTGGAGACAGAGGAAGAGTGATCATATGTTCGAGTTGGTTACTTGAACAAAGGATACAGGCCTTGGAAATGAAAGAGTCAAGTGGTCATAAAGTATAAAGTGAAAGCTAGGATCAGGAGCTGTGATTGCCAAGTAGGCCCAAGGCTATCAGTAGAGGTTCAAAATGGAGGTCAAATAAAAGGAAAAAAATAATAATAAAATTCAATTAAATAATTTAACAAGAATGTAATAATGAAGTCCTACTATGAATCAACTTGTCACATTGTTGCTGTTACTCCTCATTGTCAGGGCTACGGCTCACTGTGTAACCATTGGTAAAAATATTGAGATCTCCCCATGCTGCCTTGGGTTCCCCCCACTAGGGACATGGCTCTAGCACATGTGTCTTTTGCTTTGCAAGGTGTTTTCCTCACTTTGAAATCAAACTTCTATTTGATTCCTGACTCTACTGTCTTTAGCCTGCTTTGTTCGGCTCCAGCCACACACAGATTAGAGAACAGTTCCAGTCATGTTGACAATAGCAAGCAGGGCGTTTAGACTGTGACATGTGTGAAATGGGGTAATGTGAAAGAAATCTGGAAAGGGAGGCTAGCACACAAATGTAAAGGGCTTTAACTGCTAAGCTGAGAAGCTTGTAATTTTTTTTTTCCTAGAGGCATTAAGAAGCCAATAGATTCCTTGGCAGGAAAGTCATGGGGTTCTGCCTGTGCTTTAGGAAGATTATTTTGCCAGCTGTGTAGAGGATGGAACAAAGAGAAGATAAGAAACAGTGAGACCAATTAATTTGAAGTCTATTGCAATAGTACTGGCATTAGGCTATGAGGGGCCTGAATTGTCATGGATGCCATGTGAATGGACAAACAGAAACTATACAATAGATGTTATGGAGATAAAAAAGGTGACTTGGGAGCCGATTACATATTATCAGGGGAAAATGTAAGTTAAGGATGACCAGTTGTTGTGAATTTGAGGGACTTAAAAGATGATTGTGCCATCAGCAGAAAGGGGGGAGTTTAGAGGAATAGCAGGAGCAATGTTAATGAGTTCTGTTTGGATAGGTTGAGTTAAAGAAGCCTTTGGGACTCAGCAGACTGATTCAGTGAGCAGTTAGTGATGTGGGACTAGAGTTCCAAAGAAAGATTAGGGTTGGAGATGGACAGTGTCCTCAAAGTTTACTGCAGTTTTCTGTTAATGAAAGCTTAAAACTGCACTAAGAGTTTTAAGACACCAAAGATACCAGGGAACTAGTGGAAGGGAAGAGGGATATATACAGATCAAAAGATTCAGTAGTAGGTGACAAACAGGGTGTTCAGTTTGATGCCCTCCCCCCCCAAAAAAAAAAAAGATGACAGTTTCTCACATTTATTTCTCTACAAACATGAATTTTCAATCCTGGGTGTGGCTGTGTCACACCCTACTACTTCTCCAGAATTCATTTCAGCTGGATTGCTATCAGTCATCTTGACTTCTGTCTTGCCATTGCACTTTGATGACTAGAGGAAAGAGGGAGGCTGAGGACTTTGTTGCAGCTCTGCCTCACTTGCAATTCAGAACCTCCCTCATGATGTCATTGGTTCTCTTCCAGAAAGAACAAACAACAAAGGGTTCTGCATGAGGTCTCTACACAGAGAGTAGGACTTTCAGAGCAGTTGTGAGTTTTAAACCTTGTCACACATATTTCTTGCATATATGCCTCACTGCTATTATGGTCTACATTTATACTTACTCCTCCCATTGATGTTGTATATATTTGTGGGAAGGAATGAACTAGGTTTTTAGGAGAATGTTCATATTAACTGCCTTTACCATATTATCTGAGAGTACAGTAGCTGCCCTGTGGGGACCCAACCTGCCAGTTCAAGTAGAGGTTGGGAGATGCTGCTACTGCAGCTGCTGCTCCTCTTTCTCCTTTCCCCTTCTGTCTTTCTACTTCTCCTTCTTCTTTATTTTAATTTTTTTTTCAGGAAAACCTGGAACTATCTACTTTTTTTAGCACAGTTTTCATTTATGATTTCTGAAATATAGCTCTGAAAAACAGGTTTTAAAAAGTCCACTGTGTTTTAACTGTAGCTATTTGACTACCTTTTAAACCCAAATCACTCTGGTTTTCATTGAATAGCCAATAATAGCACCCAACTCAAGCCTCTGTGGCTCATTGTTTAGGTTAGAATCATAGATTCTGATGTCTTAGAATGAGTGTAAATAACAATTGTTTTCTCTCCTGGCCAGAAATTTTGAGTGTCTTCCCCTCCTGACTGATATCTTTGTGATGGTAAACTGGGCCATCTTTTGTCTCAATTCTTACCTAGCCCTTAGTCATCTAATAGGCATAGCCTCAGACAAACTGAAACCTTAATTTAGAAAGACCAAGGTCACCTACTCACCCACTGCATCCTGGGCCACTGCCAATCCTCTATACTTTTGTCTTGCTAGTGGACTTCAAATGTCTCTGGAGGGGAGAGTGAGAGTGAAGACTCTGTGTAGCTCTGCCTCACTTAAATACAATTCACAAGTCAAGACATCATCCATCTTTGCACTAATTATTTGTGGACATTATGGTAATGTTTTATATACTATTTCCTATTCCTTGATGCTGATCTTTGGGCAAAAAACAAACAAAATCATGGGGAATGGGAGATAATTTGCTGGAGTGGAGCAGGCAAATGTGGTCCTGTGTTAAAAAAAAATGATGCAATTTATCCACTATGCCTCCCAGATTCTAGCTCTTAATATGACAATTAATACATGGCAGTTAGGTTACAATATTTGAAGCTATTAACCAAGGAACTTAACTTCCATTCTTAATCAAATTATATAATGCTATAATAAAGGGATGGTTTGTAAACAATAGCGATTGCTCCTAGTGAACATGGGTTCAATCAAAAATAAATCATTTCAGATGGAAATGTTAGCTTTTTCTTTTTTACCAGTGCTACTAGTCTGATAGATCAAAGGAATGGGATATAAACATTATAATTGTATTTTGACAAGCCATTCCATGACAATATAAGTACATTGATAAAGTACATAATAAAGATATAAGATAAGGCATATAATAAAAAATACTGTTAATTGTATTTGGAAAATGGTTGAAAAGAGACTTGTGATGAATGGGTAGCTATTAATTTGAAGGATTAACAATGATTTGCCATGGGGCTCTGCCTATTTTGTTCCATATTTTCATCAATGACTCAGATGAAGGCATAGGTGATAAGCTGTTGTAGTTGATATGATAAGAAAAGACCTAGCTAATGTGTCAGATAGCAGGAATGTGATCAAAAAAGATCTTGACAATCTAGAAAACAGGTCAAAACTAATAAGATGAAGTATAATAGGTACACATTCCAAAAACTGGGCACAGAAATACTCTATATTAATATAGGTTGAAGGAGACATGGCTGGCTAGACATTAATTCATACGAAAATAAGCATTTTTTTAAAGTGGAGTTCTAACTCAATGTGAGTAAAGACGGCAACCAAAAAAGCTAATGTGACAGCTTAATTTGTGTTAGGAGAAGCACTGTACTTAGAATAAAAGATGTTTAATCCCCCTGTACTCTTATATTAGTTGGACCACATAAAGAATTGTATGTTCATTGAAAAACAAAGAAAAATAGAGTCATCAAAATATTGAAAAATGATGGTAGCTGACTTCAATGCACAGCTTTTTAAAGTTTGCAACTTTACATATTTTACATATTTTAGCCTCTTTAATCTTCACAATCTATCAGATTCATTCTACATATATTATGCTTATTTTATAGAAAATGAAATTGAGGCTAAGGGAAATTAATGATTGATATACAAGAATCATTTGAAGAAGCTAGGAATATTTAACTTTCATAAGAAAAGAATTAAATTAGGATATGTTAGCTGTCTTCAAGAATTTGGAGGACTTTCATTTAGAAGTAGTTTTAGACTCGTCTTGTTTGAACTGAGTGCAGAAAGAAAAAAAAGATGGGTGTAAGCTGTATAAATAGAGCTTTTAATTTAAAAAAAAAGAAACAACTTAAAACTTAGGTCTCTCCAGCAGAAGAAGGTGATGTTTGAGTGGTTCCAAATTCTCCACTACTAGAAGTTTTCAAGTAGAATTTAGATGATAATTTGTTAGAAATTAAGCAGACGATATTTCTGGCTCAATTGTGAGTTAGAACCAAATAACCATTGAGATTCTATGATCTCAAGAAAGGTCACATAAGTAACATTAATAATAATGATGATAATAATAAATGAGAAGTACTATTGAGTTAGTAGTAATAAGTATTAAAATCATTATTAGTAATAGTATTAGTATTATAATTGATGTTAATATCAATTATCAATAGTAGTACTAGTATCATAAGGATAACACCTGAGGTGGATTGCTATCATTATCAACAATAATAACCTCTTGCAGATTTCTAGTTGATAATTATTCATAGCAGCTAGCCAGCACCTGAGAAGTTCTTGTCCAATTGTGAAAGTAAAATATACCCTCATTTGTCCTGTTGCCTTTTTGGCCCTAGGTGATAAACATGGATGTTTATTCACTCTTCCACTTACTTCTGATTTAAATTAATAGTGGCTTCTCTTTCTAACTATTTGTGGGTCACTGAGGCTTACAGCAGCATTCCTCTTTATCTTCCTCCCTGAACAGTTTCCTGCCATGCTATACCTCTGTGTCTGTAATGTGGAAAACATCCGTCCTACCTAAATTACCGCTCAAGTGTAATACCTTTTTTATTTAACCCTGAGTGCATGACTGCTTCCTTTAATCCTACTCAATCTACCCTGAACAGTGAGATATCTGAAGAAGAATTTATGGTCCCAAGCACCAAATGTTATTTCTCAGTGTACTTACTTGGGCATCCTTTCCAAATGGCTGCTCACTGAAGTTTCAGATAGGAAATTGAACATGGATAAAGCCAAGGTCATGACTAGTCACCTTACAATTACTGCTGAAAAAAAGCTTACCTGGAGAGAGAATCAACCAGAGTTTCTGGTCTCAGATTGTGAACAAACATGAATAGCAGAATTAGAATGATGAGAGCCACAGGGGATTTGAAATCATTTGTAGTATACAGTAATATTATGGGATATGTTCTCTTAATCTGCTCCCCAAAATGTTCAGGTATCACAGGTATGAATGGGGAAGATTTATAATCTCAACCTAGGAAAGATTTAATCTGTGGAAGAAAATATAGGATTAAGCAGATAAATCCTAGGGTGTTAACCTGAGCCACAGAGATCATGTGACTTGCCAAAAGTTAGATAGCTAATGAGCAGTGGAGGCAAAATTGGAACAAAATTCATGCCAAACTATGACAGATTGCCTCAGTGTATGTAACAAGGCCATTACATATGGTTGAGAATCATGAATTATGGTAGTAGTCACTCAAAAAATGTGACTGTGACTACACACGCAAAGTGAAATAGTAAATTGAGGTAATAATCTAAATATTCTAGACTACTACCCTTTGCTGGGATATCTGGACAAAGGTAAGTGATTTTGGTCTATCACACTAATTTAGTGATTCTCAAATATTTTGTGCTCACAGCACTTTACTGTGAGAAATCACGGCCCACTATAGCGGAATCACTATGCTCCTATGAACATATGCAGATATTCAAAAGTAGAAGTTCCTTATATTTCATGGAATACTCTCATATGCACATATGTGAATGTAATTTAGTATCATACAATTGTGCCAGACCTAGGAGAGTTTCTTTCCTTCTTTAATGAATTCAGTGCCTGGCTCACAGTTTTCACCACAACCTCTGCCCTCATATTAGGATTCAACATAGATGTTAATGCTTTTTTTAAATATATATACCCCAAATTCCTAGTTCATCAATAGATTCAATTCTTATGAACTAGTCCTCCAACCTATAATTATCAGAGATGATTCTTCCCTTTAAATTGCCGTACCCTACAAGTTCCATTTTCCATGTTCATTAGCTTCAAAATTCCATATCTTGATCATAATGCTTATCATCTCATCTTTCCTTATGCTTTATGGCCTGTAACCCCATTCTTTATCCTCACTGTGACCTCTGTTCTGCAGCAGTTAGGAAGTACGATGGAGAGAGCTCTGGTCCTGGACTCAGGAAGGTCTGAGTTAAAACCTGGCCCCAGACACTTACTAGCTGTGTGACTCTGGACAAGTTACTTAACCTCTGTTTGCCTCAGTCCTCATCTGTGTAATGGTGATAATAATACCACCTCACTATGGGAATCAAATAAGCTACCATCTGTAAAGCACTTAGTACATGTCCAGCACATAACAGATGCTGAATAAATGCTTATTCCTTTCCCTCTGCCCCTCAGTTCTTTACAGACTATCACTCCTGCACTGTCTGTACTGTCTTCCTTTCCTACTTTTAACCCCTTAGTAAGTAAGTTCATCTTACATTATCTTCTACATTTGAATCCCTTACTCTTTTGTTCTATCCCTACCACACCTTGCCAAACACCAAATTTGAATTACTTATACTATTCACTTTTTTTGCTTTGAATCACATGCTGCTGAAAGGAGTTGAAGGAAATCACAGATTGGATCCACACTAAATTTATACTATACGATCTCAACTGAGCCCTCACTGAAGCAAGGCAATTGGAGGACTGAATGGTGGAGTACTAAATTCCTCCCAAAGCTTTCCGTTACAGAGGGTAGCATTTGGACTTTGGTTTCCTCCCAATGGAACAAGATGCCCTTATATTGGGTACTTCTGGTGTTTTCACCTCCCTTTTCCAGCTTCCTTTGTGTGTTTTCTTCTCCCATTAGATAGTAAGCTCCTTGAGGGCAGAGCCTATATTTCTTTTTCCTGGCACATAGTAGGCACTTAATGAATGTTTATTAAATTGAATTTTAAACTTCCTTAATCAGTTCTCAATCCCACTCATCACAGCAGCTATTCTAAAGATTCTTATCTCTCCTCAAAATAGCTGGCCTTCCCCTCTCCCCAACCAACCTCTCAGCTGAGGACATTGCTTCATACTTCACCAAAAATATTGAGACCATTTGCTCAGAGCTGCCTCTTAACTTATCTCACATCACTCATACATCTTCCTTCATTATCTCTTCCTTCATCCCTGTCTCATATGAAAATAAGTCTTTTTCCTTGCCAAGACAAACCCCTTTAGATGAATCCTTGATCCCATTTTCCCACACTTTCTAATCTTCAACCTCTCCGTCTCTCCTATCTGCTGACTCCTTCACCACCACCTAAGAAATAAGCCCACATCTCCCCCATCCTCCCTAAGCCACCATTTGATCCAAACACTTTTGTCAGATGTCTCTCTTCTCTCCGATTCTGAGCTAAACTCAAGAAAACCCTATAAATGAGGCCTCCACTTCCTCTCCTCTCATGTACTTCTAAACTTTTTTTATCTGACTTTTAACCTTATTATTCACCTAAGACTGCTAGAAACAAAGTTGCCAACAATCTCTGAACTGACAAAATCTGTCTGTAGCATTTGACACTGCGGCTTACCCTCTTGGTTCTTCTTTCCTCTCCAAGTTTTGGTGACACTGCTCTCTTCTGATTCTCCCTCCACGTGTTTTGTCTTTCTTTCTCATTTCTTCTCAGTCTCCTTTGATGAATATTCCTCTAGGTCATACCCCTTAACTATAGGGGTCCTCCAAAGGCAAATTGTGGCCATCTTCTTTTTTTCCCTCTATATCACATTTGGTGATTTCATCAACTCCTAAGGGTTCAGTTATGTCCATGCAAATGTATTCTCGATCTAGCTCCAGGCTTTCTGCTGAGCTCGTCTTCTATCGAGCTCGTCTTCTATCACCAAATTCCCCTTGGCATCTAGAATTGGTTGTTCTGTAGGAATCTCAGACTCAATTTGTCCAACTCATAATACCTCTTTCCACTAAACTCTGCTCTCTTCATGAATTTCTTGTCAGTGTTGTAAGCACTGTTATGTAGACACTACTATTCTCCCATTTGTCAGGCTCAGAATTCTAGATGTCATCCTTGACTCTTCATTCTCATTCACCCTATATATCCAAACGACTTATCTGTACTTTCAAAACATTCCTGATATATGTTCTCTTCCCTTCCCTCACACAATCACCACCCAGACCCTCTTCACCTGGATTAATGCGATAGACTTCTGGTTGGTTTCCCTACTTGAATTATCTCTCCACTCCAATTCACACTCCATTTAGCTGCCAAAGTGATTTTCCTAAAGCTCAAGTCTGACCATGGTCCCCATACTTCATCAATTTCAATAAATTTCAGGGACTCCCATTACCTCCAGGATTAACACAAAATCTTCTGATATTTCAAGGCCTTTATAATTTGGCCTCTTCCTACCTTTCCAGTCTTCTTTTACCTTAGACGTGTTCTGATTTAGTGATTTTGACTGTATAGCTGTTCATTGCACATGACCCTATGTCCCAAATCAAATCCTTTGTCTTTGATTAATGTCTCTGTATCAAGTACTCTCTCTCTTCACCTGAACCTCCGAATTTCCTTAATCAAGACTCAGGTCAAATATCACCCTCTGTAAGAAGCCTTTCTCAGTCTCTCTCCCAGAACCTTATCTGTGAGATTACCTTCAATTTGAATTGTATGCATCTTGAACATGCAGTTCTTTGCATGTTGTCTCCCTCTTTAGAATGTGAACACCTTGATGGCACAAGTTGCATTTTTGTCTTTCTTTTTATCCCTAGTTGCTAGCACCATGCTAGGTACACAGTAAATGATTAAAAAATGCGTACTGACTGTTTCAGCCAACTAGTGTGGTATGGTACACCCTTTCAGTATCAGTCTACAAATATCCCTTTTATTATTCTTTTATAAACTTAATGCTTCAATTTTTTTTAAATCTACAAATTTCATAGTTTCCTTAAAGCTACAACCACCCATATTTGTGTTATCTATGCTTGGAAACTAAATACCACTATCTGCTCTGAATAAACTAGAAGGAACAGGGGGCATACTCACAAGTTAAGCTCTCCCTGTAGAGATTTCTGGCACGTTGACTAATTAACCCTAGTGTCATTTCCGCTATTAGTGTGAAGAAATAAGTTTAGTATTAGCAACATTTTTGAATGAGAACATCATGGAAAAATCACTTTCAGATTTTGAAATAATTCTTACCTCTTGGTTAGTGGAAGTACATTGTATTAAATTGGTGACTAATTCATTCTCCTTTTAATTCAGTATTATTTCATACTCTTGAATTACCACTACAGAAAAATTAAAAGTATCCTACCCTTCCATCTATGAACCACATCAGAATGATTTTTATCCACTTCAGTAGTTTTTTCTGAGAGTTTGCCCAACAGCTTCCTAGAATGCATGATTTGATTCATTATACAAACTGATCCAGGATACATTTTTTTTGACCCATGAACAATGAAAAATCATTTCAGATTTTTTTTTGCCCTTGACTAGGATGTGTATCAAGAAAGAAGTCATACTCCCTCCAACAATGCAAATCAAAACACATTCCTACCTAACCATCCTTTACAACTCTTGTCCATGACCTCCCATAATTCCTTTTCTCGACGAGTCTGCCCAATGTGTTCAGTGACTTCAGTAAATTATTTTACCCCACCCCAATTTTTTCATGTTAAATTTGATCTTTTTTAATGAGAGGACATGTTAATGTATATTTTATCTCATAGAATGTTTTTCTCCTAACATATAAATGCCTACCAACTTATACTTTGAAATATAAATAGCTTATTAGTTAAAAGTATAAGCATAATTGTGATATATCTACTGAAAAAAATTACAAATTTACTGTATTGATTTAAAGAAATTAAAACATAATGATCTTGAAAAATTATTTTTTATTCTCTTTTTCATAGATTTACCAAGCCTTTCAATGATACCAGCTACCCCCTGGTTTCAAGATTCATATATTGGAAACAGTATTGATGTGAAAAATATAGCATAAAAATCGAAGGCAGTGTTGGGTAGTGGATAGATAATTGACATTGTCATTAGGATAACATGAGTTCAAGTTCTGGCGCCGATTTTTCTTGACTACATGATGGTGGTTAAGTGATTGAACCTCTTGCAATCCCAGGAATACCAAAGATGGAGAGAAGGTGCCACTTTTTGTTGGTTCAAGGAGTTTCCCCACTGGTAATTTTATAGTATCAATGAAATTACAATTTGGGGGGCAGCTAGGTGGCATAATAGAGCCCTGCCTTGGAGTCAGGAGGACCTGAATTCAAATCCGACTGCAGACACTTGACACTTACTAGCTGTGTGACTCTGTGCAAGTCACTTAACCCCAATTGCCTCACCAAAAAAAAAAAAGCAATAAAAAAACACTCCCCTGTAAAAAAAAAAAATTACAATTTGGTTCTATCCCATCCAATTTGAAGATGATAGTGATGCAGAAAGAGAAGTATCAAATAAGTTTACATATGTGTAGCACTTTACACATCTTAAAGTTTTACATAAGTGAAAGGTATTAAGTTCAATTATAAAAACACTTAACATAATCCTATTTTTCCCAATTAAGGGGTCAAGGGGAGACAGGAGGCTTGGTTTCTAGCCTTGTCTCTATCAATATTAGTTGAGTAGGGGGAAAAATAGACCATTCATTTACCCTTTTAGTACCTCATTTTCCTCATTAAAAAGAAATGCTGCATTTAGAGTTGTCCCTTCCCATTTTATGACTCAATATATAATCTAATCTATGTGTACTGCAAAAAGCACCACTCCAATGGGCTGGTACATTATTTGAATGCCAAACATGTATTTGTCTAAAAGATTATTTTACAGAGAACTCACACAAGGCAATCACTCACTTAATGGTCAGAAAGAAATGAAACAAGAACACTCTCCAGGTCTCTCTGAAGAACTTTTGGAATCAATTGTGAGGTATGGGAGACACTGGCACAAGCATCGCATGCCCACATCAGAGAAGGCGCTGTGCTTTATGAGCAAAGCAGAATTGCAGTAGCTCAAATGAAGCATGAGATATAAAAATCTGGAGACATTTCTACTGCAAATGTTCACTGTGGACTATTTGTGCCCAACCTGTGGTACAGCCTACTGAGCTCATGGGGTCTGATTAACCACAGTTGGACACACTATACCTTAACTCTGACATAGTGATATCATTTTGGTCCTCTTTGAGAACAAAGGATAACCAATCTACTAATCCATGTGAAACCACTTTGGAATGTATAATAGCACTAACAAATTCAAGGAAATATTATTCACATAAATATTTATAAGGTAATGGTCTATATTTGTTTGGAATATACTTGAGAGAATAGTAGATATCACTGTAACTCAGATATAGCTGGGTCATATCAGGAAATGTTTGGAGTCAATAAGATCACAAGATCATTATGAATTTGTTAGGCTGATCTACCTGATGCACTGTATTGCACTTTCCTCATGGGGTTATTATAACGATCAGATGAGCTAAAATATGGAAAGCACTTTGCAAACCGTAAAGCCCCATGTAATGATCATAATGATAATCAGAAGAAGAAGTATTTTTGCTATGCTTCAAGGTTTACAAAATGCTTTACAAATATTAACTAGCTTTATCTTCTTATCAGGCCTAGGAGCTCATTTGCTGTTATCACCCCCATTTTTCAGATGAAGAACCTGAGGCAGAGTATAAGTGACTTCCCTCTGGTTACAACTAAGTAAGTGCCTGAGGCTGGATATGAAGTCAGATCTTCCTGACTCCAGGACCAGCACTGTATCCATTTTATCACCTAGCTCCCTCTATGTTTAAATTTTAAACTCAACTCTAAATATATTTTTTATGTATAACCCAATTATTCAGAATGCTTCATTTAACTCAATGGATCAGAGCCATACCATAGGAATTCTCAGTTATTAATATTGTCTCTATGCCTTGCTTATACCTCTGGGAACTTTTGAACTTCAGTCATGTTCAGGATGTTCAGATTGTTTATCAGTGAATCAAGGCTATCAATTAAGATTAGAGACATAGAGTAGTTACCTGCTTAAAAATTCAAATGAAGCTGATTTCTTCACTTATTCATGATTCAGTCACTCCCTGCAATGACGTATATCACAACTCATCGTATATCACAACTCATCCATACATGCCTTTTCTGGGAGATCTTATAGGAAGGCCTCCCATAGGAGGTTCACTCCACCAACTATAATGTCCCCACTTTCTCCTGACACCATTAAAATACTCCTAGATTTCTCTGTTTACCCACTTTAATTCCAGAGTCTCACCTTGTAAACTTCCCACCTTCTGTTATTGTCACATGATTACCTGATGGCATTTTTTCCTCCAATTCTTTTTTTGGAGTTCTAAACTACTTATCATCATTATACAGGACAGGAAGTGAACTGCAAAACAACAAAATGTAACCTCAACCCACATTACAAGTAAGCACAATCTGATTCCTCTTCCCTTCACAGTATTTTGAGCCTTAAATCCTTTCAAGGCCTTAAAATTTAAATAAGCAAGACTTGACTAAATATCTGTGCAGCTGAAGCAAAGAAATTTCAGCTGTGGAATTCTCTGATGAAAGATTGACAACCAAAGTTCCCCTTATCCCAGTCTCCTAATCCCAATCTAGATCCCAATCCCAAACTGCTAGATTGCTTTACAGGTGTCCTACTTTTTAGCCATCTTCTTTCCTTGCTGCAACTTGTATTAGACTTTCCAGACTTCTCTTCATCTCTTATGTGCTGTAAGTGGGGCCATGAACACCATGGCTTTCACCATAACTATATTTTATACATAATTCACATATGTTCCTTTGCCTCCCTCTATGCAAAGGGATGGGCTAGGTCACAGGAGAATTGTTTGCTTATTTGTTTCTTGTTCTGTCTACTGCATAAATGGCTAGAATGTGAAAGGAATCATGCCACTGAGAGTACAAAGATGAACTAAAATATATTTATACTCTCTGTCTTTTATATTCTCTCTCTCTATATATATATGCATATGTATATGTATATATGTGTATATATGTATAGGTATATATATACACATATGTATGTATGCATGTGTTATTTTGCATTATATTGTCTGTTCTCTCTAATAGATTATAAGCCAATAGATCAAAGAGACTTTTCCTTATACAACTTTGTAAAAACAATAATAATGGTTGTTCAAAATGTATTTATTAAGTATTTATTGAAGATACAGCTAGTAGCTAGAAATATTTTTTAAAATGTCATACATGAATATATATATTAACTTTCTCATTCTCTCCCATTAAGAGAAAAACTTATATTATTCAATCTGTCATGCCTGAAAGACTGCCAATAAAATAGTTATAATTATTAAATTATTTTAAACTATCTATATATTTTTAAACTACATAATTCTTTAAGCTTTTTCTTTAAATCTCACAAAAATCAATACCTCCTTTCTGGTAAGAAGAAAAATCTGACAAAAAATTCATTAATTATGTTTCTATATTTATATTATAGGTTATTATTACATATATGTGTATATATATATATATATACACATATATATATGCTTCTTCATTGAGTAACTGGTTCATATTAACACAATTAAAGGGTACAAAATTCAATTGTTCTGTAAGTTATTTGGTCTACGCAACACAAATTTGGATTTGGATTAATTTGGTTTCTTTTTTCATTGAATCAAGCACTAATCATGGTCATCTCTGGACACTGCTTGAGCAGCTGCCTCTGCATAGCAATTTACTAACATCTGCACTATTAAAATAAAAGCCTAGGATTATAGGATTTAAAGCTGAAAGGAAACATAGAAAGTATCTTTTACATCTTTTCCAAAAACCATAAAGCCCTGTTATTTTAAAGATTAGAAAACTGAGGCTACAAGAGGTTAACTTGCCCAAGTGTACATGGGTAATATTACCAGAATCATCATTTGAACTCAAGACTTTACCCTCCAAATCCTAAATGTGGGTTTGCCTCATAAATTTGATTTTCACAAAAAAGACGAACGAGTTCCTGTGACTTTTGTTTTCTTTTTCATAGAAATGCAAGAAAGTCTTCATAAAAAATAAACCTAGAGTACACCTGGATTGAATTACTTTTTGGGTTTTTGGAATATAATACCTAGAAAGAGCCAGCTTTAGTGTGTTAAGATGGTAACAAATTCTATGGCATAGATAGGTAGATAGGTAGATAGATAGATAGATAGATAGATAGATAGATAGATAGATAGATAGATAGATAGATAGATAGATAGATAGATGAATGTGGAAAATGCAGTTTGTTTGTAGGATTTTGTAGGTTTTATAGCTGGAGAAAACTTTAATAGTCATTGAGTCTAATTCCTTCATTTCACTTAAAGAAATAAACTAGAGTGTTTAAGTGACTTGCCCAAGGACAGATATCTATTAAGTGACAGAGTAAGCATTCAAATCCAGGGCCTCTTGTTTCAAACTGGGTACTCTTTCCACTATACAGTGTTGCTTCCCTGCAGTGTTACATGAGAAACTAGATGGGAAAAGAAAATGTTGTTTCAGATTTTATTTTGCTAAGACCTAATGCTGAAATTGTGACTTGACAAAGAAGAAATGGAATTCCTTTTTTTGGTGAGGTGGAGAATCAAAGACACAAAATAAGACAAGAGCAATTCTACACTGTTATATTGAGAGACCTCCTATGAAACAACATTGATTCATAGCAAAAAATATTTTTTTTGGATGCTATGGGAATAAAAGTAAATGGTGATTCATTCAATCGTGCAGATTTAAATAGTCACTATGCCTATTTTCTTTAGTGACTTGGCAAAAAGATCTATGGGTTATAGCGACCTTCCAAAGGAGACCAAAATGAATTATAAAATAAAAGATGTGACCTCTCTTGGCCTAGACTCTGGTCTTTTTCTCTTGGTGATATGGATGAATGATTTATATCATACTGATAGAGTACAATGCCACTTCTATTGTTTGATATTTTGATTTAATGTATACCCGATAAAGAGGTGAGATTCCAGGTGAATATAGTCCTGATCATAATGTTAAAATCCCAGACCATATCAATCAAGTAATTCTAGCCTTTAAGTCTATGTGCACACACACAAAACAATTCAACCTTTTGGCCAACTCAATTGGCTATCAAAATCATATACCTGCTTTAAGGACCAGCTTTGTCTATGAAATCTTTCCAGTTAATGATCTTTCCTTCATCATTTATCACATCACGTGATACTACTAATCATGTATTATTTTGTATTATAGTTATTTATGTATGTTATTATTGCTCTAATAGATTGCAAGTCCTATGAGGGCAGGAATTAAGTATGTCAGGATTTTTAGCATTTTACCAGTTTTTATTTCATCAATACTTTGAGGGAAATCTATATTTTTGTCATGGAACCAGAGGTAAAAACAATAACAGCTCAAGAAAAAAAACCTAAAAACTCACATTGAGAATGGTTCAAAAGTCATAAGCATGAGGAGTGGAAGTAAAACAATCAAGTCAGAGTCAATAAGTCTGGTCTGTTACATGGGAAAGCAAGTGGAGTTCTGGGTGGAAATAGCTGAGTTTATTCTCTGGTTTTGGTAATGTTCATTTGTATGCTTTCTGTTTTTTTGGCAGCTTTTATCAGCAATCTCTCTCTCTCTCTCTCTCTCTCTCTCTCTCTCTCTCTCTCTCTCTCTCTCTCACACACACACACACACACACACACACACACACACACACACACACATCTTTACCATGTGTATTTTTCTCTACCTTTACCAGTGGTGGGGCCAGAATCTCATTCTCTCCTCAAGCTTTTCCCTATGGTGTGCATAAAATTTTTGTGGGATGTGATACATGGAAAAATTCAACTAGGGTGCAAGTATGGACGTTCTAAGCAGGTTTCCAAGTTGTTTTTTAGCTTGTATCCATTCTAGGTAATCTGATACTAGAGATTCTCATGTCTTTATCAAGAATCTAAGATCCTACAGACCTCTAGACTCATAAATATAGACTTAGGAGTAACCTTATAAGTTATTGACTTTAATCTCATTTTACTAATGAGGAAGAAATTGGAACCTTGGGTAGTTAACTTTCTTAAGATCACATAGACCAATATTGTAGAGTTAGTATTCAAACCCAGGTTTTTTTAACTCCAAATTCCATGCTCTTTCCAATGAACCACACTGATTCATTTATTTGGACATAAACCTTTTTTGGTGATCACTAGAGAAGAACACGAGACAGGTTCTGTGGAACATTAAATGGACTTTCACTGATGTAGGGAATTCCAGTGTAAGACCCCAGACTCACAAGAGCTTTAGGTATTCAACATTGATGGGTTACTCATTGTTAAATAGTTTGAGCTGTGTTCAGGAAGTACTATAGGATAACCTGTGCAGACTTCCATCACAGTGTTGGTGAGTCATAAGTACAAAGTTGAGATGGGATAAATTTACAAAATAATTTACAAAAAAGTAATAAATTGGTAAAGTAAAACTGCCAGCACATAATGGGAATAAGCAGTTACCCTGTTGGTAGGAAATACTATTTTGGTGAGATTTTTTTTTTTTCAGTGAGTCTATTCTATCTTCCTGTCAAAAAGGAATGGTGTGTATGGATGAAATGTAAATGTCTGAGATAATGTTGGCAATGTTGATGGAAATCCTCCTGTAGCCATAATATCAATACAGGGGGTTCATCTGAATTGGTTCTAAGTAGATTTTTTTCTTAGTATCTTTATTTTTTATTTTATTTATTTTATTCTGAAATTAAGAAATAAAACACACATTTCTATAATATAGGAGAATAGGAAAAAAAAGATGATTGCACATGGAACTTCAAATCTATTATGTACAACCTGCTATTCCTTTTAAATATATAATAAAGTTATTATGTAACTTTCTCTTTTTTTCTTCACCCCTACCCTACAGATGGCTGCCATTAGACACATCTGTATATATGTAAAATCATTCTATGCATACTTTTATGTATCAGTTTATTCTCCAAGTAAATTTCTAAGATGACTCAAAATTAGGAAATTGAATTTACAAAGATGGTAGTAGGACTTCCATTATTTATCTCCTTTAAGAAGGGTATACCACACTTGGTTGACCATAGTCCTGGGACAGCACAAAGATAAATTATTTGAAGAGTTGAATATGAGAGCAAACTCTGGTATTAAACAAAATGAAGAGAAATTGTGCCTGGGGTGGGGGTGGGAGTGGAAACTATGCAGAGGCAATGTATAATTCCCAGATAAAAATTTAGCAAAACACATTCTACAAAGGTGCCCACTCTCCTTTTCACAATAAGATCTTTTGATCTTTAAATAAGATGTTCAATTGTTTAATAATTATCTTTTGTGCAACTACTTAATTTGCTCATGTAGAAAAACACATAATTACAAGGTCGAGTTAGAGAAGAAAAGAATAGAAAAAAGAATAATTCTGATACATCTTTACCAAGGGAAAGTAGGTTGCTCATGATGTCTAAGTATTTTGAAGTTTGAAGAATAGAGAATGTGTCTTTTTTTTTCATTTTGAAGAACTCATGACACTTGTGTATACTTGAACTCTTCTTCCTTTCTTGCTCCCCAAAATAAAGTGTGGTCTCTCAGGGGCTCACTCACTAACTTCCCTTAGTTATCCCTAATGAGGCATTTTTTTTTCTCAGTGTCTAAATTCACATTATTTTTGAGAATTGACAGAGTCAGAATTTTTTTTCCCCTTTACCAGGAGATTTAATGTACCCTAGCAAGAATTGTCAATGAGACATTGAGAAAATTATATTTCCTTCTCTACCATATTTTGCTAGAGCTACCATTACTATGACTGTCAGCCTCTACTTTAATCTACATTGCTTTTTCTCTTTTTGCATAAACATTTTCTCTTCCTTATGAGGCTTAGCACTACTTACCTTCTTTCTATTAGTGATTATGTTCTTTTTCTTAATATGATATATTTTCCTCTTTGAAGTCAGTACAGCTGAGATCCTTATGCCAAATAATGATGATAATAATAGTTTATATTTATAGACTGAACAAGGGAGAAATTTTGTCACCTCTGTGATGGTATTTACCAGAGCCATAAAAATTTCATTTTTATAGTATCTTAAATTCTGTGTGTGCTTCTCCATATTGTCTCATTTAAATATCCTAATAACCCTTCTAGGTTGGAACAAAAGGTACTCTTATCCAAATTTTACAAATGAAGAAATTAAACCTCAAAGAGATTAAGAAGTTCTTCCATCATTACACAACTAATTAAGTGTTAAAAATAGAAGTCAAACTGAGAGATCTCCTGAATCCAAATACTAAGCTTTTTCTAGACCATATTGCTTAAAGAAATAAAACCTCTATGCCAGACCAAGTCAGTAACAAAACCCAAGCCAATAATCATTCAGTATTGTTGAGATGTGGAAAATGTCTAGAGAAGTCCTGGAGATTTCTCAACCAACACTTTGGTTCAAATATGAGTTTTGTGGGAGCAAACATATTAGTGGACATCATACCAGACACACAATGAGTTTTGTAGACTTTGAAGATATGGAAGATGGATATCTACTATCTCTAAAATCCATGTGTATTGCCTCAGTGAGGAGACTACCTGTTAAAATAAGCTTTAAGGACTATATGGATCCCTTGGAGATGGAGTTTGTGAATGGTAGGTTGCTTGGATTTCTAGAAACTCTAGAAAAAAAAATTTTTTCCTAACACAAGTGGGTATGAGAGACATTCAGAATGGTGCCACAAATCTGGAGCACTACATGGCTCCCTGAAAAAATGGGATTCACTGGAGGGGGGGGGAAGTTGTTTTGATTGTCCAAAAGTTGTTTTGTTTGTCCAATGCTTGAACAGTAGTGACAAGCAATTCCCTTTTTTTTCTTTTTTTTTTTTTATAGAAGAAAGCAAGACTTAAACCAAATTCTGAAATACCCAGTGTAGGTACATGAGTTAAATAAAGAATTACTTATAGCAAACCATCCAGTATTGAAACTGATCAGTTCTATCCTAGACCACAGGTTATATCATCAATCTGAAAGACTACAGGTATGTCGCAAAATCCAAGTGGAATAAGTCACCACATCCTCAATTGTAATGGCAGGCAAGTTGGCTCCCAGAACTATAATTTTCATGCTAGCACTACCACAATTTTGGCCACAAAGGTGGATCTAGACACACACACACACACATTAATTGCCTTGATAAGTGTAGGTGGACTGCTAGCAAAACGGATGTGGTCTAACTCATCCTAGATGGATGTAGATAAATTCTTCAAAAATTGATACAGAAGAGGGGGTGGAGCCAAGATGGCATAATAAAAGCAGTGACTTGCCTGAGGTCTCCCCAAACCCTTCCAAATATCTGTGAAAATGGCTCTAAACAAATTGTAAAGCAGCCAAACCCACAAAAAGACAGAGGGAAACAAATTTCCAGCCCAAGACAACCTGAATGGTTGATAGAAAAGGTCTATTGTGCAGGGCTGGGAGAGAAACACAGTTCAGCTGAGGCAGGATTCTCTTGCTTTGCCTGCAGTTAGATCTGGGTCACAGTTCTGGGGTGATCCTGGGGTGAGGAGGAGCACTGGCATGGTAGAGCTTATAGTGGTCATGGAGAGAGAATCCCCCTCACAATTCCAAGGCAGTTTGTGGTCACTCATAGATCAGAGCACAGGCCAGCAAAGGAGCAAACACCTCGACCCTTATCATACTACATTGGAAGAACTGAAAACTTACAGGTCCCTAGAAGTATCTCTAAAAATAGCTGTACAAAATCCCCAAAGCTTGGGACAGTACATTCTCCACACTGCAAGTAGACCCATACCTTAACAAAGAGTTTTAAAACTCAAGTAATTGGCTGGGAAAATGAGCAGACAGTGCAAAAAAAGTCAGACCATAGAAACTTTCTTTGGTGACAAAGAAGATCAAAACATACAACCAGGAAAACTCAACAAAATCAAAGCTTCTACATCCAAAACCTCCAAGAAAAATAGGAATCAATCCCAGGCCATGGAAGAGCTCAAAAAGGATTTTTAGAGTCAAGAGAAGTAGAGGAAAAACTGGAAAGAAAAATGAGAGTGATGCAAGGAAATCATGAAAAATAAGTTAACAGCTTGCTAAAGGAGACTCCCCCCAAAAAATACTGAAGAAAATAACATCTTAAAAAATAGCCTAACCCAAATAGCAGAAGAGGTCCAAAAAGCCAATAAGGAGAAGAATGCCTTCAAAAGCAGAACTGGCCAGATGGAAAAGGAAGTCCAAAAGCTCACTGAAGAAAATACTTCCTTAAAAGTTAGAATGGAACAAATAGAAGTTAGTGACTTTATAAGAAATCAAGACACTGCAAAACAAAACCAAAAGAATGAAAAAATAGAAGACAATGTGAAATAGCTCATTGGAAAAACTACTGACCTGGAAAATAGATCCAGGAGAGATAATTTTAAAATATTTGGACTATCTGAAAGACATGATCAAAAACAAAAAAGCCTAGACATCGTCTTTCAAGAAATTATCAATGAAAACTGCCCTGATATTCTACAATCAGAGGGTAAAATAGAAATTGAAGGAATCCACTGATCACCTCCTGAAAGAGATCACCAAAGGAAAATGCCTAGGAATATTGTGGCTAAATTCCAGAGTTCCCAGGTCAAGGAAAAAATATTGCAAGCAGTCAGAAAGAAACAAATCAAGTATTGTGGAAACACAGTCAGGATAACACAGGATTTAGCACCTTCTACATTAAGGAACTGCAGGACTTGGAATATGATATTCCAGAGGGCAAAGGAGATAGGATTTTAGCCAAGAATCATCTACCCAGAAAAACTAAAAATAATCCTTCAGGGGATATTCAGTGAAATAGAGGACTTTCAAGTGAGGTAAACAGGAAAGAGACATCATAAGGGACATTAAGTTTGAACTGTTTACATTCCTAGATAGAAAGATGATATTTGTAACTCATGACACCTTTGTCAGTATTAGTGTAGTTGGAGGGGAAAAATATATATGTAGAGAGAGATTGGTAGATAGAGGGCACAGGGTGAGTTGAAGATGAATGAGTGATATCTGGAGAATAAAATTTAGAGATGAGAGAGGATTGCACTGGGAGAAGGAGAAAGGGAGAGGTAGAATGAGCTAAATTATGTCACACAAAACAGACAAGAAAAGGCTTTTACAGTGGAGGGGAAGTGGGGGAAGGTGAGAAGTAATGAGTGGATATTATTCTCATTGGATTTAGCTTAAAGAGGGAATAAAATATATACTCAATTGGGTATGGAAAGCTATCTTACCCTCCAGGAAAATAGGGGGGAAGGGGATAAGAGAGTGAGGGGAAGATATAGGGGAGGGTATATTGGGGGAGGGGGTAATCAGAAGCAAACACTTCTGAGGAGAGACAAGGTCAAAAGGGAGAATCGAATAAATTGGGGGCAGGATAGGATGAAGGGAAATATAGTTGGTTTTCCACAGCATGACTACTATGGAAGTGTTTTGCATAACTACACAAATATAAACTGTATTTAGTTGCTGGCTTTCTCAATGAGAGTGGGTGGGGAGGGAGGAAGGGAGAAAATTTGGAACCCAAAGTTTTAAAAACTAATATTAAAAAATTGTTTTCACAGACAATTGGGAAATAAGATACACAGGCAATGGGGTGTAGAAATCTATCCTGCCCTAAAGGAAAATAGAAGGGGGAGGGGATAAGAAAAGGGGGGGTGAGATAGAAGGGAGGGCAGATTAGGGGAACGGGCTTTCAAAATGCTTGCTGTCTGGGGATGGTGGGAAGGATGAGATGGGGAGAAAATTTGGAACTCAAAATCTTGTGGATGTGAATGTTGAAAACTTAAAATAAATAAATTAATGGAAAAAAAAATCGATACAGAAGAGCATGGTGTTCCATGTCATACTGTCCCATAGCTCCTTGCCCCTGCTCAAACTATCAGATCTACTAGTTAGAAAATCTTTTGCTCTTAGGGAATTGTCAGAAGTATCCTTGTGGTCTGAAGGAACTCCTCTGCATTTTCCAATGGAGAGGTACCATCAGTGAAGCTGGGAGTAATGCAGCAGGCAAATAGTGATAGTAAAGATGACACAACTGAGACCACAGGAGACAGGTTTACAAGGAGTACCCACAGAGTGAGAACCAGCAACAATTTTCACTGGGCCAAGAACTTTGGAAAGGGCTTCTGTCCATCCAAAAGAAAAGTCTTAGGGGTAAGTCAGGTGTTGTCCAGAGCTTTGACTAATGCCTCAAGAAGAACGTCCCCCATAGCAAGAACGTACCTCACAGTGCAGCTCAGTTCCTCAATGCCCTGGGTTTCACATTCAGGAGCCCCTGAGGGAAGGTGGGATTGAACTAAGTATCTAGATTACTCTTAGAGATAAACTATTTACTAGCAGGGTTAAATAAAGGCTGAGAAAGGTTTGTGGCCACATATACATTTAAAGTCCAGGAATGGGACTAATCAGGACCTTGATCAAATCTTGCCCAGTAGCCTTATTTGTTCCCCTATCTCCCCCAGCCCCACTCACTTTTGTGGGTGCTAAAAGAAAATTAATTTGGAAATTAAAACCTGGGGGTGTCCAGGCCCTAATAAGCCTTAACAGTTTGCTGGAGGAGTAGCCACTGTAATTAACACTAAATGAATATTGATTATGAATTGGGAGAAACATGGATATTCTGACCCTACTTTGGAGGAAGACCTCTAATACAAACACAGCCTTTCATGGCCAGTAAATATGTGTTAAAAGATAGATTTATTTCTGAGGGCACTTGTTAGTCAAGGAAATTCTGAATCTATATTCCAAGGATCTTGGCCTTAACTAAAAATTTTCCTTCTGGAAAGGAAACAAGGCTCAGGAAGATAGACTGTCCTCAATGTACAAATGCATACCACCATTGGAAAAAGCACCATTTTCCCCCTTTTCTTTTTAGTCCAGGGATTAAATATTATTATGTGCTTTTATTAGAGAAGAGACTTCTTGTTTGTAAAAGAGCTGTGACAAGAATTTAAAACAAACAGGAAAAAAAAAACAGAAAACATAACCTTTGAACTTAAAACTAAAGGAGTCATGCATAGATCATTCCTCCTAAAAAGAAAGACCTCAGTTAAATCCTAGTACTTACTACTTGTATACTTTTGAGAAATTCACTTAATTCCCCTGGGTCTCATTTTCCTCATCTATAAAATGAAGGGGTAAGACTAAGTAATCTCTGAGATTCCTCCCAGATCTAGATCTATGCTCAACTGTTCCAAAGATTCCAGGTGAAGTCGAAAACTAGAAGCAGAGAAGAGGTTCTATAGCTTGTGATATTATTTGTAAAGCACAGTGCCTGTCACACAGTACGCCCTTTAAAAAAATTATTGAGTTCCTCCCTCCCTAGTCTGTGCCTAGTAGTGTGGTACCTGGCATCAACCTGCAGTGACATCAAGACTGACAAGGGAAAAATATACCTTAAAATTTACCTGGCAGAGACATTGTCCAACATATGAGAGCAGTGGTAAACAGGACCAGTAGAAACTGCAGTTATTTCCCTAGAGTACTTCGGTGGTCCTGTAGCATTAGAGAGATTACTTGCCCCTCCATAATCATATCTTGGCTACATTTTTTTTACACGTATTCTTTTTAAAGCATGTGCTCTGGCCACACAATTTCCCTTTGTTTGCCCCTCCACATGTCTTTCCTATATGTACTCACTATTCCTGTTAGTGGGGTTTATATTTCATGGGAGAATATGCCCAAGATAATAGAAGAAAATTTTATTGCTACTTCTCTTACTATGTTATTTAATTGGATAGATTTATGTTAAAGTAGTTGTGTCTTCTGGTTGACTAGAAAAAAGTAAACAAATTGGCAGTAGTTTTGAAGAACTGTTGACCCACAGAAAACTCTTAACTTAGGGCAACCTTTTCTGGGGGTGTCATAGGGCCCTTTAAATTAGGATTGCCACAATTTATTTTGTAGTATCTAGTCTGTGGTTTCTCATGATACATATATAAGCATTTGCTCTTCAGAATTTCATTAATTGCAAGTGCTATCCTTCACTCTAGGGAATGTATATGAATTTATATTGGATGCAAAACCAAATATGTATATGCATATATATATATATATATATTTAAAGATGAATATACATTTATATATAGCTTTTTAAAAAAATATTTATTTTATTCTAAACTTAAATAAACAAGAATTCCCATGACGTAGTAGAATAGGAAAAAAAAAGATTATGCCTGAAACTTTGAATCTATTATGTATAACTTGCTATAACTTTTAAATATAAGATAAAGTTGTCATGTAACTCTTTTATTTCCTTTTTGTTTTTTCTTCTCTCTCCCACCCTGGAGATGGCTACCATTACATGCCCGCACACGTGTACGCACACACACACACGTAAACTTCTATTTTCAGTTCTTTCGATGCAGCAAGCATCTTCCTTCATAGGTCCTTTGTAGTTACCTTGGGTATTTACAATAGTTAAAATTACTTATATACTCAAAGCTTTTCTTAAAATACTGCTGTTACTGCATACAACAACCTCTTGGTTCTGCTCATTTTGCACTTCATTATTTCATACAAGTCTATCCATGGTTTTTCCTAAGATCATCATTTCTTATAACACAGTAATATTCCATCATGATCATATACCACAACTTGTTTGGCCATTCCCCAATTGACAGTTATCTGTAGTTCACTGATACCACAAAAAGAGCTGCTATAAAGATTTTAGAACATATAGGTTCTTTTTCTTTTTCCCTAATCATCTTTGGAAAGACACCTAGTAGCAGTATTTCTGGGTCAAAGGGTATTGGAATAATTCCAGATTGCTCTCCAAAATGGTTGGATCAGTTCACAGTTCCATCAACAGTGAATTAGTGTCCCAATTTTTCCACATTCCCTCTAACATTTTGCTTTCCCCTTCAATTATTTTAGTCAATCTGATTGGTTATAAAATGACATCTCAAGGTTGTTTTAATTTGTGTTTCTCTGATCAATAATGATTTAAAGCATTTTTATATGACTATAAATTGTTTTGATTTCTTCATCAGAAAATTGCCTGTTTACATCCTTTGACCATTTATTAATTGAGGATAACTCAGTAAACTCAGTATTCCTATAGATTTGACAATGTTCTTTATATTTTTGATATATGAGACTTTTATCTGAGAAAATATTTAAAAACAAACAACTTTTTCCCCAAATTTTCTGCTTTCCTTCTGATCTTGGCTATATTTGTTTTATTTGTACCAAAACTTTTTAAATTTAATTTTTCTATTTCTACTTAAGCCTCTTGTTCTAGAATTTCAGGACAATTTTCCTTAATAACATCTGGTAATATCATATCAATTCTTTTTTTGATTATAATTTTCAGGTTGTCCAACAATTCTTACATTAGCACTCCTTGGTCTGTTCTCCGGAACAGTTGTTTTTCTAATGAGATGTTTCATATTCTCTTCTATCTTTTCATTCTTTTGATTGTCTTATTATTTCTTAGTGTCTTATAATATCATTTATTTCCCTTTGCCCTATTCTAGTTTTCAAGAAGCTATTTTCTTCCTTTAGATTTTGGAACTCTGCTCAGATTCTTAAGATCTGGCCTACTTGCATTAGTGATACAAATTCTTAGATTCCATAAGAGTATGGCCAATATAGCAGATCTTTAATAAGCCTTGTCTTTGGCTGAAAGAAGGCTTGGGTCAAATTCATTTGGGAAGGACCCATGTGTTGTGATTTTAGGGTCCCAACAATCCTAAACCTCAACATTTTGGTGAACCATACAGGGAAGCTGCTTAATCTCAAGTTCTTCCTCAGCCAGGACTGGAAGGTATGTAAGTCTCCCCCCTTCTTTCTTGCCCTGCAGTTGGGGTTGCTCTCCAAGCACCTAGGAAGGCCTGGAGGTGCTTTTCAGGCAGATAGTTACGAGACTATTTGTATTTGGCCTGATGTTCTCAGGCTCTTGGTCCACTGGTTCGGTTTGATGCCATGGACCTGGGTACACCTTCTACAGCGCAGAGGAAAAAGATGGATGCCCTATCAAGAAGTGTGTGCCCAATTCTGTCAATCCTTTCAGTTGTAGGGAATTGGGAAAACTACAGGTGCTTTTTGGTTCCCCTGAGGCTTACTTACTCCCTTCCCTCTACACCCCTGAATCCTCCTTCATGGAGGTTACAGGGAGGTTACAAGATTGGCTCTTTACACCAGGACAAATTAAAATTTGAGGTGTAAATCCTAGAAAAGTTTCCCTGAACTGTGATTAGTGAAACTTGCTGTTTGAGGTGAAAGCTTATAGGACCATAAATGATTTTATTGATGGATCATAATCCATCCACAATCAATACTCAATAATCCACCATTGAGAGAAATGCCACAAGCTACAGGTGGGAAGTCTACATTGGTAAAAGCTGAGAGGACAATTTTAACCTCAGTCCAAGATGGGAGCCTCCTGACTCAGTTTCCCCTGTGTGTTCCCTTGAAAACGAATGTTACTCACCTGGCTATTCCTGAGACTGGCTATTAGGTGGATTTAATATTGCATGGTTGGAAAACTATGAATTATCTGAATCCAAACAGCTAAGGATATTTTATCCTGAAATATATGGGTCCTAAGTCTAGTCCCTGCTTTATCCTTTTAGAGCAAATTTCAATAATCAGAGCAAGTGGTCAGAATAAGATCAATGCAAGTAGGTAAGATCTTACTGTTTTGACCTGGATGTGTAATCATTCAATACCCCCAAACAACTGAAATTAAATCAGAAACATCTTCAGTTTGGTTTGGGGAGGAGAATTGCAGTGACAATTCAAGTGAAAGTGAGTCTCTAAGGCAAATTCATTTGTGTAACTATTGAACCCAGGTGTGGAAAACTTCTACCTACAAAAATGTTACTTAAACTTTTGAAAAAGTAATGCTATAAGATAATCCTGCAGGTCAAATGTGAATGATTTTAATGGGGTTCTTATACTTTTACTTCTCTCTGTATCCGGGCCCTGCAGTCTTTTCTGTCAGATTTGTGTCTTCCAGACTATAGGCCATTCACCTACAGCTGGTAGCAAACAGCAGGTACCAACCAATTATCCCCTCAT
Source organism: Phascolarctos cinereus (assembly GCF_003287225.1). Lineage (NCBI taxonomy): Eukaryota > Metazoa > Chordata > Mammalia > Diprotodontia > Phascolarctidae > Phascolarctos > Phascolarctos cinereus. Next base: position 396,068,610 of record NW_027555958.1, on the reverse strand, counting down.
CCCCTGGATGCAACCTGTGCTTGGTCTGGTCAACCTACTCTTTGGGACCCCTAGAGGCAAGGAAAACTCTACGGCCCTTGCCAGCAGGAAGCAGTTTCAGAAGCAAAGACCTTTGCCCCTTCCCCAAAAAGAATTTGGGTCCCATTTGTTTGAGGGAGGAATGATGGGCATGGGATCTGAACCCCTAAAAGGAAAAGACTTTGGGATCTAGATCCCCCAAAAAAAAAATCCCTGGGCTTTTCCCAAATCTCTGGCTTTTGCCTGAGGCTATAATCCACTCAATTGTCCTTTCATTGTGGCTACATACAATCTCCCAATTCTGTTCTGTTACCTCGAAGTTGCCCCTGGCCATTTTTCACCCTTAATCCTATCTAGACTCCACACTCTCTTGGCCAAGTGGTCCAGGGCCCTGGTGTTCTGTTCACCCCAATTTACTAGCCACTGCCATTCAGATCCTCCTCCAGTCACCCCAGACTACTTGGCCACTCCTGCATCCTTCCCACAGTTTTTCTATATAAAAGATTCATCTTGCCTCCATTAAGGTACTCAAATTCTTAAGATCTGGCCCCTTGCATTAGTGATACAAATGTGTCTAGCCAATATGGTGAATCTTTAATAAACCTTGTCTTTGGCTGAAAGAAAAAAAAGATTTTGGAACTCTTTTTCCAATTGGTTGGACTTTCTTTTCATCTTGATTTTCTTGGATTGCTTTTATTTTCCTTTCCCTAATTTTTCTTTAATCCCTGTTATTTGATTTTTGAAGTCATTTTTAAGTTTTTCTAAGAACTATTTTTGGGCTTATGACCATTTGACAGTGCTCTTTGTGGTGGGAGTGGTGTTTTTGTTTTTTTCACCTTACTATCTTCCTCTGAATATGAACCCAGATCTTCTAACTGTGGTTGTGTTCTTTCTCCTTGCTTACACATTTTATTTTTAGCAGCTTATTATTATAATGAGGTTTTAATCCTGAGTTATGGGTAATGGTGCCCCAGGCCTCAGGTCCTTCTTACTATTATTTTCTGAATTCTGTCTGGGGGCCTAACATTGGGCTCTCCTCTAATCCATGGCTTGGGCCCCCAGCCACACTGTTCCAAAAACGCTCTTGCTCCCTGTAGCCCCACTCTCAACAGTCAGTGCTAGCTCCTTATTGCCCCCAGCTGCAGCCTGGGATCACATCTGGTCAGCACCCACTGCTAGGCCTGGTATACAGAGGCAGTGGAAGCTTCTTCAATACCGTCCTACTCAGTTGTCCAATCTTTTCATTGTTTGTTAGATGGAATATAGCTATTATAATAATTAAGATATTTCTTATCTTCTGAGGATTGAGACAAAATTTCCAGTGATCCACCACCAAGTATCTGTGTGACACTGGAACTCCCGTCTTAGTGACACTGGAATTCCTACCACCTGCTTTATACTCAGAAAACCAGGAAGCTATATCAGTAATTTGAGTCTTTAAGCCCCTGAACCAATCAAGTCTTGGAGATGGCCTCAATACCTTTTAATAAAAATCATTCTAGTTGCTTAAGGTTAGTTTGCATATGTACTAGAATATTATGCTTACCACACATACATATCGTAGAATCACAAGGGAGAAAAATCCCTTACTTTGAGAGAACAATTCATGCCCATTCTCCTGGCATTGTCAAAAAAATTTCAGGGACAGAAATTCCTAGGAAGACTCATGTCCACATTAATTGACTGCTATTATAAATAGTGCTAGAATTTTACTTGCTTATTGCCTTCTTTTGCTTTATACCTGAAACCAGCTGAGATCTTTCACTGTATCCCAAATTTTAACTTCATATATCAATGTCTATATGGACCCAAGGGCTCAAACATATCACAACACCTAGGACCATGGAACCTTCACATCTTCCTTGTTAGCTAAACTTGAGTAAATTGAGAAACATAGTCTGTGGCTCTAATTTCACTCAACAAATAATTAAACTGAAATAATATCCAGCAAGGTGACAATCACATACTGGAATCTCTGAAAAGGGGAGTTTCCGTAAAGCATTGGAGGTGGGACTTTTACTATACAAAAAGGGAAAATTTGGAAGTCATCTTTGGAGGAATTGCCCTTTAATGTACCACCTCAACCTGGACAGAAATTTGGAGAAGCAGTACACTCTCTTTCAGTAGTAGTTCTAGTGAATATCCTCTAAAATACACACACACACACACACACACTTTATATGCATATGTATGTATATATACATATACACAAATATGTATGTATATATAGATTATAAATCTTATACATGCATTTCTTCCTTTTTCCTCCTTTGTGTGGCATCTGGGTTACTAGCATGAGTAATCATTTGGAAAGGTATGTCACCAAATGCAAAGAATTAAAATTAGTAGCTGTAACTGGTCAAGTATCATTCTCATTTTGAAGCTCTTTAAATTCGTGAAGAGCATTTGTTCTAATTATGGCAGTGAATAGCACATATTTGCTGGAGAACCTACTGAATGAGTCAGGTGTGCCAAGTATATAGGTGTTACAGGTGTAAGCAGACAATGCTAGCTTTCTCTTATTGGAATAGAAAGGACAGGAAACCCATACTAAAACAGGGGAAAAGGATATTAATATGCAGGAGGAAATAACAGAGTTTTCTGGCTCTCTATATCCTCTCAAAATTCTGGTCTTTTTTGTCAGCTGCTTGTCTTGCTTACCCATGGTTTGTGCTGAATTTTTTGCTATTTCCCTGCTGAACCAAGGTATTGGTTTAAACAAGATATAGTTCCTGGGGAATTCAGGATTAGGGGCAAGAAACATTCTCAAGACAGAGAAGGTAAAGCAACAAGTAATAACGATTTCAGCAACTACAATAAGAGTAAAAAACAGTGTAATGTTAGTGGTAGTAATAGTAGTAGCAGCTGACATTTATATAGCACTACTAATGTTTACAAGTGCTTTACATTTATTTCATTTAAAATAATCACTGGAGGCAGGGGAGATGGGGAAAGGACTGATATTAAAGGCAGAAGCCCAATGACTTAGGATTTCAATTACAATGCAAGAATCCTAGTTACAGGCAACAGGAATACATACAGGTACCCACTTACCTAGGAATACTTGCATAAGATAGGAAGCCTAGACACAGAGGATTATAATATTAATGTTTTGATTGGGCCTGCAGTAAAACTGACTTAATTCTGAGCCTGAAAGCTATTCAAATAGAGTTTCTTAAATCCCTCTGCTTTTGGTCAGGATTAGCCCTACATCTGGGGAATAGCTGGGCTGAGAGGTTCAAATTGGCCTAGCTTCTAGAACTGAGACATATGGCAAAAGTTGTGATATAGGCCATTATACAGAAAAAAAAAAGGTTTACTTAAAGGCTCACAGTAGAGAGTGATCAAGTGTCAGAAAAACTACATTAGCAACATTACCGTGTACATTTAGCTACATTAGTTAAAACTGTCACACTGGTTTGTTATGAATAGATGTAAACTTACAAAACATAATTAGCACATAGAAAGAAAGGAAAAAAAAGAGCCTGATTTTCCTACCACAACATGGCTTTAAAAATGAAATCTAATTTTTCATTTTGGATTCAAATAGCATTAGCAACATTCTTACCTCCCGCAGAATAGAGAAAATCTTCTTACTGGCCTTTTTATGTTAAGGTGGTTTATGCCAGGAGTCTCACATGAATTTGGTTAGTCTCATCCAATCAAGCTGATTAGATAAGGGGGTGTGGAATTTTGTCTGAAGGGAACCTCCCTTAGAGATAAGCATACCCTTTAAGCTTTGCTACCCTTTAGCTGAGAAGAAACAGGTAAATCCTCTGACATTCTCAATGATTAAAGTTACTTTCTATTGTTTGTCCCTCATTTTCAAAGAGGACCAATGACATAAGGGGGATGATGTCTTGACTAGTACATGCATTGAATTTAAGTGAGATACAAAGTCCTCAGCTTCACTTTCTTTACAGAGTAATCAAAGTCCAGTGGCAAGACAAAAGTCAAGATGACTGGTGATGACCTGGGATTTGGTGGATGACCTTGGCATCTTTGATGTCTGGCCAAGCTCTAAATGTTCCACAGTGCCTGCTTCAGCCACTTTCATGGCTACTAGAACAAAATTTTTCTCATCTTTCCATTCTGCTGGGGAAAGTCTTCACATGCTCATAGTAGATATCCCCTAACTCACCAACTGGTTTGAAGCCTGTCTGTTACCCTCTCCCTGGTTTAGCCCATCTGCCCAGATGGTTTACGGTGTGTGGTAGATAATCATATTACAGCTTTTTGAAGCCACAGGTAAGAGTTGAGTGCTAGGTAAACACCAATAAGGATGGGCAGCCCTGAAAAGGACTCTGCAAGCCCTCACCCCTGAACAATCCATATCCCCCAAGATGACTAGGTGACTGGAAGTTAAGGAAGGCAAACTGTTTTCAGGAGAGCTTCCCTTTCCCCTATAGTCTATAAAGTCTACTGATGAAAGGATTTAGCCCCCATTTTTTAAGTTTATTCTCCCTTATATCCCTAGACTATAGTATAGGAAAGAGAAATGATAAAAGGAATTGAGATTCCAGGTATTTTAAATTTACTAACACTATTATCCTTTAATCTAGGTTTCTCAACTGAGAAAGGAAATTTCCTAGGCAGCACCAGCTTGGGAGTTGCCTTGTGAATAACTCCAAGTTCAAGAATTCCTTAGTTTGATGTTTTGGGGTAATGGATCTTCTAAAGTAGAAAAAAATTTCCTCAGGGGAAAAAAAAAGAAAAAGGATGGCCCACAGAATTCCCACAAAATCCTGGTAGAGAGCAAAGTAAGACAGTGTAGGTCTAGTGGGAAAGCATTTACTTCTTCAACAACCCCTAAAGAATATTTACCTTTCATAAGGAGTCTAAGCAACAGGGAGAATTACAATTCATATAGAGATTGTGTGTGGAAAAAAAAAACTGTGTGGTTTCTCTATGGGAAAGAGAGAGTCATTGAAACAACAGAGGCTTGACCTAACAACAGCTACAAATTTATCTCTCTTCCAGGGGAGATAATAGATTATTTTAATATTATTTGTACATCTATTAATGGACTTTTATGAATTCTTAACAGTATATGTTTTTATTTATTTATTTGTTTGTTTGTTTGTGTTTGTTTATTTCTTTCTGTTTGGGGTAAAGACTCCCATATCCATTATGTATAGTATACAATGAGTAACTATGATAGAGTTGAGGACCCTGTTACCCACATTTTGGGAAACTTATTCAGAAATTTATTATGAGATTTGAATTGAAGATTCTTCTGGATCAATTAAGAATGGAATGACCCAATAGGAATAACTCTTCCTAGGACTGAACTAAGGGCTTTGTGAACCCATGGTTGTTTTTATTTTTGTTTTCTTTTGCTTTGGAGGAACCAGAAAGTTGTGACATGGAATTTATTTACATTTATTCATTCAACTAGACTTAAATATAGACACCTCAAAGTAGTTAAATTGAATATTTCTTGTGAGATGGTACTTAAAAATTCCTTCTAAAAAATGAACACCTAAGAAGGAAAATTATTCATATAAGGTCAAGAAAGGGAAAAAGAATCATGTCCACTCTATTGTGTCAGAATAGGAAATAGTAATTCTAGTTTCATGTTATGTCTTTATGGGCTGGGGAAATTTTCCACTAATGTACACTATTTTATTCTATTTTATTTTTTAAATTTTCATTGAGAGTCAGTGTGCTATATAGTGGATAGAGAAAGTCGGCCTGGGTAAGAGTCCTGCCTCTGTAATATATTAGAAATGAGACTGCAAAAAATCACTTTTCCTCTCAGGGACCTAGGAAATTCTCTGATACTGTAAGATACCAATCTTCACCAACAAAAGAAGCTTTTCCACCTGAAGTCTTCTCAACCATTTCTACCTAGCAACCTCTCCTTCATATCCACCCCTCCCCCCAAAAGTTCATGGTAAGCTGGATAAAAGTAGACTGGCTGTTCCTCAAGAAAGAAGAGGTTATTAAGTCACAGGCAACATTTTAAATTAAAGTGAAGTGCTTAGAACTGGTAGGGTAAGAGTTAGGACAAATAACCACAGCCTATTGGTCCTAAGGAAAGGAGCCCTTAGCTCAGCCATGGGAAGAGGTGCTGGGGGCAGACTAGCAGGGTAGTAGACATCATTATAAAGGGAGCAGCATGGGGGGAAATCAGGGTAAATATAGCAGGATGTAAAGGAGATAACAAGGGTAGAGACAGGCACTGAAATTAAGCTAGGGAAATAGCATTTGTGAGAATAGGCAATGGCCTAAAAGTCAGTAGGAGAAACCAGATATGGGGGATTTCAATGATAAAGTTCCCCTCCATCCTAGTCTCCCATTCCAAGGTCAAAAGGTTGAGGGAAGCAGATTCTGGGAGGCAGACATCAATTGAATTTCCAATAGAATTCTTCTGACTAGATAGAACAGGAACTGAAGAATCATCTGAGAATAAGACCCCTCAGAAAAAGGGCTGAGGAGAAGAAAGAAAACAAGCATCTATTAAGCACCTACTACATGCCCAACACTGTGATAAGCCTTTTACAAATATTTTCTCATTTGATACAACTACCTTGGGAGATTAGTGCTGTTGTTATTCTCACTTTACAGTTGAAGAAATTGAGGCAGACAGTGGTTAAGTGACTTGCCCAGAGCTACGCAGTTAGTAAGTTTCTGAGCCCAGACTAGAACTTACGTCTTCCTGACTCTAGCTCCACAGTTCACTTTATTCAGTGCACTACCTACCTGCCTAGCACTTACCCCACTGAAGCCTAAGACTGTCTTCCAAAATCTGATCATTCATGGTTCTTCCATCTCATAGGGAGGTCTTCATCTTATAATTCAGATTTGTTTCAGTATAATTGGATTAAGTAAATGATTTTGCTTGGAGTTATTTCTTTCATATGCTCATAGAATTTAGATTCAGAAAGGATGTTAGAAATTCAACTCATATCTTTTTATTCAATTTTCTCTTTCCTTCAATCCATCTTCCAAACTACTGACAAATTGATCATTCTGAAGAACAGATCTTACTACATTACTCTATTGAACAAGAAGCTTCCATTGTTCTCCATTACCTCTAGGATTAAAGCAAAAGGAAAAATTCCCTATTTGACATTTGAAAATCTTATGTAACTATATTTGGCTTATCCTTCCAGAATGATTAGACATTACTCTCTCACACACACACTTCTTTTAGCCAAAATGTCCTACTTGCTGTCCATGACATTCCACCTTCCACCCCAATGTCTTTGCATTGCTTGTCTCTCTCATTCCTAGACAAATTTCCCTCCTTACCTCCATCTCTTGGAATGCCTAACACTCATTAAGGCTCAGTTCAAGTGTCCTCTCCTAAAAGAGACTTTTCCTTGTCCCACCAGTGGTTAATACTACCCTACCTTTTAAAACTTACTTTGTACTTAACTGTATATGTGTTATATTCTACCCCCACTGCCACCAAATAGAATAGAAGCTTCTTTAGGTCAAGGATTGTTCTATTATTGTCTTTTCTTCCTTAGAGTCTATCATAGATCATATTTCCTTAGTATTTGTTTAATTGAATCTAATCTTTTAATTTTTTTTGTGAAAAAGGAAACTGAGGCCCGGGAAGATTAAACACCTTTCCCAGTGTCACATAGGTAACAAGTAGTAAATCTATGATTCAAACAAAGTACTCTTGCTTCAGTGTTTTGTCACCTGATCCATACCCCATCTCAAGAATGTCAGGGCTAGAAGGGGCCTGATAGACCACAATCATCTGGTCCAATTCCCTAATATCACAGATGAGGAAATTGAAACACAGAGGAGAAATGGCATCAGCCGGTATCACACAGCTAGCAATAGCAGAGCTAAGAGTTGAACCCAAATTGAGGGGCTTTCAGATGTACCTTGAAGGGAGCCTTTGGCTATGATCAGCAGTTTTCTTGCATCACAGTATCAAATCCATTATTATTTCTAAATAATTTGGCATTCAGCAATGTGCTGCATGGTGTTTAGATATGCATCAGTCACACCAAGTGATTGAGCTCATTGAGATTAAGTGGGAAGAAACCTGCATCATTTTACAGGCCTTGCGGCAAAATATAATCATTTGTATTATATTAGAAAATGTGAGTTTGCTTATTATTTCATATTATCTGCACTATTTAAATCAAGTTGAGACTTGAAAAAAAGAACAGATTCATTAAAGTGGAAATAGAAGGTACCAGACATCTCCTATAAAAACTTCTTGTTGAAAAAGCTTTTCCAAACTTTCCAGTAAAAAAGAGCCTAAGGTCATATCTATACAAATGATCAATGTGGATAATTACTGAGTTAATTTAGACAATGTGCATGATTGAGAGCTAAAATAATTAATTTAGTCATGTTGGTACTAAGTTTGTGGCTACTCATAGACATGGCCTAATCAGGAACCTTGAACACTTTGGGCACTTGGAAACTTTTTGAACCTGGTCATTTAACTTACCTCAGTTACCTCATCTTTAAAAAGGGGAGAATAATAGCACCTACCTCCAGGGTTGTTGTGAGGATCAAATGAAATAATAATTGTAAAGCACTTATCACAGTACCTGGCATGTAGCAAATGCTATATAAATGTTAACTGTTATTTCACTTTTTGACAAATGGCATAAATAGCATCCTTTTTAAATTTGTAGATGACACGAGGCCAAAAGGCATGAAAGAATCGAGAAAGCTTAGAATTTGTGGCAGCTAAGTGTCACAACAGATAGCTTTCTGGACCTGAAGTTGTGAAGACCTACTTTCAAATCCTGGTTCAGACACTTACCAGCTTTGTGAACATGGGCAAGTCACCTAACATCTATCTTCTTCAGTTTTTGCATTTGTACATTGGGAATAGTAATAACTCCTACCTTACAATGTTGTTAGGAGGATCAAATGAGATATTTGCAAGCTTTTAGCACAGTGCCTGGAGCTGATATGTATACTTTAATAGGGATCAATTTTAAATATTCCCTGAGATTAAATAAATCAACCACACTCCACTTTGCATCTGCTGCCCTACCTGGATTCAAGTCCACAGAACAAGATGCTACCACACCAGGTACTCTAGTGTCCTGTAACCTAATTTTCCTGCTTCCTTTTGTGTGTTGTCTCCCCCTTTTATATTGTAAATTCATTGAGGGTAATAACTGTCTTTTTTTTTTTTGATGAATTGTATCCCCATTGCTGACCACAGTGTCTGGTACAACATAGGTGCTTAATAAATGCTTATTGGAAAGGGTATACGAAAGTGGTTCATTGGGAAAAGAATAAGTGTTTCTAGTGGACTTCAAGCTGAATATAAGTTAGTAAAATGATACAACAGAACTAATGTAATCAGTCATCCATAAAACAACCAAAGTAGTTTTGTCCTAAAAACATTTTCCTAAAGCAACTGTGTTGATTCTCTTCTCAAAAAGTTTGACCAACTACATTTTGCATCCAGAATCAAATAATATAAACTCCTCTGTCTCTAAAGTCCTTCAAAAGCTGGCTCTAGCCAGCCTCCCTTTCTAGACTTAGAATATATTCTTCCCCTTTACATAGGAATTAGGTGATACTGTGAATAGAAAACTGAACATGACATCAGGAAGATCTGAGTTCAAATTCAGCCTCAGACACCTGCTGGCTGTCTGAGCCCGGACAAGTCACATATTTTCTCTCTGTTTCAGTTTCCTCATCTATAAAATGGGAATAATCATAGCTCTTATCTCACTGGGTTGTTGTGAGTATCATATATGATTTCACATATGTTAAGCAAACTTTAAAGTGCTATAGAAATGTTATTACTGTTATGATAACAATGAAACTCAGTGGTCCAGCCAAACTTGCTTACTTTCTTTTTCTCAAACATGCCTTTATGCCTTTGGATAGGCTATTTCCTGTGTCTGGAATGCATCATCTCATCATCATCATCTTACTTTATTACCTACCCTACAGATAGCTAGAATGATGTATAGTATAAAACTAATTCATTTTCTCATTCTCTTTTTGCCCCTAAGACAGAATTTTACATAGTACTGAGAGGTTAATATTGTCTGTACCTAGAGAGGAAGAAGGGAATATAAAGGGAATTATTTAGCAAGGTAAAATGACGGTAAAGCTGTACAAACCCTGAACTTATTCTAATATGACTCCACAGTGTGTCTTGAATTTCAAATTTCATAAACATCAGATATTCTTATATTGAAAGGTAAGTTAAATTTTAAAAATTAAATAAAATTAGTCTGAAAAGTAAAATATGCATACATGTATACATATATGTGTATATACCCAGTGTGTGTGTGTGTGTGTGTACACATACATATGATCAAATTTGATTTTAAACACAGCCTCCCCTCCCCAAGAGTGAAATTTATTCTTTCCTTTAAATATGCCTAGTATACTTCCTCTGAATCTCTCCTTCTCCCTCCCACCTCATTAGTTCCTATTCTGCATTATATTTATTTGTGCACATAGCCCATATCCAGAGGGAAAAAAAATGTTTCCTGAGAACAGGAGTATTGTGCCTTTCATGTAGTATGTGCTTAATAAATGTCATTGAGTGTTAATTTAAAAATAGACCTCTACAATAACTAGATACTTTAATGTAACTCTCATGTTAAATTTCTAATCATTGAGTCAACTCTTTCAAAATATCTACATTTTCATAAATGACACACACATTCCTGGAAACCTGGCTTTCATTTTTCCTTTTTAAGAGAAGTCCTGAAGAAAGACCTTGAGTTATAGATAGTCCAAGGGTTAACTTGATAACAGATGGTTTTGTTCCTTTGAAGCCCTTAGAGGGACCAAAGGTTTATAATTTTTTTTTGTTACTATAATGTTTTCCATTTATCACTGTATGTTACAACCATATAATCCTTTCAACCAGCTCCCAATGTGATTTTGCTTAGAGACTAATTTAGCATGGTCCTGAAGCTTTCATCTACTTGATAAACTATTCAGACAGTTTATTTGAGGGGAAATGATGGGTTTCTTATAGAAAATATCGTTCAATCTGTACATCATATTTATGCCCATGATTCTTCATTTTAAATTGTTTTCTTACAAAGAGTATATATATTACACATATGCTTATATACACACACATTTTACATACACATATAATACATATACATATACACACACTTATTCATACTCAAAAGCACAGATTAATTGGACTGCTTAACAAATGAGTGCATCTCCAGGGAGCCGTGGACTCAAACATAGTGTTCAGAAATATTTTTGTCCCCTTCTATATGGCAGTAAAATCCAAATACAATATATATTGTAAACTCATCCCTACTGTCTGGTAGAATGTAACTTCCCTTTTAAAGTTTTGTCTTTGTATTCTTGCACACTTAACAAGCACTTGAGCCAGAGGCCCTTGGATTGGATTGGATTGGATTGCATGTGAAGCCCCCCTGAACACAGCCAGAAGCATATCTGATGATAGGCACCAGAGCAATGTAAGGAGCAAAATGGCCTCAACTGATTTGTCAGTCTTGGCAAACCAGAATAATTGCTGTTTTTCCCCCTTTACAGCTCTCCAAATCTCAAGTTCCATTTCATCAATAAAGACTTTGCAGAGTACAGCAACCAATATTGAATTCTCTTCTGTGACCTGTTGTACCACTTAGAAATTACACTATATAACTTGGCACTTAATCATATGTTGTACATTTTTTTTCTTTATTTCAAGTGTGCTAACAGACCATAAGCTCTACCAGGACTGAGACTATGCATTACATTATTCTATTTCCTTCCATGGTGCTTAACATTATAAGTCTTCAGTAAGTGTTGATTAATTTATTGGCAAATAAGATGTACATTTCACTTAGCTAGTAGGATTCTGCAAAGAGGCTAAAATCATAGAATAAATGAGGTAGATTTGTTATGACTACTTATCATACCCCAAATCTAACATTCACTTGGTTCCACAGAAATATTGTGGTAGCTTGATGAATTTTGTAATTATTTGTATACAGTAGAGTACCATGCAGACCAAACCCAACTCTATAGACATTATTAAGATGCATGAAGAGTACCACTTGAAGTGTGATCTCAGTTGTAAATGATATAAAATGAGAATGGCAATGTTGACAATTACTTAATTGTACTAAATGGTTCTAATTCAATCTTATAATATTGTTGAAGTAAAATATAATGTATAAAGTAAAAACATCAGCTTCAGATTTTTTAAAAACTGAATCCAGCATGAGAACAAACTCATCCCGGTTTTGCTTTAACTGATTGAAAAGTCATTCTTGACAAAACAGATCTTGCCAGCATGAGTTTTTGCCTAACTCACTGTGGCAATGCTTTTATTACCAGAATTATTATTCCTAAGGTAGTGAATTAATAGGAAGGTGGTTTGTAGAGTTTATGGAGAGCTGGCTTCAGAATAAGGAAGGCCTAGGAAGGTTCAAGTCCACCTACAGACCTATTGGTTTTTCACATATAAATGTCACTTGATTTTTAAAAAAATTAATAATAACAATTATTATTATTAACATATATAATAATGGTCTAAGATTTGTGAAGTGTTCTATAAATATAATCTAATTTTGTCATTACAACTATCCTGTGAGATTGGATCTAATACTATCCCCAATTTATTAATGAAAAAACTGAGGCAGATAGAGGTTAACTGACATGGCCAAGTTCATATCTGAGGCTAATAAATATCTGAAGCAAAATCTGAACCCAGGTTTTTCCAACTCAAGGACCAGAGCTCTATCAACTACACCACAAAACTGCTTCTTTTTGTTGTTTGTTTGTTTATTTGTTTCAGACTCCAAAGGAACAATGACTCTGTTATCCTGGCAAGTCTCTTAAGCTTTCAGGGCCATACGTAACCTAGTTGAAGAACAAATGTTGATCTGTATTGACAAAGGGATATTCCTCACTGGGAGTTGAGAATATATCAATTCAAATACATCAGTTCAAATACATCAATAAAATCACATAAAAAACAGTCTGGTGGGTAAAGAGGTAGCATGTCTTAATAAGATAACATGTTGGGCTTGGAGTCAAATGCAGCCAAGATCCTAATGAGTTGGAGACCCTAGATAAGTTATTAACTTCTATGTTCTTCAAACAATTCCCTAGGATTAACCTACTAAGCCATAGATAATGTCATTCATTTTGATCTTTACTGGTAAAGAGAGTTCTACACACCAACAAAATCACAATTATTTTGTAATATATTTGTATATAATAGTGATCTGGAGATTCACTTATGCAGCAATTGTTGTAATTCACTAACAGCAAAGTATGAGTACATGTATCTGCACAAGGCTCCCCTCCTACTCTCACCTCCCCCTACTCTTACCTCTCCCCACAGCCCCCAAGCAGAATGCTACAGGAAACACTGTAAACCAGTCCCTATCATAGCTTATGAAAGAATTTTATCAGTTGAAGAGGGTTCAAGAAATTTGGGAACTGAGAGGACCTCTCCTATTTCAAAATTAGAGAAGTTAGTGGTTATAGTGCAGCAGTTAAATGACAAGTCTGAAGAACAGTAGAGGGGACTCAAGGGTTTACTTAGGAAGACAACAATAGAGATTAGAGGCACACCCAAAAATCAGACTCATGAAGTTGGAAGGAAGTAGGAGTATACTATCTTCCACTGTTCCCAATCTGGTATACCTGAACACATGACATAATGGTGTACTTATATATATCAAGGAAGCAGAAATGATTTAAAGAACTATTAGCCACGCCAAACCAAATCCATCAGCTAGAAACCCAGAACTCTTTTTATACACTTAACCTCAATGGATATAATATGAAAATGGAAATAGTTATCCTCTTTTGAAAAAGGATAGAATTAAGACTAATGGTTAGGTGTTGAGGACCAGTGAGGTGACAGTCTCTCTTCCCTGGACAGAACACTTTTGGAGCACTGTTTAATTCTAGGTACCAGGGTTCAGCAAAGTATATTCATAAGCTGAAGAGTATGTAGAAGAGGTAAAAACAGGAATGGGGAACAGACACACATTCATGCCAACTCAAAAGGCACAGGAATTTTAAATACATAAAGATTTAAGATGGCTATGATTGTTATCCTCAATTATTTGAAGGGTTATCATACAGAAGGATTTGACTTTCTTCTTGACCCCAGAGGATAAAACTTAGTACAATGGGTAGAAAATTTGGAGAGGCAAATTTAGATTTGGTGTAAGGAAGAATACCCTAATAGCTATTCAAAAATGGAAATTGGGTACCCCAAGAAGGAGTAACTTCTTCCTACACAGCAAAAACTAGAGGACAACTTTTCAGGTCTATGGTAAAGGGGATTCTTTTTCAGTTGGGATGAATTGCTTCTGAAAACTCTCCCAACTCAGAGATTCTATGAAAATATAAAAGACAGATTTTACCTTACTGTAAGCAAATACAGTCTAATGATTAAAAATGATAGGGACTACAAATGTAATTTCATTGGCATAAGGAACTCCCAGATGAGGAAACTCCAACTACCAGTTACGGATAGAGGTGGGAGAAGGGACTGTTTTCAGCAACTTATAATCTTTGAGTTTCCTAGAGCAATGAGAAGTTGAGTTACCTAGGTTCATATTGACAGCATACGTCAGAGGCTGAACTGGAACCCAGGTTTTCCTGGGTCTGAGGATAACTATCTACTATATCAGTGGCGTAAAACTGAAATAGAAATGGTGGCCCCTAAATTGTATATAAGCGTCCCTGTGGGTCAGATAGTGACTTAGAAAACCACATGTTAACGTCATCTATGTTTTATTGTGTTTTTATCTATTTTAAAAATATTTTCTAATTACATTTTAACCTGATTTGGGCTATCCTTGGGCATTTTGTGGGCCCCATGAAGCCTGTGGACCACATTCCTGGATGACTTTTCAGTACACAACGCTATCATAACAATTAGTTTTTGCAAATGGAATAGGTTACTTTGTCAAGCCATAAGCTTCCCATAACTAAGAATTATCAGAAGTTCCATGAACATTTCAAGTTCACACATACAATTATTGAAATTCAGAATTGGAAGGGATGTCAGTGGTCATCTAGTGCAACTTACACTTGAATAGGAATGTCCTTTACAATACTTTGGACAAGGTTATTCAGCCTCTCCTTGAGGAGCTACAGTGATGGAGAACTTCACACCCTCAGAGCTAATGTATAATTGCTATTAAGTTTCGCCTTTAGTATATTCAAATTTAGTGTGTTTCCTTAAGTATATCCAGAAGAAATATATAGAGGACAAATATAAAATAAACACTCAGTAGTTAAGTGCAAGGTAGTTAGGGAGGAAAGGCAGTAATGTCTGGAGGAGTCGGCAAAATGATTCTTGAGATGCACTTGGAAAGACATGAGGGATTCTTTGAGCTGGAGGTGATCAGAGATAGCATTCAGGAATAAGGGAGTGCCATGTGTGAGAAATGGATAGAAGGCCAGTCTGGTTGAATCATAGAGGGTGAGAGAGGGGGTAATGTATATTGAGTCTGGAGAGATAGATTGGGGTCAGGTTGTGACAGTTAGAAAGGCCAAACAGAGCAATTTATTTTTTATCCTAGAGGCAATCTAGAGCCACTGAAATTTAATTAGTAGAGGAATGATATAGTCAGATCTAAGGAAAATCACTTTGGCAGCTGTGTAGAACATAGACTGGAAGGAATGGGGGTGGGATGAACAGGAGATGAGGGGCTCATTGTGATAGTCTAGGCAAGATACAATGAAGACCTGACATAAGTTGTGACTCTGGAGTAGAGACAATATGGTTGTGGGCATCCCATTAAAAAATGAGATGTACTAGTACTTTTAACAAACCCTTCTTGTTGGAAGTAAGAGAGGCACATGAATGGATAGAAAAATGAATGAAAAAGCATTTACTAAGTGCTCACTCTAATCCAGGAACTGTACTAAATCTGTGGTTATAAATAAAATAAATTTAAAAAGGGGACTCTCTGCCTTCAAGAAGATTGTATTCCAATGATAGAGTTCATCCACATAGAGAAGGAGTTACTAGGGTGTGTTTTGGCGGGGGGGGGTCTCACAAAGATGTTGAAATAATTCACAGGGTCATTCATTGATGTGTCCTTTCAAGAATAATTTGTAATATTGATTTGGTTACTTGCCCAGAGCAAGAGGTGGACTGTGTGTGTGTGTGTGTGTGTGTGTGTGTGTGTGTGTGTGTGTGTGTACGTTTTGAGGGATTGAAGGGAGATACAAATGTTGGAAGAGCAGATGGCAAGGTGTCACAGACAGTTGTACAGCTATATAGATGGGATATGTAATAAGTCATGTTGGTTTGGTATAGAGGGTTATGTATGTGCTTGTTTTGGACATTTTATCAATCAGAATACAGGTTACCATCTGAATCCTGTAGACTGTTCATTCACATCCATAAACCCACACATAAATTTAGCTCTTCAGTTCTCTAACCTGGGCTTCTGGAAGAATTAAAAGCAACTTAAATTAGTAGCAGCATTGACACTGTAACAAATTCTACAGTTGTCATAAAGGTTTTTTGCTGTTGTTATTGTTGTTTTTAAAATTCAGTTAAAAGAATATGAGGTTTCTCTTTCTCTAGGGGAAGAGAAAAAGAAGTTCTGCTTTTGGTAACTTTAATTTCATTCTTGTTACTTATGAGCAGTCTGAAATCATTTGGCAGTCTGCCCTCTCAACTAATCTCTCTCACCTTGTTTTCCCTGCTCCATTCACACAGGCTGAAGACTTTGGCTAGATCTAAACAACCATGTAGAATCAGACATAATGGAAAGATTCAGTGTTCTAATTCACCACGACTAATGAAGATTAACTTACTAACAGACAGCCTGCTAGCTCGGAGAACCTTTGTGATCTACTGGAAAGACTGTTGTATTTTTCGAGTTAGGAGATCTGGGTTCAAATTCTGAATCTAAACCTTACTGTGCCTTAACCACATACACACAAGATGAAGCTAAAACTCTCTTTGCTCCATGAAGTCATTGCCAAATCTCTTTTTCCTCACATCATCATCATTTAACCTTTTGTGTTCCTTATAAGTTATAGCCAACTAATTATATGTGCTGTGTTTTACACATTATTGAAGTCCAAGACACTCTCACACCTTTACAGATTCTCGGAGTTGGAAGAGACCTCAAAAAGCCTAAGGAGTTCCAGGTGTGGAATTCCCCTCCCCTCACATCACTGCCTCTTGATTTCCCTGGTTTCCTATAAAGTCTCCATTAAAATCCCAACTTCTGTAAAAAGCCTGTCCCAATCTTCCCCACCTCCTATCTATTAGTACTTTCTTCTGAAAATATTTCCAAACTTTCCTGTCTGTCCTGTTTGTACATACCTGTTTGCAGGTTGTCTCCTTGAAAGCAGAGACTGTTTTTGTCTCTCTTTATATCCCCAGCACTTAGCATAGTACCTGGAACATGATAGGTGTTGAATAAATGCTTATTGACTTTGCTAACAAAATCCCAGATGAATATATCCATCCAGTTTTGATTGAAGACCTCTAGTGATGGGGAACATGAGAAAAAACACAGCTAACACTGTAGTGGGTGATGAGGGATGTGGTCTCCGTAGTAGAATTTGAAGAGTTAATGTGAAAAGGAGAAATTAATATGCAAAGAAAATCTTGAGTATAAAGAGGGGCTTGTTGATAGTTTCTTAGCAGCAAAGAATGGGATTCCAAAATGTGCAGTGGAGAGAGTGGGCAGACAGGGATTGGGACTCAGGAAGGGTCAGAGTAGGATAGTTTAGAATGAGTATCAGGAGTAAGAGGGGAAGGGGACTTGTATCTACAGTAGTCATGGTTCAGGAGAGGGGAAGGAGAGCTTTGAGGATGAGCAGAAGGAAACTACCAGTCATAAGGAAGGAAAAGTATGGAATATAAAAGTAACAAATAGAGAAAATCATCCCCATTATCCTCAGTGGTTTCAAATAACTGGCTTGATCATTGTCAGTGCTGGGCAGATGGTGTTACATTATGGAAAGATCTATTTATGGTAGGTGGCTGAACTGATCCATGATCATCCTTTTGATGTATTAATATTCTAAAATATTCAAAGAATGTGAGGTAAAGTGGGTGACTACTCACACAGTAAGACGCAAAAATCTCAAAATCTATCTCATGTGTTTACTGAGGAAAAAAAAGATTTGTCTCTATTTTTGCACAAATAAAACTTTATTTTCTTATGAAGCAATATATAAGGATTATTTTCCTATTCCCAAAAAATAAAAAGAAAAGTCTTACTTGTGCATAACTGCTGTAAAAAAAAATTTCTCACGTAATTTTCACTTCATAATCCATGACTAGAAGCAACATTTCTGTATCCTTCTACTCTCAAATTACCTTCAAATTAAAAAAGGAAAGCACAGTCCTTTTGACAAATAAGCACAGTAAACCAAAACAGATACAAATATTTGGCATATCTAAAAGTATATGCCTTATTCTGCCCCTTAAATCCATCACCTTTTGTTTGTTTGTTTGTTTGTTTTAAATAGAAGATTCAGAACTTATATGATTTTTGTTTGTCAGTTCCTACATAACCATAAGTATACACAATAATAATTGGTTTGCAATAAACTTTTCAAATTTCAAAATCTTGGTATTGTGTATGAAGAAGTTCCTCTCCCCAATTTCATATGCACACAATTCTGGCCGAAGAACACACCTTTACTTCAAGAATAACTTTGTTTTTGAGAAAACTAGAAAGATAATTCAGAATTTTCCAATCATTCTTCCCTCCAGCAGATATTTCCTGGTGGATACATTTTTTTTTTCTGAAGCCCATGTACAACATGTATAATTACTTTTTTTTAAAAAAAGTTCATTGATTGAATAGTAACAAATATTTCAAAAAGTCATATAGAAAAAATAAATTGGTAAGTGGTGACAGGAATGATTTTTTTAAAAAAATTTCACAACTATATTTTATTTTCTCTTTATCTTTTGTTTTTTCTGCTGAGCTACATACAGGTGAATGATGCTTGAATAACTTCTGATAGATATCTTTGGAGAATGAAATCTTTCATTTATATACAGAATCTGCCCAACACAAACAGTAAGCATGTGCTTTTATTGTTATCTGAAAGAGCCACTTCAATGCATAACAAGCTATTTTGTCTCTGTGGTGTATTCAATTTTTTCCTTCTAAGTCAGACTTCAGAGTAAGTTTTTTAGTGGCTGCTAATTGGAAAGAAGGTTTGTATGTCTATTGTCTTTGTTTATTTGTTTAGGGTTTTTAGATTCTCTAAATCTAAAGGGTCAGTTTGAGTATGGTGTGAATTGCTGCTATAAACTAGATATTAATAAAGAAGTGAATATTAGTTTTTAAAAATTTTTTAAAGATACCATTGAAAAAGATAATTTATGCAAAGCTCTTTGAGTTTCATTTATACTATTGATTCTTCTCCCATCATAATTAAAAAAGGCCCACCACCCATTAGGGGTTAAGAATAAAATTTGAGTTTTCCTAGTTATTATTTGTTACAGCTTTTGTTACAAGGTCTACATTAGGTTCAGATTAATAATTTACAAAACATTTCTATCACTGAAATAACAAGATGAATATTAAAAGAGAGAGAAAAATAAGAATATAGATATCATAGCTATCAGATTCCTATTATGTATTCTTTCTCTCTTCAGTGAAGAGCTGGGTGTGGAATTTGTCAGCAGAGGTGGAGTCCTTAATAATAATATTATTATTTCAGTTTTATGCTACATTGTAGAGATTTTTTTAACGGAGTTTGGGCATACTACAATAAATAGCTCTGTGATAATGTATTCAGAGGTAGGGAACTTGTGGCCTCAAGGCCACAAGTGATTCTCTAGGCCCTCAAGTGCAGCTCTTTGAATCCAAACTTTACAGAACAAATCCCCTTTATTTGTTCTGTGAAGTTTGGAGTCAGTCCAAGGGCTGCACTTAAGACCGAGAGAGCCAAATATGGCCTTGAGGCCACAGGTTCCCTACCCCTGTTTATTGTCATTTATCTTGAATCAGAAGATAGAAATCTGCATATTTCTTTATTATAAATTATTTCTATAAATCACACATTACAGTCATGTTGGTGAAAAGAGATATCTGTTTCCATGGTGCCAATAGCATTTGGTTTTGAGTCAAATGAGTTTTATGATGAATGATATTTTCTATAGAATGAAGACCATCATTCCAGTCATCCTCAAATTTGTTGTGCACTTGTTCTCAGTTGTGACTGACTCTTCATGACCCCATTTTTTTTTTTGGCAAAGATACTGGAGTGGTCTGCCTGTCCTTCTCCAGATCATTTTGTAGGTAAGGAAACTGAGGCAAGCAGGGTTAAGTATCTTGCCCAGGATTGCACAGGTAGCAAATGTCTTAGGTCAGATTTGAACTCAGGAAGATGAGTCTACCTCACTGCCAGCCCAGCACTCTATCCACTGTGCCACCTAGCTTCCCCTAGGTCCTCAAATAATCGGATTATATATCTTCATCTCTGAGCTCTGTGTCTTAGTGATTAGTACTAAATACACAAATATAGTATTTATGTAGCCATCTGTCTATAGCTACAAAGCAGGATTTGTGGGCAGAAAACTTTGAACTTCCATGTGGTAATACTATTATAAGCATTAAATTTATATCAGTTAATCATATGTAGCAGTAGAGAGGTCTCCACATGTGTAGTGAGTCTCCATGTATACCAAGGAGGCTGTCATTGTGTGGCTCAAAGGAAGGCACTCTTCTTCCTCAACTCTTCTCTAAGGTAGACTTATTCCTGCCTGGGGTGAGGGAGTGGAGCAGAAGATTGAGATTAACAGCTACTATTCTGCTTTCCCCAGAGTGAGACAGGGTACCAAACTAGAATTCTATCTATTTGCAACCTTAAATATTATCAGTCTAGGTGATATAATTGGGTTTGATTTAATTTTTGATCTCTTTGTATTTTTTTTTTTTGGTGGGTGAATAAGATCACAAGCTCCATATCCAAGGCTTGACTCCTTTCCTACAAAATACCAGTTCTACAATGACCACACAGAGCAAATAGCAAAGGAACCTATTTAGCCAAATCATAGCAAAACTGTACTTAGAGAAGGCTTACATAAGAGAATATATTCTCACAATAAAGAGTGAAGCACCTTTTCCACTGGGAACAAGATAACTTAGATGAAACAAGAGATGTCCTAAATTTTACCCAAGGAAAAATTCCTCAAAGTTTAGCAGCCTGGGAATAGGGACATGATGGAGAATGCCCATTCCTCTGATGGCTTCCCCGAATCTTTTTCTTTGGCAAACTGAAGTCGGGTTGGCCTTTTTCATCTTCTCTCTTGAAGTTGAAAGACAACAGTCAGGGGTGTCAAAAGTCACTCAATGTTTGAACGGGACTCAAAGCAAGCTTGATGAGTCCCCAGAAAAGACTGTTCCTGAAGAGTCCTGAAGGTGGTTACAAAGGTAACTCTCACTTGGACAGTACTGAAAGGTACTGGCATAAGCTGGAGCTCACTTACCTCACATTAACTTTGCATCACCCCTCATAGAGATCAGGGCCTTCATCTGCACCAATAATGAAAGAGTCCCATACCAATGGGCTTTGGGACAGTGGTTCCACATACAATACAGTAACTCAAAACTGTATTGGACATCTAATGTATAGAGTGCTGTGTTACACATTGTGGGAACATATGAAGCTCAGGTAGGTCATGCTTCTTGCTATCATTAAGTTGGGGTTGAGAGGGATTATTGGTCTTCACCATCAATTAGTAAGTGCTCTCTAAATATATGACTTTGGGGCTAAGTAAACTGTCACACAAGAGAAATAAAAGATTATTCATTCACAGAACATATATCTGAAGCCTGCTGACCGTTCCCTTAGGCATGTCTAGTTTGTGGGGAAGAGAGAGTAGAGGAGGGATATCCTTTAAGGATCAGAGAGTCTCTGACTTCGGGTCCAATGAGCACTACACTCTTCTATGTGATCAGCTAAGATTCAGATGAGTAAGACTGCAGCAACCTGAAGTAGGACCTTTGTTCTTTTCTTACATAAAGAAAAATATTACTCCTTCAAGTGAGTTATGACCTTCTTATTCTTATTTCCAAGATCTTTACCACAAAGGGAAAAAAAACAAACAAATACAAAAACTGGTAAGAGGCCAAGCTCAAAATTCAAAATTCAGCTGTATTAATAGAATCACAAGGCTTTATTGTCAAAAAGGAATTCCATACTCATCTACTTCAATTCATACTCAAAAGGAATTCCTCACTACAACATATCTGACCAATACTTATCCAGTCTATGCTTAAAGAATTAGAAATACTTTTTTGTTGTCATCCTCCTTGGGCCTATGCCTGTGAAAAAGATATTTTTTGTTGCCTGTAGACTAAGGATAGAGAAAGTTTTCTTATATATTTTGTTAAACTATGGGCTTGTAACTTTTGTTAAAATGATAGTGGATAGAGAGCCCTATCAGTCATAAGAAATCAAGATCAATGATGAACAAAACTGATTTAAGAAAACAAGAGTAAAGAGAAATGTATATATTTTCCTAGTCCAATAAAATGGGTTTATGACAATTAATATCTAACTAATAAATAATAAAGCATACATGTATACAAAGAGTATACAATAATTTCATTGTTATCATACCTAGTGATGATTTTGCTTTTAACAATTCATAGTACCTTGTGTCTCAAAGCAATAAGAATTTTTAGACTTACTTCTTCATGCTTTGAGTTAGGTTGAAGCACCAGAAAAAAAAGGAATACACTCTTTAAGGAAAGACCAACCAAGCAGATGAATTACAGAGGGATTGGGAGGAAAGAAGGAGGTGATTTCACAAGGTTCTACAGGAGTATTTATGCTTGCTTTTCAGAATACGTTGAAGAAAAGACAGAAAAGACAAGCTAATTGAACCTAAAATTATTTCTACACAAATATCATATGTGTATATATGTGCATTTGCCTAGACCAAGCCATCATTTCATTGGTGTAATAAAGTCTTGGTGAACAAAATTGCTTTATTAGTGCAGATCAGCAACCTTTCTGCAATTAATAGAAAATAAAACTGATCACTGAGAGGTTAAGTGATTTAGAAGGCACACAGCCAGAATGTTTCAGAGGTGACAATACAACCCAGGTCTTTTTGACTTGAGGTCAGTTCTTTATCCACAGCTCTAGTCTCTCTCTCTCTCTCCCTCTCTCTCTCTCTCCCTCTCTCTCTCTCTCTCTCTCTTCTCTCTCTCTCTCTCTCTCTCTCTCTCTCTCTCTCTCTCCCCTCTCTCTCTCCCCCTCTCTCTCTCTCCCCCTCTCTCTCTCCCCCTCTCTGTCTCCCCTCTCTCTCTCTCCCCTCTCTCCCTCTCTCTCCTCTCTCCCTCTCTCCTCTCTCTCTCTCCCTCTCTCCCTCTCTCTCTCTCTCCCTCTCTCCCTCTCTCTGTCTCTGTCTGTCTGTCTTTCTCTCCCTCTCTCTCTCCCAGTCATATAAGACTTATAGAAGACTACAAAGATTCATACATACACAGAATAGGTAACTAAAGAGATAGACAGATACCACCCCCTCCTCTATATAAAAGACTTCAGTAAATATGTGGGGGGTTGTTTTGAAGCATTTTTCATTATCAGATTCATAGAATAAAGACAAATCATCTTATTGCTCTTGGCACTTTACAAGATAATCTTAACCATTTCCTTGGAAATCCCAGTCAAAAAGCATGAATATCCAGAGTTATTATTGCTTGCTATCTTCTTCTCTTTCTCACTACAGTGATCAAGGCCAAGCACAGTGTGACCTTCTTCAAATATTCTAATCATAGCATGACATTAGAATGACCTCAGAAAACTCAGTTTAATTTACATGTCTTAAGCTTTTACCAATAATGTCTTTGCCATTCTATTGACAAGAAGATCCCAAGATTTTCAGAAGGAAAATAGTACTTATGAGAAAAAAAGAAAATTGCTTCAGCTGAAGATTCTTCTATTAACATTAGTATCAAAATGTACAAATTCTCTATCTGTCTTGACTAATGTTGGTAAATCTTTTCCAATGTGTATCAGAGTTCCTAGAAAAGACTACAGAGATCATTTAATTCCATGATCCCATTTTATAGATGAAGAATCTTGAACACACAGAAATAAAATATTTGCCCCAAGTCACATAGCTAGTTATAGAATCAGGATTAGAACAGTTCTCCCAACTCCCAATTTGATGTTTTGTTTTGTTTTTTTTGCTTTACAATACTGCCTCCCTAGATGCATTTCTTCTTTTTTTCCACAACCATTTCTATATGAATATAAAGTTTCTTCTTTGAAAATAAATGTATAGATAACAACAACAAGAAGAAGAACAATGATGTTCATGATGAAGTGACCTGAAAGAGATCAAAATCAGGTGGAAATACTATTAGGTGCATATCAGCCCTGTCCTTCTTTCTGCTCCTAGAGTTATAACAAAAATACTTTCAGTGAGCCCATAGATGATGAGCTTAAATCTTAATACTTCAATTACAAAATTCATTTATTTTATTTGCCTCTGCAATAGTTCACAGAACATGAGATATAAAGAAATTATATCCAAATAGTACATCATCTAAGGTAGGACCATTTCTATTTGAACACCATTGAATAAGATGAAAAGAATGAGATAATAATAAGAATAACAATAAAAATTCAAGGATAAGCCCTTGCAGCAAACAGACAGGATATGAAAATGAGAATAGCAATGTGTGTCACAGAGTGCTGGAGTGATCATAGACTTATCCTCTCCAAGCTAAATATTTCCATTCAACAAAAACAGCAGCCCCAAGGCAAGACAACTATTTAACTATCTGGAGACTTAATGTCAACAGTTTAGAGTGCTTCTCCAAGTGGAAACAGTTCATTGTTAACTAGGAGGGAAAACTGAACCAACACAGTGGAGTAGAAAAGGAGTGGGCAGCTTTCAGAGACTCGGTGTACAGCGCTATGTTTACTCATCTGAGCCAGAACATTTACAAACATCAAGATTGGTTTGATGACAATGATGGGAAAATTCATTTAGCAGAAGCTACTAAATGAAAAAATAAGAACTCCACAGGGTTTACCAGCAGGATAGTTCATCTATCTCTAAGAAGGCATCATTTAACTGCATCACAAGAAAAGCACAAGTGAAGCTGAGAGGGATTCTGGATTCTTGGCTCAGTAATAAGGCAGATAAAAATTAAGTTTTACATTGATAGTAACAATTCAAAGTACTTTTATGATTTTCAGAAGGCTATTTATGGACTAAAGAGCTATGGTGCATCTCAACTACTCAATGTTGATAGAGCCATATTGATTAGTGATAAAGACATGATCCTGGAGAGATTAGGCTGAACATTTCCATAGTGTTTTAAACATATCATCATCAGTCAATGCTGAGCCTTTGACTGGATACCTCAGGTTGAAGTCAATCCCTCTCTAGCCAAATTTCTAACTGAAGAAGAAGTTTTGAATGCCAATACACTTCTGTAGGGAAAACACCTAATGTTGATTTTATTCCAACTGAGATTTACAAGGTAGGGGGTCCACTGCTCATACAAAAGCTGACTGAAATTTTCTGAGATATATAGCAAGGGAGGTTATCCCCTAGGAGTTCAACAATGCCTCCACTGTGCATCTCTATAAAGGTAAAAAAAATAGATTGTCCTGTGACAATCATGGGTATGTACATAGAGGGGAGGAGGTCTCTCTTTTAGTCATTGCTGGCAATATTCTTGCCAGAGTTCTTATTAAAAGGCTGATCATTCAAATGGAAGAAGATAATCTTCCCAGGATCCAGTGTGGCTTCAGAAAGGGCTGAA
Organism: Phascolarctos cinereus; assembly: GCF_003287225.1. NCBI lineage: Eukaryota > Metazoa > Chordata > Mammalia > Diprotodontia > Phascolarctidae > Phascolarctos > Phascolarctos cinereus. The sequence continues at coordinate 396,042,895 of NW_027555958.1, read as the reverse complement.
GGATGGTTCTCCAGGAGAAATGCCAGGATCAGAACAGAGGTCTATATACAATGTATATTTGTCTGACAAAAGCTTTTGATACTGTCAATTATGAGGGCTGTAGAAAATCATGTCAACATTTGGTAACCCAGAGAAGTTCATCACTATTGTACATTAGTTTCATGACGGCATGCTTGCCTGCATTCTGGATAATCAATGATTCTCTCAGGCTTTCCCTGTCACTGATGGAGTGAAGCAAGGCTGTGTGCTTGCTTTCACGCTTTCTAGCATATTTTCAGCAATGCTATTAAACACCTTCAGTGAGGACAAAAATAGCATCAAGGTCAGCTTCTACACTGATGGTAAATTATTTAACTTGAAAAGTCTACAAGCCAAGACTAAAGTTTGGAGGGAGAGTCGGTACATGAATTTTTATTCACAGATGATTGTTCACTCAATGCAGCCTCTGAAGCTGAGATGCCACAAAGTATGGATTGATTCTCTGCTGCTTGTACTTATTTTGGCCTAACAATTAACACCAAGAAAAAAGGTAACCCACCATCCAGCACCATACCATCCATATGTGGAGTCACTGGTTACAGAAAAAGGAGAAATCTTGAATACTGTGGATAATTCCATTTACCCTGGCAATATACTTTCCAGGATTGTACCTCATTATCCAGATGATGAAGCTGACGTACACATTGCCAGAGCTAACTGTGTTTGGGAGGCTTCAAATGAAAGTATGGAAGAGAAGAGGTATTAGAATACCTACCAAACTGAAGGTCTAGAGTACTGAGCTGATCTCATTATTGTATGCCTATGAAACCTGGACAGTATACCAGAGCCATGCCAGGAAACTGAATCACTTCCATTTGAATTGTCTTAGGAAGATTCTGAGATCACTTGGCAATATAAGATACTAGACACTGAGGTCCTTTCTCAAGCTAAACTGCCAAGTATCCAAACTCTGCTACAGAGAGTGCAACTCCAATTGGCTAGCCATATTGTTCAAATGCCAATACATTTGCCTAAAAGACCATTTTATGGAGGAGTCCCACAAGGCAAGCACTGATTTAGAGGTTAGAAGAATTGATACAGGGACACTCTCAAGGTCTCCCTGAAGAGCTTTGGAATTTATTGCATGACATGGGAGACATTGGCAAAGGATCACCCAGCATGGTGTGCCTGCATCAAAGAAGGTACTGTGCTCTAAGATCAAAGCAGAATTACAATAGCTCAAAAGAAATGTGAGACATGCAAATTTAGAGACATCTCCCCTCCAAATGTCCATGTGGACTATTTGTGCCTGACCTGTGGTGGAGCTTTCTGAGCTTGTATTGGTCTGATCAGCCACAGTCGAACACACTCTACCTTGACTCCAACATGGCTATGTTATTTTGGTCCTTTTTGAGAATGAAAGACAGCAAAGCAATTCATAATATATTACTTCATTTCAGACTTACAAAAACACTCTGAAGTGCAGACCATAGGAATTAGTATCTCTTTGTGATTTAGAATTGACTAGTTCTGAAATTTGCTCTTAAAGTAACTCTATCATGTTCTCTTTATAGAATCTACCTGTAGATAACTGTAACCTTTTACAGACTTACAGAATCACAGAAAAACTCAGGATTACTCAGTGTACAATGGAAAGGGCACTGACTCTGAGTCAGAGGACAGCAATTTAGAATTCCCTTTGATATTTTCTATTTGTGTGACCTTGGACAAATCCATTAGCCTTTATAGGCCTCATTTTACTGCTTTGTAAAAAGAAGAAGCTGAACTTGATGGTTTCTGAGGTACCTTACAGATCTAGATCAATGATTTTTATGTAGGACTGAAGAAGAGCAATATGAATAGTTCTTTTTATATTCTATCATTCATAGGACATTAATCACAATTATCTAAATATTAGGTCCCTATTTATTTGCATTGTAAAATGTAAATATCGAATGGGCTACACATTCATTACAAGTCAACAGTGATAGAAAAGTCAGAAAAGTTAATGTGAATAAAGAGGTAAAAATTCTACTGTACACTCTCCTGGTCAGATGATATCTGGTGTTTTGAGCTTAGTAGTAATTGCCACAGTTTAGGAAGAATATTAGTAAACCAGAGAGTTTCCAGAGGAAAGCAACCAGAACATTGAAGTGCCTCAGATTTGCATCAGATAAAGATCCATTGACAGAGCTGGGGATGCTTAGTTTGGAATGATGGAGGATAATGGCTGTGTTCAAAGAAGAGACATTAAAATTGTTCTGTTTGGATCTAGAGTACAGAACTAGAAGCAATGGTGGAAATAGCAGAGGCAAATGTAGACTTGAACTCAGAAAGAATTTCTTACCATTAGAATTGTACAAAAATGCAATGAATTTGAGAAGTAGTGAGTTTGCCTTCATTGGAGGACTCCAAAACAAAACTTATCAGCCGCTTGCCAGATACACTGCCTCTTCCTACTCTGAAAATCTGTGATACATTTATAGACACAGATTTACACATACCCATGGCATACACAAACATTAGCTACTTGAAAGTGTGATGAACATGGCACTGTACATGCTCTTTTTTTCACATAGAATAATAAGCTCTTGGTTCTCTGTAGAAAGGAATTTTATCTCCCCTGCTTAACCCATTCAACAGGCAGTCTTTTCTGTGTATTCTCATACATCCATCTTTAAGACCTTAGTACAACCTCAGGGACAGAGAAGAAGATCCAATTGCCTACTACGGAAACATAAATAGGATTTTCTGATCAAACCTTATCTCATTACTCATGGAAATAATGTCCTGTTTAAGAAGTATGCTATAAGCTAAACTTTAAAAATCATGACAAGGCTAAAGAAGCAACCTCCTGAGCTTTTCAAATCTCACTCATAGAAATGGTCAGGAATCTGAGGCATTTCCAAAAATACATAAAAACATAGGATTCATTATATTCGTTACAGGCTCCACACAAAAAGAAATCAAGAAAATAGAGCTGCAAATAGCAAGTAATATGATTTCTCAGTGTCATTTCTTTTCTTTCATAGTGAATTATTTTCCCAGGAAAAAAAAAAAAGCTACTCAGAAGCAGCACCGCATATTTGAAATGGGCCTGATACTTGCTGCTTTTGAACTTTTATTATTATTGTTATTATTACTACTTTGAATAATCTTCTGATTAGAAACATTTAGATCCCTAAATCCTTTGTCAGTTTTACACATTTACTTTATTATCTTGTAAAAGATCATTTTGGTCCAATTGTTTACTTTTTTATGTGAATACATTTTCTTCTAAGCCCAAAATATCCCCACCCCCCAAATAATAATAGAAACCTAGAATAACAGAAATAACAGAAACTCATCCTTCTGGGATCTTTAAATGTCAAAACATCCAGAGGTTGTCACCTTTACAGGGCTGAGTTCCACTGTGACCTTCTTTGTCCATCTTAATATGCATATGCTACCACCTTCACTCCTCAGAAATCTCCTCAAAAAAAAGACATTCAAAAGCTAAAAGAACATCTTTTTGGGGGTAGAGTGAAGGGAGGGGAAAGAAAGGAACTGATTTCAGTAACATCATTACATTTATGGTGTTAGTGCTTGAAATTATCTTAATAGACAAAATCATATTGTCGTGCCTCGGGCATTTCATTAGAGACCTTTGTAATAATCTTCATGAAGACAATAGAGGCATCCCAAATTGTGAAAGAAAACAAGAAATTGTATCTTGTCTCTTCCCGGGAAAGAATTAGAATAAATGTCAAAAAGTACAGACTATAATTTTAAAATGTTTCTTCTTTAAGTCAAGCAAACAGCCTCTATTCAGAGATGCAGTGGGATAATGAATGTTGCTAGTATTGCTTGGCACACATAACAGAGCTCCAAACAGCATTGTATTATTTCATTGGTAGATTAATCAATATTAATTTATAGACTTACTATACTTAGAAGAGAGAAATAAATTGGAACAATGATAAGAGACAGATGAACTTTGGGTCACATATATAATTTATCCAAAATATGCACCAAATGACTATATAGTAGAAAGGAACTAGTCTTTTATTCATCTATAATTTTTAGTAAAGTTATTATTACACGAAGTCTATTGAGCTCTAGCTTGGAAAGGAACTCCCATCTCTGGCTCTCAAAAAATGAAGCAGATTTACTCTTGCTGAATATATGAATTTCTGTATTCATGTATTCCTAGTCAGAGTCAAGCTCTACAGAATGCATTTGCATACTGAGGAGTCAGCTACTCCCTGACCTGAATAGGATATTACATTAAATGTTAGTAACCTAATCTGATTGCCTCTTTATGTTTTTAATAGGCTAGTTTCAATAGCCTCATAATGTCAATAGCCATTTAGAAAATGATTTTATTTGGAAAGAGAGGTGGTCTCCCTTTCCCTGTTGCCATCCCTTGTCCAGATCTCCACAGCCAAAGTGATGTGGAGAATTGAGGCAATTACCCAGGAATGGCAAATCCTACCTCCTCACTTTTGCTCAGGATTGGACTACCTCCACCAAGCAGATTGGGCAAATTCCCACTGAAACTAGGCTATGAGGCAGAGGTTCCAAGGAAAGAAAGCTACTGCCAATCTTTTTCCTTGGCAAGGTATGAAACATACACATTACTCCATGGCCCTGGTTACACATATCTGATTGCTTTCTGAGGGACATGACTAATTCCAACTTCCCATTCTAGCCACATATGAATAATTTGCTTAGTTCACTTTTTTATTTGGCTTTAAGGCCATGATGCCAGGGGGAATTTTTTTTTACTACTTTTTTTTTCAGAAGGGTTATTTGAAATAACTAAATATTACAGTATCAAAAAACAAAACAAAAACAATCCAAGCCTGGCCTGATGTACACATGATAACTACAAAATAAACATGGCAAATAAAGAAAATGCTCATCTTCCCAAAGAATTCTCCTCCCATCCAGCTTCATCATCTTGTTAGAAAAACCACCTTCTTGCTTATTCCGAAAAGCTATAACTTTAGAATGATTTTTGTCTCATTACTATCCAGTACCTAGCACTTCTAATCACTTATAAAAGTATAATTTTCTTATATTCTTACTGAAATCTTTACCTTTCTTTGAGTTGCCAGTAATACTGCCTAAATTATTTTGAGGGAGTAGAGGGTTCTTTTAGGGTACTGGCAGAATGTTTGATTAAAGAGATAAACTAAAGGCAGATTTTCAAGGTCTTTGCTGTGGTAAAAACAATATCTTAACCCCTTGACCCATATTAGGCTTCATTTTCCTTAAAAGGTATTAAAACCATCCTGCAGACTTGATTGGCTCAAAGACTAAAAAACTTAGGCTTTTTAAATCCCTCTTGATTTCCTGAGCAGACAGGAGGACCTTTAGTCCCTTTTCTGATAATTGGCTAGTGGAAAATAATAATAATAGTTAAAATTTATAATGCATTTACTATTTGCTAGACATTATGCCAAGTGCTTTACAGATATTATCTCATTTGATCCTTGCAACAACCCTGCAAATAGGTGTTATTTCCTCATTTTATAAATGAGGAAACTGGGGCAAACAGAGGTTGGTTAAGTGGCTTATCCAGGGTCACACAGTTAGAAAGTCTCTGAGGCTGGGTTATGAACTCAGGTCTGCTTGAGTCTAGGCCACTAGACATTCTATCCACTGTGTAATCTAACAAGGAATAACTTAACCAAGATAGTTGCACTCAGCTGAATCAATTTAAGAAGCATTCAATTAACATCTTTCTTGAATAACCTCAGAGTATAGCTAAGTAAAACTCCTTTTATTAACTGTTCAATAGCTAACAAGTATCTCATTCCATCTGTTTTTTTCAAGCATTGTAGTTTATTTTGTAAACTTTTATTTATTTTATTTTTAACTTATGGAATAAAACAACGATATCTGTAACACAGTATAATAAAAAAAGTTGATTGAACACGAAACTGCAAATTTATTATTTACAACTTGCTATTCCTTTTAAATATATAATAAAGTTATCATGTTAATTTCTTTTTTCTTCCTTGTTTTTCTTCCCCCAGCCCCTGCCGTGAAGATGGCTACTATTGAATTCACTATCAAAACTAAACTACCTGGAGACTGGCTTGAGTCAGACCCAGTCCAGAAATATTTGTGAAGATTTGGGACCTTATTCAGTAGACAATGGGTTGTTGTTGAGTCATTTCAGTCATTTCAGATTCCTTGTGACCCCATTTCGGATTTTCTTGGCAAAGATATTGGAGTGCTTCGATATTTCCTTTTCCAACTCCTTTTACAAATAAGGGACTGAGGCAAACAAGGTTAAGTGACTTGCCCAGGGTCACACAGCTAAGTAAGCATGTGAGGCCAGATTTGAACTCAGGAAGAAGTCTTCCTGACTTCAGGCCTGGCATTCTATCTACTGCACACCCAGCTGTCCTAGATATTAGGTAGCCAATGATTGTTTTACATAGGATTGTCTTGAATTTTTTTTTCAGAATTAATAATTAAGTAATAGTAACTAAATTGAAGGAAAGATTGCAAACTAAGGTAACTTTTGAGAGACAGCTAGGCTCACAGAAAAAGTCTCACTAGGAATGAGATTTTCTCTGATTTTGTTAAATATTTCAAATGACATTGATATTTTATTATTTATAATCCATTCTTTTGAGCAGAGCAGAGACTTTATGAATGTTTGTTGAATTGAAAGAAGTTAGGAGACTATTGCAGTAACCCAGAGGTAAGATGAGGAGATTAAGATGATGATATTGGGAATGGAAAGCAGAAAATGGATTTGAGAGACACTGATAAGAGAAAATTTGCAGGATATGCAGAAAAAAATAGAAGCATCAGATACTAGGAAAATGATAGTGCAACTGATAGAGAAGTAGGGAACACTGGAAAAGGAACTACATTCATCAGAAAAAAAAAATGATGAATTTAGTTTTTAGTAATACTGAGTTTGAACCAGGTTTCATATTACATTACAAAGTAGTAATTATAAAAACATTATAGTTCTGAATAACCAACCTTCCATGTCTATATTTATGAAAAATATCTGGCTCTGAATAAGGAATGGGAAAATATGTGGCTAACATAGATTATATGAACAATATATAGCTGTAAGTATGTATATGAATCTGTTTACCATTTGATAAACTTAAGAATACAAATTACTTGGGGAAACACTCTTTATTCCAAGAGAGCTGTCGGGATTGAAGTTTGGAGGGAGATAGTGAGATGGATTTAGAACAATAAATTCCAAAATGATAAATAATTTAAATTTTTTTAAAAATCACACCAAAAAATGAGAATGCAAGGTTATGCTTTTGTAATAGTGGAAAGGGAACATATTCGTAACTAGCAGTGAAATAGAATCACATAAGAAATTAGACAGTTTTGATTCTGGGCAATGAAGGCTTTTAAATAAATAAAATCAATTCATTTAGAAGAAAAAAAGCAGATACAAAGTTGGAAAAAAAACTATGCAATATTCATCTATGTTATGACTTCTGTAACTTACTAATCAGTATACAAATTTATTAAGATTACAGTCATCCATGAATAGGAAATGGACAAAGGATATGATAGATACAAGTTCCTTATCCTGGCATTTAATATTCTTGATTATCTGGTTCCCATTTTTCTTTCCAGTCTTATGCTCCATTACTCCCCTTCAGGAACTCTCTGAGAAAATTGTCTACAAGCTGTACCCCATAAATGGTTTCTTCCTCCTACCTCCATGTCTATAATATATTACATATATATATATGTATATATATGTATATATATATATATATATATATATATATATATATATATATATATGTATATATGTATATATATGTATGTGTGTGTGTATATATATATACATATATATGTATGTATGTATATATATGTATATATATACATATATAAATTTGTTTTCCTTTTTTCCTTCAAAGAATTCAAATTATATTTACAAAATGAGGCCTTTACTGATTTCCCCAGTTATTTCCATCTTCTTCTTGACATGACTTTTTATTACTTTTGTGATGAATAAATCCCCTGAGAGACAGTGTCCAACTAATTAATAATCAATTTATTAATTAGGCTAGCTTGTACCAATAAATCAATCTCTAGTGGTTTCTCTCATTAACTGAAAATGCCAAGGGACCCTCAGAAATGCCTTAAGTCCCTACTGAAAGGGAACTCCCATGATAAGTGAAACTCAGCTCTAATTAGTGGACATTTAATGAGGAGATGGGCTAAAAGTCTTCAGCTCCTCCTGACTATGAGACTCAGCAGCCTCAAGGTGTCTCAGCAGGGAAGCCATTTCCACCTGGACTTCTCTGACTAGTTTTCTCCTTCATGAGTTGAGTTGCCCTGAACTGTAACAGAGAGGATCAAAGACAGGGGGTTCCTTCACCAAGCAAAGGCCCACTCAGATTGGATCCTGTTTATACTCTAAACAGAAATTAGATTTCCCAGTTGGGTGGTGTCCTGACCAAGCTAGTTAAGTAACATGTGCTTTGGAGTCTAGGAATAATCTTATCACTCAGCCGTGCCCTTCAGAGACTGATTTACCTTTTCAGGAGGTTGGTCTCAACAGAAATAGAAGGGAAAAGGTAGATAACAAATTGATAATTAGTTATTAATGTAACAGCATAATATTAGCTTCTCTAACTTTTTAAATATTGTCTTTACTATGTTATGGACGTATTGTATCCCCCCAAAAATGATAGTTCCATGAGGCCAGGAGCTATTTTGTTTTGACCTTTATGCTTCTAGCACTTGGCATAGGCCTACTAAGTGGTGGGCAATTAATAAATAGTTGTTTAATTTAATTGAATAAACAGGATTTTTTCAAAAGAAGGAACAAAAATTATGTACAATCATCTAAAACAGAGCCTGAAATCTTAAATTATAGAAATGCATATTAAAATAATTCTGAGGTATCATCTTATAATTTTGAAATTGTCAAAGATGATAGAAAAGTGAAAAAAAAAGTCTTGTTGATGGTTTGGGAAAACACATGCTAATTAAGTGCTGATGGAGTTATGAATTTTTCTGGCCAATTGGGAAAGTAGTATTCATATATTTTGATCCAATAATCCCAAGGTTTATAAATCAAAGAGACATACACACACATGGAATTCATAAATGCACATAGCATAAGTATACATTTATATCATATTATGATAGTTATGATCACATGTGATATTATACATAATATATGTATATACATGTATGCATATATTATATATAAGAACAATATGAAAAACTCTCAAAACATTTTGATAATATTTCTTTGTTGTGGAAGAGTCCCATAGATTAGCACCAAATTTTTATACAGTTCAAAGATAGGTAACATTTTAGGTCTTTTTGGTTTTGCAAATATAACAATTCTTTGCTGGTTATTTTTTTTCAATGTTCTTTTGTTGTTCAAACATGCATATGCTTCTACCTCCCCTAAATCTTATATGTAATGCCTGTGTCATATATTGGCTATTTACCATGCAAAACAGTATTATTTGTGTAACTCCTGAGAACAGGAATAACTAAAGGAAGTTCACGGTAGTAGACAACTTAGACTTTTGCCATAACATAGGGAGTTTCCTTTCTTTCTTTTCTTTCCTTTTTAATGGACTCTGCTGAAGAGACATAGTCCAGAGAAAGAGCAGCCAAGATTTCAGCTTCCTCTTTTGACTCAGATTTCTTGGAAGAAATTGAGAGACCTACAGAACTCAAAATGATAATAATAATAATAATAATACCCAGAATGTTGAGCAATTTTCTCATTTCTAGTTTCTTTTCTTTTGTTGTGAAGTTTAAAAAAGGCTATGAAAGCTTTTATTTCCCCCTCTCTTTTGGTAAATTAGAAGTTTAAGGAGACAATATTTCAAAGAAAAGCAAGGAAAAACACATGTAAAACCAGAAATGATAAATGTTATGTTTAGAGCTTGTTAGGTGGGTGCTTGCAAGAGCTTGTAGCTTTAAGTTACAGTGATATATGTTGAGTAAATAATATTCCCTACAGAGAGAGGCTTGTGTATAGAGAGAAATCCTGCAGGGAAACTTTGAATACCTACATAACAGGAAATACTTTTTCCAAAAGGAAGTCTCTCTCTGAAGTAACGTAGAGGTCAGATTGAAATGAAAATACTTCTTTACCGATAATGTTAGTACTTTCAAGTAACGTAACTTTTAAGTTGGGTGTGTAAAGAACTAGGGATATTAATCAGAATTGAGCTAGTTTTCTTCTGGCTTTTTTTTTCCCTGTCAATGTCCATGATTTTATCTTTATAGGAAACTTCCTTCAATAATACAGATCAGCAACTATTCTAGAATTTATCATCACAGATAGCTTCCAGACAATGTACAGGTTAAGGGACTTACCCAAGGCTGCACAATATATTTCCAGGAGTTTATTTGAACCCCAATATTCCTGCCTCTGAGGCTGGTTCTCCATTCATTACAAGAAGCTCAGTGGCCTGGTAGATAAAGTGCTAGATCAGAGTCAGGAAAATCTGACATCAGGCACTTAACTTGTTGTGGAAACCTCTCTTAGCCTTAGTTTTCCCCTTTATAAAATGAGAATAATAATGACATCTACCTCATAGGACTGCTGAGAGGATCAAATGAGAGTGTATATCAAGTGTTTTGAAAACTCTATGTGCTATATAAATGTGTTTTGCTGCTATACCATAATGTCTCTTTGGCACATAGGAAGGAATATCATGATGTGAATGGGTTGGATTGGAAGTGGAAGTCACGTGCTCAGTTGGATGTAGGCTACAGAAAGTTCTAATGTGTGTATTATAGCAGGGTGGATATTCAAAGGAGGACTTGGCCAGAATGAATTTATTTAAAAAAAAAACACTTCCAAATGGACTAGGTAGAACAAACTGCTTCACACATAACCTCAGTCAGCTGAAATGTTTCATTGTGTCTAGGACACCTGAGCATACAGTAATAATTTACTCATTGCTTTGTTAATTCATTCATTCATTCATTCATTTACCAATTATTTGTAATCACCTATATTGAAAATCTTGGTGAATTTTGCTTTCTAATACCAGGACGTGATGACATCAAACACTCAGAAAATTACAGTCATGAATTCTTGACAACCACAAATCACTTTTCTTTGTGTTAACTTTTCTAACACCCACTACTTAAAATCTGAAAAGTGGTAAAGATCCCACAGCCCCAGATTCATATTCTCTACTCCCACTGAATAAAAGAGGTGATGCATTTCTCTTTCATGAGATATTTGTGTCCCCCTGAGTTCATTTAAGACACTTGGGCTATAACACATCTCTACTGCTACACCTAAACAATGTCTTCAGACTCTCCAAAAAATCATAATCTGTTTCCCAGTGTGGTGTAGTTTCCAAGTTTCTCCTCACAAAGTTCAAGCTCTAAAAGGTTTTGTTTATCCAATTGAAAAGTTCCTTTGGCAGACTGTGCCTTTTGTCTTAAGCTAAATATGGATAAGCTTATGCCCAGTAGGGTGTGAATTCTTTTGGATATGACAATACATTAAATAAAGATAAATCTGAGTCTAGGACTTTGTGATCACTTTCTGCTTTCAAAGTAATGATGATGAAATGGCAGAAAAGTTTCCAAAGAATGCTAAAAATCCCCCAGATCATATACCATCCATGGACAGCAATTTAACTGTTAATGCCATAAATGTGAGCAATTTGTCAACCAACCATTAAGTTGGCATATTATGAAGAAACTGAATGATTTCAATATTGACATTCTCACTTTAAATAAAATCAGAAAAAAGAAAGAAGTTAAAACTAAGTTCTACTCAAAGAGATGATAAAGAACTGGGCAGAATTGAAAATGTCATATGCCCTAAGGCAACAAGACATACTGTTTCCTGGGACACTTGGGCATTGCAACTTATATTGCTAATGATGATGATAAGACAACCATGACAAAAATTATAATTTATGCACCAGCATCTGTTTCCAATGATAAAGAATGTGAGAAATACTATAAAGAACCTGACAAGATCATACACATGTTGTAAGTTAGCCTATACTCTGATACTTATCCTGATACTTGGCAAATTCAATAATAGAGTAGATATTGGGGTAAGGAGTGGGAAATCAAATCAAATGTAGGAAAACACAATTTTGAATTTTAAAAAGAAAGGGACTGAAAATTTGTAGGTGATGAACCCAAAATTCATATTCCAGTTGTGTTCTTTAAAATTCATGTTCTCTCTTAATCTACGATCCTTAAAATTTAAACAAAAAGTAGATAATGGATAAATAGACAGACAACTATTTTCAATATAATTGGTTATGCTTATAATCCTCTATATTTTATGTAGTATTTCTGAGAAGGGCTCATAAAAGCCTTCACTAGCCTACCAAAGGGACCCAAGACACAGAAAAGTTTAAGAATCCCCTCCTTAGAGAATTACAGTCTCATCATAGATCAAGATTAAAGTTGCCTTTGAGTTTATAAGAAAACTTTAATGTCCAATTGGATCAGCATAAAAATAGGACTCAAGAGGGTCACACCAACATAACCTGATATTATATACTGTGGTTACATTACACTTTATATCCCCAATAATTTCTCCCCTTCAAGACATATCACCATACAACACAACTCCATATAGTACTCACTCTCTAACTTTAGAGCTCTAAAACCTGTAATACTTGTTTATAATGTTGTTTCTATCAGTCACTTAAGTAGCAGTGCCTAACAGTACATATTCCATGAAGTATAGTTATTATCATAGGAAATGAATTAATCTGACCAAATGTAGTTTACCCAAATTTCTTAAGACCTGTTCTTGATAATCTGAGTGACATTTCTTGGCTCTGATCTTATTTGATTTGAGAAGAGTTTCAAAATCAGTGTCTGCATTCTAGGTATACTTTCTGACTCAGCAAAAGTCCTGTTACTAAATATAATTTAAGCTTCTAATCACATTTTTGTTGTTCAGTTATTTTAGTTGTGTCTAACTATTTGAGATCCCATTTAGGATTTTCTTGGCAAAGAACTGGAGTGATTTGCCATTTCCTTTTACAGCTCATTTTTACAGATAAGGAAACTGAGGCAAACAGGATCAAGTGACTTGTTGAGGGCCACACTGCTAGTAAGTGTCTGAGGCCAGATTTGATCTCATGTCTTCCTTACCTCTAACCATTATACCACCTAGCTGTGCCCCCATCCTTTTTTCAGCTGTCCTAATCACATTAACTGTCATCAAAAAGTATTTGTTGGTTAATTTAAATTCATGAAATTCTATCTCAACATTTGTAATTTTTTTTAATTTAGATTTTTTTAATGGGTGAGTAAACTTCTAATAACAACCATACAACTTTCTGATGCACTTCAAACTGTCTATTAAGTATATCCAAGGTCTCAATGACTCCTCTTCTATATAAACACACGTCTAGAACTGTAAGTATTCTTTGCAATGTATAGAATGATCCCAAAAGCAGTAGCAATACCAGCAATAACTATCTAAAGTGCCTTCATGCCAGAGACTAAGAGCTCCATTGGCCCAAGATTCACTTATTCTAATGATATTAATCAGCTAGCAGCTCCCACAGGATATGAAGATTCCCCTTTCAATTGTGACAAATGTTCAAATCAAGTTCCCCATCCCAGGTCCTTGAAAACTATGAATCATTGTCCATAAGTAATACATAACCATATCATGGCTCTCCTAGTTGAGCCTAAGAAAGGAGATATGTCTGCATCAGTGTTGTACATCCTATTTTCCCTCACCAATTCACATAACATGCTTAGAGATTCCCATTGTGTATAAACATTTTCATAATTTTCTTGTGCCAGCTTTAACTTTTAGATTATATTTCCTTCATAGAACTTCAGAATTTCTAGGTCAGAAAGGACTTCATCAATCTTCTATTCTAATCCATAACCAAAAATAATCCCCTTTACAAAATATCCAACAAGGGTTATCCAGTTTTTCCTTAAAACCTCTAGTGAAGGGCCAGAGGGAGATGAAAGGGCATGGTCTGAGAGATTTCAAGAAAGTTTTTATTCTGTTATTCAGTCATCACTATTAATTTCCTCACACTCATACATAAAAATCAGATGCCTGATGTAATACCTATCTTTCCAAGTTCATCTGTTTGCATCTATTTTAAAAAAATCCCCAAAGTAAATTGGGCCCAGATGTACTTGTGTACACATATTTAAACCACATACTTACAATATGCATGTTTGTAGGCACACATGCATATTTAACACTTAACTCTAAAAGTTTTCTTATTTGTGTGTCAAGTGCTTCAATTAAACATACATCTCATTGCTGTTCTAGTATGACAAATGTAGTCTGAGTTTCAAAATCTATACCAGTATCTCTCAGCACTTCCAAAATACAATTCAAAGGTCATTAAAAAAAAAAATCTGTTTTCTTTCAGGAAGGTTTAGCACTCTGTAGAATGAATCCTTTCCTAGAAAGTGACATCTGGAAGCTTAAAATCTTGCAATCTGTGTATATCCAGTCTCCGATTCTTTTCCAAACAAAAGTGCTATCCCATGGGGCATATTCTATAATTCTCTTTTAGACTGTTTTTGCATGTCCAGTTTTGCTTTCATCTACATGTAATATTGTTCCCGAGTCCCCTGAGTGCTGTGACCAATGACACAACCTCTCCTCTCTCTTGGGAATGAGTCATCCTATATTTGTAACAGATAGATTACCATTCAGACTTCATGGTCTTGTATCTTTGGCAGCTCCAGACTCTCCTCCACCCCCCCACCCCTGCTGCTCCCCATCCCCATGCTTCTCCAAATCCAGTAGGATCCCAAGGCTGTTTTAAACTCTGCTTTGCAATGCCCAATCCCCAGACTATTTCCCGAGTCCCTTTCTCTGAGATCACTTGAACCTGTAGCCTCCATTCACCATGAACGGTTTATTTGTTCATAATGCCATAAGATGTTAGATCATAGAATTAAAGTTGGAAGTGATTGTAGTGTTCCTGTAGTCTCAGAATCATGGACTTTGAGTTGTGAGGCACCTTAGAGCCCATCTATTTGAAAAAACAAATATTCCTTCTATAATTTACCTAACAAGTGCCAATTTTTTGCTGGAAGGCTTCAAAAAAACCAGACATCCCACTATCTTCTCAAGTATCCATTTCATTTTTAACTGGCTTTAATTGTTAGCAAGTTTTTCCTGACATCAAACCTAAATTTGCTTCTTCATAATTTCTAGACATTGCCCTAGGTTCTGTCCTCTAGGACCCCATAGAAAATCTAATCAATTTTCCCCATTACAATACTTTAAATCTTTGAAAATAGCAACTATTACTCCTCTGTGTCTTCTTCACTTCAAACTAAATATCAAAAGTTCCTTCAATTGATCAAGGTCCTTCACCATCCTGGTTGCCTTACTTTGGATATTCCTTACTTTATCAGTGTCTTTCCTAACCTTTTATGTCCCAAATGACATGCAATACTGAAGATGTGGTTTGACCAGGGCACCATGCAGTGGGATCATCACTTCCTTATACCTGAAAACTATGGTTTTTAATGTTGCCAAAAATCATATTAGGCTTATTTGTCTGTCTTGTCAAATTATTAACTAATATTGACCTTATAATTCTCTTAAGACAGTGTGCATAGTAGATAGTAGTAGCAAATAGTGAACTTAGAGATGAGAAAACCTCAGTTCAAATCCTGCCATAGATACTGACTAGCTATGAAGAATTCTCAGAATGAACTTCCTGCTCTGTAAAATGGTGATAATGATAGCACTTCTCTCCCAGGACTGTTGTGATGATCAACTAAGAAAATACAGTTAAAGGACTTTGCACACTTTTTAAGTGTTAGCTCTTTTTTTGGACCAACAGCTATATGCCTAACTCCATCTTAACAGTAACTTATGAAGTCAATTCCTTGAACTCATGGAAGAATTTACATTTAACTCTAATCAATTCCATATTATTACCTTGACTGAATGTATGAATAAATGAAAAAGAATTTATTAAATGTTGTCTATGTGCTAAGCATGATGCTAAGCACTGGGACTACACAATATGAAAGAGACTTTGTTTCCAATTTGCTTACTTTCTAATAGGGGGAAACAGAGAAAGGCTGTTTGGTCTGGGAATCCAAGGGGGTGGTGAATAAAACAATAGGGCAATTGATTGAAATATCTTACCATGAGTAAAGGTACTATTGATTTGGTTACAGTACTCAAAGGAAGAGGTAGAAAAACTCTTGTAATTGGAAAGGAAAAATGCATGCTAAATTGGGGAAGGAAATGGCTGAAGTGAATAACTCTGGTCTCAAGGAATTCAGAGCTCAGTGGTTTAGCACCTCCAGAGCAATTCATAGCCCACCATGTAATTTTTTTTGGATCCTGACTCTGTCCATCCATTATGTTAGCTATCCCTCCAGTTTTGTTTCATCTCCAAATTTTGTAAGCATGTCATATATTCCTTTATTTATACTGTTGATAAAAATATTAAACAACACAAGGCAAATCATAAATCTTGGGTCACCGTAATAGGGATCTCCTACCAAATTGCTATCAGGACACTAATGACTACCCTTTGAGCCTAGTGTTCAACCAGTTCTGAATATATGTAATTATACTGTCTTCAATACATGATCTCTCCATCTTTTCCATAAGGCCTATATAAGATTTTTGATCAGACACTTTGTTAAATTTAAGTGAGTGATATCCAGAGCTTTCTTCCAATCTTCTGGTTTAGTGATTGTACCAAAAAAATAAATAAAATTAGACTGATATAGTCTGTTCTTGATGAAGCTTTGTTACATCTTAATAGTGATCTCTTCCTTTTCTAGATGTTCATTAGCTATTTTCTTTCATACTATATCCAAGAATTTGTTTTGTAAATAGTCATTGTCACTGACTTACAGTTGGAAGATAGAATTCTCTTCCAAAATTTTGAAAATCAGAACATTTACCCTTCTATAGTTCAGCAATGCATATTGTTTCTCCTGCTGTCTTGATCTTTCAAATATTACTGAGAATGGTTTATCTATCAAAGCTGCAGTTATTTTCATTACCTGAGGATGCAGCTCATTTGGACATGAGATATATTCATTAAATATCAAAAGGTACCCTCTTACTATTGCTTCTTTCATCTCAGGTATGAAATTCCTATTAGTTATTTTTGTTATGTCCTTGACAGAAGCTCTACATTGTCAGCTCCATCATTCCAACTGACCTGACTACCCACCCTTCTCTTCCCATATGAGAAAATTGAAGCTCAGACATGAAATGACTTACCCAACATCACCCAAATAGTAAGCAGTCAAACAAGCTTTTGAATTCCATTTTAAATCCAATGCACTTTCAATGGCATCCCCTTAAGAGAATATTTACCAATTTGCGTTTTCATAGACCAGAGAACCATTCTTAGTAGAATTTTCCTTAGGCCTTTCTTCCCTAAATATTCCAGTGCTTTCTTGTTGATTTCTCAGGCACTATGGAGACAGTAAGTCAGCAACATGATCTATCTTCTGTTCCAATTTGTGTAGTAGCTTCCAGTCTTGTTTCATCTACATATACTGATATTCTTTCTTTACTTCCCAGTGTTCCAGAAACCAACGAGTTTTTCTGGAGATGTTTGATATCTCAGAACCCTCTGTCCTGAAGTTCTCTTAGTTCTTCCTCCTCTTATTTGTTAGACACTCTATGACTAGCACAACCTTGTTTTGATTTTTTTTTGCTAAAGATATTTATCTATTCTTTGTAACTTATTTACTGCCCAATCTCACTTGTCCCTTTCCATTCTCAGCTTCAGTTATCTGCCAGTATCTCTATTGACCAAACCTCAAAGACTGTCAAGCTAAACAACTTACCAACAAATACTTGCTGACATAACAACATAGCTGTTCCTTTATTATTCATTATAGAGGCTTTAATGTTTATCAAATAGACTTCCTAATTCACTTATTCTCACTGCTAGAGGCACAATTTTTCTCCATAAGGACAAATATTTCTTCCACACTTTCTCTTTCAAGGCATCTAGATTGTGATTTTTCCTTTTTCCCTCTGAAACTTTGATATCTACCTTTATTAACCAGTATTAAGATGAAATTCTGCCTCAAGTTGTTGTTGTTGTTGCTAATTAATGATTTAAGTCATTCACTATCTTCCAGGCTTTTCTCAAATCTACCACAAAATTAGCCAAGATTTCACATATCATTCCAACAAATTTATCAAGATGTTAGTCCCTGAAGCTCTGTTTCAGTCAGAAGCTCTTTCTACAATATGCCATAAAGTTCAGATTCATAACATACAGGTCAAGATTAAAGTTGTTTTTCATTTGATAAGATGAAGAAACCTTCATTTCCCACTTAACCTGGTACAGACATGGCAATAATAACTATTGTGCTAACACAATATGAGGCAAATTTTTGTACTTATATTGGGACATCTATCTCTAGTAGGTCCTCCCTTCTTGAAAAATGATCCCGACCAACCATTCTTCACTCTTTTCCAATCTCTTATGACATCCTCTACCCCAATTTTCAATTCCTTTTATTGTGTTGACTTCTCCTAGAATATAACCTCCTTCAGGACTGGGACTCTCTTTCTACTTGTACAGTTATCTTTTCCACATCACAGCTTCCCCCATTGTGATTTTCATATAGTGTGGTCAGTATAAGAAATTAAAAGGGAATTTTGGAGGAGTCTTGCAGAAGCCAAAGATGTTGTGTGAAGGCCAGCAAACAACACAGAAAAAGTCTAGAAAGTTAGAACTGCATTAAATATATGTATAGTATTATGTAGTATCAAACCAAATTTCAGTTATGTACTGTAAACACCCCACAAAAGAAAAAGAAAAAAAATAGGACTTCTCTGGTGTGAAGGGAAGGACAAAAAATTTTATGTGGATTTTCCAGATCCTGGGGGCATAAGTAACCCACACAATGTGGAAGGAATAATTGTAATTTTATTTCCCAGCACCTACCAAGGTGTCTGGCAAAAAATTAGCATTTAACACATGCAGGTTGACTTGAGATCTAAAACATCCCACTAATTTATCACCTTTTATTATTTGGATATGTAAGCTTCCTGAGGACAAGGACTGCCTTCACTTTTCTATTTGTATCCTTAGAGCTTAGCACATAATAAACACCTAATAAGTGCTTTTTCATTCAACCATTCATTACGTTTAATAAACTTTAAGCAAAATTTATACAATTTCACCACAAGACCACTTAAGAAAGATAAGCAAAAGAGTTCATGTCAATTAATAGTTGGTATTAATAATTGCATTTTAATGTTTGGTTAGCCTTTGTAAAATCTTCAAAATGATATTAAATTTAGCTTTTGTTCCAATATTTTTGTTTGTGTAGAATATTTTGGTTGGTTTCTTTGCTCCATTACAAATGGACTAAATTAAAGGACACTCTTAATTGCTGCATTTTGTACCATTTCATTTACAAGGAAACAAGCAAGGCCAGTTCAAGAATACAGAGAAGAAAAAATGTTCTCATAGCAGCTGGTCATAGAGAAGGACTGCTCCCCCAAGAACAATAAAAGTCTTCCATTTGACAGCAGAGCAGAAAAGGTGGGAAGGAAATAAACAGCACTGCTAACAGAAGCTGTCACCATGATTAATGCTGATGAGAAGTAATTAATGTGGATCCTTTCAAACAAGGCCTTCAGGTTTAAACTCAATGCCCACAGACCTGGAGATGGGTATAAGAGAGAGAGAGAGAGAAAGACAGAGACAGAGACAGAGATAGACAGAGTGAGCAAGGAAGGGAAAAGATAACAAAATACAAACCACAATTGTGCATTAGCATTAGCATATACAAACTGACTAGATTTTAGCAAATGAACAAGGTTATTTCTTTCCCTGGCATTTAGCACAGACCTATGATAAAGTATAATGTACTTAAAGTTCATTTGAACTAAATATAAAGTGTTTTTTTTTAACATTGCCCAATGATTTCTCATTTCTCTTCAATGCAATTTCTAGTAAAATTCTTGGAGAACAAATCCCTATTAGTTGGAATCACTGAACTGGTGTCATTTGAGAGCACGTGTTACTTATCTTTGTGAGTATGGGAGGAAGGAAGCAGGAATGACTAATTTAACCTGAATGAAAATAATTGTGAAGAAAGGATAAACAAGGATGACCCATAAGCCTACTTAGTTTCCCATCTCAACTAAATCAATTGAAAGTAACCCTGATGAACGTGTGAGAATATAGGTATTAAAAATAACATCATATCTTTACAATCATATAAGTGACTATAATATTTTTTAATTATTTAATTCAGTAGAAGAAAATGGAAATTTCAAGGCTCTTCTATACTGCTTCCTAGCCATTTCCAAACAATAATAACACACACATAAACTCTGACCTCACATTATAGCTGTTCTTTATGTTCTTTACCCAATAGAATGGAAGTTCCTTGAGGTCAGAGACTTGCCTGAATTTGTATTGCCAGCTCTTCTCTAAGTGCCTGGCACATATTAAGTGCCAAAATAAATTCTTTATCTTCCATCTATTTTTTTTTTATTCCACAAGATATTTCCACTCATACATCAAAAATTCTACAAGGTTCTTATAAAGACATAACAGTAGATAGAACCTTGTTTGAGAGCTAGCCCTCTGATTACTAGTATCAACTAGGTCATAAAAGAAGAAGATCAATGTTTACCTAAGTTGTCATGGAGAATGACTAGAAAGAGGTCTAAACCAAAGGATAATTCCCTATAAATGATAAAATTCTTTTTTGGGGGGTCAATTTCAATTTTTTTTAAATTTTATATTACATATATACATACATGCATAGATTACTTCTGCTTATTCTCTTTCAAAAAAATAAAACAGTTAAAACAAATAACACAGTGACTTCATTTGAAAATGCACTCAACATAGTACATAGCATCCCCTCCTTTTCTTTAAATCAACAGAAATTTATTTTCCATCCATTCCACCTGCCATCCCATCGAGGAAAAAATCTTGTAATAAATGTGCATTTAAGCAAAACAAATTCTGAGTGCATAACATTGCTTCTTAATATTATATGTTGATCATCCATTTGTTAAATATTGGAGAAATGCTCAATTGACTATCTTGTATAAAATATTACTATTTTTTTCATTTCCATAAGGAATATATAGATATGTATGTGTATATATTTGCATATATACATACACACATATATACATACATGTGTGTGTATAAATATAAAACAATGAACTTATTTTACAGATATTGTCAAAGAAGATCTCAAAGTATTTGAGGACTGATTTGATTTCAAACACTACTTTCTTTCTTATCTTTACACAGATCTTCCAACAGTTGTCTTTTTAAAGAGACCCTCAAAAATTATTAATGGATTTTATCTATGAAATATAATATGAATGTTATATACTCCAGTTCACTTCACTCCCTACTGCCAAAAACAATGGACAATAATGCAAGAAATATAAGCTTTGTCTTTTAGCACTGCAAACTATAGTAGGTTAATATAAATGTAATATGTACTACATACAAAATGGTTTGGAAATAATTGAAAAAAGGTAGAATAAGTACAATATAGACACAGGCCCATGGAACAGAGAAAAAACATCGTTGTAGTTACTCAAGGATAAAAGTTCTTAGCAAATTTTATCAAATAAAAACATTTTGACTAATTATTTGGTAGATTCTCAGTGTATAACTTTAATTTCCATTTGGCTGTATAAAAATAATCTGGAACAGCTACATGAACTAGTAATGGTAATAGGCTTTTTCAGTGAAGTGGCTCTCATCTAGTGTGTAAAGTGGAACTTCTCACTCTCTCAGCTTAATGAGTTTAATAAAACTTAATGAAACATCTTCAAAGCTAATGAAGTACTTTAAAATGCAAAACAAAGGAAAAATAAAGGGCAGGATACTGGTGCCAACTAAAAAGGGCTGGGGTTCTGTGGTGGGATAGAGCCATCTGAATGGAAATTTAGGAGAACAATTCTGTTAAATCACTGAACATTTTATAAAACTCAGAGAAAAATGTCCATGTAAAATATGATGTCAAATATCCTTGGAGGGATAAAAGTTACAGAATCACGTATTTTTAGAGATGCAAGAGAAATAAATAATTATGGGGTTAATAATAAGCAACCATCTCTTATACCTGAAAATATATACCTATACCTGAAAGCTACAACATGCCCTCAGAGTGGTCAGCCTGACTTTTCTGTTTTCTGGTTTTCAACCAGAGAGAAAGAATTGAGGAAGCCCTCTCCATCTGAAGATAACTCTAATGCTAAAGATGTTTTTTTTCTTAAATCAAGCATAATTTTGCCTCTTTGTAGCTTATACCCATAGTTCCCACTTCTGCCCTTTTGGAGGAAACAGATCAAGTACAATACTTCTGTCAGAATACAATCTTTCAAGCATATGAATGCAGTTATCATATCCTCACCTCATATTCACTAGTCTTCTCTTCTTGAGGCTAATGATCCAAGATTCCTTCAATCAATTTTTATATAACATGGAATAAAGACTGTTTACCTTCATGAATTCCTTCCTCTGGAGTCTCTCCAGCTTAGTAATGACCTTCCTAAAATTTGGGACTAAGAACTGAACATAAAGCTCTCACAAGGATTAGATTATAGTTATCACTTTCTTAGTCCTGGAAACCATTCTTTTCCCCACATATCACAAGATTTGGCTGTCATCTCATATCATCAAGTTTTTAAATTGAGCTTGCAGTCCACTAATACTTGCTGATCTTTTCCAGGTAAACTTCTGCTTAACTATGCCTGCCTCATCCCATGTTTATGAAGTTGACTTTTTTGATATTAATATGTAAGATGAATTTTGTCTCAGATTTAGCAGAATAACCTAGGCAAGATCTTTTGGATTCTCATTCTGTCATAGATAACATTAGTTATTCTTTTCAACTTCATGTCATCTTCAAAACTGATAAACAGATCATCTATGCCTTTAGCCAAAAGATCAAAAAAATCAAACATCGTGGGGCCCGGAGGATATACCAGCTCCACTTCTAAAGTGATAGGAAACAATTAGTGATTACCATTTGGGTCATTAATCCAATAAATACTAAATCCATTTAAAAATACCATATAATTATGCTAGAAAGAAGGAATGAGGAAAGGAAGGAAGGCAGGAAGGAAGGAAGGAAGGAGAAAGGGAGGGAGGAAGAAAGAAGGAAAGATAATTTACATTCTCATAGTTACCTATACACTTAGATGGTATTGGTATATGTGAACAGAACTTGGGGCATCTATTATTTGATGTCAAATATAGGGCTGCCTGTTGAAAAGTTTATGATAAGCTGGATACTCCAGATTTCAGGAGCTTGAGGAAAACAAAAGCCAAATTAGATGCAACAAGACATTAGACCTGAATTTAAATTTCATGAACTTCTCAAAAATTAGATTTTCTCAGTCTACACAAGCTATGACAGTTAAGACTCTTTGATGATATTTTCTTTTTGCAATAGAAATTTAAAAAGAGTCTTCAAAAAGAAAATTTCTGGTGATCCCTGGACCTCGGGATTTAGAAATGCCCTTTAGGCTATTTTTATCTTGTTTCAAAGGACAAGGCTTGCCACAGTAAAACCTGTGTAATTCGGAGTGATAAAAATGGAGTCCAGTTTAGATCAGTGGAAATTATGAATTGCATGGTTAAAAAAAAAACTTTCATTTTCATGAATTGCATACAGTAGTTCATACAAGGTCAAAATATGTTTCATTAAGATCTTGTATGAATGAATAGATCTGAATTTGTAATTAGGATTGTACTGCTACCCTGTTAAAAAACTATGAAACAGGGGAACACGTACTGAGTTTAAAGTCCAAGAATAAGGATGAGAATCCACTTAACTTTTCTAGATCATAATTTACTTACATGTGAAATGAGAAGGTTGGGCTAGATGATTGTTGATATCCCTTCTAACTTTAAATCTATGATCCTATGATTCCTAATTGTGCCCCTTTTCTTTTCCAAATTAGGAGTCATACACTATCTTGCAATGAAAGCCTAGCAGAATTTTGAATATTTTATTTACAGGAAGGCTGATGTTAGAGATGAATGAGAACATAAAAGTCATCTAGTTCAGCCCTACAACTGGACAAATGAAATGAAGGGCTGGGGAGGTTAAATGATTTGCTTCATGTCACACAGATAGTTAAGCCTTGAGGTCAGGAACTATCTTTTGCCTGTTTTTGTATTCCCAGGGCCTAACATTGTGCCTGACACATAGTAGATGCTTACCAAATGTTCATTGATCTACAGCAAATGGTAGAGTTGAGTTTTGAACAAAAAAAAAAGCTTTGACTCCAGATCCAACACTCTTTACACTACACCACAATACTGCTGACTAAGTGAATCTTCATGACCAATCTTTGAGAAGTGAGCTTCCACCTTCATTTTGGAAGTCCTGGATGTTTGAATATGCTTGCTAAGTATAATCCTAGAATCACAGATTGAATTAGAATGGGACCTTAAATGCTATCTGGTGCAAGCTCTCCTGCCTCCTTTCCATCTTACAGATAACAGAGAGGTTAAATGATTTTGACCAAGCTCAGACAGACCAGCCAAATACAGACCTATGACTTATCCAGACAATACTGTGAAATAATAGTGTTTAACATAGCTCTGTGCCCCTATCTATTTAGGTAATTCACACATGCAAAGTAATGAGTTAAGTCAATAATTAAAAATATGTTGTGTATTTCCAAGAGTAATTGGCGGCAGAAAGGGGGAAAAAAATGCAAAGGAGCTCAAAGTTTCTAAAGAAGACTATTTTTATAGGTCAATCCAAAGAGATAGCTCTTCTGATAAGAATCTGTTCTCACAAAACTTTGAGCCAGCCCATTTATCTTGAAGATTACCCCAGTCTCTGAAACTTTGCAAGGGCTTTAGGAATATAGCAGAGGACAAGAGAATAAGAATAATACAGAAAACAGGGAAAGACTGAATGCAGGAAGAATATTTAGGAGGCTATTGCAATAGTCTAGGCAAGAGTTGATGAGGATCTGGACTAGAGTGGTTGTAGCATAAATAATGAAGGTGTGATGGATGGTAGTGATGGATTAGAAATGACTTGCACATGATTCAATATAGTTAGCAAAAGAGAAAGTAAAGAACAGACAATGTTGATCTAGGTTGCAAACCAGGCTGTCAAGGGGAAAAAACAAACAAACTGTAGTACCTTAAACAGAAATAGGGAAATTAATAGTAATGGTGGTACTGGAGTAGGAGGAGAAAATATGAGTTCTTTTCTAGACATGTTGAGGTTGCTATATCCAGGTGGAGATGTCAAGTAGGTAATTAGAGCAACATGGAGATAAAGAAAGAAATGAGGGTTGGATTTGTAGATTTGGCAATCCTCTATTTAAAGGATAGTTAAATGCCCTGAAAGTTGATAAAATACAATTCCTGGCACATTGTAGGCACTTAATAAATGCTTATTGACTGACTGACTAACTGATGATAAATGGGATAGATTCACCTAAAAAGCAGGAAGAGAACTACGACAGACAAGTCATGAAAGCCAAAGGGAGGGGGTGATTAACATTGTCATTACTCCAGAGGAAAAGAAGGCTGACATCTAAATAAAAGATTCTTAGATTTCACAATAGAGATTGTTGATTAGCTTGCAGAGAGCAGTTCAGTTGAATGATAGAGAAGGAAGCCAAATTACAAATAATTAAGAAGTGAGAGACAGGAGAGGAAATGAGAGAAAGGAATATAGATAGTTTTTTACAGTAGTTGATCTCTGAAAAGGAGGGGAGCTAAAGGACAATAGACTGTGTGGGGAAGTTGGGTCAAATGAAAGATTTCTTTTTAATTAAGATGTGGAGCACATTTTGGAATGTTTGTAGAAAGTACTGGGTCAACAAATAAAGGATAAAGTAAAGGATAAGATCAATGGGGAAGATGTCTGAGTGAAGTGAGATGAGGGGGAAAAAATAGGGAGCTTATATTCAATAGCTTCATTTTTTTTTCAGTAAAGTATGAGACATTGAAGAAGCCATTGCATGGGGGTGTAGGGAGAATGAAAGTTAGAGACACAGAAAGAT
This sequence comes from Phascolarctos cinereus, assembly GCF_003287225.1. NCBI lineage: Eukaryota > Metazoa > Chordata > Mammalia > Diprotodontia > Phascolarctidae > Phascolarctos > Phascolarctos cinereus. The sequence continues at coordinate 396,016,932 of NW_027555958.1, read as the reverse complement.
AATTGAGACAATGTTAGAAGAAACTGTAGGATATAGGGTCAAGGGACAAAAAGAGGAATTGGACTTTATTAGGATGATGCCACTTCTTCAAAAGAGATGAAAACAAGTATTTTATTAAGTTTTACTCTGTGCCAAGCACTGGGGATTCAAATAAAGACAAAAGAACAGTCACTGCTCTCAAGAAACTCATTCTAATAGAGGGAACAACATTCGAACAACTACATACCTGATATATCTTGTATGCAACACCCAGTAGATGAAACGTAATCTCAGAGGGAAGCCATAGCCATAGGAGAAACTGGCAAACAACACAATAGGAAGTGGAATTTTAGTTGAACCTTAGAGAAAGGCCCATGATGGAAGTGAGTAGCAAGGACATTGCAAGCATGAGGGTAGCCAATGAAAAGGCATTGAGTAGAGAGATTGGCATGTGTAAGGGACAGAAAGAAGGTAGTATAGCTGAATTGTATGATATGTGGAAGGGAGTAAAGCATTAAAATCCTGGAATTGTAGGAAAGGGCCATGTTGTAAAGGGCTTTAAATATCAAAGAGAGGATTTTATTTTTAATCCTGGAGGCAAGAGGAAGCCACTGCAGTTTATTGAATAGGGATGTGACATTTAAAATGAGAAACTCACGACTCCTGGTTACTTGAAGTTTTTGTCTCCCATTAGTAAGGTGTTCAGAAACATACTTTTAAGCATATTGAATCTGCTGTATTCAGATGCGTCTAAGCTGACCAGTCCTCCTCCAATGAAAGAGGAAAGGAGCAATGAAAACTAAGGCCAAAGCCAAAATCCTTCCTTCCCCCTCAAGTGATTTTTAGTCAGAGGGTTTAGCAGGAAAGCTCTTTCTCACATCTGAGCCTCTATTTTTTAATGACCACAGGATATGACTTAGTTTCTTCAGCCACTTCAAATAATCTTCCCATCAAGTCATTGCATTGCATCAAAATACATTTCACACTTAGCTAAAGTGTTTGATTGACTGGTTGATTGAAAACATTTACTTAAAGCATAGGGGGATTATATCATTAACTTTAAGTAGAGGGAGTCTTAATTTGATTAATTTACTTAATGAAACCACCCTTAAAATATCAGAGGGTTTTGGAGTGCAGAGTAGCAGAGAAGAAGCTTATATTCAGCCAAAAATTTTGGAATACAAAACATTTACTGTTTGCTCCTAGTTTGGCCAAAGAGAACAAGTTCAATCCATATTCCAAATGGCATACTTTCATATTCTTGGAGACAACTATGATCACCCTAGGTCCTCTCTAACCAAACACCTACAATTTCTTCAACTTATCTTTATTTGACATGAAGTCCAGGCACTTACCATTCCCATTAGTCAGTTCATTCTAAAAAGTAAAGCCAATTCCTGTCTCTAAATATCCTTAAAAGCTAAACTCTTTTGTATATCTCCTTTTCTATAAATAAGCAAGGGTTTTCCTAAGGTAAACAAAGTTGAAATTGCCCCCATTTTGCTTTTATTTATATTATATATTTAATTGACATTTTCATTAAGAATTAAAGACACTCAAAGCAGCTATCAAATTTTTGGTTTTAAAGTTTGTATAATTTTTTTTTAAAGAACATATCCTAGATTAGGATATTTGTTTATATCATGGACTTTAAGTAATAATGCCTATAAAATTTTTCTCTTAATTCTTTTTAATTTATGCTTATTAAATAAACTAAAGCTAAACCTAAAATTTATACTTACAAGTATAAATTTAATATGTAAGCATAAGTTTTTGAAATAACATCAGAGAAGATGATCAGCCAAGATGATGGAGCAAAAAACAAACAAACAAACAATACAATCTAATTTCACTGTCCCCCCCCCTCCATTCACACACACAAAACAACTAATTATGATGAGAAAAACACTAGACCTTGCAATAATCAGGAAATCAAAGGAGAAACTACTATGGGTCATTTTTCTAGAAGTTTTCTAGAAAATCCATTTCTATTTCTGACTGGCAAGAACAGAGTTAAACTATATAAGCTATTTGGGAGAGAAGTAACTAGAGACCTAAAGAGCCCCAGGGCCTTGGTCAGTGTACAAGAAAGAGATTTGCTGATATTATTAAATCTGTAGTGACTTCCATGCTGCTAGAGGAGATTAGTTTCCAGGACTTTCATACTGATATCTTGCACAAATACCAAATTAACATTTTTTTAAAAATCTAATACAGCAAATGAAGTAATTGAAGTGAAATGAAGAACTATTAATATACTTTGAAAGTCAGCTTTTTTTTAACACTCTACATTCATTAGTACAGATCCATTGATGCTCTCTGTGTTAACATTTTTTCTTTGAACAACCACAGAACCTGGTACAAGCTACTAAAAAGTACATCTTTTGTAATAACAAAACCAGAATAAAATTAATATTTTAATATTTGTATCTTGGAAAATAGTCCTCTGTTTCACTCAATGTCCATTTTCCTCCTGAAGGATTATACTCAGTTTTGCTGGGTAGGTGATTCTTGGTTGTAATCCTATCTCCTTTGAAGTCCAGAATATTATATCCCAAGCCCTGCAGTCCCTAAATGTAGAAGCTGCTAAATCCTGTGTTATCCTGATTGTGTTTCCACAATACTTGAATTGTTTCTTTCTGGCAGCTTGTAATATTTTCTCCTTGATGTGGGAACTCTGGAATTTGGCTATAATATTCCTAGGAGTTTTCCTTTGGGGATCTCTTTCATGAAGTGATCAGTGGATTCTTTCAATTTCTATGTTACCCTCTGGTTTTAGAATGTCAGGGCAGTTTTCCTTGATAATTTCTTGAAAGATGATGTCTAGCCTCTTTTTTTGATCATGGCTTTCAATAGTCCAATAATTTTTAAATGCTCTCTCCTGGATCTATTTTCCAGCTCACTTGTTTTACCAATGAGTTATTTCACATTGTCTTCAATTTTTTCATGCTTTTGATTTTGTTTTACAATGTCTTGATTTCTCATAAAGTCACTAGCTTCCATTTGCTCCATTCTATTTTTTAAGGAAGTATTTTCTTCAGTGAGCTTTTGGACTTCCTTTTCCATTCGGCCAATTCTGCTTTTGAAGGCATTCTTCTCCTCATTGTCCTTTTGGACCTCTTTTGCCATTTGGGTTAGGCTATTTTTAAAGGTGTTATTTTCTTCAGTATTTTTTGAGAGCCCCTTTAGCAAGCTGTTGACTTATTTTTCATGATTTTCTTGCATCACTCTCATTTTTCTTCCCAGTTTTTCCTCTGCTTCTCTTACTTGATTCTCAAAATCCTTTTTGAGCTTTTCCATGGGCTAGGGCTGATTCCTATTTTTCTTGGAGGCTTTGGATGTAGGAGCTTTGACTTTGTTGCCTCCTTCTGGTTATATGTTTTGATCTTCTTTGTCACCAAGTTAAGGTTCTATGGTCTGACTTTTTTTGTGCTACTTGCTCATTTTCTCAGCCAATTACTTGAGTTTTGAACTCTTTGTATAGGTAGCGGTCTGCTTGCAGTGTGAAGAATGAACTGTCTCGAGCTTTGGGGGTTTTGTGCAGCTATTTTCAGAGATGCTTTTAGGGACCTGTACATTTTCACTCGGTGGTATGACCAAGAGTGAGTTTTTCTTTCATTTCCTGGTCTGGGCTCTGGTCTATGAGTGCCCACAAGCATTCTTTTCTGCCTTGGAACTGTGAGGGGGAAGCTCTCTCTATCGCCACCACAGCTCCACCAAACCAGCGCTCCTCCTTGCACCAGGATTGCCACCCAGAACTGTGACCCAGATCCAAGCACAGGTAAAGCAAGAGAATCTTGACTAAGCACCAGCAAAGAGATCCCTGCAATCCCCCTCTGATCAGTCACTTGATCCCCCCTCTGTCTGTGGGCCAAGAGCTCTGGAAGCAGCCACCACTCCAGGCCTGCTTCAGTACTGGGATAGGACCGAACTTCTCTCTCACCACAGTCCAACAGACCTTTCCTACTGACCTTCTAAGTTGTCTTTGGTGTTTGTGGGTTGAGAAATCTGGAAACTGCCACAGCTCGCCTTGATTCAATCCCCTGAGGCCTGCTCGAGGTTAACTGAGGCTTGGTATTTGCCTTTGCTCCCATGCTGAACTAAGCTCCTCTTCCAGCCTGGTGCAATAGACCTTTGCAATCAACCACCCAGGCGGTCTTGGACTGGAAATTTGTTTCACTGTGTTTTTGTGAGTTTTGCTGCTCTAGAATTTGTTTAGAACCATTTTTTCACATATTTGAGGGGTTGGGGGAAAGCTCAAGCAGGTCACTGCTTTTACTCCACGATCTTGGCTCTGCCCTCTACATGAATCCATCTTATGGGTTTCAGTTGAATAACAGTGGAGGGCTGATTAGTGGAAGGAAGAATTAAAGCCTAGACAATATCTTCTATCAGATTTTTACAGGGAAAAAAAAAGGGTATACCTAAAAGAACATGAGGTTTGGAACTCAAGTGCCTAGGTAAAACCCTTTGCTCTAGCCCTATTTACATGGCCTTGAACAAGTCACTTAAACTTTTTGGGCCTCACTTTCCTTATCTGTAATATGGGGGATTTGAACTAAATGATCTCAAAGGTCACTTCTCATTCTAAAATTCCATAATCCTAGGAATTTTATTTTAATGCATGTTTTTATGTTTTTATGGTACAAACAGAAACAAGATTAAAAAATGAGGGGAGAAAAACTAAAACCAGATAAAATTTCATGAGAATAAAATTACTGCACTTACTTTAAAAATATCTATTGTAGAAACACAGGATTGAAATCTAGGGGGAAATAATTTAGTACTTTATTTGATTAGAAGGTCATAATATGTCAAAAATCACAGAACTTTTCTTTTTTGTTTGTTTTCTCTTTGGTGATTTGGAATAGTAGTTCTGCTTTTGAGAACTGCCTTTTCATATACTTTGTCTACTTATTATTCAGAAAGTCACAGAATTTCAGAAGTAGAAGGGACCTCAGAAACCATTATATGTGATCTCATCTAAAAAAAAAAACCTATTGTAGCACATCCAATAAACGATTACTCAGTCTTCATTTTAAAACCTCCTGTACAAGGGAACTTATTCCCTCTCAAAGCATTCCATTTCATTTTGGGGTATATCTAATTGTTAGAATTTTTTCCTACTATCAAGCTTAAATTTGACTATTTACTGCTCTTACCTATTGATTTTAATTCTCCTTTCAAGAACTAGCCCTTATGAGGACCTCTTGGGCTAAGCAAATCAATTTCTAACCCCTCTACTTTTCGAATACGTGAGAACAACTATTATGTCCATTATAAATACTTTCCTCTCCCAGAGAAACATTACTATTTTTTTAAAATAATCCCCTTGCATCATGGATTTGAGGACCTTCTCCATCTTAGTTGCATTCCTCTGGACACTTTCCAGCTTACCAATGTCCTTCCTAAACTGTGATGGCCAGAAATGTACACAATACTTCACACATTGTCTGAACAGGATAGAAAGCAATGGGACTGTCATCTGCTTATGAAAAGAATGAATAAATGAATGAACAAATGCATGAGAAATTATTAAGAGATTACTATCTGCCAAGTTCTATGCTGTGTGCTGGGGATACATATACAATACAAAGTGAGAAAATTCCTGCACACAAGGAGCTGGTGGTAACTAAATACATTGGGTCAGGCAATTTTACATTAGATGAAGAAGCAATGCATAAAGAGCAAGTGTATCTAGGCCAGAATGTTTTTGTTAGTGAAGTGACAGGGATGGTAAGTGAAACCACTGGGAAGTGGATCAACACACACCATTTCCAGTTTCAACAACAGTATTAATTGGATTACAGTTCTCAGAGGAAGACACAGAAGGGGGAGACAGTACTCAAGCTGCAGTGGGGCAGATTGCAAGAAGATGGATAGGCTAGAAGATGAAGAAAGGCTGAGAACAGCTATGTATATTGGGCCATGTGATTTGCCCTCTTGCTTTCACTAATCAGGACAGTATGTGTCCTGGACCATAAATTTCAGAGCTGAGTGGGCTAAGTCAGGTCCTCCAGAGCATAGTCTCTGTAATCTGGTGGTCCAGAGAATGATGCATCAAGGCTGACAGCAAGAAGATGGTCTAGGTGGGATCTGAAGCATACCTGATGCTACATAAATAGAGTATTTTGTGCGATTTTACACTCCCATATTAACCAATGAAGCAACTGGGTGGCACAGGAGATAAAGCTCTGTGCCTTAAGTCAAGATGACCTGAGTTCAAATCAGCTTCAGAGACTTACTAGCTGTATGACCCTGGGTAAGTCACTTAATCTCTGTTTGTCTCAGTTTCTTCATATATAAAAGAGGGGTAATAATAGTACCTTGCATGGTTCTTCTGAGGATCAAAGGAGATAATATTTCTAATGTGCTTTGCACAGTGCTTGTCACATAGTAGGCACTATATAAATGCTAGTTTATTATTTTTATTAATATCAATGAGGAGACTTTGGGTCCCAGGGTTGTATCCTTAGAATAAATCAACCAAAGTTCAAAACCTATCAAAAGATAGATCAAAAGAACTATCAGTTTTACTTTCTGCTATAAAGATCATACATGGATTATTCCATTCTCAGCACCACACCTTAAGAATAATATTAGTGAATTGGAGAATATCAAGTAGTAGGAAGTCTGAATTTTGACAGGCCTGGAATCCACAAAATATGAAAATTGATTGAGAAATTTAAAAAAAAATTAAATGGGGTGGGAATGAGGGCTGTCATGGCAGCTGTCTTCAAAAATTCACTCTAATGTTTTTTAGATGGTTGCATTCTGTAGTAGCTGTGTGGCACCAGGAGTATAGTTAATATTTTCATAATGGCAAACTCAGCTGAAGCTATTTTGTTGCTCAGGCCAAATGCATCCTGCCCTCTCCAGGATCCCCTGCCAACGCATATCAGCATTAATGTTGAAACAGCCCTCTATGAGAATGAAGAAGTGATTGTGCTCTGCAGTATTTTACAAAGTAAGAACATTCATTTTGTGAATGGCAAAAGGCCATTGTATTCTGTGATTAAAAGTTTAGTTTGAACTTCCAAACAAAGTCACTCTGCTTGGCATTCTAGTCTAAACAGGCTATTTTTACTGGTTTACTTAGTAACTTCCACTGGAGATTTGGGGGTTGGTGATAAGGGTAAATAGCTTTCAAAGGCTAAGTCTCTACTGAAAAAGGAAATTGGTGAATTGTAGGAATGATTAGGGTAACTCAGGCACTAAAGTCTAATTTTTCTAGAATTACCTAGCCTTCTGGCCTAAATGTTTCTGATAATTCTCTCAAATTGTTGCTCTGCTAATGGAGATCTGGCCCAACGAGAGAACTTTAAGACTGTTTATAGGGCTTCTCTATAAGCTACCTCTAGAACAGCAAAATTAATCAGAATATGGCTATGGCCTGAATACACTTCACCATATGAAAGAACAGCTTTTTTTGAGGAAAGTTCCTCTCTGCTTTCTTCTGAAACCCATGACCTCTTCTCATTTCTCACAAAAAAAAAAATAGGGGTCTGTGATCCTTTCTTTAGATAAAGAGGGGCTGCAGAAATCCAAGTTTACAAATTGCTTAAGATGCAGAGTGAGAATTCTCTTTTAGCTTCGTAAAATTCCCTTTAACTTCATAGAATTCCAAGCAGGTGAATCCTCAGTCTCCCAAGTCCTCCAATCTTCTAAACTTTCCTGTTACAAGAGAAGCATCATATTCACAATCACTTAGTCTCACAATTCTCTGCACTGTCTTAGACTCTTCCTTAAATTTACCTGATATATCCAACTGTTGTCAAATTTGTCATTTCTACCTTCTTTCCTCTTACATATGCCATCCTGATATAGGCCCTCATCACTTGACATCTGGACTATTACAAATACCTGTTGATTGGACTACCTCAAGTCTCATCTCATGCCAGTCTACTTTCTACTTAGTTTCCATAGTGATCTTCCTAAGGCCCGTGTCTTTCAATTCACCTCTTCCCCTCAATCAATAAACTCTATTTGTTTGTAATCATCTCTAGGATAAAATACAAAATCCTACGTCTGGCTTTTAAAGCCCTTTGCCACCTGGTATATTACTTCTTTTCTAGTCATCTTATACATTACTCCCTTCAGCTTACTCTTCCATCCAACAACACCAGCCCTTATTTCTGTTCTTTTTATAGGACACTGCATTTCCTGACTCTTACCATTTTCACTGACTGTCCCCCAATCCCTCTCCATCCTCACTTCTGATTCTTGGCTTCCCTTGCTTATTTAATATCTATGCTACAATTCCACCTTCTGTCAGAAGTCTTTCCTGGTCCCATCCACTAATCTGCCTTCCTTTTGAAATTTTGTATCCTCAGTGCTTAGCATAGTGCTTGACATGGTAGGTGCTTAGTAAATGCTGGCTGATGAGTCCCAGACATAATAGATGCTTAATAAATATTTGTTGGGGTAGCTATGTGGTGTAGTTGATAAAATAATGGGCCAAAAGTCAGGGAGACTTCTCTTCCTGAGTTCACTGGCCTCAGACAGTTACTAGCAGAGTGACTCTGGGCAAGTCACTTAACCCTCTTTACCTCAGTTTCCTCATCTGCAAAATGAGCTGAAGAAGAAAATGGCAAACCACTCTAGTATTTTTGTCAAGAAAACCCCAAATAGGATACCACAAAGAGTTAGGCACTACTGGAAATGACCAAACAATAGAAATACTTGTTGAATAATATTATATTGGTTTGCACTGACCAAGATTCTAAGCATCTTTGGGGCAAGGACTCTGCCTTATAACTTGTGTATACACTTTGATTGATCTAAGCTTACTTTTGTTAATAATTATAATAGATGGTATAGCATCTATCAATCCTATGGAATTTATGTTATCTACCAATTTGGCAAAGTGTATTCAACAAATCAGCCTGACAAAATTAGCTAAGGATTCACTCAAAAATTTAAAAAATATTATCTTGATAATAATATTTTTTTTAAATTGGCAAAATATGGATCTCAAAGTCATTCAACTGGGATTAATTTTCAGGTTTTAACAGTTCTATTCAACTTGGAACCATTCTATTTATGAAGTCACATTTTCCTATCTCAAAATTAAAAAATTGAGGATAATAATAAAGTCTTCCACTTCGTGGTTAATTTGTGATCAAATTAGTTGCAGTTATAGGGAAATAGGTAAGCCAACTCTTTTAAGACAGTTGAAAAGTTACATATTCTATGTATCTTTGGCATATAAAATGTTATGAAATATATGCCATTTATATGATGATATGGATGTATTTGCATGCACATACTTATTATTCATATACATAGCTACAAGTACATATATGTATACTTGTATATTTTGTTGTATATGTCTACACATATAACATATGTATGTATATCAACAGATTCTATTAAATCTATTTCTGCTTGCTTTCACCTTCCAAATAATGTTCTTTATCTTCAGACAGTATTTATAATATATTTGTGGTATGCCTGTGTGTGTGTTTGTGTACCTGTATGTGGGGTAAATTATCTGTCACACCATAGATGGTGTCAGGCATTGGGCAGATGAGTCCAGGCCTATGTAAGAACTTGCAAACAGTTTAATGGTCAGGCACTTAACTCTGAATAAAGAGCTATGTACAGAGAGGCTTTCAACAATAATTTTTATTAATTAAACAGACATCAACAAGAATATTTAGAGTTAAAATCTCATAGACTGTATTGAAGTGAGATCAGTCCTTTCAATAATTGCTTTTTTTTCCCACTTCCTCTTGTGTTGGCCATGTGAAATTTAAGGTGATAAAGATAAAGAAATATGACTATGTCCTGTCATGGTCTACCAACAAGTAGTCATGAAATTGCCTAAAAACCTTCATGAAATGTAACTGAAACACCATTTGGAATGAAAAAAAATTTCATGAAGGGTAGAATATTTAATAAAGGAAAGTAGGCTAACACATTTTAGGAAAATATTTAACACCAAAATTTGGGAACAGTAAGGATTTTCTAGTTGGCTTGCAGTTAAACAGAAAAATCACCCAGTTACAAGCTTACAGTCTACAATGTCATGTTTGACCTGTGAGGAAATTTAAGGATCCAAAAACCTTACTCCTCCTTTTCTCTAAAAATGAAATATTTTGAAATTGCTTCCATATGTATATACATATATGCATACATATATGCATACTTGGGTAATTTCAGAAAATTAAGACAGTATGATAATTCCTTAATCAAATAGACTGTTTTTTTTTCTTAAATTGATCCTTAGCCTATGAAAGGACTCTAAAGAATCTTTAAAAAGAGACCCTAAGACAAAGAGGATGTAGCTGGTGCTGCAGAATCAGTCCTCAGATAACTATGGGGTTGCTCTGAATATATATGAAGCACAATGAGGCAAGTAGAGTTTGTCATTCCTAGTCACTGAAGTGCTGATGTGATTATTTTTTTTTTCAAAGTGGTGCTAAGGAAGGGCTCTGGAAAGAGACTTGGCAGCTCAAACCTAAGCTGTCTTTTAGCTGGAGCTCATCTTTACCCCAGGAATAAAGAGGATGGAATAGTTTCATGACAATTCTGACAAAAAGATGATTGCATACTCATATCTTGAATCTTAGTATCTTGTAATAAGTAAATACTAGTGCCTACGAATTATGCCTGTTATAAAATGGAAAATGGGACGCAATTTTATTTTGAGGAAAAAAAGATAAATACGGGCTGAATAGCCTTTTGTTAATAATCTTCAGGTAACCATAAAAGGCAGAGGTTGAATAATTTGTAAATTTTGTAATTCCTTGTATGACTCAGTATGATGATAAGGACACAGCTGATATTTATGCTAATTGCTAAGCATGAAATGAGTGCTGAACATTAACATATACCAAAGAAACAAATAAAAAAACCCCTATGTTTTCATGCATATAGAATTGAAAGGGATTGCCCCAATTCAGTGCCTTGCACAGAGTAGATGCTTAATAAGTGTCTACCAAATTGATTTGCATCTTCAGAAAAGTTTTGGGTGACAAAAGAAAGTGGATAATTAGCACAGTTATTTGGATAATTCAGATTTCCAGTTAAGCTTAAATTATCTGGATAATCATTTGAGTTATTCAGTGAGCTGCCTTTCATCTTTACTTAGCTTTGGCATTAGAGTCCAGCATATGATCAAAGTCTCAATCTATATTTGACAATGTAAAATGAAAAATTGGTAATAATCTGTTTAATTTAGGCCACCCAGGACTCTCTATTTCCCTGTAATTATGCAAATAATAGCAGGTAAAAGATTTAACTGATGTTTTTAAATATACTTTTAAAGGGAAAGGAGATATTTTCTTTTACAAATGCCTCAGATCCCTACAAACACAATTATGAAAACTACAAATGCAATTGTCTTAGGTGCACCTTTTCATATTTTTAAAAGTTTGTTTTAAATTACAATGAAATTTTTTTTTAAAAGTTTCTCTAGTGTAGTAATATCTCACTTAATCTGAGGTCACTTTTCTGACAGCCTCAGTTATGTGGAAGACACATGAGAACCCAGAATGAAACAAGAAAGTCCTCTTAGCTATACCCTCAATTGACCCAAAGGTCACACAAAATAACTCACAAATGTTGCTCTCAAAGTCTCATTCTGGGACAACTCACTCTCACTTTAGACATGGGCTTTTTTTTTTTTAACCAAGCTTAGTTATCTTGTTTCTAAAAGCAAATCAAATTAGATCACAGAGGCAAGAATTTTAAGAGGAAGTCATGGTTAAACTAAATAAATAAATATTTGAACACAAAGGGATAAATTTCAGTTATTTAAAAAATTGTATACATGTAATTACTTGATGATACTAAAAAAAAAACATTCAGTTACCATTTTTTTTAAGGCAATCAGGGTTAAGTGACTTGCCCAGAGTCACAAAGCTGGCAAGTGTCAAGTGTTTGGTCTGAGGCTGGATTTGAACTCAGGTCATCCTGACTTCAGGGCTGGTGCTCTATCCACTGCACCACCTAGCTGCCCCTCAGTCTTCAGAGCAAAGTGTGGTATGCTGGACTGAGTGGTTGACTTGGAGTTAGGAAGACTTGGGTTCAAATTCTGCCTCGAATACTTATCTATAAAATTATTTTGTTGGACTTGATGATCTCTGTACTTTCTTCCAGCTGTAGTTGTATAATTCTATGATTAAAATCTTCACTGCAAAATTCTGTAGTAGAGGTCCACAGTTATCACCCACTCAATCCTATATCCCTTGGAATATGACTTAAGCTCCTTCTCCTTCTAATGAAGCTGCTCTTTTCAAGGTTACTAGTGACTTCGTAATTGCTAAATCTAAAGGCCTTTCTTTTTATGTTCTCATCCCCTTTAACCTTTGTGATAATTGACATAGTTGAGAATATTGTTCTTTACTTTCCAATTTCTATTCACTTACTCAGTGTCTCCCATGTAAAGATTGTACTTACCTTCAATTTTGAACACTGAAAATCCTTCCTATCCTTCAAGATGTGATTCCAATGCAATTTTTTTTTCATGACCTTAGCTCTGATACTCCTAGCACAGTATCAGTATCTCCCTCCTTTCTCACATCTCTTATGGATTCTTGTTGGTAGTATACAGGCACTTACTGTATGCTATCTTCTAATATGATTATTTGTATATGCTATTTGTCTTATTTCCCCTAGAAGAGTATAAATTCCTTAAGAGCAAGGTAGCTGTATACTATATCCTTGAATTCCTAAACATTTGGAAAACATCTTGAACACAGTAGATGATTAATAAATAACTTTGGAACTAATTTATTTTTTTTTGTGTTGGAAACAATTAGTCATTTAAATAGCACCATAATATGGGAAACTGGTTGTAAAAGAGAAATACTTTAAACAAATAAGAAAGTGTTTAACTGATTGTCTTTGCATTTAGTTAGACTGACAGGTCTACCTGGTGTCATAACTGTGCTTTTTTGTTTGTTTTTGTTTTGTTTTGTGAATTTTCAAAATGTTAAGAATACTCAATAATGCTTCTATGACTCTTTGATCTCATTCATGTTGTTATTTCCTCTATCCGTGGGATTGCGATCCCTCCATACCTTCCCATCCCACACAACCCTTACTGATGTTCTTCCATAGAACCTTCTTATAGGATTAACCTGTTGTAGTTTGTGGTGCTGGGGACCTTGAAATATATGGGCACAGGGGAGTCTGCCTGGAAAGAATTCAGCCACTCAAGCCTTCTTTCAGTCAAAGTAGTGGGGTTTATTATAACACCAGTAATAGCATCCTAGATTCCTAGTGAATCTGCAGCTTTAGGAGGAAAGGACTGATACTTTTATATAGAAAAAGGGACAAAGAGTCAGCGAAAAGATTTTGATGGGATTAAGGAGTGGTAAGTAGCCTGGGGTGGGCCAGCTGTAGACAATGAAAGGAGTTAAGTGGTTAGAGAGTCCCTGTGAAAGGATTGTTAGAAGTATTATAGAGTATCTAAGTGGACTGGGCTGGGCCAGATGCCATGGGTGAAACACCTTGGACTGGATTGTGTGGAAAAGTTCAGGGACTGGGCTTCTTTTGAAGACATGGTCTTTTCCTTTTAGGGGTCCAGGTCCCATCACTCCATCAAACCCACTTATAGGAGACAAACTTATATGCATGTATTTGAGAAATGTTGCTTCCAGGAATACATATTTGAAGTTTCCTGTCTCTTATTGCTCTCCCCACTCATCTGATCCATGTCACTTAGCTACTTTGTCTTTCTTCCTAATCAGTCTCACTACTTTTTTTCAATCTTTTTGGCTGCATCATAATCCATGTCCTTCCACTTTACTGTGAATTTTCCCTAAGGTTATTTTTTGGGCCCTCTTCTCTCTCAATGATCTCATTGGTTTCTGTGGGTTCAATTATCATGTTTATGTGACTCCCAAATCTCCAAAACCAGCCCATAGTGGTGCATAGAGCATGGCCTTTTGTTTGCTGGTACACTTCTGTATGCTTACCTGGTGGACCACTGCCATTGACTTTTCACCTTCCATTCAGTACAAGAACAATAGGAATGCTCTCAACTCTGTGGGTCCCTTTGAATCATACACTATGTATATATTTGATCCAATCCTAACTTATCTTTTCTAGTACTATATGTCCCACTGACTTCCAATCAACATGTCCCAAACTGAACGTTTTTATCTTCCCTCCACACTTCCCTATTTCTGTTGATGACAGAATTATCTATCAACACCCTCAGGTTTGAAATTTCAGAACCATATTTAAGTCTTTCTTTCCTCTACTCTTTGTATCCAATCATTTTTATAAATCTATCAATTCTACCTACATTATGGTTCTCAGATCCAACTCCTTTCAATTCACATTGCCACCACCTGAGGCCAGCTTTACCTAGACTATTGTAATATCCTCCTCAATTAGCATCTCTGACTCTAATCTATCTCTTCTCTAATTTACATTTTATGAAGGAACCCAAATAAACTTCCCAAAGTATGAGACTGATCATGTCATTCTATTATCCCCAAATCTTCAGTGCCTCCTTATGACATCCAGAATAAAATTTCAGCTCCTCATTCCAACATTTAAGAACCTCTATCATCTGGCTTCTTTGTGTCTTCCTAGCCTTTTTTCTCATTCCTACCACATTACTATGTACACTCTATGTTCTTGCTAAACTGGATTGACTAGGTCTTCTCTGAACTGAACTGACTTATTTCTGTGGATTAAGAGGTTATCCCTCTATGACCCCCCTTCTCATCTCCGCATGTCATTATCTTTATCTTCTTTTTAGTCTCAACTCAGGGGTAATGACTTATGGTCTTCTCTGGTCTCCCAGAAAAAAGTGTTCACTCCCATCTCAAGCACTTTGTCTGATAATTCCTTTGTTCCCCTCCTTGTATTTTACTCATCTTTATATATGACATATGTCCCTAACCTCAACCTTCTCAGTCTACAGAATGATAAATTCTTGAAAGCAAAGGAGTAAATTTTCATTCATGTATCTGCATATTTAGTAACTAGTACAGTGCCTTAAATAGAGCAGAAACTTAAAGAATGCTAGTTGAATTTAATTGAATACATTTTACTGTGCAAAATTAAGGTCTTAAGAATTGGATCATACAATGCACGTCCTCCAAAATATTTCTGTTTCATAAGATACTCTTATGTCCTCAAACTAGACATGTAGGTTCCACAGTGAGTTGAAAGCTGGACTTCTGCTCAAGAATATCTGATTTCTAATTCTTCCTTTGGTTGCTTATTAGCTTATATCACTGGACAATCACATCCTGTCAGTCTGTTTCCTCATCTATAAAACAAGATAATAATGACCTACCTCACAGGGTTGTTGAGAACCAAATGGAAAATGCTTTGCAAATTCTAAAGCACTATATAAATACTAGATATTATTATCATAATTATTACTTGAAATATACATATTAATCATAATAATTGTCTTTTAATTTTTGTTTGTTAGGGTACTACTAAATGTTCTGGTTTTATGGCATTTAAAAGGTCTTTTGAGGGGTTTTTCTGTTGGTGGCACATAATTGGTTATTGACAAGTGTCAAAACTCAATTATTCCTAATATGGGAGATAGGATTAGCAGAGGAAGTAGAAATCATCATTTTAGGTGATGATTTTTAAAAATCTCCATTCCCATCAAATATTTTAATAGGAACTATCAACAAGTAACAGAATGAGATTACTTTTCTCTGCCCCTGTTTGAACAGTGGGGAAATGCTATAAATAGTGAAGTGGAAAAGCAAGGAGGGAAAAACAGCAGTGGTAAGGACAAGATGGTCTAGAAAATGAATCAGCAGACTTGGAAAAGTGTCCGAAATAATTTTTTGAAGAAAAAATGTACAATTGGCCATTTAAACAAAAGAAGAAAACTTTGGTGAATTTGCCTGATGTGGTAAAGAAAAGCAGATGAAAAAAAAGTCTTATCTAATGATCTGAATGTTTCCTAAAAAGAAAAAGTTAAAGGTACTACTTAAGTAGATAATGTAAATAGAAACTGGATTGTAATAGTATATCTTTAAAAAGGAAAGGGACATGAAAGTTGATTGTCTCTAAGAACTCCAGTTCTATATCTATCAGCAGATACGACATTTTTAAGTTAAAGTATTACAATTTTGGAAGTCAATTCAATAAGTGTTTATTAAGAACCTACTATTGACTGAGGTGTGGGAATACAAAGACAAAGATGAAAATTATTCCTGCCCTCAAAAATCTATCCTTTAGAGAAAGATAATATGTCACAACCTATAATAATAAGAAAATCAAATATAGATATTCATAATTACAATTTGGATATCAATACTAGGCTTCCTTAGTAACATAAAAGATAAGGACTATAACTATGATTTCATTGGTATAGGGCAGGGGTGGGGTACCTGTGGCCTCCAGGCCATATATGGCACTTTAGCCTCTCAACTGCAGTCCTTCGACTGAATCCAAAAGGACTGCACCTGAGGACCTAGAGAACCACGTGTAGCCCTGAGGCTGCAGGTTTCCCACCCCTGGGAACTCGTGGGTGAGAAAATTCCCTTGAAAAATGCAAGTGTACATGTTTTTTAGAACTTATACCCTCAGAGACTTGCCTTGAACACTGAGAGGGTAAGTGTTTTGTCCAAAGTTACCTAAAAGCAAGATTACACAGAGGACTTTCTGGCTTTGTGGCCATGTAGTACAGTTAATGGTATGGGAAAAAAAAATAGAAATTTGGGTAAATCAGGCATGAGATACTTACTAGCTGTGTGACCCTGGGCAGGTCACTTAGCCCTGTTTGCCTCAGTTTTCTCATCTGTAAAAAAATGAGCTGGAAAAGGAAATGGCCAACCACTCCAGTATCTTTGCCAAGAAAACCCCAAAGGGGGTCATGGAGAGTGGGACATGACTAAACAACTAAACAAAAACAGCAAAAACCTCAAGCTGTCACATATGACAAATCATTACAGAGTTTTCTTAGGGAGAAGTGAAGATAGTCATTCCTTTTGCTCATTATACATATTGATATAGAAAAGGTAGATCAGCAAACAATTTCTGAAGACTAATTTTTCTTGTTCTTTACACAATTAAAAAAAACCCTCGGTATCTGAAATATTTTTACTTTATATTCTTGTTTGAAAATGTTTTCTATGGAAATTGTATTTATCTAATTGCTGATGGACTGTAATAATTAGTATAGAAATGTAGTGCATACTAAGAATCCCGGAGTCAATTTGATAGCGCTTTTCTTTCAGAAATCAATTATTATAATTACACAGCAGCACCAGCTTATCCAAAGGGCATGTTGATACTGATGGCCAGCTTTACTCCAGAAAGACAAAACATGTGAATTATTAACCATAAAGTCATTCTCATATTAGAAAATAATTATTTTGTTTATCTGATTAGTTCTTTTTTCCTCTAGTGGCCTAATTTTCTAACAAACCAAAAGAACCCAAAAGCCATAACAATCCTGAAAATCATATCTGGCCTATTACTCAGAGCAGGATATAAGTTATTAATGAAAAATATATTCTGTGTCCATCTTGAGTTGGGATTCATGAGTAGTTTTGCTTATGGGGAAACTTTGAAGATACTTTATAAAGGCAGAAATAGACTATTCTCCATTCTCTAAGCAATGAAAGGAAGTGAGAAAACAGGAGGAAGATGACATTGAGATATGGAAGTGTGACCAGCGTTAATTGTTTGAGTTGTCTCATATTTTCTTTGACCATTAATGTCCTTGGAAAGTTATTCAGTAACAGTATTTAGTTTAGAAAAAAGCTCAAACTCACATCACTAATTAAATATTGATTTTTCTACCCAGTGTTGAATATAATCAGAATATCCTGTTGTATGAGAAAATACATCATTCTAGATTGGAAAACTAGTCTATATAAGGGTCATCATGTAAACATTTCATAAAATCAAAAATATTCTAGCTGGAAGTAACCTTAGAGTTTATACAATCAGACATCTTTTTGGGGAAATTCAGGTACAGATTAGTGCTCTAGATCATGTGATTAATTATTGACAAAAACCTAGATATTATTCTCTCACTAACACTAACTCTTCCCCTTCTATTATAGATCAACAGATTCTAATTTGAATTGAGAACATATTTCTGCTTGCTACTAAAATGAAAAAAAAAAGACAATGCAATTAAAGGATTATATCATATAATAAGAAGTGGTATTTAGATGGCTGGTTTAAAAATATTACCCAATTTTATGTTATTATCCCATTTATTTATTTATTTACATTATCCCATTTTTCAGAAAAGTAAGCTGAAACTAAAGATAGTAACTATTATGGTTGGAATATAAAAAGAAGTCACATTTAAATCCAGGTTGAGTGTTTTTTCTTTTTCACTGAATCTCTGAGAAAGAGTGAGGGGGGAAATCCTATTTTGATCTTTCATAGAAAAGTAACTAGTACCTTTCACATTGTTACTTAGATTAGCACAAAATGAAGCAGCACACTGGCAATTAGCTGATTAATTTGATTAGTGTGGATACTCATATGTGATAATTTAGGTCCTAGCATCTCAACTTCATTTTATACTGGGTAGAAATATATGGTCCAAAATTAAAAAAAAAAAAAGAATCCTGTCTGAGGCTGGGGAATTAGATGAATGGGAAAATATATATTGAATAGTCAGTCCTTGTATAGGACAAAATATGTCTGCTAGCCTACATTTTGGAGGTTAGCATCTAGCACCTAGCAGAGTATCTGGCATGTAACAGCTACTTAATGAATATTTGTTTACTTAAATTAGTAAATAAAATTGTGGTTAATTAAAAGCTGTGATTAACAAATAAGAACCAGCTTTTTTAAAAATAAAATAGAAGTTAGTAATTAACTTCTCCTATGATTTGTGCTTTAATAGGAATACCAAGAAATAAAGGAGCAGGGTTAAAAAGAAGCCAGAGGCCAGCTAAGAGGTAATAATATATAGTCCTTGTTTCAGCCTAAGTTATTTTTAATGGAACAAAAAACAATCATGGGATTAAGGAAGGAGAAAAATATAGCTTCTTTTTTTCTCAGAATAACAACATTTCACATGTATAGAGAATGTTATGGCTTTGAAAGAGATTTCTTCACCTTTAAAATTTCTGGGAACTATGCAGATGAAGAAACCTCAGTTCTGAGAAGATAATGATTACTTGTCCCAGGTACACACACCCAATGAGCCTAAGGGATTAGAGCTTGGTTGTTCAGTTTCTAAGTCCAGTGTTCCTTATACTGCACCATAAAGCTTCTATTATAGTCAAATTGAACTTGAATTTGAACTGAAAGCTGAGAAGTGCCAGACTATATCATTACTTGTAGCAGCCTGGGGTAGCCATCTATGTAATCTGAGGCCCTATGTATCTGAAAACCAGCCTGCGATTCTTGATATGGCAGATTCTGATGCTGGACCTGGAACAGGGACAGAAGTGCTGAGCATAAAGGATGTTCCCTGAAAACTTTATGACCAAGAATACTACTTTTATTTTAATACAACAGTGGATCTCTGAGACAATATTAGGAAACTTGTTCAGAAAAACTAATAAGCTAACTACTGCTATTTGGAGTATATGCCATTGTTTTCATTGTGTTTTCTAAACCAGTTTCTTTGAGTATTTTTCTGATTCTATCTTTTAGGAATTAGTTGTTATAATACTACATTTGTAAATAAAGCAAACAAAAAGCTGCTAAAGGTGGTAATTAATGTTGCTTAGTTCTGTAAATTCTGTTCACCAGAAAAGAAGCAGGCTCTTGGTTTACATTTTTAGTTTATCAGAGATTAATGCCAAATGGAGTCACATAGTTCTTCTATTCAATAGGGAATGATGCTTATTAATTTTAACACCAACAATAATAATGGTGAGTAGCATATTGTTGATGCATCTTGTATACAGTGAACTTCAATACAACAACAACCAAATATATTATAAACTCCTTGAGGGCAAGGATATTACCTATTTAATTTTTTTTTCCTTAACACCTAAGGGATAGCACTGGGCACATAATGGATTTGTTAGGGATTTTAAAAAACTGATTCATTGGAATTTAGGAAAGAAATGTTTTAATTTCCCTTTAAAACTTAATATACCTAAATAAACTCATTAGAACTCCAAATTAAAAAAAAAACAATTGAGCCTCTTCTAAAATGCATTGAAATATATTTAAGAATAGTTTTGGGGAAGGAAAGAATGAATTTTCAATAGATGGGTGTGGTTAAGTGCAATGACTTTAATTGCTTCAGCCATTTTGGAATTGAAATATTTTAAGATATCACTTCTTTCTCCACATACTTTTATATTTAATGAGATTTTGTTTAACTTGTAATCTCATATTGTGTTTCTATAGTGTCAATCATTCACCACCAATGTATTGAGAGTATGTCGGGGAAGAGGCAAAGAATGTTGGACCAGGAAGACTATAGAAAGTACCTTTAGCTTCTCATAGCTTCAGTTTCCTCACATATAAAAGAGAAGATAATACTTGTAGCAACTTACAAGCATTTACATATCATTAATGGGGGTCAAATGAGATAATCTACATAAAGTATTTTTCAAACCTACTGTTCTATATAGATTTCACCTGTTATCAGGAAATGGAACTTACAGCACTCAAAATGTTTTCATGCAATATCATTAAAGATTTGCTGATTTGATATTTGATTTTTTATGCTATGGTATTGTGTGGTCACAGCTTGCAAATTTCAACACTTTTCCATTTGGGACCATCATTGAGGAATTATCTTCTTCTCTTGTTGAAGAAAGCATTATTTTTCTTTTTAGCTTAAGGTAGTAAAAGCAAGTGGTTTAAACATTCTCTTATAAGTATTAATTAGTCATTTTGTGAATATTTTCTCTTTCCTCAAATCTGTCTTATTTGGACCAAAAATTAAAAAAAGATAGATTGGTACCGAATGCCATTTATAACCTGGGAAAAGGAGGTGAGCCATATACTACTTATAGTTAATTTATAAGGTAATAGTGATACTTGCACCATCACACTAAGAAAAAGATCTCAACATTCATCATAAAAATGTTGTAGCAATATATGCTTTATGTAACTGTGGTCTTTAGTTAATTATAAAACCTAATTAACCATCTACCAAATAATGTTTTCCAAGTCATGTGTATGAACAATTTATTTACTTTCCACATCAGGAATTTAGGTGAAAATCAGTAATGTAATAATGAAAGGGTCAGCTCTTCATAAGAAGTTCAAAAGTTATTAATTTTTTTTAGCAATGACAGTTTTTCTAAGGGGGTGGAGATATCCTTATTTACTGCTCTGAATTTTTCATAGGCATTATTTAAATATTTATGTTTTGCTAGTAAATTACAATAAATGAATGTTAGTTATTTTATTGATATCAATAAAATATTGAACAGGAGGTACCATTAAATACCATTTGAATTAAAATGAAAATGTCTAATGCTAATGCTTGTTTATAGTTTCTAGAATTTACAAAGTAAATTACTAAGATAGTTGCTAAAGAAATTAATTTTCACCTATATACTCTGCTTGTAATCACAATTTTTTTTCTTTTTTGCATATATGTTTGCTTAAGAGAAGAAATAATCTAATTTCTAAAAGAGGGAGTGGTATTGGTTTGAGAAATGTTATATTGACTACTTTGGAGATAGCTAGTTTCTAGGAAGAGGTTACAAATTTGAATGATAGAGACACAACTCCACCTTTATGGTATTAACAATGAAAATATTACTGAAGAATGTAACATTTTACCAATGGTTGGGTTTTCCATAAAGACTACAGGAGAGAGAATTCAGTTTTCATCAAGCAAGGGATCTTGCTAGTATTTCCATTAGGGAAAATATAAATAAATACACAAAAAACCTTTGCATTTTTCCCAGCCCCTAACAAAGTTATATCAAAATAGAAGTCATTTCATGGAAGAAAAAAAAAAAGGAATCCCACAGCACTTCTTTTTAATAACTGTTCAGCTACAAAATTTTATTGGTATCCTTTTATGTTCCCTCTAGAGGATGTAATGCACAAAAGCATTGCCACGGAACATATAAAATTACAAATGAAATTTATTGTAAAAAGTAGAATGTCTTCTAGACTGGTGTCAGTATTTATTTCATTCATAAACCAAAACTGCAGGTATAATATATTCATTGTCAGCAAGTTCATGTGTAAATTGCCATCCAACGGTATTGACTGATATAAGACAGATATTGAAAAGACAATTTAAATTTACTCTTCCAAACATAAACTGTTCCACAAAAGCACTGTAAAAACTCCTTCAAGGTTTTGGGTTGTGCTTGACATTTATGGTTAACTACATAATTTGGTTGTGTCATAATCCATTGTGTTTGGCAATTTGGATTAAAGGCCTGCAAAGCAGATTGAATTCTCACCACCTCACTAGTCGACAACTTGAGTCTATGACGAAGCAAGCAAGAGAAAAGGTCAAGGCGACGCTGACCGGGTGGGGAGAGTTTATTTACACGGTCCCTTATCTCAAGCAACTGCAAAAGTGCTGAGTCCTGGGATCCCTGAGTATAGGGGTAGTCAAGCTGCAAGATCAAATCCCGAATTGCTTCAGGGTCAAAGTGCATGCTGTAGCCAAATACTTGAATGTTGTTGATCTTCATGTAGCCCAGGTTCCGGGAAGGGTCAATAAACTCCAGTGGTTCGTAGTAGATGCTTTCATTGCCATTTGGGCCATTTGATTTGATGCGACTCCTCAAGTAGATATGTACTGTTTCAAAAAAAGTCTTCCACTTGTTGCCTAGAGTCAGTGTCCAGTTATAACACTGAAGTGGTAAGTCCAACTTAGTCCGTTCCCAGTCTGGGAAGCTGTTTTCATTCACAGGCATAAACCAACTCTCAGAGTGGCTGCCTCCAAACGGATTGACATAAACAGCCAAAACTGGCTCCAAGGTGCTATTTTTAGTTAAGCAAATCTGCAGAGAGAGACCCAAAATCATGTGGACAAGGCTTGCTTTGTACTTGTTGCTCTTTAGGGTAAGGAGCATTCGTTTGCGCCAGGAAGGATCAAACCAGCTATTGAGACGCATGTCATTGCTGATGAATATGGCATGGACTTCAATCCTCCGGTCAGTTTTCTGCAAAAGATATTTCATTTCAAGGTCCTGAAGGTCAGTCTCAAAACCAATATAGTGCTCTGTTGATTCTGCCACTTCTGGTTTACAAAGCCCTTGACTCAACATATATCCGGTATTACAATTTCCACATCGTGTACGATTATCAGGAGCACAGGTTAAGCATGAAGAACCATCTCCCACAATGCAAGGGAGGAAACCATGGCAAGCGACCTGGTCATTGGGGCAAGTACAAGAATGAGTTTCTTCAGAAAAGCTTCCCAGAAGGCCATTTTCATTGCAATAAAGAAATGACTGGATACGGGTTAACCAGTAGGTCGAAGATCTAGGTGAGAAACAAAATCAAAGCACAAAGAAAACATAATTACAAAGAGATAAGATTGTCCAACTTATATGTAGAACAGGAACCAACTCTACAGCATAGTATGATCTGGACAAGACCTCAAAAGGTCATCTAATCCAATCCTCCTATTGGTTGTGTTATTTTGTTTTGCTTTTCTGGTAGATTAAAAAAAATTAGATCTAGACAGATTGAATAATGTATCCAAGGTCACAGGTAATAAGAGACAAGACCCATAATTGGAATATACTTCCTTTCGATTCTAAATCCAGCATTCCTTTTTACAAAGCTAGTGGTTATCTAGAAGACTTTCAGGGTTGGAGAGTATACTGCCTTATTTTCTATTCTACTACAAATAGCTCAAATTGTTTAGGTGCTCCTCCTTATACTGAGATAGAATTTATTTCCATGAAATTTCTGCCCATTGGCCCTCATTCTATCTTGTGGCCCAAGAAGAACAAGTCTAATCTTTCCTCCACAGATTAACCACCAAATATTTGTGCCTTCTTAAATAAAGATTTAAGGCTAAATACCTTTAGTTCTTTAAACTAATAATTACAGACTTTCATAGTGGTTTTAAAAAAGGCCAGAGAAAAGATACTTTTAGCTCACATTGGAAAGATTTTATAATCCATATAACAGTACACAAGGATAAGTGCATTTGAGCAGAGCCTGAAGTTTTTCTGAAAACATCCACTTTTAAAGAAATACTAGAAATCCTAGTATTATAGCATAACCAGTTAACCTGCAACCTGATATTCAAAATGATTATGTCAATGAAAGATAAAAGAATTATTGTGAAATGAGAACCTGAGATAGAAATAAAGTTTTTGTATCAAACAAAGTGCCTGCAGTAAACTTAAGGTATACACATAAATGCTTACTTTTCACTCTTTCAAACTCAGCATCAGGAGGGATTAGTGCAGGAACACTCATGAATAGAAAACAAAAATGATAAACAGAAGGGAAAGGAGAAATATATACACCCATGCATAATGAGCATTTAAAATCAATGTATTTAAATCTTGGGTATTTATTCACCTTAAAAAAGAGAAATTACTATCACTTGAGGTGGTATAATTTTATTAAATACATTTGGTTCTTTGAGGATCTTATAAATAATTTCTCTTTCAGATGTCCATTAGGGGAAGAGTAGACAGAATCTAGAGATAATATTTAGAAGGCTCAAGGGAATACTCAATGTGTTTGATTTGAGTTTTGAACTTTTTTTTTTTAGATATACATTTTAAAAATCAATTTATTCATGATGCCAAACTAAGAACTAAAGAATCAACCAGATAATAGTTCTTTATTTCCCCTAGTGTTTTAAAATGCAGATCACATTCAGGTCTTTGAGCACAGGATTAATTACAATATTTTCAAGTATGCTATTCTGTAGAGTTTGATGTACAATGTAAGCAAGTTTTCCCCAGTGCAAGCTCTGTTTAATCCTTTATGGGAACAACACTGAAATTTAAAAACATGATTCATTTTAAAAATCTATTGAAATAAATTGATGAGTATGCTTTCATACTACTTAAATGACAATTTGTGAACATCAAAGCCAACTGTTGAGCTGTTGACATTAGACATCTTTGAGTTATTAGCGCAAGTGCTTGGCACATAGTAAGCACTATGTAAATGTTAGCTATTATTATTAAGCACTGATAATATCTACGTTTTCTTACTCCAGATTCCTCTAATGAATACATTTTTATTTTAGACTGTATAAATTGATAACTAATCATGTTATCCTTGTGTGAGGAATATTTTAAAACAGAATTTGAAGATGAGTAAATTAAATCTAAAATTCAAGAATAAACCCAGTATCCTTGCTCCCTGCACCAAATACTCAATTATCTTCTTGTCTAAAATAATTTTAAGAAAGGGATGTAATTCTAGACTTCCCCTAAATTATACAGAAAATCATAGAGAAAAGTGGCTCAACAGGAACAGAATCATCCTTCCAAGATACAAAGTCACAGACTGTAGAATACTAATCATAGCAACTTACTTTAGGACACTGTCCATATATCACATAGTATTTACATCTGTTTAGGTCACTAGGTAAATGTACTGAATCCAAAGTCACTGGTTTAGTAAATTGCAAGATACTTCACCTTGTTTATATATACAGAATCAAAATCTCTAGATTTGGAAGGGGCCTTAGAGATTATCTAGTCCCATCCATGCCAGAACAGAAATCTCTTCTAGTATAAAGGATAGGAATGTCTTTGATTACTTCAGCTAACGGAAATTATTTCTTGACTTCACCTTTGACCAGGTGAAAAGGAAAATCCGTAAAGGTAATGGTCAAAGAATAATCTGATTTTGTCTTAATTTTCTTTTTCTTTTCTCATGGAATAATTTTTTTTGTTTGGCCCAATATGATTTTCACAGAGTTCAGTTTTTGAGTAAAGTTTTTGAGTAAAGTTTACCACCTTCTAACATAAGGGGAAAATTTGTTTTGTTTTTCCTCCTTAGCTCTTCCATTTTGTATCTCTTGTTTGATTTTTCCCAGGTACTCTTTTTTTTTTTTGATTAGGCAATGGGGTTAAGTGACTTGCCCAGGGTCACACAGCTAGTAAGTGTTATGTGTCTGAGGCCAATTTGAACTCAGGTCCTCCTGAATCCAGGGCTGGTGCTCTATCCACTGAGCCACTTAGCTGCCCCCTCCCCAGGTACTCTTATAGCCTGATATCCAGAACATTCATTTCTCTTGAGTTCTATTTCCAATGTAGTACAGTTACTCTCTTATTCTAGGTTTACTCATTGGACTTCTCTCAGTCCATCTTTGTGGTGTTTTCTGCTGTTTGCTTACATCTCCAGCTTTAGTTTCTATATTCGGGGCATATATATGTTTGTGTGAAACTCTGCTTCGTACTTCTTAACAGTACAAATAGGATACTGAATTTAGTGACTAAGACACTCTTTCTTCAGGAATTGTCTGCCTTTATCTTTTTCCACACTGACTAAGAGTGTGGATGCTGGGCCCAGTGCATCCTGGCTGGATGCTAGTCTAACCTTGTCTTGGGCCACAGATGGGTTCTACAGGTCTTCCCATGCTGAGCACAGGTTTGGTTCTGACTTTTGCTTTTAATGGAGACTGCGGGTTGTCCTACATTGGGTCTGGTCATTTGTTTACACCCCTTTTTGTATAGTCCTGGCCTGGATAGAGGAAACTATAGCTTTCTCTTTGATTTTCTTTATCATTTTTTTCCTTCTGGTACATTTTTAGTA
Organism: Phascolarctos cinereus; assembly: GCF_003287225.1. Taxonomy (NCBI): domain Eukaryota; kingdom Metazoa; phylum Chordata; class Mammalia; order Diprotodontia; family Phascolarctidae; genus Phascolarctos; species Phascolarctos cinereus. Next base: position 395,990,358 of record NW_027555958.1, on the reverse strand, counting down.
CTTTAATGATGTATTTGTGAGGAATCTGGGGTCTTCTAAGTTCAAGACATAATTTTCTCATAACTCAATGTCAGTGTAAGGGTCAAAAATACCCCACTGCATTTTAGCTTTGATACATAACTTGTAGAAAACTGGAGGGACACAAGAATACATTTTGGGTAGGCCAAGGGAAATTGGTATCATCTATAAATTATTAAACTAGTTAAACTCACATTCACTGAAGAAATGAGAACAAGCATAATGTTCTAGCTGTACCACCTGATTAGGATCCACCTGAGGGGGCAAGATTTTTGCAGGTAAACTGTAGAATGTCTGGGATTTGAAATATTTATGAATGATTTGGATGAGGATATACCATATTTGGAGACGACATAGATCTGGGAGGGACAGCTGACAATAGGTAGCAGAGTCTGCATCCAAAATATTCTTATGCTTAAAATAATAGCCTAAATGTAATAAGATAGAATTTTGCTAGGATTAAATTTGGGTTTAAAAATCATTTGCCTTAATCCAGTGTAGTAATTTGACATAAAAGGTGTATAAAAAGATATGGGGGTTGTAGCAAAGAATAAGTTTAGGAGGAGTCAACACTGTGACACAGTAGTTTCTCCCCACCAAAAAAGAAGCCCCATCATCTTGTGATGAATGCAGTGTCCAAAATAATAGTGTGATAGCTCCTTATGCCACCCTCCCCTCAACCCCCATGGACTAAATCTGAATTACTATGTTACTATGTTAAGTTTTGGGTACCATATTTTTAAAATGATATTGAGAAACTGATAATATCCAGAAGTATAACTAGTATGATAAAACTAGAGATCCTCTCTTAAAAAGTCAGATCAAAAGAACCAAGTATATTTAAGCACTGGCAAAGTAAATACAATTAGAAAGAAAAAAGTCTCAGTCCTCATGAAGCTTATATTCTAATAGGGGAACACAGTACAAGTCAAAGCTGAAAAATAAAGGGTGGGGGCTACCTATAGCAGGGACATAGGAAAATACTGGAGTGCTGCCTAGAGAGGAATGAAGCACTTTGAGCGCCGGGTAGAAGTTGGAGAAATATGATTTAGGTTTAATATAATGAAAAACTTAAACATTTAAGCAAAATCCCTCCTGGAACAAGGTAAATCTATTATTTTAATATTTTTTTTAGAGGAGGGTGTTGACTTCATGCCCCCAAAATATGTCCTAGAATTTTTTTTCCTCCAAATTTAGTTCTGTTTCTTTAAGCATAAGAACAAAGTCTGAAAAATACTTTTAAATGATTTATATCGAAATGATTAACTTTGAAGTCAGAGAGGAAAGGCAGTTAAAAGATGACAAAAGAAAAAAGCAAAGGATTATGGTTATTTTTAACCTCTGTCTTCACAAAATGTTCATCTAGGTATATAACAGAAAATAATCATATGAAAAGTTAAGAAGCAACATTTTTTAAAGGAGTGATTTAGTTGCCTTCCAATAGATGTTGATATCTGAATTGTTGTCTTAAAGAAAGAAAGAAAATGTTCACATTATTCCCAACATTTGGTGTATTTTGTTTACTTACATTTATATATTGCACCAGTGTTTTTCACATTCCTCATTCAGAAAAAGACTCTGCTGTGTTCATTGTATAATTTTTACCATTTTAGTACAAAATAGCCTGCATTATTTCATTGTGACACTTTAAAAACCATGCAGTAATTGGATTAGAAACAATTGGGATTAAAAATTAAAAAAAAAACCTAGACACATAACAATTCACAATGCAGTTCTTCAGCATGTGTATACAATATGACAATTACCTCCTATTATCTCTTCTAACCATTAAGTCCCCTTAGAGGCACTGAAAAAAGGCACTCATTACAACTTTCTAAAACCTTTATTACTCTCCAAATATGTGTGATCCATGTCAGCACTCTAAAACCCACAAAATAAAATTTCAAGACCTTTTTGGAGGTTAAATACCTTTTTAGGATAGACTATTTCCTTTCAACTGTCATAGATTTGCTCTTCTCTGACCTTAATAGTTTAAACTAAACATGATATTGGAATTCATAATTTACAACCAGTCATAAGAGCATAAACTACTTAATAGTCCTATTGCAGATAGATAACAGCAAATATTATTCTCTCTCTCTCTCTCTCTCTCTCTCTCTCTCTCTCTCTCTCTCTCTCTCTCTCTCTCTCTCACTGCTCTGTTTATTTCAAGCCACAGCAGAATTACCTTGCCTCATAGTAGCTCATCTTTGAAAACCCAGTTTCCTATTAATAATGCTCCTACCCAATGTAATGATACATCAGTTTTAAATCGTCATCGTTCTTTGTTCTTTCCTTCAGAGACCTCAGCCTCCTGACCTGTCATTATTGAATCTCAGGAAATTAAACAGAGCTGCATGGAGTATTCTTCTTTGTCCCTTTATTTTACTCAGAATCTAACTTGTTTTTCTTCTCATTCCCTACTCTTTATTCCAAACACCTTTTCTGCTGTGAATCATCCATGGCCTTTAATTTTCAAATATATTAAAGTGGCCTGGCAAAGAACCAATGACAGGATGAGTTAGATAGTTAAGGTTTTTACTTTCTATTTTTAAGATGTAGTAATTAGAAACCAGGTATATAAAAAAATTAATTTATCCAAAGCTAGGGCTTTTTTTTAATTCCCCACATTGAAAAAAAGTAATTAAACAGTACTGGTATTATACCTATATGGATTTTGATGGTAAATTTCCAATAAATTAAGAGAAGTAAAGGCAATTAGAAGAAATAGATCATTGTTAATGTTAATAAAAGAAAACAATTTAAAAGGACAGGAAAAAAACAGGAAAAACCAAGAACTGCACTTATAATAAGGATGCTTATGGGACAGAGCTCTATGGTGTAATAACGCCTAGTAACAATTCAGTGTTAGCTAACTATGAAAAAGTGACTGATTTTTTAAAAGGTTACCTGTTCTCATGGATAAAAGAAAAATGATTTGCCACTTTGTAATTTCTGCTTAAAACATAGAGAGTACCGAAAGATGTCTTGCTCTTGAGTAAATAGATTTCTAATGTCAAGCAGACACGAAGTAAAAGATATGACTAAAAGTTGGGCCCACATTTACAACATGCAGAAGACAAGTTGGATTGAATCAAGAAACTGAATAAGCAAAGGAAAAAGAAACCAAAATGATCCCAGTACATGAAGAATAGCTTCAGTATTCTTGCATTTTTAATCTGATTGAAATAAAGTCTTCAGTTTGTCCTCCTTTTTAACATACTGATTTAATATTTTCAGTTTTATTTTTCTAATAGACAATTAGAAAATACTCTGATATCTCAAGGATTTCTATTTTTTAAGCACAAAACCTTTTTCTACTAATGCAAACCATATCCCTATACAGCTAAGTGGATGGAGTTTGGAACTGCTGTGGATGAAAATATTCATAGAGGAGATAATGAAAGGAAGCAACTAGGTAACTCACTGTTGGACTTGAAGTCAGGAAGACCTGTGTTCAAATCCAGCCTCAGAAAAGTGGCACGGTGTAGTGAACTTCAAAGTCTGGGGAAACTTAATTTGAAATCCCTTCTCTTTTACTTACTTGTTGAGTAACTTGTAAATGAGCTTGAAATTCAGCTTTGTTATCTATAAAATGGTATTAATATCTTTATTACCTAAACCATGCGGCAGCTAGGTGCCACAGTGGATAGTGCTGGCCCTGGAGTCACAAAGACATCTTCCTGAGTTCACGTCTGGCCTTAGACACTTAATAGCTGTGTGCCCCTGGACAAATCCCTTTGACACTCTTTGCCTCATTTTTCTTATCTCTAAAATAATCTTGAGAAGGAAATGGAAAACCATTTCAGTATCTTTGCCAAGAAACCCCCAAATGGTATTATAGTGCTCCATAAACTTAAACATGCTAGATACATATTAGCTAGTCCTTCCTTTGCCACATCCATGTTAGAAAACTTATCCAGCTTGGTAGGACCTACTAACAGAGCCTTAGAAAATCCAGGTACAGAACCCTACCATGATGAGGCAATGGAATGGGACTTTAGAGGAGGCATAAAAGGTTATTTTCATAAGAGAATCCAGGCCTTTAGCAGGATGTCCAGCACATATTAGGTGCTTAGTAAGTGCTTGTGGATTCAATGACAAAAGAACAAAATAACATAAATACTGCCTATATCTGTAGACTTGTTAGTAATATAGGATCATAGATTTACAGCTGGAAGGGTTCTCAGAGGCCTTGCATTTGAATTGTCTTATTCTACAAGTAAGATTGTATCAAAGAGATTGTATTACTGAATTGCCTAAGGTCACCTGGGTAGGAAGCGACAGAACCAACATTCAAATCCAGGTTCTGTGATTCCAAACAACGCTCTTTCCACTCTACCACAACGCCTCTCCCTGTATCATGCTGCATCATAAATACTACTTGAGAAATTTCATCACTAGTTAGGGAGACTAATACAATATTGATGGTACTCTGTAGACATTATTTCTATTTTTAAAGGTCTTAGCTTTTTGATAATCTTCCTCCACAGAGCTATAACTAGCAATTTTTAAAATATCTGAGACATCAAGTGAGGCAAAAGAAAGCTAATCTAGGTTATGATCTGGGATGCTGTCCTGGTGACAAAGCATCTTCAGGAAATGAGAAAGTTTCCACATCACTCAGTTGAAGAAAATGTAAGTTTTGATGAGCACTTTAGTCTGGAGGAGAAGTATCTCTACTAAGTAGTTGATCTGTCAAAATATCAAGGGACAATCTCTGCTGAAGTTTCTTAATTAGGAATTGTTAGTGGGAGTACAAAGAAACAAAAGATAGAGTCTTTATTCTCTATTGGGGGGAGGGCCAAAAATAAATATGTGAAAGCTTAAGCAACAACAAAAATAATAAAAGAAATGATAACTGCTACAGGTAATCATAAAAAAGATGTTACAAAGTAGCTCATGATTAATTGCTAAATCAGCTAATTTATATATAAAAGGCATGATTAGACTTTGGAGAAGGAAAAGAAAGTTGTTCCTATGTTAGGATTTGATATGATTTTAAAGTCTGGGTAGAATTTTAGACACATTAGAGGGAAAGTCACCAGGGCAGGGAAAACTCTATGCCTTCCTGGCTCCCACATGATAGTAAATACCAATCGTAACAAATGGACATGCTAATTACAAATTATTTTATTGGTTACCTAATAAATAATAATGATCTCTAAAACTAATTCTAACTTCTAGAGTACTATTATTCTATCAAAACTATATGTAAAAACCAGTGGCTGAAAGATTAGGAAATCCTTTTCACAAAGGGGCCCTGGATGTAGGCTTGACAACAATGGGTTCATGTCCTAGGGAATCCAAGGGAGTCTGACTCTTCTCATACTACAGGGAATGGTTCACTCTCACTCCAAAACTCTGAGGAAAATCTCTTAAAGCTTAGATTTAGCTCATATCTATAGTTTCCCCAAATGGAATTAACAGGGCCCCCTGTGGAAAGATATTCAGTGATCAAGTTAAGGACAAAGATAGATAGATAGATAGATAGATAGATAGATAGATAGATAGATAGATAGATAGATAGATAGATAGATAGAGAAAGATAGAGAAAGAAAGAGAGAGAGAGAAAAAGAAGGAAAGAAAGAGAGAGAGAGAGAGAAATGGAAATATAATGATCTTCAAATATCTATAAATTAAGATAGACACAAAGAGATCAAAAGTAAATTAGGTATAAGGCAGCTATTTCCACAAAAGTCTCTGATCTCAAGAAATTTACATAATTGAGTAGATAATAGACAGGCATATAGGTACATATAACATACATACAAAGTGGATACATGGAAATTTTAGAGAAAAAAAGCATTAACAGCTTAGGGGAACAGGAAAGACTTCCTGCAAGGATTGTACTTATGATGAGTTTTGAAGGAACCTAAGGATTTCTAAGAGTCAGAGATATGGAAGGAGCATAGTCCAGGTAAGAGGGAATAGTACAAAGGCATGGAGATAAGATATGGAGTATCCTGTGTAAGGAAGAACAAGTAGGCTATTATGACTGAAATGAAACTATATGTTGGAATAATGCTAAAACAATTGGAAATATAGTAAGGGACCAGCTTTTGAAATTTTAAATGAGAGATAGGAGTCTATATTTGATCTTAGAGGTAATATGCAGTCCCTGGAGTTTAATGAAGAGGGGGTTTTGGAGTGAGTACCGCACTTTAGGAAAACCACTTTGGAACCTATATGGAGGATTGATTGGAATAAGGAGAGACATGAAACAGGGAGACCAATTAGGAATCAATTGTAATAGTTCTATTGAGTGGTGATAAAAGAGGATAATATTCATGTGAACGAACCGTTGGTAACTTTATAGATAGACATTTTAGGTGAAGCCATATTGCAGAGAATTTAGCAGAGGATGAGGATGAGAGAAGACGTTTGGCCACCAACTATAGATGGTTTTGTTTTTAAGACTGTGTCTCTCAATTTTGCTCAGATAAGAAGTACAGTGGACACTCATGAGACATCTGACATGCTTCATTTCTCACTTGGGCTGGTGTACCTTTTTTTAGATAACATTCCCCCTCACATTGCAGGGCCTCACCATATTGTTACTGAACTTAATGTGAACACCTGATAGGTTACCCCATTGAAGTTCAGAATTCCTGAGCTCAAGAGAACTTCCATTCTCAGGCTATAGAAGGATTTTTGCAGGGGTTTAGCTGAGGAGAGATAGATGATAATAGTGGGTATGGTAAGATCTAATGAAGGGTTTTTAAAGATGAGAGAGACTTGGATGGGTATGCAGGCAACTGGGAAGGAAGCAATAGACACAGTGAATTTGAAGTTTAGTGAATAAGGATGATAATGGGGATGACTGGCTGGAGGTGAAGAGACCAGGGGAGGGGTATAAAGATGGCTTCTACATTGTCTACGTTGGATCGCCATTTTGGATCTCTTGGTTATTGATTGGGTTCTGATGGCTTAGAGTGAGTGTAAATAAGCATGGAGGAAAGAAAGAAAGTAAGAGAAAAAACAAAGTAGTCCCTGATCTCAAGGAACTCAGTCTGATGGGTGAGACAATATTCAAACAAATGTACAAACAATACGTAAAGATGATACATTAGGTTTAATCTTAGAGTCAAGTAACTAAGACTAAAAAGACTGGGAAAGGATTCTTCAAGAAGATAGGATGTTAGCTGAGACTTGAAGGAAGCTAGGCATTGTAGAAGGCACAGATGAGGAAGAAGAGCATTAGAGATACAGATTACAAACAGAAGGAAAAGACTAGCATTAAGGGGGAATAAGGAAAGGCTAGAAGAAGGTAAGATTTTAACCAGGGTGTAAAGGAAGTCTAGGAAGCCAAAAGGTGGAGATGAGGAGGGAGTGAATTCCAAGTATGAGGATGACCAAAGAAAATTTTGGGAGTTAGGAAATGGAGCATCTTATTCAAAAAACAGCAAGGAGGCTAGTGTCACTGGATGACAGAGTTTGTATGACACTAATAAGTCATAAGAAGACTGGAAATGTAGGAAGGAGTCAGGTTATAATGAGAGGCTACCAAGACACTATATATTTCTAGGATAATTCTGGGTGGATCCACTATAGAGAATATATTTAGAGAACAACATGTATCACTTATGGGTTTATCATAGAATCCTCTAATTTCAGTTATGTAAGGAGTATCCAAATTTGATTGTTGGTTGAAAGTAGGAAAAAGGTCACTAGCTCCCCTTTGTAAACTTAGGCCTTTTCAGTCTAGTTTCCAAGCTGATTTATCCCAATCCCACCAGGATCCATTGCACTTTTGCTAAGTAGAGTCATCTGGATAATTTGAAGGAAACCTAAACTAGTGAGTAAGAAATATGATACTAGTTAAAGCAATTTTGAATCTAGATAATATATGAAAAGCAATTTGTAAACCTTAAAATGTTAATGTTAAATGTTTGCAGAAACTTACATAAGAATTTAGGCAAAGGCACACCAAGTAGCAGTAGTAGAAACATAGACAAAATATTGAGAACATAAGCTTAAGCTAAGGGCATCTGTTGATTTTTATTTTTCCTGGCAGTCTGTCTGGATGTGGTTATAACAATTCTATGTCATGGCCAAAAAACTTACCTCTCACCCAGCTCTAGTGACGGTTTAATAGTATCTGGGATCCAGCAGACTACAGCAGAAAGCAGAAGAGGCCCCCAAGATTCTGCATTGTAACCCATGACCAGAGGATAGTAGTAAAGAACTGCAAAAAGAAGCTATTAAAATATTCCCAGCAGAGAAGAATGAGAAGCAGAAAACTCCATAGTAGCAAGAGGAGCTTGCTTGTTGACATCACCAGAAGATAGCAGAATCACTACAGGACGTCAGTGACTCTATACACTGGAGAGAGAAATCTCCCTAGACATAAACATTTCCTGGTCACAGGTGTTCCCTTCGAGTGTCTCCTTCACACCTGGCCACACACATTACTTATACATGTACTCCTTGATGTCTGTCCCCTCTTCACATATGTGTTCCCTACCCAATAGGCAATATGGCAACATGTGGAAGAATTTACATCTGGGTATATTTCTTATAAAACTAAATTTTCTATGCTCTTTGATTTAAATGACTGGTTTACATCATCTATACATACATATATACATATATATATATATATATATATACACACACAGACACACACACACACACACACATATATATATACATATATACATATACATGTGTGTATATGCCAGAGATTATAAATATTGATTCTGGGTTCTTTAAAATGGAGAAAGCTTTCTAGGAGTCTATTGCAGGGAAGAATGGGGGATGCTAGAGTAGAAGGGACCTCAAAATTTGTATCTAGTTCAATAAACACATGAAACAACACTTGAAAAACTTAGCCATACCAATCTTCGCTTAAAGATCTCAAACTGTGATCTTGGTGGGGAGAGTTCCTAAGGCATCTGCTTTCACTGACAGCTCTGATTGTTAAGCTGTTTATCATCCTACATTAAGCCCAAATTTATCTTTATCCAACTTCCATCAATCTTTCCTGAGTTCCACTCTCTAGCATTAAGGTGAACAATTTCAAACCATCTTTGACAATCCTTCAAATCCTTGAATACTATTTTCATGCTACCTCTAAGAAGTCTCTTTTTGAGGATAAACATACCCAGTTCCTTTTCCCCATCCTCATCTGTTAGAGACTTGAGTTTCTTATCTGTTATGAACTCAAGGTAATGAGGTAGCATGGGAGTATAGAGTGCTATAACTGGAGTTGTGGAAATATGAGCTCAAATCCTCCCTCAGACACTCACAAGCTTTTTGTCGTCATGCAAGTCACTTCAACTTTCTCAGTCTCAGTTTCCTCATCTGTAAAATGATCATAATAATAGCATTTCCCTTACAGAGCTGTTATGATCATCAAAAAGGATAATATATGTAAAACACTTTGCAAATTTTAATATAAATGCCAGTTATTATACTATAATTCTTTATCATCTGTAATAATAAATTCAGTCCAAACAGCTAAAATGATTTGTGTGCTTTTACATCCTCTTCAATGATAAATGGTTCTAAATATTTCTTTTTCTAAAACTAAGGATTTAAATGTAAACAAAATTGATATTATACTAATTTGATTGGGTTTACACCATTATTAAGTGGAAAATTTCCTTAAGAAAAAAAACAAAACAAAACAAAAACCCTAAAGCAACAACTAAAGGTTTTGTTTAAAGCAGTTTTAAAAGAACATGGTGAAACCTAATTAAGATTAAGATGCCTGGTTATATAATTTGCTTTAAATAATAATGTTTGGAGGATTTTTCTCTAAATTCTTTTTAATTTATTCTTACTTCACAGTTAAAACTAAACCACAAACTCACATATGCAGTTGTGTATTTTACATTAGCATCAGTTTGTGTAGTAATACAGGATAGAAAGTTAGATGTCTCAGAAGACTGAGGCTAAATAGTTGTCTCTTATACAACTTATTGTCTTGAATCATTGCTCTAAATTTGGGAAAACAATATCTATGCATATCTGTGCTAGTCATTCAGATATATAGAGCAAATGGCCACTGTTTACAAGCATTTGAAGGAACATCATACAGAAGATTGATGAGACATTTTCTGCTTTGTTGTGGAGAAAAGAACTAGGTAGGAAAGTGGCAGAAGATTTAGGCTCAATACAAGGAAATGCTTCCTAATCCTTAGAACAATACAAAAATGGATTGAGTGATTCTCAGGACGTGGTGGAATCCTCATCATTGAAGATCTTCAAGTAGATAAGTTAATGTCTCTGAGCCACCAGAGCTTGGTTTCAGATAGACCTTTTCTGACCAATACCAATATTACACCACAGTGTCTATTCAGTTGTCTGTGGGCTCATGTAGTTTTTCAGCAACCCACATACTTATAGCAATTATCAGCTAATTACCAAATTGTACAGCATTAATCTAGTACTGGTCTGTTGGTTTAGTGACTGAAATAATTGATGATGTCCTCATTAGGGCATCTTAGTACATCAAAATATTTTTAGGGTTATTCTGTAATAAAAATATAATACATACATGTAACAGAAAGAATTTCATCTGTCTCTAGCAGTAAGGATAAGATTTCAGGTATAACACAGTGAGAAAAAAAAAACCCTCCAAATTCCATAAAGTCTATAAGATAGAAGATTAATTCTTTAATTATTAACTCTATTAATTCCTTAATTTTTTTATATTAAGTACTGACACCAATGGCCTAATTTTCCCAATTATACTCAGAAATTCATTTTGAATGGGTTTTTTAAAATTTGCATTGCATTTCTATTTTCATAAGGTAAAATTTCACTCCTTATGACTTTTAATTAAAATTGTATCATTTTTAAATAAGCTCTTTTTCCTTTCTTTTTTTTTGTATTTAGATAACTTAGCAAGTAGAATAATTTAGTTTCTTCAGCTAGTTTCTTAATCTAATTGTGTATGTCTTTTCAAACAGCAAAATCCCATGATTTATCCTTCAGATAATTTAGAAGTTGAAAAAAGAAAACACGTGGTGACTATATTAACATATTATTTTATTCTGTCACCTCTAGTGCAATTTTCATAGGATTGCTAGTGTGATCAGCAAAGCTTATCACTTTGATTTTTTTCATTTAAATTCTCCTTAGTTCTGTTAAGAGAAAGACAATGTTATAATATTCTTTATTGATCAAATCTACCAATGTGAAGTAAGTCATCTCTCAATCACATAGCAATTCAACAGTATCAACTAATCAAGTGACTGTTAAAATGATTTTTTTTCATATTACATAGTTCAGATTTTAAATAATGTCTGTCAGACAAATTCTGAAAATTGGACATTCTGGTTTGATGTTTGAGTTCTCTTAATTTCTGGGCAATTGGATGTGTTTGTTACCTATATAATGTAATACAGTATCACTTTTGAGCCCCATTAAATAAGCAACAAATATATTTAAATTTTTGGATGAATATGATTTTAAAGGAAAATATTAAGTTTGGGTCTTCTTTTATATCTTTACCAGTGATTTCAAATGTTCCTAAGTATGACACTTCAAATGTTAAAATAGTTATGCAATTTATCTGAATGAAATCTCTTTCTTTAGGCTTCCTTTAGGACAAGATCATCTAGTTTAAAAAGAAAGGAAGAAATCAAAATAGATCTGGAATTTGAGAACTGAAGTTTAAATACCTTCTCTACTCTTTCCTACCTGTATGACCCTTAGGGAGTTTATTTCACCTGCCTGCAGCTCAGCTCCTTCATCTGGAAAATACAGGAATTAGACTAGATGATTGCTAAAGTCCCTTCAAGATCTAAAATCAACACTCACGTAACCAGTAGGTGTTCCTGAAGAGAATAGATTGAGCTAATCACTTCTTGCTCCTTTCTGGACAAGGGCAGAATTGAATTCTACCAGACCCCACCTGCCTCCTCCCACTGGATTGGATCAGGGCATAACCTGAGCTTTGATCACATCTCTCTCCTTCCTCTCTCTTCTCTCTCAGACACAGTTTCAACAATTAACTCACTTTCAATATAGCAACAATATATTGGCTTTCAGGTCCTTTTCTCTCAGCTTTTATGGGGCTTAAAACAAATAAAAGGTTTTTTTAAATAAAATTATAGTACTTCAAAACATCTACTTAAGAAAATTGTTAATGTCCAGAGAGATTTAGGTCTCTGACATAATATAAATTTGTGTATTTCAAGCTAACCCCTTGACTTCCTCCATTACTTTTTTCTCAGCACACATTAAGTATAAAGACATGTAAACACAAGCCTATACAACTGACCAAAGGCTTTTTTTTTCCATAGATCAGGATAAAGACAACAGCTTAGAAAAAAAATAAGAGCAGAGTCTACAATATTACCTATTATCTAACAGACATACTAAGAGGAAGTTGTGGAAGGAATAAACTTTTTGGAACTTCCCTTAGACTTTCAAGGTTTTAGTTCAAGGTTTTTTGTTTTATTTTGTATTTGTTTTAAAGATACCAGGCAGAGAGACCCACCAGCATGCCACATTTTCTCTCCCTCTCTGTTACTCCTCTCTTCTTTTGAAATTTCCTCTCTCTTGCTCTCCTTCATCCCATCTTCTCCGTCTCCTGCTCTGTCTCTATATCTTTCTGTCTCCTCTCTTTTTTCCTTTCTCCATGCCTCCCTTACACACTTCAGAATACATACTGACACTTGGCCATTTCTCTTTCCAGATCAGATATTTAAATCCTAAAATGCACACACTGAAGATTCCATCTAAAATACTATTAATGATGTTCAGCTCTGGGAATCTCAGCACCTTGTCCCATACTCTGCCTTCTTTTAGGCCATGTGAATTACGTGGATTTGTTTTCCATTAAAAATTTTTGGACATGGTTCTACTCAAAGATCACATATCTCTTAGATATCTCTCAAGGTTGACAGGGAAAAAAAAAACCTTTCTCAGAACTATGAATCCCAGAATGCCAGTCAGTTCCCAAACCTTCACTGGAGTGTGTGTTGTGTGTGCGCCAAATGTTCCTGTTTTGAGTACACTATAAAAACAACAATAATTGGCTAGTAGTAGTTACTTTTCTCATAACTGTTAGGAACTTTAGAAAAAGTGTCATATACACTGATTCATTGTTGGTGGAATTGCGAACTGATCCAACCACTTTGGAGAGCAATCTGGAATTATGCCCAAATAATTATTAAACTACCTATACTTTTGCCCCAGCAATACCACTACTTGGTCTATTTCCAAAGATGATTAGGGGGAAAGGAAAAGAACCTATATGTTTCAAAATTTTTGTAGCAACTTGCTTTGTGGTGGCAAAGAACTGGACATTGTAGGTATGATTGCCCATCAATTGGGGAATGGCTGAAGAGGTGATATATGACTATGATGGAATACTACTGTGCTATAAGAAATGACCTCAGTGATTTTAGAAAAAAAACATGGAAAGGCACAAAATAACGAAGAGCGAAACAAGCAGAACCAAGAGAACACTGTATACTGTAACAATTGTTTTAAGAATGACTTTGAGTGAATAACTTATTTTGCCTATTATAAATACCCAAATTAATTATAAAGGACATATAAAGAAAGATGCTATCTGCATCCATAGACACCTACTTGTGTCTAACAGTAGTGATCTCTGGGGCACGGGGAGGGGGAGATAAAAAGGGAAAAAAAAAGAAATTTACATCATAATTTTGTTGTATATTTGAAAGGAATAGCAAGTTGTGCATAACATATTTGTAGTTTCATGAGAAATCATTATTTTTATTGCACTGTTATGGAAATGCTTGTTTTAGTCTATAAACTAAAAATAAAAGAAATTCAAAATTAAATAAAATCAATTGTGAAAAAAATAAAATGTCATATAAAGGGACTTGGACTCTAAGTTCACTTTTCAACTACAGCCTCCATGTAGCATAGCATGTAACTGTGCATATATTTGCAGTGTTAGAAGCTTCAAGCAAGAGAGAATTTTTTTTTAAATGAAGGTAATCTTACAGATGATGAGATATAGGTTTGGAGAGGCATGGTAGTTATCTGAGGAGAAACATCCAGAAAATGTCAAATGTGTCCTGACTAAACCATACTGATGGTGATAAAAGTCATAAGCTGGGGCTCTTGAGACGACCCAGGTCCTATGGCAAGAAACCAGTGATTCCAAGTCTTTGTACTTGTCCCAAGAAGCCTTATATTTCTAAAAGCTATGTGAACTTTTACTAATATCTTGGCATAACTGACTTGGGGTGGGGCAGTAATGGTACAATGCAAAAGTTATTTGTTTTTCAGTCAACAGGCCTGAATTCAAATCCTACCTGATTTACTATCTACTTGGACTTGTCTTTTGTTCTCAGTTCCTTCACCTATAAAATAAGGAATTGAACAAAATAACCTCTAATTATTCTAGCTCTAAATCCATGATTCTTTATTACTCCCACTGTGTTGTTGCAAAGACACAGTGGTTAATCAGGAGTTGAGACTAGTACTCCCCAAGAAACTTTTATGGAAATGACAAACATTTAGAAATGGGTTCATGAGCATTTAGTACCTAATTCAATTCTCTGTTGTTATCCTACTATTCTAATTTAATGTTATGCCTTTTCTGTGATGCAGTATCTGATTTGGTCTAGAAAGAATATTAGGCACCAGCTGGAATTTCTTTATTTTAGACAATAAAGAATCAGAAACCAAAAATCCAGATTTAGATTAGGTGAGCTATACATATTTATATGTTGGTGGTAGTTATATAATTATATTTTAGTGATAGTTTATTTTCATAGAAAACATGATTTGTATTCATTCTTTATTCATAATAGCTGAGCCAGTTGGAAACAGTTTTTAGCAAAATGACCATCTAGTGGGTAACTTTACACTAAAGACAATGATCTCTAGAGCTGAGCCAAGGCACTTGGCCAACATATATAACCTCTAATACCCTCACACTTAGATAGCACATTTTTCATGACAGAATAAGTATTGGAATGTTCCTTTAATGACGGCTGCTAGATAGCACAGTGGATAAAGTGCTGGGCCTGGAGTCAGGAAGACCTGAGTTCAAATCCAACCTCAGACACAACCTTAGTGCTGTGTGACTCTGGGCAAGTCACTTTACCTTATTTGCCTCAGTTTCCTTGTCTATAAAATGAGCTGGAGAAGGAAATGGTGAACTACTCTGCCAAAAAAAAAAACAACAACAACAACCCAAAAACAAATGGGGTCAGGAAGAATGAGAAAAAACTAAAATGACTGAACAAAATAAAAACCTTAAAGCTGAAGAAACTAAAGTCTGTAGTGGTTCAAGGATTTGATTTATCTTGCATAAGTAGACAATGTCAGAACTGGAATTTCAACTCAAGGTTTCTGACTCCAAGTTCAGCAGTGTTTACTTCATCTATACAATACGGGCTTTTCTTTATGGAACGGTATGATATCACTAACCTTAATCAAATTATTTGGGATAGTGTCTGGTGAACATACTTGAAAACATATTTAAGCAATAAAACCATATCCTTTGTAGACGTCTGCTTTGAATAAGGGACAATGATACAACACGCGATAACTATTGATGCAAATATTTACTTTACTACTTTTCCCAAAGGTTTATGATGGACTTTGCTTTACTGGTAAGTCATAGTATACTGGTAATGTCATCACATATTTTCCCTCACAATATACGTAAAATATATTAAGATGTACAAAATAAATTTAGGGATAATCGCTTACTGAAAATGATGAATGAGTTTAAATGACTATGCAAAATCTATTCAGAAGGGCCAAGATTTAGAAGCTGATTTTTTTTAAGTAAACTTTCAATTTCATGGAGCTTCATTCTCTAAAAAATGAATAAGTAGCCTGATTTATACATGTTGTGTGTGTATATCTATCTATCTATCTATCTATCTATCTATCTATCTAGATATAGATATAGATACACATACACACACACATATATACACATGAAAGTAAACATATACAAACACAAGCATATGTAGACATA
Source organism: Phascolarctos cinereus (assembly GCF_003287225.1). NCBI lineage: Eukaryota > Metazoa > Chordata > Mammalia > Diprotodontia > Phascolarctidae > Phascolarctos > Phascolarctos cinereus. The sequence continues at coordinate 395,974,406 of NW_027555958.1, read as the reverse complement.
TATGCATATACACACATACCTATACCATCTTACTGAAAGGAAATGGATGTCTGGATGGTGTCATCAGAGGCATAACTCAAGTGTTATTCAGAATAAACTCTTACTTACATATAGGATCAACCACTACATTACAAATTGGAACATCTTATCAATTGGCAGAAGACACAAAACAGACTTTGTCTTTTCTGTAGCTTAATATGTTTCAGGAAAAGTAAAATATGATTAATTCTTCAGAGCTATTGGTTCAGGGCTAAGGGCTATTACTATTTTAGGAACACTAAGTTCACTTAAATGATTTGTAAAAGAGGTAGCAGATTTACTTTTACTCATTCAGTCTTTAAAAATAATTTTTAATTTCCCATTCAAAATCTGGCATGTTTGTCCAATCAAAAAATTGAAATGAAGCAGGTATTTCAGACAAGGAATGAATATATTAGGATAAGGTTTAGCATTCTCTTTAGCCCTGAAAGCCACCAGTGCAATTAAGTAATTGCTACTTAGATCCTCTAGAAAGCCTAAAGCATAGGAAGATAAGAAGTAGAGAATGGGAAGAGAATGAACATTCTTTACTGTGTGCCAGGAATTGTGCTAAGAGCTTTTCAAATATTATCTCATTTGATCCTCATTTCAATCCTGTGAAGCAGGTGCTATTCTTATCCTTATGTTACAGTAGAGGAAACTGAGGCAGACACAAGGTAAGTGACTTGCTCAAGGTCATGAAGCTTATAAGTGTCTGAGGTCTGAAATTCCTGACACCAGACCTAGTGCTCTATCCACTGTATTACCTGCCTCCTTGTAGAAGAACACAGAAAAGTAGTGGAGGGTTTTATCTGGAATCATCTTGGTTTGTCTAGCAAACCAGATTGGACAGGTATCTCAGAAATGTTCCAAGTGTATAAGTTATGACATTAGTAAACTAGCAATGATTTTGTAAATGATTTTGTCATTATTAAGGACAATCTGAGTCACAGGCATCTTTTAGATTGCAAGCCTCTGTGACCTAAAATATATGGCTCTTGGCTATTTAGTTATTTATTGGTCCAAGCATTCCCATGACTTCCTTATTTATGCCACAGCCACCAGACTCATCCTTTGCAAAAAAAGGACTAGAATTTTTTATTATGTATTGTGACAAGAGAATAACTACAGTGGCCGTGAGGTTCAATTCCATTTTCTTGAAGAATTATTTTAACTTTACGGTTCTGTTATTTTTTAATTATAAATTTTATCCCTATTCTATACCTAGCTATGACAAATTTATACTTAAATTATGGCTGTGTAGTAATGGCAAATTGGTCAGAACTATCTGGTAAGACAAAAGTGAGTGGCAGGAGACTGAAAAATCAAGTTGGCCTTCATTCTAGTAACCATATTAATAACATGAAATCTGTGGGATTGATGCTTCTTGGTACTTAATGTGCTGTTTAACTGTCTAGTTGTAAAGAAGGTCGCTGGGTCACTTCTACTTTTCCAGTCTTTAAAAATCACCTTTTCACAACATATTTTGGTGAATGAAATCAGAGATCAAAATAATCTGAGGAAATATTTTGTAGAAATGAACTATACTTATTTCAAAGTTACTTCCTCCCACAGCCAACAGGATAGGTTTACTCCCCCACCCCCAACACACAGGTATTGGGGCATTAGTCTGGATTCTCTTTGGAGAATTATTGTCATATACATTTTGTAAGAAGACTTTACCCTGTCATCATTTTTTTTTAAATCACATAGTTGGATACAGCAGAGAATTACATAATAGTGAAATATGAATAGAATAATAATGATGATATTTAAATGCTTTTCTCCAAATGCTAGGCAATAACAGCCAAAGCATCAGATAGGATAAGCAGGGAAGATTTAGTTGCTATTGCTAAAGATCAAGGAGTTGACCTCTCTCCTCAAAATACCAGGATAGAAATGTGAATGAGCACATAAAAGAGAGAAAAAAGCAGCAGCGAAATTTAATTCTGTGTTAGAGACATAATGAAAAATATGTGGCATATTAGCAAAGGTGATGAGCTACCCAGGATATTGTATGTGTTTTGCTAGTATTAATGTGACAAAGGGGGTAAACTGAGAAGTTAAGTTGAAAGTGAAAGTATCAGTGAAACAAACATACAGTTTTTTTTATCAGATGTATTTTTTCAACCTCAATTATTTTGAGAAATTTCTTTCCATCTCCTAAATCTTGTACTATGGAAAGTCAGAGGTTTCCAAGTTGCAATTACTATCTGTATCAAAGATGCATACTCGTTCACTATAACGTTAGGCCACTAGTTAGACTCAATTTCACTGAACATTTTTGGTATAATTATATTCTGTATTGTTAAGCTGTGCAGTCACATAAGTCAATGTGGAGTAGCCCATACATTTTATGATGCCTGTGTTTCTGCACAAAAAAGGTCGGGATAACAATTTGTCATTCAGGTTCTTGAAACAATGTTAGTGAATAAGAACTTATAAATAAATACTGATCTGTCTGCCAATACATATTTTCCCTCTTTTAATGTGTCAAATGCCTTTAAAGTTTCTTTTTGGTGTCTTCCTGGCAGTATTCATATCCTTTTGAAAAATGATTTATGGTATGATTTCCATTTCACTTTACTCTCACATATGTCACCTCAGAAAATGATCTGGGGAGGTGTAGCTCATTCCTATCCCTCCAAATTGAACAATGCTTGTCATCGTACATCACTGCCTTAAATTATTTGGGTGAGAATTGTGTTGAAACATTATATTCTCCTGAAAGGTGCCTAGGATTTAATTCAGTATCATGAATTTTGACTCAGTGGTCACAACATAATTTTCTATCACATAAGCAAATATGAAATAGCATCCTTGGGTTAAAAAGCATTGACAAAACTATATCCTTCTCTCCCAGCAATCTGGGATACTACTGCCAGAACTGGCAATAAATATTCCTGGAAAATGAAGTTTAACTGTAAGTGTAGCAGAAATTTGCCTCTGACTAGAGGATATCAAAGCACCTAATCAATCAAAATAAATCAATGAATTCAATGAAATTTATTACCAAAAAAGCCACAAAATAAACAGCAGCATAAGAATTATTCGAGACTAATCAGCAACTAGATGGAACATTTTTTGCTTATTAAAAACATCATCATGGTGTTGCATCAACATGAAATTCTTGTTCAAACTTCTAAGGTCGCAGAACATTAGAACTGGTTGTCTGTTCATCTCATTTATTTATTTATTTGTTTGTTTGTTTAATTATTTGTTTGTTTATTTATTTATTTGTTGTGAGGCAATTGGGACTAAATGACTTGCTTAGGGTCACGCAGTTATTGTCAAGTGTCTAAGACTAGATTTGAACTCAGGTCCTCCTGACTCCAGAGCTGGTGCTCTATCCACTGTGCCACCTATCTGCCCCCCTGCTCCTCTCATTTAATAGATGAGGAAGCCACGGACGAGAGATTCAACCAGGTTCATCTAAGTGACAATTGTAAAAAAACTAAGATGAGAACTTATGTCTCCTTATTCCTGTTCCAGTGTTCTTTCTAGTATACCAAGGTAAAACTAAATGTAACAATTCAGCGTGCCACGTTAATTAGGATGGAATTTCATGTTAGGATCCATAGACTCTACTGTCACTTTCTACACTAACTTCCTCTAGAATCTTCTACAAACTTTCTTTTGTCATTAAAAATAACTACTGAATTTCTGCCTCAGTTAAGAGAATTGAGCTTATTTACAAACCCTGTGAAATTAGTAGGGGGGGGAAGTGCGTATAGTTATTTTTTTAGTTGGAAAAGTAATTCAAAAATGAATGTTCTATATCATTTTTGTATCAAACCAAGGAAAGATGATCAATGTGGATGCAAAATGGGTATTCTTTGTGATTATCATTACCATTTAGATCAGAAGTTTTTAACATGGGGAACCTCACTTTTATCTATTATTTTATATAAAGATAAAGATTTTAAAAAGATGACTACTGACATTTGGGCAGCTAGGTGGCACAGTGAATAGAGTGCTGGGTTTGGAGTCAGGATAGCTTATCTTTGCCAGCTCAAATCAGCCCTCAAACACTTACTAGTTATGTGACCCAGGGCAAGTCATTTAACCCTGTTTGCCTCAGTTTCCTCATCTGTAAAATGAACTGGAGAAGGAAATGGCAAACCACTCCTGTATCTTTGCCAAGAAAACCCCAAATGTGGTCATGAAGAGTCAGACACTACTAAAAGGACTAAACAACGACAACAAAACTGACATTCATGTAAAAATTTAAACTTTACATGGCACTTCCGGTACATTATCTCATTCAAGTTCTACAACCACCTCTGAGATAGGTACTACTAGAGGAAAGTGAGATTCAAAGATTTTAAGTGACTTGCTCATGGTCACACGCCTACTAAGTGTCAAAAGCAGAATTCAAATACAGGTTTTTCCTCCATATACACTACCACACTGCTTTTTGAATCACACATTTGAATCATACAAAACCACATATCTTTTCAGGCTGTTCAATCAATCAGCAATTAATCAAAAGCTTACTATGTGAAAGATAGTTTCCTAGGTATGGGACACACAAAGACAGAAATCAAACAGTTATTCAACTCAAGGAGCTTACATCCTATTGAGGGGCCATGATAGAATTTGAAGTAGTCTTTGAAGCAACTGGGAGTTTTAAGAGGTAGAAAAGAAAAGGGAGCACATTGTAACAATGGGGAACCACTAATGTAAAGGCCTGGAAAAAAGATTGAATAGCATGCGAGAAATTCCAAGAAGTTCAGTTCAGCTGGACTAAAAACTGAACAAAGGAGAGTAATGTATAATAAAATTGAAAAGGTAGGTAAACATGCTGATGAACAGTATGTCTGTATAACTTGATGTGAGTTGTCACAACAGGCACAAGTTTAAGCCTTTAGTCATGTGTGTACATGTGTGTATACACACACACACACACACACATATATATATACACATGAAATGTATACATGCATACATGTGTGTATGTGTGTATCTTTTCCTGATATACTATAGTAAGACAATTTAAAACCTCATAAAAAGCAAAGGTGACAGATCATTTCTTACTACAGCTCTAACTAGGCCTATTTAGTGTTTGTTTATTTAAGAATAGTTTGTTTAATGGCCCTTAACACACATAAAATATGGTGGATGTGATCAATTGCCAGTGTGTGTCCTACATAGCTTTCCTTTTGCATTAGCAAGATAATAGAGTTTGAAATGAGTATATGTGTCCCTCCAAGGAAGCATCTGAGAATGTAATCAAGTGTACCAGCTCAGAAAGCCTAAATGTGACAGCCATTTGGTGAGTTTTGAGATGCATCTTACCTTTGCTAATCCATTTAGACTATACCTATTTCTTCCATTTCCTTCCAGTGGGGTTAGTCTCTGTTCATTACTTCTTACCTACTGTAAAAAACAGAATTAAAATGGAACTGTTCCCTAAAGCTGTTCAGAATACTGCAGCTACTTGGCAATTTTTAGTTAAGAGGATGCAATACTACCAAGGATTCCAGGACCCTTAAGCCTTTCTGCAGAATAAATGGCATGTTGCTCCTGAAAAACACTAATTGAATGTATCTGCCTTTCACAAAGGTAGTTAAAAGCTACCATTAATAGCTGGAAATTGATTGAAGTAGACAACATCTGCTTTTAGAAAGAAAGATTTTACTAAATAACATGCTCTTCTGGCAAGCGGGTATTCACACATTTCAGAAACTCTATGGCATGTCCCACATATGAGAAAATGAGCTTTCAGAGCAGTATGTCAACATTAATTTGAAAAGCTCTGTAATACCACTAATCATAATCAATGAGGTAAACCAAAAACACCTGCTGTCCTTTTGGTTATTTGTTTATAAAATCAAACCCCAAAGCAGTATGGCCACAACTTAGCTGAATACCCTCCCTAGGGGAAGGTGTGTCCTAGGATTTTCTTACAATGTCAGCATTCCCTCATATCTAAACCCTTCACTCTACAGGGAGATAACACATGTTACAATAATTAGATTTACATCCCATTTTCTAATAGAGTTTCTGATTCAAAAACTGAGTTGGCATACTATTACTTTTTATTTCCAGTGTGCTACTTGGAAAGAGATTGAAGGATAAACAGTACCTGGGAAAGGGGTTGGCTATTTGTAATTGAAACCATTTACAGAAACTTGTTCTCTTCTGCTTAATACATTTGGATGTCACTTGTTCATCCCTGAAAGCCCAGACCGAAAAGAAAGACAGATTCTGTTTTTTGTAATTTGCTGTAATAGGGTTTCTTTTGGTTCAGGGATTTCATAATCCTCAGCAGTAATTCTAAGGCTTTGGAAGATTATTACGATTCGTTATATTTTGGTGAATAAGGAGCGATTTACCACTGCTTACAGTATTTAAACTTCTAATCTAGGCAAAATGTGACTGACCTCCTCAAGGTAAGGTCTCTACTGATCGAAGAACTGAAAGTGTCAAATCCTCTTGTAATCTCCTTTTCCTCCATCACAGTTAGCAGGTCCAATGTCATTAAACTTAAATTGACCAAACAAGAAGGCCAAGAAAAAGTGAATCTTTGATAAGTGCTTTCACTGCCGTGACTATCCCACTGATGATGCAAGTTTAACCATTTCAGACCATTGCTCAGAAACATCTTTCTCTTTTATAAAACTAAAATAGGCAGATGTTCCTTTCCCCCTCATTTTAATAGCTAAAATCTATTTCAGATATATTCTCTTACCAAGATATACTCCTTGCAAGTATATTAACTAATGTAACTTTTATTCTCCCAGTTTAGAGGGAGAATAGCTGTCAAATACCTGTACTATGTGCCATTTTTAGAAATGGCCCTCTTCGCCAACAGGCTCTAAAGATTCCATATGAGAACTGTGATCTAAGGAATGAATGGAAAAACATTTATTAAGCAAGTGCAAAGATCTGAGGATACAAATAGAAATGCAAGATAGTCCTTGCTCACATTTTAATAGGATTGGGTGAAACGACATATACGAATGAAGTTTTAGCTCCTAGTCATATGAAAAGGTCCTATAGTTCTTGGGATACAGTGACAAAGCAGATAAACACATCTTCTTTAATATTAATTCCACTAGTAAAGCCATAATGATTTATGGAGATGAAGAATTATATAGCGCCAAGGACTTTGGCAGCAAGAAACTTCTTTTTCTAAGTTTTAGTTATGGCTCATGAAGAAGAGGGGACTGTAGCACTAAGAAAGTTTCCACTTTTCTGCCTGAGAAATTTGAGTGGGAAAGCTGTCTTCAGATTCACATAGGAGTGGAAGAATCTGGCTCTACCTTTAACAGAGGAATGTGATAGAATGTTCTACCAGCAGCAGCACTCCCAAGGCCAATAAATGTCCACAGGGCACATGTTTCTTGCATTTTAGCGCAAAAAAAAATAATATTGGACATATTTTTAAAAAACTTACACAAATTTGAAATAGCTTCTTGATTTGTTACACTCCTGGGACATTCTATTTGTCATGTGAAAACATAAACTCCTATAAATGCCTACCATATTTTTTAAAAATCATTTATATTGTTTATAATTAATTATATTATAAAGCACTTAGGACCACATCTGGTAAATAGTAAATGCCGTACAAATGATAGCCATTGTTCTTATTAATAATAATTATTATTTATAATAATATCAATTATTTACATTTTTTTCCTTGATAGATTATAAGCCCTTGATAGAAGCAAAATTTGTTTTTTGTATCTGTAGAGATTAGCATAATACTTGGACTTTAATCAGTATTTAATAAATTCTTATTGATAGATAGAGGAAAAGAGAGGTGAGCCTGCTTCGAGGCTTATCCTAGCAGAATAAATAGCTCTAGAAAACTCTAACAAACTGAAAAGCCTGGTCACAGATTTTACAGCTGTCATCCAAGGAGCAGACTATCTCAGAAGTTTAGGCCTCAAGTGATGATTTTTTTTATCCATGACAATCCAATAAGTACTAAGTATTAACATGTACTAAGATGTAGGGGAATTGCCATGTGTCAGTGTGGACACTACTGAAATCATGGATCTTTGGAAGTGAATCAGAAGATAAATGGCCTATGACTTAATCTATTCGTGTATAGGAAAAGATAATTGTGATAAGCTGATATATGCATTTTTAATTCTATAAAATGCATCTCCTGGTCCTACCACAATTCATCTAAGGATTCAGTTGTGCTTCTCACTGAGGGCTTTGCCAGTTTCTCACACTAACACCTTTTATTTAGAATAAACAAGATCATTAAATATTTAATACTAGAGGTAAGTAATGCTGATTGCATTGCATTCCTTTACATTGAAAAAATATTGTGTCATGTTTTTGTTATGAGAACAAAGCTTGAAAAAATGGGTATCTTTAAATGATTGGTCAGTGATTTTAAAATAGCAGAGTGTATGGGGTGTTCAGGAAGGATTAGCACCTCTGGCATGTGGGCTTGCTCAGCCCTTTGCAGAGCTGCTCATCCAACTTTGGTGTCTACCTGGCACTCAGCTGTCACCTGTGGCTCCAAGAACCTATAGCATGCATAGTGGCCACACCCTGGTAAACTGTCTTGGTAGATGGCCTAAGCCAGGTTGAGGATAATCAACAGGCCTCTTTCTCATTGGTGAGGTAGGGGCACGTCTATCCCCAGCACATGAAAGACTTTCTTTCCCTAATGGAATGGGTGGATGCGAACTATTTGTCCCAACAGCCATGAAGGCTGCTGAAGCATATGTTGTGGAGCACTTAGAGCTTGGTCAGACATCAAAGACACCAAAAATATCCACTGAATCCTAGGCCTTCACCAGTCATCTTGAATTTTGTTTTGCCATTGGACTTCAATAACTCTGGAAGAGAGAGAGTGAGGCTAATAATTTTGTGCAACTCTGCCTCACTTAAATCTATTTCATGCAGGAGTCAAGACCTCACCTTTGATATCATTAGTTTCCTTAGAAAAATAAAAGACAAACAACAGGAAAAACCTAAGAGGTCATCCAATGCAACCCATATATGAATTAGAATGTTTTCTGTAACATCACACCAAGTGTCTTCTAATTTTTATTGAAGCATTTCAGGGGTTGGGAGAAAAGCAGATAGAGGAGACAGAAGAAGAAACCCATTTCTTCCTGAAGTTGCCCATTGTATTTTTGTATAGCTCTTCATTTTTTTCAGAAGTTGTCTTTATTAGACCATTTCTGCCATTCTGCAAAATCAGTGCGTTGCTCATACTTCTGCCCTTCGAGACCAAACAAAACAAGTCCAGCCCCTCTTCTACTAAATAGCTCTTCAAATACTTGAAGATAAATTTCATGTTTTTACTTAGTCCTTTCTTCTCTAGACTAATCAACTGCAGTTCATTTGATCAATCTTTTTAGGCCATAATCTCTAGGGTTTTCATCAATGTCTTTACCTTCTTTGGGACACTCTCTAGTTTATCAATGTCTTTTCTAAGATGGTGCCCCAAATGAAACACAGTACTTCAGAAGTGATCTGACCAGTATAACTAGCATCTTTCTAATTCTGGAAATGATATCTTTATCAGTTCATTCAGTCTAAAGAAAACTTTAGCTTTTTTGGCAATCGTATTATAATGCTTATTTATAATGAGTTTGCATTTAATTAAAATCCAAAGATTTTTTTTTTTAATTTCAGTTGCTCTCTGGCCACAGCTCTCTCCATCTTGTATTTGTGAAGGGGTTTTTGTTTTGTTTTGTTTTTTAAATACAAACTCAAGTCATTTTATCCCCCTTAAATGTCGTTTTATCCCTTTTAAAATCTAATCAGGCTCAAACCAACATTCTATCCTGTCCAAACCATCCTGACTCATATGCCATGTTAGTTAGCTTAATGTCATGTACAAATCTGATAAACATGCCATCTATGACCTCATTCAAGTAACTGATAAAAATGTACATACATTATCTCTCCCTATTGCCTTTCAAATTGTATTAAATAATATTTGAGATGGGGAGGGTAGATGAAGGGCAATTCTTATAGTGAAACAGAATAAAATAAGAAGGCATGAAACAGCATTTTTAAGCACTTATTATGAACCTGGCCTGCACTAAGCACTTTAAAAATATCTGATTTGATCTTCACAATAGTCCTATGAAATAGAGGCTATAATGATTCCCATTTTACAGTTCAGGACACTGAGGCAGAATAAGGTTAAGTGACTTGCCCAAAGTCATTCAGTTAGTGTCTGAGGTTGAATTTGAATGCTGGTCTTCCTGACTCTAGGCCCAGCATGCTATCCACTGTACCACCTCCTTGTCTTAGGAGTACCCTGTTATACCAGTTCAACTGTCTTGATCAATTTCATTACCCTTTATTCCTACAAGTCTCTTGGGAAACATACACAATCAAGTATTTCATTATTTTTTAAAATGATTTCTATGGTGAGGAAACAGAAAAGGCATTTGTTGTGTTTTAGAGAATTTGTCTTAAAACATAAAAAGAAAACAAAACAAAATAAAAACAATGTTATTCAGGTTTATCCACTGAGATGTAGGAACAGCTTTATTATAGGGAATGATTCATTGTAATGACATCCATTTTCATGAGGTTACCTGTATATTGTTTACAAACTACAGAGTTTTCCTGAAACTATATATTTTATAAATAACGGGACACAGCTATTAAAGATGGCATTTGAATTAACACAAACCATTCCTAGATAATGCACCCCTTAACTAAAAAAAGGGTACATTATGTTAAACTATGATATGTGACATTGTTTTGAACTGAAAATTACACTAGAGAAAATGGAAATAAAAGGGATCATTTAGTAGACTACACATATTGTCAACAGAGGTTAAAAACCTTATGGGTAAAATTAATTGGAGAATCGTGAATAGATCTAATATATTTCAAAACTAAAATAAGGCCAAGGAAGACAACCTCACACTGAGTCCTATACAAAATGTGCTGAGACTATAGTTAGCTTTGTTAATGGCAGAATGTTACTGGTATAATCACAGAGAACATTAAAGAGCCATGTTTCACTACACAGGGAAAAAGTGCTGCAAAATAACAGGAAGTATATGGAAAGAAAGAGGAATAATCAAAAGATGCATTTTGAACACAAACATATTACAGTATTATTGAAAATAAATTTGAGTTAAGAAAAGTATATACAGGAAGACAAGATGAACACAGAGCAAGGATATCAAATTATAGCTTATATTTAGATAGCACTTTGAATTTTTCAGAGAATCTTCCTCACAACAGCTCTGTGAAATAATGTAAATTTAATTATCCACACTAGCAAGAAAATGTTGTATACAGTAATAGCAATATTATTTTAAGAACAATTTTGAGCAACTAAGTCATTTTGACTATTACAAATACCCAAATTAACTACAAAGGACCTATGAAGGAAGACACTATATCTGTCTCCAGAGAAAGAGCTGATAAATAGAGGTACGTACAGAATGAGTTTATGTGTATGCGCGTATGTGTGGTATTTGTCTAATGGTAGCCATCTTAAGAGAGAGGGAGGAAAGAAGGGAAAAAAGTTACATGATAACTTTAATATATTTAAAATGAATGGCAAGTTGTACATGTAATAGATTCGCAGTTTCATGGGCAACCTTTTTTTTATTCTACTATGTTATAGAAATGCTTGTTTTATTTCTTGTACCTTATGAGTCTTAACATCAATAAAATAAAGAATATGAGAAAACTAAAGAACTTAAAAGATTTGTCTAGAGCCACAGAACTAATAAACGTTAGGAGATGAGACTTGAACTTGCTATGCTCAAGTTCTTCCCCTACAAAGCTCTCATCATACAGATTAAATGATTAAGGCCAAAAAAGGTCAAGTGACTGGACCAAAGTCATGCAGCTAAAAAGCGACAGAGCTACAAAATTAACTCAATGTCTTTGACTCCAAATTTTCAGACTCAAGGCTTGGCATGCTTATAATAATGAAATTTTAATTAATGTTAAGGCTTTTGACAATATCATGGGTGTAACCTATGGTACTAAAATTCAATATTTAGCCATAGAATCTCAAAAAAAAGTGTGCTTTCACAAATAGTCTAACATTTTATTAATTTGAATTTCATTAATCTGTAATATGCAAAAAAAAAATGAGGCTAATCTTTGTGTGTCCATGCAAAACAACTACATGCATTTAACAGATAAATAAGATAGCAAGGGAAATATTTTAAAATCAATAAATCAATAGGTACTTCATCTACCATATACCATTGTTATTTGGCAGGGGAGGACATGTAGAACAAAAAAGATTATGTTATAGCATAATATAATAGATACTTGTTAATATAACATAAGACATTCTCTGCCCTCAAGGGATTAATAATCAAGTGGTCTTGTCATGGTATACACATAAATATTAGCTAGCAAAATGATGTATAATAAAGTGTTTTGTGGTACAAATAATGAATGCAAAAGGAATTAGAACAAAAGGGAGATCAGTATATGCGGGAGTAGTCATGAAGGAGATAGTACTTGAGCTTGGCCTTAAGGGACAAAGGGGTTTTTACTACTTTTGTTGTTCAGTCATTTCAGTCATATTCAAGTCTTTATCATCCCATTTGGGGTTTTCTTAGCAAAGATACTGGAGTGGTTTGCCATTTCCTTTTCCAGCTTATTTTACAGATGAAGAAACAGAGGGAAACAGGGCTAAGTGACTTGCTCAGGATCACACAGCTAGTAAGTATTTGAGGCAGAATTAGAACTAAGGTGTTCCTGACTGTAGGCCCAGCCCTCTAGCCACTTCACCACCTACTGACCCTAAGGGTGCTCTCAAAGAGGTAAATATTTAAACCAAGTGGGGAAATAGAATAGGCATTTTCAACGAGGCAGAAATGACTAGATGGTAGAAGAGAGGCTCTTGCCTACCTAGGAGACATACTTAACTGGAATGGAGGTTGTTCTGCTAAAAGGACAGTGGCAGATAGGATTTGCTCATATTTATTCAATTCATTACTTAATATACATAATAAGTACTTAATAAATATTTTCATTTATTCATTTAATCAACATTGATTAAGCACCAACTGTGAGCAGAGTACTGTGTTAGGCATAATTCCTATCCTGGTGAAGCTTACAGTGTGAGGGATAAATAAGACAAACACACACATTAATTATAGTATACAATATTATATTTTAAGTAAATTAATGAGTTGGAAAAATGCTTTACATAATATCAAAGGAAAGAAGACTACAGAGAGATCAAGGAAGGATTTGTAGAGGCAGAATCTAAAGGATAGTTGAGAATTCAATATTCCAATGGAAGGTAGAAAATTTTAGGAATAGAGAACAGAATGCACAAAGGCAGAGAGGAAGGGGAATTCAAGTTGTGTCAATTTGGGGCAGAGAGTGATACAGCACTAGGTGTAGAGAAAAGACTTAAAATGAGAATGGTGTCAAATTATAAAGGATCTTGAATTTAAGTAAAGGAATGCAAACAACTTGGCAAGTAACATAAAGAACCCTGAAGATTTTTGAAGGTGAGAAGAGATATCTGACATTTATATATCAATGTAAAGTTAGCAAAAAAAAACTCAAACACCTAGCCAACCTATGTGTTAATCATATATCTATGTTAAACATATGTATGTGTATATATATATATATATATATACACACACACACACACATATGTGTGTGTATATATATATATATGTTAAACACATATCTATGTGTTTTATCAATGTCATCATCTCATTTGATGTTCTCAACAAAATTATGAGATAGGTACTTTACATCTTATTATCTCAATTTTATAGGAAAAAAAAACCTGAGGGTCAAAATGATTGAGACCTGTAGTACATTTAGCTGTGTTCTTGTTGTAACCTCTATTGAAAGTATGCTCTATACCATTTAATTCTTAGTGGGAAAATTGGGAGAAAAAAATGGTTAACTAGTTGGTCAAACAACAAGAATTCATTAGTTGTTTACTCTGTGTCAGGAACTGTTTGGTTAAAAATTCCTAAAAAGCATTTGGTGATGTGGGACTACAGCTCAGGAGAGATCCTGGGGCTGGATTAATCATTGAACACAAGAGAGCTGATTATATCACAAAGTGAGATACTGCAAAGTGAAAATAGAAATTATCCCACGACAGACCTTAGGAGAAATCTACAGTTAGTAGACACTACCAGAGGTTCCCAAACTTATTTGACCTATCACCCCATTTAAAAAAAAAAGAAAAAGAAATTACTCAGCATTCCCCCTGAGGTTAGGTTAGGTTAACCCTTATTTTTATTCAATGCCCCCAAATTACACCCAAGGCTACCCTTTCCAGTGCCGCCGGGAGTGGTATTGACCACTTTGGGTACCTAAGCACTGCATGATGAAAGAAGAGTAAGTGGTAGAAAAAAATGAGGAGAAGTAAAAGACAGCAGGGTCGTGAAAATCTAGAGGAAAGAGGTTTTAGGATGAAAAAGGGATCAATAATACCAAATGTTACAGAGCAGTCTAGAAAGATGAGGACAGAAGACAGACCTGGTGATTGAGATTACTGATTATCTTGGAGACAACAGTTCTAGTTGAATGAGACTGAAAGGAAAACTACAGTGTTTTGAGGTTACCTGTATATTGTTTATAAACTACGGAGTTTTCCTGAAACTATATATTTTATAAATATACTGTTTATAGAAGAAAGGAAGGGAAGAAGAAATAAAAGCAGCAAATGTATACAGCTTTCTCAAGGACTTAGTCAAGAAGGGAACAAGAAATACCTGATGATAGCTAGCAGAAATAGCAGAATCAAGCATGTACTTTTTAAGAAAGAGATATGAGCACATTTTGTCAGCAGCAGGAGTCAGTATAGAGTGAGAGATTGAAGTTTATAGAGTAGGGATGACAGTTGGGACAATGTTTCTAGAAGATGGAAAAAGAAGGGATCAAGAGTGCATGCAAAGAAATTAGCCTTGGGGAAAAGGGCTATCTTTTCTGAGCCTGGAATGAAGGAGGATATTGTGGGAAAATATATCTGGGTAATAGGAGATGAGGGGAGAAAAGGGGAATCTCGGGGCAAATGACCTTGTTTTTTTCAGTTAAGCATAAGCTGAACTCATTAATTGAGAGGGTGAATGGATGTAGCCTGAGCAGAGTCAAAAGAGTTTGGACCAACCACTGTAGTGAATTTATTAGGAGTAGAATGATTCCTTTATTGAAATCATGGCATAGTTTGGATGAGATAGAGAGTGAACATTTGTGGTGGACCCTGTCGAAAAGATTTTGGAATTTCCCCTAGCTTTATTCAGTAATATGTGAATAAGAGTGAAGGAGATGGAATGTAGGAGTAACATGAGATTGGAGTTTAGCCAGGTATGACTAGTGAAGACAAGGGGGCAGGGAATTTTGGGAATACAGGAATACCAGATGACAGCTAGCACAAAGAGCAGAATCAAGTGAGGATAGTGTGAATTTGAGATTATTCACCAGCAGGTTGGGATGAGGTTGGGAGTATAGTCACTGCAAAGTTGGTGTGCCCAATGAAGAAACTTAGGTGTAGGGGGAATAGAGGTCAAGGTGAGGAGAAAGGACAGGATTGGGGTTGTTAAGTATATGGGAGAATGGAATTATAAAATATAATGAACAGATATATGTGCAATATTTTTGGTTAATCTCAGATCAAGGGTCTGACCACTTCTGTGTGTAGATAAGGTGGAGCAGAGAAGTAGATTCAGGGGACTGAGTAGACTGAGGAAAAGGGAACTTATGGTATTGGAGGTAGCATTAATATATATGTTGAAGTCCTAGATGTAGAGGAAAGAAAGACTATGACATAGATACTGAACTCATTGTTCAAGTAAGGACAAATGTTGGGGATTTGAGACAACTTTGCAAACCTGTTGTTCCTAGGGTCCAGAACATTGGACTGGATATTTAGATTTAAATTTAATAATAAAAATAATTACCTCATTTTCCATCCTTGACATTTAAAGACAAAATCACTGTGCTCAGCAGTAGCTCATGCCCATACATACGTATGGTGAAGAGAGGTGTCATGACAGAAAGAGTGGGGGAATGAGAGAGAGTTCTGGATTGGAATATATTGAGAACATCTAAACCAGCACATTATCAATCTTGCTTCAAAGTAAAGAAACTGGGCCAAATCTAAACCACTTAAACATGTACCCATATAACGTTCTGGGAAAGGATCTGACTATGCAGAATCTGACTATCTCCAGGGGAAATTAGAGCAAATCCATTCAGGATGGAAATCCTAGAAATGTCTGTATTTCAGGTGATAAATTAGAAGTAACTGAACTCCTTGATTCTTTGTACCATAGTATGCCCCACTGTGGCCCAAAAGTCAAAATCAACTCCATGATTTCAAAAGCATAGCCAAAGCTATATTGTTTGCACTGTAGGGAAAATTATTTTCAGCCCTTTTAAATATAGAAACCAAGATGTATAGAGCTAATGCCTGAATTAAGCATTTCACTATTAAATAAATTAGGTCATATTGCAGACCAAAGGATTGCCTCTATGTACTTGGTGATGTATAGTGCTTAATAGCATTTTTCTTGCCATGTAACAAAAGCATTAACATGGTCTCCACTGCATTTTTTTTTCAGAGAGTCTTTGACTGAATCAGTAGGATTCTTCGCTCTTCTATAAATTAGAACTTTGGAAATTGTATGCTTTGAATCTTAGCATTGTGTTCAGCCTGAATTGAAGAAGCAAATGGCACACATACCCCAAATCTAGCCTTGGGAGAGTTTTCCAATTAAAATATAATCCTAGAAGATCTGTATTATTGCTAAGTGTGCCAATGTTTTCATTTCAGTATTGTCTTGTCTGCCACATGAGTGACCAAGTGTCTCAACTGTTGGTTCATACCACTCTCAAACTTGAATGAAATATAAACATAACACATTTTCAGCCATCTGTCAGCTATGTAGCTATTTTAAAAATATGTATTTTGTGCTATCAGATAGCTTAAAGCATTTCTCCAAATTTTTGGAGGTAGATTTTTCCTTTATGTAAAATGTTTCAGTTACCATATTTTAAAAACCTTTTTAACAATAGGAAGCAAGCAATATTTTCAGGATTAATGGAGTAACTACAGTTCTTCCTCTGATGTTTGGAAGGATATGAGAAATGCTTCACCTAAACCAGAAATTGGCAGTCTATGCTATACATGACAAAGTTGTCATGAAAGATGATTGTGTCATACTGCTAGTCCAATTAATAGCACAAAGCAGTGTGAAAGCACACATTTAAGCTTCTTGAGAAGTGTAGCCCAGGTCCCTGTAGATCTTTTTATCACTAATTAAAAGGAAGAGAACAATGACTTTAATTTCAGGTTTGAGGTGTGGACTTAAGCTACCCCATTGATATCATATGGAAAAAGAAAAGGAACAAGACTTTGTTTTTCCTTTTTTCCATAATTGAAGAATCATTTGGAGTAAAAGGGAGATAGTTTTATCCCACATAATTAAATAGGACCTCAAATTAATAGTAAATGGTATTGTTAAAGAACTTACAGTGGATTTTGCATGCAATATTTAATCAAGCCTCATAATATCAGTGTATGATAGATATTGGAAGTATTTTCATTCTTATTTTAATAAGAATTATGAAGGATAGTGACTTGTCCGTGGTCATAGAGTTTGACTCAGAATTTGAGATTTAAATTCAAGTGTTCCTGAATTTTCTCACTTCCTTATACTCATCAACTTCCTTGCTTTAGTTATCATCTCTATTCAGATGACTCACACATCTATATATCCAGCCCTAGTGTATCTCTTCAGTTCTAGATACTTAATCAACTCCCTTGCTTTAGTTATCATCTCTATGCAGATGACTCACAAATCTATATATCCAGCCCAAGCGTATCTCTTCAGTTCTAGCCCTTCCTGTATTACTAATGTGCTGCTGGATATTTCCCACTGAATGTCATTCACCTTAAATTCAGCACATCCAAAATAGAGTGCATTATATTTCTTTTTTAATCTAATCTTGACTTAGCTCTCAGTTATACAATTTTTTATTCTTTGATTTATTACCATACACCTTGCAGCAACTGATCTAAATTTTTTCTATACCTAAGCTTTTACGCCCCCACTTTCCTATTATTATTCATCAAAGGACTTGTCCTCCTTCCTTGCTGAGAAAATATAGGCTATGCTACCATGTCTGCCCTTTTTCTCCCATACTCTATGCCTCAAGCCACTCTACACCATCAAGCATTCTATCATTCCTTGTTCTAGACTCTGAAGAAGAGGTAGTCCTTCTTCTTGCCAAAGCCTATCCCTCAACTTATTCCTTTGATCCCATCATTTCTGATCTCCAGCAGTTTGATCCTTTAATCATTTTCCCTCTCTCCTTTTCCTCCCATCATTGTTTTGGAGAAAAGGGGTATTTTTTTAATTGTTTGAACTTTATGAGATTTGAAAAATTGTGGCATGAAGTATCTAAATCAATAGGTGAAGGGTAAATGTGGATGTGTTGAAGTTAGCCTCACAATTGGCTATTGCAGGGACAGTGGAATTGGATTGCAGATTCTCCTCTTTCCAACCCATTGACCACACAGACTTCAATTGACATTCTTAAAAACACAATTCTGATCAATGGCAGAGTAAAGGCAGGTACTCACCTGAGCTTTCCCAAATGTCCCTCCAAAGGACATTAAATAATTCTGACAAAATGAATTCTGGAGCAGCAGAATCAACAAAAGATTTCAGTGAAATATTTTTCTACCTTGAGACAACTTAGAAGGTTGGCAAGACAGGTTTGTCTTGCTAGAGTGAGAGTGGATCAAAGTCCAGGGCAGGCCATGCCCCTTCAAGCCAGCAGTAAGACTTGGGGAATATTATAGCCAAATATCAGAGCTTCCACATCAAGGAGAAAATATTGCAAGCAACAAGAAAGAAACAATTTAAACATCATGGAGCCACAGTCAGGATAAATCAATATTTAGCAGCTTCTATGTTAAAGGATTAGAAGGCTTGGAATTTGATGTTCCAGAGGGCAAAGGATCTAGGGTTGCAACCAAGGATCACCTACCCAGGAAAACTGAGCATAATTCTTCAGGGGGAAAATGGACATTCAGTGAAATAGAGAACTTTCAAGGATTTTGATAAAAGATGAATAGAAAATGAGTCTCAAATACAAAACTCAAGAGAAGCATAAAAATGTAAGCAAGAAAGAACTGTCCTGACCATGTCAAATCCATATTCAAGATGTTTCAATATCTGTCTATTGCTTTTAGGCAAAAATGAAACAAAACAAAACAAAATAAAAAAATAAAACAAAAAACCCCCAAATTATTCTATTTGGCATTTAAAGCCCTTAACAATCTAGTTGCAACCTGTATTTCCAGAACGATTTCACATTGACCCCCAACATGAACTTTATTGTCCAGCCAGTTACCCAAAATCACTATTCCATCTTCCATATCTGCCTTTCAATGACAATATGTAAGTTCTATGAGAGCAGCAACATATTAGTTTTTAATCTTTTTATCCCCAGTAACTAGGACAGTATTTAACACACAAAAAAGTCAATTAATAAATATTTGTTGAATAAATGAAGTTACCTTCTCATGGCTGATATATTCTTCCTCCTCATTTCCAACTCTCCAAATCTCTAATTTCCTTTTATGCTCAAGGCAGGTACCTTCCCATACAGGGGGCCTTTACTGATCCATGCAGAAATAAATACTCTCCTCCTCCTAAATTAATTTGTAGCTATTTGTATTTAATTCTCTATGAATATGCAGTATTCCCCACTATAATAAAAGCTCCTGGGGTCTAGACACTGATCCATTTCTGCATTTGAATCTCCAGTATCCTAGCCCAGTTTTTGAATATAGTAGATGATTTCATAAATGCTTAGTAAATTTAACAGCATTTGTCAAATTTTGGAAAACACTTCTTAACATTGATTCCTGGTCAGAATGGACTTAGCATCCAAAAGTACATAAAAATTTTAACTCAATAATAATATAAGAAATTAAAACATCTGGCTCTTAACAAGTATTAGGGATGAATAAAAAAAAGTATATTCAATTAAAATCTTTCTCTAATTTCAGCTAAATTTTAAAATGCTAATTACAGCACAAACATATATTTTTATATATATACATATAAACATGTTATTTATATATAGCCATATCACTACATATAGATATCTATAGATTGATATCTATATATTGAGAGAGACAGAGAAAAGGAATCTCATATTCATTATTATTCAGATATATAATTTTAGTTTAACCACCCACATTTTAAAAATACAAAAATTATATATTTTAAACTGTAAATAAATTCTGCAATTCTTATACTAAGTCATAGAATGGTTACAATTTTCACAGGTGGTTGCAGAGTAGAAGTTTCACTCAATTGAGTGAAATCACAGATTGTTTAAGAATAAATTACATACAAATAAACAAAGTCTGAGCACATAGTAACTTCAAAGAAAGATGTCACAACAAACAATCTAAATATGAGTCCCACAATATAGGGAATTAGTATCAAATGATAACTGTATCTTGGTCAATAAAGAAGAAACTAACAGTCATGATATGTATGAAATTATTGCACCCATTTACTTTTTACTTATACTTCCATTACAGTACCCTGTGCGTTTGTAAGTAAAACACTTAAAAATCCATAATGCTATTTTAGATAGGGTACAAGGAAGAGCATAAGAATTATCAGAATTCTAAAAATCAGGACAGATTAACAAAAATGAAAAGAACTTGGCCTTTTCAGTCCATGGAAGAAAAAAATCACAAAATGATAAACCACAAGTTTAGAAAGTCTGTTACTGGATGTGAAAGTTGCAGTTCCACGAGACTTATTTAAGCAGTTTGTCATGCAAAGCCAAGCATTGAAAATGTCAGAGTGCAATTTTGAAATAACTGTGTCATAGTTTTCAATTATGTCAACGATGGGATGGAACTGGACACCCCTTATGCCTGTATCAGTTTGTCTAACTACATCTATCTTAAAATGCAGCTGTCAGAACTGAACATAATATTAGTTATATAGTCTAACTAATGTAGAATGCACTAGCACTATCTCCTCCCTCATTCTGGACAATGAAGATTGCATCATTTTTTTTAGTAATCATGCCACACAGTTAACTCAGAGTGCTTGTGGTCCATTAGGACCCTAGGCCTTTTTTTAAAAAAACTTCTATGTTAATCATCATGCCACCTACCTGAAATGTTAAATGCTATGAACAAGCTAGAGCTATTATCAAGTAAATGTATTTTGCATGAAAATATTATTTTACCCCATCTTTTTGTTGGTTCTGCTGCTCCAGAATATTGGATTAGAGTTACCTCTAGTACAAAATCAGAAATTTCTCAAATTTGTTAACCCCAGGTTTCCTCTAAGATATGTATGCATATTTCCACAGGAGATTGATATTTCTTGGCTATTAATTCAAAATCTAGTCTCAAGGGCAGATCCAAGATAACAGATGGGAGGCAACCACCCAGCTGAATTCTACCAATATTCCCTTCCAAATACCTTTAAAATAACTCCTCAAATCAAATTGGAGAGTGGCAGCCAATAGAACATTAGAATGAAGCATTTTTTCTAGCTTAAGACAACTTGGGAGTTTGGCAGGAAAGCTCTGTGACACTCTGTGCAGGTCCAAAAGTGATACAGCAGCAACAGTCCTGGGCCTTGGATATGGTTGTGGCATCAATGGCATCAGCAGCAGCTTCACTGAGGAAATCAGTGGAATAGTCAAAAATAGATTACAGGTGGCCTTTTGCTAGAACTGAGTGCAGCTGGTGCTGATTGACAATTCTATTGTCCATATGCGGTTCTGCTACTTGGTTTTATAGCAGAGAGGAGTGCTTTTGGTTGGTCAAAAGGAAGCAGGGACCTGTCACAGTTCCAAGGCAGAGAGAAGGAATAGCACTTGTGACTACTTGAGAGCAAGGTCCTTGATCACAGTTCCAGGTCAAAGAGGAGTGCTAACACTTGTGGCAGAGTAGAAGAACAGTGACCACACCTCGTACTGTTTCATACCACCTTGGAAGCACCAAAAACTTTCAAGACCCCCAGAAGCAGCTCTGAAAACAGGAGCACAAAAAAGCCTAAAGCTTGGGATTATGCCTTCCTACTTCCAGGTGAGCAAAGCCAATTTAAATGTAACATTTAAAATCAAGAAATGAAGTGAAAAAGTGAGTAAACAAGGAAAACAATTAAAAAAAAAACCTTGGCAATAAAAAGCTACTACAGTGGCAGAAAATACCAAGAAAGAAACTAAGAAGACAACAATGGGAAAAGAGATACAAGCAAAGCCATAAAGAAAAATGCTAATTTAATCTCTTTTCATTGTGGCAAAGAATTGGAAATTGAGGGGATATCCATCAATTGAGGAAATGCTGAACAAGTTGTGTTATATGAATGTAATGGAATACTATTGTGCTTTAAGAAATGATGAGCAAGCAGACTTTAGAAAAACCTGGAAAGACTTATATGAACTGATGCTGAGTGAGATGAGCAGAACCAGGAGAACACCGTACACAGTGATAACCACATTGTTTGATGACTGACTTTAACAGACTTAGCTTTTCTCACCAATGCAAGGATCTAAGACAACTCCAAAAGAATCATGATGGAAAATGCTATCCACATTCAGAGAAAGAACTTTGGAGTCTGAATGCAGATGGAAGTAAACTGTTTGCTCTCTTTTTCTTTTGTTGTTTTGTTTTGTTTCTTCTTTCTTGTGGTTCATCCCATTAGATCTAATTTGTTCTTTATATCATGACTAATGTGAAAATGTGTTTAATATGAATGAATAAGTAGAGCCTATATCAGATTGCATGCTATCTTGGGGTGAGGGGAGGAGAAGGAGTGGGAGAAAATTTAAAACTCAAAATCTTATGGAAGTGAATGTTGAAAAGGAAAAATAAATTAATTTTTAAAATTAAACAAAAAACAAGATACACATTAAAAAAAGAAATAAAAAAGTAAAATGCTAATTAGACCCAAGTCCAAGAATTCCTGGGAGAGTTGAAGAAAGAGATGAGTGGTAGATGGAAAATTGGGAAAGGAAATGAGAGTGGTGCAATAAAATTGTGAAAATAGAATTAAGAGTTTGATAAAAGAGGCACAAAAATACTGAAGAAAATAATACCCTAAAAATAGAATTGCCTTAATGGTAAAAGGGGTGCAAAAATCACAGAACAAAAGAACTCCCTAAAAAGCAGAATTGGCTAAATCTAAAAGTAGGTACAAAATCTCAATGAAGAAAATTGTTCCTTAAACACGAGAATTGGTCAAGTGGAAGCTGATGACCCCATGAGATATAAAAAATAATAAAATAAAAAATAGAAGAAAATATGAAATATATCATTGGAGAAATAATTCACCTAAAACAGATTGAGGAGAAATAATTTAAGAATTATTGGACAATCTGAAAGCTATGAACAAAGAAATAGCCTAGATATCATATTTCAAAAAAAATTATCAATGAAAACTGGCTCAATATCTTAGATTTAGAGGGTGAAATAAAAGTTTAAAGAATTCACCAATCACCTCCTGAAAGAAATTCCCAAATGAAAACTTCTAGAGATATTATAGCCAAATTCCAGAGCTCCCAGGTCAAGGAGAATATACTTCTAGAAGCCAGAAAGAAACTATTAAAATATCATAGAACCAAGATCAGGTTCATATAAAATTGAGTAGCTTCCATGTTAAAGGAGTGGAGGGCTTGGAATAAGATATTCCTGGAACAAAAAAGCTTGGATTACAACCAAGAATAACCTTCTCAAAAAAACTGAGTCTAATTTTCCAAGAAGGGAAAAATGGATATTTAATGAAATACAGGACTTTCCTAATGAAAATACCAAAGGTGAAAAGAAAATCTGACATCCAAATGCAAGACTCAAGAGAAGTATACACAGATAAACATGAAAGAGTAATCTTAAGGGACTCAAAGTTAAACTGTTTACATACCCATATGGAAAATGATACATGTAACTCCTAAGAACTTTATCATTATTAGGGCAGTTAGGAGTCTACACAGATAGATGGCATGAGTGTGAGTTGTTTATGTTGGGATGATCTCTAAATATAAAAAAAAATAAAGGTGTGAGAAAGATAGATGTACAGAAAGAAGGGAAAAGTAGAATGGTGAAAATTTTCTCACAAAAAACAGGCATCCAAGAAAGAACTGTTATAGTGGAGGGGAAAATTGGAGGTCAATGCTTGAACTTCATTACCATCAGAATTGGTTCAAAGAATGAAGGGGTGTATGTGTGTGTGTGTGTGTGTGTGTGTGTGTGTGTGTGTGTATACATACACACACACACACACACACATATATATATATATATATATATATATATATATATATATATATATATATATATTCTAGAAGCCAGATACACAAACACACACACACAGAGTTAGATATAACAATCTATTTTACCCAAAAGGGAAATAGGACAGGAAGGGGTTAAGAGATAAGGGAGAGGGTGAAAAAAAAGAGAGGCAGTTGTCAGGAGCAAAATAGATTTTTGAGGAAGGACAGAAGAGACAGGGAGAGATAAGGAGAAAGAGAGAGGGAGAGAGGGAGGGAGAGGAAGAGAAACAAAAGAAAATAGGACAGAGGGAAATACATAGTAATTATAACTACAAATATGAATGGAATGAGCTCACCCATAAAATGAAAGCAGATAGCAGAATGGATTGGGAACTCCAGAATCTAATAACATATTGTTTACCAGAGACACACTTGAAACAGAAAGACACACGCAGAGTTAAAGTAAAGGGCTGGAGCAGAACTTAATATGGTACAGCTGAAGTAAAAAAGTCAGGGGCAACAATCCTGATGTCAGACAAAACAAAAGCAAAAATAGACCTAATTAAAAGAGATAAGTAATGAAACTATATTTTGCTAATAGATAGCATAGGCAATTGGCAGTTATGTGGCACAATGTATAGAGTGCCAGGCCTGGGGTAAGGAAGACTCATTTTTATGATTTCAAACAAGGCCTCAGATACTTGCTAGATGTGTGACCCTGTTCAAGACACTTCACTCAGTTTGCTTCAGTTCCTCATTTATAAAATGAGCTGGAAAAGGAAATGGCAAACCACTCCAATATCTTTGCCAAGAAAACCCCAAAAGGGGTCACGAAGAGTTGAACCTGTCAGAAATGACTAAAGAAGACAAAAACCATAGACAATGAAGTAATATAAAAAGAGTAAATTTCTCTGATAAAAGTCTCATTTCTTAATTATATAGAGGAACTGAGTCAAATTCATAAAAATAAGAGCCATTCCCCAATTGATTAAAAAAAAAAAGGTTAAAGGACATGAATGGGCAGTTTTCAGAAGAAGAAATCAAAGCTATCAACAATCATATGAAAAATATTCTGCATCACTATTGATTAGAGAAATGGAAATTAAAATAGCTCTGAGGCACCACCTCACAAGGACAAATGCTGGAGGGGATGAGAGAAAATACGCACACTAATAAATTGTTGGTGGAGTTATGAACTGGTCCAATCATTTTGAAGAATAATTCAGAACTACTGTTTGCCCAAAGAGCTATAAAACTTTGAACATCCTTTGATCCCACAATATTCTCTTAGTTTTGTACCCCAAAGAGATAAAATAAAACGTACCTATTTATACAAAAATATTTATAGCAGCTCTTTTTTGTGCTGGCAAAGAATTTGAAATTGGGAGAACGCTCATCAACTTGTCTGAAGAGGTTATGACATATGATTCTGATGGAATACTATTACACTATAAGAAATGACATGGACAGGTAGTTTCAGGAGGGAAAATGCAACAACAGGATAACATCTACATATGAACTGAAAATGTCAAGAACAGGGAGATCATTGTGCACAATAATAGCAATGTTGTAATGATGAACTGTGAAAGACTTGGCTACTACAATCAATACAATGATCCAAGAAATTGCAAAGGTCTCATGATGAAAAAAAAGTCCTATCCATCTCCAGAGAGAGAACTGAAAAGCTCTGAGGACAAATTTAATTATAATTTTCTTACTTTATTTCTCACTTTTTTGTGATATGACTAATATGGAAATATGCTTGTGTGATTTAACATTAAAAATTGATAATATTTTCCCCCTTTCCTTCCTAGTGGGTAGGGGAAGGGTAGAAGAAGGAAGTAAGAAATTTTTAGAATTCAGAAGTTAAAAAGGAAAGGATGTTAAAAATAAATTATAATTTAAAAAATACTCTGTTTTCATTAAAAACAAAGTAAACCTAGTCTCATTACAAAAGGGTTTTCTTTTTGTTTTTAATTTACCTTTCTCTCTACTCACATAGATATCACCTTACTTCAAACCTTCATCACCTTTTGCCTTGAATCCTAGATTATTACTGCAGACTTTTAATTGGTTTCTCTGTCTTGTCTCTCCCTAATCCAGTCTCTCCTTCAAATAGCTACCATTGTGATTTCTCTTGAGAGAGGGAACTGGCCACATTACCCTCTATCCATAGAGGATAAATGATAAACTCTTATCCTTAGCTTTTAAAGGTTTTTTTTTTAATTACAACCTTGACTTAGCCAACATTCCCAGCTCATTATACATTATTTCCCCTCCCATTCCCTACTGTCCTGTCAAAATGGCCTTCTCTCTGTTCCTCACACATGGAAATCAAGAATCTCCCTCCATGACTTTGGACCGGCTATTCACTGTGGCAGGAATGATATCCCTCATTTCTTCACATATTTCCTCTTTTCCTTTAAGACATAATTTCAGCATGACCTTCTAGACAAATTCTTTTCTAATTCTCCCAACTGCTAGTGCCCTCTCTCCTTAATTACTATACCTTATTTAACTACCTTTTATTTATTTGAATTTATTTTCTTTACACATTTATGTACATTTTTATATACTTCCTTATCTCCCCTTATTAGAATATAATCTCGGCTAGAGTAGGAACTATTTCATTCATTGCTGTTTTAGCTCCAGTGCCTCTCTCAAAATATCTGGCACATATCAGGCTCTTAATAAGTGCTTATTGAATTTGGCAATATGCCCCCAAAGCTATTAAGCTGTGCCTACCCTTTGACCCTACAACAAAGTTACTGGATCCATAAAGTAAAGAAATCAAAGAAAAAGGAAAAATTGTTAAAGCACCTCTTTGTGGTGGCAAAGAATTGGAAACTGAGAAGATACCATCAATTGGGGAATGGCTGAACAAGTACATTATATTAACATAATGAAATGCTATTCTGTTATAAGAAATGATGGAGATGGTTTGAGGAAAAACCTGGGAAGATTTGATGAAGTGATGCAAAGTTAAGTGAGCAAAACCGGGAGGTCAATTTATTTAGTAACAGCAATATTATAAAGATAATCAACTTTGAAAGACTTATTAACTCTGACCAACACAATGATTAACACAATTCCAATGGACTCATGATGAAAAATGCTATCCACTTCTGTGATGGACACAGAGTACAGACTAAGAGATAATTTTCTTCTTTCTTTGTCTCACTTTTTTATTTGAGGGAGTTGAGTGGGCATGACTAATGCCAAAATTTGTTTTGCTTGATCATATACACAAATACATACATACATACATACATATATATATATGTGTGTGTGTGTGTGTGTGTGTGTGTGTGTGTGTGTGTATTATATAATATATAACAAATAATATAACATCTATACGCAATTCATTTTCTTTCTCTTGCCTCCTCAGTGAGTGAACAAGGCAGGAGAGGGAGAGAATCTGGGAATGAAAATAAAACAAAGTTGAATTCAAAGTGTGTTTGTAGACTGATTGGCTTTCGTGTTCCAGCAAGCCAAGTCATAAAAATATTTAAACCTAAAATTTTTTTCTTTATACTAATTGCGTAAGAGATTTACTGTGGACTGTAATTTCTGAGCATAGATTGG
The DNA here is from genome assembly GCF_003287225.1 of Phascolarctos cinereus. NCBI lineage: Eukaryota > Metazoa > Chordata > Mammalia > Diprotodontia > Phascolarctidae > Phascolarctos > Phascolarctos cinereus. The sequence goes on along the minus strand of NW_027555958.1, from coordinate 395,946,578 downwards.
GGGAAAGACAATTCAAACATATTCTTTAATCCATTCAATAAGCATTTATTAAGAACCTATCATGTTCATGGTACTGGGTATTAAAAAATTATTTTAAAATGGTAAAGGCCCCAGGGACTTCTGCTTCCAGGAGCTAATGTGGTGGACTAAGAGGTGAGTTTCTCTTAACCTCCCCTATTAACCCCTGAAAGCCCAGAAAATATCACTCCAGAAAAAACTCTGCAACTGCTGAACCAGAAGAAAGATGGGGTGCAGCAGTCCAGTAGCCCAGGTAGCTTGAGGAATTAACTGGAAAGGTCCCTCTTACCTTGGGGGAAGGGGAGCAGTACAGAACATGAGGCATCCAAGCAAGCTAGTGGAAAGCTACACCTCAGCATACCAGGAGGAGATCCTGAAACCCAGGTGGTCAAGCAGGCAAACACCAACACAAGGACCACCGAGTGCCTCATTGAGGATGGGGGAACTGGTGGAAACCAGCTCAGAAAACCACCAGGTACCTCAGCATTCTACAGCAACCAGCTCTCCCAGTGCCTCAGAAAAACTAAGGGAAGCAATGCTCCAAGGGGACCCAGGTGGATAAACACCCTACAACATCCATCTGAAAGGAGCTGAAGAAAGCAAAGGGAAGGAAAGGCCTGGGTGAGCAGGAAATCTCCAGGAGAAACACTACCCAATCCTACCCCTAGAGTTCCAGTGTTGCTGATTCCAGCCCAACACCAGGTAAGCTGCCAGAATCCTACAGCCTCCAACTGCCAACATTGGAGGCCCCAGCACACAAAGTCATTGACCAGGCCCTAGGCTCCCAACACAAGAAGCTTGGGTCAGTGACCTCTGCTCCCCAGCAGAAGAGCCCAATTCTTTAAAGGCCAGGAAATAAGCAAACACCATAAGCAAAAAGAAGTGTACAATAGATTCTTATTATGGAAAGAGTAAAGATCAAGGCAGAAATTCTGAAGAGGACAACACTGTCAACAAACCCACATCTGGAACCTCAGAAGGGAATATGAACCAGTCTGAAGCCCAAAAAGCCTTCTTAGAAGAGCTCAGGTAGGATTTTAAAAGTCAAATGAGAGAGGTAGAAGAAAAAATGGCAAAATGAGAGGTATGCAAGTGAGAGTCAGTAGCTCAGAAAAGGAAAGACAAAAATTAACTGTAGAAAACAGGTCTCTAAAAAAATACAATTGGCCAACTAGAAAAACAAACAAACAGTACACTGAAGAAAACAAGTCCCTGAAAAATAAAATTGGCCAAATAGGGAAGGAGGTACAAAATCTAATAGAAGAAAACAACATGTTAAAAATTAGAATTGAGCGAATGGAAGCTAATGACTCTATGAGACAGCAAGAATCAGTCAAACAAAAACAAAAGAATGAAAAAAAATAGATAAAAACGTAAAATACCTCATCAGTAAAACAACTGACCTGGAAAATAGATACAGGAGAGACAATTTAAAAATTATTGGTCTACCTGAAAATCATGACTAAAAAAAAAATCCTAGACAGCATCTTTCAGGAAATCATCAAGGAAAACTTCCCTGAGGTCCTAGAGCCAGAGGGTAAAATAACCACAGAAAGAATCCACCAGTCACCTCCTGAAAGAGATCCCAAATTAAAAACACCAAGTAATATAGTAGCCAAATTCCAAAATTACCAGGTCAAAGAGAAAATACTGTAAGCAGCCAGAAAGAAACAATTTAAATATCATGGAACCACAGTCAGGATTACACAGGACCTTGCAGCTTCTACATTAAAAGACTGTAGGGCATGGAATATGATAGTCCGTAAGGCAAAGGAGCTTGGATTACAACCAAGGATCAAGTACCCAGAGAAAATGAGCATGATCTTTCAGGGGAGGAGATGGATATTCAACAAAATAGGGGACTTCCATACCTTCCTGATAAAAAGACTAGAGCTCAACAGAAAATTTGATCTTCAAATACAAGACTTAAGAGAGACATAAAAAGGTAAATGGGACAGAAAGATACAATATGTTGTTAATAAGGGCAAACTGTTTACATCCCTACAAGGGAACATGACACTTGTAAATCTTGAGAACTGTATTGTTATTACAACATGCTAAAGGGGTATACATAAAGGCAGTGGGTATAAATTGAGTTTGATGTAATGATGAAAAAAATCTAATCAAGTGGTTAAATGGATCCAAGTAAGTGAATTAATCTGATCTAAGAAAATGTACTGAGAGGAAAGGAAAGGAGGAGGAAAACAAGGGTAAATTACATCACAGGAAAAGGCACAAAATCCTATCACAGAAGAGGGAAAGAAGGGAGGAAGATGAGCATTGTTTGAACCTTACTCATCAGATTTGGCTCAAGAAGGAATAACATAATCAGTTAGGCATAGAAATCTAACATGCCCCATAGGCAGCAGGAGTGAAAAGGGGAAAGAAAAGGGAGGGAGTTAATAGAAGGGAGGTGGGACTAAGGGAGGCGGTAGTCAAAGGTGAAATATTAATGAGGAGGAAAAAGGAGAAAGAAAAGCATAAACGGGGTGGGGGGAGGATGGTGAGAAAGAAACAGATGGTAATCATAATTGTGAATGTGATATATGAATGTAATGGAATACTATTGTGCTATAAGAAATGATGAACAGGCAGATTTCAGATAAACCTGGAAAGACTTGTATGGTTTGATGCTGAGTGAAGTGAGTAGAACCAGGAGAATGTTGTACACAGTAATAGCCACACTGAGTGATGACTGACTTTGATAGACTTAACCCCTCTCAGCAATACAAGGATCTAAGACATCTCCAAAAGTCTCATGATGGAAAATGCTGTCCACATCCAAAGAAAGAAATATCGAATTTGAATGCAGTTCAAAGCATACTATTTGCTATTTTTTTTCTTCTGTTGTGTTTTGTTTCCTCTTTCTGGTGGTTCCTCCTATTAGTCCTAATTCTTACTTACACCATCACTAATGTGAAAATATGTTTAATAGGAATGTATATGTATAGCCTATATTATTAGATTGCATGCCATCATGGGGAGGAAGGGAGGAAGGGAGGGGGAGAAAAATTTAAAACTCAAAAGCTTATGGAAGTGATTGCTGATAAATTAAAATAAATTGATAAAAAAAATTTAAAAATGGTAGAGGCCCTGACCTCAAGGAACTTATGTTGTATTATGGCATGAGAGGCTTAGAGGGAGAAATGGGACAGTATAAAAATAAGTAATCACAAGGCAGGGAGCAACAGAGACAAAGATGAGCTTATAAATCCCCCTAAGAACATTTCCTCTGCTGTTAGTGAATGAATGTGTGTTAAATAACTCTAGACTGAATTAATTTGGAAGATTTTTGGCATGTACTGGTCACAGAAATATCTACATGCAGACACCAAATCAGTAATTAAAAGAGTATAAAATACCAAATAATGTTTATCTTTTAGACATGGATGATTATTAATCTTCTACTAGTGCAGGATATGAGGGTGGTACATAAAAGTTCTAATGTGAACTGTCAAACCATCCTATCTTTTATATGCAAAATGATGCCACAGGAAATTGGAATTTTCAGCAGCCCACATATTGCACCAATCATAAATTCTTGCTCAAAACAGAAATAAATTAATCTTGGTTCCATTTCAGTTTGATGGCTTTGTATAGCCAAATCCATGAGCAGTGGTTTCCCATGGGCTAAGTTCAAAGTACAATAAGAGAAGGTGGAAAAGCTAATAGTGGATGAAATATTGTTCTTTTTTCTCTTGCTAGTTAAAGTCCCTCTAAGTATAACTAACTCAAATTTATCCAAGTCATCCAATAATTAAAAATAAAAGTATCTTTTCAATAGGAAATGAGAGTAATTTTACTGTCTACTAGATGAAGTGTGTAGAGGGAACCATATTTTTGGTCATCTATATGCAAATCAGCATTGAACTATAATTTTGTTTTGCAATGCTCTATTATTTACCAGTTCTGCGGATACTTGTAATTCATGCAGTAGATAATTACAGCATTATATGCTTTTAAAATCCATTAAAAGAGAACAGGTGCAGTTTTTGAACACTGAGGACAATGAACCAATCTGTGTTTAGAGTGGCATGCCTTGTGTGAAGAATGAGGATGCCTTTGACGAGCTGAAGACTTTTAAACTGTGGTTGATGTTAGCAAACAAAAGGTTGTTTTTAGTGTCCTCATTAATAGCCTTTCTTTTTTCTCTAGCATTTCTTCCCACAACCAACTGTAAAGGCACAGCATATTTACAGAAAAAAATGGTTACATTAAGATCACATACGTTAATGAATAACACAGGTCTTGCTATTTACATTTCCTATCTCCAAAAAAAGATGTAATAAGATCGAAATAAGAACAAAAAGCACATGAATGAGACAACAGTGTTCTCATTTTAAAACAATATGGTAAAAATGCCTATGTTTTAGAGAACAATAAAATGATTTTAAGTCTGCTTTTTAAGATTTCAACTTTTGTCTAGCTTTCTACATAGATATGTATGTACATATAGAAAGAATGTTCTAAGTAGGACCAGTCAGAGGCAAAATTGTGATGTTAACAAAATGTAAATAATCAGTACTTTTTGATTCTTCCATTCAGTACCAATTTTCCCCATCTCCATTTTCAGACACCTTTTGCCTTCCTATCACCTCTATCTTTTCTGGAGCTCAATAGCTATGTTGTTTACGCTTTTTCCCCAGGTGGCCCTATAATGCAGAGTCTTCTTCATATTTACTACCAGCTCTCTCATCAAAATCTTTCTTTTGTAGACTGAAGGAGGGGAAAAGAGTTGTGGGGTGGGGTGAATAGATTAATATTTTCTGCCAGCTAACATTGAGAGAAAATTTAATAACTTATGAGAGAATTCCACTATATTGGGGAGGTGTTATTTTCCATTTCTCATATGTCCTGAGGTAACATAGTGTGTGTGTTGGAGCACAGGGTTGACTGAAGAAAAGGATCTACTGAAAAGAATGTAAGCTATCTGGTGACAGGCACATTCTCACTTCTTTTTTATTCCCAACACTTGGCATTATGCTTACTACATAGTAAGCCCTTAATAGAGGTTTGTTGACTAAAAATAATGGAAGGTTCTCACAAAAATGTGAAGAAAACAATGAGCAGGATAACAATGGTAACAGTCATCCCTTTCACAGGGAAAAAGTAATAATAATTGCTTGCATTTAGACACACTTACAAAGTACTTTATAAATGCGATTTCACTTTATCTTTACAACAATCCTGAGAGAGAGGTATTATTATTATCCCCATTTTACAGATGAAGAAATTGAGGAAGGCAGAGAGGTTAAGGTCCAGGGTCATATAAATAGTAAAGGATGAGGCCAGATTTTAATGCAGGCCTTTCTGATTACAGTCCAGTGCTCTATCCACTACATGAACAAAGTGCCTCAGCAAAGCTTCCATAAAAGTAATGTGATGATAACAGCTAACTTACTTTTTTGAGATATGCTCAAAAAACTATAGCTTAAATAGCAAATGAGGAACTCATGAATTAGCAAGCTAAGCAATGAAGAAATGAATAGATAAATAAAAAAGCATTTAAGTGCTTTGTGTTGTTCAGCTGTGTCCAACTCTACATGACCCCATTTAGGGTTTTCTTGACAAAGATAATGGAGTCTTTTGGTGTTTTCTTCTCCAGCTCATTTTAGAGATGAGGAACTGAGGCTCAGAGTTGCAGAGCTGGTAAGTGTCTGAAGTCAGATTTGAACTCAGGTCCTTCTGACTATGGGGCAGGGAGCACTATCTGCTATACCATTTATCTGTCCCCTATTGAGTAATTACTGAATGCAAAAGCACTGTTCTAAGTGCTGGAGATACAAAGAGAAAAGAAGACAGATTCCGTTTTTAAGAAGATCACATTCTTTTTTAAATGAAATTAAATTATTGCCAATTAACAAAAAAAATGTATTTTTCTTCCTGCCACTCCCCCTTCTGCCTAACCCATGTCAAGGGGAAAGAGAAGGGGACCTTGTAACAAATACATATGGTCAAGTGAAACAAGTTGCCCCATTGGGCAGGTACAAAATATATATCTTCCACTCTGCTTTGAGTCCATCCTCTCTGTCCATAGGTGGGTAGTACGCCTTATAACTGACCTTGTGGAATCACGGTTGATCATTGTGTTATTTAGAATTCTTAAGTCTTTCAATTTTTTTTGTCTTTACAATGTTGTTATCATATAAAGTATTCCCCTAGTTTTGTTTATTCCCCATTCCACATAAGCCTTTCCATGTTTCTTTGAAATCTTCCTCATCACTTCTTACACTACAATAGTATCACATTACATTCTTATGCCATAATTTGCTCAGGCACTCTTCAGTTGTTGGTCACCCTCTTAGTTCTTTGCCATCACTAAAAGCTATTATAATTTTGTACATGGGGGAAGGAACTGACATTCTAAAGGGGATGACAATATATATAGGCAATTTCAGAGCAGGATTCTGTTAGCTAACTAATGTGATGATGTTTCCACAGTACATAATCCTACCAAATTCTATAATGCCTCAATTAAAGTCTCCATAAAAAAGAATCTTTAATTATACAAATAAAACATGAGATCATGCCAGCGATAGGCACATGGAAAAGATGTATACCTGAAATAAATGCTTTGTCAACACAGGGGATAGTTTTACATTTATGATGAAATGTTCTGTTTTGTTTTCTGGTGCCCTTAATTCATATTGAGTAGGTGACTCAGCTGTAATGTGTTATGTTAACTTTGCTCACATTTATTTGTCTACTTTCAGTATTATTTTTCTATTTTTGGTCAGAATTTTATTTTAACATTTTATGGTTGCCTTTCATTTTTTTACCAATCATTTTGTCTTAACCTACCCAATCACCTCAATGAACCCTTTCTTGTCAGAAAGAAAAATATTTTTTAGGGCAAAGCCAACTGACACAGCAACCACATCTGTCAACGCATATCAATTTTCACATCCCTAGTCTCCACATCTTTACTGGGAAGAGAAAGGTTTGTTTCCCTGTCTTCTGTAAGAAACAAATTAATAAACCAAATTATTCATTATTATTCACCAGAGTTCATATGTTGTGCTACATAATGGCAAAATAGTAATTGAGTCAATTAAGAGATTTCCTCACTTGCCATCTATATGTATTTTCTTTATTATCACCTACCTTTGTTTGTAATTTTTTTCATTGTTTCTTGTCAACTAGTAGGCCAGATAAAAGACAGCAGTCACAATTTTCAATGACAGTGCAGTACAGTGGACAGAAAACTGGCTTCTGGGACAGGAAGACCTTAATGCTGGGTAAACCTCTGCCACACACTAGTTTGGTGACCCTGGTCAAATAAAAAACCCTGGTCTCTTATTACCCCCAGGCAAGTCTCTAAGACTATAGGTTGAAGAACAGGTGCTTATCTACATTGGTAAAGGGAATTTTTTTCTACTGGGAATTCTCTATACTAATGAACCCCTTACCCCCACAAATAAGGTACAAAATCTGAGAACATGAAAGATCCTGAGAGCATATCTAGTGCAACCCACACCTGTTCAAAAATTCATTACATTATAGTGAAAAGTACCCATTATAAAACATTCTAGTAAGGAGGAACCCCTACTTTCAAAGACAGTGCATTCCACTTAGTGTTATTTTCAATTTCTTGGAAGTTTTACTAATATCATACTAATAATGACAGCAAAGCTAGCATTTATATCACACTTTAAGCTTCACAAAGCACTTTATAAATATTATCTAATTTTATCCCCACAACACCCTGGCAGGAATTATTATTATTCCATTGTTACAGATGAGAAAACTAAGGCAGAAAACAGTTCAGTGACTTGCCCAATGTCAAATAGATAGTAAGTGTCTGAGAAAGGATTCGAACTAAAGTATTCCAGTTTCCAAGACGTGTGGCTTCATCTATTCTAGCACCAAGCTGCCTCTTAAAACCTAAATTTAAATTCTTTTCTCTTTCCTTCATTTTTCCTAGTTCTATGTTCTGTGGAATGCAGTCAAAATATCTTTTCTCTTACACATTATAAACATTTTGATACTTAAAAATAGAAATCACAGATCATTCCCATTTTTTCTTCTTTTTCAAGCTAAACATTTCCATTTCTTTCAACCATTCTTTATAGAGCAAGATCTCAAGGCCCTTAACCTTCATATTAGCCCTTTTTTGGATATTATAGTTTACCAATTTCTTGACTAAAATGTATCCTTAAGAACTAAATACCATTTTCCAAATGTCAATATGATGTGATATTTCCAGATATAATCCAGAAGATTGGAGGAGAACAATGGATAAGAACTTTCTTGCTCTAAGCTATGCCTCTCAATGGCTCCTAAGTCTGAACCTGCTTTTTTTTGTGTGTTTGCTTTGAAATCACACTGTTGCCCCATATGGAGTTTGCAGTCTTTTAAATGGCCCAAGTTATCTGTAGTTGAAATGCTGTTTAGCTACAGCTCTCACCTTGAACTTGTATAAGACATTGTATTTGATTTTATCATAACAGATTCAACCCAATGTTCTAAGCTTTCAATATTCTTATACTTTCTAACTCTAAAATCTAATATGTTGGTCATCCCTCCCAAATTTGCATTATCTGTACAGTTGATGAGCATCATATCTATGCCTTATTCCATGATGTTGATAAAAATGTTAGACAGTGTAAGGTCACGTATATACATCCATGGCTATGCTAAACTCACATGTAGAGGTTGAAAATGAACCATTAATAACATCAAGATAATCTGTCCCCAACCTATCTACATGTGCTGTCATCTAGCTCACACAGGTCATCTTTTAAACAAAATAAAAAAAAATGAAAGTCTATCTGTGGTATTTCTATGATCCAACAGTCTAGTAAAAAGAAAACAATGTTAAACTGGGATGATATGTTCTTGATGTAGCTATACTTTGTGTGTGTGTGTGTGTGTGTGTGATCATGGAATCCTTTTTTAATAGTTTTCTAACTTTCCTTCTAGTACTACATTTGAGAACTTTTCTAGGAATTGAGATCAAATTCACCGGATAATAATTTATAGATTCCACTTTCTACCCTTTTTTTGAAAATATGGACAAAGTTTGTTCTATTCTTAGTCCTGGGGCACATCATGGTCTTCATATTCTTTCAAATACCCCTAACAGATACTCAGGAATTACATATTTATAATAATACTTCACACTTTGTAGTACATTAAGGTTCACAAAACATTTTACACAGATTATCTCATTTGATGCTCATAATAACCTTAGAAGTATTATAATCACCCAATTTTCATATTAGGAAAATGAGGCTTAGATGTCAAGTGATTTGTGCAGAGTGATACAATTCAAAAGGATATGAGGCAAAAAGGCAAAGCCAGGTCTTCTATACTCAAAATCTAGCATTTGCTCCAATATATTATACTGTTTCACATCACACAATTCCTTTAGAATCCTGGAATATAGTTTATGTTTGTTGAACATAACTGACCAAGAGAAAGTAAGTGATCTTGTAATATTTTCCTACTTATCCTGTGTTCCTACTCCTTTCAGCCATTTTTAATTTCCCTTTTCCAATGCAAAAATTATTCTTGTTGACAGAGAAAATAGAAACAAAATGAAGTTGACCCTTTTTATCGTTTTTCATCATCTCATCTACCCCAATCACTGGTCCTATCTATTCTTTAATCTGCCACTTCTTCCCGTAAAGCTTTAAAAAAAAAACAACTTTTTTTTTTTGGAGAGGAGGGAAGAAAGGGAGGTTCATTGCACTCCTTGCCAATCTCCATTCATCCTGGGCTGCAATGTGCTTAGCACTATAATTAAAAGAACATTTCATGCTTTTATATTCATTGTCCACTACTTGTCCCTCTTTACAACAACTTCTCCACATCTTTACAAGATCTAAGCTGTTCAATGAGTTTTCTGTGTATGAATTTTTTCACAACTACAAATTTTCTTTTTCATAGAGTTCATTTATTTTTGCACCTTCAGAATTTCATTCCTGAGAACTTTTCAACTCTTCTAGACTTATGATACTCCTTGTAGAATTTCAATGCTTGGAAATGTATCTCTGAACCTTTTAAAATCTTCTAAAAAATCTAAGGTGCAGGACTTTCCCTATGATTCTATCACAAATACTGAAAAGAATCTTAATTTGTGTGCGTATGTGTTATGGAAGGCTTTGGCAATCTAGTGAAACCTGTGGACCCATTCTCAGAATGTTTTTTTTAAATAACTGAAGGAAATGCTAACAATTTTAAGTAGAGGTTAGTAAAAAGGAAGATACAATTTTTCCCATCACAGCCCATGAAACTCCTAACATCTATGCCCAAATCGCTTAGAGATCTGTGTAGATCCCAGGCTATGACCCATTATTCTAAGATTTCATATTTGCTTTCCTATAAGGTTCTTGTTATTTCTTCTTCAGAAATTTGTCCCTTTTGGATGCTGAGAATCTGTACAGAATGATAGCGCGCCCCCCCCCATGGCTTCCTTCACCTTTTGAAGGATAAAATTGTCATTAAGGCAAGCCAAGAAATTATTAACTGCTCTATTTGTATCAGAGAGCTTCACCAGTCATCCAAATAATCAGAGCACCTGATCACTACTATATAATGCCTGTATCAATCTATTTTGTCCTAACAACTCTCAAAAAAAAAACTGGATGGGGAAAAGTTTGAAGCTACTGGCTTATGTGTACATTTCAAAATTCATGTATGAAGAACTGTCTATCACTATATCAAACAGGTAGCTAAGATTTGAATGTAAATAGTATAAGAAGTTTTAAGTTAGAACTTCCACTAGGTTGGTTTGACTGGTTAGTCCTCTGAAGCAGGCATTGGAGAGGGAAAAGCATTCATGGAATTAATACCCCTTTCTTCCTTTCTTTTCTTTTGCTCCTCTTCCTGTTCTTCTCATGCTAGTTTAAGAGGAATGTATTATTTTTTCTGTCATTACTAATAAATTTGTTCTTTGATGAAAACAAATTTCAGCTTTGGTTGAAATCAGTCATATTTTCTTCTCATTGTTGAATATGCAATAACCTATATGCCACATTGAAATTAAAGAAAAGGAATCTGGCATGGCCTGGTCACTCTGGAGTTTGAGTATTATCCTTTGAGAAATGAAGCTCTCAAACATTTCAAAGAAGGTTCAGAAAATATCAAAGTTGAGGCCAGGCACAGATTTCCATGTGCATAGAGTTAATGATAATGACATTCTCATTAGCATAGGATAAGCCTTCACTCTAAACGTGTTTAGGCTTTCTTAAACTACCAAAGTTCTGATCCCAGGAATTCTATAATATATAGGTAGAGTGGTTCCTACAGAATTAAATGAAGCATTACAAGTGAGGTAACCTTTGGAACTAAAGTCCCCTGACCTATTAAATTTTCAACCAGGCTGCACAATTTGTTAAAAGTAGTAGTTACTTATCATACCAGTACTACAATTCCCATGTTCCTTCTTGGCAATACCCAAAATGTCTGAGTAGGGTAAGAAATTTCAGGAGGTTTTGAAAGAGATGTTGTACCAGGAAACACATCCTTGTGATGGATACACCAAGCAGAGAATAGCAGAACAAAGAATATGTGAAGATAATCACACAAGTTGAGTGAGCGATATCATCCACTGGAAATTGTTTATGCTAATGAAATGCAAGCAGCAGAATATATTAAAGTGAATATATTTATATAGCAGTTACTTATAGCTACAAAATCACATAGTAGACTTTAGCTAGGACTAAGTGACTGAAAAGTTCAAAAGGAAACTATTAGGCTGCTATAATTGTTGACATGAGAAAGAGATCTTTGCTGTCAGACAGATAGTGTATAAGGGAACAATCAATGTTTTTGGCAGCAGAAAATCTGGATTTGACCCAAATTTACCAGTTATTGTGAGAATTTAGTTGAGTGACCTCGGGCAACTCATACAATGTCCCAATTTCAATTTTCTTTTTGGTAAAATACAGACTATCACTGATGGATGGATCTACCCCTCAAGGTTGTAAGGACCAAATAATATAATATGGAAATCATTTTGTAAGCCATAATATCATTGTTCAGCTGCTACTGATATAATTTTTGCTATTCATTACGGTTTTATTATTGTTTATTTTTGTCTCTAACAATATTTCAAATGATGGAAAGGTTCTTTCTTGGTATAGTGTGATCTGCAAGATTGTAAATCAAGAGCACCAGGCTACGTATGCATTACGGGAGTATCCCAGGGTTCTTAAGTGGGGAATAGAGTCGAGAGGCATGAGACACTCTCCCTTTCTGCCCTTCACACAGAGAGATCAAGGTTTTCATATCATAGGAACTGTGACATAAAATTAATGGTCAAACAAATTAGGGATTTTTTAAAAATATCTATTTTCTGCTATATGTAAAACTTGTTTCTTCCTTCATTTTCAGAACTGTATTTTCTTCTTTGAAAATATGTATGTGTGTATATATATATGTATATATATATATATATATATACATATGAATATGTACATATACTCATATTTGTGTATGTTTTTATATATATTTGTATATATACATCCATATATTTTATATAATAGATTTATATAAACACATACATATTTATGTATAACTATATACACACATACACATATACTACAAGTACCTAAATCTCTAGATTGGGTTCCCCCATGACCATTAGAAAATACATACAGGAAATTAAAACATTAATTAAGGCTCCTATAAAAATGTTTTATAATACAACAAGAATTACTAATGCTATCATTTTATTTTTTTTTAACGTAGGATACTTTGCATGACAACTTCATATAAGACACTTTTTATGCAAATGCTCCTGGCAACATTCACTACTCTAGAGTTGATCTGACTTGTGTTAGAACAATTAGTTTTATTTGGAGTTCATTAGTTTAGCATTGCTGACAGAATAATTTTTTTTTCTCAAAACACATTTGGAAATCCTGCAGTAATTTCTAACATGGTGGCTGCACTTAATGATGCTATGCATGCCCAGGAATGAACAACAAAAATGCCTTTTGGAAATTAAAGGAATATTGAGAAGGAAGATTTGTCATAGTGAAAGGGAACGGGTGAAATCTAGACAGATTCATGATTCTGCATATTTCAATTTTCACATAGATGCCATGGCAACCAGGCATATTTTCTGGGAGATTTATAAGTTATTAATGACAGTTGCCCTCTACTTTTTGAATTTAGGTTGGTGTCTGAGATTTTAGGTGTTCATTATTTGTAAGGGTACATCTTACACCCTATCAGATGGGTATTACTATCATTAAATTTTGTGATTAGATTAGAATACTATTACAATTGATTTATGACTATGTTATACAAATGTACAAATCATGTTATACAGCTGTATAAGCGTAGAAATAATGCAATCAAAATGGTACTAGAATATTATATTCCCCTTCTTCTGTTCTGTCAGTCATATTAAGTAGCCTCTTCCATACATACTATACTTGCTGAAACAGAATGTTTTCTGATTAAAGAAACCTTATTTATCAGCAGTCTAATTCTTCCCTATTTAGCTATTACATCTGCTAAAAATATGAATAATAAATCAGAGATCCTGTGATATCTCCTCAAGCTGATGTACTAAAATCCTCCAGACTGCACATTCCTTCATACTCTTTTTTTAAAGTAAATTTGATTTGATACCTATTAAGTGTATTTTCTTCACTCAAACTCCAATTAAGTCTCCATCAAAAACAGGTAAATGACACAGTAGATAGAACGTTGGTCCTAGAACCAAGAAAACCTGAGTTCAAACCGAGCCTTAGACATTGACTAGCTGTGTGAATGTAGGCAGGTCCCTTAACCTCTATCTTACTAAGTTTCTTCAATTAAGTTTTCTGTAAAATGGGGATAATAATAGTACCTACCTCACAGGGTTGTTGACAGGATCAAATGAAATAATATTTGTAAAGTACTAAGCACTAAGAATTTAGTAGAACTTTGCACAGTAAGTAGGTGCTTAATAAATGATTGTTCCTTCCCTTTCCTTCCCTATCAATTTTCATAATATAAAATAAAACCTCAGACTTCTCTTAATGTGCAATCTTCTTACTTTTAGTGATTTGGAAGATATTTTCACATGGTTATTTATAATTTGTAATTTTTTGGGGAAAACTATTTATATCTTTTTTTTTGCATGTTTGTTTGTTGGCGAGGCAATTGGGGTTAAGTGACTTGCCCAGGGTAAAACAGCTAGTGTCAAGTGTCTGGTCTGAGATCATGTTTGAACTCAGGTCCTCTTGACTCCAGGGCCGGTGCTCTCTCCACTACACCACCTAGCTGCCACTATTCTTATCTTTTAGCAAGGGTTGGTTTAAGGCCATATATTTGTTTCAGCCCCCTAGGTATCTTGTATATTAACCTCTTACCACTGATGTTACATGAAAATATTTTCCCTACTCAAGACATTATTATTTTATCTTTATTGATATTTAGTGACAGTGATATTGGATTGCTTTTTACTGAGATTTTATTTTTTATTTATTACTATTATAATTTGTTGGGTTAAAAATTATCCCTTTATCTCTTTCCAACAGTTCTTCCAATTGATTCCAATGTTCTGGTATTCCAGAAATCTTTTCTACCATAACCTGTACTTCTTCATTTATAATTCCAATATCTCTCACTTGAGGTTATTCTTTTCTGTTCTCACTGCTGTCATCCTATGACATTATTAAGATTTTTATAAGCAATATCCTAGTCAATAAGAATAAACAAGGAATGGAGACACGGTTAAGAGAGGATAGTATAATGTTAACAGACAACAGAGAAGGGGTGGAGCAAAGATGGCAGAGTAAAGGCAGGGAGTCACCTAAGCTCTCCCCCAAACCCCTCCAAATAACTTTTAAAATAACACTAAACAAATTCTAGATCAGGAAAACCCACAAAAAGCAGAGCAAAACAAATCCCCAGCCAAAGACAACTTGGAAGGTTGGCAGGAAAGTTCTGTTGCACCAAGGTGAAAAAGGAGTGTAGTCCAGTTCAGGCCACGCCAGCAAAGACCTGGTCCCAGAAAACCTGGAGCAGCCCCCGGACAACTGAATCACTGGCAGCAGTAGTAGTTTCCAGACTTCTCAGCCTACAGACACCAATGACAACTTAGAAGGTCAGCAGGAAAGTTCTGTTGCACCTAGGTGGGAATGGAGTGGAGTTCGGGTCAGACTGCATCAGTATAGGCTACACCAGCATAGCCCTGGCCACAGCAAACCAGGAGAAGGCTTTGGGAGTGACTGAATCAGCAGCAGCAGGGGCTGCTTTTGGAAATCTCAGCCCACAGAAAATAAGGGGGTTGAACGACTGGTCAGAAAGAGATTACAAGGATCTTTTTGCTAGCACTGGGGCATACTTGGATCTGGGTCACAGTCTTTGGTGGCAGTCCCAGGGCGAAGAGGAACACTAGCATAATGGAGCTTGCAGCAACAGTGAAGGGGGTGGAACTCTCCTCACAGTTCTAGGATAGAAAACAGTGCTTATGGTCATTCACAGACCAGAGCACAGGCCAGGAGAGTAGTAAACACCTCTGCTTACATCATACCCCCTTGGAAGAACTGAAAACTTACAGGTCCCTAGAAGCATCTCTGAAAGCAGCTGCACAAAACCTCTGAAGCTTGGGACAGTGAGCCTTCCACCTTAGAAGCAGAGCCCTACCATGACAAACAGTTAAAAGTCAAATAATAAGCTAGGAAAATGAGCAAACAATGGGGGGGGGAACTCTGAAAACAGAAAGTTAGGAAGAAGAAGAAAAAAGAAAGTTAGAAAGAAAACAGAAAGAAAGGTACATCAAAACACACACGCAGAAGAAGACAACAAAGTCAAAGTTCCTACATCTAAAGCCTCCAAGAAAAATACAAATTGGTCTCAGGCTATGGAAGAGCTCAAAAAAAAGACTTTGAAAATCAAGTAAGAGAGATAGAAGAAAAATTGGAAAAAGAAATGAGAGTGAGGCAAGAAAATCATGAAAAATGAGACAACAGCTTGATAAAAGAGACACAAAAGATACTGAAGAAAATAAAACAGACTAGGCCAAATGGTAAAAGAGGTCCAAAAAGCTAATGAGGAGAAGAATGTCTTAAAAAAAGGAATTGGACAAATGGGAAAGGAGGTCCAAAAGCTCACTGAAGAAAAAATTAGAATAGAGTAAATGGAAGCTAATGACTTTATGAGAAATCAAGGAACAACAAAATAAAACCAAAAGAATAAAAAAAAAAAATAGAAGACAATGTGAAATATCTCATTCGAAAGACATTTGACCTGAAAAATAGATCTTTGGAGAGAAAATTTAAAAAAAAAAGATATTGGACTACCTAAAAGACATGATCAAAGAAAAAAAAAAGGATCCTAGACATCATCTTCAAGAAATTATCAAGGAAAACTGCCCTGATATTCTAGAATCAGAGGATAAAATAGAAAATGAAAGACTCTACCAATCACCTCCTGAAAGAGATTCCAAAATGAAAACTCCCAGGAATATTATAGCCAAATTCCATAGTCCTCAGATCAAGGAAAAAATATTGTAAGCAATCAGTAAGAAATAATTCAAATATGGCTGAGCCACAGTCAGGATAAAAAAAATATTCAGCAGTTTCTACATTAAAGGATCTGAGAACTTGAAATATGATATTCCAGAGGGTAAAGGAGTTAGGATTAAAATGAAGAATCACATACCCAGCAAAGCTGAACATAATCTGTCAGGGGAAAAAATGAACATTCAACTAGACAAAGGGCTTTCAAGCACTGCTGATGAAAAGACCAGAGTATTAGGGTAGTTAGAAGGAGTGTATCTAGACAGATGGCACAGGTGTGAGTTGAATATGAAAGGATGATATCTAAAAATAAAATTAAGGGTTGAGAGAAGAATATACTGACAGAAAGAAAAAGGGAGACATAGAATGGGGTAAATTATCCCATATAAAAGAGGCAAGAAAAAGCTTTTACAATGGAGGGGAACATGGAGCAAGTCCAAGGTGGGAAGTGAATGAACCTAACTTTCATCAGAACTGGCTCAAAGAAGGAAAAACATACACATGCAATTAATATATAAATCTATCCTACCCTACAGAAAAGTAGTAACAGAAGGGGAAAGGGGTGGTGGTAGAATGGAGGCCAGATTGGGGGAGGGGACAGTCAGAAGCAAAACACTTATGAAGAGGGACAGGGTGAAAGGAGAAGAACAGAATAAATGGAGGGGAAAATAGGATGGAGAGAAATACAGTTCTCGTCTTTTTTACCTTTTGTTCAGATTCATTCTTCACAACATGACAAATGTGGAAATATGTCTAAAAGGATTGTACATGTATAGCCTATATCAGATGGCATGCCATCTTGGGGAGCGGGGAGGGGAGAGAGGTAGAAACAAATTTGGAACTTGAAAGCTTATAAAAGTGAATGTTGAAAACAGTCTTAATGTGTTATTGGGAAAAATAAAATACTATAAAAATAGATGACACAGAGAAAAAAAGAATTACTCAGCTAATATTTTGGCTTCTACTTTCTCTATCAGAAATTACCTTCAGAATGGAAAAGCTAGAATGAATATGCTTAAGGGGATTTTAAAACACAGTAAGAGAGAAAGAGAATACTTATTTCATCTAATTTAAATCAGTTCAAGCTTTCAAATCCAGTCAAATTACATATGAGGGTATTGGCAGAAACTGAATAAAATTATTGGACTCTGAATCAGACTCAGGTTTGAATCACTGCTTTTGCATACAAGTTGGACAACTTAATCTGTCTCCATGTGGCTGTCCATTGACACATCAAACTCAATGTAATAAAAAAAAATTAATCTTATTAAACCCCACCTCTTTCTATTTCCTTTTTTTTTCTAGAATGGAAATATCATTCTCACATTTATACAAGGTGAAAATTACACGGCTGTTTTTGACTTTTCTCTATCCTTTTGTTCTTGTTCAGTCATTTTTCAATCACATTTGACTCTTTGTGATCTCATTTGGGGCTTTCTTAGCAAAGATATCAAAGTTGTTTGCCATTTACTTTCTATCTACCCAAGTCTAGGGTCCACCTGATGCTTGGATTTTGGGTTCCTCAAATCTGAATAACTATGGTTATATCACAATTAACCTTAATTTGAATATTATTGCTTACTAATATTACATCTCCATGGACCTTGCCAAGTAACTGCTCTTTCTCTGCAATCTTGCTTACCTGCTTGTACTTGGAATTCAGCCACTCTTGTCTGAACCCTATATAATGCAAACCTCATAGAGACTAAACAGGGAGCCTCCTTCTAGACTTCTCTTCAACCAAATGACTGAATAAATTTCTTTCTAAAACTATTTCAAATTATTGGATTCATTTTTATAACATACATTTTTGCTGACTCATACTATTACTATTAAACTCAGGATCTAGTTCATTGTTGACCTATAATGCTTGTGTTTATAAATACATGTATGTTATATATAATAGGTAACATTTACATAGCACTATTTTCCAGGCACTGTGCTTAGCGCTTAATTATTATCTCTTTTGATCCTTACCTTACAATAATTTGGTGAGGGAGGCGTTATTGTTATTAGGAAACTAAGGCAGATAGGGTTATATAGCTATTAAGTATCTGAGGCTGGATTTTAACTGAGGAATTCCTGATTCCAGGACTGGCACTCAATCCACAATATTACCTAATGCTTATATATTCACACTTATTTATTCATACATGTATATGAATGGATGGACATATGTGAGTGTATATGTATGTACATGTTCAGACCCACGAAGTAAACAGATTAGTTTGGCAGACTTGGAAAGAAAGGATTAAAAGGGATGGAGTAGAGTTAAGCAAATAAATTAGGGAACTATCACAATAATCAAGAAAGGAGACAATTATAATTAAAACTAGAATAGGAGAGAGACAGACAGACAGAGAGACAGACTGATAAATAGATAATGAAGTGACAAAATGGGCTTTTAATTCAAAAATGGTAATATGATTCTTACATAGCTTCCAGATGAGTAGAATGAGTACTTTTGGGTGCCTATGAACGTCAGAGTGACAATATTATTTACTATGATTCTGGCTAGGAATAGAAACATTTCTATGTGCAGAACATTTACTAAAGTACAGCTAAATATCATTAAGTGAGTTTTTATCTCCCTATGATATAATTCATTTAAAATATTCTGTAGATTGTTGAACAAAGTTATTTCCAGAGTCCCATCTGCCATTGAATAGTACATTATTTTGACCTATCCATAAGAATAACAATTTGAAAAGAAACTCAAAAAGTTAAACACTTAAAAAATATAAAAAATCGAAACAGGGTCATATGTCTCTATACCTCTTAACTTAGTTTTATATCTCTAATAAATGTCACATAATAATCATTCATGAAATCCCTTATGTTTTCATCATATTTAGTGTCAGCACATATATAGACCACTCTCATAAACATTATATTTAAAACATGAAAGTAGACACATGAGTTTGCTAATGTCTTCTAATGTGCTTTATGATCATATTATCTTGAAATAAAATAACTGATACTCTTAAAAAAAAAAAGAGGAGGGTAAAGTTGAATTGGTTCACCCAGGAGTCAAGACAAGGAGAAGAGGAGGTGGCCAGTGCAGGGGAGATTGCCTGGAAGAGAAATAAAGGGTCAAGGGATTGGAGGTCCCGTTGAGGATGAAGAGTAGGATTATATAAGGATTGTGATAATGATGGGAAGCTGTCTTATGAAGACTTTGAACGAGCTGTAAAAAAAGAGACCGGCTTTTATTGGAGGTGTTTGGCCCATGTTTACCAGAAATTGAGAAGTGTCTTGAATTTGAAACTCTGGTATTCAAAGACATAAACAATGAATTTCAACTGTAAACAGCTGAAGCCTGGGCAAACACAAATCAAAATTGTATCCTGACTGCTTTAAACAGTATATTATTAATCATACCAGACATTTATATACATGAGTAGTTTGTTATTTTAAGGCAGAAGCATAATAAATGTGAAAATAAAAAAAAAATTGAGCACATGACCATCAAAATAATACTAGTTAATCATTTATTCATATCTGACAAAAATTTATTAATCTATTAGGTTACTTTGTTTATTAACATATATTATAGTTAACTATGTATGGTACTATGTACACTAAGGTAGATTGACCATGAAAACACATTACTGCCTTATTAATTGGGTTTCAAAGACTGGGTCAGCCTCCTTATAACTAGATATTACTAGAAGAACCACCTCTACCCCCTATGATATAGAGAAGTGAGTTCAGAGGGATTTTTTCCCTCCCCTAGTCCTAAGGTGCAATTGATAGTGAGAGGCAGAAACATCACAGGGTAAGCTGCCTATATATGTCCACGTATCTTGAGAAGAGAGCTCATGGACCTGGAATTCCTGGTCACCTTCTACCTTTGTGTTTCCTTTTCTGAGCAGAGATCAGAATTCCAGAGAATGCATTTCTCTGATCAAGATATGTCTGCAATGAAGACATTGATAGTGTTCCTATAAATGCACTTCGCAGGGTATGGGGAAATTTTCTAGAGTGGATGGTTGCCTACACAACAGTTGGGTACCTGTTACATTTGGGGAAGCAAAAAAAGAAGTAATACTTATGCTTTATTTTGGAGATTTCTCTGTTACAAAGCTCTGGGTTAAGAACTATGAGCCAAAGAGAGAAAATAACCTTCTTTGGTTCAGGTCCATAGGATTTGGTAAATAAAGGTAGGTAAGGAAGCATGTGTGAAATACAGATTATATTTAAACACATTTCTTATTTCTGAGAAAGAGAATGGTGAAAAGGACAGAGACCTGGCCTCTGAGCCAGGGTTTAAGTCCTGCATCTGATACACACAGTCTGTGTCACCCTTGGGAATACATTTAACCTCTTAGTGCTTTTGAAACTCCTTCAGATTATAAATTGCCAAGAAGGGGCTCATGTGAATTGGCCGAGTGAGTGTCCTTACCCAGAAGTTCCAGGATGAATTGAACTACAAGTCCAATCTCCATTCCCTACTAAAATGTGCATACTTAAGGTCAGGGATTTGAACTCAGATCCTCCTGAATCTAGGGCCGGTGCTCTATCCACTGTACCATCTAGCTGCCCCCATTTTTTTTTAACTTTCAAAGATAGTTTCCTATTCTGAGCCCTTGATAGAAGGCTCAAAAATAATGTGAAAGCATTTTAAAACCACAAAAAGGCAAAAAAAATGGAGCTCAACTTTACAAACATTTAAACCTATGTAGGATTACTGAATTTATAGAAGAATATTTTGATGAAAACTTTTTTTCAATAATGTCTAATATACTTGCTACTCATAGTATGGTAAAATTTACTATCAGCTTTTGGAGAGTTTAAAGGAGAACCAACAAATGTTTTCACCATATAATTATATTAGGACTTCTTTTTTTCCCTCTCAAATGATCTTTCTCTCTGAAACTCTTCTTTCAATTCTGATTCTTTCAAGATATAAATACAATGAATACTACTAGATTAGTGAGCAGTAAAGTCCTATGTGGCAAAAGTTATTTACATGCTTTATTTCAGAAATTACTAAATTAACCCAATTATGTCATTTAGGTATTATACTTCTGGGAACAGACGGTTAAAAAAAAGTGGGGCAATCAAACACACCTTTGTGTATTCAATTGGATTAACTGATTTCACCAAAAACTATAGTCAGACCTGCTCTAATAGTTCTTCTGTTCGTTGTATCACAAATAACTAAGTAGCATTAATTAGTATAGACTAATCCTTCTGCACTTTGTTGCATGAGATCCTGTGGTCTTCTATTTTTAGTAACTATTCAGTGAGGAAAAAATAACCTTCTCCCTTCTCTCTTTCTACAATCCCTATATTTATATTTATGACCCCATGTTAACATTTTATTAACGTCCAAATCTATATTAATTCTCATCTAAAAAGAAGCAGTGAATATTGCTTTAGCTCATACTTTAAAAAGCAACATGAGAAATAATGGCTACATTTATTAAGGCAAAGATAATGAGAATACCTTGTATTTATGATAATATTTGAGTCATTTGCCAATACAATACATCTAACTGGTATCTATTATTTATTCAACCAATCTGTGTACTCATCAGGTGTATGTTTATCCTCAGTTTAAAAAATAGGAAAAAAAATTAACAAATGCATAATTAATGGCCAACTTATGAAGTTGACATTTGCTTTGACCATAAAACTAGATTTTTTTGAAAGAGGGAAAATTAATGTTTGATTATATTTAAACATCGGCTCTCCAATAGTTAGGAAAGTAAAATAAATGAAAATTGCTTAAGAAAATATTTGCCAACTTGGTATAATAAAGTGAAACAAGCTTCAAAACAACATTTCACAGACACTGAACTAGTCACATAATTCACTGATAACAAATTTAGCAGTCTCTGAATCCATTCAAGAGAAAGCACTGGTCGTTGTCTCTTTACTCACATACTATAAGCTATTCAGAAAGCAATACAAGCAGCCTAAGGAGATTATTTTTGCCAAGTTTCACAGGTGCCTCCTGCGGAGAATGTCCCTATAGTTCTTCACTCCTCCCTTTCAAAACATGAATCTCTATTCATAAAAGATAAAAATCTCCCGGACAGAGAGACTATTTTTTAAAATCTTTGAAGCCAATCCAATTTAGAGCTTTAACACTTGTACCTCCTCTTAAGCACAGGTGCAGAATGATACAGTGACTATCTTTTACATATTTTTGAATGGGATCATGGCCTCTTCTATTTTAATGCCATGAAGCTTTAAAAGAGTCTCCTTCTTTACAGGTCTCCCTATTTTAAATTCACATAACTGTTAATTGGGGTGTGTATTTTTCTCTATTGAGTAAAAAGGAACACCAGTTAGAGTGTGTTTCATGAAAATTTTGCCAATAAAATATATATATTTATTTCCTTTTTTAAATTGTAGCCATTTTATTTCTTTCTTCAGTTTTAGAAATTAGTTCTCATTCCTTTTTAGGCCTAACTAATAAACTGAAAATAGAAGTTTAAAAAAATACCTACTTATGTTTAGAGATGGAAAGATAACAATCACTTAAGCTAGTCATCTTTAGATGAGGCCTTCTAAGATGTCCTCTGTAGATGAACCCATCCAAATCAATCAGTAGACATTATTAAGAGTCTGCTATGTACCAAATACTCTGCTGGACATGGTGGGGTGCAAAGACAAAAACCAACCAGTCTTTGTCCTCAAGGAATTCCCAACATGAAAAATCAGTTGAACTATGATCATTAACTGATCTGAAAGATGTTTATTTTCTGTTACTTAGCTTATCAAACAATTTTTAGTCTCATCAGTGTGGTTCCTTATAATCTAACTGTCTTTTATGTATGAGGCTTTCCTAGAGAGCCCCTGACCCATGACGATCTTTCCTTCCCCAATCTCCTTAATATTGTCTGTACTAGACATTTTGACACTTGATTGTGTTAAAGTCATCAAGGTGTTCAATTGTGTGTCTTGCTTCCCCTAACCATAAGGTTTTTTTTAATTTTTTTCTTACTAATTTATTTATTTTTAGTTTTCAACATTCACATACACAAGATTTTGAGTTCTAAATTTTTTCCCCATCTCATCCCTCCCTCCACCCCAAGATGGCATACATTCTGAATACCCCTTCCCCAAATCTGTTCCCCCTTCTATCTCTACCCTCCATTCTCTCATCTCCTTCTCTGTCTACTTTTCTGTAGGGCAGGATACATTTCTATACCCTATTGTCTGTATACTTTATTTCCCAGTTGCATGTGAAAACAATTTTTAACATTTGTTTTTTTTAAAATTTGGGTTCCAAATTTTCTGCCTTCCTCCCTTCCCACCCACTCTCATTGAAAAGGTAAGCAACTCAATGCAGGTTATACATGTGTAGTCATGCAAAACACTTCCATAGTAGTCATGTTGTGAAAAACTAACAATATTTCCATTCATCCTATCCCCCCCCATTTATTCTACTCTGTTTTGACCCTGTACCTCCTTAGAAGTGTTTACTTCTGATACTCCCTCCCACAATCTGCCCTCCCATCTATCATCCCGCTGGTCTCTTATCTGCCTATTTTCCTATAGGGTAAGATAGATTTCCATACCCAATTGAGTGTTATTCCCTCCTTAAGCCAAATCCAATGAGAATAAGATTCACTTATTCCCTCTCACCTTCTACCACTTACTCTCCACCTTAAAAGCCTTTTCTTTTCTGTTTTATGTGAGATAATTTATCCCATTCTGCCCCTCCCTTTCTCCTTCTCCCAGTATAATCCTCTCTCACTCCTTAATTTTATTCTCCAGATATCACTCATTCATCTTCAATTCACCCCATGTTCTCTATCTGTCTATCTACACATATATATATATATTATATGTATGTATATATATAATGTATATATATATTATACGTATATATATATATATATATATACATACATATATATACATAATATGTATATTTTTTCCCTTCCAACTACCCTAATACTGACAAAGGTGAAATATCATGTTTCCATGAAGGAATGTAAACAGTTCAACCTTAATCAGTCCTTTATGATTTCTCTTTCCTGTTTACCTCTTCATGTTTCTCTTGAGTCTTGTACTTGAAAGTCAAATTTTCTATTCCATTCTGGTCTTTTCATCAAGAATGCTTTAAAGTCCTCTATTTCACTGAATTTCCATGTTTTCCCCTGAAGGATTATACTCATTTTTGCTGGGTAGATAATTCTTGGTTGTAATCCTATCCCGTTTGACCTTCAGAATATTATATTCCAAGCCCTTTGGTCCCTTAATGTAGAAGCTGCGAAATCTTGTATTATCCTGACTGTGTTTCCACAATACTTGACTTGTTTCTATCTGGCTGCTTGCAATATTTTCTCCTTAACTTGAGAACTTTGGAATTTGGATATAATATTCCTAGAAGTTTTCCTTTGGTTGTCTCTTTCAGGATGTGAAGGGTAGATTCTTTCAATTTCTATCTTCCCCTCTGGTTCTAGAATATCAGGGCAGTTTTTCTTGATAAATTCTTGAAAGATGATGTCTAGTCTCTTCGTTTGATCATGACTTTCAGATCATCCAATAATTTTTCAATTCCCTCTTCTGGATCAATTTTCCATGTCATTTGTTTTTCCAATGAGATATTTCACATTGTTTTCTATTTTTTTCATGCTTTTGGTTTTGTTTCATATTTTTTTGATTTCTCATAAAGTCACTAGCTTCCAATTGCTCTATTCTAATTTTTAAGGAACTATTTTGTTCAGTGAGCTTTTGGACTTCCTTTTCCATTTGGCCAATTCTGCTTTTGAAGCATTCTTCTCCACATTGGCTTTTTGGACCTCTTTTGCCATTTGGGTTTGGCTATTTTTTAAGGTGTTATTTTCTTCAGTATTTTTTGGGTCTCCTTTAGCAAGCTATTGACTTGTTTTTCATGACTTTCTTGCATCACTCTCATTTCTCTTCCCTGTTTTTCTTCTACTTCTCTTACTTGTTTCTCAAACTCCTTTTTGAGCTCTTCCATGGCCTCGGACTGATTCATATTTTTCTTGGAGGCTTTGGATATAGAAGCTTTGACTTTGTTGTCTTCTTCTGGTTATATGTTTTGATCTTCTTTGTCACCAAAGAAAGATTCTATGGTCTGACTCTTTTTGCACCTTTGTTTATTCATGATCCCAGCCAATTACTTGAGTTTTAAACTTTGTTAAAGTATGGGTCTGCTTCCAATGTGCAGAAAGTTCAGTCCTAAACTTTGGGGGTTTTGTGCAGCTGTTTTCAGAGATACTTCTAGGGAACTGTAAATTTTAAGTTCTTCCAAGGTGGTATGATCAAAGGCAAGGTATTTACTCCTTTCCTTGCCTGTGCTCTGGTCTACAAGTGACCACAAGCATGCTTTTCCACCTAGGACTGTGAGGAAGATTTACTAGTCCCAGGGCTGTCACCCAGAAATGCAACCTAGAAGCAAGTACAGGCAAAGCTAGAGAATCCTGCCTCAGTACCAGCAATTCCCCTCTGATCAGCCACTTGATTCCCCCTCAGTCTTGGACCTAGCTCAGGAAGCAGCCACTACCCCAGGGCTATGCCAGCACTGAGGCTGGGACTGAGCTTCTCTCTTTTACCTTGGTGATAGAGTTTTCCCACTGACCCTCCAAAGTTGTCTTTAGCATTTGTGGGTTGAGAAATTTAGAAACCACCGCTGCTGCCCATGAATCAATCCTCAGTTCACTGAGGCCTGCTCTTTGCCTGTGCATGCACCCATACTGAACTTTTTTCCTCTCCTAGCCTAGCACAATAGAGCTTTTCAATGAACCATCCAGGTTGTCTTGGGCTGGAAATTTGTTTCACTATGTCTTTTTGTGGGTTCAGCTGTTCTAGAATATTTTTAGAGCCGTTTTTACAGGTATTTGGAGGAATTTAGGGGAGAACTCAAGTAAGTCACTGCTTTTACTCTGCTCTTTTGGCTCTATCCTTTAACTGTATTTCTTATTTTAAAAGATTATTTACTTTAAGGAAGAAAAGTACATAGAAGAACAGCAAGGTCCATATCCCAAAAAGATCATAAAAAAATGGAAAAGGACCCACACGTACAAAAATATTCATAGCACCTCTTTTTGTGTTGACAAAGAATTAGAAATTGAGGGTATGTCCATCAATTCTGGAATAGCTGAAAAAGTTGTGGCCTGTGAATGTAATGGAATACTATTTTCCTATAAGAAATGAAGAGCAGGCAGATTTCAGAAAAACCTGGAAAGACTTAGATGAACTGATGCTGAGTGAAGTGAACAGAAGAACCAGGAGAACATTGTACACAGAAACAGCCACACTGTGTGATGATCAACTGTGATTAATTTAAAGCAACACAATGATCCAAGACAATTCCAAAAGACTTTTGATAGAAAATGCTATCCACATTCAGAGGGAGGGAGGGAGAAATATTTGGAGCTTAAAATCTTTAAAAAAAATCAATGTTGAAAACTATCTACATGTTATTGGAAAAAACAAAATACTATTAAGTAAGAAAACAAATAAAGAAAAATAGCTCTTCTCACACAATAACAGTAAAATGTCTGCATGTCAGTTGTCTGCTCAGCTGGCATTACAGATTTTACAGAGCTCTCCATATTCAATTGGCCTGTTAACTCTTCAGGGATAGCTGGGTACGATTTGTCTTTGGCCTTGGAATGGAATAAAATTAATTAGTCCTTAAATGATTTTACCTAAATTCTACTTGGGTTTTGCTTCCACAAAATAATCTTGTTAGAGAAGTAGGGTAGCAGTGGATAGAACAATGTCCACTGGAGTGAGGAAGACATTGATTCAAAATTTTTTCTTTCCCTGTGACTTTGGCAAGTTACTTAATCTCTCAGTTCCCTCAGAGAACCTTGTAAGACTTTCTAAGTTAAAGACGTGTTGTTGAAATAAGTCAGTGGAGGACATTTCCATATTAGGAATTCCTTATGCAGATGAAATCATTATACTACTGGTCATCAACCACTTTATTCTCTTCTCCCAGGACAAGGGAAAGAGAAAGGATGGAAGGAAGAAAGGAAGGGAAGGAGGGAGAGAGTGTTGGAGGAAAAGAGGATCAAAATTAGAGTAGGAATATCTATGTCCTCAGGTTGAGAGCTCCCTGTATCTGAATATATTCATAAAGAGTTCAAATGAATACTTGCTGGGACCACTATAGAAGGGACTGTTGTTCAGGTACAGGTTGGATTAAATAATCTTTGAGATCCTTCCCAAGATTGTTTCTACAAAACATTAAAATCATCTGTACGCATTCACTGAAGTTGTTCTTTTCATTATTTCTATCATTCATGGTAAATTATAGTCCCTTTCAGTTGAAAGACTAATGGTAAGTGAAAAGTATAAAGAAATATACATGCAAGGCAATACAGTATATCAATGTTTCTCCTGGGATTACTTCTTTAATGATTTTATTTTCAAGGGTAAATTGAGTCATCTCTCACAGTTAGTAGTTAGTTGTCCTTTCAATCCTTTTGGTAAATGGTATTTGTTTACAGCAGACTACATTTGTGCATGATCACTAAAATTCTTGATCATTTCTAGTAGTTTATGAAGCTATATTTTAGTACAAACCCAGAGCTGAATGTTTTCCATGTATGGCAAATGACTGATGATATTATATCCATCCTCAACCTCTATCATATTGCCATGACCACTGCTATTACATTTTTTACTTGACAGATTCAGCCCCAGGCATACAGAGAAGTCTGAATTAATGTCCACAAAAGACATCTCATCCCCACCACTTAATACCTATGACACTTCATTTGTAATATCAAAAAATAGAAGATGATACTCTGTTCACTTACCACATGTCCCAAAAGGCATTTTTAAAGCTAATTTTTTCCACATACGTGTTTAACAAGATTCTATTTGCAGTTTCAAAGGACATAGTCCAGCCAAACTCAGTTAGTATGACATTTTATCAATAAAAACATATTCAGAAAAAAATTAATTTTACTTCAGAGATTATAATATAAAGAAATCCTTATTGAAATTTATTTGGAAAAGAGAATATGAGAGGAACAAATATGATGACAATTTCTCCAAGTAGAAGGTTAAACTCTATTTCTGTATTTTAGAGAACTATGTTATCTTAAGGAATTGTAAATTAATTTATACCATTAAAATTTCTCCCAATAAGTAGGAGGAAAAAATGCTCACTGGTAATATTCTTTTAAGAATAAGTTTCTGTGGTATGTACTGGGAATCAGGAACAAATCCAATCTTCCTGAATTCACAACTTCTTGCAAATAATAACAATAATAGTAATAATAATAATAATAGTTAGTATTTATATATTATTTTAAGGTTTGCAAAGTATTTTACAGATACTATATTTGTGTCTTCACAAGCATGTGAGGTAGGTGCTACTATTATCTTCATTTTACAGATGAGGAAACTGAGATTAGGTAACTTGACCAAGGCCACATAACTACTAAGTGTCTGAAAGAGGAATTTTAATTCAAGTCTCCTTGATTCCAGGTCTAGCCCTCTGTCCACTCAGCCACCTAACTTACCTGGAATATAAGATGTATTACAGATGGGAAACAAAGTTACTATTCCATTTTTTATACACAGGGTACGATTTGTTACAATCTTCCAATAAGTACAATGCTACTAGTTTTTCAATTTCATATGCCTCCAATTAATTCTATCCATTTTGTGATCTGTAAGTATTCCCGATATTAAAATTATACTATTCATTCTGGGATTTTGTAATTCATCTAAATAAAACATTATCCAAAAAGCATTCTGATTTTTAATAAAACCCACAAAACTGCATCATCAGAAACATTTAAATGATAACATATTTTTGCACTTTAACTTTGTATAAATGATTATTTCCAGTATAATTTGTTTTGACTACTTAAATTGAGTTGAGTTGTGCGTTTGCTTTGTACTTCAATATGTTGATGGAAGTACTTCCTCCAAAGTTGCAAATAGCATGCTTCCTTATATGACTTCTCAATGTGAGCACCCAATGTGCTTTTCTCTAGACTCTTGATACTGCATGGATATCAATGGAGCACATGTGTTGTAACACAGCTAATGTAGAGTGCTTCCAATTTAATCCGACAAAACCTTATTAAATGGCTTCTCTGCATTTAAGAGACTAACCAAGGCACTGCTGATACAAAGACAAACCAAAAAAGAGTTCTAGCCCTCAGGCATCCTCCATTCTACTAGTGTTTTTTTTAAATCTTTTTAAACATTGAATAGGTTTCTCTGTTTAAATTTAATCTCTCTATAGTTTTGAATAAGGAAGATAGAATGGATAAGTTAAACCCACAGATAATTCAGTCAAATCTATTTAGGCTGTTACTTTTAACCTCCTGCCCAAATAAATCTTCTCCTGATCTACTAACAAGTAATAAAATGGATTGATTGGAATTTCACTTCGTTGCCCTTTCACTTACCACATTCACAGAGAAAAGAAGAAAGGCCACAATGACTTTGGCAAGCTGCCAGAGTAATCCTCCCATCAAATGGCTATAGCTAATGTATTTTTTTTATTTTAAAGTTCTTTGTGCTTTTCTTTAAGGTGGAGTTTAATGTAAATTGTGTGTGTCTGTGTGACAGCTTTAGTATAAAACTATGTTTCTAGAAGCAAGGTTTGAAAACTGACTTAAATTGTAAAAATAATTATGCTCTCTTTAATTTATTAATATATTATACATGTCAAAGCACTTCTATATACATACTCTCTTTAATCCTCACTAATAAATTGAGGCCCAAAGTGGTACCTATAGGCCATATATTACCATATATAATACAGCTTCATAGAATTAGAAAGGACCTTAGAGGCCAGATATTCTAACTTTTCCCACCCTGTTTTACATATGAAGAAATGGCCCAGAGATGGAAGACTAAATGAAAGTCACTCATCACTAGTCAAGAGCATTGTCAGTATTTGAATGCAGATCCTCTTACTCCAAATTCAGTGTTTACTTTCCACCGCAACAAGTGTGAAAGAGGCATTATTGGAATCTAGATCTCTTGACTATTGTAAACAGAAATACTTTAGGTACCCACCATTATGTGCAGCTTCTCACGTATAATAATAATAATAATAATAAAGTGCTATTATGCAATACACTGTGTTAAGTGCAGGAAATACACATAGAAAAGATAATCCTTGCTCTCAAGGAGTTCATGTTCTAATAAGTGGTTTCAGCTGCAGGTCTAATGGTAGGGGCCAATGGTCCTTAAGGTTCAGAAGCAAATCAGTGGGTATACAGATTGCTTACTCCTATTTCCCATATTCATATTGGAATTCATAAATAAGTTATGTAACTATTTATACGTCAGTTTTTAAATCCACATTTACACTTGGGGAAGTGACTGAAATAGAGAGGATTGTTAAAATGAAGAAACGGAAATTCATATATTAAATCTCTATTGCCTGTTGCATTTCAACAGCAATGATAACTGACATCCTGAGGACTGATAATCACATAGTAAGTACCAAAGTTGTTACGAGTTTTTCTTATCCTAGCAAACAATAGTGGTTTCTAAAAGCACTGCTACCTCATCAATCACTATGAACATGAGCACGAGATCAGGGAGCACATAACATTGAATAGCATCTTATAAATGGATCAATGTCTGAAATTCTGGGGTAGTAGTGCATTTTTAAAAGTCTTAAGTATGTATGAGCAAATATATAGGGCCTCTGATATACTTCAAGGTTATTTCTGCAACAATGATGGGGATATTTAGACAGCATTTCTGAATAATAAGTATCAATTTTAGCAACATGTAATAGCTAATGCTCCTTGGGAAAAAGGGATTAGCTGTGGAAATCGTACAGTATAAAGATATAAGTACTTGAAGGAGTTTTACTTGCTATATTATATTTTATACATGTTATTCTGCAAAAAAAACCTTAAAAGAAATATGAAGTGACAGAATCTCAGACTTGGAAGGGATCTCAGAAATCATCTAGTTTAGCTTGTCATCTGTTTATGAACCCTTTTAACATTACTTTTTTCTTCCCTGTTATTTTATTTTATTCTCAATTACATGATTAAATAACACTCTTTTAAAAATATATTTTGAGTTCCTCCCCACTCCTTAAGAAAGCAAGAAATTTCACACATACATATGTGGTCACGTAAAACATATTTGCCATTTTTGCCATGTTTCAAAAGAAATCCCCCCCCAAAAAAAAGAAAGCAAAAAATTTTGCTTTGATCTGCACTGAGACTCCATCAGTTTGTTTTTCTTCCTGGAGGTGGATAGTATTTTTTCATCATAAGTCACTTAGATCACTGTATTGCTAAGAACAACTAATTCATTCTCAATTAAGCATCATACAATATTGCTATTACTGTATACAATGTTCTAGTTCTCCTTACTGCATGTTGTATCAGTTCATAAAAATCTTCCTAGGCCTTTCTGAAACTATTCCTTTCACCATTTCTTATATTACAATAATATTACATTACAATCATATACCACAACTTGTTTAGCCATTCCCCAA
This sequence comes from Phascolarctos cinereus, assembly GCF_003287225.1. Lineage (NCBI taxonomy): Eukaryota > Metazoa > Chordata > Mammalia > Diprotodontia > Phascolarctidae > Phascolarctos > Phascolarctos cinereus. The sequence continues at coordinate 395,914,658 of NW_027555958.1, read as the reverse complement.
TTGGTGGACATTTCCTTGATTTCCAATTCTTTGCCACTACAAAACAAGCTGCTATAAATATTTTTGTACATATAGGTCCTTTTCCATTTTCTTTGATGTCTTTAGGATACAGACTTCATATGGTCCTGCTGTGTCAAAAGGTATGCACAGTTTTATAGCCCTTTGTGCATAATTCTAAATTGCTCCCCAAAACGGTTGATCAGTTCACAACTCCATCAACAATGCATTAGTGTCCCAAATTTTTTTTTGCATCCCCTCTAACATTTATCATTTTCCTTTTCTGTCATATGATTTACTGATAGATGCAAAGAAGCCTTTGAAAAAATACAACACTCATACCTATTAGAAACATTAGAAAGAATAGGCATCAATGGAGCCTTTTAAAAAATCATAACTATTATCTATCTAAATCCAACAGCAAGCATTATCTGTAATAGGGATAAATGTGAAGCCTTCCCAATAAGATCCAACATTAAACAAGGGTATCCTTTATCACCACTATTATTCAATATTGTTCAGACAAAATGCCAGGCCTATAGTCAAGAAGACTCTTCTTCCTGAGTTCAAATCTGGCCTCAGACACTTACTAGCTGTGTTACACTGGGCAAGTCACTTAACCCTGTTTGTCTCAGTTTTTTCATCTATAAAATGAGCTGGAGGAGGAAATGGCAAACCACTTTATTGTCTTTGCCAAGAAAACCCCAAATGGAGTCACAAATAATAGGACATGATTAAAAATGATTGAGCAACAACAACTAGAAATGGTAGGTATAACAATAAGGCAAGAAAAAGAAATTGAAGGAATAAAAATAGGCAAGAAACAAAAGAAATCCTCCTTTCTAAAAGCAATAAGGTCTGGCTAACTAACTGATATCAACTCATAATCAATGAGAGAGGTTCACTGGAGAGAGTTTAAAAAAACTATACTATGATCTATGGAGTCTTAGGATTCCCTAAAACTTTGTGGGGAGCAGCAGAAGCTGTCCTCTGAGGACTTGACCTACCAGTTCAAGGTTGGGAAATCAGACGTTGGGAGAGTAGCTTCAGAGCCTCTATGTACTAGATCTAAGTCATGATATTTCATCAATTTAAATGTCAACTCCATTTTGAGAAGACATGCTTCCTAGAGATGAATTTTTATCACAGAGCCCATGTTCCTCAAATTTTGTTTTTTGTAGTGCTCCTCAAATTCTATAGCTTTTTGTGATGAAGCACTGAATGGGAATTCTGTTAAATATAGCAACGAAAGAAGTTTACCAGAAATACAACCTCTTTAAAAAAAATAGGAAATAATTATTAAACATCAAAATTTATATTGATCAGAGTAAGAACATGAATAACATTATGTGAAGAAAAATTTAAAGAAGAATAACTTTGTAGGCCTTTGAAGATGTCTACAACTTATATTTAAATATTTATTGTTATTCAATTATGAGAGGATTTATCCTTTGATTTCACACCTAGAGCCTTAGAGTGTATTCACAGCCCTGTGAAAGTCTTTGTCATTTCCTTCCACTGGTTATTGACTAAATTTAACTTATATAGAACATAACATGAAACTGGAATTTGAGCTTTTCATAATTCTAACTACTACCCTTAGATTCTCATCCACATGCAGTTTCCAGATATTCTCTTAGTAGCTCCTAGAAAAATGCTAAACTAACTTGTGTGTGTGGTGGCTCTGAATTGATTGCTATTAATAACTAACATGATTATCATTTACCCAGCATAAACCCTACACCAGAGTTTGTGATAATATTCCGCTAAAAAAAAGATCAATCATATTTCTGCCTCCTGTTCTTAGCAACTTCAGTATGATTTCTTGCACCTCTTCTTCTAATGAATGCCCAATTAGCATTGTGTAGCACTATCCTATTTCAGGTTCTGATTTAAATCAACCAGTAAGTTTTAGCTTCTCCCTTTCTTAAATGTCGTATATGCTAGATCTGCTGGTTCATAAAATTCAATCACCTTTTTTTGGTAAGCAACATAAAAATAATTGAACACAGTAAATAGTTGTCAAATATACAAAAATTTAGTTTCTTCACAAAATGATTCATATTACCTGCGAGGGCAAAAGTTTAATGTTCACCAATGACCAATTGTTTGACAATCAATCAAATTAAATACGCAATCTGAATAAGTCGATACAATCATTAAAAACATATTTCACTATTTTTATGAATGTATTTTAGTCACAGTGACAAAGCCATTTATATTCTGATAGTTCCAAATTATATTGTGTTATTATCCAAAGATATAGTAATAGTTCACTAAAATTTAGCTACTTTGGAAGTCAATTGCTCCACATAAAGAGTATAGAATGCAGTAGATATTTTATTTACACACATGTTCTTTGCATACATGTAAGTGCTTTACTAGTGTTCCTTTCAATTTTTAAAATAATTGAGTAATAGTATTGATAGGATATATTTCCCATCACTAGGTAAAATTAAATTTTGTTATTTTCTTATTGCTTTAGTTTTTACTTTATATCTTGCTTTCATCCTAGTCTAGATTAAGTCTACTGCAATTCAATAAAAGGTATTACTTCAGACTTGGTCCTTTTGTTCCTTTGAGAAACCTACATGAAGACTGCCTGCTGAGTTTAATAGAACAACTACAACAAACTGACCTTCATTTTCTCTCCTGTTCTTTTGTCACATCAATGTTCTTTTGTACAGTTCTATTTGCTGCTGGCTGAAGGGCACCTGAATTGTGAGAGATAGAGAATTTTGATTTCTATTGGCTTGATTCTTGAAATTTGTTCATTCACTTTTAACTTCTACTGGCTCTACTCAAATGCCAGGGGTCAAAGACCTTGCTATTTCTAGGAGTTTAAAGTAACCTTATTGCAAATGTTTGGTTTTACATCGCTGGTCAATAAATCAGTTTGTTTTTAGATGGTATATATTAATATTTAATAAGAGAAAATAATTTTCTAAAGTGTATATCTTTATATAAACATATGCAAACATATATAAGCATATATATATAGATATAGATAGATATATAGATATATATATATATCTGTCTAAAGATCCATCCATCCCTCTATAATCTATAATTTGTTATCTATCTATCCATTTATTTGTCTATCTCTAGTTCTGTGTATTTTTGTTTATAAAATAAAGAGGTTAAGCTAGATAGTATTTAAAGTCTCTTCCATCTGTAGCATTCTATATTTCATTTATATGTGTATATATATACATATGTATATTTAGAAAAGTATTAAAAGTAAAAAAGAAGAGCTGAAATTTTATCCTAGAGGCAATAGAGTAAAGTGAAATAAGCCAAAAGGCTATGTGGGCACCAAGGAGAAAACTTATATACATAAAGGCCCTTTTTTGCTAGCTACCTTCTTGAGCAGAGGATTGGAATGGTTAAAGCTGTGCTCAAAGGAAATGATTTTGGCAGTTCTGAAGAGGATGGATTGAAGTGAAAGATGACTTAAGATAGGAAGACCACTTAGGTGTTCATTGCAATACATTAAGTGAGGCGTTAAAAGGTCAAGAATGAAAGTTGGTGTATGAGTTGGGAGAAGGGTTCAGAAGTGAGAGGGAGAAATAGCAAGATTGGGCAATTGATTAGGTATATGAGCTGAGGGAGAATGAAGATTGAAGAAACACCTGCGTAACAAACCTGAAAAACCAGGTTATTGATTAATTACTTCTTGTTGAATTAACTGAAAAAAAATTTTATTTGTTTTATTTTCAACATTAATAATAATAGTAATATTAAACTCTTCAATAGAATCCTGGCAGCTTCCTGGAAAAACAGCCTAATGTCAGAGGCTTAATTTATAAATATTTCTAATATTTCCCTCTTTATTTTTTTAAATATTATTCAAACAACTTTCAAATTTGTCTCATAAATTGTAAGAAGAAAAATCATTCTAAAAAGATTATACAGACGTGTAGTTGTTTTCTTTTACCACTTTAGAGTTTCTAGCTAATAGTAGAAGAGTCATCCAGGATGTTTTAATCTAAAATGAGGGGGGAAAAGTCTTCAATAAAGAAATGGAAAGGAAATTAATATCCTGTCTTTTCCTACAGTTTTATATAAAGTTGTATTCAGAAAATGTAGCACATATTTCAAACTAAAATCATTTATTAATTGTATTACACATTCGGTAATATTAAAACATTTGGAAAGGACACAGTAATATTTTATTGATCCCACATTGATCATTCCAGGGATATAAGGCCTTCATGTATAGAATTCCTTTTAAGAGGGATAAAAGTTGGAGCCAGGAATGTTCTAGACACAGTCCTGAGACAACAGAAGAGGGAACCTGTTCATTCTATAAGATATGTGACTCTAAGTCACTCAGAAGCAATGTGTGTGATTCCGGGCAAAGTACAGGGACAATGAAAAAATTAAATTTAATAGTTTAACATCTAATAAGGACTTGTAAGTTGATAAAGAGGTTTGCTAGGTTCTAAAGACACAAAGAAGAAAAAAAAATGACACAATCCCTGATCTCAGTGATGTTATTAGGGGACCGCATTCACATGCATCTAAATACACACATATGCACATTCACAGCACAACCACATACATGTTTAATTGTATTGATGTACAACTATATTTAGTATATTTTGTATGCACAGCTATATTATAGATATATCATACATATGCACAACGATACCACAAGTTAGCTGAAGTCACCTACATTGCTACCTACTACAAGAAGCCTTTTCTGTTTCTCCAAATTGTTAGAGCCCCTCAAATGACTATACATTTATTTTCTATTAAGTAAATGTATTTACATGTTTTGCCATACTAGTAGAATATAAACTCCTTGTGAATAGAATAAATTTTCTGTTCCTATAACTAGCATCATATCTTGTGCATAGTATGAGTTTAGTACTAGATGAATAGAATTGAATTGGAATGTATGATAGAGCCTTGAAAAATGAGCTAAAGGTTTTTTTTTTATTTTTTCTCTTAAAGACTAGGAGGGGCAGTGAAAAAAAGAAAAGGATGACAAGGTAGTTAGCAAAAAGGGCCCTTATGTATATAAGTTTTCTCCTTGGTGCCCACATAGCCTTTTGGCTTATTTCACTTTACTCTTTTTTTTTTTTTGCTTTTAGGCAATTGGGGTTAAGTGACTTGCCCAGGGTCACACAGCTAGTAAGTGTCAAATGTTTGGTCTGAGGCTGGATTTGAATTCAGGTCCTCCTGACTTCAGGACAGGTGCTGTATCCACTGTGCCACCTAGCTGCCCCTATTTCACTTTACTCTTGACCCTCATACTTTTTGCCTAGCTAAATAAGTCTACTGGCGACCCCATGCACATAGAATGTCATCTCTTATCTAATTTGCAAATGTGGCCCCCCATATGTGGAATGAATTCATTATTCACTTTGTGCCCCACAGAATCTCCAACTTCCTCCAGATCACAGCACAGGAATCACCGCCTAACATCTGATCTCACTAGTTATTAGCACTCTCCACCTAGTTAAATAATTATTTTAGTCTACATTTTATATTTATTTGATTGAACATAGCTCCAAATCTATACTACTATTACTACTCCTCCTACTCCTACTGCTATTCCTAATAATAATAATTACCATTTATATAGTGTATTAAGGTTTACAACACACAAATATGATCTTATTTTATTTTATCCTCTAGTAGAACAGAAGCTCCTTGAGGGCAGGGGCTACTTCCTTTAGGGTTTTTTTTTTATCTCCAGTGCCTAAATAAGTGTCTGACAGAATGTTATTTAATACGTTTTTATTGAATGGAACTGATTTAGTGGGTGTTTCTCTTTTTAAAGAGTATTGAAGACATATACACATGCACATGTGCATGCATACACGTGTGTGTGTGTGTGTGTGTGTGTTGTGTGGTGTTTCATTCATGTCCATCTCTCCATGACCCCATTTGAGATTTTCTTGGCAAAGATATTGGAGTGGTTTGCCATTTCCTTCTTCAGCCTATTTTACAGAAACTGAGGTAAACAAAGTTAAGTAACTTGCCTAGGCTCACACAGCTATTAAATTGTCTGATGCCAAATTTGAACTCAGGAAAGATGAGTTTGACTCCAGGTCTGGCACTCTATCTATTGTGCCAGGTAGCTCCCCTAAGAAGCTAAGCTAAAGCTGAGCTAAAACATATAGTACAATGTACAGTATAAAACATAAAGTACAATACTTTCTTTCCCTTGGAGATGGAGATTCTTTTTTTTGTTCTACTTGTTGTCCCATTCAGTCACTCAACCTTTCCATCTGATATCACTGTTGTGACCATGCAATGCAAGGTGGAAACAGCCAATATTTCTATTGCTTTATTAGAAATGTTGCATCTGGAAAAGGAACTGCCATTGTGATCTCAGTGAAAAGTTGTTTTTTTTTTCTAAAAGATGCTTCAATACCCCATGGCTTCTCAAGAGACTAGTGTCTCTTGTTCACTGTTTCTGTTCTGAATATAAGCTAATACCCTTAAGGTCTTGGATGTTTTGAGAATGATGCTCCATAGACTTTACAACTGATTAGATATAATCTGTATTTGTCTCTCTACTCTCATTAAAACATATACAATGTAATGCCTTTTGTGGACTTCTTTGTTCTAGCAGTCTCAAACAGTTTGATGCTAACTTCACTTAATGTTTTGTTTTATGGATAAAGCTATTTATAAATGCATCAGTTTAACTGGTTTGATTGATACTATGCCTATATGATGTCAAAAGAAATGAGACATGAAAAATTAAAATAGATTATACCATTTTTAAAAAGAGATATTCAGATACATTATGGCAGAGTGGACAGTGTTAGAGTGCAAGTAAGGAAGAAATGAGTTCAAATAATGTCTCAGATACTTGCTAGCTTTGTGAACATGGACAAGTCTCTTAATCTCTCTCAGCTTCAGGGGACTCTGTCAAAATACAAGATATGGATAAAATCATAGTTTCTTGAAGAATAACATCATTTAGATTAAGCAAAATAGAGAGAAAACTTTTTAATGAGTTAGGTCAAACAGGTTTGTACATATAGATATATCTCCTAATAATCAGATATTCATTAGAAAGTAAGGTTTAATTATTAGTAGCCTGACAATTGAAACAAAATGCATATCCACAAACAAAGATGGAGGATGTGAATGTTCCTATAATGCCTATAAGTCAATGCTTTGTCTGGTAATAAATCCTCATCTTTAATACCTTTAAATCATCCAAGCATAATATTAGTGGCAATATGGTGTAGTAGATATAGCAGTAAACTTGGATTAGTGAAATTCCTAATTAGGCACTCCTCCTTACTTTATGTAAGACCAAAGACAAATTACACTTCATCTCTGAGCACCATTTTCTCATCTCTACAAGAGTTAATTTCATCCACTGTGCTGAGTTCACAGAGTTGTCTATATGCGTATGGGCATATCAAATAAAATAATGTGTGGAAAGGTGATTTTTAAACTGTAAAGCTTTATGTAATATTATGCTTCTGTATTTTATGGGATTTTCATATGGGGATTATGTAGATAAAATATTTTATTAGTATATACAAACACATATAATATTCATATATGATAAATGTTTTCCTAATGGTATTTTACATATAAAAATGTTTATAAAAAGCTCTTGGTAGATACATTGAAATTTATGCCATTCCTATTATTTGTAGTTTGAAAACTGCAATTTGTTGCTATGGATTTACATTTTGCTAATGTTCTCAGCAAAATGTGATTTGTTCCAATGTTTTATTGTTGTATTTGCCTCATGTTGTTCTTTTTAATGTTCTATATTTACTTTTCTTTATTAATTCTCAAAATGTGCTGCCTAGATTTGGCAACATGGTCTCTCTTTTCAGTTCAGAATGATTTAAGCTGCATATAATTCAAATTCATCAGATAATAAATATACTCGACTAAACACATACCACCAAAATATGCCTGCCACCTATGAAGGTGTTGTGGACCTAGGAAAAGGCAAAGGGCAAACTTTACTGAAAACGCATAATGGAATAAAATGAAACATACCTACCATGTCCAGCCTTTGGAAGAAAATAACCATTTGGGATCTGAACTTTCTCAAGAACTCCCAAGGTCAAATAATACTTCTCACATACATGCACACATAGATATACTATATACTATATGTGTGTGTATATATATTATATATATATATATACATATACATATATATATGTATGTGTGTATATACATAGATATATAGACACACAAATACACAGCATATGTACTACATTCATGTAAAATACACACACACACACATTCCTGTTTCTTTTTTAAAACCAAAGATTAGTAAATTAAAAAAAAATCTCAGTGACCTAAAAGAAAACCAATTAAGATAAAAGTAGATTTATTTCAATAAGAAGCTTTGGGTTTTTCTAAAAAAAAAAACAGAATTATTGCTACTTTAATATTGAAAAGACTCTGACTTAGACACTTAGAAGAAATTAGTCACAAATACTTTATGGTAGCAGGAATTGTTGGGAAAGCAATAGGTCTGTGTTATAATTTTTGGAAAGAATACCTCTGTTAAGTTTATTGGAAAAACTATTATAATCCTCCTTTCTTGAGTGCTTTCTTGACAACTGCTACTCCAACTGGCAGGTTTAATTCCCCAAGGGAGACTGGCTGCTTTATTTCTCAGAATTCTAAAGTCAACTCTGAAGATTGCTGGGGTTTCTAACTAGTGTTCATGAGATACTAGTGTGCTTCCCATTAATATTAGTGTCAGACTTCAATTCAATGAGCTTTTAGAAAGCAGATATAGTAAGGACAGGTGTTACCGAATCACCTTCCCAAACTGGGGAAATCCTTTTCTCCTTTTGCAGAAACTTCATGAAACTCTGCATAGGTTTAGCTCTCTGCTGGGCTTAAAAGCATACACAGTACCCTTACAGAGACTTAAATCTGCCCTTCCAGGATGTGGGTAGTTTGTCCTTGAGGTGCCTCTCAGATCTTAATGCATATACTGGCATCAATGGCTTTTCTGCAGATGCTGCTACCGATACCCACAGGTACTCCAGATCCTTCTCCCTTTCAAAGTTCACAAAGTTGTCTGATGCGACAAGGGTTGGGGAGAGAGAGAGGAAAGAAATTCAATCCTTTGCATTTGAAGGAAATTTCCTTTCATCTAGTGTCCTTCCCCATCAGATTGGGCCATTACTCAGCTCATTATTGCTGGAATGTGTGGTTCCAAGCCAGCTTACCATATTCTACACAGGCCCAGAGGTATTTTATATTCTTTCAGCTAATTACAAGATATTTCACATGTGGCATTATTTGTCATTATCCAATGATGCAATCATTTTACTCAAACTGATTAATAATTGTCTGTACCTAGTTTACACTTTAAGGAAGAAAGTGATTTCTGCGTTTCTATATCCCACACTTTTATACTACTATTAAAATATTTTATATTTTATTATTTCATTTTATTTATTATTTAATTTCCTTTTTGACAGAACAATGCAGAAGAGGACTTAACCAGAAATGGGGTCGTATACATCTTCAGTACTACCTTATGAAAGTACATGTTTTATCTTGCTGAGGATCTTTCCTCCACACAGATAATCTCAGAATCTAAAATGGGAAAAACTTCAAAAGCCTCACTTACAACCTATACCTCACTAAATATCCTTCTAAAAAGAAGTCGTTTATTGCTGACAAGTCATCAGTAGTCTAATTACCTATTAAAAACTTCTGGTATGGCAGAATTAGCTGTCTCCCAAGGCAATCCATTTAAATTCTGGATAGCTCAAATGGTTGGGAAGTTGGTGTGTTTTTTCTCCCTTGACATCAAGTCTAAATATGCTTCTCTGTACCTCATACCTATCGCTTCTAACATTATTGCCTTTGGGGATCAAGCAGGAATATAATCCCTCTTCCAAATGACATCCCTTCAAATAAATTAATACAGTTATCATAACTTTCTGCCACCTTGCTTATTCTCTCTCCAGGTTCATCACCCCAAATATTTCAGTTGAAATGATCTCTAATCCTCTAGTATGTGGATTGCCTTCCTCTGGATATACTCTAGTGTGTCAAAGACCTTTTTTTGAAATTCCGCAAATTAAAAATAACACTAGGCAGCTAGCCAGCATATTAGATAGAGCACTAGCCATGGAGTCATGAAGACCTGAATGCACATCCTGCCTCACACACTTATTAGCTATGTGACCTGGTCAAATCACTTAACCTTTGTCTATCTCAGTTTCCTCATCTGTGCAATGAGGATAATCATAGCATGTCCCTCAGAAGGTTATTTGTGAGGAGCAAATGACAGCACCGTATAATTACTAGCTAGCATGACAACATAAATGTAGACTGGCCAGAGAAGTACTGTCATGACATTCTGTGTGTTACAGCTTTCTAAATATATTCTAATATGATATTTGATTTTATTTGGGGATAGGAGAGCTGAAACATAACATTATTGGTTCATGTTGAGGCAGTAATCCTTTAAAAAACATTAACTCTATTCTAGCCATTCCCCCTTTTCACTTTCTAAACTTATGAAGTCAATTTAAAAAAAAAGAAATTTAAGGGTCAGACATTTTGATTATCTATATTACAATAATTTTAATTAAACCTAAAACTTTTGTTTATTGAAAACTTTCAGGTCAGATTAAAATGTAATTGGGAAGTAGTTAAAATAAATAAAAATGCAATAAAACATGGGTATTAATAAATTTTAGTTTTCTAAGTCAAGATGTGACCCACAGGGATCCTCATATATGATTTAGTGGAGCATTTTTTTTATTTCAGTTTAACACCACAAATCTGAATTGTTGAAAATAAATTGAATAGCAGAAGACCAAAGGACTTATCATTGAAGCATTCCACTAGAAGTCTTTCTCTACATTACCATTGACTCTTTAATAATAACTCATTGGTATTACCCAAATATTACTAAATTAACTTTTACCTATCCCCATATCTCCATATTATTCACAAGGATAAGATGAAGATTATTTTATGAAATATTTTGGTGAAATCTAGGATTCCTTTGACCTATCAGTCTAATAAGCCTGTTCAAAAAAAAATTACATTAGTCTCAAATTTATTCATACTAAAGCCAAGCTAATTTATATATATATATATATACATACACACACACACACACACACACACACAATTTTCCATGTTTAATTCTTATAAATCATTTGTTCAAGAAAGAACTCTAGAATTTTGTCAGGAATCAAAATCAAGTTCATCAGCCTACTATTTACAGACTCTGCCTTTTCAGTTTTGAAAATAATATTTACTTTTCTCCAATTCTGTCATTCCTTTTGTTTTCTTCAATCTTTCAAAGATCATAAACCAACAATGGGCTAGGAATCTCATTTGTCCATTCTTTCAGTATTGTAGGATGTACAGTTAGTTTGGGTTTCTTTTTTTTTTTCACTCAAGCCTGGTGGCTTAACATATTAAGGGCACCTATGTACTCTTTCATCATTTCTTCATTCACCCTAGTCTTCACCACTTTATTGTCCATTTTTAATTTAACATTTCTGGCCCACAACAACATTCTCATAACATCTATCATGTTTCCCTATACTATGCTCTAGTATTTTCTCAATCTTACTATAAACTGTCATAAGGGTGCTAACTATTTCTACATACAAGGTTTAATAAAAGCTTGAGAGTACAGACACTGAAGTGGTGACAAGAGAATACCACAATGAGAAGGCCCTTATATACTAAATACTGTATTAATTCCAACCAGCACACTTAACAACGTAATCCAAAAATCAGTTTGCATACACACACACACACACACACACACACAAAACCTTCTGTAGTCAAAATGACTGTGCAAAAACTTCCCACTAATTTAAGATCAATCAGGTTAATCAGGGCTTTCTGAATAAAATGCAAACATTAATAAAGAATAAACTAGAGTTAAAGGTCATATGACAGTTCCCATCAACTATATCATTTTCCACAAATTATCAATATAACCCTTGCAAGTCCATAGGATTGCATATTTATTCATTTTATTTTAAAAAAAAGATAAGGTGTTTTGAACATTACTTTTAGGGTGAGAGAAGTGTCAAAATTTCTAGCTATTGCATTCATCACAGAAGTTACTTCCTTAGGGCCTTTGCTTCTCCACTTGCAAAATGAAACCAATACTATTTTATGTCATTTTTTTCTGACCACCTCAAGGACCTAAAATATCAGGACAAACTCCACAAGATGCAAAGAATAAAGGAGTTTGTGCAGAAAATAAAACATATGATATAATGTGTTGTATTGTTGTTGTCCTTCACATTCAAAGAGGACCAAAATGATACTAGACATTGGGGTCCAGGTACTGTGTCTCTAAGCTCAAAAGAAATGTGAGATGTACAAATTTGGAGATACCTCCCTCCCAAATGTTTATACAGACTGTTTTTGTACTGCATTTTACTCTGCAGAACAGGAGTGGGGCTGCCCTGAGGTCAGAAATCACTGAATTTGAATGGGGTGTAAAATTAAATTTCTAAATTGAATAAACTTGGTTATCTGGCATCATTTTAAAGTGAAAATCCATAATGTGATGCCATGTTTACAAATGTTTAATCATTTAAACAAGTGCAAAGGTACGTAGAAAGAAGAAAGGTTGATAAATAGCCAATCTTAGTTCAAATTAGGAGGGAAAAATAAAAACAAATAACATAGACAGAAAAAAAACCCAAAAAGCAAAAATAATAAAAAACCAGCCCTAGTTGGAAAGAAAGAGGAGTCAGGAGAAAAAGCCAATGAGTAAATTATCCCACTTCTATGGCATATTCTTTCAATATGCACACAGGAAATGAAAGCTAAGGGAAGTCATCCTGTCCCTGTTGTGTCAGAAAGAAGTCAGAATTTAATAGTAGAGATATCTGTTTTCTAAGATGATGGAAGTTGGTTATAGAGGGGAACAAATTAATTAGTCAATTAGGACTAATTTTATTCAACTCATATTAGATCTTGATTATCCAGGGAATAAGAAGCTTCAAAAAGAACTAACAATTAAATAAAAAGAACATTAGGTCATATATGGAGTAAGAGCAGCAAGGTCCTATCTTTCCTCCAGAACAATGAGACCTTATCCTTTCCTCATATGCAGAGCAGGCAACTACTTCCTCCATATGCTGAAGAGGTGATGTCACCACTCCCTAACTCACCCAATCACCAGTGACCTTGTGGTTTAGGCACTCTCAGCCCACCCTATCACCAGCAACCTTATAGTCAAGGGACTTTCCCAAGACCTTGTAAGCACAATGAGACTCTCTTTTTCCAATAGTAATTTATGTGAAAGTATAGTTGTTTCATAATAGCCACCCAGAAGACCCAGTAAAGGGCAGATACAAGTCTCTTTTTGATAACATAATACAAAGATTATGTCAGAGCAAATTTCCCTAAGTCATTCCCCATTCAGCTCCAACATAAGCAAGTCCTCATTCCCCTTCCACCCAACCAACCAGCCTCCTGACACTGCTTGGTTTCGTTTTCTTTTACAACAATAAGACTTCATCCATTGACAAACAAGTCCAGCTCCTGGGTAATTTTTATCCTTTGAACTTGCTGTCCCATTGCAATATGTAGCAGACATATGATAGAATTATGGACATTAAGACAACATAAGGGTCAACTGCATGTCAGTTTTGTATCCTTTACAATTCTTGATCTCAGTGCAGATATTACCTCAAAGATTCAATGTAATGATGAATTATATGAGGTTTTATCTGAGCAGCATGATTGAAATAAGGATTTACAGTCAAGAGAGACCAGGGTTCTAATCCTGCCTCTCACACTAGTTATAATCAAAAGGAAGCCCCTTTTCCCCTCTCAGGTTCAGTTTACTCATCTGTAAAATGTTGATACCTATTATGTCTCCCCTCTAGGGTTTCGTGAAACAGTGGAAAATGTGGAGAACTTGGTGTCAGGAGAAATCTGGATTCCAATCTTGCCTCTGGCATTTGTTCCTGTGAGGTCAAGTCAATTCATTTCTTTGAGCCTCAGTTTCCTCATTTATAAATCTGGGATGATATAATGTCTCAGTACTGCAGGGGAGAGGGAAGATACCAGGCAAAGGATATATAGCCAGAAATAATTCCCAGAGTGGAGATATAGAGTGTCTTGTTTATGGAAAAGCCAGGAAGACAGTATTACTGGATTGGAAAATATGTGTTAGGGTATAATATGTAAAAAGACTAGAAGGTAGGAAGGGAGAAGTTTATGAAAGGCTTTGGATGCTAAACAGAGCATTTTTATTTGCCCTTAGAGGCAATGGGGAGCCACTGGAGTTTATTGAGAGAGAGAAAGAGAGAAAGAGAGAGAGAGAGAGAGAGAGAGAGAGAGAGAGAGAGAGAGAGAGAGTGTGTGTGTGTGTGTGTGTGTGTGTGTGTGTGTGTAGGTGGGGGGCAAAAGGAGGGGGTTGGATGACATAATTAGACCTACATTTTAAAACACCACAGTATCTACTAACAGTTGTCTGTTTAGTAAGATTCCATTCACTTCATGTTACTTAAGACGAAAATGAAAATTTGTTGCATTCTATACTTGAACATGCTTGTTGAATGAAATATTTTTGTAGGAGATTGGTGTGTATATGTGTGTACATGAGTAAGGGAGGCTGGGTGGTGAGTCCAATTAATAGCTTGCATTAATGATGTAGTTGTTGCATTAACAATCATATAAATTATTGGCATATAATATTCCTTTATCAAGAGGTATGCTGGAGCTAGCTGGAACCAGCTCATGATAGCCGATTGTTAAATTTTCAATGTGAACATTCATACCTCAGAAATGGGCAAATGTTAAAAATCAGGGCCTGATTTTTTGTTTTGTTTTGTTTATTATTTTGTTGATTTTCTAGACTTAAAGAAGGCGATGGAAAAATGTTGACAATGTAGATTAAACTGAAAAGTATGTAATACGGGAGGTAGCTATGTGGCGTAGTGGATAGAGCATTGGCCCTGGAGTCAGGAGGACCTGAGTTCAGATCTGGCCTCAGATACTTACTAGCTAGCTGTGTGACCCTGGGCAAGTCACTTAACCCCCACTGCCTTAAAAAAAAAAGTATATAATATAATTTGTTCTGTCTAAGTTTAAGATTGCCCTTAAGATTGGGAGGAAAGTTTTGCTTAACAATGTTGTGGATATATCTAAGGGGCATCTATGATCATCTTATGTCCATAGTCAATTCAATCTTCAGTCATTTTGCCTTGCAGCTATGGAGTACTCTAGAAATTTTTAGGCTAACTAGTTCACCTAATCGGGTGAGGGCATTCTGTAAATGCATTTTAGATGGCCTTTGCCTTTCTTACTGCCATCCTGCACCAAACGCAACCAGCCTGACTGATGCAGTGCTGTGGAGCTTTAGAAAATCTACTCAGCTACTCTTTAACTCAGACTGCTAAGCAGAATAAGAGAGAGCACTTTTAAAAACTCAACTGTCCTAATCACAGCAAACTTTAAAATCTATTTGAAGTAAAAATATTTATTATAACCTATATCGAAAATGTCTTTAAATGTATGCTTGTGTTAATAAGTATCATGTTCAAATACAATGCTCTACATTGTATATTAAGTTTTCTAACAATTTAAATGATCAATTACATATAAAATATTAAAAATATTAAATAAAACTCAATGATTTCAATTCAGTAAATATTCGTTGGAGATCTACCATTTAAAAACAAAAACAAAACCAAGAATAACACCATCACAATATTTTTTTAAAAATTGCCTACAATAGAACAGGGATAGAATGGACAAAATCTCATGTCACTTTTGAACATGAAAGAAACTAGATCTTAAATTTTCACCTTTGCAATCAATAAAATAAAGATAGTTACACATACCCACATTTAGGAATATTGATGATATTAGAGAATCTCAACTTTTTTTTTTTATCCCTGGCTTTCAGTAATCCTTTGAATATTACATATTTAATATGGAAGGAAATAAACTATAGAATAAATTCACATAAGAAATAAAGATATTTATTTTAACAGGATAATATATTTATTTGTCAAATATTACTCAAACCCTACTGATGTTTCTCATACCCCAGGTTGAGAATCCCAAGAGCATATCATTTATAGAAATTCCACTCTTTGAATAACGAACAATAATATAAAATTATATGCTAGTTTTTTTTGTTGTTGTTGTTGTTTGTCTGCTTTTTTGTTTTGTTTTGTTTTTCTCCTGGGATCATAGAACATGCTTGCTATTAGTAGCTGCAGAACTGGCCATTAGTGAATTGGATAGCTTACTTCAGTTTATCTGAAAAGAGGCTGAATCCCAACAGGAGTAAGCCACCTCGTGGTGATCTGATTGTCACATACTGAAGAGCTTGTTCAAGAAACATACAGCAAAATACAGGAGTCTTCCCATAAATTAACTAAGGAAATTTTATTGATAATAGGGACTTGATGAGAATTCTTGAATATTGTGACTTAAAAAATATTTAGGGACCACTTTGTATTCCTCCATTACCCTATATAATCTAGCTTCCCACTGCCATTAAAATGGTACCCAAATTATTTCACTGAACATTTTGAAGAGTCTAAATCATATTTTCATATTTATATTTAAATCACTTTAGAGTATCTGAGTTTGACAGCAAGTCCACCAGAGCTGTATAACCATTACAGTGGAAGCTAAGAGAAAAATCCTACAAAAGAAGGAAACCACTGTGGTTCCTATCCCTTTACCTCCATCTCCTTCCCCTCCTCTTAAAACTACAAAAAATACATGGATCACCAGACAATTGCGTAAATACAGTTGCAAATCTAACCTGCAAATCCTAAATGTAAGTGATTTTCCTTATCAACATACTTTTTCTTCCTTGCCTCAAACTTTAATGGCTCCAAATTTCTCTCAGAAACAAAGGCCCCAACAGGGAAAGAAGGAAGGAAAGAAGGAAGTTCCGAAGGAAGGAAAGAATAGAGAGAAGATAGGAAGGAGGGATGGAGGGAGGAAGGGAGGGAAGGAAGAAAGAAAGAGAGGAAGAGAAGAAAATGAGGAAGGAAGAAATAGAGGAGAAGGAAGAAGAAGAAACATCAAAAAAGGTATTATTGAAAGAAGATACACTGATCATGTTTTGACACTAACTACATAACTAATGGGAAACTCATAGGATCCACTGAACCTCAGAATATAAAGAGAACATCAAAAATAGTACCCAGTATAATGGGAGGACATAAGAAAATAGGAACAAGAATGACAGAGGAGGAATACACATTGATTGGCGGCCATATGATTCCTTGGAGGGAACATTGATGAGGTCACAGAAGTATTTGACCATTTGAGTACTTCACATTGTGTTGTATCAAGCTAGGGACAACAATAATTAAAAGATTTTAAAAATATTTTATCTAATAGAAGAATTTACATGCTGTATTATTTTATATTATATTTATCATTCAACCAATAATTATTTATAAGGGTCTAGTCTAGTGAAAAGAGCTAGCCAGGAAAAATGCCCCTAACATATATTGGTTGTGTCACTCTGGGTAACTCAGTTATTTTACCTCTTAGTTTCTTAAGACAACAAGTTGTAGCAAAGGTGCCAAATATAACTGGTAAAGGAAGTTTCCATAAATTAGTAAAATCACATAGTAGACCCTATGCCATATGATGTTCTAGGCACTATACTGAGTACAAAGAATAAAGCAATAACAATCCTTGCCTTTAAGAAGATAACTTTCTAATGAGTGAGTAAAGCTAGGTGAGTAGTGAATACAGTCATGGACTTGGAGACAGAAAGTCTCAAATTAAAATCTTGCCTCAGCCTCTTACTAGCTGTGTTATCCTGAGCAAGTCATTTAACCCCTCTCAGCATCAGTTTCCTCCTTTGTAAAATGAAGCTAATAATAACACTCATCTTACAGGGTTGTTATAAGGATTAAATAAGCTGTCACACAAAGAAAGCATTTGGCAAAACTTGAAATTATACAAATGCTAGTTACAATTTTATGTGAATACAGTATATTATATGAAATGTACACAAAAGATGTTATGTTTATAAATATTGTATAAGTTGCATGAAGAAAAGATGGAATCTTAGAAAAGAAGACACTAACAGCTGAGAAAACCAGGAAAGGATTCCTGTGGAAGGTGGAATTTCAGCTAAGTATTGAAGGAAGCCAGAGATTTTAAAAAGTTAAGTTGAGGCAAAAGATAAGTGACAGTCAGTACAAGGTTCTTGAGATGTAAATGGAGTAGCATTTTCAAAGAACAAACAATCTAACATAGTAAGATCATAGACTGCATGAAAGGCAGCAATTTCTAAGAAGATTGGAAATGTGGGAATGAAGAATTTGTATTTGATCCCATAAGTTAATAGGGAGCCACTGAAGTTTACTGAGTAAGGAAGTGATGTGGTCAGATCAATGGTTTATGAAAAATCACTTTGGCAACTGAATAGATAGATTAGAAAAAACACAGACTTGAGGCAGGAAAGAAGTAATTGTTACAAGTGGAAGCATTAGGTAAAGAGGGCATGAACCAAAGTTTATGGCTCTGTCAGTAGAGAAAAGGACATGTACTGGAGACAAGTTATAAAGTTAGAAAAGATAAGATTTAGCAATTGATTGGATGGGTAGAGGGATTGAAGTCTTGGAACTCTTGTATATTTTCTAAGGCAAAAAGAATGGCAGATGATATTTAAGTTCACTTATTTTATGTTATTATTTGTACCAATAATTTTAATTATGTGTGTGTGTGTGGGAGGGAATTCCAGGTAAAGAAGTGAAGACTCTAAGGCCAGATCTCTAGCAACCATATTGATTAATACTTAACTTTAGAAAAAAAAGTATCATGAGGGAAGAATATGAACAAATATATATGTTTTTAAATGTCATGTCTTGCAATTTAAATTGACTTGCAATTTAACAGTATGAATAATCAGTTCACCACCTTATAACACATTATAGATTTAGGAACATAAACTTGGTTTCTAAATTTCAAAATTGTTTTAATCTTTCCAGTTTTATGGAATGCTGTGTTATAGAAGATAAAATATCTTAAGGAACAATGAGATGCTTTAAAAAGAATTATCTTCTTTGAAAAAGGAAAGAAAGTAAAGGACATTCATTTTTGAAAATAGACTACAATAAGTATAGTGGATATTGGGAGGCAGTGGATGTAAATTCATAGGTAAAAGAAAATGTACTATATCTACACAGCACTTGGTACATATATTTGAGTGGTTAAAAAAAATCACTAATGAGTAGGAGATTCATGCTATTAATGACCAATCAATAAAAAATTAGAGACTCTCAAAAAATAAAACAAAAGAAAAAACATTAAAAACACCTGTTCTTAGGGATCCCTCCCTATTTTAATCTTTCCTAATAAGATGAGATACCAAATAGACCAAATCAGTTATAGGAAGCCCAGCTAGGGCAAAAAATGCATTAATATTAGGTGGTAAAAGAATTAACATACTGCATGCTGAAGAAAGACAAGTTTGAAAACTTGGATAAGAAAGACAACCGAGAAAAAAAATGTCTGCATATGCCAAGATCGCAAATAAATAGCACAAAATAAATCCATGCTCTGCCAAAGTGAGTGGGTTGTAGACTATGGTTTCCATTTTAAGTATCCCAATGACCCATTTTTCAGTGAAACTTAAAAAAATTCTTTTAATCTCCCTTTTTGTTTACTTTTCCCAGAGAAATAAGACTGCGTTGATTCCTTCCTAATCTTCCTTTTCTTAGTAATTTGGGCATCAAGTTGAAGTTCCCATACTTAACCTGATATGAGTACAAAGATGCCATATGTTACACATGGAGCTGCCAGGCTTTGGAATTTTTTTGTTGTTTATTTACTTTATTGAGCTCAAATAAAATCATTTTTCCTTACACTAAAAGATTAGTAAATATCAAAAAAATTTTACTTTTCTTGCAAATGACGGAGTCAAACAACATAAAATCTGTGACACCCTCATAAAAAATTTCAATCCTTACATGACAGTTTTGGGAATTTTCTGAAAGCACAGAAAACAAAAAGATCTTTACAATATGAACCAGTAAATATAATAAACATTTCACAGTTTTATTTTTCAATATGCGTTACAATAAATATTTCCATTTCAGGAAAAGTATGAACATTATGATGTTCATTGTTTGCTTGTGGGGTGATCTGTTTTATTTAATTTTTTCAGGAATTATTTGATGACTACCTATACATGATTTATTGATTCTGATAGTACACATAAAAGACAAATGAGTTGAGAGTCTATGTTTTCCCGATGCACCCCTGCTTTGGGGAATATCTGAGAATAATCATTCTAATGTGCTAGAGGACATCTTGCTGTCAATTCGTCATTAAGGATATAAAAGCCAGTGTTTAAGAAGCTAATTACCATACCTGAAATCTGAAGTAGATTTCAATGTCAAAACAATGCTCCCAGTTTCCCAGATTGTCAAAACATTTCTTACCTTTGTCTTGGCAGGCTGATGAGTGGTTGTTTATGACACCTCTTACTAAGGCTAAAAAGCTTGTGTACAATTTTCTGTGCCTTTAGGAAAAGTTGTTTCATGCTGTTCTCCAGTTGTTCATAACGACGCTGAAAATTAGAATCCATTGTCCACAAATGCATTATGGTAGAGGTGTTGAGGAAATAATTCATGGGAAGCCTTTTCATAAAGAATTTGAATTCATCTAGAAAAATGGTTAAAAAATAAACACTTTAATGATGAAATCATTATTTTTTCTAGTAAACAATCTTCTTAGTTGCAAATAAAAAACATCATTTGATTTCGCTGTTAAGTATGGATTACCTAGAATAATAGGAATGTAAAAATAGTAATACCAAATATAATCCCATAATTCTTTATATATACACCTCAGAATGGATCTATGAGAGCAGAAGAGATGTCGAATAGCATACAAAAAAGAAAACACTTGTGCCAAAAAATAATTTAGTATGACTTCATTTTTGTGTACCCTATTTTCATGATATGAATGTATTTGAATAAACTCTCTTCTACATGCAAAGACCATTCATCTGTCTTCCATATCCCATAGAGACATTAATAATCCTTTTAAAATGTTTTCATAGTCAGAAAATCCTTTGGAATTTTTTTTTTCAAAACAGTGCAGGAAACATGGTCATTTCAATGATATTTTATCTTCAACATTTTTGGAATAAAAAGAGGAAAATTTATCCAATAAGGAATTTAATTATTGTTTTCAATCAATCTCCCTAAGTGCCATGACATAAAATAATTTAAAATAGAAATTATTTCTATAGTAATATATGGAAAAACAAATTTTAGAAAGACTTTTCATCTTCTAAATTTTGTCAGCACTTATCTAGTCTAATTGGCGACTGGGCAAATTGTTGAGCATCTAATAAACTGTAGGAATGCAAAGGAATATTACAATTAAAAAAAATAAGACCATAAGAATGACAAGTTTAGAAGATACTTGAGATTTCTAAGATTTAATGTATACTGTTGTATGATACTTTCATAATAAATAAATGACTATGGTATTCCTAAATGTTACTTTTTTAAAATTTTATTTTTCTAAAACTTAAATACACAATAAGAAAAGAAAAAGAAAAAACTTAAATATTAAAACTTAAATACAAAATTAAAAAAAAATCTTGTGCACAGCAGAATGTAAGAGAGGATTCAAAATATAGCAATAAATGTCCATTTAAAGAAAGCTTATGTAATAAATACTCCACATTGTATTGAGAGCTATCCATCTTTTCTTTGCTTCCTTATAAGTTTTCTTTTGCTCTTTGCTGTGCACTTTGTACTTTGTCCCCCCCCCCTTACTCGCTGCTCCCCAGAAGGCAACAATTTGGCATGGATTTAAATGTTCTTAACAGAGGTTCACTCTCTTTTAAGAGAATGAGACTGTGCCTGATCAGCACATACATTCAGAATTGTTTTTAAAATATGTAAAAATAATAAAAAATATTATTAAGACTCTTAGCAGATCTTCTAACACAACATAGCTATCATACCATCAGTCGGGTATGTAGTAACTTTGGAAACACTGTATTTACTAATTCAAGGTTAGGGAGAGGAATTTTAACAGCTGAATTCAGTAAATATGGGGTATAATGGACAAAACTTTCAAACAATAACCAGAAAATCAGTGCTTAAGTAATTACTCTGACACTAAAATGGATATATGATTTTGAAAATATTCCCTAATCTCTGTGATGCAGTTTCTTCATCTATCAAATAAATGGATGAACCTATATAAGAGAGAGATCTCTTTTATCCATCAAAATCTTTCATTTAATGAGCCAGTTATTTTTAAACTACTGGTTAACAATCAACTAATAACTGGTAAGTGATTGTTTAATCAGGATGAAAACAACAACAACTTGACATCAATAACAGATGTGCCTTACATTTACATAATACTTTACAGGATTCAAAAGCATTTTCACACATTTTTTAAAAATGCATATATTTTTATGCCTTTTGCTTTAAAATCATAATAATTTATAGATATGCTCCTAACTTCCCCCTGTAGCACTACCATCTAGTAAACTTTTCCTGAAATACAGTTAAGTAAAACCCACCAACACAAACGTCTGCATGTGATAGGTAATACTCCATATTTTACTTCTATACTCACCACAGCTAGCATCTGTATAATACTTTAAGATACCAAAACACTTTACAAATGCTCATTTTTTCTTCACAACAACCCACCCACCTGGGAGGTAGGTGGTGTTATAATATATTATTATTTGTTGGGTGTGAGTTGAAACATTAGAATTGTTTTTATTAGCATTTTTATATTAGTTATTTGGAGTAGTCTTTCATACACTCATTAAAAGCTTACAATTCTTCTTCAGAAAATTCTTTTCATATCCTTTGACCACCTTCAGCTGGTTAGGTAATTGACTGATCTCATGATAGCCTGCTGCTCTCTGTAATAGCAGTAAATAAGGGAAGAAGCCAAGGACTGCTGAATTTAGAACACGAGGGATACTTTGAAGCAGTTGGTGCTCTCTTGGGGCTGCCAAATTTCAGCTAAATTATCAAATGTCACTATGTCAAGATTGCCATCTAAGTGGAACTGAAAATCTGAAGGGTTATTGTTATTTCCTCGATTTCAAGTAGTTACCACCCATACTGTTTGTCACATTTGTTTAGGGGAAAAATGTTGTCTATACTCCACCCCCAAAACACTAGTAATAAATTGATAAAATTTAAGTCATTTTAATGAGACTGTATGTTCTTGATTTTGTTACTTTTATTCATAGCCCTGAAAATATCACTGTTTTACCTTCTTTATTATTGTCTTTCTATTTAAGCTTAGTTTTAACTAATTAGAGCCATTAGGTAAATATTATATAAATCAAGATGCATTTATTAATTGCCTACTAGAGGCTAGGTACTATGTTAAGATGCTAGACACAAATAAAGATAAAAAACTGTTCCTGCCCTCAAGGAACTCATATTCTTTTTTAATATATTTTAATATTTCCCCAATTGCATGTAAAAACAATTTTTATCATTTATCTTTTTAAATTTTGGATTCTAAACTCTCTCCTTCCCTTTCTTTCCTCCCTCCTCCCTGAGACAGTAAGCAATTTGATATAGGTTATACATATGCAATCATGCAAAATATTTTTCCATATTAGTCATGTTGTCGAAGAAAACAGTTGAAAAAAAATTTAAAGTAAAAAAAAGACATGCTTTGATTTGCACTCAGATTCTATCAGTTTGTTCTATAGAGGCGGATAGCATTTTTCATCATGAAAAAGGAACTTACATTTTAATGCATTCATTACCATGCACATCACAATAGTAACAGCTAGCATCTATATAATACTTTAAGGTCTTAACACACTTTACAAATACCTCATTTTTTCTTCACAACAACCCACCTACCTGGGAGGTAGGTGGTATTATAATATTATTTAATATTTGCATATATACACACATATGCAATATGTAATTACTAAACAAACAATATAACATATATATATGTAATATGTAATGGCTAAACATACAATATGTAATGAGGCCAAGTCAATTTCATTGTAGTTAGTCCTTACTTGGAGGCAGTGTCACCCTTCAGTGAAAGAGTGCTGAAGTTGGAATTACAGGGCCTTAGGTAGAATCCTTCTGCTACTTACTAGCTATATGTCTTAAACAAAGTTAATTAACCTTTACAGGGCTCAGTTCTTCACCTAAAAAAATGAGGAGAGTGGACTTAATAGACTTCAACTTCCCTTCCAGTTCTTCAGCTATGATCCAGTAATGTTCCTAGCTTTCGATCTAAGATATTTTTAAAAAGCACACATCTCAGGGTTTCTATATGTTATATTCTGTTTTATTGGTTGCTTATGTAGGACGGAGTGCTTCTTTGCAAGTTACTGGTTTCTACTGAGGTTAGCTCCAGGGACCACATCAGAAAGATGTGTGCCTAAGCAGTACACCAGCCAGTTTGATTAGAAAGAACCCATATGAACAACATAGCATGATGGGCGGAGTCCAGGTTGCTGATAAAGAGACATCCTATGCCAGAGTTGGGGAACCTGCAGCCTCGAGGCTCCATGTAGTCCTTTAGGTCCTCAAGTACAGCCCTTTAACTGAATCCAAACTTCACAGAACACATCCCCTTAATAGAAAGATTTGTTCTATAAAACTTGGACTCAGTCAAAAAGCCATACCCAAGTACATAGGGACACATAGGTCCTTGAGGCCACAAGTTCCCCACCCCTGTCCTATGTTTTTCTTCTAGCATTTACATGGACATCTTTGGATTAGAACTGGCATCTGAATAACACTTAGAAAGGTTGGCATCATTACTACCTGGAGAAGAAAATCAATTTGAGAGGTATCAGGACTTGGGAACTGAAGTGAATGATGGTGAGACATTTCTTTCCCTGTCTACTGGAACTAATTATAAGGACCATGGAACCATTCACTCAAACAAAGGAAACACAAAAAATGAAAGCAAACACCAACAACTTTGAGGCATGCCCAATTAGAGCTGACGATATCTGGGCCAGATACTTTGAAATCTCCTCAGCCACGTGTGATACTCCTGGGTACAGCAGTTCCCTTGGGAAAAATAAAGGTGTGAACTGATTTGGGAGTTCAAACCTCATTAATGTGGCAGTGAGCCAGTCACTCCTAGACACTTGGGAGGTTCAGTGCTGTGCTTTATTATCTTTCTATGTCCTACAGTAAATGTGCTCTAAATTATAATGTTTTGTTTCCTTTCAGATCATTCAAAACTGGGAAGGAGCTAAGAATCTTAATGGGAAGTGAGAGGTGAGCAATATTTGGAGATTTTCCCAGAATTCTGGAAGGGGGGAGTAATGAGCTAATTTATGAAATAATAAATGTGAATTTAAACCCTAGACCATATTGAAAGGAACTTGGGTCAAAGAGAAGGGCAGATACTTCTTCTGCATATAGGAAAATAATGTTGAAATATCTATACTTACAGAATCAACTCCATACATGTGGAAGATATTTAAACAATATTCTACCTCTATATATCAGGACACCATAGAACCCTCTACTTCATAATTTAAAAAGTTATATTCCCTTATATAACTTAATTTTGAATTCCCCACTCTGGACACTAAAGAATAGTAAATCAGTGGTGCCTGGGTGATAGAACAAATGGGCATTAAGTGTGTAAAGAATAGCAAAGGAAGTTAATTTTTCAAAACAGCCATTAGATAGATGTAAAGACATGATGACATAACTATGTTCAATGATTACATAAAAAGGTGATACTGTTCCTTTTAAAGCTTCATTAATCCAAGGTAAAATGGCTTAACTCAGGATAATCAGTTTAGCATTTGGAATCTTAGAGAAATACAGCATTTCATTTTTTGAGGTTTATTTATTAGATATATGAAATGATCATACCAAAGAACTTCAAGCTCAAGGAAGTAAAAGCAATGTGAAGATTTAGGTTTAAGAATCTATCAAATGTCCTCCCATTTCCAATAAAGAATATTGCTTGATTCTTAGGGAGGCAGGTCAAAAATTTACCAGTGATCAGTTTAAAATGTCTAACCTCACAGAAAAAACAACAACCTAATAGTGGAGCAACAAAATCATAACATCTGGGGTGACAAATTCCTGAAATCAACATGCTGGAGTCTGGAGGTGGCAATTTGAAAGCCACTTACACAAAGCATTAATGACATCACAGGTTTCAAAAACTTAATTCCTTTTTATAGTGCTGATATTGTCTTAAAAAAAAAGAATCCTCTCTTCCTCACACCAATATTTTCCAGTGTAATCTCAGCAATAAAAGTGATAGTTGGTTGAACACCACTGGCTATATTAAATTGAAATCACAAATTGCAAAGCTACTAAAATTGTTATCTGAGTGATTGATCTTCAATAAGACCCATATTTCAAGTTACCAAATTCACATTCAATAAAATGTTTCTTCACTACTGTTCACCCATTATAAGGTGATTTACAAAAGATGCATAGTTTAAAATAGCATGCCATGATTCAAATGCTTGGGATAAAACAAAGTAGTAAAATGAAAATATATTTATTTTTATGTTCCAGTGACTTTTCAGATGTTCATGATATATTACTTAATTCATCCATTCCCACCTCCCTCAAAAAATAGATTAAAAGAATATTTATTTTTATTGGAACCTATGGAAGTAACAGCTCTTAATTTGAAATGTTGCTTATTTCCTGATAGAAAAAGCAGTAAATCTAAAACATGCAGAAAGGTTTAGAAATCATTCTTTGTATATTGCCAATATATTGAAGTTCTCTTATCAGGGATCTACTGTCAAAAAGTATGTGCAGTGGACAAAACAAGGGATTGTCATCTATTTTGCTTGCAAATCTTCAATAACAAAAAGACCAGAGTTTGAATAATTTTTTTCTGGGTCATTTACTCCACGTGAAAATTATCTTACAAACACTTTGAACAAAAAGGGCCCCATGATAAAAATGGTAGTAAAAATACACTTGAGTCTAGATTTTGTACTTCTGTATAATGAGTATAACAGTATGACTTGAATAGTTATTTTTTCTACATAAGATTCCTATGCCAGTCTAAATAGCACTTATGGATCTTTAAATTCATTTTAGGAACACTTAAATGTTATTGAAAAATAAACTCAATAGCAAAAATTGGAAACATCATCTTTTAGGACACTGAATGAACAAAGAGAAGGCTACTATACCATTAAAAATTATAGAACAAAGAATTCTGAAAAACAAGGAAATACTTATATAGGTTGATATAGTGACCTAACCATTAGAATATATGCTCCTTTGAGAGCAGAGAATGTAATTTGAATTTATTTGTAACCTTAACACAACACAATGCATGATGAATAGAAAGCTCCTAATACATGCTTGTTGACTGACTGAGTGACACAAGGAGGAAATCAATATATAAAACAACTACAGTAACAATGTAAATGGAAAGCACAGTGTCATGAAGTCAAAGACTATGCTATTATAATGTTTAATCTGGAAAAGAAATGAGGGAAACTGCATTTTTTTTCCCTTGGAGAAGTAGGAGATGATTTGGCAGAATATTGATTATTATGGTGTCTGAGAGGATCAATGTATTGTTTGAGTTTGCTTAAGTGTTTTACTTCGGCTATAATGGGAAACTCACAGTGTAGGATTCTGGAAGATATATCAGGAGAAACCTTTGATATAAAAACAAATGCCATCAATAAAACTTTAATAAATAGATATTAAAAATAAAGTAGACAAAAGAGAAAGAAAACAAATAGAACATTCTTGATTACCTTGAGTTTTAAGCCATACAAATTCTCAAAATATTAGTTTCTATGAAAATTTCTATTACAAATAATATTAAAATTATAAAATATTTTTGTTGAATTTCTCTCTGAAAAAATTTTTATATGAAGAACAGTGTGTTAATTATGTGTTTATAGAGGCATATTCAACACTGGCAATAACTTTTTTCCTTTTTTTACTATGTCAATTTTTATGTTTTATTTATTTTTTAATTCATGTAATAAAACAAGCATTTCCATGACAGCATAATAAAACAGATGACTGCATGTGAAACTGCAAATTTATGATGTACAACTTGTTATTCCTTTTAAATATATAATAAAGCTATGTAATTTTTCCCCTTTTTTTCCCTCCTCCCCATCCTATAGATGGCTACTGTTAGACACAAATATATGTATGTATGTATGTATGTAAAATCATTCCACACACACTTCTATTTATCAGTTCTTTCTCTGGATGCAGATAGTGTCTTCCTTCACATATCCTTTGTATTTATTTTGGGTATTTATAATAGTCAACATGATGCATTTTCTCAAAGTTGTCCTTTTTCACAGTGAACACCTGATAAGAGAACTCTAATATTGTTATGACTGTATACAATATTCTCTTGGTTCTGCTCATTATGCTCTTCATTATTTCATGCAAGTCTATCCATGTTTTTCTACGATCATCGAGCTCATTACTTCTTATAGCACAGCAGTATTCCATCACC
Organism: Phascolarctos cinereus; assembly: GCF_003287225.1. NCBI lineage: Eukaryota > Metazoa > Chordata > Mammalia > Diprotodontia > Phascolarctidae > Phascolarctos > Phascolarctos cinereus. The sequence continues at coordinate 395,886,227 of NW_027555958.1, read as the reverse complement.
ACCATAACTCATAATTTGTTGGGCTATTCCCCAATTGATGGATATCCTTACAATTTCCAGTTCTTTGTTACCACAAAGAAAGCAGCTATAAATGTTTTAGAACATACAATTTTTTTTCCTTTTCCCCTAATCATCTTTGGAAAGAGACTGAATAGTAGTATTGAGGTCAAAAAGTATAGGCAGTTTAATAACTCTTTGGGCATAATTCCAGACTGCTTTCTCAAATGGTTAGTTTAGTTCATATTTTCATTTGGTGCTTTCCTTCATTTCTTTTCCTGATTGAACATTATTACAGCATAGCCTTTGACTTCATGACAGTGTGATTTTCATCTACATTATTATTGTAATTAGTGTCCCAGTTTTTCCACATACCTTCCAAAGTTTGTTACTTTCCCCTTCAATCAGTTTAGGTAATCTGATAGGTGTAGGGTTGTTTGAATTTGGATTTCTCTAATCAATAATGATTTAGAGCATTTTTATATGATTATTTATTGTTTTGATTTCTTCACTGAAAAACTGTATATTCATGACCTTTGACCAATTATCAATTGGGGAAAGACTCATATTCTTAGAAATTTGACAAAGTTCCTAATATATTTGAGATATGAGACCTTTATCAAGAAACTGTCTATAAAAATTATTTTCCCAATTTTCTGCTTTCCTTCTTATCTTGGATACATTTGTTTTTATTTGTACAAAATCTTTTTAATTTAATGTAATCAAAATTATCCATTTTACACCTTACTCTGCTCTCTATCTCTTGTATCCCCAGTATGGTAGACATAGCAGACAAGCTTTCCCAACAACTTTATAGAATAGTAAATTCTTATCCCAAAATCTTGTCTTTACATTTGTCAAATACAAGGTTACTATATTTATTTGCTGCTGCAAATTACCCATTTCCTCTGTTCCATTGATCTACCTTTCTATTTCTTAGTTAGTATTAGATAGTTTTAATAATTACTGCCTTATAATATAGTTTAATATCTGATACTGCTAAACCTCCTTCCTTTATATTTTTTCATTAGTTCCTTTAATATTCTTCATTTTTTCTTCTTCCAAATGAACTTTGTTATTGTTTTTTTCTAATACAAAAATAATTTACAGTTATAAATAATGCTTGCTGATGGTTTTAGATAAATGTTTTTTATCAATTTAAGGAAAAATCTATTTGTACCTATACTGTCAAATGTTTTTAATAGAAATAATAACTGGACTTCATCAATTGCATCTATTGATATAATCATATAATCACCTTTTCCCATTATTTATAAATCAATTTCATTATTTTCAAATTTTACCTTTTGTTTTAAAACATATACTTGTCTGGTATGATTTTTTTTAAATGAGCTACCTTTTATATTAGTCAATCATTTCAATAACTTGTGTTCACACCTTTCTTTCCATAAAAGAGCTTACAGTACCCTCTAATTAATTTTCTTAGCATTAACTATGAGGTATGGAGGAAGAATGTCAATGCAATGTACCTGAGAAATAAATTAGGAATACTGGTTGGTAAACAAATTTTTTTTTCTGCCCCTCAAGGTGCTCTTTGACTGGCTCAATATCCCTAGGACTTTTTATCTGTAAAATAAGTGGTACAACAAGATATTTGCTAGCTAATTCCCTACTCTCAAATCATATAAATGATTTATAAATGGTTAGATGGAACACTTTACCAATTAGGGGAAGATGACTTGTATAAAGAGAAATAAAAATAACAAATGTGGTCAGTAATATGAAAAAAAGAAAAAGAGTATTGGATGTAAAGAAAAGGAGAAAAAAAAACAACTTGGCAACTTCAAATTATATAGATTCCAAGACTCAGAATGATTAAGTATATTTCTGAGGTTGAAATTTATTTACCAGCTTTGCAGGAATAATAGTATAAACTGAACTGAGTAGATATCACTTGAATTAGATCATGCCTGCCAATTTCCTTTCTTTATTACAATGTCAGGATAATGCTCAAAATGCCTCAGTAAACTCTCCCTCTCATAACTTTAATAAGTAGATTTGCCAGGTGTGACACTAGCATGAAGCACGTAATGCAGTTAAGATTGAAAATGAGGCAATTATATTTCAATGTTGTGATTGGCTACATCTTAATTTCTGGACTATGAGATGAACTGACTTAGCTACTGGCTTTCTGGAGGAACACTGAATATTGCACCTGTTTGTTTTATTAAAACAGGACTGAAAAAATGAATATTGGTCATAGAAGCAGTGAAGGCTTGAAGAAATCACTTCTTTAAATAGATTATATTTTGTCAGCCACAATAAGACTAGTATGTAATTATTAGCCTTACAAAATAATTGAGAAATTAACAATTATAAAGGGAATTCCCAGAAAAACTTGTAACATTTAATTTTGGGATTCCAAAACTTCTTTCAGAAGCCATTGTTAATTTTGTTTCTTGCCCCTCAAAGGACATTTTCTAAAAAACTTCCAATGATTAAAATGTAGCTTGAATTTGGATCAATCTAATTGGAAATGTTTAAAGGAATATGTTGATTAAAGTTCATTATGAGAATTGTTTTGCATAGAAATTGAATCACTTTTCTGATATAATGGATATGGAAAAAACAGGAGAGTTCATTCAAAAATTCAAACAATCTCATCAAATAAGTAATTTCTTACTATATATTCATTCTTTGAAGAAATTAGATATTTCTTCAGTTCAATTATAATAAAGCCTATCTAAGCTCTTATTTTTTTTGTTACCTTTTGAGATCAAGGTAGTGACCTTCAATCTTTTTTTAATTCTTCAAGATTTCCACAAATCTTTGGTCTGTCAAATGTAGATATTCCTACTATCCACACAGAACAGTACCCTTCAATACTTTCTCATTCTTGGCCATTTTTGTCTGTTTTCTCCTAGAGTCTCCCAAAGAGAAGTTACTCGATATTGTGAAGGCTTTCTTTATTCTGGATTTTTTTTACATTTCATGAGTCCCAATGCAAAATTCAGATTGTCTATCTTTTTCACTACATGATAACACCAGTGCTTTTTGTGAAATTAAATTTCTTAATGATATATCACCTACAGCTATTCTTTTGCAAGCAGATGATTGTTACAAATAGGGTGCAGCCTAAATACATGCAAAATGAATCTGTGTCACTCCATATCACTCATAACTTCAATACTTTGATTCTTTATTGGGGATGGAGGTTTTTCAAGATTTACACCAATATAATCCTACCAGGAAAATATTTGTGTCCAAAGGATATTTTTTATTTTGTTTTGCCAGAGAACCACTTGGGACTTTTGAAAGCCTTATACAATTTTGCAGACAAAATCCACCACACTTTCATCCTCATTCAATTCTAGGTTCAAACTACTATATGCTTACAGTGCTTATCCTCAGTATATGTACTATACTAACTCAATAGATTGCCCATTTGAGGCTCAATGCAATCAGCACAAAATTATCCATAAGTAACATCTGACGAGCCTCACCAGATTATACTATGCCACTTGGTAATGGTTAGAACAGTCCAAAAAAACTCAATAAAATATTTTATCAAGTAGTGATTTGAGTTTGGAATGAAAACTCAGGTCTCTTCCAATTCTAGGACTCTATGAAAGTAGTTCAAAATTCTAATATCACTCTCAGGTAGAAAACCTTGTTTATAAACAATGACAAACACTTGTATATTTTGCACAAGCATGAAAATAGGTCATTGATGAAAGAAGTGAAGACATATATGCCCCTATGCATGCACACACACACACACACACACACACACACACACACACACACACACACACACACACACACACAGTGTCCCAAAAATCTTAGTGCAATTCTGTGCATTAAAGCTTAAAGTATGTATATTTATACCCATGTATATGGCAGACTCAAACATGGACATAGAATATGCTTAAACACCTAATCTATGAGAGGAAGGAATAGTAATAAAGTAGAACTCTTTAAAATCATTTTTGAAATCATAATGAGATTAAGTGAGAAAATGACTCAATTTATAAAATTTGATTTGCAAACTTTATCTTCCAAGTAATATCGGTAGTATATAAACAACATATAAAGCTAAATATATTAAATAAATGTAACTTTAATACAATTGGCAGTTTATGGTAACTGAACAATAAAAATATCACTTCAGTTTATTGTGATTATTAGAACTAATGGATTAAATGAATATTAAAAAGCAATCCATATGACCATACCAAAAGAAAATAATCAACTGTCATAATAATGTATTCTTTTGCATAAAAATTCACATATCTTTGCAGGAATAGAATTGACTCTTATTCTAATGTAGTCAAAGTAAACTCTCAGGACACTACCTTAACTTCCATTCCCACTGAGGAACTGAGTCCCTTGATATTTACTAGCCACTTCTCCCTCTCAGAGCTCTAGGAATAGTCTAAGTGGTCAGGGGCAATTTTAGAATGTCTTCACCTCAATCCCCCACTCGTGTACCTCCCTCCAAGATAGTCAGTTGAGAAATATTTAGTCAGTGACCCTTACATAGCTTTTAGAGAGGGATATTTACCAAGGTGGTATCATAAAAGCAACTGGTACAAAACATTCCCCTAAAAGTCTATGGCACATTTTCCCACAAGTACATTCCGAATCCTTGAGAAAGCTGATAAAGCACCTGTGACAAAAGGGTAACACAGCTCTTGGGTAATGGAAGTCCTTTTATCTTATTTATGGGGTGTTTGGGAAGATTCCTTTAAGCATGGTGAATATGCATCCATCTTTGTCCATGGTTTCTGATGGTGCAGATTGATTCCAGCTCCCTTGAGGACATCTTTTTAGGACACTCATCAGGGTATGTGAAGTCCAAGAAGGTCCTAATATGGTCAAAGTAGGGGTGGCACTCAAGAGACCTGAGAATCCAAGCTCTCTTCTCTAACTCTCCTCCTATGTAGCTCGTACTGAGCAGTGTTGTGGACTGGCATACTTGCCTCAAATTCTGGAAAAGCCCCTTTTTCCAGGAAACTCAAAATTATTATATAGCATCCATGGAGAATACCAAAATTCTATCATCAGTAGGAACTGATGATAAGGAAATCATTGTCTAGTATGATTTTCTTGCTTCAGTCCCTCAAAGACTTTTCTCATTTAGTCTAAGATAGGGATTATTATTTGAACTCAAGTTTTTGTGACCCCAGGCCCAGTGCTCTATACACTCTACTATCTAGCCATCAGTGAGGATGGGAACAATCTTATCTTTATAATATACATCATTCTACATTGTAATCCTATGATGACATTAGATAAATTTGCCTTAAATATTCATTTATAAAATACTGTTACCTAAACTAGGATTCTTGCTTTCTTCAAAAAAGTACAAACCCACTTGAAAACTTCCAAGATGGAAACATCCTTTTGATGAGGACAGTTTCATGATAGGACCATATGCTCACCATTATCCATACTCCAAAGTAATACAAATTGAATCTGTTTTAGTCAAGATCATGTTATTGGTTTTTTCCTAAGTATTATTGTTAAAATTATAGATTTGGGAGAAACCACTTAAAAACCTGTTTTCAAGGAGTATGTTGTTTAAATACATTAATTCAGCCAGGGCCCTTGAGGTACTAACGAAATGCACCAATTTAGGATGAACAACTTCAGTATAGATTTTTGATAAGAAAACAGCTGCTTGTCTTGAAATGGTCGAAGCTAAAGTCTAAGGGGCCATAAGATATATCTGCACACAGAAGATATGCTAAGCATTGAACAGATGGTGAGAATAAATAATTCAAAATAGCTCTCCAGTCATTTCTTTGGGTGCAGAGAACGTGATGAACTATATTTATAACAATACTTGAGATTTTAACCATCTAAGATATTTCCAGTTTCTTTTTATGCTTCATTCATTCTCACATTGAATTTTAAAGATGTAACTCACTGTTCATGTCTTATTTTTTAATAGTATACTTAATTAAGTTTTAGTTTCCAAACTTGACATTGCTCCAAATATATCTTTTGATTGCATTAGATATATAATTGCAGCCTTGGAACATCCAACTTAGATTTTCATGAGATTCTAGAAGCTAAATCAAATGGTACTCATCATCGTTAGATGCTCAATAAATGGCTAGAAGGAGTGAGCAGCCAGTCTGGACAATTATATTGAGGACACCAAAAAATGTAATTATTAATACCTTACTCTTTTTGAAATTTGCTGACCCAAAGAACTTATGCTATATATGCTATATATATGCTATATATATATATATATATATATATATATATACATATACAAATATGTGCTATATATAATGCTATATACACATATATATGTATGTATAAATATGTATATATGTGTGTATATATGTATTTAAATAATCAAGAGTAAGGTAAGTTAACTAGTCACTGTAATCATGAGCTTTGTTCTCTCCACCTCCACCCATCTGAGATTTAATGCTCAAGATACTTAGTTTCTGTCCTACCTCAGACTCTTTTATCAATCCTATTACCAAGCAGAGAAAACAACACAGGTCTAATTCAGTAACACTATTAGTATTATTGGAGTTGTTGGAAAGACAACCAGAATTTTGGAGCTGTTAAAGCCTAAAGGAACATAAGATATCTGACCTAATATTTGTCTCTGAATTCCCTGGACCCTGGAGAAGTAGTAGTCAAACCCCTTTACCACTTTACTGTATTAATCATAGTCATATCTTTGAAGCCATGTAGTTCAATCTTCTTAGTTTATAAATAAAGAAGATAAGACTCAGAGAGATTAAGTGACTTGCCTAAGTTTGTATGTGTAGTGATAGATTTAATCTTAAAACTCCTGACTCTAAATATTGTTCTTCTTCAACTATAGCACAGAGCCCACATTGATGTCAGTACTACTCTGCCATCCTCTTATGTATGGACCTGTAGGTTTGCTTTCATGACTATATCAAATTAATGTCCTCTGAATTTGACCTCAAAGTCTTATTTGTCACATTTTGTTTATAGTTCTGCAGGAATGATTTAATGAAACTCATGAAACTGGATATTTGAGAATAACTCAGGAGCTCAACAGAAAGTTGACACTTGGGACTTATATCAAGGATCTTTGTATTTATCTTCCAACTCGAAGAGTATAGTTAAAAAAAATAAGTAGACTACATTCCAAAAGAGATTTTAAAAAGGGAAAAAAAGACCTATATGTACAAAATATTTAAAGTAGCTCTTTTGGGGGACAAAGAATTAGAAATTAAGGAGATACCTATCAATTGGGGAATGGCTGAACAAATTATAGTATGTGATTTATGATGGGATACTATTGCACTAGAGGAAATGATAAGCAGGATGCTCTGAGAGAAACATGGAAAGACTTATATGAACTGATGCAAAGTGAAATGTACTATGTGCAAATTAACAGCAATATTGTAGGATGACCAGCTACGAATTACTTAGCTATTCTCAGCAATAAAATGATCCAAGATACCTCTGAATGGCTTATGATGAAAAATGCTATTCATGCCTAGACTGTTGGTGTCTGAATACAGACTGAAGAATACTTTTTTTAAAAATTTCATTTTTTTCTTGAGGGAATTTTTTATGTCTTCTTTCACAATATGACTACTATTGAAGTGTTTTGCATGACCACACATGTATAACCTATATCAAATTGCTTACCTTCTCAATGGGGTGGTGGGGGAGGAGGAATGGGGAGAATTTGAAACTTAAAGTTTTAAAAAGGAATGCTAAAATTATTTTTGCACGTAACTGGAGAAAAATTAAATACTAAATAATATTTTTAAAAAAGAAAAAAAGTCAGAGCTCTTTAGTTCTGTACTCCAGGGATGTTTGCTAGGGTTTCATCTAAGACTTAGAATATTTGTATGCATGTCCTACTCCCTTGAGATATGATTTGGACTCCAGATCATAAGAACTGGCATAGCAAGATGCATGTTAAGTAATAGGAAGGGTGTCTAGAGGTTTATAATACTGTACCCAGAGGGATAATGATTATACAAATGATTCTTCATCTTTGCCTAAGTTATTATAATTGAAAATGTGAACAGAGTAATTGCCATTGTTGCAGGACAATATTTTGCAAGCTTGCTAGATTTTTGAAAACTACTCTAATATGCTGATTGACATTCACTCATAATCTAACAGTGTCTTTATCTCCATTGGAATCAAGTCATTAAAATTCTACAACGGACAATTATATACATAAATAGAATATTGAAATTATTAATATAATAATGACACTATGATAATAACTATGATGCTCCAAAGAATACAGAACTTTGAAATCACATAGAATAAGTTTAGAACTCAAAGGGATCTCAGGAGGTCTCCTAATATAACCCCCTCACTTTGTAGACGATAAAACTAAGAATCAGAAGGTTAAAATGAATTGTCCAATGTCAGGTGGTTAGAAATTAGCAGAACCAGAATTAAAACTCAAGTCCTTCAGACTCCCAATTGCTTTCTTCTTTTTTTTCTTTTACCATATTATAATGTTGGAGCAAATAATTCATGTTTAAAAAAGATTATTTCTATAATATTTCCTACTTTAAAAAAAGTCAGTTCATTATTGTGTTCTTTCAGTGAGCATGAGGAAAATTAAAAAAAAACAATCTTGGGATTTGAAGGCTAAAAGAATTAACCCTATAGCCTTTATTCTTTTGAAAAATCAGTTGTACTGGTTGATTTCCAAACTAACTAGATTCTCACTTTGTCCTCCTCTCCCAACACTGTCATCCCTGGGAGACATAGTTTTACGTCCTATAAAGTAATAATCAGAGCTGGGTTGAAATTTTAAAAGTTGCCAGAGAAGTTCAGGGATTGTTTTTAAAGGTTGTTGAACAGATATACTTTTCTTCTCGGAGGCCGGCAGACAGAAAATTCCTTGTATTCTGTAGGGAAATATTAAAGTGTGTGTGTGTGTGTGTGTGTGCATATCTATGTATTCATATTTTATTTTGTCTGGAAATGTAAAAATGTTTACAATAAAAATGTTAATATTTATATAAAATGTTAAGGTTTTTAAAGAGCTTTTCAATTATTAAAGGAAAGTGAGAGTATGAGTAGGTACTATTATTATCTTTTCACAAATGAGGAAACTGAGGCAGATGGAAGTGATTTGCCCAGGGTCATACAACTACTAAGTATCCAGGGTAAGATTTGAAATTGTGCCTTCCTGACTCTATGTCTAATGTTCTATCCACCATATCATCTTTTATTCACTTTTTAGGTTTCTATCTAGGACATATTCCATGCATATACACTTGCCCTTTTCTTTGCTCAGGTAGATGCATAGAAATAGAAGCCTAAAGTCATCATGTAATGGTAGGTAGTCTATGTTCATAATATTGTAAACACAGAGGAACAATGATGACCTAAATGATTTCTCAACTCTATCAAAGTTATTTAATAGTAAATGTAAGTAGGTCTAACTATAAGACATAGGTACATATATGTGTGTGTATAATAACTATGTTATATATATTCACAAGAGAAAAATAGAAAAGAAGGATTTTTTTTTAATCTTTTGATATCTATGTCTTTCTATGTCCAGTGGAAAAAAGCACTGAACCTGGAGTTATGAGATCTGATTCAGAATCTGAGCTCTTCATCTTCTTGCATGTGTAACCTTGTTAAAGTCACTTAATATTTCTGTACCTGCATTTCCAAGAATTGCATAAAATGAGTGGGTTGGATTGGATGACCTTTGAGATTTCTTCTAGATGTATATCACTCTATGGTCAAAATCTATAGCTAAAGCTAAGGTCCCAAAGAAGAGTTAGCATTGCATCATTCTCATTGCACTCCCAAAAGAAGCCACATGTTTCCAGCGCAATTTCTGGTGAATCCATGTCAGAGTATTGAGAAACTGGTACAAAGTCAGGACAGAATAATGAATATTGATATTTTATTACAATGGATTTGTTTATTATTCAAATTGGTTTGACCTTCTTGATGAAGTAAGCCAATTTTTGGCTGAACTTACTCATTACATAAAATGACTGCACATGAAGACATATACAAGCTTTGTTTACATGAACAAATTGACTTTTTATTGAAAAGTTGACTTCATTCAAAAAAACCACTTAAGTTGAAAAGAATCCATTGATTTGATTCCTGAATGCAATAATATTATTTTAATAACTGGCCAAAAATTATTACAAGGAAAATTTCCTCTTATTAACCTACAATAATAAATGTACTTGAACTAATATGCTTTAGATTAATGGAAATCTAGCATAATACAAATGACTAGATAGTGTTAGAAGCATCATTAGAAAAAGGGTGTTGGAGTTGAAATACTTAACCCCACAGTTATTGATGCTTTTTTTTCACTGTTTGCCTGAATTTCCACCAATTACAAATAATTTTGGTTAGCAAGCATCCTTTTTTAACCATACAACTATATCTGGGAGTTTAAAAAGTTAATCAGTCATCTGCATATTGCCTTCCTTCATATTCAATGATAGAGAATATTTGTTTCATTTAATGAGATATTATTAGGACATTGGGCATAACAAAGTTAGAATAATATTTTGCTAGACTTTAAAGTAGATTTTTTAAAAAGAATTAGAATTCTTCAGAATGGAATGTATTAGGTTTGTTTGTTTGTTTGTTTGTTTGTTTTGGGAGGGGGTTGGATAGCTTCCTGGCATTGAAAGTGTTCAAAGAGAAAGTTGGATTCCCAGAGCACGTTTTCACTTCCCCTCATGATTTTATTCTAGTTTATTTCATCTAGACATACTTGAAATTGTCTCACTTGTCAAGGATATTACAGAATAGTTCTCTGAAATATGTAAGGAAAAGGAACTGGACCAGTTGACCTTCGAGGTCCATTCCAATTAACTTAAGTCTTTGCCATTGCATGTATATTATCTTGGAAAGCCAGAGCTACAAAATTAGTCAACCTTCCTAACATGCTGGCAAAAAACATTTACATTCCACAGCTCCACAATATATGACAGCATTATATTGCATAAACGTATTTCATTACTGATCTTAAAGACCAGTATGGATAAAGAATCTGAAATTCTTTATCAGCTATCCCAAAAGCAGCATTAACTTTTGCCAGTTGAACAGGTGTTTCTATTTCAAGACTATATCTAAGAATAATATATAAGACAACAAAAGTTAAATGTGAATTTCCAGGTCAAACAATTTAGCAAAGTCAAGGTGTCTCTTTGTTATCTAGGCAATGTTATAGAAGAACTTAATGGCTTTTGTCATTATTTTTGTTGAGGGTGGGGCAGTGAAGTATTCTGATGACCAAATCAAAGCAGATAAGTACAGCAATGTAGAAAGAATACTGTACTGTGAGGCAGAAGGTCTTCATACAAGTATTAGCTCTTCAATTTACTACTTCTATAGCCTTGGGCAAGTCATTTTACTTTTCTGGGACTCATTTGCAAAAGGAGAGGTTTACATAAAAGACTTCTAAGGTCTTTCACAGGTCCAAATGAAAGTCTGAAATATTCTATATAATCCAATCTTACAATTGAACAATATTTATGAGTTTTTCTTGTTGTGTCATCCGCAAATGATTAATTGTTAGCACGCACAAGATATTAGATAATATATATATATATATATATATATATATATATATATATATATATATCGTTATGCAATTTGTGGGGTTTTCTATCAAAGCATAAAAAGATGGAGTATATTCTTGTTCTACAGAATGTTAACTGCCCCATCATTTTGAAAGGCAATATAAAATGTTGCTTTATAAAAGTAGCTAAAAAATAACATTCAAAAATCAAGTCCTTTCTAGTGTTGGAAGTATGACTTTCATCTTCATTTTCTTGTATTTAAGCAAATTATATTTTTTTCCAAAAAACATTGTATCTTATTAGTTTTCCCACAAATTGCTTAATAAAAATAAAAATTGTTGCTAAAGTCCACAAACATAATATGAAAATCAAAATGTCATTCCCATTAACTTGGTATGTGTGCATGTGTGTATGGGAGTATAGCTAAGATGCATTCTGCTTGTCATAACTTTTAAATGATATTACACAAGCATGAAATTTCTTATTCATATAAGGAATTACTTTGGAGGATCAGGAAAAAGCTATGTTTCATGCAGTAACAGGATTTCTCCTGCTGTGTCCTAATACTGATTCCTTCCACACAATGTGATATACACAAAGAATAATAAACTTTCAGGGATGGACAAGTCCTTAGAGGCTCATCTAGTTCAACCTATAGCTGAAGCAGGACAATTCTCTGTAATATCTATAGCAATGACAATCTACCATCTGCTTGAAGACATTCAGAGATAAGGAACTCCCCTATGTCTGAAGCAGCCTATCACGTTTACTGGAATCTCTAGAGTTACAAAAATGTCCTTGCATTGAGGCAAATCTGTCTCAGTAACATCCATGAGATAGATCATTGAATGTTAGAGTGGAAAAAGGAGAAGGGGAAGGGAATAAGAATTAATTTGTGAATATCTCTTCTTTTCCTATCTCTCCTAACTCCTCTACGTCTACCTGCTACCCTACCCTCCTATTACCTAACCCATCCCCAGTAATCCCTCCCCTTGACGGGGTTGAGATCTGGGCCCCAGAAAGGAAAAACCCTGGACTTTCCCACATGGACAAATCTCTGGAGTTTGCCAGAGGCTGTAATCCCATCAACTGGCCTTTCATTGTGGCTACACCCAATCTCCCCTCCCTTGTTTTACCTCCCTTTGTATGAACCATCCCCCCCAGGCCATTTCTCATCTTTTATCCTAGCTAGGCTTCATTCTCCCTTGGCCACAAGGTCCAGGTCCCAGGAGTTCTGTTCATTCCAGTTTATTGGCCACTCCTAGGTCTCTCCCACAGTCTTTTTTTATATAAGGTCCACCTCATCTCCATTAAGATGCTGTGATTCTTATAATCTACCCACTGCTTAGATTCTTATAATCTAGCCAATAGCCCATAGATGCTCAGATTCCTCAAAAGTCTAGCTAATATGGTGAATCTTCAATAAATCTTGTTTTTGGCTGACTAAAGGCTTGGATCGAATTCTTTCAGACAGGACCCACATGTCATGATTTTGGGATTCCAGGACTCCTAACCTCTAGATCTCATCATATGGTTCCCTGCACTGGGAAAAACTGCCTATACCAAGCTCTTCACCAGCTGGGACTGGAAGGTAGGTAAGCCTCCCCTCTTTCCCTAATCCCTTTTCTTTCTTTCTTTCTTTTTAATTGGGTAGATTTCCAAGCAACTAGGAAGGCTTGGCTTGGAAGTGCTTTTTGGGCCTGACCTCTCAGGTCCCATTAGGTCACACAGCTATGAGGTTGTACTGAACTCAGCTTGACACCACTTTCAGGCTCTCAGTCCAGTGGTTCTGTTCAAGACCATGGATATGGGCAGAATCGTAGGCCCAAACCTCTCAATTCTCTCAGTGCCAGGAACTTGGGAAAACTTAACATACTTCTTTGGGTTTTTGACTTTTTTATCTGTTTCCTGAGTCTTATTCCTAAATCTTCTTTTAAGAAGGGAGGGACTTCCAGTCCCCACACCCTCAAATGGTCAATCCCTCTTCGATTCCTGAAGATTTGCCTTTGGGCTGTCTTTTACGAAACTGGGAAAATTTTAGTTTTTGTAAAGAACTAAAAAAGACAAGGCTGGTGTTCTTTTGCAACACCATTTGGCCTCAGTATCATCTGGAAAATTATGAGGTATGGCCTGTTTTTTGGACATTACAGCAAAATATGCTCTCTGAGTTCAAATGATATTGTAGCAGAGAAGGAAAATGGGTGAAGACTGTCTACATAATGACTTTTGTAGAACTTTCTCATGACCCCCTTCTCAGAAAAGATTGTAGGATGCTGATAGCTAGAGCCACCCCACAAATGGGGAATGGGGATCAATTAGACTTTTTGGACAGCCACCTTTTTATGGCTTCTAGGGCTATAGCACCTCCCCAGTCCCTACCCCCTCTCTATTCTCCCCATTTTCCCTTGGCCCCCCTGTTTCCCATCCCCCTCCCTCCTTGCCTACCCCTATTTCCTTTGCTTTTCCTCCCCTTTTCCTCCATCCCAACCACCTTCCCACCCTGCAATTTCTCCTCAGACCCTTGCTCAGGAGGCAACCCCTGCTCAGGAGGCAACCCCTGCTAAGGTTTCGGTGACACCTCGTCCCCAGGATCTTCACCCCGAGGCAAAGACCACCCAGACCTTGGCCTCAGCCCCAGCCTCAGTGGTATTTCTTCCCTTGACCCTTCCCTCTTCTCCAGTCTCAGCTGATTTTTCCCTTTGCCAGCCAGCATTCCCCAGTCCCTCACTTACAAGAAGTGGGATTTCCTATCTCCCTTCCTCTCCCCAGCCCCTGTTGCCACAGAGCCTTTAGGGCTCTTTCCTCTAAGGGAAGTTCCTGCCTCCCCTAATGGGGCAATTAGAGTGCCTGTTCCATTCTCCATTTCAGATATCAATTAGGTAAAAGAAAAACTGAATTGATACTCTCAGGATCCCACCAAATTTACTGAGGGCTTCAGGGATATGTCCCTACAATTTGAACTTTCTTGGGGTGATTTGCACATCTTCTTCTCCACCTGTTGTACCACTGAAGAGAAGAGGAGAATCTGGGAACAGGCCCAAAAATTTGGAGATCATTTTGCTACCAATGACCACACAAAATACCCTCCAGGAACAACTGCTGTTCCCACTACTGACCCAGGATGGGATTACCAGAACAGTGAGGATAGGGCAAAAAGAGACCACATGGTAATTTGCCTGTTAGAAAGACTAAGAACTGCATTTCAAAAGCAAGAAAATTTTCAAAACATTAAGGAAATTACTCAGGGAGAAAAGCAAAACCCTGCCCTTTTCCAAGACAGGCTAGCAGAAGCTATTAAAAAGTATACAAATTTAGATCACGACTGTATAGAGGGGGCAACAATCCTTAGCATGTATTTCATTAATCAATATGCCCCAGATATTGGAAGGAAACTGCAGAAATTGGCAATGGGACCCCAAACACGTCAGGCCCAATTACTGGAGACCGCCTTTGGAGTATTTAACAAGAGAAACCTAGTTGGAGCAGAGGAGAAAGAATACAGAGACAGGGCTAGAGACAGAGAACATGCCCAATTCCTGTCCGCTGCCATGGCCAGGAAAAGACCCAAGGGTGCTCCTGGCACCTCGGGCAGTTGGGAAACCTGCTTTCGATGTCACAAAGAGGGCCACTGGTCCAAGGAGTACCTCTCTAGCCACCCCCCTGGAGGGAGCCCCTGGGACTACCTCTAGGATCATGCCCAATGTGTGACCAGGAGGGACATCAGAGGAAGGACTGTCCCCAAAGTTGCAGAAGTGTTGGAGCCGCCTCCCAATACCTTGTCCTCCTGTCCTCTCAGGACTCGGAATGGCAGGAGTGCTTGGGGCTTGGCAGTGCTCCCACTTTCCCCATGCCTCTCACGAAGCCCTGGGCAAAAATTGAGACTGAAGATAAGGTTACCCGATTTATAATAAACATGGGGGCCACATTCTGTTTTAACTGATTACTCTGGCCCTACTAACCCCTCAGACCCATGATGTCATGGGTATTGAAGGAAGAACTAGCCCCTGCCTGTTTGAACATTCCTTCCTTATCGTCTCCTCTTGTTCCACCTCCTTATTGGGAAGGGACTTGATGGTGAAATTGGGAGGCCGATTTTCTCTAGTTAAGCCTCCCATCCCCATTTTCCCTCAGTTCACCAGACCTCCCCATGCTCCTCTGGAGGTATAGGAGACAGTTGAGCCAATTGTTTAGGAGCAGGGAATTTCTGGATGAGCCTACTCATGACACTCCAGCCCTCCTCACCTCCGAAGACCCTAAAGAATTTTCCCATAGCCCCATTTATAGCCCCACCCAGGAGGCTTCTTTGGCTGCTGCCTCAGGAGTGCTTAATTTCTTGGGAATTCAAGGCTATAGAGTCTCTTTGAACAAAGTCCAAATAGCATGCCAGTCTGTAAAGATTCTGGGCCACAAACTCTTGGTCCCAGCCACTAAGAAATAATTTCAAACTTTTCTAGGCATGGCTAGATTTTGTAGACTCTGGATCCTTAATAATAGTTTTATTGTTAAGCCTTTTTATGATGCTCCTCTGGGCCCTGACTCACTCCCTCCAGCCCTGACTTGGCTTAAGTTTTTGTGATTTTAAAATCTAAATTAACCACCATGTCCC
Source organism: Phascolarctos cinereus (assembly GCF_003287225.1). Classification (NCBI taxonomy): domain Eukaryota; kingdom Metazoa; phylum Chordata; class Mammalia; order Diprotodontia; family Phascolarctidae; genus Phascolarctos; species Phascolarctos cinereus. The sequence goes on along the minus strand of NW_027555958.1, from coordinate 395,870,108 downwards.
TAACCAGTCCTTGGGGCCTGACCCTAGCCAGGTTGCTTGTTTTTATGCTCTATGGGCCACTCTCGCTATCAATACCTTGCTTCTCCACAGAGGAATATTCCCTTACTTGGGAGACAAGCTCCAAGGCCACTAGACAAGTTAACACCCCTGTAGAGGGAGGGCTGGTAAGACTTTCTGCTAATCTTTTGACATGCAGTACCTGTGCAGATAGCACTAGTGAAAAGAATTTTGAGGAAAAGGCGCAACGAAGTGCCAACACATGGCAAGACCCCAAAACTACTGTCTTGGTCACCCAATATTTGACACCCTACCAGGACTTTGGGTGTGAATCCTCAGATTTTTAGCACCCCCCTTCTCCATTTTCAATGCCATACAGCCCACAGTCTCTAAATTAAGGGCAAAGCATAGATATTGGGGAAATGTCCTCTGGTCTCTTAAAAGGGGAGCAGAGTATCTGATGCCCTGGTATGGTCATCTACAATATGAACATATTCTCTCTAACCTAACAGAGACTATTCCCCAGTTGGCAAATGAGATAGCTTATGGTCTTTGGGAAATCCAGGGATATCTGGATTCCTCAGCAAAAGTGCTTTTAGATAATAGAATAGCCCTAGACTACATGCTTACCTCCAACTCTGGGCAGGTAGATCTCCACACTGAATGTATTTTAGAAAGGGCTAGTTGGATGCAAGAAATTCACAATAACCTCAGTACTCCAAAATCACCTTTTTCTTGGGAGTCCTGACTTCTTTCTATACTGGCCTCTATTCTTATTCCCCTACTGCTTACATTTCTCTTGCGGTTGTTTGGTCCATGTTTACTAAATATTCTTGCCAGGTTCCTTTCTTCTAGGATTGGAGCCATAATGGGACCTGGCCATGGGTCAGCACTACTCTGAAGTTTGACCCCTTAAACAAAATGGGACCATGTGAGGCAGGGACAGCTCTATGCCCCTTGTCAGCAGGAAGCAGTTTCAGAAGCTGAGACTGTCGCCCTTTACCCCAAAAGAATTTGGGTCCCATTTGTTTGAGGGGGGAATGATAAGGTATGGGCCCAAAGTGAGACCTTTGTCCCAATTTGGGCTCCATTTATCTATGGCTCTAGAAAACCTTTGGACTGTCCTTGAATTCTCCTACTTCATCAAGGAGATCTCTGGTGTTCCCCTGAAGCCATGATTCCATTGTTTTGGCTACACCCAATCCCCCAATTATCTAGCCTGGCCCTCCACTGTCTTGCCTCCCTAGGCCCCAGGCCACTTCCCACCCTTGGTCCCACCTAGGCTCCATTTCTCTGGAATTATATTACCTCACAGACTACTTGGCCACTCTTGGCCACTCCTAGATATTACTTCATAGACTACTTGGCCACTCCTGCATCCCTCCCCCTGTCTTTCTGTATATAAGGTTCATCTTGTCTCCATTAAGATACGCAGATTCTTATGATCTAGCCAATAGCCCATAGATGCTCAGATAGGAATCTGAGAGTCTAGCTACTATGGCAAAACTTTGTTTTTGGCTGAAAGAAGGCTTGGGTCTAATTCTTTTGGGCAGGACTCACGTGTCGTGATTTTGGGATTCCAGGACTTCTAACCTCTAGACGTCATCACCTTATCTTCCCATTCCCCTAAATCTAAACCCCCTTCTCAATCCCCCTTTTAACCTATTCCCACACCCTCCCCTCTAAAGATTCCTCCTTGACCCTGACCCCTCCCCATCCCCTTAGAGTTTTATTTCTTTCTAAATTTAGAAGGTTTTTATACTCTTCTAAATGTATATGTATTTTCCCCTCTTAAACCCATTCCCTATGAGAGTAGGCTTCCAGAACTAATATCTCCCCTCCCCCATCTAATTCCTTTGAATTGGTTCTTCCTCTTGCACCTCATTTGTAAAAGACAATTACTCTTTTAGCTTGAATGGTTTACTTGAATGGTTTTAATTTTTGAAGTCATATCATACTCAGGTCTACCCCAATCTTCCATATCAGTTACCTAATTACTAGTAACAGTTTTAAGACATAGGTCTTACATTTTTCCTACTAAAAGGTAAACATTCGATCCTCATTTAGTGCCTTGAAATTGGTCATTGGTATGTACCTTATACTTCTCTTGGCTCTTGTATGTTAAATCTTCTATTTAGTTCAAGGTTTGTTTGTTGTTGTTGTTGTTTTCCTTTTTCATTTTTAACAAAGAACTGAAAATCTGAGAATTGATCAAATATCCATTTTTTTTTCATTTAGAATTATGCTTAACCTTGTTGGGTATGGTATTTTCAGCTGAAAGCCCAGTTCTTTTGCTCTTCAATATATAGCATTCCAAGACCTGTGATCTTTTAGTGTCACCAGTGCTAGGTCTTGTGTGATTCTAATTGTGGTACCACTATGTGTAAGTTGCTTTTCTTCTTGTTGCTCATAATATTTTTGTCTTTGATTTAGGGATTTGCCTATAATATTCCTGTGAATTTTACTTGTAGGATCTCTTTCAAGTGGTGATTGGTGGATTTTTTCTATCTCTACTTCCCCCTTCTAATGCTTTAGGACAATTTTCTTTAATTATTTCTTGTATTATTGTATCAAGATTCTATTTTTTTTATATCAGAACTCTGAGGCAGTCCAATTATTCTTACGTTTTCTCTTTTTGATCTATTCTCTAGATCCATTGTTTTTCTTATGAGATGTTTCACATTCTCTTCTATTTTTTTCATTCTTTATATATATATATATATATATACATATATATGTGTGTGTGTGTGTGTGTGTGTACGTGCGCACTACATGTGTGTATATATTTCTTCATCTCATAACTTCATTGGCTTCCCCTTGCCCAATTCTTATTTTCAAGTACCCATTTTTTTCCTCGAGATTCGGGATCTCCTTTTCTATTTCATTGACTTTCTTTTCATAATCTTCTTGCTTTTCTTGTATTATTCTTATTTTTCATTTTAGTTTTTCCCCAGTCCTTCTCATTTGATTTTTAAAGTCTTTTTTTAAGCTATTCAATAAATTCTTTTTGGGCAGGTGACCCTTTGACATTACTCTTTGGGGTAGAAGAAGGTTTCTTTGCTTCATTATCCTTTTCTGAAGATGCACTCCAATCTTCTCTATTTCCATAGTAGCTCTCTACACTCGAATTCTTTCTCCTTTGCCAGTGCTTTTTTTTAAACAGTTTAGTTTTTTATGCTCAACTCTAGTCCTTGGGTAGAAAGGATGGTGCTTTGGGCCTCTAATCCTCTTCAGTTCTTCCTTCTGATGCTGAACTCAAACCAAGATCTCCAGCCTCCTATAAGTGCCCATAGCCATCAGTATCCTGCCCCACTGCTTCTGCACTCACTTGTGCTGGTTCCTTCTTGTGCCCACCTCATCTCCGCAGCACAACTGGGTCTGGCATTCCCAATGTGCAGAGGTTCCCTAGATCTTCCCCAGGTCAGCCACTCAACTCCCCTCACTGTCCTAGGGGCAAAAGTTCCTGTGCCTCGACCAAGGCAGTCTCCCAAACCAGCTAACCCAGGGCTTGTGGCTTATTTATCCTAGCCTGGAGGTTTTTGCTCTTTAGAAATCTCTTCCTGGGATTTTTCTTCAGATCTTCTCCAATTGTCCCAAGAGGATCCCTCTTCTGCCCCTACTCTTATTTGTTTTCATGGATCTAAGTTTACCCAGAGGCATTATTTTATCTTTTTTTGTGGAGGAAAATCTAGAGAGCTTGACATTTTCTAACCTACTCTGCCATCTTCCTAGGATACTTAGGAAATAAGCATTTATTAAACTTCTATTATATGCTAAGCACTGTGCTAAGTACATGATCTGAGTAAGAGAGTGGAAAAATCATCTAATCCAAATTTCTCATTTCACAGACATGATAACTAAGGATAAAAATAAAGTAATGATTTTTCCAAGGTCACATAACTAGTAAATAGCAAAAGAAAAACAAATCTAACACTTCAAATATTTGAAGATAGTGACTGTCTGCCCCCTTACTCCCAGTCCCCTCTTCTCTAAGTATTTTTTTTAGCATTCTGGTTATTTCAGTACCTCAGAGAGCTGTAACTTGATTGGTGCTATTTCCTCTACCTCCATATATTATCCTTAGAAGATGATCTTTTGTGGTTTCTGTGGCCAAAAATATCTAACATCCTGTGGCTAACCTACTAATGTACCCCTTTAAATATAGCTGAGCTGAAAGAAAGCTTGGCTTTCAACAAACATACTTGAAAGTTTTCAGCTTCGTAGAACATGACAGTATATCTTCTACATTTGATGAAGCATTTAAATAAGATTTGATCAGAGGCCTATATTCTGGCTACAGCCTCTTCACACAGCCTAAAAGTACATTTCAGTATTTTTTCCCCTGCTGGGTCATTCTCATAAAATCAGAAAATTATAGCTAGTTCAGTCATTTTGCTCTAATTACTCACCAGGTGCTTCAGACATTTGCTCAATATAATGAAAATAAATTGATAGAATAATCTAGCCATTTGTTAATTTCGTCAAGAACTTTCTAACAAATAAAACATTAAAAATGGAATGGGCTATGGAAGTATCCCTAGTAGCAAGGATCTACAAGCTGAGGCTGCATCAAATTCTACCAGGACCCTTGTAAAAGATTCACACATTTGGTAGAAGGTTGGATTGCATGACCATGAAAATCTCTTAACCTTAAAAAAAATATTTTAAAAATTCAAGTTCTTTGTTTTCTTTCTGAATTCAGACAGCTAGCAAGATTCCTTGTATATAGTAGGTATTTAATACCAATTTGATGAACTGAATAAATAAATATGAATTGATTCTCTGAGATGGCTAGTTATTTCATTTAAAATTATTAAGCCAATAACTAATGGAGACATAGCCATAGGAAGTTATCATATCTACTGTGACTACACTCACATTAGCTAAAATTTATATAGTGCATTATAGGTATACACAGCTTTGTGGATAACCAATAAAGTTGTTTTATCAGTTCATAAATTGTGGTTGGACACTGCAAATGGATGAGAAATTGGAGGAACTCACTGCATGGGAGGAACGGAGGCAGGATTGCCTTTGGAAAAGTGTACAATGCTTTTAATTACTTCAATGTTCTCCCTAAAACAAAAATCCAATTTTAAAATATCTAACAATTTTTGTTGGTTATATAGCATGACAAGTCATTAAAGTACTGCCTTCAAAGAATTAGAGTTGCTGGTGACTTACTAGGCAATAGATAGACATAGTGGATGTGAGGAGCCTGTAAAATAATATCAATGAAACTTCAAAATGAGATAAAGAATATGATTGATCAAAGAGATGAATGTCTTGAAAAGGATGTAATGAGAGAGAGAGTGTGTGGGAGAGAGAAAGAGATAACCAATGGACAGCCTTTGTCTTCTATTAGTATCCATGGAATGTCAAAAGATCTAGAGATATTTTGTGTAAATGCCCATAGGGGATTTACTGGAAGACAGTGATAGCTTATCATTCCATCACTGGAGAGAATCTCTACATTGATGAGATTGGAGAGCCATTTAAGTATCAAAGTTTACATATTTTCCTGCCAATAGGCCTGCGAGGTAAGCAGTACAAGTCAAACTGATTATTTTTTAAACAAATAAATTGAGGCTTAGGGAGACCAAGTAATGTTCTCAAAGTCACATAGTGGTTAATCTAAGACTCAAACCACACCTTCTAATTCGAAGCCCAATGCTCTAACACCACAAATCTTTGTCATGTCTATGTAAGAAGCAATATTCTCTAGATTCTAATTCTTTACTTAAATACTATACCTATGTGATTCTAACAAAATGCAAAACTGGAACTGAAATGCGCCAAAGTTAGCTATCAGGAATTTGTCAGTAGACCATTTAGTATCAAAGGAAACAAAGTACATTTACATAAAAGCTTCTACATAAACCTGTTTTTTTCCTTCTTACTTTTGCTACTTACCATTTTGTTACATATCACCAAATGACCAGATTCTGACAATGAGTTGAAAATTACTTAAATTTTGAGGTAACAGTTCCGGTTACTGGAGGGAGAATGAGATTCTAGGAAGAAGCTCACATGAGAGGAGCTAGCAGCATCTATCATTTATTTGCCTATCCCCAGCTTGTTTGCTACACCAGAGATTTCCAGAAATTACCTCTTGGGTGAGATCTAGTTTTAGTTCTCTCTCTCAACTCTCTCCTTCGCTCCCTCCTTCCCTTCCTCTGTTGAGCTGAGTTATGCCACTCCCAATGGGAGACCTCCTTCACTCTGTATTATCTGGTATATATTCTCATGTGTATAATTTCTCTGATTTCTGTTTTGCTATCAACTTGTAGATGTCTTTGCTAACGTGTGTGCATATACATATGTAAAAATATCATGTATAATACACACACAAGTGTGTATGTGTAGTAGTAGTAGTAGTAGTAGTAGTAGTAGTAGTAGTAGTAGTAGTAGTAGTAGTGGTGGTAGTGATAGTAGAGGGGAGTCCTTTCTCCTTTTCCTTCCCAAAGTCTTAAATTACATTCAACATTTTATATCTACCTATGTGATAACTTTGGTGTGCATGCAGGTATAAACATAGAAGTTCCTAGAAGCAAACATGAAACTCCACATAACAGAAAAGTGGTGCTTGTATTTGCAAGCTCATTTAAAATCTCAGAATTTTAAGAATTGGACTGAAGTTTACAGATCATATAATCCAATCTTTTTATCTTACATATTGAGAAATTGAAACCTAGGGAATTTAAGTGACTATCTTGAAAGGTCATAGACCTAGTTGGGGTCTAGTACTGAGAAGCCTTTCTACTACATTTATCTATGCCTCAGATACTTAGCTTGGAGTTGTGCTTTACTCTGCTTACATTCTTATCTTGTTTACATACGTTTACATTTATCTATATAATTCACCAAACAATATAAGTTTCTGGTGGTTTTTTTTTAATGAATATAGAACATTTTTTTTATGGCGGGATATCTGGATTTCTAGTAACTGAGAAGATTTGTTAGTGTCACCACATATTGAAAATAAAAATATCTATTTGTTATAATTCAAACAAGGGAAGGGGAAATTATCATTCATCCTTGAAGAACTCCTTTTAGCATTCCATACATTCATTTGTCATGAATTCATAATTGGAAGGAAAAGAAAGAATCTACACAAGAGTATTGAAGGTAAACAACACAAATAAATAGCTTCTGTTAAAAAAAAAAGTACAAATCAAAACATCAAAACCTAATCCTTAAGACATGCATCAGAGAGGCATTCATGATCTTTTATGATCATAACATTAAAAAGTACAGTGATTTTCAGGTAATGTGTCAGAAAGCAAAGAGTTTTCGAACAGCACACACAAGCAAGTTCTGTAAAGAAGGTACCTAAAGCTACCATTCTTAAGTGACCAAATAATGTAATCTTCCACTTAAATGGGATGTCATATGGATAAATAAAATTATAAGCTATCACAAACTATGATAGAGTTTTAATTTACTATATACTAAATGTAAGTATGAACTTTTCAATATATAAAGTTTGCACAGCTGACTGATCATTAACTAGTATTAAAAAAAGAAAACCTTTTAAAAAAATCTTCATGAGACCTTCAGAGAATTTTTGCTAAATGCAAGAACAATATCACAATTTCTTGATTTTAATTTATATCCAGGGAGCCAAGCAAAAGCTACAATTGTTTCAGATAAGAATTGTAGGTAGCTTGCAAAAATGCATAGAAATGTGTTCTCTGACCATCTCATTTAAATAAGCTTTAATATAACTCTATTTGTCATTTCAATATAAACTGAACCTTATAGGTATTTGTTGTTGATTTTGCCTTCAGGATAGTCAGAAGAATGTGTTTTGATACAGACACATAGAAATATTGGTATGGATAGCTAATTTTAAAAGTTTCTGCTTTTTATTTGATTTAATAAACTGTGTAAACCCAGTAATTTTCTCAAGTGTTCAAATTTTCCATATATTCTGTAGCTCTCTTTTTCTACTAATCTCTTGAATAATGCTTGCTTTTCTTTCATGCACGTCCTTTCCTAAATTCTCTTTCCCAATACCAACCCATTACAGCTGACTATTTTTTTCTCCAAAATTTTTACTCTTTTAATACCCTTTTCCCCAACTATCTAGTTAGCCAGTTATTTAGAGTTCTAAAAAAAAAAGTCTAACTCTGAAAAGAATAACTGAAATTATGATTTTACAAAAAGCACTTGATTGCTCAGAGAACTAAAACTCGAAGAGTGTTAAACCTAATCTGTAAGTCCCTGATGTCTTTCCAAATATATTAGAGGATTTAGACAGAAAGGGGTTCTTGAGAAGGGAGCAATAAGACCAGACCTGCACTTAAGGCATTTTGGTCACTCTGTGGAGTATGTAGTGGAATAGGAAATACTTGAGGCAATGTGAACACTTAGAAGGTCATTGTAATACTCCAGACAAGAGCAGATCATGGCCTGAGGTGGTGGCCATGGAATCAGTGAGAAGGGTAAAGACTTGAGAATTGTGGAGGAAGAAAGTGGAAGATTTGACAACTGATAGATGTGGAGTGAGGAGGTATCGACAAAGTCAAGGTTGTAAAATATGGAGATTAGAAGGACATTGCTGTACCATAGTAAGTAATGAAAGCATGGCTTGTTGTCTCACCCATTAGATTGTAAGCAAGGACTGTCCTTGTCCTTTGCTTCTTTTTGTATCCCCAGCAATTACGTGTTTGACACATAGTAGGGGTTTAAGAAGTATTTATTGATTGACTAATGGTGGTGCCTATGACAGAAATCGGGAATTTCTATAGAAGGGTGAGTTTTAGGAGAAAAAGAAATCCCTTTGAAAGCCGAAGGTCATCTCCAAACCACAATAAGATATGACGGTGAACTTTAGTAGAAATGAGAACTAATAAATAAATCGGCATATGATTTGGTATGATTTAAATTCAAAATTCATAATCAATTATTGTCTTTATATTTAAATAAGGGAGGTGATAGTAATGTCAATAGTCAATACTACATATAATATATACAAAAGGTTTTTGATTTCATCCAGGGAATATTCTGATGCAATATTTCACTAACACCTTCACATAAATAATGTATTTCTAGTTTCCTACTTTTGCAAGCTATGAATCCTCACCACTATCTCAAATAAAGGAATTTTTTAAAAAGTAATTAATTCTTTGGTGTACATATTAATTCCATGCAAATTAATATCCATATACCATACAAAATATGAAGACAATCAAAAACTCAACAAAATTCAGTGAATAAGAATTATTAAACTCCTATAGCATGGACTGTTCTAAGTATAAATGGAGTTGAGTTCTAAGAACGCAAAAATCACACACAAACTATTGGATCATTTGTGCTCTGGAATCCCTACAGAGGGATCCAAGGAGTAAAATTTCCAAATGCTGCTACTGTATTGCCATCAGCAGGAGAAATGAAAAAGCAGGTCAATTTCCTTGTATACAATACATTTAGAGTCTCACTAGCAACCACAGCAGCCCTAAGGTACCATGAGCCCTTTTCTTCTCTTGTCATTGCCCCGAGTAACTACAGCAATAGTTCTTTTATCCTATTTATCCATGTGGAATATAAGAGATAAGATTTGTCCTCAAAGCTATCAGAGGTTCTTTGTAAATTCCATTGTGTTGAAATAGAAGTTAATACATAAAGGACATTCCATAACTAAAATAGCACTACTACAACAATTATCATTTTATTGGAAAATATTATATTAACACTAAGTTTGGGAAATTTTCTTCAGATATTCATAAGTAGGACATAATACACATTTATGACACAGGGACTGGCACTTAATACAGTCTTGTTGAGTGACAGAATGAATGCACGGATGAAAAATTAATGACTAGATTAAAAGTAAATATAAATCAGTTAAGTACTCCAGACTTTTACTATAATATGAACTAGTATACTCCCAAATTCCCTATAAAATAATTATGTGGTTTAGGGAGGACTTGGTCTAGCCAAGGTTATTAATGGAGGTCTGAGAGGGGTCCTGTTAGAGAATCAATTTATTAGAGCATTGATCCTGAGGACAATATTACTTCAAATTTACTGTTTGTACTGACAGATATGCTTTAATACAGATTCTAGTTAGGGTAATAATCAGGAATCGTATTAATAATTTTACTTAGTTAAATTATTACCTAAAATGAATAATTTTATATTTAATAAATAATTATTTTTAATGTGATTTCATTTGTATAGAGTGCTGTTGGTGAGAAACTCCCTCTATCAGTACAAATTATAGTCTTAGAGAATTTCCTGGAATACTAAGAATTTGAATGAACCAGGCTTTCTATCTGTCTATCTGATTGTAAATAATTGTGTCTGATTTTAAAGAATCATGGATGGTGGAATCAGTAGAGGGAGGCCCAAAAAGTTGATGTAAAATCTAAAGACAGGGCAGCTAGATGGTACAGTGGATAGAGCACCAGCTCTAGAATCAAGAGGACCCGAGTTCAAATCCAGCGTCAGACACATGATACTCAATAGCTGTGGGACTATCATTTAACCCCCAATTGCCTCACACAAAAAAAAAAAGAAGAAAGGAAGAAAGAAAGCAAAGAAAAAATAAAATCTAAGGACAATGTTAGTAATCATCACTCTGAAACTAAGTATTTTTTTAAAGATACTAGTATTAGTTGTTCTAACTCATTAATGATCATTGTCTTTACATCACTTAGGTGATTAGAGTGCCTCTCATCAGAAAGCAACTCATTAAAACGCAATTAATGTAAGATAAATTATAATCCAGAACATTCAACATGTGAATGAAGTGAGTGAAGTTGCAGGGAAACAAGATTTTGGTAATGGATAAAGAAAACAAAATGAATGAGAACTGATTAAATCAAGTTTTTGAACCCAAAAAGCTGAGATGTTGACCCTAAACAATGGTGATCTTTCAGGCTCATAAACCAGGTATCCTCAACTACTCACTCTATCTCAGCCCCCATATCTAAACTGTTGTCAAGTCCTCTTGATTTTCATTTTAGCAACATGTTTCAGATTCATCTTTCTTCTCTCTTCTGACGCTGCCATTTCCGTGGTACAGACCTTTTATCCTTTCAAGCCTGGAATAATGTAATAACCTCCCAGATAGTCTTGAGGCCTCAAATCTTTCCCCACCACAATTCATATTTAACTCAGCTGTCAAATTAATCTTCCTAAAGCATGCAGGCCTTAAAAAACTGCGGTGGCTCCTTTTCACCTCCAGGATCAAATATAAAATCCTCTTTTTGGCATTCAAAGCTCTTCACAAACTGACACCCTTCTACCTTTCCATTCTTACACCTTACTCCCATGTACATATTCTGAGGTCCAGTAAAACTAGCCTCTTCTCTGCTACTCTAACCAAATACTCCCATCTCCGGATTTGGCATTTTCACTGGCTGTTTCCTATGCCTGGACTATTCTCCCTTCATATCTCCTCCTGTCTTCCTTAAAGTCCCAACTAAAACCCTTTCATCTGCAAGAAGTCTTTTCTGATTCCCATTAATGCTAGCACTTTCCCTTCATTGAATATCTTCATTTTATCCCATATATATCTTATTTGTACTTAGTTGTTTGAATGTTGTTTCCTCCAATAGATTATCCTGTCATAGCTGAACTAATGCAGTAGTCTGCTGGCTGGTCTTGTCACCTCAAATTTTTTCCCACTACTGTCTATCATCAACTCAGTTGACAAATTAATTTTTCTAAAGGATAGATCTTATCATATTAGCCCCTATTTAATAAATTCTCTGAGCTGTTCATTTCCTTTCTCATTGCTTAGCGTAGTGCCTAGCATATAGTGTTTAACAAACCTTCCCTTTAACTGTGAAATTCTGCTTTACATGTTTTAAATATATATGCATATATATATACATATATGTGTATATATGTTCAGTATGTATACATACACATATATAATATCTTTTAAAATTTTGTTTTGTGCATTAAAATGTTTTATCGATGCTCAAAAAAGTGCTTCCTTCACTAAGGCAGGATGTTTGAGACATTCTGATATACTTTCTTCTCTTTTCCCTAAATCACAGATAGCCAGCTGAGAACGAAAAAGAAAGAGACAGACAGGCAGACATATACATACAGAAAGACAGACACAGACAGAGAGACTGACTCATTTATACTCTCAGTGCCTCAGGAAATTTTCTAATATTCTAACTTGTAGAATAGATGCCATTCTGTACTAGTAGAGGGAGTTCCTCACCAACATCCTATACCAATGAAATCAAGTGCAGTTAAAAAAAAATGTTAATACCATCCCTGACCATTACTTTGACTAGAATCTGTATTAAAGGAAATTTGCTAGTATAAGGAGAGAAAATATAACACCGTATTTTTTATATAAGTTTGATGCAAAGTGAAGAAGGTGTTAGGTAGTAATCATGCTATTCTTGCCAGAGCATCGGAGGTATATAACAAATCTTGGGGTAGAAGCAGGAATTAGAGGCAGACATCAGTACACAGAAGGGTGAGATAGAGTTGGTAGTAACTTGGAAGCAGGGAGGTGGTTCACCTGTCAGGGAGCATAACAATAGTGTGTAGAGAATGTGACTGGGGAAGAGCCCAGTAAAGGTTAGCAATGGTAATGGATAAGGCTTTTGTTCTGACACTGAAATATCACTCCTTACAAAGTTTAAACATTCCAAATGTGAGAGTTTTTTCCACAGTGATAGAGCATTAACAAATATTCTTACCCTGGGCATAATTAACTAAATCATGACATTTTGAGGTTATTGATTAAAGCAAGGCTAATGCATGCATGAACCACGCCCTTGAAGTTGTACTTTTAAAAGAGAGTAAACATAGAATGGAGAATGAAGAGAATTGCATAGAATAAGGAATAGAGAGGAAAAACTGAAAGGCAAATAGTTGATGGGGAGGTATAAATAGAGACTGTACTTATTCCCAGGGTGGTGATATTGTTCAGTTGTTTCAGTTGTGTTCAACTCTTTGTAACCCCATTTGGGATTTTCTTACCAAAGATAATGGAGTGGTTTGCCATTTCCTTTTCCAGTTCATTTTACAGATGAGGAAAATAAGGCAAATAGAGTTAAGTGACTTGCCCAGGATCATGCAGCTAGTAAGTATTTGAGGCCGGATTTGAGCTCAGGTCTTCCTGACTCCAAGTCAGGTGCTCTGTCCATTTTACTGTATAGCTGCCCCTATTCCCAAGGAAGAAGGGGCATTTACCAGAGTATGCTCAGAACTTCCTGGTTCTGAATGACCCTTTGGAAAGCTTGGGGGTCAGCTTCTGACCATATATGACTACTCACTGATGGGCTTGCACCATGATATAATGAAGCATTCCCTTCCTAATTGGCTGCTAAAGAGAAAGAGCTGATAATTTAGTGAATGTTCAAAAGAATTAAGTTACTCTTCCTTCTCTCTCATTCTGTCTGCTTCTAAAGTGTGTCATTATTGATTCTAGCTGTTTCCAGACAGTCCAGTGAAGAAGATATGATCGCACCAGCTGTCACCCAGCCTCTATTTTGCTTTGAGAATATCTGCTGACTATGTAAACTTTTGCCTCTGGCACCCTTTGCTCTGTTAGTCCTTTCTCTTTATTAATCTTAGCCAAACAACTATGCCAGGTATAAATGTGCAGGATTGGAGGTTACCTTGTGACTGAAAAGTCTGGGGAACACTGAGTGTGGTAGTATCCTCTCTTTCCAACACATTTCACAATTGGTAAAGGCAGATGGCATTGGAAACAGTGACCAATGATAAGAGTTATGTTCAAAGCTTGGCCTATCTTACCAGCAGACAAGTACCAGGAATGGTTATATAATACAATGCAGAAGTGAAACATAACATGCCTAATCAAATCAGTGTTGCACACTATTTAAAACAGTGTTGCACACTGTTTTCATGAGTTTTCAGTGTATTAGCCTTGCAGCAAATTATCACAATAGTCATAAGTTACCAAATCCTGTTTTATGTTTGCCTTTGTCAAATATATAAAATCTCCCTGAGACAGATGAGATTGTGGGGTTCACAAGAGTAACTATGTATTGGCTTTGGGGATGAGTCCCTGTTGTTTTGCATTTATTGTATTTATTGTAAAATAAAGCTTGTCCTCTATCACCATATCATTAGCTTAAGTATTTGCATAGAAGCTGGGGGATTATTTTTACCTCTTTTCTAGGTCTCTAGACATGGACAAATTCTAATGTCCCCAGGTGACACCATAAATGGGTTATAAAAGTAGCCAAATTCTGATATTCTCAAGGGAAACCAATAGTGAAGGAAAAGTGAGAAGTCTTCCATCTTAGATCGAACCTAGTTAATACATACCCAACAATTTGGTCCTGGAAAATGGGATGCAAATGAAAAATGTAAATCCTGAATCATAGAATCCAGATGTATTACAAAATCACATACACACTACTAAAATTCTCCCTCAAGAAAATCCCCTGATAATGCATCCAATACAGCCAGATACTATATGGCACTAAAAGGTACCATTAATTGGAACTTATTTGTCTGATTTAATATTTTCCCTCATTCAATAAGAGATAGATGATATTGTGTAAGGAACACTTATTTGGAGTCAGAGAAGCCAGGTTCAAATCTTGAATGTGTTGAATGCTTCCCATGTGACCTTGTCCAAGTCTTGATCCAACTCTGAAACTCAGTTTCTACGTTTATGAAGTGAAATTTTAGACAAGAGGATCCCAAAAGTCTCTTTCAGCTCTAAATCCTATAATCTTGTAAATCCTAACCATTCTGGGTTCACAATGCACATTAAAAAAAAAAACACTGAATGGCCCTAGGTAAATACCCAAGCATCACTTTCAGAACTGGAAAAAAAAGGAAAGACTTGTGATACAAAATGGCAATGGTACGCATTACTTTTCATGTACTAAAGAATTAGTTATAACTGATAGTCAAATACGTTAGAATAATTCCTTCTTGATTTTTTCTTTGTTTTTGTGAAAGGAATGCCAGGTCGAGGAAGAATTGGACTAGAGACAAGCACATAACAAAGATTGAAAATGTGATGATCATTTCTATCCATACTATGCTATAATTCTTTAATATTTATTAGTAAAGAAAATCTTTCCCATTCACAAACGTCCTAATAGGCAACAGCCCCATTAAAAAAAAGTATATGTCCTACCTGATTCCTCAAAATCATTGTTGTAGGCATTCCAGGTCTCACTTATTCGAAGAAGATTTTCTTCCATGGCTTGAATATCCATATAAGGACAGTTGCATTCTGGGAATTTGAGGCCACACTGACACCAACAATCATTGTCTTTACAAATAAACTCTCCCTCTGAATTACAGGCAATATAGCTCAGAGCTGCCTGCACAAAACGCTCCTGTAGGTAGTCTGGAAGAATGACTTGAAGCCCTTTATTAAAAAAAGAAAAGAAAAGAAAAGAAAAATAATAATTTTAAAACATAAAAAATTCCATTAAATTAAATTTAAAATATTTATTAAGAACTTATCACGTGCTGGGCACTAGGAATACAAACAAAATGTTTCTTGGCTTCTAGGAGCTTATAGTCTACCAAAGCCACACAGTTTGTACCTGGGTAAATAATTGCATGATAAGTTGAGAAGGAAGAAATCACTAAGAAATGAGAACAGGAAAGACTTCATGTAGGAGTTGGTACCTGAGTCATCCTTGAAGGAAACTAGGCATGGGGGACAGCCTATGCAAAGGCTCAAAAATGAGAAATGAAATGATAGGTACAGGGAATGACTCTTAAGTTCAGTCTAATTACAATGTAGAGTCTTAGGTATTAATGAGGAATAAATCTAGAAACTGGTAGATTCAGATTTTAAAAGGTCTTCAATGTCAAAATGAGGAGAGTTTATTTTATTCTAGAGATAATCAGGAGCTTCTGAAAGCTTTTGATATGATTGTTATTTGATAATAAACAGTTATCACATATGAGTAGTGGAGTAACTATGGAATTATTACTTCATCACATAAGCCATTTTAAGGATTTTATAAAATTTACCGGAGGATAGAATATGTCAAATTTCCATCAATCAAAAAGCATTTATTACTATATGTTAGGCACTGTGCTAAACTTTGGTGATAAAATAAAAATCCAAAATAACCCCTATCCTCAAGGAACTTAATTCTAATAATTATTAAATTCTAACGGGGAGGATTAGATATAGATATATACTTTTGCACATATATGCATAGAGCTATGAACCTATGTATGTGTGTATAAGTATATATCTCTATATATCAGAACATACAAGATACAGAATAGATGGAGGATAACTTTGTGGCAGTGGAAGAGGTTGATAGGCAAGGGCAGGCACCCTGGAATTGGTACATTTGAATGGAACCTTAAAAGAAGCCATTGATTCTAAGAAATTGGATTGGAAGGAATACCATTCCAAGTATCGTAACAGCTATTACAAAGGTGTGGAAGGTGGAGTGTTTTGTGCTAAGTAAGTATAGCTGAAACACAGAGGAAAAAGAAAGCAGTAGGATGTAAAAAAAATACTGGAAAAATATGAAGGATTGCAATTGTGAAGTGTTTTAAAAGACAAAGGATTTTATATTTGATCATGTTGGTGAAAGGATTAACAGGAGTTTGAGTCTATGGGTGATATGGTCAGATATACAAGTTAGGAAAATCACTTTGGCAGCTGTATTTGACAATATTGTCAATTGTCATTCCAATGGAATGAAATGAGGAGAGACTTGAGGCAGGGAGACCAAATAGGCTATTTGCATTAGTTCAGGCATGAAGGTATGAGGGTCTGAACAAGGGTGTTGATTATGTCACTGCAAAGATGGGGATATATATGTAAGGTAAATAGAAATCAGAATTTGAAAATTATAACAAGGTTGTGAACCTGGTTGACTGACATTATGATGGTATCCTCAACAGTAATAAGGAAGTTCAAAAAAAGGATGTTCAGGAGGAATGCTAAGGTCTGTTTGGGACCAAGGAAAAAATATGTTATAAAGTTATGCTTGATATTAAAGTTATACTTATGATTGATCTCAGATAGAACATTTTCATTTCTTTTTTTTTAAAAAAAGCATCTTTACATACATAGGTCTACAATATATATGATAAAAAATTAAAATTAGCATTGGAAGAAACATGTCACTTGTAATATCTATTTGCTAGAAACATACTACATAACTGAGAATCCTATAGGTGAACTTTATTGATCATTAAAACTGCCCACAGCGAACCATATAGACTGATTTAGCCATGTTCCAGTTCATTTCCTTGTCATGTATGGGAACAACCTTGGTCATTTTCCTTGCAAGTTTTTCAGATGAAAAGTTTAATAAAGTGAATTTCTTTTAGGTAGACTGTCAAAGAATGACAAAAGGACTATAAAGCTTCCATTGTTAGGAAAAATTCAATAAATGTTAATATTTCTTAGAACTGTGCCATCAGAAAGCACAGGGGAAAACTGCAATTTGGCTATTCTCATTTTGTGTCGATATTTGAAACTATAACAGAGAGATCCAAATACACAATATGACAAATGGAAGGAAAACAGGAAACAAAAATAAGAGAAAATGTGTCCAATTACCTATTGCATTTCAATACTAAAATGTATCATTTGATATGTTCTTTAGTCATAAAGAAATAACTGCTATGCTTAAATTGGTCGTATTATCTGTGCTGTTGATTAAAAAAAGGACAAAAATCATGCTTTAGAAAAAAAAATCTTTGTCTTTACATGATAAGTATAACTCCTGAAGACTGACCTCAATTGACAATGGCTATTTTCTATTTTGTCATTACTGAAACATTCAGATTTTGTTAAGAAGAACTTTTTGTTTTAATGTTATATAAATGTGATATTTGTTTATTTTCTATCAGGATTATATTCTATGTGGGTAAAGTGCAGGTATTCTCAACTCTCCCTCTCTCTCTCTCTCTGTCTCCTTCTCCTTCATTTCCCTCCCCTCTGTCTCTCTGCTCTTTCTGTCTCTCAACACTCCTTAACAGCAATAAATAGTTGACATTTCAACCATTGCATTCATGTAAATAGATATTATGATTTGAATATTGATTATCCTTTACTATGCTTTATCATTTTCTAAAAAATATATATTGTTTCAAAGGGGCAATAAGTAAATTCATATATGGTTTAGTCAGTGTATTCATATATACATATATAAAATCATATTTTATATCATGTATTATATTAATGTAATATCTAATAATGTAACGTACATCATATAATGTAATGTACATTA
Source organism: Phascolarctos cinereus (assembly GCF_003287225.1). NCBI lineage: Eukaryota > Metazoa > Chordata > Mammalia > Diprotodontia > Phascolarctidae > Phascolarctos > Phascolarctos cinereus. The sequence goes on along the minus strand of NW_027555958.1, from coordinate 395,851,923 downwards.
CATATGCATAAGATTACAATTATATATATATTACAAATTCATGGGAAAATTTTTCAAAATTTTTATATAAAAATGATAATAAAATGGATGACAAAAATTATTTCTAATGTTCACTTCTTCAAGTGTTAAAATGGTTTTTAAAATGCCTATTTGGTCATTTTTCTTTATTCACTTGAATATTTGAAATTTGTGATTTAGGTATCATCTAAATAGATATGTTGCCAAATTTCTTGAGTTTGAAAATGAGACAAATTTTAGTAAGCCAAACTGAATTGTTATCCTAGGAGCTTCTGCATAAACAGTTAATTTAGCCTCATACAGCTGAAATAATGGGGCAAAACAAGGCAATCTTTTCTTCTCTGTCTCTACTTTTTCCTCAACCTCTCCCTCAAGATAATACCCCAATCAATGCATCCAATATAGCCAGATACTTTATGGCATTAATGGCCCATTGTTTAAATGCTCTATATCTATATTGGGATATGAGCTAGTGTTTGATTACGTGTAAGTAATGATACATAGACATGCAAATACATGTTCATAACTTTTTTTTGATTGTCACTAGTTTGATAGGACAGCTTATTCAATTGACTTACCTAATACAATGAAAAGGGTAGACCCTAGAAACATCTCAAGTTACTTCCATTAACATAGTAAAAAGGAAAGAAATACTCTGAATTTACATTATCAATTGATATTTCAAGAAATATAGGATCACTTTACCAGAAAGTAAATATGGTCATGAGCAATAGTATTAAATTTACAATATAAACAAATTATGTTGCTATAGTATGCATGTATATGTTTAAAACTATGAAAGGAGAAAACTTTCATATAGAAATAGAAATACACAGCAATTGGTGAAGATAATGGGTTTTGTACTTAAAATGTTAACAGGATAACTCACTTCAAATTGCTACAGTGTGTGCATGTGTGTGTGTGTTCATGTATGTAGGTGTTTTACATATTATGAAAGTGAATATATGACATTTTCTTAAAATCCCCAAGAATTTATCACAAAAAAAGGAAATTGACCTTTTAACAGAGAGTTTTAAAAGTCCAATATGTTACAAATTACCTTAAAAAAAATTCACTTAATAAATGTCATCCTGTTTCATATAAAATTAATGAAAGTGCACCTACATACCTTGTAACTGAATCTTATTCTCAGGACTTTGAACCAGAACAGAACTGACTGAATCTAGGTTGTCATAGTTACTGCAGCCAAGAGGACCAGTTCGTGTTTCTGTTACCTGATGAATGAAACATTAACTTATTTTAAAAATCAGGAATTTAAGGTGTTCATTTCAATTCAGTTTAACTGTCACATACAAATATTTTTTTGATTGTAAATATTACTCAAAAGTCTAGGAGCTCGGAGGACATCAGGAATATATATACTTCCAACTATGGAGGAGAAAAATGATTGCATTTGCCTCCAATTATATTTTCTTCCTTATAGCCCCACAGAAATATTTTAGGAACATACTGAAAGTTTTGCTATGATCATAAATACCATTGACATGTTGTCATTAGATATGCCACCTGTCATGAAAAAAATCTGCAATGAAGAGCAACTGAAACACAAAATTGCAAGCATGATCATTTTATTAGCAAGACCAGCAATTGCCAATAAAGTGAAATCCCAAAACATCAGTGGCCAAGTTTGTTTTAATGCAGACAGAACAGTGTTTTATGTGGTTGATCACATAAGGTTCAATGAAGCTAAACTAGAATTGTGATTGGCTTCCTATAGAAGGTGAGATTTTATTTGAGACTTGAAAGGAGTCAGGAAGCAGAGATAAGGAAGGAGAGCATTCCATGCATGGGGACACCCAATAAAAATTCACATAGTTGGGAGATGGAGATGAGTGTCACTAGGGTACGGAATGTGAAAAAAGGTGAAAGAAGACTGGAAAAGTGGTAAGGAAGGAGGTTATAATGGGCTTTCAACAATTCATCTTAAGAGAAATAACACATAAAAATGTAAAAAAATTAATATATTTTTCTGACCTTTGGATTAAGATTGTTCTCAAATTCTCTTGTTAAAATCTAGATTTTATACGTATGGTTCAACATTTACCCCCTCCATCAACTATTACATTTTTTTAAAGAAACCCCCTTAATAGTTCTGGCTTTTAAGTCAGGGCAAAGTATCTCCTATACAGTATTATTTAGGATCTTTAGTACTTTGGTACATCTGTGATCTTATTTACAATGATATACTTCATTAATGTGATTATGATCTATCCATACACCTCATCCTTTGTGATTCTATCCCACGTCCTCTATTTGTTCTCTTCCTTCCAATTTCATCTTCAGATTTTCAAATGAACTGACTTAGGTGGGATATTAAACCAAGCTCCTCTGCTGGTTCATTGTCTCCAGTATTTTCATTGTTGGAGGTGATTCTACATGTCATCCTCTACACTTGGCAATATTCTCTAAATGAGTTTGTCCCCCAAACCACAGTTGGCCTTGTCTTTTTTTTTTGTTTGCTTGATAGCAAGATCAAGTATTCATGAGGTATAATCTTGCCCTTCCTGTTATGATGACTATTTTATGTCAGTTGCATTTCTCAAAGAAATGATGACAAGCAGAGTCAGTAAACATTTGTGCAATTCACATCTTTTCAGGGATAGTACCCTATTTACATCAGTAAAGTTGAAGTTTCTGTAATTGCATACAGTACCTTATTAGATCCCCTCTCGGGGAAGGCAGACCAGGCTTGAATAAACTGCAAGGTACCCTGAAGGTGAGATGGGAGCCTGCATGTACCAGATGGATTAAACCAACACCACTACCTTGTCCACTGTCTTCCCTCAGATCATGATGGAAACAGCCAAGGACTGTGAGCCCCAGGACTTAGGAAATAGGAAAGTCCTCCAAACCACCAGACCTGCTTCTGTGACCCAGCACATGCTGCTATTATTGAGGAGAGACATCATTGTGGAGAAGGGGCCTACCTTTCTCATTACTACCAGCAAACAAATGCTGATCTATTGCCACCAATAGACAGATGGGCAAAGGAGCCCTGGAAGTGGCAGAACTCCTCTGATTATCAGTTCTACTTTCAAGCCAGCTCTCATTGCCAATATCTAGAGAAGCAATTCCTATGGAGAGGGGGCCTGTCACTCCCACCAGCTGTCAGCCAGATGTCACATAGAAGACAGAAAAGCATGCCTAGTTGAAGGAGAAGAGCTCCCAAAGGGAAAGGCAGGGGACAGCATGTGAAAGGCAAGTCAAACCCCCACACCTACCACTTCAACCACCATCTTCCCAAAAACCCTGATGGAAATAGAGCTGGAAGATGAACATAAGTTCTTTTGGAATAGTAATGATTTTAGTCCAGTGCACATAGCCATCATCTTTGGAAATAACTTGGATACAGATTTTGTAGGTGCTACAGGCACTTTTATTAAAGACTTAGAAAATAAAGTAATGACATTAATGTCTTTGGCACTGTCAAATGGTTCAGCATCAGAAACTGATAGGATTTTATCAGTTGAAATAACATTAAAGAAGAGGCATTACCATCTTCTTTGCCACTGTTAAGGACCATAAGATCTTTCTACTTGGTTTACAGCTGAAACCTTCCATATGTGTTGTCTGCCACATTCAAATGTGAACTCTTTAATTTGTATTCCAAGAGCTTAGCACTATGCTTTGCACATATTAAGTACTTAACAAATGCTTCATTCAATAAGTCAGTTATTCAGCAAATATTTATTAAGCACCTACTACATGTCAAAAATTGTTCAAAGCCTGGGGATACAAAGACAGGCAAAAAACAGTCCAGGACTCTAGGAGCTCACAATTGAATGGGGTAGAAGACAAGCAAACAATTAGCTGCAAACAAACTACATACAGGATATATAGGGAAACAATCCACAGAAGGAAAGCACTAGAGATTGGCAAATGCTCTCTCTAGAAGTTGAGACTTAATCTGGGACTTGAAGGAAGCTAGGGAAACCAAGAGGTAGAGATGAGGAGGGAAAGCATTCCAGGCAAAGGGGGCAAGCCACTGAAAACGTTTAGAGTCAGGAGATAAGAGTTTCTCATGTAAAGAATAGCAAGGAGGCCAATGTCACAGGATTGAAAAGTACAGGAGGTAAGATGAAATTGACAGACCTTTCAAATTCATTAATTCATTTTTTCCTTTCTTCTAAACTGGTATTTACCTTGACCTTTATTCTAACTAGTTCATAGTTTCACTTAACACAGAGAGTAGCCTCAAAAAAGACTCCAATATCAGTAATCCACTATTTCCCATCCTTTTATATATATATAATTATATATAGAAAATTATATATATATATATATATATATATATATATACACATATATACATATATAAAACATTTAATATTTATGGCCTTCAATGCTGACCAAATTTTAAAAAATTATAATTAAAAAAAATATCTGTGTAAATATCATTTATTATTATATTGTTGCATATTATATTATATATTATATATTGTTAATATTATATATTATTTATTCCACACACATATATGTATGTATGCTATTTGGGACTTCTGAGTCTCTCATTATTCATCTTTTAATTGAGAATCATATTTTCCAATATATTTTTCAACTTTCTCATTGTCCTCTTCATATTGAAATCAGTGAACATTAAGCTATAGATTGACTTTGTTTAGAGGACTTTGTCAGATATTTCAAAGAATTCCTCTAATTTTGTTTATACTTTGCCACCAAAGTTGTCACTTAAGGTACAATTATCTCCATGGTGTGTTTTTTGTTTACACCAAGTTTGAGCTATTCAAGGCAAACTATCCATTCAAATGGTATTTCTTCTCATCTGCGGGCACACGATGAAATCAACTTAGGCAATACCTCGATGTGTATCTCTAGGAGAATCTGCAAGACATCTTTACATTTGATAATATCATCCTTAAAGTATTCTGGTTTAATTTGTAGAAAGAATGTCAATATTGATGCTATTTCTTTTCTCCGGAGAATAGCAATTCATTAGTTATTGGACAGAGATATCATACTTAGATTATTAACAGTTAATTTAATATTTGTAGATTGCATAAAAACTAGCAGGATTTTTTTAGTATGCTCTTCTTTTATTTCAGCCACTTTTCCAATGTTACAATAGATGCAGAAAGGAATTACATAAAAGAAATTGAGTAATTTTCTATTTTGCATCACAAGTTTCTTTGCCCAAATAATTCATCAATTAGTGATTAATAAATTAAAATAACTGAAATTTTACAAGTCTTTAAATTTTACACATTTCACACACATACAGGAGTGGCCCTTTCTTTGTGCTTACTAAAACAAACTCCTCCATATGTACAAGGGATCTCAACAGTTTGCCCCTCCAATCATTCTACCCTCTCACTAATCTTCAGTTCTTCCCTGTCCACTGGCTACTTTGCCATTGCCCACAAACTTTCCCAAAATTAGCCTGTTCTCAAAAAAATATTTCACTTTAGCCATCATTCTCCACTAGATATCATCCTATACTTCTCCCTGCTTTCTTGGCTTAACTCATTGAAAAGGCCTTCCATAATTGGTGTCTCCATTTTTTTTCTTTCATCCACTTCTTAATTCTGGTGTCATCACTCAACTGAAATCATAAGCAGTCCTCTGAATGACCAAATCTAATGATATTTTCTCAATCCTCATCCATCTTGACCTCTCTGTAGTCTTTGACACCGTCAATCACCCTTTTCTCTTGATACTCTCTTTTCTCTAGGTTTTAATGACAATTCTCTTTGCTGATTCTCCTTGGACCTACCTTTATTGGGTCTTCATTCAGGTCCTCCTGCTTGCAAACTCTGAATGTGCTCCAAGGTTCTGTCCTGGGTCTTCCTCTTCTTTCCCACTATACTATTTCACTTGGTGATCTCATCAGCTGGGTTCATTTAGCATATCTTTGCCAATGATTCTCAGATCTATTTGCCCAACCCTAACCTCTCTACTAACCTACAGTATTGTATCTCCTATTAGACATACAAAACTCAAACCATTATCTTCTCCAGATCCTCCCCTCTTACTAATATTCCCATTACTAGGGAGGGCTCCACCATCTTTGCAGGAACCCAAACTCACAAACCAGTAATCATCTTTGATTATTCACTCTCTCACATGTTGACTCTCATATTTAATCTGTTCCCATGTCCTATTAATTCTATTTGCACTTTCAGGCAGACTGTCATCCATCAATCCACGCTACTACCTATTTCTTAAGTACCGGTGGCTTCCTATTATACCCAGCATCTAATATAAAATCCTTTATTTGGCCTTTAAAAACTTTTGTACCCTGGCCTCTTCCCACCTTTCTGGCATTCTTTATTTTACTCCATTTCCACGTAGCCTTGCACAAGACCCTTCTCTCAACTCTGCAATTTTACTGGCTATTCCACAATGCCTGGAAGTCTCCCTCATTAGAACTTGAGCTTCTTGACAGAAGAGACTGGATTCTGACCCTCTTTTTATTTCCAGAACTTAGCACAGTTCCTGGCACATATTTAAATGTATGTTGATTATCTTAACAAAATCTAATTTGATTCCCACAACAATCCTGAAACAAAAGTGTTAATGATATTATCATACCCATTTAACAGACAAGAAATCTGAGTCTCAGAGAGGTCAAGTTCTTTTCACTAAGGCATAAAGCCACCAAATACAATGATATGATTTGAATACAAATCATCTGCACTGCAAATCAAGTACTCTTACTAATACCACTATCAATGACCTCTTCTGCCTCTTCTTAGGGTTGCCTGGTCCTCACAGAGCAGGCATAAGCTATTCACAGAATGCTACTTGAATCATTTCCAGCTTGGCATAGCCTACCACATCTTCTGTTCCACTTGAATTCCTATTAAGAAGCCAGGTTAACCTCTGTAGTGAAATGAGGCAGTGTCATAGGATTTTTGTAGTTATTTTAACAATATATATTTTTTAAAATTTTACCTTTCCCAAACAAATGACTTTACTCTGATGATTAACCCTTGTCTACCCATTGTAAAGACTGGAAGAGAAGAAAAAGCAGGTAAGGCCACGTGTTGATTCAAAGGAAGAAAAGAAGAGTGATCACTGTCCAGGTCCCAGGAAGGGACCTCTGGGCACCATTAGCTAACCACTTGAAAGAAGGATGTGGAAAGCATTATTAAAAAGGAGACGTGCAAAAGAGTCAACATAAACTGAAGACCAAAGTTGTCTGCTCCCAAGATTTTCCCAAGGGTAGTCCCTCTTGATTATGTGAGTTTATTCCTGTGTATTTGTCATACTTTGCTGGCAATTTATATGGATTCTATTAGACCTCATGTTAAGTATAGAGACAAAAAATATGAAGTGTAATAAAATATAGCAACAAATACATGCGGATTTTCCTTGAGATTTTTTATGCCCTGTTTAATTCCAGTTACTTCTGTGTTTTCCCAGTTAGAGGGTTTTACAGAAATGAAAGCGAAGAAGCCACCTTCTAAAGCAAAAGAGGCAGTACAACAGCATAAACAAGTATTTCAGAACACATTTTATTTAGATAAAAACATGCAGACAGGTAATATTTTCATGGAAAATAAATTGTCTTTTGAAATCAGCTATAAAAAAATGCCCACAGTCCTACAAACCCAATGTGAAGTTGAAAATGGTACTTAGACCCATAAACCTGAAATCTTACATTAAAAATTCACCACTTCATTGCAACATAATGGTAATACAATACTGTTTATAGACTAAAATGGTTTGGCTTCCTGAGTATAATCCATATATTTTTCATTATTAACAGCTTATGTAGTCTTGATGCCTTATTGAAAAATCATTTATATATATTCTTTTTTATAGCTGGAGAAAGGCATAAGGAAAGTAATTTTTCAAGGCAGATTTTAAATGTCAGAAACCAAATCTATTTTTAACCAGAAAAATAAACATATGCAGCTTTTGCAGGTTAGAAAATGACAACCTGTAGATTAACAATAATACCTGCTATTACCTTTGTTCATATATTTGAAATTGTACTAATTGTTAAACCACTTCTTTAAGATCATCTTTAAAATCAGTGAAAATATGAAAATAGGTTTAATTGTTTGGGGTGAATGAAGTAGTCAACTCAGTCAAACACCCAGACCAGACAGTGGAACTGATTATAAACCAAATCAATTACAACAGATGAACTTCACCTATTTTGACTTATGGTACCTACAAAACAAGCAAAATTGAGCATGCTTATTTTCCTTTGGTTAACAATCCTTATTCTGCAATGGCTAACAACCTCATAGTGCAGAGAACATACAAACATAAATGATTAGAGTCAATTTATGAAGCTATATAAAAGCAGGCATGAGGAAGTGATACATTGACTATGCATATAAGTGCTTAAGGAAAGGAAAGGAAAGGAAAGATAAGAGAAACAGCAGAATAGGAAAATAGGTTCAGGAGACAAAGGGCTAACTTGAGAAAAGGCATGTCCCATGTCCAATAAGGAGCTTCTATGCAATTTTAGTGAGAGAGTTATTACCACTACACTAGGCTGATGTTTACATTACAGAATCTTCTCCATTCTGTTTGACTGAATTGACTACCAACAAGAAAACTATCAAATAGTATCTTTATTGTTATAAAGCATTGCTTTTTCTCCTATTAAGCTTATATTTTCTATCAAACATAGGTACTGGCAGTAAAAGTTTACTTTTGTATCATATTTGGCTATTTGCAAAGCACTTTCCCCACAAAAATCCTGTGAAGTAGTAATTGGACATTTTTTTAAACTACCATTTTACAAATGAGGAAATAGGTTCAAATCACATAGAGAGGGTTAGAATTGAAATTCAAGTGAAACTGATTTCAAGTCAATGTATATTCTACTATGTTATATAGGTACTGATCACAATCTTGCTAGCAAATATTGAATATCACATATTTAAATGCTATCCTATTAAAGTCCTGCATTGTATGTTTGATATACAGGTATTTTAAAGTTGTCACTCACTGGAAAAAAGTAATTATAATGTTGCATATCCAAATGAATTTATCTTTTCATGGGTATAAGTCTTGATTGCTAAACTCCCATAGGGAATTCCTAAACTCTTAAGGGGGCATGTAATAATTTCCTGAATCCTGTAGAAAACCTAATGAGACAAAAAGAGACAAAGCCTTGAAAGTGCATATAAAAATAGTAAATAGTCTTTATTTAGTTCATTGAGATGAAATATCTTCATTTAAAAATAAATTAAAATCCATATGTAATAATTTCAAAATATTACATAATAATCATATTCATCTGTAAGGTCATTTAAGAAATACCATATACTCTAAGACATTTAAATCACAGCTCAATCTTTTGCTGGAAGGCAGGTTACAGGATCTTCATCTTTATATAGCAGTGACTTTGTAAGGACCTATAATACAGAGAGTATACTACCATGTGGAAAAATAGAAATATGTTGTTCCTTAATATCTACAAGCCTTCAGGTAGCAATAAATGTTGAACAACAGTAAAAGCTATTGATATAAGTTTATAAAAGGTAAAGAAGCTATTTCCAAAGTTCTGCTTTTTCTAATAATACACAAATACCCTTGTTCTTCGGGCATCACTCTTTTCAGTTTCACAAATAAATAATACAATTTAGCATTAATGAGAAAACCACCTAGAGTACTCAATTAGTTAAGAATCAGAACCATGGTGATGATTAAGATATTTAAAAGAAATATACTAATATTACAGCAGGAAGGAAAAATGAAAGGTTTTTATTTTTTATTTTTGGATGGGGCCGGGAAAGAGGGAAAGGAGGACAAGGAGGCAGGGCACTGTTTAGAAAATAAAATGCATCTTTAAAAATTTCCAAAGCTATACACATATACATATACACTCACACACCCACATGTTGATTTAGGGAGGTGATGGTTCTGCTGTACACAGGAGTTCTAATCACACTACGTATAAAGGAACTATATTTTACAAAGGGAATTAATAACTTGGAGTATTGTGTGGAGTGAAACCATGGTAGGAAGGACTTCAAATTCATGTCATACAGTATGATAATAAGTTGAAAAAAAACCAGACATGTTCAATATAGAGTAGAAAAGTTTTGGATGAATGGGCAAATCAAAAAGAAAATTGACTTGGAAGATACTTTAGTGGCTATGTAGTCCAATTCATTTCTCATAAAGAATAACCTCTACAAACACACCTAACAAGTGGGTCATCCAACCTCCTTCTTGAAGATATCCAATTTAAAGAGAACTCACTTAGCTTCTAAGGTAGACTAGCCCATTTTTGTATAGCACCTCCTAGGGTTCCCCCATTCCCACCAGATGCTTAAAGTTCAGATCACTAGAGCTTGAAAACCTCCTCTGCCAACGCAGAACAGTGTTTTAGGGAACTCAGATACTCTGGGTATCAGCTGTCTTGGTTTGAGTTCTCTGGCATTAAACTAGGTGATATGTCATTAGTTGGTTACTGCTACTTCCCAGGGTTTTCTGTTAACCCCGGGCCTTTCTCAGGGTAACCCTCATTTCTTGCTGCCTCAGACCATAGAACCTGACAAGCTGACTGTTGGCAGACTGCAGGCTATATTTATCCAGTCTCTGGTTGTACTGGCATTTACTTTGCAGGAAGGGCCAATGGACTTCGAAATGTCTTTTTATGCAGTTCTTGGATTGAAGATGTTGCATATTACAGTTTCTCATTGGATTCCTTGATCATTATTCAGTCAGTTTTGCTATAGAGCAGATGAGTTGGAGCCAGGTGGGCCACCTATTCACACAACTTTCTTGGCAGGAAATCTCCATATTTTGCATAATATATAACACTGCAGTAATTGTATTTGGTTTAGAGATTTTTGTCAATTTCAATGTACCAACTGTAGCACCTACAAAATATAATTTTGTATTAAATGTACATAGAAGATAAGACACATATAGAAAAAAAAAATACTTATTTCTGGCTTCTTTTAGTTCCTTGACTTGAATGCTTAGGTACTATGGCTATAATATTTTCTAAGTGCTCCAAAATATGAGCTTAACTAAACAAAATGTTAGTGTTTATTATTTTTAACACTGTTCTAAATAGAGTATGTGTGAATTGTATTTGTGAAGGAGACAAATACCCCCAAGAGAGCCTTGAAGTATAAAGATATCCCATATATCCTTTTTTGAAGCATTCAAAAGTCACATTTAATTAGTTTTTTTTATTTTGAACATACTTTTATTATTTTTTCTTTTGATTTCCATATTCTCTTCCTCACTACCATTCCTCCCTTACCCAGCAAGAAGCCAAATGGTATGATATCAATTGTACATGTGACATCATGCAAATTGTATTTCCATATTAGCCATAATACAAAAACAAAACAAAAAAATTAGGAAAATTATACTTCAATTTGTACTCAGAGTTCATTAGTTCTCTTTCTAGACATGGGTAGCATTTTATCTTCGTGTGTCCTTTGGAACTGACTTTGATCATTGTAATGATCAGAGTACCCAATTCTATCAGAGTTGATCAGCATTACAATATTGTTATTACCAATGATCTCTCTTTTCTTCCCACTTCATTTTGCATTAGTTCACATGGGTCTCCTCATCACCTTTTTCCCCCTGAAATAGCCTTTGTCATCATCTTTTACATCACAATAGAGCTCCAGCACAATCATATGCCACAGCTTGTTCAGTCATTCCCCAAGTGATGGCTGTCACCTCAATTTCTAACTCTTTGCCATCACAAAAAAGTACATAAAATAATTTCCTTTTTTCTTTGATCTCTTAGGGGTACAGACCTAGTAGTGGTATTACTTGCTCAAAGGATATGCAAAGTTTTATAGCCCTTTAGGCATAGTTCCAAATTGTTCTCCAGAATATTTGAAACAGTCCACTACTCCACCAACAATTCATTAATGTACTTATTTTTCCTTATCCCTTCTAGCATGTGATTTCTGATAGGTATGAGGTGGTACCTCAGAAATGTTTTAACTTCCCTTTCTCTAAGGAGAATGAGGTCTTTAAGAGAAATTTGCTATAAAATATTTTTATATTGCTTCATTGTCTATGGTAACTTTTAGCAAAATGTATTCTCTCTAATTATCTCATTTAATGAAGTCTCTTTTTGCTTTTATTTTGTCTGAGATCATGATTGTTACTCCTGCCTTTTTTTTTTAACTTTAGTTGAAGCATAATAGATTCTACTCCAGCCCTTTATTTTGACCCTATGTGTGTCTTTCTGTTTCAAGTATGTCTTGAGTACACAACATATTGTTGGATTCTGGTTTCTAATCCATTCTATCTGCTTCCATTTTATGAATTAACTCTTCCTATTCACATTCAAAGATATAATTACTATTTCCTTCCATACTATTGTCTTCTTGTTCTCTCTCATTCTTTAACTTGTCCCTCCTCAAAAATCTATTTTTTTTTTTACCACTGCCTCCCTTAATCTGCCATCTTTTTTTTTTTGTCATCCTCCACCCAACACATATCTTCATCTCTTCCCTATTGGGTTAGATAGATTTACATACCCAACTCTGAGTGTGTTTGTGTGTGTGTGTGCATGTGCGTATTCTTCTGTATTTGTTGAACCAATTCCAAAGAGAGTGAGCATTCGGACATTCCCCACCACCGCCCATCATTATGCCCTCCAGCATAAAAGTTCTTCCTTACGTGCCTTTTTCATATGAGAAAAATTTTCCCCATTCTCCTTGTCCTTTCCCCCTTCTCCCAATGCATGCTCTTTCTCATTTATTGTTTTAATCATCCCAACATAATCAAGTTACCCCTGTGTTTTCTATGTAGACTCCTTCTAACTCCCTTAATAATGATAAAATTCTTAAGATTTACATGCATCATCTTCCCACATCAGAACACAAACAGTTTAACTTTGTTGACTCCTTTTTTTTTAAGGACTGTTCTTTCATGTTTACTTTTTAATTTTTCTTGACTCTTCTGTTTGAATGTTAATTTTTCTGTTCAGCTCTGGTCTTTTCACCAGGAACACTTCGAAGTCCTCTATTTCATTAAATATCCATTTTTTTTTAAAGAATTACACTCAGTTTAGCTGGGCAGATTATTCTTGGTTGTTATCCCAGTTTATTTCCCTTTCAGAATATTATTAAGCCCTATGTTCCTTTAACATGGAAGCTGCTGAACCTATTGTGATCCTGACTCTGCCTCTATGCTATTTGAATATTTCTTTCTGACTCCTTACAAGGTTTTCTCCTTGATCTGGGGCTCTGGAATTTGACTATAATATTCCTGGGATACAGCCCTAGAAGTGGTATTGCTGAGTCAAAGGGTATACACATTTTTATAGGCCTTTGGGCATAGTTCCAAATTACTCTCCAGAATAGTTGGATCAGTTCACAACTCTACCAACAATGCATTAGTGTTCCAATTTTCCCATATCTTCTCTAGCATTTATAATTTTCCTCTTTTGTCATGTTATCAATCTGATAGGTGTGATGTGACACCTAAGAGTTGTTTTGATTTGCATTTCTGTAGTCAATAGCGATTGAGAGCATTTTTTCATATGATTATAGATAACTTTAATTTCTTTATCTGAAAACTGCCTATTCATATCCTTTGACCATTTATCAAATGAGGAATGACTTGTATTCTTATAAATATGATTCAGTTCTCTATAATTTACATATGAGGTCTTTATCAGAGACACTGGTTTTAAAAATTCTTTCCCAATTTTCTGCTTCCTTTTAAATCTTGGTTGCATTGGCTTTGTGCAAAAATTATTCAATTTAATGTAATCAAAGTTATCCATTTTGCATTTCATAATGTTTTCTGTCACTTGACTGGTCATAAATTCTTCTGTTCTCTATAAATCTGACAGGTAAACTATTCCTTGTTCTCCCAGTTTGCTTATAGTATCAGCCTTTATACCTAAATTGTATAGCATTTTGACTTTATTTTTGCATATGGTATAAGATGTTGTGCTAAGACCAGTTTCTGCCATACTGTTTTCCAGTTTTCCTGGCATTTTTTGTCAAATAGTGAGTTCCTATCCCAGAAGCTGGGGTCTTTACGTTTATCAAACAGTAGATTACTATAGTCATTGACTACTGTGTCTTGTGTACCTAACCTATTTCACTGATGCATCACTCTATTTCTTAGCTAGTAACAAATAGTTTTTATTATCCCTGCTTTATAATACAATTTAAAATTTCGTATGGCTAGGCCACCTTCTTTAGCATTTCTTTTCATTAATTCCCTTGATATTCTGAATCTTTTGTTCTTTCAGATAAATTTTGTTGTTATTTTTTCTAGCTCTATAAAATAATTTTTGTTAGTTTGGTACAGCATTGAATAAGTAAATTAATTTAGGTAGAACTGGAATTTTTATTACATTAGCTTGGCGTACCCATGGGTATCAGTTGCTTTTCTAATGAGATATTTCATATTTTCATCTATTTTCCCCTTCTTTTGCTTTTCTTTTATTGTTTCTTGAAGTCTTATGAAGGCATTACCTTCTAGTTGCCTAATTCTAATTTTTAAAGAATTATTTTCTTCAGTGAATTTTTGAACTTCCTTTTCCATTTGGCCTGTTCTTTTTATTAAGGAGTCTTTTTCTCCAGTGAATTTTTGTGTCTCTTTTACTAATAGGTCAATTTTAATGGCATTATTTCCTTCCGTATTTTTGTGTCTCTTTTACCAAGCTGCTAATTCTCTTTTCATAATTTTCTTATAGCACTCTCATTTCTTTTCCCATTTTTTCCTCCACCACTCTTTTCTCTTTCTTTGACACACCCAGGAATTCCTGCTGACATTGGGTCCAATTAGCATTTTTCTCCCAGGCTTCGTTTGTAGCTGTTTTTACATTGCTGTCTTCTTTTAAGTTGATATCTTGATCTTCTCTTCCAGAATAATTGCTTTGTATGGTCAAGATTTGTTCTTATTGTTTGCTCATTTTCCCATCCTATTTCTTTACTTTCAACTTTATGTTAAAGTTGGACTCTAGACTTTGGGGTAGTGAGGTACTGTGCCAACCTTCAAGCTCTTTTGTGCTATTGTTTTCAGAGCTAGTTCTGTGGATCTGTAAGTTTTCACTGCTTCCAATGTGATGTTATTCTGGGAGAGGTGTGATCACTGATCTCTTCGTCATCACTCAGGTCTTTAACCAGGAAAAGCCCCTGCTCCCCTATATCCACAAGTACTAGCTGTTTTCTTGGCCCAAAAATTGTGACCAGAGCCTCTACTCCCTTGTGAACAATCAAAAGCACTCCTCTCTGCCGTGGAACTGTGACCCATGACTGCTTATGGACAATAGAGTTGTCAATCAGCACCAGCTGCACCAATGTCCAGCAAATGTTCATTTGTAATATCTTTCTAAATATTTGTCCAACCCCCTTAGTATCCATATGTCCTTTTAAAAGTATGTCTTCATGTACATGACTTGATATTTACAAATTATTTGCCTTTCTTACAGCTTTGTAGTAATAATTAAAAAAAAAAACACTTTTTGACTGCATCAATAGTTCCTGATTGTAGATACATATGTTCTTAAAAAAAAAGACAATTAAAATATTGCATAACTCACTAGGGGAAATTCTCAAGTTTGCAGTTGTCACATAATTCCATTGTCATCTAATTAATCAAGGACCAGAGAGAGCTGATAAGCTTGGTGCACTAGAAGTGAATGAATCCAGACCTAATTAGAAAGGCAGAAGTAGAGATCGATGTTCTTTGTGCTCAGAATTACAGAAATGGCACTGTTGTCTTATCATACTCTGAAAATTAAATTGAGACACTGTTGGCAAGAAATTGTCATACAATTTCAACATCTTTACCAGCATTGAGTTGTTAAGAAAACAGTGTCTATGACTAATACACCCACAACATGAATTACTATAACAGTAAATATCAAAATTTTATATTTAATTTGAATAGTATAAGCATATTTAAATTTTCTTAGTATAAAAGGAGTGTGTTTTCACTGATCAAATCAAAATGCAGCATGTTGTAGCTGCAGTATTCTTTGCAACTGCTTCTGCCTGATTCATGTGTTCAGAAAAAGGATAATATAAAAAATAATCTTTAATTAACAAAGTCTTACAAAATTGATTGGCACATATCAAACAGAAGAAATATATTTTTGTTACATCTATCATGTTCAAGACAAATTCCTTTAAGGATAGAAAACTTGAGATTTCACAGTAATTGAAATATTTGCTTTCATTAACATTTGGTCCCACTTCTTTCACTATTCTGCATCATCTTCTCACCCACCTATACCTCTGTTTATAGATAAATGAAGTAATGAGTATTATTTGATTGATATAGAAGAAAAAATAAATAAATGGAATAGATTTGGACACTAATCTATGACTTCATTTGATGTGTTTCCATTCTTTTTATGGCAAAGAAAATTTTCTATTATTTTCAATAAAACTTCATTTACCAGCTTTGCCGCAAAAAGGCTTTAAGAGATAGCTTATGCTTACCATTTTCAGAATAAAAACTCTCATTTTAATAATTGTGCATATAAATCTTTTTGAAATATATAATATGGCTCATTTCCTTTTAAAATGAAGTAATGGATATAAAGTGTTTCAAAATTCTTAATGCAGATTTAAGCTTTGATACCTTAAAAGTATACTGATTTTTATACTGTACTTTTAAAAAAACACTTGTAATAGATATTGGCTATTATTATTGTTTTTGCTCTGACTGCCAGTAAAGGGTTCAGTAGGTCATGATTTTAGAATTTTTATGTAAGTTTTCTATCTTTTCTTTATCCTATTTTGATGTAAGCTGACTATTGATTCTAATATTATGTGAACTGAAAAGCAAACAACCAAGCCTGGCTGAATAGTACTAATAGGCTTTTAGTGGGTTAGTAATGTTTGAGTTGAGATCTGTATCTCTAGAGAACTTGGGTTTTTAGTGACAGACTAGTAGAGGTTTTCATATGAGACACATGTATACATTTTAGTACATGAAGTTTACAACATTTATTTTGAGTTCTTAGGGGCCATTTTTTGCTTTCTTTTGGGAGATTGACTCTGTTCTTTACAACTGGGCTGACAAGATTAAATAACAATCAAATAAGTAACATGTATATTTCTGTATTTAAAAATGCATCCTCAAAGATTACTTTTAACATGTTATTGTATAATGTGGCCAAAATATGAAGGACAACACATTTTCTAGTTCCCACTAATTCTCAAAAACCTACTTCAAAACACCAAGCTATGGTGCTTAAGTTTTATAATGGCAAAATTGCAACGATGAACAAAAAATTCTACAAATGACACAGGGATTACTTAAGGAAGTCACTGAAAAAAAGACAGGCTCCATATATAACAACATAATTATATCATTACTTATTTTGTAATAAGAAAGAGTTGGAAACAAAATAAATGCCTACCAATTGAGGAATGGCTAAGCAAACTATCATAATTCTATGCAACTGTGATGTAATGACAATGTGATGTAATATTATTCTGCTATAAGTGACAAACATGAGTAATACAGAGAAACATGGAAGCACTTGCAAGAAATCATGCAAAGTGAAGTAGACAGAACCAGGAAAACAACATAGACAATGACTACAACAATGTTGAGGAAAATTTAAAAAAAAAATGAAACAATTGAAAATGAATGCTAAAAAATTATAAAGAGCTTGGCTCCCCTAAAAAAGATAAAAGAACCCCTCTACACATACAGACACACACACACCTACATACATAACTAAATACACACACATACTCAATTTTGTAGAGATGGGAGGTCCACAGATAATCAAACATAGCATATCTGTGCACGTGTGGGATAGACTGCATTTGGGAAATTGTGCAGTGTTTTCAATTATCCCAAGCTGTTCCCCCAAACAAAAAAGCCCTCTTTTTTAATAACACCAATTTCCTAATATTGCTATATTAGTGTGACTCACAATACCATTATCTCTAAAGAACAAAAATTGTAGGTGATCCAAGCCTATTGATTAATTTTGTTTCCTGGGCAAACCATTGTTAAACTTTTGTTATAAAGAATGATCATCTGGGAAAAGATTGATACAGGAGGAAATGAAAATAATATAAAAACAAAAGGATAAAAATCTACTAAAATATTACTATATGCTAAATTTACAATTGAATAGACTTTGATCAGTAGTGACAAATTGTTTTTCCATCTAGACATAAAGTATTTGCAAGATAATTGCTTTCATATTTTTTACCACATTACTCATGATTTTTGCTTTATTGTATTATGAAATTCTTTGGGATTATTAAAAATGCTGCCTGAAGAAATAACTATTCCTTATTTACTGATAAAATGATAGTTTCATGAAAAATTCTATAAAATCAGCAACAAAATCAATTTAATTAATAGCTTTATTAAGATAGCTATATATAAAATTTAACTGGTAACACCTCTCTCTCTCTCTCTCTCTCTCTCTCTCTGTATATATATATATATATATATATATATATATATATATATATATATATATATATATATATATATATATATATGCATGTAAGTATGTATGTATATATGTCCCATTCAAAGAAAATAGAAAATTCATTAATTATCTGGGAATCAATCTGCCAAGTCACACTAAAATTCAATATAGAAACAATTGTAAACATTTTCTTAAAAAAAAAAAACAGGACCTGTTTAATTATGATTGAATGAAGGAAAGAGAATAAGCATTTAGACAATAATAATAGTAGCTAGTATTTATATATCATCTACTATGTGCCAGGCACTATGCTAAGCACTTTTACAGATATTATCTCATTCTATCCTCATAGCAATCCTGCTTGAAAAGTGCAGTTATCATGCCCGTTTTTATGAGGAAACTGAGGCAAATAGTGACTTGCTCAGGGTCACACCTCTAATAAGTGTCTAAAATAATATAAAGTGACTAAAATAAATAAATATAAACAATAATAAGAAAAAATACAACTGAATACCATGAAATTATAATGACCAACCTTGAATCCGAAAAAGAAATACGACAATGTACTCCCCTATCTTCTTTGAATACATTGGGGAATATATGTGTGGACAGCAGCATATAATGCAAATCTTCATTGTTGTATTGGCTTTGTTAATGTGTGTGTGTGTGTGTGTGTGTGTGTGTGTGTGTATGTGCGCATGTACATGTGTGTATGATATATTTATCATTTTCTATTTTTTTATTAAGAGGTAATTATATGTAGGAGTCAGAAAAGAAAGGATGTATTGAGGATGCAAGTGATATAAAAACAAAATATGAAATTTTTATGAAGTAAAATAGTTTCTAGACCAATTCTATGACTTATTAGCAAAGACAACTCACTTGACTTCTCTAAGACCTAGTCTGTAAAATTGACATAATAATGCCTATACCACCATCTGAAAAGATTGTTGTAAAGCTCAACTCTAAGTATATGTAAATCACCTTGTAATCCTTAAAGGCTAAATGTCAGAAACCACTATTCTCATTAGCATCATCATCATTGCAAATTTCAGATGCCAGTTAGGGTACGCGTTAGCCTTGCTGAGAGCTGGATTTGATGCATGAGAGCACTTATCATAAATCTGTTGAAATATGATTTTTCCAAGCTCAAAAGTAGCAACAAAACTAATTATTTCAAAAATAAATGTCCCTAGGGAAGTCATAAATGAAAGCAATGGTACACTGGAGACAGAAAAAAATAATCTTCATTATGTGGAATTGGTGCCAGAACTGAATAGAAGGAAGACATTGAGATAGACTGCATTTGGGAAACTGTGCAATGTTTTCAATTATCCCAAGCTGTTCCCCCGGACAAAAAGTCCTCTTTTTTTTAATACCACTAATTTCCCAATATTGCTAGATGGGTGTGACTCAGAACACCATGATGTCCAAAGAATAAAAATTATAGGCGACCCAAAAGGCAAAGGCAAACTATGCACTAGGCATAAGTAGGCTTTAGGATATTACAAATGAAGACTTACACATTATAAGTAGCATAAAATTACTTAGAAATTGAATTGGAAAAAGGATATGGGTTAGTCATGTTGCAAGAGCTCAGTATAACATGGGCCACATGAGTGCTTTGCTATATGCATGATGGTAAATGATATAGAGGAAAGACTCTAGAACTTGGAATACAAGTACTCATGAGAAGACAAGGAAGTATCACATGAATTGAGACATCGTAATTGGGTTTTAATCTGCACAATTACACAGAATATTCCCATTAATATGAACACAGAAGCATCCAAGTATGGATATAATGAAAAAACTGGAAGTACCAAAGTCATGTACATGAGGGACTAGAATAATTTGACTTTGCAGTAATGATGGCTGGCACTGAGATAAAACTATGGACTTAATGTGACTACTTATAATAATGATGATAATAAAAATAATAACTCATTTATATTGTTTTATAATTTTGAAAGAGCTTTTCAAGTATTTTAAAGAGCTATTTCAGGTAACACAGTTATATAGCACTTTAAGGTTTTCAAAGATCTTGACTCAAAAACACTGTGAAGTAAATATTTCTAGGAGTATTATCACCATTTTAAATAAGAGGAAGCTGATAAAGCTATTAAATGTTTGAGATGTATATACATGCATTTTAGGTCTTTGTATTTTTTTATTTTTATTTTTTGGTATTTTCCACAGGAATAACTAGCTAAGAGAACTAATAAAATCTTAGTGTGCATTGAGAATGCTATGAGCAGTGTCCAGGACTAGGGAGGTGATTGGCCTACTGTATTCTTCCCTGCTCAGACCACATATGGAGTGTTATGTTCAGTTTTGGGTACTTCATTTTAGGAAAGATATTGATAAGCTAAATAATTTCCAGAGGAACTTATGTAAGATGCTGCAAACACTGAAGTTCATTCCTTTTTCATGACTGATGGAAGAGGAAATGTTCAGCCAGAGAGAACACAGAGGTTGGACCAGAAAGTTTCTTCTACATATTGCAAGAGCTGTCACATAGGAGAGGGATATGACTTCCAGATGTGCCCAGAAGAAAGAACTAGAAGCAATGGGTAGAAGTTGTCCAGAGGCACAAATGATTTAGTATAAGTAAGAAAATTCTCAGCAATCTGAGCAATTCAAAAGTGGAATGTGCTACATCTGGAAAGAATGGGTTCTCTCTCACATGAGGTTTTTATTACTTATTAGGTATATTGTAGAAGGGATACTCATGCAGATGAGGTCACCTTTGAGGTGACCATCTCCAAGATTCTGTAATGTTGCTATACACTTTTGTTTCACAATGAGCAAACGGTTTCTATATAGGTTTTTTTTTTCAAGAATAAAAACTAAAGCTAATAAAAGGCATGCCAATAATCATTTTTAAAAAATGAGCAGCAAACCTTCAGCCAAAGAATCGTTTTGTTTGTTTTGAACTAGACCCTTTTATGTCATTATAAGAAAGTGAAATATTCCAGGATAGTGATTTTAAAAAAAAACACTATTAAGTCATAATTGTTAAAGTTGTGAAGCATCATTTCATCTTATTCTCTCCCTTTTCAGTTCACAATTTCCTCCAGGCACAATAGCATTTCCACTGAGATTTTCAAACTTCATATCAGATCAAAAGTGAACTTGTTTCAAAGTTTCAACTAAATTGCTGTAACTACTTCTCAGTTATGTGAAATTGAGAGTACATTTCATAGAAACCAAAATTATAAAAGGGGCTTTAACCTTTATACTACTCTAAGTCAAAAATTGCTAAAGCTATAAACTTAAAAGTTGGCAAGATAATACTATTTATAATGAATGTGCAAAAATTTTTAAAAGTCTAATAATATTTAAAATGAAAAAGGTATCAATTTATGAGTCAGAAAATTTCCAGTAGATGACTTTTGTTTTAAGCTCATCTCAAACATAGTCACTTAATTTAAGTAGACACAAAATTTTGGACAAGTATCAAATCACTGTAACATTGTCAGATATCTGCCCAGTGCATAAAAGCACTTTAAAATGGAAATTAACCTTAAATTTTGAGACCTGGCTGGAAGAGGAAAGCTAAGATCTATTCCCAGCACAGCTTAACTCCTTTATGTCTTTAAATCATTGAGCCCTGATTACATAGAAAGGGGGAATAAACGCTCTTTATAAAATGAAGTAAATCAGCACTGTCATTAAGCTTTATATTTTTATTATATATTAATTATTTTAGAAAGACTTGATTGTTTTTACCATGGACCAAAATAGAACAAATAAGCATTTAAAGGACCCAAACTGTCAAGAATGGATCAAACATTGTACGTTTAGGATTTGCTTCTGATAATAAATATATGATCACTATAAATCTTCAGCATGTAGAAAACCTTAAAAAATAATTCACAGAGAAGTGGAGACAAGACAGTGGAATAAAGGCAGGGATTCTCCCAGGCTCTCAAAATTGCCCTCCAAACAACTTTAAAATAACACTTCAAAATGAATTCTGGAGAGACAGAACCAACAAAGAGTCAGGGTGAAATTTTTCCAGCCCAAGACTATTTAGAAGGTCAATAAGTAAGGTCTGTCTCACAGAAGTGAGTGGAGAACAATCCAGGAAAGGTCATACCCCAGCAAACCAACAGCAGGCCTTGGGGGTAAAAGCTTCCAGTGATCTCAGGCCACAGAAGATAAGGGGCCAAACAACTCATCAGAAGGAGTTAAAGGGGACCCTCTGCTAACATTGGGTGTACTGCCTATGGGAGGAATTCAGTTGCAATCTCAGGCTAAGGAGGAGTACTAGCACGCTAGCATGTGGCCACAGGGGAGCAGGGACCCTGATCATAATTCCAGAGAATAAAAGAGGATTTGTGGTCACTCAGAGACCAAAGTATAGACCAGCAGAGAAGGGACACACCTCTCCTTAGATCATACCACCTCAGAAAAACAAAAAATTAAGAAACCTCCAAAACTAGCTCTGAGAACAGTAGTATAAAAAAAAAAATCTGAAGCTTGGGACACTGCCCATTTCAGCCTGTGAGCAGAGCCTAACTTTAACATAAAGATAAAAGTAAAGAAATAGGCTGGGAAAATGAGCAAACAACAACAATAAAAGAATCTCACCATAGAAAGATAGAGAGTCTGAGCATGTCAAAGATAGACTAGAGACTGAGACTATGGGTGCTGTGAAGGTTGAGGAAGTAGAAAGGAAGCCAAGATGGTAAAATTGGAATAGGAGTTGAATTGGAGAAGCAGATTATGAATCAAATAACTAATTCATTGGGAGAAGGAAAGGAACCAGGTTCATATGTGACAGCAACAAGGATATGGATTGGATGGAACAAGCATTAAAGTTGTGTTTACTAAGTGGCAGTGACAGATGGAACATTTTAAAGGCATAACAATCAAGGAGTATTACAAATTCTCTTGGTTGTTTTTATCAAGACAGGAGAAGCAAGCAATGGAAGAGGCTGGCTGTCAAGAATTGTGGTGACTTCAGTAGAAATCTAAGTTTCAATAAACATCAGAAGATGGAAAAAATGTTACAGGAAAAGATCAAGGATGAGGATGAGTTTGTTAACAGAGGAAGATTCCACAGGTCACACACAGTAAAAAGGGAGGACAGAGGAGACTAAGGACTTGGGAATGTTAGGATTAAGTTAGACTATGTTAAAGACGGTAAAAAGAAACAGCAGGAAAAAAAGCAATTAAAAAGGCAAGTGTATGTGCAAGGGGAAAACATAAGTGGCCCAGGAGAAATATTCCAACATTCAGTTACATCTACCTGGATGTCAGCACTTGGGAAGAACTGTGGCTGTCCCATACTACTTACATCTCTGAATGGCCAACAGTCATAGCATCTCAAAAGCCCATCCACTGAGACATCCTGATTTGTATAGCACCTATAGTCTCTAGAAATTTTTGTGACCAATGGTTTTACATCATTAAATTCTACTTGGGGTTTTAAATCTATGTTCCTGATTTCCCATGTCTCTGCTGAAAAGCTTCTTCATTTTGTTCATTTTAAGGAGGAAGTTATTACTCATCAGAGTTGTCTGACAATTCAGCAGATTAACTAGAAAAATAAAGAGCTCTTTGTTAGGAAGAATGTAGCTAATTATATAATTGGGATATTAACTCACTCATTCACTTATTCATTCAACATAAATTTATTAAATACAACAAACAGAATAATGTGATACACATTGGATGACACAATTTGCTGTCTTGGAGCTTTTGATCTAGTAGAGGGGATATGGGCACATACGGATAAAGTCAAAATGTAAAATAAAAGATTATATATGAAGTAAGGAAGCTAAATGGTATAACAGATAGGGTGCTGGGTCTGGAGTCAGGAAGACCTGAATTCAAATTGAGCCTCAAACCCTAGGCAAATCACTTAACCATTTCCCTCAGTTTCCTCATCTGTAAAATGAGCTGGATGAGAAACAGCAAATTACTCCACTATCTTTGTCAAGAAAATACCAGATGAGGTCTCAAAGAGTCAGATGTAGCTGAAATGACCGAACAACAACAAATGTATACCAGGAATAAAATGCCATTTGAGGCTAGGGGCAGAGGGGGAGAGGAGCCCTATAGCATTACATATTCTGAGTACCAGGGAAGACATCATGCATGATATAGCATTTAAACTGAGCTTTAATGAATGAGTAGAGTTGCCCCAAAATAAGGAATCAAAGGTAAGGTCTACCTTTCCAAGAGTTGGGAATGGCAGAAAAGCAGGAAGACATGGGTAATATACTGGGAATGAAAAATAAGTTTGTCTAGAGGCTTGAGTATGTGGAAAACTGTAGTATGAGACAATATTGGAAAAATAACAATGCAAGACTGTGGAGCACCTTCAGATGAAGGGGTCTATACATAACTCAACAATTACTATAAGGTCATTGAAGAACATGAGAATACCTTCTTTGGGTGGTAAGATGAACTGGAAGACCATTAAGGTCCCTTTTAGCTCTGTCTTTTGACAATTTCAGCAAGGCCTATGATAACCCATCTAGTGTTTCATTGACATTCTCTATTTTTGATCTTCTTCTCTTCTAACCATAACAAAAAAATCTGAAAAAAAAAATCAAGGCTCAATGGCTCTATGATCTATGTAAAACATTCAACCCCAGAGTGTTTCCTTCAAATTATCTCTTGCCTCACTGTGATAGAAGCTGTTTTACATAGGCTGGAATGGTTTTCTTTAAGGGAGGGCAAGAAATCATTCTTGGGATTTGATTTTTGGTTTAAGGAATTTAGAGCTCAAACCACTAACATGTATTGCTTACCATGAGATGCAAAAGAATCCCAATATATACAGGAATCTGTGCTCCTCAGACTTGATCAAAATCTCTACATCTGGGAAAGTTAATATATCTTTCTGAGTAAATATTGTCTGCAAGCTAAATACAGAGGAAAGCTATGTCTTCCTGTAGAAATGACTACTTTCATTGTTTAGTATACAAACACATACACACACATATTATTTTTAATTTATGGAATAAAACAAGCATTTCTATAATAGCATAATAAAAATACGATTTCACATGAAACTACAAATCTACCATGTACAACTTGCTCTTCTTTCAAATATACAACAAAATTATCATATAAATTTATTTTTTTCTTCCCTCTCCCCAGCCCTACAGATGGCTACTATTAAATACAAATTGGTATGTGTATGTGCATGTGCATACACACACATATATGTATAGATGCATGCATGCATGTATATGTGTATATGTGTATATATGGGTATATAGTATGTATGCATATATGTATTACTGTATGTGTGTATATATATGTATGTATGTGTATATACATACATATTTATATATACATATGTGTGTGTGAGAAACTATTCTATACATACTTCTACCAGTTCTTTCTATGGATACAGATAACATCTTTCTTCATATATCCTTTATAGTTAATTTGGGTATTTATAACAGTCAAAATAACTTAATTGTTCAAAGTTGTTCTTAAAATAGTATTGTTGTTACTATTTTATCAAATTTTATGTGGTCCATGAGTCTTTCATTACATTCCAGTCCTGAGCCTGAATCACTGGATTTCCCTGATCTGGGACTGGCACAGACCACTACCCTCTTTCCCAAACCAGCTGCGAATGCCTTCAGCAAGAGTTCCCTCCTCTGCCCTTTATTTGAAACTAAATTTGAATACTGAATTTGTTCTTCTCTATCTAAGATATACTAATTTTAACATAAGCTGAACTTGAATTTATCTATTGACTAAACCTGTTTCATGTAGTTTTGAATGAGTTAAACCTCTTCAGCAGTTTTAACTCAATTTCTACCATTACAAGTCATGCTATAATTAATAATTGATACATAGCTATCAGCTTAGCTATGTCCATTCTTAATAATATCCTGATAACAGCCAATATATTTTAGCCATTTGAATGTGGAAGGAGCTTTAGGGTAGGTAACTCATCCCTTCCACTCATATAGCTTGTGTCAGCCAATGGTTCAGAGATCCAGAGTGAAACTTTCTATCATGGCCATAGGACCACACTCTACTGAATCAATATTGTGAAGCATGAAAGAAGATAAATATCTATTTCCTTAATGTTGATCATATTTCCCTCCTTTCAAAGTAAATACTTCTGCTTGCAGAGCTCTCAATGGAGGAAGTTTTACCTCAGTCTCAAGGGTAGATTTTTAAAGCCACATATCATGTGACCTAATCTCACCAGAGATAGTACCCGATCCCTTCTCTTTTCCTCTATAAGTCAATATGTACCTAGTAGACATAGAAGAGGTAACCTCTATGTAAGAATAAATGTGTGCTTTAGAGTTCTAAGATTATTGTAAGAATTCTATTTTAATGTATATATTGTTGAAAGATTTTTAATGTTATTGAGCTAATGATTCTTATAATGGTCCATAGTTTTGTTGGTTCAGTGTACACTCAGCTAAAGAATTCCCCTTACTCCATACTCAGACTCTTTCTCTGGAGCAAAATTGTAGTTATTTGAGTTTTTCAACTTTGCAGATGTGCTAAGACCATAGATGTGCCAAAAAATTATAAGAGTCTCAGCACCCCTAATTGTAGACTCAACAACTTGTAGAAATTGGGGAGAATCAGGATCCCCTTTTTCTCTAAGTTCCATTAAGACTGCATGATATAAAAGAATAGCTGCTTAAATAAGTACAACAGTACTGTTTTCTACATAGGAACATAAAATAGATTCCATCTTTGATCAGTTAGGCCCATTTTGATGACTGAGAAGATAATACAAAAGATCTCAAGAATTCATCAATAAAAAATATACAAGATAATCCAGGAAGATTTAAAGGGCTAGATTTTCTATTTTATAGAAAAACATGAAAGCAAACGTCTTAATCCATGTCTTAACGTGTTCGCACGGGATATATAAAGAGAAGGCTCAAAGCCTTTGTGTGAAATGAATCAGTAAGACTAAAAAAATTGGAGCAGAAACTGTAGTTTAATGAAACAATACTAAAAGGGAAAGAAGTTTCTTTGAAAATACCTGATAAACTTCACATCCAGGAAAGAAACAAAGAAGATATAAAAGGGGGAATATCTGACAACACAGTTGCCTATGTCTTAAAATTTCTTTGGGATTAATCAATGTTTTTGGCAACTAACATTAGGAAAAAAATTTAAACTCTCATTTTAGCTTTATGTATTGCTTCCGGAATTACTAGGCTTCTAGAAATGTTTATAAAGAATTCTGAATACTTAGTAATAATTTTCAAAGACCACAATTTCTAATAATCATTGAAAATTAAAAATGCCTAAAAAAGAGTACAGCATAATGCATTCTATCTAGTCAGAAGACTAGGTTCAAAACTGATTTAAGAAACTTACTTCTTACATAATTCCATGCCAATTAGTTAGCCTTTCTGTATTTCAGTTCCCTAATAGATACAATGAAAAGATGAATAATAGAATTTGACTCATAGGGTTGGTTTTTTTGCTGTTGTTGTTACTGTTCAATTGTGTGTAACTCTTCATGACCCTGTGTACCTCTGTGCATTAGGTTTTCTTGGCAAAGATACCGGAGTAGCTTGCCATTTCTTTCTCCAGTGGAAAACAGAGGGTAAGTGATTTGCCCAAGGTCACACTGCTAGGAAGTTTCTGAGGCTGGATTTGAACTCTAGTCTTTCTGACTCCAGGCCCAGTACTCTATCCACTGCACCCTAGGGTTATAGTGAGGCTCAAACAATGTAGTATTTAAAGTATTTAGCAGAGACCATAAAGCAATCTAGAAGTATTAGCTATTATTATTTTTTTCTCTGAAGAGCTATTTCCAAATATTAGAAAATTGGTTAGTCAGTGGTATAGCCACAATTTAGGAGGAGAAGGAAGAAAATAAAACTGTTGGCGATATACTTCAACTTACATTAAATGATGACATAATATTGATATTGACAGAGAGAATGTTAAAGAGATTTGCTAAGGAGCCTAAGTCTATGGCTTTTGTTTCTAAATGATCTCATTACCTTCACTGTACTCAGAGACCATAGAAGGCACTCATAGGCCTGTTGGTCATCTTGAAAATTTGTCTTTGTTTTAAGAAAATTTGGAAAAATGTATGGGAAAATAATCTGCACAAATCCAACATCAATTCTGAAAATAATAATAGCTAGCATTTATATAGTGCTTTAAGGTTTGCAAAGTGCTGTACAAATATCTTATTTTATCTTCAAAACAAAATTGGGAGTTAGGTGCCATTATTATCTCCATTTTACAAATGAGGAAACTGAAGCAACAGAGGTTATGAGAGACTTGCCCAGAGTGACACAGCTAAGTGGATGAGGCCAGATTTAAAAGAAGGTCTTCCTGACTCCATATTCAGACTCTAACCACTGTGCCACGTAGCAGTGTATGACTTTACGTATAATCAAAAATACGTTGTATTCTTTTCAATGATTTTAAAACTTAAGTCTTTGGGTAGGTATAGAAAGAAATTTGTGACATTTTGCTTCATACTTATATGTGTTCCAAACCCATTTCTAAATCATGAGGTAGTCCACTAAAATCAGCAGAATTTTTTGTTATTGTTGACAGTTTACTAATGATAAGTATTTTCTTATCTTCTTTGAATATAATTTTATTCTATTTTAAAATTCTAATTATTCAATATAGGACAAATACTGTAAATTACCTAACTCAATCACCATCTCCTTCTTTCCTCTATTCACAAAGTAAAAAGAGTCTTTTATTTTGATTTTCCAATAATCATTTCCATATGCTTTTGAGTTTAAAATTTTTCTCCCCCTTCCTCCCCATCATCCTCCCCAAGACAGCACACAATCTGATAAAGGCTACACATTTACATTCCTATTAAACATATGTTCACATTAGTGGTGTTGTAAATAAAAATTAAAACCAATAGAAAGAGGAAATATAACTCAACAGAAGAGAAAAAAATAGCAATTCAACTTTCACAGTTCTTTCTTTGGATGTGGATAGCATTTTCCATCAGCAGGCCCCCTGGAGATGTCTTAGATCCTTGTATTGCTGAGAAGGATTAAGTTTATCAATATTAGTCATCGCACAATATGGCTGTTATTGTGTACAATGTTCTCTTGGTTCTGCTCATTTCAGTCAGCATCAGATCACACAAGTCTTTCTAGGTTTTTCTGAAGTCAGCCTGTTCATCATTTCTTATAGCACAATAGTATTCCATTACATTCATATACCACAACTTGGTTAGCCATTCCCCAATTTATGGGCATACTCTCAATTTCCAATTCTTTGCCACCAAAAAGAGCTGCTATGAATATTTTTGTACATGTGGGTCCTTTTCCATTTGTTGATCTCTTTGGGATATAGCCCTAGAAGTGCTATTGCTGGGTCAAAGCGTACGCACATTTTTATAGCCCTTTGGGCATAGTTCTAAATTGTTCTCCAAAATGGTTGATTCATTTCACAACTCCATCAACAATGAATTAGTGTTCCTATTATCCCACATCTTCTCCAACATTTATCATTTTCCTGTTTTGTCATGTTGGCCAATCTGATAGGTGTGATGTGGTACCTCAGAGTTGTTTTGATTTGCATTTCTCTAACCAATAGTGATTTAGAGCATTTTTTCATATGACTAGAGATGGCTTTAATTTCTTCATCTGAGAACTGTCTGTTCATATCCTTTGACCATTTATCAATTGGGGAATGGCTTGTATTCTTATAAATTTGTCTTAATTCTCTATAATTTTAGAAATGAGCCTTATCAGAGACTTGGTTGAAAAATTCTTTCCCAATTTTCTACCTTCCTTCTAATCTTAGTTGCATTGCTTTGTTTGTGAAAACTTTTCAATTTAATGTAATCAAAATTATCCATTTTGCTTTTCATAATGTTCTCTATCTCCTGTTTGGTCATGAATTCTTCTGTTCTCCATAAATCTGACAGGTAAACTATTCCTTTCTCTTGTAGTTTGCTTATGGTATCAGCCTTTATACCTAAATCACGAACCCATTTTGACTTCATTTTGGTATATGGTGTGAGATTTGGGTCTATGCCTAGTTTCTGCCATACTCTCTTTTCCAGTTTTCCCAGCAGTTTTTTTCAAAGAGTAGGTTCTTATCCCAGAAGCTGGGGTCTTTGGGTTTATCAAATAATAGATTACTATAGTCATTGACTACTGTGTCTTGCATATTTCACCTATTCCACTGATCCATCACTCTATTTCTTAGCCAGTACCAAGCAGTTTTGATGATTGCTGCTTTATAATACAATTTAAGATCTGGAATTGCTTGGCCATCTTCCCCTGCATTTCTTTTCATTAGTTCCCTTTATATTCTGGACTTTTTGTTCTTCCAAATGAATCTTGTTATTATTTTTTCTAACTCTATAAAATAATTTTTTGGTAGTTTGATTGGTATGGCACTGAATAAGTAAATTAGCTTAGGTAGAATTATCATTTTTATTTTATTAGTTCAGCCTACCCATGAGCAACTGATGTTTTTCCAATTATTTAGATCTAACTTTATTTGCATGAAAAGTGTTTTGTAATTGTGTTCATAGAGTTCCTGGGTTTGTTTCGGGAGGTAGACTCTCAAATATTTTGTAATGTCTACAGTAAGTTTAAATAGAATTTCTCTTTCTATCTCTTGCTGTTGGGCTTTGTTGGTAATATATAGAAATGCCCTATTATTTATGTGGGTTTATTTTATAGCCTGCAACTTTGCTTAAAAAGAGTCTTTAAAGAACAACGAGGATAATTTTTCAACCACTGCCATTGACGCCACACATAGTTTTAATGATAAGGGCCTCAGGTATGTTAATGGCTATATGAATAAGAAAAGAATGAAAGATGCACTAGAGAGAAAGAGAGAGAGACAGAGAGATGGAGAGAGAGAGATGTTATGGAGGTAGAAATTAAAACATTTGTTAAATGATATGTGAGTGAAAGAGTGAAGTGTCAAAGGTAACAATGAGGTAGCAATCCTGGGATACTGTAAGAATGATAACCTTTATAGTAATAGGCAAATTTGAAAGAGGGGTGGGTTTTGGTGAAGGAGAATGAGTTCTGTGTGGCTTAAGATATCCACTAGGACATCCAGTCTGAACTGTCCATTAGGAAGTTGGTGATGCTGGTCTGGACTAAGAAAGAAGACTGAGATCACAGGATCACAGATTAGTAGTTGGAAAAAAAGTTAATAGTTATCAAATGTAACTCCCTCATTTTACAGATGAAGCATCTGAAATGGAATAATTTAAAGTCACTTGTCTAGATTTATTTTTCTAAAGTGGGATTTGATTTTAACTCTTCTTGCCTTGAAGTCCTACACTTTATCCAGTATACCACAGGAGTCATGTGCATAGATGTGTCCATGGGAGCAGAATAGACTAACAAATGCGAGCCTATACAGAGAACAGAAGAAGCCAGTCTGTGAAAAAGGTTTGGTGTATTAGGTATGACATAGAAGGCGATTCAGCAAAAAGACTGAATGCCATGAGTCAGACTGATAGGAGGAGACCAGGGAAGATCTGTGTCAAAAAAAAAATCCAGTAAAAAGAAAGTATCTGGAGGAGACTATGGTCAACATTGTCTACTGTGGTAGGAAGGCCAAGAAAATGAGGGCTGAGAAGAGTCTATTATATTTGGTAATTAACATGTAATTGGTAACCTTGAAGAGAGCACTTTCCTTGAGTGATAAGACTAGAAGCTAGATTAAATTGGATTTAGAAAAGAAAAAGAGTAAAGCAAGTGAAAGCAATGAGTGAAGGCTTTTTTCAACAAGTTTAGCCAAGAATGGGAGAACAGACATTAGACTATAGCTAGCAAGGATGATAGGATTTAGGGAGAGGTTTTTAAGTGTAGGAGACTTAGGAGTGTTTAAAGATTGTAGGGAAGGAAATAGATAGGAAGAAACTGAAGATTAGAGAGAGGGAGGATAATTATGGAAGACATCTGCAGAAGACATGGAGTGGACAGGATATAATATACACAGTGGTGTGGTTTACAAGGAGATGGGCTACTTCACAAAATAGAGAAGAGAAAATTGGGGGAGTGGGAGGCTGATATCAGAGGGATTTTAAATGAGAGGGGGAGAAGTGGGAGCTTTCTGCAAATTTTCTCAGTGTGTTATTCGTTCCTCTCAATGATGCACTAAGGATATTCCCCTTCTTTTGATGAAAAGTAGGATCCTTAAAGTTTCTAATTTGTGCAGCACAGGCTACTTATGAAGCAATTCTTAAGGCCAGTGATGCTCAGAACACTTCCTCTTTCTCACAGGAAGGCTAGAGAAGCCACATTTTTGATGCCTATCCAATCCCCTCACCTGTCTCTAGAAAGCTGGAGTTTAGGACTTTGATACATTCTAGTAACTTTCCCTTTATCTCTCCAAGAGGTTCAGGCTCAGGAAGGATCAATACCTGTCAATCAACAACTATTTAGTATATGCCGGTTGCTGTGCTATGCAATGGGGATACAAGCACAAACAATGAAACAATCTACTCATAAGAAGCTTATATTTTAAAACGGTAGGGAAGGGGAGATAAGTGCATATAATTATATGCAGCACAAGTATAAAGTTAATAAATACAAAGTTATACAAAGTAGATAAATGCAGGTTAGGGAAGGAGAACACTAACATTTGGGCCAGGTGTGGGGAACCTGTGACCTCATGGCCACATGTGGTCCTCTAGGTCTTCAAGTGTGGCCCTTTGACTGATTCCAAACTTCGTAGAACAAATCCCCTTAGGAAAAGGACTTGTTCTGTAAAACTTGGACTCCGTGAAAAGGCTACTCCCAGGAACCTAGAAGGTCACATGTGGCCACAGGTTCCCCGGCCCTGATTTAGGTGAATTAGGAAAGGCTTCATGTAGAAGATGGTACTTGAGGGAAGAGGGGGTTTCCATAAGGCAAAAATAAGGAGGGAGAATATTCTAGACAAAGGGTATGGTCAAGGAAAAATTACAGGAGATGAAGGAACAACGAAAATGTCCATTTGGTTGGGCCACAAATGCAAAAGAAGGTGTCTGATGAGCCTGGAAAGATATATTGGGGCCCAGATACATAAGGCTTTAGAAGTCAATCACGCCTCTATTCTCTGACAAGGGTAAGCCTTCCCCTCTGCCTCCTTATATGAGGCAACTTGGTGGCAAAGTAGATAGATTCATGGACTTGGAGTCAGGAAGCCCTGAATTCAAAGTTGGTCTGACCCTGGACAAGTTTTACTTAACCTCTTTCTGCTTCGGTTACCTCATCTGTAAAATGGGAATAATATTGGTACCTACCTCCCAGTTATTATAAGGATAAAAAGGAGCTTTCTATCATTATTAATTCATTTTTTATCCTTTGTTTCCTCTTTAAAGCATACCTGTTCATTCAAGGAGCATGTAATTATCCCTGATAACCTGGAGAATAGAAATGTATTGCTTAATTCTTTCACTTTCTCCTCTACCACATAGACTAAATTAAGCTTCATGTGAGTGTGTATATATGTTAAGAGACATTAGAAGAAATACAGATATAGAACACTGTGTATTTCACAGTCTCCTAGTCCTCTATATATAGTAAATTATGATCCTAATCAAGTATAATTTGAATTGAATACAATACTCATGTTTTCCCAATAAATAATACATTAATATGCTACATTCTAAGTAGATATTTAGGACAAGAAAGAAAAATATCAACTATATTTCAGGTTTTCATACCAGTTTTCCAATGATACATATATTTATGGGCATGTACATATATTATACATGTATGTGCATGTATATCTCATTTGTACTTGACAAATGTTCACCCCTCGAAAGCCTGCATTTTCTCTGCTACTGGAACCTAGTGATAAACCATGCAGCTATTATTTGTTTCCTCTTCTCGGTCCTACATGGACACTGTTTCTTCATTTTCACGCATGAATCTTGAAGCAGCTTTAAGAACTGAAAGCTCATTCTGATGGTTATGCTCTGAGTCTTAAAAGGCTTTTTTTTTTCTATTGGTTCAGATGGTCTCTAGACTGGTGGGTGAGTTTTGCTGCTCCCTTGGGATTTCTCTGTTAGAGACATCTTACTCACTAGGTTTATTTCTATGGTCTTGGGACTCACTAAATCTAATGAAAAGCTGACACTGGAGAGAAAAGGGAGAATAGAAATCTCCCTACCAGAAAGGATTCAGCAAGCTTCCTTGGACAGATGAGGTCCAGGTAGGTGTGCTGACCATAAATGTCCCATAATTCTGAACTGGTATGCCCTTAGGTAGTAAAAGAAATAATAAGGTAGGATAAGAAAAAATACTGAGAATAGAGTTTTGAGGCTCCACGAAGTTGTCTAATGGTGGCATACCCTTCACCAACCATGCTATTTTTATTACTCTCTTCTCTTTGTAGTCCCCGTACTGCCTCTATATTCACCATTCCTACCCATTAGACTTTATAGTGATAATTATTTCAAGGGCATGAGAGACACAAACAACTATAAATGTGTTTTAATAACTGCTAAAACACTTTTGTCATTTGTCTACTGTTAAGAATAAAACTGAAGTTTAATATTAAGTTATGTAATTCTAAATAATCTGTTATATGAAATAAAATATCCATATGAGACACAATATCTGATCAAAGTTACTGTATCAATAAAGCACATGGCATTATTTCAACCTATTTTTTTTCTTTTTTAAAGACTTTATGTCTTTTTTTTTCTTTTTTTAGTTTATATTTAACTGCTACTCCACTGAAGTCAACTGAAGGGTTTCCAGAACTTCCTTAAGCTGAGGAAAAGTAAATAACCTCTCTCTTACTGTGTGTTTAAAGGCTTTTGTGACAGCAAAGACTTTAAGCTCATTGCAAAAATCTGACACTCTAAAGATAATGGCTTCCCTAGACTACTCATTATCAACAATTCTTTCTCATTTTCCATAGGCCCTCCCTGTGTAGGATGCTTCTTTGTGTGGAATCTGAGGGCCCAAGGTATTAAATTAAAGAATGTTATCAAAGTTCTTGCCTTTAAGGCTTACAGAGTTACTCAGCTGGTATATTTTACACTGGACTTTCCAGCAACTCAATTTAGCAGAAAAGAGTTATATTAACTTAAATAGTTCTGGGTAACAGCACAAGGCAATATGTGGCTATTCCTAGAATTACATAGTGATTTTTGTCAAGACTTTATTTCCTCATACCTTCTAGGTCTTAAGCCTTCATTCCTCCACTCTTACTATTCATGCTTCCACTGATGCATCAAAGGTAGAGAGAAGGTGGTCTTTGAACATAACTTGTATAGCCTAATGGTACATTTAGTCATTTAGCTGACAGTCAGCATTTAAATAAATTTACAGTCTAAAAATAAGACCTTTATATACTACGATACTACTTTTTTTAATCTTTCCTGTTACTGAAAAATACTATAATATTTAACAGCAATGGTTTATTGACCAAAATGACAATTTAAATTAGTTACTTGTATTGAGGATATTTAAGACATTTTAATTTTCTGATTCTGTATTTGTTTTCTACTTGGTATTGCCTTACTAGCATATTCTAAATGAAGCCGCCAGTACTATTTGACACTCTTGATACCAATACCGTGATTCCATAAACTTTTCTTTTGTTATCTCAAATTTTCTATTTAAGGATTAAAAAATCCTATTTTTCTGACTCTTCGCTGTAAATTGATCTATATCTAGTCAGGGCAAAATTCTGTGTGTGTGTGTGTGTGTGTGTGTGTGTGTGTGTGTGTGTGTGTGTGTGCCCCCTAGGCAAGGTTTGAAAATCTTGACCTACATGTTACTGTTAACTAGCAACTGCAATGTAACACATTTTACTTACTTAAAAATAAATAGGTAACATAAGTAGGACTTTCTGACATTAAACATATGAATAATTGTAATAAAAATAAAGTGTGTCTTTTTTTTTTAACTGCACCTCTCTATGTAATGTGACTTAGGCTGCTATCTATTCTACCTACTGTGAGTTGCTGCTTGGCCTATTCCATATTGTCAAAGTATCGATTTAAAAAATGCTTTTTGAGAACTACTGGGATTTTTTAATAGTTAATAATTTACTATGTATTCATAACTTCTTAATATACAAAGAATTACTGATATAATATGGATAATATATATTAGAAAACTACCATTAATATTCCCTGTAGAAAAGAACAAGTAATAAGATAAAGATATTAAAGCCAACCTATCAATATCCTCATCTTTATCCAAGTGAATGACACCAGATTTGAGAATATAGGTATTAAAATAGGGTCTAGCTCATCCTACTAGGTACTGAATTTCATACCACCAGATTTCATATCATACCATTAGGGTTTTTTTTGGAATTTTTTGTGGTATTTTTTTGTATTATTAGTCAGGGCCATGAAGAACCATGCAAGGTCTTAAAAAATACACTACAACTCAATTAATTTTAGTAGTACCAGCAGGTATGAGTGTTCACCTATATATTAGCAGCTTGAATCTAGACATTAAGTAAACAAAAAGTCACAGAAAAGTCTAACATCCTGTTACATGATTACTGCCAATGCCTTTATGTCTTGGATCCTAGCTCATACTCTATTGTGCTATTTTCTTGAATTTCCCTGGGCAATAAGCTCCACTCAACTCCCATTGCTCCTAGAAGGCATCCCTCCAAGAAGATATTCTAGCTTTTAACCCAAAGCAGTCTAAAGTTTTGCCCTCAAAAAGCAACAGAACTTAAATTCTAAATTTCTATAACAAGTACTGCTCTATGAAATGATTTTTTAAAAGAAAACTAAGAGGTTAACACAAAAACAAACAATAAAAGAACTTCAAACTTGTTTAATCCATTTTGTAGCACTTGAGAAAGATAAAACATTAAAATATAATGTGATTCAGAATATCCTCACATAAAATAATAAAAGAGGTGCTAAAGTCTAATAACTACACAACACACAACTGAATGTTAATATGACTTAAGGAATCTATACACACAATAAAACCTATTAAATAGATTGTAGAGAAAGATATAACTTCTCTGAAGGAATCAATTGTATATCTTTGAGAGGTAGTGTCCAGCAAGAAACAGAAGTTGATTGTATACTAAAATAATTGTGAGTTATATATTTTAACTATATTACAACCCACAATGTGTTTCTTTGAATATCAAGGTCACTGAATGCAACAGAAATGCTAGTAAGAAAAGTAAAAATGTTTGAATTAAAAAGCATGTATTAAGACTTAAAATTTACAAGGCAGTTTGTTAACTTCTGGGCCTACTAATAGAAAGCAGGGCAGTCCCTGTTCTTATGAAGCTCATACTCTATCTAATAAAAGGAGACAATACTTATAGGAAGTTTTGTGCGTGAGGCAGACAGAAAGGTCCACTGACCTTTTTGGATGTGGCTGCAAAGCCAACGGTAATGCAGTTTCTTTAATGTTATTTCCACTGTTAAAATGACATCTGTTTCTGATATTAAACCATTTTCAACTGCCAAGTACTTTGATAGTAAGATGGTAGCAAGATATTGTGACTGTCAAGAAGTAACAACCTGAAGCAAATGCAGGCAGAAAAACAAAACAAAACAAAACATAAAAGCTCTGGGAAGAAAAGGGGCAAGACATTTATTAATGCCTATTATGTATACTGTGCAAGCCATAACAAATATAAAGTCAAAATCAACTAGGACAAGACAACATATATACAGAAAAAAATAAAAGCCCAGATACTTTGAGTAAGACTGGAGTATCAACTACTTGGTGGTTCAGTGAAGATGCCTGAGAGCTGACACATTAGCTGAGCCCTGAAGGAATATGGGATTCTAAGAGGTAGTGAGAAAGAAGTGAATTGTATGCAGAAGAACAGCTTGTGTAAAAGCACAGAGGCAAAGGATAGGGTGCTGAGTTCAGGGCAAAAAAAGTAGACAAGGGAACAAAATGTTGAGTGTTTGAAGGAGAATGATATACAACATGCCTTGCAGGGTCAAAGCAGGGTTAAATTATGAAGGTCTTTAAATTCTAAAACAAATAGTTTATATTTTATCCTAGAATCAATAGGAAGCCACTTGATGTTCTTAAGGGGAAAATTGAGGTGGTTATCTTTGGCCTATAGGACAATTAATTTGGCAGCTATATGAATGATAGTCTGGATGGAGGAGAAATGGGAAGCAGGGAATCTAACTGGGGGAATGGGGGAACTATTTCAAATTTATACTGCAATATCACCAAATCAGATAATAATGTAATTGGAAAATGTTTAATAAAATACATAAAAATACAATAAAGCTTAGATAACAGTTAAAAACTAAGTCAATTTGTAGCCCACAGGGGTCTTTATGTATGAGTAGTCTTGCCTCCTCCATTTTTATTTGAATTTGAAAGCACTAGTCTAAACCCGAGGAAACAAAGGCCTGAAAGTGAGTGGTGGCCTAGTGAATGCAGAGGAAGGGATGCATACAAAATGTATTGTGAAAGTAGAATAGACAAAATTTGACAGCAAACTGAAAATGAGGAAGAATAAAAAGAAGAGGACTTCCAAGTTGGAATCCAGAGTAAGTATAAAGACAGTTGTGTTCACAATAAAAATAGAGATGTTTAGAGAAAAGAAAAAGATGGGAGAATATAGTATTGAATGGGATGTCCCAGTGAAAACTTCTCAGTGTAATTAGGGTTTGGGATAAGACTATCCTAAATCTGGAAATAAGATCAGGAGGCAGGATAGGGTTAAGTGTAGATTTCTGTAAGTCCCCTTTTCTCCCAGTGCCACATTAGTAGTTAAAGTTTGCTAAGCCTCAAACCCTTGAAGCCTCCCTGTATCTTGCTGTATCTGTTGCTATATTTTGATCATGGTGACCTGGCTATACAGTACAATGTATCTCAGTAGCTGAAGTTTGAACCCCCCCCCCCACCCCGTACTTTGCTGTTACATCTGTTGCTATATTTCAGTCACAATGACCTGGCTACACAGCATAACATCTAGCTTGACTGCACATTTTTAATTGCTTCTTTGACATTATTTCAGTAAACTAAGAAATATAGATGTGTGTATTATTTCCTTTGTTCTATGATAGAGTTTCACATTGCCAAGTAGTGGACAATTGGTGGGAGGGGGGATTTGCTTGTTAGGGCTATTTAATCTGGTTCTTTTGTTTCTGTCTCTGTCTTCCCTCATCAGACCATCATGGTGGAGGGACACCCTATTCTCGAGAATAGCAAATAAATTAACTTTCTGTTTCTCCTTGAAAAAAAACCTCTGCGTTTTTTTTTAATTTGAGTGACATCCCACACAGTATGATTCACTTTCACCATGTAGATTTTGAGATGCGTGAATACCTGGAACTCAGGTGATACTAGAGCTGTATGCATCTCTGTGCGTGTATGTGTATGCATATGTTCATACATAAACACACATATTTGGGAGTTATTTATCATATGTGATGATATAACTGAACTTTTCATTAAGTCAGTGTGGTACAGGGGCTAGGGCCCTCAGTTTGGACTCATTAAGACCTGGATTTAAATCCCAA
This sequence comes from Phascolarctos cinereus, assembly GCF_003287225.1. Lineage (NCBI taxonomy): Eukaryota > Metazoa > Chordata > Mammalia > Diprotodontia > Phascolarctidae > Phascolarctos > Phascolarctos cinereus. The sequence goes on along the minus strand of NW_027555958.1, from coordinate 395,812,129 downwards.
TTATCTCTGTGATTGTGGCTAGTCATTTAACTCCTATGTGACTCAGTTTCCTTATCTATACAATGAGGGGATTGGACTCCATGGCCTCTGAGGTCTTATATTATTCTACATTTATGATCCTATTGATGTGGGTATAGCATACAGTGCCCTAAGGGTTAAAAAGAATATTAAGGGTTGCTTTTCCAGTACTTTGTGAAGACCCTTCTGAGGGGGATTGGGGCTCATCCTGTAGCTCTCCTAAAGTCCTTTTCCCCTTATCTTGAAATATCATAAGACTTCTCCTTAACCCGTACCAAAAGAATTGCTTTTGTCTCCCTTGTCCTGTGTTCCCTGTCTGTAACCCTTAACCTGTGACCCCTGCCATGTCCTTAAATCTTTAACTCACCATAAACACTAAAAACCTTATTCTGGACCATAAAGAATTCCTTTTGTCTCCTTCCTCCTATGTCATAAAATCCTTTCTTTTCCTGTCCTTAATCTTTAACCCCCATTAAAAAATCTAAAACTACATCATCATTCTGAAACCTCTATATAAGCCTGGTTCCCCAGAATAACAGCATTTTTAATTAGCTTCTTGCTAAGAAGCCCCATGTGCTTCAACTGGCTACTGAGAATGCCTAAGTGAATTCTTTAACACTTGAACCACTCCCCCAAATCTGACCTCAACTCTATGAAAACCTCCGAAAGCTGATAAAATCACCAAAAGAGGGTGTAGAAACAGAAGAGTGGTCAGGAGAGAGCTTTGAGGGACACTCACGGTTAAGGAGTAGGGAATGCATGATGGCCCATAAAATGAGAATGAGAAAGTGTGGTCAGGCAGTTAGAAAAAGAACCAAGAGATGAAAAGTTTCCTCAAATCTAGGAGATGGTAAGAGTAGATCACTAACAACAAAGGCAAGAGGTCAAGGGAAAGGGCTTAGATTTGTCAATTAAAAGATAGCTGATCACTTTCAAAAGAACAGTTTCAAGTATTTGTTGAAGACAGAAGCCAAATTAGAAAGGTTTTGAAAGGTAAAAATGAAAGAAAATAAAGGCAAGTATAAATGACGTTTTTAATGGCATTTTGGTATTAAAGGGAGGAGAAATATATGACTATACATTGAGGAAGTAGAGGATCAAGTGAAGGTCTTTCTCTTTTTCTTTTCTTTCTTTTTTTTTAAAGATAAGGAGACTTGAGCAGGTTTAGGCAGTAAGGAAGGATTCAATATATAAGAGAAACTGAATATAATAAAGACAGAAGAAATGATGGAAGGGTTAAATTGAAGGAAGGAGAGAATGAATAGGGTCAAGGTGTGAGTAGAGTTTATTTTAGTGATAAGGGTCATCATTTTTGTCAAAAATTGGACCAGTGGATGAGAAAATGTGAAGTGACATTCAGAGATTTTGAGGTGTGGAAGAAGGGAGAAGATGAAATATACAACAGATAGCTTCCATTTGCTGAATAAAGCAAAAGGTGACGTTCTCCTGCTGAGAAGAAGTAAGTTTGGGTAGGAGCTTTGAGGAAGAAAGAGGGGATTTAGAAAAAGCAGCTGTGGAGAATTCAATTCGAAAAGGGTTGACTAAGTGATGACTTTGTGCTAAGCACTATGTTAAACACTGGGAATGCAAAGACAAAAAGAAAAGAATGCTTGCTTTCAAGGATTGGAAATTGGAAAGAAATACAGAGTACATACAAAGTAATTTGTGGGGGAAGGTCACAGATTTAATACTAAGTGGAGAGTTAATTTACAAGAGAACAGTAATTCCAGAGGGTACCATGGAAGGTAAAGATATCAAACTCACCCAAATAGTTGTGAGGAAATGGAAAATGGCAATCTGGGAAGGAGGATTTATACTAGGCAGCCTACAACTTAGAATCAGAAGAATTCTGTGTGTGTAGCATTCACAGTAGCAAAGGAAAAGTTACCTTGACTATCAATCCTCAAGGAAGACGTATAAAAGGAGGTTGAGGTACATCATTTATAAACATATAAAATATGTTGCAATATTTGATAAAGCAAAAATTATCTGACAAATGGAACTTTTTACATTATCCCTTAAGATAATTCTTATCCATTCTAAAACCTATTTAACATTGGGATTTATCTTAATTCAAGAAAGATTTACACAAACTCCCTTCTTGCTTTACCTTACACTTATAAATGAGCAATGATAATACACGCATTTCTTTGAATAAGGAAAAGCACTATCCTAATATAAAATTTATTTACTTCTGATTTGATATTACCTTCTACTTTCATGTGATTCATCTACTGAATTTTTTTTTTGGTCTTATACCTTTGGACCTCAACCCTCAAGGGGCTATCCATATTTATAAATTAATGAAGTGTGGTTCTGCTTTCCCTATGAAACTCTCAGATATTGCTTTAGGAATTTTACTTTGTCTTTCCACTTCTTACTCACTTGCTGTGTCTACTGACTTTTTCCTTAGTTTTGAATTGATCCCTTTACTCTATTCTTGTTGTTGTTCAGTCATATCTGACCATTTGTGACCCCATCTGAGGTATTCTCGGCATAAATAATAGAATGGTTTACCAGTTTCTTCTCCAGCTTATTTTACAGGTAAGGACACTAAAGCAAACAGTAACTTGCCTTGGGGTCACCCAGTTAGTAAGAGTGTGAGGTCAGATTTGAACTCAGAAATTTGAGTCTTCCTGACTCTAGGCCTAGCATTGTACCACCTGGCTGCTCTCACCACCTAGCTACCTTCATTCTGTTCAAGCGACCTCTAAATTGTTAAACTTCGCTCTTTTTATATATGTGTGTTAACATATATTTTCTTATTTAAAATGTTGACCTATATAAAATAGAATCATATATTAACAGTTAAAAGGGGTGTGGAACCAAGATGGTGGAGAAAAAGCAGTGACCTGCTTGAGCTTTCCCCTAAATCCCTCCAAATACCCATAAAAATGGCTCTAAACAAATTCTAGAGCAACAGAACCCACAAAAAGACAGAGTGAAACAAATTTCCAGCCCGAGACAACCTGGATGGTTGATTGGAAAAATCTCTTGCGCCAGGCTGGGAGAAGAGTACAGTTGATTGTGGGCCACACAAGTTGTGTGGGCAAAGACCAAGCCTCAGCAAACCTGGAGTAGTCTTCAGGAGATTGAATCAAGGGGAACTGTTGCAGTTTCCAGACTACTCAACCCATACATACCAAAGACAACTTAGAAAGTCAGTAGGAAAGGTAAGTCCTGCAAAGAGAAGCTTTGTCCCAGCCCCAGTCCCAGTGCAGCCTCAGGGTGACAGCTCTTCTAGAGTTCTTGACACACAGACATAGGGAGGATCAAGTGGCTGAGCAGAGGGGGATTGCAGGGATCTCTTTGGCAGAGCTGAGGCAGGATTCTTTTGCTTTGCCTATGCTTGGATCTGGGTCACAATTCTGGGTGGTGCTCCTGGGGCAATGAGGAGTACTGGCATGATGGGGCGTGTAGTGGTAATGTCTCCATCCTCCTCCTCATAGTTCCAAGACGGAAAACAGCTCTTGTGGTCATTCATAGGCCAGAGCACAGGCCAGGAATGGAGTAAACACCTCCCCCTTGTGCATACCACCTTGGAAGAATTGAAACTTTATAGGTCTGTAGAAGTATCTCTGAAAACAGCTGCACAAAGCCCCCAAAGTTTGGGACAGTACATTCTTCACACTGGAAGCAAACCCCTACTTTAACAAAGAGTTTAAAACTGAAGTAATTGGCTGAGATCACGAACAAACTTCACAAAAACAATCAAACCACAGAATCTTTGGTGACAAGGAAGATCAAAACATACAACAAGAAGAAGACAAGTCAAAGCTCCTACATCCAAAGCCTCCAAGAAAAACATGAATTAGTCCCAGATCATGGAAGAGCTCAAAAAGGATTTTGAGAAACAAGTAAGAGAAGCAAGGAAAAACTGGCAAGAGAAATGAGAGTGATGCAAGAAAATCATGAAAAACTAGTCGAAAGCTTGCTAAAAGAAACCCCCCCAAAATAGTGAAGAAAATAACACTTTAAAAAATAGCCTTACCCAAATGGCAAAAAAGGTCCAAAAAGCCAATGAGGAAAAGAATGCCTTCAAAAGCAGAATTGGACAAATGAAAAAGGAAGTCCAAAAGCTCACTAAAGAAAACACTTCCTTAAAAATTAGAATGTAGCAAATGGAAGCTAGTGACTTTATGAAGAATCAAGAAATTATAAAACAAAACCAAAAGAATGAAAAAATAGAAGAGAATGTGAAATATCTAATTAGAAAAACAACTGAGTTGGAAAACAGATCCAGGAGACAGAATTTAAAAATTATTGGACTATCTGAAAGCCATGATCAAAAAAGAAAAAAAAAGAGCCTAGACATCATCTTTCAAGAAATTATCAAGGAAAACTGTCCTGATATTCCAGAAGCATAGGGTAAAATAGAAATTGAAAGAATCCACTGATCACCTCCTGAAAGAGATCCCCAAAGGGAAACTCCTAGGAATACTATAGCCAAATTCTAGAATTCCCAGGTCAAGGAGAAAATATTGCAAGCAGCCAGAAAGAAACAATTCAAGTACTGTGGAAACACAATCAAGATAACACGAGATTTAGCAGCTTCTACATTAAGGGACTGGAGGGCTTGGAATATGATATTCCAGAAGGCAAAGGGGATAGGATTACAACTAAGAATCACCTACCCAGCAAAACTTAGCATAATCCTTCAGGGGGGGGAAATGGACATTCAGTGAAACAGAGGACTTTAAAGCATTCTTGATGAAAAGACCAGAGCTGAATAGAAAATTTGACTTTCAAATACAAGACTCAAGAAAATCATGAAAAGGTAAACAGGAAAGAGAAATCACAAAGGACTTATTAAAATTGAACTGTTTACATACCTTCATGGAAAGATGATATTTGTAACTCATGAGACCTTTGTCAGTATTAGGGTAGTTGGAGGGAAAATATATGTAGAGATAGATAGACAGACAGACAGACAGATAGATAGATAGATAGATAGATAGATAGATAGATAGATATAGAGTTTTCATATCTAAAAAATAAAATTAATGGGTTGGAAAGGATTATATTGGGGGAGAGAGAAAGGGAGAGGTAGAATGGTATAAATTATCTCACATAAAATGGACAAGAAAAAGCTTTTATGGTGGAGGGTAAGTGGGGGAAAGTGAGAGGGAATGAGTGAATCTTATTCTCAATCAGATTTGGCTTTGGGAGGCAATAACATAAACACCTGAGTGAGTATGAAAATCTATCTTACCATACAGGACAATAGGGGGGGAAGGGAATTAGAGAGTGGGAGGATGACAGAAAGGAGGTCGTATTGGGGTACGGGCTAATCAGAAGCAAACACTTCTGAGGAGGGACAGAGTCAAAAGAGAATAGGATAAATGAGAATGGGAAAAAATAAAACACTAAAAAAAAAGAGTTAAAAAGAACATTGGTAATTACCTAATGGTAAACTTCCATTGTGTAGATGAAAGAAGAAACTAGAATTCAAAGCAACCAAGTGGAGATGTTCACATCAAACACTTTAAACACTCAATTCCTCAATCTACTCACTTCCTATAACCTGCTCTTCCACCTTGTGTCAGCAACACATGAAGACTGTCATACGCTTCATGGTCATTAGCAACAAAAAACACCCCCTCCACATTCAAGACTTTCTAATTCCTCTTATCCAACAACAGTCTATGGCTTTTCAATTTAATCAACTAACATTTATTAAGTGCGTACTATTGCCAGGACTGTGATCTTCTTCTCCTCCTTCCTTCCTTTACCAAACCTTACTATTGATGGATCTACTTGCCTCATCTCTCCCTATTCTAAACAATCCTCCATTCAGCCACCAGATTGGTTTTCCTAAAGAGAAGGCCTGATTATGCCACTTCCTTACTCAATAAATTTCAGTCTCTCTTGTATCTTCAGAATCTAATACAAAATCCTGTTTGGTATTCTAAGCCTTTCCAGTCTTCTTCAGTGGCACACCCCAGTATGTACTCTTCGATCCAGTAATATTGGCCCCTTTGCTATTTCTCAAACAAAATATTCTATCTCTCAGCTCCAAGAATTTTCTCTGGCTGTGCCTTGTGCCTGGACTGCTCTCCCTCCTCACCCCTACCTACTGGACTTCCTTCAAGTCCCAACTAAACTCCCATTTTCTATAAAAAGCCTTTCCCAGCCCCTTTTGATTTTAGTGCCTTCCTTCTTTTTTTCCTATCCCCCCCCCCCAAATAGCTTGTAAGTACATATTTGCTTGTTGTCTCTCCCATTAGATTGTGAGCTCACTGAGTGTAAGGACATCTTTTGCCTCTTTTTGTATGCCCAGTGCAGTATCTGGTGTTTAATAAATATTATTGATTGACATATTGCTCTGCTTTATCCTTTAAATCTTTAGTCTTCCCCAATGGCTATCATTAATATAAACTGTGATTGGATATGAACATATGCATATGTAATCATATTTTCACTTTTCCTTCTAAGTACTTATATACTGATGATCATAGGAATTTGCTAATTAACATGTCCTCTTGATAACCTACGGGCGCATGGTACCATTCTGCTGATTTTATCTGTTTTGCTGGGAGGTACCAGAGCCTCTTTGCCCTATCCTCAATTCAGTTACTAAGTTTAGTAACTAATGTAAAAATTTCTAAGTCTTCTTTTATATTTCCTTTCCCCCACAGCACATTCAGGTCAAAATGGCTGAGCTTATTCTTTAAGTTTACTCATCCTCATTTACTTTATCATCAGCGGCTTCCACAGCATCCTAATAATAAATGTGTGTGAATAAAAATCACATGCAAACTTGACGAAGTCTACTACAAAGGTCACATCATTAACCTACCCAACTTTTGAGAGGAAGCAAAGTGCATGCATTGAATTAATGTGGGAATTTATTATCAATAAATTTAAATATGCAGGCTTCCGATTACACCTATAAATATATTATTTCAGGCTGCTTACATCATGAATGTTGTGATACCTTACACTCCTACAAAGTATCTTGGAGAGTCATCTGAAATATACTATAAGCTGCTATTTTTTCTGAATGAAATTTCTATTAATTCTGCATATATAGTATTGTATTTAGAATGATTATATCACATCAAATAATTATTCTGTTTTATAAACATTTTAAAAACAATATTTAGATGTTTCTAACTATATATTATTTGTTTTTTTAATTTTTTTTAAATTTTAAAACAGCATCATTGTTGAATGTCAAACATCACATACATTTTCATTTTGAGTTATGAACACAAGGAAAAAATTATCATAGTGTTTTCAGAGGAAGAAATCCAAGCTATAAATAGCCACACAAAAAATGATATTCTAAATCAATAATAATGAGAGAAATGCCAATTAAAATAATTCTCAGGTATCACCTTACATCTATCAGATTGGCAAAGTTGACCAAAAAAACAATACAAAAATGTTGGAAGGGCAACAGGTACATTAATGTACTGTTGATGTGACTGTTCCAGCCATGCATATTTTTTAACCTAGCAATAACACTATTAGATCTATATCACCCCCCAAAATAGACTAAAGCAAGAGAAAAATGACCCATATGTGTAAAGCTCTTTTTTGTGTGATGTGATGGGAAAGAATTGGAAATTGAGGGGGTTCCTATAAATCAGAGAATGGTTGAACAAGCTGCCATATATGAATGTAATGGAATATTATTGTGCTATAAAAATTATGAAGAAGATGATTCCAAAGAAACAAGAAGACTTGGATAAACTGATGTAATATGAATAAGAAGAACCAGGAGAACAATTTATACAAAAACAATATTGTACAGACAAAAGGCTTTGGAAGACTTAAGAACTGTGATCAATCCAATGATCAAGTACAATTACAATTTATTTCTAAGAATTTGTACAACAAAGGCAATTTTCTTTTAACAGACTAGATCATACACATTATCTGTTGCTATCATAATTTGTTTAATTGTGTTTGTTCTGTGGTTCAATTTTTTTTTTGAGGGGGCAGGGGCAGTTCATAATATGATCAGGTCGCACTGGCTTCACTCAATCCTTTAAAACCATTAGAAACAAAAAAAAAATTGCCCTTGCAAATACAAGCTTCATTACTTATTCTCAGATACTTTAATTATTGCTATTTCTAGATATGCTGATCAGAAGACTAGGGAATTCTACAATTATGGATTTAGAAGTTAATTTTATTTTATTTCAGTTTTAAAAAATCCCCTCTAAGCACATTTCATTATTTTCCCAACTATTCCCAAAATTTAAGGAAAAAATCAAATCAAATCATTGTTTATACCATAAGACACTGGATTTTTTGTGGTCAAATTTTCCCTAAAGAATAATAGTCCTTCTGTTGCTTTGCCCATACTGATTTGGGCCACAGTTCTGGGTGGCAGTCTCAGGGTAAGGAGGAGCACTAGCACAACAGAACTTGCAGGCACAATAGAGCAGGGCAGAAAAAGTGCTTATGGGTACTCACAGAACACAAAGCAAAGGCTAGAAGAGTAGCAAACACAGCTCAACTTACATGATACCACCTTGGAAGAACTGAAAACTTACAGGTCCCTACAAATATCTCTAAAAACAGCTGCAGAAAACCCCTGAAGCTTGGGACAGAGCAACCTCCACTCTGGAAGCAAAGCCCCACTTTAACAGAGAGTTAAAAGTCAAGAAATATATTAGAAAAATGAGCAAGCAACAGAAGAAAAATGACCACAGAATGTTACTAAGGTGACAAGGAATATTAAAATATGCAATCAGAAGACGATAACAGAGTCAAAGCTCCAATATCCAAAGACACCCCCCCAAAAAAAAAATGAATTGACCTCAGGCCATGGATGAGCTCAAAAACGATTTTGAAAATTAAGTAAAAGAGGTAGAAGAAAAATTGGGAAAAGAAATGAGAGTGATGCAAGAAAATCATGGAAAAAAGATTCAACAGCTTGGTAAAGGAGAAACAAAAATACACTAAAATGAAAAATCTTAAAAACATAATATGCCAAATGGGAAAAGAGATACAAAAAGCCAATGAGGAGAAAAATGCCTAGAATAGCAGAACTGATCAAATAGAAAAGGAGGTATAAAAGTTCACTGAAGAAAATAATTCCTTAAAAATTAGAATGTAGCAAATGGAAGCTAATGACATTATGAGAAATCAAGAAACAATTAAACAAAAGCAAAAGATTGAAAAATAGATGACTGTGAAATGTCTTACTGGAAAAACAACAGACCTGGAAGATAGATCCAGGAGAGATAATTTAAAAATTATTGGACTACCTGAAAGCCATGATAATAAAAAAGGGCCTAGACATCATCTTTCAAGAAATTATCAAGGGAAACTTCCCTGATATTTTAGAACCAGAGGGTAAAATAGAAATTGAAAGAATCCATCCTTCACCTCCAGAAAGAGATCCCAAAATGAAAACTCTCAGAAACATTATAGCTAAATTTCAGAACTCCCAGGTAAAGGAGAAAATATTGCAAGCAGCCAGAAAGAAACAAACTATCATGGAGCCATAGTCAGGACAACGCAAGATTTAGCAGCTTCTACACGAAAGGATTAGAGGACTTGGAATATGATATTCTAGGATTACAACCAAGAATCACCTATGCAGCAGAGATGAACATAATCCTTCAGGGGACAAAAGGAATATTCAAAGAAATAGAGGACATTCAAGCATTCTTGATGAAAAGACCAGCGCTGAATGGAAAGTTTGACTTTTAAATATAATACTCAAGGGAGTATAAAAAGGTAAACAGAAAAGGGAACTCACAAGGGACTTAATAAGGTTAAACTGTTTACATTCCTACATGGGAAGATGTTACTTGTAACTCATAAAAATTTTCTCATTATTAGGGAAGTTAGTATGGATACACAGTGGGCACAGGTGCGGGTTGCATATGAAGGGATAATATCTAAAAAAAATGAAATTAAGGCATGAGAAAGAAGAATACATTGGGAGAAAGGGAAAATGATGGACAGAATGGGGTAAATTATCTGACATAAGAGGCAAGAAAAAGTTTTTACACTAAATGGAAAGATGGGGGAGGTAGGGAGGGAATGAGTGAACCTTATGCTCATTAGAATTGGTTCAAAAAGAGAACAACATACACATAAAGATTGGTATGGGAATATATCTTACCCTATAGAAAGCAGGAGGGGAAGGGAGTAAGAGAAGGGAGGGCAGATTGGGGAAAGTGGAAGTCCAAAGCCAAACACTTTGGAGGAGGGACAGGATGAAAGGGGAGAGAAAATAGAATAACCAGGGGGGAGGACATAGGATGGAGGGAAATACATTTAGCAACCATAACTGAAAAAGAAAATTGAAGCAAGTTTCTCTGATAAAGGCCTCATTTATCAAATATATAGAGAAGTTAATCAAATTTATAGAAATAGGAACCATTCCCTAACCAATAAACGATCAAGAGATATGAACAGTTTTCAGGTGAAGTAAGCAAAACTATCTATAGCCATATGACACGGTGCTCTAAATCCTTGTTTAGATGAATGCAAATAGAAATAATTCTGAGATACTACCTCATACCTATTAGATTGGCTAATAAGACTGAAAAGCAGAATGACAAATATTAGCAGATGCGGGAAAAATGAGACATTAATACACTGTTGGTGGAGCTGTGAACTATTTCAACCATTCTGTAGAGATTTGGAACTATGTCCAAAGGATTGTAAACCATACATACCCTTTGACCTAGCAGTGAAACTACTAGGTCTGTATCCAAAAAGAGATAAAAAAAACTAAAAGGAAAATGATATACAGATAGATAGATATAGATATCTATCTATCTATATTTATATCCATCTATCTATCTATGTGTGTATATCTATCTATGTGTGTATATATATGTGTGTGTGTGTGTTATGTGTGTGTGTATACACACACATAACACACACACACACACACACACACACACACAGAAATATTTATAGCAGCTTTCTTCCTGGAGAAAAGAAGTTGGAAATTGGGAGAATACCCATCAATTGGGGAATGGCTGAACAAATTGTGCTATATAATTGTGATAGGATACTACTGAGCTATAAGAAATGATGAGCAAGATGCTCTCAAAAAAAAAAAACATAGGAAGACTAACATGATACAAAGAGATATGTGCTTTGTACAAAGTAACACAAATATTCTAAGATGATCAGTTGTGAATGACTTAGCTATTCTTAGCAATACAATAATCCAAGACAACCATGAAGGACTTATGATGAAAAATGCTATCCCTCCCCATATAAAGAACTGATGGTGTCTGAATAGAGATTGAAGCATACTTTTTTTTCACTTTCTTTAATTTTCTTGAGTTTTTTTTTTTTTGGTGAGGTCTATGTTATCTTTCACAACATGAGTAACATAGAAATATGTTTTGCATGACTACACATATATAACCTATATCAAATTGCTTGCCTTCTCAATGGGTGTGGTCGGGAGGGAGGAAGGTAGAGAATTCGGAATTCAACGTTTTAAAAATGAAAATTAAAAATTATTTTTACATGTAATTAGGGGAAAATAAAATACTGAATATTTTTTGAAAAGAATAATAGTCTTATATCCCTTAAGAGTTAATAGAAATTACATATGTAAATCTTTCACTTCTAAATGGGAGAAAAATGCCATTGTGAATAATAAAGTGCTGATATTGAATTGAAGTATGATAGGAGACAGTCTTATTGTAAAAGTATCTTCTATGAGAAAATATGGTTTTATTCAAATTACTACATATATGTTTGAAAAAACCTTTTGCCAGGCCATTTCAACTAAGTAATCTTGGGGATGGAGCCAAGATGGCAGAGTACAAGCAGTGACTTTCTTGAGTTCTCCCTGAAACCCCTTCAAATACCTGTAAAAAATGGCTCCAAACAAATTCTAGAGCAGCAGAATCCACAAAAAGACAGAGTGAAACAAATTTCCAGCCCAAGACAACCTGGATGGCTGATTAGAAAGTTTTATTATATCAGGCTGGGAGAGAAACATGGTTCAGCATGGGTGTGCAGGCAAAACAGGCCTCAGCAAACCTGAAGCAGTCCTCAGAGGATTGAATCAAGGGCAGCTGTGATAGTTTCCAGACTTCTCAACCCACAATCACCAAAGACAACCTAGAAGGTCAGTAGGAAAAGTCTGTGACCTTGGAGAGAGAAAAGCTTAGTCCCAGGCCCAGTCCCTGCACAGGCCCAGGTCTGTGGCTTCTTCCTGAGCTTCTAGAGCACAGACTGAGGGGGAATCAACTGGCTGATCAGAGAGGGAAGGCAGAGATTTTGCCTGTGCTGAGGCGGGATTCTCTGCTTTGCATGTGCTTGGATCTGGGTCACAGTTCTGGGTGGCAATCCTGGGGCAAGGAGGAGTGTTGGCCTGGTGGAGCTTGTGGTGGCGGTAAAGAAGGAATCCTTCTCACAGTTCCAAGGAATAAAAGAGTACTTGTAGTCACTCATAGACCAGAGCACAGGCCAGGAAAGGAGCAAACACCTCACGCTTCAGCATACCACGTTGGAAGAACTGAAAACTTACAGGTCCCTAGGAGTATCTCTGAAAGCAGCTGCACAAAACCCCCAAAGCTTGGGACAGTACATTCTCCACATTGGAAGCAGACCCCTACCTTAACACAGAGTTTAAATCTCAAGTAATTGGCTGGGATCATGACCAAACCTTGCAAAAAAAAAAATTCATGCCATAGAATCTTTCTTTGGTGACAAAGGAGATCAAAACATACAACCAGAAGAAGACAATGAAGTCAAAACTCCTACATCCAAAGCCTCCAAGAAAAATATGAATCAGTCCCAGGTCATGGAAGAGTTCAAAAAGGAGTTCAAGAAGCAAGTAAGAGAAGTAGAGGAAAAACTGAGAGTGATGCAAGAAAATCATGAAAAACAAGTAAACAGCTTGCTAAAGGAGACCCAAAAAAATACTGAACAAAATAACACCTTAAAAAACAGCCTAACCCAAATGGCAAAAGAGGTCCAAAAAGCCAATGAGGAGAATGCCTTCCAAAGCAGAATTGGACAAATGAAAAAGGAAATCCAAAAACTCTCTGAAGAAAATACTTCCTTAAAAATTAGAATGGAGCAACTGGAAGCTAGTGACTTTATGAGAAATCAAGAAATTGTAAAACAAACCCAAAAGAATGAAAAAATAGAAGACAATGTGGAATATCTCATTGGAAAAACTACTGACCTGGAAAACAGATACAGGAGAGATAATTTAAAAATTATTGGACAACCTGAAAGCCATAATCAAAAAATAACCTAGATATCATCTTTCAAGAAATTATCAAGGAAAACTGCCCTGATATTCTAGAAGCATAGGGTAGAATAGAAATTGAAAGAATCCACTGATCTCCTCCTGAAAGAGATCTCCAAAGGAAAACTCCTGGGAATGTTATACCCAAATTCTAGAGTTCCCAGGTCAAGGAGAAAATATTGCAAGCAGCCAGAAAGAAACAATTCAAGTATTGTGGAAACACAATCAGGATAACACAAGATTTAGCAGCTTCTACATTAAAGGACTGCAGGGCATGGAATATAATATTCCAGAGGGCAAAGGAGATAGGATTACAACCAAGAATCACTTACCCAGCAAAACTGAGTATAATCCTTCAGGGGAAAAAATGGTCATTCAGTGAAATAGAGGACTTTCAAGCATTCTTGATGAAAAGACCAGAGCTGAATAGAAAATTTGACTTTCAAATATAGGACTCAAGTGGAACATGAAGAGGTAAACAGGAAAGAGAAATCATAAGAGACTTATTAAGATTGAACTGTTTACATTCCTGCATGGAAAGATGATATTTATATCTCATGAGAACTTTGTCAGTAGTAGGGTAGTTGGAGGGAAAAAAAATATATGTACGCATATATAGATAGATAGAGGGCACAGGGTGAGTTGAAGATTAAGGGGTCATATCTGGAGAATAAAATTAAGGGATGAGAGAGGATTATACTCAGAGAAGAAGAAAGGGAGAGGTAGAATGGGGTAAATTATCTCACAAAAAAAACAGAAAAGAAAAGTCTCTTGCAGTGGAGTGGAAATGGAGGAAGGTGAGAGGGAATGAGTGAATCTTATTCTCATAGAATTTGGCTTAAGGAGGGAATAACATATACATTCAATTGGGTATGGAAATCTGTCTTACCCTACAGGAAAAGAGGGGGAGGAGGGGACAAAAGAGCAGGGGGATGATAGAGAGGAGGACAGATTGGGAAAGGGGGTAATCAGAAGCAAATACTTCTGAGGAGGTACAGGGTCAAAAGAAAGAATAGAATAAATGGGAGGGCAGGATAGAATTAAGGGAAATAGAGTTAGTTTTTCACAACATGTCTACTGTGGACGTGTTTTGCATAATTGCATATATACAACCTATATTGAGTTGCTTGCCTTTTCAATGAGGGTGGGTGGGGAGGGAGGAAGAGAGAAAATTTGAAACCTAAAGTTTTAAAAACACATGTTCAAAAAAAATGTTTTCACATGCTACTGGGAAATAAGAAATACAGGAAATGGGGTACAGAAGTCTATTCTGCCCTATAGGAAAATAGAAGGGGAAGGAGATAAGAGAAGGGGAGAGAGATAGAAGAAAGGACAGACTAGGGGAAGGGATATTCAGAATGTATGCCATCTTGGGGTGGGGGGAGGGGGGAGATGAGGTGAAAATTTGGAATTCAAAAAGTTGTGGGAGTGAATGTTGAAAACTAAAAATAAATAAATTTATATTAAAAAAATTATCAAGGAAAGCTGTCCTGATATTCTAGAAGCATAGGGTAAAATAGAAATAGAAAGAATCCACTGATCACCTCCTGAAAGAGATCTCCAAAGGAAAACTCCTGGGAATATTATACCCAAATTCTAGAGTTCCCAGGTCAAGGAGAAAATATTGCAAGCATCCAGAAAGAAACAATTCAAGTATTGTGGAAACACAATCAGGATAACACAAGATTTAGCAGCTTCTACGTTAAGGGATTGGAGGGCTTGGAATATAATCTTCCAGAGGTCAAAGGAGATAGGATTACAACTGAGAATCACCTGCCCAGCAAAACTGAGTATAATCCTTCAGAGGAAAAAAATAGGTATTCAGTGAAATAGAAGACTTTCAAGCATTCTTGATGAAAAGACCAGAGCTGAATAGAAAATTTGACTTTCAAACACAAGACTCAAGAGAATCATGAAGAAGTAAACAGGAAAGAGGAAACATAAGGGACTTATTAAGGATGAATTGTTCACATGCCTACATGGAAAGATAATATGTGTAACTCATAGTTGGAGGGAAAAAAATTATATATATGTACGTAGGTATGTGTGTGTGTGTGTGTGTGTGTGTGTGTGTGTGTGTATATGTATATATATATATATATATATATATATATATATATATATATACACATATACACATACAGAGACAGAGACAGAGACAGAGAGAGAGAGACAGAGAGAGGGCACAGGGTGAGTTGAAGATGAAGGGGTGATACCTGGAGAATAAAATTAAGGAGTGAGAGATGTGTATACTGGGAGAAGTAGAAAGGGAGAGGCAGAATGGGGTAAATTATCTCATATACAACAGGCAAGAAAAGGCTTTTACAGTGGAGGGGAAATAGGGGAAGGTGAGAGGCACTGAGTGAATCTTATTCTCAATCAGATTTGACTTAAGGAGGGAATAACATATACACTCAATCAGCTATAGAAAGCTATCTTACCCTACAGGAAAATAGAGGGGAAGGAGGTTAGAGAGCAAAGGATGATAGATGGGAGGGCAGTTTGGGGGGAAGGGCTAATCAGAAGCAAACACTTCTGAGAAGGGTCAAAAGAGAGAATAGAATAAACAGGGGGCGAGATAGGTTGAAGGGAAATATAGTTAGTTTTCCACAGCATGAGTCCTATGGAAGTGTTTTGCATGGCTACACAAGTATAACCTGTATCGAGTTGCTTGCCTTCTCAATGAGGGTAGGTGGGGAGAAAGAAAAGGAGAAAATTTGGAACCCAAAGTTTTAAAACCAAATGTTAAAATACGTAATCTCAAAGAAAACATCTCTAGAATTATTTTATATGTGAATATTTTGAAAATAAACTAGAATTTCTACACAAATTCAAGTGAGATTTTACTCTTTAAGGTTTCAAAATATCATTCTTTTTCCATACTATTCAATATTAGAATGGATTACATATACATTAATCATAACTGTGAAGCAATCTGGACTCTACTCCCTCCCCTTACTCTTATTATCTTCCTACTTCTTATTTTTGTTGAAGACACCGAAATGGATCTAGTCATCCAGGATGGTGAATTTAATGTCATCCTTAACACCTCACTCTCATTTACTTTACATATTCACTCCAAACCTTGTTTCAATCTGCACAACATCCCTAATAACTATCCCCATTCTCTCCATCAATGTTCTGGTTCAGGCCCTTATCATTTCTTATCTAGACTACTGCAATAGCCTCCTAATTTGTTTGCTCATCAAAAGTATCTTGCATCCCCAAGTTACCCTTCCCACTGATGCCAAATTGATTTTCCTATGCATAAATCAGACTACATCACTTCCCTTCTCTTCTAAATAAACTTTATTTATGTAGATATATATTAGTGGGTAGATTTTTCTAGGTGTGCAAGTGTGTGTGTGTATATATATATATATATATATATATGTGTATATATATATATATATACATATGTATATATATACATATGTGTATATATATATATAATATATATATACACACACACACACACACACGCACACACACATACAGTATACACTGTATATATGCACATATGTGAATGTATATATAGATCTCTCTATATAAATCTATCTATATATCTATCTATATAGATAGATCTACATATCAATATCTATACCTAGAGAAAGTCTCCCCACACAGAATATTAGGTCTTAGAGTCCAAACCCTATTTGCTTTTATCTTTTTATCCCCAACACCTATCTTAGTGTCAGGCACAGAGCAGGTACTTAATAAATGTTTGTTATTCATGTGATTGAATCATTTGTAATAGTAGAATAACATAATCTAAGCATTGGGAGGGATTTCAGATGATAACAAGCAATTCCCTTTTAATATCCTGACCAAAGCTCACCAAGCGTATGACTGAAGCCTTCTAACTGAGACAATTCACTACCTCCAAAAGCAGCCCATTTCACTTTGGGTTAGTTGAAATTCTTGGGGAGTTTTTAATTATATCCTTCATAAATCAGCCTCTCTATAATTCCTGCTAATTGTTACTAGTTCTGGCAAGTGGGTGGGGCCTTTAATTCCTAATCCCTACCACAGGATAGATCTGAAAAGAAGGACTCCCCAAGTCTTCCTTTTCTCTAGACTAAACATCTCCAGTTCCTTCAACCCAAGACCATGCTATGATCTAGAAGCTCTTTTCAATTCTGGCTACCTTTCCTTGAATTGCTCCAAGATTATGAATATGATTTCTAAAATTCACTGATCAGAAAGGAACACTTTATTGCAAATGTGTTCTTATACTGGCTCTGGAATCAGAAGCCCTTGGTTCAAGGTTCAAATTCTGCCTGTACAGCTTACTGCCCAAGGAACATTGGACAAGTCACTTAAAAGTGCCTTAGTTTCCTTATTTGTAAAATTAGGGGTCATGGGGCAGGTAGGTAGCACAGTGGATAGAACGCTGGCCCTATAGTCAGGAGGAACTGAGTTCAAATCTGACCTCAGACCAAACACTTGACACTTACTACCTGTGTGACTCTAGGCAAGTCACTTTATCCCAATTGCCTAAAAATAAATAAAGAAATAAAGAAATAAAATTAGTGCTCAGACAAGAACATCAATGGTCTTATGAGCCTAAGATTCTCATTTCCATCCTTTTAAACTATGTCTTTCTTATTGGAAACCTCCAAAAAGGCATTATTTTTTTTCATTCACAATGTCCACTCATTTTTGAAATTTTATTCTACTAAAACCTGCAGATCTTTTTCAGATGAACTGCTCTCTACTTATGCTTTTGCTATCTACTTATCTACTTATGTTCTCTACTTATGCCTCACCATCTTATAATTGTGAAGTCATTTTCTTGAAGTATAAGATATAAATTATATTTATACTGATTAAATATCATTTCAGTTAATTCAGCTTAATATTCAAGCCTATTGAGATAATTTCTGATGCTAACCATAATACAAAGTATAATTAGCTTTCCTTTTTTTAACCTTGTGTTATTTGCACAATTGTCAGGCATGGCATCTATGCCTTTATCCAAATTGCACACACACAAAAATGCTAAATAGCACAATTAAAATGAAAAAAATGTTTTGATCTCTTTTATTCAGACTTCCTTATAACCTGACATTGACCTATTAGCCACATTATATGAAGTCCTATCATTACATCAAGTCCTAGCTCATATTTTACCATTTTTCCTCATGAGGAAAGCATAGAAGACTGTGAAAAGTTTACTGCAACATTCTCAATTTTTACTAGCATGTTGGTGCTAAAACATTATGAGAACACAAAATTCAAAGGGACCCAAGAGATCTCTAGTCCATCGGTCTCAAATGTGCTGGGATATGGGAAGCAAATATCAGCACTTCTATTTATTTTATGTGAATATGAAGAAAGAAATTGAGCTTTGCTAATATTTAACATCAGCATTAAGGATACAGGCACCCTCATTCAGTTCATAAGTCACAAGGTCACATACCAAATATTATGCAAAAAAATATCTTGAGGGAAAAAAGGAAGTTTTACAGCAGAAAGTGGTTGTCCATGATATCCTCACTTGTCTATTCATTTTCAGCATATGGTGACAGAAAGTACTTCACATGGACCCATCTCTGTAGATTTACAGATTATATTACATAAATTCAAATAAAGCTTCATGTAATGGACAAAGTAGTTTAAATAGAGTCCTGCAAAGAAATCAAGAATTGAAGATAACACTAATACTTTCAGCACAAGCAAATAAAAACAAAACAGCAGAGCTGACTTTTTATATTCCTAGTATTACTTCAGTTACTTTGTGAGTTAAAATCAATTACAATTCAATCAAAACTGACAAGGAATTTGGTTAAAAAATGATCAAGACTACTTTGAATTTTGAATATGGATTTTATTTACTACCATAATTGATTAGCCTTGTCTCATGTTTTTGTTTTTTGAGATATTAATGATAGCATGAACCCACCACAAATAGAAAGATATTTTATTTGTTTTTGGTTTTTTGCTAGGCAATAGGGTTAAGTGACTTGCCCAGGGTCACACAGCTAGCGAGCATTAAGTGTCTGAGGCTGGATTTGAACTGAGGCCCTCCTGACTCCAGGGTTGGTGCTCTCTCCACTGTGCCAACTAGCTGTCCCTAAGTAAGATATTTTGAAGCTGAGCTTTTATTGCTAAAAAAAAAAAAAGTAAATGTCACTTATAAAAATTCTATTTGTACACCTTAAAAACTTGGAAAGAAAATTTTTCTAGATGTTTAACAATCTTGCAAAGAACTTCAGTGGGTTTTAAATCAATTTGTTAAACATACAAAAAATGTAACACTAATTATTTTGCAAGAAGAACTAACTGATATCAGGGAAGATAGAAACTTAGTAGCTAAATTTCAACGAAAACTTTGCAAAATTGGTGGGCAGGATTGTAAAACGAATACTCTTATTTAGTTTGCGCAGGTAACAACAATGCACATTAGTCATTTAGATTTACTGTATATAATTTTGTGAATTATATTTTTCAGTAATGACAGCCTTTACAACCAAGTATCAGAATATACTGAACTTAGAACTGTATTTATATATTGCTATGTGACACAGTATTAAACCAAAATATCAATGAAACATACTTACCTATACTGTTCTCACTGAAAATATTGTTTATATATTTATTGAGAGTAAAATTATCATTTTTTGTATTTTAATAAAATAAACAATCTTCCTAAGCCTCAGTTTTCTCATCTATAAAATGAGGAGGCTCAACTAGATGGCTTTTGAGATTCCTTCTAATTCTAAATCTGTGATTCTACATATACACACATACACACATATGTGTATAGTTTTATTTTAATTATTCATTTCATTTTTAAATCATAATTTTAATGTTTTCCAATTAGTATGTCTTCGAGTTTATATATTAATTATATGTATTCATATATGTATATATAGGCACAGTAGGAGATAGGCAATTTATAAGCAAACAAATGTTCATATATCAGATCACATATGCTCCAAACTTTCTATTGGTAGGGGTACACAATCAAAATAGTTTGGAGACCACAGGGCTAGCCAAGAAACTCATAGATTCCTCAATTACTTCCAATGAAAAAGGGCAAAGATTTTGAAAAAAAAAGAACACATGAAATTCACTCATTTCCCTCAAGTTAGTGGTAACTCTATATTCACACAACTTTATGTTTATGACCCTATTCAATAGAAAAGAATCAGTCTTCTGTGAGCTAATTAGGATAGTTCTAATTTTATACTGCCTAATTAAAATGCTTGAGGTGCAGGAGTCAACTTCCAGGTAAAATTAGGGTCAAAACTACCTCACAATTACAAATTCATATGGTAAGAAATGGGAAACAAAATAATATTCAGTTAATTTTAATGGTAGCTAACGCATATTTCAATTTTCCAAAGGAAGAAAAATATAGAACTATTTAATTGCAGAACAAATTCATACCTTTATGGCAGTGGATGCAATTTGAATGTGGTGAAGTCTCCGTAGTGTGCTGTCCCTATCAATGAAATAGGAAGCAGCAAGTTGATGAAGAGTCTCAAGAGTGACTGAGGAACTATTGGTTGTAGAATCACTTCCTTCGGATCTCTTGCTCAACTTCCGCTTATCCACAAAAATCGTGAGTGACTCCTCACCTACATCAAGAACATATGGAGTCAGTCATCAACTCCCATTGATTTTATCATAAAATATTCCTTACACATTTTCCACTTTTACTCAAACTACTCCTTTTCAGGCTCTGAAACATCTTGCCTTGGCTGTGATAATATTTTCCACCATCAGCATTAGGTAAATCTTCCTAAAAATATAGCAGTGATTATGTCAATATGTTGTTCAGAAAACTTTTTGGTCTCTCAATTGCCTACAGAAAAAAAGTCAAAATGTTTTAGCCCATCAAAGAGCATATACAGCCTCTGTATTCCTAAAACTAAGGGGTGGAAATTCTTCCTTTAACACTACATCATTTAAATCTCTGAGCTTCAGTTTCTAAATCTATGAAAGGGAGGATTTTGACTACATAGCCTCTCAAATCCCTTCTAGGTCTATTGTTTTATTATTCTTCCACATTCTTGCTCTGTCCTTCTCCAATCTTATATTCTCCCTTACCTTTCCTATATTCCAGAAATGGACATTGTCTACAACCCACTTAACTGGCCATGAGTTTTCTTGCTTCCCTTCTTGCTTTTTGTCCATAACTTTGCTATACATAGAATGCTCTATCTCCTCAGAACCGCTTTGAAAAATTATATTCATTCTTAAAGGCCCAACTCAAAGTTCACCTATTCTATAAAACTGTCCTTAATCTTCAAGTGCCAGAAAGTCTTTTCCCCTCATGGTTCTCAGCTTACTTTTGTAACATATCTTCGATAACTTATGTGATTCTACACACTTATTTGCATACTTATTTTCTTTGCCTTATTAGACAGTAAGGTCTTTGAAAAGACAAGTTATATATTTATATGGCCTCACTTTGTGTGTGTGTGTGTGTGTGTGTGTGTGTGTGTGTGTGTGTGTGTGTGTGTATTTTCTTCTTGCCAGGTGAGTTTCAGAATCACAGAATCAAGATCACCTGGCAAGATAAGGTACCAGGGCCTGAGGTTCTTACTCGAGCTGAATTGCCAAGCATTCAAACTGTACTGCAGACTGTAACTCCAATGTGCTGGTCATCTTGTTCTAATGCCAAAAATACTTTTGCCTAAAAGAACTCACACAAGGCAAATTCTCACATGGAGGTCAGAAGAAGCATTACAAGCATACTCTCAAGGTCTCTCTGAAGATTTTGGGAATCAATTGTGAGACATGGGAGACACTAGCACAGGACCACCCAGAGTGGCATATCTGCATCAAAGAAGGTGCTGTGCTCTAGGAACAAAGCAGAATTGCAGCAGCTCAAAAGAAAGGTGAGATGTGCAAATTGAGAGACATCTCCACTCTAAATGTTCAATTGGACCATTTCTTGCCTGACCTATGTGGTAGAGCCTTTGCAAGCTCCTATTGGTCTGATCAGCCACAGTAGGATATACTATATCATGACTTCAACATAGTGATATCATTTTGGTCCTCTTTGAGAATGGAAGAGAATTATACAACTATCTATATATCAATTTATATACACATATACATATATGTACACATATATAGGTATGTATGCATATGTATATACATACACACATATACATATGTGTATATATACGTATGTGTATATAGCCTCGGCACCAGAACATAGTAGGTATTACAAAATTGTTTTTCTCACTGACTTTATTTTACAAATGTTGAAAATATTTTGTGGATTTGAAGACTAACAATAATTAGGGCTATAATTAGAGAGCATGTAGAAATTTGGAATAAGATTTTTATAGAAAAAGTTTAAAATAGAATGTTTCTCACCTATATTGCTGAACTAATTTGCTACCATTTTTTATCCCCATAAACAATTTGGAGGGTCCCTGAATTCATCCAGTCTTCTGAATTCAGATCTGTGCATTTGATTTTAAAAACATTGTATATGAAATTATCAACATTATGTAAAAATTTAAAATTTATCTCTACATTATCCATCTTAAAATTATTTTAATAGCCTACTACAACTAATTCACAATTCTCACTTTTTTTTCTAACCCTGAGAATAGCAAAATTACTCCTACTTTAGTACTCCACATGAGAGTGCTACAGACCACATCTACATTACTGCATAGGAATATGGTCTATAACAGTCAAACTTGATGCTTGTTCTAGTTCT
Source organism: Phascolarctos cinereus (assembly GCF_003287225.1). Lineage (NCBI taxonomy): Eukaryota > Metazoa > Chordata > Mammalia > Diprotodontia > Phascolarctidae > Phascolarctos > Phascolarctos cinereus. Next base: position 395,789,219 of record NW_027555958.1, on the reverse strand, counting down.
CTTGTATCACCATCTGTTATAATGGCAATGTGCCTACTCATAAGGTTTTATGCCAATTTCAAAAAAAAAAAAAAAGCATATGAGTCAAACAGCATGCCCTGGGGGATATCATACCTCTTCTCTCCTTTCTCCTGAACCTCCTCCTCATGACCTCAGCAAAATAAATAAATAAATAAAATTCTTCTAAAAAACATGATCTTGGTTGAAAATTAATCTACATTAAGAACACATGCTTATCTTATTAAAGATAATATTTTTGATAATTATAAAGGAGCAACAAATACCATTATCTTCAAATTGCATTTCCGATTTGTTTCTAGAAAGAAAATTAAACATTGATCCAAATTTTTGCTGAAATTTCCCCTAAAATCTTGCTTGTATAAAATCTAAATGTGGCCTAAAATTGTGCATTTATTACCACAGACATCATTTAAAATATATAGATTTCCTCAGGAGTGTAAAATGTAGATGCAGTAGCTTCCCCATGGCCCCTAGCCTACATTCATGCAGGAAGAATTGGTGTAGGACTAGAAGCAAATTCCTCCCTCATCTTGAAGCAGCTGTGTGCATACTCCCTGTGAGGACCTTCATCCCTGTTGCAAAGTCTCTTAAAGTTGAGGATTTCATTTTATAGCTTATCAACTCTTCTTCCTCCACATACCCAAGGTTATAAAGAAACCAGTGTTGTGAAATTATCCTCAGGAATCTCTCACCCAAAGAGTTTGTACTACATCTTCCTAAACTTGGAGTTCAGCTTCCTATGTACAGACAGACCCCCAGGGCAGAAACTGCTTGGAACTCAGTCACAAAGCACAAAACTACTCAGGCGAGAGAGAGTTCGTAAAGGACCCTGTGGTGTAATAGGATTTCCAGGTTTGGCAACTAGGCAAGACACTACCCTAGTGAATAAATAGAAGTGAAGTAGAGAGCAGCATTCAAGTATTATTGACTTATTGTTGATGTTCTGTGGTCCCAGTATTGTATGCCTCCAAAAGAGTTAGAATTGGGATGTAATTATTTCTCAGTACATAGTAAGGATTACTACTAAATATTGAATTTGTTGTTGAAATACCTACGTTTTCTGTAACTGCCAGCAATCCATATCACATCACTGAATATAATTTTCCCTTAAAAGCGTTCTTATTTTAATGGTAAAGTTCATGCTTGAGGATGGTCCATACCCTGGCCAACATGACATATGAATTTTGCTAATATGTGAAACAACAATTCAGTACTACAAGGATCTATGATTTCAGCAGTATGAGATCTCACAACCATCACAGTGACAAAAATAACAAGAAATAGACACTAATAAATGTTGGAAGAGCCATGGGAAAACAGGCATATTGATGCACTGCTGCCTGTTACTGGTGGGCCTATGAATGGGTACAGCTCATTCTGGAATGCAATTTGGAATTATACACACAAAATTACTAAACAGTGAATTCCCTTTGACCTAAATATACTTATATGCCAAAGATATCAAAAAAGAGAAATAAAGGTCCTATACACACAAAATATTATATCAGCTCTTTTTCTGATTGCAAAAACCTGGAATCTAAGGGGATGTTCATCAGTTTAAGAATGGCTAAATAAGTTGTGGCATATGAATGTGATGGAATAGCATTGTGCTATACAAAATAAGGGAATAGATTATTTCAAAAAAGAAATGGAAAAACATATATGAAGTGATACTAGGTAAAGTAAGCAAAACCAGAAGAATAATTTCTACAATAACATAAATGTAAAGGAAAAAAATGAAGAATCTTGAAAGTTCTTAAAAACAGATGAAGAGTGAAATGAGAAAAGCTAGGATAACACTGTACAGTAACATTAACACTGTGCAAACAAACAGCTTTCAAACCTATAAAAACTATGATCAATACAATGACAATTTACCACATGATTAATACTCAAACACTTTCTAATTTGGTAGGGCGTGTCAAAGTCTATAGTCTGCTGGTACAGCCTATGCGAACCAAAGGTTACTGCCATGTCATGCTTCCATACCGAGTAGCACTCATCCAACAGCACCCTTCTACAATTCCTTCATATAACTTTTTAGTTTTAAGATAGTTTTTAGAAAAAGGTAGCATGGAGTAATGGTTTGAGCCTTGAAGCCAGGAAGACTTGTATTAAAGTCTTGTTTCTGCCACATTAGTCCCATGACTTTTTTTTTAAGTGGACAAATACTTTTATTTTCTGTGTGCAAATATATGTCAAATGTTATAAAGTGTTTTCATCTATTTCCTCTCAAAAACCGAAAACTATGATGCTCTATTCTACAAAAAGACAAACCTATTATCTGTTTTATTCAATGCCACAGAAAAACCCCACAGAATTTACTCTTTCCTATTCAATATCATCACAACCCTCATTATTTCATCTCTGCACTGAACCAAAACACAGGCCTGTATTGTGTCCAAGTATTTTCCCATTTAATCCCATTCTTATCGATCAAAGGGAGATATTTCCATATGGAAACTGAAATTTAAAAAAAATTGAATAGAATTTGTCCCCACATATGTTCCCCATTTCATTGTAGAGAATTATTTTATTTTATAGATTGAAATGGAGGGTGAGTATATGCCTTGAAAATGAACATTGGAATTCTTCTTATTGATAGTGACTGCTTTATGCCTAATAGGTATACAGTATCTTTATTTTCATTTCCATTTCAGTAGAATAATAGACTGGGCAAATCACTTAAACTCTATCTTGTCACCAGAAAACTCACTAAGACTTAGATTAGATCCACATTCGTAAAGGAAGTTTCTTCACACTGAAGAAATTATATAGCCTTCAGACTTCCTTGGGCAGAGCCAAGATGGTGGAGTAAAAGCAGTGAATTGCTTGAGCTCTCCCCCAAAACCCTCCAAATACCTGTAAAAAATGGCTCTAAACAAATTCTAAAGCAGCAGAACCTACAAAAAGACAGAGTAAAACATATTTACAGTATAAGACAGCCTGGATGGTTGATCAGAAAGGCATGTTGCACCGGGCAGTAAGAAGAGTACAGTTTGGTGTGGGCATGCAGGCAAAACAGGCCTCAGCGAACCTGGACCAGGACTCAGAGGCCTGAATCACAGGCAGCTGAGGCAGTTTCCACACTTCTTAACCCACAAACATGAAAGACAACATTTCAGTGGGAAAAGTCTGTGACTGTAGTGAGAGAGAAGCATGGGGGTCCCAGCCCAAGTCCTTGAGATGTATCCCAGGGCGGTGGCTACTTCCTCAGCTTCTAGACCAGAGACTGAGGGCAAATTGAGTGGCTAATCAGAGGGGGGTTTCAGGGATCTCTATGCTGGTACAGGATTCTCTTGCTTTGCTTGTGCTTGGATCTGGGTCACAGTTCTGTGTGGCAGTCCTGAGGTGAGGAGGAGTGCTGGCCTGGTGGAGCTTGTAGTGGTGGTAAAAAGAAAATCCTCCTCACAGTTTCAAGGAAGAAAAGAGTGCTTCTGGCCATCCATAAACCAGAGCACAGGTCAGAAAAGGACTAAATACCTCAGCCCTTATCACACCATCTTGGAAGAACTGAAAACTTACAGGGCCTTAGAAATATCTCTGAAAACAGCTACACAAAACCCCCAAAGCTTGGGACAGTACATTCTCCACATTGGAAGCAGACCCCTACCTTAACAAAGAGTTTAAAACTCAAGTAATTGGCTGGGATCATGAACAAACAAAGGTGCAAAAAAAGTCAGACAATAGAATCTTTCTTTAGTAACAAAGAAGATCAAAACATACAACCGGAAGAAGACAACAAAATCAAAGCTCCTCCATCCAAAGCCTCCAAGAAATATATGAATTGGTCTTAGGCCATGGAAGAGCTCCAAAAAGAGTTTGAGAAGCAAGAGAAGTAGAGGAAAAACTGGGAAAAGAAATAAGAGTGATGCAAGAAAATCATGAAAAACAAGTCAACAGCTTGGCAAAGGAGACTCAAAAAAATACTGAAGAAAATAACACCTTAAAAAATAGCCTAATCCAAATGGCAAAAGAGGTCCAAAAAGCCGATGAGGAGAAGAATGCCTTAAACAGCAAAACTGGCCAAATGGAAAAGGAAGTCCAAAAGCTCACTGTAGAAAATACTTCCTTAAAAATTAGAATGGAGCAATTGGAAGCTAGTGACTTTATGAGAAATCAAGAAATTGTAAAACAAAACCAAAAGAATGAAAAAGTAGAAGACAATGTGAAATATCTCATTGGAAAAACAACTGACCTGGAAAATAGATCCAGGAGAGATAATTTTAAAATTATTGTACTATCTGAAAGCCATGATCAAAAAAGAACCTAGACATCATTTTTCAAAAAGTTATCAATGAAAAAGCCCTGATATTATAGAACAAGAGGGTAAAATACAAATTGAAAGAATCCACTGATTACCTCCTGAAAGAGGACCCCAAAGAGAAACTCCTAGGAATATTGTAGCCACATTCCAGATTTCCCAGGTCCAGGAGAAAATGTTGCAAGCAGCCAGAAAGATACAATTCAAGTATTGTGGAAACACAATCAGGAAAACAAAAGTTTTAGCAGCTTCTACATTAAGGGACCAGAGGGCTTGGATTATGATATTCTAGAGGTCAAAGGAGATATGATTACAACCAGAAATCACCTACCCAACAAAACTGAGTATAATCCTTCAAAGGAAAAAATGGAAATTCAGCAAAATAGAGGACTTTCAGGCGTTCTTGATGAAAAGATCAGAGTTAAATAGAAAAGGTAAACCAGAAAGAGAAATCATAAGAGACGTATTAAGGTTGAACTGTTTACATTCTGCATGGAAAGATGATATTTGCAAGTCATGAAACTTTTGTCAGTATTAGAGTAGTTGGAGGGAAAAAATTATATATATGTAGATAGATACATAGATACATAGATACATAGATGGATGGAGGGCACAGGGTGAGTTGAAGATGAAGGTGTGATATCTGGAGGATAAAATTGAGGGGTTGGAGATTACACTGGGAGAAGTAGAAAGGGAGAGGTAGAATGGGGTAATGTATCTCACATAAAACAGACAAGACAAGGCTTTTAAGTAGAGGGGAAATGGGGGAAGGTGAGAGGGAATGAGTGAATCTTATTCTCATAGGATTTGGCTTAAGGACGGAATAACGCACACTCAGTTGGGTATGGAAATCTCTTACCCTACAGGAAAATGAAGGGGGAAGAGGACAAGCAAGTAGGGGAATGACAGAGGGAAAGGAAGATTGGGGGAAGGGATAATCAGAAACAAATACTTCTGAGGAGGGACAGAGTCAAAAGAGAGAATAGAATAAATGGGGGCGGGGTAGGATTAAGGGAAATCGAATTAGTTTTTCACAACATGACTACTATGGAAGTGTTTTGCATGACTACACATGTACAACCTATATTGAGTTGCTTGCCTTTTTAATGAGGACAGGTGGGGAGGAAGGAAGGGAGAAAATTTGGAACCCAAAGTTTTAAAAACAAATGTTAAAAAAAATTGTTTTCACATGCAATTGGGAAATAAGATATCCAGGAAATGGGGTTGTATTAATAGGATTTAGTGAGGTTCGGATTCGCTCCTATAAATGACACTCTCCAATGCACCAGAAAATAATAGGAAATAGATAATTTATTTAGAAGAAGCAAAGCACAGATAGTTTGAATTTGCATAGGAAGCATAAATAATAAGAACAATCAATAATATAGCACCGATCAAGAGAGTCGGTAATGGAAGAGAATACATCACCAATTCAAGGGAACCTCCAAAGTCAATCAACGGCTGGGAGCCCCGTTGCAGCCTGTACAAACTTGAATTGTGTAAAGATTTTCCCGGGCGAAGCGTCCTTCCCGCGGGTGAGGCTCAGCGGGCTCACAGGACGCAGTGTTTTTATATTGTTCTAAACAAAGAAGGCTTGGGGCCAAGAAGCCCTTTTTGATGCATGCGCTATTCATGGTTTGTTCAATACACATCTGACCTTAGCCACGCTCCCATCCGCCTGAGGCTTGGTATTTTGTTTTTTTAATAACATCACGTCTCACAAGGAGAGGAGCCAACCCTCCATGTCAACGTGACCTAGGAATGGCTAGTTCCTGGAATGCTAGGCCAAGAACACTCAGGAGATATGGAACGGTCATGACCGAGATTTGAACTGAACCTATTATTCTCATGATCTTAAGGCCAAGTGAAATGGAAATTGGAAATTCCCCTTTAAGTTAATAAGATCACTCAAATAAATAGGTTCAGTTCAAATCTCGGTCATGACCGTTCCATATCTCCTGAGTGTTCTTGGCCTAGCATTCCAGGAACTAGCCATTCCTAGGTCACGTTGACATGGAGGGTTGGCTCCTCTCCTTGTGAGACGTGATGTTATTAAAAAAACAAAATACCAAGCCTCAGGCGGATGGGAGCGTGGCTAAGGTCAGATGTGTATTGAACAAACCATGAATAGCGCATGCATCAAAAAGGGCTTCTTGGCCCCAAGCCTTCTTTGTTTAGAACAATATAAAAACACTGCGTCCTGTGAGCCCGCTGAGCCTCACCCGCGGGAAGGACGCTTCGCCCGGGAAAATCTTTACACAATTCAAGTTTGTACAGGCTGCAACGGGGCTCCCCAGCCGTTGATTGACTTTGGAGGTTCCCTTGAATTGGTGATGTATTCTCTTCCATTACCGACTCTCTTGATCGGTGCTATGTTATTGATTGTTCTTATTGTTATATGCTTTCTATGCAAATTCAAACTATCTGTGCCTTGCTTCTTCTAAATAAACTATCTATTTCTTATTATTTTTTGGTGCATTGGAGAGTGTCATTTATAGGAGTGAATCCGAACCTCACTAAATCGTATTAATACAGGGTATAGAAATCTATCCTGCCCTGCAGGAAAATTGAAGGGGAAGGGGATAAGAGAAGAAGGGGGAGATAGAAAGGATGGCAGATTAGGGGAAGGGGTATTCAGAATGCATGCCAACTTGGGGTGGGTGTAGGGATAAGATGGGGAGAAAATTTGGAACTCAAAATCTTGTGGAAGTAAATGTTTAAAACTAAAACTAAATTAATTACTAAAAAAATAATAAAAAGAAAAAAGTCTTCAAAAATGTATCCAATTATCTCATTTCATCTTTACAACACAGTAGAAGTACAAAGGCCTTATGGCCATGTCCATTTAATTCAACTTTTATTATTATCTCTCAAAGGATGAAAGCACAGAAGAACACACTCCTTTTCTTCTTTTTTTTTTTAAAGAAATTCATGATTTGCAATAGATTGTTTAGGTTTTTGAACCTCAGCAATGTTTTATGTAACAAGGAAAAATGAGATCTTATTACTGGATCTCCAGATGTCATCATTTTATAGTTGAGGCAACTGAGGTTTGGATATTTGAGTGTCTTAGCAAGGATCAGAAGAGTTGACGTACAGTAGAAATGGGAAAATGTAGCTTTTCTGACTTCAAGTCACACTGCTCTTCCCAGAATATTTTGAGACCTTTCATATACGTCAAATATATATTAATTTTGAAAAGTCATTTATTTATATCGAATGACCAACATCTCTCAAATGTATCCCCTTCTACTGGCTATGGTCACTTGGTGATTTCATCAGGTTCCACTGATTCAATTACAATCTTTGTGCAGATGACCATTCTGTTTCCCAACCTCCAATCTCACATCTGTAATTATTGAAGTGAATGTCTCAGAGACTTCTTGACCCCAAAATGACCAAAACTAAACTCATTATCTTTTCCTCAGAACCCTCCACTCTTTCACAGTTATCAATTATAGCCAATGGTACCACCATTTTCCCAGTGACCCAGGCTTATGATCAAGGTGTTATCATCAACTTCTCATTCTCTCTCACTTCCCACATCCAATAAATTGTTAAGTCCTAATTTTCCTCCTTTGTAATGTCTCTTGTGTATACACCCACTTTTTCTCCTCTAACACTGACACCACCCTGATCTGGGCTCTCATCAGCTCAAACCTAGACTATTGCAAACAGATTGCTGGTTGCTTCCCTCTGCCACAAGTCTCTCCAAATCAAGCTATCCTCCATTCAGCTACTAAGTGATCTTCCTAAAGTGCAGGTATGACCATGGTACCCTCTCCCATTCAATAGATTCAAGTGGCTTATCACCTCCAGGATAAAAAATAAAACCCTCTGTTTGACTTCTAAAACCGTACAGACCTGGCCCCTTCCTACCTTTCCAGTCTTCTGACACTTTACTCCCTACATATACTTTGCTATCTAGTCACATTGGCCTCATTACTATCCCTTGCAAAAGATACTCCATTCTCCTGATAGAACATTTTCTCTGGCCTGCATTCATACTTGGAATGTTTCTCACTCTATCTCTGTCTCTTAGATTTGCTGGCTTTTCTCAAGTCTTAGCTTAAGTCTTACATTCATCAAGAATCTTTTCTCAGTTCTCCTTTATCTTAATATCTTCTTTCTGGCATCACCCTCAATTTATCTTGTATATATTTTTGTCATACAAAATTATTTGCATGTAGTCTCTTTTTGCCCATTATACTGTGAGTTCCTCTAGAGTACAGACTGCTTTCTGTGCATCCCCAACAGTTAGCACAGTGCCTGGCACATAGTAGGGACTTAATAAATTCCAGTTGATCGACTATCTTGGTTAAGATTCTCAGCAACTCTCACCTGGATCATTTCAATACCTTTGAAAATGATCTCACTTCCTCTAGGCTCTTCCTTTCTAAATGGTCTAGATGGTTTAGAGATGTGAAATGATTTTTCTAACAGAGATCTGAACAAGGCACTGATCTGTTCAGAAAATTTATTTAACTCCCTATTACTTCTAGAATCACATACAAACTCTGCTTAGCATTTAAAACCCTTTACTGACTGATTGTTTCCATCCTTTCCAGTGTTATTTGATGTCACATGACTTCACATATCCTAGAGTCAGCACAAATTGACTTTCTTGCTGTTCTTCCCCTCACAACATTGAATTTCCTTGCTCTGTGCCATGGTATGGATCATCCACCATGCTTGAAAGATATTTCCTCTTCATCTTCTTGTCTTCCAATCCCTATCCTGTATATCTCTGTATATCTCACTTTAAATATCATCTCCTCTAAGATGATTTTATTAATCTCCTCAGTAATAAATGACTCTCTCTACCCCATTACTTGGTATATTCATTGCACTTACTTATATGTATACACGGTGTTTCCCCCATAAACGTGATCTTTCAAAAGAGCAGGGCCTACCATGTCACTCACCTCCAAAGGCTGCCTACAACCTTTATTTGTTTATTGATCTTCCAGTCGTTTCTCACAAATAACAGTGCTTTTCTCATTGACATGTTTTTGCTCAGATTGTTTCCCTACTCTGGAATATGCTCCTTCCTCATGTTAGACACAGCTAGCTGGCACAATCGAGAGAGCACTGGGCCTGGAATCAGGAAGACCTGAGTACAAATCTGACCTCAGACACTTATTAGATGGGTATACCTGGGCAAACCATTCAACTTGTATTTGCCTCAGTTTTTTCATCTGTAAAAGGGGGATAATAATAGCACCTACGTCCCAGTATTGTTGTGAGGATAAGATAACAATGTGAAGTCCTTAAGTGCTACAGAAATATTATTTGTTAGCATTCTCTACACCCTTAATTACCTTGTATGTATTTTGTATATCTTGTAAAAAAGTGTATGTACATAATGTCTCCGCAGTAGCATGAAAGGTTCTTAAGTGCAGGGACTGGGTCATTTTTGTCTCTGTACCTCCAATGTTCATTACAATAACTGGCATACAGTATGACCTTAACAAATTTTTGTTGAATTCACACATACACACACACACACACACACCCCTCTCAATTTTTTACATATCCAAAACAGAAAGATTCCCCACTATAATGCAATAGGCCAGTTTGTGGCCTTAAATTGGGGCATTTTAGGTACAACTGCTAAAACATATTTCATTAGCTGAGCATTCTTGTAAGAAAAGTTACCAAAGAAATGAGTCATTAAAAGCTACAGAAAAGTGAGTAATAATATGAAAAAACTGCATTTTGATCCATTTTATAAGCTTCTCTTTTTGCTTTTTTTAAAGTAAACAGTTTGCCTTGAAAACATGTCATTGCCTTCAAAAAAATAAAAAGGAAACTTTAAATATTTATATGTAACTCTAATACAAAAATTTTCAGTTTTTATAGAATTTTATTATTGTTCTTATTATATCATAACTACTGCTATTATTATTTCATTATTTCTAATTATTTTCCTACATAAAACCATTACTTGATTCTGAATACAGGCAGGGAAAACAACTCATGGAAAGATCAGTATCAACAAAGGAGCTCTTTAATGCTCAGTATTTGGCAATATATCAGAAAATATTAAAAATGGATTCTTGGAATTACCCCATAATCAGAAGTAATAAGCAGATTTACGGATTTGAATTTGAGGGTTTTTTTTTTAAGTAGAACGGCTCAAAAGTTTGTGGGTAAGTACACTGATCAATCTAAATCAATGGAGAAAAAAAAAAACACATGAACCCTAAAAAAAAATATGCTGAAAGTTATTAGTTGGAATCTATGTAGCCGCAGCATCCAAGGATGACAAATTTAAACACAGTAGGGAACTGAGAGGACATGTATGTAGTCCAACTCCATAATATGTGACAGATGAAGTAATAAGGCCAGGGAAGGGAACAGACTGGCCCAAAGTCACTGAGGAAGTAACTGATAAAAGCAGTATTGTTGATGTATTTGCTTAAAAATATAATTTCTAAGAAAACATTTCTGCAATATTTGGAGTAGATTAAAGGAATAAGTAGTTCAGCCTTTATAAATCTGCCAGAAAATAGATATCTTTCATTTGGATTCTGGATGATTTGTAAAACCTTTAGAGTTGTGACAATCTCTTGTTGCAACAACACACTTTTCTCCTAACCTAAATGTGCCATGTGTATATGCATTTAAATTTAAGTAAATTAGTATTATTTTAGTAAGGGAGGAGTTAAAAACTTTAATATCACTTGAAACACATGAAGAAAACCTAAGGTATTAGAAATCAGAATCACTGTTAGGGACCACAAATTTAGGGTATACTTACTTAATAATACTTGTTGTTACTAATATATTTTTGTGTCATTTGTTTTCTGAACAGAGACCAATACTTAACATTCTAGTTCCATGATCTATAATATCACAAATAAAATGAGCACCAAAAAGAGTTGGCAGAGGGAGAGGGATTGATCAAGAAAAGATATTATTTGATCAACTAGAAATTGGATTTTTTAAAAAGTAAAATAACAACATTTTCATTCTCCACTCACCATTGCTTTTCAATCAATGACGTTTTTATTTGCCACTATTCAACAAAGATAAAATTCTAGCAAAATGATTTATTGTGTTGATTCATTCTAGTTCTATTTAAGGGTGTCTTTTAGATATATACTCCTATTTCAATTCTAACTATCTATTTTGTTGAATTGATCTTCTGCTTTCACTCCAATTGTTAGTACCAACCAATGAATAATATAGTCTTGAATTTCCACAAATTAGGCTTTTAAAGAGGTTTATTTTCATGGTAGAGACAAAGACCAATTACTTTCTACTATGGACACTTGCAAAGCATTTTATACAAATAATTCCATTTGAGTATCACAGCAACCATATGACCTAGGCAGAGCAAATATTATTATCTTTATTTTATAGATGATAACACTGAAGATGAGAGATATTATCTTGCCCAGCTTATAAATACAGAAATCAAGGCTCAATGCTACATGTTCTGATACCAAATCAATTAAACTTTCTTTTATACCAAGCTAGTCATCAAGATATGATTGCACATAAGACAGAAATTCATTATCCTTTACTCTAGAATTATTTTATAAATAAATTTTAATTCATAAATAGATCAATGTTACCTGAATTTGTAATACAACATTAAACTGTGACAGAAATTTCAATAACCAACTATATAGCCAATTAATTTTAATAATCAATGCTAAAATAAAGAAATGTTATTTTCACATCCCCCCCCCCAAATTCCTTGTTTCAAATGCTCTTCTTTGTCAGCTTTGGTAATGTATTATCACAGCTTGGCTACAACATAACCTGACTTTTATATTCTACTGAGGTAGCAAATTCAGAAAGGTTCTATTTAGGTCTGTTTGTCAAGACCATTCTCTCTATAAGGAAAGTTGGGCTACTTTATTATTTCAAAAGACATTTTTTTATTATATTATATTATATTATATTATATTATATTATATTATATTATATATCTTATTATATGTAAACTAAAGCTGTATATTAAGTTTAAAAGTTTTATAATTTGATAGGAAAAATAATTTCTAAAATCTGATTCCATAGCTGCTATAACAATATTGTGTTCTTAAATTTTTCATCTACATTTGGGATAAATAAAATATCAACTTAAATAGTTATAGTTATATAATTATAGGCATAGTTAATAGTTATAGATATAGCTACAGACAGAGAGATTAGAAATAGATATCGATGAGAGGCATGTAGTTTGTGTTTAATAGAGTGTCATTTGTATTTGAAATGTGAATGAGGTATGGAAAAAAAACATCTGTAGCATAATGACACGATGTTTGAAAATCTGCAATCATTTGAGATTAGATGAATAGACTCCAAAATGTCCCATGGGTGCAGACACTGAGGCTTGTCACAAGCTTCATCAACACAGTTCTACATCTTATTTTCTCAATTTCATCATTTAAAATGTTATTCTGCCTCTGATCTTGCAAACTATGTCACAATCACTCCATCTGCTGCTGTTAGATAGTATTTGATTTCCTCATTGCTTAGACTAAATGTCTGCTGCAACTTTTCAGTGTTTCTGCTGTTCACCTTGTTCATGACTATCCCACTTTGGCTCATCTCATACAATAGCTACTTAACTATTCTGCTACCATATACCTTTTCCCATAATATCAAATTGCAAAAAGGATTTTCATAATGGTGGGCTAACCATATTCTATGACATTTTTGTTGGTCAACTGTTGCCACTAACTAACTGGCTTCTAAGATCACATTAATGAAAAGTTCTTGGAACAAAGGAGGCTCTAATGAACTCACATTGAATGAATGCATAAATGAACAAATAAGCTGTAAAACCAAATGTGATATCCCAGCTATGTTTATAATGGCTTTCAACATTTCTCCAAGCATCAGCACTGTTTTTGACACACGTTCAAATGTCAGATGATATGGATAGGGGAAAAGTTCATCACTAGATAAGATAAGGAGGATCACATATTACTTAGCACAGTGTCTGGAACATAAAGTAGGTGTGTGATAAATATTTTTGATTGATTTAAGGTAAAATAGGCAATTTTATTATATAAAATTTTAAGTTTTTGTGAAAACAAATCTAATACAGTAAAATTTATAATGGAAACAGGTAATGGGGGGGAACCTCTTCATGAGTGTTTTGTAATAATAGTCTCATTTCTAAGACACAGAAGGAATTAATTCCAATTTATGAGGCCGAGAAATGTTCCACAATTGATGAGTGTTCAAAACCACGACCAGCAGTTTTCCAAGGGAAAAAATCCAAACTATCAAGAAAACTATGAAATGTATGAAAAATGCTCTAAATCAGTAATAATTAAGTAAATGAAAATTGAAGCAACTTTGAAGTTCCCCTCATATCTAATGGACTGGAGAGTAGACAAAAGAGGAAGATGACTAACATCAAAGGGCAAAAGGGTACAGTAGTGCATAGGTGGTGGTATTTCTTGTTCTTTTTAAAAAGTGTTCATTGAGGGAGTACTTGGGATGGATAAATTCATTTTTAGTAATTATTACTTGAAAAAATTAAAAATATAAAATAAGAAAAAAACATACTTGAAGAAATTTATTTGTTCTTATATCAGCCACAATAGCCCAGCTTGCTAGGTTTATTTTTTTTCAAATAATTGTGCTTTCAGGTCCTCTGTGCTTTTATAACAAAGCTCAAATAGGGAAAAGGTATCATACTTTTTTTGATAACTTCTTTCACACCATTGGGTAATTTTACACATTCAATCATCCATTAAGTTAGAATTTTTTAAGGAGCAGCAAGGAGATTTATACTGGGTAACATGGAGATATATATATATATATATATATATATGAAAACACACACACATATGTGTGTGTGTATATGTATACATATATATACATATATATACATATATATGTATATACACACACACACACATACATGTTCTCTGCCATCAATGGGCTTATGGTTATGATCATGGGCTGGGCAGTATACATAATAACTATTTATAAAATAACAATATTTTAAAGACAATTGATTTTAATGGACTTAAGAATTTTGATCAATACAACACCCAACTATAGTTCCAAATAATGAAGCATGCTACCCACTTTCTTACAGAAAGTTGATGGATATAAAGATGCAAAGTGAAGTATTTGTTTTTAGACATGGTTAATGACAGAATTTGTTTCACTTGAATATGTATAATTGTTTAAAGGATTCAGTTCTATTCTGTTCTTTCTTTCCTTTCTTTCTTTTTTCTTTGTTTCTTTCTCTTTTCCTCTCTCTCTCTCTCTCCTTATTCCCACCTTCCAATAAAAATGGGGTGGGGAAAAGGTTTTGAAAAAAATATATATAGAAGCCAAGATGGTGGAGTAAAAAGGTAATTGCTTTCACCCTCCCCTATCAACCTCTGAAAAACCAGAAAATATCATCCCAGGAAAAAAAAAACCCTGGAACAGCTGAACTAGAAGAAAGATGGGGAACAGCAGTGCAGCAGACAAGCAAACAAGTCTCCCAGTGCCTCAGCAAAAATAAGGGAAGCAGCACTATAAAGGGCCCCAGGCAGATAAGCACTCTGCAGCATTCATCTGAAAGGAGCTGAAGAAAGCAACCTAGAGTTTTCCTAAAGTCCAAGCCTTGCTGATTCCAACTCAACACCAGGAAAGCTGTCAGAACCCTACAACCTCCAACTGTCAAGCAGGAGGAGACCCTGAAGCCAAGGTGGAGATCCTGAAGCCCAAGTGGTAGAGCAGGCAAACAGCAACACCTGGACCTCTGAGTGCCTCAGTGAGGGCAGGGGGAACCAGTGGAAACCAGCTCAGAAAACCACCAAGTGTCTCAGCACTCTAATGCAAAGGAATCTCCCAGTGCATTAGAAGAAACGAGGAAGGCAGCATTGCAAAGGCCCCCAGGCAGATAAGCACCCTGCAGCACCACCTAAAATGAGCTGAAGAAAGCTAAAAGAAAGGAAAAGCAGACAACCTAGAAATGCCTGAAAGTTCCAGCCTTGCTGATTCCAGGCCAGCACCAGTTAAGCTGCCAGAACCCTACAACCTACAATTGCCAACATAAGAGGCCCCAGAACACAAAGCCAGTGACCAAGACCTAGGCTCCCAACACAAGAAGCTAGGTTCAGGACCCTCTGTTCCCCAGAAGGAGAGCTCAATCTCTTTAAAGGCAAGGGAATAAGTATAAAGAAACGTACCATATATTCATCTTATGAGAAGAGTAGAGATCAAGACGGAAATTCTAAAGAGAACAACACTGTCAACTAACCCACATCTGCAACATCAAAAGGGAATATGAACTGGTCTGAAGCCCAAAAAGCCTTCTTAGAAGAGCTCAAGAAAGATTTTAAAAGTCTAATGAGAGAGGTAGAAGAGTCTTTAAAAAATACAATTGGCCAATTAGAAAAAAAGTGCACTGAAGAAAACAAGTCCCTAAAAAACACAATTGGCAAACTAGAAAAAAAATACACTGAAGAAAACAAATCCTTTAAAAATACAGTTGGCCAATTGGAGAAGGAAGTAAAAAAAAAATAATAGAAGAAAACAATGTTAAAAATTAGAATTGGACAAATGGAAACTAACGACTCTATGACAGAACAAGAATCAGTCAAACAGGGGCAGCTAGGTGGCGCAGTGGACAGAGCACCGGCCCTGGATTCAGGAGGACCTGAGTTCAAATCCGCCCTCAAACACATAACACTTACTAGCTGTGTGACCCTGGGCAAGTCGCTTAACCCCACTGCCTAGCCAAAAAAAAAAAAAGAATCAGTCAAACAGAAACAAAAAAATGAAAAAACAGATGAAAATGTAAAATATCTCATCAGTAAAACAACTGACCTGGAAAATTGATCCAGTACAGACAATTTAAAAATCATTGCACTACCTGAAAATCATGATGAAAATAAGAGCCTGGACACTATCTTCCAGGAAATCGTAATGGAAAACTGACCTGAAGTCCTAGAACCAGAAGGTAAAATAACCATAGAAAGAATATGCCACTCACCACCTGAAAGAGATCCCAAATTGACAACACCAAGGAATATAAGAGCAAAATTCCAAAACTACCAGATGAAAGAGAAGGTTGTGCAAGCAGCCAGAAAGAAACAATTTAAATATCATGGAACCATAGTCAGGATTACGCAGGACCTTGCAGCTTCTACATTAAAAGACCGCAGGGAGTGGAACATGATATTCCATGAAACAGAGGATCTTGGATTGCATCCAAGGATCAACTACCCTGCAAAAATGAGCATGATTTTTCAAGGGAGGAGATAGATATTCAAAGAAATAAGGGACTTCCAAACATTCCTGATAAAAAGATCAGAGCTCAGCAAAATATTTGATCTTCAAGTACAAGATTCAAGAAAGACATAAAAAGTTAAATGGGACAGAAAGATACAAAAATGATGTTAATGAGGGTGGACTGTTTACATCCCTACAAGGGAAGATGACACTTGCAACCCTTGAGAATTGTACTATTATTACAGCATGTTAAAGGAGTATAGATAAAGGGGGTGGATATTAGTTGACTTTGATGTAATGATCAGAAAAAAATCTAATCAAATGGTTTAAATGGATCCAAGTAAGTGGATTGGTCTCCTCTTAGAAAATGTACTGAGAAAGGAGGGGGCAGACAAGGGGAAATTACATTACAGGAAAAGACAGAAAATCCTATTACAGCAGAGAGAAAGAAGGGAGAGGGGTGAGCATTGTTTGAACCTTAGTCTCATCAGATTTGGCTCAAGAAGGGAATAACATAATCAGTTAGGTATAGAAATCTAACTTGCCCTATAGGCTGTAGAAGGAAAAATGGGAAAGAAAAGGGAGGAGGGATAGAAGGGAGGGAAGAAGCAATAAGGGTAAAGGGGAAGAAAAGGGAAAGGGATAACAGAAAGCAAGAGAGACTGAAGGCACTAATGTGAAAACATGTTTAATAGGAATGTAAATGTATAGCCTATATCAGATTGTGCACTGTCTTGGGAAGGGTGGTGGGGAGGAAGGGGGAGAAAAATTTTAAACTCAAAAGCATGTGGAAGTGATTGTTGATAAATCAAAATAAATTAATAAAATAAATTTAAAAAAAGAAAAAATATGTGTATATGAATACAATCAGAGAATCACTGTCCAAGTCATTTGTATTGCTATATCTATCAGGAAATTTTTCATAAGACATTAGCATTACACAGAGAAGATTTATTTTTGGAGAAAAGCCAATAAAGATGTGTTTTACTTTGCTGAGTTAAATGTTTCTCATTATAAAAACAAATAAAGACAGGAGGAATTAGACTTTTGAGTCATTTGTGTAACTGTGAAAGATTGTTCTTTTCCAGGAAATCAAAATAATCCTGCCTTTTCTTTCTCATTATTTTCATTGAGAAAACAATTCCAATGTACTATGTAGGTCTTCTATTGAAGATATCAACAAGAATAACACAATTACAAGACATAGATAGATTATAATCAGCCCAAATGGAGAGAATGTCAACATTAAAGAAAACATGAATCCATTAAAGGATTGTATTTTAAAATATTTTATATATTGTATAGATGATTATATGACTATATCATAAAGACTGCAAAAAAGCATCCATAGTTAGATTTAATATGCAGTATATGTTTGGTTCAGCATATTTACCTTTCTAAATAAGATTGTTTTACTTAGCCTAACAATCAAATTAAGTTTCATTTTTAAAAAATTTTTGACACATGTTTTTAAAACTTTGGATAACAAATTTTCTCCCTTCCTCCCTCCCCACCCACCCACATTGAAAAGGCAAGCATCTCAATACAGGTTACAGATGTGTAGTCATGCAAAACACTTCCATAGTAGTCCTTTCGTGAAAAACTAAGTATATTTCCCTTCATCCAATCCTACCCCCCCATTTATGCTATTCTGTCTTTTGACCCTGTCCCTCCTCAGAAGTGTTTGCTTTTGATTATCCCCTCCCTGAATCCGCCCTCACCTCTATCAACCCCCTGCTCTCTTGTCTCCTTCCCCCCTGATTTTCCTATAGGTAAGATAGATTTCCATTGTGTATGTTATTCCCTCCTTAAGCCAAATCCTATGAGAATAAGATTCATTCATTCCCTAACACCTTCCCCCATTTCCCCTCTACCGTAAAAGCCTTTTCTTGTCTGTTTCATGTGAGATAATTTATCCCATTCTCCTTCTCCCTTTCTCCTTCTCCCATTATAATCCTCTCCCACCCCTTAATTTTATTTCCCAGATATCACCCCTTCACCTCCAACTCACCCTGTGCCCTCTATCTATCTACATACATACATATATTTTTTTTCCCTCCCACTACGCTAATACTGACAAAGGACTCATGGGTAACAGATATCATCATTCCATGCAGGAATGTAAACAGTTCAACCTTAATAAGTCTCTCATGATTTCTCTTTCCTGTTTACCTCTTCCATGTTTCACTTGAGTCTTGTATTTGAAAGTCAAATTTTCTATTCAGCTCCAGTCTTTTCATCAGGAATGCTTGAAAGTCCCCTATTTCATTGAATGACCATTTTTTACCCTGAAGGATTATACTCAGTTTTGCTGGGTAGGTGATTCTTGGTTGTAGTCCTATCTCCTTTGCCCTCTGGAATATCACATTCCATGCCCCCAGGACCCTTAATGTAGAAGCTGCTAAATCTTGTGTTATCCTGATTGTGTTTCCACAATACTTGAACTGTTTCTTTCTGCCTACTTGCAGTATTTTATCCTTGACCTGGGGATTCTGGAATTTAGCTATAATATTCCTAGGAGTTTTCCTTTGGCGATCTCTTTCAAGAGGTGATCAGTGGATTCTTTCAATTTCAATTTTGCCCTCTGGTTGTAAAATGTCAGGGCAGTTTTCCTTGATAACTTCTTGAAAGATGATATCTAGACTCTTTTTTTGATCATGGCTGTCAGATAGTCCAATAATTTTTAAGTTCCCTCTCCTGGATCTATTTTCCAGGTCAGTTGTTTTTCCAATGAGATATTTCACATTCTCTTCTCTTTTTTTATTCTTTTGGATTAGTGTTATAGTGCTTTCATTTCTCAAATTGTCACTAGCTGCCAATTTCTCAATTCTAATTTTTAAGGAAGTATTTTCTTCAGTAAGCTTTTTGACTTCCTTTTCCATTTAGGCAATTTGCTTTTTAAGGCATTGTTCTCCTCATTGGCTTTTGGACTTCTTTTGCCATTTAGGTTAGGCTATTTTTTTAAGGTGTTATTTTCTTCAGTATTTTTTGGGGTGTCCTTTAGCATCACTCTCAGTTTTTCCTCTACTTCTCTTACTTGCTTCTCAAAATCCTTTTTGAGCTGTTCCATGGCCTGGGACCAATTCACATTTTTCTTGGAGGTTTTGGATGTAGGAACTTTGGCTTTGTTGTTTTCTTATGGTTGTATGTTTTGATCTTCTTTGTCACCAAAGTAAGACAATATAGTCTGACACTTTTTGTGCTGCTTGCTTATGATCCCAGCCAATTACCTGAGTTATAAACTCTTTGTTAAGGGAGGGGTCTGTTTCCAGTGTGGAGAATGTACTGTCCCAAGCTTCAAGGGTTTTGTGCAGCTGTTTTTGGAGATATTTCTTGGAATCTGTAAATTTTCAGTTCTTCCAAGGTGCTATGATCAAGGACGAGGTTCTTCCTCCTTTCTTGGCCTGTGCTCTGCTCTGTGAGTGACCACAAGCAGTCTTTCTGTCTTGGAACTGTGAGGAGAATTTCCTCTCCCCAGCCACTACAAGCTCTACCACGCCAGCACTCCTACTCACCGCAGGACTGCCACCCAGAACCGTGACCCAGATCCAAGCACAGGCAAAGCAAGAGAATCTTGCACCAGCAGAGAGATTCCTGCCATCCACCTCTGATCAGCCACTGGATTCCCCCTCAGTCTGTGGGAAGGAAGCTCAGAAGGCATCTGCCACCCTAGGGCCAAGCTCAGGGAATGGAGATGGGATTCTGCACTTCTCTCTCACCGCAGTAACAGACTTTTCCCACTGACCTTCTAAGTTGTCCCTGGTGTTTGTGGGTTGAGAAGTCTGGAAACCATCACAACTGCCTGCAACTGTCCTCTGAGGCCTGCTCCAGGTTCACTGCGGCCTGCACGCCCACACTGAACTGCGCTCCTCTTATTGCCTGGCATAATACACCTTTCTCATCAATCATCCAGGCTGTCTTTGGCTGGAAATTTGTTTCCCTGTTTTTGTGGGTTTTGCTGCCTTGGAATTTGTTTAGAGCCATTTTTATAGGTATTTGGAGGGGTTTGGGGGAGAGCTTAAGCAAGTCACTGCTTTTACTCTGCCATCTTGACTCTACCCCCCCAAGTTTCATTTTTTTAAGAGTATACAATCTGACAATGAGTTGATAACACATTCAATATACAGGGAAGGTATAAAGAGCCAGCTTAGTATTACAATTGGCTAGGAAGACATAATTCAAAAAGACAACTTGCAAATAGATACTTGAGAGTTCACTGTTTCTTAAAATCATGGAAAGATTATTATCTAACCATAGGTCAATATATTCAAGAAATGTCACAATTTTAAGTAATACCTAAATTTCTCTACTTTATACACATATTATTCTCTCCCAACATCAATTTCATTAATTTTTTTTGCAAGAGAAGCAGAGAAATAGCATGAAATTTTGTCTTGGTCCAACAAAAAAAATTTCTGTTTAATATGAATGTATAAGTATAGCCTATATCAGATTATACAACATCTTGGGGATGGGGAAGGGGAAAGAGGGGAAGAACATTCAAAATTCAGAATCTTATGGAAGTGATTGTTGGAAACTAAAAATAAATTATTAAAAATATTTCAAGGATGTAGTTAAATAGACAGTGAGGTTGTCTGGTACCATTTATTAAAATATCCTTCTAGAAATTAACCATTATATTATTGAATAGTGAAATAATTTTCTATTTTTTTTTTTGGTTAGGTAGACTACTTGGAAGTATATGGGAAGTTGCTTAAAATTGTATTCCATCCACTTTTAAATAAACATAAATTCAAAAATTGAATGTGATAGCCCATAGGAGATTCTCAAAGTAGCCTACAATTCAGTAGTAATTTATATTGTAACCAACTTATATCAATACTTCAAGAATCTTGTATGTTGCCAGGGAATAAACCCTCAACACAGACATCACCCCTCTCTAGGTTAGTAAGTGGACTTCATAAGTTGCTGCAGCCAAAATATCTTTTTCTTTTAATGAGTCTCTCAACCCTGGGCACAGCTGGTGATGAGCTTCTATTTCCATAACTAGGCTTGGTCCTAAGACAAGACATTTAAACACCATGATCAGGTCTATATTCAAAGCATTTTCAACAGGCAACCTGCCAGATTTGCCACATTTCCAATGAGCTTGAGCTTGGGCTTCACTGGCACAGACTTTAAAAAAACTCAGGGTCATACTACCAGCACATTTTTATTAAAAATAAGAAACTGAAAAATATTCCTAATAAATATTGTTACTAAAATTTTAACTATGACTTTTCTAAATTAGATCCAAGCCAAGTAATCAAAGTAGATTCATTTTCTATATTTTTAAGATGAAACTTTTATATTGCAATACTGATTAATTTTCAAATGATATATACTTTGTCCTGGCATGGCTTTTTTCACTCAGATGCTTTAAACAACTAAAGATTCTCCTTTTCCCTATTCACTTGTGCTCTCTACTTCTGTATTCAGTCCAGGCATATAGTATTTGATTTCAGTATTTGCCCCATATTGTATTATGATGAAACATATTACAAAAATAATCATGAAATATATTCCACAGCCAAAATCAATACCTCCTAGGTGTACAATCTATCTATAAAATGACTCTTTAAATGGAAATGTTTATTTTAGATATTTAAACAGTTATGTAGTTTCGATGTCTCTTTCCAAAATACAAACAAGACAAAAAACTCTCTTGATAAATAGTTCAGGCAATTGGTGAAATGTAGTAAAGGATTTTTTTTCCTTTACAGATTTTTTTTTCTTTTTTAAAAATTTATTTATTTTAGGGTTTCAACATTCACTTCCACAAGATTTTGAGTTCTAAATTTTCTCCCCATCTCATCCTTCCCCCCCACCCCAAGATGGCATGCATTCTGTATACCTCTTCTCTTATTTTGCCCTCCCTTCTATCTCTTCCCCCACTTCTCTCATCACCTTCCCCTTCTATTTTCCCGTAGGGCAGGATAGATTTCTATACCACAGAGAGGTTTTTAAAGTTACTGACATCTGTATGAAGGTAATGCAACCATTAGATTCAACTGTCATAGAACAACTAATTAAAAGTATCTGATAGGCTCCATTTATTAAGGTCATCATTAATAATTCAAATATCCTAATATAGCGCTTAATGTGTTGATAGTTACATAAGCAAAATGAACCTCTGGCAGGTGCAA
This sequence comes from Phascolarctos cinereus, assembly GCF_003287225.1. NCBI lineage: Eukaryota > Metazoa > Chordata > Mammalia > Diprotodontia > Phascolarctidae > Phascolarctos > Phascolarctos cinereus. The sequence goes on along the minus strand of NW_027555958.1, from coordinate 395,766,584 downwards.
TCAAGCTGGAAAGTCTTAGAATATGGACATACTCAAGGATTTTCTTGTCATCAGAGGACAACTCCAACTAAATTCAAAAGGCTTGTCACTTGGAGACAGGCCACTAAGTGATGAATGTTTTAGCTATGGCAACTCAAAACACAGAACAGCTTTGTACAAACTATGCCAGTAGAGGGAATAACCATACTGATAAAATTATAGACCCTGAAGTGTCAACATCAATAATATTTGTAGCTGACTCCTTTTCATCAATGCGATATTATATCTCCCCCCAAAACAAATCAGTTCTCAAAAGCTCTTCAATTCAAGCAAAGGTATAGCTACATTTTAAAAACTAGTAGTTTGACCAAATTCAACAACAATCCCCTTATTTTTACCTGATCTGACAAAAGTTTTATCAATGGGTATAGAAATAGATTAAAGTCTAGATGATGCATTCATCACTTTTCATAAACTGTTATCATTTGACTATTCATAAAAATTCTCCAGAGAATAGTCAAAGATCATCCTGTCTCCCATAATACTTCTGTTTGAAGTTATTACTAATTAGGTTTCTTAGTTGATTTCTATGTAATGAATTCTGTGAATTTTCCAAGTAACTCAGCAAAGGTTATACTTGATTATGATGTCAGAGAGAGCATTTAATTCGAAATCATTCTCCTTATATCTACAACTAAGGGATGATAGGAGATCAGCATGTTAAAGATATTTGCATTAGTCACTTAGATTCCTTATGTAATCTTAACAAATTATTTATTTTAATAATATTGACTCTCTCTCTGTAATGTACTCTGATGCTAAACTATCCAGGAATTAAAGGACAGGTACTCACTCAAAAATATATCATAGCTGATATTACTGAGCTTCACAATTGTTTTAAGAGCCATAGAATTAAAAAAAAAGTTAGATTATTATTACTGTATAACATGATCCTTTTACAATTAAACTTTTAGAATGAGTCACTATATTTATAGAAGCTATTTCATCAGTTTCAATTCTCAACCCCTTGCAATCTGACTCCTAAGCCTACCTTTCGGCTGCAACTGTTCTCACCAATGTCACTGATGATCTCTTAACTGCTAAGTCTAATGGTCTTCTCTCAGTGTTCATTCTGTTTAACCTTTCAACAATTTCTGACTTTGTTGATCAATTACCTACATTTACTGGATACTCTCTTCTCCCTGGCCTTCTGTAATATTGTTCTTTCTTGATTTTTTTCTGACCTTTCTAACCATTATTGATCTGTAAGTGCTAATAAAACTCCAAACCCTGTTCTGGGACCTCTTCTCTCTATATAACCCTTCTTTTAATAATCTTATGAGCTCCCATGGGTTCAGTTATCATCTATATGCAAATGACTTCTAAACCATATATCAATCCTTAATCTTGTCCTAACCTCTAGCCCTATATTACCATTTGTTTCCTAGGAAGCTCTACCTGAAAATCCAGTAGGCATCATTAGAACTCATTATGTCCAAAATATAACATATTCTATATTCCACAAAACCTATCCCCACTCCAAAGATTTTTTTTTTGGTGGTACCAACATCCTCTCAGTTACCTAAGTTCGTATTCATGGAGTCAGGCTTAACTCTTCTTTCTTCTTTCTCCCACCCATACCAATATCCCATCACTTGCAAATTATTATAAATTCTATCTTCACAATGTTCCCATCGGCCCTCACTAACCACCCTATCTTATATTCTCATCACATGTCAATTGGACTAGTCCAGAAGCCTTCTAAACCATCTCCCTGATTTATCTTTCTCCTCTCTTCAACCCATTCATCATATAACTGCCAAACTGATATTGCTAAAATACAGAAAAGACCATGACTCTGCCCTCTTCAAAAATCTTCAGGGGTTCCCTATTGCCTCTAAAATGATGTGCCAAAAACCTCAACTTGGCATCCAAAGTCCTCCAAAACATGGAGAACTATGATCTTATTTCTTATTTCTCTCCATCACAAACTCTCTGTTGTGGTCAACTTGCTGGCTAGTCATTCATCACACAGCATTCTATTTCTTGATTCGTTGCCTTTGAAAAGATTCTTCCTCCTATCTGAAATGTATTTTCTTCCTCACTTTTCCCACTTAAAATACCAAGCTTTTTAAAAGGAAAAGATTAGATGGTACTGCCTACAAAATGCTTTTCTTGACCACGAGGTCTCCATTAGTGCCAGTAATGTTATCTCCCTCTTGCAATCACTTTACATAGGATATATAAGTATATATAAATATATTCAGTATAGATTTCAAGTTCATTGAAAAAAGATGTGCCAAGGCCAGGTATCCTCTAGTGATCCCCCCCACTTTCAAGCTCCCCTTTTGTGTGTTGTCTTCCCCCATTAGAAGGTAAGCTCTTCAAGAGGCAGAGATTATCTTGTGCCCAATGCTAAGCACAGTGCCTGGTGTATAGTAGTATATATAAGTGTATGTCTGTATGTGTGTCTGTGTTTGTATACATATACATTTATTTCTTTGTTTTGTGCATAATGCATTTGTAAAGTGGAAGGGAAATTACTTGAGGTCAGAGATTATTTTGTTGCTGTGTTTTTTTTTCTTGCTTTTTGGTGAGGCAAACAGGGTTAAGTGACTTGCCCAAGGTCATACAGCTAATAAGTGTCAAGTGTCTGAGGTCAGATTTGAACTCAGGTGTTCCTAAATCCAGAGCTGGTACCTCTATCCACTGTGCCATCTAGCTGCCTCAAAAGCTGTATGCCTGTTTTTTTTTGGGGGGGGGTAAGGCAGTTGGGGTTAAGTGACTTGCCCAGGGTCACACAGCTGGTAAGTGTCAAGTGTCTGAGGTCACATTTGAACTCAGGTCCTCCTGACTCCAAGGCTGGAGCTCTATCCACTGTGCCACCTAGCTGTTCAGAGATTATTATTGTTATTTTTGGTAGAAAGGCAAGGGGGTGGCTTTTTATTACTAATATTCCATGCCTTGCCCAGATAACTGACTACAAATGTCTGGTGTCTTGAATTCAATAACTAAATCAGGAAACAAAAAATAATGCCCAAATTCTATGTCTAAGTTTGCTTATGCACCTCCTTATGAAGCCTTCACTGATCTACCCACGAGAAGTGATTTCCCTCTCCTTTGATTTGAACTTCATAACATATTTATCTTAAACTTAGGACCACCACATACTATCTTTTATTCTAGTAATTTGTAAACTTCTCATAGGATCAAAAGATTTAGAATTCAAAAGGTTCTTTTTTAGAAATCCACTCCAACTTCTTTATTTTATATTTAAGCTCCCTTTGTAGATTATAAACTTCTTGAGGTCAAACACTAGAGTATATTTACAATTTATCACTCAAATTTTCAACCTATTACTATACCTCACACATAGGAATTACTCAATAAATAAGTATTAGAGGAATGAACTTTCATTGTCACACATACCAGGGTTTAACGTCACATGATAGAAAAATGAAGTCATTGTTGTTATAAGACAAATTCAGGAATAAGAAAATATACTGGAAGTGATCATTGTGAATGTAATAATCATTACTTTTATCATAGAGAGGGGAGGGATTTAGCATCTGTTTAATGCCTCCTATGTGCCAAGTACTGTGGTAAGCATTTAACAAACATTATTTTATTTTTGTTATAATCATTATTATTAAGGAATAGGAGGTAGGAGAATAGGCGGTAGCTAGCTAAATGGCATAGTGGATAGAGAAACTGACCTGAGTTAGGAACACTTGAGTTCACATGTAGCCTCAAAAACTTACTAACTGATGAGGCTGACTTCTGCCCAGCAACAATGAGAACCTTGTCAAAATCTAAATCTGCCCAGTAACAAGGGAGCTGTATTTGTTGAGAAGAAAACCTTGTTATTTTCTTACATAGAAAATAACTAACCCCTATAATTTGTGCCCATATCCTTGAATGTTGTAAGTTAAGTTCCCTATTTTGTGACACATCCCTGAACTGTTCTGTGAAGTATCCAAAACATCTGCTTCCTCGTTCCTGCCTCCCCTTCCCTGTGGTCCCAACACATCAGCTTCCCCTTCCTGACATCCTTACCTGTGGTTAACTGCCCACAAAAGAGCATACCCCCATCCCTAGCTGAATGCCCAAAACTTGTGTATAAAAGCAAGCTCCCGTCTTTTCTCAAATGGCCAGTCCTTCTTCCAGGGCTAGCCCTCTGCTTTTGCATCAATAAAGCCCTCTTGACTAGGAGAACCTCTGTCCCCTGAATCCTTTCTGGACTAATCAACTCTGAACCTCATCTACCTATACACACACACACACATATAGATATATATATATCTATATCTATATATATCTATATCTATATCTATATATATATATATATATATATATATATATACACATATATATATACACATATATATATAACCATGGGCATGGTCAATTTATTTCTGTCTACCTTAGTTTCCTCATGTGTAAAATGGGGCTAATATAACAGCACTTACCTCCCAGTGTCATCGCAAGGATCAAATGAGATATTTATAAAACCTTTTTTATGTAAATGTAAGCTATTATTGTTAAAAAAAAAAGGGGGGGTTTTTCAGATATAAGTGAATAGCAAGAAAAGAGACACTAATACACAAGTACAGCTTTTCTTTTGATATTGTTAGTCTGGACTAATTTACATTTGTATCGTGATATCAATAAAAACTATTCTTTTAGAGTCATACCTCCCAGGGTAGCTGATAGCAAGAAGTGGGTCCCATATTTCTTGATGAGGTTTTCCGTGATTTGCTGAAGAGTGGGTCGACGTCCCAATAGCCTTATATTACGGAAGAATTCAGGGGCAAGAGGCAGTGGGGAACCAAGGAAATTTCTTCTCTCCACAGCAAGGTTATTTACTTTCCAGCGGCCAAACTCCCTGAAAAGCAAATGTACTTTTATTCATAAACACATATTCTATTCATATGTTTTCATTTGCAAAGTTTACTTGATAGTTAGCCTTGGGTCACTGTATTACAACAATTCTTTCTTGTAGTCCTTTGTCATATGCTCTATCGAGGAGAAGTGACATTTATAATGAATTTAAATACAGCGAATACTGCGTTACCAAAATATGAGGGAATGCTATAGTTTCCATTGATTTACATGATGACATGATACGAGAAGAGGGAAAGTAGTTGTGATGTATGTCATGCACAATATGGTGGCCTCAAAGTCAATAAGTTATCAGTTCCAGTTTTGCTTCTCACTCATACTAGCTATGTGACCATTGAAAAGTTATGAATCACTCTCAGAGCCCCCTGGCAATTCTCTACAGATCCCTTGCTAATCTGCATTGATGGAGTAAGTTTACACACCAATAAAATCATTGGTCCAGATCAAATTAGCAAACAAAACCTTAAGGAATAATCGGGAAATAGGCAGTCATTCTTTGAGAAGCTAAAGAAACTATTCCACTTCCTTATCTATTACATGTACTTCATTTCCCCCTACTTGTCTCAAAATGATATAGAAAAAAATCAACTAACTACATGCTGAAAAATTAAAATTAAAAAAATATTCAATAATTATCTTTCTGGAACTTAGGAGAAGCCTAGACCCTGACAAGAATCTTTACAAAAAGGCAGGATATCTTTTCTTTTCTTAAGAACTCTACAGCATGCAATATGGGACATGAACATGGGGTACATATTCTTTGAAATTCAGTCAAAGATGTTGTCTTTTCTGTGAATACCATGGCCTGTTGCTTTTGCTAACTAGATGTATAATTATGCTAGCTGCTTCAGAACAAGAATATTTTGTACTTTTCTCACTGAATAAATGTACTGACTGCTGTTTATCCCTTTTCTTCTGTGGATTATATACATGAGTATATTATTTCCATTTGGATGCTATAAAGATGATTCAACATCAAATATTCACTTTATAGACTTTCAAAATACTATAATAGTACACACAAATAAATAAAACATCTAGAGAGCATTCATAATTTTTAAATTGTCATGACATGACATGGCTTTAGTACTTAGACAGGTGGACATGTTGATTTAAGGCATACATCCAGGTGGAGATACACAACTATCTCATAGAAACACTGTCACCACCACAGCCCAACAACTCCCCTGAAGGCACAATCAAAAATTTCTCTAAACATGCCAAGACAAATTAGCATTTATTATCCCATCATGTTCTATCCTTACTTTTTCATAAGAATTATACTGGTGTTCTCACATGTACAAGGAATGAAGAATCCAATTTCATAAATGTATTAGTTACTACTGAATACAAAGCACTATACTAGGCATTGGTGATACATAAATAAAACAATACAGATCCTGTCTTTAAGGAGCTTACACAAACAAAAAGATGTGCCAAGTAACTTAGAAATAACATAATAGGTAAAATGCAAAGGATAACTGAAGACAAAAGAGTGTCTTGTCATAGATTATAGAATTCAAAAGCTATAAAGAAACTTCACTATTATACAATCCAACCTGCTTCCTAAAGTAGGAATAGTCTATAAATTCTCTCAAAAAGTAAACAATCTTACAACCACTACTCAAAGATATCTAGAGATGGGGAACTGGCATGATGGAAGAATGGCATCGGAGCTAGGCATTGTAAAAAGGGAAGAATTTTGAGAGGAAATGAGATGGCAAAGAAGAAAGCGATATAGTCTTGCTCCCCAGATAACTACTGAAATGAAGATCTCAGACTAGCGCCAGACTAAGTACTGTTTAAAAATATAAGGAGAAACTATAATGTGTTATCTATCCTATCAAATATCACAAATCTGATACACAGGTCAAAGTGATAAATACAGAAAGTATGGAGCAGGAGAAGCCAGCACCATTGACCCACATTTTGACTGCAGAAAAGGGCAATCATGTTGTTGCTCTAAATTAGGAAAGAAGATTTTGGAGTTACAACGTGGGAGCAAAAGAGGGCCACGGCTATGTTGACAATCCACAATCTTACAGGACCATTAAAGTCCTGGTAAACGTGCACAAACTTAGCCCTAACTCAAAGTCCCAATATGAAAAATGAGACTGGGAGAATTCGTTTTTATTTCAATTAAAAGATTAAAAGCTATTGTGAGACCAGGTATATTACAAGAAACAAACCTAGAAAAGAAGAATAACTGCAGAATACTTATAATCAAGGCCACACACATACACAATAACTTGCACACTAGATTAATTAGAATTTCTAGAATATTAAGAATAATATTATTATATAATGTAATGTATATGGTATGTATGTATAAAATTATATTTTCTAGTATATGTCCTAAGCCCTTTAAAATTATTATCTCCTTTGATCATTACAACAAGGCTTAGAGGGAAGGTGTTGTTATTATATCGATTTTACAGATGAGACAACTAAGCCAAACAAAGGGTATGTGACTTGACAAATGTGATAAAGGCTAATAAGTGTCTGAGGCTGAATTTGAACTCAGATCTAACTGAATCCAGGCCTGGCACTCTATCTATAGAGTCACATAGCTGAAAGAATTTCTAAAAAAAAAATGAATTGAAAAGTTTTATTAAGGAAAAAAAATGAGAATTCCAAAGGAAAGAACTGGAAAATCAATAAAAGCTGTGGGAGAAAGACATGATAATTAAAAGTATAAGTGGTATGAAACCTTATACAAGTTAAACATTATCTGAAAATCAGCACTGACTAAAAAGAAGGTAATCAATCCATGAAAAAAACAACTATTAAAAGTCAAAAGATTGAAAAAAAGTTTTAGAAACTCTAAGGCATATTATATTAGAACTAATTATCTAAAAATGAACCAAGGTGAAGTAATTTAAAAATCATTAAAAACCCTGAAAAAAATCTAAAAGTCATAACCAAAAAAAAAAAAAAAAAAAGGAAAAAGCCTAAATATCATTTCAAAAAAATTTGTTAAAAAATACTGTCCAAACCGATTACAACAAGAGGACAGCTGGCCAAGATGGCAGAATAAAGGCAGGGTTTTGCCCAAGCTCTCCTAAATTCTCTTCCAAACAACTCCAAAGTAAGAATCAACAAATGGATGGGGTGACACTGTTTTCCCCTCCAAGGCAACTTAAAAGGTGAGGAAGAAAGGTTTATTTCACTGGGGTGGGAATGGAACTCAGTCCAGTGCAGGCCTTAGTTAACACAGCAAATCAGTACAATGCCTTGGGGAAAAATAATTGATAGCAGTGGCTTCTGGAGCTCTCAACCTATAGACTATAAGGGGGTCCAAAAATTGGTCAGAAAAAGATTATAGAGAACACTTTCCTGGCACTGGGGGTAGGTCTTGATTGCACTGCCCATGAGGGTTGCAGTCCCTGGAGAGGAAAAGAAATAGTATATAAGATTACGTGGTCCCAGGGGACTCTAGTCACAATAGCAGGACAGAAAAGAGTACTTGTGGTCACTTACAGACCAAAGCACAGAGCAGGAGAGCAGTTATCACATCTCTGCTTCAATCATACCACCTTGGAAGGAATGAATACATACAGACCGCCAAGAAGCCGCTGTGAAAACAGTAGCATGAAAAACATGAAGCTAGGGACAATGCCCCTTACACCCTAGGAGCACAGTCCAACTTTAACATAAAGTTAAAAGTCAAGAAATAGGCTGAGAAAATGAATAAACAACACACACACACAAAAAGAACCTGGCCGTAGAAAGTTACTGTAATGACAGGAAGATCAAAACAAAAATTCAGAAGAAGACAACAAAGTCAAAACACCTACCTCCACAGCCACAAAGATAAATGTATATTGGTCTCAGGCTCAAAAAGAATTCCGGAAAAGGCTCAAAAAAGATTTTGAAAATCAAATGAGAGAAGTAGGGGGAAAGAAATTAGAGTGATACAAGAAAACCATGAAAAAAAATTAACAGCTTCATGAAGGAGGTACACACACACAAAAAAAATACTGAAAAAATAACACAAAACATAGAAGACATTGAATGGTAAAAGAGGCACAAAAATTCATTGAAGAGAAGAACTACTAAATAGAGAATTTGGCTAAATAGAAAAACAAATGTGCAAAAATTTACTGAAGAGGAAAAGAAGAATTGAACAAATGGAAAAAGAGGTACAAAAATTCATTGAAGAAAAGAACTCCTTAAAAAGTAAAATTGACCAAGTGGAAAATGAGGTACAAAAGCTTACCAAAGAAGATAATTCCTTAAAAAATTAGAATTGGATAAGTGGAAACTAAAAACTTCATGAGAAATCAAGAAGCAATTAAATAAAAACAAAAATATGAAAAAACAAATGGAAAAAAATGTGAAATTTCTCTTTGGAAAAACAACCGATGTGGAAAATAGATTGAGGACAGACATTTAAGAATTATTAGATTGCCTAAAAGCCAGGATGAATGAGAAAAAAAAAAAGCCCAGACATCATTTAAAAAAATATCAAAGGAAACTGCCTTCATATCCTACAACCGCAGTGTAAAATAGGAATGAAAAGAATCCATCAATCACCTCCTGAAAGAGATCCCAAAATGAAAACTCCCAGGAATATTATTTAAAACATGATCATATAGATTTAGAAGTAAATTATACCATTCAAAAAGTAATTTCAATCTGTTACAGTTTGAAAAAAAAAGAAAAAGATTGGATATTATTATATTTCTTCTATGATACAAAAACAATTTTGTTTCACAAACCAAAGAGAGTTAAAACAGAGAAAGAAAACCATAGATCAATATGGTTTTGATAAAAAAAAAATAAAATGTAGCAAAGAGGTTATAGGAATATAACACAAAAATTATACTTGGAATCCAGGGTTTGTTTATTATTAGGAAAACTACCAACACAATAGACAATATTAATAGCAAGAACAAAAATTTATATGATTATATCAGTAGACATGAAAAAAATTTAAGAAAAAAACTATTAAAAAAAACCTAGGAAACATGGGGATAAACAGACCTTTCTTTAGCATGGTAAGTAGTTTATATCCAAAATCAAGTGCCTGAATCATCTGAAAGGGAGAGAAATTAGAATTCTTTCCAACAAGATAAGGGATAAAGCAAATATAACAATTTTTGCCACCATTATTTACAATGGTCCCTAATTGATAGTTATAATAATAAGACAAGAAATAGAAATTGGGGAAATAATCATAGGTAAAGAAGAAAAAAGGTTTTTTTTTCCAGCTCATAATGATTGTTTTCTTAGTACTAGAGAGTCATCCAAAATTAATTGAATAATTAAAAATTTTAGCAATATGGCAGGATATAAAATGAATCTATATAAGTCATCCATAATTTTGTATATTACCAACCAAACTCAGTAAGAAGAGTTAAAAATGAGTTTATTTTATAATAACTACAGTATTGGGTGCATAGTCAATGAAGCGCCGGGCCTGTAGTCATGAAGAATCATCTTTCTTAGTTCAACTTAACAGCATTTACTAGCTGTGTGACCCTGGGCAAGTCACTTAACCCTGTTTGCCTCAAATACCTCATCTATAAAATGAGCTGGAGAAAGCAATGGCAAATCACTCCAGTACCTTTGCCAAGAAAACCCAAAAAGGGGTCATGAAGAATCAGAAATGACTGAATGGATACATGCCAAGATACATATAGAACTATATTAATACACCTACAAACTGTGGGGTTTTTTTAACAGAAGTGAATAATTGGAGAAATATTAATTGCAAATGAAAGAAAAATACAAATCAATTTCTGAACCAATGTAATAAAAATGACATTGCTACCTATAATAATTTGCTCATTACTATTCCATACCAATACCATACCAATCAAATTACTATGAATTTTGTGCAACTAAATAATGATAATAATAACAACAACAAAATTGACCTAGAGGAATAAAAGGTCAAAAATTTCATGAGAAATAATGAAAAAAAGTAAAAAGGAAGAGGGCTCTAGCACTAATAAATATCAAAGTGTAATATGAAGTAGCAATTTTTTTTAATTGATGCTAGCGAATAGAGAGATTGAGTGTTGGAATAAACTAGATATGTAACATACCAAAACCAATAAACTTCATACAATATAGGTAAAAAACTCACGGCCTATGGGCTATAAGCAGCCTGCAAAGAGTATGGCCCAAAACTGATTAAAATGTAATTGGGAAATGTTTAACAAAATAAATACAAATATAATACAACATAGATAATGTTGATTTGTGGCTTGATAAGTTAATATAAAGACCAGCAGGGATCTAATTTATATCTGTCTTTGACACTACTAGATTAGTTCATGTTAGATAAACTTAAACCCAGTCATTTACTGGGATGAAGAGGAATCATTATGTCACACAAGTATCTTGAAAAAACTCTACAAAAGTCTATCAGAAATTAAGCATAGACCAACACCTTACATTAATACTAAAACAAGCTCCAAATGAATCTGAGACCCGGATATAAAAGGTCAAATCAGACCCAAAAAGAGGCCCAAGCAAGAAATTACCTTTTTGAACTATCGCTACCACACGAATGCATGACTAAATAAAAGATAAAAGAGGGGTACAAAAAATAAAACGTAATTTCCATTGCATAAAATTTGGAGAATGGCAGGACAAATTAGGGTATATGAATAAAATAGCATATTCTTTTGCCATAATAAATGATGAAACTACATTTTCAAGGAAACCTGGGAAGTCATTATGGATTAAAATAAAGTGAGCAAAACAAGGAAAGAAGACATCAGGGACATAGATAGTATTGAGAACATCAACATTTACAAAATAGGAATAGATGAGTGAATCAGCTTTACATTGTCAATTATATTATAGAACAAACTATTAAAAATTTACACAACATCTACTTTCTCACTAATCAAAAACTCACAGATCATAACTTAATATCATTTTAGTCTTCCTCAGATTTAAATTATAGTATATTTTAAAAAATCATTACCACTTTTCAACCTAGAGTAAAAAGTTCTCCCATGTAATTCTCCTCTGTTGTTGTTGTTCAGTTATTTCAGACGTGTCTGATTCTTTGTGATTCAATTTGGGTTTTCTTGGCAAAGATACAGGAGTGGTTAGCTTTTGCCTTCTCCAGCTCATTTTACAGATGAAAAAACTGAGGTAAATGGGAAGTTAAGTAGTTAAGTGACTTGTCCAGGGCCACACAGATAATCAGTGTCTGAGGGCTGATTTGAACTCAGGAAGATGAGGGGTCGTTTTTGTTTTTTGTGCTTCAACCCTGTCACTCTATCCACCGTACCACCTAACTACCCCTCTATTACTAGTTTGGTTTTTGGTTTGTTTGTTTTTCTGCAACTCGTTTACAGATTATTTATTCAGCCTGCTATTAATTAAACAGACTAATTTGTTTTCTAGAACACCTATTTCCTTTCAAGTAATCTAATGTTGGTCTGTAATATCCTGCCTCTTTGCCTTTGTGCATGGCAAGAGCTAGAACATTTGTGCCATTCCCTCTGTCCTCTCTGCTTTCTCTTGCAGCATGTTAAATGCCTCTATGTTAAAAGCATAAAAGATACAAGGAAGTTTGTTTTTTTTCTTCAAGTGAAGTTTCCAGTTAACTTTTATCATATTTAGTTCCCTCCTTTCCCCAACTTTATCAATTAACCCTTTATCAATTAATTCTCATAGACTTTCTTCTTTTTCCAACTATAAAATCAATCAAGTCAGAACAGATTGTTTTAAATGTGAAGCCTTTTGGAGAAAGGAGGAACTGGGAAGGAAGGCAGAGATTTAAACTCATTTCCTCACAGCCCCAAGGCTGGAGGCTGTTTTAAGAAGCATTGAAGATTGGGGTGGACTAGATTTGTGAGCCTAGTGTAGCATAGATACAAACTAAGCCACTTACAGAAAACTGTTCTTTGTAAAGACAGACACTTTTTGAATAACAGAATGGAAAAATCAAGTTCTGAAATCCAATTTCTGGTTGGGTAGTTATGGTTATCGTGCCTGTGAGTTAATATGGCTGTGCTTATATAGTCATATGCCTACTTGTCAAACCTAACACATGTCATCAATATAATACAGAATGTGCATTTATAAACAAAACATTTTAAAGGCAGATTGAGAGCAGTTTAAAACTGCTTTATTTTCTTTGTTGTTTCTGCTCACCCTCGATTATTTTTATTGTGTTGTTCTTTCTGTTATAGCAATAGCAATCACATGAAATATCAAGGAAACATAGAACACGGTCACCCTAGGCTATCATTTTGAAGTCAATAAGCTTGAGTACCTGATACTGACATCTATTTTTCCACACTCTAAATAGGTCAGGTTATTTGATTTTTCTGAAAATAACTCAACAGTACCCATAGGTATCACAACAAGGAAACTCTATTCATAATCCTTATCTTATAAATCATGCAGAAAATATTACATTTTTGTCTATTTCTGGAGAAACTATCTGTAAATACAAAATGTAAGGTTCAGAATGTTTATTGTAAAATAGGCCTATTTTCTGTGCTGAGTCAGTGATTTATGGTAAGGAATCCACTCTGTACTCTGCCTTTTTTTCCTGCTAGTTGACTTCTTTTTCTTGCGATTATAAGGGGAAGTGGTACTGTCATAAACATAGTCAAAAGTAGAAGGGACATTAGAGAACATCTGGTGCTTATCATTTTATAATTGAGGAAACTAGAATATTAGGTGAAATGACTTTTAAGTAGCAAAGTGATGATTTGAAATTAAATATTCTGATTCCAAGGCTATGCTCCTTTCAGCTGACTATACTACCCACTCTTAGGCAATTGGATTTTTCCTTAAAATGGATATCATTAAGATATATACAAATTTCACTGGTTCAGTTCCAGATTGTTGACCAAAATGTCCTGTTTCTCAATTTTATTATCTCATTTTAATGGAGGCCTACAATATATTGCATTTCCCATTGACTTCTACAAAATTGTCTCGGTCTTTCTATATCTTCCAACAAGCATCCTTTCTATTCCAGATTACTTGCTTAGCAAACTCCATTGGGGTCTCTGTGAACTATAAGTTAGACCCTTGGGTGTGTTAAATTAAGGTAAACTGAAAGACAATGGTCTGAGAATAATTAATTTATTAGTTAGGCTATCAGTAACCAATAAATTGGGGCTTCTATGTGGTTCAGTGGATAGAGCATCAGGCCTGGAATCAGGAAGACCTGAGTTCAAATCCAACCTTAGACACTTAATAGCTGTGTGACCCCGGGCGAGTCACTTAACCCTGTTTGCTTCAGTAGTTTTTTTACCCTTAAAATGAGCTGGAGAAGGAAATGGCAAACCACATTGGGAAAGAAAGAAAGAAAGAAAGAAAGAAAGAAAGAAAGAAAGAAAGAAAGAAAGAAAGAAAGAAAGAAAGAAAGAAAGAAAGAAAGAAAGAAAGAAAGAAAGAAAGAAAGAAGAAAGAAGAAAGAAAGAAAGAAAGAAAGAAGGAAGGAAGGAAGGAAGGAAGGAAGGAAGGAAGGAAGGAAGGAAGGAAGGAAGGAAGGAAGGAAGGAAGGAAGGAAGGAAGGAAGGAAGGAAGGAAGGAAGGAAGGAAGGAAGGAAGGAAGGAAGGAAGGAAGAAACCCAAATGGGGTAAAGAAGAGTTGGACAAGATCGAAAGGACTCAACAGCAACAACAAACTCAGAAATTCCCTGGGCTCTTCCAATGACCAAAGACCCTGAGTGAGGGCTGAAAGGGTCTTTTAAACACAGATGTGTCTTTCTTCTGATTGGCCTGATAGTACATCATTTAAACTTCCCCTGGCAATAGTTAGGCAGTCCCAACAGGTAGGCATTTTAAGGAGGATATGGATTAAGAGTCAATTCAGCTCCTCCTCATTAATTCCTCTTTGGCAGATGAGAATAATCCTCAGATGATAGGATTAGTCTACAGATATGGCTATAGTCTTTCAGGGCTCTGATTGAATCAACCTGAATTTGAGTTAAGTAGGTGGTGAATGAGGTTAGAAAGGTGGACAATACCAGGGTGGACATACAAAATAAAATAACAGAATTGAGACACAAAGGACTGGAAGCTACTTGAGTTAAGGGCTGAGGTAATTTTCAAAAGCAAAAGCATTATGTTTAGGTAAGTTTCTCTGAAATACAGGTAAAGCGTGAAGTTGTAAGGGTAAGGAGTTTAGAGTCACGTGTTTTGGGAGAGTATTAAACCTATGCCAGCTTGACTGTGTCTTAAAATTAGAATTAAAATCAATTTTCAGTTTTATAGGTGGGAAGACGAGGAGAGCATAATTCAATAACATGATATGTTTCTCTTAAGGAAAATGAAATAATGTAAACATGCAAAAGTGGTCAAAGATATTTGAGATTTGGGGATATTTTTAAATAATGATAGATCATGGGAAGATATATAGTCCAATCACACTGGCCTTATAGTTCTTTGTCACATATAACATTCTATTCCCCACCTACATGCCTTTGCACAAACTAAACCCTCCAAGGGGAAGTGGTGCCTCTCAGACGTCTCTAAACAACAGATCATGGCTATAATCTCATCAAATTGGCCAGTAGCATTATAATCGAGTAATTTTTCTATCTATGGCTGCAACTGCATACATGCTATATATAATATATGATATACACTAAATTATATTTATTTGAAAGGTTTTTTCTATTATTTCAATGCACAGAAATGACACTGTTTTATATTTGGCTAGTAAAAAGAGTTACATTACTAATGGAGAACTCTAACTGCTGGGCTCTGAAGACAGGGTTTTTCAGGCAGCTACATGCTAGAGGTTATAGGGCATACATTATTTTCCCCTTCCACACTGACAATCTCATACAGTCTTTCCTTTAGAATAGTGAAGTTTCTTAATGCTTTAGGACATTATCAAAAGCAATGAGTATCATCCATATAATGTTTATATATACATAATTAAGTACAAATTATTTACTAATAAATTATTACATTTTACCAAATAGCCAAACTCTGAAAAAATCTTACTAGACAACTGGTAATTCTGTGTTAAATTTCTGAAGGTCTGCAAAGAAATTTGGACTCATTGTATTCATGATTATATTACTAGAGACAATGAATTAAAGATAGAGTTGCTGGGAATTTTTGAATGAAAGTTCTCTTAAGTACATTATTGCTAAATTTTTTAGTAGCTTTAAATTCCACTAACTCTGAATATACTCTGAAATTTTAAGGTAAATATTACCTAACTTAATTTAATATAACATCATTTAAAAGTGTTTTCCAGTTAACAAATTAAGGTATCTAACCACTATGAAATACCACTGAATTTCAGTAACACCCTCATTCATTGTCATCATCCAATAGAAGAGGTTAATACTACATTATGTATACATGCTTTATAAAGCATATTGTACATACTATATTAGAGCTTTAGTTTTTTCTTCTACTTCATATGTCACATAAATACCACTGTTCTACAATTGGTTAGTAAGGAGATATAAGTAAAGGATAGGAATGACCACTGGGCATTTTTTCAGGCAACTATAGGTAAAGTAGCTCAAGGATAAGACATAAATTATTTTTCTCCCTTCTCAACTTAATATTCCAACACCTTATTTTCTTTAAAAGCAATAGGATTTCTTAATGCTTCAGGGCCCCAGAATGAAAAAAAAGATCATTAACATTTGAGACCAACTCCTCCACATGTACCTTTGATTCTAGCCCTTCCCATCTTGACCAGCAGACTGCTCCCTTTGTCATCCCCACTCTCTAATCTTTAATTCTGCTGACAACAAATATATCCAAATCTCCCTCATCATGGAAAAAAAAATACCCTCACTAGACCCTTCCATTTCTTCAAGCTACTGTCTCCATAGTTCTCCCCTCTTTCATAAAGTACTAGAGATAGATGACTATACTCTTTGCCTCTGATTTCTTCTTCCTTACTTCTCAAAGCTTTGTAAGACAGTTTCTGATCTTATCACTCTCCACATCTCCCAATGATCTATTAAAGACCAAATCTGGAAGCATTTTCTCAATCCTCTTCCTTCCTGACATTTCTGAAGTACTTGACACAATGGACTCCTCCCAGATAGTCTCTACTCTCTGTTCTCTGTGATTGTGCTTTTTTGATTTCAACTCCTGACTACTACTTCCTTCTTAGTTTTCATTCTTCACATGCCACTGTCTAATTGTGGGTGTACCTCAAAGCTCTATTCTAGCAATTCTTCTATTGTTTCTCTTCATTCTCTCATTTAGTGACCTCATCAACTACCATGAGTTTAATGATCATCTTCATGCAGATGACTTCCATATCTATATTTCTAGTCCTAGTTTCTTTACTGAAAGTACTAGATGTTTCAAACTGGGTATATCACATGTCTCTAACCAAAAAAATGCTCAAAATAAAGCTTATTCACTCTGTTCCCAAAACTCACTTCCCTTCTGATTTTCCTGCTTCTTCCAAGTGCACCACCATCCCTGTAGCCACCCAGATTCACAATCTCACTATTACCCTTAATTCCTCATCCTTCCTCACCTTCCATAATGAATCAGTTGACAAATCTATCTCCAACATGTCTCTAATAGCAACCCCTCTCTGTCTATGCACATTTTTCACCTGGAGTATTGTAGTAGTTTCCTACCTGCCTCAAGTCTGTCTCCTGTCTTATCCAATCTCTACATAACTGGTAAAGGGATTTTCCTAATCTGCAGGTATAACTATATAATTTCCCTACTCAATAAATTCCAGTGACTCCCTATTGCCTTTAGGATCAAATATAAAATCCTTGGTTTGACCTTCAAAGCCTTTCACAAGCTGGCACCAACCTAATTTCCCAGCCTTATTACTTCCCTTTCCCATGCTTTCTTGCTGTTTCTCATACAGTACATTTCATCTTCCATAATAGTGATAAAAACAACAAGAAGAATTTGTAGAGTACTATAAGATCACTGTAGAGCTCAAAGGGCTTTAAAATATATAATTTTTATCCTTAAGCTCCTATAGGACAGAGGTTGTCTTTTGCTTCTTTTTGTACATCCAGTGCTTAATAAATATGTATTTACTGATTGACTGATGCCTTTGCACTGGCTATTCCACATCCTTCCTATCCTCCTCTCTTAAAATGACTTCTTTCCTTCAAAATTCAGCTAAGGCACCAGCCTCTAAGTGAAGCCTTTCCTGATCAACACAGTTTATTAGTGTCCCCTCCCAACTATATATCATTTGTCTTTATATACTTATCAATGTAAATGTCTACCCCATTCCAATCCAGTATGTTCCTTGAGGGCATAGACTGTACCATTTTTGTCTTTGTATCCCAAACACTTACCATAGTAGTTACCTGCCACATATTAGATACTTAATAAAATACCTGTTTGTTGATTTGTTAAAATTGTATTAGTCTAATTGCAATAGGAAGAATAATGGAGGTAACAATTTGGTAACTATATACACTTAATTCAAACCATACCTTTTTTGTATGCTGCCAAGGATCCTTATGATGGAAAACATTCAAACATCCTTTGCAGCATTTGACATTGTTGACTAACTCCTTCCTTTACTCTTCTCCTGTGGTTTCACATACAATACACTTTCCTTGTTCTCCTCTTTTAACTTTTTCTTCTGAGTTTCATTCACTGGCTTCATCATCCACTTCCCTATAATAAGATGGGCACATATCCCCAAGATTCTATATTTGGCTTTCTCTACTATCGATATACTTTGTCCCCTGGGAATTTCATTCATTCCCATGATTTGTACTACCATGCAGGTAGAATACAAGTAAATGTACATGTATACAAACATTTATTGTTGTTGAGTGATTTTTCAGTTATGTCTGACTTTTCCTGATGGTCTTTTCTTGGCAAAGATACTAGAGTGGCATATCATTTCCTTTTCCAGTTCATTTTACACATGAGTAACTGAGGCAAATGGGGTTAAGTGACTTGCCCAGTGTCACACAACTAGTAACTGTCTGAGGCCAGATTTGAACTCATGAAGATGAGTCTTTCTAATTCCACGCTCAGTGCTCTATACACTGTTCTACCTTATATATACATACATATATACATGTATGTGCATATATGTTCCAGATCAGTATTTCTGACTGACTAGAAAGAAATGGATATTCCATTGCCATGTCAAAAGTCAAAGTATTCAAAAACTGAAATACTATCTTCCCTATTAAACCTATTCTACCTTTTTATGTTCATATTTCTGCCAATGCATAATCAATTCCTTAGATTCAAAAGTTTGGCCCTTTGTTATCATCTTTGACTCTGCCAATTCCTTGAACTTTCTAAAAAAAATCATTTGTGAAATGCTTTTAATTCTACTTCTGCAACAACTCTCAAAACAATCCTTTCCTTTCTTTTCACTCTCATTATCCTAGTCCATGCCCTACTACCATCTACCTGAACTAATGCAATAGCTTCATAACATTTCTTCCTACCTTCATTTCTCTTGTTTCCAATCCATCCTTCATACTGCTACCAGAATAAACTTCCCGCAAGGTCTGTTCATGGCACTTGGCTCAAAAATTCTCAGTAATTAACCTTCATAATAGGAATATAAACAAAAGTAGAGATATTAAATTTGAGAACTTTTCCTACCTAGTAAGGACAGTGATGAATAGAAGTTAATTACTTATCCATAAAAGCAAAATGGTAGGTAAATGAAGGGGATATGGAGGTGTGGTGATTCATTTCACTGATGATGATCTGAAACTGATCTATAACTTAGTGTTTTAGAAGGATGCCTGGGACATTAAGAAGTTAAGCAGCTTGCAATGATTAGTATGTGTCAAAAGAAGAACTCAAAACCAGGTCTTCCTCCCTCTCATGCCAACCTTGTATTCATTCATTACATTATGCAGCTATATAAGAAAATATGTAATGGAGGGGAACCCTTCGTTTTATAAAGCAAATCCTCTAAAATGTTAAGTAACATTTTCCAAGATCCCTTCATGAAATGAGTATATACTCTCTGCACTGAATAGTGTCTAATAAGTATATCTTCAAATAATAATCGAGGGACAATTAAAACTAAATCATCTGAGTTAAACAGTAAAGTCTGACCTTGACAAAAAAGTGCAACATGGGTTTAACAGGACTTACTGCAGCAGTGATGTGGTATCCCATTTCAAGTAAGATATACAATTAAGAGGCAGGTGTAGGTACTTTTATAAAAGTAACATTTGTAGGAAATGGTTGACAGCATTTTAAATTGAAATTGCCATGAAGAATTAACAACATAAAAATTATGATTTTAATGTAAACTTGATGCAGTAGATTTATTTTCTTAAATACAGGGAAAAAATCAAATTTGACAGTGAAATTGCTGAAAGGCAAACTTTGTTCATTTTATTACTAAAATGTTCTGACTCCCCCCCCCAGGATATGTAACTAAAAATGAGCTTCAGTAGCCATGGGTCAAAGTTCAAAAATTAAGTATAACTTGTTTTGACATGCCTCTAATTTGATAATGTTCTCATGTGTTTACTTTTGCTTCAAAAATGGAGGGAATGGTTATATAAGAGAGCATGTTTAGGGGAAAAAAATTCAGAAAGATTTATGATCTAATTTTCCAGGTTACATATCAGTATTCATATTGTAATTGTAACATGTCACCTCGAATAAAAGACATGAGTTGTCAGCAACAGTTTTTAAGAATAAAATACTTGCAAAGTGAAAACTGGTAATGCCATTTTTGTTCTGGACATTACTGTCGGATTCTACAGCTTACAAATTGGACAGTGTTACCTTTCAGGCACTCATACCTCTTATACCTCAGGCTTACTATTTAGTTTAAATGGCTTCAGAAAATAACATTCACTACAGACTTCAAAGGTACCAGTAAACACAGGCTATTTCATTTTCATCAAGTTGTCTCATCAATATCACAGTGCTTAAAACAGGAAAGGAGAAAAGAATCTCCTACATTAAGAAAGAAACAATAATTTCAGGCAATACTCTAGTCATGTCGAATTTTTTTCTCATTGTTTCAATCTCCTGTTTCTACTATGAACATTTTTTCTTTCTAAGCATACATGAAAATGTTTTTTATAGCCCATTTTAGAAGTAAATTCTATTCTTTCCTGCTTAAGATCAATTTATGAGCATCATAACTTCAACTGCATGAGGTGTCCCATACAAAAATAAAGGAATTCTATTGTACTGAAGCCTTCCAATTCTGTTCCATTATCATTATTTTCCAAATTTATTTTTCATGCTACTGTATCATTTCATACATATTTTACTTTTTTAACTCAATGGCAAGGTATTGGTATGCTCAGTATAGTACCCGGAATGTTTTGAACGCTAAATCATTAAAATTACAGAGTCCATGCTCTTTTCTTCCTCCTGCTAGACTTTTAGCCCATTTTGAATTGATCAATGATCTCTCCACCCTTGAATTTATTATAAAGCTTTGCTACACACTGTTAGAACTTTAACTTGTACTGTAGATATTTCTACATATGCCTTATACTCATTTTTATGCCACATATTCCTCAAAGAAAAACATTATTTTGTAGTGTTTTTTTTTCATTGTATTCCTACCATACTAAATTTCCTTGTCCAGCACAGAAATATAGCAGCCAAGGGCAATGCCATTTAGAATATAAATTTATTTATAAAATTATAAAAAAGAGGATGGTAGAAGTTAATGAATGAATACTCTCACTTCTTAAAACAGTAAGAAGCTACTCAATGAAAGAAAGTTTGCAGAAAGACTGATGTGATACACTGCTCATTTAAACCAAATCCTTCCAAGAGAATTTCAGAATAAAATTGGAAGAAGAATAAGAGACAAAAACATAAAAAGACCCATAACAATTTGTATGACAAATAATTTTATCCATAGATGAAAGTAGAGACAGTACATTTGTATTCTAATAAGGAAGTAAATATGTTAACAAAGAAAACTAAAAGTGGAAAGGCAGCTGAACAGATCAAATATGCAGAGAAAATCATGAAGCAGCTAACATAATGTTACCTACTCGAGGTAGAAAATGAGTGAACGATTCTCAAGGTAATTGAAAGAATGGAAGATATCAATGATTGAGAGAAAATCACAGGCATTATTGCTATAAAAAAGGCAATTGAGGAGGCAATAATATTCAAACACCTTTTTTAACTCTACAAAATACTTATGAAAAATTTATTCATGACAAGGGCATTCTTTTATAAATAATATTCTACTGCAAACTATATTTTTATAGTTACATAATTGACTAAAAAGGCACAGAATGCCAGTGAGCCATGTACCCATTACAAAGAATTTATGAACATAAATATGTAAAAGTCACATAGGATAAGAGGTGTGTGATCAGTACTACTGTAAGGACTGACAAAGTCATGATCCATTGGAGCTCTGAAGTGTGCCTTGTCCATTATATAAAGTTAGAGTTCAATAAATGTATACTGAAATAAATGCCTATTTGAGGGTAGAGAAATAGAAGCTGAAATTTTGTAACCTTTTTAACTTGGCTAGGGAGGCTATAATCAATGATTTCACATCAACTAAATACTTTACACATCAGTACCATGCCTTAGTATAGATGATTAAAGCTTAGAGAGTGGCAGAAGGTTCAAACCAATCAGTGTGGCCTATCATCTAGTGTGACAATTTAAATGATCAATATCTGAGGGAATTTGCTTATCCCATTGCCATACAAAATGGGTTATGGTAATTGCTTTGGCTCAAAATTATAGTTAGAACATTTGGGGGCATCATTCTGATACTACGGAATCTAAGTATGGCTAAATAAGATACTGGTAGGCTCCTTATTAAGCATAACTCCAACAATATTAGCACTTAAAAATTCCATTAACATTTCAGCTCAGGTACATCAGTGAATATTGTTTACTGACACATCCAGTTATATATAAAGTTACCATTTTAGCTTTTCTCCAGTAATTTTAATTATCTTAAAGATTTTTTAAAAGAATAGTTCAAGATTACAATTACAAAAAAAAAGTAGAAACACCTAATGTATTCATGCTGAAGTCAAAATATTCACATAAAATCAAATAAATGCCTTTTCATATTCATTATGAAGAGTAAGCATGTTGCAGTGGATAGACAGTCTGCCTTTGAAGCCAGGAGGAACTGGGTTCAAGTTCCACTTCTGAAATATACTGGCTATGTTTCCCTTGGCAACTCATTTAACTTTCCAGGGCTCTAGTTAACTCTCTAAGATTATAAGTCGCAGGGGAGGTGGTGACCTGCATTGTTATGGGAAGTTTCCTCACCTACAAATTCCCTGTATCAATGAAATCATAACTCCAGTCCCATATACCAAAACCTATTTGGTATTAAGTATAATGTGAGAAAACGGTACCACAAAGATATTACATATATTAGATTGTTAATATTCACCACCACACAATCAATTTGAAGAAGAGTTCTCTTTTTAAAATTTCCACTGATTACTACTATTAAAACTGCTATTGCTGCTGCTGTTACTACTACCACCACCACTAAAAATAATACTAAGAACAATAATAACAGTTGACATTCATGTAATACTTCATGATATACAAAGGGTTTCATACATACTACCTTATCTGATCCCACTTAATTCAGCCGAAACAATTTTAAGAAAGAATCATGTGGCTTTCCTTTTTTATTTGCTTTTAAGGAAGATGGAACACATAAGAAAGTATTATTATAATCATTCTCTAGAATCAAAGTCAAATTATGATGAGGCTCTTTCTCTTTTGCAAATCAATTTTTTAAAAAAATATATCTGTGTCAAAACTGGGATCACTACCAGAAAATATGATTTACAATTATACAGGACTTTTAAGATATTTGCAAAGTGAATAGTATTATCTGTCGAGAACAACCCTGTGAGTTAGGTAGGAAAAGAATTCATTGCTATTTCACAGACCAGGAAATCAAGAATCTTAAAGGTTAAATGATTGGGCCAAGGAGGCACACTTAATAGAAGACAAAGTTGAAAGTGAAACGCTGCAGCACCTTGTAATGCCAATCCCGTCTGAAGAGAACAGTGAGGAATACAGAGCAGTCCCCTTCTCCAACTGTCCTAAAAACAAATATGCATGCATTACAAGTATAAAAATGGGAAGTTATGTTTAAGAACCAAACTTCCATTGGTATGAATTATGTTGAAACCCTATCAAAAGTGGAATATGGTGTGGGGAATTATAAGCACGATATTGTTAGTATTTATTTAAAAGAAAATTCTAATTTCATGAAAAATTATTTAGCAAGAAGGTTCTGATTCTAATTCTGATTCTAAAACTGAATAAAAAGTTTAACTTTTCAATCAGTAAATATGAGCATTAAAAAATGTCCAGATTTTGAGGTTGCTGTTTCTAACAGTGCCCAGGGCAGAGCCATAGAGGGGGTATTTTGCATCCCACCATGATTTTTGATTTAAACTCATTTCCTGGCTTGAGCAGAAAATTGCTAACATAGAGCTAAACGCTTACTGACACTATTGACTATGCCGTGATTGATAAGTCTTTGGAAGAATGATACAGTGACATCTCATTCCACTTGCAGAAACATGTTGTGGGAATGGATGCAATTTTTAAGCAGCCTGAATTCAAGTAGCTTAGTGGATTTAAGAATTAGTACTTGAAATTCTTGAAATAGAACAGGGACAGGGGTGAGGTTCCTCATCTTCTCATCAGTGTATAAATCTGTGTAGGAGGCTGGGTCCTAGTGATTTTGCAAACCTAATTTCCAACTTGTAGAGAGTAGAAATTAATTGTCGCATCAAATTCATTTTTAGTACCCTCAAAAAAAACTTAGTCATGCTTAATGAAACATAGCTATGTTTTCAAATGTTTGAAAGGGGAAGGGGGAATTCAATGCTAATTATAATATAAAGGATCTTTTTAGTCACTTCTCAAAGGCAAATATATTTGATTTAACATTAAATTTACAGACAACACTTTAGCTGACATTAAAGCAATTACAGAAAGGCCTAATTTTCAAAAATAAGAATTTTTCTTAGAAGTAGAGGTTTAAAAGAGCTGGAATTACAATTGCACCCATATGAAGTACAAGAAACAAAAAGAGGATGACCAAATTCTTGATCCATACATAAATAAAAAAGAAGCTTTAAAAAAAAACCTCACCAGAATATTTAAAAAAAAAAAAGAATGAGGAGGGTTCAGTAGACTTATAAACAATCTTCCCAGGGAACATGCCCCATAAAGCATCACAAAAGTGGCAGCTTTTCATGACCATTTTCAGGGAAAGTTTTCAGAGATTTAAATTAAAATTTATTCAGTTAAAAGCCAAGCAGTGAGGATCTGGCTATATAGTTTATTGTAGTCTGTGTATTACAATAAAAGCATCTGCCCCAAGTAATTATTTTCCTGGCCCCAGGAGAATAAATACATCCTGTGCAGGAAAGATGGACTGGGTTTTCATATATCCTTTGTCTTTTATGTTTGTCAAGGAACAACCCAAACTCCAGTAAAGAAGTCTATTTAAGAGAATGAGAGATTCATGGAGAATGGTACAAAGATGGTGAGAAAGGAGCAGAGTTTCAGAAAACTTCTATCCAAAAAGTACTTCAGAGATTCTCCACTATGGAATTGAGGAACTGCTGGTTAAAATTTAAACAACCAGTTGGTCCCTGCAAATCACCACTCTGTCCAGAGAATATAAATAGAAAAGAATGCGAGATTCTTGAGAACAGGGACTGTTTTATTTGAGAAGTCTTTGTTTCCTCAGAATCTAATATTATGTCTGGCAAATAGCAGGAACTTAACAAATGCTTGTTAATTAATTGATTGATTTCAATTTAAAAGAAATCTTCTAGGGGACCTAGTGAATTATGTCTCTTTCCTAGGCAAAGTGAGGTCATAATAAAGATTAGGATCACTAAATGCTGAAATAAAATAGATGGAATTCAAGTGCATAATC
The DNA here is from genome assembly GCF_003287225.1 of Phascolarctos cinereus. NCBI lineage: Eukaryota > Metazoa > Chordata > Mammalia > Diprotodontia > Phascolarctidae > Phascolarctos > Phascolarctos cinereus. The sequence goes on along the minus strand of NW_027555958.1, from coordinate 395,740,873 downwards.
TGGTACCATCCTCCTTTTCTAGTCTTATTTCATATTATTCAGTTCCATGCACTCAAATTGGACTGTTTTATCCTCCAACTACACTATCCCCTTTCTTGTTTCTGTGCTTTTGTTTCTGAGGTTCCATATGCCTCTTCTCACCCCTCCCTACTCTTTACAAACTGAATTCCTGCCCAACTCTTAAAGCATAACTTAAATGCTTCTTCCTCAAGGAAGTCTTAACTCATTCCCTTATCAAAAATTCGTAGCAGCTTTCTATCTGAGGCTGGGATAAAACTATATCCATTGGCCTTGTACTCAAGGCCTTCCATGATATGGCCCCAATGTATCTTTCCAGCATAATTTCATTAATACTCCATAAGGCAAACTTTAGAGCTCTACATTACAGACAAATCACCTTAGTAACTTTTCTCTGAATTTGATTCTGTTGCTTCTTTGCATTCACACATTCCAGTCCAGAAATGTGCTCACTTCTTATCTCTACCTCTCAGAATTATTTCCATTTTAAAGACCAACTCACGAAACTTTCACTGATCCAACCCAGGCATTTGTATTTGCTCCCTCCTATAGCTCTCTTCTAGATTTTATTTGAGAGGTAGCATTGCATAGTGCATGTAAGTCTGGCCTTGGAGTAAGGAAGACCTGAGGTCAAGTCCTGCTTGTGATAAATCGTAGCTTCACCATGGCTTACTCATTCAACCTCTCAGGTCCCTAGGCAAATCTCTATAAGTTATAGAGATGTTGTTGATCTATATTGGTGCAGGGAGCTTACACCCTAACAAAATCAGTGTGTCAAGATGAGAAATGACACCCCTTCCCCAAATAAACAGCACACAACTAATATATATATGTTTACTTGTTTTATCTTCAGTTTTTCCTCCAGTAGGCATTTTAAAATTGGTTGAATTGAATTGTATTACATTACCCTCTCAACAACTTTGTAAGATACCACAAGAAATCCTATACATGTAACACCATGATATCTCTTTTTATAAAGCAAGATTTACACTGAAACTCAATCATCTTTTGATTTCTTCCCATGTTTACATTGTAACCTAAAATAACAAAAATCCAGATTCAGCTATTTCTTCTGTGATTGTTAGAATCCCAAGGTTACATCTGCCCTTCGCCCTCTTGTCTTTTGCTCTCTTGGTTCTCTCATTCACTCTGGTGGTTTCCAATGTAAATTCTGGGCAAATGGCTCCTAAATCTACGTGGCTAGCCCTAACCTCTACTAATAAGAGCATGATTCTCTTCCCTCTAATTCCCCGCCTGAGGAAACGTTCAAGTACGCCACACAAACCATGTCACTCTTCTCCTCCTAAACCTGAAGTGACTCTCCATTGCCTAGCAAATAAAGTTTAATTTCCTGATCATGTTATTAAGGGATCCCTACAATCTGGTTTCAGTTTCTTATATTGCTCCCTTTCATATATTCTATTTTCACCAAACTATACCATTCATTTTTTTGTTTTATTCTTGCCTTCTCCCATCTTTGTGCCTTTGGTCATGTTTTCTTCCCTATACTGAATATAACTCCTTCAAGCAATATTTATCTGTGGAAGTTTCTCCCTTCCCTAAAGACCCCTCTCAGGTGGCACCAATTTTCTGAAACTTCCTCTGACTATAATCCCCTCCAACTGAAGGAAATAGCTTCTTCACTACATTTCTCATAGCACTTTGCCAGAATCTCTCCTTGTCTTTATTTCACTGTTACATATACCAGTTATTTGTGAATATATCTTTTCCTCTTTTAGATTCTAAGCTTCTTGAATCTATATTTTACTTATCATTTTATTATATTTTATTTATTTACATATTTTATTATATTTATTATATTTACTTATTTTATTTTTAAGTCATAATACATAGTGTGTACTTAATGAATGTATGTTGAATTAAGTAAGACTGAATTGAATACCTACAGTAGTTAAGAATGCCACCAAATTTGATTCATCTTCTAAAGTAGGGCTCCATGTTATAATCTTTTATTGGTTTCTCTCTGAAAATTTTTTAGTAGGTCTCATGATAGAAAATGCTATCCACATCCAAAGAAAGAACTATGGAGTTTGAATGCAGATCAAAGCATACTATTTGCTATTTTTTTCTCCTGTTTTGTTTTGTTTTCTCTTTCTTTTGATTCCTCCTATTGGTTCTAATTCTTCCTTACAACATCACTAATATGAAAATACGCTTAATAGGAATGTATATGTACAGCCTATATCAAATTGTGCACTATCATGGGGAGGGAGGGAGGAGAGAAAAATTTATGACTCAAAAGCTTATGGAAGTGACTGTTGATAAATCAAAATAAATTAATAAAAAAATTTTAAAAAGAAAATTCTTTAGCAAAGAAGACAATATGAGTAAGAATTGCCAGACACCCCTTTCAAATGTAATTCAAAGTGTACCACACCAAAACACCTCATTGTTCTCAAATGATTCTTCCAAAAGCATATCACAGTGCAATAAATTTCCATTTGGATTAGCCAACATTTTGGATTGAAGTGTTGAAGTTAGATGTTGCAGTGGATATAGCACCAGCCCTGAGGTCAGGAAAACCTGAGTTTAAATCTGGTTCTAGATACTTACTAACTGTGTGATCCTGGTCAAGTCATTTAACCCTGTTTGCTTCAGTTTTCCCATTTGTTAAGTGAGCTACAGAAGGAAATGTCAAACTACTCTGGTATCTTTGCCAAGGAAATCTCAAATGGGTTCACAAAGAGGAGGACATGACTGAAATGAATGAATAACAAGTGAAGTTACCATTCTGAAGTGTTAATATTGTCTGAGAAGATGAAAGAAGACCAGAATCATACATTTAGAGATGAAAGGTATGTAGAGGACATGGATTCAGTCACCTATTTAACAACAGAAGAAAGGAAGCTCAGGGAAGTTAAGTGATTTGCAGAAGGCACACACAGTTAGGAAATGGCAGAGCTAAACCTCAGACCCTGGAACTCCAAAGTCAGCATTCTTTACACTGCAGCAGAAAGATAAACACAATGGATTAGAATCATTTTTATTTATACATAAAGGAAAGGATCCAAGCTATTCATAAAATTGGGATTTTTTTAAATTATAAGAATAAATTAATATATTCCTGATTTTAAAAGACCTCTCATCATAACCATTTCTTTTTAAACACTATCCAATCTATTTGTACTGAAGGGGGATATAAACAGAAGGGGAAAGTAGTGCTTTCTACCAATAGATCTATTACAAATTCAGAATATATATATATATATATATATATGTGTGTATATATGTGTGTGTGTGTGTGTGTGTGTGTGTGTGTGTGTGTGTGTAAGGTCATTCATAAGTCCCATGTAAGATATGCTATTAATCACAAAAATAAAGAAACTGATATACCCCAAATCAAAGCACTACATATGTTTTTATTCACCAAGTAAGCAAATCATTGAAAAAGCTCATTATATAAGATGAACAAACTACTGGTCTTTAAAATGCAATTTTAGTTAGAAATACTTTTATAGATGAAAAAGAAATATATTGCAGATTCCTGAAATGAATTCCTCTTCTTAGAGGAAAATGTTAAAAATGTAAATCATGGCAAATATTTCATTATTTTAGAGGGTTTGTAATTACCAATATTTTTGGCTTTAACAGAAATATCTGAAAATGAATTTCAATATAACATACAGTTCAATAATCCTAGAATTTGGCAAAATATACCTAACCTATTTAGCTGATTTTTCTTTGAAAATGTAGAAAAATTATATTCATTTTTCAGAGACAAAATGAACTTAATCTTCTATTGTCTAAATTCATGTATACTAATAAAAGTGTGTATATGCAAATGTGTATAATATATGTATGTATGCGTGTGCACATATTATATATATTAGTTTTCCATCTCTCACTTAAAGGCACAACTATTTTCTGTTCTACTTTTAGGATCTGTATTATTAGTAAAGGGCAAGAGGGTAGATAAATTAAATAGAATTTCAGTTACAACAATAATTCAGCATAGATATAAATTCTTTGAAAATTTAAAATTCACATCTGTGAAAATATTAGATAATAAAAGTTACATATCCATTTTTATGCACAACTAGGGAAAGGTAAGGGAAAATACATTGTCCTGGTAATAAGAAAACCTAGAAGTCTCATTTATGCCACTAAAAGTAAAAATAGTTGGCATCTATATGCTGATTAATAGTTTAATCTTCACCTAAACTCTGCAAGGTAAGTTTTGAAAACATGATCATCCCCATTTTACAGATGGAGCAGCCAACTGCAGCTCAGAAGTTTCAGGAAATCTGTCCAATGCATGTGAAGGTTCAGTTTCTTCACTAAAGTTGAATGAAATCATCTCTATGACCTCTGCCTATAAAATTATGGCTCTATGATATAATAGAAAAATAATGCATTCACTTTCCTGTTATAAAGTTTATCAGTAATGTATTTACAGTTCAAATACCAATGAAACATCAGTAGAATGATGAGAATTTTGAAAGTTTTAAATTTGGTTGTGACTCTAAATGAAATACAGTAGGACAGAAAATATACTAATTACATAAAAATAGCTCCTTATAAAACAGAAATTGACCATTTTTTTTGTAAGTAGTGATAAAACCTCTGTGGTGACGCATGAATAGAAGATTTTAAAAATGAGTTCAGAGTGAAGCAATCCAGAATTTTCCATTTAGGTTTTGTGAGAATATTTCATACAATATTTTTTAAAAATATAATCTATACCATAGGAATGTTTTTCTTTTTCCTGTAATTCTTTAGGAGATAAATATTTCATCATGATGATAGCTGAGAAGTATTTATATCGTGTGTGTGAGCGTGTGAGAGTGTGTGAGAGTATGTATGTGTGTGTGTGTGTGTGTGTGTGTGTGTGTGTGTGTGTGTGTGTAAAATGCCTTCAAGGTATTCCAAGGACAATTTTTTTTATAATGACAGTGTTAAATTTGTGTCAAATATTCTTGAAGAAATAAAAATTAGAAAAGTTATAACAAGGAAGTCATTACTTTGTATATTTACAGAAAATACATTCTATAATTACATCAATATATTTTATGTAGAGACGGAAGTTTTCTTGCTGAATTAATATTTTAAAAATTAGCTACTAGCTAATTACCCTGTGGGATAGTGATTGAAAAATAATTAGCAAAAATAACTAAAACTCATCAAAATCCCACTAGGGAGATAACCTGGAGCAATGAGTTAAAAGAATTTTTTTCTTTATTCTGTCACACAAATTGCTATTGAGTATTTTGAGATAACGAATCTCAAACTTTTCAGGGAAAATGTATTGTAAAAGAAGTAGCAAAATGTTGCAGAGATACTTCTAGATTACATAAGTGAATTATTTTTAATGCACTCATGTACTTGACAAGCTCGTCAAAAAGAGGCAAACTAAAAGGCTGAATATAGGAAATCTTAAGATACCTGAAATATCAATTTCTGTGATAGCAAAGCATTTGTGCAAAGAATGAAAGTGATAAAATAAAGTGAAATTTTAATGAAATTTTTATCAGCTTTTCTGAAATGAAGTGTACTTCTGGAATAAGGGAACTAAAACTTGACGATGTCAGTTAAGCAACTTTTTTTAAATGAAATTTCAAGCTAGGTTGTATAGCTAAGATGCTAAACCTAGGCACCCAAAAGGTTGTGAAAAGTTATAGCAAGAGAATATATCTAATGAGATTCAATTTAATAAGGATAAATGTAAAGAGTTTAGGTACAGGTCTACAAGATTTTTTTGGAAAAAAAAAAGCAACCTTCAGGATCTAATAGACCACTAATTCAATATGAATCAAGAATAGGATATAGTAGAGCATATTACATAATTAAATATGATCTTTAGTTATGCAAATGGAAAAATACTGTATAAGGTGAACACCAGAGTCCTGTTGACCTTGACTGGTACAGGCATAAAATACTGTGTTTGATTTTGGTATTATATTTAAGGACATTAACAAGTTGAGGTATGTCCAGAAGTGTCACTAGGAAATAGGTAAGTAGGAAGAAAGATAGATAAATATAGATGGAGATAATCACCATGTATTTATTAAGTAATTACAATATGTCAAGTACCATGCAAAGAATTAGTGATGCAAAGAAAGAAAAAGAAATCTGACTCTCAAGGAATTCACAGTATAATGGGAGAGACAGCAAAAACTATTTACAAAGGTAATACACACACATATGCATATATGTATATGTATGTGTGTATATACATACACATAAATGAAACTTTGGAGATTATCATGGAAGGAAGGGATTAGCATTAAGGGGGATAAGGGGAGAAAATAACCTTTTAGACAGAGAATTTATTAAGTACTTACCATATTGCCTGGCACTATGCTAAATTCTGGAACTATAAACGCAAGCAAAAAAGAAAGATACCTATAACCCTCAAATAGTCAACATTCTAACAGAGATGATGCAGGAACATGGTATAAAGTACAAACACCACAGGAGATATGGTGTCACCAGCCTGAGAAGGCAGTTGTGGTAGAGGTGTAAAAGTCTTTTGAGCAGAGTCAGATACAAATACAAATCAGAGAAATAGTCCCTACTCTGAAGGACATTATATTTTAATCAGGGCATATAACATGGAGTGATGGAAAATGGGGGAAGGAGTCCACACATGGTAACATGGTATAAAGATGGCATAGGAGTAGTATGGAGGCTTAGGTCATGGCCAAACAAAGCTCTCTGGTCAGAGTTGAGGCAGTCAGAAACGGAGTTCAAGTTTCTAGAAGGAGTAAGGTGAGGATAATAGCTGGAGAGGAGCAGGAGTGGTACAGACAGGCAGCAAGCATGGTAGATGTCAAGAAGGACACTGAGGATATAAACCTAAGTGACCAGAAGGATATCAGCGTCATTAACAGGAATAGGTAAATATAGAAAAGTAAAGGGTTTGAGGGGGAAAATAATGATTCTGTTCTGAATATGTTAAGTTTAAGATGCTTTTACAGGACATTCAGTTTGAAAGGACTAATAGAAACAAATAGACACAGAGAGAGACAGATTAATTCAAGGTTCAATCTCAACAGAGTCTAGATTTGGATTTGTGGATCTTGGAACCATTTGCCAAGAAATGATAACTAAACCCCTGGAAGCTGAGTTAAGATTTCCAAGTTAAGATGTATAGAGAAAAAAGACAACAGGGTCAAGGACACAGTCTTAAGAGACAGCTACAGTTAGTAGGTATGCCAGAGATAAAGTTCTAACAATGGAAAAGAACATTCACGAACTAATTCATGCCAAATTCTTCCATATTTCCTTATACTCATTTTCTCTAGGTACCTCCAAAGCCCTAGACACTCACAAGGCTAGCAAAGGAAAACAGTGAATCTGATTCCTTATCCTCTTAATTGGAGAATTTGTTCTATTACTGTCTGGGAATCTGAGAAAGGAGTTGAACCAAAGCTTTATTATGTACTATTAGATGAATCCTGAACAAACTTCCCAAGAACACTGAAGAAAGAATGGCTACTAAAGAATCATGGGGCCCTATGGAGGGCAATGGAGAGAGGAGTCTATGGTGGGTAATGGAGAGAGGAATCTATGGTGGATATAGATCTCTGTAACATTAACAAAAACACTGGAAGGAAAATGGGGGACAGAGAGGTGTGCATCATTTCTGAAAATTTGTATAATTTCACAGGAATAAGGATGGATTCATCACCTTTAACTGTCAAGTGAACACGACCATGTTCACTCATTCAGTCATGGATAGAGACAGAGACATTTCTCTGCTCTTGTTACGTAAAGCACCAGGGGATATCATTCACTGAAGTGATATATTAAGAAGTACAAATTAACAGCATGCTAAAAACTAAGAAAAAAGAACATTTTAAATCAGGTTGGCTCAATCAGGAGATGGTGTATGTTCATTATTTATCAGTAGAAGATGATGTCATTAATTTTTTAAATTAAAGCCCATAATAACTACCAAAAATATGGTTAGAAACAGTACTTCAATTAATCAACTTTACCTGTACTTTGCAAGATGGTCTAATTGGTGAACTATAGCTCCTTACCTCTGAACAAATTCATTAATCATTATTTAATTTAAAAAAAATGTTAGTATAAATAGAATGGCTAATTGAATGACTATGTCATTATGATCAAGTCAGGGAGCCCTGGTTAAGGTAAGTTAAACTGTGGGTACTGCCTATTTACCAACCTAAGTAATTATCAATCTATCTAGGATTTATATGCCACCCACTCCTAAAAGAATTGGACGTGTTTCATAAAACAAGCAAATGCAAAATGAAATAATTAGGAATTACATCAGAAAAGACATCATGTAAATGAAACAGGAATAAATGCTATCAGGTATCTAACAAAATTTGACCCTGAACTTGTCTCCAGTTTTCCTGGTAGCTAAGGGGAAATATGTTCTGTTACAGACCTTTCACCTCCTGATAAGGGGAAGCATACAAACATTGTTTACAGAGATCATTTGTTTTGTTTTCTAAGTAAACTCAAACAGGATTCTTCAAGTATGTCCTTGTACAGGGGACACTAGGTAACACAGTGGTCAATACATTTTTTTAACAACATAAAGATGTTGAGAATAGAGAATTTTTATATCTTTTCTTTATAATGACAGAGTATATTTAAACATAATTCAGTAAAAATATTTATTTGGACAACTGAGATAATATAGCAGTAGGTTTTTTTTCTTTTTTTAAATAAAACATGAAGAATTTAAATCATTATTTCCCAACCTTTGAACTAGAGGCCCTCTGGGTTAAAGTCATGATGCAGATTTACTGAAAGGGATCTGTGTATAAATATGCTCTGTGGTATCATTTTGTTCTATATTTAGCTACAACAAAATGTGGAGGGTGAAAAATGTGGAGGGTAATAATATGAAAAAGTAAGCTGAAAAAAGGCTTACAGATATATAATATTTTAAATATTAATAATAATAATAATAACTTGTATATAATGCTTACTATATGTCAGGTACTGTGCTAAGTGCTTTACACTAATAATCTTATTTGATCCTTACAACAACCCTGGGAGGTAAGTGCTATTGTTATTCCCATCTTACAGATGAGGAAACTGAGGCAGACAGGTAAATAGAATGTGAGCCTACTCCTCATATTCAAGGATGGAAATCCTTTGAGGTTAGGTGTTGCTTTGTATTTGTGGGTTTTGCTTTTTTCTCTGTTTTTCACCATAAATCTTGTATTTACACTGCTTGCCACTGTACTGGGGGTTAATGAATGTTGGTTGTAGTGAAATGAATGTTATTATTTTCTTAGCAAGTGGATAATAATAGTATAACTTCTCTAATATGGACATCTTTTAAATATTCTAATAACTGCCAAAAAACTTAGGGATGACTAATCTAGATAAATTGCTTAGTAACACAGTTTCAAAATCCTTATTCTGGCATTTATTGTCTCTGCGACATTGGGCAATTCATTTTCCTATGCCTAAGTTTCATCATCTGTAAAATGATGGTGTTGAAACAGAAGGCCTCTGAAGTCCCCTCTAACTCGCCATCTATCACGTGCCCATTGTCTTACCTTTCTTAAATATGAATTGTGCTTAGCACATATAACTCTGGTCCCTGCCAGGTCTCTTGTTTTTTCTCTTTTCTTTAGCACCAGATTTCCTTGCTTTCTACTCCGCCTCTATTAATTTACCAATCCTTAATAATATAAATATTCAAGTTAATAATCTGTATAGCACCCTGGTTTCCTAGATCATCAACCTTCTTGAATCCTAGGAAATCTGTCTATAATCTACTTCAGCTTAGACCTCATCTTTGCCATTAACTGTCCCACCCACAAGAGCTTGAAATCTGAAATTGCCCTCTCTGAAGAACCTGTTCTTGGCCCTCAACATATCCTGCAAAGCCAATAGAAAGCTAAAACAAGGGACTCTCCCCTACCCATAACTCCTTTCCAACGTTCAACCTGGGGTCACTGCCACCATCTTTCTTCTCTGCTCTTTCTTCTAAGCCACTGGATAGTGCTATGCAACGTCCTCACTCCATGCTGATTAGGTTCCTGATAAATTCATGCTATCTAACTTCAGCTGGACAAAAATATCTTGGAATGACTCCTTGTCACATTCCCCACAGCAGCTAAGCTTTAAAAAAAAAAGCTTCTCATCTTTCCTTGAGGCACATTCTGCTCTCCAAAAATAACGAATATTGATATTTTATCATATAAACATTTGCAAAATGCTCTACATGCGCTATTTTATTTAACAACCAGTATGTGTTCATAGTAATTTCAGATTAGCAAAGCATCTTACATGTTATCTCATTTGATCCTCACAACAACCCTGTGAGATGGGGAATAATATTATCCTTATTTTACAGTGTAGGAAACTGAGATTGAGAGAGGTTAACATGCCTTACCTAGAATCACACAGCTAGTAAGTGTCAGAGGCACAATTCAAACTCTGCTTCAGTAAGATTTAGCAACTTGCTCAACCTTACCAGCTGGCAAGTACCTGAGGTATGTGAAATTCAGACCTCTTTTGCCTGCTTTCCACTATACTGCTGTCTCAGGATGACCTTGTCTCTAAGTTCACCAGTAATACTGTTACCAGTCCTCTGCACCCAAACTCTTCTTCCTTTGCTATTTTTAGTCTCAGAAAATGAGATTTCCCTCCTTCTTATGGAGACTAATCCATATACTTATGTCCTTGCCTTACTGTCTCCACTGGAAGCTTGCCTTATTGTTCAAAATCCTTCTCTATCTCCTCTCCCACTATATCCAGCTTTTTGTCTCTCCCTACCTTTTCTTTGTTTTCTTCTCTGTCTTATTCTCTCTAATTTTTGGGGGCAGCTTGGTGGCAGAGTAGACAGAGTGTCAATCCTGGAATCAGGAAGACTCATCTTCCCAAGTTCAAATTCAGCTTCAGAAGCTTACTAGCTGTGTGACCCTGGCCAAGTCATTTAACCCGGTTTGCCTGAGTTTCCTCATCTGCAAAATTAGCTGGAGAAAAGAATGGCAAACTACTCCACTATCTTTGCCAAGAAAACCCCAGGAAGAGCAGGACACAACATATAAATGACTGAACAGAAACAATAACTGTCTTCCCAATCCTTCCTGAAGTCCTTATATTTTTATTTTATCTTTTTACAAGTTGTGCAATGAGGAAGTATGATGCAAGGGAAAGAGAACTGGCCTTGGAAACAGGAAAAACAGAGTTCAGGTCCTAAATTGGAAACCTACTAAAAGAAGTATGTGACCTTCCATGTCACTTACCCTCTTGGTGGTCTAGATAACTCTCTAAGACTATAAATTGATGGGAAAATATTGGCCAGCATTTGAAGATGTTTCCCATACTAATAAAATCACAAATCCAGTCCCTATCCCTTTTATCAAGTGACATGGTATTTGTAAAAAGCACCTAGCAAAGTTCCTGGCACAGAGTAGGTTCTATATAAATCAGATTCCTTTCCCTTTTCCCTCTTCTTTTACAGGTTGTATGTCCTAGTGGAACAGAAACTCCTTCCTGCAGGAAGCAATTATTTCAATTGTAAGTATCCTTAGTTTTAAGTACAATATCTTATATATAATAGAAATTTAATTAACATCTATTTAATTGGATATCTATATGATATATATGTCTCTCTTTCCATCCCCTACTTTGTTTGCCTGTCTGTCTCTGGCTGGCTCTGTCTAGATAGATAGATAAAGATATATATATATATAGAGAGAGAGAGAGAGATATAGATACATATGATTGAATTATATATTATATAGAGGTACAGTTTTAAAACTAGAACAAGAATAATTTATAATACAGTAAAATTGTCAATGCCATGACCTCTGACATTGGCATGTCCAGTGATGGAGGGAATGGTGGGTACAATGAAGGATATAACAATTACTAGTTCTGTGACACAAATTCAACCCCATCTAAAGCTTTTAGTTTTGCTCATGGCCCAGAAGCATGACCTAGCACAAAAGAACATAAAAAGCACAAGGGGAACATACACACGAAATACACTCAGGAATACCTAAAACCTTTAGCCAAACTGCTCTGCTTTGATGAAATTCTGTCTATCTGCACTTTCTCCTCTCTAAAACTAACAATGTCTGTTTCAGAACTTTCTTGAATTTGGTCTGAAATAGCAGCAACAAAAACTCTACTTCTCTTTCTCACTCTTTGTATGTGGTGGCCAGAGGCAGAAACAGGTACACTCCTCAGGGTTGCTGACCTTGACAGCTGCCTTGCTGATCCGTAGTTCAACTCTGCTTCTTTTTTTGGGTTAACAAAAAAAAGCGTAGGCCTGAATTGAACTGATAGAAATGTATGGGGAATTTTTTAATTCTAAAAGTCTTTTAAATCTATGCACAATTTATGTGAGAAATCTTGTCCTTTCTATTTCATTCCATAATATCTCACTTATCTTCTTTTCTTAACTCACACAATGACCATTTTAATTCAGGTACCTACCATCCATTCCTCAACTGGACTATTAGTTGACCTACCAAGGTTTTTCCCATCCCACTGAATTCTACACAGGTGCCAAAGCGAAATCCCTAAAGTGTGAATTGGACTATTTCAGTCACCCACTCAATAAAATTCAGTCATTCATATTAATCTCAAGAATAAAATGTAAACTGATGGTTGGCACTTAAACTTTTCCAATCCTGCAGCAGCCTAACTTTCCAGCATTATTAAACTTTACTTCCCTTCATGCACTCTATTTCCCAGATGAATAAGGCTTCTTATTGTTCCTATGTATGATATTCCATCTCCCATTTCCACAGCTTTGAACAGGCTTTCACTCATACCCAGAATTCATCCCTACTCTATTCTACCTTTTAGAATCCCTAGCTTTCTTCAGCGTTCAGCACAAATTCCATTTTATATATTAGACCTTTCGTGATCTATCTAGCTCCTAGTGTCTTTCCTGGAAATGTGTGTGTGTGTGTGTGTGTGTGTGTGTGTGTGTGTGTATAGTATTAATTTTATCTAATTTTCTGTCCACGTGTATTTGCACCTGTTGTTTTCCCTAGATATCTAGATGGCTCACTGGATAGAATATTGGACCTAGGGTGAGGAAGACTTGACTTCAAATCCATCCATAGATACTAGCTTTGTGATTCTAGACAAGTCACTTAACTTCTGTCTTCCTCAGTTTCCTAACTTGTAGAATGGGGATAATAATAGCACTTACTTCACAGAGCTGTTGTGAAGATAAAAGTAGATATTTCTAAAACAGTACAGTTCTTGACAAATAGTGTACACTTAATAAATGCTTATCCCCTTGTCCTTCCCTTCCTCTGAGAGAATGATGTATCGCCAGAAGGGATCATCTGATTGTCTTTGTATCTCCTGAGCCTAGCATGGTACATATCTCACAGAAGGCACTTAATAAATACCTATTGATTTGACATTAAGTGGGTTCTAGACTCAGGTTTGCCTCTTGCCAGATGTGAAACATTGGAAATGTCAGTTACCTTACCTGAGCCTCAGTTTCTTCATCTACAAAATTGGAATATCTAATCTTTCTACCTTACACATTTACTCTCTAAACAAAAAAATAAGTATTACTAACCATTCTCCTAATAAAATTTTATAGATATTTAGTAATTATGGACTTAAATTTAGAGATTTATGAAGGTCTCCCCTTTTCCAATCAACATATTCAAATTTAACAGCAATAAGTTGTTACGTTTTTTTTTTTATAACCAAGCCAATTTAAAACTCAACAATGAATTCAATTATCAGGTAGCATGTATGTTTTATTCTTGGTATGACTAATATTTCTGTAATATCAGTTTGTCATTTACATAATCTCAATTGATAGAATCAACATGTTGATTTACATTGTATACCCTTATTCATGTAGCTTAATTTTTGTTATATTGATTTAAATGTAACATCCAATGGAAACATAAGCAGATACAGACTCAATGGGGAAGGAGGGGTAGAGAACTGTTAAATTTTTGGTTGCTTTTTTTTTTGGGGGGGGAGATTGATCATATAAACGGTCGCAGAAAATATATGTTAGGGAAGTACAACTGTATCCTTCCTTGCACATAGGACATAGCAATCCTAGATGCAGGCTTCTCCACCCAGCCACACTGTTATTTCAGACTACCTATCAGCCTACAGAAGGAAATAGCCCTGAATATCTTGAATAACTCAATAAAGTTAACTACAAGTGGACATGAGGACACATAGAATCATTGTCAGAAAGAAAGAAATTGGAAGCTCTCTAAAACCTTTAGAGGTGCAAATGCAAACACAGGGCAGTGAAAACCCTGGACTATGAAATTCATTCTGATCCAGGCTGGCATTTGGTTCAAGGATTCAAGTGAAATGTTCAAGGTGCAGTGTGTTGCTAATTACTGAACAAGCTAGTCCAAGACCACATGACAGCAGGAACTGTAGTATGAGCAAGAAAGCAAGAAATTTGTCCCTTTCGTCACAAGGTATTAGAGCTAAATGTAGGAAGGCAAAGTATCATAAACTAAAACAAGAGATATATCCCCTAAAATAGTAGGAAAGGCCTTTCAGGGAAGGTTTCTTTTGAAGAATCACACGACTCTTGCAAATATCTGTCTGACGGTAGCAAAGGAGAGCTCCAGGCAGAGAAAAATAGCTACATTGTACAGATGACTAGAGGCACTGTGGATAGTATTGATAATGAGGGAAAACCAGAAGCTCCCCTGCTAGGGCTGCTATTAGGCAGGATTTCTAAATTTTCCATGACCTCTTTTGGGAATACTATTTGCTTGATTTATAAATTAACATTTTTTTCTTTAAACATTGTGAACAATATGCTCACAAGGGGAAGAAGTGACAAATACCAGGTTTCTGATAGTAAAATTCCCAGATAACATGGGAAAATGGGTTAGAAAGGTAAGAAATCCTGCAAATGTACCCAAGTGCTTTGTGTCACATTAAAGGTTCCAATAAAAGGGGAGAAAAAAGAAAAAGGAAGAGGAGAAGAAGGAGAAAGAAAGTTAGAATGAAGGAGGGAGAGAGGAAGGAAGGGAGGAAGGAAGAAAGGAAGGAAGGAATAAGGCACTGCACTATTACATACGATGTAACGCAACAAAGACAGACTTTTTTAACATAATCTTCAGATTTTATTCTCTTTCTTTTTTTGCTATAACAGTATCTAGGGAAACTAAAATGGATAAACATTGAGGAAAAAAATCAGGGGATTTTATGTAAGACTGGTAGCTATATGTCTGCCATCATGCATTGTAATTTGAAAAGAATTTACTAAAAATGTGTGATACTGATAAAAGCTTACAACTGAAATATACACAGTACTGGCAAAAATATAGTGAGCTTGCTTTATAAAAATAAAACAAATTAAAATATATATGGGGAGTAGGATGAGAATAGAACTTACAGTTTCACTGATGTAAGGGGTTCGTGGTGAGAAACTACCAATATAAGTCTGTATTTTCTCTGTAATTTATATTCATAAAGCAGAGGTTCTTAACTTGGGTTCATGAACTTATTTAAAAAAAATTTTGATAATTGCATTTCAATATAACTAGATTCCTTTTTAATTATATTATTTTGTTTTATGTGTTTAAAAGCATTATTCTGAAAAGCAGTCAATGGGCTTCATTTGACTGCTAAAGTTCTATGGGAAAAAAAATTAAGACAATGTGTCCCTGTCCCCCTACTCCCCCCCCGCCCTCCTGCCCCCCCCCCTTCATCTTTTAGAGTATCACTTAGAGCAATGGAAGCTTAAGCAATTTGTCCAGTTTTACTCAAGCAGTATGTGCCAGAGGCAGGATTTGAAACCAGGTCATTCTGACTTCAAAGTCAGCTCTCTATTCACTATAACAGTGATGCCATTCAACAGAAATATCTGACACCAAAAGCCATTTCTCAAAATAGATAAATGGTCAAAGGGTATTAGGAAAAGTTTTTGAAAACAGATTTAAAAACTATAAATGACCACATGAAAATATGCTCCAAATCACTAATAGAAAAATAAATTTAAATCAAAACAATTCAAGGTTTAACTTCATATGATACAAGTTGAAAAAAATGGAATAAATGGAAATATATACATATTTATATGAAAATAATGGAAATAAACAATGGTTTATGAAAGCAACAGAATGTTTTTGCAGTAAGAAATAATGAACAGAAGGAATTCAGAGAAACATAGGAAGATTTTTGTGAACTGATTATGAGGGCAAAATAAGCAAAACAAACAGAACAACATGCACATTGATGACATAATATAAAAGAACTTCTTGTTGTATATAGAGAGCTGGCTCTAAAGCTACAGAGACCCAAGTTCATGTCTTGTCTCTGACACATACTGGCTATGATGCTGAGCAATTCACTTAATATTTTAAATATTCTAGGCAACATTTTGAAAGTACAAGTTTCAAATAAGACGCTTGTTTATCCTTCATTCTTGAAGAGGACAAATGACATCAGGAAGGTGATGTCTTGACTTGCAAATGAATTGGATTTAAGTGAGGCAGAACTGTGCAAAGTTATCAGCCTCACTTTGTCCTCCAGAGCCATCTGTGGCAAGACATAGATCAGGACAACAGGAGATGGCCCTGGATGCTGTGGAAAACCTTGGTTTTTTTAAACTAAGATCTTTCCCAGGTCTCTGTTTGTCTGAGGCAATACCCATTCAGTGATTAAGGGTAGGTAAGAAATGAGGCAAAAGTTGGCTTCTTTTACCTACTTAAGAAAAAAAAAAAGTCAATCTGGGAGGAGAAGACCCTCAGGGTTTCTGGCCAGAACTGAAACAACTGCTATTTACACTCACTTTAAGTTAAGGGAACCCAAACAATGACCAAGTGAGGATTGGGTTGGGACCTATTATTGGCCAACAGCCACAGCCGGAGTAATTTGGGCTTAAGTCTTAGTCAAGTAACTCCATTTGAATTCCAATGGGTTTTATCAAAGCCTGGTTTCCATAACTCAATCTAAGAAATTTATATTCCTTGTAAGGTCTTTCCCAGGTGTTAGTTTGTCTAAGGCAATACTCATTCATGACATGACCAGAACTACACATAAGGAAGATTATCCCAATAGCAGCATAAAGAATAGGAGACTAAAGGCATGAAGAAGGCTGTTAGGCTACAGCAAGACCTCTACAAAGGCCATTTCCACTGACTGGACCACCAAATAAGATGCTAGTTAGTTTTGTAGGGTGGTGGGAAGGGAGTTGTTACCTAAGAGTTCTCCATAATAATCTAACCACACATCTTGCTTTTATTACTATCCCTCAAATAAGATCAACTTCTTTTTTGGTAATGTTATTAGATATATGCTACTCTTTCCTTGAAAAAAAAAGTATTAACATTAAGTTTTGGAGTTGCATACAAGGTATTGGCATACATACTATATACATATAGATATACACATCTCTGTGTGTGTGTGTGTGTGTGTGTGTGTATGTTTATGTATGCACCTGAACCAAATTTTCAAATATGTTTTTCACTGGAAATTTCATGGTACTTTTATTGATCCCAAGATTCCTATAATAGCAAAAGTCTATCACTTCAGTATTAACATTTTATTTGGTTTAATCTTTGCCTCCTCACTCTCACTTATCCTATAATCCTTTGCAATTTCTTGATGTTTCTTCATTTACATGTCATGTATGACCCCTTTTCTCCACTAATATAATCACAACCCTAGTTCAGACCTTGCTTGGACTATTCTAAGACTCTTCCTACTCTTCTCCCTGCTTCAAGTCTCTTCCCACTGAATTCACTCCTACTCAGCAGCCAAAGTTTAAGTCTGAGCATGTTACCACCCTCCCTCCTCCCAATACTCCCCCCAGTTCAATGATCCCCAATGGCTCCCTATAACTTTCAATAACCAATATAATCAAACATAAACCCTTCTGCTTAGCACTTCAAGCATTTCATAGCCTGACCCCTTCCTATCTTCCCAGTCTTCTTAGACTTTTTTCTCCTCCAGGCATTCTATACTTTAGCTAACCTGACCTTTTATAATTCTCCAAACATGACTCTCCATGTTTTATCTCCACATTTCTTCACTGGCTGTCCCCTATGTTCAGAACTCTCTGTCCCCTTACCTTCACCTTTTAATTTACTTGTGTTCCTTCAGGATTCATCTCAAAGCCCAAATTTTCTCAAGAAGGCCTTTCTCAGTCCCTCTAGATTCTAATGCCTCTTTCAAATTACCTTCCTCCAATATGTTGAGGGCACCTCTCAACTGAACTTTTAAAGGAACATAGACAATAGTCCCCTAGGATACATAAACATGGATAGGTAGTGATCTGATAAGCATGGATAGTGATCCTCAGATTTGAAGTGAACTCCAAAATACATGAGATCACAGAGACATTTGCATGTATCAGTATTTTTAATAACAACAATAGCTAATATTTATACGGTATTTTATATAGCATTTATTTATATTATATAGCATTTGTATGTGCCAGGCACTATGCTAAGTGCTTTATAAATATCCCATTTGATTCTCTTGACAACCCTGAGGTATTTGGTATTATTAACTCCATTTTACATTTAGGAAACTGACACATATAACTTGCATCTGAGGCCAGGTTTGAAAATAAGTCATCATGATTTCAGGCCTTAAGCTCTATCTAATGTACCACTCCATTTGCTACACTTTTCACTGCCTTACACCTTATGCCTACCTTTGCACTGAAGTCACTGAGTCATCAGCAAATATGTTGATTTAATGTTGAGTGTCTTATTGAGTTCTTTGTAGAATTTCTCTTCCTCCTCTACAATAATTTTTTAAGTAATTATTTTCATGATGATCTTAATAAATTCTTATGATGGGCAATAAATAGAAAGTTGATCAACTGTCCCATAAAATGAACGTTTTTGTTGGTTAGGGGCACCAAAGCAATTGAACGAATTTACAAATGACTAAGCACTTACTGTGTGCAAGGCATTGTGCTAAATGCTGGAAACACAGAAAAATGCAAAACAGTTTTTGGTCTCAAGGAGCTTACATTCTAATGGAAGAGAAAGCATGCACACACATAAGAATTTATACAACATATTCTGTACACTGGCTCAGGAATAGAGCACTGGCTCTGAAGTTAAAGGACTTATGTTCAAACCTAACCCCTGACAAATACTACCTCTCTGCCTTTGAATATCATTTAAACTCTATGAACATCAGCTTCTTCATCTGCAAAATGAGGAGGTTGGACCAGATGAGCTTTAAGCTCCTTTCCAGTTATAGTTTTATGATCAATGAATCTAAATTAGTTTAGGGAGAAACCGCACTACTAAACTGCACAACTAAAGGAAATTAGGAAAGTCTTTATATAGAAGTGACATTAAAGTTGTCCCTAATAGGAAACAGGAGAATACAGAAACCAGAGGTAAAGAGGTAGCCCATTACGGGGGGGGGGGGGGGGAGACAGGAAGAGTAAAGGCATAGAGAAATAAGAGTGTAGTGGGTATAGTCCAGTATTTCAGCCAATAAATTCTACCAAAATCCTTTATTTGCCTCTCCTATGAGAACTCTGTGAGCCAGTGATGTCAAACTCAAATAGAAACAGAACTTTGCTAGTCACTTATTAACTAAGAAAACCAAAAATTAACATCATCTAAGTTGTATTATGTTTTTATGTACTTTGTTAAACATTTCCCAAATACATTTTAATCTGATTCATCTAGCTGGACTTTAACGCCTCTTCTGTGAGATAGGCTTCCATGTAACTACAACTTGCTGATTTCTTCCTGCTTAATTCACAGAAATTTCAAGATTGATATGATTCTTACCCTTTGGTTATATGCCTACTTATTCACTGGTCCAGAATCTCACATTTAAAACAGCAACAGCTAAACTAAAGACTGTATGTAATCAAAAAATTGAGTGACATTTATTACCCTTCACTCTAATCTGTTCTATTCTGCCTTACTATTAAAGAAGCAGAAAGGGAAATGGGTACACACTATTGAGAAGGCCAATTCCTATTGTTCTTTAATTCATGATTTTCCATGGCCAAAGACTCTACCATCAAGTGGCCAGCCTCTAGGTGACAAGCCTCTCTGTATTTAATTAAGCTGGTCCGCAGACAGAAGGAGTGGTCTCGCCAGGACTTCCATGGAACTCCCTCCAGTTTGGTGTAATCTGTTTTATGCAAAATCAAGAACCAAAGGTCACCTTCACAGCAGGAGTAAGTAGGATTTTGTAAAGGTATGTTAAGTAACTTTTTTGGTTTTCTTCTTACATAAGATCAAATATCATTTACTTTTCAGTATTTATATTTCTCTTGACATTAAAGAGATATGACCAAAATATATGATTAAAGTAGATTCCTAAGTATTGAGAACATACATACATACATACATACATGTATATGTATATACATGCAAAAATAACAATGTATCATATTACATGGTATTTTTCTTACCACAACTTTTTTTTTTTTGGTTAGGCAATGGTGTTAAGTGACTTGCCCAGGGTGATACAGCTAGTAAGTGTTATGTGTCTGAGGCCAAATTTGAACTCAGGTCCTCCTGAATCCAGAGCCAGTGCTCTGTCCACTGCACCACCTAGCTGCCCCTTACCATAACTTTATGAGAAAGAAAATGGAAATATCATCATCCTCTCTTTGCAGGTGTGTGAATCTAGGCTCCATGTTTTGTCCAAGTTAGAGTGATTTGTCCACAGTTATAAAACTAGCTATTAAGCATTGGTAACAAGATTGAACCCAAGTTTTCTAAAATTGTGTTTGGTCCCTTTTCACTGTATGCTACTTTCTACTATCACATAAAGCACATTCAAATCATAATTTCCATTTTTTAAAATAATTATTGAAAGTTTCATTATAAACCAATTCACATTTATTTAGCACTTAAAGGTTTACAAAGTACCCCCCTCATTTCATAAATGAGGAAACTGAGACCAAAAGAGGTTTTTGTAATTTGCTCAAGGTGACACAATTAGTCAGTATTCAGGACTTTACTTGAACTCATGTATTTGATGTCCAAGTTTGATGCTCTTTTCCCTATTTCTCAATACCATTTCCCTATTTCTCACTATTTCTCAATACCATTAAAAAATATAAATATCGTCGAACTTGCCTTTGAAAAATTTCAATAAAATGTTTTGTGATCCAAGTGAATGTCTATTCCAAATTACAGTATTTCTACATCTAGAAAGGAACATTTACAATAAGGTATTAATGTAGAACCTTTTCAAAAAAGAATATAATGCTTGATGAAAAAGAAACAAATCGTTCCCACTATAGTAAAAAGGGGATTTTATATATATATATATGCATGTGAGTATGTGAGTATGTACGTATGTGTGTATATCTGTATCTATATATATTTGTATGCAACTCATGATACTTTTTATGTGAAAAGTAAGTTTTACCAGAGAGAAATTTGGAGTGTCAAGGGTTGCAATAGGTGTGCAAAAGCTCTAAATCTGGAGCAACAGCAATCATGATATCTTAAATAGGATTTTTAAAAGAATTGATAAGGCATGTATTTTCTAGGAGTCAGTGATTTCTGGAATGTAAGTAAGCATGTAAGCAAATATTTATTTAAAATGGAACATGAAAGATCATTAAGGAATATAATGTGTATGTGTGTATATGTGTATATGTATATATATATGTGTTTGTGTATGCATATGTGTATGTGTATATACAGCTAGGTAGTACAGTAGATAGAGCTAGGCCTGAGGTCAGTAAGTCATGAATTCAAAACCAGCCTCAGACAATTAGTGGCTGTGTAACCCTGGGCAAGTCACTTAACCTTTATTTGCCTCAATTTCCTCTTCTGTAAAATGAGAATAATAATAGCACCTATTTCTCATGCTGATTACAAGGATCAGATGAGATAATAATTGCCAAGTGCTTAGCAGAATGTCTGGCACATAGTAAGCACTATAAATAGAAGCTATTATAATTATAATTATAATTATTATTATTACTAAATACACACACACACCCCTATCTATCTAATTTATTTGGTCCAAACCTATGTTTTAATTGATTCAGAAAACTTTTGATAAAGGAATTTTCTCTATTGATTATTATCTGACACTAAGCACATAGTCTTAGGGAATTTCTTTAGACTTTTCAAAATTTAACTGCCTTCCTCTAAGGTCATGTAGTCCATATGTGTCAGAGCAAGGACATGAACCCAGCTCTTATTTCATCCTTATCCTGAGCATCCCTATCCATTATGCCATTCTTCCTCTTAGTACTGTTTTATTATTCTGTTATATTCCGTCATATTAAATTATATTATAGTATATTATGTTATGTCATATTATATCATAGGAACAGAAATGAAACCTGTGATTTTGCTGATACACAAGATCCCAGATGGGGAAATTGCCTCTACAAATGCAGGTGTTACCATATGTTAAGTGTCTTATCCAGGGTCACATAGACAGTGAGTATCAGAAACAGCAGAAAAACTTAGGTCTTCTTTTGAGGCCAATTCTTTATCTATTATGTAATGGTGCCTATATTCCTAGTTATTTTATTTTATTATAACTTTGTTAATGTAAAACTACAAACTCTATCCCACCTCTACAAAAAGTAGTATGACCATGCCTCAAAGCTTATTTTCATGGGATTCTCCTTATTGGTGGAAATTAATTACTCAATGCTCCACAGCTGTGTGAAGGGAAAAGCTGGTGAAAACTTAACAGGAGAGAGAAAGCTTCACCTTGAGTATTCCAGCTTCAAGAGAAAAGACACTTGGTTCCAGAATCTCTTCAGGTCTTGAAGGGCAAGACTTTAGGAAAGAAACAATGTGTAGAGGAGCTGTACCTTGATCATGTCCCTACTCCAGACTTCAGGGAATTTCCCTGAAGGGAAATAGGTGAAAACTGGGACTTTCTCTTATGGCAAAACTAAGATTTCTTAGTCCTGAGGAAGAGCTTAATATTATTTGTGCATGTTATAGGTATACTTACACTTATTTCTATTTGCTTTCAGTTTGGATAGGTAGGTTAACTTGCTATTTGCTACAGATATTCACTGTGGAATTGGCATTTGGAATTGACATTGTGGAATTGGTATCTAGGGCCACAGAGGCAGGTGGTTCAAAGCCTTGAATATATATAGGTCAGGGTACTCCTTTCCCATTAAGACATAGAGATCAGAAACTCAGCTTGAAAATAAATAATTATTTCTCCTAGATTAATGATATTCAAGCAGGTGGACAGATAAAATTCTGGCCTGGTACTCCCCCTTTCTGAAGAATGCAGACTGGCTCCAACCTCCTACTTTCACTACTTGCTGGAATCACTCTCCCTTACTCTAGCAATATTTATTGTTACCACCCTATGAACCACATTTAGATAGACTCATATGGACACATGTAGCCCATAGGAGCACTGCACCCATACCCTTTATACTAGTTCACAAGAGGCAGTGCTCCAGGAAGAAAAAAAAAGTTTAATCTAGTCTTAAATAATCAATTCTTAATTGCTCTGTTTACCCATTGAAAGAGTTTCACTGTTGCACTTTAAGATAAGAATAAGAATTATTATAATGATAACAGTGATAATATAGATCGTAAAAAGCACTTTGCCAACATTAAAGTCTTTTATAAGTGTTACTTATTGTTATTAGCTACAAAAATAAAGGGGAAATTCAGTTAACTTCAGTTAAATTCAGTTAATTTGGAGGTATTATTTTGTTTTGCTTTTGTGTCTTTATTTAGTTTATTTAAAAATACAAATAACTGATCATTAGTTCTGGGATTTTGTTGTTGTTGTTATTATTTGTGTCCTCTGACAAAAAAGGATTCCTTCTCAATATCTTCTAATATTACCCACTCTTGCCCCTCTCCCTGGAACCAGAGGCTCTTCCTCTCTAGGGAGAACCTTCCTCAATTATTTTCCTGTCTTTATAGCATGGAGAGCATTATGCTCTCAGGGCAACTGTGACCTGTAATCTTAATAAACTACTTTATTATCAGTGTGAGAGTCTGTCAGGGCAGAAGTCACATATAGTTGGCAATTATATGCAAATACAGTATATAAAAAAGTCCAGCTCAGAGAATAAATCTTTTTCAGTGATCCCTTGCTTCTGCTAGACTCTGTCTCGTCTCCTTACTTTGACCCATTCCTGGCTCAAATATTTCCCTGCCTGTATTCAAGAAGGATCACTTGTCTAATGAGAGTTGGTATATGGCAGCCATAGATTCACAGCAAAGCCTGTGGTACTATGGAATCCAGAAGTAAATAGCTACAGTTATACTCTGGAGAGCTGGCAGTGTTTTGGGATTGGTGGGTGGTCTGGTTTTCTTTCTTGCTTCTCACAGCCCTTTTACCTATAACCGTGGCTATTAATCACCCAGGAGAGGCAGTCAGGAGTTCATGCAGTGTCTGATTGCCCAAGGTGGAGATATGTGGGGTCTGTTGTTTCCAGCACAGAACTTTCAGTAGGATATGTTAGTGATGATGTGCTCTTTCTTGAAAGAAAAATATCAGTAGTGGGTGTCATGATGTGGCAAATATACTAATCTCAAGAGAACTGTCTTTTGCCTGGTAATCTTTAAAGGAATAGTAGAGCTGCTAAATAAGTTGAGGAAGTAATAGCAGAAATTTCAGAAAGTAAGCAACAAAGCAGTGGCTCAGGAGTGGTCTTTGCAAATAAGGGTACCTCTTTCTGTTCCCATTATCAACAGCTACCCGCAGAGTCCCCTACATATTCCTCCTATATATGTTTGAAAGACTGAAAGCACTAACTTTCCTTTCTTAGTTTGAAGTAGCCTTTAAACCCTGGCTACCTTTGTCACAGGGAAAATGAGGGAACTGAAGATCGTATTGATTGGGAGACATAGAGGGTAAAAGTCCTTTGAAGAGAAAACAGTCACATTTCAAGGCTGCACCCTAAGTGATTTTTTTAATCCATGCAGAGAAAGAAAGACACCACAAAGTTAATGTTAAGATTAAAACTCAGTACCTAGGCCTATATAAATTGAATATATTAACAATTGAATATATTAGCAAATTTCAATGGCTGGGAGCTCTCTTAAACTGGAAAATTGCACTATTGGTTGAGATTATCGTGAGGGTATGAATATATATCAGCTAATTAGACCCTAGGATTTAAAAGAGCTAGGGTCTACCTGAAAAAATATAGAAAAAAAAATAGTGTGAAATGGTTAGAATTTTGTTAGAAATAGCAGATAGCCAGTAAAAATATCACTGGGAGCCAGTCTGATGCCTCAGGTACTGGGACTACCACAGATTTGCTTTCTGATATGGCAAAGCTATCAGAAAATGCCACATAGGCAAGAGGAACCAGTATAAGGAAAAGGAAATGACACCATATGAAAATGAGATAGGAAATTCTACCTAGGGCTTGAGAGCCCAGAAAAACTGCCACATATGTATCCCTTTTCACCAAAGGGAGTGGATGAACAGGCAAAATAAAGCATGAAAAGACTTTATGGTACTGAGAAGTTATATTGCCTAGAGCTTTGTAAGAATATAAGGTGTCTATCCCTCTGCCTAAAGATGATATATGAGCATGTGGGAACCATGGAAGATAGCCTGAGATGGGGGAAAGGAGACAGTGTCCAGAGTAACATGAAATTATTCATCTCATTTGATAATGATAAGATGATAACAATCATCTCTACATTGAATTAAACATATTTTTATGTAGTTTCTTCATGAAGAAACCACTTCAAGTGTAATAGAGTTACTTCAGGATCTAATTCCAAAGTAGTAACAGCAACATTTATAAAACACTTTAGTTTATGAAGCACTTTATATATATTATTTCATTTGATCTTCATAACTACTCTGTAAAGTTGGTGCTTTTATTATTCCCACTATACAGGCAGGAAACTGATTTTAAGTTGCAAAGACAGGATTCGAACTCAGAAATCCCTGACTCCAAAGCTAACAAAATACAGATGCCGTTGCAAAATTGTTTAGTTAACAGGGAGTGATTGAGATGTAGTCTCACTGAAACTGTCAAGGCCCATTTGATAAGACCTTAAGAGTTCTTGACAAATAGCATAGAAACACATCCACTCCATGCACAGAAAAGCCCTTTAAATGAGCAAATGAGGCAAACATTTTGGGGACAAGTTCAAATGAGTATAAAGCATGGGTTCTTTATCTATATTGTTTCCTCTCCAATAGGATGTAAACTCCTTTGAAAACATAGTCTGTTTTACTTCTGTCTTTTTATTCCTAGAGCCTGACATAAAGTATGTTCTTCATACATGATTGTTTAAGGAATAAATGACTGTCAGCAGGGGACCCCTGTTCTTTGTCCTTATGAAAGGAGGAGGGTTGAAGGGCAGGACCCTTATTGACTATAAAGAGATCAAGGAACTGTCTTCAGTCTTTGTTACTCCTTCTTTGAAATATTCTAGAAAGGATACAGGAGGTATGCATTTATATTAAAGTGGATTTTCAAAGTGATCATACCCTCATGAAAACCGTAACTGAAGATAAACAGAAAACAGTTTTTTGTGCTAGATATGCATGTGGAGAATGCCAGGTGATGAATGCCCTTCGGCATAGGCAAAACACTCAGCAACATGTCAGCATTTTGTATCAGTTTGTCCTCACTTAACAAGGTAATATTTATTATATTTTTACACTATAATCATAACCATATCACCAGTGTGAAGATGTTAATCGAGTTGGCCTGTATCATAAGGAGAGGAAGATCACTTATGTTTTTGAATGATTTGATATCATAGGGAAGTCACCTATGATTGATTAGTACAGGAAATTTTGGGATGAGGAAACTTCTACCAATGCAAATCAGTATCTTCTCTATAATTCATAGTTTGAGAGAGTTGCATAGAGTACTTAGAGGTTCACTGGCTTGCCTCGATTCATACAGCCAGTATGTGTTAGAAGCAGGGCACCAATTCAAATCTTATGATTCTGCTAGATGGTCCAGTAGATAGAGCACTGGACCTGAAGTTGGGAAGACCTGAGTTCAAATTTGGCCTCAGATATAGTATCTGAGCCCTGGGCAAGACACTCAACTTCTGTTTGCCTCAGTTTGCTCATCTGTAAAATTGAAATAATAACAGTACTTGCCTCACAAGACTGTTGTGAAAATCAGTAAAAATATCTGTAAAGTGCTTAGCACAGTACCTAGCACGTAGTGACATATAAATGTTAACTCTTAATATTATTACTGTTAAAGCACTTAGTACAGTGTCTGACACATAGTAAGTATTTAATAAATGCTTACTCCATTGCTTCCTTATTCCTGGTTCTGAAGTCAGATTTCTATCCATTATGCAACACTGCTTCTTGGCCTACATCATAGGTTGGACAGATGAATTTTCCTCAGTATCATATGACACTCATTAGATTTTTTTTTTTTTTTAGTACATGATAGGCAAGAAATGATACAGATTACTGGCAGGTTAGATGTGACTAGGTTGCAATTCCTGGAGTTAAATCCCCACTGGGTTATTTTGGAACTATAAACTTCAAATAGAAGTTTGTTCCAGGGTAGTGATCATCAGTGGAGCCCCTGATGAAAATTTTATGAAAAAGAGCCTAGATTTCCATGGAGGCTAGAAAAAAAAAAAGGTCTTAACTGCCTTGAAGGAGTAATTTGTGATGGTTTCCTTATTATGAAATCCCTGGTTTAAACATATATTTATTTCTGTATCAGAAGTACTGCTTCGGGCAATATTTACACAAAGAATTATAGAGGACAAACTCAGGCACTGTACACCTGACCAGCCATTGCCTATTATTGCCCAATGCTACTACTAGCTAAAATCACGGGAAAGTAATTACACAATAAAGTAAAAGGAAATCGCTGGTAATTAAGGCAGCCTTGGAATTAGGAGTAGGAATTTATCCTTTCCTTGGAATTATCATTTTCACCATTTGAAAGGATATGATACTCATAAGACAGTCTGCAGTGGACACAAACATCTTCTAGACTTTGAAGGAATATTAACCTTGTTAGTGCATCACATACAGGAGAAGATTTTCCTCTCCAGTATTTCTTTGGGTAATTTAAATGCCAAGGATTAGAATTCCAACCCTAAATCTAGGGTCCTTAGAATACAGTGGGAGAATGGGGCAGCCAGGTGGTGCAGTGTACAGAGCACCGGCCCTGGATTCAGGAGGACTTGAGTTCAAATCTGGCCTCAGACACATGACACTTACTAGCTCTGTGACCCTGGACAAGTCACTTAACCCCATTGCCTAGCCAAAAATAAATAAATAAAAACAATACAGTGGGAGAGAACTTTTTTTTTTAATTAGGTAGCTTAGAAGAAACTAAACCATGATATTGACATCTGCAAATGTGGATTGGGAAGAAGAAAGATTTTTATTGTCATATTTAAGACAATGATACTTTTAAAATTACTAATATTTTGGGGCTTCACATTGTCCTCAACTTCCAAATGTATCTCCTTCCCTTCCCAGAGAGCCTGACTCATAGTCAACAATAAAAACAGGGGGGAAAGGTTTCAACAAAACTAACACATCAGCCACATTGATAGCCTCCCATCACTACCAACAAAAGGGGGAGTAACATTTTTAAATCTCCTCTTCAAAGCCAACCTTGGTCATTATAATTCTATAGTATTCAGTCTCAATTGTTTTATTGTTCTTTCCATTTACATTGCTTTAGGCATTTTGAATATTTTTTGGCCTGGTTCTGCTTGCTTTACTTTATATTGATTCATATAAGTCTTTCCATCTTTATCTGTATTCACCATATTAATAATCTCTTGCATCTTATAATATCCCATTACACACATGTTCCAAAACTTCCTGACATTTTCCCCAATCGATAGGCATCTAGTTTCCAAACGTTTTCTCTTTTATGACATAAAAAATTGCTGTAAATATTTTGCTTTATGCAGAACCAATATTATTTCAGTGGATGACTTTTGGCATATTTATTATGCCCACTTGAGGTCTAGAAGGCAGACCATGAGATCTAGGACATGTAAGGAATCCATGAATTAAAAATCCAAGCATTAAGCACTCACTATGTACAAAACAGTGTGTTAATCATTTGGGGATACAAATGATTGCTCTCAAGGAGCTCATCTTATAACCAGGCAAAACAACATAGATGGAAATTTTCATCTGTCAATCAAATGGAAAGTCTCATGGCCCTTAGATTGCAGAGGCAAAACAGATATAAATAATGCTTCTTTAAATGTCTTTTCACTGGTAAAATAATATCAAATAATTTAACAGTGCTAAGACTTTTAATTGCAAGAATTTTCTTTTCTGAGTCTCCAATAACTGTGACTATACCAACTGCCAGGGCAGTGATGAGGCTGTATCTCCATAGGTGCTGCTTCCTTGATGAGGCCTATGGGTATTGGGGCATGAGCATGGTTACTCCCAAGATTCTTGGGTTCAGGTTCTTAAAATGTCTTCATCAGAGTCTGAGTTAAGACAGTGCCTGGCAAATCAAACCACCACCCCCTTGACTAGTGTATGGGTATTTTCAGTGTCAACTGTTTTGCTGTTCTCTCCATTTACATTGTTTTAATCATATTGTGTATTGTTTTCCTGGTTCCGCTTACTTTACTTTGTATTACAATACATCCTTGATTTCTGATCTTAGGCAGTACTAGGTGATAAACTTTCAAAAACCTCACCTAGAAATTCTCTCCAATGAGCTATGTCTTTCACTGTTTCTTTTTGATATATGGTAGTTATCGAGACAATTTTCAGTCTTTTCATGTGTTACTTCTACCTCTCATCTCATGATCAATCTCTCTTTTTCAATCATACACGACCATGATTATGTATTTTCTACCACTTAGAGCACATAAGAGACATCTGTAATATGCTTTAGCCTACTTATATCCATTATATGTCTTTTCATTGTCCTATTGGTTATCAACATTTATTCTTCAGAGATATGACTGACAGCCATAGAGCACAACAGAAGGAATATGAATACCAAAAAGATGGGTTTGGGCATCAGGTAGTTTCTCAAATGATAGCCACTCTGCTTTCCTCTTTCTACTCAGTTTTGGACATAGCTCATTCTCTATCTACAATAGCTATCCAAGATATAGGAGTTGATATTTACAAATACTTAAATAGAATACTCATGCTAACTTAATCTCCTTTTCCTTAAGGCTACCCTTGCACAGCAGCCCTTTCCATCATGCCAATTTTTTCCCCTTTTCCTGTTCTTAAGTATACATATACAAATATGGTAGTTGAGTATAATAAATTACCTTTAGATACCTCATTTAACTGAATCACAAATTTATGTCTTGCCACTGGATTTTGAAGGTTAAAAATCTAGACTTTAATTTGAACCTTATCATTATCAAATGAAATAGTACATTCAATTTGATTAGCAAATTTTAAAACCCCATAAAAATATCAGCTACCGTTCTTGGTGCTTAATGGTGGTAGTGGTTGTAGTGATCTGTAGGTTTGACCTTGCTTCTCTCCTTGATACTCATGGGACTCTCACGTATTGGCTGGATCACAGGGTTCTATGTGTGACCCCCATCTCATCTGTAATTTGGCCTTCACCTATCAGTTCTCATTCCAGGAGAAGAAAGACTTCCCCTTGCTGGATGTCACCAAGGCACATTCTATGCCCATTCCTAACTCCAATCTCAGCCTTACTCAGGAACTGGTCAAATGAAGCAGCTCAGTATTTAATGTCAGTAAAGAAAAAGAAAACAAAAAATACACAACAACAACAACAACAATAACAACAACAACAACAAAAACAGAGTATTTGGGATTTTTCCCAAGTGCAAAAATCCAAGAAGATTTGCCTCTTCTCCCTCTACTGCCCCCCAACTCTTCTTTTTCCAATCCATGACAGTCATCATTTCTCTTTTCCTTTTTCTTATTATACATAATTTTTCACCTAGCCTAGGGATTCATGTCACACAGAATTCAGGATCAGTTAGGCATCAACAGAGAGATCAATGGGATGAGTAGTAGAGAAGGGAGATCATCATGGAAGTCATGCCAGTCACAAAGTTATTTATTACAGAGTCAATTCATTCTTTGCCTTCTCTAGTCCCTATGTGCTTCTGTCCTCCTTTTCCATGGTGTCCCCTTTAGCCCTCCTTTATTTTTAAAGTTCTCTCTATCCTCAATCTCTTCTTCTCACATTCGTTTTTATCTTGTAATCCATGAAACTTAGATTTCTCCCAAAGACACTACCTCTCTTTGAACAATCATCAAGAGAGTTGTTACTTTTCTTTCGCACAACTATCATAGGGTTATGAAGAAGAGTTGGTATACTTGCTCACCAATGCCACTCTCAGACCTTTCCTCTGGTGTTATTGCTGATAATGATTTCTTCTCCTTTAAAATTTAATTTAAATTGTCCAGATGATTGTTGCTGTCATTTTTGGACCTTCAGGTTACTCTCCTTCCTTCCCAAAGAGGTCAAAACATTAATCATGGTCCTTGCCATGACCTGAATTCCCTTTTAACATTTTGGACTCCCAGGTCTTCAACCTCTCGTACTCTTATCATTTTCTCTAGCCTAGATTAATATTGAGAGGGGTTAGTCACAGCTTAGAATCCTTGTTATTCCCCCCTTACCCTGAGAACCGCCCTCCACACACATACTTATTCATACTCCCAGATAAATTGGAATTTGTTCCAGGTACTACAGTTTCCATTTATGATTCTGAAGGTAAGGTGGCAGACTTTCTTTTTCATACATGTATTTGATTTGGGGGGTGCCAAAGTTATTCCATTATAGGATTTTCTACGGAACTGTGAATTTCCACTTCTCAGTGCTTACTTATTTTAAAGTATATGATAAATTCTACATATTATTTCCAAAACTTTCCTAATTGCCTGTGATTTATTCTCAATTTCCTCCTGTTCTCTTCTGTGGATTAAAAATGTAAAAATGGCCCTTTTTTCATTACTAGTGCTAATACTTCCGCCGTGATCCTTATCCAATTATAAATTGAGATAAAGAGAAAAAAATGTAAAATAAAAGCATAGATAAGCAAAACAAATCCACACAATGGAGATGTCAAAAAAATACATGAATCTGTACATTGTTTCTATCATTTTCCTCTGCACCTTATGTTTATCACATTCTCTCAGGAGGTGACTAACATGCTTCATTATACATCCTCTGGAGATATAACTGGTCATTTAATTTACCAGATTTCTTAAGTTTTCAAAAGTAATTTGTTTTTACAATGCTGTTGTTCTTACATAAATAGTTCTCCTGGTTTTGTTCTTTTCCCTCTCCCAATTCGTGTTAACCTGGATTTCTAAAATGAGAAAGACATTTTTTTTCAATATTTAAAAGATCTGTGATTTCAACAATGTATGTTCTGCAAGAAATCAATCTGCTCTGGGTTGATAACTTTGCAGTTTGCCTTGTCACCGACCTTTGCCTCCAACCTATGGAGGCTGATGCTCAGACAAAAGCCATGTAGACCATAAGCAGGCTTGTATTTGAGGCCTTGGTTCAGTTTCAAAGTAACTACCAGAGACTGAGCTCTGTTGGCAGAACCTTTAAGAGGCCAAGGTCACTTTCATATGACAATGAAATACTAGAGAAGGATTTAAGAGATTGGCCAACTTCCTTCTCAAATCAAAATAAAATGTGAGTGAATTAACTTAAATATTGCAGTGAAGTTAACAATCAGGGTATATCATTTAATTTTCCAGATCTAAGCACAAAGTAACAGATGGGACACATAAAATTGGACATAGCATCTTCCATTTTATTAGAAAGGTCATACAAATAAAGACCCCAAAAAGAGTAATTAAAATTAAACCCTTTTATAAATTCTATAAAACATAAAGACTCATAAACACTTAGGTTAAAACTCACCTAAGTTCCTTTGATTACATTTTCACTACATATTTAATAGCACGTAATTAGGGAGATGAGAAGGACAAAGCAAAGTTTAATGTGAATTCTATACAACTAACCTATTCCAAATAGAAAGCACTGATTAATTTTTACTGATAAATTTCAGTAAAAATGTACTAGGACGAATTTAAAATTAAAGTTTAAAATTAAGTAGGAAGTTCAACTGTATTTCATACAATTATAAAATTGATATCAAAAAGCAATGAACTTTGAAGACCAAAGATCAGTCATTTAATTCATTTAAAAGGGATTGGTATTCAATGAAATTCCAATTAAGCATTCTAACAAGTGTTCCTACTCTTTCTACTTTAAGCTTGAATAACTATTTTATAAATTAGGTATTAGAACTCTTGTGAAAGAACTGGGTCAATTAAAAGTTAGCAAAGCCAGCAGTCCAGATGGTACTCAATTCACCCAACTAAAATTAACTACACCAGTTTTGGCTCAATCTCATTATTCAATTATTCATGTGATATATGTGAATATCTGGCAAATTGGAAAATTGCCGGTAATGTGCCCCTTCAATGGGAGATGACTCACTTCTTCTAATTGCACACTAAGATGCAGGAGCTTACTCCAATTTCTAAAATGTTTATGAAGGAATGGATTCTACAATCAGACTTACTAATAACCAAAAATCATGGTGGAATTGTAAGTTTTCATCCCACTGGTGATCTGTCCATATCATACATTATAACCTTTGATGGTTATGGATAACATTCATCAAAATTCATAAGGTAAAATATGTATGCTTATAGCTAAAAAACTACAATATAATTAAGGAAGGATTTACAAATTAGATTTTTCATTAACTTGGAAGTCATATTTTTCTGCTCAAAGATGGAAGGAAAAAAGCATTAGTCAAGCACCTAGTATGTGCCAGAGTAATCAGGGGTGGAAAACCTATGGCTTCAAGGCCACATGTAGCCTTTTAGGTCCTTGAGTGTGGTTTTTTGACTGGGTCCAAGTTTTACAGAACAAATCCTTTTATTAATGAAATTTGTTCTGTGAAGTTTGGATTCCTTCAAAGGGTCACAGCTGAGGACCTACAGGGTCACATGTGGGCTTGAAGTTGCAGGTTCCCCACCCCTGTGCCAGACACTATACTAAGCACTTTACAATTAACAATTCATTTGATTCTCACAACAACCCTGGGAAGAGCTATTATTATCTCCATTTTATAGTTTAGGAAACTGGCAGACAGTGGTAGAGACTTGTCCAGGGTCACACAGCTAGTAAGTGTCTGAAGCTGGATTTGAACTCACATTTTCCTGACTCCATATCTAGCAGTCTATCCAACGTGCTACCTAATTGCCTCAACTTCATTTGTTAAGAACATTTAACTAATATTGAATCAGTAAGGGGAGGGAGGGAAATTGGGGAACATGGCCACTCAGATCAATGGTTTCATCAATGTGGAAGAAATTCCCTTAACTGATGCAAATAAATAGCTCATCTATAGTATATAATCATAGAGAGTTCCCTAGGGTGCTAAAGCTAAGGGAAATGGCCATGGTCACACAGCTAGTATGAGTAAGAGGGATGACATATCTAGTGCTTTTTAAAGTTTTCAATTATCTCCTCCCAGGCCTCTAGTGTCTCCCCCATGAAAATATATCGTATTTACTTGCCATATTCTTAAAAGTGTATATTTTGTTTTCCTCAATACAATGAAAGCTGCATGAGAATAAAGGCTGTCCCTTTGTTTCCTCTCTATCCCCAGCACTTAGCATAGTGCCTAAAATCGAAAGCAATTTCAGAGTGACTGAATAAAACCAATCTAAATTAATTTTAATACAGGTAATATAAACTACATCAAACTATTAAAATCATATTACTCAACCCTGGTATATTATTTCCATATTTATTATTGATATTCAATTAAATTATGAAATTGGTTGGTACCATATTTCAGATTCAACACACATCACACTCACAGAATTTCAAAGTTGGAAAGCCTGTCACAGAGACCCAATACAACCTGGGCCCACTCAAAAATTCCCACTACAACATACTTGGCAAGAGCTCATTCGGTAACTACTTAAAGACATCCAATGAGAGCAAGTCCACTATTTTCCCAGGCATATGCATCTCCCTTTTGTAAGACTTCAAAGACATTATTTCTATATCTGTGTTATTGAAAGTTCCATCTGTCTCTTGCAACCACAGAAAGGAGAACTACAAGAGAACAAATATCATCAAAAGCTGAGGAGGAGAAGATATCTAAGAGGAGTTGACATTCCCCATTAATATAGGGCTTTCCTCATAATAACCTTGTGAGTTCAGTATGATAAATATATTTTCCACATTCTGCAAATAAGGAAACTGGGAGTGCAACAAGGTAACTGATCTGTCCATGATCACGAAGCCAGTAAATGCCTGAGATGCTATTCAAGACTGTGACTTGCAATTTCAAGTGTAGTCCTTCTCTTCCCCCCACCCCCACTCCCACTTATCAAGTTCTGTTCTCCGGGTTCCAGCATATACAGCATGCCTAAATCTTCTTCCACATGGCAGCCTTATTTATATCTGAAGATAATTACTTCTTCCACCTAAGTCTTCTCTTCTAGCTGTTAAATGACTCCAGTTCCTTCAACCAAACCTCAAATGCCATAGACATCAGCTCTTTTATCATCTCCATCACTCTCTTTAGAACACACTTTTTTTTTTCTTTGTTCTACCTCAATGTAGCTCCCACAACTGGACACAGTGTTTCAGAAGTGATCTGACTGGGACAGGATAGAACAAAATAACTTCACTCTGGACAGTGTGCCACCATTTTTAGGTACAGTATGTTAGCATTTTTTTTTTTGGCTACTTGCATAGATCTCCAGCCTTGGAGTCAGAAGGACCTGAGTTCAAATGTGACCTTAAGATACTTGATACCTACTAGCTCTGTGACCTTGGGCAAGTCACTTAACCTCACTGCCTAGCAAAAAAAAATTTTTTTAAATTGGCTACTGTCTTATACAACTGATTGACATGAAGTATATAAAGCAAAATAATACAAACCCTCAAAACAATTACTGAGAACCTACTATATGCAAAGAACTATACTAGATAGAGGGGAATACAAGGGCAAAATTAAAAAGAAAAGTTCCTGCTCTGAAGTACTTACATTCTGCTCTGAGAGGGGTTCCTGGTGGGGAAGAGAATGATACACATATAAATAGATAACTGTATAAATTACATATGATTATGGAGGTTTTTTTCAACAGAAGGGTATAACTTTACATTTATCCTTTGTAAATTTTATCTTTTTATAGTCCTCCTATCATTCTAGCCTGTCAAAATCAGTTTTATCCTAACTCTGTTATCCAACATGTTACATATTTCTCCCAACTTCATGTCATCTGCAGATTTGACAAGGATATCTTCTCTACACTTCACCTAAGTCATTGAATTAAATATTAAACAGGACCAAGTTAAAAAGGACAAGTTCTTGGAGCACTCCTCTAGATATCTCCAGTGAAGTTTCCATATATATATATATATATATATATATATATATATATATTGAGAATTACCCTTTGGATCCAGAAATTAAACTCATTCTAAATGTAGCTATGTTATTTTCTAACATATATCTCTGTGTTATTCACAAGAATATTATGAAACTTTGTCAAATAATTTTAAAAAAGAGTAAAAAATATATCTATTTGGCTCATATATATGCCTCATAGCTAAGTAGCAATCTAGCTTTGGAATATAAAGTTGTAGGTTCTTTGGCTTTCATTCCATGGTGATCAATGAAAATAATGTGTAATACTCATTTCATACATAATGTGAAAATGAAACACACAACCACTTATGTGAATATCACTCACTGAACAAGCATTTAAGAAGCTCTTATTCTGGAGCAGACACTGTACTATGTACTAGGGATATAAACACAAAAGAGAAATGGTACCCGACTTCCTCAAGAAGCCTACATTCTATTGGGGGTGAGGATGGGAATATAACATGTTCACTAATAAATACAGTGAATATACAAAATACATAAATGCAGTGATTTTTGTGGGAGGAAAAAAGTCCAGATTGAGGAATCAGGAAAGGTTTCTGGAAGAAGTCATGACAAAGTGGAGTTGATGAGGATGGGCTCTAGTCCCCAAAAAGGAAAAACCCTGGACTTTCCCACATGGCCAAATCTCTGGCAGGCTATAATCCCATCAATTGGCCTTTCATTGTGGCCCAGTCTCCCAATTCTGTTACCCTTAATCTAGCCTAGCTCTCCATCCTCTCACCTCCCTATGGCCCCAAGCCATTTCCCACCCTTAATCCTAGCTAGGCTCCATTCTCCCTTGATACATGGTCCAGGTCCCAGGAGTTCTGTTCACTCCAGCTTACTGGCCACTCCCATCTATGTCCTCATTAGACCCCCTCCTCCAATCACCCCAAACTACTTGGCCACTTCTAGATCCCTCCAACAGTCTTTCTGTATATTAGTCTATCTTGTCTCCATTAAGATGCTTAGATTCTTAAAACCTAGCCAATAGCTTATTAATGTTCAGACTCCTTAAAATATGAAGGATGTTGTAATAAACCTTGTCTTTGGCTGAAAGAAGGCTTGGGTCGAATTCTTTCGGGCAGGATCCTCATGTTGTGATATTGGGGTTCCAGCACCCCTAAACCTCTAGACCTCATCAGAGTCATGAATCAAGCTCAAGTTTTCAAAAGGCAGAGGAGATAAGGATGAGCATTCTAGCAATGGGGGACAGTCTGACTAAATGCACAGAAACAAGAAATGGAAGCAGACCAAGCTGGTTAGTATTGGACTGTGTAAAAAAAAAAAGTAATGTAAAATAAACTTGGAAAGGTAGGACAGAAGTAGTTTGTGAAGGGTTCAAAAATCAAAAGAAAGATTCTCTATTTCATCCTAGAGTCCAAAAGGAGTCACTGGAGGTTCTTAACAGAGGAATAGCATGGTTACAAACGTGTTTTAGCACAATTAGTTTCATACCTATATTAAAGATGGATAATATTGATAATCCTACAAAG
The DNA here is from genome assembly GCF_003287225.1 of Phascolarctos cinereus. Classification (NCBI taxonomy): domain Eukaryota; kingdom Metazoa; phylum Chordata; class Mammalia; order Diprotodontia; family Phascolarctidae; genus Phascolarctos; species Phascolarctos cinereus. The sequence continues at coordinate 395,703,096 of NW_027555958.1, read as the reverse complement.
GCAACTAAGGAGTGGCCAGACAAGGGAAGAGACAACCAAGGGAATGCAGTGTTAAAGAAATTCAGGGAACAGAGCTTGTCTGAGACCAATGGATATTCAACATTAACAGATGATAGAGGGATGTTAAAAAAAAAAAGGATGGAAGCTAAGAAAAGGCCATTGGATTTGGCAAATTAATAGCTACATTACAGAAGAGACTGGAAATAGGCAGAACAGTTAGGAGGCTAGCTATTGCAAGAATCCAGATCAGAAGTAATTAAGGGCCTCAAATAAGTTGGGGGTCATGTGATTGGAAAGAAAGGGATATTATCCAGGAAGAACTGACTTGACTTGCCAACTGATTTTGATTTGTGTGGGGAAGAGTATAAAAGTGAAGAGAGGAGGATGACTTCTAATTTATAAACCTGGATTATGAATGACAGTGGCCTTCACAAAAGTAAAGAAGTATGAAGAGGTATGAATTTAAGGAAAAAAATAATGAGATTGGTTTTGGAAAAATTATTTATTTTGAGATGTCTATGAACATCCAGGTAGAGATATTTAGCCAGCAGATGGAGGTAGACTAGTGCTCAGGAGATAGAATTGAAGGCTGACTATATAGATTTTGAAGGTATGTAAATAGTGATGATAGTTGAATCCATTGGAGCTGGTGAGATTATTAAGAGAAAAAGTAAAAGAGAAAAGAGCCTTATACAAGATGTGGTGGTGGTGGGGGGGGGGTAAGGGAGTGGGCAGGGGAGAAAACAGAAGATAAGAATGATCATCCTACCAAGGTAAGAGGACAACCTGTTGCATAAGAGAATGTAGTACTGCAGAAACCCTGGAGGAAAGGTTGCCTAAGACAAGTGGATGTTCAACATTAGCAAATGCTATAGGGGTGTGATAAAGGAGACAGAGTGAGAAAAGCCTATTGGATTTGGCAGATTAAGAGATAATTGGTTAACCAGGAAGAATCAGATTTAGTTTAGTGATAAAGCCAAGTTATAGAAGGTTGAAAAATGTGAAGGAAGAAACTAGAGACAATGATTATAGGCAACATTTTTTCAAGAAGTTTTTTTAGGAGGATTGTAGCTAGAGGCAAAAGACAGTAACTTGAACTAAGAATTTATGTGTTCTTAAATTTTCCTCTCTCTCTCTCTCTCTCTGTCTCTCTGTCTCTCTCTCTCTCTCTCTCTCTCTCTGTATATCCTCTAAGTTCTCCAGACTCACAACCTCAGTGACATCCTAAACTACTCACTCTCTCTCTCACTTTCCCCAATAGTGACAATTCTTGTCATTTCTACCCACTCACAAAGCAAGCACTTTGGTGTAGACACTGATTATCTCTTCCTATTTCCTATAACATTCTGTTTGCTCTCCCTGTCTCAAGCATTTTCCTGCTCCAGTCTATCTTCCACTTAGCCCTCAAAGTAAAATTCATGAAGTGAAGGTCTGATCATGTCACTCCCTTATTCAGTAAACTCCAGTGGCTCCCAATCATCTCAAAGATCAAGGCTTTTAAAGCCCTTTACAACCTAGCATATTACTCCTTTCCAATCTTCATATACTTTACTCTCTGTATACACTCTAAAATCTAGTGACACTGGCAATCTTACTTTTCCCCATAATCAAAAAGCCATCTTCTGCTTCCATTCCACTTTGCTTGTGGGGTGTCCCCATACCTGTAATTCTTTTCCTTTTCACCTCTGCTTGTTGGCTTCTCTGCCTTCCTTCAAGAGTCAGCTCAAACCCAGCCTTTTGCAGGAGGCCTTTCCCAAGCCCCAGGACTGCCTTCTCTCTGACATTACCTTCCACGTGCACCATATGTATCTATGTAGGTAAATATCTATTAGCGTGGTGCTTTTTCCATCAGACTGCAAGTTTCTTAAGATCAGGGACAATGTATTTGCCTTTTTTTTGTATCCTTAGTGCTTAACGCAATGTTTGGCAAATTGTAAAATCTTTAAAAATACCTGTTGCCTGACTGCCTGAATAGCATAGACTTTTATGAGTAACTTCTTCTTTGTAGATAAATAGACAGATACATAGATACATAAGTATATAGACAGAGCAAGCATTTAGGATCTTACTGAGTCAGGCCTTATGCTAAGCAATGGAGATATAAATACAAGCAAAAAAAAAAAAGACAGTCTCTACCATCAAGAAGCTTATATTCTTACGGAGGAAGACAAGAAATAAATGTAAGATAGAAAAGAGGAGTAGGTATAAAGAATAAGATTTATGGTGGCAAAATAGCTGGCAAGCAGTTAGAAAAGCTAAAGAAGTGAGGAGTAGCACTGACTTTGCTTCTTACTGATGCATACTGCCAAAAGAATTAATAATGTATATCTGCGGAAACTGTATGTAGGCCACAGGGAGATTATAATGAGGCTCAAATGTGATAATTTATGTAAAACACTTTGTAAACATTAGATAGCTATGTGTCAGCTATTATTATTATCAAAATTATAGGATTCTAAGCCACTTTTTAGCTCATGTGTCAGCTCCCCAATCCTATCAAGATTGTTCTATTGATATCAACAAGAAATCGTTAAAGGATAGGTAAATGCTGAATTCAACAAGCATTTATTATGTATCTACTCTACATAAAGCACTATGTTAGGCATCTGGGAAGCAAATACAAAAGTGGAAAAAAGGTACTTGTTCTCAAGAAGCCCATCACTTAAAAGATGATTTGAGATATTGTGCTAAACATTGTAACACATAAAATTATGCAGTCTGGAGGAATTCTTGGCCATAAGGACCTAATAATCAAGAAAGGGAGATTAGAAATACTAATCAATTGAAAGACCATAATAGTTTCACAGACAACTTCCATATAACAGAAGTGTAAACTAAGTTTAACAGGATTGCAATGAAAGCATTTCAAATTGAGAAGGATGATACTAGGGAGGAAGTAGAATTTAAGCTATATCTTTGATAGACAGAAATGAAAAGAATTAAGTCATTCTTGGTTAAGCAAATTCTCAAAGCAAATGTATAGAGTCCCCAGTTTCTGACAAAGGTGGTCCTTCTATTTACCAAGGCCAACCCTTCCACATATCCCCACAATCTCAAACGTACTGCCAACTCAGTCATGCCCTTTTCTCTCTATAATTTTCAACCTTTTCTTAACAACTGGTTCCTTCCCTACAGCTTTTAAACATTTCCAAATACCTACAATCCTTAAAAATCTTCAACATACCCTACCATCCCCTTCAGGTATTATCTTCTATCTTTCCTTCCCTTGGCCAAATTCCTAAAAAAGTCTGAATATACTTGTTGCTTCCAATTTCTCTCCTTTCATTCACTATTTAACCCTTTATAATATGGCTTCTGATTCATTACTCAAATGAAACAGTTCTCCCTAAAATTATCAATGATCATATAATTGTCAAATCTGATGGTCTTTTTTCAGTCCTCATCCTTCTGATCCTTTCAGTCCTTATCCTATTTATTACATATGATACTGTATATTAATGACTCTCCTTGGGGCTTTCATGACACTGCTTTCTTCTGACTTCTCCACCTGCCTGTTTGACTTCTCCCACTCAGTTTCCTTTACTGCTTCACTAACCAAATTATGCCCCTTAACTACAGGTATCTTCCACAGCTTTCTTCTAGACTATTTTTCTAGCTCTATCTCTGTCAGTGACTTCATCAGCTTTCATAAGGTTAATTATCATCTTTATTTTGATGCCTCGCAAATCTACACATCTAGGTGTAGTCTTCCCCTTGAGCTGCAGTCACATTACACCAATTGCCCATTGAACATTCCAAATGTATTCAAATGCCATCTTCTACTTGAAGCCTTTCTTTATTCTTCAGTTATGCATGTTCTGTGTCTGTGTGTGTGAAAATATCTTATATTAAATAATTTTTACTTATTTATATTTAATCTGTTTATATTTCATCTGTATATTCCTTATTGTCTCCCCTGTTAAAATGTAAGCTTCTTGGGAGGACATATTATTTCACTCAATGTATTTCTTTTTTTTTAGTGAGGCAATTGGGGTTAAGTGACTTGCCCAGAGTCACACAGCTAGGAAGTATTATGTGTCTGAGGCCACATTTGAACTCAGGTCCTCCTGACTCCAGGGCCAGTGCTCTATCCACTAAACTACCTAGCTGCTACTCATTCAATGTATTTTTACATTCAGCATTATCATAGTTCCTGGCATATAGTCATTGCTTAAAAAGTACTTGTTTCAAATACTTGGGAGTCTATCTGGCAAGACAAAGCCAGGAACTATATGAACACAACTACAAAATACTTTTCACACAAATATAGACAGATTTAAAAATTGGAGAAATATTAATTGCTCATGGGTAGGCTGAGCTAATATAATAAAAATGATGATTCTACATAAATTAATTTACATATTCAGTGCTATACCAATCAAATTACCAAAGGATTATTTTAGAGAGCTAGAAAAAATAATAACAAAATTTATCTAGAAAAACAGAAGGTCAAGAATATCAAGGGAACCAATGCAAAAAATGTTAAGGAAGGCAGCCTAGCACTTCCAAATTTTAAACTATATTACAAAGCACTGATCACCAAAACAATTGGGGATTGGCTAAGAAATACAGTGGTTGATCAGTGAAATATATTAGGTACATAATATACTGTAGTAAGTGACCATAAGAACCTAGCGTTTGATAAACCCAAAAGTCCAAGTTTTGGGGATAAGAACGCAACACCTGACAAAAATCTCTAGGAAAACTGGAAAGAAGTTTAGCAGAAACGAGGTATAAACCACCTATTCACACTACAAGCCAAGATAAGGTCAAAATGGATAAATGATTTAGACATAAAGGGTGATGTCATAAGTAAATTAGGGGAGCATGGAAAAATGCACTTGTCAGATCTTTAGATAAGGAGTTTTGGATTAAGCAAGAGCTAAAGAGGATCACAGAAAGTGAAATAGCTAATTTTTATTACATGAAATTAGAAAGCTTTTACACAGGCAAAAACTAAAGCAGCCAAAATTAAAAGGAAAACAGTAAACTGGGGGAAAATTATAGCAATTTTTTTTTCTGACAAAGGCTCCATTTCTCAAAAATATAGGGAATTAAGCCAAATTTATAAAAATAGAAGTTATTCCCCAGAGGATACATGCTCAGAGGATTTGAACAGGAAATTTTTGGAAGAAAAAAATCATTAGCTATCATTTGTCTCACACACACACACACACACACACACACACACACACACACACACACACACACGCTCTAATCACTCCTGATTTGAGAAATGCAAGTTAAAACCACTCTGAAATGCCAACATATCTATCAGATTGGCTAATAAGACAGAAAAGTAAAATGACAAATGCTGGAGGGTACATGGAAAAACTAGGATATTAATGCACTATTAGTGGAGTTATGAACCAGTCCAACTATTCTAGAGAGCAATTTGGAACTAGGCCAAACAGATATAAAACTGGACATACCCTTTGACCCAGCAATAACACTACTAAGTCTGTAACCCAAAGAAATAAAAAAAAAGAGAGAGAAAGGACCTATTTGTACAAAAATATTTACAGCAGCTCTTTTTGTGGTGGCAAAGATTTGGAAATGGAAGGGATACCCAACAATTGTGAAATGGCTGAACAAATTGTGGTATATAATTGCAATGGAATATAGTGCTATTAAAAATGACAAACAAGACAGTTTCAGAGAAACCTGGGAAGACTTACGTGAACACATGCAAAGTGAAGCAACCAGAACCAAGAAAACATTATATACAATAATAGCAATATTATAAAGATCATCAACTATGAAAGACTTAGCTACTCTGATCAAAACAACGATACAAGATAATCCCAAAGACACATGAAAAATGCTTTCTACCTCCAGAGAGAGAACTGATGAACTCTGAATGCAGATTGAAGCATACTTTTTTTTTACTTTATTTTTCTTGTTTTATTTTTTGTCTGTTTTCCTCTGAAACCTAGCTAATATAGAGATATGCTTCGAATGATTTCACATGTATAATGAATATCAAATTCCTTGCCTAGTTAAGAACAGGCTATGGTGGGAGGGAGAGAGAGAATTTAGAACTCAAAATTCAAAACAAAAGTTTGTTAATTTTTTTACATATAATTGAGAAATATTTAATTAAATAAAATACATTAAAATAAGTACTTGTTTATTGATTTATATAAAATGGACATACTTTGCCACTCACTAGCCATCTGACATTATACATACAAGTTACAACTTCATGGCAATTCAGTTTTTCTCATCTGTAAAATGGCAGGGGGCACTCATAACAGGCAGTGTAAGTGTAATTCTGTGTTATAGGAGGTAGGCATGGTTGCTGCTGAATCAAGGCCAAAGTAAAAACTGTTTTAGAGGATGGGTCCATGATCTTCACCCAACTATCAGAAAGTTCAGGTTTATCTGCAGTCTGGCAGAGATTATTATCTGCAGTATTCCATTACTTGCAAGAATATGCCTACACAGGCATACCTGATTATCCATCCAATCAGTAAACATTTATTAAATGCCTATTTCAGTTAAATATGGTAGAATGGGTTCAGACAAATAAACTGTGTTGAGCTAAATATGTTATTTATTAATTTTATAAATGAGAAGTAACCTTTATGCCTATAATTCATAAAACAACACTGTATGTTTTAAATTAAAAAAGACAAGTGTATGATACCTCAATATCTATTGCTGTACCAATTTTAATAGCTGTGTTTAACGACCAAAATTGCAAGGGTTAATACAAGTACAGATTTTTTTCTTTCCCTTTCACAATATTAAGCACCTTTTATAACTAAGAAATACAGCATTTAAGAAATGACTTTCATCATGCCCTTCCCCCATTTTTTATTTTGCCTCTCTAGACCTATATGTTGGCAAAGGTACAAAAAAGATAAGCTACAAATCTTTAAAAAGCTGCTTAACAGTGACATTTTCAAGAAGAGTTTGTGCTGAAGGAATCAGTAAATTTATGATCAAGACACAATTCTCAAGCAATGCTGATCTTACTCTTGAAGTTATAACAGAATATTATTTTGCAAGGAAGCTACAAATGATTAGTGTAGGAATTAATATAAATACTTTTTACAACTTTCACATTATTGTTGCACCAGACTGAATCACTATATACAATTTTAAATAACAGGAAAAAAAACTGAGTACTTCAAAGAATTAGAAAAAAAGTGTAAAGTGAAATACATGTTTTAACTTTTCAGATTTTCTGTAATTTTCTGCTCCTAAGTGGTTATTTTCTTATATCCCAGATATAACATTATTTTGTGAGTTAATCTCACAATATTCCTTTCATAATGCCCTTCTTTTTTTTTTATCTGGAACATATTAAATAAAAGCAAAGCAAATAAAATAAACAAAATTATATCAGCATTCTGGACAGGGTAGATTATAAAAATAAAGCTAGACGTGAGTCAATAAGTAAGAATATTCCAGCCATTAAAAAGAAAAAGACACACTTTTATGAGTGATGCCACTTTCTTCTTCTAGTAGATGAACTATGTGCCCATTTAAAATAAAGTAAGTCCTAGTACTTCACAGCAATAAAAACCTGAGCCCTAGTGGGATTATAAAATAGCAAGTGATAAGCAGACTTGTATGTGAGAAATAAAACATTTCTAGTTCATCATACGAGAGAGTTTTCTTTCCTTATAAATGAATATCGGACCTTTGGTTAGGGAAAATTTTGAGAAATGTTAGTGTTTATAGAAAATACTGCAGTATGTAGCAATAACTGTGTTGTAGGGGAGATCATTAATTTTCCATCACAGCAATCAGAAGATCACCATCATAATGGAACGAAAAGGTTGTTTTTTTTTCTCATGTCTTCAATTTTAATAGATTTTGAGAATGGATACAAATGATCACCTGTCCTTTAACACATACAAGCTAAATTTCTCCTCTAGAAAGCTCAGTAAAATGAAAAGCACCCTCTTTTTCATAAACATGTCAGGAACCAGGGGTAACCCAAAGCATGACATGAAGTTGTCAAAGTTAGTGTTCATCATTTCCTTCCTTTCCTTGCTACAGACTTGTAAATTTCTGTGACATTTTCAGGGTTAGACAAAACATCCTTCTTTATTGAAGTACTCAGTGCTATTTCTTCCTTCTACCAGCTAGCCAAAAGGTCTGTCTTCATTCTTTCTGATGTCTTTTCCCTCCACTCCATAATTAACTGTTGAAATCCTACCATCCTTCAAGACCTAATTCAAATATAACCTCTCCAATTCCTTAATTTCTCAAGTTAGACATGACCTTTCATCCTTCTAACTTCACATACTATTTTGTTCCATTTATTACATTCCATTCTGCATGGTAGTTTTATATTTATATTATATAGATTATAATCTTCACTTGCATAGAGATCATGTGTTAATTATCTCTTTCACTTAGTTCTAGTTTATAGCAGCTTTTTAGTAAATGATAGCTGAATGAAGAATGTTTTTCAAAAGGCTCAAGATTACGTATACATATATATATATATATATACACATATACATACATACATATACATATATTTATATAAGTGTGTGTATATATACACATGTGTGTGTGTGTATGTGTGTGTATGTATACAGAGAGACTAGAAAATGAGTTTGTGCTAATATTTTATAGTTGTAAGACTGGAATAGACTTCTCTGTCCCTTCTTAGGGGATATAGAAGAACTATAATTCTTAGGGTTAATTCTGAGGAACCACTAAAAGAGTGAAAATGTCATGAAATTAATTCCCTTTGGTACTTCACTAACTCACCCTCATCTGAATAAGGTGAACACCAGAATTTGCCCTGTTTAGAATAGGACTAGGACTTTCAGTACATTCATAATTCTAACAATTGCTACAAAGCAGGGAAGAAATGGATAGAAGGCCAGTCCAAGAGTCATGAAGACATTCCTTTGAGTTCTGTCTCTGACAACCAAATTGGCCATGGGATCATGGGAAAGTCATTTTATCCTTGTGTTGTGGGTGATTCAATAATACTATAAGTTCCAACAGGTCTGCTGATTTGTATCAGTGGAGGGAGTTCTAACACTGAGAATTCACTCTATTATAAAAATAAACATTATAAAATGCATTATAAAAAAATACAATGGAGAAATTTACATGGCAAAAGTCATCAGTTCAGAACATTAGAAATATACATACAGACATATATCTTAAAGGACATAAAATAAATTCAGGAGTAATAATAATAATGATAGCAATAATAACTATCAATTGTAGAGTACTTTATGGTTTTCAAAGCACTAGAGAAATATCATTTCATTTTATCCTCACAACAATCCTGTAGATATGTGAATAACTTCAAAGGATGAATGTAGTTCTAAAGTGTCTGTTACAGCTTCCCAGAGATATTTAATACAAGGAGAACTGCATGGTACTACTCAAACTTGTACAATCACAGAGCATCAAATTCAGAAGAGACCCCAGCCTCATCTGGTCTAGATTACTTCACTACATCAAGAAGCAGTCATCTAGCCCCACCCCTTCTGTTGAGGAAGACCTGCTGCTTATCAAAGCAGCAACCTCTTCCTCTTTTATACATCTCTAATCATTAGGGAGGCATATGTCAAGCCTAAATCTCCTTCTTTGCAGCTTTCAAACATAGCTGTTTGTTCTTCCCTCTTGGATGAAAGAGTTTCTTCTGTATGACAATACCGTAAATACTTGAATGTAGCTATTAAATCAATTTTTTCAGTCATTTGTATAGGCTAAATGTGTCAACGTTTTCCAACAAATTATATCATGGCATGACTGTCAATCTTTTTTCAACAAGTCAAGTAGTTGGCGCCTAACGTGTAACTGGTACTTCACTATGCCCCAGAGATACAAAGATACACACGTGCACACACACATACACACACACATACACACACCCAATGCTGTTAAGGAGCTCAGAGTCTAATGGGGGAGACAAAATGTGAACAATTACATACAAACAAAATATATACAAGATAACCCAGAGATACTCAGAAAGACTTCTTGTAGAAAGTAGGACTTTAGTAGAGACTTGAAGTCCTAGAAGGCAAGATGTGGAGATGAGGAGGGAGAATATCATGTTCAGTCATCTCTGAAGCAGTCTAATTCTTTCCAAATAACTCATTCCTGATAAATGAATAAAATATCCAAAATATCCATATTCATAAATAACATACATGTTTAATAGCCTCCCATATGAGTCAGTAATGTTATATGGCAGTAAAAAAAAATTGCAATCACAGGCTACACTAAGAGATAAATTTTCAAGGAATAACAGTCCCATTCTACATTGATACAGGGTATTTTGTTCAGTTCAATCCTTAACTACAATTCATTTTAAAGTTCAGCTTAAAAAACTAGAGTTACTTAGTCTAGAGAAGGCTCAAGGAGAATGTAATAGCTGCCTTTACTTTTTAGAAGGTCTCTCATATGGAAGAGCTTGTTCTGTTTTACCCCTGAGGACTGAACAGAAAACCAAGAGAAAGGGGCAGAAGTTTTAAGTGGTAAAGTGAAGCCTGATGTCAGTATCTAAAAGCCATGCGATTTCTGGTACTAACCTTCAGACAAACTAGAGAAAGGTATTCTAAACAATATTATGGTTAGGTGGATTTGTTCCAAAATAACAGATATTAATTGATAGATGTTAGAGGGAGTCCTCTAGTCTGATGACAGATTGATGATTTTTTTTTTTTGCCTTTCAAAAGGATTTTAAAGGCAAGTCTATGAGCTTTATCTTAAAAGAGCAATGGCATAGCCTACTCCCTCTTATGATTGTACCCCACCTGGATATTCCTGCTGAAGAGAGGAGTTGGAAGCAGAGAGATGCTCCATAACCCAAGGGCACTCCATCTAGGAACCTGGTGTGATGAGAAGAGACACAGAACCCACCTAAGAATGCTGAGCAGTAGCCACATGCAAACACCAGGGAAGACTGACCAGCAGAGGTCACAGGCTCAGCAATGACTGATTCCAGGTTTCATCAATGGCCCTGTTACATCAGAGGCAAGTGACCTTCCACTCATGCTCTCTGGCCATAGATGTTCCTTTTATGATTTCCCTTCATCAAGCATGTCATGGTCACACATGTTCTCTCCATGTGTAATTCTCCACATGTGCAGTGTGGCATAGCTCTTGAAATGTGTCCATCTATGCACAAGTGGTTATCTATGTATTTCCACTCCTTCTGCTAACATAATGTATATTTGCAGGAGTATAACTCAGACTTCTAAGGAAACTATTTTACTTAGTTTCTTGCTATATTATTCATTAAATGCCTTCATTTTATAATAAAATACGTTTGACTTTAGAATTTAAAGCACTTCACAACCTGGCTCCAACTATCCATAGGAGGCAATGTAGGACAGTGGAAAAAGTACTGCCTCTGGAGTCCAAGAGATCATTTCAGATCTAGTCCAGGAAGGACACTTCAAACTTGTATGTGCGACCCGGGGACAAGTCACTTAAAATTCCAGCACTTCAGTTTCCTCATCTGTGAAAAGAAAGGTCAGGACTTCTAGGGTCCCTTCCAGCTCTGGATCTATGATTATGTGATCCTATCTTCCCAGAATGACTTAGCATTATTCCTTACCATTCACTCTACATTCCAGCCAATTAGTCCAACCTACTAGCTGCTGACAACCCATAACTTTCTCTCTCCCCCTCCATGTCTTTACACAGGCCTTCCCTCATGAATGAATGAATAATGAATGAGCATTAATTAAATACTTATTAAGAACAAAGCACTATGCTAAGTGCTGGAAACATAAATAGAGAATTAAGACAACCCATGTTCTCAATTAGCTCACATTCTAGTGTGGATGGTGAGAGAAAACTCCTCATCCATTCAGAATAACAATACTCAGTCACTCTAAGTCTAGATTGACTCAGATTGTCTCTGTGTCTTTTAACATCATCTGGAAGTCTGGCTAGTCATTGTTCATGCAAGTTTTACAGAGTTCAGATTCAGAAAGGACATGCCCATACTTCATTAGGAGTAACAGGGTATTAATATCTTTGTTAACAAATTAACATCCCATCATATGTGATTACATTCTGTAACTACATCATCTGAGCTGGTGTAGATTAGATGTCTTTTCCTTTACTTTAAGAAAAAAAAATATTTTTAATCTCAGTAAGCCCCCAGATAAGATCTTACTGAAACTTTGCAATTTTCATCATTAACATAGCTTCTTCTTCCAGGGCAAGAGATCACAAGCAATGTATGTGGATGGCCAATAAACATGTATCAGTTTGCTAAATATTCCTAAGACCTCTCTCTTCCTTAAAATCTTTAATTATTAGGTTGTCTGATAAACTAAATTAAATTATTAAATTATTTAAATATATCATGTAGGAGGTAGGCTGAGACACTGGCCATCATATGTCCATATGTTTAGTGTCTTCCATATTTTTCTTATCAGTTTCAGACTTTTTAAATAGTTCAATATTAAAGCAAAAAGCTTTTAGACAGAGTATGGAGTAATCAGTGAATCTAAAACAGAGGATATAAATACTAAACATTTCCCAGTTGACTTCTCTGATTTTTTTTAAAGCAAGTTGATAACTGTGCTATTGAGTTTGGTGTACTTACTTTTAAAAGGTAAGAAAAGACTCATGTTAATTCAAAGGCAATTTAGAAGACCAGGATAGCAAAACGGATTTTTCAAACATAATTCTTATTATTCCTAAACAGCCTGTGACTGCTGCCTCCAAAAAAGAACTTGACATTCACTAAATTAAAAACAATGCTCTAGGATTTCTCTAAAACTCACAAAAGTCTAATTTTCTCAGTTCCTTTGTATCATATTTCCTCTGAAGAATGCAATTGATTGTGTATACTATCCTTAGGAGTCAGAAGGACACAACTGAATAAACAAATAAATAAATAAACAAACAAATATATAAATGAATGAATGAATGAATAAATAAATAAATAAAAGGGTGAGCTCATTTGAAATTGTTTCTGATCTTTCCAGATGCTTCTCTAGCCAGCAGAGCCATTTTCATTCTTCATATAAGTTCATGTTATGATCACTGTATTTTATTAAAATAATTATCTTATAAATCTTGGGTGGAGAAAAATTGTTTTTGAAGCTAGAGAAGAGTGGTAGTAATCATAAAACTAATTTGACCTTGTGATACTCCCAAGGAAATGATAACTATAGATAGATGAGAGATAATGATGATAGATGAATAATTCCCTAATTTACTTTGCCAGGCTATGTAGAAAGCCAATGTATTTGATAAAGCTTAATTAAATTCTTGAACAAGGGAATGTCTAACATCATGTGATATTTAAGATTATCTCTAATATAGTCCTATTATCTTCTTATATTTTTAACTGTCAAAAATATATACCAATTGTTAGAAAATTAATCTATTTCTTATAAATTTTGGCAAGCTATGTTTTCATACATTTCCTTTTTAGCAAACGTTTCCTTTATACAATTGTTACCTAGAATCACAAACTTATAGCTGGGAGCAACCTAAGAGGTCATTTAAATCAACTTCCTTTCTTAAAAATAAGGAAAGTATGTCCTATAGGGCTGAAATGGCTTGCCCAGGATCACACTGCTGGTGTCTGGAAGGAGCACACAGGAGAAAAGTCTAAGATGAATTCGTTAGTTAAGGATATAACACGGGTTTTAGCAGGCACAATGGAAGGAATGGAAAGAGATAGGCCCAGACTTGAGAGAGATAAAGGTGAGATGCGTGTGGAAAATGAGAGCAGAGGAAGGGGTAGTTTTCACTTAGCCAGGAATTCTGCATCTATAGGCCTAGAAGAAGAAAGGACAGGAGGAATTTGTTACCAATAGAACTGCAAAGCATCACCTTCTGACTGGGTCTTCTACCTCTTTGTGAATTCTGGAAAAAGAAAAGGTCAAGGGTAGTTTTCTTTCAAAACTAATGAAGAATGGAATCAGGCCTAGTCTTAATGACCCTTCCTCTAGATGTTGTTCTGAAAGTAAAAGGATATTTGGTACTAGGCTCCTTTCTTAAGATGCGGGTCTGGTTAAGGAGGATCCAAGGCTAGGGACAGGGGACTTCTTGCCTAAGATTTTAATTTTAAGGAATTTGGAATTTGAGTCCTAGGCTTTAGATTCTATATGAAGGTAGGAGGTGAAGTATATGAAACTTTAATTCTTGGGTGGGTCTAGCCACAAAGGCTCTGTCCTAATTCCAGTATGGTGATAAAACAGAAAGAGCTGAACTGTGGTGTTACTATATGAAGTCAGAGCAGAAAAGCAAACTCTAGTATAGGAGAATGTGGGGGCAAAACTTGGGAAACTGTGATACAGGAAGACATTCTTCCTTCTCCTACCTACCTTCCCTAATAGTGGTTCACTTGAGTCAAAAGCTAATACCTGTGGTTTTTGTTCTACTGGTTACCTTATGAGGGCTTTTCTAGTTTTAGAGTATTAAATGTATATTGAGAAGTCTAATTCATTTTCTGCTCAGAGCACAATTCTGCTCAGAATTGTGAAAGCAATTCGTTCTTGAGCCAGACAGATGTCCATTCAATTCAATTCAATTCATCCAACAGTAAGCAATTACCATTCAGCAGATTAATATCATGTAACAGGCCCTAGGGATACAAATACAAAAATTAAACAATTGCCACTCTCAAGGAACTTACACTGTCCTGAGAAAGAGAAAACATGCACACAAATAAGTAAATTCAGCATAGGTACAAAATAATCTTGGAGGATAAGAAAAGGCTTTTATGTAAGAGGTGGCATAGAGGCTGAGATGTAAAAGAAGTTATTAGAATCAGAGGAGAGTAAGAGAGAGTAAGAGAGAATGTGCTACCTATGGGGCAGGTAAGCTAGCCTCAACAAAGTAGTAAAACACCCTGAGGGAGACATGGGATTTGGTACCTGCCAGGCATGTCCAACCAGATATGAAAAGGTTGCCTGGAAATAAGGAAGATATTTTGAAGGGGTCACTATTATTTCCAAGGCTCTTAGGTCCAGGATCTCAAGCTAGCTTTATGAAGATTTCAGAGGAGGTGGTGGGCTAGGTGATGCCAGTGCTTAAGTCAAGCCCTGGGGAGGATAACTCAAAATGAACTGCAAATAGGGAACGGTACTTTCAGACTTTGAACTAAATTACAAAGCAAAAATTATCAAAACTAGTTTCAACTAACATGTCATGCCAAGGGAATTAAGTAGAAACTGAACACACATTAATAAAGTAAGGCAAACCAAAAAAAGTTTTACTGAACTTTTGTTTTCTTTTGTAAAATGTAGGCGATTTAAAAAATCAATTATTATTTTTTAAGGAAAGATCACAATAATGAAGCTGAAAGGTGAACAATTTTAGTGAAAAATTTTGGTCCCAGAGAAAAGGTGTAAGGAAGTACTTCCCCTCTTTTGGTCAAAAGTGGGAGAACATGGGCACTGAATATGGCAAACAATATAAAATATTAATGCTACATTAGTTGTTTTTGCTTAATTGCTTGACAAGAAGAGATCAAAAGGCAGTGGTGGGTGTAAACCTAGAAACACCTGTGGCATAAACACAAATATTTATTAAATAAAACATTTCAAAAAAATTGAAATATGAATTCATCTTCAGTAGATGGTGGACAATATCCTCACATTTTAAAGTTTCATGAAAAGGGCTGTAAACACGGTGTGTGATACATACCAATAAATGTTTATTTGCAACAATGATGACACATTTTTAAGATTTTAATCAATGACACTAATGTCCCAATGCATGTGTAAGACAATGATATATTTAATAAATTGGCTTTCTACTTAATTTCACATATTTTATTTAAATTATTTTATTGATTATATTCATAAAAATCATATAAGTTCTCTATAAATACATGAGAATTCTAGTACTTTCAACTTTATTGCCATTAACTCTTTTCCTATTGCTAAGGTAACACTAAGCAGCTCTACCTTTCAAACTATTAAAACCCCAAACAGCATTCAATGAGTTCAACAATATTTCATAAAGAAGCAAGCTTTTACATTTTGATTAGTTCCAGACACCACACAAAATTCAGACCCCCCATTTCCCCTATTAAAATGATGCATTAAATTAAAGCTACTTAATAATCACTTTTTTTCTACAGTAAAATAGGATGTTAATCCAAATAGTGACTTAACTACCCATTTATTTCCTTGTTTCAAGCAGCTTACTTGAAAATATTTTCTTAAATGTTTCCCCTGAAGTTCTGTTAGACTTAAGGAAGAAAAACTGAGAAACAGGATGTCCTAAGGCTCCTAGCCCAATACTTTTGTAATTACATAAATAATGTCTTTTTTCAAAATTCAAATTATTTCTAGATTATTGGATCATTGGTCTAGCTACTAATCACTGCCTAATCACTCTATTGTTTGGTTTCAACTAGAAGAGAAAAGCTCTATTTCCTATCTATGGCCTATTCATCTGAATACAGAGGAGTAAGTAGGAGTGAGCACTAAGGAGACACATGGCAAAAGAGAAGAGAAAAGCATCTCCCCACTAACAACACATATTTCAAACAATGGAAATTTCTCTCTTTACAATCTCCTTCGTTTCTGAATATAGAATACTATGCTTATGAAATTCAAGTAATCAAAGCTTCAAAGAATTTTAGTTTAAACTTGAAAACATGGTAAAAATATAGTTAAATGTACTTGAAACTTGAAAAACATAGTTTTTAAAAAGTGGACATATTTAGTGCTCAAATAAGGTAACTGAAATTTTTTACTGAAGTCCATAACAATCAAAAAAAGACAATTGTGCCTTGTGACATGTCACCATCTTTTGGAAAAATAAAGACAACAACAAAAATTCTGGTGACATCTCCACCTCATGAACAATTCTCCAATAAAGAAAATCAACAATAAGAAATAAAGCATATTTTAAAAGAAAATGAAAGTATATGTATTACTGAAATATGTTTAACAGGACATGAAGGGTTTACATAAGGATAAGACTTTTGCTCATTTGCACTAAGAATGCTTATTTAACTGTTCTATGTGCTGGAATAATGTAACTCTTGTCACTGCGATTACATGAGGAAGCAAGACAAACATGACAAGCGGGCCAGAATCATGAAGCAGCTGCATAATTTCCAGTTCAAGAAAAAGCCTGATTATATTTTAGAAATTGTAGAGAAAAATCCCATTGGCAGGTTTGTAGTTCAAATGTATAAAAAAGCTCTTGATAAATACTTATCCTTTCTGAAAGAAATATATAAAATTTTACAAGCTGAAGTACAAAAATAATCAGTTTTTAAGAGGAGCCAAACACATTGCAGTAGGATATACTTCTGGCATTGGAGATATGAACTCTAGGCCAAAAAAAAAAAAAAGGCAGGATACTGCTTTATGACCATACTAGAGCTAAGGCAGTTAATGCTGCCTTGCAGGATGATAAGAAGTGAAAATAGAGAAAAGAAGTGAAAAGAGAGAAAAGAGCATCATTCCTGACACTTGGAAGAAGTTGCCAGAACTACTCTAGCAATATTCTTCTTTTCAAGACAAGCTCCTACGAATTTTACAAGACTAGGGGCTAGAGGATAAGGCTGTAGGAAAAGGGATGCTCTTTGGGAAAAGCCACAGTTGTTAAGCGCATGATGTCTCCAAAAAAAAAAGAACATAAAAAAAAGAAAGGAAGCAAGAAGAAAATAAAGGGCAGTGAAAAAGTAGGGTAAAATGTGGGGAGATTTATTTGCTAGACCTGTTTAAAACTCAGCACTAATGAGGCCAAGGCCATAGGCCAGTTATCTTCACTCTATTCTACAGTCATAGACTGTATCTCAGATCCTCAGTAGCTTCCCAGAAAACATGAAAATTAAGGTAATTAGGCAAGAATATAACAGATCAGGGTAATTGGAAAAACAAACCATGTTGACTTCCAGCTAAAGTTTAGTTATAATATTAACATATGAAAGACATGTAATAATAAAATTATCAAATACTTAACAGAAATTTCTTCATAAATAACAACATGAATTTACTATAATTCCAAATAAAAATAAACATACATTACTTAAGAAATCTTGTCAAGATTAAATTCATATTTTCCTTCTTAACAAAGAATAAAATATAACTGAATATATCAGTGTGCCTAAAAAGTCTAATGTCAAATGTTGGTCATTTTGAAAATATGCCTTTTATATAATACTTTATATATATCTGGTATTTAATTTTCTATGAATATGTCATATACCCCCCCAAAATGTGAACTTCTTCAGTGCACAGATTGTTTCATTTTTTGCCTTGCATCACTAATGCCTAAAACGATACTTAGCAAAAAGGAGCCCTTTAATAAATGGATATTACATTGAACTGAATTGAAATGAATCAAGTTCACTAAAGAAAAGTGTTTAATTTTCTTCTAAAGATTATAACTTATCATGCTAACTATAAATATATCAATTCGCTCACAACACTTTGAAGTATATAGCACCAGTATCACTATCTCCACTTTACAGATGAGAACTGGGATATTAGAAAGGTTCAGTGACATGCTCAAAGTCTCACCACTAACAAGTAGATTGTCAATTCTCTGAAATAAGTATTTTTGTTATTGCATTATGATGACAGCTTTAGAAATGATATGCATAGCAATAACATTCTAAGGACTGCTTTAGGAAGCGCCTTGCTTTATTTTAAAAGGAGGTGAATCTTCAATGTTGTTTGTTTCTCCATAAATACCTTAATAATAAAAAAACCAACAGCAACAACAACAACAAAAAAAACTACAGGGTGGGGTAGCATGGTAGGAATGATGTTTTTCCATTTGATAACACTGGATGGAGGAATACATAATTTCTGAATAAAATACTCACCAGTGTCCTTAGCTATATGAGGTATTCTGCTGTGCATTTAAAAGATCATATTAGACCAAAATAAGTTCCATAACTCACAAATCCTTTCCCTTTTTATAGAAGCATCATCTTAATAAGCACTTTTCATCCAAATATTCACAATCTAGGCATTGCTTTTTACTACCCATAAAGTGGAATCATCACAGGATAATTACACCTCTAGAGTAGGAAGAGATCTCAGAAGCCAACTATCCAAAGCCATCATTTTGTAAATGAGGAAACAGACATGGAGGAAGTGAGACTCATCTAAGGTCACGAAGGTAGTAACAGAGGTGGGATTTGAACCTGGGTTCTCAGACTCCAGAGCCAGTGCTCTTATTATTTGGTATTTAAACATATGGATGAAACCATCAAGACAGGTTCCTTATAGTAGACTATGAAACCAATTTTATCTTAGTATAATTTTCTTTATTGTAATTTCAGAGTTCTTTCTTCATTTGAATAAAATAACTTTAAAATCACATTCTTTCAAATTACATTGATGGTAAGATGGCCTAGATATGAGGCATAATGGAAAAAGTATTGAATAAGAAAGCTCATTATGATTCCCGGCTCAGGCACTAATTAGCTGTGTGACCATACACAAATCATTTCAGATCTCTTAGGTCTCAGTTTCATCACCTGCAAAATCAAGATAATGACATTTTTCATGAATTGCCTAAAAAGTTTTGTAAGAAAAAGTATTATATTAACATGAGTTATTATCATCTCTAGATAGAGTACATGTGTTAGTCTCTATGGATGGTCTTTCATCACCTAGTGATGAAAACCTGCTGGGTTTTGTAGCTTTCTATGCTTAGTGAGGCCCAAACCAGGAAAGTTGATACAATCTACCCTCAGAACCATATTTATAGATGTTGCAACCTGGTGTAAACTGTCAGAGATTATGCAACAGATCTGGCATAATTTTAAAGAATCCACATTGATCTACTTAGGTAGGAAAAAACCAATTGGTAGAATTGTACTTGTTGCTCAAATCCTAGTATGTAGTTAATTTAGGCAGTCCATTTAATTAGTCTATCACTCTATCTATATGTTACCTATTTTTTATAGATATGTCAACATGGCAAGAAGGGGCCCGGGAGAAGGAGAGAGAAGTGAAGAGAGAGAGAAAGAGGGAGGGGGAGAGGAAAAGGAAGGGAGCAAGATACAGAGAGACAGAGAGAGGTCTAAATGTCAGTATCAGCATTGATATGTGAGAAGCAGGCATAGATACAAATATACTGAAACACCACTCATTGGAGACTGACAATGAGTTGAACCCAAAAATGAATAGGAGAAAGGCTCACTTGCACTAGGGAAACAGCATGACGCTTTCCATGATTCAGAATTTCCCCTTGCTACCAAAGCTCGTCTTTGAAGTGTCAAACAACTATGAACGCTGGACATTTATGTTACATAGACAATTAACTAAAAGAGTGTCTTTTGAAAGATAAGCAGTGATTTGGATAAAAGCAGAGATGGTATTTTATCAAATCTGCAAATGATATAGTCCGGATTTTAAAATACCTTCACATTTTAGAATATTAGGCTAAATCAGTAAAATGAAAAGAGGAACTACAAAATACATGTCATCAAGTATTTATTGAGCACTTACTATGTGTCAGGCACTTGCTAAGCAGTAGAGATTCAAAGAAAGGCCAATAAACAAATAAACAAACAACAACAACTAAAATAACTCTACTTTCAAGGAGTTCACAATAAAATGGGAAGAAACGATACACAAAATAACTGCAAAAAAGACAGCATAGCTAAATTGAGATAATGTTAGAGAGAATCTTACACAAATATGTAAACTTAGCTACATGACCCTTGGCAAGTCACTTAAACTCTGCTTGCTCACTTTCTGTATCTGCTAAATGGAGATAATTATAGCCCCTTCTTCCCAGGCTGTTGTGAAAATCAAATGAGATAATATTTATAAAGTACTTTGCAAAACTTAAAGTTCTAAATAGATGCTATTTATTATTATTAGTTATTATTATTATTAGTTTTAGAAAAAATCAACATCACAGCTGTTAAATGGCCAAGGCATGACTAGATGGCAATTCATCTAAAGATGTTCTGAATGCATATTATATTCACATCTAAACTAGAAAACAGACACAATCTATTATTAAAAATCATATTTGATTATAATAACTCACATTAATAAAACACTTTCTTTGTAACAACCTTTTGGGCAAGTCAATAAGATCCACAATATGATAATCATGTATTTATATAAATATTATTTGTGAAAGCTTCCCACTCCCTTCCACTACCCCACCTTCAACATATGTGTAAATCATTTTATATTTATTTTTCCCATCTGACTGCACTACTTTGGACTTCTTCCTCATGTCCACAAGAACCTCATTATCCTGGAAGATCAAATCAGCCTTGGCAGTCATACATCATCTATACCATCTACCCCATAAACACTTCTAAAAGAAGGTGGAGAGAAGAGTTCTGCCCCAAACCAATATTCAAGAAGGGGTCCCAAAACTATCCACCACAACCCCTTTCAGCTTTCTTTTCTGTGTTGTCTTTCCTCATTAGATTGTAAGTTCCTGTCTTTTGCCTTTTTTGTTCAGGCTTAGCATATCTGACACATATTAAGTGCTTAATAAATGCTGATTGATTGACTGATTGTATGACTGAGAAAGTGGATATATGCATCAGCATCTGTAAATTTTCTCTCTGCCAGTTTTTAATTTAACAATAAAGTATGAGATTTTTTTTACACCTTTGGTGAACTCCCCGCTTTCATATATGTTAACTAAACAGCAATCTGTCAGTGCTTTCAAAATTACATCACCTCTCCACAGACTCCCTTCTTTTTTTCCCCACTTGGTTTAGTCCAGTTACTTTTCCCATCTTTGTTTACATTAGTTCTGTTTTTACTTCCTAATAAAATGTATTTGAAACTGTGATGTCAGACCACAAATGTGCTGGCATCACTCCCCTTGATAGCAAAGTGTATGTTATAAAAAACCTTTACGATCTTTTCCCGCTTGCTACCAGTTTGTCTTTCTTTCAGTTTCATTCTCACATGCCCTTGGGATGACTCTGGTTAATTCGGGCTCTCACCAATTTTTCTTTGAACTTCTTTTTATGCCAATGCTTCTTACTGTTTTATGAGGTGATATCGCTCATAGTCTTATACCTTCCTTCTCTGTAAAAATATTTTAAACAAGTTTGCATGCTAAACAATTTTTTGCCCTTGGCTGATATCTCTCAGCCTGGAAAAGAGGTCAAATGTTTACTAATAAGCCAGTTGCTATATTTTCTAAGTTCTCTCAAAACAGAAACTGAATTACATTGATTAACCCTTTTCGGTGATATTGTTGTAATCAGCATTGACATTGTAAAAGGATATACGTCCTTCCCAAATCATGTTATCTTGCAATATATAGACAGCAATCTAATTTTTTTTTCCCGGGTTAAATAAAGAATCATTTGAGTAGTAACAATACTGACTGTTTTTGTTTTGTTTTTCCTTCAAAATTCCTCAGTCTTTTATAGAATCTTAGAAGCATTTATATTCTGTTCCATTAGATTTGGAATCTCAAGCAAAAGTTAGCTTTGCCCAGTCAATCTAAAATTCAATGCTTTACACAATTTTCAAATTGTTGTTCAGTTGTTTCAGTCAAGTCTGACTCTTTGTGAGTCTCTTTTGGCATTTTCTTGGCAAAGATACTGGAGTGGTTTGCCATTTCCTTCTCCAGCTCATTTTACAGATGAGGAAACTGAGGCACACAGGATTAAGTGACTTAATCAGAGTCACACAGTTAGTAAGTGACTGAGGCCAGATTTGAAGTCAGGTCTTCCTCACTCCAGACCTGAGACTCTCTATATTGTGCTACTTATCTGCCCTAATACTCAAATTGCAATGAAAAAAGAATGATACTCTTAGAAGACCACAAGGAAAGGATTTGCTCTTCCTTGATTAATTCCAATGCTGAAATGAAGTAGTGAATTTGTCACATTATAGATACATGGTTAAAACTGTTTTATCAATGATATATACTATTGTTGCTAATTAGCAACCTTTATTCAGAGGATATATAACCTATTAGAAACCGTGATGGTCTTGGAATTAGAGGATCTTACTTTGAATCCCAGATGATATACCCATCACATTTCCAAACCTCAGTTTTATTATATTTTGAATGGGAAAAGAACAAGAGAAAAGTATTTATTAAACACCTCCTATGTGCCAGGCACTGTAATAAGAGCTTTACAAATTCATCTAATTTGATCCTCACAACAACCCTACTGTATTTACAGTAGATAAAACTGAGGCAGATAGAAGTGAAGTCACTTGCCCAAGGAAACACAATTCCATATATCTGAGGCTGGATTTTAACTCAGGTCTTTCATGATTCCAGGCCTAGGGCTTTATTCATTGTACCATCTGGCTGCCTAATGGGGTCAGATTAGATTAGCTGTTAAAGTTCCTTCTAGCTCTAACAGCCTATGTTCTGCAATTACTTTTTGTATGGTCTTACCTACAAAGGCATATACTCAAATGATAGCGATGATGATGATGATGATGATGATGATGTCTGCACCAACACCACTAGTGTAGTAAACTCCACAGAGAGGATACTTTCTTTACCACTTCAAATTGGCAACTGTTCTACAATTTATGATGTTAGAGAATTGTCTAGGGGACTAAGAAGCTAAATGATTTGCTCAGGGTTACACAGCTAAGATGTCTCAAAAGGAAACCCAAAGCCAAATCATCCTGATTTTCTGGGTGGCTCTTTATCTACTGCTCTCTATTATATTTCATACTCAATTGACAAAGACATAAATATGCCATGGACCCTTTAAAACAGTGTGTGTAAGAAATGAGAGGATGTATACTATGTAGTTATCATGTAGGTGTGTTGTTTTATAAAGAGATGATTGTCACTGTCAGTTAAGTAGTCTTCCTGGGATTTGGTTCAGGCAAGTCTTCTTAAACTGATTTTTACTCTATCAATACTCATGTTAAATCAAGGTTAGAATATCTAGCAGCAGCAGCAGCAATGATTATTAGTTAGTAGTAGTATTAATAGTTGTTGTTGTTCATCCTTTGTTTTAAAGAGGACCAATGACATCACAGGGTGATGTCTTGACTTGCATGTGCATTGGATTTAAGTGAGGCAGAGCTGCACAAAGTTGTAAGCCTCACTCTCCCTTCTAGTCATTAAAGTCCAGTGGGAAAACAAAAGTCAAGATAACTGGCAATGGCCCAGGATGCAGTGGATGACCTTAGCATCTTTGACATCTGAACAAGCTCTAAAAGCTCTACAGTGCCTGCTTCAGCTATCTTCATAGGCATTGTAACAAATTGTTCTCATCACCTATTACACTAGGGGACTTCTTTGCATGCTTGGGGTCAACATGCCCCTAACTCACCCTTTGACCTGATTTAGCACATCTGCTGAGATGGTTTTACTGCTATGGGTGTCCACTAAACATAAGCTACAGCTTCTTGGAGCCACAGGTAAGAGTTGAGTGACAGAGGGACCCCAAAGGTGGATGAACCCGAAAGGACTCAGCAAGTTCTCACACAATAGGTGCTAGTCCTCCCTGAACATCCCATACACAGTAGTAGTAGTAGTGGGAGGAGGAGGAGGAGGAAAAGTAGGAGTAGTAGGAGCAGTAGTAGTGACATCTAACATTTACATAGCACTTTAAGATTTGTAATGTACTTTTACATATACGAGGTGTCTTAAAGACTTTTGGGACATCTTGAATCATCTTATTTGATACAGTCTAGAGCTACAATGCTGCAAGAAGAATATAATGCTTATATAGTTCCACTCTAAATGCTATGAAATCCACTTCAATGAATATTCAAGGAACAAATTTTTTTATAAATAAAATATTTTTAAGAGATGAAGCTAAAATTGCTATGTTATTAAAATGCCCACCTGTCTCCCTACTCAAAATGGCAATCTCTCTTTCAGAGATCAGATACAGAAGTAATGAGATTCTTAGCAATAAAGAACAGGCAAATCACAGTGATTGTGACCATTTTAACTGCACCATGTTGTAACCCTCTGGTGAACAGGATTTTTGTTTTTATATTCAACTTTGTATCTTCCTACCCCCAACCCCATAGTAGCTTGCCACAAGGTTCTGCATGCAGTACGCACTTAATGCATGTTCCTTGTAGTTGTACTAGAACAAAAGACAAGTTTATGAAAAAAAAAAAGAATTGTAAACTAAACATTGGTGATGCAATAAGAAAGTTTGTTGAAAACAAAGTGAAGAATCATTGTGATATAGTCAGTTGCAACCCTCATATATACATACACATATGTTTTCACATCAGCATTTAGAAGGTGGTACAGTGGAGAGAACTGGAATTAGAAAGCTGGTATGTTTTCCATATCAGCTAGGCCACTTACCAGCTGCATCATCATGGATCAGTCATTCTCAGTGCTTCCACTTCAAATTGGTAAAATAAGGAAAAATGATACTTGTACTAACTCGCAAGATGGCTTTAAAGAAGGTAATTTGTAAACCGTAATTCATTATATAAATATTAGGTAATTTCATTATTAACATATCTTATACAAACAATCAGTATTTACTGAATAAACTCCAGATTTTCCTATACCTATTTATGGAGACAGTCTAAGTCACTAGCATTTAACTTTTTGTGTGTCCTTGACCATTTAGGCAGCAGTGAAGCCTTTGAGAAAATTGTTTTTAATAATCAAAGGAAATGTTAAATTTCATCTAGAGGAGAGCAAAAATAAATATAAAATTCTGCCCCATGTTCAGAGCCCTTTGAACTCTAACCATAGATTAAAAAATCCCTAGTCTAAATAATAATGAGGCATTACAGATCTTAAGTTCCAGAGATTCAGAGGAAAAAAATTTTCTGGTTAACTTCTACTTGGAATTGAGAGAAATGATCGGATTTAAAGGAATATTAAACCTGCTAATTTTACTAGTATATGTACTAGGGCAGGTGGTAGGGGGGGCAATCCTTTGCCACAGTCTGGATGGCACTTTAAACTCTTGTATTTCATTTTGGCAAGAGACCAATGGCTGGCAGGAAGCCTTGAAATGGCTGGTTTCCCAAAGTTAGCTTCAAAGTAAGCTTTTGTAATTGAGGAGTTGGAGGAATTGAAAGTAATCAAGAAATGTATATCTAGGGTAATATATCAGATATGTATTTTGTGACCATAGCAAGAAATATATACAAATGTGTCAACAACCATTTTTTATACAAAAGAAATATGCAACTTCTGTTTTTGGAGAATGATAGGGAAGGGAAAGGATAATGTAAATCATTAAATATATTTAATTTTAACAAAGTTTAGAAAATTCAAGACTTGTTGATGCTATCTATTCAATCAATTAATATTTGTTAAGTGTCTACTATATGCAAGACACTGGGAAAGAGTGGCCTTTATGGGGATTAAACCTAAAACCCTGACATGATCAAACTAAGAAAAGGAGCCTTGTATTTATCAGAGTTTATCACTAAGCTGCATTAGCAATATTTTGTTTCTGGTATCTATTAGTTTGCAAGTCCCCATCTTCCCAAGGTACTGTCCATAATAATGAAAAGAAACATTAGTGAATATCCCAAAGTACGCCAAATGTTATAAGTAATTTCAGATGAAAGGTTGTAAGGCAAAACCTCACATCCAATATGTTTGGCTATTCTAACAAAGTCTTAAATGGAGGACTGATCCTATGTAGTCTTCTCGACTCCTTCATGTAGTCAAAAGTGACAGGCTGACCCATCAGGTAGAATGGTTCTTCCATGTAAGTCACCAAGTAGGTCAGCATATTAGAAAGTTATCGTTCTCTTCCTTTCCTCACCTATCCCTCCTCTCTCTGTGTGTTACTTGATCTATTTCATTTGAAGTAAAATACTTACGAGAATATTTTATCCTAATCACATGTATGCTGCATCTGTAATGCATCATCTAATGATAAGAGAGCATGGCGGTATTTCTGGAAAAGACTCAGTCACAACAGGCTTACTTCACTATCTTTAGAAATATATTTTTTTCACTGTATTCACAAGAATGCCTAATCTGTTCTGTTAATATTTTCTCCCACTGGAGTTTTACAGGATGCCTTATGGGTATCCAGCTGCCCCAGAGACATCACCAGCATTTTATTTGACCCACATCTTTGGCAAATGATGGTTACCCCAGAATGTTACTATAAATTCAAGGCACTAGAAGTTCTGAGGGCACAAATCTCAGTTAAGATTTGTTAAGGTAAAAAAATGACACTCAAAAAAATGACACTCATTACTGCTGCCAAAGTAGAAGAAAGTAGATTCTGAGCTATGAAATATATATATATATATATATATATATATATATATATTTATTTATTTATTTATTTATTTATTTTAGGATTGATAGAGACATAAACAACCAACCTGCTTTATCACAAATAAACTACACAATGGGGAAGTATACCTTTTATCATCATCAACTTTAACAACTCTAGGACTAACATTTATTTTCAGGGGCTATCTTAGGCTCTTAATCATGCCTTTTAATCAATGTGAAAGCATTTTAAGCCCTCATTTTTAGTACAACTGAAAATATTGAGAAATAATGTTTTCTTCATTTTGACATCATTTAGAGGCTTTTCCCTTTAGGAAAGTATGCAAAAGGTAAAGAACAAAAGCAAAGGCAAAAGGAATAGGGATTAAAGATTGAAGCCAAATTCATAACAAAACATACATTTTATATAATTAAGACCACTGCCTTACTTCCTCCCCACGCCACCCCGAAGTGATTCAGCTATTAATCCACCTAAGGATAGTTCCTTCTTTCTTCAGAGATTTGGGTATTGATTAGAGGGATGAAATACCTTAAATTACTTGAGGTTACCTGCAACCATCTGAGGGAAAACCTGGAGGGAAGGGGTCAAAGGGGGAAAAGTGGTTTTAGAAGGATTAAATGACTATTGTTCTATTAGATGAAGATGATTGACCCCCAAAACATGTTTTATTATTTTTTGATATTTTTCTTGTGAAATATTACTATAAATATTACCTAAAAATTGGAACAGAGAGATGTCCAAGGATGTGGGATACAGGAGGAAGGAGAAAGGAGGTAGGGAATCATGTGAGTTTGGACATTTCTCTCACTGAGCTTAGATTTAAAGTGACGTTAATCTAATAGCAGTTGCTTCTGGCAGACATTTTTTCTTCAACAATAGCAATGTAAACACAGTTTGGGCTTAAAGAGACTCAAATGATTGGATTTTCGGAGCTCCAATGAACTAGCCATCTGCCACAAGCTGGAAAAGTTAAGCAACACTAAACCTTTGCCTTGAATAATGTAAATAGTAAATTAGGAACGCAGCAAGGTATAGGGGAAAGAGGACCACACTGGCATGTAGAGGAAATAAATTAAGTTTTAGCTCTCCTATGAGTCAACAATATGATGATAGGCTAGTGATTCAACTTCTGGGGACCTTTTAGTTCATCTGTAAAAATGAAAGGCCTAATTAGATACTCAGTTTTTCTAGTTTTAATGTTCTAAATGATTCCATAATTATAAGTAGAAGGATTATTTGGTGGGATGGAAAATCCACTTGATTTAGAGTCAGGCAGGAATATCCAAATATGAAAAACCATCAGGTTTAGGGGGAAAGTTCCAAACCTAGTTCTCCTACTTCCTAACTTTGACTGTGAAAAAAAAAAACACATGACCTCTCTACAGTGGATTCCTCATCTCTAAAAGTAAAGGTGCTAGACTACTTGATTAGTTCTAGTATGAAATCTTATTTTTTGTCTTATTTTCTGTACTATACACACACACACACACACACACACACACACACACACACACACACACACACATATTACTCTTCATAGAGGATGTTTGAGAACTTGGTGGGGAGGGGAGAAGGAAAACTCAAAAATACTTGTAGATGATATAATTGTATGTGTGTAATTACTGGCTAATTATATCAATGGAGACAAAGAGAAAAAAAATTAATAGTTTAGTCACTATTAAAGTCTTCTCATGAGGAGGCAGTTTATCTTTCCAGAAGAGGCACTACATGCCCTCAAAATTTCTCTCTGGTATACAGATATGAAGAAAAAGTAAAACATGATACAAGGTTTATACCTTCTAGTGTAGGCTATTTGATTTTTCATAATTTTTTCATTATGAAAGAGAATTAATATCATGAAGTTTATAATGACTTAAAAACCTGCATTTGCATAATCCCTATTAATTACAAAGGATTTGAGAAAACAACCAATCCCATCTAGATACTATGGCAGGATGTTCTATACAGAGACTGTGAGTAGTAGCTTTTACTTGAAGATGTCTAATGAGGAGGAACCCACTACTATACAGCCACTTTGGGATGGTTTTAACTGTTAGGCAGTTTTATCTTATATCAAACTCAATTCTACTTTTTTGCAGCTCTTACCTATTGTCCCAAGTTTTACACTCTGGGACCAAGCAGAAACCATATCTGTACATGATAGCATTGAAGACAACAATCATGTCTCCTTTAAGTCTTCTCCATCTCCAGATAATTCAACTAGCCCTCACATGGTATGATCATCAGTTCCTCTTATCATCTACTTTATTATCATCTGGACTATCTTCAACTTGTCAAGATGTTTCTAAAAAGTAAACCCCAGAGTTATAGATGGCACTCCACGTATGTTCTGAACAGAATAGAGGACAGTGAAACTATCATTTTCTGTGTTCTAGACATTCTAATTCTTAAGGAAGCCTAAGACAATCTTGGCATTTATGGATGATACTGAAACTAAAATCCACACAAAAATTCTTTTATTTTCTAATGCTTTCTAGACTATTTCACTTATTTTAAAAAAATTACCAAGAGCAAAATATTCATGTCTGTTCAATTTTATCTTCTTAGATATTTCTCTTAATAGTCTAGACTTCATTATTCATTTATATAAGAAAATTTACTGAGCATTTTTACAGTACACAAGGTCTTTTGCTAAAGGTGAGTAAAACATAGTCCCATTAAGGGACTTACAAACTAATAAGAAAGAGAGTGAAAGGAGATGAAATTAATACACTGAAACTTAATTAAGGTGGTAGAACTAAGCTGGCAGAGAAAAGATAGGGTTTTGCCTAGCTCACCCACATTCCCCTACAAATAACTTTAAATAATGCCTCAAAACAAATTCTGGAGAGGAAAACCTACAAAAGGAAAGGGTAAAACTATTTTCCACCCTAAGGCAATTTAAAAGGTAAGCAAGAAAGGTCTCTCCCACCAGGATGAGAGGAGAGTAGAGTAGAGTCCAGTACAGGCAACGCTCACCTCAGCAAGCAAGCAGCAGGCCTTGGGGATAACTGAATCGTCAGTAGTGGCTTCAAGACCTCTCAACCTCTGAACCCACAGACAGTAAGGAGTTCTAACACCTGGTCAGGAGGATATTACAGGGGTCCCTTTGCTGGCACTGGGTACAGAATTCTGTTACATAGCCCAGCAGGGATCTCGGTTATAATCCTGGTTTCTGCTACCAGGGGAGGAGGAGAACTACCACACCAGATTTTGTGACCACAGAGGAGCAGGGGCCCTGGTCACAGTTCCAGAGCAAAAAAAGAGTGCTTGTGGTTGCTCCCAGATAAAAGCACAGGGCAGGAAAGTAATAAACATATCTCTCCTTAGATCATACTACCTTAGAAGAATGGATAACTTACAAACCCCCAAAACTAGCTCTGAAAACAGCTACACAAAAAATCCTGAAACTTGGTACCATGTCCCCTTTACCCCAAAAGTAGAACTCAACTTTAAAATAAAGTTAAAAGTCAAGAAATGGTCTGGGAAAATGAGCAAACAATAAAAAAGAAGCTGACCATAAAAAGTACATGACATGGAGGATCAAAACAAAACTCAAACGAAGATAATAAAGTCAAAACTGCTACATTAAAAGCCTGAAAGAAAATATGAATTGATCTCAGGACCAAAAAGAATTCCTGGAAGAACTAAAATGTGTGTTTTTTTTTATCAAATAAGAGAGGTAAAAGAAAATAGGGCTCAGGGTTAATGACAGGAGATGCAAGATTATCAAGAAAAAAGAGGAGTCAACAGCTTCATAAAGAGGCACAAAGAATATTGAAGAAAATAACACCTTAAAAAACAGAATAAGAGCATTGTTTGAACCTTACTCTCATTAGATTTGGCTCAAGAAGGGAATAACAAAATCAGTTAGGTATAGAAATCTAACTTGCCCTATAGGCAGTAGGAGAGAAAAGGGGAAAGAAAAAGGGAGATAGAAGGGAGGGAAAAAGCAGTAAGGGCAAAGAAGAAAAGGGAAAGGGATAATAGAAGGGAGGAAACACTGAAGGAGGTGGTAGCCAAAAGAAAACAGTAGTGAGGGGGGGAAAGGAGAAAGGAGAAAGAAAAACATAAACAGGGGGAAAAAGGATGGAGAAAAAGACACAGATAATAATCATAACTAAAAGTTGAATCGCTATTTTTTTTCTCTTCTGTTGAGTTTTCTTTCTGCTTTCTGATGGTTCCTCCTATTGGTTTTAATTTTTACTTACAACTTCACTAAAGTGAAACTATGTTTAATAGGAAGGTAAATGTATACCCTATATCAGATTGTGTGCCATTTTGGGGAGGCTGGTAGGGAGGAAGGGGGAGAAAAATTTTAAACTCAAAGGCATATGGAAGTGATTGTTGATAAATCAAAATTAATTAATAAAAAATAAATTAGAAAAAAAGCAGAATAAGCCAAATGGTAAAGAGGTAAAAAAAAATTCTACTGAAGAGAAAACTCCTTAAAAAGCAGAATCGGACACATGAAAAAAGAGGCACAAGAATTCATTCAAGAAAAGGACTATTTAAAAAACTAGAATTGGGCAAGTGAAAACTAATTACTCTATGACACACCAAGAAAAATTAAAAAAAAGATGTGAAATATCTCATTGGAAAAAACAAATGACCTGGAAAACAGATGAAGGAGAGATTATTTCAGAATTATTGTACTACCTGAAAGTCATGATCAAAAAAAAATCTTAGATATCATCTTTCAAGAAATTATCAAAGAAAATTTCCCTGATATTCTAGAACCATAGGGTAAAAATAAATTGAAAGAATCCATTGATTACCTCCTAAAAGAGATCCCAAAATAAATACTCCCAGGAATATTATAGCCAAATTCCAGAGCTTTCAGATCATACAGAAAACATTACAAGCAGCCAGAAAAAAAACAATTAATATATCATGGAACCACAGTCAAGATCACACAAGATTTAGCAGCTTCAACTTTAAAAGATCAGGTTATAAAATGATATTCCAGAGGGCAAAGGAGCTAGGATTACAACCAAGATCTCCTACCCAGCAAAACCAAGTATAATCCTTCAGGGGAAAATAATGGACATCCAGTGAAATAGAGGACCTTCAAGCATTGTAAAAAATCTGACTTTGAAATAAAAGAATCAAGAGAAGCATAAAAAGATAAACAGGAAAGAGAAGCCATAGGACATTCAATAAGGTTAAACTTTTCACATTCCTACATGGGAAGATGATACTTGCAACTCCTAATAACTTTCACATTATTCACAGTTAGAAAGAGAAAACATTGACGGGGGCATGGATGTGAGTTTAATATGATGGGATAGTTACCTAAAAAAATAAAGTTAAGAGGTAAGAAAGAAGAATGAACTGAGAGAATGGGATAGGGAGAGGTAGAATGAGGAAAATTATCTGATATAAAACAGGCACAAAAGAGCTTTTACAGTGGAGGGGAAGATTGGAAATGTAGGGGGAGAGGGCAGTACTTGAATCTTACTTTCTACAGAATTGGTTCAAAAAGGGAATAACATCCACACTCAGTTGAGCATAGAAATCTATCTTACCCTACAATAAAGGAGGAAAAGGGGATAAAATAAGGGGCAAGGGCAGGTGGTGCTGACAGAAGGGAGGGCAGATTGGAGCAGGTGGTAGTCAGAAGGAAAACACTTTTGATGATAAGGTGAAAGGAGAGAGAGAGAGAGAGAGAGAGAGAGAGAGAGAGAGAGAGAGAGAGAGAGAGAGAGAGAGAGAGAGAGAAACAGGGGAAAATAAGATGAATGGAAATACACAGTAATCATAACCATGAAAAAAAATATCAGCAAGTTTCTCTAATAAAGGCCTCATTTCTCAAATATGTAGACAACTGAGTCAAATGTATAAAAATAAGAGCCACTCAACAATTGATAAATGGTCAAAGGATATAAACAGGCAGTTTTCAGACAAAGTAACCAAAGCCATTTAAAATCATATAAAAATGCTCTTAATCAGTATCAATTAGAAAAATACAGATTGAAATAACTGAGTACCACCCTGCACACATCAGATTGGCTATTGTAACAGAAAATGAAAATGACAAATGTTGGTGGGCATGTGGGGAAATTGGGACACTAATGAACTACTGGTAGAGTTGTGAACTAAAATATTCTGAAGAGTGAGTTGGAACTATGCCCAAAGTGCTATAAAGCCATGCATACTTTGTGACCCAGCAATACCACTACTAAATCTATGTCTCAAAAAGATTAAAAAAAAAAAAAGGAAAAGAAGGAACACTAGGTGGTACAGTGGATAGAGCACCAGCCCTGGAGTTCAGATATGACCTTAGACTTTGATACTTACTGGCTGTGTGACCCTGGACAAGTCACTTAACCACAATCACCTCACCAAAATAAATGAATTAATTAAATAAATAAAATAAAAGGAAAAGGACCTATATGTACAAAAAATTTACACCAGTTCTTTATGTGGTGGTAGAGAATTGGAAATTGAGAGGATTCCCATCAATTGGTGAATGGCTAAACAAGTTGTAGTATATGATTATAACTGAATACTACTGTGCTATAAGAACTGATAAGCAGAATGCTCTCAGAAAAATCTGGAAAGACTTATCTGAACTGAGGCAAAGTGAAGTAAACCCGGAGAACATCATATACATTAACAGTAATGTTGTATGATGCTCAATGGTGAATGACTTAGCTGTTCTTACCAATACAAACATACAATTCCAAAAGGCAAGTGTGTGTGTGTGTGTGTGTGTGTGTGTGTGTATGTGTGTGTGTAAAATAAAAATTATCACATGGGGTTATTCACTAGGATATATGTAACATTATTTTTTCAACATGGCTAATATAGGGATTTGTTTTGGTTGACTATGCATACTTATGCAAGTAATTTGTTTTTCTTTCCTTCCCCCCCCCCCCAATTGGAAAGAGGTGGGAGAATGAGCAAATGTACTGGCTGGGCTGAGCTGTGTAGACTAAGAGATAGCCAATTTAATGAGCTTTGTTATGCCTGGTTTAAAGAGAAATACTATTCACTTTAAGAACTAGCTAGCACTTGTAAAATGTCCTTTTAAGGATGGTCATTAATTGAATACATTTATAAAGTCTATGTTTAGAAAAGAGAATTCCTTAGCTGAAGAGTAGACAGGGTCAAGAGATAAGAAATGACTATAGAAGCAGTTTCATGTAGTGGGAACATTCCTGAATGTACCAATAACATCTAAACTTGCATTCTGAACCTATGAGTTAATTGGAGGACATTAGCCCCCTCCCCCCTTTATATATTTCCTAACCAGCTTCCTATAGGTGTGTAACCTCCTTTCACTATAGCTATTGAGTACTGGTGGAATAGTGTCATCTAGGTTTATATGTGTACTGTTATATATTTTATAATTTATACATTTGCTTTAATATATCAATATTTACACTTATTTCTTTTGCCTTACTAAGAGTTGTTTTAAGATCTAAAAGTGCCACTGTTGTCAAAAGCTAAAACATTATACACTATGTGGACATTTTGCTTTGTGAGTGGATGGTTGTGTAGATTAGGGGCTCAAGAGCTGTAGTGGTAAGGGAACTATATTTTCCTTCAACAGCCTTTCCTTAGAGAATTTAAATGTAATCATATAAGGATTATCTATCTCTGGGAACTTTGTCTTGCTAACATGAGAACTTTTGGAAGAGTGAGCCAAACCCAGAGGGCAGCAGGGTGTTCCACATACCTGGATGAGAGGTATGATGCCCTAAGTGTGATATTGCAGGATGTTTGTTTGTACTCTAATTCGTGAACACACATCTCACTGTAGTATCCCATTTAAGTTACTGAATCATGGGGCCATAGGAATACACACACACACACACACACACACACACATATACATACACATTAAAGGTGTTACAATAAGGAAAACCAAAGTAACTACACAACAGGTTTATTTCTGCAAATGCATCGAGAAGAAGAATCTTGGAAAACATTTCCTCTCTCAGCCCTATTGGTGAGTGACACATATTCTAAAGATGCTTCTTTCTGAAGGAAAAAAAAAACCTTACAAGAAGATATGCAAT
The DNA here is from genome assembly GCF_003287225.1 of Phascolarctos cinereus. Classification (NCBI taxonomy): domain Eukaryota; kingdom Metazoa; phylum Chordata; class Mammalia; order Diprotodontia; family Phascolarctidae; genus Phascolarctos; species Phascolarctos cinereus. Next base: position 395,667,963 of record NW_027555958.1, on the reverse strand, counting down.
CACAATAGAAACATCAACTGAGAAACAGTGTAGCATAGTGAATAGAATGATGTAGTCTGAGTGAGGAGGATGTAGGGACAGATGCAGCTTCTGGCAGTAGTCATTTGTGTGAGCACAAGCAAATCAGGGAGTTACCAAATCAGCATCTCAGGCCCACGACAAGTAAGCACAAATTACGTAGCACAGATTGACAATGAATTATTGTTAGATTTCCTGATAAGGAAATACAATCTCATTTGACATGCTTTTCTCCCTTTCTGATATTGATCAAGATCTTCTATTCAAAAGACTAAAATGTTGGGTAAAAATTAATGGAGCAGGGATATATTTTACTTGAGGCTGGTATCTATTTTTTGTTGCTGTCCATCACAGGCTCATGTGCAGAAAATCTTTCATTACAATACACCCCAGCTTTTCATAAACATATGGAACTCTGATGCAGAACCAGTGTGTGTCTAAATATTGAGAAAGATTCAAAGCCCTTTCCATCTCCAACTTCTAATCCCACTGAAGAATTTTTGATTGAGTACAGACCTGGCCCATGAGAGAAATGAACACCATCATTCCAATCCATATAATCATGATTTCCCCTTCAATTTATCTTGAACATTTTGATGAGAATCAGAACACAAATGAACATAAGTGCAAAATGTCAAATGTTCACAGCTATCAGTCATCTATCATTCTCCGAACTATGAAGGAGTTTTAACATTTTGACATGTTAAATAATCCATCTGGATAATGATAGTGATAAGACTCAGTATTAAATTATTACTCCTCATAGTAGAAAGTTCGAGTTATTTGAACAATTTAATATCTCCTGTAACCTATACACCATAAATGACCTTAAGGGAGAAGAAATTAGAAAGAGACTATTAAGACAGGGTGATGAAATACACTAATTAAAAGCAGAAGTAGTGAGCACTGCAGGAGCTGTATAATTGGCTTTTGTATTATTTTATCTAATATACATCACATATGTTGTCATAAAAACTATCAAAAATGATTAATGATCGCATAAATCATGGCATAAATTTCAGATCAGTACATTAAGTCCATTAACCTATACAGTATTTTTAGGATTGCCCCTTGTTCAGTTACAATTTCCCTTCAATGTCAGATGAATTTTAAAGGTTGTAAACATCTAGAAGCATGAGCCTGGGAGAGACTTCAATAAGTCATCTAGTTCAGATCCCTGCCTCTAGCCAGGTTTGCACTTAAGCCATCCTGGGAAGATAGATGGTTACTTTTTCTTAAAGTCTCCTTAGAAGATATTCAACAATCTACTTTAGTGCCCTATTCTAAATATCCCAGTCTTAATTTAAGAAATTCTAGTGCCTAATACAGACATCATAATAAACTTAGAGTTTCAAGGAAATCAAGTGGGATTTTAAAACTTAAGGTATCTAAAGTTATTGGGGGTTTTTTCCTTTTTCTATTTTGTTCACCTGTACATTTAGTTGGGGTTATGTCTGCTTGAAGCATCTAAAGTCCTGTGTTCAATTATTCTATTAGTATATGGATCAGTATAAGCATATGGTGATGAAATTGGTAAACGTGGATGAGGCTAAAACAAATTTGTTGTGCAGCTAGGTGGCACAATGGAGACTGCCAGGCTCTGAGTAAGGCCCTCAGACACTTACTAGATGTGTGACCCAGGGCAAGTCATTTAACCCTGTTTGCCTCAGTTTCCTCATCTGTAATATGAGCTGGAGAAGGAAGTAGCAAAGTATCTTTGCCAAGAAAACTTCCAATGTTGTCACAAAGAGTCAGACACAACTGAACAACAAAAACAATGTTGTTTTGTTTGTTTGTTTGCTTGTTTGTTTTGTTTTCCTGACCTGGGTCAGTCTTGTAGAGAGCACAGAGGATAATAGATTGAAAGCTCAAGAGCTGACCTGGTGGTTCTAAAATAGCAAGAGGCCTAGAGAACAGCCCGTAGCACATTTCAGAGATCCTACAAGGAGAAGTTTTAGTAGGATGGGAAAAAGAAATGTACAGAATAAGAAAGCAGGAAATAGCTTTCCTCTTCACCAACAGAGAAAGAACCCACATCTATAAGACTATTGATTACTGGCATGTAATCACTTCAATTTTACTTGAACAATTGGCAAAACTTGACCAACCTGAAGCTTATAATCTGCCATTTAAATAATTAAGTCATTCAATGGAGCACAAAATAGCATCTTATGTTGAAAAATAAAATAGCCCTTCCCATATCTGAAAACTCTTATTACATATCTCCTTGATGAAAAGAGAGGAATAGCAAAATAAAATTTAAAACTCTAGAAAAGTATTCCTAAATGAACAATGTTTAGGTCTAAATTTCTAATGTAAGTGTTTAAAAAATCAATATTACCAATAGTAACTAATGCATTACAAACATTACCTCTAAACTCCTTTGACACCTTACAGCCTAGCCCCAACCTACCTCTCCAGCTTTGTTATCTATTACTCCCTTTCTTATACTCTACGGTCTATCAAACTGTCTTACTTTCCCTCGCATGTCACCCAACCTCCCATCTCTTTGCCTTTACGTTGGTCTTTCTCTATGCCTGAGCTGTATTCTTTCTTACCTCTCAGATTCCCTTTGATTTCCCAAAAACCTCAGCTTAAACAACAACTTCTATATAAACCTTTCTTGATTCCCAGCTGCTCTTCCCTATCCCAAAGTACCTATTGTGTATGTATGGTAAGAGAGGGCTTATGGTATAGTAGATAAAGAATTGGTATTGGAGGCAGAAAAATCTGGGTTTAAATCTTAACCTCTGAACACAGACAAGCTATATGATCCTGGGTGAGTTAACTAATCTCTCCATGCTCTAGGCAACTCTTAAATACTTCAAAAAAGTCAGATTTCATATGTATTTGTATTATCTCCAACTAGCAAATGATATTTCTGACCTTAGTAGACAATCCTCATGAGTTGTAGCCAAAAAAAAAAAAAAGTCATTCCCTGATCTTTAACCATTCCCTGATGGGACTTTCCAATGTTAACTAGGTTGATATTCACTCAATAGACACATCCCTTTGCTCAGCTTTTTTTAAAAACTCTTTCCAGACAAAGTTTATTCCCATTGTGTTAGCTTTTAGAATCCAGGTTCACCTTCATATCACATTGAAACAGAAACGTTAAGGACTCGGACTGAGGTATGAAAAATTACTACAAAAATCTTTCAGCACCACTCTCACTGCAAATAAATGTCTTATTTTATGATTATTTAATCTTTGTGTTCATCATTCTAATTGTTCTCTTTTCTGTAGGTTTCTTTATATTTAGTCTGAACTTCAGAAAGGCATTTGAGACAAAATTTCTCCAAAGATTTTATGGAAAAACAAAGAGAGGGGATGTGGAAGGAGGATTAGTTTAATCAGTTTTGCTCCAGATGATAGAAATAGGAATAATGTGATAACAAAGAGGTTTATTTAGGCTTTGTGTGACCCAGGTTTGTGGATGAACCATTCTGTTATTTTATGTTTATTCTTGCTTTTGCCTCCTTATTTAACAAATTCTTCATGATAAATGTTTTTTGGTATCATCTTGGCACACTGGTGGGGCTCAGGGGCTAGAGTTCTGAGTAGGAGACATATGTCTTGCCCAAGAGTAAGATTACCTCTCAAAACCTAATAGTGATCCCTGTCACCAGTTCCTCCTTCCCTAATCAGTGCAATTAAGGTGAGTGACTAAGTGGACCCTAAGACAATCTCAACAGAGTTAGTGCACTATGCCCACTCCCAAGGCTACACCACTGGCATCCAGTGCCCATGCTATGCTGAGTCTAGAACTTTGGGTTTCTGGGAGTCGTCTCAATATAATCATGTCATATTGTCATCTTCGTATTCAGTCAGTGCTTTTTAAAGGCAACTTTTTGTTTTTTTTTTTTAAAGTCACAGATAAACCTCTAATGAGTCAGTCATTTCTAATCATAAAGCAGGTTCGCTAATGGCTTCTTAAGGCAAGGAAGAGTTGTCACCTCTGTGAGCAAGAGGCAATGCCCACAAAGAAGAAATTTGGCTCTTTTTTCACCCTGTTGCAATCTTTAGACTTGTCTAATAATGAATAAAATTCCTATTTGTTGAGATTTGTAGGTGATACTTTTAGTATTATTATTATTTATTATTATTATTATTATTATTATTATTATTATTAAAACTGCTAGAGTATACCTAATTTCTATTCCAGAGGGGTCATTTGAAAATGTAGTATTTTGAAATCATAGAATATCAGAATGGAACTTAGGTCATTTACTTTCATCTATACCCAAAAAGAATTCACTCTTGCTTCTGAAAAAAATATTTTCTAAACTCAAGTTTTATACAAGTCAGATTTAAAGGAAAAGTATGGTCTACATATGTTTACACAACTCTTCTCCATATACTTACTCTAGGCTCCAACTAGGAGAAATTACTCAATATCCTCCACATATAACCTGAAATTACCTGAATCATTCTTCATTGTTTCCAAAGCCTCCCTCCATATTTGACGAATCACAAGTCTATCCATTTGTATAGAGCTTAATTCCAACTACCTACCCTCCATGAATATTTATAGGATACTTCAAATCAGTAAATCTTTCCTGTTTGACATTCACTTAGCATATTATTTTGAAACTATCTGATCCACCTATCATCTAATGTTTTGCTTTATCTATAATTGTATGTTTTTCCCTTGCTAGATTTGTAAACTCTGTGAAGTTAGGGATTGTATCTTAACTATGCTTTGTATTACCCCAAATGCTAAGGACAATGCTAGTACTAAATTTTTACTTAAATTAATACTAAAACAACAATCTTCTCTTGAATGTTCCTACCTGATGGCATCTCCGTTATTTCTTAATCCAAAGCATCCAGGAGCAGATTTTCGCTGTATCTACCAGAATTACATATTCATCTCTTTAGGAGTTCATTGCAAAGCTGATTTGACTGGTTAATCCTTGCTATTGACCCTCTACTCAGGGTGATCCTTACTTGACCACAACCTCAATATGAATTTTCCCAAACCTATCCAGAAGCTGAGCCATCTTTCCAATAGACACACATATAATCTGTCTAGTGACTGCCATCATTCCAACTGTTACTCGGTTTCCTTTCCCAAGTTGGAGAGGATCTCATGACTCAGGTGAAAAAGGAGCATGCTGTCCAAAAGATACAAATGTATCCAACTTCCAAAGATACAAATGTAGATATTCTCCCTAGGAACTAAAACCCCTGTAAGCCTGTAAGGAAGACAAGGGGTGATGATGCCTCCACAGCATGTATTCTCGTTGAATAGGAGCTTTTGTAGTGCTCTTGATTAGTGTCAAGGGCATCAGTGAGGGAGAAGGGATTTGGGTTGCAGAAGAGAGGAGAGGAAAATAGACAAAAACCTAGGAAACTGTCTTAGAGCTGAATCTAACTCCTGCTGTTATGAATGGCACGCTTTCCCTCTTTCTGGGCTGAAAAGTAATAGCTACAGATGTCCTCCCAGCTGCAGTTCCCATTTTAAAAAGCTACAATTGCAAGAATTCAGCACTTCACAGATATGGCTTTGGTGTGCTTATAGACAATGCATTTCAAACCCTGAGAGTCTTTGGTTTAATTACCAGATGAGTCACTAACATCTCTTTACCTCACCCTATCTGCACCTCAGGTTGCCTTGGTGTACTGATACAGCAGCTCAAGGAGTTCCAAAATGATGGACTTATAAACCTGTGATTCTAGTTATCCTTGTGAATGCTAGGAATACAATACAGATTTACCACCTACATTCCATAGCAGTTGTGGTTTAGAAAATGAGTGAAGGAAGTGTTTGTGATTTGAGTTCCTATTGTTTCCTATTACGTTATCTTACATATTATTTAAATAAATGTCCTTTGGCATTACTATACTGTCACATTATGGTTGAGTAGTTAAAAACTGAGGATTGTAAACCACTGCTCAATAGATAATGAACTCTAATAGATTCTAGAAACCTCAAGGAGGCAGTGGGATGCCTACATAAACAAATCTTTGAGAAACTTGAAGATGAGCTTTCCAAATTCATCCATGCTGAAGAAAGGGGGCTTGGTCTACATCTGGGGTGACTTGAAGCTATACTTTTAAGGGAGCTGTGCCTCTTTCAGTAGGGTCATAATGTGATTATAAATCATATATAGTCATCTGTAGGATGACATAATCATCATAAGATCCTACAAGTATAGTTTTACAGTTGGACCATAAAAGTCATTTAGTACAACAGTCTTTTATATGTATAGTATAACTTCATTTTACATGAGGAAACTGAGTCCCAGAGAAGCTGACTTATCAAAGGTCACGAAAATAGGTGATAGGAGAGGGATTAGAACTCACGTTCTTTACTGTGAGAAAAATGATTATTTTCTTATTATATTTATAACTAATTTTGCATATGGGATGCAAAGATGTTTTGAATATTAATAACCAATTATTAGCAGAGTTTTATTTCCTCATTCAAAGCTTTGTCCTTGTGAAGGACAAGGCTGACAATAAGACATTCTTCTCAATCTTGGGCAGGACCAAACCCGACTGGGAGAACATATTTCTGATTAAAGGGTAAAGAGAATCTAATCTAGGTAAATTCCAATCCGTTGTTTAACTCAAATAGGACTAGGTGGAGAACAGATTCTTTTGTGTAGCTTCTGGATCAGTAATAATCTGGGAAAATGCTGATCAAAGTTGCTCCCAGTCCTTCATTAGGAAAGCCCACCTCTCATTATAATATTAATTCTCTCACTAATTGTTAACCAATTAGAGTAGATTTTCACCCTCAGGGACATCCCGTTTTCCAAAGGTATTTAAAAATTTAGAGACCTCCATTCAGGGTCTTTTGTTACCAAGAGAACCACTGACCTCAAAGCTGACCTGACTGGTTAATCCTTGCTGTTGACCCTCCTCAATATGTATTTTCCCAAACCTATCCAGAGGCTGAGCTATCTTTCCAATAGGTACACCTATGATCTGCCCAGTGACTGCTGTCATTCCAATTGTTACTCAGTTTCCTCTCTCAATTTGTAGAGAATTCATGACTCAGGTGATTATTTGCTAGCATAATTAATAAATTGATTACTAATTAACTAGAAACTCTGTCACTTGGACTTTTCATTTGCAACTTCCAAGTTCAGTGCTCTTTCCATTGTACAATGATGCCTTCTTCACTAAAACATTTACCAGTATAATTCTTGATTGAATGAATCTTACACATGGGACCTAGTTATTTATACTCACAAATGATGAGTACACACAAAAGTGACTATAACTATCCTTTACCAATAAGTTAGCAAATGGCACAATTTCCTGCAGATGTCAGGAAGACATTTATTTACTTCAGAGAAAGAGGAGTGGGTTTGACACTATGGAAAGTAGAGATAGTGGGAAAAAGATTACATTTCCCAGATCACCTAACTGGAAGATCTATGACTAGGAAAAGAAACCTCAGGATAACAACTCTCTTCCCTGTAATTGACTGAAACCTTTTATTTTTAAATACACATAAATATCTAGTTGTTGTTGTTGCTGTTGTTGTTTTGTCCCATGAAGAAGCAGTCATGTTCTTTCTCAAGAAAGGAAGAAAATGAGTGAAGAATAAGTCAATGTGTTACAAAATTTATATGGGAAGAATGGTCATATGAAGAAGTGATTCCATTTTTGTTTTAATTCAGATTTAACATACAATAGCATAAATATTTCCATATATGCATATTCAATTGTAAGTCATTCATCCAGAGTATTATAATTTTAACACACTATTCAACAAATGGCCACTATCTGAAAGGTACCTAGGTAGCAACTGTGCGGATCACAAAGTTTTATAAGAGATGGTTTCTGCCCCAATGGCTTTACAATCTAGCACAAGACATAAGATATGTTAAAAAAAAAAAAAGAGTGGAATCACAAACATACCCAGTAGAATAAGCTCCATGGAGCGGAGGGGCAGAACCAAGGCAGTGACTTGCTTGAGCTCTCCCCCAAACTCCTCCAAATACCTGTAAAAAAAAGGTTCTAAACAAATTCTAAAGCAGCAGAACCCACAAAAAGACAGAGTGAAACAAATTTACAGCCTAAGAAAGCCTGGATGGTTGATTGGAAAGGTATATCACACAAGGCTGGGAGAAAAGCACAGTTTGGCATGGGCACACAGGCAAAACAGGCCTCAGTGAACCTGGAGCAGGCCTCAGAGGCCTGAATCGTCAGCAGTTGTGGTGGTTTCCAGAACTCTCAACCCATGAAAGCCGAAGACAACTTAGAAGGTCAGTGGGAAAAGTCAGTGCCTGCAGTGAGAGAGAAAAGCTTGGTCCCAGATCCTGTGTGTGGCCCTAGGGTGGCAGCTGCTTCTGGAGCTTCCATCCCACAGACTGAGGGGGAATTAGGTGGCTGATCAGAGGGGGATTTCAGGGATCTCTTTGCCAGTGCTGAGGCAGGAATCTCTTGCTTTGCCTGTGCTTGGATCTGGGTCACAGTTCTGGGTGGTGGTCCTGGGGCAAGGAAGAGTACTGGTATGATGGAGCTTGTAGTGGTGGTAAAGAAGAAATCCTCCTTACAGTTCCAAGGCAGAAAAGAGTGCTTGTGTCACTCATAGACCAGAGCAGAAGCCAGAAAAGGAATAAACACTTTGCCCCTTATCATACTGCCTTGGAAGAACTGAAAATTTACAGGTCCCTAGAAGTATCTCTGAAAATAGCTACACAAAACCCCCAAAGCTTGGAATAGTACATTCTACACATTGGAAGCAGACCCTACCTTAGCAAAGAGTTTAAAACTCAAGTCATTGGCTGGGATCATGACCAAACCTTGCAAAAAAAAAAAAAAGTCAGACCATAGAATCTTTCTTTGGTAACAAAGAATATCAAAACATACAACCAGAAGACAACAAAGTCAAAGCTCCTACATCCAAAGGCTCCAAGAAAAAATATTGATCAGTCCCAGGCCATGGAAGAGCTCAAAAAGGAGTTTGAGAAACAAATAAGAGAAGTAGAGGAAAAACTGGGAAGAGAAATGAGAGTGATGCAAGAAAATCATGAAAAACAATTCAACAGCTTGCTAAAGGAGAGCCCAAAAAATACTGAAGAAAATAACACCTTAGAAAATAGCCTAACCCAAATGGCAAAAGAGGTCCAAAAAGCCAATGAAGACAAGAATGCCTTCAAAAGCAGAATTGGACAAATGGAAAAGGAAGTCCAAAAGATTACTGAAGAAAATACTTCCTTAAAAATTAGAATAAAGCAATTGGAAGCTAATGACTTTATGAGAAATCAAGACATTGTAAAACAAATCCAAAAGAATGAAAAAATAGAAAACTATGTGAAATATCTCATTGGCAAAACAACTGACCTGGAAAACAGATCCAGGAGAGAGAATTTAAAAATTATTGGAATATCTGAAAGCCATGATCAAAAAAAGAGCCTAGACATCATCTTTCAAGAAATTATCAAGGAAAACTGCCCTGATATTTTAGAACTAGAGGGCAAAATGGAAATGGAAAGAATCCACCAATCTCCTCCTGAAAGAGATCCCCAATGGAAAACTCCTAGGAATATTGTAGTCAAATTCCAGAGTTCCCAGGTTAAAGAGAAAATATTGCAAGCAGCCAGAAAGAAACAATTCAAGTATTGTGGAAACACAATCAGGATAATACAAGATTTAGCAGGTTCTACATTATGGGACCACAGGACTTGGAATATAATATTCTGGAGGGCAAAGGAGACAGGATTACAGCCAAGAATCACCTACCCAGCAAAGCTGAGTATAATCCTTCAGGGGAAAAAAAACAGTCATTCAGTGAAATGGAAGACTTTCAAGCATTATTGATGAAAAGACTAGAACTGAATAGAAAATTTGACTTTCAAATACAAGACTCAAATGAAACATGAAGCAGTAAATAGGAAAATCATAAGAAACTTATTAAGGTTGAACTATTTACATTCCTGCATGGAAAGATGATATTTGTAACTCATGGGGGCTTTGTCACTATTAGGATAGTCAGAGGGGAAAAAAAAAAAATATATATATATATATATATATATATATATGTGTGTGTGTGTGTGTGTGTGCGTGTGTGTGTGTGTATGTAGATAGATAGATAGATGGCACAGGGTGAGTTGAAGATAAAGAGGTGATATTAGGAGAATAAAATTAAGGTTTGAGAGAGGATTATACTGGGAGAAGGAGAAAGGGAGAGGTAGAATGGGGGTATCTCACATAAAACAGACAAGAAAAGCCTTTTATAGTGCAGGGGAAACAGGGGAAGGTGAGAGGGAATGAGTGAATCTTATTCTCATAGGATTTGGCTTAAGGAAGGAATAACATATACATTCAACTGGGTATGGAAATCTATTTTACCCTATAGAAAATGGGGGGTGAAGGGGACAAGAGAGCAGGGGGATGAAAGGGATAATCAGAAGCAAACACTTCTGAGGAGGGATAGGGTCAAAAGAGAGAATAGAATAAATGGGGGGTGGGGCGGGATAGGATTAAGGGAAATACAGTTAGTTTTTCACAACATGACTACTATGGAAGAGTTTGCCATTACTACACATGTATAACCTGAAAAAAAAATATCAAAGTTCAACAAAACTTTGTTATTTCACTAGAGGATGAAATCACTTCTATTTGGAAGTAATAAGAAAAAGCTTTCTGGAATTTTACTTGGGTTTCAAAGGATGGATAAGAATCTTAGAAGAGCTAGAAGTAGAGAATTGATGGGTTGAGGAAGGAAAAAGGACAATCTAGGAAATGTAAATAAAATTAATAAAGGTACCTATTTAGGAATGAATAAAAGAGATTAATGGAACGATGAGTAAACCAGTTTGGCCGAGACAATAAAGATAAACTTAGAGAAGTGCATTTCAGCCTGATCTATTAGAAATCTTATCATTATAGGGGCGGAAAAGATTGATTTCTGCAAGGTAGGGAACTCCTTCCACCAGATGCCTATGACTTGAGGCACTGAAAAGTTAAGCACATTGCCCAGGGTCATACAGCTGTCTTCCTTCTCCAATTTCACAACTTTATCCAAAATGCCATGTTGTCTCACATTAGAAATTATATTTAATTTGTGAAGTGTACTATCACAACATTGAAAGATATATGTTAGTGTCTTTCTTGAAGTGAAATTGAGCTTTTTGAAAAAATCAAGCTGAAAAATTAAGTCAACATTATATCACAACTTGGATGGCTAAAGAAAAATGATAATTTAACATTGCAAAGCCATTATTAATAAGCAATCATGAAACTAAGGCTGATTTATGTATCTGGAATGAAAAGAAACATGGAAGGTCCTAATGGAAGATACAGCATGGTTCTAAAATGTAATAGCCTCTAAGAGTCCATTTTATCTAAAATCTTTAAGCTTCCTTACAAAATAGTAAATTCTGTTAATGATGGGATTCAATCAAAGGCTATATGATGACTTATTCATGAAGTTGGAAGATAAATTCATAGATCATTCCCAGGGCTTGGCATTTCCAAATCAAAGTCTAGGAATTTCAAAACTATGAGACCTTTGATTAAATTCCTGCCTATAAGAACTTGGGCAAAACATTACACCTCAAAGCCTGTTTCTTCAAATGATGAAATTGTACTACATTAATCAATCACTAAACATTTATTGATTCCTTACTATGTGTCAGACACCATGTAAAGCACTTTTAACCTGGGGTCTATAAAATTATTTTTTAAAATGATAAGTTTATTTCCATATAATTGGCCTCCTTTGTAATCTGAATATATTTTAAAATATTCTGAGAATTTCATAGGTTTTAGCACACTGCCAAAGAGGATCTATCATATACAAAAAAGAACAAGAACCCTGAGACTAAATAATGTCTAAATTCCTCTCCATCCACTTCTGAATCCAATGGCTTTATGAGTATTCCTTTTTGGTTTCATTTTAGTGGTAATCAGTACCTATATGAAAATTATGATGGTATCCATTTTTGTTTTCATAACCCATTAAATCAGAGAATTAATTATGAATGCTTCCAATAAAAAAAGAAAATAATTGTTAAATGGGATCAGACTAATGCAGATTTTGTAGTTTCATTATAACTTGAGTAGACAATGACTTTTGCGAACTTTTCTAACTTATAAGATACATGATAATGAAATTTTTCCAATACTATGACTCTGTGTGTATGAGTAGTATATGTTTATCCCTCAAAGGGAAGCTTTAAAAACATGATAATATTTGCAAAAATGATTCAAGGCCAGAAAAGTTTAAAAATACATATTTTTTTCTGGCTCACTAAAGATTGCATTATTGTTCTACCAATCACATCAAGCAGAGTTTTACTAAGTTTCCAGCTGTATGCTACACATGGTCCAGACTTAAAAGATTATCATAACTTGTTTCTAATAATTTTAAATTTGTCAGTAGCTTCAATAAGGATACGAACTTACTGATATTTCCCTTCTTAAAAAATTTATGAGTTCTTTCTCGACTGATGAAATGTTTGTTTTATACAGAGCAAAATCAGTACCGGCCACTTATCAAAAACCAAGATGAAAAATGATTTGAATAAGGCAGCATGCATGGATGAGGAATGGAAAATCTTACTGTGGAAGCCAGCTGTCAAGGCTTTTGAATTTGGAAAGGAAAAAAAAAATCACCCAGAGGACAAATACATTATGTGTATATTTCGAATTATGAAACTTTACTCTCTTCACAACCAATTAGTAGAATCCATCTGTGAAAAGCAAGAAGGGGTTTTTTTTTTGGTTGTTTTTTCCCTCTCCTTGCCTTAACATTGATTCCTAGAAAGGGCTAATTTATTGCAGAGAGAACAACTACAGAAAGAGATAAAATAATGAGAAAATGTTTTCAGTGGTGAAGGAAATAAAACCAATCTTATGTAAAAAAAAAAGAATAAAGTAAAGATAATCAAATTATCAGTGGAATTTTTTTTTAATTTGTATTTTTCTCAGAAAAGTTAAAAGTTAAATTTTAAAATATTAAGCTGATAGCTTTAGCAAGTGTACTTTAAAGAACCAAAATTCTTTCTTTGCAATATACTTAGTGCTGAATACATCTCATATTTGGAGTAATGTTCATATTATAAAAGAATTTTTGAAATACAAAGAAGCTTTAAAGACCATTTTATCCAATCCTGTCATTTTCTGAGAAAAGAATATGAATTGTCCTTCTGTGTGCATTTGCACAGATCTCAACATTACTTCAAACAAGAAAAGTTGGCCCAACTTAGATCAAAATTCTGAAGGAGCTAAAAAGTTTGTCTTTGGTGACCTTAGTTTCCCTGACTTTCCCCATTGATCTCTTTGGTGTTTCTCCTTCTAAATACAAGTGTTTAGTATTTTCATGAGGTCTAACTTCCCCCTCACAATAACCTATCAGATCCTTCATACCCACTTCAGTCTAAATGTCTGACCACTTAAATAATATTATTTCTCTATGTGCTTAAACAGGGATCAGAGCCATAAGTAAAATAATGAAATCCCTCAAGTTGTAATATCTTGCCTGAGCCAAAGACAATGGAGTAGGGAAGATCTATTGGGGTAGGTGAAAAAAATGCTTCCAGTATAACTGAAATTGTATCAGATAAAAGACAGTCCATTATCTTTATAGGTAAGGCAGTCCTCTATCAAAATATAATTTTCAAAGTACAGAAACATTCTTTTTTTAAAAAAATTATTTTGATTTATCAACAATCACTTCCATATGCTTTTGAGTTTAAAATTTTTCTACCCCTTCCTCCCCACCATCCTACCCAAGACAGTGCACAATCTGATATAGGCTATACATATATATTCCTATTAAACATATTTTCACATTAGTGACATTGTAAGTACAGAAACATTTTTGAAAACATGTTTTGTTTTGTTTTGTTTTGTTTTAACTTGGAATCTTAATGAAAACAAAAAGGAGAAAAGAAGATGGCTGGTGTATTTTTTTTGTTGTTTTCAATCCTTACCTCCACAGATGACACATTTTTTGGAGCCTTTCTACTTAATGATGTACTCATTTGAGGTAGGAAAGAGCTACAGTAAAGAGTACAAATAGCTGATCATAAAAAATTCACAATGTGAAACGGTCAAAAGGTTGCTTCTTACACGATGATGTAGAATTGGATATAATAATGTTAGGAAATCAAACTTCCCAACTCACACTATTTTGATGAATAGTTAAGTAAAAACAATGGATTTGGGAGTGGGTAAGTGACACAAATGTCAGTAGCATTACTTCCCATTAAATTTTACAATTTAGTTTGATTATCCTTTGGCTATTATCAGTCTTGGAAATGATGTTGGTTACTTATTCAAAATTAAGCATTCTGCTTTTAAGCAGTCATAAATGGAAGTGTTGTATTCTGAAAAGAAACCATTTAAGAATGGCTTATCAGAAAGTTCAACGAGTTTTTTCTTTTGCAGTTGATTCCCAATCTGTTGTAAGAATAGAGTGAAGCTGTCCTTAAGACAAAGGGGAATAGTTTAGGTACCATGAGTTTCTAGAATTCCTCTTTAGGTGCTTTAGAGATTTGTACTATGGGACTGTGTATATAGACAGTAGAACTGGAAATATTTACTTGTCACAAAAACCTTGGACAGGCAGAATGTCAGACATCTTTTGATACGTGTTCATCTAGGATGAGATTGTCAGAAAACAAAGAAATGAGAATGGTATCGACCAACACAGACAGTGAGAAAGCAAGCTCTCTCAGCATTTGTTTAAATCTCTAATTCAATGAAATCAAGTTTCCTTTACCTAAAACATGTGTTGCTTTGATGCGTACTTCTGGTTTGTGGTTCTGTTCTGTTTTTTGTGTTTGTGTGTGTGTGTATGTGTGTGTGTATGTGTGTGTGTGTGTGTGTGTGTGTGTGTGTGTGTGTAAGAAGGAATATGGATCCAAATCAATGTAGGTAACTCCTGGTAAGAAAAGTTTCCCCTCAGTGATCAGTGATGTGACTTGATGACATGGCCAGTTTGTGTAGGCAAGATGTGAACCCCAGGCCAACCGCCTGCAAAGCTGATGCTTTACCTTTTATGCCAGGCTGCAAGGCAGCATTTACAAGGAAGGCATTAAAGAAACCATGGGAAAATTTCTGTCCTTCTCTTCAGCCCTCTATTTCTATCCATTCCCAAACTCAACAGACCATGATTCATTCCATACTACCATCAACCAGGACATCAGGATCCATATAATGTAGGAACCTGCTCTGAAGATGCATTAGCCACCCATCTACCCCCATGACTCCATAGCTGCTTGCATTTTCCTCAGGACATAACATTCAAAGCAATACTGTCATTGTCAACAGAAACGATTTGACAATCTACCAGGCTGGGGCTCCACTTACAATCCTTGTGATTACCCAGATCAAAGCTGCCTTTTTTGGATATTATGATCTCTGTGCTGTATCTCTGCCCTCACTCCCACCCCCAAGTAATAATATAAACTCCTCGAAGGCAGGGAAAACCTCACTCTTTTATTTGCATCCTCAATACCTCGCACTGAGCTTGATGCATAGTGGGTACTTTAAAAGGCTGACTGATTGATTCACAGTATTAATGAAGATGGCTTTTCACCTCCTACCCCTCTTGATCATGTGTTCTGAGGTTCATCATATACTGTTAATGATGGATTATTTACTAGTTTGTATTAGTCAAATTAATGTTCCAATGAACAGAGTTCTAAACTTCGAATAAGGAATACTTGGTTTCAAATCTCGCCTTAAACATTTAGTAGCTGTATGATCTTGGCCAGTTCATTTAACTGCTTTGAGCCTGTTTACACATTTGTAAAATGGGCATTTAATACCTCCCATCTCTTAAGAATGTCATAGGTACCAATTGAGGTAACACATACAAAGCACTTTGCAAACTTTAAAGAACTATATTCATATGAGTTATTATTATTAGTGCTCATAATCAAAATTCTGCTGTTAGATTTGAAACTGATATCACCAACAATTTCCAAATTGACTGGAACATAGTATGAGCTTAAAAGGTATTTGTTGTATTGAACTGAAATATCACCTTTGGGGAAAAGGTCATCTTTTAAATTTTTAAAATTATTTTTATTTTTCAACATTCACTTCCATAAGATTTTGAGTTTTAAATTTTCTCTCCCTCCCCCCTCTCAAGTGCATACAATCTGATATAGGCTCTATATATACATTCACGTTAAGCATATTTCCCATTAGTTATGATGTAAGGAATAATTAGAACTAATGGGAAGAACCACGAGAATGAAGCAATAAAACAAAACAACAAAGGAAAATGAGAGCAAATAGTATGCTTCCATCTACATTCAGATTCCGTATTTCTTTCTCTGGATGTGGAGGAAAAAGTCAATTCAAACAACATTTTTGAACTACTGATAAAATAGTAATTTATAAAATATGTCACCATATTTAGTAGTGCACAATCTAGATTTTACTTTAACTATGATCCATGCTAGGTAGCACATTGTATAGAACATTGAACCTAGGATGACTTCAGTTTGAATCTGTTTTCAGATTTTTGTTAATTGTGTGACCACAAGCAAATCACTTAAACTCTGTCAGCTTCATTCTCCTCAACTGTAAACTGGACATAATAATAGCACCTACCTCACAGGGTTGTCTTAAGGATCAAATGGGATAATATTGGTAAAGCACTTTGCAAACATTAAAGCACTCTACAAATAGTTATTATTACCACTATTATGCGATTTTATGATTCTTAATCCAAGATTAGACTATGATTGTTTTAAACACAGTTTTTGGCATTAAAATGGTTCCTCTACTATTTTCTCCTTTTAAGCAAAAATAGATAGTTTGAATTTAAAAATTTTTCACCTACTAGTTTTCAAGTGAAAATAGTAATTGAAAATTGGATCTTACCATTGAGAGTCATTTCAAAAGCAGTTCCTTTTCTTAAAAGATTTGTTTTAAAAAGTCAATGGTGACTCTTCAATGATCTTAAATTTTTATTCTTCAAAGGTCAGCACATTTTTTTTCATTCAACAACAGTTTCCTAGAACTGATCTCCAAGGTAAACTTACTTGGAAGAGATTTCTTTAGAATGAAAGAATCAAGCCTAAATTGAAGCAAGTCATGTAAAATTTCAAGTGACTCCTGTGAGGGACTGATAAAGTTGAAACTTAAAAGGATTAAAAAAAACCCCTACATATTATTTCTTTACTGTATTCCACTATAACTTGGCTATTCTTTCTTGTGAGCTGTCTTTCTAAAATGACATTTTGTTTTTCGAATGCAACTTGTGCTAACATTTGAATCAAACTGAAGTAATGCATGCAGTCTGCATTGTTAAAAATAAATATGTCAGGAGGGGGCAGCTACATGGCACTGTGGATGGAGCATTGGCCCTGGAGTCAGGAGGAGTTGAGTTCAAATCTGGTCTCAGACACATAACACTCACTAGCAAGTGACTCTGGGCAAGTCACTTAACCCAAATTGCCAATACATACACACACACACACACACACACACACACACACACACACACACATATGTGATGAGTCCAATGTCCCCCACCACCACCTCTATGCCCCCCACCTGCCACCTTAACATTTTAGGGGTAAAAACAGGAAAAAAAAACTTTTTAATGGGCATGAAGTTGGCACAGTAGCTAGAACACTGGGCATTGAATAAGGAAAATAGTTCAAACAGCTTCAAACACTTTATTAGCTATGTGACCCCAGGTAAGCCATTTTACCTCTGTTTGCCCCACCTCCCTCATCTGTAAAATGGGAGGAAAATCATACTACCACCTATTTCCCAAGGTTATTAGAGGTTCAAATGAGATAATATTCATAAAGCACTCAGTAAAAAGTGACTGGCATATAGTAGTAAGGAATACTTGTTTTAATCCTTCCTATAAGCTGGTCCATATATTCCTATGTTCTTAGATAGTATGTCATTTCAATCATAAGGGATAATCTTTGTAGTGTGAAGATTCCTTAAATAATATATTAATGACTATGTTTTACTTATCAACATTTGTTGCACTGGATTTTTCAAAGAACTTAGATGACCATAATATTTATAAAGGTAAGGCTTCTAAGGGATAAGGAAAGACATAAAGATGGGATATGGAATGTCATATCTGAGACACAGAGAATAGGCCAGTTTGACTAGAATGTGAGAATGTATTAGCCTTCTCTTCTCACAGAGAGATGAGTCTGACAACCCATTAAAGAAGGACATATTCAAGAGGAAGATTAGAAGCTAAAAGAAGAGTGAACCTGACATTTTTGACATTTTATAAAAGCTGAAGAGGTCAGATGGGACCTTAAGAGATGAGAAGAGATATAATGGGCAAGCCATCTACAACTTGAAACTGTGATAAGGCAACCAGGAAACTCAGGGAAATGTTAAGTAAACCTCCTGTGGAAAGACAAATAGGGAAAGCTCCTTCCTCTCAGAAACCTTCTCCAAATTTTACCAATATGCCACACCAGAAGATTTACATTTTGTTTTAGCAACAGGATATTCTGTCATGTGGTCCAAAGCGGAATAGATTTTCTAGATATTTTTCAGGGTGCATAGACAGCTGTATTCTCTCTATGCTATCATTGTCATAGTCCCAAGAACAATAAAACTACTAACCTTCAATTTGACCTTAATTAACATAATAATGATGATAATAATAGTATATGATACCTTAATTGATCATCATCATAGCAATAATAACTGAAATTTACAAAGCATTTTGCAAAGCACTCATATCTTATTTGCACAGATTATATTATTTGAGGCTTATTAAAGCTCTGTAGAATATACACACACATATACATATATATATGTATATACATATATATATGTATATACATATATATATATATATATACACATATTATACTAATAACCATAGTAAGTTTTATAAGCCAACAATATCTAGCTCCAAGCTAACTTCAAGCTCTTTTCCAGGATCATGCCCAAAGTTCTGTACAAGTTTTGAGTGAAATAATTCTAAAACCAAGTTTGAAACATGCTCCTGTACTTCTATGTGGCAATAGGAATTCTCATGGAAAAGGTAAAATATCTGGGTTAGTCTCTATGGAAGGTGTCAGAGGCATTCTAATGCCAGGACTCTCTTAATCTAGGTTCCATATTAGGACAAGATGAGACACTCATAAGTCACTGAACAGTTAGCTTAAAGTTTGACTTTGCCCTAACAAAGCAAAGACATGCCTAACGATATAGTGGCCCTTAGCTTCAATAAAGGTACCCCTTTCATCTCCACAGGGAAAATGTAGTGAAAGACATGGCAAACAGTGTGGTTTTCAGAAATCCAAGAGTCTGCCTGTGTCTGGAGGCACTTTTTAATGCTTTTAGGTGACCTGGAAGCTGCATGTGCTGGAGCCAAGACACAGCTTTGTCTCCTTTTAGGGAAAGCCAATCTTCAAGTATTACCAAATGAGGAATGGTCTTATTGTTCCAGTGTTGGGAGAGGGGTAAAAAAACTGCATCAGGAAAACTCTGGTCATTCATAAACTGCCTTTCAAAATGGTCTTTTTAATTAGCTTTTAATTAATTCAACTAAGCCTACAAGCTGTAAGTTGTGGGATTAATTTAACTTCCAATCTAACTTCTGACCTCATCATTTATTAAATTGTTCTCTCCAAATTTACCAATGACCTTTTAATTGCCAAATCCATTGACTTCTATCAGTCTTCCTTCTTTTTGTTCTCCCTACAGGTTTTAAGCCTGCTAACTACCCTTCATCTCCTCTCCTTCTTCCTTCTTCTATCCCCATTCTTCCTCCCTTAATTCCAGTCATACGCTACCTATATAACTTTTAGAACTAGATATCCTGAAGATAACTCAAACTCATTATGTCCAAGACAGAACTCATAGAGTCTTGTCACTCAAGACAGAACAACTCCAGAGCCATGCTCAATTCCCCACTTCGCCTCATCCCCACAACCCAACTGGCTGCCTAGTCCTTCTGATACTGTCTTCACAACTTTTCTCACAATTCCTTTTTCTCCACTTACAAAGCCACTAGCCCATTTCACGTCTTCATGACATCTTTTCTAGACTATTCTAAATTGTTTTCCTTGCCTCAAGTATCTCTCTTCTCCAATATATATCTTTCACATAGAGGCCAAAATGATATTTCTGAAACACAGGTCACACCATATCACTTTCCTACCCAGAACCTCTCTGTGTAATCAGATGCTCCCAAGGAAGGGATTAATCGGGGTTAGAACATATGGTGGTTTCCTATTGCCTCAAGGAATAAACATATATACTTCTCTGTTTGCCACTGAAATCTTTACAGAACCTAATTCAAGCCTATTTTTCCAGACTTGTCTATTAAATTTACCTCACTTCAGTCCTTCTTCGATGCATTAAAAAGATACTCTCAAATGACATTCTATCTTCCATATCTGTGCCTTTGCAAAACATACTTCCCACACACAACACTATGCCTTACAGTTCCTTATAACCTCTACCTCTTAAAATCCCTGGCTTCTTTATCATCTCGACTGCTATAGTTTTCTCCCAAAATTGCCTTGAATTTATTTTGCGTGTATTTTGTATTACTTATATTCAGACTCATAGTTCCCCTAATAGAATATAATTTCCTTGAGAGAAGTGATGGTTTCATTTTTGTCTTTATACCTCTAGCACTTTAACAAGTGTTTTTACATAGTAATTAAAATTACTGTTTGTTGATCAATTGAAAACTGACCATAACCACATTATATGGGATCATCCCAATTCACAGCTTTTCTTGGAGTTAGAGAGTTCTGACCATCAGTATATGCTACCAATCAGCAACTAAATATATGCATTACAGTTGACACGGCGTGACATAATAAAAAGATCATAGAACTAAATGGCAAAGGACCCAGGTTTTATTCTTAGCTCTACAATGAACTATAGTTGTATGACTATAGCAAAATCACTTAATCTCATTGGTTGAGAGGTTTTTTTAATCAATAAAATCAAGAGTTTGGACCAGATCTTCTTTAAGATACTAAAATATCATCTGTCTTAATTTCCAAGATGTGTAATAGGGAAAAATAACTTCAGCTTCCCAACCAATCTCTAAGTAGGTTGTATAGAAAGAGTATATGTGTGTTTATGGAGCTTATATATTCAAAAAGTGGTAAATATATTCCAAGTATGATCACTTTTATTATATCTGTTGTTACTTGTCCTGCTGAGATAATCTGAGCATAAAGCTTTTATTCACATCAAAGGGAGATGTGTGTTTGAATAAACTCATGGGGCACACCACAAGAAAAAAAAATCAATCATTTATTTGATAAAAACAACATTCAGACAATGAACATTATAATCAGACAATAAACAAACCCAAAACCCAATATTCAGACTCTATATATCATTTTTTTTTACAACAAAATTATTTCTGTAGGCACTTGTTGCTTTTCAATATCCCTTTCAGAGCTGATGTATATAATATTATAAAATGTTTCATGCCTAAATAATGAATACTATTCTCTCCAACAGAAAAGAACAAGGGAAAGCTAATAAATTAATCTATCATTTACATTTCCATTGGCAATGTTTTTCAGGAAAAAAAAGTTTAATCACAAAGACATTTTAATTTTATATCTCTTTCTTTGGATTTACAAGACATGGATAAGAATCAAACAGGGAAGAATGGACAGATATTTTATAATCTGTAGTTCTGAAAGGAGTATTCAAATTGATAACTTTGCAAGTTCCTCAATGGAAATAATTAAGTATATATTGGTTAACAGTGTTGTGACATTTTCAATCAAGGATTTAATGAGACTAACATTGTGCCCAGCATTAAAGAAGAAAAAGAAGAATTATAAGACATGGTCCCTGCCCAAAAATAAAAACAAAAATTTATAATCCAATTGGGAAGACAAAACTAACAAACCAACTAACTAACTAAATACACACACACACACACACACACACACATGTATGTATGTATGTGTGTATGTGCATGTGTGTATGTGTGTGTATATACATATATATACATACATATGTATAATTTCAGAATAAATCGAGTATATATACATATGCATGTATATATACTCAAATGATTAGTTTTGATATATACTCCAACTGTGCAGATCACAATTCCATCTATATCTGCCCATCCTGTGTGGCTTAGCTCCATGTTGTCCCATAAATCTTTATATCCATTGCACTACAGACCTTCCTCTCTTTTTCCTAACATCTCAAGGATACCAGTGGAAAACTCTGGAAATCCACTTGTATCATTGGTCCATGTCACATGGCTATTTATCTTTCTGTCTTATATTTACCTGATTTTATATTTCATTAATATTCTTCAGAATTCCTCATTGGCTTTTTCTCTCTTGCAGCTTATCTACATCTACCATAGGCTACTCCATTTTCTACCATGTAATATTCATTTTAATTTCTCAGATACGGTAATAATTATTCTGTGTCTTGCAACATTCTTAGAAAATTCCTATTAAAATAATCTTTTGTTTCTGGGAACCAGTGGATGTTGCTAAAGGAATTTTGTAAATTCATTAAGTCAGTTGAGACAACTAGTCAATTAGGGGCCCAATTGACTATCCAATTGTATTGTCTGTCTCACATAATATGATAAATAAGCTCAGAATCCTGCTTCAAAATCTTATAATGTCATAGAGGTGACTCTGAATGTCAAAGGCTATGCCAGCAAATCCAAGGTTCTGGCAGATTTTGCTATGTTCAAAAGGCTTTGAATATGGCTCTAAAAGCAGGACAAATAGGTTTTCCAAGACCCAGACTATGTAAGGAGAGGCCAAAAAGCTAATAATTCAGTGATGAATTCTTTGGTGACGGTAGCACACAAAACAAAAGTAAGATATGAGAAAAAAATTAGTGAACAATTATATACAAAAGACCTTATTGGCTACTGAAATCAGAGAATGCTTCATGGGCATTATGAAAAAATAAGGTTTTACCTAAAGCGTAACCAAAAAAATGAGTCATCAATTTAACTTAAACATAACCAGAAAAACAGAATTGAAAGTCTAGTCTATTTTACCAATCAATGATCAATTGAAGCACTCAGTCAAGTTCTCTCAACATTCCCCTCCAAAAAGTACTTTAAAAAATAACACCTCAAACTGAATTCTGTAGTGGCAGAGGTAAGAAGAACAGATTAGAGTGAGATATCTGTCCAGCCTAAGGCAAAATAAGAGGTCAGAAAGAGAGATCTGTGACAGTGGAGGAGGCTGACCACAAGAATGAAACAGTAGTGGTGGGACTAGGTGGTGGTGACAGAAGCAGCAGCAATTTCAGGAGCTCTCCAGCCAGAGACAGTAGGGGGACCTGGCAAATGGTTAGAAAGACTTTACAGGAACTCACTATCGACCACATCTCAGGCCACTCCACTTTCCATCCACTGTCCCACGGTGAAGATACCTGCATCACCATTTCAGAATGGCCAACAGGGAACCTGATTATGGACTGAGCCAGGAGGTACAGCAGAAAATTGAGAAGCATCGTGATGCTGACCTGGAGCAGATGCTCATTCAGTGAATTACCTGCATAGTGCCGCAGGAATGTCAGGTGGCCCCAGCCTGAGCAAGAGAATTTCCAAAACTGGCTCAAGGATGGCTCAAGGATGGTGCTATCTGAGCCCATCAATGGATTATACTCTGAAGGCCAAGGCCTAGTAAAGAAGATCCAGGCTTCAGGCATGGCCTTCAATCAGATGGAACAGATTTCTCAGTTCCTGCATGCCACAGAGTGCTAAGGCATCAATGCCACTGTTATCTTCCTAACTGTGGACCTCTGGAAAGGAAAGAATATGGCCTGAATGCCACAGACACTGATGAACCTTGGTGGGCTGTCAGAAACTTGGGGTAATGGGTTCTTCTTTGGAGATCCTAACTAATTCCTTAAGAAGTCCAAGGAAAATCCCTGAAACTTCACCCACAGCCAACTGTAGGAGGGCAAGAATGTCACTGGGCTGCAAATGGGCACCAGTCACAAGGCATCTCAGGCAGGCATGACTGGTTATGGGATACAAAGCCAGATCCTCTGATCAACTCTTCCTTACCCTCCCTTGAATGGTTAATATATTCCCAGGAAGTGAGTAGAACTCTCAAGCCCCTTCTGTTCCCAACTTTTCCTCTTCGCCCCTACTCTCTATCCATTGGTGGCACTACTTCTGTTGTGCCTACATGTGCTGAGTCAGTACCTTTTTACTTTGAACTTGATATAATACACTCCTTTACCCCTAAATCAACAAAACTGGACCAAATCTGTAGGGTACTTGACCCATTCAACACTTTTTCATTCTCCTACCCTGGATTGTACTCTCATTGGGGAATTTGCACCCTCATATCCATTCTTTAAGCCAAGGTATTGCACTGCCTTGAAAGCAGCTGAATATGGGACCAATTTCTCTTCCACAAGGTTGTTCTTCCTGCTTCCCCCACTGCCAGCCATGCTACTGTGGGGACTTAATTTATGGGGAGGGGCCTGTGGTATCTGCTGACCTAGCCACAGCTGGACTTTGAAAGCCACACATCTGGGTAGGCCTCTCCTTGGCAGGTGCCTCTTTTTTCCCTTCATCTCTCCCTTCTTGGCATTCTCTTCCACCTATTCTCTTCTTTACCCAGTAGCCTGAGATAAGGTTGGAGGCTGGAGGGGATATCCAGGGAAGTGGGTTGGCCTTGCTTTCTCTTTTCTCCTCCCTCTTTCCCTGTTCCTAAAAAGACCTGCCCGAAGTCTAAGGCTTGAGGAATGTAAGTTTGCTGATCTGAATAAAGATTCCTAGTCTTTGTCCAAAATAGAAAGGAAGGAAGGAAGGAAGGAAGGAAGGAAGGAAGGAAGGAAGGAAGGAAGGAAGGAAGGAAGGAAGGAAGGAAGGAAGGAAGGAAGGAAGGAAGGAAGGAAGAAAGGAGGGAGGGAGGGAGGGAGGGAGGGAGGAAGGAAGGAGGGAGGGAGGAAGGAAGGAGGGAGGGAGGAAGGGAGGGAGAAAGGAAAGAGAAAAAAGATTACAGGATACCACTTTGCTACCACTGGATGGAGAGCCAGATGCTCTTTA
This sequence comes from Phascolarctos cinereus, assembly GCF_003287225.1. Lineage (NCBI taxonomy): Eukaryota > Metazoa > Chordata > Mammalia > Diprotodontia > Phascolarctidae > Phascolarctos > Phascolarctos cinereus. Next base: position 395,642,987 of record NW_027555958.1, on the reverse strand, counting down.
GGCAACCCCACTGCCTATACCCATTCCTGGGTCACAGTTCAAGGACAGAGAGGAACACTTTAGAGCAAGAGGGAGTAGGAACACTGAGGGGCACTTGTTGTAAAGTCAACTGTTTAAATCTATTTCTGAACCGTCATTTAAGAGTGAAGAGGGGCATTTCTGATTGAGGCAATGGAAACCCTGAGAAGCAATAACAGTTCCAGCCTCAAAAGATCAGGGGAAAAGTACTTTTTCTGGTCCCAAGGAAAGAGACCTGAGGAACAGTACTGACTCTAATCCAAGATTTCAGGAGATCTTCCTGGTTAACGATGCGAGGAAAAAACCAAGATAGCCTCTTTCCAGATCACGCCACCCAGAAAACACCAACAATTTCCCACACCCTGGAACTAACTCTGAAAACAACAGCATGAAAAAGCCTGAAGCTTGAAATACTGTCCCTCCACCTTCTCTCCTCTCTACATCAGGAACAGGGCCCAACATTAACAATAAGTGCCAAATCAAGAAACAGGGTGGAAAAATAAACAAACAGCAACAAAAGAGGACCTGACCCAGAAAAGCTACTATGGTAACAGGGAAGATCAAGATAAAATCTCAGAATAAGACAACGAAGTCAAAACAGCTACAAATAAAATTTCAAAGAAAAATGTGAATTGGATATAAGCCCAATAAAATTTCATGGAAGAGCTTAATTTTTTTTTTCAAAATCAGATAGAGAATTAGAGGGAAAATTAGATAACGAAATGAAATCAAATGAAGAAAATTATGAAAATACTATTAAAGGACAAAAAAAAAGAGGCAAAAAAATACTGAAGAAAATAACACCTGAAAATGGGGGGGGGGGGGAACCAGGACAGAGCCAAGATGGCAGAGTGAAAGCAATAACTTGCTTGAGCTCCCCCTAAGACCCTCCAAATACCTGCAAAAAAAAAAGGCCCTAAACAAATTCTAAAGCAGCAGAACCCACAAAAAGACAAAGCGAAACAAATTTCCAGTCCAAGACAACCTGGGTGATTGATCAGAAAGGTATATTTCACAAGGTGGGTAGAAGAGCGCAGTTTGGCATGGGTGTGCAGGCAAGGCAGGTCTCAGCAAACCTAGAGTAGACCTCAGAGGACTGAATCAAGGGCAGCTCTAGTGGTTTCCAGACTTCTCAAAACCTGAATGCCAAAGAGAACTTAGAAGGTCAGTAGGGAAAGTCTGTGTCCACAGTTAGAGAGAAGTGCAGTCCCAGCCCCAGTGCCTGAGTGTGGCCACAGGGTGGTGGCTGCCTTGAGAGCTTTTGGCCCATAGACTGAGGGGGAATCAAGTGGCTGGTCAGAGGGGGATTACAGGGATGTCTCTGCTGTTACTTTGCCTGTGCTTTGATCAGGATCACAGTTCTGGATGGCAGTCCTGGGGCAAGAAGGAGTGCTGGCATAGTGGAGCTTATAGTGGTGGTGAAGATGAAATCATCCTCACAGTTCCAAGACATAAAAGAGTGCTTGTGTCATTCATAGACCAGACCATAGGCCAGGAAAGGAGTGAACACCTCACCCTTGTTCATACCACCTTGGGAGAACTAAAAATTTACAGGTCCCTAGAAGTATCTCTGAAAACAGCTGCACAAAACTCCTGAAGCTTGAGACAGTATATTCTCCAAACTAGAAGGAGACCCCCTACCTTAACAAGGAGTTTATAACTAAAGTAATCACCTACCCAGAAAAACTGAGAATAATTGTTCAGGGGAAAAATTTGACATTCAGTGAAATAGAGGACTTTCAAGCATTCTTAATGAAAAGACCAGAGCTGAATAGAAAATTTGACTTTCAGATACAAGACTCAAGTGAAACATGAAGAGGTAAACAGGAAAAAGAAATTATAAGGGACTCATTAAGGTTGAACTGTTTACATTCTGCATGGAAAGATGATATTTGTAACTCATGAGTCCTTTGTCAGTATTAGAGTAGTTGGAGGGAGAAAAAATATATGTATGTATGTATACAGATAGATAGATAGGTAGATAGATAGATAGATAGATAGATAGATAGATAGATAGATAGATAGACAGATAGATAGATAGATAGATGGATGTATAGATAGAGGGCACAGGGTGAGTTGAAGATGCAAGGGTTATATCTGGAGAATAAAATTAATGCGGGAGAGGGGATTATACTGGGAGAAGGAGAAAGGGAGAGGTAGAATGGGGTATCTCACATAAAACAGACAAGAAAAGCCTTTTATAATGCAGAGGAAATGGGGGAAGGTGAGAGGGAATGAGTGAATCTTATTTTCATCAGATTTGGTTTAAGGAGAGAATAACATACACACTCAATTGGGTATGGAAATCTATCATACCCTACAGGAAAATAGGAGGGGAAGGGGACAAGAGAGGAAGGGGATGATAGAAGGGAGGACAGATTGGGGGAGGAAATAATCAAAAGCAAACACTTCTAAGGAAGGACAGGGTCAAAAGAAAGAATAGAATAAATGGTGGGTGGGATAGGATGAAGGGAAATATACCTAGTTCTTCACAACATGACTACTATGGAAGTGTTTTGCATGACTACACATGTATAACCTGTATGGAGTTGCTTGCCTTCTCAATGAGAATGGGTGTGGAGGGAGGAAGGGAGAAAATTTGGAACCCAAAGTTTTAAAAGCAAAAGTTAAAAAAAAAATTGTTTTCACATGCAACTGGGAAATAAGATATACAGGAAATGGGGTATAGAAATCTACCCTGCCCTACAGGAAAATTAAAGGTGAAGGGAATAAGAGAAGGGGAGGAGAGATAGAAGGGAGGGCAGATTAGAGGAAGGGGTATTCAGAATGCATGCCATCTTGCGGTAGGAGGAGTGATGAGATGGGGAGAAAAGTTGAAACTTAAAATCTTGTGAAAGTGAACGTTGAAAACTAAAAATAAATTAATTAATTTTTAAAAACAGACTGGGCCAAATGTAAGAACAGAAACAAAAATTCACTGATGAAAATAGCTTCTTAAAAATTAGAACTGGCCAAGTGGAAAGAGAGGTACAAAAATTCACTAAAAGAAAAAAGTTCTTAAGAATAAGAATATTGCAAGTAAAAGCTAATGACTCCATAACACATTTAGAAATAATAAAACAGAGTAAAAAAATGAAAAAATTGAAGAAAATGTAAATAGTAAATATTTATATAATTATATGATTTATTTATGTAATATAAAATAATTTTGTTATATTTATTATTATAATTGATATAAAATAAAAATAATAAATAGCAACTGGCCTGGAAATAAATTTAAAAATATGTAACTTAAGAATTACTAGATTCCCTGAAAGCCATGATCAAAGAAAGAGCCTAGACATCATATTTCAAGAAATTATCAAGAAAAAGTTCCCCAACATCCTAGAATCAGAGGGAAAAATCACATTGAAAAAATTCACTAATCACAAAGTGAAAGAGATCCCAAAATGAAAATTCCCATGAATAGACAAATTCCAGAGCTACCAGGTCAAAGAGAAAATACTTCAAGAAGCATTAAAAAAAAATTAAAATACCACAGAACTAAAGTCAGGATAACGTAAGATTTAGCAACTCATTAAAGGAGCAGAGGGAATGGAATCTGAAATTCTGGAAGGCAAAAGAGCTGGAATTATAACCAAGAATAACCTACCCAACAAAACTGAATATAATCCTTCAAAGGAAAAAAAAAGAATATTTAATGAAATAAAGGATTTTCAAGCACTCCTGATGAAAAGACCAAAGCTAAATAGAAAATTTGACTTTTAAATACATGACCCAAGAGAAGCATAAAATAAACAACCTGAAAGAGAAATCATAAGGGATGCAATAAGTTTAAACTGTTTATCTTTCTATTTGGGAAGATGACACATATATATTCAAAGAACTTTATCATTTAGGGCAGTTAGAAAGATTCTACATAGAAAGATGGTGTGGGAGTGATTCAGTTATGTTGGAATGAAGCAAAAAAAAAAATGGATAGGTGAAAAAGAGAAATGTCCTGGGAGAAGGAAGAGGAAGAATAGTGGGGGGGGAGGGAAGGTGCACAAAGAAGAACTTTTTAAAGTGTGGGGGAAAATAAGGGGGTGGGCACTTGAACCTTACTTACATCTAAATTGGTTCAAAAGTGGAATATATACCCATACATATACTGAACTGGTAATAGGAATATGATGTGTTAATAAATAGAAAAAAGGAATAAGGGAGGGGGGATGAAAGAGAGAGCAGATAAAAGAAGGCAGTGGTCAGAGACAAAATAAACTTTAGAGAAGGGACAGGAAAAAAAACCAGAAGATAAACAGAAAAAAAAAAAAGTTGGAGGACAATGCACTTTAGCAATCATACTTGTGATTGTGAATGGGATAAACTCACCTATAAAATGGAAGCAGATAGCAGAATGGATTAGAAACCAGAATCCACCAATACATAATTTATATGAAACATGTTGGAAACAGAGAAGCACTAACACAGATAAAATAAGGGACTGGAGAAGAATGTATTTTCCTTTAGTTGAATAAAAAAGAAAAAAAAAGACGGGGTAGCAATCATGATATGAGACAAAACAAAAGAAAATATAAACCTAATTAAAAGAAATAAGCATGGAAACCACATCTTGATAAAAGGAATGAAGTAGTAAAATGAAAGACAATGAAGTAATATCAATACTAAACATTTATGAACCAAATGACATAGTATCGAAATTCCTAAAAGTTAAATAAATTGCAGAAGGAAATAGATGCTAAAACTGTACTAATGAGGGACCTCAACTTTCCCCTTTCAGAAGTAGATAAATCTAACTACAAAATAAATAAGAAAGAAGTCAAGGAGAAAAGTCAAATCTTAGAGAAGTTAAATATGATAGATCTCTGAAAAAAATTGAATGGAAATAAAACGGAGTATACCTTTTTCTCAGCTATACATGGCATCTTCACAAAAATTAACCATGTATTAGGGCTTAAAAATCTCACAACCTACTACAGAAAAGCAGAAATATTAAATGCACCCTTTTTAGGCAATAGTGCAATAAAATTACATTGATTAAAGGGCTGTGTAAGAATAGATTAGAAGCTAATCAGAAACTGGGTAAATCTAACCCTATGGATTGAATGGGTCAAAAAACAAATCATAGAAACAATGATTTTATTAAAGACAGTGAAAATAAAGAGAAAATATTCCAAAATTTCTGGGATTCAGCCAAAGCAGTACTTAGGGTAAAATTTATATCTCTATAAATATGTACCTCAGTAAAAGAGAGAACAAGCATATCAATGAATTGGACGTGAAACAAAAAACAAAACAAAACAAAAAAACACATTAAAAATCCCCAATTAAACACCAAAATGTAAACCCTCAAAAATCAAAGGAGAGATTAATAAAATGGAAGTTTAAAAAAAAACCCACTGAATTAATAATACTAGGAGTTCATTTTTTTTGGGGGGGGGAAGAACAACAGATTAGACAAACCGCTAGCTAATTTGATTTAAAAAAGAAACAAGAAAATTAAATTATTAGCATCAAAAATAAAAAGGGTGAATACATCAAGAATGAAGATGAAATTAACACAATTATTAGGAATTATTTTGGCCAAATCTATGGCAGAAAAACTGGAAATCTAAGTACGATGGATGAATATATATAAACTGCCTAGATTAACAGAAGAGGAAATAATCCTATCTTACAAAAAAAAAATGAACAATCTATAAAAGAGCTCCCTAAGAAAAAAATCACTGGGACTAGATGGATTCACAAGGGAATTCTACCAAACATTTAAATAAAAATTAATAACAATATTATATAAAAAATATGAAAAATAGGCTAAGAAAAAGCCCTACCAAATTCCTTATATGACATAAATATTGTTGTGATTCCCTATTCAGGGAGAACAAAAACAGAGAAAAAACCATAGACCAATTTTCTTAAAAAATATTGACATAAAACTTCTAAATGAAACACTAGCAATATGTCACAAAGATCATATATATTATGACTGGGTGGGATTTATGCCAGTAATTCAGGGCTGGTTAAATATTAGGAAAACTATCAGCATAATTGACATATCAATAACAAAAATCATATGATTATATTAATAGATGCAGAAAAAAACCTGTGATAAAATACAGTACCCTTTCTTCTTTGAAACACTAAAAAGCACAGCAATCAGTGGTGCCTTTTTTAAAATGATAAGAATTATCTATTTAAAATCAAGAGTAAGCACTATGTTTAATGGGAATAAACTTAAAGCCTTCCCAATAAGAACAGATGTGAAGCAAGAATGCCTACAATCACAAATATTATTCAGTATTGCACTAGAAATGCTAACCATAGCAGTAAGTCAAGAAAAAATATTGAAGGAATAAAAAAAGGTTATGACGAAGGAAAACTATCACTCTTTGTAGATGATAAGATGGTATACTATGAAAACCCTAGGCAATCAACTAAAAAACTACTTGAAATACTTAACAACCTCAGCAAAGTTGCAGGATATTAAATAAACCCACATAAATTACAAGCATTTCTATATACTACCAACCAAAGCCAGCAGGAAACAATAGAAAGAGACATTCCATTTTAAATAACTGTAAACAATATAAAATTCTTGAGAGTCTACCTGCCAAGACAAATGCAGGGATTATAGGAACACAATTACAAAACATTTTTCACGTAAATAAAGACAGATCTAGATAGTAAATATTTGGAGAATCATTAACTGTTCTTGAGTAGGCTGAATCAATATAATAAAAAATGACAATTTTACCTAAGTTGATTTACTTATTCAATTCCACACCAATCAGACCACTAGAGAATTATTTTATAGAGCTACAAAAAAAAAGTAAAGCAATAAAATTCATCTGGAAGAATAAAAGGTTAATAATATCAAGGAAATAAATGAAAAAAAATGTTAAGGAAGGTGGCCTAGCAGTTCCAGATTTCAAACTATATTTCAAAGTGAGAATCATCAGAACAATCTGGGTGTGGCTAAGAAACAATGGTAATCAGTGGAATAAATTAGGTGCTCAATACACAGTAATAAACGACATTAGGAATTTGTTTGATAAACCCAATGATCCAAGATTTGGTGGTGAGAACTCAACATTTGACAAAAATTTTCCTTGGAAAACTGTAAAGCAGTTCACAGGAAGTAAGCTTAAACAAATATCTAACACCATATTCCAAGACAAGGTCAAAATGGATAAATGATTTAGACATAAGTGACATCACAAGTAAATTAGAGGAGCATGGAAAAATATATCTGTCAGGTCTATGGACAAGGAAAGAGTTTATATCCAAAAAAAGAGACAGAAGGAATTATGGAAAGTAAAATATATAATTTTGATTACGTGAAATTAAAACAAAAAGGTTTGCATAAATAAAACTAACATAATCAAAATGAAAATGAAAAGAAGAAACTGGGGAAAAATTGCAATGTTTCTCTGATAAAGACTTCATTTCTCAAATGCATAGGGAACTCAGCCAAATTTAGGGCAGCTAGTTGTAGTAGAGTGCCTGGTCTGGAGTCAGAAAGAGCCATCTTTCTGAGTTCAAATCTGACCTCAGACATTTACTAGTTGTGTGACCCTGGATGAGTCACTTAGCCCTGTTTGCCTCTGTTTCCTCATTGATAAAATAAGCTGGAGAAGGAAATGGCAAACCACTCCAGTATCTGTGCTAAGAAAATCCCAAAGTGAGACTCAAAGAGTTGGACATGAATGAAAACAATTGAACAATAACAAGAATAGCAAGAGTCAAATTTATAAAAATAAGAGCCATTTCCTAGTTCGTAAGTGATCAAAGGATATGAATAGGCAGTTTTCAGAAGAACTTGAAGCTATCGATAGTCACATGGAAAAAAATTATCTAAATCATTACTGATTAGAGAAATGTAAATTAAACAACTCTGAGGTACCACCTCACACCTATCAGAAAAGAAAAATGATAAATACTGGAGGGGATCTGGAAAAATTGGGACACTAATACACTGCTGGTGGATTTGTGAACTAATCCAACCATTCTGGAGCCCAAAAGGCTACAAAACTGTGCATACTCTTTGGTCAAACAATACCACACTACTAGGTCTGTATCCCAAATAGATTAAAGAAAAGGGAAAAGGAGCTATTTGTGCAAAAAAGATCTGTAGCAGCTCTTGTTGTGATGGCAAAAAGTTGGACATCAAGTGGATGTTATTCAATTGGGAAATGGCTAAACAATTTGTAGTATATGATTGTGATAGAATACTACTGTGCTATAAGTGACAAGTATTACGGTCTTAGATAAAACTGGGAAGAATTATAACCTGATGCAAGACGAAGTGAGCAAATCAGAAGAACATTTTACACAGTAACAGCAATATCATAAGGATGATCCACTATGAAAGACTTAGCTACTCTGATCAAGACAATGATCCTAGATAATTCCAAGGGACCTATAATGAAAAATACCATTCACCTCCAGAGAGAGAGAATGGATGAACTCTGAATGCAGACTGAAGCTTACTTTAAAAAAATTCTTTAATTTTATCCTTTTATTCGCATTTTCTTTTGCAACATGAATAATATGGAAATATATTTTGCATGACTTTACATGTATGATCCAAATGAAATTGCTTACCTTCTCAAAGAGGGGAGAGGGACAGGAGGAAGGGAAAGAATTTGGAACTAATTTTTTTTAAATTGTTAATTTTTACTTGTAATTAGGAAATACTTTGAAATAAATAAAAATTAAAAATATTACATAATAGAATAAACTAAATGAAAATAACTAAGAATCTCTAAATATTGAGTTAACTTTCTCATAGTTAATTTAACAGCTGTTCAAAGTTAGTTTGTCACTTATTAAAGGTCAATTCATTTTTCCAATCACAAGATCCTAATGTGATGTCTATCACCTATCTTAGACTCAGTTGAACAAGTTGTCTACCATATATATAACCTTATTCTAAACAAGCTTTGCTGTGCCTCTACTGTTGTTATATTGTAACAGTGTCCATGATTATACTTCTTATAATGGCTACAGTTTTTGATATTTTAAGGCAAGTCTTTTATACTTCTAATGATCCTTAATGATACAACCTGTCATTCTAATGATAACATCAAGAAACGATTAAACTTTAAAATGAGGATGAAAAACCATAATTAAAAATAAATGTTTTAACTTTCATTTCTTAGTTGAAATAATGCAACTTATTAAATTTAAAATAAAAAAATTAATAACAGTGGAAATGAGACATCTAGAATTAAATATTGGCTTGAAGGTATTGCAAAAAAATGGAAAAGTATATGATAATATTTAAAATTACATTTTCAGATTATCTTCCCCTCTCTCCCAAAAATATCATCAAGTAATTACTGCAATTCTCTTTAAACTAAGAGCTTCCAACTAAATCTAAACTATCTAATTGAATACTGTATTATGAAACAATGAAGGCAAACCCTAAAGACATTATCAATTTTTGCAAAAACAATGACAAAAACAAAGAAACCCATTTTAGGTGAATAGTATTTCAGGAAAAAGTTAATTCCATACCACCAATAGTATAAATTCTATTCAACCAACCAACAAGCATTTATAAGCACTTATAATTTTTCAGGACCTCTGAAAGTTCTGAGAATATAAAGAAAACAAAAATAATGCAACCCTCAAAGAGATTACATTCAAATGAGAGAGATAATGTGAACATAAATTAGAACTTAAAACCTAAATAAAGGTCAGGTAAATTAAAGGTAGCTTTAAAGAAGGAGTCACTGGCGTTTGGGGTGGAGGGAGAATGTGGAAAGGTGTCCTGGAGGAAGACACTTGAGAGGCAACTCAGTGGTGCTATAGATAGTGCTGGGCCTGAAGTCAAGGAAGAACTGAATTCAAAATAGGCCTTTGATACTGACCAGGTATACGACCCTAGGTAACTCACTTAACCTCTGTCTACCTTGATTTCCTTATCTGTAAAATGAGGACAATAAGAATACCTATTTCCTAAGAGAATAAAGTGAAATAATATTTACAAAGCAGTTAACGTTGTGCCTGGTATACCGTTATTAGGTGTGCTAAGACTTTTGCAATGCCCTATAGGTGTGAAGCATAAAAGAATGAAGAGATAAAGATGCCTATATTATTACAGTTTTTGGGTATAGAGAAGGTAGTACTGTCATCCAAAAATAAAGAAATTAAGGGAGGGGAAGGTATTAAGATAGACATTATTACATCTTTTATAGATATACTTAGTTTCAGCCACTATCCACATATCCAGGAAGGCAAATGGAAATCTCAGAAAATAACTTTGGGAAGAGGTTTGGAGTAGGATAGAGAAATGGAATATATGCTCCTGGGCTGCCAATATTCAAATTATAAAAATAATATATCCCTGTCCATCCAAAGGATAATAAACTCTCAAGAATGAAACTCTAAGAATAAAGAAATATAATGAATAAGGGGAAATAAGGGAAATCCTAAAAGACTAATATAAATATCTGCATAGGGAATTTGTCATCTAATTTTAATTTTTGTTTTAATATATACATGAAGTATATAGTGAAGATAACTGGACATTAATACAAAATGGAAGTATAGTCCTATAAGAAGTATGTCTGTATCAAGAAAGCTCAAAATTGGGAGCAGCTAAGTGGTGCAGTGGATAAAACACTGGCCCTGAAGTCAGGAGGACCTGAGTTCAAATCTGACCTAAGACCAAAAACTTGACACTTACTATCTGTGTGACCCTGGGCAAGTCACTTAACCCCAATCGCCTAAGTGGGAAAAAAAGCTCAAAGTGAATAGAGTCTAGCAGTGAATAGTAAGGACAAGAAGTCCATTTTAGGTATTCTAAAAAATAAAAGAATAGAAACAAAGAAGAGTTCAGACTGCTGCTCATTACACATGGGCAGATGTCCTTGCAAAAACAGCAGAAATATTCAATTTGTATTTGAATTTGATTTTTCCTGTCAGGGAGAATGAATTTGGGTCTAAAAAATGAAAAAAAAAAATGGCCAATAGAGATTTGAAATTTAAAATAAGTAAGGAAATTGTAGAAGAGTACCTATCAGCATTCTGTCAGTTCAAGTCACTCTCCCAGGATCAGATATGCTCCAGCATACTAAAACAAAGCAAACAAAAAAATATGTGACATGCATGTCAGCTGAGTTACTGTCAGTGGCTTTGAAGACCTTGGAGAATAAAAAGGGTGACACAGTTCTCAAGAAAAACTTGTTTCCCTGTTTTATAAAATAGGGTAGAAAGTAGCCTTGAAAACAATAGCCTAATGTGTTTGACTTAGATTCCTTCCAAAATTTTTGAACATGTTCTTAAAGGGACGATCTGTGAACATCTAGATAATGAATCAGTGATCATTAGGATCCAACATGGCTTCATCGAGCGCAAGTCAGACTAATTTCACTCCCTCTTCTAATAGGATTACTAGACTGGAACATTAGAAGAAAACTGTAGACCCAGTCTACCTAAATTTCTGCAAAGAATTAGGCAAATCCCCCATGCCAACTTACCAAATGGTAAGATTTGGTTGGACAACAAAATAAGTGGATTCAGTCACTGACTGAATAATTGAAACCAAATAATAGGATTTAAAAGTTAAGTTTGACTTGAAAGAAAGCATCTAAGGGAATGGCCCAGAGATCTGTCCTTGGCCTGGCTCTCTGTAATTAAAAAAAAAACCAAAACTTTTTATTATCTTCTGCTTCTTATATTATCATAATTTCCCTCGGTATTCCAGAGAGCCATCTCATATAGCAGTGCTATTTTTAAAGAGAAAAAGTACAAATGATTTAAACATTAAAACATGCAATGTGTAATACCTGTGAACATTCCACCTCCCACAAAAAGATGGCTTGGGGATGTCTTCTCATAACTCTTCACCCGAATCATGCTCGGTCCTTCTTACTTTGTTACACAACTAGTATGTTAGGGGCGATGGTCAACTCTAGATCTCCTCAAACTGCACGTTCAGTATTTCCATTGAACCATACTGTCTCCATTATCTCCAACGTCACTGCACTTATTTTCAAAGGCTGATTACTACCTCATATTTTGCATCTCATATCAAGCATTGGGAAAACATACTTCAATTAAAATGATAAATAAAATATCCAACTCTCCCTATCTCTTTCTTATGAAATGTTGTTCTTCTCTATCTCAGCTTGTCGGAATTCCCCAAACCCTTAAAGGTTCAACTGAAGTGACACCTACCACCCAAGGCCTTTCCTGAGACACAGTAGTTAGTGCTTCATGATTCTCCCCCAAGATTACTTTGTAACTACTTTGTCCTTGTGTATATACACATATACATTTCTGTATATAGGTTCATGTATGTGTATATTACTTATCTGTATACATCTTTTTCCCAGGATATTATGAGCTTTTTTAAAAATATTTTTCCTTTTCTTTATTTATTTATATTTATTATTATTGTTATTTTGGTGAGGCAATTGGAATTAAGTGACTTTCCCAGGATCACACACCTAGTAAGTTTCAAATGTCTGAGGTGGAACTTGAACTCAGTTCCTCCTGACTCCAAGGTCAATGCTCTATCCACTGTACCACCTACCCACCCCAATGTAAACTTCTTGAGGGCTGATTTTTTTTTTTTGGCAGTCATTGTCTCCTCATTACCTAGAATAGTGCCATGGCACATAGAACAGGTTTGATAAATGCTCATTGAATTGAGTTTCAAAGAGTCAAGAGTTTTGCTTGCTTCTTGCTTTTGTAGAAAACTGCGGGCAAAGAACCACTAAGTAGTTATATGCTACATACAAGTACACGAGTTTTCTTCATCTGGTATTGACATGTTGAGCATAATGTTAGAAAATAGAGACAATAACAGTTGATATTTACATAGTACAGTACATATATTATTCATGTGAGGCTCACATAAATTTTTTGAGGTAGAAATCATTCATAATACATCTCTTTTAAAGACGAAGAAATTTCTATTCAAGAGATAAAGTGACTTGCTCATAGTGTCCATGGCAGGATTTGAATCTAGATCTTTCTGTTTCCAAGACTAGCATTCTATCCACATTAGCATGAGAAGAGTCACTGATTAATATTATGGGTGAAAAAGATGTGTGACAAAAATGAAAATGCTTTCAATCCAAAGACTATTTTTAACACAACAATACAACTGTGTACAATAAGAAGTAAGCTGAAATAGCAAGCTGATTAAACAATATAGCAAAATTCTAGAGAATGCTATCCTTTGGAGCAAATTAAATTTTGTATGTTTGTATTCATCAATAGTAAATCCACTATTTAAATAATTTCAGACTCTTATTCTACTGAACAATAGAGGACACAATCTTCAAAGAAAAGTTCCCTCTGAATCATTTCATTCCCTTTTCCATAACATAAAACTAAGTAAAAGAAAAGCTATGCTAACCATTTTCTGTTTTGTATCTTCTCTAATGAGAATTTTAATTCCCCTTCATGACATACTTAATTGCAGAAACAAAAAAAAAATCTATCTGTGCTACAATAAAGCCAACTCTTCCATAAAAGCACAATTTCAGAGATTTTCAAAACACAAAAAAACCCTATCTTTTTATTGCAACCAAAAAATTATGTTTTTGATAATTATCCAAGGGGCTCACAACCTGTTAGTACCAAATTGAAAATATTTTCACAAAATTAATCAAGTCCCTAAAAGTATATAAGCGTGAAAAAATTCAAAAAGTTTGTAGTAAGAATAGAGATGTAACTAGGAGACATAGCAGGAGAAGGGAAATCACTCTTGTTATTCAGAGGCTTGTTCAGATGCTCATTTGGTTCTCAATTCTTAAATAGCATAAAATCTAGACTGTTCATTATCCTTATAAGAATGTGACAGTTTAATAAATCATTTACCAAAAGAGTGGATTAGAGAAGATAACAGAAAGGACTGTAGCAAAGCATGACACCTGTCTGTGTTTTTCTGGTGATGTTGTCTATTGTCTGACTATCTCTCTCTGTCTCTCTTTCTGTGTGTGTGTGTGTGTGTGTGTGTGTGTGTGTGTGTGTGTGTGTAGCCACATGGATACATACATAAACACCATATAAGATTATCTTTAAAATGAAAATCCAGAAATTTGATTTCTGCTATAGAAAACTCAACTGTATTACTGCAGTACTTTTGCTATTGTAACTTGCATGGTCATTATGTGTATTTTGAATTAACAACAACTAATATTTATATAGCACATTAAGGTATGCAAAACACTTAATATCTTGTTTCACTCCTCACACCCTGTGAGTAAGGTGCTATTATTAACATATTTTATAGATGAGAAAACTAAACTTATAAGGGGTTAAGTGATTTGACCTCAGATGGAACCAAACCCAGGTCTTACTGACTCCAAGTACAATACTCTATCCACTATGTTACAATGTTTCCAATTAATAAATAAAATAATTTTGTTAATTTTTTAATTCCTTGATTAAGAATTTCTTGTATCATGTCACTCTTGTTGCCCCGGCTCCTCAACATATTTGGAGTCAAGGGATACACGTAATAGGGGAAAGGTGGAAGAAAAAGAGGAAAGAAGGTAGGTTGTAGAAAAAAATGACATCCAAAAAATTCAGACAATTGCCATTTCCTAAAGCCAGTTGTTAAATTTATATTGTGAGCATTTATAGCAGAAATTGGCAAACACTATATACAAAGGCTTGATTTATTGATTGGTTGATTGTCCAGACTTAGGAAAGTGACACAGAAAATGTTAACTAAACAGATTAAACTTAAAAGTGTCTCGTGTATTTCTGGAGAACTGGTTGTTAAACATTTACCAGCACAACCCTGGTTCAAAGCCATTTTAAGAAAAGTTTAAGCAAAATGGCTAGTTTTGCCATGGTACACATGTCAATGAAGTACTTAAATTTCACCTGTACAGTCATGAAACTAATTATTTTGGTCAAAATTTGGGTTATGAGGGCTATATGCTGAAAATACTACAAGTCAATGGTGCCAGTTCCTTACACCTAAGCTTTGGAGGCTGGAGGGAAATGTTATGAGGTTATGCTGTATCATACAGTTTCCAAAAAGGGATGCCCCATTGGCTTTACTACACTTGAGAATCAATTCCAAATAGCAATCAGGGGAAGTACTAATGCTGGAGAAGGTATCCCAACCTGTGTTCCTTTTTTGTCTTTTGTATCAAGGTCTACTCCAGTTTTCCAAAGGCATTCATCAGATCAGACTCACCTTGAATTGCAAACTCTTAATTTATGTTCTGACCTCCACAGATTGCACTTTCATCTGCTCTAGACTTCTGCGAGTCTGGCCTCCAGCCACTAATAGGACTCAACATCTATCTACAGCTATGAGGTTGAACCTCAGTCAATGTACTTGAACTACCTAACAAGCTGTTTTCTTCACCATATCTCTCTCTGGCCATTGACCCTTCTACTTGGACTCATTTCTCAATGGTTAGCATGCTTTCTACATGGTAATACTCTCCCCATTCCAGTGATTCTGAACCCATCTCACTGAACAAACCATAATCCCCACCTCCGACTATCTAAATCCTTACTCCCATCCTGCCTTAACCTTCCCGTCCTTCAGTCCTAGTGGTCTACTCCAAATACTGTACTTTCCACTGTACTCTCTAGAATATCTGCTCTATAGTAAATAAACTTGCTTTAATCTTAAAACTTTTCCTTTCCCATTCTCTCAATTCTTGTGGCTCTCACTAAGACAAATCTCTCCTCCTGGTGACACAGCAACTTCACTCATATCCCAGTTTCATTAGTCATTGTGGAGGAAGTTGAAACATTCTTTGTTCCCCATTGCCATTTCTAGACTTTGCCTCTGCCACCATAATTCACCTCTCCTTTAAAGTTCACTCAATCTAAATTGATAACCTAGTGAAGATTCTGGTTGCTTTTATCCATCTCTAAAATAATCTCCTTCCTTCATTAATGAGTTCAATGTCTGAATCATAAATTTTCTCTTCATCCCAATTCCTCTACACATTCTAGGAGATTTTAACATAAAAGTTGTACCAGAAGTACCTTAATTTTCCAGATCCTCAGTGTTCATCACCTATTCCTCCACTCCACTTCCATGTTCAATATAGTCCCTAAGGGTCTAACTCTTCAAATGTTTACGAATTACTATATACTTGGAAACTCCATCATATCTTTCCCAGTTGTGTTGACACAGCTACATACAGAGATAACACTGCTGATCTTGCCATCACCCAAATGTTTAACTTTCATATTCATGAACTCTGAAATTCTTTTATCTGATCATAATTATATATCATTCGATGTTTCCCTCTGCCTAATCATCCCTATTTGTCTTCACCATGGCCTTCAATACATCTCCCAGACCATTACTGCTGCACTGGCTACAATCTCTTTCCCTATTTTGAATCCTTGGTGAACTTGTTCAACCCTACACTATCCTCTATACTGTAGCCCCACTTTTCCCGTTAGTGAATTCCTTCTGGCTTCTATTTTGGGGACAGGCTCAAGCAGTCCATGCTTCATTTTCCTTCCAGTTGTGCTTCTAGTTTGCTTCCATGTCACCTGCACATGTACCTTTTCTTCCCCTTCCCCTCATACTGAATTTTAGACCCTTTTTTTTCACATGTTATCTTTTCCTATTATAATGTATACTCACTGAGGGCAGGGACTATTTCTCTTTGGTCATATTTGTATCCCCAGTGCTTAGCACAGTGCCCAGCACATAGACAATGCTTAATAAATCTTGTTGCCCACCTGTTGCCTCCTAGAAAAAGCTTTAGAAAAAAAACACCAAACCATTCTGGGTTGACTATAAATTTGTTAGTTACATAATCTTAACTGGACCCTAACTACAGCAAGGCATTGCTTTAATGAATTCACTACACTACAGTATTTCAAGCTTTTTCATCCTACCTCAAGGCTCCCAGGACATCCACTCCCCCAAATCCACAACTAAGAATATTGACTTATATTTAATTGAAACAAATTGTGGCCATCTTCTCCCATCCTCCTCAGTTAACCTTACTCAGATACCTTTCCTCTACTATCCCTTCCTTTACCTTTGTCTCATTTGAAGAGGCAGTCTTTTTCCTCGCAAAGAAAAGCTCCTCTACATGCACAAGTGACCCCATTCCACTCCTTCTTCTCTTTCATATTGCTCCCTTATCATTCTGATTCTCTAAATAATCTTCAATCTATCTCCCATCCTCAAAAATCTCTCACTTCATCTGTTCATTCCCACTATTTTTTTTGTAGTTTTCCCTCTTTTGTGACCAAACTCCTTAAGAAACCTGTCTACAATAACTTCATCCACTTCCTTTCTTCTCTGTTAAGCCCACAGATATTTGGCTTCAAATCTCATCACAAAACTGAGATTCTCTTTCCAATGTTGCCAATGATGTATTAATTGACAAATTTAACAGTCTTTTCTCAAGTTTTATCCTTCTTGACCTCTCTGCAATCTTTGACATTGTTGGTCTTCCTCTTAACCCTCTCTAGGTTTTCCCCAACACTGGTCTTTCCTAATTTTCTTACAAGAACATGATTCTTTGCAGTCTCCCTTTCAAATTTGAACACTCCACGAAGTCAGAAACTCTTTTTCCTTCTGTATCCCTAGCACTTAATCCTATGCATAGCACACAATGTTTAATAAAAACTTATTGACTGAGTTAGACAAATCAAGTATTATTATTCCATTTTATTGTTGTAGATACTGAGGCTGTTTAGTAACATTGTTAGGAAAAGAGTGAAACCAAGAATTTGGGGAGGAAGGGTTCATCCTGGATCACCCTACTTTCAATGATGCTACAGTACTTCTCTACCCAACCAAAAATAAACCCCTAATTCCATATTTTTTAAAGTTTATTACAATGAAAAATCAAAGCTATTAATTATAAAATATTTTTAAATAGTTTGACCCCCAGTAAAATTTTGGATGGTATAAAGGTTAACCTTACCCTTTGGTAATTCTTTTATACCATCACCACTCTCTCTTACCCCCTCCCCCACCTCTTTCACTTATAAATCAGGGAAAGGGAATCGTTCTTTCTAGACAAGTCTGTTGTTGTTGATGTTTTTTCGTCATGTCCAACTCTTCATGACCTTAGACGGTGTTTTCTTGGCAAAGATAACAGAGTGATTAGTCTTTTATTTCTCCAGCTTATTTTATAGTTGAAGAACTGAGACAAACAAGGTTACGTGACTTATCTAGGGTCACACAGTTGATCTCAGCAATATGAGTCTTCCTGATTTCAGGTCTAGCACTATCTATTGCACCACCTAACTGCCCTTCAGACAAGTCTGAGTGTATGTGCAATCTTATTGTATGGGCAAGCAAGTACTTACTAATGTACAAAACCAGCCTTGCTTTTCAGGACCATATTTTTCCAATTAATTTTAACTTGAATTGACAATGTGCATTTTTATGTATTCATAAACCTTTTTTGAGGTCATAAACTTTGATGGGATAGATCTTTTCGTTGAGTCACATCTGATTTGGGAGACTGCATAGAGTAGTGAAGTGAGTGCTAGATTTGGAGGACTTTGATTCAAATCCTGGCTCTTCTACTTACAATGTGACCTTGATAAAAATCACTTAACTTCTGTGGGATTTAGTTTTCTTATCTGTGAAATAAGGGTTGGGGGTAGATCAGATAATCTCTCATATCCTATATCAGCTGTAGACTCATTGGAAAATTCCATCTTGTATCCCTTTCACTTAGCCCTATATCAGTCATAAAAGAAGGTTTTTTCACAAGGCTACACAAAACAAAAGCCCCATAAAAACATATGAAAAAAGGGAATGAGTTTAAAATTTTCATTAAACCTACTCTCAAATTCTCATTAGTCACATCACCTAATTGCCATTCAGCACACACTGATGTCTTTTTAGCCCTAGGCCAGAAAACTTATTGTCAGGGCTATTTCAATATTCTTTTTTTTTTCTTTTCATGTAGAAGTGTGTGGAAATTCACTTCTTCTGATTTTAAAAGTATTTTCCAACTTGGGGTTTTGTAGTCTTCTTAGGTTCCATTTAAAACTTACTGAATTCTGACCTAGGGAAGAATGAGTTCTAAGGGACAAACAAATGATAGTGACAGAAACATAAATACATATGCACAAATATACAGCAAGGTCATCAAATACTTTTGATGAAAGCATATGGTAACCAATTTTTCCTTACACTATAATCTAATTACTCTTAAAATAATAGCTATGAGTGTGAGAAGTAAGTCTTCTATATTTCTCTCTAGTTTTACTATTTTTATTCAATCAATTGAAATGTAAAATTAGTAAGAAAAAAATGAGAGATTGTAAAACAGCAAGATGCATGTTCAACATAGTCCCTAAGGGTCTCCCTTTTTTTTTTGATTTGCATTTATTCTTCTAACTCTTCCAACTTTTCCTAATTACTATGCACTTAGAAACCTTGTCACATCTTTCCCTGTCTACATAACTGGGATTTACATTCTCTCTCATAATATACTACCACAAATGAAAACATTGTTTCCAATTCCAACAGTGAATTCAATAGTGGCCAGAGAAAATTAGAAACGTGGGTGCATTAACACAGTTCTAACAAAATCAGACTGTAATTTCATGTAGAGTGCTTTAGAAATTCTAAACTAGAAAATTCCTATAGTATTGCATATTTAGCCAAGAAGTTTTTGTTTTTATTGTTTTTTTGTTATTTTTTTTAAAAAAGAAGACAATGGAGGTAGAGAAAATTTCCTTTACTCTCAAGGAAAAAAAATGGAAAACCTTCATTAACCAACAGAAAAGCAATATGTATTTTTAATAAGATGTTTTTTAATGAGGCCTTTCTTGATTTCCCTATTGCTGATGCTTCCACATCCTTATTTATTTTGTATACATGTGTACAAAATATCTATGTACATGAGGTTCTCCCCAGTATAATGTAAGCTCTTTGATGGCAAGAAATATATTCTTTTTTTTGTCAATTGTATTCCTACTACCTAGCACATAAAAAGGTCTTAAATGTTTGTTAATTGACTGATTAAAATAAATTTCTTAGATAGGCAAAAGTGTACTTTCTATTCTTTTGCAAAGATGGGAAACTAATATGCTTTCAAATTCATTGATGTGTTTGATTTTTTTTTTTGCTAAATCTATTTTACTCTTATAAAACAAGAATCTTGTTTACTGTCTCTCTCTCTCTCTTTCTACTAGTTATGGGGGATAAAGATTTAAAAAGAAATATATAAATTATATTATCCCTTTAAGGTTTTTTTTTTAAAATAAGGAACAATTAAGGATGAAAAAGGATGAGGCATGGGAGGTACCTCACCTAGTTTTCATGTGTATGTTTCATAACTAAAAAGGGTAAACTTAATCAAATAGAAAATCATATAAACATTTGAAGACAGATTTAAAAAGGATTGTTAATTTGATAAGGGAAATTTTGACAGTTGTGCCTTTTTAAGTAAAAGCTGAGAAGTCTTTCACTTAAGCCGTTGAAAAGAGAGGCATCAGTAAGAGGCATCAGGTTCAGCAGGAAGAAGAAGCTGAGAAGAGTTAAAAACACAGTGTGGAGGGAGGTGAGAGAGAGAGACAGAGAGACAGAGACAGAGAAAGAGAAATATAGAGAGATAGAGACAGAGATAGACAGAGAAGTGGCTTCATAGAGCTCAGTTAAAAGCAGATGACAGAAGGCTTCAATTCAGTGATTCCAGATGAGTTGTAGAGAAAACTGATTTAATCTGTCAAGAGTTCCAGAGACAACTAGTGCCTTTCACCTCCAAGTAAAATGTATGGGAAAGGTTAGGGGTATGGGGCAGAGGGCAAGGAAGGGTGGAACTTTCTAAAGGTTGCTCTCTGCTGCCACCTAAGGCTTCAGAAGTTAAAGTAGAAGAGGTTGTACAAGCGCTGTGAAATCTGTCTTTAAGAGTGAACCTGAGCTATATCTCAATGCGCTCTACTCTGATTGCATAGCACAGCATCCAAGAGAGTGATTAATTGGCTAGGTTGCTCTGTACAGCTCCAGAGATAGTCAGTTTTATGAGACTGGCACTTTTCTGGCTTAAAGAGAACTGGTATTCACATTAAAAGCTAATACTTTCTAAATGTCCTTTTATTTTGAAGGTGATGGTTAATTGAAATAGTTTGAAAGGCTATATTTGAGTAGAGAAGAAAGAAATTTCCCAGCTCAAAAGCAGTGAGGATCAATGGTCCAGCAGTGCACAGAGAAACCTTTTTATGTGGTATACATAGTCTTGAATGGAGCAATAACTTTGAAACCTGCAGTCTAGAGATGTGAACTACCTTAAGTACGTGAGTTGTCCTCCATCACATGTTTCCATGTTAGGTTCCTATAAGTATATGCTCATTCTTTACCACTGCCATTGAGTGCACTGGTAGGAGAGTGCATGTATGTAATACATATTTTAATGTATTAATTCATAATTATTCATGTAACTGTTTTCATATTAGTAATTATATTACTATTTATTTTTACTTGCGATATAATTATATAGATTTTAAATCTAAAATTGTCATTATTAATGCCTAATTGTGAAAGTGTTACACACAGTGTGAATGCATTGCTTTGTGAGTATAACTAGAAAACACATTGGGTGGGGGCTCAAAAGCTTCAAAGGTAAGTAAAGCAAAAACATTTCCCCTAAATAGGATTACCTCTAGAACCATTAGAAAGTGTGAATGTAATCCTGTGTTGGTAATATATCTCTGGAGATTTAAACATGGTAGTGTGAAAGCAAGTCGGATGAGGGAGACAAAACCAGAGAGAGGTTTAGTTTTGACACACTTACATGAGATGTGAGAGAGCCAAATCCTACACAGTTTGGTTACTGACTGTAGTCTCAATCTTTATTGTACAAGCACTCTGTTTAAGGCAGTACAATATGGGGACCTTAGATGAGACCACTCTTTTAGAGTCATTAGATGTAAATCTTTAAAAGTTTACAAGTAATAAACAATGTTCAAGACATACAGTTTACCTGGCAGCAATATGTACATTTGCCAGAAATTAAGGGTATTTTTAAATATTAAGAATTCGCTCTTATGATATTAGGGCTGTGACCACCTACACAATTGAAGGCTAAAAAACTTGTTGGCATGGATTTCCATTTTCTCTCTGAACACTCTGAAATCATGAAAATTGGTGTTTCTCATTCTCAGCCCCACAACTGGCACCACATTGTCTAGTCACCCCAATTTGGCAGACCATATTATACAAGGCCTGTCCAATTCTATTTGGTTATACAGACCCAATCTCAAAGTGCATTTCCTCAAGTACTTTCAGCACTTAAATTTGGAAAACTGACAACCAGCATAGATACTGTATTGATTTATATCTTCTCAGTAGTGCAGGTGGAGCAGAGAGATGAAAGAAGGTCCTTGAAATTAGTAAATTGGCACTCATCCATCCCTGGGTGTATTTTCTCCTCACTATTCATCTCATTTTGACCAGGATAATATCTAACTGGATGCTTTGTATGAGGGTCATTCACAAAGTAATGCCCCTTGCTTTTTAATTTCTTTAGCCAGCCATCAGCTTACAGCAGAATAGTTTCTTTTGGAGAACTTGAATTTCCTGTTATATTCTTGAAATAACAATGAAGCCTGACCTTGTGACTCATGGAAAACACTATTAGCCACCTTTAGATTGCAATAATATGGTACAAAGTAATTATGAGCAAATAGAGTTGCAAGAAAACATGCTAATTAAGATGTAAGACAACTTTCTTGCACAGACAGTGTAATCAGTGCATGCTTTTATTTCTTGGCGAAAAATGAAGTCTCAATGCTGAATATTTTACTGTGGTTCACTCTA
The DNA here is from genome assembly GCF_003287225.1 of Phascolarctos cinereus. NCBI lineage: Eukaryota > Metazoa > Chordata > Mammalia > Diprotodontia > Phascolarctidae > Phascolarctos > Phascolarctos cinereus. The sequence continues at coordinate 395,620,258 of NW_027555958.1, read as the reverse complement.
CACTTACAGCATGTTGTGCCTATCCAGTACACTTCATTTACATTTGTATACCTTTGACAATTTTAGTGTTTATTATTCTTTTGCAATAGATGCTTTATGTTTACTATGCACTTAATAGTTTTGCAACATGCTTGTAATTACTTAAAGACTGGCAAAAGATTTTAGTCATATGTAAAGAAAAATGGCATTTTTTCCCAAGGCAGCCTTATCCTGCAGTTAATGCTTTGTGCTTTTTTCAAGGTTAAGGAAGGCAGAGCATTAGCAGAACTATCAGAGATCGAATGGGCTAACTCACAGATAGCCAGTGGAAATTCTCCATTGACATAACTGTTACTCAATTTAGAATTTTGAACATAGAAAATGTTTTTCTTGTTGCTCAGGTTAAAAAGGAACAATAATATCAATTACATTTACATGACATTTCAAGTTTTATGAAATGGTTTCTTTAGTCAGTTAACAAGCATTTTTATGCACTTACTAAGTACCAAGCACTCCTCAAAGCAATGAAGATATAGAAAAAGGTAAAAGCAAAAACAGTCCCTTCCTCAAGGACCTCACATTTTAATGGGAGAGACAATATGCAAATAACCACATAGATAAAGGCAAATACACAGTAGATGGAACGTCATCTCAAGGGAATAGGCAAGTCCTAGCAAACAGAAAATAGGATTTGAGCTGAGTTTTGGAAGGAAGCCAGGGAACCTAAGAAGTAGAGGTAAGAAGAGAAAACATTCCAAGTGTGGGGAACAACAAATACAAAGACAGAGAAAATAGAAATGGAGTGTCATGTGCAAGGAACAGTAAGTAGTGCCATGTAACTATATTTTAGAGTGGGTGGAGGGATGTAAAGTTTAAGATTGGAAATGTAGGATGGATAATAGTTATGAATAGCTTTGAATGCCCTAGGAGCACTTCAAAATCTTGGATAGTAAGCCTCTGCAATAAAATCAGACTCAAGTGATTCCTGATTTTAAAAATATATGGCAATGCTAAAGTTACTTGTGGCCCAATGATGAGGTGATGGTAATGTGGCATTTTACATCTTTGCAAGGTATGCTGATAGTATGGATTCTTTTTCATATATGAGCTGGACTAAGGGGCCACTGAGGTGTATTTTTTGATGATTTTTGGAGTGTTTCATTTTTTTCTTTGTATCACCAAGAGCAACACGTCTTACACATAGTAAGGATTTAATAAATTTTTGTTGAATTTAATTGAAGATCTATGGTTTCATCAATGTGGATGCTCACTTTACCAATGTAATATCCACCAAAGGATAGTAGAAGCTTTATTTAATATTTGATTTTGAGATTATACAGCTCCAAGTAAAAATTCATCTACCTTCAGGAAACCTGTTGATTTTCTCTAAATTTAATGGGGCTAATCCTCAGAGAGCAGATAGTATATAGTCTATCACTGTCTCCACACTCAGTCGTCTATATAAGTTAGTATTCAGTCTTCCATATTTTTTATTAACTGCTGAAGAATGAATTCTTGTAGTCAGTTACAATTAGTATGTATCATGTGTCTCACTTTTCCATTAAAGTTCTAATCTTGGGTTCAAAACCAATTATGCAAAAACAGAATGTAGGAAACCTGACTTGACAGCAGATCATATAAAGAAATAAAGGTTCAAGTCAACTACAAGTTTAATACCAACCAAGAGAATCACAGAATCAAAGAGTTTAACCTATGCCTGAACAACATAATGGACAAATTTGGTCATATAGGCTTTGATTTAAAACTGCTTTCCGTGCTTTTGTCTGCCTCTTGAGGAACCAATTACACTATTGATACTTCTGCTAGGAAGAGTTTGGGACTTCAAGATTAAATTTGCTTCTGTGCAGCTCTGACTCATTGCTTTTTGTTTTGGCCTTTGGATCCAGGAAGAACAAACCTAATCCTTCTTCCATTTGACAGTGCTTTAAATACTTGAATCCAGCCATCTTATCCTCCGTAAGTCTTCTCTAAGGTAAACCTCTCTAGTTCTTTCTATCAGTCTTTCTATGACATAATCTCAAGGAATTTCACACCATACCAGTTGCCTTCCTCTGGATGATCTCCACTTTATTAAGACTCTTCCTAGAATGTGATACAAAAAATGAGATACTATCCTCCCAGTGTGTTTGTTATACAGTCAAAGTAGTTTGACTTCCCTAAGCCCAGACACAATGACGCTCTCAGGGCAATTTAAGATTGCATCAGCATATCTGGCTGCCATATCACACTACTGACTCATTCAGAGCTTGTTATTGGTTCTCAAAAGGACTAATGTAATCTTAGGCTGCATTAATAAATGTATATTGTCTATGTTAAAAATAGACCCCATCTGGAATATTGCATTTCGCTGTACTCTCTGCATTTTAAGGTGTATATGGAAAAGGCACTAAATACAAAAAGAAGAGCAATGAGAAAAGTGACAGTTGCAGAAATCATGCCATTTTTAGGATAAATGGTTCCTACAAGCAGTGATTCAGGATGTCTATACCATTTTGGTACAGATACACAAGCACAGCAGTAAGGGAAATGAGGCCTAGCATAGGGCTGAAAGAGAAAGCAGCGGCCCTCCCGGCCTCTTAACCCCAAAGAAATAATGTATTTATCTTGGGGAAAGGGCTGGTATCCCCACACTAATCAAGGCTTTGGTTAGGAGGTTATACTCAGAGGCCTCTAACCTAATTTAAGATTCTATGGATCTCTGACTTTTAGGTGACAGCAGGAAATGACTGTATGTCTAATATAGATGGTGAAAAGCCAAAAACAAATTAGCAATATTTGTGCAACACAAAACACAATTAACAAATGGAGTTTAAATCATATAAACTGGAAAATACAAATGTAGAATTAGAGAATGTAATGGGAAATCAAGCTTGAACTTATTTGTTTTAACAGTGATGTGGATGACCAGGAAAAGACTTGATTAGCTTACTAATATAACAAGTATAATGTTCAACTAAAAATATCAAGGTGGATATTCTAATAATTCTGAGGTTTTTTAAAATAGCTCATCTAAATGTGTTGTGTGTGTGTGTCTTTTTTCACATATGAGAACTCATTTATGTGAGCCCTGAGCCTATTTAATATGAATATTGTTAGCTACACTATATTATTTTATAACATTTGATTTTTTAAAAATTAAAAAAGTTTTAATTTAATGGTGCTATTGTTCAAATCATGGAGAAAGTATGTATATAATCCCCACATAAAGCTTTAAAAATGTACCCCAGGACACTTCTATCAACTGGGGAAGGAGGAAGACTGCTTCTTTAGGAAATTTTGAGCTTTCACTTTAACATGTGTGAGTTGACTTTTCCCAAAATAAAGATGTCATGAAGAATAGAACTTTCTCTAAATAGAAATATTTGAATTTTTAAAGGAAACATTTAAATGTATCCCCAATTGTCCCCCTTTCAATTACATGCTGAATCCTAGATAGCTGTCAATATTATCTTAGCTCTCATATCAATTAGACATTTCACTCCAAACCCAGAAATGGCTAGAGAACATCCTGGCAAATAGTGATGTATATATGCATACATCTATCATAGGACAAAATGATTTCTGCTTAATATTATCACTATATTTGGATAATGGCTTGTGTTTATGAATTATGAATATTTTTGTCCATAATATCCAATTGATCCACCAAATTAGACTTGAAATTTTTTTTTAATGCTACATTGGGCTACTTTTGGATGAACTCAATTCTCTTACTTCTATAATTAGGACCTAAGTATTTAGTCTGGGCTCTCATTGTCAATGAATAAAAATTGCTGCAGCCAGTTTTATAAAATCTACTTTAGGGTGTAATAGTACTACATATGTTGTATGTTAAATTGGAAGCATGAATTCAGGCACAGTAACTGTCCATTTGCTTTTCTACCCAACAGTAGGTTGTCAAATAATACCAAGCTCAATAAAATGACAACAACAAACTATAAAACTTTAGATCAGATCCAGAATTTGGTTACTAAAAAAAAAAAACAACATTATAGTACATATCATTTTATATATAGTCCTTTAAGTTTTGCAAAGTACTTTAAAAATGTTTTCTCATTTGATTTTCACAACCCTGTGCTATTGTTATCCTCATTTTACAGACAAGGAAACTGAAGGAGATAGAGGTTAAGAGACTTGAATAAATGGATATACTACCCAGTCCATGGTACACATCTCGTGCTTTCTTTCCCATCTGCCTCTGATGTTATTTCCCAGGCTTAATATATCCTTACCTTCCATCAGTGCCTTTTGAAATGCTACCCAATTCTGAAGGCCCACCTCAAGTATTATTGATGAAATCTTCTTTAATCAGAAGTTATCTCTCCTTACTCATATCTTTGCATACCACTTTGTACCATGTATCATATACCTTTGCTCTTCTGTTTTATATTTACCATATATTTATATCAAGAAGAATCTCTTGCAATAAGGTAGGCTTCATGAGGAGAAGAATTAACTATCTTTGTGTCTCTTCTGATGCCAAGATATTAAATCTTAACGAATTGCTGCTTAACTAATTAATCAATATGTATATATAACTATCTTCATACCAGGCAAGTCATTACAATACCATGTTTTGCTGCTAAAATATTTTTTGGTTTTAAATTCTTATATTATTACATATTTGTTATACTTTGCACCCACTATAGATTTCAGAATTTTAAGAAGTATTTTAATCTAGCAACATGTTCTAAATCAAATGGAATAACTTCAATAACTAATGCATTCTGACCATTTGGACCATTTTGTTTTAAAATTTCCCTCTAAAGGAAAATGATTATATTTTGGTTGAGAAATTGTCATGCTGTTGTCCAAAAACAGAAAATCTTTTAACTTTTAAAAAACTTTTTCACATTGTAAACTCAGTGATTTTCAAAGACAAAATTATTGATGAATAAAATGTTAGAAACAAATATAAATGATTTATCATTTCTAATCCTAATTTTTAAACTGTTTTAATTAGGATAAAACACAATTTTCTCTAAAACTATTTATGAAGATTTTTAAAGCAATTACATGTTTCTATGGGAGTGCCACTATTATTATGAAATCTTCTGGGCAAAATACCCTTCACAATAGCATAATTATGAAAGAAATGAAAATCTGTTCACTTTACATCCATGAAAATAGCTTCAACATGAATCAAAACATTACTTTTGTTGACTTCATTTTATTGCCTTCCAATTTCTAGCTATTCTATTGGACCTCTGTATTTATTTCCTTACTCTAAATTAGTTTCTTCACATGGGCACTAGAGTCTGAGATGAGATGGAATTGATTTTATCTTGTGAAACGTAATTGCCAATGGAAACTGTTTAGAAATGAATGTTTTAGCCATGACAATCCCACCATGGAAAAAGAGCTATGTAACTTAAATTCTTCTGCTTCTAGATTAAGAATGAATATATAATGATGCTTTTTATCATGAAAAAACACAGGACTATACATATACATAGAATTATATACTATACGAGAGTAGGGATATGGACTAGGGCCTTTGATTTCCTTGGTGAAAGGAACTCCAGATGAAGACATTTCATTGTAACAATGCAGGTCCACACCTTCTCTTCAACTATAGCACTGAGAGGTTGAGTTGTTCAGAGTTAAATATTATGCATCAGAGGCAAGACTTGAAACCAGATCTCCCTGATTTCATAGAGCTTTCTCTCCATTTACATCACAATGCCTGCCATGACACTATGTGTAACCAATTTAATACAAAGTACAAAACATGTACCAGCATCATTAGGTGCTTTCACTTGATAAAACATATCTTCTTCCTCACCTCCCCAACAACTGTCTAGTCATATGCTTAAGAGCAGGCCTTGTACAAATGTTAATTAATGTTACTAATTTTCACGTCAGGATTGTTAAGAACCTGAATAAGCTGTAAAACTCCACCCATTATTTTGTGAAATTGTCACTAAAATATGTTTTATTATACTGGAAATTATGTTGTATCCACCATAGAATTTCACAACTGTAAGAAGCATTTTAAACTATCAATACGCCTTCAAGGTAAGCAAAGGGAATAACTCTGATAACTAAAGTTCCCTAAGCATTTATACCAATTTATTTTTAAATTTTCTTCTATTCATAAAATGACTACATTTTGCTTGAAAAATAGCTAAATGACGATGTAGGTATTTCCATTATTTAATAATGCTACTTTAATGCTGGTTGTATTTTAAGTGAATTATAGTTAGATTTTTTACTGGATTTATTGATATAGGGGCTTCCTCAATCAATGTAAATGTTCATATGGTCTAGAACTTCAATAATTAGTTTCTTGGGGTCACTGAGAGGGTAACACTACTTCCATCTCTCTCTCTCCCTCCCTCCTCTCTCTCTCTCTCTCTCTCTCTCTCTCTCTCTCTCTCTCTCTCTCTCTCTCTCTCTCTGTCTGTCTCTGTCTCTCCTCTGTTCCTCTTCTCACTCTCCCTCCCCTATACCCTCTCATTTTAGCTTCCAAACTCATCATTCAATTTAAATCGCCCTCTCCAAAGTTACCAATGATCCCTTAATTCCCCAAACTAAGGAGGATTTCTCAATCCTTATTCTTCTTGACCTCCCGATATAGTTGACACTGTTGATCACTTTCTCCTCCTAGGTGTTCTTTCCTCACTAAGTTTTCATGATGCTGCTTTCTCCTGGTTCTTACATCCACTCCTCTGTCTCCTTTGCTAGTTGTTAGTCAATGTCATACAAACTAACTTTGTGTGTGTGTGTGTGTGTGTGTGTGTTCCAAGTCTCTGTCTTGTGCTCTCCTCTCTTTTCACTTTATTCTGCCTCACTTGATTCTGATCTCATCAGCTCCTGAGGGTTCAATGAATACACACACACATATATACATATATACACATTTTTATGTGTATGCACATATTAATATATTTATATATTCCCATGCTGATATCTCCAGTCCTACCCTCTCTCCTGAACTCTCGCATCACTGCCTGAACATCTTGAACTGGACTACTCACAGGTCTTTCAAACGCAATGTGTTCCAGCAGAGTACACTTTCTTCCCCAGACCCTCCCATCTTTCAAATTTCACTATTACTGTTAAGGGCCCTCAGCATCCTACCAGTCACACAGGTTTGCATCCTTGATATCATCTTGAGCTCTTCCTCACTCAGTCTCATCCCATTTATTAAATCACTTGCCAAATCTTATTGTTTCTACCTTCTTAATATCTCTCAAATGCATTCCTTTCTCTAAAATCACACAGTCACAACCCTAATTCAGGCCTTCATCATCTCTTTCTTGTACTTTTTCAATAGCTATATAACTAGTCACCTTTCTTCAAGTCTCTTTCCAGTACGATCCATCTTCAACTTGGTTGCCAAAATGAATTTTTAATGCTTAAATCTGATGCTATCCTTCATCTTTCTCCCCCAGTACTACTAGCTCCCCATTATCTCTGAAATCATATTCAAAATCATATGTTTTGTATCTAAAGTTCTTCATAACCTGGCCCCTTTCTACCTCCAAGTACTCCCCAATCCAGTAATCATTAAGAAATTTGCCAAGACACTCCATCTCTCTTCTCCATGACTTTAACACATTTTCCTCACACTTTTAATACTGTTACCCTTCACTTCTACCTCTTGGTTTCCCTGGAATCCTTCAACGAACGAATCGCACTTTCCGCAAGAGGCCTTTCCAAATATCTCCAGTTGGCTAATGCCTTCTCCCCTCAGACTATTTTCCATTTAACATATATATCTTATATGTATATAACTTTATCATGATTTTTGTCTCCACTCCATTAAAATGTAAGTTCTTTGAGGTCAGGGATAGTTTTTACCTTTCTTTGTTTCCTCAGTGCTCCGTGCAGTGCCTGACACATAGTAAATGCTTAATAAGCACTTGGTAACTGCTGTGTCATTCATTACATGTCTACAGAACTTGAATAAAGGTCTCAATAACTCCTGAGGCCTTCTACTACAATTAAAAATGTTTCTCTCACTTTCACTCCTCACTTACACTTATTTAGTCTCATCATTAGAGAGTATTTAATGAGCTCTCTGAACTGAAGAGAATTTCCTTTTTAAAAAATAAAAATGGGATTATTAAACAGAGTACAACAATTAAAATGTCATTATTTTCAATAAAACTGGTGTTAGCTGTTAATGTGGGTCTTGTGCTGCTTTTCCAGCTACTAATTATTTTTTCCATAGAGGTTATACATATGCACATGCCAAAAAAAAAGCAAATTCCTTAAATTTATGTAGTAACAAAATGAGCTGGTTTCTTCAATCAGCATATTTTAAATGGTAACATTGAGGGCCTTTTTCTTTTTTTAAATAAGCTACTTCTATAATATAGTCTATTTGTTACTATAGGGAGAGATATTAAAACATAAAAATAGCAGGACTCTAAGAAGAACAAAGATGGCTAAGAAATAAAATTTAAAGATATGAAAAACATTTTCAAATCTGATATTTTATCCAGTATTCACAATTACATTAACTTTTACTATTTATTGTTCAGAATTATCAGTTGTCTTATTTTTAAAAGATCTTTAATGCAAATATTCCCATAATCATAAAAATTCTATGTGGGCATTTGTCTATTACATAAAACATACCCATTGAGTAAATGTAGGCTTGCAGTGCTGTAAAAGACAATCCTCCCTTAAATTGTAAAGGTCTGAAGAATCCATTTTGTTAAGTTTTTGTTAATGTTTATATGAAGAATAAAAATAAAGACTAAGCAGGAACACCACAAATAGCACTTTCATAGGCCTAGCCACATAATGACCAGAAATGAAAAGATAATATGCTGTCAGTTTATGAGTTTAATCAGCACTCAAGCTTAGGTTATGTTCAAATGTTTTGAGAAGCAAGGTTTCTCATGGTTAACAAAGAGAAAGAATAACATGCTCACACAATTTCATTTATTTATCTTGCAAAATTACAATTTCATTAAAAAACAAAAACATAAAAACACAAAAAGCTTTCTCTTCACTAAAATTAGACTGTGTGAACAGAGCAAGACTGGAAGAAATACAAACACAATTAGGTATCCAAATTTCTTAACCTTAAGCTATTATAATTGGCCCCTTGATATAATTCTACTCTTCTCCCCTCCCCCCCCACCACCTAGGTTAATTAGAATGCTTATTTCAACTTGTTCTGAATTTTTCTGTCAATCTGGATCCTCCAAGAGCTTCCTATAGCAACTGCATTTCCAGGAAAACTTATGTCAGCAGTCTTTTCAATCGCTTTCCTCAAATGCCAGGGAATTCACCCAACAAAGCCATAAATAATCTGTTCACCCTCTGCTTCAGCTAGTGGTATTTAGAAAGGTATCTGTAATTGTCCTACCTAACATGCCTGATGTCAGTGTGAATCTGTGTGACTCTTGTTATTGATCAGAAGAGAGAAGGTTTCCCTACTCAGTATAATGTAAGTTTCATGAGAGCAGAAATACTATCCTCAGTGCTTTATACACAGTAACCAGTTAATAAAAGGCAATTCATTTGAGGATACAAAGCCAAAAATAAAGCAATCCTTACCTTTGAGGAGCTTATATGTTGTCAGGAGAATACAACATATACAAAGGTAAGTTAAATACAAAATAATTTCAGTATTTCAGCAATGGGGGGGAGGCGTGGAAAGCACTATGTGAGAGGTAGCATGGAATAGTGGATAGAGAACCAGCCTTAAAGTCAGAAATAACCAGGTTCAACCTCTGATGCATATTGGTTTTTGGACCTAAGAAAGTCACTTAACATAAATGTTCAAATATAAATTGCAGAAAAGGTACAAGGGGCATTTGTGGATTGTACTTTCTCACATGAGAGTTCCCTAAAACAATGGTATCACAAGCCTAGTTGCAATCCCTAAAGACCATTAACAAAAAGTGTAGGAAGGGCACAGAAAAAGCCTCATTGCACGGGCTGTACCAGAACTAAGCCTTGAAGGAAGCTATTGATTCTATGGGGTGAAAAAGAAGTGCATGGAAGGCAACTAAGACCATCTGGGCAAAGGTATGACAGGAGAGCTTGTTGCACATATCTAAAATAATCAGTGTTACTGGAGTATAGCATGAAGAGAAATGGTACTGAAGGGGAAAAACTGTTAAGGAATGTGGGAAATAGTCTATGAATGACCATAAATGCCAGATGGAGAATATTGCATTTTATTCTAAGGGTGATAGGAAGTAAATGAAAGATTTTAAGCAAGGGAATAAGTAGTCAGATCTCTGACCACAGAAAATTGTTTTGGCATCTATGTAGAAAGTGGAATGAAGAAGAGAAGTTCAATTAGGAGTCTATAATAATATTGCAGTTAAAGTACGTGAAGAGCCTGCACTCCTGGGGGAGCTGTATGAGTGCAGAGAAAGGGAAGGTACGCAAAAGATGTTGAAGAGAAGTTGTCTCTTTTTGGCATGCAGAGGGGGTAAAGGACTGTTTTACCTACAGCAAAAACAACATGAATTAAAGGGTTGGGAAGAAGGGATACCTCATGGTCAGTCATAATAAACTGCTTACTGGAACCATCCTGGCAGCAAACGATAATTGTCGCTTTCGTTTGAGTCATTCAAGTAAAAGAAAGAATCCTCTACGTTGTACTTAATTCTAATATAAGTACAATTATGTGCTTAGTGATGTACATTCCATTTAATTTTATCTCTATCATTGATCCATTATATCTGAATCATGGAATATTAGATGAGGAAGGGACTTGGGATGCCTTTTGACCCAAGCTCTTCCTTAAATGAAAAAATGGAGGCTCACATAGGTATTAAGTGGGACCAGAATTCAGTCTGACACTAGGCTAGTGCTTTTTCCAAAGCACTTTCATCTACCAAAGTGATGGAAAACACATTTGCCTGGAGACTTCAGGATCAGAAAAAAGAAGCTTTTAAACAGAAAAAAGAGGTCAGGGGTAAAAGTAGGAAACTACCTACCTTCATTGACTAAGTCAGATACCATGGGTACCAGAGGTACACCATAAGCAGAATAGGGAAGGGAAAATCCACTTCAGTAAATGTCCCAGAAGAGAAGCATTAATAGTATTCAGTCTCAAGTCTCTAAATACAAGTTCATAGAGTATACGCAGTAATTAAACAAACTAATGTAAGGACATAAATTAAGCCTCAGAAGTATCCTTAAAACATGGGGAAAATGTCCATTTAAAATAGAAAAAAATTAGATGTTATAATTAAGATGGAATTAAATTAATTTTCTTTCTTACATATATTTAGAAGAAAAGCAATAGGAGTAAGAAAAGACATTTGGACCAACTTTTGTTCCTATGAATTGCTTTCAATATTAATATAACCATGCCCAGAGAAATATCATTCATAATAAAACACACTTGCATAGCAATTTAATGGAAGGAAAGCCTTCCCTTAAGACAACCCTGGAAAATGAACATTGAAAATTATTATTACTTCCATTTTATAGATGAGGAAACTGAGAGTCACAGAAGTACAGAGATTTTCCCAGAGTCCCAGAGATAGGAAGAGGCAGAGTTCAGACTTGAGCCCTAGTCTTATGACACTAAATCCTGAGCTGTTTTCACTCCACTGCACTGATTCTTTGAAGAAAAGACAGTCACAAGAAGCAAAACCCATAAATAGGATCCCTCCTTCCAAAAAAGAATTAACAATATAGAAGCCGATATTGTGCTTAAATTTAAACAACTAGGAACTTATAACATTCCTGGGACCAAATCAAGTGTAAGTAGCAGAAATATAGCACAGACAACAATCCAATGCATGAACAGCCACAAAGATTACATACAAATATATATGTAATGTATAATTTTATGTCATTTATAATTATGTATATTACATACAATTATATTACATGTAATAACCATATATTTCACATAGTATAATCTTTGTTGTTTAACAAGCATGCACACATAAACACACAAGCACATGTCACTTTTAAAATCAGACCCATGGCCCAAAATTGCAATTTTGGGTTAACTAAAATTTTAATTTTGGGAGCATATCCCAAATCATTCTCTTTGGTCTGTGCCCCAACCTGGAGTTTCGTCTAGGTCCATCAGAATTTGTTTCAGTTTGTCTGCATCCAAAGTCTCCTTAGGGAATATGAAACTAGAGCTCCTTCCTAGCCTCATGGAAAAGGTAGAACGTCTCCCAGGTCTCACATAGAACTCAGAATGTTTGTTTTTGTTATTCAGTCATTCAGCTATGTCTAATTCTTCGTAACCCTAGGGACCACAGCACACCAACATCATCCACAGGGTTTTCTTGGCAAAGGTATTGGAGTGGTTTGCCACTTCCTACTCCAGTAGATTAAGGCGAAAAAGGTTAAGTGACTTGCCCAGGGTCACACAGCTACTAAGTGTCTGAGGCTAGATTTGAACTCAGGTCTTCCCAACTCCAGGCCTACTACTCTATCCAGTGAGCCATCTAGCTTTTTCAAAATTCATAATAATAATAAATCAAATAGAAGACAAATGTTATCTCATCCAAAAAAAAAAAAACCCACCTCCACCCCAAAAAAAGTCAAGAAAATTCTCTTTAATTACATTTACAACTACCTACATGCCAGGAACCATGGTTAGGCTACAGATAATACAAAGATTAAAAGCTGAATAGCCCCTGCTTCATAGAGTTTATAATTTCTTCTCCAGTGGGCCTCTCCTTTAACAGTGCCATATACAATCCTCCAGACTTACAGTATTAAGTAATATTCTAAGCAGTAACCTGCTGTTGGGGTTATTGTGAAAATAATAGTGGCCAAGAGTGTCTGTCTCTTTCCCTCCAGTGAGTTCCACTTCAAGGGATCTATGTAGTTTTCTAGACTTACAGTGCAACCATGTGAATGAACATATCTTCAAAAAGAGGAAGCAATTAAGTTCTAAGGAGCGTCAGTTCACCATCTGTAGACATAGTTAGTCCTCATAACTAATGAAACTTAAGAGTTAGGTGTATCTCTCCATGTTGTGGCTCTTACTTGATCCCAGAACTCCTCTACTTTCCTCTACTTGGTCCAAGAACTAGAAGTTGTTCAAGAATTCCTTCTCTACATCTAGAAACTTTCCTAGTCTAGGAGTTTTTCCATTTGTCAGCCACTGCCACCTCTTTGGTCATAAGGCTCCTTCTTTTCCTGGAGCCATATGACTCCTTGGAAGGTCCCTGCAGCTATGCAGACCTGACTTTCAGGAAGAGAGCAAATGTAGTTGTTCCCTTTGAGTCACTCAGTTCTCCCTGCCATAGGTCAAATCCAAGAGTATGGTTCAATCAATTATCTTTAAAATGCCATGACTCAATTATTCAAGTATAACATGCTATCAAAGGGCCAGTGCATACTCAGGGCAAGGATACTCTTCATGTCACATCAAGAATCATCATCTATGTCAGAACAAAGTCTCAAATGTGGTATTTGAGGATTGATTATATCTTCTATAGGGAAATACCTTTAATGCCAAGGAAAGATATTATCCTTTAAACTTGTTAACCTTGGCATCCTTTCTGGGTATCTGTTATATATTTATACTACTATTTAGAGACTACTAAATTCAGTGCTTGTTTAAACTGATATTTAAATTCATTCTTATTCCTTAATCACTCACATACTAGAAAGTGGAAAGGGGTAGCACAAAGGCATATTGAACATAATGGACAGTTTGGAAATTGAGAGGATTAAAAATATGATTCAAAAAAAAAAAGAGTTGACCATATTCTAAAATACATTTACACAACTTTATAAGCTGAACTAATAGAGGAAACAAATCAAAGTGAATGGTTAGATCAGCAATTCTCAAAGTCTGGTCCAAAAGGTCAAAATTATTTTCATTGTAATACTAAGACATTTTAATTTCTAATACGGTAAATATTAATAGATATAAAACATTTTTAAACTTTTGGGGGGAGGATCCCATCAATAATTTTTAAGAATAAAAAGGTATCTGCAGACCAAAAAGTTTGAGAACCACTAGGTTACATCTTAAGATCATACATTTGGAGCAAAAAGGGATTCCAGAGGCCATCTAGTCCAACTCTCTAATTTTCTAGAATGTAAAACTGAGCTATAGGGAGGTTAGATTTGTCCAAGGTCACAGAGACAGAATGTATGAGAGGTGGGATTTTATTCTATGTCTTCTGATTTTAGAGCTATGTTCACTCCGCTGATAGATGGTAAAAACTAGAGGAATGTTTTTTGAAGGAGATCAGGTAATCTGATATTAGGAAATAGAGGCTAGGAGTTAGGGGTTGAGGAAAGGGATAGGCAATCCCAGGGCCAGTGATATAGAGCTATATTCTCACTTCCTAGCTTAGCTTACCTGACTTCCTTTGAGTTCCAGGTAAAGTCCTATGTTCTGCAAGACATCTTTCCAAGCCCTCCTTAATCTTAATGCCTTCCTTCTGACCCCAAATACATTCAGAATAACCTGAACAGCAGGTTACTGCTGCCTTGATATTCTTTCAAAGACAGGAAAGCAGAAGAGAAGTGGTATTTCATCCTATAGCAGGCCAATAAAGAGAAAAAAAAACCCTAGATATTGGTTTAGAATGGGAAGTAATCCGACCAACCCCTGGGGTTGATATAAAGAAGGACGTGACTGGAGAGTAAAAACCAAAAAGTGTGTTGCATTGGCAGTATGGGGAGAGGAGGAGGGAGACAGTAAGTTATGGAAATTGATTTAGAGCTACAAGTGACTATAAGTTATTTAGTTAAATTGGATCATTTTACAGAAATGGAAATTGAAACCCACAGAGGTTAACAGACTTTCACAAGGGCACACATGACATATGCAAGTCAGGAACTAGTTGTAACTGACCCTCACAGGAAGTTTTAGTTCATATATTCTTAATTATTATCATCACTAGCATTATTATAGCTCCTACTATGTGCCAGGCACTACGCAAAGTGCCTTACGGATATCATATCATTTGATCCACACAACAACCCTGAGAGGTTGGTGCTATTATTTAATCCCTATTTTATAATTCAGAAACTAGAGGCTAAATGACTTGCCCAAGGTCTTATTCATAGCTAGTAACTGTCTGAGGTGGGATTTGAGGTCCTGTTCTCCCATCTACAAGTCCAGTGCTTTATTTACTTAGCCATCTAGCTGTCTCTATATGCATGAATACGGGTTGGATGTTTTGGAATTTCCTAGTACTACAAATAAAGCAGTGATTACATACGGCATGGGTTTTTACTAACAGAAACTCAAAAGATGTACAGCTACTTTTCTCATAACATATTTAATTGAATCCACTTGTGTAGCCAATTCTATACTGAGAAAGATTGAATCATCTTTTAGAATAATGAAGAAAAAAGGTTTCAAACAGATTTGATCTCCTTTTAAGTGTGTTAAGTCAAGGAAACGAATTACTTTCCTTATTTACTCTTCTCCTGTGTAGTCAGATATTTATTTTATCTTAAATTCATTTCTCTTCCAGCTTTTGCCAAGAAAGAGTAAGTAAAGATCCAGTTTATGTAAAAAAAAAATCAGTATTTAAATGAAGTTTCTAATGATGTAACTACGAAAAAGGGTGCATTGTTAAACATATCAATAAGGGTGCTGTTCAACTTTTAAAAATAAGATTCAATGCAAAAAAACCTAAATTTTAAAAGAGCTTAAAGAAACCTTAGAGTCAGGTTAAAAAGGTATTTATATTATTTTTAAATATTTTAAAATTGGGAAATATGCAATGAAATAAATCTATTCTTCTCCTTTTATTTCTCTGCCCTGCTTCCTTCCTCTCTTCTATCTAAATGCTAAAAGCCATGAATAAAATTAGAAATCTTTTCCTGAGAACTAATTTGGAATTCTCTGTATGCCTTCACCAAGTTACAATGGCTTAAAGCTAAGTATAAAAGTGACATTGCTTGGGCATGTAACTGAACTACGCCTTTATAAAGTGAAACAAATACTTACCCTTTCAAATTTCCCAATAGGTTTTACTAACTTGAAAAAAAAAACAAAAATAAGTACCTGGTCCTCTTCCACTTCTTTTTCAGTCTCACAATAAGTGTAGGTACAAGTGAAACTGAAGCAGAAAAAATGCACAATCTGTTTTCCCCTCCTTTATATTAAATAAAAAAAAACTAAAATAAACATGAAAGCAGGTATCTTTAAAATATAGGAGAAATAAATATGAAACCAAAAAGACTATGGAAATGATAAACAAAACTAAAAGCTGATTTAAGAAATAATAAAATCAACTTTCAGTTAACCTGATTTTTAAAAAATTGGGTAAAAAATCAAATCAGCAAAATTAAAAATGTTCAAGGTAAAATCACAACAAAACCAGAAGAAATAACAGACATTATCATAATCTACTATCTTGCTCTTTGCTAGCAAAACTGAGAGCACAAAAGAAACAGAGGAATACCATCAAATAATATAAAAGATTCCCAAGAAGAGCTCTTAATCCAATTTCAGGAAAAGAAAAAGTTCAAAAGGAACTACAAAGGGATTGGGGTGGGGAACTCCTAGTCCTCATGGATTTACTGGAAGAGTCTACTCAACTTTTGAAGAAAAATTAATACCTATACTGCACAAATTATTCTCAAAAATTAAAAAATAAAGCTTCCTGTAGAAATAATTTTATGAGACAAATATAGTCCTACAATCTAAATCAGGGATGGCTAAAGCAAAGAAGAACAAGAAAGCAATATGACAAAATACTATGAATTCAATTTTTAACAAAAATCATGTCAAAAAGACTACAAAAATCATTAAAGAACTAGAACTTTTCCCAACAAACAGGAGTAAAGTAAGAATGCCTATTCTCCTGGCTATAATTTGATAAAGGTCTAGTAATTCTAGAAAGGAGCTTAAGGACAATAGACAGGGAAGGAGGAGATAAGGCTAATCTCATTTGCTGATGACATGGTGCCTTACTTAGAATATTTGAGGTGATCAGTAAAAAAGAAAATAACTAATCGACACAATTGCTTCATCAGAGTTTTAAACTACAAAACAAACCCCCAAATCAGTAGCAGTTTTATACATTTCTACAATAACAACAAAATTCAAGAGGCACTGATAGAAAAGAAAATCAAATTAAAATACTTATAAAATGAACAAAATAGTTGAAAATCAGTCTAACAAAGCATATTACTCTGTACTCTCATACATGTCATTTTTTTCCCCTAAAAGCGTCATATACTACTGAGAAAAACATATTCTTTAGTGGTCCTATAGGCACCATAGATCTTTTAGCTCTAAATTCTTTAGCAATTCCTTCAATTTTACATTTTTCTTTTTTAAAAAAAAAAACATTTCTATTATCATTGTCCAACTCTGAGAGAGTCTCTTACTATTATTATTACTATGTACTGCTGCAGTTAAGTTAAGCTTTCTTTGTGAATTTAGATGCTATGCTATTTGGAGCATATGGGCATGCTGTTAATATTGGTTTGCTGTCTATAGTTCCTTTAAGCCTAGTGTGACTTCCCTGTTCACCTGTGTTTATACTTTTAATTTCTGTTTTTGCTTTGACTGAGAGAATTATTGTGACTTCTGCTTAACTGTATTTATCTGATGCACAGTAAATTTTGTTTCAACTTCTCTTTTTGATTCTTTGTATGTTTTTGCTTTCTAGGCATGTTTTCTTATAAGCAACAGATGGTGCAGAATTTTTTTTTTTGCAATATGTCATTCTTTTTCATTTTACTGCATTGTTTAATCCATTCACATTTAAAATTATGTGATAAGTTTGGTTTACATTTTCCTCCATTTCTGTCTCTAGTATTTTCTTTATCTAAATTAGGATTTTTGTTCTTCTTATTTTAAGTCAATACTTTTGTCTCTACAATTAATTTTGCTTAATCTGCCTTAAGCCCACAGGTTCTCTTCTCTCTACTCTCATCCCCAAGTCACTACCTTTTGTCAATACTTTTCTTAGTTTTGGACCTTTATTTAAGTTATTTATTCTATTTTATTTAGTTATGTAGTTATTTTTGTCCTTCCTTTCCTCCTCTCAGTTAAGTTAATCCAACCCACCCTACTTCATCTATACCACCTTCTATATTTTTTTCCTTCATAACATTTAGCACAGTATCTAGCATATTGTAGTAGCTTCATAAATGCTTGTTAACTTTACTCTTTTCATCTTTTTCTATGCCTTTTTAAAAAATAATTTGTCTTGGTCCTTTCGATAATTATCTTCCTTCGCCTATTTCCTACATGCATGCCTTTGCCAACACTGCTCTCTCCACTTAGCATGTAGACCTGTCATACTTTGTACTTTGCCTGAACAAATCCTATTTGTACTTCAAGGCTCACTTTGAATGGCATCTTCAGGACTTTCTCTGATTTTCTCAACTAGAAGTCATCTCTCTTTGCTCTGAACTCTTCAATACAATTTTGTTTGTATCTTTTTATGGCATTTATCACATAATGTTTTGTGCACTTATGTATTTGCTTTGTCTCCCCTATTAAAATCATCCCAGAATAAGAGAACTAAAGAACTAGAAGGGACTTCAGAGGCTATCTAGTCCAATTCAGAGATGAAAAAGAATTCCATCTACCAATACACCTGAGAAGTAGTCATTCAGCTTCTTCCTGAAGACTTTGAATGAGAGGTATCCTCCTTCCCAAGATAGCCCATTCCAATTTCGGACAGCTCCAATTGCTAGTCAATCTAACTGTTATAACTTCTCATGAGCAGTGACCATGGCTCATTTCTGTAGTAGAATCCTACAATGTATATATAGCATGTATTGAAAAAAAAGTTAAAGGAATAAATGAATATTCTTTCCTAAATTATTATTAAAAATGTAAGGAACCATCTGTTTCCATGTATAACCACTTCTGCTTCTGAAGCAGAGCTGACCAGTTATTCAGAAACAAACAAATGGTCAGCTCAAGCTGTGAGCCACAGAAAACAGCTTGGGAACCATAAGAGGAAGGTTATTGAATTTAATCAACTGATGGATTATTTTGAAAACATCAAGCTGAATTCAGTGAAACAACCAGAGACTAATTAGTTTCTCTTTTGAAAATAACTGGCCATATGACAGAACACAGGGCTTGTTTGCTTTTTCAATCAGTTTCTTTGACAACTATGGTTGTGTAAATTCATTGTTTTTAACTGAGTTGACTCTAAAATGACCAATCAGTTTAGCCAAAACAATTACATGATGCCAGAATAGGAAGTTCGGTTCTCTCTAATATCTTTATGAAGAGCAAGAAATAGGGAAATAAATAAGCATTTATATGGCACCTACTATGTACCAAGCACTGTGCTAAGTGATTTTTAGACATATGATCTCTCTTGATCCTCACAATAATCCTGGTACATAGGTGCCATTATTTTCCCCATTTTACAGTTGAGAAAACTGAGGGAAACAGAGGTTAAGTGACTTGCCCAGGGTCACACAGCCAAGTAAATATCTGAGGCTGGTTTCTAACTCAGATATTCATGATTCCTGTTCCAGTGCATGTAAATTTATACACAATTCCTAGCATAATTCTTTGGCATTCATTTTGAAAATAAGGCTGTCCATCTACTGTTTCACAGGTTCATAAATTCCCATGTGTCCTAATGTGGTAATAGAAAATAATAAATATGCATTGTATCAGATTTAATTTTGCATGACAAAAGCCTTTCTTTCTGAGATAGTGAATAATAAAATGTTCATGTTATTAAGAATAAAATATAGAATATACAAAATATAACCTCAGCTAACTGGAAAAAAATTAATTCCTTCCAGCTCTAACTTTCTATGATTCTATGTCCAAACCACATCTCCTGTGACATTCTCCCCAAACAAGGTCCACAGTGTTAGAAGTCAAGAGGGTCATGAAAGATCATTTTTATAATTTATTAACTGATCAATCACTTACTAATAATAGTAATAAAATCTATCAATAACATTTTGCTGTTTAATTTTAATTTGGATTTGTGAAATTGGAAGACTTCTAAAAAGTGTAAAAAGGCAGACAATTCAAACACATTCAAATGTTAATGCCTTTTTAAAATTTTCCTTTAAGAAAAATATGGAACTTGAAATTAGTTACATCATTTTAAAAACTATATAATAGCAACAATGAATTTTGAAAATCCAATTTACTAGGAGGAAAATCCTTCTTGTCTCTGTCTCCAAATATAATTTGTTTGGAGATGCCTCCCATGGAGGAATTGTCTTATTAAAATCACCAGGGAGATTCACAGAACAGATGAAGAAGCTCTGGGCATGTACATTAATGCTGATATGAAGAGAGGATTGAAATTGAACTTTATATTCAACCAAATAAGTCAAGCCTGTGCATTCTATACAAATATATTGAAACAGTTTTTTGTAAAATTCTATTAAGGATCAATCATTTGATTTAGTAAGTAAATAAGTAATCATTTTTCCATGTCTTCTTTGAAGGACCATTTTTGTTCGTTATTTTAAAGGCATCAGAAAATATGTTTGTATTGTTAATAATAAACATTTTTTTTTTAGGTAATTCATAGCATCTCTGGTTTCCTTCGAAGCTCAGCTCAGGTGCTAACTCTTACAGGAAGCTTATGTTGATCTTCTGTCCCCAGTGTGCTAGTAATGTCTCTGCAGAATTTACTTAGCATATATTTTATATTTAATTTCCATGTAAATATTATTTAATCACAAATAGAATATAAGCTTCGTGAGGGCAGGGCATGTTGTCATTTCTGTCTTTGAAATGACATTCAGCCTTACGCCCTGCATATAGTAGACACTTAGCAAGTACTTACCGAGTTGGATGAATTGATTCTGAAAAACAGGATGCTCTAAAAATGATAAATTATATATTAAAACTACTTAAAATGTGCCTGATAATAGATCATCTTGAAGAAATGTAAGCATGATGAAAAGAATATTTAACAAGAATCTGACCTCATGTGCAATGGGTGGTATTACTGCTTTAAACAGGAAGCAATTATTAAATTGTATTCACTTAACCCCTCAAATTCAGTTGGGCAAAAGACAAATTCTAAAGCCAAAGGAGCAGCTGTACAACCTCAGGACTTGTACTGAATTTTCTATCAAACTAATAACCGCATGAGTGAATCAAAAGACAAGACCCAGCTGAGCACAAGGAGACTGAACACCAAACATCATCAGGTCATGTCAAGGTAAGAAAAAAAAAAGTCAAATTCTCCCATTGTATATACACAGGGAAAACTAACACTGATGACCATCCCACCTCACCCAACCCCCTAGTCGTATAGGGCAGGAGAGGCTCCTTCCTTTCAGAGAAGTTCCCACCTCTGTGAAAAGTCATTGTCCAAGAATAACCCTAGGAAAAATGTAAAGTACTGTATTCAAAATGTGACTTCAGTACTCTCCTCCTTTTTTTTGGTGTTCTTTCCCCTCAAGTTCCCCTCCAGGAAATAAAGGTCAGTCTTTCTCTGCCTCCCACCTCAGCCTCCCACATTTACTCCCTATTTGTACTTGCCAAGGATGCTGACTATTAAAATTTACTGATGCTTTATTACTTTAAAACCCCTAGGCAATTAGAAAATTTGACAATTTGATGAATTTTATTTTGTTGATGTGTACTTGGGCATATCCTGGTGACCAAAAGTCAACTTATCCAACCCCACTAGCCCTACCCTAGTCTACCTTCCTTATATCTTGCCTAGATGGTGACAATAGATTCCTAAATGATCTCCCTTCCTATAGTATGCCCAGCTCTTAGACATTTTCTTCCATGCTACCAGAGAAATCTTCCTGAAATATAACTCTGATGGTATCACCTCATATTCACTCAAACAAACTTCCACACCAACCCACTAACGGCAGTGGTGCTTAATGGAAAGAGTGCAGGACCTGGAAGAAGGATGGCTGGATTAGAATCCTCTCTCTGACATTTATTAGTTATGTGACCCTGGAAAACTCACTTCACCTCATTGGGTCACAGTTTCTATATATGTAGAATGGGACTGATAATAATTGTACCACCTGAAGGTTGCTGAAAATGGGTTTTATACAAATGTAGGCTACTGAAAATAACAACCTATGACTGCTAGGTGGCACAGGGGATAGAATGCTGGACCTGGAGTCAGGAAGACTCATCTTCATGAGTTCAAATCTGGCCTCAGACACTTAATAACTATATGATCTTGGGCAAGTCACTTAACCCTGTTTGGCTCAGTTTCCTCATCTATAAAGTGAGCTGATGAAAGAAATGGCAAACCACTCCAATATCTTTGACAAGAAAAACCCATATGGAATGACAAAACATCAGACACAACTGAAATGACTAAATAACAACAAACCCTGAGAATCAAGAATCTTTTCTAGTCTCAACTTTTTTTTTCCAGCTCTCTAAACCCTGAATATTACTTGTGTTCCATATCAATTGTTCTCAAGATATGAACATCACTTTGATGACTACAGACTTTTTCTCATAATACTTCTCCCACCTGGAAAGTTTTGTCCCAGCTATATTCTCCTTTTGAGATGATATCCATGTTTCAAAGCCGAGTTCAAATGCCGTCTTTTTCCTGTAGCCTTTTGTCATCACGTAAGAATGATGTCTCCCTGCTCTGACCTCCCATATCATGCGGTAGGGGGCAGTAATTCTCTTATTACACTAATCACAAAGTTAGAAAGTATTCCAAAAGCCAACTAGTCCCATTAAAAACTGAACAGGAATCTCAGCTACCATATTCCCACAAAGTGATTACCCAGCTTCTAGTTGGAGAGCTTCAATGCCTGGGAACTGGCTGTTTATAATGGAAACTCACTTTATTATTGAACACCTTGAATTTTAACAATTTCTCCCTTGAATTTAGCCAAAAGATGCCTCCTGCTAACTTCTACTTAGTTCCACCCTCTAGCACTAAACGGAAAAGAACATCCAAATGACAACTGTTCAAATATATGAAATCAATGATCATGCACTATATATCAGGGGGTATATTAGATAGCCAGCTCATACCGACAAAATCAACTGTTAAATGTTTAGTCTGAGCATTTATACAGCAGAAATCTTCAAACACTCACTACAAATCAGGGCTTAATTTGTTGTTTTGTTGATTGACTCAATATATTAAAGTGATAGAAAAATGTTAATAGTTTGAACTAAATTCAAGTGTGCCATATACATAATTTTTTTTTATCAGAAAGCCAGTTGTAAAACATTTAGCAACATAATTATTGTTCCTAATTCTCCTCTTCCCCAGACTAAATATCTCTGTTTCCTTCAACTGATTCTCATATGGTATACTTTTAGTCCTCTCATTCTGACTGTTCTCTGGAATCATTTCTCTTAAAATATGGTGTCCAGAACTAGGGAGAATGCTTTAGTCTATATAATGGTGGAACGGAGTAAAATACAGCAGAACCATAGTCTCCTTCACTATGACCATTATACTTCTATTAATGTAGTTTAAGATCTTAGGAGCTGGCTTTACAGTCAAAGAACCTGGGTTCAAGTCCTGCCTGACAGATACTAGCTGTATGACTTTGGACAAATTAGTTAATCAGCCCACGTCCCAGGTAACTCTCTATATATGACTATATGCTCTCTAATAAACATGTACTTTTTTTAAACTGACCAGAAACAAAATTTAAAACTGGAAATGGAGAAAAGCTAAGAATGTGGACAATGTTAAATGTTAGTATTATATTCATAGTCCAAGGAATTAAACTCAAAATTAATTTAAAATAAATGAAAGCAATAGTAGACTTCAAATTATTAGAGTATAATGATTGTGTATGTCAACATCATCTTTATTACAGAAAAATCTATCTATAAAAGTGCTGAGAAAGTGGAATCAAATTTAATTGAAATTAAAAATAAATACAAACACTGATATTGAAGAATCCTATATATTTAATGAATAAAAATGGCACTATGATACAAATTGTGTTCTTTTGTACTGAATAGAACTATTGTAATTGCCAAACTCCTATGCCACTTATGTCCTTGTTCATCAAAATACTTATTTTAACTTATATGACAGAAGACTGACAATTACCCAAAGGCTTTATGATTTTGTGAAGCAACAATGAAAGAAAGTTATTACTTAAAGGCATGAGAAAAAGATCATCATCTCTGAAAAAAGAATGGTACCAAATATAGACCTAGTTGTCATGCATGGCATTTATAAATGGGTAAAGTTGAGTTTCTTTCTAAATGGATTCTCCGACCAACCTCCTTCTACCAATGTTCTTCTTACAAGAAACAGTTTTATAAATTTAATTCATTACTTATTAAGCACTTACCACTGAGCAAGGAAACTTTAGGTACTGTTCAGAGAGGAGTGCATTAAAATGAACAAGATACTGTCCCAACTATTAAGGAAGTCATGTACAGAAGTGCTGAAAAATGATGCAGAAAGAGACATATCCTATAACAAGTCTAGTAAAATGGATCCTCCATTTTGGCTACAGCACAGGGTGTATGACATTGGGTACGTCACTTAACCTTTAGCAACCTTATTTTCTTCATCAGTAAAATTAAGGAATTGGGCTGAAGGTTTCTGAGGTTTCTTTCCAGCTCTCATAATCTATGAATCTGAAAGGCAGGTAAGAGCCAGATTATGGCAAGCTAAGCAATTTGGACTTTTGCTATGTAGACAACAGAAAAGCAATAACTTTCTAAAAAATTACATGACATAATCAGAGTTCTTTTTAAGAGAGAACATCATGGCATTAGTATATAGGGCAAACTCAAGGGTGTGAGTTGGGGATGAGGAGACCAGTGATAAGACATCACAAGAGGTATCAGAGAAGCATAATAAGGATCTCAACTCTACTGATCATGTCACAAATGTGGTGAATCATAAAAATAATGAAATGGTTATAGCAGCAAAATTTTCCTATTCAATTACTTAAATATATATATAAATTAAACTCTATATAGAATTTAATTATAGTTTCTGGAAAAAATATAACAAACTTTGGGGAAAAGGGTAGGAAGAAACAAAAAAAAGTGATAGGAAGGGCTATGGTAGAAGAACTTTTTTGGAAGTGTAATTTCATCTATATGCATCTTCCACCAACACATATCACGTGTGGTCTATAACTTATCAGACTCTCTTTGAAAGGTGTTTGCGCCAAAACATTTATTACCCTGCAACCAACTTAGTGGTAAGTTTCTTTGAACTGAGCAAGATTGTTCCTCAGACAAGAGATCTTAAACCAGAATTTGTGATCTACTCATGTGACCCTTCAAGAACTCCCAGTCAGCTCTGTACCCTGAGAAGGACATGGGAGGAAGATTTTAATGGGGGTGAATGGACAAGAACATACTTGTTATTTGATGAAAATCAACTTTTGTTTTTCAACAGTGCCTGAGTTTTATTGTTCATAATATTATACTTTCCTGTCTTGATCTATTCAGGAATATGCCCCCAAACTTAATCAAATACATACCAAATAATTTCAGTATTA
Source organism: Phascolarctos cinereus (assembly GCF_003287225.1). Lineage (NCBI taxonomy): Eukaryota > Metazoa > Chordata > Mammalia > Diprotodontia > Phascolarctidae > Phascolarctos > Phascolarctos cinereus. Next base: position 395,594,938 of record NW_027555958.1, on the reverse strand, counting down.
TCAATAATGAACTTATATAGGAGTGAAGACAAGACTGTAGCATATAGGCAGCAACCCAGTTGAGCTTTCTAATGTTCCCCTCCATAAAACTTTAAAATAATGCCTCAAATCAAGTTTTGGAGCAACAGAGCCAACAAAGGGTCAGAGGCAGAAATTTTTCTATCCTAAGACAACTTAGGAGGTCAGCAGGAGGGTCAGGGGCCAACCCTGAGTGCACATGGCAACAACACCAGCACTGGGCCTTGGAGAAGGCTGCTGCAGACCTGGCAAGCATTGGTAGCAGCTTAGGGAACCAGAGATGCTAAGGGGGGGTCAGACAATTGACCAGAAAGAGATTACAGGGGCCCCTTTGTCAGCACTGGGTACAGCTAATGCTGATTGGTAACTTTATTGCCCGTGCAGTGCTGGGTTGCAGTTCTAGGGCTGAGAGGTCAGTCACAAAGGAATAAGGGCCTTGGCCACAAGTCCAGGCAAAGAGAAGCACTATTCTTGAGGCTGCAGGAGAACAGGAAACCTGGTCACAGTGTCATGGCCAGGAGGAGCGCTGATGTTTATGGCTGCAGGAGTCTTCCTGTATAAGGGACAGAGTGCCAACGAGGAAAACAATGCTTCTCTGGATCACATCACCTTAGAAGCACCAAAAACTTTCAGACCCCCAGAAATAATTTTTATAAAATTAAAACTGGGCAAGAGGAAGCTAATCACACCATGAGAGGTAAAGAAACAACAAAACAAAGTCAAAAGAATTTTTTTAAATAGAAGGAAATATGAAATATCTCATTGGAAAAACAACTGACCCAGAAAATAAATTAAGGAGAGGTCATTTAAGAATTATGGAATTACTAGAAAGCCATCACCATCAAATTTTTTAAAAAGCGTACACATTGTATTTCAAAAAATTATAAAGGAAAATTGTGCTGATATCCTAGAAGCAAAGCATAAAATAGAAACTGAAAGAATCCACCAATCACTTCCTGAAAGAGATCCCAAAAGGAAAAGTCCCAGGAATATTACAGGAAAATTCCAGAGCTCCTAGGTCAAGGAAAAAATACTGCAAACATCCAGAAAGCAACAATTTAAATACCATGGAAAAACAGTCAGAATCATACAAGATTTAACAGCTTCCATGTTAAAGGATCAGAGTATTTGAAATGTGATATTCCAGAAAACAAAGAAGCTGGAATTATCAGTATTCCTGATAAAAAGAATAGAGCTGAAAAGAAAAATTGACATTTAAATACAAGACTCAAGAGAAATATAAAAAAGATAAACATAAAAAAGTTATATGGGACTCAAGTTAATTTTTTTTAATTTTACATGTAACACCTAATAACTTTATCATTATTAGGATAGTTAGAAGGCATCTACATAAATAAAGGGTATGACTATGAGTCAATTTTGTTAGGCTGTTCTCCAAAAAATAATGAAGAGGTGAGAAAGAGAAATGCATTGGGAAAAGGGGAAAGGGAGAAGTAGAATTGGGAAATTTTTTTCACATAAAAGAGGGATTCAAGAATACAAACATACATACATACATGCATACATACATACACAGTTGGGTATAGAAATCTATCTTACTCAATAGAGAAATAGGAAGCAAAAGGGATAAGAGAAATGACAGGGGATTAAAGGGAGGGTGGAATAAGGGATACAGTGGTCAGAAGCAAAACAGACTTTTGAGGAGGGACAGAAGAAAAAGAGAAAGAAAAAGGAAATACAGAATAATCATAACAGTGAATGTGAATAAAATGAGTAGATAGACAAATTATTAGAAACCAGAATTCAATAATATGTTGTTTACAAGAGACATATATGATTTATTGTTTGTTTTTTACTGTTTGGCTTTTTGTGGGGTTTTTTGTGGTTTTTTGTTTGTTTTTGGTGAGGCACTTGGGTTTAAGTGACTTGCCCAAAGTCACACAGCTAGTAAATGTTATGTGTCTGAGATCAAATTTGAACTCAGGTCCTCCTGACCCCAGGGCCAGTGCTCTATCCACTGTGCCACCTAGCTGCCCCCAGAGACATATATGAAACAGAAAGACACCCACAGAGTTAAAATAATGGGCTGGAGCATAATTTATTATGCTTCAGCTGAAGTAAAAAAAAAGGTAAGGATAACATTCATGATCTCAGACAGAAGCAAAAATAGAATTAATTAAAAGAGATAATCAGGGAAATTACATTTTTCTAAAAGGTTGTATCAAAAAATTTTATGGCAATTTTCTCTGATGAATGCCTCATTTCCCAAAAGTACAGCAAACTGAGTCAAAGTTATAACAATAAAACCCATTCTCAAACTGACAAATGGTGAAATGATACAAACAGGCAGTTTTTAGAAGAAATCAAATCTATCTATAGTCATACGAAAAAAAATTCTCTAAATCACTATTGATTAGATAAATGCAATTTAAAACAACTCTGAGGTACCACTTCATAACTTTCAGAAATGACAAATGCTGGAGGAGATGAGGGAAAATAGTACACTAATAAATGGTTAGTGAAGTTGTAAAGTAGTGAAACCATTCTGGAGAACAATTTGGAACTCTGCCTCAAGGACTATAAAACTGTGTGTACTTTTTGATCCAGCAATACTATTACTAGTACTACTACACAAAGAGATTATAGAGAAATGGAAAAAATATTTTGATGTATGAAAGTATTCATAGCAACTCTTTTTTTGGTGGCAAAGGATAGGAAATTGAGGGGGTGGTCTTCAATTCAGGGAATGGAAGAACAAGTTGTAGCATATGATTGAGATGGCATACTATTGTGCAATAAGAAATGATGAGGGGAGTGGTTTCAGAAAAAAAAAACATGGCATGATGAACTAATGCAAAGTGAAGTGAGAAGAACTGGAAGATCATTGTGCACTATAACAGCAATGTTGTAATGGTTATCAACTGTGAAAGACTTGGCTACTCTGATCAATAGAAGGATCGAAGACAATTCCAAATGACCCACAATGAAAAAAATGCTCTTCAACTCTGGAGAGAGAACTGATTAATTCTGAATGCAAATTGAAGTATAATATTTTCCCACTTTCTTTGTCTTGCTTTTTTGCAATATAGATAACATGGAAATATGTTTTGCATGATTTCACATGTATAATTGATATGATATTGCTTGCCTTCTCAGTGGATAGGGTAAGCATGGGAGAGAATTTTGAACTCAAAATTTAAAAAGAATGTTAAATATAAATAATATTTTTAAAAGGATGTAATGACCAGCATATGAGGAGCTCTAATAATGCAGCAGAATTAGAGTTAAAGGTGAAGCTTGAAGACTTTAAAACATCATTCAGAAGAAAAATGCAGAAGCAAGCCTGAGGCAAACAATCAAATTCATGCAGATAGAAAGGAAAAGCTGAATCACTAGCCAGAATATTCTGAAATGAGGTAAAACATAGCATTCAAGTTAAGCTTTCTTAATACCAAGGATGAATTTTATGAGTCAATCCAGAAATTGCATATTCTTATGAAGTTATCCTTTGATAAGCCAGATATCCTATCTTGAGTATAGAAAAACAAAACCAATCATAATTAATCCAAATCTATTTCAGAATTAAAGAAAAATATCCTACTCTTATATAGTATCGTCTGACATGCTGAGCAAATAGTAAACAATGAGAACACTGCCCATATGTATGCATTCATATATGAATATCTATGTGTGCAACTATATATAATACCACTATACCACCTTTATGTAGCATTTTAAGGTTCACAAAACATTTAATGTTCATTTTCTCATTTGAGTCTTATAAAAACTCTATTACATAAGTATACTACTGTCCCTGTTTTATAGTTAGGGAAACTGAAGCTTAGAAAGCAGAGTTGCTTATGGGCACAGTTAGGAATTATCTGATAGAAGATTTGAACCCAGGTCTTCCTGACTCCAAACCTGATGTTCTATCCATTACATCATGATGTCATGCTGCAGAGATAGACAGATGGACAAGTAGATGGATTGATACACATATATGTATGTATATGTACATATGTATGTGCATACACACACACACACACACACACACACACATATATATATATATATATATATATGTATATATATATACTATGTATGTACAAATATGCAGCCATACCTACAGGTACTACAGATATGTACACATATGCGCTTATGTGTATATTTATGCAAATATAATATGCAAATATGTTTACAAAGTATAGATAAATTCCTTTCATTCCATCCATTTTTATTTATATTTCATTTTCATAGTTTTGATGTTATTGGGCACAGGTTTAGGATGTCTCTGAAAAAGTACTGTATTTCCTTTCTGAATACAGTTTTTCCCTTTGAGAGATAGTCAGCAATTTATGAGTTGATGATTGCTTACTAAAAATCAAAAGGAAACTAAATTCTAAAAACAATCAGTTCCCACCTTCCTCATCTGCTTCTGACAGCCACTCCCCCCCCATGCATATTTCCTCAAAAGGAAAACAGAATATAAACAAATTTGTCTAACAAATGGAGAGAGAAAAGATATGCTACTTTAGAAACATGTTGTGTGCCTGAAAAGGCAACTTTGTTCTTTTCTCTGAAAGAAGAGGAGTGTTCTAGTAGACCAACAGCAAGAAGAACAAAAGAGGATGGAAATATAAATAAATAGTCTGCTCAGTTGAGCAAGATGTGATGCAATAGACTGTTAAAACTGCCATTTAGGGAAGTCCAGTAATCAGCTTTCCTTGTATAGCAGAACAATACCCCTTCGGGGTCCAGTTAAGTGCTTCAAAATGCTGCTGATCTGGTGTGTACTCTAAGTGAGCTTGAAAACCTGCACAAACCAAATCTGTACCCTAGCAAGGAGGTGGTGTGGGAGGATGTTGCTACCAACAGGCAATCTCTCTTAATGCTAATAAATTTCTTTTCCTTTCAGTTTGACTATTGTATTTGACCTAATAGTCATATGTACCCACTGGTGAGTAGTTCTCCCTTGGGTTTCTAGGAAGTCAGGCTGAAAAATTCACAACACTACAAAGTCATCATGTGGCAGTCCTCTATTAGTTAATAATGCCAAATCTTCACTAATATCTACTGGTTCAACTTAAATGCTCCTAACACTCATTGTTAATGACTACATGCACAAATAAATAAATAAAAATAAAATCTGATCAGGAACAGGACCCCTGATAATACCTCATTTATAATTTCTTCTGAATGCTACACTATTCTACAGTTGACTATGTTTGAAGTATCTTTAAAAAAAAAAATAAGGATTTCAATGATCATGTTTTATCATACCTACAAACTAACCTAGCAAAATCTTTTTCCATTATTTGGGTTTCTTTTCAGGTTTTTGAACATGAAAAGATAGAGGCCCTAGGATGTATACCATGAAAAATAATAATGCCCCCAACATTAGAAATCTTTATGTTGTGGGAAAATTATCATCTATCTGGAATATTATAGACCGGATTTTTATACTCTTAAACATAATAAGTACTTAATAAAAATTTGGTAAATTGAATTTGAGCTGTGAGATTCTATGATTCTATGACAAAATCCACAATTTTTAACTCCAAGTGATTTCTGATAAGTTTTGTAGGCCTAAGAAAAAAAAAATCACCCTATTCCTAAACATTTAGTCTAAGATGAGAACTAAGTAAAAACAAAACTTTCATTTTGGGACCTTAAAAATCCTTTAAATAGACATTCTAAAATATAAAAATGTAAAAAGATGCTGAAATTATCAACTCAGAACATCACTTAATAAGATTGCCCCTCAATGATCTGTACATGCAACTCTTTGGGAAGAACAATGTCTCACATTATACAGCATTTTAAGGGTTTTGTTAATATAATATTTTATCTTTCCTCAATTACATCTTAAAACAATTTTTAACATTTTTTAAAATTTTGAGTTCTAAATTCTATCTGTCCCTCCATCTCTCCCCTGTCCCTCCCTAAAACAATAAGCAATCAGAAACATGCTATACATATGCAAGCATAAAACATTTCCATATTAGTCATTTTGTACAAGATGGAAGGAAGGAAGGAAGGAAGGAAGGAAGGAAGGAAGGAAGGAAGGAAGGAAGGAAGGAAGGAAGGAAGGAAGGAAGGAAGGAAGGAAGGAAGGAAGGAAGGAAGGAAGAGAAAAAGAAAGAGAAAGAAAGAGAGAAAGAAAGAGAGAAAGAAAGAGAGAAAGAAAGAAAGAAAGAAAGAAAGAAAGAAAGAAAGAAAGAAAGAAAGAAAGGACGAAAGGAAGGAAGGAAGGAAGGAAGGAAGGAAGGAAAAGGAAGGAAGGAAGGAAGGAAGGAAGAGAAAGAAGAGAAGGAAGAGAGAAGAAAGAGAGAAAGAAAGAGAGAAAGAAAGAGAGAAAGAAAGAGAGAAAGAAAGAAAGAAAGAAAGAAAGAAAGAAAGAAAGAAAGAAAGGAAGGAAGGAAGAGAAAAAGAAAGAGAAAGAAAGAAAGAGAGAAAGAAAGAAAGAAGAGAAAGAAAGAAAGAAAGAAAGAAAGAAAGAAAGAAAGAAAGAAAGAAAGAAAGAAAAAGAAAGAGCATGTTTAATTCTGTATTCAAACAATATCAGTTCTTTCTCTGGAGGTCAATAGTATGTTTCAATCCTTTGAGATTGTCTTGGATCATTGTATCAGCATTTAAGGTTTACCAACAAAAGTGCTTGGAGGTAAATAGTTCAAATGTTACTATTCCTTTTAAATATGAGTAAATTAAGCCTAATGCAGTTGATATGACTTGACCAAAGAGCTAACAAGTGAAAAGAGTCAAGAATCAAAACCAGGTCTTTTGAATTCAAGCCTAACACAAGATTCAACCTCCTCTTTACTGTGTATACGTTTTCTCTTATCTATCTCATGGAGCAGTATTTCTCAATAATTCAGAGCACTATAGGCAAAGACATGGTTCCATTAAAAGGGATAATTCAGAACTGGATTCTTCAGAAGAATGGATTTCCTTCTTTTTTAGTTTTCAGATTGAGTACAAACTCAAAGTATCTTCTTGACAGATATCAGGATGTTGTTATTGTCTGCTTTGTTTCAACTCTACCCCTTGCACAACCCCAGGTAGAGATTTAAATGCCTTTCCATTAAAAAATCACATAAAAGAAAAGAACATTGCAATTCATGAATCTGTTATTGGTGGGGCTGAAAAAGCATCCAAAGACAAGTAAATTAGTGCAGAAAATAGGCAAAAGGAAGGATCAAATTTAAATCCAGGTAGGGTAGTAATAAAGTTTAAGAACCCGAAAAGCACTTAAGGCAATCTGAGTTCTTGCTTAGCTCCCCACTCCAAAGTAAGAAAAACTTATCAGGGTAATTTCAAGACTCTCAGAGTTCTATAACAAAAAAACAGATTCATTGTTTGATGGAGGAATGGATTGTACAGGGAGCCACCTGAGTTAGAAGTTTCCTACACAGAGTATACCTGGACTTTTCATGTGGTGAGCTGCTTAAACTAAAAGCACCATACTACTGCTTCCTATTACTCCCATGCTAAGAATTACCTGGACTGTGCAAAATTTGGTAAGTTCAGGCATTTAAATAACTGTTAATACCTTTAAATCCAAGTTTGGGGTCAAAAATCCTCAAATAGAGAGAAAATCTATTAAAGTAGTATTCTTGATTTAAGCAAATGAATTAAAATAATTTATTTTTGAAGAGAATTCTTGAAGATTTTCTGATAGAAGATCTGATTCTGATAGAGATCATCCACTTACTGGCTGTGCAACAAAAGTTATTCATAATAATAATAATGATGATGATGATATAATAATAATAATAATAATATGTGAAGCTCACTGAAATAATTACACATTTGTTTAAGGTTCTATGTAAAACCAAACACTGAAATATGAATCTCTTTGTATTTACTCTCAAATTCATATTGAGTACTTTGGACTCTACAGTTCTTATGATACAAATATACTAAATTGGCACTACATTTCTAGTACAAGTCTATATTTCATGAAATACTCTATTCAATAAACATGAATATTTGAAAATAAATACAATTAATTCATCACTAGCATAACAGACTATGTTCCTATTGTTGTAGTGACTACAAAGAGATCTGCCAAGAATTCATGTTAGTATTTCTATCTATTCTTTTTTTTTTATGTGTTTTAAAGACTAAGGAATACAACTGGACCTTTTTTTGGCTTCCTAAAAAATTTTCTTTCTGAGGATATAATAGTATGTTATGGGTTACAACAATGAACACATATGTACATATATAATTAGTTGGTATAAAATGAACCTACAATGAAATCTGTATTAATTATAAATATTTATAAAGAAAAACTCAACATGAGATAATGAAATATAGTCTGCTTCCCTGGCATAATCGATGACTAAGAGCAGATGTGGGAGGGGAAAAAATTGGAAAACAGACCAATAGGAGCCATACTTCAGAATTCTGTTGTTGTCCAGCTGTTTCAGTTGTGCCTGACTCTTCATGACATCATTTGGGGCTTTTCTGGCAAAGATAATGGAGTGGTTTGCCATGTCCTTCTCCAGTTCATTTTATAGGTGAGGAAACTGAGGCAAACAAGGTTAAATGACCTGCCAAGGGTCACACAACTGGTAAGTGTCTGAGGTCAGATTTGAACTTAGTAATATGAATCTTCCTGACTCTAGGTCTGGCACTCTGTCCACTGCACCACCTAGCTGCCCTACTTCAGAATAGTTCACTTTTAAAAATTATCTTTTCCTCCTGGATAGTAAATAATTGTCCTCTAGTCAACATGGTTTTCTGATTCATTCATCTTGCCTTGCCTTATATTAAGAGCTTAAAAGAGACCTTAGAGGTCATAGGGTCCAACTCTTCTCACCTCCCACTGCACAAATGAAGAAATTGAGGCCTACAAAATTTAAATGCCTTGCCCAATGTCACATAGCTAAGTGGCAGAGGTAGAACTCATACTCAGGTGGTCTGACGTCAGTTTCAGCATTCCTTCCCTGAACCACGTGGATGGGAGACTCAGGCAATTAAATTCATGAAGGGATGGAAAAAAAAATTTTTTTCCCTACAACAGGAGGAAAATGAAGGATTTTCTCCTCTGGATGACTTTAGAGGGAAAAATTCTGCTCAACTTAGAAATGCTAAAAAGAAAATTAGGTGAAGTTATTTCTTGGGTTTATATTTTCTAGGCTAAATGACCCCAATTCCTGAAGACAGGAAAAACACAACACACAAAAACATGATTTGTTTTACAAGGTGGAAGCCAGTACAAATTTCATATATAGATGGTCTGTTGAGCACAACAGAATCCCACATCATACTACCCTGAGGATTGGAATAAAAGAAAATCCTGTGTACTTCCCAGGATCTCTTTAATTATCCAAAATGAGTTTACTTAACTTCCCACCTTTTATAAGGGACTTAAGCCTGACAAAGCTTTCTTTCTAGTTTTTATCTTAAGACATAGTTTAAAACCTCATTTACATAACACCTCATCTAGAATGACCAAATTGCTTTGACCAGGATTCTGGCTTAATCCCTGACAATTTTGGAATTAATCCTCAAACTAGTATAGATTTGTAATTAAAGATAAAGAAATCTCAAAACAAGAAAAATATTTCATGGCATTTATAAGCTTTTTTCTTAGAAAATATAAACAGTACATAGACAAAATCATGATTTTAACAAATTAGCATTTCCATTTTAAATGTCATAATATTTTAAATCTATAAATATACTTGCAATATACTACAAATAAAAATTTTCCAATATAATTACATAATTTTTGTTTCATTTGGATTATAAACTATGAGGAAAGGTACCCCAAATCTTGAGAGATGGGATTTATACTCAAAGAGTCTTAATTTGCTACTTTTGCTTTTCTATTTCCAGTTAGCTAAAGGACAGTTAAGCACCCTTCTTCCTTATCTATCCCCATTAACACTTTTTCAGTTGTTTTTATGTGTTGTCTTCCCACATTAGATTCGGAGCTCCTTGAAGTTAGGGACTTTCTTTGTATTTCCAGAGCTTAGTATAGTGCCTAGGTCACAGTAGGCCTTTAGTAAATGTTTATTGACTGACCAGCTATAGAAATGGAGTATATAAAGATTTTGCTAGAAGTTTAAACATGAAACAGAAATGAAATATAGAATCCTAGCATGAAAGAAATAGCAGGGTTAAGTAAAAAAATAATTGCTGTTGTTTATTATTGTGACATTTTTTTTGTTTAGATGTTTAGGGGGTTGTTATTGTTTTAAGCAAAGGGGCTCTTAAACTTGCTTGTAGACATAAGGAAAGGAACAAACTGAAAAGAGACTAATAAGAGAAAAATGGAATGATGAAAAGGGACAAGGTCTCAGAGAATATGAATAGGTTTAGAACCAAGGGCATAAATGGAGGGTTTGGTTTTGGCAAGGAGAAAATCCATCACTTCCTAAAAGATTAAAGCAAATAGAAGCAGTGATGGGATAGAACTCTGAAGTGTGGGGTAGGGAAGAAGGAATTTATGACAGATGGCCTCTGTCATTTTCTTAATAAAGCAAAAGATAAGGTCCTCTGCTTAGATGAATATGGGAGAGAGTACTAAATGAAAAATTAAAAGAAAATAGGTTTTAAATATTTGTGGTGGGGGAGGAATGGAGGCAGGGAAGGAATAGTGATAGAGGTTAATCAGGAAAAAATAATAAGACTGCTATATGGTACTTAGTGTCAAGTTAAGATAAAGTAACATAGATCTGTAATGGACTCAATTTCTGGACTTATGCAGCTTCCTCTATGCTATTCAGCAGTGGAATATCTTGGGAAAAAATGTAAAAGCTACCTTTGCCATATGTATTTATTTATTTTTTAATTAAGATTAGATAAGTATACTATATTACTTCCAAATAGACTATGCTAGATATTTAAACACATTTGTGTAAGTTAGTTCAAAAGCAGAGGTAGAACATAAGTGGGAAGAATATGACAGGATAATTGATGTTTTAATGGCTGACCAAAGTAAGTCTGGGAAAGAAACATGGCTTTTTATTTACAACTGCATTTGCCTTTCTATCCTGGTGATAGCTCAACCCCTTCTTGGCGCCTGCGAGCATTCTTCCTTCTCTAGACCCTATCACTGCAATACAAATCTACTCTACAGTAGGAAAATAACATTGTCCTTTCTAAGGTTTGCCATACTCCATATGATCCTTTGCCATAGAAACCAAACAACCTAATCCAAGGCACTTGCACTGAATAGAGCTATAGCTCAAAAGAATTATAAAAGAAATATAAGTCTTTTGGAATTTCCTATTGAATAAGGACATTTAGAATGTCTTCTAAGTAAAACAAAGCTTGAAATTACATATGTGCTCTTTATTTAAAATTTAAAAATCATGGAGTTATAAATTAACATGCCTCAATATCACCAAATATATTCCTCCCATCTCTCCTACCAAGACTTCCATCCCTTGTAAAAATCAATAAAAAAGAGAAAGTTGCCAGAGAAGCTGCTCAGCAAAACTAACCAACATCATCTACCGAGTCTGATAAGATATGCAAAGTTCTTCACTCATAGTTCCTATACTTCTGCAAAATGAGGAGAGGAGTAAATGTTGTTACATCTTCTTTGGAGTAAAACTTGGTCATTGTCACTGGACACTTCATTTTTTGTCTTTTGTATTTCTATTTACATAATTAGTGTTGTTGTATATATTGTTTTCCTGGTTCTGCTTACTTCAGAAAGGACTTCTTGTGTATTTATGAGTTCTGCATATTCATAGTTTCTTACAGCACAGCAATATTGTATGACATTGCATTATATTGTAAAGCACCATAACATTTTTAGCCATTCTTTGTATGAGGATTTACTTTGTTTTTAACACTTCATTCTATAAAAAAAAAGTACTTCTAACACCTTTTTGGTTAATATGGGTCCTTTCTTTTCATAACTGACCTCTTTGAGGTACATATGTATAGTAACAGTGGTATCTCTGGGTCAAGGCATGGTCATTTTAGTCACTTTCTGTGCATAATTCTAAATTATTTTCTAGGATAATCATTTCATAGCTCCACTAAGTGTATTAGTGTGCTACCTTTTACAGCCTCTCCAATTGTTTAATAACAGGATAACTAATAATATATGGATGCTGATAGAATTATTCAGAATTTTAAAAACCAATTCCATACCTCCATTAGTAACTTTCACAGAGTCAGTTATTCCATACAAAGACAATTCTGTATTAAGCTTGTGATCTTCATTCACTGACAGCACCAAAAATAAAAATCTAGTGCCTCTAATTTCAGGGCTTTTGTTTAGAAACTCAGTCAATAAGCATTTATTAAATGCTTACTGTATACAAGACATTGTGCTAAGAATTGGACACACAAAAACAATTTTTGTCCTTAAGGAACTCACACTATAATCGCAGAGGCAACATGTAAATAACTATATCTATACCTATCTACCTATACGTGTGTGTGTGTGTGTGTGTGTGTGTGTGTGTGTGTGTGTTATAAACTATACACAAATTAGATAAAAGAGACCTAGATCAGAAGGACTAGCATCTTGGTGGAATGAGAATGAACTGCAGCAGATGAAGATTTGAGTTAAATCTTTAAGCAAACCAGGAATTTAAGAGGAGGAGTCAAGAAAAACGGAATGATCAAAAGGGACAAACTCTCAGATAATATGAATAGGTTTAGAACCAAGGGCATAAATGGAGGGTTTGGTTTTGGCAAGGAGAAAATCCATCACTTCCTAAAAGATTAAAGCAAAAGAGAAGCAGTGATGGGATGGAACTCTGAAGTGTGGGGTAGGGAAGAAGGAATTTATGACAGATGGCCTCTGTCATTTTCTTAATAAAGCAAAAGATAAGGTCCTCTGCTTAGATGAATATGGGAGAGAGTACTAAATGAAAAATTAAAAGAAAATAGGTTTTAAACATTTGTGGTGGGGAAGGAATGGAGGCAGGGAAGGAACAGTGGTAGAGGTTAATCAGGAAAAGCAGAGAACATTCCAGCTACAAGGAATAGCTTATGGTAAAGCTCAAGGATAGGAGATGGTAGTGTTGTATGAGAAGAACAAGAAGTAAATCAGTGTTACTGGATCATAGACTTCATAGAGGAAAATACAAGGTAATAAGACTGGAAAGGTTTAAAGGGGCCAACTTATAAAGAGCTTTAAATGCCAAAGAGATCTTTAAATTTGATCCTGGAGGTATCAGGGAAGGACTGGAGTTTATTAAGTATAGGGATAACATGGTCAGACCTACACTTTTGACAATGATTTTGATGTCTCAGTGTGAAAGATAGCTAGAATGGGAGAGCCTTGAGGCAGAAAAACTCATTAGAAAGCTACTGCAATAGTTAAAGCAAGAACAATCAAGCAACAAGCTTTTACTATGTTCCACACACTATGCTAAGCACTAGGATTGCAAACAAAATTCGAAACTGATCTCTTCCTTGTGAAATTGAAAGTTGATTTTTAATTCTATTTTGTTAAGACTTAATCAAGGTAGATTTAATATTACCCTTTGCTATTCCTTATCCTTGCAAGTTTACTCAGGTAAATCTCAGGTCACTTGGGCCACGATTCCATTCTTGCAACTTGTCTTTTGACACGTACCTCCATCCTTGTAACTTCACTCCTCATCCACATTCTGGAGAAATGTGCTTAACCTAAAGGACAAGCTGATTCAATCTAAACTGTTGTGGCAACTCCCAAATTCCCCAAATCATATGTCTTATTTGTCCTTAAGGGGTCTTCAGAAGGGGAGGTCCAAATGTTGTAACAACAATCTGACATGAGGTTTTCACTTTCTAGTTAAATAGAAGAAGATACACCTACATTGCTTGAGATTTTGTCCTATCATTTTGTGAATCACTATAAAAGACCCTATCATCCCTCACTCAGGGTTTTTGGTCACTGAAAGTCCATTGAGCCCATTTATTGGCAATTGCTAGGCTTGCTAATAAATGGACTGTACTCGGAACTTTGTCTCTTAGAATTTCTCTTGCAACAGTTTTCAAGGATCTTACATTTTAAAGAAGAGAGATAATAAACACACAATTAGGTACATACAAAAGATAGAACAGATGAAAGGTTGCCTTATAGAGGAAGACACTAGCAATTGGGACAGATGGGAAAAGCCTCCTGCAGATGATGGTATATGTGCTGAGTCTTAAGGAAGCTAGGAAATCTGAAAAGCAGAGATGAGAAGAGAGAAGATTCTAGTCTCAGGAGGAGATTGCATTCTAAGGTAAAAGATAACAAGGACACATATACACATACATAGAATACAAATATAATAAATATAAATAAATCAAGAGTAATTTAGTACAAGATAGTTGAAAAAGGAGGATGGGAACAGATAAGGGGATCAAGAAAGATTTCATGTATGTGAAACCTGGTGCCCTTGAGCTCTTTCTTGAAGAGAGGGATTCTATAAAGTAGATATGAAAGAAAAGTGTATTTCAGGCAGGGGAGATAATCAATTCAAAGACACAGAAACAGGACCTATAGTTCTGTATGTGAGAAACAAAGAGAAAGCCAGTTGGGATGGACTACACAGTATGGAAGCAGGAATAGCTTCCGTGTGAAATATAATATTGGAATTGGACATAATTTTTAATTAGGCTTGGAATATTGGTAGGAACCAGGATATAAAGGGTTTTAAAATCTCAAAAGTAAACAACAAACCTAAATAAGAGTTTATATTTTTATCTAAAATAATAGGGAGTCAGCAGAGTTGACTGAGTAGGAGAGTCACCCAGTCAGATCTGTGCTAAAGGAAAATCATTTTGTCAACACTGTATAGGATGTGCTAGAATAAGGTAAAACTTTGAGGCAGAGAGCTCAATTAGAAAGTCATTACCATTAGGTAATGAAAGTCTGGACTGAGTTGATATCTATGTGAGCAAAAAGAAGGGGTCAGATATGAGAGATATGAAGATGTGAAACACCCAAGAATTGGCAAATAATTGGATTTTTGAGGTGAGTGAGAGATAAAGGAGTTCAGGATAGTTGCACTGCTTTGAACTTGGCAGTCTGAAAAGATGTTAATGCCTTTGAGAGAAATAGGGAACTTTGAAAGAGAAAAAGTCTTAAAAGGAAATATAATAAGTATAATTTTTGACTTGTTGATTTCAAGATGTCTTGGGAGCATTCAATTCAAAATATCCAACAGGATTGCAGCAATTGAAAAAGGCTATGTTGTCATAGAACTTTAACCCTAAATGCCAAATAAAATAATTTCTCTTTGACCCTAAAGGTGATAGGGAGCTATATATAGAATCTGTATGATTTGGAGGAACTCAAAAGAAGGTTAATTCAAAACTTTAATCAAAAAGGAAAGAAACATTTTCAGATGTTTTGGACTTTATTTTTCAAAGATGTGAAATTCAGATTCATTGTCTATAAGCATTAGAAGCATTCTAACTGGATCTCCATAGGAAAATATTTTTCTTACGATGAAAACATATCTGAAATAAAGACATACCAAGAAGTAGTGTATATGTAGCTGAGTCTGATGTTCACAATGTTAGCATATTCGAGAGAGACTTTACACAGAAATGTATTTGCTATTCCTGGTCTTTTGCTTATCAAGTCTTCTTTTATATGTCTGCTTTTCTGACTAACTAGTGAAAAAATCATTTACTTCCAGAAACAGTAGTTAAGTGCAAATGTCTAGATATAACATTTAATTCATTCAAAGGGGAATTTAGACTAAAGCATTTTCAAAAATATATATTTTTTTTCAAATCAGGTCATTTTCATACATTTCTTTTATTTTTGTGTATTTAAAAATATTTGTTTCCCATGAAAAGCAACAGAAATATTGGTTGCTTTTACATAGCCTTGTAAAACTTTATTTGAGAGATCGAACTTGATTTTTCTCTGAGAATATTTACATTGTACTTAAATAAGAATCATCTAACGAAGAGATAGCTTTGCAGGTGTCTTGACAACTAAAAACTATTCATGAAGGAAAATCTATGTTATAATGCCAAAAAGTAATGATGAACAGAATGTGTTTGCTGGAGGAACTCACAACCTTGCAGTTGGTTGGGTTGACCTTTACTGTCAACCAAATAAGCAGAACCATTATCTCCAAATCTTTAATATGCTGCTTTCAACTGACAGTTTATGGACCAGGTTCCAGTTCTTCTATTCTAGTCATATATTGGATCAGTGAGAAAATAGTAAATAGACTGCTTTTTTTCTTATTTATATTCCTAGCACTTAATGGAACATAGTAGACATTTAGTGAATGTCTATTGACCATTGAATATTTACTATGGACAAATAACTTGAATATTAACCAAATGGACCAATGATCCAGCAAGTAAAACATCATGACTGACAGTGTAAGTCCATTCAAGTTAAGTCAGCAAGCACTTATTAATCATTTATGTGCCAGGCAGGCACAGAATAGATCTGTCTTACCACTATCAACCTCTGACACTCACTAGTTTGTAAACATGGGCAAATAATTTAGTCTAAGCTTCAGCTTCCCAATCTACCAAATGGGGATAATGATACCTGAGAGGTAATATGCAGGAATGAATAGAGAGCTGGCTTGAGAGTCAGAAGGACTCAAGCAATATAGATTGTGTGTGATCCTGGGCAAGTCATCTGATTTCTTTCTGTCCCAGACAACTCTCTAAAACTATCGTTTAAAATAGAAAAATTGGGTTCAAGTCTCACAGTGACACATATTAGCAATGTGATCATGGACAAGTCACTTAACCACTCAGTCCCCCAGGCAAATTTGTAAAATTATGAGCTACTAAGTTGCTCATATGTGGAGGGGATTGTCCACACTTGATGAAATCACAGATGGTGATAGCTTGAAATACTAATATCACAGGACTGTTGTGAAAGTCAAGTGAGAGAACGTATGTAAATCACTTCGGACATGTAAAACTCTCTCCATATAAATGTCAGTCATCATAATTGAATTTTAGAGTGCTTTCAGACATTTAATGCACTTTCCCTACAACATCCTTGAGAGGCAGGCATTGCAAATATTAGCATCTGTAGTTTACAAATGAAGAAATAGAGTCTCTAAGAAATTGACTTGAACCCTGATCTGACTCCAACTTCCATTCTTTCTCCATTATATCACCACTTTTGAGAGTTGTGGTTGTTAACTAGAATTAATCCAGTGGCCAAGAATGAAAATTGAGCTTAAACCTAAGACTAGCACCATGCTGACATCAGGTTAAAATAAATAGCTTAAGCATGATTCAGTCATTAAAATACCCTTGGACTTAACTAAATTGATCATTTTCTCCCATCTCTGGGTATTCTATTCACATTATATAGATGGCTTATTGTCAGCACAAACCCAATTCCAATTAATTTATACATTCCTAATCTAACTTCAATATAGTATTTGGTTTTAACAAATATCTGTCCAGAAGAATGGCTACTTCAATCATTCAACAGCAAAAACCACCATCATGCTATCAGACTCAGTACAAATCTCATCATGTATCAAAGTAAAATAACACAAATCCTGGCAGTTCTCTTAGTAACATCAACTATTTCGTTCAAGGGGAGAACAAAGATATTGTTGAGATTTTATGATTTGCCAAGGTGTTGAACAAAAAGTTAGTGAAAGATTTCACTTTCAATGGGATGTCAGTTCTTCATCTAAAGATTTCTATTTCAGTTAACAGAATAGAGGTCAGAAGAATAACCCAGTTCAGTCAAGCCTGTTAAGCACAGAGGTCAAAGGTTTCCTACTCTTATGGCTTCAGAAAATTTAATAGCTACATGATTCTCACTTACTGTGAAAAAGAATGACACAAATTTCGTTCTTGACTGCTGCTGTATCATGTCAACTTAAGGCTTTATCAACCAATAATCTGAGCACATTCAGCTTCCATCAGCTTTCATCAAAATATCATGTTCTAGATCAGATGATGCCAAGAAGCATTTCAAACTAATTTCAATTAGTTTGAATAGGTGGTATCTATCCAAATGACTTTGAAAGAAAGGTGAAATCATTTTGACCTTTAACTCAACACTAATTATAATGGGAGAATGAACTGTGTATGTTATATTCCAATAGAATCTTGCCCACCGGATTCATTATGTGTGCATTTAGTAGATGCTATAACAATTCTTATCACAAATGTCATATTTTAAGAATTAATTCAGAGGTTCAATGATTCACCATTAAGAGTCACAACTATGATATATAATTGAGAATAGTGCAGTGAAGCAGATAGAACACAGGACTGAGTCTAGAAGAGTTAAATTGCTCCTCCAACACTTCCTAGCTATGTGATACTAAATATCTCCTAACTACTCTGAGCTTTAGTTTTCTCATTTGTAAACTAGACATAGAAACATATTCCTCACAGAATGGTTGCAAGGATTAAGAGATAAAATATGAAAAGACCCTTGCAAACCTTAAAGCACTATACAAGCGTAAATTAAAATAAATTTTTGTTTGGAATTCATTCAATAAATTATTAGAGTGCCTACTTTTTTAAGGTTTTTTTTAATATGTTTTGTTTTTACATTACATACAGCTACAAATTATTCCCACTTCATGAGAGATCTCTTATACTAAAGTAAAAACAGTTAAGGTATACTGAGAATACAGTGATTTCATCTGAAAATACATATACCAAGAGGCTGTCCAGCCATTAAGGAATGGTATTTGAATGTGGTGGAGTACTACTGTACTATCAGAAATGAGGGGAAAAGATATGGAAAAAGTATACTATAGGAACTGATTCAGAGTGAAGTAAGCAGAACCAATAGGGCAAAATACACTACAACATCAATGTTATCAAAATGAATAATTCTGAGTGTTCACTATGTGCAAGGTACCATTATAAGCACAGTGCTAAATAAAAAAAAAAGTATAATTTAAGGAATACAAGGAATAAGACATGATGTCTACTCACATGGAGCTTTTGATTTAGTAAAATGGCTATGACATATATAAATAACAATGATATAAGATATAACATTTAACTGAGCTAAGAGAAACATAAAGTACTATATTCAGAGGAGAGAGATCACTTGCAATTAGAAGAAAGGCTCTTTGGAGACAGT
This sequence comes from Phascolarctos cinereus, assembly GCF_003287225.1. Classification (NCBI taxonomy): domain Eukaryota; kingdom Metazoa; phylum Chordata; class Mammalia; order Diprotodontia; family Phascolarctidae; genus Phascolarctos; species Phascolarctos cinereus. The sequence goes on along the minus strand of NW_027555958.1, from coordinate 395,575,950 downwards.
ATGGTTTGATAGAAAGAATACTAAAACTGGAGTGAAGAATTCAATTTAACTCAACATGAATTTATTAACTGTCTACTTTATGCCAAACAATTTTAGACAAAGGGTAAAAAAAGACCACAACAACACAGTCCCTCTCCTCAACAAGCTGACATTCCACTGAGAGAAATAAAAAAAAGTGGTAATAAAGAAATGAAAAAAAAATTCTAAGTAATTTTATTAGAAAGTGAAAACTGAAGGGGAGAATATGAAAAGACTCTTGTAGAAGCTGACACTTGAGTCGGGTCTTAGAGGCTTCCAGAGAGGTGAAGAGAGAATTCTGGACACAGAAGACAAAGCCTGTGTAGAGGAACAGAAAAAGAATGAATATCACATATTAATATAACAAGTGGGTCAGTTTGGCTAGAACACAGAATGTGAGAGAGGGAGTAATTTGAAATCAGCCTAATGAGAGGAGTTGAAGTTAGTGAATTGTAAAGGACTTTAAAATAAGAGAAAAAAAAAGAGGACTGTTCATTTTATACTAGAGAAAACAGAGAGCCACTGGAGCTTTTTGAGCAGGAAAATGACATCAGATATTGATTTAGGGCTCTACAAGTCATCACAAAAAAAGAGGCTATTACAATGGTACAAGAAAGAGATGATGAGGGTCTGACATAGGGGGCAGCCATGTGAGTGCAAAGAAAGGAACAGGAACTAGATACATAATAGAGTTGGGGGGGCAAGTATTTATTAAGTGCCTACTGTGTGCCAGGCTCTGTGCTAAACATATTACCAATATCTCATTTTCTCATCTGTAAAATGAGCTAGAGAAACGGCCAACCATTCCAGGATCTTTGCCAAGACAAACCCAAACAGGGTCACCAAGAGTTGGACAAAACTGCAGCCAGTGAAAAACAACAATAAGAAAACCAGAGAGATCAAAGAGTTTTGGCTGACCTGGAGTTTGTAAGTCTCCGTGATAAAAGCATGGCGGTGTCTTTAACAGACAGTCATCAGGAAAGCAAGGTTCGTGAGAAAACGTAATGAGTTCTGTTTTGGATATATTGAGTTTGAGATACAAATGACATATTTTGTTTTCAATATATAGTAGTAACTTGGCAATGCAAAACTTCATAGGGATCAGAGGGAGCACAAGAGCTGTATAGGGAATTTTAGGAGTCATCCAAATAAAGACAACAGTTGTATCCAAAATAGGTTATGAGATATAAAGAAGAAAGGGCGCATAAAGAGAAAGGAAGGTATATCTAGCTACTCTGTAATACACTGAAGAGAAAGAGGATATGGATAATCTACTTAAACTGGGATTCTAATCTCTTGCTATATTTACTGTCAGTGCCCTTATCTGTAAGATGGGGAAGCCAATCTCAGTAGAGACTATGTGAGTTAATTGATTCAAGGATCAAATGAAACTGTGTATATAATGAGCTTTGCAATCCTTAAAGTGTATCGGATCTGGAACATGAAGAAAAAGAGGGACTTGGGCAGGCAGAGCTGTCATGGAAGGGCACTCCTGATGAAGCCATGCATCAACCCATCAAGTCATGGAACCAGGAAACCTTTAGGTATTTTTCAGAAACAAGTTCTGATAGGCTGAAATGTCTGTATGTGAAGGACAGCAAGGGTCAATGCGGATGGAAAGGTTCAAATTTGTGTCCAACTGGTGAATGACACAAGCAAACGAACTTAAAGTAGGTGTACAAATGGACATATCCTTTTGTTTTCTTTTTAGTCTTCCTGTGGCCAAGGACTCACTACTGATACATTTTCAGGTTGTTTTTTCCACCACTCCTGAAAGTTCATCTCATTATTTCTACTTTATTTAAACTTATCTAACAATCTGTCATGATTTGTAACAGAATAAATACTATGTTAAATGTCTACAACCAGCTCAGTATTTTCCCTTTTACAGCAGCACTGAGGGATATTTTGTGGAGACTTAATATTGTCTTCTGTCACATTAACCTCAAAATTTGGCATGTATACAAATTATACCACTAGTAACCTTCACAATAATTTAATATGGATCTTTCACTGAACACTTCTTAAATCTACTTACGTAGTATTTTTTTCTTGTGCCATTACATGGAATAAGGGGCTCTCACTACAGAAAGGCTGTCTTCTTATTTCTACTTAATTGATTCTATATACCACTTACCACAGTGATTGTTCCAATCCTTCTGTTCTCTCCTAAAAGCTTTCACACATGCCCCATACAATCAAAGACCTTGCCTCAGATTATATGGAGAAAGAAGTGGCTGTTCACTGTGAGTTTTTTCTTTTCCCTTTCTGTTCATCTCACCACCCTCTGACACAATGCCCCATTTTCTCATCCTTTGCTCCTTTATCTAATGAGAAATTGGCCCTTCTTGCCAGCGGAGAGGGAGGAGGAGGGGAAAAAGGGAGGACAAGGAGAACTAGAGGAGGGAGAAGAAAGGGACAGAGGGAGAGAGAGAAATGTAGGTAAATATACAAATGACAACATGTATGATAGATGAAGAGGTGGCCTTAGAGTCACAAATGTATGAGCTCAGGTTCCATCTCTGAAACATTTGGCTGTGTGACACTGGGCAAGTCACTAAAACTATCAGTGTCACAGGCAACTCTAAGATTACAAATTCTAAACCTGGAACTCCCTAAACTGATAAAATCTCAAGTCCTTTAAATGAACACATGAATAATAAATTTTATATATAAAAAGCTCTGGTCATTATATTGTGTCATAAGCATTCTATGTGAAAATCATGTAATAATCATACCTTAACTCATCAAAGTATTAAGTACTGAAGTGTGGCCAAAATACGGAATAATCTTGTTACTATGTTTCCACTAAGTCTCCATATTTGACCTTAATAAGACAATTATTGACAAATAGGTGGCCATGGATTCTTGAAGCCTATGGCAACAAAGTACAAGGCCCCACTGGTCCTATATTGCTAGCAGACTTCAAAAGTATAGGTACATTGATGGAATACATATTTGTTTCCCAAGGACCAACCTACCTAAATTTTGATAAAATTACTAGAACTCTGGTGATCACATGACTGATTGAATTTTGGTCACAAGATATCAAATGGATAATATCATAAGTACATGAGGAATTGCAATCTGTATGACTAAAAGGAATAGTCCTACCACTAAAATCACAAACTCTTTAAATTCTAAAACAGTAAATATTGTGATCTAGTATATCTGATTTTGAAGTCCACATATTAAGAAGATAGATCATATTTTAGTTTATAACTCTGTGAACCTCAAATTATTTTTAAATGATTAAATCTATAATTAAAGAAAAGTAATTTTGAGTAATTTAGCATAGAGAATCAAGGATAAAAATTGTTTTCAAATATATAAAGTTGACTGTAACTACCTTTAAACAATATTTTTTTCTATTTCTATTAGTCGTTAAATTGCAAAATGACCTCATATCTGTAGAGAAGAGAATCATATTTGTATTCAGTGAAAAAACAGATAAACTGAACATTAATTCTTTTCTTTTAAACCATAAATATTCCTTGATATTTACATATAATTATATTATTTGGACCTTGTTATAAGCTTATAATTTTATTTAAGGAAGCAATGTTGTGTAATGCATAGAGAATTGCCGTTGCAACCAGGAAAACCTGCTCTAAAACAAACCAGTTGTATGACTCTGGGCAAGTCATTTAGCCTACCACTATCTAGGTAATTCTGTATGACAACTTGCAGAGAAGGTGCTAGGCTACATTAGCAAGGAAAGTTTCCTCATCCTAGAGTTTCCTGTATCAATAAAATCCTAAATTCAATTTCTAGCCTTATCTCAAAGAATAAATCAGTTATCTTGCTATGTAAAAATTTGATAAGTCAAAAATCCTAATAGGTGAACACTAAAGGTTGCATAAAAAAGGATCAGGAAATATAAACAAAACACTTAAGGACACCTGGATAGTAAACATTTTCAATTTAATCAGGCATTTTCTTGCCACTTCCTTTGACTATCATGTATTCTTGTGTACTTGTTTTTCAGATATAATTCACTTCACTCTTTTTAAATATCTCACATATATTTTAGCATACGTATTAAATATTCCATATGAGTTTCCCTAAACACAAAGAGCAAGTTTTCTAAAACTACACTATTTCAAAAAAAAGGTCTTCAAATAATAGCATATAACACATATTTCAGAATACAACACAATATTTGACTGTTAATAAATTATACTTAAGCGTTGAATGTTCAGTGCTTTATCCTCTTATGTCACTTAACACTTTGTAAGTAGGATAGTTTATAAATTGATTTTATGTGAATTGGGTGAATATACACTTTATGAATAGATGCTTAATTTGTTTCCTTTTTATGCACAAAATGCTACATACAGTTTCATCAAATAATGGAGTCTATTTCCATTTTCATTCATGAATGAAAAGACAAATTAAACTCTGAATTTCTTAATTTATTCAATTTAATCTTGACTTTCAAGTATTATAAATGTAAGAGGAAAAGTGAGTTTTGCAGTACATAATTTTTCAATTTTGATACTGTCTAAACCGTAGTGCTTGCTACCTTGTTTTCTTTTTACCTGTAGACAGAAAAAAAAATATTTTTCCAATTCTTAACACAACTAAATTAAGTAAGCATTTATTAAGGCTCTAGAGAATACAGATTACTACCATAAGTTTTAGGGTTTATTTTGGGAGGGTGGAGGGGATTCAAAGCTTAGGCATGGAGGAAGAACAAGAAGAACTAACATTTCTATAGCTTTAAGGGGATACATAGACTTAAGGGTTTTGCATAATTCTCTGTTTGGTCCTCATAACCTACTCATGCATATGCTTTTATCATTCCCTGAAACTCAGAGAGGTTAAGTGACTTATTGAGCATAATATAGCTAGTATGTATCTGAGACAGATTTGATCCCAGGTTTTCCTGACTTCAAGCCCCAGACCTTACCCACTAATATGCTGCCACACAAGAAGACCGTGATTTAGAATCAAAAGAATTTCATTCAATTATTTATTATACTTTATATTCATATATAACATATTTTATATAATTTTATCAGATATAATTAGAGTATAATTATATAGAGTACATATTAGCATTTTATATTTTTTTAATCTAGATTCTATTATTTATTATCTTTGTGTCATATGGTAAATCTTTCTGAGCCTGTTTTCTCCCCTTCCTTCACAATAAGGAAAACAACCTTGATTATCTCCAAGTTTCACCTCCAAGGATCTCCTTCAGCCCTAAATTAAATGACCTTTGAGAAAACTCCTGCCCTCTGTTAGGTTATAATATAGTGGTGGCAGGAGTGGAGGTGGGGTAGTATCAAACACAAACATGTGTGTGAGTATGTATGTGTGTGTGTGTATATATATATATATGTGTGTGTGTGTGTGTGTACACATATATAATATATATATATACATATATATATATATGTGTGTGTGTGTGTGTACACATATATAATATATACATATCTGTGTCCATCTTCTCCTATGTTGCAGGCACTGTACTGAGTGGTTTTATGAATATTATTTCATTTCATCCTCACAACAGATCTGAAGGTAAGCTATTAATCCTCACATTACAACTGAGGAAACTGAGGTAAATAGATGTTGTGACTTGCCCAAAGTCACAGAGCTAAGTGTATGAGGCTGGATTTGAACTCAAACCTTTTTGATTCCAGGGCCAGCACTTCATCCATTGCACCATTAGATGCCTCAAAATTAGAATTAGGGTTTGATGGTGGTGGTGGTAGTGTTCAGTCATGTCTGACTCTTTATGACCCCAGGGATCATACTGTCTGTGGGGTTTTCTTAGTAAGGATACTGGAATGGTTTGCCATTTCTTTCTTCAGTAGATTAAGGCAAACAGAGGTTAAGTGAATTGCCAAGGGTAACACAGCTAGTAAGCATCTTCAGTCATATTTGAACTCAGGTCTTCCTGACTCAAGGCCCAGCACTCTATCTGCTGAGCTTCCTAGCTGCCTCCTAGGTATAGGTTACTCTAGACAAAATAAATAATAAATAAAATTAAAAACAAACATAAACCTAATGATGATAATGATGGTGATGATAAGAACCCTGTACAAAAATGCCTAGTATACAAATGTCTAATTTACTACAAATGAAGAATAATATTTAGTGTTCTGTTTTAGTAGGCAAATGTCAGGCATCTCGGAGAATAACATTTATTTTTCCTAAAGGAGCACAGTTCTATGACTCTTTTGAATTTGTTTATAAAAGTTCATGAAGAAAAAAAAAAGATTTAAATGTCAGTTAGATACATAATCCCTGGGATAATCTCAAAACTCAGTGACTGTTGTTCGTTTATTTGAGGACATAATTAAATATTGGAGATTAAAACAGATCAAAACATAATACTCAGTTCAAGCGTGAGGGGAAGAACAGTATGTATTTAATTCTGCCTCTTTTGTCTTTATTACAATCACTGGCTCAAGTCCCCTAGGTTTTACAAACATCAGGACATGCTTGATTAGAATTGGATTGTGCAACTACTAATATATACATACATATGTGTGTGTGTGTGTGTGTGTGTGTGTGTACTGTCCCTCTTTCCCATTCTCTTTCTGTTTGATTCTTGTGGAAGTTGAGAGTGATTCCACTATAGTCAGATGCATACATCGTTCTTGTTCTGTTGATAAAGTGGTATCATTGGTAAATATGGAAAGATTCATTGTTAAACCTGTGATCTAAAAATATTTTTTGTAAGCTTACTAATTGTTTGTATTGAAAACAACCAATCAATCAAGTTTTTATTAGGTACCTACTATTTGCTAGGCATTGTGCTAGGCAGTAGAGCTACAAAGACAAAAATCATAAAGTCCTTACTATCAAGGATATTATATTCTATTGTTGGAAGCAATATGTGTATATTACTTAAATATACATGCTGACATATCCATGAATTGATTCAAATATGTATGAATATATATGATATCCCTATTACAGCATATATAACATATAATCATATATATGCACACATATATGTGTGCATATATATGCATACATATATCATTACACAGATGCATCATTATGTGTGGTTGCAATACATTGGGGTCACTCGCTCAAAGTCGTTTCAACCTGAACAGAAATCAATTATGCCATATTGCTCAATTTCCCCCTTTTTAATCAAGATATTAATCATTTAGGTCCTAGGGGTTAGAGTGTGATTTCTATTTGAGGACCATTACCTCCTATGTACCATTATGATACTCTACAATTGCATGGTTGTTGGGGTATTTGTGAGGGAGATACTCAGGCACAGATCAGGCATGGTGGATAACACCATTATCAATTATTAGAAGCCAAGTTAATATTGATAAGAAGCATTTCTGTTGGCGATTAATAGTATTAAAATATCTTACCCATTTGGTATCCTTCCTATATATATTTTAATAGTTTTTCTTAATTAGAAAAAAGATAATTTTTTTCCTTATAATTTAGTGTTTTCTTAAAAAGAAAAAGAGTAATCATTACTAGTGAAGGACAAAATCTTCAACAACCTGCCTGGCCAAGTCCAGCAGTAGCAGAGTTACAGACTCATCTACTCATCAGCCATGCAGCATTTGGATATGAAAACTTGGTAGAGTGAATGCTAAGAAAAGATTACAGTAAGTCTAAACTCATTCTCTCCAATGACCAAGTAAGTATACAAGGGAATGTGTTCCCAGGTGTTGGGGGTGAGGAACATTTGGGGAAAGTGAAAGTTAATAACTTTGATGCTTGATATATCTTTGAAGTAAGCATCCCTTAGTAATAGCTGATTGATGCTAACTGGCTAAATGGAAATGGTCTGGTTGACAGTAGAGAAAACACACAAAAATGGAAGCTACAGAAAATAGGATTAGAGAAATATATACCCAATGTCTCCAAGGGACCCCTAGAACTCTGAGAGCCAGTCTTTCTTTGAGAGAGTGAACCCAGAGCATTGCTACCACACGTAATTATCCATCTATGTAATTATATATGTATACATGTATACATTTATATATATACATATATATATATATATATACTTATTCATTGCATATGCTATAATAGGGATGTTGTATAGAAACATATTTTAATCAATTCATGGATATATGTGTGTATATTTAAATAATGTGCACATGCTATCTCCAACAATAGAATATAATGTCCTTGAGAGTAAGGACTCTTTCACTTTTGTCTTTGTAGCTCTATTGCCTAGCACAATTCCTAGGAAACAGTAGGTACTTAATAAAAACTTGGTTGGTTGTTTTCAATATAAAAAAAAAAATTGGGGGGAAGTAATCTTCAAAGAACTCTAACAGTTCTTTGTTCTAAAAGAAAATTCTGCTCAGTTCAAGTCCCTAAAAGACAAATGATATTTTCAACTTAACATAATGTTAGCCTCCTTAAACATGCAATAGTTAAAATTTTAAACTTGAAAATCTATTTTTGTAATTTGTTGGAAAATTTTTCTTATAGCAGCCTTCAAGTTTTGGAATGGATGATAATGGCTTCATATATAATATTCTTTTATAAAAACAGATAAATCAGAACAAAAAATGCAATGCTCATCTACATTAGTGCAAAGCTTTGTACACAAGAGATCATTTAGCTACATAACTGGTCATTAAAGGAACCTTTTCATTCTGCAATCATTTATTGTCTATCCACCTGTATCTCTTCTTGAACTTTGAGTGTCTGGAAACTTTTCCTCTGTGACTGTATAGGAAACTAAATTCCAGGGCTTTTCAGCAATAAAGAAAATTATCTATATGTCATCATATTAAGGAGATTTGACTCAAAGCAACCACAACTTTAAGTTGAAAAGCCATGTTAATCCTTTTTACTATACATCAGAGAATTTAACAGGCAAGAGTGTCCCTTGTGACAAAAAAATTCTATTTCACACCTTACAACAAGGACATTAACAACAAACCAAGTAAAATGAAATGAACCTTGTGAAATTAGACTGAGTCAAATGGTAAAACTGCATAACAGCTAAGTTGGCAAAACCTTTGTTTGACCTTAAGGAATTATACTTGCAAGAATTATTTCCTAATCAATAACCATTAGATACAAACAATGTTGATTTGTGTCTTTATTGAAAGGTAAATGGCTCAAACTGAAATCGTTGCAATAAAACCTTCCTCTCTAACAGTGTCCATTTCAACAGGAAGCCAATAAATCTGACTTTCATGAAAAGCTAATGAATAATGAAAGACTACAAGTCTTATTTTTAATCAGCAAAAATTTGAATTTGCAGGGCCATATAAAATAGTTATTTTATCTTGCAGCATCACATCTATTTTCAGGTATGCTGATATGTTTATGGAAAAATGAATCAACAAAATATATTTAATTTAAATCACAAGAATGTTCACATTATTCTGGTGGGAAAACGCAACAATAAAATGCCTATACCAAGTGGATAGCTCACACAGCCTTTTCTGAAGGAAAGATCCAAAAATCTCTGGCCAATACCCCTCCCTTAGCTCTCATTCTTTGCTTGCATTAGAAACAGACTCAACAAAACATTTGTAGATACAGCTAGAGAATGTAATTTAGGTTTAATTTTGTTCCCCTTTCTAGATGGCCAGCTTCCTTCTATTACTTTATTCATTAGCCTTTCTTGTTCTCTGTTCTTCCTCTTTTATTTCTACAGCAACATTCTCTATGAGTGATACATCAGCTTTTTCTTGTCTACAACAAAAATGATTATTTAGCTGTAGTGTAGAGTAAATTTATCAGTGTACAGTTTGTTGTGTTTTTTTTTTAAAGTTAAATTACAGCCTTGATTCTCTCCACTACAGACCAGAGGTAGGCCAGGGATTCAATAAGCCTGTATAGGGAAGGATTCTGTAGTTGAAAGAGAAGTTGATTTTATCCCCTACTGCAGTCTTCAATGGAGAATTTTCTCTGACTACTACTAAGCCTTGGAGGGAATGTTTTCAGACTCTTCAGTTTGAAAGAAGAGATGGAGGCTGCATGATAATGAATGACTGCAGGCTGAAAAGGTTCTCTCAATTTGCAGATATTTAGCTTAATGATCACCTGACATACAAAGTATTTCACCAAGTCCCATGGATGGATTTAAAAGAAACAAAATTTGGGATACAAACCTAATTGGGAAGGGAAAAAAGCAAACAGAAAGCATTGATAAGCTTCATTTCAATAAATACAAAGGAATATACATATACCTCATTTCTATTTCTACCTCAATTCTACCTACAAATTTCTATTTGTAATCCAAACTTTTATAGTATTATTCACATTTTTATGCATTGAGAAATTTGCTATTTAAAAGAATCCTAAGAGTAACTATGAATTTAATATACTTTTTTAAATGAACAATCATACTCTAATTTGTGTGAATAAGTCAATTTGCTTAGAGTGGCATACCACTTGTATGGGATATTCTGTTTGCAGAATAACTGGTAATTTGGTTAAAATTATTTATTTGAGACAATGAGGGTAACCTAGGCCTATTTACATGAATAAGGTAATGATAAATCAGAATCTTAAAATCTGTGTTTCCTCACTTAAAAATAATATGAAATTTTGCAGTGCTTTCTATAATTCCTCTTCATTTGAAGGTCTATAGTATCTTAAAATTATTTATTTGTATTTAACTGAATGCATGTAGGAGTGTACCTCTTCCTGCAGTAAAGGTGGTTTCCTGGGTGTGTTTATTGAAGGAGTTGCTTAGATAGCTTCTACCTCTAATGATCCAAATTCACTCTTCCTATAGAGGTAAATCTGTAAGACTAAATAAAATATCAGATTTATATAATTCATTTGAACTCAACAGCATTTATTACGTGTGTTAGCATATTATTATGCATATGTGTAACAGAGGCACATGTGTATGTGTATACAAGGCACAGTGTTAGGCAGCAGAGGTAGAAGGACAAAACTTTCCCAAGGTCACACAACTAGTAAGTGTAAATAAAGACACCAACAAACTAAAGGAAGTCCTAATAAAATCCATGAGGTTGGTGAACAGACTGAAGGAACTTGCAATTTGAACTGTCTATAGAAACTGTTGTTGTCTCTTTAAGGAGAAAAGCTAGGCACTATAGTTGAAATTGACCTATGAGAAGTGATCTTGGAAGAGTGTGCTCCTGTTACAGTTGAAGAGAGAATGAATGATTTACAGAGAAAAAGAATGAAGAGAACTTCTTTCTTTATGAAAATACTATTTCAGGGCAACTAGGCGGCACAGTAAATAGAGCACTGGCCCTGGAGTCAGGAGGACCCGAGTTCAAATCTGACTTCAGACCAAACACTTGACACTTTCTAGCTGTGTGACCCTGGGCAAGTCACTTAATCCCAATCGCCTACAAAAAAATACTATTTCATTTATCTCATTGTGTTTTCAGAAGAGAAGAGAAGTCAATTGCAGTTAGAGAGAAGGATTGAAGTGACTCCAGTTATGATAATTTTCAAAGCCAAAATATAGTATATAATTAGGTTTTTGCTTTATGATTTAATTGATTGTTAACTATATACTCATTAGCTAATATTCATTTATTCTAAAAAGATTTGGATTTAATAGAGAGCAATATGAGTAAATGCTATTTAGATAGCAGGTTTCTCAAGTTTGTAAAATATATAATATTTGATGAAGTGGTTGAAGATTCTGAGGTTGGTTGATTGAGATATATGTTAAAGTTTTAGTAATTAATGAAAAAAAAGGAAAAGAATTTTTTGATTCAACACAAGGAAAGTTTCTTAAAAATAGAGCTCTCTGAAGGTATTATTGATTTCCTTTGTAGATAGTGAGTTTTCCATCATTATAGATCTTCAAGTTTCAATACACCAAGAATATTTCATAAGGGAGTCCTGTTTAAGAGAAAGATGTTTATAGCAGTTTATAGGTGTGAAATCATAATCCATACAACTACTGATTGATAAATTAGTGTCAAAAATAACATTTGGTTGCTTAAATTGGAGAAGTTTGCTACTACAAGCCATCCTTTGGGTAATATACATCCAAGGTAAATCATACTGTGTGATAATCTAAAAATCCTTGTTTGTTTTTTTGTTTGTTTTTCTAGCTGAAGTTAGATTTGAACTAAATAAAGAGCAGACTTGCAGGGGATAAAAGAAAACACAAAAAAAGTAAAATGTAGCTCAAAAAACCTGCTTGTCTGCCTATTTGCCTGAGTGTGAATGTGTGTCAGACTATTAGGATGGTATAGGTTCTCTTTAGTGCAGTACCCCAAACATCATCCCAATTAATCCTATCTAAGGAACCCTATCCTACTTTATACCTCCAATACGTTGTGTTAAAACCACCTGATTAACAATTCCTTTCTTTATATAATATAGCAGCCAAATTTCTTAATTTTATTCTAAGTTATTTCCAACAATGGGAGAAGGAAATCAGAATTGTGGAGTTGAAACAACCCCATAAGACTACCTTGTCCAACTAAGAATTAAATATGAATCCTTTCTACAAAATACCCAACAAGAGAATGTCAAGCTTTGGCTTGAATCTCCAGTGAATGAAGAACATCACTTATTTCAAAGGCAGCCCACTCCAGATTGAGATAGCTCTCATTGTCAGTAATATCTTTCTCTTACATTAAGTCTAAATCTGTTTTTTTGCAAAATCCATCCAACTCCTGGTTTTACTTTCTGGGCCAAGTGGAATAAATATATAGCTCTTCACAGAGCAGATTTTCAAGTATTAGAGAATAGCTATCACATTTCCTGTAAGTCTTTCTCCTGATTTTTCCAGGATAAAAATCATCATCATCATAGCATTTACATAGCACTTAAAGGTTTGCAAAGTGCTTTACAAATGTTATCTCCTTTTATCCTCACAAAAACCCTAGAACGTAGGTGTTGTTGTTATTCCCATTTTATAGATGAAAACCCTAAGATAGGCAGTGGTCATGTGACTTGCTCAGGGTCATAGAACTACTAAAGATCTGAGGCAGGGTTTAAAATTCTTCCTGACTCCAGGCTTACTACTCTAGTCACTTTATCACCTAGAATGTCCAGTTTTTTCAGCCTTTCCTCATATGGAATTTATTGGGGGCCTTTCACTATATTCCTAGCCATCTTCTATTTGTTCTCTTTGCTACTAAGATGTGGAGTCCCAAAGTACAAATTATAAACACAAAATCAGAAAAAGGTTCTGATCCCATTTAATCATTAAAAACTGTCAAATGACTTTCTACATTATCATTATTATTATTATTGTGGCATATAAAAGTGATCTTGTACTTACAAACTGGAGGGAGTTTTGACTTATTAAATTGTACAGTCTTATCATATTCCAAATATATCTAAACAAATTCACAATCATAGAAACTAATATTACACATCTTAAAGTACTGGTCTTTCCTTAGGAAGCATTCTTGTCTTCTAGAAATTCAGATTTTAGAAAAATTAGTGAACTCCTTGAGAACAAAGATGAAGTTATCTTTCTTTGTATCCCCAGAACTTGGGACAGTATCTAACACATAACAGGTTCTTAATAAATGTTGGACTGATTAATGAACTGTAGTTTGTAATAGGTAATCACAACTTCATGAAACTTACATGAAAACTAGGTTTGTTACAAGAGAAATGAATATGTATGTGGAGCCCAAAAAATTAACAATCCATACAGAAGTCTGCCTTTTTACAACAAACAATAGGACAAAAGGAGGAGGAGAAACCAGAAATCTCCACCTAAAGGGCCATTGAATGGAAGGGAGAAAAGTTCAGTAAAGATGGGAAAAGGACAAAAACTCCCAAAAGGGAGGAGCAAGGCAACATCAAAAGGCACATTCTTTCCCCTTGGGAACTGCTAGACTATAAGATGTTCTGCTTATCTACGAGGGTCCAAGCTGCATGAACAATTCCTCAGCCTAGTGCAGACTGACTGGTGCCTGTCTTGACTCTCAAGGACACACAAAGAGTCTAGCTTGGGATGCAAACAACACATTATGTCAGCTTGGGGATGGGCATCAGGGGAGGGTTCATCCTTGTCATGTTCAAGGTCTCCTGCATACTCTTGAGTCCAGTGTTTCTGGAAAATATGGTAATTCAAAAAGACAAACTCAAGGGATCACTTAACATTCCTTAACAAGCTAACCCTGTAACCCTGAGCCCCAGGAGAGCAATCTGAGTTTATATGGACTAGGGTAAATCTTAGAGGCTTCTCACAAAGTAACTTCCTACATCTCCTTCCCTACCCAGAGGTTTTTTTGGAAGCATCAGAATTTGGTTTCCAGGTCTCCACAGCAATGATGACAACAACAACTACAAAGGACTCATAGAACATGGAACATACAGGAGGTTTATTTCACCCAATATAAAAATGAAAAGGATGCAAGCTCAAATACATAAATACTTCATCTTCCCTCTCTGGTGGAACTCTACCTTCCCTAGGGACTTATATATTCATACAGAAAAAATTCATACTACCTTGAGGTTGAGCCTACTCCTACCCCCCCCCAAAATGCGATCACTAAGAAGGTAAGCAGAATTGTGGTCCTCTTGAGTCACTCTATCAGTGAAACACAAGGTCTATGTTTACTCCAGGGATTTTGCTACTTGGTCTGGGCTTGTTTCCATTGGGGCGCTGCTGCTTCTCCATGAGCTGTTTGGCTTACTGGAGGAGGCCTGTGGTTTCAAAGTCTTTCTCCAGAGAACTGAATCTATGCCAGCCCGTAGGTTCTTTGCAGTCCATCAGAACTCTTTTCTGTACTCTACCCTTAAGTGTAGTCTCATGTTAAAGCAAATTCCAAGTATATGAGGGCATATGTGAAGTAGTCATGAGCTAGAGTTAGTCTTAGAACAAAATTCTTGTCAGTGGTGCAAGGACTTTATTCATCCTTCCTCTAAGGTTCTTCAAACCTTGCCAAAGAGACATAAGTATACTGGCCCCTACAGGTCAGTTCATCCACATTACAACAGTAAAACTGGCTCTTCTCTCCCTCCATTAGATTTCATAAGCCTTTCCCCATCCCACACTATCCTATCCCAGAAATACCCATAGTTCGTTTATCATAAGGTGACTCAGGAAATGCTCAACTATATTTTCAAATCTCCTTAGTCATCCTGCAATAAATTACAAAATATTGTGCATGGCCATTCAGTAAATTAGTTCATCAGAATATTAATCAAGGTAATGTTCTTTCTGGAGGTATAATGGAGAATACATTTAAAAGATCAAATTATAATGGCATAATAACTCCCAGGTATTAACTAAAATCATCTTATAATTTAATATCACTAGTCATATCATTCCTATCAATATTTAAAAAATAATAAAACAACATACATTTTCATGGAAAGATTTAAGTTAAAAACATAAGCAGGCATTTGATTATTTTTTCCAATCACTTTCTCAGGACTATACAGAGTAAAATAATTACTACATCAACTAAACATTTTTACAACCATCTTTAACAAATATAATTAGCATCTGTTATTTCATTACATATAAAAGTTTTGGAAATTTAAATCTATATGGTGTAAAGGCTACGAGTATATACTCTAGAGCCAGCAGCACAAAATATTCCCTGCCATTTATGATTCATAACAATTCCTTCTCAAACACCTCAATATATTTCCAGCATTTACCAATTTATAGTATTGATCCAGACATTTTAATGGAAATCTAAATTGGGAGCAAAGGGATATTTTTGGTTAAGGATGAAATAAATGATAACTCCTAAATATGAGGAAAATATGAGCTTAATATATTATTGCATTAGTATAATGAACACTTTCTATGCAAATTACATTCTGAAGACCTTGAAAACTCTTTATGGTGGTATGTAATTTATTCATTCATCATTCAGTATTTTACTGGCACATAGTAAACACTTCATTACTGCTTCTTGACTGACTGACCAACTATACCCAATATACAAGACACTATTCCAGGTATTATTGGAGATACAATTTTTAAAGGCTCTCTAAGCAACTTGAGGAGGACAGAGACTAAGCAAGTATACAAATAATACAAGATACCAAGAGATTAAATGCCCTTAAGGATCCTGAAAATAGAATGTTATGAGGAAAGCATAACTAAGTTTAACAGACAAAAAGAGATAATAAATATTTAAAATTCAATATAATTAAAAAGCACGACATGGTAGCAAAAAAAAAAGGTAATATAGTCTATGTCTAAATTAATAGAGGCACAGATTCCAAAATATGGCATTGTTGTAGGTATGGATATCACAGGTATGGAAAGCCACAGTTGTGATGTTCTCTGCCCTAATTAGGTGATATTTGTAATATGCTGTTCAGTCTGGTCACTCGATTTTAGAAGGGATATAGAAAATGGTTGTCAAGATGGTACAAGTCCCGAAGACCACAACACATGAGATTTGGCTAAAGAAACTTAAGTTGTTTAGCCTGGGGAAGTAAGGATTTAGAGAGGACATGTTGGTAGTCTTTATATATTAAAATTGTCATATGTAAGAGATATTAAACTTGCTCTGTCTGGCTCTAAAGAGCAAAATTAGGAGGAATGATAGAGAAGCAAGTTTCAGCTTAATATAAAAGCTTCCTAAGAATTAGAACTATTGTTTTCTCTAGTATCAAAATCTTTATCCTTATGAATTTCCCAAATTAAAAGCTATGAACAAGCCGTGGTTATAGCTTTTAACAGTGTTATTCTCAGCTTTTAAAAAATACACACTGGGCTCAGATTTTTACAATCTAGCCAATAACTCACAGATGCTCAGATTCCTTAAGAGTCTGACCAATATGGTGGATCTTTAATAAACCTTGTCTTTGGCTAAAAGAAGTATTGGGTCAAATTCTTTTGACAGGACCCATGTGTTGTGATCTTGGGGTCCCAGCACCCCTAAAATGCTAGAACTCATCAGATCTGCCACATAAGAATTCAACCATTCAAACCTGCCAATCAAAATAGCTAATTTATTGTGATGCTAATACAAGCCAGGGAGATTCTTAGGGAATCTGCTTAATTTAAAGAGGGTAAGATTACACTTTTATACAGACAAAGACAATAGGAAATCTACATGGGATTAAGGAAGTGGCAAGTGGACTTGGGTGGGCCAGGTGCAGAAAATCAAAGGAATTAAGTTGCTGGGCCACAATGACAGGACAGTTAAAAGGATTATTGAGTATGTAGGTAGGCCAGATGCCTCAGGCAAAACACCAGTATGGGAAAGTTCAAGGGAAAGACATAGTCTTACACCAGTGTGGGAGAGTTCAGGGGCTTTTAGAGGTACCATTGTCCCATCTCATTGACTAGGGAATTATTGAATAAGTTTTGATACAAGGATGTATAATTACTGGGCTGTGAGGAATAATAAATATGATGAACATCAAGAAGCATTTGCTAAGTTATGTGAACTGAAACAAAGCTAAGTTAGCAGAACTAGGAAAATAAGATAGATAATGGCAACAACAATGTAAAAGCAAATAATGATAAAATAATAGAAACTGTACACCATGAAATTCTAATGACTAAACTTGAACTTAGAGAAAAAAATAAGGGAAGGCACCTGACCCAACTCTTTGCAAAGATGCAGGATTATTGGTGTTTAATATCACACGTAATTGACTTTTTGGATATTTTGATTAGTTTTCTGAATGTTTTAGCCTTCTCACACATTTTTCCTTTTTTGTAAGGATTGGCTCTATGAAAAGGAGAGGGGTACATTGGGAAATATAGGTGATATAAAAATAAAAAAAAACAATAAAATTTTTGTTCTCTCAAAAAAAAAAGACCTCAAGAAATTGGCTGTGATCATGAGCAAACTGCACAAAAATGTCAGACCACAGAATCTTTCTTTGGTGGCAAAGAAGATCAAAACATAATACCAGAAGAAGGCAACAAAGTCAAAACTCCTATATCCAAAGCCTTCAAGAAAAAATATGAATCAGTCTCAGGTCACGGAAGAGCTCAAAAAGGATTCTGAGAAGTAAGAAAAGTAGAGGAAAAACTGGGAAGAGAAATGAGAGTGATGCAAGACAATCATGAAAAACAAGCCAACAACTTGCTAAAGGAGACCCCCAAAAAACTGAAGAGAATAACATCTTAAAAATAGACTAACCCAAATGGCATTTAAAAAAGTATGCACTGGCAGCAGCATCTTTGACAACTTTGTAAGTATAGCTAGCCACATGACCAATTTATAGCTCCTTCACATTCCAACAGATAGGAGTCCATTGAACATACTCTTTCAATAGTCTTTGGGTGTTATAGAAGTTTGCTAAGTGAACTCATCTTGTCTTCTGCTTTCCTTTCCTGTACTAAAATCTTTCTCTGTCTTAGCCCAAACTGCCAAACAAAGCTATTTACTTTTAACTTGGCCTCAACTAAGTGGATGAAGAGAAAGAAAGATGATGAAATTCAAGTTAGTCAATTTTGCTATTCATTAGTAGCCCTGGTAGCAGTGAAATAGAGATTATAAAGCCTATAATTGAAATAAAGTTTGGGATTTGATGGGCTTTTCATTTGTCTAAAGTCTAGACTACATTCAGCAATCATTTCCAATGATCAATGATATAGAGAAATTATTAAATACTAAATAAATATATCCAACATTTTCTTCTTAAAAATTATTTTTTAGATCTTAGAATATTGACAAAAAGATCATAATTTAGTTTTATGAAACAACCAGTTGAGTTGTGAATTTTCTTGTTGTAACCAAGCATTAAAATGAAGAATTTCAACACCATGTTATAACTTTATAGGAGTCATGACAAATTATTTGCATCTGTCAAAACACCAATTTTTTAATAGAAAATTTTTTGAGTGATAGAAATCCCATAAATTCTTAAGCAACTATAGGGACTACTAAAAGGCCAAAAGAAACACCATTTGTGACAGATGGTTCTCTCTGTATATATATGACTGCAAAGAATGCTTCCTGGGTAAATGTGATTTAGGGCTTGGGGTAAAGTAGAGTATGATTGCCAAACTGACTTTTTTTTATTTCACTTGCAGAGAAAATAAATAGAGGGAAATTACTATTTCCTGGAGTTCTAAACAGTTACATGAGATTTCTTGTAATTACAAACTTGTTAAAATATTTATACCTCAGAGTATCTTAGGATAAAATTAATTGACTTTTAAAGTATTAAGTGTTTATTTGGGATAGAAATTATTTCTTTAATGCATTTTTTTGTTTTTCAATCTCATCATTCCTTAATTATAAAGAGAAACATAATAATCTAACTGAAAAATTATCAAATTTACTTTTCTATGATCATATCAAATAGAGGAATACATTCGTAGAACAGAATTCACAAGGAAATCAAATGCCTTTTTAAGAATTTGGAATGTTCCTGCAGCTTTACTCCACTGAATTAAAATTAAACTAAGTGAGATATTGAGATCTTTGCATTATTATGTTATGCATATTTTACAAATGCTACTTAAAGGGTTTTCTGGGTACATAAGAGATTTTTTTTTAAGATCCTCCTTTGCCTCACCAGCCCTAGAGTCCTTTATGTTTAATGCAAAGCAAACAGAAACATTGTAGTAATATCCAAGAGTATTGCCAATATGAAAGTCTTTGGAGAACAGTGCCAAAGCACTGCTTAACCCTGCTTACAGACCTCTGCAATGGAAATTCGCAAAGTCCACAAACTATGAATACTAAGAGCTTTCTCTGTAGCCAAACCTTATATAAATTCTATATTACTAGATTGACTGATATATACCAACAACCAAATTATCCATTTCCTCACCTCCAACTAAAGCTATGCATAGTAAAACAATTATGTTATCATCTATAACTTACAAGACCAGTTATATCAAGGTACCTGTATATTTTATTTTGCAATAGTTGAGCTTACAAAAGTCCTTTATTTTTCTTCCATTTTCATCATTGCATACTTGAAGAGCTGAATTTACAAGATAAACTTGCCCACTGTTTACAAATAAAATCTACATATATTTATTATTTATAGCATTTTGCTACATGTACGTAGCATGTGTAGTATATTTGCTACATAGCATTTATTTTAAATTTTTGTTCATCAATATTAGAAAAATCAACATCACAGAACTTTGGGAGTTTTGTTATTTTAATTGTTGGGTTTTTAACATTAAAACATTTTGGGATGGGAGGGAACTTATAAGTATTGTAGTCACATTCTCATTTACAGATAATAAAATTGGGTTCTTGGAGGGTTAAATGTATCACAGTTGAGAACAGAATCAAAGTCTTCTAATTCAAAATTCAGTGTTCTTTGCACTATGCCACAGTCATGAACTAACATCCATTAGATTTTCATATGTGCTGCACATTTTATTGTCATATACATGGATGAGGAACAAGTAAAATGTTTATGTCACTATTACTGCTGAACAGCAGAAATGAGACTAGAAAAACTAATTTTGTACCTATTTCTTCTCTGGAATATAGGTCACTATATTCTATAACTGTCTCCCTCAACTAAAACATCAATTTAATAATATCAATGGAACAATACTATGTTTGTCACAGGAAAGCTGCATCAGTTTGACAGTAGCCTTCCTGGATCCCAAGTAGATTAGTGAACAAAAAAAATATGAATGGGCAGTCTCAAAAGAAGAAATGCAAACTTTTAATAACAATGTGAAAAAAATATCTAAGTCATTAGCAATCATAAAATTAGAGATGAAAACATTCATGAGGCTCTACTTCATGCCCAATAGATGTGGGAAAGATGACAAAATAGGAAAATAGTCATTGTAGGAGGTGCATGATGGGAAGAGGACAGGCACACTCATACAGCAGTTTTAGCTTTGATTTAGTTCAACCATTCTGGAAACCATTTGGAGCCATACTCAATAGGTTACTAGATTGTACATACCCTTTGACAGAGCAAAAGCATTATAAGACACCTTCCCAAATGAAGTAAGAGGCAGAAGGGAGAGAAAGGAAAAAAGGGAAGAAGAGAAAGAGAGAGGAAAGATAAGGAGGGATAAAGAGCAGGAGGGAGAGAGAAAGATGATAGATAGTATATAAACAAACATGTACATATATAGTGTGTATGTGTGTAAAACAAGATTATTTATAGCAACATTTTTCCTTGTGGCAAAGAATTGGAAGTAAAATAGCTGCCCCATAAAATGGAGAAAATGGCAGAACAAATTGTGAGATATGGATGCACTGGAATTTTATTGTGCCATAAGAAATTGGAAACATGACAGATCAAGAGAAATACGAAAATAATTCTTTGTATGCACTGATACAGAGTAAATAAGGAGGACTAGCAGAAAAACTTACATGATGATCCTAATGGGGGAAGAGGAAGAGCTGAAAAAAAAAAAAAGACTTCAACAATGGCCAATCATGGCTTCAGAAACTTATGTCGAAGCATCTCTTCCACTTATCAGTATATAGGTAACTGAATAGAGATACAGGCCAAAACAGTTTCGAATACAGACAATACCTTGATTTATTTTTCTTTGTCATATATATTTGCTATACTATGTATACTGTTTATATATATATATATGTATATATATACATATATACATATACACATATATACATACATACATATATACATATAAACACACTTTTAGAAAAGACTTCTACTTGAGGGGAGAGCTAGCTGGGTTGGAGAATAGTAATAAATAGTGGAAGGGGAAACATCATCAAAGCATACTTTTTAAAATTAAAAAAACAAAACCTTTGGCTTAACAATTTTGAAAGTTGTCTGTTTTAAATAAAAAATTCTCCTTTTGTAAAGATCAGCTTAATAATAGGGTTATAGTCTCTATAGACATCTCTAACATGTATAAAGAATCATTTTATTTAATGGTAAGAAATTGCAAAACAAGTTTAATTGAAGTGCAATGTTCAGCTTATAATACATCCTCTATTCTGTCTTTTTAAAAGTTAGTGGGTACACAGGTTCACTCTAGCAAAACCAGCGTGCTTGGGTTCATCAAATTATCAAAATAATAGGTAACAGAGAGGTAGCTTGCAAAACTAAACCAGAATTGAATAGTGAAAATCATTTTTTAAGTATTGCTGCAAGTCATTTCATTCTGTGTATTTAATGATGTTGATGGACTGTGTAGTTTTAGGTTGCAAAGACTTTAAGAGACTTGTTCTGTACCTATTCTCTGTGAGGGGAGAAAGCAAGAATGAAACATAAAGCAATGAACTCAGCATGAGTATCATTAAACATTTACTAATATACTGAATAGGAAAGAATGCTCTGTTTCATTATATAATGTTTGTATTCAAGAATGGGAAAATAACAATGATGTCTAATTTGTCAAACACTTTACAATTTACAAAGCACTTTCAAATACAGTATTCTATTTAATCCTCCAACACCTTGTGAGGTGGGTAGGCAGGTACTAATCTCACCTCCTCCACCCCAATTACCTTGTGTTCATTTTGTGTATGTTTTGTGCAGACTTTTACATGTACAGTTGCTTACCCTCAACAGAATGTGTTATTTATTTTTTATTATTATTATTATTATTTTACTTTTGCCTTGACATTCTCAGAGGCAGCTAAGTGGCACAGTGGATCTATCTACTGCTTGAGCATTAGTCTGAAAATCAGGAAGACTCTTCCTGAATTCAAATCTGGCCTCAGATACCTACCAGCTGTGTGAACCTAGGTTGTTGTTTAAATGACTAACATTATGGTCTCTATTTAGATAAGGAAACTGAGAGTCAGATGTTACATGACTTGCCCAAGTCTACCGAACTAATAATTGGCAGAGGAGCCTAGGTTTCTCTCTCTAATTCAAAGGTACCTTGTACTCCATTCCTACGGTCTCTCCCAAATGAAGCCTATCAGGCAGCACCAGTTATAAGAGCAATAACCTATGAATAACTGCAGGAGAAAATTCAGATGTTGTACAATGTAAAAGGAAAGAGAAAAATAACTTCAGAGTTTTTGCACATTAAAAATGGAAAAAGCTAAGTTAGAAGCAATTTGATCCTGACAAAATCCTAATTTGTAAACTGGCAATTATAATTTGCAGAAGTAAGGAGTTAGGGGCAGCTAGGTGGCACAGTGGATAGAGCACCGGCCCTGGATTCAGGAGGACCTGAGTTCAAATCCGGCCTCAGACACATAACACTTACAAGCTGTGTGACCCTGGGCAAGTCACTTACCCCCCTTGCCTAGGCCAAATATATATACTGTTATTTGCAAAGCTGGTCTCTAGGAAAGCTTGAGTCAACAATGCAGAGAGGTGGATTTGAGAGTGATCCAAGAAGAAAGCATGTAGTCTCGAGCAAAATGGTCAGCAATCTCAGGTTGTTGCTGGAGTCAGTCATCATCAAAACTTTAAAATATAAGGAAAACTATGGCCAAAGAAGTTGCAGCTCACTCAGACTCAAAGACTTAGAAAAGCTAGGTTAGGCAGTTACATGGTACAATGGATAGTGTTGAACATAGAATGAAGAAGATCTGGGTTCAAATTCAGCCTCAGATTCTGGTTATCTGTGTCACTCTGGGTAAGTCACAACCTATGTTTGCCTTAGTTTCCTTATCTATAAAATGAGGTTAACAGTAACACTTACTACTCATGATGAAAAATGCTACCCATTTCCGGAGAGAAAATTGATGAATTCTGAATGCAGATTAAAGGATACTTGTTTAAAACTTTCTTTATTTTTCTCCTTATTTTTGGTCTGTTTTGTCTTCTGCATAGTGGCAATAAAGAAATATGTTTTGCATGCCTTCACATGTATGATCAATATCAAATTGTTTGCCTTCTCAAGGAAAGGGGTGGAAAGACTCAGAAGTCCAAATTTTAAAAAATCAATGTTAAAAAAATTTACATGTAATTGAGAAATACTTAATGAAATAAATAAAATATCAAAAAATAGTATCTACCTGTCAGGGTAGTTGTGAGGATCAAATGATCCATAATATTTGTAAAGCACTTTGCAAACATGAGAGGTCTATGCAGATGCTAGCAAGCGTGATGATAAAGTGGAGGAGGATATCAGGGTAAACAAAGGGAGTAAATCCTGTGGAAAATTCATTTCCCTCCAGCGTACTTCAGGTAGCCCCTTGCACTAGTTAAATACAGGCAGAAAAAGACTATAGAATTAAGTAATATATGTAACTCGTTAAAAGTTTAATAGTTTTAAGAGGGAAGAACCAGATAAACTAAAGAGCCACATGTTGCCTCTGTTTTTAAAGTGAGCAGAGAATGAGTGAGCTCAGAATTACAAATGCTTTTAAATCCCTAGAAAACCAAAGATCTCATCAGTATTTTAACACAGAAGTTACCAGTAGCTTGTGCCCATGGTCACTGGGCAGACCAACATTCCATGCTCAAATGTGTTACCAGGAAGCTTCAATGTGAATCCACATCTTTAAAGATAAATAACAATAAGAAGTAGTGTTAGAGTTTTAAAGATACTTGACTGTGCTTACAACTCTACTCCTTTATCATTATTATTGTTATTAGTTGTTGTCGTTTTTTACATTTGATAGAGTTCAGGTAGAGACAGTACCAGGATAAGTTGCTACCCTCATCTGTTTTTTTGTTTCTTTGGTTTAATGTTTGGTTTTTACCAGACTATTGTGTAGGTTAATAAAAATGATTGTTTTTATAACTGAATGCAAGTATTGAGATATAGGTTCATCTTCTATAGATGCCCTGAAAGCATATCCTGTACAACACCATCAGCAGGCAGATGATGATGCTTATATTTACCTTGTACTATCCATACCTGGTTTTGATTTCTTCTACTAGTTCTATAATTTGTTGACTTCTTATTCCAAATAGTTCAGAAATTATGATTGTTAAGCATGGTGACATCTATTAATATTATCAACTCATGATTCTATCCTGCAAATAGTCTTTGATATTCAATGTTCAATGGACTACTACACAGGTAAATAAAAATAATTTCTTTTTTGTAGTTGAAAAAAGTATTAGAATATAAGCTTATCCCCTGTAGACTCATTAAAAATATCCTCAATGCAATTCTAGGAGAAGAAAGAACAATAGGGATGATATATATTTCAACTTATTTCTACATCAATTTGATTTTGTCCACTAAAGCTCTATATTTTGAGAGCTTGTCATTTCAGGGAATTTGGGTATAACTATTTGGCATGACAACATATACACACATACATGTGTGCATATATATTTAATTTTTATGGATCAATGTTCTGGATAACAGTTCTATCTGTGTAAGGAAGTGACAATTCACATTCCCACGTGCATAGGTTTGTCAAGAATTCTAATAGAAAAAAGTTATTTTCACAGAGCATTTTTGTCATCACATTTTGGTTCAGTTAATTGTGAATGCTTGGAGAAGATTGTTTTGCTTCCACTCTTTTATCTGAGCCATTTCATACATTCCATCCAGAAGTAAACAAACAACCAAGAAAAACCTTTGGTTAACATTTTATAAATATAGTGATATGTATCTATTTTAAGACTTTATGGCTGATCATTCGAGTGACATTTGTTCCGGAAGTATTTCAGTAAGTTGTTTGTTTGTTTTTTTACTTGCTTATCATTTGCCTTGAGAATATTTATCAATTCTTGAGAAATTCACATTCAAAATTCTGTTTCAGAATCCATTCCCCCCTGCTCCTGTGGAACTTAATCTACTTATCTTTGGAGCTTCTGACCTGGGCCCCAACTTAATTAATTGATGACTTAGTAGGAAATTAGTCCACAAGGACCACTCTATCTACTGGCTGCTCCTAGACACCATGCTTTGGCTTCATATTTATTCATTCATTCCTTTTCTTTTTTTGTGATAAAGAAGCATTAATCTTTCTATAGCTGCTTTAAAGTAATGAGCCCTGTGTTTCATTAGTACTGTATGGATTCCAAATCAGTTATGATCCATTTAAAATTCTGAAAGTACATGTTAAGCCTGGTAATACATAGGTGTTAATTACTTTAATCATGTTCTTCCCACTGAGCTCTTAATTCAGATTGTCAATAAATCTCTTCACATATACAGTCATAGCTTTCACATTAATAATTTTATGATCAATGTGTCTTGCCTGGAGGAAATCAAGCTATTTATATAAGTATTGCCTTTATCCATTGGTTCATTTGACTATTGAATTCAAACTTAAATCTTTTAGTATCTTTTTCCTTGACGTATGTTAAGAATTTTATACTTGAGTTCAAATGAAATTTTAATATCCTGGAGAAATATTCTAGATTAAGACTAAGAATTCCTTAATATGCTTTTCAGCAGAGCCATATATAAACTTGATGTCATCCATCTTATAGTAAGTGATTAACAAAATGTTCTACTATTAGGCCCTTGAAAGTCCATACTAAGTTCTATTTAAAAGAGATGATAATGGCCTTAAAGCTATGGAGAATCAAAAGAGGATTAAACAGTCTCCCTGGAAGATCTAAACCAATTTTTCATATATTGGTATGTCTATAACAATTTTCCTGTCATTATTGTATTGATGGCATGTTTTAAAAAGCAAACAGCTTTCCACATGGAAATAAAATGCCTTAGCATTCTGAAAGATTTTACACTTCTGCCAAATATTGTTCATTGGTGACGACAATAAAAAATGCCATTTTAAAAAAATTACTCTGATTTAATCAATTTTGCCTGATAGTTGTATTCATGCCACCAAATTCAAAATGGGCTTCTCAAAATGTCAGTCAAGCATGCCCAACTCCTTTTCAAAATTATTTGAGACATTGATTTTTGTCCTTTTCATTATAAGTTAAAATTTCTGAAGTTTGCAGTAAATAAGCATTTCAAATGACCTCAGTTTCCTCGTTTTTTTTTCACATTTTAGTAGCTCCTTGATTTCAGTTATTTTATTTAACGAGGTTTAAGAATTAAGTTATTTCTTATGGTTGGCCTATACATTACTACATGATTTGGAGAGGAGGATACCACAGGCAAAAAAGCATAAACCTGGTAAGATTCATTTACAGTTTTAAAATGGTTCAATACTAGCACATAATGAAATCATTCATTTATTTCATGGGAACTTGCAGTTTTCCTGTTTTATCGGTCAGCATGGTCTGAGGTGAAGCATTTCTAGGAGGTGGGGAATTGATATTTCTCATTTTTTTCTTATTATACCAAAACATTAGTAAGCATAATTCATTCCACTGTCTCCAAGTTGATCATCACAATATTTCTGAATAAAGCTATCTTTGACTTTTGAGAACTGGTGTAATATATTGACAGGGAGGCATGCTAACCCAGTCAGTGGTGTTGCCAGGGTCCAATTTACCAATGTTTCAGGGCTCCTGCCGGGCCATCACAACTACCATAGAGATCTCTAGGCACATCAGTTTCCCACTATATATCACTCTGGCTAGACTTTCTCTTCTTTGACATGTTCCCCACCACTCAATGAACAGAAGATGGATTTCTGCGGAAGGGGTAAAAATATCTATAGAGTGTTATTACACCACTGCCATCTGGTGGCTGATATTTGGATTGCATCCTGGTGATGCCTATGGATCCCTACCTAAAATGTGCAAAATAATATGCATAGAGTTACAACGGAAATTGCCTATGTTAAAATATACATATCAAAATATCTTAAGTTCACAGATTAAGAACATATTCTTTAATGAGTGTACCAAGTAATGAACAGTGTTGAACACCACCATGAAAAGGAACCATCTACATAAGGTAGCCCTTGATAACGATCTGAACACATATGAGTCCTAATGCTCCACGCTTTACATTAGAAATTTAAATTATAGCTCTCTTTCAATCTTTGGACAAATCGCTTAACTTCTCTGATACTTGTTTTCCTCATCTATTATACTGGGGGAAAGGAGGATGTTAGGCTAATTTAGGGTTAGTGAACTTTTTATATCTTGAAAATTGTATTTCTATATAATTGGTTTCCTTTGTATTACTATGTGTTTTATTTTATGTATGTAAAAACATTATGAGAAATGGTCCATCAGCCTTCACCAAACTTCCAAAGGGGTCTATAACAGCAAAAAGATTAAGAATCAAAAAAAAAAAAAGATTTAGAATCTCTGGACTACTTGATCTATAAATTTCTTTTCAATTCTCATTCCGATAATATGGCTTGCTATCACTATATTGTGATATCATGTTTTATTGCAAAGAATCCTAGACCAGGAATTAAGAGGCCCAAGTTCTATGGTTAACTATGTGGCATTACCTCCCAAGACCTAAGATTCCTCATCCATAAAATTAGAGATTTAGCTTAGGTTTTTTCTAAAGTCCCTAATAACTATTAAAGACACTAAAATTCTAGGCCTTCAATATTTAGAAGTTTGGAACTGGAGAGGATATTGGATTCTATCTAGTTTAACACTCGCATTTTATAGATATGGAAATTGAAGCAGGGAGAATGGAAATGATTTGCCTAGGTCACATGGATAGTTAATGTTTGAGCTGGGAGTAAAACTCAGACATACTGACTCTTGATATAACCCTCTATAACTATACTTTATTTTCCTTCAAGTCTCAGATAAAGTCCTACCTTAAACAAAATGCATTTTTTGATTTTTCTTCATCTTAGTGTCCTCCTTCTGAGATTATTTCCATTTTATCCTGAACATATCTTGTTTCTGAGATTATTTCCATTTTATCCTGAACATATCTTGTTTCTATGTAGATCTTTGCATATTGTCATTGGACCATGAGCTCTATAAGAACAGGGAGGGGGGGGGCATGAGTTGCTTTTGTTTATATTTTTATTTTCCTTTCTTTTTAACTCCAGCACTTAGCACTGTGTCTGGCACACAGTAGGCACTTTACTACAATATTTGTGTATTCCATATGGCTTTAAATATGTTCATCCTGATGTAACTTCTTGTTTTACATTTAAAATTTTTTAAGTTGTTTGAAAATTACTATATAATACTAACTTTTTAAACACTAAAATAAAAAAAAACTTCATTAGATGTGAATAAATTCATTTTATAATGTTTATGGCAATCTAAAGTAGTGGCCTGAAAGTCTCTAAGTGATTGTATTGCACAGTATGTTGAGCATTTACTCTCTCTTGAAAAGATACATAAGAAAACTAAAAAAAAAAAAATCAGTCTTCAAAATAAGGACTGTACAAATTATGTATATGACTTGTAGTTTCATCAATGTAGAGAACTTTTGGTGAGAAAGTTTTAATTATCCATTCAGGACAGTGCCTGTTCTGGAAGGAAGGAAAAAGGAAAGGAAATAAAAAACAAAGGAAAGGAGAAAAGAAAGAAGGAAGGAGAATGGAAAGGGAAGGGAAGGGAAGGGAAGGGAAGGGAAGGGAAGGGAAGGGAAGGGAAGGGAAGGAAGGGAAGGGAAGGGAAGGGAAGGGAAGGGAAGGGAAGGGAAGGGAAGGGAAGGGAAGGGAGGGGAGGGAAGGGAGGGAGGGAAGGGAGGGAGGGAGAGGGAGGGAGGGGAGGGGAGGGGAGGGGAGGGGAGGGGAGGGGAGGGGAGGGGAGGGGGGGGAGGGGAGGGGAAGGAGAAAGGAAAGGGAAAGAGGAAGGGAAGGAGGAAGGGAAGGGAAGGAGGAAGGGAAGGGAAAGAGGAAGGGAAGGAGGAAAGGAAGGAAAGGAGGAAAGGAAGGGAAGGGAAGGAAAGGGGGAAGGGAAGGAAAGGGGGAAGGGAAGGAAAGGGGGAAGGGAAGGAAAGGGGGAAGGGAAGGAAAGGGGGAAGGGAAGCAAAGGGGGAAGGGAAGCAAAGGGGGAAGGGAAGCAAAGGGGGAAGGGAAGCAAAGGGGGAAGGGAAGCAAAGGGGGAAGGGAAGGAAGAAGGGAAGGGAAGGAGGAAAGGAAGGAAAGGAAGGAAAGGAGGAAAGGAAGGAAAGGAGGAAAGGAAGGAAAGGAGAAAGGGAAGGGAAGGGAAAGCATTTATTAAGCATTTAGTATCAGGCTCTTAAGAATAATAATAATAACAATAATATCACCTTTCACCTATAATATCTCATCTGAGAAATACTATATGAATGAAAACAAAGAAACCTGGTTGATGTTGCAACAAAAATGGATGGTTTAAATAAGTTTCTATGGATCTAATATGAAATGACCCAAAAAAGAACTTTAAATGCATTTATCAAATAGAAGTTTTTATTTAATTCACTGATTCATCACACACCAAATGAACCTATCCTTTGTTTCATTATATACTGAAGTTCAAATGCACTTTAATACTTTACTACAAACTCAGATAGATAGATATACATATATATGAAAATGAAAGGTCTACTCAATTCTACAAGATACTACAAATCTAGATATAATCATGAAATCTCAATATTTTACCATCAGGATTATGGATTGAGATCTAGAAAGGACCTTGAGGCTACCTAGTCCAACTCCTTTATTTATAGATGGCACAACTGAGACCTACAAAAGTTAGATGATCTTAGAGCATCATTTATTCTGTTCAATATCCAATAGTCTATACAATGATACTATATTTTGTAAAACCTTAATAGTATCTAACAATATTTCTATACTGGTAATCTATAACATCTCATGGAGTGTCCCTTTTTGGCTCTTCAATAAATAGTCTTCTTCAAGAAAAATAAAGAAGCAAACTGCGGTTAGGGGAAGGAATTAGGGCAACATTTCAGTGTGTCTCAATTACAATTTCCGAGTTTTTTTAAAAATAACTTTAAAATTAGCAACATTCAGTGGCCACTATTTAGCCCAGTACCTTATAATCTCAGAGAAAAACAGTAGCATTTTGAAAATATTTTTATACTTCTTTTTAAAAATAACAATTTTGAAAAATATTTTTCATCTAATAGCACTTAGTATGACAATACCACAGGAAAATAAAATATTTCTTTTAGAATTATATTTAAGAATTATTTTTATACCCTCAAAGGCAGCAGATATTCTCTGAACAACATTCCTTTAAATAAATAATACAAAAAGGAACTATGTCATGCTAGAAAAAATGCATACTGATATGAACATTAGGTTTCTAAGAAGGTATACAGTGACAAAAGCATTAGATTTGCATCAAGAAAAGCCTAGGCACAAATCTCACCTTTTACATTTACTAGTTATGTGTAACCAGTAATTAGGTAATTAATTTAACTTCTCTGAGTCTCAGTTTCCTCACCTGTAAAATGTGAATAATAGGATCATGAAATCAGATTTTGAGCTAGATGGAAACTTAGAAACCAGCAACCTTAATCTCTTAATTTTAGAGGAGAGAAAATTGAAGTTATATGATTTTCCAAGGCACACACTGTTAGTAAGTGTCAGAGGCAGGGTTTGAACTTAAAAGTAAATTGTCTGTCTTACTGGGTGATACAATTTTCTAAATGCTATCTCAGGTCTGAAAAGGCCTACTTCTCAAAATTATCAATTTATTTTTGGTGGTTGAGAAGAGTTTAAGACAAATATATATGTAATGATTTGAGTTATTTGAAGTAAATGTCATATAAATTGTTATAGTCACTGTTATTTCTATAAGAAAATTAATTTGCATTATGCTTTGCCAGTTTAGAGATTATATCTATATCTATATCTATATCTATATCTATATACACACACTCACAAATATACATGTATACATGCACACATGTGTATACATATATGTATGCACATGTGTGTATATATATAATTTGATACATACTTTTTTAAAAATCCTATATTTAACAGATATGCAGCTTCCCATAAATTCTTCTTTCCTGTCCTTTGTATACTGAAAGATTTATATTTGTTGATGTTTGAAATGTTTCTAATTTAAAAGAAAAAAAGTTTTTAGAGGAACTAATGATATTAGGAAAAGAAGCATTCTAGGCAAAATGACTTTCAGTATAAGTAGTGGAACCTGACAAGAGCAAGGGGAAATCTTCCCCCACCTCAACATCTCTCTCTAGGAGTACATTTTTAAAAGAAAGTATGTCTAAAAAGAGAAATATGTTAAAATGATATCAGCTACTTATGCTGTCCTGTAATTTAGTTATGTGATGGAAATGTTGTTATTGTTTATATTATTTATGATGATGACAATTCAAGTTTTTATAAGAAATTTTGTCTAATTTTCCACATTGTTTAGGAACCAGTCTTAGTTCTATACAAAGAGATTTAGGAAATTACTAGAATTATAAATGATATATGAAAAGAGGTAGACGAAAACAAGAAATAATACTGAAATTGTCAAGAAAGCAATCAATTGCAATGTTACATATTTTTGTTCAACCCAGAAGAAAAGTCTAAAATGAAAAGGGGTAAGGTAGGATGGTAGTTTCTGAAAGTATCACCAGTGCTAGATCATGAAGAAAAATTAGAAAGGATGGAATGACTGTTGAAAGCCCCTAGAGTCCCTCAAGTTTCCCATCGACAGAAAGAGATGAGAAGCTCAGCAAAAGAAGGGGGTAGGAGGGTGGGGAGGAAACAGAAATAGAAGCAAAGACAGAGGCAAACAATGACATACTGTTCCAGGCAGACAGAGGGACTATAGGGAAAATACAAATTTAGATAGATGAATAGAAGACAAAAAGATAGAAAAGATTATAGTAAAATGAAGAGGCTTCTATAAGTGAAGTATTAAATACAACTGGCTCAACAGAGCAGAAGGCACAAAAGGCTGGGGAATGAGGAAAGAACAGGTGAAATAGAGGAAAGGATTGGAGACTAAAGAAAACAAGGTCAAGTTGAAGATGAAGGCAGAAAGCATGACAGATTAAAACAGCTGAGGTATGAATCAGAGTAATGGTAGTCTTTTGTCCAATCTACCTGTATCTAAATTGAAATCTGTCCAGAAGTACAAGGTCCATTTTCTTGTTCATTTCACCCTGTCATGCAATTCTCTTTTTTAGCTTTTTGCTACATATTTTTAATCCTGATATCATACTGTAGGGTATAATTTGATCCAACATATAATGTCAACCTGAATTTGTCCAAATAAAAATTCAGGTTTCAATATCCACTTAACATAAAGGATATACCTATTTTGTGCTTACACAGCTTTGCCTAATTATAGCCCTCCATATTCAATGTTGCTTATTGTTCTTTAAACTATAGCCTATATAATAATAATAACAAAACATTATTCCTATCAAAACAAAAGAAATACTTCAAACAATATATAAAACATTTTTGACTTTTCCCCCCAAAAGTCCCATACTTTCCATTTCCTCATCTCCATCTATGCTATTATTGGCTGTTCAGCACGCCTGAAATACTTTTTGGTCCCATATCTGCCAGTTGAAAACTACTCAAGTGCCACCTAGTTTCTGAAGGTTTCCTTGATGTTTCCTTTTATAACTGTCCCGTTTCTCTGCACTGCCATTAAACTTATTTTGTGCCTCTCGTCTAAAACTGATCACACTCTGCCTGATATTGCAGATATTCATATATGTGTTTTTAATAGATTATAAGCTTTTTGAGGGACATGACCCATTTTTGTTCATTTCATTCCATACATAGCACTTATAACAATGGCTTCCATAGGGAAAATAATAATATAACAACAATACCAATGTCTCACAAAGTCTATCGCTTTAAGGTTTGTAAAGCGCTTTACAGACTTTATCAAAAAATGTTGACTGAGGGAATGAATGAAAGTGATGACACTGACACTGATTTTTAAAATACATCTCTTGGCACATTCCAGTTTAACAAATATCCCAACTAAAATATCATGCCTAGAAGCAAAGTTGTATTGGTAAACATTTAAGAATTGACTTTCCTCCCCTCGCACCCCTCAGAAAATAATAAACACACATGTCAGCACAACACACTTTTAAGCTTAATCTATATTATTAAAATTTTATCCATCACTTTCTTAAGTCTAGACAACTAAACAATAACTCAAGACTTGATTTACAGTGTTTGGCAATTGAAATTTAACAATCAGCTCCAGTTCAAGCTGGCTCCATCACACGCCCCATCTAGAAGTAAACACTATCCTTTCATCTTGGGGCTGACCAACACAAAATACATAGGGTGGTACAATAAACTTCTTCATTCTAAAAACATACTTATATTCGTGAAGCCTAAGATTAGTCAATACACATTTATTAAGTGCCTATATGTGCCATGTACTCTGCTAAGCACTGGGGATCAAAGAAAGGCAAAAGAGTCTCTGCCCTTGAGAAGTTCACAACCTAATGGGTTATATCCACATTATAACCTTGACTACTATTGATACTGATACCCACTAAACTTGCCAGGCTTCTTGAATTTTTGTCTAGCCACATGTCCTCATCCTGTACTTATCTAGTTCATTATCTAATACAAAGTGTGACCTTTTATATTTACTAAAACTTCCATTTGAATCCATGACCTTGCTGAGGTGGACATTGCCTCCAACTCAACTGCACCAGCAAAAGTCTCATCCATATTGTCCCATGAGTTTGCCACAAGATATACATCAAAAGTGTTAGGAGCTTTCCTAATTTTATCTGGATGTAATGAGCATACACAACACCCACCAGTTATGTCTTGTGAGAGATTTATACTTAATCCCATTCAATTTAAACTTTATTTGATTTGATTCATTTTTCCAGAGTATAGAAGAATCTGGAACTCAAAATTTTAAAAAAGGAATGTTTAAAATAAGTAAATAATATTTTAAAGACAATATTTAAGAGAACATTGTACAAATTAACAGCAACATTGTGAGATGACTAAATTTGATAGATTTAGCTCTTCTTAGCAATGCAAGGATCTAAGACAACGCCAAAAGACACTTGATGGAAAATGCCATCCACATCCAGAAAGAGAACTATGCGGTCTGAATGAAGATCAAAACATACTGTTTGCTCTCTTTTTCGTTTGTTTTTTCCGTCTTTCTCGTGGTTCCTCCTATTGATCCTAATTCCTCTTCACAACATGACTAATGTGAAAATATGTTTAATATGAATGCCTATGCAGAGCCTATATCAGATTGCATGCCATCTTAGGGAGGTGGAGAGGAGGGAGGAGGAGAAAATTTGGAACTCAAAATCTTATGGAATTGAATGTTGAAAACTAAAAATAAATTAAATATTTTTTAAAAGAAGACAATATTTTATTTGAGATAAGTATCCAATAAAATATCAGATAAAGACATATAGCAAGCAATTGGTGGTGTAGGAATGAATATGTATGTCTATGCATATGTTTTAGATATGCATATTTTCATGTATATATGTGTATTTGGCTATGTATGATGGATATGTTTGTATCTGTATGCATATGTATATATATGTATATGTGTATGTATGTGTATATATGTGTGTGCATATATATATTTATATACACATATATTTATATATAAATAGAGAGTGAGTCACCTCCATGGAGATAATAAATGAACCCATGAAAATGGAAAAGATCCTGAAAGAATATAGAAGGAAAAGAGAAGAGGGCCCAGGACAGACATACCTGCATAAAGGGAAGACTGAAAAGAAATGATAAGAATGGTTGGAGGCAAATCACTAAGCAGAGGTTCTTCATCTGAGATTAGAAAATCATTTGATTTTCTAAAATATTTTGATATTTACATTTCAATATAATTGATTTCCTTTATATTCCTATGTATTTTACTTTATGCATCTAAAAACATCATTCAGTGAAAGGGTCCATAGGCTTCACTAGACTGACGCAGGGATCCATGACACAAAAATGTTAAGAAAATCCTTTAGATGTTAAATTGTAGAGCTCTATTAAACGAAAAGCCCAATTCCTGATAATTCTAAGACACAATCTATACCTTTAGAGTTAAGAACCCCTGCTTTGCAGAGAATTTTAATGGAAATCCAAGCATTAAAGAATTATCCAGGAAAAGGAGGTAATCAGTAGTATCAAACTCTGCAGAAAGGTCTGAGAAAAGACCACTACATTTAACATTTAAGAAATTATCAATAATGGTGGAGGGAGCAGTTTCAATTGAGGGATGGGGCTTGAAGCCACATTGGAAAGCACATAGAAGTGATTAGAACATGAGAGTGCCAACTTAGATTTCTGTTTTTAAGGAATCAAAATCAAATTCTATAATTTAAGAATCCATACAATGCCCCTTTTTTGAAAATGAAAGCAAGGTTTCTCCATCTCCATAGACAAAGTATCCTCACTTTCTGACAGTGGCTCATCTGTATAAAGATCAAATTCTTTTAATTCCCTGGGAGGTAATTCATCTAGGTTAGGTGATGAATTCATCTATAGGAGTTAGGTGCCTGCCTACTGTTTCTTCCCTTATCTCAGGTTTCAATTTCCTCTTAACTTTTTTTTTGTTTAATCTTGTCCAGTTTAATGATTGTTCTTCTTGATAGAGAAAATGGAAGCAAAATTTAATTTGAGCAATCGCTCTCTGTCATTCATTATCATCTTTCCATTCACCCCAAGTTATGGATCTTTTCCTTTTCTCCAATATAACCAAAAACAATTCTTTTGCTGTCCTTGAAAAACTTCGACTCACTTCATTCTGGTCTTTACCCTTAATCATTCTGGGTTTTTCCTTTCACACACTATTTTAGAAGATCAGTCAACTGTGATTAATTCATATTCAGCCCCAAATTCTGTCTTTTATATATGTAATTTTTAAAATCTGAGTTTCCCAATGACCTCCTTATGTAGTCACACTGGTTTCTTTAGCAACTCCTACCTTTTCTGTTGGAATTATTTGTGATAGTGCCTTTAGAATTTGGCAGATTCCCTGTTCCTCTTGAGCTAAATTTTCTTTGAGAAGCTTAGGCCATCAAATCAGATCTTTACTTTTCTCTGAGCTGTGGCTCAGTGAAATGACTTGCCCTTATTCACTCATATGGAAAATAAGAATCCAGGTCTTCTAACACAAATTCAAATATTCCTTAGCCAATTTACCCCACCCTATTTGCTCCCATAATGGGCGAATCTCCTAAGAGTACACAGAGGAATTTAAGAATCTCTGAAGCAATTTGATACTGTTTATATTTCCATCCAAATATCTTCTAGGATTTTTTAAAGTATTTTCATTTGGAAGGATTTGGACAAGAATCACTCAGGATGGATAATTTGGGAGCTATACCTTTGGAAGGGGATACCTACAGAGATAAGAGCACAGATTCACTAAATTTTTTATAAAAATTATAAAAATGAATGTGCCATGTATTCATCTAGGATACTCAAGTATGATTTATGTGTTTTAATCCACTCTTATGAAAACACTGAATAATAGTGTGGATTTACTTCGAATTTTATTATTACCATGAATTCACAATATAACATTTTAGAGCTAGAAAGGGGCCTTGGAGAACTCCAGCATCAGTCCAGTACCCCAACCCTCAGGGCTAAATGTAGAACTTTGAGGCAGATCTCCCCACTGATGCTAAAAAATAGTGTATAATAAGACTAAAATTAATCAACATTGGTCAATACCCACGATATTATATGTAAATTAAATAACAAAACACTGAAGAAGGTTTATGCCCTGGACACACCTCAACTATCAAGAGTTACTCCCCTTTCATTAGGACAGTTTTTCTTACCTCCATATATAATCTTCCTCTTTTCAATCCCTAATGTTTGCTCTCTTTTACTTCCTATGAACAGGTAAAATAAATCTAATTTCTCCTCCACGTGACAACTTTTGAATACTTGAAGGCTGTTAGTATGCCCCACCCCCCTTTTCACGAGCTTATTCCTGAGGCTGAACATTCTCGTTTTCTTCAACCAATCCTCACATGATTTCTAAGCCCTCCACCATCCTGATTGCTCTCAAAGTTATCTGTGTCCTTCCTAAAATGTGGTGCCCAGCTAGATATGACCCTACTCTTCATGCAGTCTAAGATTACAACAGCTTTTCTTGGCTGCTATGTAACACTGATGACCTAGCAAAAAATATTCTAAATGCATTGACTTTTTAAAATTCCTTTAAAGATATTTAGCCACCAATAAATGCCATCTTTTATAAGAAGTAGTGATCAATATACTGTAAAAGGATTCATTCTTCTTTAGGTTGTAATAATGGATATGGAATGAGGAATCTTCAATTTAGAGAAGTAAAATATTAATTCTTAATAATAAATTGAATCAGCTTATATATTATATATGTATATATATAGTGACCTAATGAAGACTGCATGAGGCAGACTGGGTATTGTAAAAGGAGCACTGCTTTGGTCATCAGAAAAATTAAACTCCTATGCCCACTCTGTTATCCATGGCTTTAGACAGATCTCTCAATAATGAAATAACAGCACCTTATGCAACCGTAACAGATCATATTTTTACAGAAATTCATAGTTTCAGAGAAATTTTCCTCACAACTAGACTGTGAAATAACTAACATTTTGTATAGAGGCAGCTCAGTAGATAGAACACTGGACTTGGAATCAGAAAGACTTTAATTGATATTTGACGTTAGACACTTACTAGATGTGTGAACCTAGCCAAGTCACTTAACATCTGCCTGCCTCAATTTCTTCATCTGTAAAATGGGAACAAAACACAGTATCTGCCTTTTTGGATTGTTGTGAAGATCAAGTGAGATAATATTTGTAAAGTCCTTTGCAAACCTTAAAGCACTATGAAAATTTTATCATTATTATTATTATTATTATTATTATTATTATTATTACTATTATTATGATTATACTTTAAGATTTGTAAAACGCTTTCCATGAAATCTCACATTTCATAAATAATAAGGATACACATGTAAATTTA
Source organism: Phascolarctos cinereus (assembly GCF_003287225.1). Classification (NCBI taxonomy): domain Eukaryota; kingdom Metazoa; phylum Chordata; class Mammalia; order Diprotodontia; family Phascolarctidae; genus Phascolarctos; species Phascolarctos cinereus. The sequence continues at coordinate 395,537,473 of NW_027555958.1, read as the reverse complement.
GAAACATAGTGTTCACACATTCTATTTTAACTTTAAGATTTGGAAAGCATTTTACATACATGATTCTATTTGATATATTATGTATTCATTTGTAAAATACAAGGCATCCCAAAACTCACAGGTCAGTTTTAAGTTATTATTCTAAAACTGGATTAAGAGTTTCTGGAGCACCCTGTATATACAGACATAAAAATATGTAGTATTTATATAATTTGTTTTTCCCTCATCTGTGAAATTATTCCCCCAGTAGATTGTAAACTTCTTGAACTTAGGAACTACTTCATGTTTCTGCCTTTGTACTCTGAGTTCCTAGCACAGAGTTGGCATTTAAAATGTTAATTTAATTTACCTAAGTTCACAGTTGTAAACACAGGCATCAACAAAAGTTTTATGAAGAAAGCAGTATAAGTATTTTCTACTACTCTGCAAATGAGAAAAACTGAGGAGGAACTTCAGCAAAAGTCTCAATAAGTAGGAGAGCTCAGACTTGAACCCAATTCTTCACACCAGAGCAAAAATTGCCTGGATCTTGAATTCTCCAGTTTTCAATTTCCTTTACCACTTCAGCGAATATTTTTTTAACCTGAAAGGTCAAATCATACACTGTGATATACTTTATGGTTTGTTAGGAAAATATGGAGGTGTTAAAATGTTATTACTCACATCCTATTAACAAATACTATAAATTTCAAAAATTACAAAATTCTCTTTATTGAAAGAGAAAGAAATTAGAAGACTGACAAAATTATAAAAAGGCTTCAGGATGTATATAGACTTTGATTTTAGTTTCTTTTATGACTTTAAAATTATTTCTGCTGGTAGTGCAGTAGAAAGAGTTCTGGGCTCAGAGTCAAGAAGACCAGTTTAAATCCATCTTCAGATAATTACTAGCTATGTGATGATGAGCAGGTCACTTAACCTCTGTCTGCCTCAGTTTCCACAACTGCAAAATGAAGATAGTAGCACCTACCAGTCAGGGTTGTGGTGAGCATCAAAGGAGATGATATTTGTAAATAGCACTTAGCAGAGTGCCTGGTGAATTAGGCCCTATAGAAATGCTTATTCCCTTCCCTCTAGGTCCTTCCCTCCATATTTCTATTAAATTCAGCAATAAGACACTCACTTTCAAAGAAATACATTTGAATGTTGTTCGGGCTGAGTCTGACTCAAGTCAGTTCCCTGGTTGATAATGAAATTAATTGAGACACTCATAGATCATTCAACAGTTAACAAAAAGAGATTGACAGCCATAGCAAGAGGAAGGTATTCAACAAAGGAATTTCACTGAGAATACCTCAAGTTAAATCAGCTGAGTGAAGCTCCTTTCCCAGAGTTATCCATTGTAGTCTGACAGTTTTGTACTCAGGCAATCAGAAAGTGATGTTAAAAACCTAAGCTTTTAGTCCCCTGACTCAACCAAGTCTGAAGGATGTTTTTTACTACTTTTTAAGGGGGGGGTGGGGTGGGGAAGGATATTGCTTCTTTCATGCAACACATTAATGTTATCCCATAAGAAGTGCAAAAGAACATTTTTTATTCTTATTAACAGTATCAAACAAATCTTATAGTCCACTCACAGGCAGTGTTGCATAATGGAACGACCAGTGGATTTAAGTTCAGGAGACCTACAGCATGTTCTAGTTCCATTTCTCCCACTATCCTGGTATGTGACTTCAGGCCGGAGGTTCTCAACATGGTGTCTATAAACCTTTTTTAAAATATATATTTTGATAACTGCTCTCCTTCATAATGCTATGACTTTTATTTTATGCATCTAAAATCATTGCTCTGAGAAGGGGTCCATAGGCTTCACCAGACTTCCAAAAGGGTCTGTGACATATGGGCTAAGAACCCCTGCCTTAAGTAAATTGCATAATACTTTGTTTAAGCTCCATTTTTCTCCTCTGTAAAATAAGGGGTTGAGTGAGATGATACTGAAAGGACCTTCTAGCCCTAAGATGCTAGCATCTTAGCTATGAAATAGAATTTAGAAATTTTCACATAATGATAAATGAATCTCAAGCTGTGTCAACCAAGAAACAGAAATATGGCATGCATAAAAGAGAGACAGACACAGAGACAAGAGAGACACAGAGAGACACAGAGAGAGACGGAGACACAGAGAGCCAAAGAGGGAGGAAGGGAGAGAGGGAGGGAAGGAGAGAAGGAGAGAGACTTATGACATTTATCTAGGAAATAAATTGTCAAAGTAATTCACTGGTAAGGTTTGAGATTGATTCAGGATAAGGACCATTGGAGAAGGGAGGTAACCCGGTAAATATCACGTAAGAAGAGAACACAGAGAATAAAAGGCTAAGCATTTACTGGATGCTGTTGAGATAAGGAATAGACTATAGTAGTAAGGTCCAAATTAGGGTAGATGAAATTCAAGGAATTGTCTGCAAAGATGTTTCTTAACTCTAATAGAATTGTCCTCTAATTTCAGACGTTCCAAAAATCAATTGTTTAAAAGTAATAAAACAATTTTATTAAATATTTCAGAATTTTCAGTATAACTTTCCCTTAGTTTATAAGGTTTGTAAAGGGCAGCATGGCATTGAAGATAAGGAGGTGGCTCAGAAGCACCTAGATTCAAGTCCTGACTGGCACATGCTGGTGCTTAAACCATCCACATACAACTCAACTCTCTTCTATCTAGAAACTGCCGTGAAAGTGTCAACCTTCATTGGTAGATGAAATTTACTTTACCAATGAAATAAAATCCTGTCCCTATTCCTAATGAGGTTTTGCTACCTAAAGCAAAATAAAGGAACACAATTTTGGGGGTAGTGGGGAATTCTCCTCTTTTTCCTATTACAAAAGTTTTCTTTCTTTTATTATTAGACAATTTAGTTTTATTAACTTAATACCAAGATGGAAACTTAGGATTTAAATTCCCATGGGATTCAGAAAAGCAAGACTCTAAATCATTATGTATCATTTTTTCATTGCTAAAGGAATAATCTGACTTTTTTTAATCAAGTGGTTTATGTTAATATAATGTAAATACAACCTCTGTAGATCTCATGCTCATGTTGCTCCAGAATATATGACCATTCAGAACTTTCCTACCTACTGGCATTAGCCTTCCCTTCTCCTTCCCAATGCTCTTTTTCCTCCTCTCCAAACAGCTTGCTTTGGTGTTGTCTTTCCTCATTAAAGTGTAAACTCTCAGAGCCTAGGGACTGGCTAGCTTGCTTTTATTTATATCTTCAGCACTTAGCAAAGTATTAGGCACATCCCAAGGAAGGGAATAAGGGTTTGTACAGAACCTATTATGTCCCTAGCCCTGCAGTAAGGCTTTATAACTATTATCTCATTTGATCTTCACAAAAGCCCTGCAAAGTAGGTTATTATATAAAGGCCTGTTATTGTCCCCATTTTATATTTGAGGAAACTGTAGCAGAGGGTAAGTGACTTGCCCATGGTCATGCAACTATGAGTATGTCTTCCTGACTAGGCCTGTTGCTTTATCCACTGAGCTACCAATATGTTTACATAGTAAACTTTTAATAAATGTTCTATTTCCTTCTGAAACATATGAATGGGAACAAGCTTTTATAAAGTCTATATTTTAAAAAATATTATCAATTGAATGGTTTATTTTTATAATAACTTTTAATGGTTAAGGTATCAATAATTAAAGGAGGAAGAAAGAGGACAGAGGAAGGATGTAAATATTCAGTTTAATGTTTAATGAGCTCCACTAAATTCAAAGCAAATTTAAGGAGCTGCTTTAAGATGACCTATGATTCAGAAGCAAAGCAAAGGGCTTTGTTTTGAAATTTTGAATTTATTCCTCAAACAATTGTTTTCCTGAGATTAAGAAATAGAAGGGACCTTAATGATGATCAAAGCCCATTCTTTCCTTTCCATAGGCAAGGAAAGAGATTAGGTTACTTGGAAAGGTCACACAGGTAGCAATAATAGCCAAGAAACATCTTTGTAGATAATTCCCTGAATTTCATCTGCCCTAATTTGGGTCTTACTCAATAGCTGAGACAGGATTTTTTAAACCAAGGCTTTTTACCTCAAAACCCAGACTTTTTATCTAGCCATTCTATCTCCCTAACATTAGCTTTAGTGGAAGACAAAAATGCAAGCTATATATCACAACCCAAACTCAGGTTTTGTCACCACAAGATTGCTAGCTGTCTAGACTAATTTTAAAATACTATTTCAGATACTTAAGAACTATGTACTATATTTGAAAATTAAATCATATCAAGAAACTAAATCTGGAATCAGTGAACACTGTTTAGCTTATGTTATGGTTTTTGGGAAGAGACCCATAAACTATAAAGTCTGAATCAATATAAAATTCTGTTTTTATTGCATATTTTATTTTGAAAAAAGTGAGATTTTTTCATAAAAACAGGTAATGGAAATATTAACTTCAGTTAAAAAATAAACCACATGATCTTTTGAGTTTTTTGTTATAAAAGAAATAAATATAGTGAATTTGATTTTAATAAAGGATATTACAACTACTGACATTTTCTAGGCTGACAGTAATAACAACAATAATAATATTTAGCATTTATATATCACTTTAAAGTTTAAGAAGTGCTTTATAGTATTATTTTATTTGATTCTCACAATAACCCCATGAGGTAGGTACTATTATTGTACCCATTTTACAAATGAAGAAGATGAAAGAGGCTCATTTATTTGCTCAAGGTCAGTTATTAAATATGTGAGTAAGATGTGAACTGAGGTCTTAGATGTAAACTTAGTTCTTCCTAACTGCACATACTACACTTTATCTGATATACCACCATCTGCATTGTTAGAGTCAAAATATACATCAGTCTTAACACTAGAAGATCCCATGCCATCTAACTGTATTTCCTTTAATGCAAAACAAATTAAGCCTAATAATCTCACCAATATTATTCCTATTTAACAAAAAAACCCAATATTTTTTATAAATAAGTAAGAAAATATATCTTTTATTTTTACTTAAAAGACAGTCTCAGTTTTTGGCTAAATGAAAAGGAATGAGCAGGGTCTTAATCAGTTAATAGGTCTGGCTACAAAGGCAACCAATTGCTCTGCTTCAGGCTGCATACCATTGTCAAGAAAAGAGGAAAGAGGGGAAAATAGTGGAAAACTCTCATCTACACCTCCATAAAATATATATACACAGAACTCCCCCCATTCAAAATAATTAAAGGACTTAATGCTGGGCAATCTCTTGTGGAAAAGGTGGGAGACATTTAAAATATGTGATAGCTAGACTTTTTGGTTTTTTGTTTTTGTTTTTTTAAGTAAGTTATCCCGGGTCCAGCTCTTCTCTTCTAGCTCATGTTTGAGTGACTATAGACCAACCAAGGTTCACCAACACAGACCTTGGTTCCAAAGGAATGATTCTGGCACCTGAAAGGTTCTGCTTTCTAATCTGCAGAGATGGGAAGGGGGTATAAATCTTAGAAGCCAAGACAACCTGGCTTTGGTGGATTCCCAGCCTTTGGGCAACATCCTACGTGCAACTGTGTCGTATGTGGAAATTGACAACATTTGCAGCATTAGTCCTTTGCACAAAAATGGCAAAGGGCTCAAAAGGGTGGATGGTAAAGACGACCAGGTGTCATACTGTGTGATTCATGGGGCGGCCCAGTAGGCCTGCCTGGATCTCAAACTTGAGTAGACCAGAATCCCAGGCATAGAACCTGATCAAGTGATCTCCACAAGTCTTGGGCCACTCCATGACTGATACCCACTTATCGTCATAGCTGAAGAGAGACAGATCGAGGTAGGGACTGGCACTGTGCTGATGGGGAGCTGACCAAGCAGCTGCCATACTGCCTCCATGTGTCCTACATATTTTGCATTTACAATAGCGCCTTTAAACTGGTGCTGGATTTGCCTTGCAAAGTTGTTGCTTGAAGCTGAATAGGAAAACTGGACAGCCTCACTATTCAGGGTAGCATTTCGGAAGAGGTCACAGAAATTCTCAAAGAGCTCTAGCAATTCATCCAAGGTATTCTCAAACACGGCTATCACCTCTGTCGTCACCATATTGTACGCAACAAAGAAGGAAGGCTGGTGCCAGTGGGTACCAGCCTTGCCTGAACTGATGCACCTATGCTCCAAGCGGTGGATAACATTTTGGTTCTGGATTCTTCAAAGTTTGATTGTTGAAACATCATGATCCATCATCACAGCATCTTATTTCTGGGTGACCTCTGAGGCCCCTCTTCCAGCTCTAAGCCCTGAGCCTCTGACAAGGAGGGGAGGCCAGCTCTTGGGGAGTATGACTTTAGGGGAGAGATGGGTGGTGGGCGGGGGCCCGAGGGCAGGGGGCAGGGGAGAAGCACCACCCAAGGTCTGGTGGCTGCCGGCAGGAGAGGAACCCGCAGCTGGGAGGAAGGCCCGAGGACCTGAGAGGTGACAAAGCTGGGGAAGGGGAGCATCCTCACCTGTCCATCCCACACCCATAGCTCCAGGCTCATGATGCCAGGGTGAATGGATCCCCAGGCTGCATGCTGTCACTACCATATTGCCCAAAAAACAAAAATTTCTTATAGTACTTTTATACCATTTTCCACGTGAGCTTTAGAAATGACAATTATTGTCCAATAAAGCTCCTACCTACTTTTTTTTTTAAAAATATGTAGATTACAGTAAAGATTACTCTGTAAGAGCCTGCCATGTTCAAATTGTAGTGTCATTTGTGACTATCCTATTTCCTTCACATCAGAGAAATCTGGCTTGCTGTAACCCCAAAACATGTAGTCAGGACATGACAGAACCTCCCAAGATTTGCAAGAAATTATAACTAGTAGACATTTCTATTGGTTTACATAGGCAAAAATCTTACTGACCAAATGAGCCTGAAAAGCAGTGGGCAAGAAAACTGAAAACCTTCAGACTATAAATGATTGCTTCTCCCATTTCTAGGACTAGTAGAAGAATAGTATTATATTTTAAAATACACTCATGTAAGGAAATTCATGAACCATAGTGCAACTATAGAGAATGAACTGAGGCTGATGAAGAGTTTAGGTAGAGAGAGATAAAACCCCTCTTGTAACTTACATGGTTATTAAGCAGTGGAGCTTGGAAAGTTCAGCATGGATATTCCACACTGATCTTGCTATTTCCACATATAACATTCCATCTTCTACTTCAGTGCCTTTCCACAGATATCCACTCCCCCCCACCCCCCGCATGCTGACAATGCTCTTCTTCCTTCTTTGTACCTCTTAGAACTCCTAGCTCCCCTCAACGCTCATATCAGGTTCTGTTCCCCTCCAAATAAGTGTTTATTTTGCATGTATTTATTCTGGAAGTATATTGTATTCCCTAGGTTAATTTAAGCTCCCTGAGGGCAAGAACTGCCTCATTTTTTGTTTTTATCTCTAACAACTAGTATAGTGACTGACACATGATAGGTGCTTATCAAATGCTTATTTATAGTTTAACAAATGATACAACAGGAATGGATAATAAAGAGAAGACAGAAAAACTCAACTTTTCACATACAGATTATCAAGTTCCGTTAATTGTATTTCTAAAATATCTCCCACATTGATCTCTTGTCTATCACCAATGTCACTACCCTGTGGCAGGCCCTTATTATAATTCAACTGGATGCTTCTAAGAGCCTCCTAACTGGTCTTCCCAACTCCATTATCCTCCCTTCCAACAATCCTTTCTGCTACTTCCTTGTGCATAAATCTGGTCATATTACTACTGTGCTCAAAAATCTTCAGTGACTCATTTGTTCTCCAAAATCTGGCACCATCTTACACTTCCTGTCTTTTGTCAGATTACTTCCATCTATGTTCCCTGTTCTCTATCTAGACAAAACTACTTGCTGTCCTCCAATCACTACTTTCCCTTTGCAACCTCTGTGTTTTTACTCCCTTTGTTCCATATTCCCTGTTCCCTATAGATTCCTTCCTTCCTGCCCCTCTTCAAAAATTTCTAACTATTCTTTAAAGTTCACTTCAATAACCACTTGCCATAAACCCTCCTATTTTCACCACTGTAGATAATAATATTTCCTCTCTGGAATCCCTTGAAACTCAAAACATTATTCTGTATTATATTTGTCTATGTGGAATATTATTGTATTAAAAGAAATGATGAAAGGAAGATTACAGGGAAGCATAGCAAGACAAGTAAATTGATAATATGCAAATCATTTAAACAGAGAAAAGATGCAAAGATAACTGTTTTAGTCAGCTCTAACAACCACCCAATTTTTCAGCTATTTTTTAACTATGACAGACAAAGTACTTTCTGACTTTCCTATCTCTGTGTAGAATTGCAGGCTATATTCAAGCAGCAGCAATGACCATAGGCAACAGTCTTTTATAGTCAGTAGAGCAAAGGGAGTTGAAGCTCTTTACAAATGCACAGAACAGATCCCAGGCTTTTTTTTTTTAATACACCAACCCCAAGTATCTAGATAAACACAAACACAGATGCTTTCTCCCTCGCCTCCTTATTGGTGGTAGAGAGGAGACAAATGAAGGGAACTTAATATTTGTCCTGAACACAGTGTGGCCAGAATATAACACAGTGAATTACCAAAATCAACAATATTAAATAAAAAAGGCAAATTCTGAAGAAAAAAAAGTCTACATCTCCTAACGCTCATACTCCTTTTTTGTTTTCATAATAAGCAAAAGTTTGCTTCTGAATCTAGGGGGAATAAAACACTACAGGATAAATTAGTATCTGTCTTAAAAAAAAAATTTGCTTTCATAGGACAATAAAGCCGGAAGGACTCTTAGAAGTCATCCAGGTCAACTCAAACAGCAGATGAAATCCACAGAATTCAGTTTGAGGCAAGTAAGTGTCATGTGACAAACATTAGGATTAGTTGAGGTCCAACCTCCACCACATATTTGCTGTTTAAGTAACAGCCTCTCTGAGCATGAGCATTCTTATTCTCAAAAAGGGGATAATACTTGTAGTACTTTCGCAACCAGAGTGTAGTGAAATTAGCTATTCCTTATGAAGATACATCACAAAAGCTATCTATCTATAGATATGTGCATATATATGATACTATAAAATACATGAGTTATTATTACTTTCAATGATTAAATGATGTGCCTAAGGTCATCTAGTGAGTGAATGAGGGAGCTGAGACTAGAAGTCGGGTTTCCTGATTTCCAGGGTTATACCATTCTATTTATAAAATCTTATTTAACACTAAATGTCACATTAATTCATGTTAATAAGTCATTGAATATTTACGTTTTACCTTTGTCTCCATTCCAAATCAATTTTAACAATATCAAAAACAAATCCTTTTGCAGCATATATAGCACACCACTTCATTACAAGTCAGCATTAACTAGTGATGAAACATCTCAATATCAATTTTTAATCAACTGTATTTTACAGTATATTTGTTAACCTCTATAGTTCTTTTAAATGAAACCCACAAAACAAAAGGTTCACTACTAAAAATCGGACATGCTATATAATAATCTTATTTTTTTTTTCCTATCTCAACATATAAGTTTGGTTTGAGAAGATCAGTTAAAAGGCTCTTTTATTGTCCACTCATAGTATAACAAGGGTCTGGACTAGAGTAGTGGCATGAGTGATAGGCTATTGATGTGTAATTTGATTTATTTCTTCTAAGAGAAGAATCATACATACTCATATTTTTAAAACAAAATTTTTGTTCATAAATTGTGTCACAGTTTTTCATTTCTAAGGTCCTAGGTTTTCAAGATAAATGTCACAGACCAAGGAAGAAACTTTGTACAAACAAATATTTATAAAGAAGTATTCCCGTGGTGTTTTGCAAAGATACTTAATTATTTTAATAGCATGTTTCATTTTTTGTTTTAACAGTTGTAAAAGTCTAACTGTGGGGATTTTTAAAGGACAAAATTTCTTAAGATTCAATTTAAATCTAGATTTCAATCACTCAGTATCAGTGAACATATTACCAGGCTTGGTATATCTATATTAAATAAAGCTTAAATCATTTAAGAAATAGAATAAGTAAATTCATTTAAAATTGCTAATAAGGGAGAGGGGTTATCCTAAAACAAGATCTTCCTCAGAGCTATTTAGGTTATTTTGAGCAGAAAACGATTTGTGAAAGACTAACTGGGAACAAAAGGAAGAGTATTGGGAACAGGGAGTGTACGGTAATGTTAGGAAACCTGAAGGACATAGGGAAAATTTAGTCTCTAGGGGGAAAATGAAAAACGATTTAAGAGTGACAGGTTTATAATTGTCAAGTACTTGAATGACTGATAGGTGGAAAAAGAGTTGGACTGATTCTGTCTGACCTTATAAGACTAGAAACCATGGATGAAATTTACAGGGAGAGAGGTTTTAGGCCACTATAAGAAAGGACTTCCTTAGAAAAAGCAGTCAAAAAATGAGACAACTGCATTCCCAAATTTAACATTCATTAAATGCTTACTCTGTGCAAGGCACTGTGTGGGTTGCTTAAGATACTCAGCAAGTTACAGATGGACACATGTTAGAAATGTGTTACCAGTAATCCAAACCTCACGTATAAATTGAATGAATTAGCTAAAGCCTAAGGTTTTTTGAAATTTTTATTATTCTAAAGCAACAAAGTATATGTGAAACTTACAGTCTTGAAGTGATAAAAATGAATTAGCCTTAAGTGACAAAATTACATAAGGAACTGAGTCCATTTGAAAAAAAAATAACACATTGTAAAGAAATCACTATATAAATCTGTTTTCAATTATGTTCAATTCTACTTAATTTTTTAAAAATATATGTTCTAGGAAAAAATGTTTGTCAGAATAATAATACCTTATATCTATAAAGGACATTATATAGCTATAAAAAACCATTATGCACATCCCTTCCACAGAGTCTACTATTCCACTGACATTGTCCTTGCTGTCCCTCATAGAAGACATTCCATCTGACTTCGTGCATTTTCATTGGTCGTCTCCCATGCCTACAATGCTCTCCCCTCTTCATCTCTGCCTCCTGGCTTCTCTGATTTCCTTCAAAAAAAAAATCTTTTGGGCTCCTCTTTAAAGCTAGTGTGAAGAATGTGCCTTCCCTCTAAGAGCCATTTTATCATTCACATATATATATATATATATATATATATATATATATATATATATATATATATATATATATATATACATATATATACATATATATATACACACACACACACACACACACACACATATATACACACACATACATACATATATACATATATACACATACATACATACATATACATATATATACATATATCTTGTTAGTAGTCTCTCACTTTAGACTGTAAGCCCCTTGAGGGATCTGCATATTATACAAAAGCCTCTTGGACAATGGATGACAGGAATGAGATCTACCAATTTTCTAGTAAGGGGAAGGACAGAGAGGGTGTTAATTCTCAATGAGATATTTGTGATTGATTTCTATATCTAATAGGCAAGGAAGAAAGGTGCCATGAATTGGCTAGAAAGGGCCAGTTGAACAAGTATGGAGCACAGAAGTTTCTGGAACACTTCAGAATATGTCTGGGTGGATTACTGAGAAAGAGAATGTGTCTAGAGCAGGACACTGCGCATTGAAAGACCAGATCATTACACATATACATTAGTTTCTCAAATCCAAATATGCCAAGTGATAATATATGCCACAAACATTCAGGAATCAACTTTTTTTCCCCTTTAGACATGAAATTCAAAACTCGAAAAAAGAAAATTGAAAAGATGAAAAATCACATTAATTTCTGTGTTGCAGTCAGATGTATGAAAAATCAGAAGGGTCACTGGGACAATAAGTACTTCCCCTGTGAATCATCATTTTGCTCTTTTGGTTTGTTTGTTTTTAACAATTGAAAAGTAGGATATAGGGAAAAAACTTATTTTTGTGGAGGTTTTAAAGATAAATTTTTTGTACTCCAGCAGTTCATAAAACTCTTCAATCTCTCCTTGTTTGAAATCATTTATTACCTATAAAATGGATGGCAAACATCAATTTAAAAACAATGAATCTGTCTCCTGGTCATCTTTCTTTTCCCTTATTTTCAAAAAAAATTACTGTCAGAACTCTTAGGAAACATATTAGCCATGAGGCTTTCTCTTAATAACAAGTGGTTTCTTATCAACTTGTAACTGAGTGCTTTGGTTTCTCTAAGCCTGAACAAGCACAGACAAAGAAAAAGGGCTAAAAGACTGAAGACAGCAGATATGGGAGAAAGAGGGAGATTACTAAAAAATGTGACAGTAACATGAAGCAAAAAGAGACAATCAGGAGAGAAAGAGCAGCAGTATTTTAACCTATTGTGTAATAAAGCATTCCTAATAAATTCCTTTAGAAGAAAAAACTGTATGTATTTGATATTTAAATACTTAGAGATACCCAATAATTGTATTACTATACCCAAATATCCACATTAAATAGCCGAGTTATAGGTTGTAGTACTTTAATAGTAATTAAGAAGGTTTATAGAAAGAAAATTGCTCCTTTGACCACAAGCACAGATTTTAGAAGCTATATTTTGCAGTCAATATGAGATAATTTAATAAATAAATGTTTGGCTAAATTGATATTTAAAAAATAGTATAATGCTTGGATATTATACCTTTATTTTCTAAGATTTGGATCCTTAGAATAAAATTACATTTTAATTATTTACAGACTTTACAATTTTCTATATTTTCTTATAATATAGAGAGTTAATATGCAACAAATTATGAAGGGTGCTTTGGATAAAATTGTAAAAGGGGGTGGTATTATGTCCACTGGTAAACTGAATGAGTGAGAGGTAATGAATTTAGTGTGAACAAAGCCTGGAGTCTAATGACTCAATTACTCCACTTAAAATAAGCTTCCTTAGTTAGGTGAGAACACCTCTATTGAAACAATCAATAAAGGACATTAAACTATGTTTCAAAAATCTTTGAAAGCCATTGGATAAAATGTGTGATATTGCACAGATGTATTTGGAGTGGTAGAAGAAATTCAGCCATGATTTATGAGTCTTCCATTTAAAAATAAAAAGCCATTTGGGAACAGAGATACTAGTCCAAAGTGGCTAGAGATTGGTGGAGGCAGCCCCCACCCCCTTCCAAGCTCCTAAGAACCAATGTTTAGGTGTGAAAAGGAGAAAGGGAAAGGAAAAGTAAAAGAATGTTTCTATCTCCTACCCATCCCCCTTGACCAGAGGATGATCTTGTGACCTTTGAAGAGTTGCAGGATTTTGGATTTCTAATCATCCTAGCAATATCCCTGGTAAAGCTGAGAACTGTGACTACAATTGGAGACAAACTGAAGCTGGGGAAAGGTAGTTCTGTTACTCTACGAGGAGTCTCACAAGAGCTGCCTAAGATGAATTTTGAGGTGGCACAACATCGTGATAGGAAGAAAAAAAATACTTTGTATGGCTTTGAATTATCATCTTTCCACATGTACTCTAAGTTTAAGCCCACTTTTTCCTGGAATATATATATATACACACATACACACACACACACACACACATATATTTTAGTAAATTATATCAAAACATTTTGAAGGATTTTTTACAACAGCTTTTTTTACTATACCACTTAAAACTATACCTTACTAAAAGCTAATTAAGTCTGGGTGACTAATTGATAAACATGGAAGAAAGCTTATAGGTAGAGGCACTTGAGCTAGAAAACCATCCCCCAACTCTTCAGAATCCCCTAGAGCCCCAAGAGGGGATGTAGCTCATCTAACTCTGCAGATTTAACCTGCAAGTACCGAGGAGGTTTACAGAGTGTCTCCAGAGCAGAGGCTTCACAGAGATAATAATAGTAATAAAAATAATAATCTGGCTTCAAGGGGCATACCACAAAGCCAAAAAATAAAGCCCACATAAATAACCATAATGAAAGTTATTCTAGGCTGAATGCCCAAGAGAAGCTAAAGAGAGCAAATACAATGCAAGGTTAAACAAAGATGGCAAATGAGCTGTATTTTGAAGGAAGAGAACCTGGACTTGGGTTGTTCGTATGTTCCTGCCCCACATTAGAGCTATAAATATGGATGCTAACTTAGATTACGCTGAGGCGGAAGAATAACCTCCTAATATACAAATAATAAGAGAGGGAAAAGGCCTTAATTATTAATGGAAATGAATGTATGAATACATATATTGCATAGTAAGCAATTCATTTGCAAACCTTGGAGGAAGGATAATACTTGCAGTTATAACATTCTAAGAATCAAGTGTATCTCTATGAACATAGATAGAAATACAAGAAAAGAGAGATCAGACATTGAAGCAATGAAAAGTTTGGTGGCTGGGCCATAAGGGCTTCATCATCATCATCATTGTTTGCCCCACCCCCACTAACCAGTTGCTGAATTGCTCAGTGGGAAATAAGCATCAGAACTTGTCCTGTTCTGAATCTTACTAGTTGGATGTAGGATGGGAACACGACTCCAAAAGCTTTCTATACTTCTAAAAAAAAAAGTTGCAAGCTTCCTAAATGGAGGTGTGCCAAAGGAAGCAGCCTAAAGAACCTTAAATTGCCTGAGGTCCAAACAACAAACCAACTAGTGGACAACATATACTATTCATGCCCCATTGACACACATACTGACAGAATCTGTTTTCATTCAGTCACTCAGACTAGACATTAAATCTCTGTCCTCCATACACTTAAACGCCACTCTAACATTATCATGATTATATCCAAATTCTACCTCATTCATTCAAAAACTTCTGTGTCATAAACATTCCTAGGCCAGATTCCAACTACCTAACAAACACCTGAGTGAGAAGGTCCTCATCATTTCTTTTTTTTAGCACAGAAGGTAATTACTAATGCCCCTTTTGTTCTCTATACATAGTTGTCTGCCTTACAAGCAAAGCATAGCCATACTCTAACACAGTCTGAAGGATTTATCTAAAGTTTCTTTGGGAATTTTTTCTTGTCTGATGACAAAAAAATGCTGGGCTTGGCAGGAGAAATATCTGTGTTCAGATATGGGTTCCAGAAAGATCTAGAAACATCTGCCCTGACACATACATAATCCTGGGCAAGTCAGTTAAATTCTTATGAGCTTCAGGCAACACCCTAGTCCTCATTTACAATGTCACAAATCTGATCTGAATCGTTGGAGATAGACTCCTCTAGGGATTCACTACAGTAATCAAATCATAAATCCTTCTGGAATTCCTATATTTGATGATAGATTCCCTCCTCTTTGATTTCACATCCACGATGAGATCTTTACTGAATGGATCAGAGTATTCAGAATAGGAAGTGCCCTTAAGAATCATTGAGTCTTACTCCTCAGTTTCAGAGGTGAAGAAATTGAGGACCAGAATGGTTAAATTAAACAAAGTGACACATTAGTACAGTTAAAACCAGGATTAGAATCCACACTCTGCTTCAGATCCAGTCATCTTCCTACTATACTCACAATGCCTCTATGAATTTTCTTAGTAGAATTTGCAGTTGATGTAGGCAAAAAAAAAAGAGCAAATGTGAAAGAAAAAAGTTTTCTTTTAGTATTTTTAAGAGGTGTCAAAATTAACATGTTTTCATTCTTTTTTGTTTTGTTTTCTTAATGATTTAAATTAACTTAGAAAAATTCAAGTTTTTCTCCACCTCCCTAAGAAAGTAGTTTCAAAGAAAGTGATATAATAATAATCTTTCTTGACAGTTTGATGTTCTATTCTGCTAAATTCTGTTCATTCTCTCTCTCTCTCTCTCTCTCTCTCTCTCTCTCTCTCTCTCTCTCTCTCTCTCTCTCTCTCTCTCTCTCTCTCTCTCTCTCTCTCCCATCTTCTCTAACCCCTTTCCTCTCTATCCATCTCTCCTGTCTCTCCCCCTCCCCCTCTTTCTCTCCTTTGTTAAAGGGAAGGTTTCTGGGGTAGGTAGGGGGTATGTGCTTAGAAATGGAGGTAATATAAAAGCAAAGGAGTGTAACTTTTATTTTCAAAAAGAAAGCAAGTAGTTTATATTTACATTTCAGAAATATTAGAGATAGCTTTTGCTCAATCTTGTGAAAGATAGTTGGGAACCCTGATTTTAGAATTAAAAGAACAAATATAATGTACTGAAATATGACTCTGTTAAATGACATGAGGGGAAAAGGCGAAGACTAATAAAATATGAAATTGGAGGCTATTTTACTTACATCAAGCTACGTCCTATATACAAATGCATAAAAACTATCCTAATAGCAAAGAAACCCAGTTATGACTCAGTACTTCCATTTACACAAACTGAACTACTAAAATTACTCCCTTTAAAAAATAACTTAAATAATTAGGAAGCACACATCATAGATAACAAAAGAAAATTGCTTCTGAAATTTATAACTGTTTCACTGGTAAGAAGTTCATTGATCTAAGGTAATGAAGATCAGAGTTTCTGGTAAAACAGAACTACAAAAACAATCTAGAAAAAATATTTGTTTTAGATAACAAAATAAATCAACATAATGTCCCCTTCTAAAATGGTTATTAGGGGATAGAAATATTGAATATCACTGATAAAACATAAAGAACTCATTAATGAGAAATAAAAAGGATCAGAAAAAAGTAAAAGAACAATTTAAGAACCAACAAGTGTTCAACAATTTAATAATGTAAACTGATTTCATTTCCATGATAAATTAATAATTTAGCCGCAGACTAAAGAACGAACTCCCAAGGTTAAATGCTTCTAGTGAATTTCTAGGGACTACGTGACGTCTGTATTCCCTTTCAACTTCATATTTTTACATCAACCAGTTTTCATTAGTTTAATTGAAAATGATAGTTCATGATCAAATTCTCGTCATTCCTTATTAGCATTTATGAGTTATAAGAAATATTCTACCATGTAAATGTACTTTCCCCTGAAATCCTTCTACCACAAGGCTATATGGAAATAGATAATTCCTAAATATTACAAATAATGTTCCTCTTTCTTCTCTGACCTGTGATTTTCTTAAATCCTACCACAGTAAAGATATCTCAAAAATATGTGGTGAACTAATGAATGAAAGACCATCTATTAAGCACTTAATATGTGCTAAGCAAAATGCTAAGTACTAAAAAAAATGCATACACATATGTATGTGTGTCTATTCATATATACAAACATGGGATTACTAGTGGAGTTTGGAAAAGAGAACCATGGTCTAGGCCACCAGGAATGGAGCTTTTTGAATGGGGAGTATCAGTGCAAAAAAAACCCATCAGGGATTAGAGTCCAAAGAGAACAGAAAAATGGAGCAAACTTAGGAATTAAACTATAGTTTTATAATATATATATGCTTTGTCATTTGAAAAGTTATTTAAAAAAGCAGCACTTCAGATAAATGCTAAGGCAAAAAGCAATGAATTCTAGACCAAGAAAATAAAGAGGTCTCATTTCATGCTATTATGTCTCATTCTGAAATCTGTTCACATCTACCATATCCTAAGATAATAACGTAAAGGTAATTGACCTTTCCTCAAAATTACCATATCTGGTGTTTTTCACTATTGTTTTAATATAATTGATCCTGAAGATAAGGTTTGATAAGACTGTGATTAACTGAAGGGCTGAGAACCCCTTGACTTGGATAAAACTATACTGACTGTCTCAATGGGCGAGTAGTTTGAAGTTATATTTATAATGAAATAACTAATGACATAAACTTGTGATTTATTGTGACCAAACCTTATTCACCAAGGGAAATACATAATTCTTAATAAAGAGATTCCCAAGTTTATTACTTTTAACTAACTAAACTTATGAAACCTGATAAATCTCTCTGTCCTCTCTTACACAAGGATTTAAACAGTAGCAAAAAACCATGATCTCCCACGCATGGAATTTTCAATAGCTACTTGGTAGCAGTTAAAATTGTTATTAAATAATTATTATCAGCCTTAATGGATTTCCCATTCTATTTCTCCCACATAGGTTTCTATGTGTTTAAGTGGTGATCATTTGGATTATCATATGCACATCAACAAGACTATGAATTAAACTTTATATATGAACACAGAAGCAAATAAAAGGACATAAACACATGGTGGTTTTAAGTAGGTTATAGCATGTTGTCCGAAGTGACTTTTATGTGCAAACTGGAGTAAAACATATCATCCAAGATATGTATTTTGCTGGTAGTGCATTAATATAAAGGGATAACAGGCGAATTGCCCATGTCTCTTTAAAATCCATGAAATTTGTGAAAAAGCTAGAGATAACAACAACCACAACATACCTGTCATTTATATACTTTTTTTAAGGTTTATAAAGCAACTTGAATGTATGGAAAGGCAAGGAACAATCACAGGATAAGAGAACATAGATGGGTTATGATCTGTTCCAATGTTTACGGCAACATTGAACTGTATAAATATGCATCATTAATATTCAAATACAAGTCACATTATTTAACTAACACTGGTAATCCCTTACAAATTAACAAATCAATCAGCATTTATTTAGTGACTTATGTAATCAGCACTATTCACAATATATTTTATAGGGATTTGATTCCAAGAAAAAACAAAGTATGAAACAATGAGCATGTTGGTGTTCTACTTTCAAAAATTGAAAAGGACAGAAGAAGAGCTAAAACAACTGATAAAGAATACCCTACTAAAATTTAGTAAATGCATTTTATACGTTTATATACAATATTAATCAATTCAGGAAATTATATCCTTTCAATAGAGACATGGATGAACTTAGTACACTTCCAAAAATATCTTATTAGCAAATTAAAACTTAAATTAGCCCTCAGAGGGTATGCATGCTTCATCATATATGAAAGTATTATGTTAAAAAAAAAAGAAAAAAGAAAAACCACTAGACAGGGAAAACCAAAATGGCAGAGTAATGGAAAGTATAGCCAAGCTCTACCCCACAACCCTTCCACACAGATCTAGAAAATATACCAGACCAAGTCCTTGTCAGAAAATTGAAGAAAAAAAAATCATACTGAGTCATTTTTCTTCAGCCAAGTTAAGCAAAGGAAGACACTCAGAGTAGAGTGAGGGTACTGAGAATGTAATCAACCAAAAGAACAATTGGGACAGGCTGTGTATCAGGGCAGGAAGAGGTCTTAAATGCAGCTAATGGAGTTTAGAATTTTGCAGGATACAGTGATAGGTAACTAGTAACAGCACTATTGCTCACTCCAACAATCTAAGTCACATATCCAGTACCATGGAATGGACTTGGACCTAGGAATAGTGTTTCCAGGGTGAATAGAAGCTATGGTCCTGTAGGCTGTGTACTGAGCAAGAAGGAAGTTCAGAAGCAAGCAGTAGCTGTGTGGCTCTGACCCAAAGAACTAGAGGAATGTCAGTTCCAACTTTCAGTACAGTCTGAGGTGTGTAGCTGAATAACAAGAGCAGAAATCTCAGACCAAAGAGCAATCAGCAAATCTATCACTCTAAACCAGCTTTCTAGTGGGCTGACAGTGTTTGTGTTCTTCAGTAGATTCCTGGAACTTAAATGAGGAAAAGCCTACAGGTATGTTGCCCAAACTAAAAGTCGGATCAAGAACTTGAAGAACTCAGACCAGGAAGGCATAAATCAGACTTTTCCTCAAATTGGACCCCTTTGGGTGTGTTGAAATTTTTCATGTCCCAAGCACAAGCCAACCCTGAGAGTCAGGAATAACACAACACTCAATACTATTTCAAAAAAGCAGCAAGAACAGCAGGACATTCTCTTCGAAACAATCAAGAGTCCATCCTTACTAGAACTCTGAAGCCAGGAAGTAGGCCATAAGAATAAGTAAACAAACAAAGAACCCCAACACACACACACACACACACACACACACACACACACACAAACACTATTGTTTTACTAGGGACACAAGACACAAAACCAGAAGAAAAGACTGACTGCAATACTAAGAAAAAATTCAAAGAAAAACACAGCTTGGATAGAAGTTCAACCAGTATTCCTAAAAGAAAGAAGGCAAAAGGTTTTGTAAGAGTTTAAAAAATGAAATAAGACTGGTAGAGGGGGGAAATATAAAAGAAATGAGAGTAATGGAATAAAGAATTGGAAAGGGAAATAACAGCTTGACATGAGGCAAAAAATCTTAGCCAAGCAACAAACTCCATCAAATTAGAATAGATCAAATAGAATCTAATACCTCCAGAAGGCATTAGAAATACAAAAAATAATTAAACAAAGTGAAAGAGTGAGAGAGAGAGAGAGAGAGAGAGAGAGAGAGAGAGAGAGAGAGAGAGAGAGAGAGAGAGAGAGAGAACGGAAGGAAGGAAGGAAGGAAGGAAGGAAGGAAGGAAGGAAGGAAGGAAGGAAGGAAGGAAGAATACATATGGCATCTCACAGCAAAAACAACTGATCTGAAAACCTGATACAAGACAGATAATTTAAGAATTATTAGACTACCTAAAAGTCATGACTGAAAAAAAGAACTTTGGAAATAATATTTCAAGATACTTTAAAAAGAAAACTGACCAGATCTCTTTAAACTGGAGGACAAAGAAGGAATAGAAAGAATCCACTAGCCACCTGCTGAAAGAAATCCCCAAAGGAAAACTTTGAGGAATGTCATAGCCAAGACACAGTGCTTCAGGTCAAGGAAAAAATATTGCAATCATACTGAAAGAATTTAAGAAACAAAATGCAAAAGTTAGGATCACACAAGAGATAGCAGCCACCACTATAATGGAGCAGAGAGTTTAGAAGACAATATTCCAGGAAAAGAATAGACACATACAATCAAGAATAATTTACTCAGATAAAAAAATTAGTCTAATCCTTTATCGTGGTGATTGTTTAGTCATTTCAGTCACATCTGACTCTTTGTTACACCATTTGGGGTTTTCTTGTCAGATACTGGAGTGGTTTGTCATTTCTTTCTACTCATTTTACAAATGAGGAATCCGAGGCAAATAGCTATTTGGGCTTACCCAGGGTCATACAGCTAAGTAAGTGCTTGAGGCCAGATTTGAACTCAGAAAAAGGAGTCTTCCTGACTTTTAAGTCCAACACTCTATGCACTCCATCACCTAACTACCCCAAGTATAATCCTACAGAGGGAAAAATATACTTTTAATGAAATAAAGGCCTTCCAAGAATTCCTGATGAAAAAGCCAGAGCTGCAAATCTTGAAATATAAACACTGGAGTCAAAAGCAATATAAAAAGATGAACATGAACAATCATAAAGGGCTAACAAAGTTAAACTGTTTAGGAGGTCATAGAAGCAGCCTAATTTGGGTTGGGAGTGATTCTATAATGTTTTGATGACTTTTTTTTACAACAGAAAAGCAGGGGAAGAGGAATACACCGGGTGGAGGGGGGAATAGATGAAGAAATTCTCTCATAGTAATTGTGGCGAGCAAGTAGAAATCTATACAAGTAAGGAGGAGGAGATGCGGGAAGAGGATGACAGTGACACTTGAACTTTATCTTCATTTGAACTGGTCAAATGATGGGGAAAATACACAAACATTTGTAACAGAAAGATATTTCACTCAGGAAAACATGAAGGAAGGAGAAAGAAAAAAAGGAGAGTAAAAAGGAGGATAAATTAAGAAAGGGATTAGTCCTAAGCAAAACAAATGCAAAGTCTGTATGAAAATATTTATAGCAGCTGTTTTTATAGTGGCAAGGAACTGAGGCAAAGAAACTGAGGAAGTGCTAACCAGTGAGGTCCAACTGAACAAGTTATGGTATACACATATCATGGAACATTATTGTGCTATATGAAAAGACATAATGAATTGAAGCAAAGTGAAGTTAGCAAAACCAGGAGAACAATTTATTCAGTGACAACAATACTGTAAACATAAACAACTTTGTAAGTTTTAGAAACTTTGACCAATGCAATGACAAATCACAATTCCAGACGGCATATAATGAAATATACTACCCATCTCCTGATAGAAAAATAATGAATTCAGAGTGTAGACTGAGAGATTATTTGGAAATGGCCAGTCCAGGATTTTTTTTACTTAACTATACATTTCTATAACATAGTTGTTTTTCTTTCTTTTTCAATTTGAGGTGAGGAACAGAAGGGACAGTATTGTTTGTGTAAATGAAATTTACCTTACAAAAGGAAAGAAAAATAATTGCTTTTTTACTCAAAGTATGCTCAAATGGAACAAATGTTAGTTTCCTATTTGTGCTTCCTAGAAGTTCATAAATCAATAGTAGAGTAACAACAATTTGTTCAATTAGGAATCAAGTGTAAAATAATTCTGTGTCATTACACATTTAAGAATTCAAAATATATAAGAAATGAAGAATATGTATCTTGAAATAACATTTTCATAAAATAATAATTGTATCCAGGAGTTTAAGCAATGTAGGTTAACTGCCACAAAAACCCAGAAAGCATCTTAGACAATAAATTGCCAACTTAATTACCAAAAAGAAAAAAATACTGCTGCCAAAGGCAAATATATTAGAATATAAACTTGTTTGTAAAATCTTACAGAAAAAGGATGACAGATGATTATGGGCAATATCATCTCAGTAAGCAATGGAGGATAAAACCTGTTTAAAGAAAGCTTGGAAAGATATCCAACTGAGCAAAGCTATCCCAAGGGCATTTAAGGATGAAAGTAGACTACAAAGAGAAAAAAATGGAAAGGATTTCAACAAAATAAAATATTTTTTACATTATAGAAAACAAAAAGACTGTTAACTTAGACTTTTATTAAAGGCAATGGGACTACTACCCTTAGACCATACAGTCCTGGAGTTGCTTATAGAAGTGGTAGAAACATTACCAAAAAAAAACAGGAAAGGAAAAGCAGCTCCCTGGACCAAGCACATATGGAGAAGATCCATGCTATACAATTGTGAAGACACTGAGTGACTACTATATAGTATCTTAATGGGAAGAAGACACTAAAAGCATGGAAAAATGCCAAATCATATCAATAAAAAGTGACCAAGACAACATCAGCAACTAACCACATATATGCCTATACAAAATCTTTACAACAATCATCTATGCATAAACCAAGGGCATCTCTGATGAAAGTATCTATAGAGAACAAGAAAGTTATTGCAAGTGATAGCGAACATGTACCATTGTTTTACCATTTCACAATTCCCTGGAAAATATACAGGATTAAGATTCCATTGTGCTTATTGCTTGGTAAGAAAAAAGCATTTTGATTCAGTATAACAAAATGTTGCTGTGTAGGCTCTTAACAAGGTCCTTCCAGAACAAATATTAACATCATTCATGATTCATTGAAATATAAGACAAAAACTTTTCAGTGATTCTCTGATAACAAACATCAGGCAAGGCATGTGGATCACCACTGTACCGGAGGAATTTCAGCAGTGTTTAGGTTAAAGACAGATTCCTTTTGAATGAGGACACCTTCCTGATGCTCTTGTTCATAAATGACCTCATATATAACTGGTCACACAGTACAGATGGAAAATGACCTGGGTCCAGAATTGAAAAGATGAAGGACAGTGGTTTCTCTTAATTGTGAAAAATCACAAAGCATCCTTGTTGCCCCTAGGCTTTACATGAAATCAAAGGCCCATCATTTCAAATCTAGCATTCTACCAGTGTTGTCACATAGCACTTTTGTTACCTGGAATACAACTTCCTCCAAAGGACTTAACTTGAACAACACACGGAAGATGATGGAGAGATAACTGGTGGGTATGAACAGGTTACAACATATAATAAAGACATCCAAAGAAGAATACTGGTTGAAGACATCATCAAGACATTGGATAATGTGAAGAGAATGATGGGCTGCTCACATGGCTAGGATGACAGAAAACAGTGGAACAGCCAAAATGTTCTTACTAGCATACTAACAATGTCTGGAAAAAGTGAAGATGGTCTCCAAAAAGTTATGTGAAACTCTTGTTTTGAATTTATGAGAGAGCATGGATAAAAGTCACAAAGAATGGCTAGGCCTCAATTATTTGTGAGCTTTATCACTATACAGAACTCCCAAATCAGATAATTATAACAACAAAAGGACAGTTAGGTTGCACAGTAGATAGAGTGCTGAACCTGGAGTAAATAAGAACCAAGTTCAAACCCAGCCTCAGAAACTTACTAGCTGTGTGACCCTGAGCAAGTCACTTAACTCCGTTTGCCTCAGTTTTCTCACCTGTAAAATGAGATAGAGAAGGAAATGGCAAAGCACTTCAATATCTTTGCCAAGAAAATCCCAAAATGGGTCACAAAGTATCAGGCATGACTGAAAACAAAACAACAAAAACAATAATAGCTAGCATTTATCTAGCACTAAAAAAATTGCAAATCAATTTGCAAATATTATTTCATTTTATCAAAGAGCTGTTTAAATGTGTCTTGAAAGGCTTACAATCTCTGTAGAACTTAGCTATCTTTCTGAGAAAGAATGATGCTAAAAGAGAAAGTGGTAACAAATATTTTTTAAAATGTAGAAAGTATTTAATGAAATTAAGGTAAACTATAAAAAGAGCCTTGGAAAAAATATACCATAGCAAAAGCACAACTAATCATATATATAGGATAGTTTTAAACCAACTAGAATTAAACACAGTTTCAAGTTGAAGAGTTGTTTGGTTATTTTTGGGGAGGGGGGTTGGAGCTGGGGGAGGAAGGAATGTCCTGCTGCCAGGAAAAGAAAAATAAAAACAAAGAATCATTCACTAAACTCATTTTTAAGGTTAACTACACAGGGAGAGAAGTCAAGTACATCAAATAAATGAAACTGCAAGTGAAACCACCAGCATCCTTTAAGGAGGCATGCTCTGTGTAAGTACTAAGCCATTACTAAGGGAAAAGATGATGTAAGCTTAAGAAATAGACAGAATTATTATAGAGAGAGAGTGAGAAAAGATCATGAAATTTAAAATGCACACACAGAAATAGAGGTTTAAAACCAGAGGGAAAGGAAAGACCATTTTTGCATATAAGATTTGGATTATATTTCAATTGTATCCTGGTGTTTTCACAGATAATATTCAGTAAAATCATAATGGAAATTTAAAAGTCATAATTTTTCCCCATCTTCCCTAATATTAATTCCAGTGGTCCTTAATAGAATGTTCACTGGAAACTCAAGTAGATAGTTGGACTGTGATTTCAATAGTACGTAAGTATGGCCTTAATAAAGAATTTCAAAACTATTTTAAAAACTATTATTTTTTAAAAATTCATCTTGTTATAAAGCAGAAATTTGACTATTTTAAAAATGCATAACTGAATGACTGATATGCCACATAAAATAAATCATACACAAACAAAATAAAAAACAGACTAATACAAAAAAAATCACAATCCTCCTGATATTGATCCCAATGAATTAATTTCATTCTTTTTTATTTTAATTCTCTCTTTAAAATTCTGTCCAAGTTACAGAAACATAAGGTATTCTTACTGTTTAAACTAAGAAATTTGATAGCACATAAGCCAAATATAAGGTATTATGTTTTCAAAACCAGCTAATGACCCACTAACAAATAAACAAAGAGTGTACCAGCTTTTTATATTCCAATAGCATAACTGGTCTATGGAAAACTCAACTGCGATTTCAGAGACTAAGATCTTTCTATTCCTTTTTTGTTTTTGTTTTTGACAGAAAAAAATGCATTTCAAGGTTGCTAGAAGGTAATAAACACATATTCTGGCTATATAGATTAAATAACTGTTTCTTTAAAAATGAATGATAACTATAGACTGGACTTTGACATTGTTCTATGTAGTTTCTTCCACAAATTGAATTCCTGAGATGATTTACAAACTATTTCTCAATGTGCTGTGCAAAACCTTATATAAATATTGACCTGCAGCACAGTGCCCTCTGGTGCACACAAAACAAAAAGTAAATCTTACGGTAACATAATGCGCGGGCACACTGCGTGCACATGCACACACACGTACACATACAAATAAATGAGTACAAATTCTGAACCAATTCTATCCTATTTTAGAATTTAAATTCAATAAGTCATCAATCTACTGATTTTTTTTTAAAAAAAGCTTCATATACAACTATTACATGAATTAAAAGCAAATGACCACTTGTGTATTCCTCTAGGCTATGGGTTGATTGGATTTGGGGAAATGGCAGGTAAAGCATCAATCAACATTGGATGAAAACATTAACTTCTTTTTTGAGACATACCCAAAGTGTGATGCAAAATAACAACTGAAAAGTGAAAATTTTCTTTTCTGGTTCATCTCAGCCTTGATTATTTCCTTTCCTGCTGCCTTTCCTCACATGCTTCCTCACCAAAGCCTTTGAAGTCATCAGTATTTTTACTTATTGGAGTTACAATTTCAACATCTTAAGAGGTCTCACTCCTCAATAACCAGCTTGGAATATTTTTCTATTCGAACTGTTCTTACAGAGCATAAGGTATAAAGGCAAAACAATATTAAAGAGAAGCAAAGCTCCCAGATTCCACAGCTATTTACTTTTATAATTTTAATTTTTTTTGGAAGCCTAGGTTGAGGTGAAACATTCTAGAATTTGTCAGGCACAAGTGGTCACTGCCATTCAATTTGTTTTCGAAGTACTTTTAAATAAATACTTTTAAAAAGGGGAAAACATGTCTGTGAAATACGATATAGAATAACTACATATACATTTAGCAATGATGATTTTTCTAGGACTATGTGATTTAGTCCCCCATCTAAAACTTTCCCTTAAAGAAATCTGTCGTTATTTATATACAAACTCTAGGATGATATCTCTGTAATTGCTTTCCCTTTGCTTCATACCTGTAAATCTTGTATCTTGTGCTAAATCCCTGCCGGCTTCTGTCCACAAAATCTGTGTATTCCTGTGAGCGATGGAAGGGTCCCTTATCAGAGAGGAGCCAGTCGAAGGGGCTTGTGGCATGCTGATCCGAAACAGCAGCAACTGCTAAAACCCAGCAATGAAGACTCAGTGCTATCCACTCCCATAGAGCCATCAGAGAGAACAATTCAGCACCAGCACTGCACCGCCATATCATGCTTCCACAGGGTACTTAGAGCCTTCATTCTCTTAGCTTTCCCTCAACACCTAGACAAAATACACAGGCAATTAGTTAGCCCATAGAAGCTCAGACCATTCCTTACTATCAACTTAAGGATGTGAAATCCTCCTCCCTTTATTTTTTTTCTTTTAACTTTCCATTGGCATCAATCTCACTAAATTAAGTGATAGCACAGCTTTGCGGTATTTAGTGCACAATAATTATTTTTACAATTGTGAAACTTTTCCTAAATGTTTGCTCTTCTTGTATTTATATCGAAAAATAAAATCATCATGCTATAATAGAATAATCAGTCTCAACACTGGTACAAAATGGATCAACTAAAAAGCCTTAACAACCTGCCTGTTGTGTTCATTTGGAATTATATAATGATATAAGGTCTTTGGTGCTACAATACTCTTCCCAATTTGACACACTTGCACCATATATTTTCATCTGTCATGGATTCTTAATGTATCATTCATTAGCAAGGATTTTACAGTGAACTTTTTAAAATTTGTATAGTAATACAACATTCCCCAATGCTTTAATCCCAAATGCTTCTTATGTATTGTAAAATATAGATCTTTTTCATTGTATATTTGATGGATAGGATTCACCATAAGAAAAAAAAATGAAATGATTTATATTCACAAACTTATTTCCACATCTTAGAAAACCATGATATAAGAATTAGTAGGTTAGCTACAAGATGTTGAAGGGTTCTATCAAGAGTATATAACATGAATATATATGTGTGAACATGCATATATGGATTACTACACATTTTCTTCCCGCATTTCTTTAGAAATATTAGTTCTGTCCTGCTTGCTTAAAATAACATGATTAAATTTATGGCTATATCTTAATATTACACATTTATCTGTATTTTGTATATACAAATATACATATTTATAAAATTCACGTACAAACACATAAAGGGAGACAATGCAGATTATTTATAGACTAGGCCACACATAAAAATCCTTTTTATGCAACTCAGAAATAAAGCAAACAAGAGTTTTACCTCTTGTAAAGTGTGTGGCAAACTAGGTTATAAAAGAAGTAATTTATGTAGTTCATATACTCTAAGAAAAATATTCCCCAAAGATTATATCTGAATTCAATTTTATGCTCTTAATTTATCCAACTCCTCAAATAAGCACAAAGCTTCAGAATGGTCAGTCTGTGGATTCTGTTTAAATTAGAGGTCTTTTATATATTTAAGGAGAAGAGCTTCCATAAAACTGAGATCCTTCTTCAACAAGCAATCAGAATGCCAAATTACATGTGAAATAAAAATAATGTTTCAAGATTATATTAGTAAATGACTTCTCTAAGTGTTTGGTTATAGGAACTGATGCCCCTTAATTTGGTTTCTAGAATGTAACCTTAGGAAAAAAACAACAACAACAATACTATTTTAGCATTGTCATATAGACAGAACTAATACACGTCACAAAAATTTTAAATTGAGCATTTATACTGAACTGATTTTATTTCCCTTCTAGTATTTTATAATTTTAGGTCTTCTGCCAAGCTGAAATAAATTCATATCAGAAACAAATGGTATAATGGTAAATTCACTATTAATTTCAAATATTAATTTGTACCTTTTTCTGAAGAAAAAAGAAGAATGAAGAGAACTATAGCAGTCACATGTGCTAAGAAGGGGGAAAACAGCATTGTATTTCCAAATATAATTATGAAGGAAAATGTTAATTGTATGGACTTAGAAAATCACTAATTTAAAATGATGTCAAATTTTCTCTGTCTACCATTAGACAGTAAAGCAAACTTTTAACTTCTCAAAAATTCAGGTAAGTAGGCATTGAAACCTAACTCTTTTTATTCTAATACCTCATACATATATTAATTTTATTTTTTGACTCTAAATAAATGTTATAAAATGGGATTTTTCTATAGACTATTCTCAATCAATTCTCAATCAATCTAGCCTTTTCAATGCTAGAACATCTCTGGTCAAGCCACTTGATTGTTTCTCCTGCTTCCCTTCATTTCTCTCTCTCTCTCTTTTTTTATTCTGTTAGGGAAGATAACTATGGAGTAGTTTTGTTGTTCCTATCATTTTAAAGAATAAGTAGAAGTTGGAAAATAGATGGTCAATGAAGAAAAATCACATATTTAGTCCTTCATTTTTCCTTCTCTAATTCATTTTCACACATAAACATAAGTGAGTGACTCTGTGTATATACATACTCATCCTTATTATATATACATTGAACTTGTGATTTCATTGGCATAGGAAATTCCTAGATGAAATCTCTCTCTCTCCCTCTCTCTCTCTCTCTTTCTTCTCTCTCTCCCCACATATTGTTGAAAATAAATAGGAGAAATAGGATTGAAAAAGACAATACATATACACAACTGTTTTAAAAATATTTTCCTAGAGGTCATGTGCAGGATATCATTCTGCCTTAGACTTCATATTGCCCTTTGCTTTGTAACTCTCTAATGTAGTTATCATATTATATTAGTGATATCTGTATTAATGTTTCCCCCCAAGCCCCCAAGATTCATGAGAACCTGAACCCTGTCTTGAATCCATAGTCTGGTAATGAAGCCCTGCCATGAATCAAACTTGTCACATTGTCACTGTTACCCCTCATTGTTACAGCTGTAGCCATTGGTATAAATATTGAAATCTTCCCACAACTGCTTTGGGTTGCACCACTAGGGGGGCCTCTATCACATGTATTCTTGCTTGCAAACCATTTCCTTCACTTTGAAATTAAATTTCTGTTTCATTCCCGCTCTTTTGTCTCTATCCTGCTCTGTGAAACTCCAGCCACCCGTTAAAGGCCAGTTCCATCCAGTTGACAGTATCTATTGAAGATTCTAGCATAGTATCTTGACAATACAAAACTGATTCAAGACAGGGTTTAGGCTCTCATGAATTTTAGGGACTTGGGGGGAAACATTAACACAGATATCGCTAACATAATATAACTTCATTAGAGAGTTACAAAGTAAAGAGCAGAACAGGTGGGGAAAGTGTCATGGAGGAGGTAGCTTTGGCATACAACATTTAATTCTAAGTAGAGCTTCAACAGGCAAAGAAGGGAAGGGAGGGTTTCCAGGCATAGAGAAATGCCTGAGCATGTTATGGCTTATATTCAGAAAATGGTCTATTTGTCAAAAAGATGAGTCTGTCTGCAAATGGACCAATTAGTCCTTAAATATAAAGAAACATTTATGGCCTTTCAAAATAAATTAGATTTATTGACTCTGTCTTCAGGGAAACACAATAAAACAAATCAATGATACTCAACAGAAGGTGCTGCTGAGATAGTCTTTGAGAACATGGCTTCATCAGTTAGAAAAGAAAGGACAGTTTAACTAGATCTCACCTGAGCAAGTGTTGTATTTTCTTTTTTATTCTACTTATTACAAGAAAAAGTAACTCCATATTTGCATCTTCTCTTTCAAAGTATATTAATGTTTCTGTTTTGAATGGCAGATGTTTTTCCACATTTGGCATGGTCTAATAGCCACACTTATCTTGGCAGTAGCCAATTTGTTAACAGCTTGGCTTCAAAATATAATTTCTATATGCACAACTGATTAAAAAAAAACAACAGAGCAGTAGTATGAGCCTAACTAATACCCCAACTAGGAATGAAGGATTGCAGAAATGAACATTTGTGGTCAAAGTGGCCTTGAAAAGGAAAGAAACATAAGGGAAGAAAGATGGAAAAGTTACTGAGAGGAATTCTTATCCATTGATCAGCAATCTGTATTCATTAATCACCTATTATGGGCCAAACACTGCGTTAGGCACTGAAGATACAAAGAATAAAATCTACTCTCTCTGGAGAGACAACATACACATATATTAGCATATAGGGAATAAATATATGCAGAATAAATATAAATACAAGGGAGAGAGAAAGGACACTAACAGTCAGTGGGATGGGAAGGAGGAATAAGGAATGGCTAATGTAGGAGGTGATACATGAGCTTCATCTTTAAGGAGGAGATGGATTCTACAGTAGAGATGAGGAAGGAGTATATTCCAGAGATGTGGGATACTAATAAAAAGTTATGGAGTCCTGTGATGGAGTGTCACGTGTGAAGTATGTCAAGAAGGCCCACACCATCAAAAAGCCAAGTTGGGATTGCTAAAAATGTTTAGTTAAATTCTTAGAAGGGAGGATAAGATAGGAAAAAATATACTCTGTTTCTGCATAAGTTGGCTAATAAACAAAAGTCTATGTGCAAAGGTGCTGGTATTCTACAACTAGAAGGGAGAAAATCAGAAAAAAAAATATAGTTGTTTTTAAATAACCTATGATGACATTGAGCTCTTTAAAAGAGTATCCTGGAGGGCAGGGATTATTTTTTTTTTGTCTTTGTATATACAATGACTAGCTCGTAGTTAGACACATGACAAATGTTCAGTGAATGGATGAATAGGAAGAAATGTACTGTTTCATGCAAAAAACAAGGCTTTCCTTTTTTTTTTGTAAAGTGAAAAGTTGCAACAAATATTAAAACTTCTCTGTCTTATAAAAGTAATAGTTTCAGATAAGTGTCAAAGTTGAGGACTGTATACTCATCGATTATCAATTACCTCTAGACAAATGCAAAGCAACATAGACTCACTTGATTCAAGTTCATCATTTAGCTACCCTTGATTTGATACCTGTGTATTCTTAAAGAGACCACAGATATTTTATTAAACATGCAAATTACTAATAACCATTTGAATAGGATCTTTTTAATGACAGAGTTGTGAGTTTCTTAGTGGAAATTATTTAAACAAGTATCACTCAAACATTTATCTCAGCATTACAAAAAATGACAGCTACAGCTAAAATAGCATATATGCAAACAAAAAGTGGTACAAGATGGTGAACAGAAAACTAGTCTGGAACTTAAAAGATTTGGGTTCTCATCCCAACTGTGATACTTATAAGCTCAATTACTTTAGGACAATTCTGCTTTCCAGGCTTCCATTTATTTCTTCATCTTTAAAATAATGAAATGTCATTAGATCAAGTCATAGTTACCCTCCAGCTCTAACATTCTAAGATTATATAATCTGTATGTTAATGTTAATAATTTTATTAAAAAAGCCAAGGATCAAACATAGATTCCCAAAGAAGAATAAAGATCAAAAGCTGTTCATTTGGGGGCAGAGTGAAGAGTGGAATAGAAGACAGTAGAAAATTAGAAAATATTGATATATCAGTGTGCTTTCTTCTACCTATAAAATTGTTAAGAGGATGATCTCTCTCTCACACACACATACATGCATACACACACACATGCATACACACACACACACACACACACACACACACACACACACACACAGATGCCTTTAATGAAAACATGGGCAGGGAAAAGGAAGTGCTTTCACAGATGATTTTCTATAATAGGCCACATCTGCAGAAAATCATGCAAGTATCTATGAAGTGCGAAGAACATAGCTTCTACTGTGTTTGTTATTTGTTGATTACAAAATGCATATGACTTGGTTTGGTAAAGCAAATCTTTGAAATCTCTACACAAAGAAGGTATCTCTTAGGTATAAAATAAGTCTATGATAGATACAACCACATAACTTTGTACAATTCCTCTAAGTATTGGCATCAAATGGTGATATGTGGGAACACACTCACTAAAGGACTTCACAAAGGATGGATGCCATTTGTCCTGGAGGATGCTCTGTGCAAAATATCCAAATATAAGATGGATTTCTTATGAATGGCAAGGTTATTCAGAAGCTCCTATTTGAAATGACATTGTGTAGCCAATTTCAAATCCAAGAATACAATATGGACTCTCCTAAATGAGATTGGAAATCACTCAAAAGACTGGCTTAGCAATATATATATATATATATATATATATATATATATATATATATAATATATACATATATATATATATATATACAATATATATATACATATATATATATATACATATATAATATATATTATATATACATATATATATATATAATATATACATATATACAGGAAAAATCAAATGAATAAAGTATACCTTATTACTCAGGATATCTATATTATACATGTGTGTAAAAATACAAACATACATACATATATATGTACATATATTATATATTATACAAACATGCATACTTGTGTGTGTGTGTGTGTGTGTGTGTGTGTGTGTGTGTGTGTTTAGAAGATAGACAATGAACTGAGGTCAGAACTGAGTAGGAAGGGAAGATTTTGTTGGATTTTATTTGGAAAACAGCATAAGTCTATTTGCCTCAAGCTACTCCTAGCCACAAAACCTATTTCTATATCAATATTCTCCTAGTGATGCTATTATATGGCTGTGAATCTTCAAAAGCCATTATTTTAGGAAAATCAAAGTCACAGGCAACCCAAAGGGAAATAGAAAGATATTGTGGATAATTAGGTTGCAGTATATTAAAAATAATGAGTACATATGGAAAAAGGGCATAAAAATCATCAAGGACATGGTAGTCATATATAAAGAAAAACATACAGGGGGAATACAAAGTTTGCACTGATATCCATGAAATATTCAAAGGACCAATGGAAGGTCTTTAATGGATTATTAGGTATTCCTCTATAGGAAGACATGTATGAGAGAAAATTGCAAAACAATAAAACTTATTAGCACATACATTAGCTGAGGGACCCACAACTATTAGATTCCTCATTTTTGAAGTATTAAAACAAAAAAGAAGTGACCAAGTCACTCACCTTAAAGAATCCTCTGTCTTATCAGTTAATAACTATTGAGATGCTTATATGTTTTTTTTCAAGTATCATTCAGGCTACATAATATGATTTATACTATTCATGCTATATTTTAGCCATTTTTCTCCCACCTCATCAGTATGTTCCTTTATCCTTTCAGTCAAAAAGCTCCTACTCCAAGCAATAAACTATCTAGTGAAGGGTGTTCAAATATAAAATGAAAATAACTAAACAACCAAAACTAACCAACCTCTGACATCTTGGAACTTACAAATGTTACAAAGGCTTCTATTAGAAAAATTAAAAGTCTACGTTATGACAATTATTCTTATTTTGCAATAAATAGGAATGATATTAAATGCAGAATTGAAAGAAACTGAACAGTTCATCTAGTCTGTCTCATTTTACAGAGAAAAAAAACTGAAACAGAGTTGAATGGACTCGCCCAAATATCATTCATCTCTAGGTCTCCTAATTCCTCCTGGTCCAGTAATCTCGCCCAAATATCATTCATCTCTAGGTCTCCTAATTCCTCCTGGTCTAGTAATCCATCAACTACAACAGAGTGCCTCTGTACTGCCCAAGGCTGATTCTATAAAACAATTTCATAAAATAATAGTTTAAGTCTTTTGCAAGACTCTAAAACATGGAGGTTTAGATCTAGGAGGGATATTAACAATGATCTAGTCTACTTTCCTCCTTGTAAAGATAAAGAAAGTGAGGTTGTAATGCTTTTGGACAAATATTTAGTTACTCTCTAGTGACAAAACCAGGAATAGAGAGTTGATCTCTTGGCAGCTAACCTGGTTCTCCTACTACCATATCCAAGCATTTTATCACTATGAAACCTGGGCCTAAAGTCAGCAAAATCTGAATTCAAACCTAGCCTCAGAAACTTACTACTTGTGTGAAACTATGCAAGTCCTTTAACCTTTGTTTGCCCCAAGTTCCTCATCTGTAAAATGGGGATAATAATAGCATCTACCTCTTAAGGTTATTGTGAGACTCACATGAGATCATTGTTGTAAAAGTGTTTGGTATAGTACTAGTCACATAGTAAGCACTATATAAAGATTAGTTATTATTATTAGTCAAATCTCATTTATGAAGCATCCATTGTTAGGGATGAAAAAATAAAATATTTAACATCTAAGAAAAAAATGAGTACAGATAATGATTCCATAAATGTTCCTTCTACCTATAATCATCCTCTTCAGTATTTTTCCTTATTTGTCAATGTTACTAGTATAGATGAGAATTTGAATTTGAAAAAAGACAAGGCTGTAAATTCCCTCCCCAAAACAGGCGTCTCTTAAATTCATCCATGATAATACTGGGAAATATCAAAAAAGCAAGAAGTATAATTACCACCAGTATAAACTCATTGTACTTTTCCTGTGGTGATGACATTATTATCACAATTATAGTTGTAAAAATGCAAAATATTTTCCATTCCAACAATTTCCTTCAGAGTTTCTACAGCGACCCAACATACTTCACATGAGGAATAAGTTAAGTTCCTCTTATGAGGAATATAGAATAAGGGATAACATATTTATTATCATATGGTAGATTCTAAAAACATTAAAGTTAAAAGTGCTCTTTATTTCTTAGATGAGAAGTCAAAACCAGTGATAATCCTGGATGGAAATTTGTTTTTGCCTAGCACTAATTTTTTTTGCTTAAAGAATTGTATTTTTATGACACTTAAAGTTCAATTGTTATTTCTAACATCTCTAGGAGATGGATAATGCAGGCATTATTCCCAATTTTGAAGATGTAAAGACAGATAGGTTAAGGGGCTTGTCTGTGATCACACAGGTAAGAAGTACAGAAGCCAGGATGTGAATGTAGTTATTATGACTTTAAGTACTGTATTCTTGCCCTGTGCCATGCTTATTTATATTCCCTTACAGAATGTAATTGCTCGCTAACATTTTGACAACTTATGTTCATTGGAAGTTACCTCTGGGTACTCTGATAATATCAATAATGAATCATTTTAGTATAAGAGCTTACTCACAGAATGGAAGTGAGAAGCATCATATGAGTTGATCTAAATTACTGCAAACAAATCACCATTACTATAAACATTATGGAAGACTGCACTGAGTAACCTATATGCAATTTAGAGAGAGTGTAATGCTGGAGGTGTCTGACCTCTTAATTTAATCAATCATATTATAAAATGGACCACCTGCATTACTATAACCTCCATTTCAATCAAGAGAGTAACAAAACCTGCCAGTGTAAAAATTATGCAGGTGGTGGCTGGTGATGTGAGGCATGATATTTCAGTAAAGAAATGCCTTGCAATATTTTTTCCTGAAATACAATAGCAGATTTGTGATTAAGGTCAGATTTCTTCCTGGCCCCTAACAGACTGGATAATGGAAGTGGATATGAGGGTCGCTTCTAGCACGTATTCACTGAAGCACAATTTTGAAGGGCTATCATCCAAAAGCTTGGGAATATATTTGAAAGATATTTTTATAATCCTAATTGATGATTAGGTGATTAGGGGATAAGGAAAGCAGGCAGCCATAAAGGTGTTGTTTATCTATCACCATGGAAAGCTCAAATAAACTGAATGTATCCAAACCTTTCTGGACACAATCTATCCTATATTTGGTTTAATGTATTAACTTGTAGGTTTATACTACTTATTACTCTCTGTATGCAGTCCCATGACTAGAGAATATATAGAAAAGAAAATATTTTAATTGGAAGCTGTAATACTTTTTATAAAACATTTGTCAAGATTCATCTTTTTTTATTTAGAGGATAATAAAAATATTTCCCATTCTTTGATAATATCCCTAGTGCAAACAAAGCTAATACCTTCTCTCTCTCTCTCTCTCTCTCTCTCTCTCTCTCTCTCTCTCTCTCTCTCTCTCTCTCTCTCTCATAAACATACACACACACACACACACACACACACACACACAAGCAGTGTTTATTCCTAGAGTAAGAAGACAGACATCATACTAGGAGGTAAACTATATAAGATTAGAAGCTATATCTTACTAAATATTTGTAAATTCCCACATTTTAACTATATGTTCATATAGTTGTATTAAATTGAAATATTCCATCACTGACCAGAAATTTCTTCAAAATGATTCAAGTCAACTGATTTTATCAATTCAGTGACTACCTGTCATGGATCTAAGCTCTGGAAAGAGTCAGTTATGTATTTTTAATTAAAGTCTTATTTTCTTATTTAAATCATTATTTTTTTTGGAAATAAAATATAAAGAGCTAACAAGATTCCTACATTTTTCACTAACACAACCTATGCTGGTTCTGTGTCTTCTGTTTATGAATGGAAGGGATTACTACTACTGCATTAATATTTACTATTGTAATTTTTCTATGTTTGGTTTCATCAGAAGAATTAATTGAGGGTCTTGTTTTGAAAAGCAGTGTAAAAGTTCAGACTTGCTTTAGAATTGCACTCATGAAATCTTTTAAGTCATTTAACTTTGCTAAGCCTGTACATCAGTTTCCTACTCTTTATTTATTTTGGCTGATGAGGCAATGCAGTATCCCTGAATTACAACTTTAAGTGTTTTCCATCTTAATGAGAGTTAGTATTTCTCTGGGGAGTGAATAGTGTTAAGGGAACTAATCTCCTGCTTGATCTTGTCAATAAAATCTTGTCTCACCAATAAAAGGGAACTTCAGTGTGAGCATCTGACAGTGGGACTGATTGGGGAGGATATAGGAAGGTGGATGAGACTGAGAAATATTCCATTCCTCAAAATCTCTTTAGCACAAATGTGAAACTGTTCTTAAAGTCAAAAAACAGTGGTACATCCACCTTAACAATAGGAAATGATAAAATAAAAGAACAAGAAAAATGTACTTTAGTAGCTATGGCTCTAATCTACAGGAAGTCTGTCTCATTCCCTCTTCTAATGACTTCCCTCCATTATTTCTCATTTATTCTATATATAGTTTGTACAAATTTGTTTACTTATTTTCTCCCTCATTAAATTGTGAGTTCCTTGAGGGCAGGGGCTACCTTTTGCCTCTCTTTGTATCCTCTGCATTTAGCACAATGCCTGAGACATAGTAGGTACTTAATATATTCTTACTGACTGAAATCTGACTTGAATTAAGCACAGTGGAAAACTGATTTAAAATTTAAGAATAGAATTCCTATAGTCTAGTCACCATCAGGTTCAACTGTCTGGATGCATTCCAGTTTGTTTATGTCCTGCCTAAAGACAGGCACCCCAGATGTTTTCTGATCAGGTCAGTGGATGTTGCCTCCTTAGTCATCTTTCAGTATAAATAAATTTCAAAAGCTTTCATAGTTGCCATATCACACTGTTGCCTAATATTGAGCTTAAAGTCCACTAAAACCCCATAACTTTTTTTAATATGGACTTCATGTAGCCATATCTTCCTCATCTGGTGCTTGTAAAATTAATTTGTTGAACCCCAATACAGAACATTATATTTAGCTCCATTAAATTTCATATAATTAAATGTAGTTTCTCACTTTAGAGATATTTCTTCTGTCCTATATTCCAAAGTACTACTTCTCTGCTGTGTTTATATCATCTGCAAAATTTTATTGGCATGGTATCTGTGCCTTCATTCATGCCATCTATTAAAAAAAAATAAATAAAACACACAGGGCCAAAGCCAAGTCCCTGAAGCTCCCCAGTGTCTGGATTACTCTCCAAGATCTGTACACCTGATCCTTTGCTTCACAGAATAACTATTTCAAAACAAAAAAATCCATGGACTGAATTTCTGTTATAGGACCCTAGAGACTCCATCTACTCTAACCTCCTAATATTGTAGATTTGCACCTAAGCTGAATCTCACAAAAGGTTAAGTGACTTGTCTAAGGTCAAACAATTAAGTAGAGGTGGAATTGTGACTATGCAGAATCAATATGAACTCCTTTTCAATCCAGTGATATTTAGACTACACAACAATAAATTTTGGCTAAGTAAAGTATTTTCTTTTTTGTCTTCTATTATCAAAATCAAAGCACAGCTCTCTTAAAGATAAAGTTCCAATGGAATGAGTCGAAAACTTTTGACAAGAGAGAGATCAATAATGATGGCAAGTGTATCCAGTGTGCCACAGATGAGATGTTACTGGAAGAACTTTTGCAGCACTTTCAAAACTTTATGGATTCCATAGCTTCCTTTTGTAGTCATCCTTCATTCTCCTGCATTCTACAAATGGGCTTCTCCATTACTCTGATGCCATAGTGACAGCTACAGGAATTTAGCCCCCCTCCCCCAATCTTAACTTTTGTTTAGGTATAACATGTAATAAAGTTAAACTGTAATATCAAAACCTAACAGTAGATGCTGCTAATAAATTATGTAAAATTACCTACCGTGCTTAAATTCTAGGATGTAGGATATGTGAAATGAATTCACATCACTAGTACTTTAAGGTCAAATTTCAATGAAAAACTTACTTAAAATAAAACCCATCTACATATGCATCATTCTTTTGAGATAGAGTGGTAGACTCGGACTAAAAATTGAATTGTTATTCAACAATAACCATTCTGTCAAGAGATATATAAATTAAAGTGGCTACCTTAGACATGATTTCAGCCCTTCTATGGCATTACACTCACATCACCCCAAAATTTGGGAGGTGTTTTTTTTTTAGCTCTAAAAGACAAGAGGTTCAGATTTGCAGCAACCAATATATTTTTCACATCAGGACTACTGGTATTTCTCATTAGACAAGTTTGACTAAGCAATAGGATATGTATTTTTTGTCTAAATGCAAGTGGACTGAATATACTCTAAATCTCCAAGAATAAATCAGTGGCCAATTATTTATGTCAAATGTTGCACCAAATTTTCTTCTACTTGTAAACAGAAAATCTAAAAAGTCCTGGATATCTATCCTCTTCTCCTTGTGTCCACATTCTCCACTCCTTCAGCTATGTCACAGAACAGGAAGAAATGTGTGTGAAAATGGAAGAACCTATTAAAATAATCTTTCTCAAAGAGAGTGATAAGAAATGTTTGGGGAAACAATTTATCTTAGATATAGAATTCTTACTCCAAAAAGCTGATTATGAATATCATTTTTTTTAAAAAAGTAAACATATGAAATCAATTTGTCCAATGGATGAGTAAATTAGGAGTTGTTGATACTACTCAATTTGATATAATTGGATAGTAGCCAATTTATTATAAAACTTCAGCAAACTCCAGTCAATTAGCTGTAAAATCTAAGAAGTAACATAGCATAGATACAGCTGGCCTTCAAGTTAGGAAGACCTAAGTTCATACCCTACTTCTGATAAAAAATAATTATGTGACCCTGTGCAAATCACTTAGTCTCTTAGAGACTTATGAAATTTTCTAAGACTATAAACTGAAGTTATTAAAGTACAATGTTAGAAGGGAAGAATGAGAGGGGAATCTTCAAAGGGAATTCTCCACACCAATAAAATCACAGGTCTCAATAGACCTGTCTTACTAAGTAGTTGTGAAACATATCACCATTTTCATTTCTTTTTTTTTTCTTTTCTATCATAAATGCACTAGATCTAACCTATTTCACTTGTCACTCTTAGAGTTGTCATTGATATAGGTATAATGTTTTAAGTTAATAACAACATGATTTAATAGAAT
Organism: Phascolarctos cinereus; assembly: GCF_003287225.1. Classification (NCBI taxonomy): domain Eukaryota; kingdom Metazoa; phylum Chordata; class Mammalia; order Diprotodontia; family Phascolarctidae; genus Phascolarctos; species Phascolarctos cinereus. Next base: position 395,497,223 of record NW_027555958.1, on the reverse strand, counting down.
TGCTAGTTTTAAGTGTCAATCAGAATTTTCCACAAGAGTAGTCAAATGGGAGTAAGTATATAAAGGTAGTAGCAATAATTTTTTTTGTTATTTATCTCTACCATTTTCAAAGTTCTTCTTGGTTCCTTGGTTTTCAGAGTTGGTAGAACAAAGAATTTAAAGATATATCTTCATCATAAAGATATATATGTAGAATTTTAAAATAGTATTTATATAAAATTAATAAAGCCTTTAAGAACACAATAAAAGGAAAGATAACTGTTTGATGTTAGGTTGTTTTCATTAATGACCAAATGACCAAAATACTTAATGCAGTTTCAAGATAAAACAATAATTTTTCAGTCATAATCAAAGTGAAACCAATCACTGGTTTCAGATTTCTGAATTCTGGCAAAAAGTGATATGATTCACATTACATAAAAATGAAGATTTGATCTTAAAGTAAAAACACATAGGGATGCATATATGTGTCCACATGCACATGAAAAGAAAATAAGACCCTTAAGGTAACTAAGAAAAATAAATTTAGGTGAGGAGTTTGTTTTTAGTTGTTTTAAAATATTCAGATATTTTTCAGTAAATTGGACATTTTCAAAGGATGGTGACTAAGGTGATAACTAATATGGAGAGATGACCCAAAATTTTGAAGGAACTAAGGATGCTCCAAGCTGAGGAAGGGAAAATTAAATAGGACTATTAAGAGCTGTCCTCAAATATTTAAAGGTGAATAAGTAATTAGATCTTTTTCTATAGTGCTTCAGAAAATAAAATCAGGATTAATGAGAAGTCACCAGAACACAGATTTCAGTTGACTATTAAGAAAAGCATGCTCCTTAAATAGAATAGAACAGGGTCATTCATAAAGGAGTGCGTTTTGCATTTCTGGAAGAGCTCAATTCCTGGACTAAATAGAAGTTTGGATTTTATTGCCTCTCTTCCAATTCTAATATAAACAGATTATAACATACGATGGTTACATAATGGCATCACTTTTATGCTTTATACTAGTAATGGAAATCAAGCCCAGATTTACTGGTAATTTGACAAAATGCTATAATGGATAGCATGCTGGACTCAGAGACAGAAGACTTGGTTTCAAATCCTATCTCTGATGGTTAGTAGGGATATAGTCATAAAATAAATGACCTTTCTGATTCCTCGCTGAATCATTGGAAATAATAGAACCTGAAATACTTACCTCAAAGAATTGTTGTGAGGCTAAAATGAAATAACACATGCAAACTTTCAAGTGGAATATAAAGATATATTATTATTAGCAATTAGAGAAAATATGTGAATTCTAAGTGTTAAAAAAAAGATAACTGGTTTCTGTTCATATCTTATATGAACCCAAAGCTATCCTACAAATAGCAACTTCAAAGTCCAACATAAATAGAAAAAGCATTAGCATTAACATCATATATTCTGCCAGAAACCACACATCCAATTAGATACAGTCATCACAAGTGTTTGTTAAAGCAAATACTTTTCTCTTTCTTACAATTATCACATTTAACATAGAATTATTTGGTGAATTAAATTAATATCAATATTCTATGAAGCTAGAAACTTTGCAGGCTTTTTTTTTTCCCTTTTCTGGAAATGCTTCCCCACTCATGCTGCCTCCTCCTCCACTTTTTGTTGTTGTTGTTTGTTTGTTTTGGATTTGTCTAAGCTCTACAATCAAATTCCTAACCACCAACCAATCCTACAGGGTAGTTTTCTTATAGAAATCTTAGAAACAGAATCATTACTTATGATATTTTCCAATCATACTGGAAATAAACTTTTAACCGATCTAAGTGTCACAGATCCAAATCCTAGAGGCAAGATTCAGATTTTTTTTTAAATTACCTAACATACTCAGTTACAGTATATCTTTTATGTTACGTAAGAAAAAAAGAGAGGGTGGAAGAAAATGATTGATATATGGAGTTAGTACTTGTGAAATCTTGAGGGGACAACTTAATTAGGAAATTTTACTCTTAGGCTATTAAACTTGACTATTTCTAATACTGTTTAGAAAGTATTAATATCTGATAAGATTGATTCTTCATGCATATAAATAAACTTGAGGGGTTAACTGACTTCTTGGAATTGCAAAAACATGGTATTAAAGAATATAAATCACTTGATGATACTTTCATCTCCTCCCAAAACTTTCTGGTTTATTGTTGTACCAACTCTCTTTTTGACCTCTCTTACATTGTGGAAGATGACATTATCTATTTATTTTCATATTTGAAAGAAGTTCTTAAAATTTGGATATTAAAAAAGATGTCTTAAATATAGATGAGTACAAAGGTAAATGCTGCCTGTAATGTATAAGTTACGAGGCAAATAAATGTGGTTAACACGTGGCCAGAAAGTGGCTTTAAAAACAGTTGGTTTACTTAATACAATCTTTTATTTTGAAGCAGATTCAGTTCAGGGGAAATTTTTTTCCAGACTGTTTAATATGTATAGACATAGCCTGAGATGTTATGGAAGCAAGATTAAATTATATAGGGACAAGCATTCTAACATCAAGAATCAGAATGTAGAAATGTATACTGCTTTGCCGAAGACAAGCGTATATTTCAACAGTTCAGTATCTCAGAAATAATTTTTCAAATTAACAGTGACAAGTATCTGTTAAAGTGTTTTTTTTTAATTCTGCTCAATCTGAAATGGTTGGCTACTACTTCTGCAGGAGCATTGAAACATACCAACAACCTTCTCAAATAATTTTCTTAATGGAATTTAAAAGGACTTTACTATATAGGGATTGTTCCTTTTGTGATTTTATAAATTATAGCCCTACAATACACTTCAGCGTAATGTTCACATATTTATTAATTCATTAAATCACTAAATATGGATTTTAAAGATTTTTGTTTACTGGAATGTGACAAGTTATTTCTCTTTGCCTCAGTTATTTTAGAGCATCTATGTCTGGATGTTCTTAAAAAGGCCCACACATCATATAATGCAATTTTAAGTGCTTAAAGAATTCCCAATGGAGGAATTTCAATTAAAAATATCACACAGCCAAAAGTATGTTTATGTTACCCTCACCCTCATATCTCTCTGCCCAATAGCTATTTAAAACAGCTTTTTAAATTTAAAACAGAATTTTTTTCCCCAAGGAAAAAACAGCCCATTCATTATGATTGAGAAGGAAAAGAGGAAAAGCATAAATAATTCCACTCCATGTCATTCTTCATAACTATATTTACAACACTTAAGCAGAAATAAACTTATGTCTAGGAGACAGAGATGCTGGTGCTAGAAAGACCTAGTAGGTCAAACAAATCATTTTAAAATGTAGTATTTCAGATCTCTTGCACAATAAAGAAAAAGCGTAGAAGTAAAAATTGGGCTTATTTTAAAGATAAACTCATCAATTTATCAGTTATAGGTTACCTGGGAAATACATAATAATGTGAAACAAGTAAGCACTGTTTGTAATATGTTTCCACTTCAAAGTTCTGGTAAAGAACAGATCCATGGCTTATCAAATAATTGTACTTCAAATTTGAGTAACTGATAGCACTGAGAATAGGTAATTGGATACAAATACCTTGAAGCAACTGCTCAAATGTGCCCAAAATTGATAGTGGTAAAAGCTTCTGAATATTGCTGACAAGGTTATTCAATGACCAATATTAAACCCTACAGTTAATGTTTATTTCCCTCTCCCCCCATCTTCCACAACTAATGGATCTAGTATCCTTCTGGGCAGCTTTAACAGGAGGGCCAAGATTAAAATTAAATCACTGGAGAAAACTATGACTAAAACCAATTTTTATAAATATTCTTCAACTATTCAGGAGCACAATATATTTGCACTAACCTACATCTTAATTAAAATTAAGATAATCCCATTAAATCCTTTCAAAACACTGGATACATTCTCTGCTCTTTCACATCAACGCATTGTAAACTTTAAAATCAAAATGGAAAAAAGTAGTAAAAAAGTTGAGAACATGGTGGAAGTAAACTACTATTACAAATTTAAATGGCATCATCCAATTTGATGAATGAACTGATGCCACTTGATACCAAAGGCACCTTATCTGATAAGTGTCTCATTAGCTAAATATAAAGCATTTTCTAAAAGATTTCTGGAATCCAAAAGGTTTTCCTTTTCAAATTGTTCAAAAATGAGAAAATGCAAATATTTATCTGAATATGAGATTACCTCATTTTTCCCTCAGCTCTCTCACCTTAAGAACACATCAACACAAATCATCAGGTTGATGTCTACAACCATAAAGCTCCTAAGAAATCAAAATCCATCTCATTACATGAGACTACTAGAAGGAAATCAATATCAAGTGCATTGGTAAAAGTGAATGTTTAACATTGGACACCATCAAATGTAACTATATAAAGCAAAAAATGAAGTTTAATCTGGTCCAGAAAATATATTTCTTAAAACTTTCAGGTAGATTTTTGAAAAGAATGCCAAACCAAAAAAATGGTTGCAAAAGGGAAAACCCATACCAACTTGATCTTTAGTATTATAGGCTGAAAATGTCTGCTTGAACCCAATACCTTTTTTTGAAGTGAATCCAGTAAAACTGTTTGCAACCAAACAATATTAGATTGACATATGCAAATAAGAAATGTTAAGTTTACTATATTTTATCAATATATATTTCTATAGATTTTTTATATTTTAGAATCACTTTTTTTATCTAATATCTCATTTTATTCATATGACCCTCTGAATAGCAGGTGCTATATTCTTCAATCTAACAAATGACCAAATGGAAATTGGTTGACCAGAAAGGTGAAGTTCATGCTGACTAATTAGAGACAAAGATATAGCCAGCATAGTGAGAAGAGTGTTGCATTAGAGAATAGAGGTTCAAATCTCAGCTCTGTCATTTACTGTCTCTGTGACTTGGTACAAGTCACTTAAACTCTCTAGGCCTGCTTTTCCTCATTTCTAAAATGAGAGGATTAAGTTAAAAATCCTTCCTGCTTGAGATCTATGATACTGTGACTAGAACTGGCCCCATTAATTTTCAGCTGGAAGGGTCCTTCAAGATTTTTGAGCTCAGTGTCTTCATCATACAGTTGAGGAAACTGAGGCCACAGATCTAACTTCCATCTGCTATCCTTTTTTATTAGGCATCAATGCCTTCAGAACAATGCCTTTTCCTAATTTAAATAGAAAAAATGGGAAAATCATATCTAGATAATCATCCATCTTTAAGTCAGAAAAGTAAAATCACTTCCTGTTAAAACGAAGTTAAGTGAAAATTTGTTCACATTTTTGACATGGGATGTTACTTTTTTATAACTGATACCTCTTTATAGCTATAATAGTTCATTAGAAGGAACATTCAGTTATATGAGTTAAATTTAGCGATTATTCTTCCTCTTAACGTCCAAAGGAGAAATTAGAATGGTGCCTTTAAAAGTTTTTAAGATAAAGTCAAAACCTTCAAACCATTAAATAGTTCACAATAAAATGAAATGTTGGCCTAAATTGAAAATGAAAGCTTTGAAATGTCAATAAATATACTCTGTAACATTATTGAGAAGAAACAGTAACAAAAAAAAAGACTATATCCTAAAGGGGAAAGAATATATTTTTTTAAGAGAGGTGGGGAAAAGAGTCAGCATCCAATGACATTGTGAATAATAAAGTTAATCTGGAAGGATGCTTCTTTCCTTATCCATCCTCTTCCCAAGAGCTGACTCCAAACTTCTTTCAGCTGACTTGTGTCCCATATTTTTCTTATTTTAGTTTAAAAAAAACTAGAGTGGAAATACATTGTTTGCAAAAGTGACAAGTGTTTCTATTATTATGCATTTGGTCTCTTAAAAGAAAATGTACTATTGGAGTATTAATTCACATTACATAATCTCATTAAAAGACATGTAAAATGAACCATTTTAAGATTACATAAATCATGTTTATCCAAAATTGGAAAATTGTTAACATTCTGGTTTGTAAAGAAAAACATTTCTCCCCCTCCCCTAGCCTAATAAACATATTCTCTATAATAAAAACACCAGAAGCTAAAGTGTTAAAGGATTGGGGAGGAAAAAAAACAACAGTCATTGATGAGGTTCTCTTTCCAGTAGGAGTAAGAACTATCTCTTTCATCAAGCTCAGTCAAGTGTTTTAATTTCATTAGTTTGTCCTAAAAGGGCCATATTTATCTTTATTGCTTGAATGTTCCTATCAGTAAGTATTAGAAGCAATAAAGTTATTGATCTGGGATAGACATCAATAGATGTAATTAGTAAAAGTATTTCTTAACACAAATCCACAGAATGCAAGATCTTAGATGAGAAACACCATCAAAACTAAAATGAAGAGTTTTGCAATTAATTCTTAGTAACAGCTAGTGTCCAAATGTATAGTGCTCTATAAAATCTATGCAGTGCAAAACAAGAAACAAAGGCACACAAAATTAGTTTTAAGCAGCTCTTAAAATAGTTCCCTGAACAATTTTATGCCTAATACTCTTACTTAACACTCATGTCATGTCATTGTGATATGAATTTTAAAAAGCTTTTATTTTCCTAGTGCCTAGATATTTTTTAAAATAAGTTTTTAGTAGTTTTATCCACTGAGGTTAACTATAACATTGCTTTTCATAAGCTAGTCTTTTTCTTGCCATTTGGTAATTTAAATATTTTGAAATATAACTTTTATATAATTTGAGAATAAGACATGAAAGTTTCCACCAAGTATTGCTTTCAAGTTTGTCTTAGCTATTACTTCAGGATAAAGGAATGGCTGGATTTCTTTACTAAGTTGTTCTCCACTTGTCTCTTACTTTAAGTTCATCCGAAGAAATACTTTAAGTGTATTTCTGTACTAAGACTCTAGGTACATTACAGTCATGCATCCCATTCCTGAATTCTTTACTCCTTTCCTGTCCTGCCCCTCCACACTCCTAAATTGCCATTTGGATCTCTCCCCCTCCCCCAAAGGTGAGGAAGAAAACATAGTTAAACACTCCAACAGATGCACAAGAGATAAAATATGCATGTTAAGATTCTATGCATCAGAGTAGAACCGGTTCGGGGGGGTAAAATCTAGTACTGATGGAAACAGAAAGTCAATGCAGAATGGGTCTCACACACAGGCTAGCTAAATGTAAATGGGAAATTCACACTACAAAAGCCAGATCTTTATCCCTTACCTGCTCAAATGCATGATGTCAAACAAATCTAAATACCAGAGACAGAAAAAAGAGGGGCCAGAAAACGAGGCTCCTGTCTTCCAACCCGATGTTTCTCCTTTACCTCGCTTCTTACACCAGCCTACACATAATTCATTACTTCTGTTGCCTATGCCTGGTTAGTACATTTGTAAGTGATGCCGGGAATAATTTGCAACCCAGGTCGTCTCTTCCTTATATCAAACAGCCTTTGGGCAGCTCACGCAGCTGGAAGTATACACCTTTGTCTTCTGAGGGGAGTACAGGCAAGGGAGCGTTTCCCCTGAATGTTCCCATGAGAATTGCCACGAAGGAAACAGAAGGAGGGCGATTCTAACCTCAGGTTTCAATATACTGCTGCGTCCTCAAGAACTGGTGCAAAGTAAGAGCCTCCTAGGTTTGACTCTCAGGGAAGAGGAAGGAGCACAGAAAGCCAGTGGAGACTCAAACTATCTGCCTTCCACTGCTTGGCTGCAGAACCAGCTGAGAAGCCAGTAGCCAAGAAGCACCACCCCCTCTCTCCGTAATGCCAAAGGAAAACACACTTCGAATCCCAGACCCTCCTCCTTTCCACCCCCGCCTCCAGCAAGTAGAGGGAGAGACACAGAGACACAAAGAGAGACAGAGAGAAACAGAGGTGGGGGAAGCAACTTTAAAGTGAATATTCAAGGCAGTAATGAACCATTAGCATTAGAGGCAAACACGTTTTGGAGCTCTTCCAGCAGACACCTGGCTTTTAGAGCTCCTCACAGATCTAGCTAGAGCTTTTGCACAAAGTTGGGATTTATGTTTTTCCCCAGCATTTCCTGTTCTGGTGAGAAAGAGGATCAGGGAGGGCACCGAGATCATCGTGGGATTGAGCCATGGAATTCAATCCTGGGAGACTGGCATGAATTCAGACCAACCCAACACAGCCCTGGTCAGGTCACTGCAAGCAATCTCCTCAAAACATAAAGGTGCTCACAGACTTCTGATTGCCCAGGTGAAGTCTATATGCTGGTATGGAGGGTAAGGAGGAGAGGCTAATCTTCCGCCCGGCCCCGGAAAGGCTGGCAGTGGAGCGTGTCAGAGAGTGCTGTGGAGAGGAGCGGGCATTCCTATCTGCCGACGCGCCCGGTGCTCGCAGGCTGCAAATACCCAGCGAGTGGGAGCTGGCGCCCGTGGCAAGAACGGGCCGTCCTGGGCTCAGGAAAAATAAAAAAAAATAAAAATTAAAAAAAGATTACGAGCCTGGGGGCAGCAGGGCAGAGCCATTCTTAGGTCCGGGCATCCCCTCCTCCACACCCAACCAACATCTTGCCCACGAAGTCAGTGAACCAGTCAGTCTGACTGACACCTTATCTATCCCTCGCGCTGCTCACACCCTGGCGAGCGTCCAGGGGATCGTTTATAGGCTCTGCTCTTAGCTGCGGGAAAACCTGAAGAAAGAGAGTTGCCTGTTGCTAACCCTCTAAACCTCAGTCTCCCTTGCAGATTGGAGCCTCTCCCAGATGCAGTCCTAGGAGGAAGGGTCTGGGGGCGGCAGACCACCACACAGCTACTGAAAAGCACTTACCTAAATACAGCACGTCTAGAGTACAGTATATCTAGTTCTTGCCAGAGGAGAGACTAGGTTAAGCAGAAAGCGTCAGACTGCTGAAAGTTTGTTCCCCCTGACCGGTGCGCAGCAGCAACAGCAGCAGCAATCCTCCAACAAGAATACTGAAGTGGTTAATTGTCCTAAGTCCTGGTTGCTCCAGCTGAAGTCAAGAGAAATGATCTCCAAGAGACACTCCCCTGCTAGCTAGGCAAAGCTATTGAATGAGCAAGACCTCGACCATCCCCCGAAAGAAGCAATGGGTGAGGGGCGGTGGGGCTTAGATTATAATGTCTCTGTCGGATCCTAGGAGGAGACCAAGGGGAAATAACCCCTTTAGTCCAAAGTCTGGGAATGGAGCTCCTGGTGAAGGGAGCACCTACACATCTGGACTTGGGGCTTTTGAATTTGAACGTGTCACTTGACTTTCAGAGACCGCTAGAAATGACAGAAATGCAAAGGGAGGGGAAAAACCCTAAAATGATATTCTCAACTCCATTGATCTTGCTAAAGGGGTTCTCAAAGCCCTCGGGGTTTTTTTTGTTTTGTTTTGTTTTGTTTTTAATAGGAGGTACGGCAGAAATAATACAAATGCACATGCATACATTATCCATCCAGGCAGGTTTTGCATTGAGTGAACCCTGTACCTCCCACTAGATATTTGAAGAGATTTATATACTCAACATATCCACAGCAGAGAAAGAGAAGATAATCATAATCCTTCAGTTAAGCCCATAAAATTTTCAAACTGCTATAGGGGCCACCTCCAGGTACCTGTTCAGCCTGAGGCTTTTTGTGGGGGTGGGAATAGGAGTGGAGGATTAGGGGAAGAAGAGTAGTGGAGGAAGTTAGGGTGATCAAATTTCTCAAGTAGGGACTATTTGACTTTTAGTACAGCCAAAATAAACTTGTTTTATTTAATCAACTCTCACCCTCACCCGGTACAAGATATCCCTGTTCCCAATTCTATGCACCACCAGATAAATGCATGTAACATGAAATGGAGGGCAAGGGACCCAAATATTATAACTAAATTATGCTATACGTTTGCTACCCACAGCACTTCCTTCTTGTGTCATTTGGAAATGAGTAAAAATAAATGTCCTCAGAAGTCACATTCTTTTACATTCTGTTTCTTATAATTTTACTCCTTGTGGTTCTCTAATCCTAAAGCCTTTTCCTGAAACCCTGAGTACATATAATGAGGTACCTTTACTTCAGTCATATAATTGGCTCAGAATAACAATGTAGTGACCTGAACAACCTTCTGCAGATCAGAGGAAGTAATGAACTTTCTCAGACCCCGTTTTTTTTCCCCCAGAAGGGCTTTATAAAGCTCCCTTAGATGCACACATGTAATTTGACCTTTCCCTTAGCTCAAATGTAAGTGCCAAGAAAGGGTTAAAGCACAGACAGGCTAGAGATACATCTTGTAATGTAAATGTGAACAGAAGTGAATAAGCAAAAACATGTGAAAATAGTGGGAGTTATTGAGTTACATGAAGTACGATTTGGTGCCCATATCTGACTAATATGTTAATTAGTTGATTTAATTAAAAATCTTTGAGTTCTCAAAGTGTCAAAGATTTTTTAAACCTTAAGAAACAAAGCTTATTAAAAAAAAATCCTTAGCACCAGTAAGTTTCAAATAACATACAAAGGGAATAACTTACCAGAGGAAATTTCAGGAAGCAAGATGACTGTGAGAAAAATGCATCCAGAAATCAAATAGACATTCCATGATGCTGCAGATCAAGCTAAAGGAGTGATCTGCATGGTGGTTGGACTTAGAAATAATCTGCAGTTCCTTGTGGCATGGAACCAAGTATAAGCCAGATATACAAGAGAGCCACCAGACCCCAAACAAAAGGAAACAAAAATGTGAAGAGGAGGGGAAAAGTGGATTTGTGAAGATCCTCAGGCAGTAGAAGTGAATAATTATAGGTTGTGAATCCCCAAGAGGGGGGAAAAGAAAGAGACTGTGAAAACCCAGTTAACAGAGGGAGGAATACAGATAAATCTGCCCAGAGAAGTAAAAGGATGTGGGGAAGACAAGGAGATAAAGAGAGAACTAGTGAGAGAGGCTGTAGTCATCCTGATAGATATAGCAGCAGGAATGATTTAGGGAGCCAGGGAGGATCCAATGAGAATTCAAGAGAGGACAGCCTCAGAAATTCTGCACTGCTCTTCACAATCTCAGTTCCTCTCAAGACACCTGAGTTGTGATCATTATTAATAGGACTAATAGGGTTCAGTCAGTCAGTTCCTTTTATTTGGGATTTCCCTCCAAACCCTCTCAACCAGCAGCAACTTATTGCAGGAGGAGTGTTGGGAAAAGAAACCAACAGAACCAGCCCTTACTGACAGCAGCCCTCCAGCTGGCTCCATTCAATGATAATCAATCCAAGGGCAGAGAACGTGGAAGAAACCCAGAAGATAAGAAGGAGCTCTAAGGGCACAGAGCCTGATAGGCTTAGAGAAAGGCAGACTTTGGGAAAGGGAAAGTGACTAGTTCCAGCAGTCACAGCAGCAGCAAGCAGCAGGAGCAGCAGCAGCAGGAGCAGCAGCAGCAGAAGCCTGCTTCTTGGGTGAATCCCATTTGCAATCCACTTAAAGGGATCGCCTTCTTTCTGAAACCACAATTGCCCTTGTGAGGAAAGGATGGGGGTTAGGGGAAAGAGCCTATGGTTGTGCTCTAGGGAATTCCTGGAGACTATCCCTTGGGAGCTGGAGCAATGCCGTGATCGAGGCTGTTCCCTTTCCCTTCCCAACGCCTCTATTTTCTCTTTCGTGCTTGGTTACTAACGAGAGGGAAATTAGAAATGGCTCTCTACTGAATGTATTATCTTGAAATTTTCCTATCGTGATTCCTCAGCCTGAAACTGAACAAACGATTGTATGATCGATTGGGTAAGATTAGCCTTATTCCTTCCCCCTCCTCCACTCTGATCCCCAGTTCCCTTCCCGCCCCCCCCACCTCATTACCTTCCTATGCCCACAGTTCTTTCATTCTCTGGTCTCTTATAATTGCTATTTTTAATAGGGGATTCAGGAACTTCCTCTGCCTCTCTTGAGAATAGATTCCCCGGAGGATCTACCTAAATGACAGGAACTGGTAATTCTGTTGTGACTGATTTATATTTGGCATGATTTTCCTTCTTCCCTCCTTTCGCTAACAGAAGATCTCTCTCTCTTTCCCCGTTGGGTTCACTCTTATAGCATGGATCTGTATAAAGAGCTCTTTGGGAGCCTTTTGCCCTCCCCTCGATCTTCAGCAGAACCCAAAGCTTTAAGAATTGTGCATCTCTCTCTTTCAGGAGTAAAAGGGAAGAAGGGTAGGGTGGAAATTGATTTCTTGCAGAGACTGAGGCACTGGATGATCGAGGGAATAAACATTTGCCCTGGTTCAAAATGTTCTTGGTAAGTAATCTTATTTTCTGCAGCAGAGAAGAAAACACACCGCTTCTCACACCTCACACCCCCAGCTAAATCCCCCCCCCACACACACACACACTCAGCCTCCATTCATTTACTAGCTTTCTGCATGTAAATCACGAGCTGGGTCAGTGGAAATTTTCCTTTTCCCCCTTCCCAAGATCATGGCTAAGTGAAAGAAAGAATTTGAAAGGGATTTTTTTTTTCCCAGGAGACTTGCTCTCCTCGTTTAATGTTCTCTGATAGCCTGTATGGGAAATAAACACAGACGCTATGAAAAGCCAGTTCTTGGTAGCCTCTTGTGTATTTATTTAAATGATGTCCTAAATTTCTCCGTGGTTCTCTCCTCCTTTCTTAAACTGAGTATGGTTCTTTGGATTTGTCCTATTTCTACTGCATTAGCATGCCTTGGCTATGTTGAGAAATACCTTTTAACTCTTCAGTCAGGACCATAAATGAGCATGCTTATTTTTCCCATTGCTTTTAGGTAAATGAATGCTATAAGAAAATACATTTTAATGTAAATCTTGGTTCTGGTTCTATTTATTGGATACATGTTAGTAGTATTCTTATTGGTCATTTGCATGTTCCAAGGATACCTATAGACTTAGAAAACCCTTTCATGAGTCTACAGCACCCCCAGCCTGTAGATCCCCATTATGCTAAAAAAAAACTGTAATGGACATTTGTAGGAGAAAAAAGCAAATGATAGTCTTTGATTAAGCTTAAATTAAAATGTCCACAAAAATAAGTTTTGGGGTAGCAAGTTTTTAATTACAGACTGGTTGGCTTTTAGAGAATAGTGTTTCTGTGTTGAATGTGAAGAATCGAAAGAAGAAAAAAATAGTATTAACCTAAGAGAATGAATTTCACAGTTGACTTTATAGAATGTTTTCATGGCAAAGCATTATTTTGAAATAATAGTTTCTCTCTATTGTGAGATATGCTTTCCCTCTCTGCCCAAAAAGCTAAATAAAGGGAAAGCTAGCAAAGGTCACTCCTTGCATGAACCGGATAGTGTGAACCTTGCCTATGATTTGATTTTGAGCATTAAAATTTCATTGACTGGCAATAGACTTTGTTCCAGTTAATCCATGTGAATATTACCCATTTTCTAGAAACTATAAAATCCCAGAAGAGAGTTCTCAGATTATGTCAGCAGTGCCAAGTAGTGCATGTATACCAATGCCTATGGTGTTTATTAGTGTCAAACTTGGCAAACTCAAATAAAAGCTTTTTCCATGAAGATAGTTTTTTTTTGTGTTAATATTTTTTTATTCTTTTCTCCTTGCTAGGCTTCATTCCAATCCTAATGATATCTTTGGCCAGATTTGTTTCTGCAGTCAACTCATTTTTATCAAGAGGGCTTTGGATGTTGTTTGGTTGGAAGAAGTGAGGAAGTAGGAGGACTTGGGATGGGAGAAGTAGAGATTAGAAGACTACAGAATGAAAAAGAAACAATCAATTGCCATCACTTTAAGTTTTTAAGTGAAGAATTATAGAGCATTTTTAATGAGTGAAACATTTTACGATGCTCTCTAAAACAACTGGATGCCAGCTGTTCTGATTAACATTTTGTTCTCCTTTAATATTCATAGCAGTCCAAATGTTTATGGAGCTCATAACACCTCACCTCACCTTCCTTAAATTAGAACATTATAATATTCATTTTTGGTAAAGTATATGTGAGCCAGTTGCTCAAATATTTAAACATAATTTTAAAAGTCACAGAATAAGAATATTAGTGTTCACTGTATGGTACATGATTACTGAACTTTAAAATGTGAGTTATTTCATTTTACTAAAGGATTTTATATATTTAGCACTAGAGTCTAATCCATTTAAATGTAACCATCATCCATATAGAACCAAAAAACCAATATGAACAGGCTTTCCTGATCAACCTACTCACCCATTTTCCCACCTTGCTCCAAGGTAGTTAATGCCCTTTAGAATTTAGAAGTCTTTTAAAATTTATACATCTTATTAGCATATGATTTATCTGGTAAGTACAATACACTTCATTTGCAGGTGGTTCCTAGTAAAATTTTGTGGATTGGCAATATTTTATGTGAGATGTACTGCCACCTTAAGTCCGGGGATCTCACTTAACACATTCTTATCTATCATCTAATTGTCTGCCATAACTTTTGATGTAAAAATTACATTCTGGATATACTCCATTAGAGAAATTATACTTAAGTATTTGATATGTTTAGAAGGCTCAATGCTTCCAAAGTATACCTAACCATTAAACAATAAATTGTCATAGAAATTATAGTTAAATCAAGGCGATGGTTAATCTCTGAATTGCTTAAGGTCTTTCATAGCAAAGGAAGAAAGTAAAGCATACATATGAAATTTACATATTTTTCATCCCTACTATGAGATAAGCAATACTATTTTTAGTCAATCTATCATATATGTCTTTTGTCTATAAAGCTCCTAAAAATGGTATGAATGTTTTAAGGGTTTTATGTCTCTCATTCCCTCTCCCCTACCCCCTAATTCATGAGTCTTAAAATCAACATGCCTGGAAGTATGGCTACATGCTATCATCAACCTCTAAATTATAAAACCACACATTTTAATCATAGAATTTTAGATCTAGAAAGGATCTTAGAGCTCACTTGATGCAATACTCTCATTTTAGAGGCCCAAGGAAACTCAGACCTATGGAACCAGAGAATTTAGGCTCATAGTATCATAAATCTGCAGCCAAAACAAGGGAGCCTAAGGCCAGCTATACCCCCTCATTTTATCACTGAGGAACCTTGGGCTCAGGAAGGTTAAGTGACTTGCCCAAAGTCATCCTGCCAGTTAGTGACAGTTCTAGGACTAGAAGGAAGGAAAGGAGCTTTTATTAAGCACCTATTATGTGCCAGCTACTCTGCTGAGAGGCTTGGCTATATAACCTCATTTGATCCTCAGAACAACACTGGTATGCAGGTGCTATTATCCGCATTTTACAGTTGAGAAAACCAAGGTGGACAGAAGGTAAGTGACTTGCCCAGGGTCTCACCACTAGTAAGTGCCTGAGACTGGATTTGAACTCAGGTCTTCCAGATTCCAGGCCCAGTGCTATATCCACTGGCATACCTAGCTGGTACGAGTCAAGTTTCTTCATAATTAAATCCCTTTAAGTTTTTGGTAGATCACAAATTCAGATTATTCAGTCTTCCTTATTCATTCCCTTTTTTTCCTCTTCTACTTGAGGTCTATTTTTATTTCTCATGTTGGCATGCAAGTGATTGGGCTCTCAAATGCTAAGTCTGAAGAGCACAAACTCTGGCAGGTCTTACTGAACTATAAATGTTTCTCATTTCCACCTGGATGCCTGCCTAAGTCCAGAGAGGCTCAGCCTTCAACAAGAAGGTTGGTCACCAGTGGATGACAAAACTTTTGGCCGTGACACTGTACAAAGACCATGTACTAAAGCATGGAGGACTGTGATCTGAGCGCAGATTGATACCCACAAGGCTGACAATCACAGATACCCTCAAATACTTCAACAAGAAGTAAATATTTCTTTATCTTTTCTTTTGGATTTCATAGCACTTCAAGGTATAAATTTGCATTTTTTAAGGAATCAGCAACTGATCTTTGTGGCTTTCTATACATGGAACACCACGTTCCCTGTACTTATGCAAACTACTGCCCCAAATTCTACCCAGCTGAGATTTGATACTCTTCTCATTATGTCACTAGAAAAGAAGATAGTTCAAGAGGAAAAAAAAACAGTATCATCTACAAATAAATTTTATCTAATCCTAATCAACTGTAAGGGAAAGGAATTTCCTAATCCTTCAGTAACAATGCATTAAGTTATATGAACAGAAAAACTAAGACATTATTTTTATGGACTTCAATAATGTTTTTTCAAAAAAAATCACTATTTTCCTCTTTGGGTGGGGTTGGGGTGGGAAACAATAGCAAGATTTGTTGACGCTGAAATTAGTAAGGATTGTTAAAAAGATCTCATGGGATGCTTCATTCAGCCATTACTGGGGCACATAGTTATTAAGGTTTCTGTAAGCACTTTTGCTAGTTTCAAGCCCCAGCAGCCAGCTCCACTCTCTTCTACACATCAACAAAGCTGGGCCTTAAATACAGTCTTTTTACTGAAACTAGGAAATGGAATCTAAAAAGGCAATTTTCAAATCCAAAATTGCTCTTGCTACTGTCAATATTTCAAATGTGTAATCATTCACTGATTGACAGTCTGAGCTACTAATGGAATAAAATCAACACAGCAGTCACGTTTTAAATTATCTATGTCAGACTTTTAGAAAACTAGTCTTGAAAGTTAGTTCACAGTTTGTCAACGCTAAAGAAATGCCCACCAAAATGCTACCTTGATTTGATTATGTTATCAGAGCTGAAAACCAAATTCAAACTTTTTCAAAATGTAATAGTGGCTGTATTTAGACTCCTAATGCATGAAAGAAATAGAAAGTTGGAGCAAGGTAAGTATTGTCCCTATTATTGTTATGTGCTTGTAAAGCTGTGTCTTCAGCTATTTTTAATACATAAGTATAAATATACAAATATACATACACATTCACATTTATATGTATATATCAATACATATGTGTTTATACACACAACACATACACAGTCTCACATGCACTCACACATTATGAAGCATTTATTAAATACTATGTATCAGGCTCTGGAGATACAGAGAAAAATAAAAGCAGACCCTGCCTTCATGAAGCAGCTTCTAATGGGAAAGACAATATATAAATAAATAGGTACAAGACAAACACAAAAGTAAAACAGATCTATAATTTCATCAGTGTGAGCAATCCCAACCAATGCAAATCACAACCCCTATACAACTCAACTGATTCATCTTCAAGAGTTTCTATTGGGTGAAAAAATTAATCATTTTCTGTAGCTAAGCTGGAAATGAGCTTCTCTAACCTTAGCTGGTTCTCAGCAACTAGTCAATAAACATTTATTAAGCACCTACTATGTGCCTCACATCGTGCTAAGCACTAGGGATACAAAAAGAGGTAAAAGTTCCTGCACTCGAGAAGCTTACAATCTAATGGGGAGACAGCATACAAACAAATATATGCAAAGCAAGCTATATCCAGCATAAATAGGAAATAATTTACCCAGTGAAGGCATTAGAATTAAAAGGAGTCAGAAAATGTTTCCTGTAAAAGACGGGATTTTAGTTGGGACTTAAGGGAAGCCAGGGAATTCAACAGACAAAATTGAGAAAGACATTCCAGGTATAGGGGACAGCTGGAGAAAATGTCCAGAGCAGACAAATAAGTCATTGCTAGGACTTCACTCAAAGCCTTTCTAGTTTAGAAAGAATTGCCAAAGATTATGTCAGAGTGGGACTTTAGTGGATAATGCATAGGTACAGGGTGTCCCAAAAGTCTTAGTGCAGTTTTAGGTTTCTGACAGCCTAAAACTGCACTAAGCCTTTTGAGACATCCTGTGCGCATATGCCTACATATAAATATATAGATAAATATGACAGAGAGAGGACTTGATTTATTGTTCATCTAACAGAATTGGAAAGCAGATCATAATTAGTAAAGGATAGCATATCCACAAGATTTTTCCTTGTTGTTATACTGTTTATGTGCATATACAGAGAATATTTCTAAGCTTTAAAATATGACTTTACATATGTATAGAGTTTTCTATTTTTAAAAATGCTTTCCTAACTGCTTTCTCATGATCCTCAGAAGAATCTTGTAAAGTAAAGTAGGTATTACATTTTTATCCTCATTTTACATAGGAAATTGAATCATGGAAAAGTTGGGGCTTTTTGTTTGCTTTTTGTTAAAGGTCAGAGCCAGTTAGTGGCAGAACCTGGACTAGAACCTGTTTCTAGATTTTTGAGTTTTGGGTCTTCCCACTGAAACTCACTGATTCTTCTAGCCACCTCACCCTACTCATTGGCATGGGAGAGGAAGACATGAAATTGTGGTATAACTTTGTTCACCTTTTAAGAAATATTATTAAGTGTTTGCATGCAAGGCAGATTAGAAGGAATGATAGCAAGAATGTGTTCAGAATAGCAGTCTGGTTATATTCCAAAAAGGAAGGGAAAGAAAGGAAGAAAGAAGGAAAGTCCTTACTATGTGCAAAGCACTGTGCTAAAATGCAAGCGCTGTGGATACAAATAGAAAAATAAAATAGTCCCTGCTCTCAGGGAGCTCATATTCTAACAGGAAAGACTACACAAAGAGAAGGAAAGCCAACAAATTTATGAAGTAAGGTGTCTATGTAACACTTTGTTCTTCTTAATCCCAAAAATGAAGAAAGACTATCTTTGTGACAAATAAATAAATTGGATTGCACAATATTTACACTGTTAAACAAGTAGCTAGGCCCACAATGATGAATATACAAAAATACCAGTGAAGAATCTGTGATTTCCTCAGTATGCAGAACTTCTTCCATAAATTCCAACAACCATCTGTGACTTGGGAAACCATAAGTTCAGAGCTAGAATGGGCTTGCTAGGCCATCATCTGGTCCAACCCTGTCATTTTATAAATAAATAATCTGAAGGCCAAAAAAAAAAAATAAGTGGTTAGCCCAGTGTCACACAGATTGAAAGAAGCATAGCTGAGATTTAAATCCAATTTCTCCAACTCCAGCTAGCCCCCCTTTTTACTGCACCATACTGCCTCTCAAGACTTAGGGAGCCACACAGAGCTTAGGTAAGTTACCCAGGGTGACTTGCCCAGGGTAACAGAATTATCATCAGAGATGTGATTTGACTCCAGGTTACAGAATTATAGAATCTCACTGTTGGAAGGGACACTAGAGGCCACACAATACAAACCACACATGAAGAAGAATCCTTCCTATCATATACCTGAACAGTGTCAAGTCATTTATCTTTCCCTAGTGGACTTCTAATGAGGTTTAACCTGCTACTTTCTGGGGCAACCAATTCTAATTTTTTTTTAACCACTTCTTTTCCAATCAGAATCTCAGAGTTGGAAGAAATAGATACCAAAAATGACATAGGCCAAATTTTACATGGAAAAAAGCAAATATTTTCTAAAATATATTTAACAAATGGTCATCCAGCCATTGCCTGAAAACTTATTGTGAGTGGAACATACTCCTTCTTGGATAGTGCCAACAATAGGAAGTTTTTCCTTACATTAAACTTAAATCTATCACCCTGTATTTAAGTCCAATGTTCTAACTACTATCTGTATTCATAAATTTATAGAAATAAATTGATGAGAAAAGCATTAGAACAATTTTAAAACTGATTTACAAATATTATAATTTAAAATAGTTGGAGGGGCAATGTGGTGCAGTCATGAGTGATGGATTTGGAGAGAGAGGTTTCAGGACTGCTACTTAACTGTCTTTGTGCACTACTTGAGCAAATCAGTGTTTCTGGGCCTCATTTGCTCATCTATAATGTTAGGGAGTTGCATAAGATTATCTCTAAGGTCTCTTCCAGCTATGAGACTATGATCTAGGAGTCTATCAAATGATGCAGTTTAGTTTTTTAATAAATTTTAGTTGTGCATTGAGTCCCTTTATGACATCCAATAGCTTTGTCAATCACTCAAAAGTCACAGGTAAGGTAGAGGAGCCAGCATCACTTAGGGATCCCAATCCAAATTCAAGTCCAGCCCACTTATCCCCATACAGATGAGAACCCCATTTTTCAGTGAGTAAAAAACTAAGAAGGATTTTCTAACTCGATTACAAAGGATGGAAGTAAGGAGAGAAATAAAGTGTCACCTAGTTATATCCAAGACATAAAACAATTAAACAGCTTGCTGATAATTAAAAAAAAAACTTTATTGCTCCCTCTTAACAGCCATCTAACTGAAATAATGGAAACATGCAAGTCTTGGAATGAAGGAGAAAGAGTGAATAAAAGAGGTTAGGAACACTGAACTAGGAAAAAGGTCAACTAGCTATATTGTTGACTCCTACAGTACCCCCATGTGTGAACTTTGGTTGGTCACCTCAGTTTTCCACTTTGAGCCCCATATTTATCATTTGTAAAATGAGGCAGTTGGACTATTTGATCTCTAAGCCCCCCTCTAGCTCCACATACTATAATTATTGCCAGACTCAAGCAGAAATTGGTAAATAATAAAAGGAAATTTATAATACAGAATGAAGCCACAAAAAAAGAATGACTGACAGAGAGTGGGAGGATTTTAAATTTAATGTAAGAAATTAATCTTAAGGACCTATTGATATAGAGCAATCTTAATCTTTCTCTCCTTTGTATTATATGGAATACTGTAATCAAGTAAGGAGCTGAACATTTAGTGAATTAGAAAGTAACATTAATTTTGGTGACTTAGGAACAACTAAAATCTTTAACCCTCTAAATGAAAATAAACAGAAATCAAGATACATGGTTCTCAATACTCATTGCATATATGACCCAGTCTAAAGCTCATGCAGTCTATGCAAAAGACAAGCATAACAGAAAGGAAGATAAAAATGAATCATTCAGACCAATCATGGAATTATTTTTCTGGTGCATAAAATATTCCTGGACAGCCTAAAGCATCTTGGCAGCGTATCTAAAATGAATTCATTGCAAATCAATGGAAAGAAAAACAGTGACTATCACAAGAAAAATAATTTTTGCTTGCTCCATATTGCTTCATTTCTACATCTTTCCTACTACAGGCATGTCATTACATATGCCTTAAAGTAATCTCTGTGGCCTCTAGGTCTTTGATTCCTATCCACTTTTAAGAGTACACAGAGGCTTAGTAACTTCACACAGTTAGTGGCAAGTCTGGGAGTGGATTCATATGGAAAAGATAGAATGTCAGTGCAGGCAAGGACCTCCAAATATCTCTAGTCCAAATTGAACCTGATCAGGGATCTCCTATGCAATATCTCCCATAAGTAGACTGCTCAAAGACCTCCGGTGAAAAAGAATTCAACACATAATGAGGCATCTTATTCCACTTTTATACAGGGTTAGCCATCCTGAAGTGTTGCTTTATGTCAAGATGAAATCTACCTCCTTACAACCACTATCCATCCATTATTTCACATTCTAATACCTGAGGCCATGCTAAAAAACAACAACAACAACAACAACAACAACATATTTTTTTCTTGAACATGAGAACCCTTCAGGTATCTGGTGTCACTTCTTCAATCTTATTTTCTCCACACTAAACATTTCTTAATTTCTCCTACAAATCATCACATGGTATGACATGGAACCCCTGCACAATCCTGGTTGCCCCAACTCTAGACACTCTGCAGATTATAAATGTACTTCCTTAAAAAAAAAAAGTACACAAAACTGACCTCCATGTTCCAAAGTATTTAGGTATATTTATTGTGGATAAAGGGTTACACTTACTCTATTTGATGCCAGAAGTCAGGGGTAAGAAAAAGGGGTGAAAGCTACAGATAGGTAAAAGTTAGTCCTGATGTTACCAAAATCTTCCTAATACTTAAGAACTATCCAACTATGCAATGTGCTGCCTTTAACATTCAGGTATAATGGCTTCCCCCTCATCGGAAGTCATCAGAAAGATGGCAGATTACCGCTTTTCTGGTATATTGCAATGGATATTTTTTTCCAGACATGGACTAAGGGACGGATGAAGCCTCTTCCAACTCTAAACATCTAAGATTCTGTGAGTGTTGAAAGAATGTGTTGCATTCTAGGCTCTGGGCAAGCCTCCACCCTGTGTCATAAAACTCTCCTTCTGACCTCCTAAGTTGTCTTGGGGTGTAGGAATTCCCACCCTAATCTTTGTTGGCTCCCTCACTTCAGAATAAGATTAGAGGTGTTATTTTTAAAATATTTTGGGAGGATTTTGGGAGAGCTCTACTTAGTACTTTCTCTACATTGCCATCTTGTCTCCACCTCCCCCCTTGGCTAAATAAATTAAATAAAAATACATATTCTGAATTAAATAAAAAGTCCGAGGTGATCTTAAAAGAAGACTATTCTATTTGGATGAAATCTGATCTCAGAGGTATTACTGAAACTTAATGGACTAGGATTCACAATTAGAATATGACTCTGGAAAGGCATAAATTTTATTCAGAAAGAAAAGACCATAGAAAGTATAGAGTTCAGAAGGCTGAGTAATTATGTATATCAGGAAGATAGACTCATGTAAGGAAATCTAGTTTTTGGAAGCATGGCAAATGGGTTGAGACCAATAAATATAGATATAGCAACCACTTTTTCCTTTAAATTTATTTTTTATTCTGAACTTAACAAGCAGCAAAATAAAAATGTCAAAAAAAAAAAAACCAAGCCATGAGCATTTCTATATAGAAACACACAAAGAAGATTGTATCTGAAACTTTGACTCTCTAGTCTAGATCATTTGCTTTTTTTAAGGGTATGTAATAAATTCAATCTGTTACTTTCAAAAATGTCCCACTTCTCTATATGTCCTTCTGAAGTAATTTTCTGAAGAGAAATTCAACTGAAAATAACTGCAGACACCATAAAATACTTGAGAATCTACCTGCCAAGACAAACACAGCTATTATATGAAGACAATTACAAAACACTATTCACACAAATAAAGATATATCTAAACAATTGGAGAAATAGTAATCATTCATTGATAGGCTAAGACAATTCTACCTAAATTAATTAATTTTTTTCAATACAATACTACTCAGACTACCAAAGAGTATTTTTATAGAGCTAGAAAAAATAATAACAAAATTCATCTGGAAGAACTAAAGGTCAAGAACATCGAGGGAACCAATGAGGAAAAAAAAATGTGAAAGAAAGTAGGCTACAAGTAACAGATTTCAAGCTATACTACAAAGCAGTAATCATCCAAACAATCTGGTACTGGCTAAGAAATAGAGTCCACAGCAATAAATGACCATAGTAATCTAGTGTTTAGTAAACCCAAAGATCCAAGTTTTGGTGCAAGAACTCATCATTTGGCTAAAAAAATTTGCTGAGAAAACTGGAAAGAGCAGTTTGTTGAAAATTAGGCATAGATCATCCTCTCACATGACATATTGAAAAAAAGTCAAAATGGGTAAATGATTTAGAAATAAAAAGTGATATAAATAAATTAGGGATATAAATAAATTTACCTGTCATATCTATGGATAAGGGAAGAGTTTATTACCAAATAAGAGATAGGGAGGATCACAGGCAGTAAAATGGATAATTTTGATCACATGAAATTAAAAAGGTTTTGCACAAACATAACCAAATGCAGCAAAAACTAAAATGAAAGAAGTAAACTTGGGGGAAAATTACCAGAATTGTCTGTGATAAAAGTTTCATTTCTCAACTATATAGGTAACTGAGTCAAATTTCTAAAAAAAAAAATATAAGCGCCATTCTCCAATTGATAAATATCAGAGGATATGAACAGGCAGTTTTCAGAAGAAGACACCAAAGTTATCAACAGTTACATAAAAAAATGCTCTAAATCATTATTAATGAAAAAAAAAAGATTGGCTGACATGACGAAAATGGAAAATGATAAATGCAGTAGGGGACATGGAAAAATTGGGACTCAAATATACTGTTGGTATTCTGGAGAATAATTTGGAACTAAGCCCAAAAAGCTATAAAATTGTGCATTCCCTTTGACCCAACAATACACTACTGGGTCTGTATCCCAAAGAGATCAAAGAAAAGGAGACAGGGCCCATTTGTCCAAAAATATTTATAGTAGCTCTTTTGTGGTATCAAAAATTAGAAATTGAGGGGATAACCATCACTTGGGGAATGGCTAAACAAGTTGTGGCTTATGATTATAATGGAATACTATGGTGCTATAAGAAATGATGAGCAGGATGATTTGAGAAAAACCTAGGAAGACTCATATAAACTTTTAGAAAGTGAAGTGAGCAGAACCAGAGAACATTGTACACAATAACAGCAATATTATAAGGATGATCAACTGTGAAAATCTTTGCTACTCTAATCAAGATAATGATGCAAGACAATTTCAAAGGACCCATAAAAATACTATCTACCTACAGAAATAGAACTGATGAACTCTGAGTGCGTATATTGTAGCATATTTTGGGGAGCAAAATGGATAATATGGAAATATGTTTTGCGTGACTTAGACTTAATATGTGTAATAGATATAGCATTTGCCTTTTCAATGAGTTGTGGAAGGGCTGAAGGGAGGGAAAGAATTTGGAATTCAAAAATTAAAAAAAAATAAATAAAAGAAAATAAATAATAATAAAAGAAAATACGTAAAAGAAAAGAAAAGAAAGAGACTTAAAGTAATCAGCAAACCACTCCTATCACCACCAAGTCTTCCCTTTCTTCCCAACATTGATTTGTCATTCCCAGTTGCTTGTGTCCAAATAACCTGGGAATATCTAGCTTTAGATCTCTGATCCTATAATCCTTAGATGTTGTAGCATACTCCTTTTTGACTATTATTTCTCTGCTTTCAGAAGTCCTAGAGGGAAATTAGTTGTATTTCTTCATAGCCAAACCTGTTCATTGACCGAATTTTATGTTCATATATTTATTTCATGTTTATACATTTTCTTTCCCAGGGAGATACTAACTTCATCAATGGATAAGATATAGCCTTCTGCTTGGTTTATATCACACCATTAACTGCACAGAGAAAACATGATAAGTTTAACATATTCCTGTCATTTTTAAGTAAGCCTTCTTTAATTTATGGATAAATAGACTTTCATAACATTGAAAAGAAAAGCTCCTTGTTTATTTTCATCAGAAGGGAGAAACATGAGGTAGCAGGTTAATGCTTTCTGCACAGGTTTTCTGTAAAAGGGGGGATTTTTTTTGATTGTTCAATGGTACAGTCCTGTCCTTATTCAGGCATCTTATTATTCTGTTTAGTATCAAAACAGCTACAGAGGATTTCTGTTAAAAAAGAGATTCTAATTTAGTTGAACATAATAATTAAAAAAGATGCCCAAGGAAAGGGTTTTCCTCCATCAAAAGTTCCAAGGCTTGTGTCATTGTCCCCTGTAATGACAAGAGTGAGATAATCAAGCAGAATAATAACTTTCCATATAGTGGACATTTTAATGTGATCCATTGTTTAGACTCTGTAGGATGAGTGGATTTCATCACAGAATAATAGCAAATCTTCATTAATCTTTTACCCTGAAATATTCAAGGGGGAAAATATCTTCATTACAAATTGTACAAGAGATGTATTTTAATTAAAACTTTTAATAGTTTATTTTGCCATATACAAATAAATCCTCAGTTCTTTTAAAAGCTGAAGTGCCTTTTTTCCTCTTTAAGTAACTTGAATCTTCTTAGCTGCCTTTACCCCTTCTCAGTTATTTATGACCAAATATGAAAAAATGCTCACTTCAATGAGCTATTTTCAAAATTCTAATTGAGTGAAAAGAATTTTAATATAGCTACAGGTATGTCTTTAGCTATAATATTACTTAAATATTTATTGACATGTATTCACCCAATATTTGAGATTCCTTACAGTGAAAGCAAAAGCATACCATAAGATTACAAAAGATATGCTTATCAGTCAATCAACAGACATTTATTAAGTGCTTACTATGTGCCAGATAGGGGATACAAATAGGAAAATAATAAAAGACTTTCCTTGCTCTTAAGGAACTTACAATCTAATAGAGGTAAACACACACAAAGAATCTGAAAGGAGTGGGGAAAGATGGGAAAGCATTTAACTGGGAGCATGATGAAGAAGTAAATCAGAGAAAAGTGAAATATTATTATTTTTAAAAAGATATAATATAAATTCTCATACCAAAACTCCTAAAGTATATTGGAAAAGGTGTGAAAAATAACCAGTC
This sequence comes from Phascolarctos cinereus, assembly GCF_003287225.1. Classification (NCBI taxonomy): domain Eukaryota; kingdom Metazoa; phylum Chordata; class Mammalia; order Diprotodontia; family Phascolarctidae; genus Phascolarctos; species Phascolarctos cinereus. Next base: position 395,471,264 of record NW_027555958.1, on the reverse strand, counting down.
AGCCATAGCAATTGGCCGTAAGAGTTAGCAATAAGAACTACATAATGCTAGGGATCTTTGTAAAAAACAAGTGTGGTTGGCAAGAATTTTCTTGTGCCTTTCATTTCTATTAATCAGTGCTAATTAACATCTGGATGTGCACAAAATGTAGCTCATCCACCTTTCTAGAGAAGAAGGTGAAAGGGTTGGAAGAATGCTTTGTTACTACCCATATTATCTGGAAGAACAAAGTGTTCTTTGAAAAGAAGGAAGCTCTTCTATACTGAAGAGAAAGGCAGGAGTTCTAATTTGTGTCAGGAGATTAGAAAGTAGAAGAATGTGACACAGGGAGGCAAAGAAGAAAGAAATAATGAATCTTTAGAATTTTTTAATGGGTATGAGGTTCTTTCCATAATATATAGGATTTGTTCCTAGGAGAGAAAGTAACTTCTTGTGCTCCAAGAAATGATGAGAATGATCCATAGGTCATGCTACATTGGACAGGGGAGGAAGAGAAGAGACTTGTTGTCAGGTGACTCCCTCCTTAGGGGTACCAAGGCAACCATATTTTAATTTGATAAGGATGATTGAGGGTTCTCAAGTGTGTGGAACATGATGGAAAGCTTTCTGAGACTTGTCAAAACTTACAACCACTACTTATTCTAGTTGATTCATGCTGATAAAAATTATACTGTCATAAGTAATCTAGAAAGCAGAAAGTTTAGGAAATTCTAGGCAAGAAACTGAAAACACTGAGGGCAAAGGTTTCAGTGCTGGAAATTGCAGGTAGAGGGTTCAGAAGTGAAAGGAAAATTTGAAAGGTGAACAACTAATTAAGATAATGATGCTCAAAATGGGATTAATAATTATTAACCATGGCTTTAAAAGTTGGAAAGATGGGCTCTTGACCAGTAATTTAGTGTATCTAACAAGTGCTTTTAATATGTGTGTATATGTGTGTGCATGTACGTATGTGTTTATATGTGAATGTTTTAAACTGAAAAAAAAGGGAGGTGAGAAGAAGAAAACATTCTACATGAATCTTCCAAACAAATATCTTCAAGGAGTGCAGGTGTAATCGTTAGAAAAATTTCACTTAAAATGACCATTCATACCAGATCTCAAACTGTATTATAAATCACTAATACTTAAAACAATCTGGTACTGGCTAAGAAATAGTGGTGGATCAGTGGAATAGATTAGGTATAAATTACATTTTATAGGAAATGACCACAGTAATCTACTATATAATAAACCCAAAGATCCAAGCTTTTGAAAAAAAAAAACCAACTCATTATTTGAGAAAAACTGCTGAGAAAACTGGAAAACAGTTATGGAGGAAACTAGGTATAGACCAACATCTTGCACTGTATATCAAAATAAGGTCAAAATGGGTACCTGATTTCCATATAAAGGGTGATACCATAAGCAAATTAAGAGGCATGGAATAGTTTATCTGTCAGATTTATGGATAAGGGAAGAATTTAGGACCAAAGAAAATATGGAGAGCATTACCAAATGTAAAAGAGATAATTTTGATTGTATGAAATTAAAAAGTTTTTGCACAAACAAAATCAATGCAACCAAAATGATAAGGAAAGCAGAAAACTGGGGTTATTTTTTTTTTTTGCAACAAGTGTCTCCAATAAAGGCCTCATTTCTCAGATATATAGAGAACCGAGTCAAATTTATAAAAAATACCAGTCATCTCTCAATTGATAAATGGTCAAAGGATATGACAGTTTTCAGACAAAGAAATCAAAGCTCTCTATTGTCATATGAAAAAATGGTCTAATTCACTATTGGTTAGAGAAATACAAATTAAAACAACTCTAAGGTACCACCTCACACCTATCAGATTGGCTAATATGATGAAAAAGGAAATGTTGGATGTTGCAGGGAATATGGGAGAACTGGAACACTAATGCAGTGCTGGTGGAGTTGTGGACTGATCCAGCTATTCTGGAGAGCAATTTAGAACCTTACCCAAAGGGCTATAAAACTGTGGATACCCTTTGATCCAGCAATAACACTGTTAGGTCAATATCCCAAAGACATCAAAAAGAGGGGGGGAAAGACCTATTTGTACAAAAATATTTATAGCAGCTCTTTTTGTGGTGGTTAAGAATTGGAAATTGAAGGGATGCCCATCAATTGGAGAATGGCTAAACAAGATGTGGTATATGATTGTAATGGAATATTATTGCTCTGTAAGAAATGACAAGCAAGACGATTTTAGAAAAACCTGGAAAGACTCACATGAATTGATGCATAGTGAAGTGAACAGAACTAGGAGAATGTTGTACATAGTAACAGCAATATTGCTTGATGAAGAACTGTGAATGACTTAGCTATTCTCAGAAATACAATGATCTAAGACAAAGGACTAATGATGAAGCGTACAATCCACCTCCAGAGAAAGAACTGATATTGTTTGAATACAGACTGAAGCATTCTATTTTTCACTTTTTTTCCCTTTTATTCAAGTCATCTTGTACAAAATGACTAATATGGAAATGTTTTCCATTTGTTTTGTTTAACTCCCCAGAGAACAAAATAAGAATGATGGGTGAAAGTTGCACAGAGACTGTCTTGATAAAAACAAATACATTCTAACTAAGTTGTTCAAAAGAGAAATGGGCTCTTAGCTGCTAACAAGTTTCTCAGTTTTAGTGATTTGAATAAACAATTAGTTTACAATTTATTGGGAATTCCATAAAGAGGATTCCTAATTTGAATTTCCTTTCAACTATGGGGTGGGGAACCTGTGGCCTTGCGGCCGCATGTGGTCAGGTGAGATCCTTTCACTGAATCTAAACTTCACAGAACAAATCCCCAATTTGTCTCATTTCTTACCTAGCCTTCATCACTGAATGGGTGTTCCCTCAGACAAACTGAGACCTGGGAAAGAACTTAGCTTAAAAAGGCCAAGGTCTTCCACTGCATCCCGGGCAATCTCCAGTCATCCTGATTTATGTCTTGCCACTGGATCCAGATGGCTCTGGAGGAGAAAGTGATGCAGGTGACTTTTCACCGCTCTCCCTTGCTTAAAACCAATTAACTTGCAAGTCATAGCATTACCTTCTTGATGCCACAGTCCTCTTCAAGAAAGAAGGACAGACAACAACGACTGAAAGCCCCTTAATCCCTTAGTGCCCAGACCAATTTATACTAGTGAAAAGAACTCCACGCTGGAGTTCCTTATACTGAAAAAAAAATTATAGATCCAACCCAAATAATAATAATGACAGTAATAAAAATAATAACAACTGATATTTACATAGCACTTGGAGGTTTCCAAAATGCTTTACATATATTTTACGTTTCATCTTTAAAATCCTTCTGAGATAAGTACTATAGGTATTATTTCTATTTCATAATTGAAAGGAAATTCAAATTAGGAATCCTCTTTATGGCATTCCCAATAAATTTTGAACTAATTGTTTATTCAAATCACTAAAACTGAGAAACTTGCTAGCAGCTAAGACAGCCCATTTCTCTTTTGAACAACTTTGTTAGGATGTATTTTTTTTATGAAGACAGTCTCTATGCAGCTTTCAGCTATCATTCTTATTTTGTTTTCTGGGGAGTTAAAATGAATATAATACTTTTTCAAAAAGATAACCTTTCAAATACTTAAAAACAGATATTATACCAATTCACTCCCTCAAAGAAAAGTCTTCCTTTTACCATGGCAGACATACTAAAATCTATGAATCAGTCCTCTTATGGTAAGGTTTCTGGTGTCCTCAGAATCCTAGTCACACATGCTTTTCTAGTTGAACTCCAGTTTTTCCAATTCTTCCCTGATATATATCACCTAGAATTGAATATGTTATCCCAGATTTGGTATGATATAAAGAAATTCAAAGAGAAAAATACAAAGGATAAGTTTTTTTAAAAAATACAGATAAAGATTAAAAAAATAGATGCATAAAAATGGAAGCAAAAGCTTATAAGTGTAATAAATATAACATGTTTCTTTAATAAAACTGTCAAAAATACTAAAGCTCATAGAAAGTTGAAGTTGACCAGAAATGGGTTTTTAAAATCTTAGTTCAAATTAACGGTAAAAAGAAGATCTAACAAGCAATAAAATGATAGCGGATAGAAAAGATAATGGTTGATAGAGACAGAACCCCTAAACATTAATTTTATTTCTGTTGTTTTTTTTTCTTCTGAGGAAAATCATCTGAGGACTAAGAAGAATAGATAAAAAAAAAGATTCATGTGAAGATGAAACTCAAGATAGGTAATGAAAGCCTAGGTGATCTCAATGAGTTCCAGTTGCCAGAACCAAATGAACTTGAGAGAAATTACTATTAATAATTAATGATTTGGGAAGATCTAGAATTCCCCCTTTTTCTAAAGTTCTCATTCTCAGTTTCTGAAGTTTCTCAGTTTCTAATTCAACAATTAACTTTCTCCTCAATCTTGGTCAGATCCCACCCAACCTAACTAGGAATTTAATCTAAGGCAGAAAAGCCTTGCATTCTATTTACCTTTCTGTGGGGATACATTCTTTAATTATATCACCCACAGCTATGGGTGGTCACTCTCTCAGGCCTTCATTGAAGTGAACTTAGTTCTCATTGTAATATTCATTCTTTCATTAATTGTTAACCAATGAGAGTTGATTGCCAAAAGTGGAAAGTCCACTTTTTTCAAGGACATGTAAGCCATGAGCCCACCAACATGATTTTTTTTCTACTTAAGAGTGCTACTCATCTCTTTTATTAATAAAATGCTAGCATTATTAATGAAATGACTACTCAACTAGAAATTGTCTCTTGAACTTTTTAAACATTAAAAACTACATCCCACAATAATAAGGAAAAACCACTTGCTAAATATTTGTCAAGAAAGTATTAATGATATATAGACAAGCAAAGTCTGTGAGACTTTGCCCTTTCTAATTCCTTGTTTCAAAACCATGTTTTCCTAAATATATATTTTGCCATCTTAGATATCCACCCTTGCACTGAAGTCTTTGTGTACTAAAGTACATGCTGAGTTTATTTGGAGGAGTTATTGAGCTCTTCACAAAACAAACAAGATAGAGGGGAATACACAATCAGTAATAGTAACTATGATTATGAATGAGATCAAACTAGCCAGAAAAGAGAACAAGATAGCAGAATGTGTTAGAAACTAGTATCCAACAATACATGGTTACAATAAACATACCTAAAACAGAAAGATATAGAGAGTTAAAATAAGGGGCTGAAACAGAGTCCTCTATTATGCTTTAGCTGAATTTAAAAAAAAAGTAGTGGTGGGGGGAGTAGCAATCATGATCTTAGACAAAGCAACTGCAAAAGTAGACCTAATTAAAAGAAATAAACAGAAAAACTACATTTTGCTGAAAAGTACAATAAACTATGAATAGCAATATTAAAGCCATATTCACAAAAGGATATAACATATAATCCTTAAAGGAAAATTTAAATGAGTTACAAAGTGAAATAGATAATAAAAGTATAATAGTGGGGAAAATCTCAATTTATTCCTCTCAGATCCACATAAATATAAACAAAAAATAAACAAACAAAAAAAGAAATGAAGGACTTGAATAGAAATTTAAAAATGATGGGCCTCTGGGAAATATTGAATGGAAATAGAAAGGAGTATAGCTATTTCTTAGTTGTATATAGACCCTTCACAAAAACTGACCATGTATTAAGGCATATGAACTTTCACAAACAAATGCAAAAAAATTAGAAATATTAAATGCATTTTACCAGACACAATGTAATAAAAATCACTTTTATATATATGACATTTGAAGCAAAAATGAAAAAAATAATTGGAAAATAAAAACTCAATCCTAAAGAATATGTGAGTCAAAGAAAAAAAATTATAGAAACAACCAATAACTTAATTAAAAATAATGTCAAAATGACACAACATACTAACATTTTGGGTTGGAGTCAAAGCAGTACTTGAGAGAAAATTTAAATCTCTAAATTAAAAAAAAACCCAGAAAACCTATAAATTAAGAACTCCCAATTAAATAGCAAAACAGAAATCCTGAAAATCAGAGGAGAGATTAATAAAATCAAAAACAAAAAAAAATAATAAAAAAGAACTAGGAATTGATTTTTTGGGGAAAAAACAATAAAATAGATGTTACCTTTTTTTTTCAGTGAGGCAATTGGGATTAAGTGATTTGCCTGGGGTCATACAATTAGTGTCAGGTGTCTGAAGCCACATTTGAACTCAGGTCCTCCTGACTCCAGGGCCAGTGCTCTATCCATTGAACCACCTGGCTGCCCTGATAAAAAAGAAAGAAGAAAACCAAATTATCAGTATCAAAAATGAAAAAGGTGAATTCACAACCAATATAAAAGAAATAAAAGAAATTATTAGGAGCTATTTCTCCCAACTATATGCCAATAAATTTAAATGCTGTATACAAATATTTACAAAAATAAAAATTGTCCAGGTTAACAGAAGAAGAAATAGAGAATTTCAATAACACTATCTTAGAAAAAAATAATTTGAACAAGCTATCAATGAACTCTCAACAAAAAAAAAATACCCAGGATCAGATGGGTTTACAAGCACTTCCACCAAACATATAAAGAGCAATTAATTCCAGTTCTATATAAGCTGCTTTGAAAAAAGGAAAGGAAAAGGAAGAGGACCTACCAAGTTCCTTCTCTGACACAAATACGGTCTAAATGTCAAAATCTGGGAGATCCAAAGCATAGAGAGAAATACATAAACCAAAGTTCCCTCTGAATATTGATGTGAAAATTTTAAAGAAAATTATGGCACAGTATCACAAAGATACATCGCTATGACAAGGATAGATTTATATCAGGAATATAGGGCTGGTTAAATATTAGGAAAACCACAAACATAATTGACCATATTGATAACAAAACAATAAAAATCCTATGACTGTGTTAGTAGATGCTGTAAGAGCTTTTAACAAGATACAACACTCATTCCTGTTAACACCAGAAAGCACAGGACTAAATGGAGCTTTCCTTATGTTCAGTAGCATCTACATAAAATCAGGAGTCAGCATTTTCTGTAATGGAGATAAGCCTTTCCAATAAGTCTAAAGGTAAAGCTAGTATATCTATTATCACCATTTCTATTCAATATAACTCTAGAAGTGCTGACTGTATCAATATATATATAGAGAATAACATACATGCTAATTCGGGAATGGCTGAACAAGTTGTGATGTATGATGGTGACAGAATACCATTGTGCTATAAGATACGACAAATAGGATGTTCTCAGACAAACCAAGAAAGATTTTCATGAACTGATGCAAAGTGAAATGAACAGAACCAGGAGAACATTGTACACAGTACCAGCAATACTATATCATAGTCAACTGTGAATGACTTAGCTTATTCTCAGAAATACAACTCAGGACAATGCCAAAGGACTTATCATGAAAAATGATATCCATCTTCAATAATACTGCTACTGCATCTATAGCCCAAAGAGATGAAAGAAAGTAAAGGACCTAGATGTGTGTCTGTATCAGCTCTTTTCATGATGGCAAATTTTTTTTAGAAGGATGCCTATCAATGGGGGAATACATAAACAAGTTAGGATATATGAATATATATGAATGTGATAGAATAATTCTGTGCCATAAAAAATGATGAATGAGATGATTCCTGAGAATTCAAGGAAGACTTGTATGAACTAATACAATATGCAGTAAGCAGAATCAGGAAAATAATTTATAAAATTACACACTTTTATAAAGACAAGTACTTTGAAAGACTTGGGAACTCTGACAACACAATGACCAACCAAAATGCCAAAGAATTTACCAACTTCCAGATAGAGAGTTGATGGACTCAGAAAGCAGACTGAAAAATATGTGGGTGCCTGTGTGTAATGTATTTACATATTATACACATAAATATAGTATGCATATATGTATGTATATATGTACATAGATATACATACATGTAAGCCATATCATAGCTAATGTGAGAATGTATTTTGCTTGACTATAAATACTTATAATAGCTTTTTTTTTTTGCATTCTCGATGGGTGGGTAGGGGAATGGTAGGAAGAAGAGAGTTCAGAATTGAAAATAAAATAAAATTTAATTTAAAAAAGAACCCCTGCTCTAGTTGTTCTCTAGCTTATCCATTTTAAAATGTGATGCTCAAAAGTGAGCATAATATTCTAGATATGGTCTGACTGAAGCAGAGTACAATGAGATCATCACTACTTTATTCCTGGAAGTTATTTCTATTTATGAAATCTAAGAAATGATTATTAACTCCTGTCTGCCATTATCATACTTTTCATTTGTGCTGAGCTTGCAGTCCAGTAATTTTACATATATATGTATATATTACATAAAATCTGTATATGTATTATATATATGTATGTTGTAGACAATGTCTCCAAAATCTCTCCCTAATACTTGTGATATTGGTATTTATAACCACATACAACTATATTTATCCAGCACTAAATTTCAATTTATTTGATTAAGCCTAATATTCTAGCCTGTCAAAATCTTTTTAGATCTTGAATCTCTCATCCAATACTCTAGCTGTCCCTGTCAGTTTTATGTCATCAGCAAATTTAATAAGGATATGCTATCTATACCTTTATTCAAGTCAAGTCTAGAAACATTTATAAAATACCTTCTATATGCCAGGCATTGTGTTAAGTACTGAGGATAAAAGAAAAGCAAAAACAGTTCCTATCTTCAAGGAGCTCATAGTTTAATAAGAGAGCAAATATATAAACAACTATATCAAAATAAGACATACATACACACACATATCTAATATATAACATATACACACTATATATATATATATATGTATATATATATGTATATATATATATATATATGTAAAACACATATATAATAAATATAAAACCATACTTAAGGGAAATGTTCTGATCTACCAGTACAGCGACCACATCAAAAAAGGAAATGAGGTTAGTTTACTACAACCGATTTTTGATCAATCAATCATTTAATTATTCAACAAGCGTTTATTAAATGACTACAATGTTTCAGGCAGTGTGCTATGCAATGAATTCATAATAAATCTTTGTATAAACAATTTCCTTTTTAAAGGTTTACTACCTTCTATTAAATAACCCATTCTACAATTTTGCCAGGAATTGAAATCAAGCACAATGTCCCATGATTCTCCAGTAATATAGTACCTGTTCCATTCTCCATAACCTTTCAGTTATCAATGACAGTAGCTCAATAATCACATTATTCTGTACCCAAGATGAAGATGATGTAGGCCAGATTGACTTGAACTCTTCGAGAGCAACTAGGTACCTCCTTCACATTGTCCTTATTCAGGTAAGGTACTAGCTCTCTATTAGTATTTGTTTTTTGTAATTTCCATTCCAAAATATCATTCTCTTTTGAGATGTAAACAGTGCATTGGCAGAACATACTTACTTTCCTCCCAAGAGTCAGGAGCAACAGGGTAGCTACTTAGAGTACAACCTCTGCCTAAACTGCCAGGTGACACTCCAAGCTCAACTAACTACTAGACCTTGTCTACTTCTAACCTAGGCCTGCTTAAGAGCAGGCAAATACCCCTTAGACTCCTTGTGCCTGCCTGTGTCTTATCTCAGCTTGAGCTAGAGTTTAAAATGCATATATTATTACCATTCAGTATTTCATAGATTTCCCAAAACTGGTTCAGCCCCTATTTCTTCACTAAAACTCTTATTTCCTCATCTGAATATAATCCAAAGGAATACACACTTGCAATTGCAGACTATTCTACATTTACCAAATAAAATCAGAAATAAAAGAACATTAAACTGCTGAGCAGCATTGCCACTTAATAAAATTTTGAAAATTTTCATTCTTCCTCCCAGTCTTAAACAAGGTAATCCCAGGAATACTCAAATGACCTTTTAGTAAAACAAATTCCTGTACTTCACTTTCAAAGACAATAAATAACAGAGCAATTGTTTTGCCAATATCCACTGCTCTCTCTGATGCCAAGGTGAACAAATGATTAGAAGATTCAAGATTTGGAGCCATCTTTAATTGCTATCAAGGGCAAGCACTGTTAACCATTTTCCTTAGAATCCACAATGGGTATCTCTGCTTTCTTCTCTAAATGGACTGTATCTTTCTGGTATCTTCAGCATCCTAGCACCTATGGCCTCATAAGCAGTTCACATTTCAGGTAACCCTCAGCTCTCAGAAGCTTAGGGGATATGGGAAAGAGCTGAGTTGCTGGAACCAGGTTATATAGAGAGGACAGCTGATCTTTAAATTTTCAGTGTGAGCATTTATACCTTAGAAATCTGCAATTACAACAAAATCAAGGCTTAATTTATTGTTAGTTGATCATTGAGATGAATGAAAAGCCTGAGAGACAGAGTATCTGGGTAATTAATAATCAACTTATTGATTAGGCTAGCAAATAATAAATAAATTGGTAATAAGTGGTTTCTCTTGGTGACCAAAGACAAAACCATAGAGATCCCTGAATGCTTAAATACCTTTGAAAAAGCAGGTGCTCCTGACAGGTGAAAAATCAACACTGGTGAACAATTAACAAGGAGGGAGACATATTAACGAGGAGGTGGGTTAAAGTCTTCAGCTTCTCTTGCTGAGAATATGACTTTGATCATGAGGCTCAGCTGCCTACAGCAATCTGGACAAAGAAATCCATCTCTACCCAGATCACTTTGGTTGATTTTCTCTTTCATAAGCTGGCTTCCCCTAGACTCTATGGAGAAGTACAATGACATGGGCTCATTTCCTAAAGGTAAGAATTCACTTAAATTAGATTTTATTTGTAAAGTCTTTTAGTTTGGTAAGGTCCCACCCAAGACCACAGAGCATATACCTGGAGGATTTGGGCAGTCTCATCTATCAGCAATGTCCTTCAGAGACTGACTGATTGGCCTATAGGAGCTATCTCTGAATGAGGGAAAAAAAGGAAAAGAACCTCAATCCTAATTTAATAACTGAAAATGATCTCTCTCATCATATAGATTTAAGAAAGTATTAATAATACAGATTAAATTTGTTAAAATCTGCTCCCCCCATCCCCACCCCTTGTTAAACATTTACCAAAAAACCTAGCATTGTCCTATGAGTATAGCTTAAGGCCAGCAGGAATGCAATAGAAGGCTCAAGAAGCCAGATTGGAGGCCTAGTGACTGTAGGCTAATAATACCTGGTATTTATATAGCATTTCAAGGTTTGCAAAGTGCTTTACATCCATTATCTCATTTAAGGTGGAGGGAGGCCCCAGTTCCATAAGAAGAGGAGCCTCAACTCAGCTTATTTCTTTAGGCCTATTAAGATCACCATTAAGTAAGAGATTGATTTTGTTATGGAATTCCAGGCTGCAACTTAACAGTGCAACTCTTGCACACCATCCTATTGAATTTTGGAACCAAAGTGCCTGTTCTTGGTCACTTCTCCCCTTTGGGTATTCTCCATTGGAATATGTTCTTTGAAGGCAAGGACTGTCTTTGCTTGTATATCTGTATCCCCAGAGCTTACCACTGCTTAATAAATGCTTTTTCATTCATTTTTTACTTATTCATTTTCTCAGGAATCTGAAAGATCTAAATTTAAAAATCTAAAAGAAATTGCCAAAGGAGAATATGGGTTATTGACAGATGTAAGCTTTTGAGTCTTGAGTGACTGAGAGGACTGTGTTGTCATCAGCAGAAATAGGGTGTTTAGGAAGAAGAGCAGATTTTGGGGAAAAAGATGATAAGTTCAATTTGGGACATGATGAATTTGAGTTGCCTACAGGACTACCAGGTGGAAAGTCCTATAAGGCAGATGGAGATGATGAGGGCGGGAGCAGGAATACAAAAATAAATCACTGAGATGTGCCCTCATATGACCCCTTGAACCAATCAGTTCATGCTATTCTGTCAAAATAATAATATAGTTTGAAAATGTAACTGTGAATTAATATAAAACAAAAGAATGAACAGAGTATCAATATTTAAAGCAAAATAAATCCATTACAATATGGTGATGTGTCTATCTGTAAACAAATGGTAATAATTAACTTAATCAAGATTTGGGTATCCTACCTTAGAGGTGACATAGCTTACTCTGAAGTTTCACTTGGAAATATCTCTGTCTTGCTTTACTTGAAACTGGCTGCTTTTAGGGTGTCAAAACCTTAAAATTAGCCATTATCTTAGTTCTTGGCTATCATTACTGGAGCAGCTGCTGGAATGAAAATCCCCTTTGTCTTTTTTCCCTGTGTATTTCGAGTGAACAAAATTTAAACTAACATGGTAACACATTGCACCCCCGCCTCCCCCATGTTCCCTTGTCAGAAAATATCCATCTGGCTATCATCCTTTTCCTGCATGACTACTGCTGTTACCTCTCTTACATAAATGAAGAACATCTCCAATTGGTTGCCTTATTTACTAATTTGTCTGCTTAGATAAAAGATCACTGGCAGTTTGAATTAAAAGTTTCATCACAACTGAATGCTTTCTCTAGAGGGGTTAAGCTCTTTTTATTGTTGTTGTTCATTCCTATGTGAATTTGTAAAACAAAACAGAATGATTTTTAATTTTTTTTTTAAATAGAGCAACCATTTCCTCATGTCTGCCATCTGACTATTGAGATAGAGTCACTGATTAGTAGAAGATAAAATACTGAACTTTCAGCCAGGAAGACATGGATTCAAATCCTGAATCCTGAAGATTCATTAGTTGTGTCACCAAGGGCAGCACATCTCAGCCTCAGCTTTCTCATCTATAAAACAGGGATAATAATAACTACAGTATGTAAGCAGTATGTAATCAGCGAGTTTGTAGGATTAACGATATAGATGGGAACCTAAAATCCTTATTTTATAAATGAGGAGAAACAAAGGCATATATCTTGCTCAAGAAAACTCAGGTATTAAGTAGAAATGCAGATATTTGACCCCAAGTCATCTGACTCCAAACCAAGTACTTTCTCCCAAGTCTCCAAAGAGAATAATATAGGCTGCTTTGTAAACGTTAAGGTGCTATGTAAATGTTATTGGTCAGGCTTATCTTCAATTTACTCTTCTTACAGCCTTAGGCAATTTGGCTCCATTCAATGAACATTTGTTAAGCACCTGTAGGTAGGTATCATAGCAGATAGAGTGCCTGGAAAACTCATCTTCCTGAGTTCAAATCTGCCTCAGATAGTCACTTAATTCTCTTTGCCTCAGTTTCCTCATCTGTAAAATGAGCTAGAGAAGGAAATGGCAAACCATTCCAGTATCTTTGCCAAGAAAACTTCAAATGGGGTCGTGAGGAGTTGGACAAGACTCAAACAACAACAAGGGACCTGCAAGGATGTGCAGAGCTCAGAGCTAGGCCATGAAAGCACAAAAGAAAAATTCTAGAGAGTCTCTCTTGAAAGAACTTATTATATGCACCTTGAAGGACACAACATATATGATACATATGCAAATAAGTGTACCTACACAGATAAGTAACCAATTTTTACATCCTAGAGATGTAAACCCAGGATGACCTGGGTTTGAAGTGCTCCACAGACACTTAATAATTGTATGAGTGTGAGAAAGTCTTGGCCTTTTTCATGTTGGTTTTCTTATCTATAAAATGAGGGTTATAGTACCTTATAGGGCTATTACAAAGAACAACTGAGAAATATATGTTAAATGATACATAAATGTCAGTTATTATTGGGGGAGTGAGAAAATACTACTAGTTGGAGGATCACAAAAGACTCCCTAAGGGAAGTAGTACATGAGTTTAGACTTAAAGAAATCTAAGGGGTTCTAAGAGGTATAAATGAGAAGAGAGTGAATTCTAGGCATGTTAGGACAGAGGCACAAGTAGAAATTCTAGGCATGGTAGGACTAGGCAACAAATAGTCTGTGTAAAACCATGGGAGATGTAACGTTGAGTTCCAGTTTCATGTCCTCTGGAAATTTAATAAGCATGTCATCTTGGGCTTTACCTATATTACTGAAGAAAATGTTACATAAAATAGGAATGAGAATAGATCCCTAGAGCCCTTCACTAAAAATATCCTTTCAAGTTTTTAATTGAACCATTATTGGGTCCTCTGTGGAGAGAGTCATTCAGCCACTTCTAAAATAACATAATTATTTTATCCAAGCCAAATATCTCTATCTTTTCCCCATGAATAATATGAGATTTTATCAAAGGTGCTGATAAAATCTCAGTAAATATATGTATATGCAGGCATACAAATGTCTGTATGTACATATACATACTTATGTATAAGTAAAGAGTATTCTTCTGATTTATCATGCTATTAACTCAGCCAAAAAAAAAAACCAATGATGTTGGTTTGGACTTTCTTCTTAACGAAGCTATACTGACTCCTTGTGAACATTGCTTCCTTTTATACATATTCATTAGGAATCTCTTTAACAATATCTTATAGACTTTTGTCAGAAATTGAAGTCAAATTACTAGCCTTCCATTTTTAAAAAATCAGAACATTTTAGATGAGGAAACTGAGGCATAGACGGAATATTTGATTTTGCCAAGATCACACTGCCAGGCCCAGGTTTCAAACCCAGGTCTTCTGATTCCAAATTCAGTGTTTCAATCAAAGCATGTCTTCTCAAGACCTCCAAGATTGATGATCCAATAATGTTGTGATTTCTCTGAACCTCATCATCTATAAAATGGGGATAATATTGCTTTTCCCAACCACCTTTATAGGACTATTGTGAAGGAAGTACTTTGTAAATTTTTTTTAAATGATGTGAATATGTTATTGTTATTATTTTTCCTTTGTTGTCTATGTGTATTGGAAATAAACTTTCTTGATTTACTTGAAATCTAAAACATTTTAATCCTTTGCTTAGAGAATGTTTTGCTAAAACTAAAAATTTGAATATTTATTATAGTGTAGGCATAACCTAAGTATTATATTACTTTATGTGGGTATATTTCATAGTTTAAGATACACCATACTAGACTCTCATGTAATTTTTATGTTTCCTAAAATATGCAATCATTCAGTGGGAGGAAATTTGAACTTCAGAGAATAATTTAGAGAGTATCATCATTGCATGCCATTGTGTGCAAATTTTAATTACCAGGACTAATTAATCTTATTTTTTAATTAGAAACTCAGTTTAATTATATTTCTAGTAGGAAGAAATGGAAAAAAAATTGCTGTAATTTAATACAGATTTTGAATGAATTATTTTTTCAAATTAGTTAAAATGAGAAAGAAGTCAAAACAATCACATCCTTATTACATTCATAGAAATCTCTTGCAAGACACACTTACTTCAATATACTGGGCACTTAATAAAATACCTGTTTTGAATCAAATTGAAGCATAATAGTAATTGTTCTAGAAAAAGTAATGTAACACAGATACCATTCCAGGTATATTTTTAGTCCTACATGTAGGTCAAAAATAGAAAGAAAAGTTCTCAAAATACCAAAATATAGAAATACTTTTTGTGGTACCAATATTTTGGAAACAAAGTCAGTGCCCATCAATTTGGAAATAGTGGCTGAACAAGTTGTAATAAATTAACATGAGGGAATAAATATATAATTATGCCATAAGAAACAATAAATATTAAGAATTCAGAAAAAAATAACATGGAAAAACCCAAATGTAGGCTAAAGTAACCAGAACCAGGATAACGTATGCAATGACAACAATAATATAAGATACTATAATAATAAACAAGGGATAAAAACCTATGCCCCACTGATGAATAACGCTCTGTGCTTCAGGTGTTCCCATTTGCAAAGCTAAATAACCAAAGAGTTGAGGAGTCAGGAGACATGTGTCATATCTCATTCCCACCAGAACTGGAACAGGAAGATTTAATGTCAGATACTAAGGAGGTAGGGAGTAAGAGAAATGAATCTTGAAGTAGAGAACCTCACACTTATCAGATTGGCAAAGTTTACCAAAAAAGGACAATGACAAATTCTGAGGGCACTGCAGGAAAACAGGTACATTGGGGTACTGTTGGTGGAACTGTGAATTGGTATAGTCATTCTGGAAAGGAACTTGGAACTACACCCCCCAAATTACTAAACTGCATTCTTTTAGACCCACTGATATCATTACTAACCATTTACTAACAGTATACCCCAAAGAGATTAATGAAAGAGGTAAAGGTTTTACATGTACAACTACATCTATACGATCTATACATAATGTCTCCATATATATACTTAAACATATATAACATACATATGTACATATGCATTCACACGTGTGTATCTCTTTTTATAGCGACCAAGAACTTGAAACTAAGAGGGTGACTATCAATTGGGGAATGGTTGAACAAATTATGATATTTGAACATAATGGGATACTATTTTGTTGTAAGAAATGATGAACAGGATGGTTTCAGAGAAAATTAGGAAGACTTGTATAAATTGATGCAGAGTGAAGTGACCAGAACCAGGAGAATAATATATATTATAACCATAGTATTAAAAAAATGAACAATTTTGAAACACTTACAGACTGTAATCAATGAAATGATCAGCCATGGTTCCAGAGTACTCATGATGATGAATTCTACCTACCTCCTGATAAGGATTTTCCTTTTGGGGCATGAGGAGCGAAAATAAGTACTAGTTTTTAAGTCTCTGTTGCTACTGAATTGTATTTTAAAAATGAGAAAAAAACACAAATTTTAAAAAGTGCTAATAAGGCATAAGGGATTGTGGTTGTGGTATACACTTAATAAATGCTTGTTTTCTCCCTTCCTTCCTTCCTTCCTTCCTTCCTTCCTTCCTTCCTTCCTTCCTTCCTTCCTTCCTTCCTTCCTTCCTTCCTTCCTTCCTTCCTTCCTTCCTTCCTTCCTTCCTTCCTTCCTTCCTTCCTTCCTTCTCTTTTCCAAGATACATTGACTTGATTACAATAAGTTTACCAAGATCTGAACAATTAGGCCAGGAATGGAGCTGGGGGGGGGGAAGGATGTGTATTAGGTGCAAAGAGATTTTTAGCTGGGGGATGGTGGTAAGAAAAGAGCCCATATTCATTAGGAAAAACGTTCTGATTTTAGTAATGTAAAAAACATATGAAAGAAAAAAGATATAATATTTAATCAGGTTATGATGCTATCTGAATATATGATATTTATTTTAAAAACTGTGACTCGGTAACCACTAGCCTCTATCTACTCAAACACTTATTTTTTAGAGGAGCCAATGATTGGATTTTATCCACATTCTAAGAGTATGGGAGTGGGGAGAGGAGAGAGAGAAAGAAATAAAAGCTATTCTGTGTTACCCTCTTCTACTGAGGGGTGTGAGGAGGAATTATTGAAAGAGTCTGTTAAATCCTTCAGGAAAATCTACTTTTTTCCATTAATCTGTCATTTGGGACTTAGTTCAATAAAGAAGAAACAACACAGTCTGTAGTTTTGAAATGACATTAGGATGATAATCAAAGTAGCCATTCTCTTAATTGAGAGTAATTTTCTCCTCATGAAGTTCCATTCCAATTCTACAATGTAACTTTATGCATTCCAAAAATAAGAGAAAAGTTTAATTGTAGACAAATGGTATAGCATATAGTTTGGAAAATATAAAATAATACAAAATAATTACATAATTAAACTGATTATTAGAAGTTGAACTGAGGAAGGAATCTATACATATTTAGGCTAGGTGATGCAGTAAAGAGTGATGGATCTGGAGTCACAGAGATCAGAGTTCAAATCCTGCTTCAGATACTTATTAGCTGCATAACCCTGCCCCAGTCATTTAAGATCTGTCTGCCTCAATTTCCTCATTTGTAAAATAAGGATAATAATAGCACCTATCTCCCAGGGTTGTTGTGAAGATTAAATGAAATAATATTTGTAAAATGCTTTGAAAACCTTAAAGGACTATGTAAATGCTAGCTATTATTATTATTTGGGTAGGAATAATCACACAGTAATTTTTTTTTAAGACAAAATACATCAGGTCACTTTTGGAGAAAACATTGAAAACTGAATGTAATGCAGACAGAGTTTAATGCAGTCCATGTGAGGCTGATACTAATTCTAAGAGATTAATTTAGTGTAATCAAATGGCCGAATACAGAGCTCTACAGGTGTACCTTGTTTTATAATAGTTATGTTGTTGCCAAGTTGAATGAACATCAGATTTCTGTAAATCAAATCTTATTTTTGCTACTCAGGTTATAATTTCATGCTTCGTTTTCTGATGATTTCTCAGCTGGCCTCAGTCCCTGATACTTTAAGTGTCTCTAGGTTCTGGCCTCTCAGTTAAGTAGTTAATGATCTGTAAGCAAACACTTAAGGCTACTTCGGGGATGTAGTTCAGGAAAGGGACACTGAGTCTTTTGTAAAGTAAACACAAGTAGCGCTTCATCAATCTGTTTCTCAAATTTGGATTTTCAGATAAGGCTTTTGTAGAGTCCATCGGTATTCTACTTCTTAGGCACTTAGCAGGGGCTAGTGGGCTACTAGAACTGGTGGACTGGTATTCCAAATCCTATCTTTACTAAATACTGGTTGTGTAACTCAGGCTGAGTTATTTAAACCCTTAGGGCTCTAGGCGAAACTTGAATTTGTGGAGAGTGTGGAATTCCTTTTACCAAGGTAAATCAGTGTCAGTCAGTCAATAAACACTTATTAAAAGCCTACTATATACATTGCACTGTGCTAAGTGATGGGGCTACAACCAAAGACAAGAGAAAGTCCCTATCCTGAAGGAGGAGGCAGCTTGGTGGTTCAGTGAGTAGCGTACTGGGCCTGGACTCAGGAAAAACTTAGCTCAAATTCAGCCTCAGATACTTACTAGCTGTGTGACCTTGGGCAAGTCACTTAACCTCTGTTTGCCGTAATCTTCTAGAGGAGGAAATAGAAAACTGCTCCAATATCCTTGCCAACGAAACTCCATGGATGGTCCAAGGCATCACAAAGAGCTAGACACAACTGAGCAACAGCAACGCAGTGAAGGAGCTCCTGATCTAAGGGGGGAAGATAATACATGACAAGAAGCAGGGAGGGGCGGGAGCGATTTCGAGGGCATGATGAAATCCAGAGGAGCGCATGTGGTGAAAAATGGTGCTCACCAGGGTCCGCTCTCCACCCTCTACAATAGTAGGGAAGGAAGGGACCCCAGAGATAGTGGCTGCTGAGGAGATGTCAGTTTCGGAGTAGATAATGTTCTCCTAGGTTGGTGAGATTCCTGAGAGTATGATGATATCCAAGATTCTGTCCAGTAGGATATACTTATCCTACTGAAATAACTATGTAATACAAATAAACATGTTTATAAGCATAAATATAAATATAAAAACAAGGTAAATACTTATCATACTAAAATAAATCTAAAAAAAACACTACAGGTTTTATTTACCCAAAACCTTTAGTTGATTAGACAATTCTCTTATGAAGTATGTCATGGGAAGGTGAGGGGATACAGGGAAGAATTATTTTGTATCTATGGTTTATAAGCTCTTTTGCAGATGCCTAGGATAGCCAAACTGTCCTGAATTCTTGTGTATGTCTAGACTCCTATTTCCACCCTTTCCTGGTCTTACAGGTCAGAGCTGAGACAAATGATGTTGTATGAGTCCTATTTTATTCAGAATTCCTTTTGAACAAAACCATGTTTGAAAGTAAAAGAGATCTATCAGTGTTTGTTACAGATATATAGATATATGTAATATATGTATAAGCATAATATATACTAATATAATATGATATATTGCATATATCATATCACATTACATCATAATATATATGTAAATCTAATATAATCTCAACAGACTCACTTTTCTCACCTGTAAAACGTTGGGTTTGGATGAGGATACTGTTTGAGGTCCATTCCAATACTAAGTCTATGAACCTATTTGAAAGTTCTCAAACTATTCTATAACTGATAGCAAATGGCCTGAGAAATCTCAGCTATGTAGTCTTGAAGTCCATAAAGTTCCCACAAACTGTGTGTATATATGTGTGTATGTGTGAGTGTGTGTATACATATATATGCATATATATGTATATACATATATACATATATACACATATATATGTATATACATATATACACATATATATGTATATACATATATACATATATATATATCTTATCATATCACTTAATTTGTTTAGTCATTTTTCAGTTGTGTACAACTCTTTATGACTCCATTTGGGTTTGCTTGGCAAAGATACTGTAGTGGGTTGCTATTTCCTTTTCCAGTTCATTTTACAGATGAAGAACTGAGGCAAACAGGGTAAAGTGACTTGCCCAGGGTCACATACCTAGTAAGGGTCTGAGGCCAGATTTGAATTTAGGAAGATGAGTCTTCCTGACTCCAGGGCTAGTGCTCTCTCCACTGCACTATCTAGCTGCCCTTATTGTAACATCATATCGTATCATGTCATGTCATATCATATCAACTTAAATGCCACCTTGTACATGAAATTTCTGCTGATTCTCCCTCCATTTGCTAGTACCTCCACCCATGCTGAAATTACCTTGTATTCATTTTGCAAACATTTTGTATAAATTATGTGTGCATATCTATATCTATAGATCCATCCATGTTGTGCCCCTTCCATTGCCATCTAGTGTAGTTTCTGGTACTGAGTTGGAAGGTGTCTAATCAATGCTTGTTGATTGATAGATTAAAAGATAAACAGTATTTTACAACTGACCATTTGACCTTATTAAAGACCAAATGATTTTAATTCTGATTTTGTCATAGCTCCTGTTTTGAATGCATTATTAACCTATTTTTTTCTTTTTTCTTTCTCATTCTTAATTATGAGGCAGGGGTAGTGGAGTCAACACTTCCCACAGAATTGGATGTGCATACTTTGGCTTCCTGGAGAGGTATACTTGTGTCCCCTTGATAAAATGGCATGTAAAACCAGCTCCTAGCTAGTCCTCTGGTCCCCGTAGGGGAAGCCATGCCAAAGGGTCTATCCTATAGTCAACTGAACCATAAAGAGTTGCTCAGTCTGTGGGCAAGGAGTGAAGAGACTCTAATCTCTTTTTGAGGGAACCTTGACATTTTTTTCAAAACAACAAAATTTTCACTACTCATGGGCCACAGAATATGTGGCTCTTCCTGGGTCAGTTGCCAATCCTTTCTGACAGAGTCCCTCTGTCTTCCCCACCCCCCCATCAAGGGGACCAAAGAACCATTCAGATCATGCATGGACATACATGGAGCCAAAGCGCATATACTCAGCTCCGTGGAAAATCACACTACTGCTTCCCCCTTCTTGCTTCTGTTATAATGTAAATATATAATGGAAACTTTGCTCAGTTCTCTGGTTTGCTCTATTCTCTTTAAGCCATATTCAGGCAGTATGGTTCATGCTGGAGTTGAAATCAGTACCTAGGTTCATGTCTTGGCCCTGCCACTTAAAACCTATGTAACCTGGAGGAAATCACTTTACTTCTATGGGTGTGCATCACTTTTCTCATCTGTAAGATGGTGGATTTGGATGAGATAGAGTCTAAGGTCCATTCCAACACTAACTCTATGATTCTGTACTTCAAACAGAAGGATTGAAAGTTCTCAATCACTTCCATAACTGATAGTAAATGACCTGAGAAACCTCAGTTTTATAATCTTGAAATTCATAAAGTTCCCACAAATCAAAGAAGAATCTTTTTTCTTTCTTTTTTTGTATGATAGAAATTTTGTGTTTTTAAAAATCTTTAAAAAATAAAGTCCTAACTTTATCTTTCTTCTTTCCCTCCAGGCCACATTTCCTGGCCCATTTTCTTCCCACATTTCCTGCCTTTCTTTGCTGCATTGTTTGTCCTTATCTTTTTTTTTTTTGGTTATATGTTTCATAAATGTATTCTGGTCCCCATGTCTGTAACAATATGTGACTTACTGATTGCCAAGCCCCAGAGTTTTCTGTCAGTCTTGATTTGACTCAATATTGCTGTGGCCTTTCACACGATCAATCATAATGTCCTTATCGCTTGACTTCATGGGGTAGCAGTGCTTACCTGGCTTGCATTCGATCTTTCCAATCATGTTTTTTAGCTTGTGTAGGGTAAGACACTTCCTAAGATTCTTAATATATCACTTATAGTATACGAAGGGCTATGTAAGTACTTTGGAGCACCAGGAGGTTCCTAGCTCTATATAGTGTTTCCTGAATCTGGACTCTGTACAGCTCTTAATAATAACAAATGCACAGGGAGTGATATACTGAGGGAAAAGATGGTATTTTAAAATAGTCTGTTTCCTTTATAACTAGCTTTTGTGTTCAAATTATCTGGATCTTTTTTTTTCTCTGCTGGAGATTTAAGCCTACACTTCAAAATAACCTTGCTTTGTGATATAGAACCAAGTTTAAACATTTGGGCTTTCTTTTCTAGGCAGAGTTATTGCAGATATAACTAACTATGTCTGGCTAACTGACAAATTGTTTCAGTAATAACTAGTTCCTTGTTCTTCAATTTAATGTCATATATCTGTACCCATACATTTTATGGGTTTGTAGTATTTGAAATATAAAAATACGATCTTTTGGAAACTCCAAAATAACACACTGATGAGACTTGCAATGTCATCATTAATTCAAAATATAATTCTCTACTCAAACATATTGACCTATTTTTAAAAGAATCTAAAGAAACTAAGAAATATCAAGAGTGACTTTAAAATAAACCATCTTATATATGTTGACACCAGCACTTTAGTCTATTTACAAATGTTCTAGGGCCTTCATTTAGTCAGTTGAACCATGATTCAATGATTCAAATGTCTCATTAAATTTTTTCGCTTATCATAAAGGGCTCCAGTTCTGTGTACTCCATCCCCAGCTAAACATGATTTTTGAACTTAACTACCTCCTTACCAGCATTCTTAGCCCCCTGGTGATAACTCCAGCTAGAGGCTATCTCTACTGCTTGGCACATGCTTAATCCAAACTCCCATCTCATGAGAGGATCCAGCTAAATACACTTCCCTTTCTGCTCAACTCAGTTTTTGTATTTTTCTCCCTCCTCATGAGCAGTCTTGACTTTGCATGGGTATTGTCTTCTTGCACCCCATGCCCTTTCCAGCTCCTGTTTATCTCCTGTTCTCCAAATTTTATATTGTATTCTCCCATTAAAATATGAGTTCCTTGAAGGTAAGGGAACTCCCTGTGTTTGTATCCCCAGTGCTTAGCACTGTCCTGACACATAGTAAGCACTTGATAAATGTTCTGTCAATCTATCTGATCAGGAAACAAAGATTCACTACCCTCAAGCACTTTCAGTTAATGAGGAATGATACCAAAAAAAACCCTGATTTTTCTTTTTGTTGTTGAATTATTTCAGTAGCGTCCAAGTCTCTGTGACTCTTTTTGAGGTTTTCTTGGCAAAGACACTGGAGTGGTTTGCTATTTCCTTCTCCAGATCATTTTACAAATTAAGACCTGAGCCAAACAGGG
Organism: Phascolarctos cinereus; assembly: GCF_003287225.1. Lineage (NCBI taxonomy): Eukaryota > Metazoa > Chordata > Mammalia > Diprotodontia > Phascolarctidae > Phascolarctos > Phascolarctos cinereus. The sequence goes on along the minus strand of NW_027555958.1, from coordinate 395,447,909 downwards.
TTAAATGACTTGCCCAGGTTCACACAGATAGTGTCTGAGGCCAAATCTGAACTCAGGTCCTCCTGACTTCAATGCCCACTTAATCCACTGTGCCACTTTGCTACCCTTCACTTTTTTTTTTTTTTTAACGAGAACCAACTACGTCTATTAGGTTGAATTTCTACCGACATTTAGTTCATTGGGCTTTTCAATATAACTTTAATTCATTTGGGGAATTTAATGTATGAGTTTTAATATACTGAAATGCCCAAAAATATGGATTAAATTGGCAGATAGATAAATAGAAAAATAGATAATATATTAACATATTACTATGTGCTAAGAACTATGCTAACTGACTAATCTTTGGGGACAGGAATAAAAGAAAACATGACAGTCACTACTTACAGTTGTATAATGAAGGTAGCCTTCATTCTAACATGTTAGTAGTAAGAAAAGGTTAGAGATGGGAATTGTCTGAGGATGATATTTGGCTAGGATGCTTCAAGAAATGCTGAGCCAAGAGGGCATCTAGGTGTTGCAGTGGATACAGCGTAGGCCCTGGAGTCAGGAGGACCTGAATTCAAATCTGACTTCAGACACTTGACACTTACTAGCTGTGTGACTGTGAACAAATCACTTAACCCCATTGCCTAGCCACAAACAAACAAGAAATGGTGATCCAGGACAGGAACTGACCAATCAGTGAGCAGACTTCACAGAGGAATTTGAGGAAAAACATCAGTCTAGCCAAAAATTATAGAGACTTTGTTTGGTTTTGTTCTGGCAACTTCTTGAGAAGACTATTTCAAAGTTGAGCATTTGGAAATATTCAATTCATTTAATAAACATTTATTAAGATCCATATAGGCCAGACACCATCTGCTGAGTTATGAGGATAAAAAAAAAACCCCAGCAACAACGAAGTAAAAGACAGTCTCTGCCCTCAGAAAGCGTACAACTTAAGCATTCAACTTCACAAAATAAAAAGCCATTGTACTATATTAAGTACATTTCTTTTTTTAAAAGTTCAATCTGCTCTATTAACATTTTCCCATCAATTTCTTTTTTCTTTTTTTTTAAATTCCACGAGATTTTGAGTTCCAAATTTTCACCCCATCTTGCCCCTTCCCCCACCACAAGATGGCATGAATTCTGAATACCCCTTCCCCTAGTCTGCCCTCCCTCTTCCCCCCCCTTCTCTTATCTCATTCCTCTTCTACTTTCCAGAATGGCAGGATAGACTTCTGTACCCCATTTTCTGTATTTCTTATTTCCCAGTTGCATGTGAAAACATTTTTTTTAAACATGTGTTTTTAAAACTTTGGATTCCAAATTTTCTCCCTTCTTCCCTCCCCACCCACCCTCATTGAAAAGGCAAGCAACTCAATATAGGTTATACATGTGCAGTTATGCAAAGCATTTCCATAGTAGACATGTTGTGAAAAACTAACTCTATTTCCCTTAATCCTATCCTGCCCTCCCATTTATTCTATTCTTTCTTTTGACCCTGTCCCTCCTCATAATGTTTGCTTCTGATTATCCACTTTCCCAATCTTCCCTCCTCTCTATCATTCCCCTGCTCTCTTGTCCCCTTCTCCTCCTATTTTCCTGTAGGATAAGACGTATTTCCATATCCAATTGAGTGTGTATGTTATTCCCTCCTAAAGCCAAATCCCTTGAGAATAAGAATCACTCATTCCCTCTCACGTTCCCTTGTTTCCTCTCCACTTTAACAGCCTTTTCTTTTCTGTTTTTTTTTTGTGAGAAAAATTAGCCTGTTCTACCTCTCCCTTTCTCCTTCTCCCAGTAGGATCCTCTTTCACCCCTTAATTTTATTCTCCAGATATGACCCCTTCATCTTCAACTCAACCTGTGCCCTCTATCTATCTATCTATCTATCTATCTATCTATCTATCTATCTATCTATCTATCTATCTATCTATCCATCTATACATACATACATACATACATATGATTTTTCCCTCCAACTACCCTAATACTGACAAAGGTCTCATGAGGTGTAAATATCATCTTTCCATGCAGGAATGTAAACAGTTCAACCTTAGTAAGTCTCTTATGATTTTTTCTTTTCTGTTTACCTCTTCATGTTCCACTCGAGTCTTGTATGTGAAAGTCAAATTTCCTATTCAGCTCTGGTCTTTCCATCAAGAATGCTTGAAAGTCCTCTATTTCACTGAATGACCATTTTTTCCCCTGAAGGATTCTACTCAGTTTTGCTGGGTAGGTGATTCTTGGTTGTAATCCTATCTCCTTTGCCCTCTGGAATATTATATTCCATGCCCTGCAGTCCTTTAATGTAGAAGCTGCTAAATCTAGTGTTATCCTGATCTGTTTCCACAATACTTGAATTGTTCTTTTCTGGCTGCTTGTAATATTTCTCCTTGACCTGGGAACTCTGGAATTTGGCTATAATATTCCTAGGAGTTTTCCTTTGGGGATCTCTTTCAGGAGGAGATCAGTGGATTCTTTCAATTTCTTTTGCCCTCTGGCTCTAAAATATCAGGGCAGTTTTCCTTGATAATTTCTTGAAAGATGATGTCTAGGCTCTTTTTTTGATCACGGCTTTCAGATAGTCCAGTAATTTTTAAATTCTCTCTCCTGGATCTATTTTCCAGGTCAGTTGTTTTTCCAATGAGATATTTCACATTGTTTCTAATTTTTCATTCTTTTGGATTTGTTTTACAGTGTCTTGATTTCTCATAAAGTCACTAGCTTCCAATTGACCTATTCTAATTTTTAAGGATGTATTTTCTTCAGTAAGCTTTTGGACTTCCCTTTCTATTTAGCCAATTTTTCTTTTTAGAACATTCTTTTCCGCTTTTGCCATTTGGGGTAGGCTATTTTTTAAGGTATTATTTTCTTCAGTATTTTTTTTGGTCTCCTTTAGCAAGCTGTTGACTTGTTTTTCATGATTTTCTTGCATCACTCTCATTTCTCTTCCCAGTTTTTTCCTCTATTTCTCTTACTTGTTTCTCAAAATCCTTTTTGACCTCTTCCAAGGCCTGGGACTGATTCATATTCTTCTTGGAGGCTTTAGATGTAGAAGCTTTGACTTTGTTGTCTTCTTCTGGTTGTATGTTTTGATCTTCTTTGTTACCAAAAAAAGATTCTATGGTCTGACACTTCTTGCGAGGTTTGCTCAGGATCCCAGCCAATTACTTGAGTTATAAACTCTTTATTAAGGTAAAGATCTGCTCCCAGTGTGGAGAAAGTACTGTCCCAACCTTCAGGGGTCTGTACAGCTATATTTCTAACGACCTGTAAATTTGCCATTCTTTCTAAGGTGGTATGATTAGGGGTGAGGCATTACTCCTTTCCTGGCCTGTGGTCTGGTTTGCGGAGGGACCACAAGCACTTTTCCGCCTTGTAGTGGTGAGGAGGATTCTCTCTTCACAGCCACTACAAGCTCCACCCCAGAACCACCACCCAGAACTGTGACCCAGATCCAAGCACAAGCAAAGGAAGAGATTTCTGTTTCAGCACTGGCAAAGAGATCCCTGCAACCCCCTCTGATCAGTCACTCAATTCTCCCTCAGTCTGTGGGCCAAAAGCTCAGGAAGCAGCTGATGCCCCGGGCTGCACTCAGGATCTGGGGGACTGAAACCTAGCTTCTCTCTCATCACAGAAACAGACTTTTCCCACTGACCTTCTAAGCTGTCTTTGGCGTTTGTGGGTTGAGGAGTCTGGAGACCACCACAGCTGCCCACAATTCAGTCCTCTGAAGCCTGCTTCAGGGTCACTGAGGCCTGTGCATCCACACCAAACTGTGTTCGTCTCCCAACCCAGCATGACACACCTTTCTGATCTACCATCCAGGTTGTCTTGGGCTGGAAATTTGTTTCACTCTGTCTTTTTGTGGATTCTACTGCTTTAGAATTTATTTAGAGCCATTTTTTATAGGTATTTGGAGGGGTTCAAGGGAGAGCTCAAGGAAGTCACTGCTTTAACTGTGCCATCCTTGGCTCTGCCCCCCTACTAAGTATATTTCTGAGCCCAAAGGACTATACAATTGTTCATTCCATTTCACCCAGGAATACTGTTGTGCTATAAGAAATGATGAGGGAGATAGTTTCTGAAAAAAAATCTTGGAAGATCTATATGAACTAACACAAAGTGAAGTGAGCAGAACCAGGAGATCAATGTGCATGGTAACAGCAATATTGTAATGATGATTAACTATGAAAGACTTAGCTACTCTGATTAATACAATGATCCAAGACAATTCCAAAGGACTCATAATGAAAAATGCTATGCACTTCCAGAGATATAACTGATGAACACTGACAGCAAACTAAAGTATAATTTTTTCACTTCATTTTTCTTGTTTTTTTTTCCAACATGGCTATTATGGAAATATGTTTTGCATAATTTCACAAGTATAATTGATATACTGCTTACCTTCTCACTGAGAAAATTTGGAGCTCAAAATTTTAAAAATAAAAGAATGTTAAAAATAAATTAATAAAAATTTAAACATATATTTCTGAACTACTCTCTGGATTATTATGAATGGTAGATCAGCCTCTTATCACATTAATATAAAATCTCCCAAAATTTTGGGTGAATTATTTAAATTGCATAAGGGTATTAACTTTTATCTAAAAGAAAATGAAGCTGAAAGTTTATAGCTTAATCAAGTGAAATGTTTTCATTGCTTTTCCACATTTCTTTGTATATGACAAGAAATTCAAGTTTCTTTTCAACATGCCATAAAAATTTGAGTGTGATGTATCAAATTGTTTTGAAAAAGTACATGTTCAAGAAAAATCCCTTTAGGCAATATAGTATTTTTTATTACTAATCTAATGGATGTATGATGCAAGGTTTATTTCTTTTCTTTCCCTTTTCATTTATTATAGATACCAAGCAGTACTACTGACCTTTGTTTACTGGGTACCCAACTACCTTACCTCAAAAATTTATCTCCTTCATGAATTTTAAGGGCAAAATTCTACTTTTATAGTCAATGCAAATCTTTATTCTAAATTTTATACTTTGGGTATATTTGGAACTTTAGCTGACATCAATGCAAAATTTTCCCCTGGCATAAATAGAAAGATGCATATTTAAAACACGTAATGTATATTAAATATGGTGGTGGGTTTTTCTTTTTCTTTTTTTCTTTTCTAAGCTTCTGAATCTTTCTAGTAAATTGAAGTGTTTTTAAGTTGTAATATTTTTCTATAATCCTCCCAAAATTTAGAAATTCTATTTTGTTTTCTAAAAAGATACTGTAAAAAACATTGCCTTCTGATTTAGATTATATTTGATTTACAGAAGTAATCAACAGAGTATTTGTCACTTGCCAAGTCATGGAGGGAAGCTAGTCAAAGATAAGGCAACATGAAATTTTTCCTAACAGTCAAGACTTTAGCTCTACAACAATTTTCTTGTCTATACAGTTTTTATAATGCTGCCAGCTTCTCCCAACATATACAAAGGACAGCTCCCTTTAGCCAGCTTCATTTCCTCTATTATATCTGTGTGTGTGTATGTATGTGTGTGTGTGTGTGTGTGTGTGTGTGTATAATCACTTTTTTCTACCTCTATATAGCATTCGAAATGATAATCATTTCAGTAAGAATTTAGAGGAAAATGGCAAATTAATCAATGTGTGGTATATAAAATGTTCTTTCATTTTCACCATGCACTGAAGTGGCTACCTTTTAAATATGTTCCAGAGATCTCCAGGGCAGCTAGGTGAGTGGATAGACCACTGAGCTTGGAATGAAGAAAACTGCTCTTCATGAGTTCAAATCCAGTCTCAGACACTTACTAGCTGATTCTGGGAAAGTCATTTAATCCTGTTTGTCTCAGTTTCTTTATTGGTAAAATAATCTGGAGAAGGAAATGGCAAGCCACTCTAGTATCTTTGCCAGGAAAACTCCAAAAGTCACAAAGAGTAGGACATGACTGAAACAACTGAACAGCTCTCCCGTGTGGGTAAAACTTGTGACTTAATTGTAAAATCCTTAACTGAGGTGTGTGTTCACGTCTGTGTGTGTCAAAGTGATTTTAGTTCTTGAAAAAGACAATAAGTTGTAATAATGTACAATCATATGTATATGCTGAATGGTACTTTAAAAATGTATCACTGAAATCAATGTTCATTTTTATAATGAAAGACCATTTTTACAAATTAAAGACCAGAGATATAAAATGATTTGTTCTTTTACTGTCTACTTCTTGGACAGTATTTCCAGGTAGGCTCACCCCTGGTTCTTCACTACTGACCGCTAGTGAAGGCAGAGTTAAACTGAAAGATGCATAGGACCGAACACTTTTCTTTCAGAAAGGATGTGATCAGTCACCCGCCACAGGGTCATAAGTCATTGTCCCCTTTTGGGCTTCTGTGCTGAGAGACGTGACCAATAAACTGCTATATATCCCTAATCTACTATTTCAACTAAGAATTCATGGACACATTAACATAGTCTCACCTTTTCTTCCCTATAAATATGTAGACAATTCATTTGCAACAACACATTTAATATGATTTTGCTGGATAGTTTGTATAACTAAAACCATATTAGATCCATTCAGCCTGTCAGGAGGTATCGAACATAATTGTTGGATATTTCTCACATTTGTTTTCTAGTACTGGACAGACCTCCAGACACAATGTTGCTTAGAAAAATAAAAATACAGTCAAATAAGGCAAGAAAAACAGCAAAAGAGTTGGAGTCTGAAATTTGGGTCAGCACTGCCTCCCAAAGTGACATTTTTGTGCTTCTGGATGTAGCAATTTGACATTATACCCAATAGCTTTCCTGTCAGCAAAATGAAGATGATATTCATTTGACTTATGGGGATGATGTGAGGATTAATTAGATAATGTTTATAAAATGCTTTGGAGATGAAAAGTGCTAAGTATTATTATTATGCTTATTATTTCAATCCTGACTCATCTCTGTTCCTAAAGGACTTAATCTAGTATTTGGATAGCAATCAACATTTCCATTCATCAAGACTCTGAAAATAGCTTCAGAGTCTTACTTAGCAAGGCTACATCTGAAATAGTCTCTTGGTGAAGGAGCAGACTTCAGTTTACCACATTAAACTCAATTTAATATTATCATACTTATTCAAATAGTCCTCAAGTAGCATAAGCTCTTTCCCTAGCAACTGATATCTTTCAGAGGATTTTGGATATTCATTTGGCAAAACGTATGTATTGTAGAGGCAATCTGAAATGGGCAAATTTAGGTTTGTCAAACCTGGATTCAAATCCCCCCTGTGACATTTACTAGTTATGTTACATTGGGCAAGTTGCTGAACCTCTTTGTGCCTCAGGAAATGCCCTAGAATACATTTATTAAGGCACAATGTATGTCATATGCATAATATATGTATATATATATTATATATATATGTATACATGTATATATGTATATATATGTATATATATATACGATAAAGCATATAATTTAGAAAATGCAATAATTAATATGACATAATATAGTAATGAATATACTATGCCACATATACATTTACACATCTACTATTCTATGTATGGTTAAGTATGTGTATATATAGTATACCATATATAAGTATATGTAGCACAAACTATTTTATATATCTAAGCCGCACACCTCATGTCATATATGCATGTTTGATATACACACATGAATTAAATATATACATATGTTGCACTGTGTCATATATGCATTGCATGTGCATATGCACACATACATGCACAATAATGACTTTGTGGAGAAACTTCCATGCCAGGAATTTCCCATACTGATGAAATCATCAATCCTTCAAGTCTTCAGGAAGCTAGGTAGCACAGTAGATATAGAATGTAGACCTTAAGTCAAGAAGACCTGAATTCAAATACAGTCTTAAATGCTTACTAGCTGTATCACTTAACTGCCCCCTGCCTCAATTTTTTTATCTATAAAATGGACATAATAATAGCACCTATGTCTTCAGATCAAATGAGGTTTAAGGAGAACAACTGATAATGTTGATACAGCTGCTGCTGGGACTGTGATGCACCACGTGACAAAGGGAGGCCCTTTCTCTCTTAAGAACTTTTAAAAGTGAACTCTAGCTGAAAACTCCCATAAGGCCTAATCCCGTGATCAATTTCTACCTTCTTGAATTGGAAATAAATATATCTATTTCCCAGGATCTTCAGCAACTTAGGTCTCCTTTCAGGACAACCATCTAAGACTGGAAGGACTTCAACACAGAAATAATTGAATATCAAATGAAAGGTAAGAAACATGACAACTGCTGCAGAACAGAGACAAGGGAAAGCAGAAAGTAACATGTCTATCCTGGCATGGCTAGAGTGGGGAATTCCTGGAAAATGTCATTCTTGAACCCAAGATTCCTAGTGTGAAGAGTGGGGATTTTCTAGGCAGCAAAACCCCAAATCAAGCCTACTAGAAGTGAGATTTTTTGGAGTGGGGTGGGGAGACGGGGGAGTTGCCAGTCTTAGGTGCTACCTTATGAGAAATTCCAAATTTAAAAGTCCTGAAATCCCTCCTTCTAGCCAGAGAAGTGTAATTTGCTAAACTGTGTGGTCCCAAAAGCCAGCTTCTGAACCCAAGCAGGGAATAAAACTAGTCTCAGAGGTTGCAACTTCAGGGATCTGGATTTCTTTCTAGAAAAGGCAATTTCCCTTGAGTAGTGTGCTGCTTAGAGAGAGAAGAGGTTTTGGGAGGAACAGCTGGAGGGTGAAATTAAAGTTATATTAAGGAGGAGTAAGGAGCCTGGAATTTGCACTCTCCAAATGCAATAAGTTATTCAGACAAGGTCAATCTAATGGGAAGAGGAGATGACCTAACTAGCAGGATCGAAGTATGCTTGTTTCCTTTATTATCTTGGGGTAGTGGGATGGAGCCTTAACCACAGGCAGGTGGCACTAAGAATCTAGGCCTGGGACCTGTATAGGGCTCTTCAGAAAATGTAGGATTCAACACAGGTGGACAAGAATTTTATTATTTATATGTGGACTATTTGGTGTGTTCTTTATGTGTTATTTTACATCTTTTTTCTTGGGCACATATGTGTTCCTTAAATTTTTTTTCTATTTCCTTTGAAATAAAATAAAAAGTCAAGACCTGAAATATGTATTTGTTACCATGAAAATTTGTATAGGATTTGGGGAAACCTGCTACCTACATCTGTGGAAACCTAGACACAGCTTATATTTGCAGATTTACCAGAGAAAATTTTGAGTGGGACATAATTAGGTAGTCCCAAGATTGGATCAGGTCCTTGTGACACCAGAGTTTTGGAGGTCCTATACCATGGGTTACAATTATTCAGGTTGCCCTATTTACCTTAATTGGGGCTATACCAACTTGGTGAGAACATTACGAGGATATGAGGAACTAAATTAACAGGGGAGACTTGTCTGGTTTGTTGTACTCAATTTTTAGCAGTGCAGAAAACACTTAAACTGCCACATAATATAAATGACTCTTGGTACTGGATTTTATTTATTTTTAGTTTTCAATATTCACTTCCACAAATTTTTTAGTTCCAAATTTCTCACCCCTCCCCCCACCCCAAGATGGCATGCATTCTGAATACCCCTTCCCCTGGTCTGCCTTCTCTTCTATCTCTCCCCCCTCCCTTCTCTTATCCCCTTCCCCTTCTATTTTCCTGTAGAGCAGGATAGACTTCTGTACCCCATTTCCTGTATTTCTTATTTCCCAGTTGAATGTGAAAACATTTTTTTTAAAAACATGTGTTTTTAAAACTTTGAGTTCCAAATTTTCTCCCTCCCTCCCTCCCCACTCACCCTCATTGAAAAGGCAAGCAACTCAATATAGGTTGTACATGTGCAGTTATGCACAACACTTCCTTAGTAGACATGTTGTGAAAAACTAATTCTATTTCCCTTAATCCTATCCTGCCCTCCCATTTATTCTGTTCTTTCTTTTGTTGGTACTGGATTTTAAATAAGATTTTGAAACCTATTTTTTTCCTAAATGGTGGATACTGAATACTGTAAGATTTAGTTATGATAGGTAGGTAGATAGATAGATAGATAGATAGATAGATAGATAGATAGATAGATAGAGATAAATCAGTCCTTTATTAAACACTTACTGTGCACCAGGCACTGTGCTAAGTGTGGTAGGACACAAATAAAAGCAAGGGAGACAGACACTGCCCTCAAGGAGCTTATGTTCTAATTGGAGAAGACTGTGTGTGTGTGTGTGTGTGTGTGTGTGTGTGTGTGTGTGTGTGTGTGTGTACTGTAAAACAGGTTGGGAGAGAAGAAGTTTGGGAAGTCTTGTGGAGGCATGGATGGACCCTGGCAAAATGAAGCAAAAATTCACCTATCAAAATCTGAGGATCCAGAAAGAGTACAACATTCTGGTCATGAGAACGTGAAGTTGTGGTCCAAGTAGAGAAAATAGTTTCATCACAGTTGATTACTATATGTCTATGTTGCACTGAATCTAATATAATATGTATTAATTTGATTAAACAAAAATGTACGAAGTGCTTAGTGTCATCAAAGTACCAAGCTAATATTGTAGCAAATATAAAAATGAATAGATTATTGTTAAGTAGAAGAGATACCTAAACTAATTATACTATAAAATAGAACGTGATAAAAGTAGACTGTGGAGTCAGTGGATAAGTGCGCAGGAGTTGGAGTGAAAAAAATGGTGGTTGGAATCCCTCCTCTGACACTAGCTAACCTGGGTAAGTCACTTAAATGCTCTGTGCCTTACTTAGTCAAGTCCCTAGGACAGGGGTCAGCAAATATTTTCTGTAAAGGGACAGACAGTAAATACTTTAGGGTAGGTTTTGAAGGACAAAAGCAAAATTGAGGATGTTATGTTGGTATTTACATAATAAAAGAGAAAACTAATTTCCATATAGTTTTTATTGACACAATCAAAATATAGTAATAGTGAAATATAATTTTTCATAATACACTTCTAATAAGAAAAATGGAATTCCTTTTTTGGGCAAACATTTTATTTAATTAGGGTTCAAAGTTAATCTTCCCTATTCCTGAGATTAATTGCAAATGTTCATTTGTTAATTCTGATTTGCAATGAAATTTTAGGTGTTCCGATATTTTAGATATTCCATCTTTGATAATAGAGATTTTAAAAATGCAGTACAAAATCTAAGTTAAAAAAATCACTTTTATTTGGAAAGTGAGGGACAAGGGAAGAACAGGGAAATCTTCCTGGAAGAGGTGACCTTTGGACTAAGTCTCTAAGAATGGGTAGGATTATGATAAGCAGATATGCAGGGATTGGGGAGTAAGAGAGGGCATTCCAGGAATGATTAGAAGAGCTATGGAGGTTCCTGAAAAAAATAGCATATGAGTATAGGATAGCAAACAGTCTATTTAAAAGTAAAGCATTGAGGAAATCAGGGCAGAAAAGCCTAAAATATGTTCTTTTGTTATTCTCCAGAATGTACAAAAACTTGACTTCACTATGCCCAGATAAATTAAAACCCCAAATTCTTCAACTAGTCTCTTCGACAGTACTATAAACCATGACTTCAAGTTACCAGCAGATATATTTATGATTTAATCTTATATTTGTACTTGAATTTCAAATTCTATTGATGAGTACACTAAAGTATATAGACATAACTATCTTTTCCAAATAAGTCTTTTATATCAGTTCAATTCAATATTATACAAATGTATTATGTCCTCATTTCAAAAGAAGATGATAGAGACGTTAGTGTCTTGAAACTAGACCATACCATCATACATATGTAAAAAAAGTAACATTTGTTCTTTAAATGGATATGTTTGCTCTAGTTCAATCCTGTTGCTCTATTCCAGCTTAATTTAGTGATGATTACAATACACTATTAATATATTTCAGAGTATATTAATATACTTTACTTTGACCATATGGGGAAAGTAAATATAGATCCTCTTTCTTACTAAGGCAGTGTCTATTAATAGGATCTATGACTACAATGACATGTAAAGTAAGATACAAGACCTTGTTTCTGTTTTATATATTAAGTGAACATTTTATGGATATTGATTGTTAAATCCCTATAATAGAGAGCAGGTGTGACTGGTATATGCAATTTGGGAAGGAAAAAAAAAACAACATATTGCTTTCATGTCACTGAATTAATATACCCAATGCAATAGCTGCAGAGACAAGCCTTGAGTAGCACAAAATAAGATATTCTCCATCTCAGATATGTCAATGCCTTTATAAAGATAGTTAATTGGAAATGTTTAAAATTGCATTTAAAATCATTTCATGGGGCAGCTAGGTGGCACAGTGGATAGAGCACCGACCCTAGAGTCAGGAAGACCTGAATTCAAATGCGGCCACAGACACATGATATTTACTAGCTGTGTGACCCTCGGCAAGTCACTTAACCCCGATTGCCTCACCTCCCCCCAAAAAACATCATTTCATTAAGTAGATCAAAATGCGCATGCATAAGCAATAAAAAAATGTTTTGGTTTTTTTGTTTTTCCTGAGGCTCTTCTCTAACTCTAGTTAAACAGCATCATTTCCAGAAAGCAGCGAGGAGGTAGGAGAAGAAGTATTCCAAACTCAGGCATGGCAAAGCAACTTTTAGAAGCCCTAGTCCAGAGCTTCAGAAAATGATGAAACTTAAGTAGATCAAGAAAAAGCCCTGACCATTAGTCCTGGATGCTGCTTTTAAATTTGGTTCATCTTAGCTTTAAGGATCCTTACATAATCTGTGGTTCTGTTCCTATTAAAACTCTAACTCTCAAAGAGGCTAAAGAAGGACAGAAAAGAATTGTCTATTTCATTGGTGGGCCTATACTAAAAAAGCCTGGGCAGATAGAAATGCAGGAAGCTATAGTTAATTATTTCTAAATAGACATGACCATAGTTTTATTACCTTTTTGAGATTCAAGATGTATTGCAATTCAGGAAAAGCTTGTTTAAGTTACAGAATCAATAGCTTCTGTGACTTAGAGATTTCTCAGTTTTAGGACTGTGCAGCCTACAGAGAACAATAAAAACAGATTATGTTCATATGTAATATTCTCATATTTAGGGTTAAAAGTCTGTTATCTATGTATATATACATATATGTTATTTCACATTATTCATATGCAAGTGTTTGCATGCATGTGTATGTATGTATGTTCCTAGGAAAAAGGTAGAACAAATTTCTTTTTCACCATTTTGCAGATTAAGAAACTAAGTCTCAACTAGTTTAAATCATTTGCTTCAGTTTACACTGGCAGTAATTCATGAACATGTGGCTCAATTCCATGTTTCTCTCACTGCAAGTCCATCGCTCTGTTCATTATATCATTGCCCACTAAATTTTTTGGTTGTTGTTCAGTCTTTTCAGTCTTATCGGATTCTTTGTGACTCCACTTAGGGTTTTCTTGGCAATGATACTGGAGTGGTTTGCCATTTCTTTTTCCAGCTCATTTTATAAATGAGCAACGGAAAGCAAGCCATGTTAAGTGACTTGCCCAAGGGCCCACGACTAGGAAGTGTCTGAGGCATGATTTGAACTTCAGTATTCCTTACTCCTGGGGTTCTATCCATTGTACCTCCTACCTGTCCCACCCCACTATATATTGTATCACTAAGAATGCAATGTAAACTACCAATTTCATCTTAATTTTTTTCCAGATGTGTAATATATGTTTCCAAATTTCTTATTTCTGTGAATTTTGTCCTGCTATTTATTATATCCATGAATTACTATTGTCATCATTCTCTAGGTCTCTTTTCTTTAAAGTACAATTCGATTATATATTCCTCTAAAACAAATCCACTTACATTAATCTAAACTCATTTATGCATCATATTTCCTCCTGTAATGTCTCCTATTTTGGACTACTATTGAATATTTATTATTACACAATTCAAACCCCCCTAGGAAGAAGCGGCAACGAAGTACCGCTTTGACATTTGCAGTAACTCATTTATTTATTCTTCAGTTTCATAAGTATCAAAACATAAGTATCAGAAGTATCAGAAGATTTATGAGAGGCAGAAAGAAAATTGAGATGTCTCCATTTCTTTTTTTTTCAGCATGTGAAATGGCTTAGCATATAGTTCACAAAATGAGCTATGTTTATAAAACATTTATTCAAAATCTCATTACTTCCACTGAGCTCCATCTGTATGGTTCCATCAGTGATGGACCTAGAAAAATAATTCTGGGTTGTTAACCAGGAAACTATCCAAGTTGTCTGGGAAAGAATGGGAAGGCAGGATACTGGAGTTCACACCCAGACCTCAGTTCCTGAACAAGCATCACCTCTTGGCACTTCTACCTGTTTACATCATATTTCTGGAGGCAGAAATTCTAACTCTTTATTTTCTGTCCTACAGTGTAGTCCCAATGCTTTCTCTAATGGTGGGCAAATGAAAATGCTAGAATAGCTCTTTTATGCAAGGCCATATTAACTCAGTGCATACTCTCCCAAAGTGCAACTCCTTGGAGACTTTTTCAGTGTGACTGGAAAATTATCACCCTCATGAAGCAAGGGGTGGGGAGCAAGGGTGTGAGCCAGAGTCAGTGCTTGTCTGTGCTCTTGTAGTGGAAATCTATGGATAGGCAAAATGAGAGGTTTGTAAGCCAGAAACTGTGATACCCCCATCCTTTTTTCTTTAAATATGCATTAAACACAGGAGATGAAAGGCAGTTCTTAATGTGTCTGACAGAATACAAAATTGCCATATAAAGGTATCAGCTTTAACTGTTATAGCTGGATTGAAAAATAAATTAATACCTATAGTAGTGATATGTAAGGATCTATATACAAAATCATTCTTAGCAGGATTTTTTTTTCTATTTCGAAGGACTGGAAACAAAATGGAAGCTATCCACTTATGTATGGCCTAACAAAATCATAATGCAGGAACATAATGGAATATAATTGCACTATAAGAAGTGATGGCTTCTGAGAACCCTGGGAAGATGTGCATGAACTGATGCATAGTGAATGAGCAGAACTAAGTGAATAATTTATACAATGGCTGTAGTAATATGAAAGAATAAAACTTGGAAACACTTAGGAATGATAATC
Organism: Phascolarctos cinereus; assembly: GCF_003287225.1. Classification (NCBI taxonomy): domain Eukaryota; kingdom Metazoa; phylum Chordata; class Mammalia; order Diprotodontia; family Phascolarctidae; genus Phascolarctos; species Phascolarctos cinereus. The sequence goes on along the minus strand of NW_027555958.1, from coordinate 395,432,902 downwards.
AATGGATGGCTTCAGAAGACTAATGATGCATCTTATTTTATACCTCTTGGTAAAGAGGTTATGGACTAGATATAGAATGAGACATTTATATTCTGATGTGATCAATGGTGAATTTGTTTTTCATATCTATATTTGTTAGAAGTGAGAGATTTGTCAGGGAGTGGGTGAGAATTGTTGGAGTAGAATGAATGAGTTGTGATGGTACTACAAAAAAAAAGAAAAGAAAGTAAAGAGTGTCATTGAACATTTAAAAATACACAGAAGAAAATGAGGAAGTTCAAAAGACAAGCAAGGCAATTTTGCTATTCTCACATTAAATGTAATATAAACTTTGAAAAAGCTGTTTGTGAGAGAAGTTCACAGTTTCTTGGATAAAATAAACATATCTATGAACCTGAATGGTGTCATATGCTGCCAATTCGAAAATTCCTATCATCAGGTAATTGGAAATTGGAGCATCACAAGGTATTCCTTATAGGATCATAGATTTAGACTTGGAAGGGAACTTAGAAATCATCTGGTCCAACCCCTTCATTTTAGAGATGATGAAATGGAGTCTTAAAGAATTAATTAACTTGCCCAAAGTTACACAAGTGGAGAGAGCAGGGTTTGGATTCAATTCCACATCCTCTGCCCCAACACAAATCCAATATTTTACATTGTTTCTGTTAAAATTAGTTATCTGAAATAAAAAGGAAACTGAGTACAGAGTTAAAGAGCCATCTATGATTTAATTTGCAAAGCTAGCAAATAAAGTCACCTGACTCCTCAGAGGACAGACAGAAGGAGTTATTTACAGAGCTAATTTTTATAACAGAAAAGAGGTGGGGCAGTGAAGTGGTGAAGTGGATGGAAGACCTGCCCTAGAATCAGGAGGATCAGAGTTCAAATCCAGCTTCAGACACTTGACACTTGCTAGTTGTGTGACCCTGAGCAAGTCACTAAACCTCAGTTGCCTTACCAAAAAAAAAAAAAGAATAATAATAACAGAAAAAAGGAAAAAAAAAATACAAAAACTTGTTTTGAACATAATTCAATTGGACAAGGCAGGTCACCCAACTAGCTAGTTTCTCCCAGGTTTTCTTAATTCTATCCAGAAGCCCTTTCCCTGCAGGTGGTGCCTTTTGTAACCAGAAAGTGTACTACGAAAGAACATCTCGTGGTCAGTAGTTAGCGGTCACTCCCCATCTTTCTTAGAATATTGCATTACTGAACTTAGACTCTAGCTCAAGAGAAAAAAAAGGGGGGAGCTTATCCACTAAGAGTGGAAAGAAGAAATTAACCTATGGTTTACCTTTCTCCAGCTGCCGAAAAAAGGAACTTAGTCTGTAGTTAACCCTTCTTTCTGCTAGAAAGAGAAAATTAGCCTTAAAAAACCCTTATAATCTTATGATTATTTTATTCTTCTAAATTATATGCTACTAAATGCTAAAATCTTATCACTCTTTTCATTAAATTTATAGGTAATCTGGACTTTAAAAAGCTACTTACATTAGTCTGGCTTAGTTGTTTAGTACTAGCTTTTCATAAAGAAAGGAACTTAATCCTATAATCAAACTAAAAATAAATCACAGTAATCATTAACAGATGATTTTCTTGTCACTTTTGTAACATCAATGTTTGCTCCCAGTGATGCTACATGATTGTAAATTATGTAATGCCACAAACTTCAATAATTAAAATGACAAAGGGAAATAGATATAAGCAAACATTAAGTATACTGCAATATTGCCAATGATGAATTGAATACAAAAGTGGCATAAAATATAACATGCAGAAAATACATGATCAGAAAAAAAGAAAAAGCTAGGTGTTATTTCAAGAGCATGGAATAAAAGAACAATAGGATGGGTACTATATTGGTGGTCACAAAATAATATAAGACATAGGGGATGCACCCTGGCATGCTAGGCAGATTTTCTACCTAGATTTCTCTACCTACACTTATGGGAGGACAGGAATTAGAATCGCACAGAATAGAAAAAGTACAGATAGGCTGCTATCTGACCTACTGGAGGATCAGGATGAGATTACAGATGTACTGAATTGTTAACATTTATAATGGGCATGAAAAATAGGCTTAGAGATATTGAAATTATTCCTTTTTCTTTCTTTTTCAATGAACATTTATTTTCTTTCCCTCCCTTTGCTCCCCATTGTAAAATAGAAATCAAACAAAATCAAACACTTACAAAAACATATGCACAATTAAAATTCCAAAACTGGCTACGTCCAAAAAAGTGTGTCTCATTTTGTACCTTGATGAGTTTATCTCTCTGTCAGGGGGTAAGTAGTATGCATTGCCATCAATCCTCTGGCATCATTAAACTGATCAGAGTTCTTAAGTCTTTCAAAGTCATTTGTCTTTATAGGGTGTTATTTTATAAATTGTTCTCCTGGTTTTGGTCACTTAGTCCTTTTGATTCATACAAATCTTCCCAGGTTTCTTTGAAGCAGTCCCTTTTGACATTTCTTATGTCACAATAGTATGGCATTGCATTCACATACCATAATTTGTTTTGTCATTCCCCAACTGATGAGCATTCCTTTAATTTCCATTATTTTGTCACTAAAAAAAAAAAGAGCTACAATAAATATCTTTGTATTTATGGTTCCTTTTACTTTTTCTCTGAGCTTTTTGGGGTATAAGCCTAGAGAGATATTACTGAATCAAAGGGTATGAATATATAATATTGAGTTCAAGCCTGGTTCAAGCATAAGACTCTTCTTTTTCGTGGAGAAAATTATTATGCTCCATGACTGTGAGGAGCAAAGTTGGTGAGAGCTTGGGGAAAGAGAAATCTTTGTCTTCTTTCTTCCAGCTTTGAAAGAGAACAAATATAGTTCCATTCTCTTTTCATGTAAAGGCCCCTGGAAGGAAAGACTGAAAAGAAGCAGGTATGGATAGGATTTAGTGCCTTGACATGTCTCTGATTTCCAGCTTGCCACACTGGACTTTGAAGACTCCTTTTGGGTGAGATCAAGAATTCTGTCTTTTGGTTGGGCTAAGATATCTCATTCACATATCACATCATCTCCTACAGATATCATTCACTTTGCTTATTAAATGGCATGTTCTAATCTGTTTAACTTCTCTGTTTTCTGTTTGCTATCAGCATGGAAGTTTGAGTTTTGCACTATTCATAAATTGTGATGGTCTTTGTGTAACTAGCATTTTGTGGGAAGGGAGACAAGCCTTCAGATATAGCTTGGGTGTACTCATTTCCTGTTAAGGGGGCAACCAGAAAAACAGTATGAATCTAAAAATCATTTTTCCTAGACTAGCAATATTTAGGAAGGCAGATAGGTGTAATTCTGAAGTGCCCCCTGAAGAGAGCAGTGAATTCCAGGCTCATGGCCCTAATCTCCTGCTTCTCTCTGGACATGAATCAAAGTCTTCCTTGGAGAGAAGTGGGCAAAACTGCAGGAAAAAAAATCTATCCACACCTCCTGGTAATCTGCATTTAGACAAACTCATGTGGACATAGATATAGTCTACATGCTCAACACGCACACACACACACACACACACACACACACACAGAGTTTAGTTTAGTAACTTCTTTGGCATAGTTCTAAATTGCTTTTCAGAATAGTTGGGACAATTCTGCAGTCAATTAGAGTGCTTATTTTCCCTCAGTTCCTCCAACATCTTTCATTTTTGTTCTTTGTCAATACTGATAATTTGATGATTATGAGATGGAATCTCAGAGTTGTTTTAATTTATATTTTCCTAATTAATAACTATTTGGAACAATTTTTCCAAAGTTTCTCTTAAATAATTAGTCATTTACCAGTAATACTTCACTGTTCCACAAAAGCATTTAGGTCCAGAAAGTGCTGTATAAAGTTTCTATGAAAAATGATCAAATCAGATAATGTATGGAAAGCACTCTCCAAAGTTGGAAAGGTGATGTGTTTGAGCTCTTATATATGAAAACTAACATGGAGCCAGGGTGGCATTCATTCAAATCAAGACGTGTAGAGTTGAGTTTTCATAGATTAAGCTTGGTGAAAGGTTGAGACAACCAATGAACCAAAATAACAAATGCTGACTTAAATTTTATAAATGCATACATATATATATACATGCATGCATACACACATGTATAAATACACATACACACACGTGTGTATGAACCAAATAAGAAATGCTGACTTAAATTTTATAAATGTATACATACATATACATGTATGCATACACACATGTATGCATACACACATGTATAAATACACATACACACATGTGTGTATGCACCAAATAAGAAATGCTGACTTAAATTTTATAAATATATGCATATATATACACATGTATAAATATACATACACATCTATAGTTAGTTATTGTAGATATCTATATCTATATTAATATATCTATATCTATCTATATTTACATATAATCCTATAGCTACAATAAAAACCAACATTTATGTAGTGCTTTGGAGAAGGAAATGGCAGACTATTTCAATATCTTTGCAAGAAAACTTCAAATGGGATCACAGACAGTCAGATACAACTAAAATGACTGAACAACAAAAACAATCATATAGTGCTTACTATGTGCCGGTTACTATGCTAAGTACTTTATAAATATTATTTCATTTGATCCTCATAAATACCCTAAGAGATAGGTGCTCTCATGATCTCCATTTTACAGATGAGGAATCTGAGGCAAAGAGAGGTTAAGTGATTTGCCCAGGGTCAGGCAGCTAGTAGGTGCCCAAGGATGGATTTGAAGTCAGATCTTCTTGACTCCAAGCCCAGTACATCTCCATTGTGCTACCTAACTCCTTATATGCAGAACAACCTAACTTCAGTTCCCTGATGACTGGAGACTGAAGAGCCCTCTAATATTATCTATATGCAGTCCTCAAGCCAAATGAGATTTAAGACTGCTATTCAACTATGTATATATACATAAAGATAACATTATTCCTCTTTTCATGGGACTGTTTCTTGATCAACAAGTGGATCAAATATCAGCCTTTGTTTTCTGACACTCTTTTTATATCTATTAGAAGGAGGAAGATGTCATGTAAGAAACCACAGTATGTAGTAAGTTCTGGCAGTTCACAGAGCGTTCAACGGTATCGCCTGAAAAATAGCCATCATTGCAATACTGCACAGTGTTAAACCATTTGACCAGAGCCTAGACACCCTTTAGCAAACCGATTATTATTTCAGGGCTTTATCTGGATCAATTGTACAATTCATTATAAAGCTCTTAGAGAATTACGACCTTGGCAAGGAATTTCAAGAAAATATCACTCAGTCCTCTGACTAGAAAGCCTGAACTATTAATAAAAATTTGACCATTGATTAGGTTAAAAAAAATAACTTCATAGAAACACATAGTTGGAAGAGACTTAATCTGTCATCTAACTCAACCCACACCCCAAAAGAATACTTTCAACAAGTTCTCCTCAAGTTGATACTCATTCTTTGCTTGAAAACTTCCAAAGTAGGAAGATAAACTATCACCCAAGATAATCCATTCTACTATTGGACCCTGTAAGGTAGGTAGGGGTTAAGTATTATTCTAGTTTTCTTATGATGAAATACAGGTGAAAAGAATATTAATAATAAATAATAAGGAATTTAAGATGAGAGAGGCTTCATGGTTAGAGTCGGGGTGGGGTGTACAAGGCTCAGATAAGTACTTTTGTCACTATGTAGTACCTTTCTTAATGCCTGGCTTTGTGGTCTTCAAGTCACAAAAGATGTGACTAAAATTTGTTTACCTATAAAATGGGCAAGTTGATCAAGGATCAACTTTTTCTAGGATTTTACAGTTCATCTAAGCCTTAGGTTTCTTTTCTATTCCTCTACCCTCCTCCAACACAAAGTAAGACAAATTTAAGGATCTTAAATAGTTTTTTGAATCATATGATTAATTTTAAAGCATTTTGCTGGTGATCCATTAAAGTAGACCAATTCACATAAAATGACTTTTATGAAAGTTAAAAATGACTTGGGGCAATTTTTGAGCCCTCTCTGATTGAAACACATTTTACACACACAAAATACACACACACACACACAAAATACACACACACACACACACACACAGCACATGCACACATTTATTCTAGACTTTAGGAGCATCATTCTTAAAATCCAAAGTTTTCCTTGGTTGGACATATGGGAGAATAAATAGTTGAAGATGAAGAGTGTTACAGAGAGAAAGCAGAACTACTCAAATTTTATTTCTATTTCATTTATTTATTTATTATTTATTTCTATTTTCTCTGAAACAATTATAAAGAACAAAGAAAATGGCTAATAAGCAACTGCCTATGATACCTAAGTCAAATAAGGAGATGTTATGAGAGGGGCTGTGTGGTGCAGTGGAAAGAGGACTGAGTTTGGGGCTGGAAGATCTGAATCAATAGCTTGGCCTCCCTTCCCCACCCTCATTTCTTACTACTTGCCTGACCTTGGAAATGTCACATTACTTCTCCTGCTCTCATCTGCTACTCATGAAGCTCATGACTTGTACCCAAGTGTAAAACTTTAGATTTATCCCTATTGAATTTCATCTAACTAGATTCAGCCCAATTGGGCTAGCCTGTCAAAATATTTCTGGAACTTGTCGTTTGGTGTGTTAGCCATCATTCTCAGTTTTCTCTCATTTAAATATTTGATCATGCCACGTATACCTTTATCCTAGTCATTGATAACAATGTTAAACAGCTTAGGAACAAGCACAATTCTTTCTCTAGGATTGGGGCAAATAGATAGTGCAGTGGACAGAGTGCCAGGCTTGGAGTCAAGAAGGCTCATGTTGCTGAGTTCAAATGTGAACTCAGACCCTTACTAGAGATGTCACCCTTGGCAAGTCACTTAGCCCTCTTTGCCTCAATCCCTCATCTGTGAAAATGAACTGGAAAAGGAAATACCAAACCACTCCAGGATCTTTACCAAGAAAACCCCAAATGGGGTCACAGAGAGTTGGACACAACTGAAAGGACTGAAAGATATTGAGGCAAAAGAGGAAAAATAATCTCTTCACATATAACGAATTTTTGCATTGGTAGATTTTCCTTGAGATACAGTTTCCCAAAAGGTACGTAGAAATAAACATAAGAGAGAACTGAAATGATACTAGACACACTTCCCAGACCCCCAATTTATATGTATTCTCCCATTATCGTGCAAGTTCCTTCAGGGCAATAGCTGCCTCATATTTATTTGCTGTATTTGTATATCTCAGTGCCTAACATAGTTCCTGTCTATCAATTTAAGGACAAACTATAGACCAGAAACAACACAGTAGGGTACCAGAACAAAGAATGAAACAATTACAGATGCTAATGGTGAAGATAACAACATAATCTGATCATCCCTGCTAGCTATTATCCTCTATCTCTTCTTTCCTACTCTGAAGGAAGCTGTTTACCCCAGAGGTTCCATTTCCTCTCAGTCCTGCCAGTGCAGTGTAGCTTCTGACCTCATATATTCAACTAAAACTATTCTCTCCAAAGTCTCCAGTGATCTTTTAATTGCTAAATGTAATGTTGTTTTCTCAATGTTCATCCTTCTTGACTTTTGTAGCTTAGACCATTTAGTGACCATTCTCTGCTCCTAAATATTTTCTCCTATCTAAGTTTGCATGCCACTGCTTTCTTTTTTTTTTTTCCTGACTGTCTTATTGCTCTCTCTTTCTCTCAGTCTGCTGGGCTACATCTTCATCCATATCAAGCTCACTAATTGTGGTGTCTCCCAGAGGTATGTCCTGGGCCCTTATCCCTTTTTCCCTCTATACTAGTTAACTTTGTTATTTCTCCCTCTTCACTTCTACCTCTTAGAATGGTGCTTAGCACAGTGCCTGGCACATAGTAAGCATTTAATAAATGCTTATTGATTGTGATTGATTGATTGAGCTGTGTTTCAAAGGGAGAGGGATTCTATGAAACAGAGGTGAAGAGAGAGTGCATTCTGGGTATGGGTGATAGCCAGTGCAATGGCACAGATATAGGAGATATATTGCTGTAGGGGAAGAACAGACAGAAAGTCAGTTTGGTTTGTCTTAGAGTGAGGAAAAGGAAATAATGTACAATGAGGAAAATCAATCAATAAACATTTATTAAGCACCTACAGTGTGTCAGGCTCTGTCCTACTGCTGGAGATACAAATACCAAAAAGAAAGATAGTCCCTGCTCCTAAGGAGTTCATAATCTAATTAGGGAGACAACATGCAAATAATTACATTTACACATTATATAATTACACAAGCATTATTATTCTACAAGTATCAATTGGAGACAATCAGCAAAGGGAAGACACTAGCATTAAGGGAGAAGAGAAAAGTCTTCCTATAGAAGTTGGGATTACTGAAAGTTATTGAAAGTGACTCATTATTCTCAGACCTACTTGTCAATCAGATTTGGTGGAGGGTTCAGTCTTCAGCTTTGTATTACCTGATATTTGTCACATACTAAGTCACCCTCTACCTGTTTGTACCTGATAAACATCCTGTATAATTGATTAGAGAGCCCATCCTCTTTCACTGACCTGGATCTATCCAAATTGTCTTTGTCCCATTATGAAAGGTATCAATGAAAGTTGTCCCCATCTTCAAACTCTTGCTGGTCTTCAATGTTCAACCCATCAAAGTGTTGTTACCTTGATGTACTTTTAATAAACACCCTTTAATTCTCTTTTTCTTTAATATTGCCTCCTTAATCAGGGTGAAAACCCAAACATAGAATTTTCCTTTTGACAGAATTTTAGCTGGAACTTGAAGAAGAACATGGAAGTCAGAAGAAAGATGAAGAGGGGAAGTATTCTAGTTATGGAAGATAATCTGTGAAAATGCCTACAGTCTAGAGATGGAATGTCTTGCTCAACAAAAAAGTAAGGAGGCAAGTGTATTGTATTGCAGGCTGGGGTGGGGGCGGGCAGATGTAAAAAGACTGGAAAGGTAGGAGGTATGGAGGCTGTGAAGGGCCAGAGAATTTTATACTTTATCCTGGGGGTGATAGGAGGTCATTTGAGTTTATTGAATGGGGGTGGTGGTGGGGTAGATAACACAGTCAGATTTGCCTTTTAGGAAGGAAGATTAATTTGACAGCTGAATGGAGGATGAGGCAGGGAGATCAACTAGTAGGCAATTGCAATAGATTGGATGTGGGAGGTCAGAGAGAGCGAAGGGTTGAAGATGACACTGAGGTTGCAATCCTGGGTGACTGGGAGGGAAGATTGGTGAGGACAAGTTTGTGGGGGACTTTAAAAGCTAAACAATACATATACACACATATGTGTGCATATATGTGTATGTATGCATAACATTATATATTATGTTATAATTATAAATCATTAATAATTATATATACATACACATACATATGTGTATATATGTATATGTGTGTTTGTATATGTGTGTGTGTCCTTGAAGGCAGGGACTCTCTTTTTGCTTCTTTTTGTATTCCCAAGTGCCAAGCTAACCATATCACTCTTCTACTCAAAGAGGATTTTCTTATTGCCTTTTGGTTAATTCTCTCTTTTTCTCTGTGTGTGTAAGAGAATTAACCAAAAGGCAATAAGAAAATCCTCTTTGAGTAGAAGAGTGATATGGTTAGCTTGGCACTTAAGGAACATCACTATGACAGTGATATGAAGGATGGCCTGGAGTAGAGAAAGACAACACTAGGAAATCAATTTGGATGCCTGGTTAAGAATAATGAAATCTGTTTTTTGAACATCTGTACATATTTCATCACATTCTAAGTTTCTTAATTGCTAGGTGACTCTATATATGTTTGTAATAATGGGTAAAGTAAAGATCTAAAAGTTCTGTAATGGAGATATATCTGTCAGGAATGAACTAGGTGTTTGTATTTGTTGTTGTTCAGTAATTTTTCAGTCAAGATTGACTCTTTGTGACCCCATTCGGGGTTTTCCTTGGCAAAGATATTGGAATGGTTTGCTATTTCCTTACCTAGATCATTTTATGGATTAGGACACTGAGGCAAACAAGACTAAGTGACTTGCCCAGTGTCACATGGCTATTAAGTGTCTTAGGTCAGATTTGAACTCATTATGCCAAATAATATATAGAGTAGAAGGTTTGCCTTGAATGAGGTACAGAAAGCAATGCACTGAGTATAGACAAAATTCCATGTTCAAACAAATTTGAGTCTCCAGCTTGCCCTTTAATCTCCTGAAAAGTAGTCAGAAAGATATTCAGATTAACAAAACTGTCTAGGATCAAGATAGTTCATTTGAAAGGAAATTGGTTATTTATTTTGCTGGTTCATTTTCTACTATCTACAAACTTGTCCATCTCTCTCCCATCTTGAAGAAACCCTCACTTGATCCTTTCATCACCACTAACTAGCGTCCTATATCTCTTCTGCACTTTGGAGTTAAACTTCTCGAAAAGGCTGTTGACAATAGGTGCCTCTACTTTATCTCCTCTCACTCTCATTAGCCTTTTATAATCTGGCTTCTGACCTTATCATTCTACCAAAACTGTTCTCTCCAAAGTTACTGATGATCTCTTAGCTGCCTTTTCTCAATCCTCATTCTCCCTGACCTCTTGGTAGCCTTTGACACTGTTGATCACTCCTTCCTCCTTGATACTCTTTTCTCTCTAGGTTTTCAGGGCACCACTTCCTCTTGGTTTTTCTGCTACCTATGTGGCCACTTCTTATCCATCTCCATTGCTGGATCTTCTTCCAGATCATGCCCTCTACTCATAAATGGGTCTCAGGGATCTGTTTTGGGCCCTCTTCTCTTCTTTTGATGATCTTATCAGCTTCTATGGATTTTATTACAATACTTAGTCTCATTCTTGAATTCATCTTTTCTGGTCCAATATCTCTACTGCCCTTTCGACAGCTCAAACTTGATGTCTGGTAGAGATCTTAAATTCAGTATATACAAAATAGAACTTAATATCATCCCCCAGAAATCATTTACCCATCCTAATTTCCCTATTACTGTAGAGGGAAACATCATCCTCCTAGTCCTTCAGGTTAGGAGTTATCCTGGATTCCTTACTGTCTCCTACCACCTCATAGTGATTGCCAAGGCCTGAGGATTTTACCTTTGCAACGTCTCTTCAATATGCCCTCTTTTCTTGTTCAGTCACCACTCTAGTACAAGGCAGTATCATCTCACACTATGATCTACAATAGCTTGCTAGTATGTCTGCCTGGTGAGAGTGGGTCTGTTTGCATCGATTCTGTCTCCACTTTAATCCAATCTCCATTCAACCACCAAGGTGATTTTCCTAAAACAGGTCTTCTGATTATGTCACTCCCAGCTTCAATAAACTCCAGTACCTTCCTATTGCCTCTAGGAACAAATTCAAAATGCTCAGTTTGCCATTCAAATTCCTTTATAAAGTAGCACCTTCCTACCTTCCCAGTAGTCTTAACACCTTACTTCCCAGTCTGTACTTTTAGATCCAGTGACATTAGTTTTCTGAGCTGTTCTGACAACAAGACACTCTATCTCATGCTCTGGGCATTCTCTCTGGCTGTCCGCCATGCCTGAAACACTACCTCCTCAACTCTGACAACTGACCTCTCTGGCTTCCTTTAAGTTCCAACTAAAATCCTACTGTCTGCAGGAAACTTTTTCTAATTCCTTTTAATTGTGATGCTTTCCCTCCTTTAGTCACTTCCTATTTATCCTATGTATCACTTATTGTCTCCCTTATTAAATTGTATTCTCCTTGAAGGCAGGGACTCTCTTTTTGCTTCTTTTTGTATTCCCAATGCTTAGTAAAGTGCCTAGCACATAGAAGACACTTGATAAATGTTTATCGATTGATTATTCTAACCAGTAGATGGTATGCTTCTTCCAGCCATAAATAGCTATTACGGAATAGAAATTATGAATGTTCTGATTTACCTACAGTTCTCATCTGGAGACTATCTGTTGCTCAGTCTAACAAATTTTATCATGTATATCAAATATTTCATCTTAAATTTTTGTGCATATTACAACTGGATAGTTATAAAGACTAGAGAGTTTACTAATTCCTATTTCATAGCAAATATTGGTTGCTATTCCAGTAGTAATTGCAGTTATCCCTTCCACAGGATAACTTTTCACATTATGGTGTTCTTATATCATGGGAAAGCATAAGAAATTAAATGAGAATTTTTTTGGGAGTTTTGTGGAAGCCACAGACAACACAGAAAGGCCAACAGATGACACAAAACTTATGAGAGGGGTGTGGGGGTGGAGCCAAGATGGAAGAGTAAAAGCAGTGACCTGCTTCAGCTGTCCTCTAAACCCCTCCAAATACCTGTGGAAATGGCTGTAAACAAATTCTAGAGAAGCAGAACCCACAGAAAGGGAGAGTGCAACAAATTCCCAGCGTAAGACAACCTGGATGGTTCATTGGAAAGGTCTGTTGTGCCGGGCTGGGAGAGGAGCACAGTTCAGCATGGGCAGAGCAGGCAAAGACTAGGCCTCAGCAAACCTGGAGCAGTCCTTACAGGATTGAATCAAGGGGAGCTATGGTGGTTTCCAGACTTTTCAACCCACAAACGCCAAAGACAACTTAGAAGGTCAGTAGGAAAAGTCTGTGACCATGGTGAGAGAGGAGCTTGGTCTGGCCCTAGTCCTGGCACAATCCTGGGGCGGTGGCTGCTTTCAGAGCTCTTGGCCCACAGATGGAGGGGAGTGGATTGAGTGGCTGATCAAAGGGGAATTTCAGGGAATGTCTTTGCTGGTGCTGAGACAGGTTTCTCTTGCTTTGCCTGTGCTTGGATTTGAGTTGCAGTTCTGGGTGGCAGTCCTGGGGTGAGGAAGAGGACTGGTGTGGTGAAGCTTGTAGTGGTGGTGGAAGAGAATCCTACTCACAGTTCCAAGGCAGAAAAGAGTGCATGTGGGCACTCATAGACCAGAGCACAGGCCAGGAAAGGAGTAAACACCTCGCCTCTTATCATACCACCTTGGAAGAATTGAAAATTTATAGGTCCCCCGAAGTATCTCTGAAAACAACTTCACAAAACCCCTGAAGCTTGGGACGGTGCATTCTCCACACTGAAAGCAGACTTCTACTTTAATAAAGAGTTTAAAACTCAAGTAATTGGCTGGGAAAATGAGCAAACAGAGCATAAAAAGTCAGACTATAGAATCTTTCTTTGGTGAAAAAAATCAAAATACACAACCAGAAGAAGACAACAAAGTCAAAGCTCCTACATTCAAACCCTCCAAAAAAAAAATGAATCAGTCCCAGACCATGGAACGGCTCAAAAAGGATTTTGAGAAGCAAGTAAGAGAAGTAGAGGAAAAACTGGGAACAGAAATGAGAGTGATGCAAGAAAATCATGAAAAACAAGTCAACAGCTTGCTAAAGGAGACCCAAAAAATACTGAAGAAAATAACACCTTAAAAAATAGCCTAACCCAAATGGCAAAAGAGGTCCAAAAAGCCAATGAGGAGAAGAATGCCTTCAAAAGCAGAATTGGCCAAATGGAAAAGGAAGTCCAAAAGCTTACTGAACAAAATACTTCCTTAAAAATTAGAATGGAGAAAATGGAAGCTAATGACTTTATAAGAAATCAAGACATTGTAAAACAAAACCAAAAGAATGAAAAAAAAAGACAATCTGAAATATCTAATTGGAAGAACAACTGACCTGGAAAATAGATCCAGGAGAGAGAATTTAAAAATTATTGAACTACCTGAAAGCCATGATCAAAAAAAGAGCCTAGACATCATCTTTCAAGAAATTATCAAGGAAAACTGCCTGATATTTTAGAACCAGAGGGCAAAATAGAAATTGAAACAATCCACCGATCTCCTCCTGAAAGAGATCCCCAAAGGAAAACTCCTAGGAATATTGTAGCCAAATTCCAGAGTTCCCAGGTCAAGGAGAAAATATTAGAAGCAGCCAGAAAGAAACAATTCAAGTATTATGGAAAGACTATCAGGATAACACGAGATTTGGCAGCTTTTACATTAAAGGATTGGAGGACTTGGAATATAATATTCCAGAGGGCAAAGGAGATAGGATTTCAACCAAGAATCACCTACCCAGCAAAACTAAGTGTTATCTTTTAGGAGAAAAAAAATGGATATTCAGTGAAATAGAAGACTTTCATGCATTCTTGATGAAAAGACCAGAGCTGAAAAGAAAATTTGACTTTCAAATACAAGACTCAAGAGAAGCATGAAAGGTTAAAAAGGAAGGAGAAATCATAAGGGACTTATTAAAGTTGAACTGTTTATATTCCTACAGGGATAGATGATATTTGTAACTCCTAAGATCTTTGTCAGTATTAGGGTAGTTGGGGGGGAAAAATGTATGTATAGATAGATATAGATAGATAGATAGATAGACAGACAGACAGACAGACAGACAGACAGACAGATAGATAGATAGATAGATAGATAGATAGATAGATAGATAGATAGATAGATAGATGATAGATAGAGGGCACAGGGTGACTTGTAGATGAAGATATCTGGAGAACAAAATTAAAGGGTGAGAAAGTATTATACTGGGAGAAGGAGAGAGTTGTAGAATGGGGTAAATTATCTCCCTTAAAACCTATGATCAAATATTTAACCCAACTTTTACAATAAGGTACTGTAAATTTCACATAAAAGAAAAAAAATTTATACTTTTCCTCTTTTACAAATGGAGGGCCAAAAAATTTCATGCAGATTTTACAAATCAAGAATGTGTGGCACCCCTACTCCCTGCAGTGTGGAAAGGATAACTGTACTGTGAACCAACTAGAATCCTATGGAAGTTTAAAATCTTATATATGAGTTAGGCTATTCAGTCCTATATACATCTTTTGAAGAGTTATTGAGTCATAGTTCATACGATTTTCATGGGGTTGTTATAGACATGGAAAGTACATTTTGAATCATTGCACTCCTAACATAAGAAGTTCCAGGGCTACCTAATTCCATGGAAAGGAAAAAGAAAAAAAAGGAAGGAAGGAAATAAGCATTTATTAAGCATCTACTATGTGTTAGGCACTGTGCTAAGTGCTTTACAAATCTGATCCTATTTGATCCTCAAAATAAGCCTATGAATTAGGTTCATTTATGATCCCATTTTATAGGTGAGGAAACTGAGGCAAGAAAGAGCTTAAATGATTTGCTCAGGGTCATACAGCTAGTAAATATCTGAGGTTAGATTTGAATTCAGTTCTTCCTGCCTCCATGCAAAGGAACTCTGTCTACTGCTCCATCTTGCTGCCATCAGAGAGAATTTTTGATTCTTCAAACTGTCAAACCAGCACTGTTGAATCAGATCATTATATATGACCAATAGCTGACCATTCAAGCAAATCTAGGTCTCATATCATTTCTCCATGGCACTGGAGTGTCTCAGCCTCCAGACAATCTTACTTATTAATGAGAAGAGGATTCTCATGTAGTCAGCTAGTGCAGAGACGACGTGGAGTTCTTTCAAATGCACTGGAGCTGATTCAATTGGCTCCTATCACAATCATTTTTTGAAATTATACAAACTATTGGTTTTTTTCTAAACCTTTATGTACATTCCAGACTGAAACTTCAATATTGGCTTTATCACAAAAGTTTCCAATTAAATCTCACATACCTCTTCTAGTCAGTAAGAACATTCAGGTGTTATTCAGGTTTCTGAGATATCAATCAGACTGCTCTAGTTTCAGAACAATAGGATCATTGTAAAGCAACAGAATGTTAGAGTCACTAAAAAAAGTCTAACATAGAATTTTCAATCATCTACCTTTTTTCACAATTTCATAGTAAGATAGCAATAAGGTCTCATCTCACTCAGATCACCAGCACAATGGACCATGACTATATATATATATATATATGTATGTATGTATGTGTGTGTGTGTATATACATATGTGTGTGTATATACACATATATGTGTGTGTGTGTATATATATTCATATTCATATATAACCTTTAAAAGTACAGTGATCTTATTATGAAGAACAGTATGGTTATCAATGGTAAGAATTTGTACATCATTCATTACAGACATTTTGTACACCAGCATATGTACCTAATATCTTCTTAAATTCACTAGTAGCCACTGATATAGAAAGTGATAAGTTAAGGTACGTAATGGCAAGTGAAACTGATTGTTTCACACAGTACATCACATTTTCCCAGTTAAACTTTTCACAATTCTTTCATTAGGAATAATAAACTGTCTTTTGACCTAGAAATGGTAGATATACTATAATGTACACAGTATTGGCTATGTGCATCCTACTTTTTTAGGTTAAGGGAGAATTTTATCTTGGTTTTTTTTTCCTGGATGAACTATTCTTTTTTTTTATTAAATTTTTTTCAATCAATAAAAATCTGCCTTTTCTTACTCTCTGCTCTTCCACCTTTAAGAAAGAAAGAAAAACAAATAGAAAAGGAGAAACGTTATTAGCATAGTCAACCTATTATTTTTGCCTCAAACTATATAGAGCAAAATCCATCTAAAGTGTAATAAATCAACTCAATATTACATACTAGTTTTCAGTAGCCCTCATGTAGGTGACTACTGTAGAACAATCATGTTATGAAAATGTTTCAGTAGTTTCCCTTGTGACTAATTTGGGGTCTATTTTAACATTAAGGTAAACTTTAACCTATCCTAAAAACATGTATACAATAACAAGAATATATCCATCAATAAGGCATTTAGAGATTTAAATAAAATTAAATTGTAGGCTAACAAAAGATTCATAATATGTGTTATTTTTTGTCTCTAATAGCTAGAATTTTTATAAATATTAAGGTTTGCAAAGCACCATACATATGCATCTTTAATATATTATTTTCCTGGTTCATGATTCTTATAAAACTTTTTGGGTAGACTGTGAAGTTGAGGTTGACTGTGGAGACATTTTTTACTTTAATTCTTGATAACTGTCCATCCATACTGTCTATCTTAGATATACATAATCCTGGACAAATTCTTTTGGGCATCCATCCAGATGGGCAACAATCTTCATCAATTTCATCTTTCATTTGTGGTTAGAAAGACAAACCTCTTTTCTTTGATTACAGATCTCTTCCAGTGCCTTGAGGTTTGATGCAATTAAAAAAAATGCTATCCACGAACAAGAGCATCTAGGGGATCTCACCATTCATAAAGGATTTTCCCTTTTCAACCTGGATCCTACTCTGGATCTCCTGCATCATTGTTCCATGAGGAGCTACCAACTAGCTAAAAGTGATATTTAATATCTTCTTTGCCCTTTATTGGTGGCTGTATGAATCCTGTGTTTAGAGATATAAAGATCTAAAGAGTGAATAATCTTTAAAAAGTTAAATGTTTTCTAAAGTTTTCTAGCGTCTGTTATGTGACATATATTTTCTTTTAAGTACTTAATTAAGATCAACAATTCTACTCCTTATCTCTTTGGTCAATGATTCCTTTTATTTTTCTATCAGAGCATCCACGTTCTGTAACAAAGATTATAAAAGGAAAAAAGTTACACAAAACCAAGACCCCACATCAACTACATATAACAGCATATGCAACATTGCATGTCTAGTCCCCCACATCTCTAGTGAAGGTTGGAAGGTGCATTTTTCATCTTTTCTCTAGGTGTAAGCTTAGTTATTATCATTATACAACATTTAGCTTAATTTTTATTTTTATTTCCATTTTGATTGCTATAGTCCTTGTGTATCTTGCTTTCCTGGTTATGCTTATTTCATTCTTTAGCAGTTTATATAATCTTCTCCTTTTCCTATGAATTATTCACATTCAATGTGATAATATTTCATTACATGCTTCTCTTCTTGGTTATAGCATTTTAGTCCATGAGCTACTACTGATCTTTCCTTGGAAACCCTTGAAATATACTTTCCCTCAATCTAGGTACATATGATTCTGTCAGGATTTCTTCTTCTTTTTTATCATAAAAAGAAAGAAGGAGTGGTCAATTGTTCTCAAGGCTCTCCTCATTTCCACTACATAAATCAGTTCCTCTCTGTTAATAAGAATGAGATCCAGAATAGATTGCTTGCTTCTGTTGAATAGGTTGACCCATTCATAGCTATGGTATACTCATGGCTTTCACATTGTTACATCTCATCGATATCTACGAAGTCATATATGCCTCTTTTCGTCTTAGGACCTCTTGTTCCTATTATTTATTTCCTAAGTCTAATTTTGTGATATATGGCCCAATATTTAATCTCAATTCTTCGGGGTTTTTTGGCCAAATTTTCTGATTTTCCTCAGTGTTTCTTTAGAAAATACTCCCCAAAGTAGTTTATATATTTGCTTGACAGAACACTGTTTTTGAGCTCTATTGTTTCTGATTCTTGTTTACCTACTCTGATCCACCAATCTATTTTTTGTTTTTTTTAACCAGTAGCAAATTGTTCAAGAATTATTACTGTATAATATATTCTGAAATATGTATTATTCCTCCTTCATAAAAATTTGCTTGAGATTCTAGACTTTCTATTCCTTCAAATGAATTTTATTATTATTTTGTTTAGCTTGATAAAATAACTCACTGACAATTTCATTTGTATTGTACTACATCTGTATATTAATTTATGTGGTATTATAATTTTTATCATAATGGTTCAACTATGAGCAATTATTCTACTATTTGTTACAGACTGATTTACAATAATATTTATTAGTCTTGAGTGTTTTTTGGTAAATTGACTTCCAAATCTTTCATGAATTTTATAGTTATTTTAAATCAAATATATTTTTAACTTTTCAATAATGAATATAATTAATGTAGATAAAAATTACAAATAAAATTATAGCAGAAAGACTATAGTAATATATCTCAGTGTTATTCTCTTTGACCAGGTTATATTAATTCAAAAGGTGTTAGAATCAGGGAATCATAGATTTAGACATTAAAAGGACTTTGGAGTCTAAATTTCTATTTTACAGGTGGGGACAATGAGACCAAGAGACAGTAAGTGATATATTCTTGGTTACAAAACTATTAAGTATCTGAGGCAGGATCTGAACCCAGGTCTTCTTGTCTCCAAGTATTATTTCCAGGCTACAAATCATGGATGATCCCTTTTTCCAGGCATTAAAATTGTGGGTTATCCAATAGGACATAGAGAAATTGTCATAAATAGATGACAACTTATTCTCAGTGAAGATATCTATCTATCTATGTATATATATATGTACGTACACACACATACATAATATGTATATATATATGTATATAAAGGATAACATCAGAGAGATTTATTACTAGAAAATGAGATGAATTAATTACTTTAAAAAGAGCAGCAATAATTGACGGGAAAGCTGCAAGACATGGTTATCCATAGAATGTTAACAGATAAAGAAGAGTTCCCTGGATTTTCCCTGAAGGGCTTCATATTCAAGTTTTGTCACAGGAGAGTTTTGAAGAATAATGATGTTAATAATGGCCTTGCTAAGATCATCAAAGGTTATTGGAACTGTAGTGATACAGGATAGATGGTGACTGATGGCTAAGGTTCCCCATGCTTCCTTATTTCCTCACAGAGTTGTATTCTTTGCCTCAATTGCAGCAATCCATAGTTTTGTGAAGTTCTTTCTATACCAGAAGTGCCACAAAAACCCTCTATGTGATTGTTTTCTTACTCTTCTCAAGTTCTGGACATGATGTCAGCCTTAGAATTGCTCAGACAATCATACAAACATGGTCATAAAACACACATCAAGGTACACTTCTTAGATATCCTAGTCTTGAAAGATATGCTATGTGCCAGGGACTTTAAGCCTTCTTATAATTTGTACCACTTTTTCCCCATAGTTAAATTTCCCCTGATCTGTAGCTTTTGTGATATTTTGTGTCTGGCAGCCTATGCTTGGGATACTTTCCTTATTTGTGGTTAGAGCTTAGTGAGAGAGACTGGCTAATGCCTACCACAGTCCTTAACTTAGTGGTTCATCTCTGCAGAAAATTTATAAGCAGGCATGGAAAGGAGTTCATCACAAGATAGATTGCAATATGCATTGGTGGAGAGAACATCCATATTGCTGAGATAATATATTTGTTGAAGTATCTAAGTAGCGATAAATTTCCTAACAATTATAATTGTACAAAAGTGGAATGGATGACCTCACAAGGTGGTGGGTTGCCTCTTGCCAAAAGTCTTACAGCAAAGTTTCAAAGAACACTTTGAAGCAAGTTGTAGGAGTAATTCTTTTATAGATATAGTGTGGAGATACAGGTTAGATATAGGTTTCAGATATAAGCTAGAGTAGATACAGTATGAGGTCATTTGCAGTTCCAAGATTAAATGAATCCATGAGTCTATTTTTGTTGTTATTATTGTTACACAATGGGAGGAACTTAGATGATCTTAGGAATGAGTTATGGCCTCATATTTTGGATAAAGCCTATACTTCATCATCAGCGATAAAAAGGGCAGCATCTTTAAATGAAATGTATATGAAATAAACCAAATATGTTTCCTATGCAATCACATAGATGTAGGTAAAAATGAAAAACCTTTCAACTGTTCACATGCTTCTAAAAAGAGGATTTGTATAGACAAAACTCACAGATAATTCACTGACATTTTTATTTTTACTTCTCATCAGATGGTATTGAATAGCTTTTAGTTAATTCCCCATGACAAGGTGACAAGCACTTATTAAACATCTGCTATATGCCTGTGTTAGGACTACAAAGAAGGGGGGAAATCCTCAAGGACTTCACAATATATTTGGGGAGACATCATGCAAACAAACTATGTACAAATTATATATATATATATGTATGTATATGTATATATATGTATGTATGTATGTATGCATATGTATGTATGTATATATATATGCATATATAGAGAATTGGAGATAATTTCAGAGGGAAGACACTAAGATTAAAGAGGACTGAAAAAGACTTATTGAAGTAGGTGAAATCTTAGCTGAGACTTGCAGGGAGTCAGGGAACTAAGAGGTAATGATAAAGAGACATAGAATTCTAGATATCAGTGACAGACATTGAGAACACACAGCTTCAAAGCTGTGGCACCCAGCAGTTATCATTCAGAGTACATATTGACCACACAATGAATATTGCCAGAGCTAGTAAAAATGCCTTTTATTGAGAAATGGAGTGTCTTGTGGGAAGAACATCCAGAAAGCTAGTGTCACTGGATCATGGAGTACATAGGGACAAATAAAGTGTAATAAGGCTATTTCCAAAAAGTTAAAGAACTGACTTTCTGGTCTATTGTTATGATTGATCTACAGCAATGAAGTGATGAATAGGCAAGGAGAGAATACAATATCAGTTGTATTTTGTAAACTGGCAAAATGCTATTGCCTGTATTTAACTATTGCCTTCCTACTACACGATTTCCAAAACTGTAAGTGGTATATGGTGCTGACAGCTAATTTTTATGTAATGAAATCCACTTGTTGACAAGATTTATAATTAAAGTGGCTTAGTGAGAATTCAGTAACTATTTATTTTCTTTGGTAATTCCTCTGGCCTTTTATATTAGAATATAAACTCCCTGTGGCTAAGATTGTATCATTTTTGATAGTATCTTCAGTGCCCAGAACTAAAGGACTTACAGACAACTATTGAGTTGAACTTGATTTGTATTAAAATTACTGTACACTTGATTAGAATGTAAGACAAACTTTGATACATCCATAATATAATATCATTGACCATAGATTACACTGCCAATGTATTTTCCTTTCTGATACATTTTTTTAAATTATATCTAAAGTAACTTAATAGAAACTAATGAATTGCTTCAATGATTTCCATGAAATGACAATGTTCCCCAGAAAACCATTTTAGATATAGATAAGACTTAAAACTTCAACTGTATTCATCATTTATTATTTATTACTAATATTATTCAAATACTAATATTGTATTATTATACATTTAGTAAATCAGGGTGTCCATTTTAATGCATTAATTGTAAAGGACAATTTAAAACACAGATATCCTCAGTGAAATTTGATAGAAAGTACATAGAAATACTGGAATTGCTATAATATATCAATATTGACAGCAGTTCTGGAGTTAAATAAATGAGAATACATACATACACACACACACACACACACATTCCAAGACAAAACAAAACAAAACAGAACTGTCTTGTCATGTATTTCCAGGCAGATTTGAAGCTTTGAACAGAATCTACTTCAAATTCTTTTCAAATCTAGTATGTGATCCCCACTGAAAAATTTCTATGAGGCTCTCTAATGATGTTCACAAACATGTGGCGTTCCTGTTCATCAATGTGATATACACTGTAGATGCCCTGCTGTCACATTTATAGTAAATATGATTAACCATTCTCTTTTAGAAATAGAGCAGGGAGACAGACTTTGAACCTATTGCCTCTTCGCTAAGCCTGTAGACTCTGGGATTCAAATAGATGAGAACTTTTGATTCTAAGAAAAAGAAATATTCCTAAGGTTTTGCAATTTTGTGTTTTCCTATGGAGAGCCTTTTTAGTTTCTGTTTTTTTTTTCCTCCTAGTTTTGCATATAATTATGATTTTGTGAATGTTCAGTAGGGTCCATTAGATTATACAAATATTTCCTTATCTCAACAACAACATACACAAACACTCTCAATACAAATATTTATGCCTGATTTTATCATAAATAAATAAAAACATAAGAGGTAACATGGAATAACGAATCAAGAATTGGAATGTGAATAAAGCTTATTTCAGTTCAAGCTCTATTTTTGACAGACGCTGTCTATATGACCCCTGGGCAAGTTATGTAACATCTCAATGCCTCCAACAATTCTCCAAGACTGTAAGTTGCTGAGGTAGTTTCCTCACAGGGAGCTCCATAACCTAATGAAATCATAGACCTAGCCCTGCCCTCTCTCCAAGCATATCGGGAAGCATGAAAATTAACTGCTTTTAAAAATCATTTTAAAATACCTTGTTTAATATGGCACAGCTTATTGATCAGTTAAAAGTGCCTTGACAATTCACTTGTATCTACTGTTCTAAGAGAAACAAGTACTCTGAAAAAATTCTAAGACAGTTGCTATTTATTTTGAATGTGGCTAGCTATCATATACTAGAGCAATAATGGCACCAAAATGTTCCTACATTTATAGGATAAATGTAATTTATCTGATTTTATATACACACACACACACATACATACATACATACACACACACATATATACACACACACATACATATTTACACACATATATACGTATGTATATACATACATATATACATATATATAATATATAATAAGAAATTAGTTACTAAACATAAGCTAAGGTAGGATCATTTGTAGAGAAGACTTAGAGACAGAAACCAGAAAGAAAAGATAAGAAAGAGAGACATGTGAAAAGGACAGATTTCAGAATGTCATTCTTTAAGTCTAAAACTGGAAATCATTGAAACTACAGGTGCTGTAGAGGAGTAAGTCCAGTTGAGCAGATGAGCAGCTTGGAAACAGAGAACTAGAGAAATCACCCAATGGTTAGATTAATTTGATTGAGACAGCATGCCTAATGAGGTGTTAGTCAAACACTGAATGATTCAACTCAGCTTAGTAGTGGAAACATCTGCTCAATATAGAAGCTATGATCATCAAAGAACTTTTTGTGGACAGTTCATGAGACAGAAATAAGACACCAGTTTTTAGTCACAGAGTTGTGAATTACCTTAAGCTCATGAGTTTTCATCATTTGTGTACTTATTTGTCAGTTTTCTTTAAGAGATATGCCCATTCTCCCCCAAAGTGCATTGTAGGAGAGTATGACTCAGGTTTATGTATGTATGTATGTATGTATGTATTATTATTATTATTATTATTATTATTATTTATATTTATTATCATTGTATTTACTTTGATGTAAGAATACCTGTGGTATCATTATTTCTTTTGCTTTATTAAGTAAATGATCATGCTTGAAATCTAGAAGTGTCATTATTATGAGTATGAATTTGTGTAAATGAAAGCACATTTAGCTCAAGAGCTAAAGTGGTGATTGAGGGAAGGATATAGACACCTGACAGAGTTTACTTATGGGGTGGTGGTACTTTCTTGGGAACCTAGACCTGCCAGTGTGAGGCAAGGCTGGAGAAAGCAAGAGATCCCAGAGAATGAGGATTTACAACGTAATCCTTTAGATTGGTCAGATAATGAATTTAACAAACATGAACATTTCATTGTATAAAGAAGAGAAAAAGAATTGTATTTAAACTGTGTGTTTCTATCATTTTGTTTTAAATATCTAATTTGATTTTAAAAAATAATAAAAACCTGCCCTCCTCCTTCTTCTTTCTAAAACATTGCTATGACTACCCAAACTCAAGTTTATACCTTGGCCATGTTCAAAATATGCGTCTCATTTTATATTGTATGTACCTATAGTCCACTCCCTGTCTGCCAACAGATGATTAACTTTTTTTAACATAAATCTTCTGGAGTCATAATTGTTCACAGAAATGATTGGAATTTTCAAGTTTTTCAAAATTGTCTTCTTTTAAATTTTCATAGTTTTCAACTAGGAGAATAAATTATTTAATTTGGATTAATTTTTTGTACTTTTTTTTTTTGGAGAGGGATGCTGACTTTGCTATGAGTTCAAAGGTTAGATTTAAAAGACAAACAATGTAACTCAACAAACACTGCTATGTGCTTTGTAATTCACCTACTATGTGTAGTGTAGGCTTAACTTAACATTCAGTTTGGAGGTTTAAAATCTAATGAGCAGTTTTGGATCATAAAATCCAATTAACTTTACTAAATAAGAATTTAAAATGTAATTCAAAGACAAAATAATATAAACATTATTCTACTCTGCTTCCCTAATCTTCAAGTTAAGAGCTCAGAAAGCTCATGGCAACAAGTCGTCTTGGTGTGCCAAGAGCACACTAGAATGTTAGCATTGCTTTTTAACCATTATTCTCTTAATGCTAAGCTTTTTTTTATATCTAAAAAATCAATATCCAGAAGAACTTTCTCAACTCTTAAAGGGATAAGCTAAATTATATGCTTCCAGAACATCTACCTGATACTCATGCACTGAGTTCTGTTGAGGAGGAAGCAGAAGTGAAACAAGAGGGAAGGGATGAAAGGAAAGGAAGAAATGAATGAAGAGAAGAAAGAAGGAAAGAAGTATTAATTAAATGCCTACGATGCTCTGGGCACTATGCTAAGTGATTTATTATCTCTTTTGAGCTTCACAACACCTCTGGGAGGTTGGTGCCATTATGACCTCCATTTTATAGTTAAGGAAATAGTCAGACAGAGGTTGAGTGATTTGGCCAGGGTCACAAAAGTAGTCAGCATCTGAACTCAGTTCTTCCTGACTCCAGGACCAGCACTCTATCTACTACACCACCTAGCTTCCATGAACATAGGTCAGAAGCAATTCTTGATTTTTTTGAACTGTCAAGCCAACATTGAAGAGTGTGGTCATCATATATGACCTCATAAGTGACCTCAACAGGACAAAGAAGTGAATCTGGCAGGATTCCGGTGGAGGCACAAACACAATTCCATCCTCACAAATTCATAATTGATACAGGCAGGTTGCTCTTCTTCAAAAACAAACTCCTCTTACCTCAATCACTAGCCACTTAAAATCAGCATGTTTCCCGATACAATGCACCAGGTACTAAACTACTATTAGGGACTGAAGATACAATGGCAACATGAAAAAGTTGCTAACCTCAGAGAGCTTGAGGATACACACACGTACTCACATATATATGTATGCGCATGTATATGCATATGTGTATATATGTATATATACACACATACATACACACAAAATATAGACAAAATAAATCTAAGGTAGTTGGGAAGTTCAGCAATAACAATTGGCAGAATCAGTAAAGGCACCTTTTAAGAGAGTGACCTTGAGCTGAGTCTTCAAGATGAGGTGTTCTAACAAATAAATGGAAAGCAAAATAGACGTGGGAGACCACCAGTACAAAAGCTACAATCTCAACTCCACCATTTATCTCCTTCTTCTCCAAATCAAACCAAACATAAGCATCTCTATATTTCTGTGGTATGTCTGTCTATAGAAAACAACAAGAACAATTCAAGAAAGCAGGATTCACATTTTAAAAATGTGTAGGACTGTTTTCCCTCTCCTCCAATGTACTGCATTCTGTGGTTAGTCTTGGTTAGCAAACTGAAGTGCCAAATTTGGCTCATTTCTTGAATTACCTTTATTCTCTACTCCGTACATTTTCTTCATTGGAAGCTAGAGAAATAGCAGTGGTTCATAATTCCTTGTGGAAGATTACAGGGATAGTTATTTGTCAGCTTGTTAACAGTATTTAGGAAATCTGCTTTCTATCCAGGGCACATATTCAGAATGTGACAGAGAACCTCAGAAGACTTGTTAAATCTGAAAAGGTGATTAATCTGGGTTCAGAAAAGCTAGGTTTGAATCTTAGCTGGGTCATTTATTACTTTGTGTGACGTCAAATAAATAATTTAACTAAGTTTTTTTTTAAACCATAAATTGAGGACAATGGGAAGGAACTAAGAGATTATATAATTCAAATCCCTTATTTTAGAAATGAGGAGAATGAGTTCCAGAGAAATTAAGGAATTGTGCACAACCACAGTTAGTTATCAGAGCCAGGAATAGATTTAGTTGAATTGTGGCAAATATTTGAATATAAAATCTTTGGCACTTTTTCTAAAATAAAATAAACCAAAACAAATAATATTTATTGAGCTCAGAATCTTAAAGAATTTTGAATTGTTCCTGAAAAGCTCATGTCCTAAAATAATTGATTACAGAAAAGGTGATAACTTTTGTGTCCCTGACACTCTTGGATTCTGAAATCCCATGTTTCCTCTGAGATTTTGCAAGATTTGAATTCATCTTTGTCTCCTTCCCAAGAAAAGTTACTCACATATTTTCCGTGTAAGTGCTTTATTGTCTAGTTCTGAATGGACTTTCTGCTTGCATTTCAGTTGACTTTCTTATCTTTATATAGTTTTGCCTCAAAATCTAAAACTTAAGAAAGCCAATTGCTTTCTTGGAAGTGTAAACTTTGTTGGAAAGAAATCCTGATTCTTCAGTTTTGAAGATTTTCTTAATTATGTTTTCTTTCCCTCTCACTTGGAGAGGAAAAACTAGTTAACATGTATTCTAACATTATGTAATTAAATGAAAACTGGAGTCTTTTTCATCAGGTACTAAACCTCAGACAAGATGTAGGAACTCTCTGTGCCTCAGCTTCCTCATTTGTAAAATGGGCATAATGGTAGCACTAATTTAAAAGGTTGTTTCAAGGATCAAGTAAGCTAACATATTTAAAAATGCTTAAATGTTAGCTAGTAGTAATAGTAGTAGTAGTAGTAGTAGTAGTAGTAGTAGTAGTAGTAGTAGTAGTAGTATTTTCTCTATTAACTCCAGTGCTAATTTCCAGGAAAGCAGATAGCTAAATAGTTAATGTGCATACAGAATTCTTAGAACACAAAAAATGTTCGAACTCTGCTATAAAAGACATATCTCAAAATCCAAATAACAATGCAAAATGTAGCACTGCAATAAAAAATAAATGTAAATTGGTTAGAAATTCATTTTAGAGAAACTATGCGGTACTCTGTGACAATAGTATTTAGATAATACTAATGAATCCATTCTTTTATTGATATGAAGTAGTGGATAGAACACTAGATTTGAAGTTAGCAAGGTCTGAGGTAGGATATTATTTCCTACAATATTCAGTACTTCCTACCTGTGTAACTATGGGCAACTCACTTAAGCTTTTTTTATTCAGTAATTTTTCAGTCATATCCTACTCTTCATGACCTCATTTGGGGTTTTCTTGGCAGAGATACTGGAGTGCTTTGCTGTTTCCTTCTTCAACTCATTTTACAGATGAGGAAACTGAGGTAAATAGGATTAAGTGACTTGCCCAGGTCACATAGCTAAGTGTCTATGGCCACATTTGAACTCAGGAAAATGTTTGTCTGACTCCAGGCCCAGCACTCTAACCACTCCACCAATTAGCTGGCCCTGACTTAAGGTCTCCTAGCCTCAATTTCCTTATCTATAAAATGGGGATAATAATAGCACCTGCCTCACAGGTTTGTTGTAAGAATCAAATGAAATAATCTTAAATTGTATTATTTTTATAATAACAATGCTAGTTATTATATTGATATTCTTTGCCACAGTACAGACTGAAATGTTGCAAATATTGCCCAACTTGGTCACTCTTGTCCATATCCTTCAATGAAACTCACCCAGAATTCAACCAATATGATTAGGGTCTGTCTCCTGGATTTCTGGACATTATATAAAAACCAATGGAGCATGCAGGCTGTTTAATGGCTCTAAATTCAGCTATGTGATTGTCCAATCTCTTTTCATTGTCATACATTCCTCTGATAATATATTTTAGATCCCTTCTAATGTGCAATTCTTTGTCAGCAATATGTTTTAATATTTAATTCTTCATTAATTGTTTTTTATGTGAAACATTTTATAAGACCATAGAGACAGGTACTTCTCTGAGCATTCACCACACTAAAACGACCCTGTTTTACCTTGTACACATTTCACATCTACTTATGTCTGCATGTATATGTTGTTTCTCCTGGTACGATGTACATTTTTTGAGGCAAGGATTGTTTCATTTTTATTTTCACATGCCTGGTAGCTAGTACATGCCCGGCACAAAGTAGAACTTAATAAATGCTTGTTGATTGATTCTGAGATTGCATCACTGCATTCCTGGGATGCCTAAATGAATTCTTAAAGATTCTGCAAAAGATATAAACATTTTACCTACATAATGCTAAATATCTTTATTTTTCTCTCAAGCACTGGACACTGTGGGGATATATACTTTAAGTATAAGGCAACTGATTCCAAATAACCTAAATATATCCATTCTAAGAGTTCCCAAGTTCTCTGGAACACTTTAAAGAAAAGACATAGAAGACCAAAAGAAAATGCAATAAAAAAGAATAAAATACATCTCAATCTAACTGAACTACTCCAAAACCATAAGTAACACACATGCATTATTGCAATCTATTCTGATGGTTCAATTGCTTAACAAATATGAAGTTTGTACTCCCTTTCAAAAGATGCCTTGCCTTCCTAAGCATTCAGTTTGCATGCTTTGCTTCTCCTTCCTTTTTATTCACTGGTAAAGACCAGCTTAGCTTTATAGCTCCTGTCAGTACTGAGGGTGATGTGTTTCTCTCAATACAATTTGGATAGTACTCCATGGAACAGTTGGTAGGAGATATCAGTGCATTGTATAGCCAGTCATCCTCTTTCCCAGAAAACTCTTAAATCCTTTTTATAACACACTTCATCATTCCCATCCAAGGGCCTGATATCCTGAGTCTATTTCATGAAAATGGCATAGTTCAGCTTTGGGAACTGTCTATGAATTGAATTGGACTGCACACGATATCTAATAAACGTTAGTTTAGTAATAAAATTAGTGGACATTATTTATTTACTTATAGGACTTAAATTCCCACCTGGCATTTGTTACCAGGCATGATTCAGTTTTGAGAAAGCAGTAAGCATCCTGTTCAATCTATTAGATCTTAGCACAGATGAAGTCATTCATGTATAGCCATATATATATATGCACAATGAAAGATATAAGCTGCTTGAAAACTACTCATTTATTGCAAGTTATTATAAAGGAAATTTGCTTGTTTTTATAATAGCTATAACTGAAAGACCTCCCCTGCATTGTACGGGTGTTATATGAAATGTTTATGAGAAGTGATGGACAAGAACTGCACAGGATAGGAAGGCACCAATAGGTTGCAATTTGTTCTGTGGAAGGGGCTACTACATTTCTGAGGTTGTGAATCCATGGAAATATTTCAATATAAATATAAATACAACTGAGAGAACATGTCCATTATTTATGGACTTTACTCTTAGCAGATAGGGGTTTAGTGGTCACATGCTATAAGAGGCAAAACTAGGCTATTGTGAGATATAGTCATGGGATTGGTTATTTTGTTTTTCTCATTGTTTATCCTTCTTGACTTTTTTGTAGCATTTGCAGTGTTCATCATTCTCACCTCCAGAACACTCTTTCCTTTCTGAGTTTTTCATCACACTGCTTTTTTTAGGTTCTCTGTGGCTCCCTTTGCTGGCTCCTAATTTACGTCATGGCATCTTACTATGACTTATGAGACTTTGTCCCTCTTCAGTTTTCTGTCTGCATTTTCTCTCTTGGTTACCTCAATATCTCCCAAGCATTCAATGATTATTTCTGAAGATGACTTGAGATATTTTGATCCTGTCCTAATCTCTCTCCTTAGTTCTAGTCTTGTATCACTAGCTGTCTATTGGGCATTTCCAAAAGGATGTCCCATTAGCATCTTAGACTCAACATGTCCCAAACTAAGTTCATTATCTATGTTCTCATTCTTCCTCATTTCTCTATTCTTCATAATTTCCCTATTGCTCTTGAGTGTACCATCTTCCCAGTCACTAGGATCCCAACTTAGGTATCATCCTCAACTTCCCACTTTCTTTCATCTATGCAATATCTCTTGTATGTATTCCATTCTCTCTATTCTTATGGTCACTCACCTAATTTATACTCTTATCACCTCTCACCTAGACTAACAACAAATGACCTTTCAGCTGGTCACCCTGTCTCAGATCTCTCCCCATTCACATCTATCCTCCACATCACTAGAAAAATGATTTTCCTAAAATGCATGTCTGACTATGTCATTCTTATACTAAATAAACTCAAGCGGCTCCCTATTGTGTGAGAATCAAATATAAATTCTGGTGTGTTTAACGCATTTTACAATCTAGCCCCTTCTTTCCTAGATTTTCACATTATTCCTCTACATGCACTCTACAATCCAGTCCTAACTAATATTCCTCACATATGATCCTTTACCTATCATATCTGTGACTTCTCAGTGACTCTCCCTCATTCTTGGAATGTATTCATTCTTTACCTCTGACTAATAGAATAACTGGTTTCTTTCAAGACTCTTCTCGAGTACCACCTTCTCCAGTAAGGTGTCTTAAAATATTTCCATGACATGGACCCCTTTGGCAATTTGGTGAAGCCTGTGGACTCCTTCACAAAATAATGATTTTAAATGCATAAAACAAAATACATAGAGATACAAAGGAAATTGACTATGCTAAAATAGAATTTATCTATCTATGTAACAAGTTCAGAGATCCCAGATTAAGGACTTCTCTTCTACATGAAGTGTTTCTTGTTCCCTTTAGCTTCTATTAAGTTCTTTCTCCAAACAACCTTGTATTTATTGTGTAAACACTTACATATGTACATATTATTGCTCTCATTAGAATGTAAACTCCTAGAGGGCAGTAACTTTCACTTTTGCCTTTTTATCCACAATATTTAGCATGGTGCCTCAGACACTGCAACATGTGATAGGGACTAGACCTTTGAATTCATTGATATTGGGAGATCCTGGGTGAGGAAATTCTCATTCTCAATGTAGATTGGAAACTTCTCTGCAATGTATAGTCTTAAAGAATTGCCTAAATGACTTAGAGGTTGTGTGATGATCTGTCTAGGGTCACACAATCTGTACATGTCAGAGGCAGGAATTAAATTCAGTTTTCCCTAGTTTGAAGGCCAGTTCTACCCACTATGCCACACTGCTTCTCCTGGCACATTATACTTCCTTAATAAATGTTTATTGATAGATTGGTCTTAGTAAGTTGGTGGAGAGAGAGACAGAAGACCTAGATCCTCCCACTAGCCAAACTCCAATTTGCCCAAGTTTATCTCTAGCTGGACTGCAAGAAGATTATACATTTATAGCTGAAAGCAAAGTTATCTGGTTCCATCAATTTATGAGTGAAAAAAGTGAGTTCATAGAACTTAAGTGGCTTGTCCAGGTGACACAGGTAATAGTCAATAATCAATAAATATTTACTAAGTGCCTACTATGTAACAAGCACTGGGGATAGAAAAAAGAAAGACAGTTCCTGCCCCCAAGGAATTTAAAATGTAATGAGGGAAGACACACAAAAGGAAGTTGAAAAGGGGTGAGAGGATAGCACCAAAAGGTACCCAGCCAGTGAGCCCACCTTATTCATGGAATTGAACAAGCAGAGTAGCTGATGGATAATGAAGCTAGTTGGAAATTTTTGAATCCTTTATAAAGGGAGGGTTTGGAAGAAGTGTATTACTCCCAATTCCAGTCTTCTGCTTAGAGGTGAGAGGCAACTGAGGGTGCTGAGGAGATGGTGAGTACCAAAGCTGAATAAATCCCCATGATTTTTAGACTTCAGGAGATGGAACAAATAACAGAGGCTGAATTCAAATCCACATTCTTTGCCGGCAAATCTATGCCCTTTCCAGTATAGTATTGCAGCTACAAACATATAAGGCTCAAGATTCTCTAAGTACATCAGTGGCTTTGCTTCACTATATTCTGTCATGCTAGAATACTTGTTCCAATACAGTCTCTCATAATAAGAACAAAAAGAGAATGATGAGTCAGAGTTCCCTCCTTTTTTTCTGTTCTATAAACTTGGTTCATTTGAGATGCTCTGTAATATAGTTCTTGTCTACAATGTGAATAAAGTCACTAAATGATTTATATCAGTATTCAGAAAGAAAAAAGGGCTAGATTTTGAGAGGCACCATGCAGTGCAATGAATAAATACAATGCTAGACTTTGAGTCAGGAGACCTGAGTTCAAACCTTGCCTCAGACACTAAATGCAATCATAATCAAGTCTCTTAGGCACTCTGATCCTCAGTTTCCATCTCTGTAAAATGGCAATAATAATTGCATTGTACTACCAACAAGAGTTATGAGGAAAATATCTTGCAAACTAGAAAACATCACGTATATATGAGCCATCATTATCATCATTATAATTTTAACACATACAGTAACACATCAGTTATCTAGTGTACAAGGGAATGGCATGTTCGACCAGAGTTATGTTTTGGAAAAAAATATTTAACATTTTAAATTTATGTTTGAAGTAAAATCTTTCTTAAATGTACTACAAACTTCTTAGCCTTTTAAAATTGAGTACATTAAGTATAATTTAGCCTTTTTATGACTTGGGGTTACCATTCTGAATACCTATTGTGTTATTTAGCTGATGAGAAACTATGGAGCACAGAACTGTGTTCCCATATATATTCTCTGAGTACTGTGCTTTTTGAGTTGTTGAGACAACTTTTGTAGGCTTGGTTCTTTTTCCTCCTTTGGTATTAGATTGTCAAGTATTAATGTTCACATTTGTCTGGGTACCTTCCTATAATAGTTCACTCACCCTTCTAAATTGAGATAGTTGGTGGGAATGTAGCAGGGTAAGTAGCTGGCACAATGCAGGGACAATACAATGATATGCAAGGTTTGATAGATACACACCTATGTGCCATTTCCCCCTATAGAGTGACAGTTTGTAAGGTTTATAATAGGAGACATACCAGCAGAAATGTTAGCGATGGGTGGAAACTGCCAAGAGAACAATTATAAGCTTAATGTAAGGATCCATTTTCTCACAATTAGAGATGGAATAGCTTCCTATCCAAGGTGGAATGGCTTCTTCAAGAAGTAGGTAAATGGGTTCTTTCTCATGAGGATCTTCAAGCCAAAGCTTGATGGCCATATGTCTCAGGTATTGCGTAGATAAGGTAGTCTGTGAGGGCCCTTCCACTTTTGTGAATTATTTCCATATCTGCTTCTGTACTCTTTTTCTATAGTGTATTTTTTCTGAATCTTGTTGTAATAGACATGCATTCAGTGCAGATCAGTTGTGCTGAGTTAATGCACATCTTTGCTGTTTTCATTTTTATTAGAGTGACAGTAATACTGTAATGGGTGGTGTTTCACAGGTAAACACACAGGTAATAGTATTTGTTGGGCAGAAGAACACAAGAGGATTCCTAACACTAACAGGTTTTCTAGCACGGGTTCGCTTTTGATCCAGTCAGACAGGAAGACAGCTTCAGAGGGGTTAACTAAGCTTCCTACTAATCTTCTCAAAAGGGTTGCTGATAATAGGAACACCAGTTCCTACAGCATTCCCTATTTATACTTCTTGCAGGGGCACACGAGAATAGGAGTACAACTCCTCATCGCCTAAGCCTCAATGTGGGCCAGCTGAGACAAACAGATTCCCCTTAAACCTTGATGGGGGCCAATCAAGGCAGGTACATGCATTCCTCTATGTGTTACTCAAATCCAAAAATGGGTTCCCCTCTCCCTGACCAATGCCCACTTGCTTTATAGGTCAACAGACAAAGAAGACATCTTGCCAACATTAAGCTCACAGATTAAGTTAGCAATATCATCATGATCTTGCACAGTGCAGGCATACATTGTATCACCCTTATATCTCTACTGCAACTGTACAGTAGAAGTTGTTTTCAACAATAATTCATGGGAAATATGATCAAAGATCCTGGTAGTATTATCTAAAAAGGAAGAAAAAAATCCCCCTTACACATGCTAAAAGCCACTTTACTTGAAGGTAGAGAGACAATGTTAGAGCCAGGAATGCTTTTCTCAGTTCCTGCCTATGACACATACTAGCTGTGAGAACATAGGTAAATCCCTGTTTCAAAGAAAGAATACTAAACTGGGAATTTAGGAAGTTCATTAAGTCATATGATTTAGAGTTGCCAGTGCCCTTGAAGTCTTCTAGCATAGCCTTCTGTATGAATTCTGTCATGGTGATTTGCACCATCTCTGAGATAGGCAAAATGTCGTTTGCTTAGCCATAGTAGGAAAAGAGTTTCCTAATCTACAAAATGAAAGGGTTGGACTAGGGGATCTTAAGGTCCACTTCAACTCTTAACGTTAGAATAGTATGACACTTTGAGTATAGCTTGAGGGAAGAAAGTCTTGGGAACAGGCGGATGTACAATTTAAAAATGGCTGAGTCATCAAAGATTTTAGTGTAATTTTGGAAAATCAGGACTGTTTGGAAGCCATCTCTCAATTGCATGTGGTCTTCAGTTTAGTCTTAGGCATTTTGTTTAGTATCATCTGAGACTTTTGTTCTAGATTCCAGAAAATATAACACAACCCCTCAAGTTTTCTTCCTATTCTGTGAATTCTTTCATAACTAGAGAAGCATTATTCAACTTTCTGCATAAAGTCACATAGAAGAAAATGGGTAGTGGAAAAAAAAAGTTCTCGTGTTGACTCAAGTATCTTGCCGGCAAGGTGAGATATCCCAGGTTGGCAGCTAGCTGATGGAAAATCATTATTATAAATATCAGTTTTTAATTCAGCAGTACTAAACAAGGGAAGCCAAGAATGATTTGCTCAAGGAAATATACATATATCTCTATCTCTTTATCTCTGTCATCTCTCCAACTCTATCTTCTCTCTATCCTCTATCTCTATATCTATCTATATGTGTATATATATATGTATATACATATATACATATATATACACACACATATATGTACACACACATATGCCCACATGTATGCATATGCAGTGCTTAAAATGTATTTTGTGATGACATAATTTTGGACAAGGTAAACAACAGCTATTGTGGCTCTATGACTGGCATTTGAGATGGCTTTTGGGTACATTGTAAGTAAATGTAAATTTCACTAAAATTACATGTATTGAAAGGAAACCTTGATACAATGATATCTTATTTTCTCCTCTCAATGACTAAATGCCATCAAGCAATTAACAATAACAAATATGAGAACTCATAATGCAGACTGTCTTGTGTTACTAATGTTCATTTTAAAATTAGATTCTTTATATGATGACTGGTAAAATAACTGACCACCTCATATATCAGTTAAGATCTTATAGCTATTTACTTTATGAAAGATCAGTGTTCAGCTACAGACATCAAATTACTCAGTTGAAAACAAATCTAGCATTTTTTGTAAATAACTGATTTTAATTAAAACTTTGTGGTCATGTTAGCAACCAACTGCCATGAAAGAAGCCCAGTTCATATTGATGCAAGAGAGAGATCTTCCCCAGCTTGATAATAGCAATGTGGGTAACTACAATAGCAGATGATATACTTTCTATTTAAATGTATGAAATCTAGCATTTTTTCTACGTTATAAAATTAATTCTAGTGTTCTTGCATGAAATATTGAGCAAGTATCTAATGATTAAAAGTTGCATTTTGTTTATTTGCTTTCTGCTGCTCAATGGCAGAATGGTATAATGAAAAGTGTGCTGGATACATGGTCAAAGAACCTGGGTTCAAATTCTACCTCTAGCTTTTACTGAGTAACCTTGACAAGTCATTTAAATTCACTGGTCCAGTATTATTTTATTTTTGTTATCTTTATTTTGTTATCTTATTTGTAGAGTAAGGAAGTTGGCCTGGATGACCTTTGATGTCTTTCCAGTTCTAGATTTATGATTTTATGTGTACCTTTATCTTGAGTCTATGAGGAAGATTTAAAAAATTTGGTCTGTATAAATAGTAATTCTACAATTGGAAGCCAAGTTATGAAACAGCTTGTGCTTATGCCCATAGTTAGAGAACAAAACTCTCACACTGTGAGACTAGAGCTCCCAGTCCTGTGCTAGGAAAGATTTCTCTCTTCTCTATGCTTCCCATTGTACCCAGATGCCACAAACAAAGGGACACTTGGCAACATAGGGACAGGTTCACTCAAAGGTATTAATGAAAAAAAGATTCAGTATGGTAAATGTATTCATTAAAAGAATAAAAATTTAAAACCAGAATTAAGTGGAATTAAGGCTGGGGCAGGGTAAGGGCCCTAATCCTCTGGCTTGATTCTCTTAGCTCTCCTATAATATGATAAAAACCAGACAGTCACAAAAACCTCTTAGCCTGTGCATTTTGAAATCATCTTTCCTGGTCTAAAGAAAGAATTGAAAATGTGTCAGACACTGACTACTGTCTGGGTCAAACTGCTGCCATGAGACAACTGCCACCTTTCCTTCCTCTCCTAATTTTTCTCAAAAGTCCCAAATCTTTTGTTGTTGCTTCGAATAAAAGCTCCCATCTCCTTATCTGGGAGATGATTGTGAGTTAATTTCTACTTTTTCTAAAAGGAGAACTAAAATCCCAGGGTTTTTTTGTTGTCAACCAACTTCTTGTCAGGAATTTTTACATGTGGCCCACTCTTTTGGCCCTACTTTGAGAACACTCACCCACTCCAAACTGAGCATCCATGTAGATGTGTGAGCAGACAATTTAAAGAGTGATTTATTTATTTTTAAAAAATTTTAGACATTTTTATTTAAAGCTCTGAGTTCCAAATTCTATCCCTCTCTCTATTCTTCCTTGCCCTCCCCCTTCCTTGAGATGGTAAGCAATCAGATATAGGTTATAAATGTATAATTATATAAAACATTTCCATATTAGTCATTTTGCACAAGAAGGCTCAAATAAAAGAAAAAAATGAAAGAAAGTGAAAAATAGCATCCTTCACTCTGTATTCAAACAATATCAGTTCTTTCTCTGGAAGCAGATAGTATGTTTCCCCATTAGTCCCTTGAGATTGTCTTGGCTCATTGTATTGCTGAGAACAGCTAAGTCATTCACAGTTGTTCATCAAACAATATTGCTGTTACTGTGTACAATGTTCTCCTGGTTCTGTTCACTTCACTATGCATCAGTTCATTAAGTCTTTCCAGGTTTTTCTGAAATCATACTGCTTGCTATTTGTTACAGAGCAATAATATTCCATTACAATCATATGCTTGTTTAGCCATTCTAAAATTGATATGCATGCTTATGATTTCCAATTCTTAGCCAACACAAAAGGAGCTGCAATAAATATTTTTACACAAATAGGTCCTTCTCCCCCCCCGCCCCATTTTTTGGATGTCTTTGGGATATTGACCTAGCAGTGGTATTGCTGGATCAAACAGTACACACAGTTTTACAGTCCTTTGGTCAGGGTTCAAAACTGCTCTCCAGAATGGTTGGATCAGTCCACAACTCTACCAACAATGCATTAGTGCCCCAGAATCCCTCCACAACCCCTCCGACACTCAACATTTTCCTGTTTTGTCATGTTAGCCACTCTGATAAGAGTGAGGTGGTACCTCAGAATTGTTTTAATTTGCATTTCTCTAATCAAAAGTTATTTAGCATACTTCTTCACATCTATAGATAGCTTTCATTTCTTGGTCTGAAAACTCCTTGTTCAAATCCTTTGACCATTTATCAGTTGAGGAATGACTTGTCCTTTTATAAATTAGACTCAGTTCTCTATATATTTGAGAAATGAGGCCTTTATCAGAGATGCTTGTTACAAAGTGTTTACCCAGTTTTCTGCTTTCCTTATAATTTTGGTTGCATTGGTTTTGTTCGTGAATTTTTTAAAAATTTTATATAATCAAAATTATCTATTTTAACATTTTGTAATGCTCTCTATATCTTCCTTGGTTCTAAATTCTTCCCTTATCCATAAATCTGACAGATAAACTATTCCATGCTCTCTTAATTTGCTTATGGTATCACCCTTTATGTGTAAATCATGTACCCATTTGGACATTATCTTGGTATATGGAATGAGATGTTGGTCTGTACCTAGTTTCTGCCATACTGTTTTCCCCATACTGTTTGTCAAAAAATGAGTTTTTGTTCCAAAAGCTTGGATCTTTGTGTTTATCATATAGTAGATTACTATGGTAATTTACTATAATGTAATTCGTATCTAATTTATTCCACTGAACCACCACTCTATTTCTTAGTGAGTATCAGCTTGTTTTTTGATAATTAATGCTATATAATACAGTTTGAGATATGGTATTGCTAGACCACCTTCTTTCACATTCTTTTTTCATTGATTCCCTTGATATCCTCGACCTTTTGTTCTTTCACAAGAATTTTGTTATTATTTTTTTCTAACTCGATAAAATAATTTTGGATAGTTTGATTGGTATGACACTGAATAAATATATTAATTTAGGTAGAATTGTCATTTTTATTATATTTTTCCAGTTATTTAGATCTGACTTTATTTGTGTGAAAGCTGTTTTATAGTTGTGCTCGTATAATTTCTGGGTTTCTCTTGGCAGGTAGACACCCAAGTATTTTATAGTATATATAGCTATTCTAAATGGAATTTCTCTATTTCTTGCACTTGGACTTTGCAATATATAGAAATGTTGATTATTTGTGTTGGTTTATTTTGTATCCTGCAACTTTGCTAAAGTTGTTTGTAATTTCACATAGTTTTTTATTTAATTTTCTAGGATTTTCTAAGTATGACATCATATCATCTGCAAAGACTGGTAGTTCTGTTTCCTCATTGCCTATTCTAATTCCCTTAATTTCTTTCTCTTCCCTTATTGCTATAAATAACATTTCTAGTACAATATTAAATAATAGAGATGATAAAGGACAGCCTTGCTTCACCCTTGATTGTATTGGGAAGGCTTCTAGCTTATCTCTATTACATATAATGATTGCTGATGATTTTAGATAAATATTACTTATCATTTTAAGGTAAGCTCCACTTGTTCCTGTTCTCTCTAATGTTTTAAATAGGAATGAGTGCTGTATTTTGTCAAAGGCTTTTTCTGCATCTATTGAGATAGATATGATTTCTGTTGGTTTTGTTATTGATATAGTCAATTATGCTGATAGGTTTCCTAATACTGAACCAGCCCTACATTCCTGGTATAAATTCCACTTGGTCATAGTGTATGATCCTTCTGCTCTAATCTCTTTGCTAATCTTTTTTTAAAAATAATTTATCAATCAATACTCATTATTAGGGCAATTGGTCTATAATTTTGTTTCTCTCTTTTGGCTCTTCCTGGTTTAGGTATCAGCACCATATTTGTGTCATAAAAGGAATTTGGTAGGACTCCTTCTTTGTGTATTTTCTAAAATAGTTTATATAGTATTAGGATTAATTGTTCTTTAAATGTTTGGTATAATTCACTTGTGAATTTGTCTGATCATGGGGATTTTTTCTTAGTAAGTTCCTTGATGACTTGTCCAATTTATTTTTCTAAGATTGGCTTATTTAAGTATTTTATTTCTTCTATTAATGTGGGTAATTTATATTTTTATAGATATTCATCCATTTTATTTAGATTATCAAATTCATTGGCACATAATTTGGCAAAATAGTTCCTAAATTTTTTCTTAATTTTCTCTTCACTTGTGATGAATTTATCCTTTTCATTTTTGATACTAGTAATTTGTTTTTCTTCTTTCCTTTTTCAAATCAAATTAATGGTTTATTGATTTTATTGGTATTTTCATAAAATCAGCTTCTAGTGTCCTTTATTAGTTTAGTGGTTTTCTTACTTTCAATTTTATTATTTTCTCTTTTGATCTTCAGGATTTCTAATTTGTTTAGAGATTTTTAATTTATTCTTTTTCTAGATTTTTTTACTTGCATGCCCAATTCATTGATCTGCTTTTGCTCTGTTTTATTGATGTAAGAAGTTAGACACATTAATTTTCCCCTAAGTGCCACTTTTGCTGCATCCCATATATTGTTGTCATTTTCTTTAATGAAATTATCTATTATTTCTATGATTTGTTCTGTGACCCACTTGTGTTTTAGTTTTACTTATTTTTTTAAATTTTTTACTTATTTAATTTTTTAATCTCTCTTTCCATTGTCCATTATTGAATGCAATTTTTATTGCATTATGATCTGAAAATGATGCATTTACTACTCCTGCTTTTCTGCATTGGGTTGTGAAATTTTTATGTACTCATGCATGGCCAATTTTTGTGTAGGTGCCATGTACTGTTGAGAAAAAGGTATATTCCTTTCTATTACCATTCAATTTTCTCCAGAGATCTATCATATCCAACTTTTCCAGAATTTTATTCACCTCCTTAACTTCTTTCTTGTTTATTTATTTTTAGTTAGATTCCTCTCATTCTGAGAGGATAATGTTGAAGTCCCCCACTAGTATAATTTTATTATTTATTTTCTCCCATAACTCAACTTTAAAAATTCAGATGCTATACCATTTTGTGCATATATATTTAGTATTGATGTGACTTCATTGTCTATGGACCTTTCAGCAAGATACAGTGTCCTTCTTTACCTCTTTTAATTAGATCTATTTTTGCTTTTGCTTTGTCTGAGATCATGATTGCTACTCATGGTTTCTTTGCTTCAGCTGAAGCATATTAGAATTTTCTCTAGCCCCTTACCTTTTTCCTATGTGTATCTACCTGTTTCACACATGTTTCTTGTAAACAATGTATTGTAATATTCTGTTTTTAATCCATTCTGCTGTTTGCTTCCATTTTATGTGTGAGTTTGCCCCATTCACATTTATGGTTATGATAATTAACTGTGTATTTCCCTCCATGCTATTTTGTTGCTTGTTCATTTCCCCCCTTACCTACCACCCTTTCCATCCTCACAAGTGTTTTACTTCTGATCACCACCTTCCCCAATGTACCCTGCCTTTTATCTACCCTTCCCTTTCTATTGTCCTCATCCCCTTTTACTTCCTTATAGGGTAAGATATATTTCTATATCTGAATAAGTATGTATATTATTCTCTCTTTGAGTCAGTTTTGAGAAGAGTAAGGTTGCAATTTTAACTCACCCCTCCCTCTTCCCCT
Source organism: Phascolarctos cinereus (assembly GCF_003287225.1). NCBI lineage: Eukaryota > Metazoa > Chordata > Mammalia > Diprotodontia > Phascolarctidae > Phascolarctos > Phascolarctos cinereus. The sequence goes on along the minus strand of NW_027555958.1, from coordinate 395,391,447 downwards.
CCATTGTAATAGCTCTTTCATGCCTCTTTTATGTGGGAAAATTTACCCTAATACTCCCTTTTTTCCAGTGCAATTTTCATTCTTACACCTTTATTTTGTTTTTTTTGGGGGGTATCATCCCATCAAAGTCAACTTATATCCACACCCTCTGTCTGCATATACTCCTTCTAATTGCTCTTACAGTAATAAAGTTAAGAGTTAGAAATATTATCTTGCCATAAATAAACATAAACAGTTTAACCTTATTGAATTTCTTATGTTTCTCTTTCTTGTTTCTGGTTCTAATACATCAGTGCATTTTCTTTGATAATTTCTTGAAAGATGTCCAGGATTTTTTTTTTAATCATGGCTTTCAGGTTGTCCAATAATTCTTATATTATCTCTCCTGAATCTATTTTCTAGGTCAATTGTTTTTCCAATGAGCGATTTCACATTTTCTTCTTTTTTTTTTTTACTTTTTTATTTTGTTTTTATGATATCTTGATGTCTCATAGAGTCAATAGTTTCTACTTGTTCCATTCTGAGTTTTATGAATTTATTTCTTCAGTGAGTTTTTATACTTTCCTTTCCATTTGTCCAATTCTATTTTTTAAAGAATTATTTTCCTCAGTAAATTTTTATATCTTTTCCCATGCTATTGACTCTTTTTTCATGATTCTTTTGCATTACTCTCATTTCTTTTCCCAATTCTTCTTCTACTTCTTTAATTTGAGTTTTTAAATCCTTTTTAAGCTCTTCCAGGAATTTATTTTTATTTGAGGCTTCACATGTAGCCATTTTGACATTATTGTCCTTTTCTAAGTTTATTCCTTGATCCTCCCTATCACCATAGTAACTTTTTATAGTCAAGCTCTTTTTTTTTGGTTTGTTTATTTTTCTGCCTTTTTTTGGTCACTTGGTATTTTTATGTGAGAGTTGGGCTTTTGTCCTGCATTGTCCCAAGCTTTTTGTGCTTGGGCTCTGGATCTTACTGCTGGCTTTCACTGGGCCTTAGGGCTTAGCTGCTTGCCTTCTGGAGGATGGACTTCCCTTCTGGCTTGTTCTAAGGGTTGGGGCCTCCCTCTTGGCCTCCCTTGGGTGTGGGGTTTAACTTCTGGCTTGCTCCAGGTAAGGGGCCTTGCAGCTGGGTACCTAAGGTAATGGAGCCTTTTTGGCCCTGAAGGAGAGAGATGTTGGTGCTGGTCTGCCTCAGGGGTCAGAACCTGAAGCTGGGTTGACATCAGAAAAGGGCCCCTTTGGGAGCAGGCCTTGGAGGAGTAACTTTTTTGTTGGTGGGCCCCATGGATGAGTCCCTGACGCTGATTGTTTTGGACACAGGGTCTCTTTGCTTTTAAAGCCCCATAGTGAGGTCCCTCTTTTGGCCATCCCTCAACCTGGGCTTTACTATTGGTCAGCATGGGGTAAAGGCCTGGCTAGTGGCTTGTACTGGAGGTGGGGTTGCTGGGGTAGGACCTTGCTGGATTGCCTCAGGCTTAGAACCACCTGCAGGACTCCTGCTGTGGGAATGGCTGCTGCTACTGCTTTTGGTCCTCACTCCTCTCCCACCCCAGTGAGACAGACCTTCTCTTCCAGGCTGGTAAGCTGCTTCCCTGCTCCTGGACCAATTCTGAGGTGGTTTTCTGATTGTTTGGAGGGGAATTGGGGAGCCCTTCAGAATGTTCCTTCCTCACTTCACCCTCTTGGCACCAGAAGTCCTCTAAAGAGTGACATACAAAAAAATGTATATTAGTATTTTTGTATAATGATCTATGTCTCCACATATTTCCTTAAATACAAAAATAGCATTATGAGTAACAATAATGGCTATTTTGAGAAATTATTTGAGAAACTAAGTATGAGAAATATTTATAATGGGGAAATACATTTCTGATTTTAACCAGTCCACTTTTGGAAATGAAACATTTTAATAGATTTTTTTTCTTTGCAAAAATACTGTTCTATCATTGAATATGGAAAGATCAAGTGATATAAAATGATTATTTACCTCTTAAGAGGAACATGGCCAAATATACATTATACATTTTAATAAATGCATTTACAGGCATGTGTATGTGTGTATACACATATGCACACACATATGTCTGTATTTAATCATGAAATAAAAGAGGTCAAGGCCTTATTGAGTAGCTGGAAGTTTTGTATCCACATATCATGATTACAGGTATAGCAGTACTTCCACAATCAGCAGCCAGATCATTGGCTTCTTAGAACAAAGGTCAAATTAAATATCAAATTAGATGGAGAACAAAGTCTAGAAGAAGACACATATGGGAGATTTCATCAAAGTTGGTACTCTCCATAGGCATGCAGATTGCAATCCATTGCTTCCCATAGATCAATCTCATTAATTTCCTCCCATAATCCTTCATATAGAGTCCACCCAACATGCTGGGAGTCTTAATCTAGTCCTCTTGTTACTCTGTGGATGATAATGAAGTATTCAGTGTGCCTATCTCTTATCCCTTTCTCTAACTACATGTCTATTTCATCTTCTGCCGAGGTCATACATTTCTTTATTAAATTCTTTTTCTTTCTTAGTTTTTTTCTTTTTAAAAATTATTTTATTATGACCTTTATAACATCATCAAACTTAAGTATTTTAGTACACAAATAAGAGCAAGAAAGGAGATTATACGAAAACCTTTGCAGTTCAAACACTTTTTTTATAAGTCTTGGTTATAAGACATTACATAGTGGTGTGCTACTAAATATTTAACTATCAGTTCTCCCCCTCAAAAAAAAAGACTATGCATGACACACGATTAAGTTATACATTATTAACATTTAGTCCATCACTTTTTAAAGACTGATAGACATCAACTGAATAATAAATCAAGTCCTTATTTGTAGTGTTTGCCAATTTCCATGACGTAAATATGCTCACACTGAAAATTTAACAACTGGCTCTTGTAAACAGGTTCAAGCTGGCTCCAGCACGCTCCCAGTGTTTTAGAATTTTTATATTCATCATGCACCTCTCTATTGCCCTTTGGGTAAACTTCAGCTTCAGAGATTATGGTGTACCATGATTTACTGTTTTGCAACCTCACCAAAAGAATAATTTTACAAATGTGGATCTGTGTTTAAGGGAGATGCATGGGATCATTTAAAAAAATAATCAATTTTTAAAAGCATCAAACAATTATTTTGAACCAAATACTTTATTGGCCTCTTGGCCATACTTGTTTCAGTTCCATTCTAGTGGTGTGACTCCTTCACTCACAGCATCTGGTGAGAGACAGTACTGGCCCTTGCAGCCCTTGAGGCCTTCTCCCTAAATTCAGCAATTTGGTCCCATCATAGAGCTTCAGTCCTTGGCTTCTGTGTTTTTTCTTTTCTTTATTAGGTGGGAGAGACTGATCTTAGAAGTCAAGAGAGTGAGACACAGGAGTCTAGAAGGTGGAATGCAATCTGAGTTTTGTAGTCATTCTAGCATTAATGCTCTGAGGAGCAGCCAGTGACATTCTAGAGTGGCCTTCTGGACCCAGGCCAGTAGAATCTGAGATGAGGACTCATTCTAACCACAAGATCAGTTTCATCAGAGCTAAGGGCATATCCCTAAGATGTTGGGTGGGTGGTAAATATTTATACTATTTTCTTATCCTATCTTCTAATACCTGTTTGTAAAAGCTAGCACACACACATACACATACACACACACACACACACACACACACACACACACACTATTAATACCTTTTGTCTTTACTTCATAGCCATTTCTGGAAAAAAAAATATCTTCTTCCACTGTCTCCAGATAGAATCTTCTCTTAGAACAAATGAAAATTATTAAGCGAAATAAAAAGAAGAAAAAGAAATGATATAGACTGCATTATGCAAAATTCTGTCCTAGTATCCCCTTGCCTCATTATTATGAGGAAAGAGAAATATTTTGTTACTGTTATTAAGGCCTATCACTGGAGAATAATCTGGCTGAACTACCTGGACAAAGTCCTCAAACAGTTGCTATTTCCTGTGACTAGTTAGGTCAGACTGTTTTAAGTGGCCATGGATCTCATTTAAAAGACATTGCAGTGTTCTAGGTTTCGATGCAATCAGCCCAATGTCTCCTCTAAATAGGAACAAATATGGAAATTTAACATCTACAGTGAATCCCTCTAGTATTTCTGCTACCTTTGCTCAGGTTCTCATCTCTTCTTGCCTTATTTACTATAATCTACTATAAGTCATTCTGCCTTTAGCCAATACCCTTTCCTCATGCAGCTGTTCAAGTAATCTTGATGTACTCCATAGCTAATAGATGACATAAATAGACAGAAGGCTAAATGGGGAAAAAAGGATTGGGCAATATATATTTTGATGTCTGCTCATGAATACACTGTGTGATGGGCTAAGTAGCACCATGTGCCTATTTGGCTGCCTTCTGACTCCAAGTCCTAAGCCTTGATATTAATGAATTTGTTTCATATATTGTCCAGGAGGAAGGATGCATCATGCAATATACTGAAGATATTTTAAAAACATATCAGTATTTTGTGCTTTTTCTGTACCTCAGAATATGTTACTAATTGAGTCCATACCATGTACTATGAGAGTGACTTGTTAATTAAATTGAATTTAAGTAGCATTTCAAAATGCTCTTTTTTAAAAGAAAAATGAGCAGAATTGTACTCAACTTTTTTTAGAATTACCAAATGATAGGAACTTTGTAAGAGTGAAAACTTTACTTTAAAAGTCATAATAAAGAAGGGGAGGAAAGTATATAGTAAAAACAACTAGTTTGCATCAGAAGATATATCTTCTAATCCATCTGTGTGTCCTTGGACAAGCAACTTAAATGTGTCTGAGCCTCAGCTCCCTCATCTAAAATGAGGGCAGTGAATTAGGTGAAATCTAAAAGTCTCATCCTGGTCTAAATCCACGACACTACAATTCTATGAATGTTAGACATAGTTTAACTTTAGCACAACCTAGATGCTTAGAAATCAGATTTGAAGAGGTTCAGAGAAAAAAAAAATAGGTAAGATCCCAAGTGGTGAAGTCTAGCTGAGAGGGACAAGAAACTCTCAAGAAAGAATTTCTGAAAATACAAACACATGGAGGAAAGAAATGAGAGCTATATCAAGATTCTAATATCTACGGCCAAGGAACTCATCAATCAACTAAGATGTTGTCAATGTATATCTAAGGAGGTGGTGTCAAGGACAGATAATAGATGCCTAACAGAAAGGTGTGACAAAGTACTGGAAAAATACACATATATCCATATATATCATAGCTAGATACCTAGATACCTAGATACATAGATACACAGATACATAGATACATGGATACATAGGTAGAGCCAGGATCTCAGAATAAGCTGGGACTGATGAAGAATTCGAAGGACAACATTTTTGTTTGTTTGAAACTTTGATACTTTGCTATATCCATGAACTCCAGGATACTCCATTTAGTGGTAAAGCTTACAACCCATGCGTTTGTTCTTTTTATTGTATGACTGTTGCCTGTTTCTTCCTATAAATGCACCATAATAAGTCCACTCAAAATGCTAGGAGAAATTTGTTGGTCATTAGGCAAGGGTCTCTCATTTAGTTTATGGATTTTTAAATTGACATTTATATATGATTTTAAAACTATATGATTTTTCGCCCTTTCTTTTCTAATACACTGTCACCATCATTACATAAACATATGGAGAATCCACAGGACTGAGGACCATTTTTTCTTTATTTTTATTTTTTGGATTTCCATTGCCAAAGAATTCAGTTATGGGTAACAAACCTCTAAACAGTTAGGTAAGTCTTTGAAGACATTCTGTCACTAGGATTATATCTCAAACCTATGTAGCGTGGTTCAACTTATCATTTCTTGTGCATTGCAAAATTACCTCCACAACACAATGAGTTACTAATTTTCTTTTTCAGTACATTGCAAAAAGCACAGTTCCAAAGAAGGGATTTGCTAGGTTATTCAGAAGTTAGAAGGCTAGGCCTGGAATCGGGAAGGCATATTTGTGAATTCAAATGCATTCACAGATACTTATAAGGTGTGTGACCCTGGGCAAGTCACTTAACCCTGTTTGGCTCAGTTTCCTCATCCGTAAAACGATCTGTAGAAGGAAATGGAAAACCACACCTGTATCTTTGCCAAGAAAACCCCAAACGAAGTCATGAAGAGTTGGACAAAACTGAAATAACCAAACAACAACAAAGAAGGAATCGTAACACCTTCAAGTTGATGGGATGGTAAGAGGTAATGGAGAGAAGACAGAATGACTAAATCTACATTTTTTTCTGCTTTTTCTGCCAAGAAAAATTATCTTGGACAAGAAAGGAGGGAACAAAAGTGGTAAATAAGAATGGAAAACCAAAGAGAAATATAGCACCCTCCTCCATTGTGAATTCCAGAATGCTATCCCAGGTTTGAGGAATATTGTGGGTGAAGTTTTTCATCCATTAAAAAACATAGCTCAAAATAAGATAGATTTTTTTTTCACATCAAAAGAAACCAGTGTATTTCTTTTATAAAGTAACCAATAATTCAAAGTAGGGCATCTGTTTAAACAAGATAGTAAGATGTAAGAAGAAAGATTCCTTCCATTCCGTAAAGGGTAGATTCTCCCACATTAATAGCATGAGAAGGGAAACATGCCAGGAACATGGATGGAAGGATTCATGTTTAGGGAACCAATGTGTTCATGGCAACTTGTGAATCTAATGTTGCTGCTTGCTCCCTTGTAGAACAAGAAATGTCCTGTAGTTACTTTTTCTTCTAATCCGGGATCATTCACTGCTCTGTTCTCTGTGCTGTGCAATTCTCTTCTGGGCATCTCCACTTAGCTGTTATCTGCATATCTTCAGCTGCTGAGTTTCTTCTTCCCTCAAAGGACAACTGTATCACCCCTTTAGATCGTATCCCAGGGCCCATTAAACTCTGGCTATTTCTGACCCCAATCATTTACACCCAGTTAACGAGGTCAGTTTTGAGGCATTCATTGGTCCTTTGAACTTAGCTCTGCTGCCATGTGGAGTCTTTCTGTCTAACCTCTTGTCTGAATTATAGAGTGAAATTCCTTTTCACTCATCATACTCTTGGGTTGGCAAAAGTGCAAAAGGAAGCAGGTGACAGAGATTCTTTTCAGCCTGTATGACACTGGTTGTCGAGTAGTTCAACTCAGGAGTAGGACAGAAAAGGGTTAGGTAGAGCCAGTGAAGCTGTCAATCTTTGTCCTGCTTCCCTCTAGTAACAAAATAGAGGATAGCAATATTATCAGACCCACTAGATCAATTCAGACCCCTTAAATCTTGGTCCTGAGTTAATTTGCATGGCAAACAAAAGCATATGGGGGGTTGAAAAAGTCTTCATAATCCAACAGTCTAAATTGCATACTTATGCAAGGATATAGTCAAAGACTACATAGATGTAATGAATGAGTTCAAGTTACAAAACCCAAATAAATAGCATCCCTAGATGTTAAAAACAAAATAGTGTATGGTAACACTCTCAGTGATATTTGAAAGGATGTGAAGAATATAATAGATGAGGCAGAACTGAAGAAGGAAAAATATCCTATTTTTTTTTAAAGGGGAACAGAGATAAGCCTGAAAATTACAGGATAGTGAGTTTGATTTTGATTCCTGTGAGGGAGGAGGGGAATTAATGAACAATTAAAGGTACAGTTAGTGAACATCTGGAAAAATCAGTCTTTAGCACTAAGAGTCAACGTGGGTTCATTAAAAATGGGTCATACAAGATAAATCTAATTTCCTTTTTTGACAAGATAACTTGTCAAAACTGGCAGATCAGGGCAATGTTGTAGATATAATTTATCCATGCTTTAGTAAAGTATTTTACAGTGTTTTTCATGCTATCCTTGTAGACAAAATGGAGAGATATGTACTAATAAACAGATAATATATGTAAGATTGAGTTTTAAAAAACCTGACCCTAATTCTACTTCTATAAACTAAACTCTTTAAGGGAAAAATATCATCAAATTATAAGTGATGTGGAGTATTATCTTCCCTGAGGAATATATGTATTCTCTAAATAGTACATTTTGCACTGTTGATATTTTTTAAAAAATATATAATCCTGAGCTGCTTTTGGTACCTGATTTAAATTCTTTTCCTGGTAGTTGACTATCAGCAACTAATAAATTCACATTTCTATGTGAACATCTAATGAGCTCTAAATATTCATGGGCAAAACATAGAAGTACCAAAATCCCATAGATAAGGAACTACAGTCTCACCTTGTTCTAGGATTCAAGGAAATTCAAGAAATGACCTCAGTCATTAATGGTGTTACTTACCTTTTAGAGTTCTTTATTACACTGATCTTTGAAATGACTGTACAAGCCTGAAGGTCATATGTCACATTTATTTATATTTCCTGTGTATGTGTCATCAAAAAGGTCCAATAAAAGAGCATGTTGGGTTTTTTTAGATAGAAATGATTGAGTCAGTGATAAAGTCTGTGTGCATGAGTGAAAAGTTTGTAGAGAAGAACCATGCCTCTTTTAAAGAAAACCAAAGAAAGAAAAAAAATCTCATATTTTTCACACCCTTAAACTGCCTGAATTTATAAACATTTATCATGTTTTGAAGGTGTTTCTTTAAGCAGTAAAATATTTCCAGCCCCATTTCTGAGCTTCCTTCGTATGTGTCTTTTGTAAAGAAAAGGGGTAGAAATTTAAATCAGGTACCAGAAGCAATTCAAAATTATATTTGAAAAACAAAGTGAAAAAAGTCACATTTAAGGAATTCATACATTCCTTGGGTGGATAAAACTCCAAATCACTTCTAATCTGTTGATATTTTTTCCCTAAAGAGCTTGGTTTATTCCTTACTAAATAGATTTTTTACAAGTCTCATTTTTCAAATGGAGGTGTAATTTCCATCTGTGATCGGGAATGTGCTTTTTTTTCCTCTCCCAAATCATCTGAGAAGATGATTCAGTTTCCTTTGAGAGGCTTTTAGAAGTATGCTACTATAGGGAAGAGATCAATTTATTGTACTAATTGTCTATTTAGGTTTGGTTGTCACTGAAGTAAGGTTGAAATGAGCAATATTATTAGGACTAATATTATTTCAAAATCAAAGAACCTCAGAGATAGAAGAGACCCCGCAAACCATGCTGTCTTACCTGTACCCAGAAAAGAATCTTGTCTTCAACATACCACATTAGAAGTCGTTCAGGATTTGACTAAAAAACTGTTACAACACCCTGTGAACACCCTACCTCTTTAGGCATACCAGTCTACTCTTTTATATATATATATATATATATATATAATATATAAATATATATAATATTATATATATATATATACATATATATATTAATATACATATATATATGTATATATACATATATATGTATATATATACGTATATATATATATGTATATATATATATATACATATATATATAAATTTATTTATTTTTAGTTTTCAATATTCACTTCCACAAGTTTTTGAGTTCCAAATTTCTCACCCCCCCCACCCCAAGATGGCATGCATTCTGAATACCCCTTCCCCTGGTCTGCCTTCTCTTCTATCTCTCCCCCCTCCCTTCTCTTATCCCCTTCCCCTTCTATTTTCCTGTAGAGCAGGATAGACTTCTGTACCCCATTTCCTGTATTTCTTATTTCCCAGTTGCATGTGAAAACATTTTTTTAAAACATGTGTTTTTAAAACTTTGAGTTCCAAATTTTCTCCCTTCCTCCCTCCCCACCTACCCTCATTGAAAAGGCAAGCAACTCAATATAGGTTGTACATGTGCAGTTATGCAAAACACTTCCCAGTAGACATGTTGTGAAAAACTAACTCTATTTCCCTTAATCCTATCCTGCCCTCCCATTTATTCTATTCTTTCTTTTGACCCTGTCCCTCCTCAGAAGTATTTACTTCTGATTACCCTCTTTCCCAATCTGCCCTCCTCTCTATCACCCCCCTGCTCTCTTGTCCCCTTTCCCCCTATTTTCCTGTAGGGTAAGACAGATTTCCATACCCAATTGAATGTGTATGTTATTCCTCCTTAAGCCAAATCCTATGAGAATAAGATTCCCTCATTCCCTCTCACCTTCCCCTGTTTCCCCTCCACTGTGAGAGACTTTTCTTTTCTTTTTTTGTGAGATAATTTACCCCATTCTACCTCTCCCTTTCTTCTCCGAGTATCATCCTCTCTCATCCCTTAATTTTATTCTCCAGATATGACCCCTTAATCTTCAACTCACCCTGTGCCCTCTATCTATCTATCTATCTATCTATATACATACATACATACAATTTTTTCCTTCAACTACCCTAATACTGACAAAGTTCTCATGAGTTACAAATATCATCTTTCCATGCAGGAATGTAAACAGTTCAATCTTAATAAGTCTCTTATGATTTCTCTTTCCTGTTTACCTCTTCATGTTCCACTTGAGTCCTGTATTTGAAAGTCAAATTTTCTTTAGCTCTGGTCTTTTCAACAGGAATGCTTGAAAGTCCTCTATTTCACTGAATGACCATTTTTTCCCCTGAAGGATTATACTCAGTTTTGCTGGGTAGGTGATTCTTGGTTGTAATCCTATCTCCTTTGCCCTCTGGAATATTATATTCCATGCCCTGCGGTCCTTTAATGTAGAAGCTGCTAAATCTTGTGTTATCCTGATTGTGTTTCCACAGTACTTGAATTGTTTCCTTCTGGCAGCTTGTAATATTTTCTCCTTGACCTGGGAACTCTGGAATTTGGCTACAATATTCCTAGGAGTTTTCCTTTGGGGATCTCTTTCAGGAGGAGATCTGTGGATTCTTTCAATTTCTATTTTGCCCTCTTTCTAATATCAGGGCAGTTTTCCTTGATAATTTCTTGAAAGATGATGTCTAGGCTCTTTTTTTGATCATGGCTTTCAGATAGTCCAATAATTTTTAAATTCTCTCTCCTGGATCTATTTTCCAGGTCAGTTTTTCCAATGAGATATTTCACATTGTTTTCTAATTTTTCATTCTTTTGGATTTGTTTTACAGTGTCTTGATTTCTCATAAAGTCACTAGTTTCCAATTGCTCTATTCTAATTTTTAAGGAAGTATTTTCTTCAGTAATCTTTTGGACTTCCTTTTCCATTTGGCCAATTTTTCTTTTTAGGGCATTTTTCTCCTCATTGGCTTTTTGGACCTCTTTTGCCATTTGGGTTAGGCTGTTTTTTAAGGTGTTATTTTCTTCAGTATTTTTTTGGGTCTCCTTTAGCAAGCTGTTGACTTTTTTTCATGATTTTCTTGCATCACTCTCATTTCTCTTCCCAGTTTTTTCCTCTACTTCCCTTACTTGCTTCTCAAAATCCCTTTTGAGCTCTTCCAAGGCCTGGGACTGATTCATATTTTTCTTGGAGGCTTTGGATGTAGGAGCTTTGATTTTGTTGTCTTCTTCTGGTTGTATATTTTGATCTTCTTTTTCACCAAAGTAAGATAATATAGTCTGACTCTTTTTTCGCTGCTTGCTCATGATCCCAGCTAATTACTTGAGTTTTAAACTCTTTGTTAAGGTAAGAGTCTGCTTCCAATGTGGAGAGTGTACTTCAGGGGTTTGTGTAGCTGTTTTCAGAGATACTTGTAGGGACCTGTAAATTTTCAGTTCTTCCAAGGTGGTATGATAAGGGGCGAGGTGTTTACTCCTTTCCTGGCCTGTGACCACAAGTATTCCTTTCTGTCCTGTAACTGTGAGGGGGTTCTCTCCACAGCCACTACAAGCTCCACCACGCCAGCGCTCCTCCTCACCCCAGCACTGCCGCCCAGAACCGTGACCCAGATCCACACACAGGAAAAGCAAGAGGTTCCTGCCTCAGCACTGGCAAAGAGATCCCTGCAGTCCCTCTCTGATCAGCCACTGGATTCCCCCTCAGTGTGTGGGCCGAAAGCTCGGGAACCAGCTGCCCCTCCCGCCAGGGCCACGCTCTTGGGGAACAGAGTTGAAACCCTGCCTTCCTCTCTGACCACCCACAGAAACAGACTTTTCCCACTGACCTTCTAAGTTGTCTTTGGCATTCGTGGATTGAGGAGTCTGGAAACCTCCACAGCTGCACGAGATTCAGTCCTCTGAGGCCTGCTCCAGGTTTGCTGCGGCCTGCCCGCCCACGCCGCACTGTGCTACGCTCCTAGCCGGGCGCGATACACCTTTCTGATCAATCATCCAGGTTGTCTTGGGCTGGAAATTTGTTTCACTCTGTCTTTTTGTGGGTTCTGCTGCTTCAGAATTTGTTTTGAGCCATTTTTTATGAGTATTTGGAGGGGTTTAGGGGAGAGCTCAAGCAAGTCACTGCTTTCACTCTGCCATCTTGGCTCTGCCCCCCAAACCAGTCTACTCTTATCTTCAATCATTTTTATCTTTAATTGTTAGGAAGTTTTGATGTACATTAATATTCCTTTTTGATCTTTTCCCCTGTTTAAAAAAAAAGCAGCTCTATAGCTTGGCATACTTTGTCAAGTTCTTGGATAAATCTTGGTAAACTATGTTTACAGAATTCATTTGCTCTTCCAGTCTAGTAGCTACCCAAAAAGAAAATGAAGTTAATCTGATATGGACTCATTAAAGACATGTTGACCTCTTTTTATTATTGTTTCTTTTTCTATATGTTCACTAACCATGTCTTTAATAATTTTTCTCATTACATATTTATTTGAATTTTTCTATCTCTGGTATATCAATGGTCCTTTATAAGTGTTCCATTTAATTTTTAAAGAGAGTATATTTTTTATATTTCTCCTATCCTTTTTTGTTAGGATGCTTGTAACAACTCCAAATTTTAGGCACAAATTCAGTGGAGGCACAGAGTCCAAGGAAGGATAGCTTATTGGAATAAAAATGATGGAAAGCTTGTGAGAGAAGTGAATGTTTTATTTTAGAATTTGTGGGAGAAGCAAGGCTATCTGGATATAGTCTGGCATCTACTCTGGATTTGGGGGAAGCAAATTTCAAAGCCTTTGAAGAAAAGACACATAAGACTCCATGTTATAAAATTCTACAGGGCAAATCTGTTCACAAGAGATGTAACATGCAAAAATGAAATTCTGAAGACACAAAGAGAAAATTTTCTCCTCCACAGGAAGAAAAATGGAGACTATTTTACTTCTTGCCCCATACCAGATCTGAAACTTCTGAAATGGGCTAACTTTTTCTTTTAAAAATTTTAAATTTATTTTACATAGCTTATTTTAATACATTTAAATACATTATTACATATGCTCACTTAAATATGAGAAAACAGTTTTTAAACTTCTAGGAGTTCATAACTTCAAGTCTGTGATTTTTATTTAAATTTTTATAACTGTATTTCAATATAATTGCTTTCTTTTATAATCCTAAGTATTTTATTTTATGCATTTAAAAGCATTATTCTGACGTTTCCAAACCTTCACCAAACTACTGAAAGGTAGGTTGACTTAAAGAACCCCTAAGAACAATAATTTTTTTCACAAATTATTCCTCAATGAATCCCAAGTACTTAATATCAGTGTTATTTTGAAGAAGTTATTTATTTCCTCCTAGATTTATTGACTTTAAATAGGTTGAATTTTCACTATATAAGTGGTGGTCCCCTGCTTATGGTCCAAATATGTTTTAATCTTAGGTATGGCAAATTGAGATAGAAAGTAACACTGTTTCCCACTCAATTATCCTTTGTTTTAAGATCAAGAATATTTCCTTGATAAAAATAGAAAATGCATCATTTAAGAACATATTTTAAAATTATGATTATAGAGAAAAAGTATGGAAGAAGTTTTTTTTCCCTCAGTATTCCTTGAGTATTTTCAATCACTATTTAAACTAATCTGATTTTCTGTAGACTTGAGTAAAAATAGCTCCTATTTATATATTAATTTACAATCTAACAAGAATATTTACATGACAAAGTTGTGAGGTAGATAGCATAGATGTTATTACTATATTATAGACTTGCTAGTTATTTAATTTCTATAGGCCTACCCTCCATCATATCAATTTAAAGCTTCAGAAACTTTAGGTACCATTGAGTTCAACATTCTCATTTTATCTATAAGGAAACTGAGGCACAGAAATATTAAGTTACTTCCCCAGGGTCATGCAGCTAGTAAGTGTATCTAGTGGAATTTAAGTAAAGGTCTTCCAGACTCCAAGTTCAGTGCCCTTTTCACTATACCACATTGCATGCTCCTTTTTATCTTGTATTTAAATATTTCCCTGAATGAATCTGAATGACTTGGTGAATTTTGGCATCAAAGCCTAACCAGACATATTTCTTCCTCTGAAAGCAATTTTTAAAAACCCTTTTATTAGAGAACTGCTTTGTTGTAAGGATTGGTAAGTTGTAAGTATTTTGCTTAGTAGCTAAGAAAGCTTTTGAAATTTTGTTTTCTTTTTGGTTCTTTCCTCTATATAGCAGAAGCAAAAATGGTAGATAGTGGTAACAAATGTGTCCTCCATTATTGTTTTTCTAACCAGAGGTGGTTTCACCTGATTTAACTCCATTTTCCTAATAAATTCAATTCCCCCTTCTTTTCTACCCATGAAGTTTTTATTTTATATATACCTATAATTGTTTCCCTTAGAAACTGAAGTTGCCCTTAGCAACAAACGCATTTTTCAAACTACTTTGGATATGAACTATTTTAGGAGAGAATTCTAAAAGAATCTCTCAGAAAAAATCTCCCAAAGAATAAAGTTTATATAAAATTAAAATTTAACCAAATTTTCAAAGAGATTTAAAGTGGGTTCATCATAATTGAGTTACCAATATGATAATAAATAGTTTCATTTGTCAGTGTAGATTAAACCATGGCAATTGATTTTAACCTACAACTGAGTTTTAAAATATGTAGATGCCAAAGTCATTTCGAAGTACTCTCACAGCCCTGAAATCAGTACCTCAAGATCAGTGATAAAGAGTTAAGCCTCACTGTGCTGGTTTCTTACTTGACAGGAAGTCTTTGCAAATAATTTCTCCTTTTCCAAAGTCTACAAAGTTATGATGGGGTAGAGTCTGTCAAAACTTTCCTTTTATTTTAAAGTAATTTAAATAACTACCATTAAGTTGTTGAATTGAGTGAAAGACCACCAAAGTAATCATATTGAGGGAATAATCCATTGAAGCTCTTAGAGATAAGAAGAAGAAGGATGAGGAGAACAGATCGAGGCTCTTACTTGTGGGCATCACTGCTGTATTTGTGAGGAAGTTCTTCCCGAGGGGAAAGGGAGAGGGAAGGGCAGAAGAGAGTCACTGTATACTGAGAAAACTACTGCCAAATAAGGATGAACAAAAAAGAAAGTATATTTAACATGTGGTTCAGGGATATAAACACTTGACCTTCAACTCTTATCAATTAAAAAATGTCATGGGAGTTACTATGTAGCAGGTGCAGCTCTAGGCATCTAGTCCTACATAAGAAAAAGAAACGAAAGAATCAAGCATAGTGGAGAAACACATATAATACTTAAGATAAGGCATTAAGGCTATGTATTTACACTTGATCAGTTAACCAGATCGTTGTTTAAATGGGTGTAGTTGATGGCACAAATCTTTCCAAAATTAATCTTTCCCATAGTATAAATACTGGTATAAATTTAACACACAAGGGAACTCCAGAAGCATTAATGTAAGTTTCAAAATGCCATTAGCTTTTTACCTGGAATTAGAATTTTTCAGGGAAAATTTTTCAATGTTTGAGTTTATTAGAAAGTCATGTCCTTTAATATTTCACCTTGGGATTCTGAACAGAAGCAGTGTATCACATAATGCTTTCCCATAAGTATTCTTATTTACACAGCCACCAATGTTCTCCCTCTGAATAAACAGATTTATGACCATCACTGCGTATAGCATGTCATAGTGGTAAATAATTTTCAATACTGTATATGCGAAAAGGAAATAGCACTTCTGGAACTTGGCCATGTTTTGGTTTGCTGTCTTGTTAGAGCTAATATTAATTCTGAAAGTATAGATGGATAATTGATTTGTGAAAAAAAATGATGAAGAGAGAAAAATTATCTGGGCAACAACAAAAAAATCAACTCTTTTGTTGCATTATTCTTAGGGAAAAGTGGATATTAAACTGTGGCCCTTAATTATAGAAATTTCCTTCTTCCCCTATAATTTCTTCCAAATTATCTCAAATATGTATGATATAAGATAATGGGATTTTATTTAATCTCTTTTCTTTGTATTTTAACATGGAAATTAAGCTGAAAATTGAGATAAATTTCACTTCCAGCTCCCTGTGTCAATGCTGCTGATCGCATAGTCTCCATTATACAGTCAATCAACTAACATTTAATAAGTACTTACTATATGTCAGCTACTGTACTAAACTCTGGGTAACAAAGAAATACAAAAACATGGCCCCTGCATGCGAGAAGCTCACATTCTCATGGAAGAGACAATACTGAAGCAAATACGTGCAAATAAGACACACACACACATATATACCAATATGTGTGTGTGTGTGTATGTATGTATGTATGTACATAAAAAATGGAGGGTAAACAAAGGCAAATGAAACCTACTAAAATCATATCTCAGTGAGTGATATAGACTCACCGTCTTTCACGTAGGAGATAGTGAAAAGAACGTGGGTCTAGGAGGGAGAAGCACTGGTTTTTAGTGCTGGCTGTGTCACTTTCTAGCTATGTAAGCTTAAGAAAATCACCATGTTTTTCAAGTCCTCAGTTTTCTCATCTATATAAAATGGAGATAGTAATCCTTGCCTGACAGGAGTGTTATTAGTATCCCCTGAGATAATAGGTAAGGAAGCCCTTTGACAGGTATAAAATATCTTACAAAGGTTAGGGATATAACCATCACTTGAGAGTGTGGGGCCCAGGATAAGACTGTTCCATAAAGTTTTATGCTTAGAGACCTGAAAAGAAGAGGTAGTGATTATTTCTGTGTTAAGCTATCAGTATGAGAGATTAATTCCTTCCCCTCCAAGGTAATATTCCAGTCACTCTGTATTTTTTCCTGTGCCTCTTTATGGATATGTTGTTTCCTTCATTAGAATACAAGCTCTCTGAGGGACTGCTTTCGGTTTTTGTTTCTGTCCTTAGTGCTTTTAGCATAGTACCAGACCCTAGTAAGCGCTTAATAAATTCTTGTTTTGATTGGTTGACTCCTCTAAGCTCTAAGGATTGGTTGTTGCTGCTATATAACCTGAATTAAGTTGCATCATCCTTGAGACCTAAATACTTAATAAATATTAGAATAAGGATCTATCTTTCCTATTTCCAAAAGGTTGAGGAAATATAGGAGAAAAGAGCATATGAAACTAGCTAGTACTTACTGAGGCATCAAAATAATTAATTCCAAAGTTTAATGTGTGTGAAATATATATTATAGTTAGTATACTATCATATTACTACATTATCTAACTTACCTAACCATAACAACCCAAGGTCTGACTGTATAAAACAGTTCAAATAAGATTAAGTTTAGATTAGATATCAACATATGGGTAAAGAAACTGAAAACCCTATATTTGAATTCAGAATACTTGGGCTTGAGATCTAGCTCATCCACACACTTCCTGTGTGCGAGTTACTTAAATGTCTTTAGTGCCCTGTCTCTAAAATGGAATTAATAATTTCTACCCTACCTACTTAGATTTAGCTTCATAGATCAAGAGTTGCTAAAAGAATTCTTGAATGAAAAATGCTTTGTAAGCTATAAAGCACTATATAAATGTGTTAGTAGTATTGTAAGGTTATACTTCAAGTTTGTTTTTACTATTGAGAATATCAACAGAAAATAATCACTGTTTCCATTTTGATTCTTTATAATATTTCTTTTTATCATCAATCAATCCACAAATAACACAAAACATGTTGGCAAGTTAAAAGAATGTGCAAAGATGTGAAAATGGTAATATAACAATGATTGCTATTATTAAAATTATATTGTCAGTGTTCCAAAACCCTTTTTAAAAAGAGGCCTTTGTGAAGCAGTTTCAAATTGTCATCCTTTCATAGTGCTCTTTCTCTGTCTCAGTCTTTGCCTCTCTATCTCTCTTGATCTCTGTCTCTCTGTATTTTATATGACCATTGTGTCAGAGGCTGTTACATGACATAATAAATACAATTTGGGGGATTTTTCATAGATCTGGATCATTTCCTCCATCCAGAAAATCTAAGAATTTTCCTATAAGTCATCACTCAGTATATTGTCACTCACTCCACTGGCAAGCATCAGTTTTTATAAAGCTTAAAAAAAAAAGAAAAAAGAAAAGGTTATTTACAGGTTCAAAATCCAATGGACCTCTTCTCATGGAGAATATTGGCATCTTAATGAACAAACCCTTCCTCAGATGCCTATACATACATGTATATGTAAATGTATATGTATATATTCAATAACTTCTAAATAAGCCCTGGTTAAACTTCTAGTAGTAATTGTTTCTGCTTTTATTTCCTCAGTTTGGTGTCTATAGTAGCTCTCTCCAGTTCTAATAAGTGTTTGTCATCCTTCTCTGAAATTCTTCACAGCTCCAAGCCTGGTGATGCTTGGTTTCCTCCTTTGTAACTCTTTATTGCTCTCAGCCTGAGATACCAGTGACCTTTTTCCCAAAGGAAAAGTC
Organism: Phascolarctos cinereus; assembly: GCF_003287225.1. Lineage (NCBI taxonomy): Eukaryota > Metazoa > Chordata > Mammalia > Diprotodontia > Phascolarctidae > Phascolarctos > Phascolarctos cinereus. The sequence continues at coordinate 395,372,896 of NW_027555958.1, read as the reverse complement.
TCTCTTTTGTCATGGGCCCTTGACAACATAAATAGGGGTCAGAGCCATAACTAGGGCAGGATGGAGGCTTTGATTCAGGTGCCAGATTTAGAGGCCTTGAATATACTTTCTGTGTTTCACAGGGTAGAAACAATAGAATTTAACATATCTCCTGCCCCTTCTGGCCATGCCCATTGTCCCAGAAAGATAAAAGACAAGATACCCATACTTGCAAAGTAGTGTCAGACTCACAAGATGCAGGGAGTGGGGAATCCATGTGGACAGTAGTCATTGGGTATATCTGATATTAATCTATCTTCAGCCCTTACCTTTTCCCTACATCCCCTCTTGTCCAGACATGAGATGATCTTTGATTTGTGCTACATGAGGCTGTGGTCTGACTCCAGGCAAGTGGTAGAAAAATGCTGAGGCCCTTCTTTGAACAAAGCACATCAGGAGGAGAGGTTTTTAAAAGAGATTATTTGTCGGTGGCTTTGTCACTTGGGCCAAATGAATGCCTTCCTGACATTACACGCCAGCATGATTTCAGGTGGAGTTGGAGCCACTGTGATTAATCTTGCCTTCTCCCCTGTTTCCCCATCCCTGCTTTAGAAAGCTGATTTGAGGTTTCATTTCCTGCCACTGCCCCAGGAGGCACAAATAGAACTAGTTATGGGCCTGGGTGATTCAGGGTTCAGAGATGTGGCAATTGTCTTCACAGGACAATGCTCTGAGGAGACAGGAATACCACTTTGTTACTCCTCTTTGTGACCCCATCTCAGTTATTGATTTCAGGTTGGGCTAGGGTGAATTCACAATCTATTGCCCCCTTTCTCCCTGCTCTTTGTTGATGGTTCCCACTTATTTCAGCACTTCTTGGGGGCCTAGAGATTATATTATTAGCTCTTTTTGTTAAGTGGTTTTTCAGTCATGTCCAACTCTTCATGATCTTATTTGGGATTTTCTTGGCAAAGATACTCAAGCAGTTTGCCATTTCTTTCTCCAGTTCATTTCACAGATGAGGAAACTGAAGCAAACAGGGTTAAGTGACTTGCCCAGGATCACACAGCTAGTAGAGGCCAGATCTGAACTGAGGAAGACAAGACTTCTGACTCTAGGCCAAGCACTCTACCCACTGTGGCACCTAGCTGGCCTATTGTTAGCTGTATAGAGGATGAATTTGAGAGAAAAGAGAAGAGAATCTCTACTTTGTCGATTGCTATCTTTACAATATTGGGCATGCCACTCAACCTCAAATTAGAACTCACTTTACTCAACTATAAAGTGAAGGGGTTTAAGTGCATGACCTCAGATGTCCTTGCAATTATAAATTTATGTTTTTTATGATTCTATGATAAATTAGGGAGAACAATTAGAAGACTATTATAATAAATCTCAATATCACAAAATCCTTGAGTTGGAAGGCAATCTAAACAAATTCATGCATGAAAATAAATTGCCTCTATAACCTACCTAACAAGTGGTTCGTCTAGTTGTTGTCTGAAGACTCCAGTGAGTAGGAATGGACTAACTCCTGAGGTAGTATATTCTGCTTTTGGAGGGTTCTTATAGTTCTGAAAATTTTCTTCCATTAAATTTAAATCTGGCTCTTTGCATCATCTCCCTTTTAAAACAAGTACTTCTGTTCAAGGCTAAACACAAGTCAAATCCTTCTATAGGGTAGTCTTTCAAAAATTTGAAAAGAGTTATTAAGTCCTCTTTTTTTCTAGGTTGAATATCTTTATTTGCTTCAACTGATAACATTATTATCTCTTTTCTTTATGAAACTTAAATGTTCCTATTTGTAGTTTCTCTGTTAGGAAGGGAAAAGCCTATTGGCTTCCAAATAATCATTTTAGGGAAGTATATTATAGCACTGAAAAAGGATTATTTGGCACTATGGAAGCAATACATTTCCTCCAAAATGAATTGTAGCCCAGCAGTTAATCATCTTATAAAGGGAAGGTATAGAGAACATTCAAGTGCCTCCTAGAAGCATAGATTCATAAAAACATAAATATAAGTATTGTAAAAACAAGACTTTAACAAGATTACGTCAAAAGGGGCTGTCTTTCTGAACAAGTCCAGTTATTTGCAGAAGATATTGTTGTGTCTTACTCATCATAGGATAGTGTCATTAAAATTGTTTTGCAGCATTCATATAAAAGATGAACTTTTGAACTTTGTGAAATTGTTGGCATCTGTCTTTTATAGGGAGTAAGAACTTGACATTGTTGATTTCAGTCCTGAGCATTGAAAAAGACATTTCAGCTTTTACTTTTTCTCTGCATTGCCTACTGTACATAAACAGACAGAGACATAAAGTTGATGATTGCTTTACTAGGGCACATTAACTCCTTCACAGTGCATTTCAGAAGACACTTAAATGCTTTGACTCATTTTTAAACTCTTATTTATTGAAGTTGTGAAGAGTTTCAAAATGCAAGGCATCCTTAAGAAGAATATATTTGTTTGGTTCATTGTCTCTTTTAAGGAAAGAAATCCCTTTTGGAAATGAAGATAAAGAGAAAGTCAGGAGTGTGCCAAGCCTATTTTCTCATGAGAATGTCTCTTTTAAAGCAACAACACACTAAATGACCAGTACCACATTTTGGAATATAAATTAAAAAGACCAGTACTATATTTTTAGAATGCATTTGCTTTTTTGCTGTCACACCATATCTGAAACTCCCATCAAATATTTCAGCTACTTGGTCGACTATGACCATGCTGCTATTTTATTAAATCTATTAAAAATCTGTTTCATCTTGAGGTGGAGCCCAGATGGCAGAGTAAAGGCAGTGACTTGCTTGAGCTCTCCCCCAAGCCCCTCCACATACCAGTAAAAAATGGCTCTAAACAAATTCTAGAGTAGCAGAACCAACAAAAAGACAGAGTGAAACTAATTTCCAGCTCAAGACAACCTGGATGGTTGATTAGAAAGGTATATCGTGCCAGGTTGGGAGAGAAACACAGTTTGGCATGGTCGCTCAGGCTGCAGGCTTCAGAGGACTGAATCGCATGCCGCTGTGGTGGTTTCCAGACTTCTCAACCCATGAACACCAAAGACAACTTAGAAAGTCAATGGGAAAAATCTGTGACTTCAGTGAGAGAGAATAGTCCCAGCCCCAGTCCCTGAGCTCAGCCCAGGGACAGTGGCTGCTTCCTGAGCTTCTGGCCCACAGACTGAGGGGGAATCAAGCAGCTGACAAGAGGGGGATTGTAGGGATCTCTTTACTGGTGCAGTATTCTCTTGCTTTGCTGGAGCTTGGATCTGGGTCACAGTTCTGGGTGATGGTCCAGAGGCGAGGAGGAGGGCTGGCATGGTAGAGCTTGTAGTGGTAATGAAGAAATCCTCCTCATAGTTCCAAGGCAGAAAAGAGTGCTTGTGGTCACTCATAGACCAGAGCAAAGGCCAGGAAAGGAGTAAACACCTCCCCCTTATCATACTACCTTGGAAGAACTGAAAATTTACAGGTTCCTAGAAGTATCTCTGAAAACAGCTGGACAAAATCCCTAAAGCTTGGGACAGTACATTCTCCACACTTCACAAAGAGTTGAAAACTCAAGTAATTGGCTGGGATCATGATCCAACAAAGATACAAAAAGAGTCAGAACATAGAATCTTTCTTTGGTAACAAAGAAGATCAAAACAATCAACCAGAAGAAGACAACAAAGGTGTTATTTTCTTCAGTATTTTTTTTGTCTCTTTTAGCAAGCTGTTGACTTGTTTTTCATGATTTTCTTGCATCACTCTTGTTTCTCTTCCCAGTTTTTCCTCTATTTCTCTTACTTGTTTCTCAAACTCCTTTTTGAGCTCTTCCATGGCCTAGGACTGATTCATATTTTTCTTGGAGGCATTGGATGTAGGAGCTGATATTTTAGAACTAGATGGCAAAATAGAAATTGAAAGAATCCACTGATGTCTTACTGAAAGAGATCCCCAAAAGAAAACTCCTAGGAATATTGTAGCCAAATTCCAGAGTTCCTAGATCAAGGAGAAAATATTGCAAGCAGCCAGAAAGAAACAATTCAAGTATTATAGAAACACAATCAAGATAACACAAGATTTAGCAGCTTCTAAATTAAGGGACCACAGGGCATAGAATATAATATTTTGGAGGGCAAAGGAGATAGGATTACAACCAAGAATCACCTACCCAGCAAAACTGAGTATTATCCTTCAGGGGGGAAAATGGTCATTCAGTGAAATAGGGGGCTTTCAAGCATTCTTGATGAAAAGACCAGAACTGAATACAAAATTTGACTTTCAAATACAAGACTCAAGTGAAACATGGAAGAGGTAAACAGGAAAGAGAAATCATGAGAGACTTATTAAGGTTGAACTGTTTACATTCCTGCGTGGAAAGATGAAATTTGTAACTCATGAGTACTTTGTCAGTATTAGGATAGTGGGAGGGAAAAAAAATTATATGTATGTATGCAGATAGATAGAGGGCACAGGGTGAGTTGAAGATGAAGGGGTGATATCTGGAAAATAAAATTAAGGGGTGAGAGAGGATTATACTGGGAGAAGGAGAAAGAGAGAAGGAGAATGGGGTAAATTATCTCACATAAAACAGACAAGAAAAGGCTTTTACAGTGAAGGGAAATGGGGGGGAGGTGAGAGGGAATGAATGAATCTTATTCTCATAGTATTTGCCTTAAGGAGGGAATAACATACACACTCAATTGGATATGAAAATCTACCTTACCCTACAAGAAAATAGGAGGGGAAGGGGACAAGACAGCAAAAGGAAGATAGAGGGGAGGGCAAATTAGGGGAAGGGGTAATCAGAAGCAAACATTTCTGATGAGGGACAGGGTCAAAAGAGATAATAAAATAAATGGGGGGCAGGATAGGATGAAGGGAAATATGCTTAGTTTTTCACAACATGACTACTATGGAAGTGTTTTGCATGACTACATATATATATCCTGTATCAAGTTACTTGCTTTTTCAATGAGGGTGGGTGAGGAGAGAGGAAGGGAGAAAATTTGGAATTCAAAGTATTAAAAACACATGTTAAAAAATTGTTTTCACATGCAACTGGGAAATAAGAAATACAGGAAATAGGGTATAGAAATCTATCCTGCCCTACAGGAAAATAGAAGGGCAACGGGATAAGAGAAGGGGGGGAAAGAGAGAGAAACAAGGGAGCACAAATTAGCAGAAGGGGTATACAGAATGCATGCCATATTGGGGTGGGGGGAGGGATGAGATGGGGAGAAAATTTGAAACTCAAAATCTTAAGGAAGTGAATATCAAAAACTAAAAATAAATAAATTTTTTAAAAATCTGTTTCAGATTATTTTTTTCGCTGGTGCTCTCCAGATATAGTCACACACATTTTGAAGTTTTGGGTATTGGATTTACATTACTTCAGTCTTTTTTGTAGGTGTTTGCAAATTCCCTAAAATCTTAAAGTTCTGTTAGTACCCTTATTAAATATCTCTTAGTAAATTCATTAAGGAAGCATTTTCATTGATTGAATGTAATCTATCATGTAACTTTTATCTAGCAAAACAGAATGCTATTTCATTCTGAAGCTTTCTTAAATGTCCTAATTAGCACTGTTGTCATTGTGATGGCTTTCCTAGAAAGGGTATTTGACAATTCACTGATCATGGATAAATGATCACTTTTACTGATATACTTATAGTGGTCTTTCTGAATCTATGCTCCCCACTCCTGTACTGTTCTGACAGGTATTGAATTTTGCCCCCTCCTCACTATACCAAAGGTATTTATGTCTTAAATTTCTTAAATTAATGTTTTTGTCATTTTTCAGTTGTGTCTGACCCCATTTAGGGTTTTCCTGTCAAAGATACTACAGTGGTTTCCTACAGACTTTCCTATGCACTTCTCCAGTTCATTTTACAGATAAGGGAACTGAAGCAAACAAGGTTAAGTGACTTCCCCAGGATGACCCAGCTGTTAAGCGTCTGAAGCCAGATTTAAACTCAGCAAGATAAGTCTTCCTGACTTCAGGCCTTGCACTCTCTCCATTAGACCACCTAGCTCCCCAAATTAAATTACAAAATATATTCATTTCATGAAATTAATTTATAATTAGCCTTATATTTTGGAATGTATGCATAATATACTCAATGCTTCTTTTGCAAAATCCAAACAAGCCTGTCACTAGAGATGAATAGATATTCAATAAATCCTTGTGGAACTGAATGGAAAGGAAAACATAATGAATAAACTAACAAGTATGCTAAATGGCAAAATCAACATAGAGACAAAGTTGTTAAAAATCACACTGAAAGATTATATAGACAAAAATTTTTGATAAAACATGGGAGCCAACATGAGTTCAAAAGTGGCAAAAAAAAAAAGTTGACTATATAAAACTTGAAAATGAAAAGTAGAAAATTGAGATGTGCCAAACAGCAATGATAAGGAAGTAAAGTAATTTCCACTGGGAAGAGGGTTTAGGAGGGGACTAACATAGGCAGAAAAAAGCAAAGAAATTGAAAAAGCTGAAACTACTTGTTTTATTCTTTATTTCCCTCAAATACTTTTCAATTGCTATTTCTCCAACTTAAATTAATTCAAGTTTACACATCTTTCCTTTCCTCTTGGGGAAGCTGTATTTCTTGTTCTAGTCTATCTTATTATTTGTGTTCTGATATATCGTTAGTCATCTGGATTTTTCTATTATATTTTTATGGGTAGGAGTAATATATTTCCATTAATTCGGTAAAAATAGAGACACATTGATGAATAATAGCATTTTCCCATAAATTTTCATGAATTATTTTTTGTGTTTAATTGTAATTAGGGGCTTGATTAAATCTGTAATTAATTTGTAACAGTCACGTCTTCCATTTCTTGTAGAAATGTTGGCAGCATTATTTTGGAAAAACTGCATCCAAAAATGCCTGACAGCTTTTTAAGAATGAAATAATTGACATGTTTATAGGTCATTAAAAAGTAAAAGATATATATTTTAAAAGAGTTGTAATAATTACTACTCAGCTTTATATGATAATTTAAATATACATAAAATACTTTACTTAAAACAAGAATTATTATTTCCATTTTACAGATGGGAGAACTGAGTCTCAGAGAAACTAAACAAAGACACAGATAAATAAATAATTTCCCTAAGATCACAAAGCCATTAAATGTAAATCTTCTCTGATTCTAAAGCTGGAGCTCCTCGTATATTGTACTGCTCCTCCATTAGACCTGATGAAATCCTATATTGTTATTAAATAAGAGAAATTTATAAATCAACAAAATTTATATTAGTTATTTTCTTATACAGAGACAAATCACAAGGATCAATTGTCCTTGTCAAACTTTGTATCTCCTCTTATCCTCCCCCTCCCTTATTTTCTTCATGAAGAAGAAATTTAATAAATATATTGAAATTTAAATAAAATGCATATTATTGAACATTTATGTTAAAATATTATTTGATTTCCTCTCAAAATCTATTAAACTTCTGGTATTTCATTATTAATAAAAAAATATTTTTCCTAAATATCTATGTTAATACTAGTTAATTATCAAAATATTATAATGCTATATTCAATATGTTTTAAAATATTCTCATATATTTATTTTAAAATGTTTTATTGATGTCATTTGCTTTTATATCATAGTAATTTCTGTAAATACCTACCCCTGTCTGGATACACAAACACAGCCTCACAACAAAGAAAAACAATCAAGCAAAAACAACCAATGAGTTGATCATATATGACAACATATTTATAGGATTTTTCCCTAGTAGTCTTCCAGCTTCCTGCCATAAAGAGGGTGGTATGCCTCATAACTTGGGAATCACTGCTGTTTTTTTTACTTATTCAGTTTGGCACACTTTTAGTGAACTTTTCATTTGTGCTGTTGTAGTTATTGTGTCTATTATTTTTCTTTTGGGGCGGGTGTTCTGCTCAGTTAACTCTGCATTAGTTGACACAGATTTTCCATTATCACTCTACATTTTTCATATTCGTAATTTCTTATTGTACAGTAATATTTACATAGATTCACATACCAGTTTTTTTTAGCAGTTCCTTCCAGTAAATAATTATCCAGTTTCTTTTCTTTTCTTTATTTTTCTACCCCAGAGAGTGTTGGTATGAATATTTTGGTATATATTAGACCTTTGTTTCTGTCTCCTACTTCCTTGTGGTATATGCTAAGGAGACATTTTTTGGGGAATGTGTGTGTGTGTGTGTGTGTGTGTGTGTGTGTGTGTGTGTGTGTTAAGGAATGTTAAAGACTCCCCTGTTGCCATATTTTCCAGAAACACTGAATGCAGAGTATGCAGGAAACCCTGAATATGTCAAAGACGAAGGCCCCCACTTCCCCTAGAGCTGACATAATTTGTTGTTTGCACCCCAAACTGGACTCCCTATGTATCCTTGGGAGTCAAGACAGGCACTAGTCAGTCTTCACTAGACTGAGAAACTGCTTGTGTAGCTGGAACCCATGTAGATAAGCAGATCATTATATCTTCATGGTCTAGCAGTTCCCAAGGGAAAAGAATGCGACTTTTGTCATCACCTTCTTCTCCCCTTTGGGAGGGGTTTGTCCTTTTCCCAGCTTTACTGAACGTTTCCCTCTTCCATGCCACTCCACTTTGGGAGTAGAGTTTTCTCCTCCTTCCTTTATTGTACTGTCACAAATATTCAAACTTCTTTATGTATTGTGAACTCTTTGTATTTGCTTAGGGTTCCACGTGCATGTTCATTTGCCTTGTAATAAATCTGGTTGCAATGTAATGTCTCATGGACTCCATTATATATATCTATCTATATCTATATCTATATCTATATCTATATCTATATCTATATCTATATCTATATCTATATCTATATCTATATCTATATCTATATCTATATCATCTATATCTATATCTGTATCTATATCTATATCTATATCTATATCTATATCTGTATCTATATCTATATCTATATCTATATACAGATACAGATACAGATACAGATACAGAGATAGATAGATAGATAGATAGATAGATAGATAGATAGATAGATAGATATTTAAGAGCACGCATATACATCCAGACAGTTTTTGCTTTTCATAAACTTAAAGTGATTGTTACATAACAATTTTGCCATGACAGATGAAAAGGAGGGAAGGATACAAGAAGAGGGCTGCCCCCAGGCCATCACATGGTTCAAGTCACTTGGGACTCAAAGACAAAGAAGTAAGAGCAGCAGGAGAAACACATGGGGCTAGGACTAGCTTTGGGGGCCAGGACAACAGAGAAGAAGAACATAGGGATAAGGCAGAAACATCAGACCCACACATGTACGTAAACAGAAAAGTATGAGGAGTATATAGGGGCCAGGGACAAACATGCAGTATCTTAGTCCAGACTGTTAGAACACAGGCACTCTGGCAGACACAGGGGCAGGTAGACAGAGCCAATATTATAAAAATGACAATTCTGCCTAAACTAATTTACTTATTCAGTGCCATACCAATTAAACTACCAAAAAATTATTTGATAGAGTTGGAAAAATAACAACAAAATTTGTCTGGAAGAATGAAAGGTCCAGATTATGAAGGGAATTAATGAATAAAAAATACAAAGGAAGGTGGCCTAGCAATACCAGATCTCAAACTATTATAAAGCCACAATCATCAAACTATCTAGTACTGGCTAAGAAATAGATTAGTGGAATAGGTTAAGTATGCAAGGCACAGTATTCAATGACTATAGTAACCTAGTATTTGATAAATCCTAAGACCCCAGCTTTTGGGATAAGAACTCACTGACAAAAGCTGTTGGAAAAACTGGAAAACAACAGGACATATACTAGATATGGACCAATATCTCACACCATATACCAAGATAAGGTCAAAATGATTGCATGATTTAGACATAAAGGGTGACACCAAAAGCAAATTAGAAGAGAAAAAAATAGTCTACCTGTCATATCCATAGGAAGTGCAAGAATATATAACCAAATAAGAGATAGCATTATGAAATGTAAAATAGATAATTTTGCTTATATTAAATTAATAAGCTTTTGCACAAAGAAAACCAATATAACCAAGATTAGAAGGAAAGCAGAAAGCTGGGAAACAATCTTTACAGCAAGTGTCTCTGATAAAAGCCTCAGTTCTCAAATATGTAGAGAATGGAGACAAATTTATAAGAATAAGAGCCATTCTCCAATTGATTAATGGTTAAAGGATATGAATAGGCAGTTTTCAGATAAAGAAATGAAAGCTATCTATAGGCATATGAAGAACTGCTCCAAATTACTTTTGATTAGAGAAATGCAAATTGAAACAACTCTGAGGTACCCCTTCACACCTATCAGATTGGCTAATATGACGAAAATGGAAAACGATAGATGTTGAAGAGGATGTGGAAAAACTGGAACACTAATGCATTATAGGTGGAGTTGTGAGCTGATCCAACCATTCTGGAGAGCAATTTGAAACTATGCCCAAAGGGCAATCAAACTATGCATAACCTTTAATCCAGCAATTCCACTGTGAGGTCTGTATCCCAAAGAGAACATAAAAAAGGGAAAAGGACCTGCATGTGCAAAAAATATTTATAGCAGCCCTTTTTGTGGTGGCAAAGAATTGGAAATTGAGGGGAAGCCCATCAATTGGGGAATGGCTGAACAAGCTGTGGTATATGAATGTAATGGAATACTATTGTGCAGTAAGAAATGATGAACAAGTCAGATTTCAGAAAAACCTGGAAAGACTTGTATGAACTGATGTAAAATGATAAGAGCAGAACCAAGAGAACACTGTATACAGTATCAGCAACATTGTGTGATGATCAACTCAGAATGAGTCAGCTCTTCTCAGCAACACAATGACTCATGGCAAGTACAAAGGACTCATGAAGGAAAATGCTATCACATCCAGATAAAGAACTGATGGACTCTAAATGCAGATCGAAGCATGTGTTTTCACTTACTTTATTCTTTTTTGTGTTTTTTTTCTTTTGATCTGTCTCTTCTTTCACAATTATGACTAATATGGAAATATGCTTTACCTGATAGCACATGTATAAACCATATCAAATTGTCTACCATTTTCAGAAGAGGTGATGAGAGGGAGGAAGGAAAAAAAATTGGAATGCAAAATCTTGTAAAAGTGGATGCTAAAAATTGTCGACCTGTTATTGTGGGGGGAAAAAATAAATACTATTTTTATTTAAAAAGAGTCTGCATCACCAGCTAGAACCTGATAGGCTAGAACATTAGTCTAAATCTAATAAGATGAATTTTTGTAATGATAAGCCTTGAACTTGGGAGCAAAAACAAATCAAATATACAAATATAAGATAGGAGAGGATTGGTTAGTGGACAATTAATTGTTTTAAGTGGCACAGTGGGTTACAGTGCAAGACTTGGAGTTAAGAAGATCTGATTAGAAATTCTACCTTAGATTCTTCCTTAAGATGCTGATTTTGTTCAATCACTTATCCCCTCCCAGCTTCAGGTTCGTCATCAGTAAAATGTAGATAATAATAGCAGGTGTCTCACAGGGTTGTTGTGAGGATCAAGTGAGATATTGTATGGTACTTTGTAAAACTTAAACTGCTATATTAATGCTATTATTATTTTTTATGGCTAACAACAACAATAAAACATATTGGTGTTGCTACAACATTTATATGAATCAGGAGTATAATGTGGGAGATGAAGAAACCTAATGTGATTTTGAGCTTCATTAAGGAGGTGTTAGTCCCTATGTATTGTGCACTTGTCAAATATTATATAGAGTAGTGTGTTCAGTTCCAGGCATGATGGTTTAACAAGGATGTTGATAAAACGAAGAATGTTTACAGAAGGGCAACAAGTGTGGCAAAGGCCTTGAGTTCATAACATGTGGAGATAACTTGAAACAACTTGACATGTTTAGCTTAGAGAAAAAGAGGAGGAGGAAGAGAGAGAAACAGAGACAGAGAGAGAGAGAGAGAGAGAGAGAGAGAGAGAGAGAGAGAGAGAGAGAGAGAGAGAGACAGAGAGACAGAAAGACAGAGACAGAGAGAGAGAGAAAAGTTATGACAGTTTTCTCTAAATGTTTGAAGAACTGCCTTGTGGAGTTTGAATCCAGAAGGCCAAAAAAGGAGCAATGGGTAAAAGCTTAAAGGAAGAAATTTTAGGTTTGATGTCAGGCAAATTTCCCAGCAAAAGTTTGGCAAGTAGCTGGACTAGGTTTCCTCTGAGGTATCTTCAAATCAAAATGCATGATTTTTTTCTGTTCATATTCTTTGATTTTTTGTCTATTGATGAATGGCTTATAGTCTTCTATATTTTTTGTTAATTCCCTCTATAGTTTATATAATGGATTTTTGTCTTTTGAAATATATCTTTGCTAATTTTACTTGTGTAAAAATTTTATTTTAATTTCATGTAATTCAAATTGTCTTTTATTATTTCCTCTATCCCTTGTTTGGTTAAGAATTCACCCTTTAGGGGCTGCTAGGTGGTGCAGTGGATGGAGCTCCAACCTTAGAGTGAGAAGGACCTGAGTTCATATCTGACCTCAGACACTCAATACTTACTAGCTGTGTGACCCTGGGGAAGTCCCTTAATCCCCACTGCCTCACAAAAAAAAAAAAAGAATTCACTTTAGCCAATGGCATTTCCTCCTTTTCTTCTTTTTATGTTTCTTTACATTTGCATCACATATCCATTTGAGTTAATGTGGCATATAGTATAATTTGTTGGTCTAAACTTAAGTTCTGCCAAAGTGTTTTCAATTTCCCCCCCAGAAGTCATTGTCAAAAAAGAAACCTTCCTAGTAATTTATGTGATTAAGTTTATCATACATCACATTTCTGTTTATTTTTTAACCAGTGTTTTATATTGTTCTACCTTTAATGATGATTACTTTATAGTATAGGTTAAAGTTTATTTCCCCTTTATTAGTATTTCTGGTGGGTTTTTTCTTTCCCTTGAGATTTTAGACTTTTTGTTTCTCCATGTGAATTTTCTTATTGTTTTTTCTTTCTTATGCTATATAGTATCCCCTTGGTGTTTTGTGTGTTTGCATAGTGCTGTCCTTAAATTAATTTAGGTAAACTTATCATTTTTAATATATTGGAATTGCCCAACCATTAGCAGTAAATACCTTTTTGATTTTTAAAAACCATTTCTGTTAAAATATTTTGTTGCTGTATTTATATGTCTAACATGTATATGTGTCGGTAGGTTAGCTCCTACTTATTCATTTTTTCTTATTTTGAATGGAATTTCTCCCAATCTTTTTTCCTTTTCTATTAGTACTACATAGAAAGGAGGATTATTTTGATTTCTGCTATTTCACAGACTATTCATTATCTCAATTAGTTTCTTCACTGAATCTGTGAGGTTTTCTAAGTATTCTTCTGAAAATAGGGGTAATTTTATTTCTTTTTGTTTATATTATACCTTAAATTTTGCTCTCTCATTTTATTACTATAATTAGTATTTCTAGAACTGTAACAAATAGTGATGGAGAGGTTTCCTCTTCACTTTACCTCTGTACTAGAAAGTTTATTATATGCTTATTATAGCATACAATGCTAATTCTAGACTTTAGAAATGTGCTTTGAGCTTTATTATAGAAAGACTCTCTTAGGTAATTAAAATTATGTAATAACTCCTGTGTTTATAACCAATACATATATAATTGACATTTTAATTTTAACTGAAACATTTGAGCATATCTGTTCTATGAGCTGACCATATTATGAAAAAATAACTACTTGCCTAGGTACAATTGAATCTTTGACATTTTTTAATCCTTTAACACTCCTTGGCCTCATAGAAGCAAACATACTAGACTTGAAAGATATCTTAGATATTTTCTACAAGAAAATCCTCATTTTGTTGTTGAGGAAACTGAAGTCAAGATAATTTAAATAGCCCAATCAAAGACTCAAAACCTTTTGTTGGCAGAAATAAAACAAATTTAAGTGTCCTTCTGTTTTTTCATAATCCTTTCCAGTGTTTCATACTTCCTCCATTTCCTATTGGGCTATCTGTTCTTGTTTCCTTGTCTTTCATTAATATTGTGGATTTGGCTCATGCCCAGGCAAGTGATATCCTTGTCTTCTGTTATTATGTTATTACTCTTTAATGAGTCATTCATCTAAAGCAGAGAAGTTGATATTTGTGGAAAGATTACCATCACTCCTTATTTGTAGTTACTTAAATAAGTCTTTAGAGACTAAAAATAAAATTCTGGAATTTTGAAGACATAAGCCATCACTATTAATAATTCGTAATTCATGTGAAATCCAATCTAGAAAATAAATTTTAATATATATTCTAGAATCTCAGAGAGGAATGTTTCCTTTCTTTCGAACAAATATTGCTACACTAACATAAATATTAGGGAACACTTTTTTGGGTTGTGAAAAAAAGTATGAGGTTCTACTGGAGATGTAGCTATAAAACTAACATTCTTTGTTGTGAAGGTCAATCACTCACATATGAGCTCAGTAATAACACTGACAGCTGTGTGTAATCAAGCCTCAAACTTGTCTCACCTAGATTTTCTGATACAGCTACATATAGAAAGGACAGCATGCTCCTGCTCCAACCCTTCTCATCCTGAATGGTTAAATAAAAAATGTAGGACAAATAAAATAGAACATATCTTAAGCTTTTTCATTTAAAAACAGTCAGTTGCCATATTTTCTTTCCATCATCTTCCCTTTCTTTTCCTAATAAAGATTAAACTCCTGATCCTGACTATCAAAGATTTCTAACTTAAACCTATCTTTCCAGCTTCAACACAGATGATCCTCCTTCTCTGTGTTATAACCAGACCGGGTTACTTTTTAGACCCATTGAAGTATTGTATTCTTCTTTCTATGAGTTTTTGTATGCCCAAGCCTTCCCTTGCCCCACCACAAAAGATTCCTTTCTTCATCTTCATCTGTTAATGTGACTTCTTTCCTTCTCAAATTATCTACCCTTTATTTCATGAAACATTTTTCCAGTCCTCCTTAATCTTAGTGCTTTATCTCTGTCAATTATCTCTTATTTATTATTCAGCCCAAATTTCATTAATACATGATTATTTGCATGTTGCCTTGCCATTAGATAATGAGCTTCTTGAGATCAGGGACAGTTTTTTGCTTTTCTTTGTTTTCCCAGCTTTTAGCATAGTATCTGACACAAAGAATGTGCATAATAAATACTTGTTGAACAACTCAGTTCTGAAAACCTCTACCCCAACCCCCAAGTGCATAAGATCTTTTTCCTCTCAATTTTCTTATAGCACACTGCCCGGACCTCTCTTTTGCACTTATTTTTCTTTAGATCTCAGTTTATATACATGCTTTTCGCTCATTAGTGTATAAGTTCTTGGAGATTTGGATCAGTGTTACATACATTTCTGCATACCCACAATATAATAATAATAATAATAATAATAATAATAATAATAATAATAACAACGATCATAATAATATAGCTAGCATTCAAAATTTTAGGGTTTGCAAAGCACTTTACAAATATTGTCTTGTTTTATCTAGCAGAAATAAATACTTGTTGAATTGAATTGAATACAAAGATGCTAGGGCTAACATGGTTGAATGAACCCTGGGCTTTGAGTCCATGATTTGAGTTTATGCTGTGTGACCAAAACACTTAACCTCTTTCAATATTAGTTTCCTCATTTTAAAAATGAGCATAATAATACCAACCCTGTCTACCTCATAAGGTAGTTGTAAAGATCGAGTGAGTTAATGGCTATGAAAATACTTTGTTAACTATAAATGTCACAGGATTTAGAACAGAAAAGAACCTTCAGTACCATCTGGTCCATCTCCCACATTTAATGGATGATAAAACTGAGGCCCAGAGAAGTTATTCACTGAATATCACACAACAAATGAATGGCAGAAACAGGGTGAGGATGCAATTGTTCTGACCTCAAATCTAGCACTCTTACCACTATCCTGAACTGCCTTGTGGCTAATAACTCATACCTATGTAGCACTTCACACTTTATAAGAATATAGTTTTCTTACAAACAACAACTATTTAAAGGAGGTAGTATTTTTTTACCTTTATGCCTCTTTCACATGTGAGGAAACTGAATTTCAGAGAGTTTAAGAAATTTACCTAAGGTCACATAATTAGTAAGCCACAGAAGTGGGACTTGAGCTGATTCCAAAATCAGTGTTTTTCTATTGCATGCTGCAATGTCCCATTTATATATAAATTACAGCTATGGGCAGATGGTTTTCTCATCATCTCATACTGTCCTGATATTTTTTTTTCCTTGAATAAGGTAGCTTTGCATTTTGAATTATAAAAGCTTATTATAGCATAAGCAGGAGTTTATAGAGTTTCAATTATTCAAGCAATATTTAGAACACATTGACCAATCCTTGACTCTGAATGTTGTCTGACTCAGGTCCTTAGATTTTGGCAAAAGATGTTGCCATACATTAATCTAGGTCATCCACTTTCATGAGCTATTAGTTCATGGCTTTAGTGTTTAATGTTATTGAGCTGTATATATAATAGTGAATATCCAATATTATCTTATTCCACAGCCTGGCAATTGAGATCACACAAAATCTAGATAGGGTATTGGGTGCAGTCTATGCTTGACCAAAATGGTTCTTCTGCATAATCCTTGAGAGACTGGTGGGCAAGACATCAGTATTGATAAAGAAATCATTAGGTTCTTTACTCAATTAGGAATTCTACAAACATTGAAAAGAAACTTAATGTGATATTTCATTTGTCATGTATTGAAATAACCCATCAAGGTGAAAATTCCTCCATCACTGAGGGTCATAAATTGAGACTTAGAAGGACCCTTAGAGGTTATACAATTCCCATTTTAAAGTTGAAGATCTGAAGCCCAAAGAACTTAAGGGACTTTCTTATTGGTCATATGAGAAGTAAATGGCAGAGCCGGAATATAAATGGAGCTATTCTGACTTTTATAATTCCAAATTCAACTCTTATAACATAGCCCCATTTTATTTGTAATACATAGACTATTTAAACTATTTTCTCCTGTCATTACTAGGCAAAAATGAAATGAAAGGTGCCTATATTTTTTTAATGTATTCATGCACTTGTGTGAACATGCAATGTATAGTTGTGTGAACATGCAATGTATAGTTGTGTTAACTAAACTAAGCTCTATTGTTTCCTCTAAGATCTTGACATTTATTTGGGAAATATGTGAAATTCACGTTACTTTGAACAAATTTCTAGGCACTTCCCCTAGAGATCATGGAATCTCTCTGGAATAGGAGCGTGTGTGTGTGTGTGTGTGTGTGTGTGTGTGTGTGTGTATGTGTGTTTGTGTGGTTGCCTCTGCAGGATTTTCTTTTTAAACAGAGAAGACCTTTGTATTCAGACCAGGGTCCCACCCCACCTTTAAAACAGATTTGTTTTCCCTACTAGGCAACACAGCTATCCCTAGGACTTGATTGCTTTCTGCCTCCCTTGACTGAACTTCCTTGTCACCTAAGGGCATAAAATTCCCAACTACTTGGAATTGGAGCCTCTCTGACTTAGGGCAGGTCTGAGGACTACAAGAGTCATTATATTCTGCCCTGATGATCACATCAGCTTCCATATAGAGATGAATGTTTCAAAATTACAAAGAACAAGCATGGCTTCAAAGAAGAGACACCTCCACCCCATGGCTTTGTGAAGGTTAGAGGTCAATAAATGTGGTACAATACACATATTTTTAGACTTCTCAATGCGTCAGTCAGGTTTGCTGATTTTATTTTCTCTTTTTACATTCTTTTGAAATATACATGCACACATATGGGAGGGATCTCTGGAAGAAGCAAGGGGAAAGGCTATTAAGAGAAATGTTGGTAGTGCAAGAAAAAAAGATATTTTAAAAATTATTTTTAAAAAAGAATTTAAACACCTTGGGAATAGAGATTGTTTTATTCTTTGGACTTGTATCCTCAGAACCTTGAATAATAATAGGTCTGTGACATGGTGACACAATAGTTAATTGATTTTCATTTGACATTGTCAACTCTGGTAACAAATGACCAAAGAGTCATAGAGGTTTGCAACCACTGATAACTCCAAAAATACCAAAGAGCTCACCTAGGTTAAAAGCAAAAAACTTTATTCCATTGGGAGAGAGAAATTAGACACATGTTGGGACCTCTTCTAGTAGGAGATCCTAGGCAGTGGGGCTAAACATTGATTTATGTATTTGTGGCTAAATAAAGAATCGATGTAATGTAGCAACTGCAGTGAGGCACAACAGCCACAGTGAGGCAAGGCAGCCTAATGACAAAAAGTCCACTTACAGCAGGGATTCATGTCTGGGCCTGTTGGTGTTTACACGAGCTCAGAGACCATCAATTCTGAGATTTAATTACAGCAAAATTCATTTAGAGTGCAAAGGATTGTTGTTATGCCAAGTTCAGGGCACAGCTTGCTTGCTGGTCCTTAGCTCTGGAAAACAAGGTGTCTAAAAAGAGAGAGGTGGTCTTGGATTCTGGCAGGATCAAATTATATACTATTCTGTGGTTTCACATTGTCATCTCTTGGGGACTCAAATATTAATTGAGAGAAATATTCTAGTATCACTGCTGGAGATAAAAGGAAGAATATATTTTAATGAAGAGTTTGGGGGATTGATGATGGAGTGGAGTGATATTACCACTGTCAGACAAAATGGAGAAACATTTAGGGCCATTGAAATCCAATCATATGTGGAGCTGGCAAAGAAGATACTTCTCCTAGTCATAAATCAGTCATACCAAAGAAAGCCTTGATAAGTGAAGGATAATTGGATACTCTGGACAATATGCAAGGGTTGCTAAAATGAATGTTTTAACTAGTTATTGACTATATGTAATGTAGCATTGTATAATCATGCACTAATTGTATTCATTTTCTTATCTGATTACAATGAACTAGGTTAACTGCTGTTCTATATTTACAACTTTTTTTAAAAAAAATCTTAGCCTAGCTAAAAGCTGCATGTACTTATGTTAATTCTGTAGGTTAGGTCTTTAAGGACAGGGTGCATGTTGCAGTTAGAGCTCACTATTTTATCCCAAGAGGCAACAGAATATTGGCAACAAACCAAATATTAAATATATGTGGATAGATAAGCATATCAAAAATAGATAGATAAGCATGTCAATCTCTTCATCTACATCTGTCTCTCCATCTATCTATCTAATCACTCTAATTATATAATATTATCTACCCATCATTAGTTTTAGGCAATTCTAAACATCAAAGTAAAGGAGCCTGATTGGGGAAAGATGGGTTCCAACAAACTTGAATTCCAACAGGCCTACCATATTATTTAATTCACAGGAATCCAGGCACTGACACTTACTAGCTATGTGATCCTGGGCAAGACTCAATGCTTCTTAGCCTCAATTTCCTCATCTGAATAATGGTGATGACAGTTCTTAGATGACCTATAATACCTCACTGGGATAGTACAAAAATCATTTTTAAAGTGTTTTAGAAATATGATATATAGCTATTAACTAGATTTGTGAGTACGTTTTTTCTCCTCTGTGCATCATCATCTCATATGGGCAAGGACTAAGTATGTACTTGTTTCCACATTCAATAGTGCCTAATAGAATGCAATGAACATAGGAGATACTCAGAGATTTGTAATATGAATGAATGAATGAATGAAAAATTTTTAGCATAAATAGGTAAAAATTGGATGGGAGGTCATTCACGGTTGAAGAAAGAGTGTAAGCTAAAGCACTAATGTAGGAATGACCAAATGTTTTCAAGGGATGATAAGATTAGCCTGCCTAAGGAAAAGAAGCCCTGCTGTGGAGTAGTGAGTAATTTCTATAGCATTGAATATTTTTCAAAGTACTTTAAAACACATCATCCCATAAAATTTAATAAAAAATAGCATTTAATAAGGCTATGTAAAATAGAAAAGAAATCATGGAACACTGAATAGAAGGTCAGTCTTAAAGGCAAGGAAGACTTGGGTTCAAGTCCTTCTTTTGATGAGTATGAACTATGTGACACATGAGTAAATCTTTTAACCTCTCAGTGCCTCCAAGGAATTCTAAGAACAAATTACAGAGAAGCTTCTAACCTACAGTGGTGGAAGAAACTTCTTCATGTTTTTCCACACTGATAAAATCACAAATCCAGACATAAAAAGAGAGGAGGTGCAACATACCCTATACACAAGATCTGAATAGAGATAGGGTGAAGGAAACCTTAGAGATCATCTATAGTGAGTGGTCCAACACTCCTTTTTTTAGAATTGAGGAAATTATAGTCCAGGGAAGTTAAGTGACTTGTGCAAAGTCACAAAACTAGGATTTGAAATTAAGCTTTCTAATTTCAGAGTCACTGTCTTCTCTGTACCACAACTCTGGGGGATTCGAAAGCAAATGAACTGATATTGACCTTCAAGCCACTTTTATTCCATTGGTGAGAGAGAATTTGCTAAGAGATGAGTAAATAAAAGATGATTTGAGGAAGGAAAGATCACTGACAACTGGGGAAGTCCAGAAAGGCTTCAAAGTAGGGATTGCTTTCTTATCTATACTTTGATAAAGTCAAGATTCCAAGACGTTGAGGTGAGAAGGGAGTTAATTATAGGAATATATCAGTATACAGAATTAGGAAGATAGAATTTTAAATTAAATGAATAGCTACTAGGCCAGATAGAATATGAAACTGAAAGAATAGATAGTAAGCCATTTTTCTTGGAACAAAGAAAAGGAATAATGTAAAGTGTCTGGTTAGAACTAGATTGTAGAAAGCTCTAAATGTCCAGCTGAGAAGTATATATTTTATCCTAGAGGCAGTAGGGAGCCACTGCAAAAAAAAAATTGTGTGTGTTGGAGAGGGACAGGGTCAGAACAATGCTTTAGGAAAATTATTGTGGCAACAAGGTGAAGGTTAGATTGAAAGAGGAAGATATTGGAAGAAAAGAGACTAATCAGGACACTTTCTCCAACTTCGAGAAAGAGTACTTGGTCTAACTCAGTTGTACATCCTGATTACATAGTCTTAAATGGCACTGAAGAAGGGGTAGTGATACATTACCTACTTCACAGTGTTCTGTGAAAATTTTATAAACTCTAACATGCTGCACAAATGTGAGTTACTAGTAACTGAGAAAGTGAGAGTATTCTCATTTTGGAATTATAGCAGAAGTTCTTAACCTCTTTTTGTCATGTACTGCTTTGGCAGACCCCTTGGAAAATCAAGGGACCCCCTACTCAGAAAAAAAAAAATTGTTGTCCGTATTCATAATTGAAGGAACCTAAACTAAAGATTAGTGAAAATGAAGATTACTTTTTTCTTACCCATTCACAGACTTCCTAAAATCTAACCACAGATCACTTGTAGATTTATGCACCCTAGAAGAAGGATTCCTGAGTTAGAGAACTAGATTTGAATCTTACTACTTCAATTTATTACGAATGTGATGTGGAACTGATAATTGAATTCTCCAGCTCTTTCTCTTCATAAGTACAAGGGAGTTAGATAAGATTTTTTCTAAGTTCCCTTGCAGCTCATTTCCTCTTAGTTCATTTGAAAATCCTATAAGAAAAATACAATAGATTCATTATCCCTATTTAAAATGTTGAGAATCAGAAAAGTCATAACCTTTCTGGCCTGATCACTTTTTGGGTAACCTTCTTCTTCCCATATCTGTACATTCATACAGGCAACACATGACTGCTGCATCATAGAAAATGGTTGGTTTAAGGTTACTCACCTAGCTAGTGGTACAGCAGGGACTAGAACCTTAGTCTATTTCTAGTGTTCCTATCATAAAACTTGATGCAGACCAGTTGAATTCCTAGGCTGAAGAACTGATAAAAGAGGATGCGTATTTATTTGAGCTGAAGTGGCAAATATATATACATATGTGCATATATGTAAATGTATATATGTGTATACAGGTATACTATATAGAGAGTCATTTATTAATATATGATGATGCATATGCTTGAAAGAAGTTAAAAATGATTCCACAATAAAGAGATAATTGATGTCATCATCACAAATGGTTCAGTTATATGTTGTTTCATAATAGAACACAATTTTAAATTGCATAAAAAAAGATAAAGGTATGTTTTTCAGAGTCTTAAAAGGAAGGGTAAAATGGAGTTGGAAATAAAGTACTTTCTGAATGTATGAAAGAGGAAAAGATGACAGAACAGGGTATTTTCAAGATTAAGAAGTAAACAACTCCATATTTTAACATTTTTCCATTATTTTCTCTAATCACATAATGTTATTTCAGCCATATTCTACTACATACATAATACATTATATGTTTCTTTGAAGAAAAAAAAACCCTGATAAATATGAGAATTGATTTGGTTGGGAGTGAATATTTTTATTTGAGTGTTTTGAAGGGGAAAAAAAGTTGTCTATGTGTACTGCATTATATTAAAGGAGACTTTCAGTAAATCCCAGCCTCCCACATTGAACATATGCTGCTAGAGTCTGATGTTGGATTTCTTATTAACAAAATGCATTAGCATCCAATCAAAAGAGTGCCTCTGAGACCCTTCTTTCCTTAATGGATAGCAGTGACCAATGACATTAGCACATTTAGAACTAATTGTAAGCTAAAATCTGTCCATAAATGCATTGGAACGTCCCCCAGAAATGCACCAGTTGTTGATTTCACCACTCAATGCTTCACAAAAAATATTTGACAAGAATTAATCTCACAAGGAAAAAAAAAACTTAGACTCCAAAGAAAGGAACACTAGGACAGATTTAGATAACTTGACTCATCTTAAATGTTTACCATATACTTTAAACTATTTAGGGCTTGATTAATGATTTCCAAAAATGTAAGTAAGATCTCTAAGGAAGAGGATTATCTTTTCCTGCCAGAACGAATAGAGCAAGCTCTTTAAAAATAAAGTGCTAGAATTTTTAACATGTCTTAAATATATCATTCTTCCCAAAAGTGAGGTATTTCTGCATTTACTTAATAATTGGGGGGAAATATGTGAATCTTTAGGAGCATAATCTTGACATAATCATAGGGTACAATAAATTCCCAGATCCTTGATTTACTCAGTTCCTATGACCTATTCCTCCATTCTACTTCAGCTACACAATAGAGATGGACATATCCATAATCTTTTCATCAGCCACAAGTATTCTATTTCCATGCTCATGAAATCTGAAATTTCCTTATCTCATTATTATCTTTTGCCATTCCACTTTTTTTTTTTGCTTAAAAATCTCTAGCTCTTATTCTCCCCTACTAAATATTGGTGTCCCCCAAATCTCTGTTCTGGACCTCTTTTCATCTCTCTCTATTTTGTTTAGTAATTTAATTAGCTATCAGAGATTCAATGATCATATCCTTACAGATGATTCTCAGGGGTATCCAGACCTAACCTCTTTCCTGACCTCCATATTACAACTCCAGCTGTTTATTAAGCATTTTGATCTGGATATCACATTGATACCTTAAACTCAACACGAACAAAACTGAAATTATTATCTTTCCCTCCAAACCTTTCCCTTTTCCTAACTCTATTATTACTATGAGACAATCACGAGCTTCCCAAATACAAAGGCTCCCAACTTAAGTATTATCTTCAATTCCTCCTATTTCTCATCATACGTTATCTAGTCTGTTGCCAAGTACTGTTGTTTCCACTTTTTTGTTGCCGTTGTTCCTCCATTTCTTGTGTAACACCCTCTCTGCTCTGTTAACATCACTACCCTAAACTACAGCAGTAGTTTTCTGGTTGGCCTCCCTGCTTCAGGTGTCTCGTTACTCCAGTCCATCTTCCACTTATTTATCAAAGTGATCTTTCTAAAGTGCAGGTTTGACTGTCTTTTTCCCTACCTCACTCAATAATTTTCAGTAGCTCCCCAGCACTTCCAGAATCAAATTTTTTTAAAAAGCCTCTGTTTGACTTTTCAAGCCCTTCATCACTTTCCCTCTTCTAACTTTTCCATTCTTCTCTTAATTTACTCACCTCCACATGTTCTATGATCCAGTGACATTGGCCTCCTTTTTGTTCCTCACACAAAACATTCCTTTGTGCATTTTCACATGCTGTGCCCCATGCCTAGAACTCTTCCTCCTCACCTATGTCTTCTGGCTTTGTTGGCCTTGTTTAAGTCTCAGCTAGAATCTCATTTTCTTCAAAAAACCTCTCCAAATTCCCTTCAATACTAGTGCTTTCCTTCCATTTATTATCTTCAATTTAGTCTGTATATATCTTGCTTGTACATAGTTGCTTGTGTGTTATCTTCTCCTATCAAATTATGAGCCCTTTGAGGACAGGGATTGTTTTTTAACTTTCATTGACTCCCCATTGCTTACTACAATGTACAACAAATAGTAAGTACTTAATAAATGCTTGTTGATGACAAGTATTTATTTCCATTATTTCTTCTCTTTAAAAAATAGTCAACATCTATTTGTGATACCCTCTCTCTTGTGTCAGTCTTCAAATTGTCCTGATTTTTAATTGTAGTTCTTTAACCTGCTTCCTTATTCTTTATTCTTTATTTATTTTTCCTTATTCTTTAACCTTCTGTATTTTTTTATCCTTGCTGTCAAGAATACACTATTATTAGTGTGACTTTAGTCACAAAACTAAAAAAATAAAGGAAACATTGCAAACATATCACCAGATTACAAGAATAAAAATATTATTTTACAATTGATTTTTATCAATTTCATTTGTTTTTATCTCCTACGCTTTCCAATGTATTCATCCAAGAGTCATCTCTTATATGAACAATAATGCACACAAAGTTCTGCAAAATTAATCAACACATTGAAAAAGTACGACATATTATGCAATTTTTATGCAATGTTCCATACTCAAAGACTCCTCTCACCCCTCTTTCTCACATCCTTTGATGACTGGTGGCTGGTGCCTTCTATATTTTCTATAGGGATAAGCTTAGTTGTCATAATTTTGTTGCATTCAATTTCATTAATTTTGTTGTTCTTTCCATTTACAATGTTATCAATGTGAGTTTAATGATGAGGAAAGTGGGAACTGTCTGGCGGAAATTGCTTCTGAAAAGTCATGATGATATACAATAAGAAGTACCTTGCTCTCCAATTTTGAGCACATACAGATATTTTTTGTAATTGGTTCTGGTCTACTGAACATGTGGTATAGAAAAACCTATTTGATTGGGTATGGAGCCAGAACTAGGATGCATTTCAACTTTTCTAGTGTTGAATGAAGAAGAGCTATTGCGGGCCCACAGGTGGAAGAGGAACCTTGGGCCCTCTTATCCTGAATGAAGCCAATAGTACTTAAACATGCTGTTGCTTCTAACTATAATCTGTCTTTTTTTCCCCCTGCTTCTAGATGCTGGAAATTAGAGATACCTACGACCTTGTGAGTTTCAAAAGTTCAGATGTGTGAGCCACTGAAGGTCTAGGGGGAGAGTCCCGTCTGGTTTTGTCATCAGCCAATTCAGCACTGAGGCCCTGAGAAATGACCTTTGGGACTCAACCAATCAGGAATTGAGATGTGACAACAACAGCTATGAAGTATTTATATGTGAACTTGCTATGTAGAATGCTATGTAGAAACTGCATTAAAAGTGAGCCCACTCTTCTAGGGATTGAGGTGATCTAGAGGAGAGTGTGTCTCTAGGTGTTTTGGGGGGAAATGTCTGCACTTATTTTCCTGCTGTATTTCCAAAGTAAATACCCCCTTGTAATAAGCTAATAAATGTTCCTTGGTAAATGAAACTGGGGAGTTAATGACTGGCAGTTAAAAATAGGAGTTTGGGAGAGAACTTAAAAGAACTGTCAATCAGTCAGCAGGCATTTAATCATTGCCTACTTTGTGCCAATATTATTACCACACTATATGTATATATGCATATATACATATGCATACACATACATGTACTCATACCTATGTATATTTACATACATACATGTCATCTTTATGTATCTATCCCTTGTAAATCAAAATATTTATAGCAATACTTTTTGCAGTAGCGAAAGACCAGAAGCAAAATATATTCCCAAATGGGAAGTTTTCTACAGTGAGAAAATTATGTTTGTTTCCCCACTTCTAGCCTCTTCTACCCCCCCAAAAAAAAATCAGAGGTAATTTAAAAAAAATGATTTCTTCAATAACTCACACAAGTATAACTTTTTTTCAAAAGGTTGAACTTCATTCTCTATTCAGATCACCATGAATTACATATAGGGCCTATCCTTATATTAAAGTATATTATGAAAATGCATAGAATTCACACGACTGCACAAGATATATACTTGTTTTTGGCAGGATTTTATTTGGTATTTGCTGTTCTAATAATTAATGTTTTTACATTCCCCCAAATAATTTTCCTGTACTTGGCATCTCTGATTATTTTACTCAGAGTGGAGTCTCTAAATACTAAGATGTGAGAAGTGGAAGCACCGTGCATTAATAAGTCAATCTTTCAAGAACTAGTCAAGAAACCTGAGGCCAACAGACCAAGTGGACAGGCTGGGCCTTCCAACTAATATCTCAAAATTAACTGAGCCTTTCTTCCTTAGTTTCTCTATTTCTACTTGTGGCAGGTATAATAATCACAGTGCCTTGGGCACTTATTTTTAATAGGAGAGAGTCATCAAAAGTTCCCATCAAAAGGAGTCTAAAAACTATACCATACTTTTACTTGACAATTCATGTCATTAGTAATTACTCTTGTAGGCCTGAGATTCTGACCCTGGTTACTTTTGGATCCTGGTTTTGGGGTATAACTAGGACAGGGCAACTAGGGCTCAGCCCAAATTTTGAAGACACTGCCAGTCAATTAATAAACATTTTAAGAACCTACTATGTGCCAAGCACAGTGTTAAACACTGGGGATAAAAAGAAAAGCAAAGACTCTTTTTACTCTCAAGGAGTGCACAATCTGGTGGTGGAGACAGCATGCAGATAACTATGTACAAACAAGCAATATACAGGATAAGATGGAAATCATCAACATGGGGAAAACATTGATTTAGAGAAGATTGGAAAATGCTTCCTGTAGAAGGTGTGATTTTAGCTGAGACTTGAAGGAAGTGAGCACAGTGCTTTACCAGAATAGAAATGAATGGCCCCATTTTGCAAAACTAATGAGTTAAAATAGGAAGATATCAGATGGCAGAAAGGGGTAAGCTCCTCCTTTTCTCTTGGGCAGCTAGATGGTGCTATGGATAGAGTGCCAGGCCTAAAGTCAGAACAACCTGAGTTCAAATGTGAACTCAAATATTTACTAGCTATGTGACCTGGGTAAGTCACTTAACCCTGTTTGTCTTATTTCCCCATCTGTAAAATGAGCTGGAGAATGAAATAGCAAACCACTCCAGTATCTTTGCCCAAAAAACCCCCCAAAAGTGTCAAAAAAGTTGTACATAACTGAAAATGACTGAACAGCAACAAAATCTCCTCTCCATCTTGATCTTCTTATGCCAACAGAATGTATGCTTGCCTCAGGTGAAAAAATGTACAGTTTGGGCTTTGCTAGTTTTCTCTGTTGTCTTAACCTGTGTAGGTGAGTGGTTTCTTCTCAATACTCCACTTGGGGTTGCATGAACTTAGACCCTAATATTTAGCTTTGCTAATTAAGTCCTTGGATATAATGTCAAATTTCTTCATGTCTTCTCAGACTCAGTGAGACCACCTTATAATGATATGAACTGTGGCTTCAACATCTGATTAATCGTTAAGTGCTACTTACGTAGGATTCCATGACATTGTTTGCAATTGGCTTACCTGAAAAAATAAACTTGATAGGTTGTTTGAATGCCTGATGCTTTGTATTAATATCATGTATATGATATGTCTTCCAAGTAAAATTGAATATAAGCATCTCTCCCACCCTTGTTCATCTAAAACTTTAAAAAATATATATTTAACTCACAATTACTTATATAAAGAGAGAAAATATTTGGATAATTCAAAAGATTAGCTAATTCACAAGAAAATTTTATATATCATTATGTTATTTGTATTTACATTATTATGTTTTTGTATTTACATCTGGATATAGCTACCTCTGATCCTCTGCAAATTCCCTTCAAGTGAAATGAAAAAGAAGCACTGTGCAGATGTGACTGTGGCATATTGGGATAATGTTGAATTGATCTGTCTTGTTTCATTGCTTGATGTCTTCTTGTAAACCACCCATATGGAAAGCAAACTTCAAAATGGTTAGATATTTGTCCTTCTTTAAGCCAACTTTATGACAAAGGAGGCCACTTACATCTTTAGGCTGATCATGACTTATCTACGCACACAATGAAAAAAGGAAGCTTTCATGTCAACAAATTAATGACCCGACTGTTGTCATTAAAACATCTACTTTAGTAGAATATATGTTAACTGTTAACGAAATGAAAAATGAAACTTTCAGGAAATCTTAGGAAATGTGTTAAGTTCTTCTGAGTATTATAAATATATGATCACATATATTTTGCTTCTACCATTTACCCTATATTTGAAGTGTTTATTGTATGTCAAAAACTTATTTCCTTAAATGAGAGTGGGTTTTTTTCCCTTTCTCCGTTCTGTTTTCTTTAGCTACTTACTTTAATGTAAGATAGGCTTGTTGTTCAGTTGTTTTTCAGTCATATCTGACTCTTTATGACTTCATTTGGAATTTTCTTGGCAAAAATACTGTACTGCTTTGCCATTTCCTTCTCCAGTCATTTTACAGATGAGGAAACTGAGGCAAACAGGGTTAAGTGCCTTGCCCAGGGTCACCCAACTAGTAAATTTCTGAGGCCAGATTTGAACTCAGAAGATGAGTCTTCTTGACTCCAGGGGCAGTGCCTATCCAATGTACCACCTATCTGCCCCCTTCCACAGGCTATTTTTCTATATTTACTACAAATTACTCCCCTTCAAATACCCTAAGATCCAGCCAAACTTGTCTTATTGCTAGTTCTCATGTACGCCATCTTTTCACTTTTATAATGGCTATGTGTCCCTTGTTCCTGGAATGTACTCCAGCCTTTTAGAATTCCTATCTCATTCAAAGCTCATTTCAAGCACCATCTTCTAGATGAGACTGGTCTTGATCCTCTTGAGTGCTTAGAGTGTCCTCCCTAAAGTTACCTTGTAGTTACTTTGAATATATTTCAATTTATGTTTGTTTGCACATTCTGTTTAATCTGATAGAAGTTTCTTGAAGGCAGGAGAGACTTCATGTTTACCTTTGTAAAACCCAGGTTCCTACAACTAACTACTTGGTGCCAAGGCAGCACTTAGTAAATGCTTGTTTCTTGATTGCTTGATTTTTCTTGACTAAACTAAGCTACATGCTGACCTTCAGGTTCGTCCCTTGACTCTCCTCTATTCTCACTCTGTGGAGTTAGTCTAGACACTTGATAGCTTCTATTTTAAAGGAGGTTTAAAATTTTAGCATTCTCCATTATCCTTTTGAACAATTGTAAATCTTTAGCTTGAAATCTATTATTTTTCTCTGAATACTTCACCCTCGTTCCATTAACCTGCACATATCTTCCTTTTGCTTTCTGTCATTGTCATTCATGTGGTGATCACTTCAGCATAGATATTAGGAGGCACACCTTTTTCTCTCCTATCAAATATGGTATTGATGACCTTTTGCCACAGATCCTTTATATTATTCTTGAAATTGCTTCTTCCTATTCCCTGAAGCTAAATTCTTTTAATTTTTGTCTAATTAATTTTTTGTATGTTCTCTTATGATATATTAATCCCTTTTCTCTTTTCTCCTTTCTATTCTCATTCCAAATACTATTTCCCAAATCAATGACCATATCAATTACCTGCTGTTGCATTATCCTTGCTTGTCTTTAATATCACTTTCAAGCTGTTTATCATCCATTTCTGGATTGTCTTTGGGTCTATTCACATTTCCATTGCTTGTTAGACCTTTCTTTCTCAGGTTTTCCCACATAATTAATGCTTTGTTTCACTCACTTTTCTTATTTAAAAGACTGTAAATTTCTGTATTGGTCATCATTTACTTAGAAAAAGTGAGCTAAACCATATACCAGTTTATACATTTTTCTTTCTTTCTAAATTTTTATAATGCCTATATCTGTAAAATTACTCAACCTACACATTTACATCTTTCAAAGAAGTAAATTATATTATGAAAATTTAGGTAGGATATTGATAAAGTAGAGTACCTCCAAAGACAAGCAACCAGAGTGGTGAAGGCCTTGACTCCATATTATTTGAGGATAAGGTGAGAGACAGTGGAAGAATTAGAGAATGGGTGGAAAATGCACTCCAGTTTAATAAATACACTCCAGCTATGTGCTTTGGGGAGACAATATAGAAGAAACACACAGTTATAGGACAACCAAACTGGTGTCTTTATTTTTTTGAAGAAAATTCAGTAAGCCTACAAGCATTCATTAAGCATTTATGTACCAGTCACTATGCTAAATCCAGAAGATTCAAAGAAATGTAAAAAATAGTTCTTGTCCTCAAGGAACTCACATTTTAATGGGGAAGACAATGTGCGAATTAACTAGTTTTCCACTTACTATATAGAAAGTAGATGGAAAGTCATTTCATAGGAAAAAGAATTAGTAGCTATGGGGACCACAAAAGCCTTATGCAGAAGATAGGATGTGAGCCGAATCTTGAAGGAAGCCAGAGAAGCTAGGTAAGGAAGGAGACTATTCTAAGAATGGAGGATGGAGCAGAGATGTGAGGTGGAATGTCATGTGTGAGGAATGGCAGGTAGGTAGTGTGGTTGCATCATAGAGCTCTTGAAGAAGAGTCAAGTTTAAGAAGACAGGAAAGGCCACAAAGGTCCAGATTATGAAGAGTTTTAAATGATAGACCATTTTATATTTGATCCTGGAGGCAATAGGAAGCCCCTGGAGTTTATTGAGTAAGAAGGTTATGTGGCCAGACCTATGCTTTAGGAAAATTATTTTGGCAGCTGAGTGGGTGACGGATTGGTGTAGGGAGAGAATTGAGACCCGGAAACAAATTAGAGAGCTCTTCAATCATCCAGGAGAGAAGTAACCAGGGCCTGAACTAGGATGAAAAGGATCCTTAGCTTTAAAAAAATTTACCATAGAAATTTTTAAGTAAAATGGATTTTAATTTAATTTTCATAATTTAATATTTTAAAATAATACATGCAACATTATAGATTTACTCATCTATTGGACAAAACATGTATTTGTAAACATTGCTCTAATTATTAAGAGGTTTTTCCTGACGTTAAACCTAAATTTGTGTTTTTTGGAATTTCCACCTACTGCTTCCAGTTTTTCCTTCTGGGGCCTAGCAAATCGTGTGCAATTCCTCCTCCACACGACAGCCATTTAAATATTTGAAAACACCTAGCTTGTCTCCTCTGTATCTTCTGTCCATAAGACTAAAGCCTCTCCGTTCATAGAATCAGAAATTTAGACCAGGAAGGATATGAGAAGACATAGAATCCAATCTATCATTTACAGATGAGGAAATTAACTTATTTGCTAGGACCACACAGTGAGTGAGTGCCTGTGGCAGGATTCTAATTCAGGTCTTATTGATTCAGTCTAACACTCTAACCATTATACTGAACTGCCTCCTAACTTATTTGCATATGACTTGAAATCAAGGTTCTTCATTCTCCTGTTTGTCCTCCTCTGGATGCTTTTCATCTTATTTATGTCCTTCCTAAATTATGGCACCCAGAAGAGAACACACTATTGCAGGTGGGGTGTGGCCAGGGCAGAATGCAAAAGAACTATCATTTCCTTATTCCTGGAAGCTATGCCTCTCTTAGTGTGTCCTAAAATCCCATTTTTTTAAAAAAACTCTCATTTCACACTATTGACTCACAGTGAATGTGTAGTCTACTAAAACCCCCAGATGTTTTCTAGGCAAAATGCTATTTGATCATGTCCACCACCCCCGACTTTATAATTTAAAGTTGATTCCTTGAACCCAAGTAGTAGACTTTATATTCACTTCATCTTTATCCTTATTCAATTTCTTCTGCCCAATTTTCTAGATTGTCAAGTTTTTCTTTTTCTTTTTTCATCTCCAGTACCTGTTGTAGTACATTAGCTACCTATATCAGCATTATGTATTTGTATCCAAGTCATTGATAAAAAGGCCTTTTTTAAACACCACATGGCCAAACATATATCCTCAGGACCCTTTTTCTAAATTGACATTTAATGACTAATAACTCTCTTTCAGCACGACTATTTAACCAATTTTGGATCTATCTAATTATTTGGTTGTCTAGTCAGCATGTGTTCATCTTTTTTATAAAAATAAAATGATATATTTTAGAAAAGCTTGGCCAAAGTCTAGATTAAAATATATACACAGTATCCTAATATACCATTTGGTAATTCTATCAGAAAAGGAAATTAGGTTAACCTGGCATAATTTGTCTTCCTGAAGCTATGCTGGCTCTTCAATGATTAGTATTTCCTTTTCTAGTTGTTCTCTAGCCATCCCTTTAGTTCATCTAACATTTTACCAGGAATTGAAGTCAAACTGATTGGCCAAAGCTTTTAGATTCTTTTTTCCCCCCTTTTTTGAAAATCAGGACAGCATATACCCTTCTTTTGACCTTCAATACTTCCACCATTCCTCTACAATCTTTGATATATCACTGGCAGTGGCTCAGCAGTCACACCTGCTAGATTGTTCAATACCCAAGGATATAGTTTATTGGAGCCTAGATGCTTAATTTCACAGAGGGCAGCAAGGTGCCGCCTTACCAGTTCTAAATTTATCTTGGGTATCAATTCCCTACTAGTTATTTTTGTTCTGTCCTTTACAGTCAATGGGTTGTTCTCCTTGGCACAGAAAACATAAGCAAGATAGGAGTTGAACAATTTATGACCTTTCTTTCATTAGTTATCATCACTTTGTCCTCTCTAGCAGCATCTCTGTCCTTTCTTTGATTATCTTTTTTCCAAGAATATAACTTAATTTTTTTTAAAAAATTGCTTTTAGTTTTTCTTTTTATCTACTTCGCATTCTGAGCTTTAGTTCTCCTGAGACATTGTTACATTATATCATACTTTTGTCTTTATCCTGTTACTTTCCTTTACTTCTGTCTTTTGTAAATAACTTTTACAAGTTTAAGCTGGCTAGTTCTCAGTGTATCCACATGATTAACTTCAAACAACTCTTATTTTCCTCTTCATAAGAATTACTTTCTTTTATGTCTTCTGAATTTTATTCTTGAGAGTTTCTCAGCTGACTTGTCCTGTTGAATTTTAGTCCATACTCCTGTACTTCCTCTGAACCCTTTGAAATCTGCTCTTGAGATGGACAGTTCATGTCACACTATACATGATTTTCCTTTCTGTAGTGAATTCTGGCAGGGACAGATAACATTCACCTAAAGTTTCCATTATTTTCACCCAAGAAACCAGTTCCTATTTTTTTCATGAGACTCATGTCCAGAAAAGAATTTCTACTTGTTGGCTCCTCCACCCTTTGAAGGATTAGGTTTTCATTAAGTCAAAAAGTTAAAAACCCTTGTGATTTTTGGCAGAGAAAGAGTTTCAATAGTTTTCTCAATGACTGATGTCCTCCATCACTGCTAAATGGTGTTTTTTTTGTGCCAATTATGTGATCTGTTTATTGAACTCTTCATCTATTTGTCTGTTCTGTCTAGTAGTATATGCTAATGACAAAATTGTTTCTGTTTCTCTCTTCCCTGTGACTGATCTTCACCCAGGTATTCTCTACCTTTGATTCCTGGATTTTCTCCTCAGTATACTCTGTTTCATATATACTCCAATATACATTTCCTCATTCTTTGGAATAAGTTATACCTAGCCAGAGACAAATTTCGGTCATATGTCTCATCCCACCAAATTTCAGTGGTAACCCTGAGGTCAAATTTGCCTCTTTGTATTTTGCTCATTGCATAAACTTTTCATTTCTATATAAATATTTAAATCTATGCCTTTCACTTCATTTTTGTCTCCTGGAAACTTCTGGCTTTCTTAATTACTACTTTTATTCCTTCATTGTAGCTACTCTGTATGGAATCTAGCTTGGATATATCTGCAGGCAGCTTTCTCCCACCCCCTTTCATTTGATTGGAGGAGATTCAGGAAATAATAGTGTTAGGAAAACCAAAGGAGGAGAGAGTATCAGAAAGAGAAGGAGATCAACCTTTAAGGATAAGGATGAAGAGCAGGCCTTTAGATTTAGAAATTAATAGATGATTGGTAACTTTGGAGAGAGGAGTTTGAGTTGAATGATATAGTCAGAAGTCACATTGCATAGATTTAAGACATTAGTGAGAGGAGAGGAAGTGGGTGTGCTTAGTGTGTACATCTTTCTTATGGAGTTTGGAAAATGAAAGGACAATAGCCAGCTGTAATAGATGATGGATCAAGTGATGATTTTTAAGGACGGAGGCTACATATAACTGTAGGAAGCATCGAAAAAGCCTTGAATTGGGAGACACTGAGGTTAAGAGAGAGTGGAAATAGTACTGGGGCAATCTGATGGAAAAGAAGGGAAAGGATGGGAACAAGGATAAATGTACATACATTATATGTATATATGTTATATCCCTTGGCCAAGTCAGAAGTGAAAGAAGGTTGAATAATAAATCTAAGTGGTGAGTTGTGGACTGGGGATGAAGAGGGAGTTTATGGAGAATGGCAGCTTTTTTGATGAAGTATGAGGCGACATCCTCAGCTGAGAGGGTGGTATGAGGGGGTTCTCAGGGAAGCTTGAGGAGAGATGAGGTTTGCAACACCTGCTGTGAAGAGTGGAATAGTGACTATTAGGGAGGAAAAGAAGGATTGCTTTTGTGCAGTGTTTGCCCAACTGAGATTAGAAAACATGAATTAGCAATGTGCCCAGTTGTCACGATTGCATGATTTTCTTCAATTCTTTTCAGCAACACATGAATAGGAATGAAAGGAAGAGGAATGTGAGGATAATCCATGGCTGTGGTATGGCAAAGCATAATTGTCTATAGAATAGTAGGGCAAGAATTTCTAGAGGTCAGATAGCATTGAACTGGTTCTTCAAAGAGCTGAAATAGGACAGGGTGGAAGGGAGAAAGGACTAGGGGCTAGATTACAGGGGTGGGAAACCTGCAGCTTCGAAGCCACACGTGGCCATTTAGATCAAGTGTGACCCTTTGACTGAATCCAAATTTCACAGAACAGATCCCCTTAATAAAATAATTTGTTCTGTAAAACTTGGACTCACCCAAAAGGCTACACCCAAGGACCTAGAAGGCCACAGGTTCTCTACCCCTGGCTGGAAGGAATGGAAAGCACAGTGAGAATGAAGAATAGGATAAGGGCTCATAAGGTATAGGAAAAGGTGGAATGATAAAAAATTGTGATCAGATAAAATAATCTTGTAGTTTGCGGACATGGAAGAAAAACACTTGTGGGTGATTGCCAGGTCAAGGGTTTGACCTTATCTTTGGGTGGCTGACTAGAATGAGGAATAGGAATTGAGTAGATTGAGGAACTGAGAAATTTGGATGTTTGAAGGAGCACTACCATGCATGTTGGAGTCTCCAAGATGTTGACCAGAGTTGGGCAGGAGAGAAAGACTGAATCAAGAACTAAACTCATTGTGAAAGGAAGGAGAACGTTTCCTAGAGGACTGTACACAATGGCTATCAATTTATGGATTGGGTCAGAAAATTTGGATACTGTGAAACTCAAAGGAACAGAAATTACTGAGGATTTGTGGTAGAGGGGTAACCTGAAAGTAGCAGTGGGGAGTAAGGCATATTATAACTTCCCAGCTAAGACTAGTGAGTCCACAGGGATAAAAGAAAGTGTAGGCAGTATTAGAAAAGGAGGGGAGGGATGTGGTGTCTCAGGAGAGGGCTAGGTCTCAGTAAGTGCCAAAAGTTGAATGCAGCAATAAAGTGACAGGTAAAGGATGAAAGGAAGCTTATTGGTTATATAACTGACATTCCAGAGGGTACAATAGAAGAAGCAGACTTATGTGGAGTGGGATCTGGTTGTGGGCAGGGTTAAGGTAGATGGGAGTAAGGCTACAGGAGGTTAGGAATAGGCAATGGTTTATACTTTGATAGACAGGAGTCCTGAAATGTTGTGATTCTGGGAACATAAGGGATGAGAATATGCTAATCCTTGTGTATTAAATCCAGATAGAATATCGGTGTTTAGGGACAAGTTCGTTGAGGGAGGCATATGATTAGACTACTTAGGTTGGACCTAAAGATCCAGCTGTGTATTATACGATAATTTTACATCTTACAAAGCTTTGTTTTACTTGTCTCACAGAAGGCAGGAATAAGAAGTATTAGAGGACATTCAAGAGGCAATAGCCTTGAGGCCACGGTAGTGGAGAGACAGGGCAATAGAGATGGCCCTCTGGAAATCTTTGTAAGGTGCATTCCAGCTCTGGCTAGAAGTTATTCCTGTCTTTTAATCTCTGGTTCAGAAATCCACATTCTATTCTCTGACACCGCCTTAGCCACCTATTCACTTTTTATGCCTGTCCTTGCACTGGTACAAAGACGGTGACAGGTGAGAGCCCAGAATTGTATAACTTATTTCTCTGTTAGTAGTGGGTCCCACTTTTCCTTTCATGCCAGTTTTGTGTACTTCTTTGTTTTTTCATCTGATGAGGATCACTTGCAGAAATTTAGTCACATATTTATCTGAGATTGGTATGGAGTTTGAGAGAATATAAGCTAAGAACTCACTGAGGATCACAGAAATCACTTTGGGAAGAAGAAACTCAAAC
Source organism: Phascolarctos cinereus (assembly GCF_003287225.1). Lineage (NCBI taxonomy): Eukaryota > Metazoa > Chordata > Mammalia > Diprotodontia > Phascolarctidae > Phascolarctos > Phascolarctos cinereus. The sequence goes on along the minus strand of NW_027555958.1, from coordinate 395,336,257 downwards.
TTAGGTTTTGCTGAAAGACACTTACTTGAGAGCTTGTCCAGGTGTATTCTGACACATTTAGCCTTTCCAATCATGTATACCCTATGCTATAAGTCTTTTTTTTTTGTTCCTTGCCACGCACACTTTTTTTCCCCATAAGAAACTATATCTATATCTATATCTATATCTATATCTATATCTATATCTATATCTATATCTATATCTATATCTATATCTATATCTATATCTATATCTATATCTATATCTATATCTATATCTATATCTAGATATATGTATATGTATATATATGTATAGGTATGTATGCGTGTGTGTATATGTGTGTGTATGTGTATATGCACATACACATAATTATAAAGGATATATGAAGAAAGATGCTATCTGCATCCAGAGAAAGAACTGATAAATATTAATATGTATAGAATAATTTTACAGTACACATGCACACACACACACACACATACACACACACTCACATATATACCTGTTTGTGTCTAATGGCACCTGGTAGCCATCTCTAGGGTAGGGAAGGGGAGGGAGAAAGAAGATAAAAAATATATTTATTTAATAATTTTGTTATATGTTTGAAAGGAAAAGCAAGTTGTGCATTGCTAGATTTGCAATTTCATGTGCAATAATCTTTTTTGTTGTACTATGTAATTAACATGCTTGTTTTATTCCATAAATTAAAAATAAAACATAATAATGAAAAAAAGAAACTACTTATAGTTCAGAAACTTGCCTCTTAATTATTACTGTGCAATGGAAAATATTGTATTTCTCCTGTACGCAGTTTCCCTCTTCCTAAGCAGCATTTTTTACTTATTCTTTCCTCTTGCAAATACACTATGGATTTCTTATCTGAATCCTAAAGTCAACTCTATTAAAAGCCCATACACTAAACCTCCTATCGCATACTCAGGGGTTGGTTTCTTCTAACGCGCTTAACACTGGCACTGAAGGTACCTCCTGGTGCTCTTTAAATAGACCTGAAGAATAACTTGCAGCTGTGTGCCCTTGCAGTCTCAGACACTGCATGCTAGCCTCTTTTGCCAGAATCCTCATTATCTGACAGATATTTCTTTCCTCTATCCTCGAGTATTATAGTAGGTAGGAGAGCACAATAGATGATAATGACAACCCTCTGAAAAAACCTGAGCTATGAAGTCAGACTTTTATTAAAGGATTATAGACTCCATCTAATGATATATAGTGTCCTTTAGTGGCCTTTTTTCATTAACCAATACCTTATTTTGACTGCTGTGATACATCTCCCAGTTAAGATGCCATTGATGTATGAATTTCTACCTGTATTAGTGAGGCTAAGTGATGGATAAAGTCATTATTACTATTGTTTTATCATTATTACCATCATTTTTATTGTTATTATTCATTGTTTTCTGTACACATAAGTTCAACCCCCATTTGGGAGACTTTTTTACTAAGCAAAAGAAACACTTGTATTAAACATAGTTTATTTTCATCATTTTTTTCTTGCATGTTAAAAGTTAATAGTGTTCTTTGAAGCATAGCTATTTGTAGCCTCATAATTTAGCATATCAAAAGTTCAACATGTTTTGTTTTGTTTTTCTCCCTCATTTTAACTTCTGCAAAAGGTCACCTTCTCTGTAGCTTCTATAAAGTTGTTTCTAAGGATATTTACTAGTATCTCAGCAGAGCAGACTTCCCATCCTAAGATAACTGTCACCTGACCATATGCCATTTTAAAGTTAATTATGAAAACCAGATTTCACCTCAGACAATAGACACCTACATTTGAGATTGTCAAAAGTCTTTAATACTTTCTGAGACTGAACTGTCACAAAAACCAGTCATGGGAGTGAAAAATTCTCTCCACAAGGTCAGACACATGCAGGTGTGTGCTGAAGCCAGCTTATAATGGCTCAAATAGAGCTGATTGTTAAAATTTCCTTGGGAACATTAAAAAAAAATGCACCTTGGAAATCAGCAAATGTTGCAAATAAACTTGATTTATTGATTACCTAGACTTAATAAAAATAATGGAGAAAATGTTAATAATATAGATAAAACTTAAATATATGTCAGGTACTTTTTTTTATTTTTGGAAAGGCAGTTGTTAAACATTTATCAGCACACCACTGGACATGTGCCCTGACCAATTAACACTTAGAAAAGACTGCCATGAGAAATGTAATTACCATGAATAATGTGAAGTAGCCCATTTGTGCTTTCAAATCTTCAGGCTCAGTGGAAGAGCAGAGCCTGATAAATGATGTCAGAAGCAGAGCTTTTTGTCTATGTAAACAAGAGTAATATAGAGCCAGCTAGGTTGGTGCAGTAGGTAGAACACTGTACTAGAAGGCAGGAATATCTAAGTTCAAATCCTGCCTCAGACAGTAACTAGCTGTGTGACACTGGGCAAGTCACTTAACCTCTGTTTGCCTCAGTTTCCTCAGATGTAAAACAGAGAAAATAATAGCACCTACCTCTCAGGGTTGTTGTGAGGATAAGATGAAATAATATTTGTAAAGTGATTTGCAAACCTTAAAGTGATACATAAATATTGTCGATTATTATTTCACAGGATGTATTTCTATCAAAGAACTGTCCTATGAGCCTCACATGGATACTGGTGCTTATTTTGATGGGAAGAAAGCTAGTGAAATAACAAGAACAAATTATGGGCCAGGTGAAATGGGGAGGTATGAGAGAACACTCCTCTACTCCCACAGCTATTGCCAGCAAGGAAATTGTGGTGCTGGCCTGGGGAAATGTGGGTTATTTTTCCCTCAGACATATTGCTGTAAGCCACAGAATCTAGTCAAACCCTAAGGACAAGAAGAGTATAAAAGCAATTTTTAGGATTTTACCGGGGAGCTCATGAGACCCCAGGGAAACTCCTTGGTGACTTCTTTGTGACCTTCTTGATAGTGGTTTTCATTTGTATCTATCTTCCTAAACCTTTTTGACTACCTTGAGAACTGCTTCTTCATAAGGGTATTGGAATATGTTTTTAGCAAAAAGACTGCTTGCTTGAATCCTCAGGGTCTGAGTAATCCATTACATCAGATGTAGAAATGGGACCCAGACATGCTTACAGGTCCAAAGGAACATGCTCTTCAGTTGGAAGTACCCAGTGTAGGATGTTGACCACTTTCATGTTATCTTTATTCAATATGTAGCAAATAGTCAGCCAGATGTAACTTATATTTCAATGATTCATAACCTTCAATAAATTGAACTAATATACGGGCTACATGTTGAATTTTTCTTTCTTTTCTTTTTTATCAGTGATATGGAAATAACATTAACTATATAAATAGAGGACATTTGCTACTAAGTGTTGGGGAATAGGCGGAAGATCCTGATCACCCCTATAACTTTTCTAATTATACCCGTGATAATAGGGCAATAAGTAGCTACCTATCTAGGATACATGTGATGTTTTGGGGGTTACTTTCCTTTAGTTGATCTCTCTTTCTCTCTCTCTCTCTCTCTCTCTCTCTCTCCGTAGATATATAGATATATAGATACATAGATAGATAGATATAGATATAGATATAGATATAGATATAGATATAGATATAGATAGATATAGATATAGATATAGATATAGATATAGATATAGATATAGATATAGATATAAATAAATAAGATACATATATACATACATATGTATACACATACACACATATGTACATATCTACATATATGTGTGTATATATGTATATATATACACATATATATATATATATATATATATATATATTTCTATCTGTCTATCTATCTATCTACCATTGAGCATAAATCATAAAGTATAGGTTTGGACAGCAGATATGTTCATAACCAATCATTCTGATGTATGAATGGGAAGTTGGTATATTGCTTTATACTATCTAGCTGAAAAGAGGGAAATAAAACAAAATCTTCCTTTTATTCAGGTCATGGTAGGGAGTAGCATATCACATTGGTCAAGGAGTGAGGATAGAAAGTGAGAGAGAACTCCTGACCGGTTAAAATTTTGTTAGACAAGTAAATGTTGGGGATCATCCCGAACCTGCAAGAAGGTTGCAATGAGAAAAGCAATTTAATCTCCTGTTTTGATCATGAGAGTTGTAAATGAACAGTAATAAATGTAGTGTTTCAAAGAACAAAGTTATTTAGAGAAATTACTTTTAAAACCTGGCTTGAGCAAATATTTTTCAACATGGCTAAACAATTTTGCAACAATCAATGAAAAATTTAATTTTTGCAACAATTGTCAAATGATTACTAGAACTTGGACAGACAGGCACATAACTGATGCTTGTGGGTATGACTTCATACTGTTGCTTTATAGCAAAACAGTTTTTAATTGCTGATCTCTTGCTATGAGAAGAGCATGTTCCACTATGCCCAAAAGAAGGTGTGAAAATGTCAAGAAATTAACTTCTGTCATACTGAAGAACTTTTACTTATCCCTTGGCATCTAGATGTGCTTTGCCAAAAGAGTTAACAGGAAAAACACCATCACTTTCTAGGATCATGGTATTTAGATCGTAAAAGGATTTTAGAGATAATCTAGTCAAACCCATTCATTTTACAGATAAGGAAACAGAAGCCAAGGGAGGTTAAATGAATTGCCCAGTGTCAGACAGGTAGAAAGAGCCACAGCTGGCATTCAAACTCAGATTTGCCAATGTCAAATCCTGTGCTGATACAATGCTGCCTCTTTCAACAATTCTGTTTGCTGTGAATAATGAAAAGGGAAAAGAAGGCTTTGTTAAGAAATTATAAAAACTGAACCACTAATTTCATTTTTTAATATCTGATTAAATTCATGGGATATCCACATGTACAAGAAGAAAACAATGAAGCAATGCACTAAATTAAAAAAATACGCGTGGTGAATTTTTCCATTGATCCTTTAAAAAGTTTTTTTCATTCAGTATGGGCACTATATCTACCAAAGGAAATCACAGCTTTTCTCTATTTCATGATTTGCCATGGCCAAAAATATTATTGTTTGGTGACTTCCTACCTTGTTATAATGAATCTCTGTGCACCTAACCCAGTAGAATGTAAACTCCTTGAGATTAGGACTTTTAAAAAAATCTCATCTTTGTAGATTCTATGCCTAGAATATTGTGCCTAGAACACAGTAAGGGCATGAATTAAATTCAATTGAATTTAATGAGGAAAATCTGCAGATACTAGACCTACAATTCTTACCAGACATACCTTGATAGGACCTACACCATTTAGCACTCTGCTGGTATATCTCTCAAAAATTTGGGCTTCCTTGAGTACATCAGATTAAGAATTTAGTTAACGTGTTTGTCAATGCAATTTTGAAGGAATTATGATGAAAGATGCTTGCCAATCTGCAGAAAAAGAACTGGTGGATCCTGAATGCAGATCAAAGATACTTTTTTCTTTAGCTTTCTTTATTTTTCTTATTTTTTTTTTTTGGTCTAGGTTTCCTTTCACAGAATGACAAATGGAAGTGTTTCGCATGACTACACAAGTATAAACCATGTCAGATTGCTTGCCTTCTTGCCTTCTCAATGGGGGGGGGAGGTAAGGGAGAGAATTTGGAACTCAAAATTTGAAAAAAGAACATTAAAATTGTTTTACATGTAATTGGGAAAAAATAAAATATGTTTTTAAAAAAGGTGTTCTTAGTAGTCTGTCCTTTTTATGCAATTCTATGTAAAGTTGCTTCAAATTTCAATGGATCAGTGATCCCATTGATGTGGGTATTGCTTCAGTTAGTATGAATGATAATCCCTTCATGCCTTCTCATCATATAAAAGCATTGTCTATGTTCTCCCATAGATTATTCATAGGAAGCTAAAAGTTTTCCTACCTTTTTTACATTCTGCTGTGTAATACCAAGGCTGTCTGTCAAACCTCACTCTATCTTTGTGGCCTACTGTTCCATTCATATTTTTCCTGCAACCTATTTAAAACCAAGAGCTATTGTGTCATAGTAGATAGAGATCTGGCCTTGGAGCAAGGAAGACCTGAGTTCAAATCCTGCCTTTGACACATACTGGCTGTGTAATGCCTGGCATATCATTTAATCTCTCAGTGCTCTAGGTAACTCTGAGCATAAATTGCAGAAAAGGTGCTGACTTCTATTAGTAGATGTAGTTTTCTCATAGAAGGTTACCTATACCAAAGAAATTATAGATCCAGTACCTGTTCTCATTTATATTTACCATGTCAGTCAGTCCATAAGCATTTATTAAGTGCTCACTATGTGCTTGGCAAAAGACAACCCATGTTCTTAAAAAGCTCACAGTCTAATGGGGCATGAGTCTTGACACTGACATATACCATTATATACAATTTTGAATATTCCTAGATATAAGTTCTGATAGACCAGATTGATGGACTATCTATATGACAACATATCATAGTCTGGACAACAGAGTTTTTCTTCTACTATTTTTATCTTTTATGAATTGGTGAGCTTGTCTCTTCTGAATAATTATAGATCTCACTGAAGAGGCCCAATAATGTTCTGAGGTTTGATGCATTTCAATATAATAGCATCTGAAAAGAGGAGCATATGCAGTAATGCCAATTACAGGTAATCTGTTTTCCACTAGGTCCTATGCAGATATCCATCATTTAAAGAAACCATTTAAAGATAACTTTTAAGTAGTTCTAGAGTTTTGGCCTTATGCTTCTAATACATAATAGGACTGATTGAGAGAACTGTTTAATTTATAAAGATGTATTATCTGAAATTACTAATTTCCATTAGTAAATTACTTCTTTGGGCATAATATATTTGCTCTAGAGGTTTAAGTAAGTTAAAATTCACAACTCTTTGATAGGGTGAATAGTTTACTCCCATTTTACTGATAGCATCAGATTCATTCAATTACTTATTGATCTTCTAGTGCAGTTATACATGAATCAATTAATATGTGAAGCAAAATTACATGACATTAAACAAAGAACATTTACATAGATATGCTTTATAATTTATGTACCTCTCTAATATACAACATGAATATGAGCAATCATTAAAGCATTTATAAGAATTGACAGCAACTGATGATTAGAAATTGTCTTGTAATAGAAAGTTAAAAATTGATAGAATAAAAATAGATCCAACTAAAATCTCCATTCTAATTTTGCAGTAAGATCTTGCTCTGCCAATATTTGCAATCAGGAATAGGAGGAGTAAGTATCCTGGGGGAAAAATGAATACTAAGAATTAATTTCTTTGTTCAGTTGTTTCAGTCATGTCTAACTCTTCATGACCTCATATGGGGTTTTCTTGGCAAAGATACTGGAGTAGTTTGCCATTTCCTTCTCTAATTCATTTTACAGATAAGGAAACTGAGGCAAACAAGGTTAGGTGACTTGCCCAGGGTCACACAGCTAGTAAGTGTCTTAGGCCAGATTTGAACTCAGGAAGATAAGTCTTTCTGACTCCAGGCCTGACAGTCTATCCACTGTGTCAGCTGGCTCTCCAAAAGAAATAATAGATCAACTAAAAGAAAAATGAGTCACTAATTAAAATAGGTTGGTTTGGCTTTTTGCCTTTAAGTCCTCCTCAGGTCACATATTAAAAGATAAATTTATTGGTTTTGCATATGGTAATGGCCACCTTCAGATCAGCAGCTAGTCCTTTAAGATGAGACTAATTTTAATCTTTATAACATATAACTCCAATACAGTAGAGAGGTAATTCAATCCACTTAAGGGATAAAAGGAATGGGACCCAAATGATAGCATCATAATAGGTGTAGACTTATGGAATGCTTTGTTGGATGAAGTAATTCTTCTTTTAAAAGCATCAGTCATGAAAAAGACTAATACTAGGTGGTGTCAAACATGAAACAAAAGAGACACTGCAGATCGAATTTAGAGGGGTACTATTCATTTCACTGATGTTTTCTTAGATATGTTCCATTTTTTACCTGTAACATTTTGTACATTTGTTACAAATCCTACATCTATATTCAGCTGCTAGTCTATGTTCACATATGTCCTTTAAGATAGTCAGAAATAGCTACTGAGTATGAACACAATAGAATTAGGGTCAGTTGTTGCTTAGTTTCTGCATAGGCTAAATGCACATATATTTAAATTATAATAGCTAGCATTTACACAGAGCTTTAAAGTTGGAAAAGTGCTTTACATATATTGCCATATGGTCCTCGCAAAAACAGCAGGAGGTTGTTGTTATTATCATTGCCATTTTATAGATTTGAATTCTGAGGCTGAGAAGGGTTAAGTAACTTGCCACACAGCCAGTAAGTGTCCAAGGAAGTATCTGAAAGCCAGTCTTCCTGACTCTAAGTCCAGCACTCGATGTACTTCTACATCCCTTCTTGTGTTATTTACAAGGATTTGTAGTTCTTTGATTTTTAATGGATGAAGCCAGATTAGAGATATGAAAACTTTTCCCAGTCTTACATCACACAGACACAGAGGATGTTAGAAAGAAAGGATTTTACAGATCCATTTTAGTTTAGTCCTATCATTTGGTATCCAGAACAGATTTAAGTGAGATAAAGTGACTTCCCCATGATCATATAAAGATGCCTGCTCTAGAGTTCTGTTCATGAATCTTGCTTGATGCTATAATAATAGCATGGTTCTTAATTCTTGAGGTTCTTAATTCATTTCCAACTGGGATTAATACTTGGGCCTTGAGAGTTTGGTATACCTAAGACTGTGTTGCTGTCCCACTTAAAATGACTTCACATACGTCCAAAGCAGTGATCAACACCAAGAGTAAGTACATCAGATAAAAGAAAAGTCACAACAAACTAATGATCTTTTATTTTATTATAACCTTATTAAACTGTTAGCTATGAGGAATATTACATATGTTGTTTGCCTTGATTTTAGAAAAATATTTGAGGAAGTCCCCCATGTTCTTCTAGTAAAAAATATGGAGAGATGTAGGAGAAATAATAATGCAAGTAGAAGAATTCTGAGATGCATAAATAGCTAGACCCAAAGTTCCATTAATGGTTCAGTGTCAACTTAAAAGGTTTCCAGTAGATTGCTCTAAGGACATATCCTTAACTTTCTGCTATTTAACATTTGTATCAGTGTCTTAAAGAAATAGGTGATGCCATTATCAGATTTACAGGTGACACAAAGCTGGGAGTTCAGACTTACAAATTGGATGACAGATGTAGGATCCCTTCCTCTCTCCCTCTTCTCCCTCCCCCAAATGTTGACAAGTTAAACATTGGCCAGAGTCTAATGATATAACTTAAAAAGCAGTATTACACTTTGGTTCAGAAAATGAAACTCAGAGGTGTAAGATAAGGAAAGCATGGTTATAGAGTAATTTCTCTGAAAAAAAACTGGAGATGTTAGTGAATCACAGGATAAAATTGAATCAACAACGTGATATGGCAGCTAGGAAAATTTAACGACCATACAGAGAGTTAATGATAGAGCCTAGAATAGAATTCAGGTCTCTTGATGCCTAATTTAGTGTCCTTTCCAAAACTCTTACTTTATACTATAGCAATTGTGTGGACTTGGATGCTTGAGATTCAAAATTTCCAGGGGGAATTCATAGTGAGACCTTGGGAATTAGGCTGAGAGGCATAGCTGTCAGGAGTGGGCAAATGTTTTAAGAAAGGAATAGTAACTCTGTGCTCAGTTTAGAATACATCTGCCCTATTGTGTTCAGTTTGACACACCACTGTTTAGTAATGACATATAATCAATCTGTTAAATACTTATTAAATACCTATTTATTTCTGAAGGTACTATGCTAAACACTAGGGATAAAAAAAATGGAGTCTCTACTTTCAAGGAGGGCAACAAGACAGGTCTTGTGTGCTCATTCCATGTGAGGATCATTTGAAGAAAATATGTTGCTAGCCTCAAGAAATCACTAAATGATAACTATCTAAAAATAGTAAAAGGGCTATTACAGAGAGACAACATGACATAGTGGGAAGAGCACTGGATTTAAAATCAAAAAGATTTGGTCTCAAAGCTCTTCTCAGATTGTGTGTGTGTGTGTGTGTGTGTGTGTGTGTGTGTAGGTGTGTGCATATGCATATGACCCTGGTCAGGTTTCTTAACTTCATTGTGCCTCTGTTTCTTCATCTGGAAATGGATTTCACAAATAGGCATCTATACTACACAGTAGGTAGAGTGCTGAACTTGGAATTGGGCAAATACGAGTTCAAATCCTTCCTCCCACACTTACTGGCAGTGGGATCCTAGGAAGGTCACTTCAGTTTCCTCATTCATTTAATGGGGAAGATATTAGCTCTTCTGCCAAGAAATGTTATGAAGATCAAATGAGGTAATATATTGTAAAGTGCTTTGTAAGTTTTAAATTGTTATTAAAATGTTCTTGTTATTGTTATAATTAAATAGAACTATATAGTACTACTATTATTATAACTGCAATGACTATAACAATTTAGATTCTATAGGTCAGTATTTAAAGGCTCAACTGACATCAGCCCCAATTGAGAAATTATATATGTGTATAATTATATTACTATCTACCTTTCCAGTAGTCTTATTGTGAGGATCAAATGGATATACATAAAAAGCTCCTTGAAAAGTTTAAAGTGATATATAAACAAAAGGGGATGGTGGTAGTAGTAGGAGTAGTATTAGTAGTGGTATTGGTAGTGGTGATGAATGTGGTGGTGGTGGTGATGGTGCTCACCGTAGTAGTAGTAGTAGTAATAATAGTAATGAACCATTGAATTAAACATGCAGTGTTATAGACCCAAATCACTGCTTGTCCAAATGGGGATACTTCATTATGGGAAGAATAGAGGAGTCATGGTTCAGCTGTTGGTGAATTGACTATCTATTACAAAAAAAGTAAATGGAAGATGCTTTGACAAATCTATTCTTCATTATTTCATTGATGGCTGATATTCTCAATAGAGATTTTTACTATATGTTAAGATGTTTACTGATTTTATTGAAATAATGATTTATGCTAGTATAATAAGGTTTGGGGTTTTTTGTGTCCAAGGGAATAGAATGTCTTCTCCCTGAAGCAGGTCCCTGGCATCTTTCACGTGGATGTCTCTCTGTGTTAGATAATTGGACGTCCACAAAGCAAAACCCTGTTATACTAGAATATTATGTGGAATCTAATTGGATGATATTTAATGAGAATAAAAGTAAGGTTGTACTCCTGGAATCAAAAAAATCAACTTCACAAAATATAAGATGGAGAAACGCAGCTAGGCAATAATTCATCAGACAAAGAACTAAGGGTTTTCATGGACTACAAATTCAGCATGAGTAGAGTGATATAGTGTCCAAGAAGTGAATTACATCTTAGTCTTCACTGAAACAAAGAGCATTTAAGATTAGATAGGTTTTAGTCAACAGTCCACCCTCTGCCATGGTCATGCCATACTGGAATGTGGGGTGCAGTTTTGGATGCCAGACAGGAAAAAACAATAACAACGAGACAGTGTAGAGCTTCTAGAGAAGAGTAAGGGCTTTGAGTTTGTGATGTATAAAGATTGGTTTGAAGAACTTTGGCCTGTGGAAGAGAAGTTCAGGAGAATATGGTAGGAGGAATATAATAATTGACTTTAAGTATCTGAAAAGTTGTCATAAAGAATAGGGATTGAACTTGTTCTACTAAGTCCCAGAAGCAAAACTAGGAACACTGGGTGGAAGTTCCACAAAATCAAATTTAGTTTTATTTTGTGTTTTTTGTTTTGTTTTAAGAAAAAAATAAACTGTTAGTAAGCTGGCATTTATCAAGCAACTAGCTACCAAACATTGTTCTAAGCACTGGGGGAACAAAGGAAGGAAAACAAGCAAAAAACTAGTCCCTGCTCTCAAGGAACTCATGGTCTAATGGGCAAGACAATACGCAAACAACTATGTGCAACAAGATATATAGATATATACAGGACAAATTGGACATGGTTTTAGAGGGAGACCATTAAGATTAAGGAGCACTGGGAAAGGCTGCTTGCAGAGTATTGTAGAAAGCCAGAGGAGCTAGGAGGCAGAGATGAGGAAAAGGAGAATTCCAGGCACAGAAGAAAGCCAATGAAAACTCTTATTGGAGTCAAAGAGAGAGTGTTATGTGTGAGGAACAGGAAGGAGGTGAATGTCAGTAGATCACAGAATAAATTGAGAAGAGAAAGGTGTAAGAAGAGTGGAAAGGTAGGTAAAGGGCAAATTATGGAGGGTTTTAAAAGCCAAACAGAGGACTTTACATTTGATCCTAGAGGTAACAGGGAGTCAAAGGAATTTCTTGAACGTGATGGCAGAGGGAGAGGACTCAATCAGATATGTGTGATCCACTGCCACCAACAGGCATATAGGCATGGGAACCCTGAAGTGGCAGTACTCCTCAGGTCATTCCAGCTCAGCCCTCATTGCCATCATCTGGGGAAAGAGCTCCTGTAAAGAGGGGACCAGCCTTCTCTACCTAGTTGGTCAACTAACTACAACACACAAGGTAGGCAAGCCAGCTTAGTTGAAACAGTAGAGCATCCTGAGGGAAACAGAAGGGAATATGTGCCAGGCAGATCAAATCACCACTACTACATTTACCACAGTCTCCCTATGAACCCTGTTGGAGAGGTTCTTGGGAGTAGTTTTGCTTCCAGTCCAGTGCCCTCTGCCATCATCTTGGGAAACAACCGCTGTGAAGGTGCAGCCTAGCAACTGTTCTATAGGTGATACAACCAAAGCTACTGAAGATCCGGAAAGGAAAGTTATTTGCCACCGAAGTCCTTGTCACTCTTAAATAGTTCAACATCAGAAACATCATTTTGTCAGTAAAAATGATATTAAAGAAAAAGCATTAACATCTTGTTTTTCCACTCTACCCTAAGGATCATGGGACCTTTCTATTTCTCTTGCAGCTGAAACCTTCCATAGGTGTTGTCCCCTCTTATTAAAATGTGAATACCTTGAGAGCGCAAATTATTTTGCTTTTCTGTTGTTATCCCTAATGCTCAACATAGTGATTTGTACAAAGTGTTTGTTATTGTTATTATTAAAATATTTATATTAAGTAATATAAATCTAACAACAGCAGCAATAATAATAATAAATATTGAGATCTTTCCGCCAGCAGGGGATCAGAGATAGGTTATTCCATTGACTGTTGGTCTCCTGACCTGGACTCTTCCTGCCTATAGGGAATCTTTTATGCCTGCAGGGGATCAGAGATGCCATTCCAAATGTCATGTCTGTCTCCTGACCTGGCCTGTTTCTGCCAGCAGTGGATCAGATAGAAGTCATTGTCATGTCAGTGTTCTAATTTGGCCTCTTCCTGTAAGCAGGAAATTAAGAATACCATTCCACTGAATACTGGTTCTTGACCTGGCTTCTTCTTTCTTGCAGGGGGTCAGAGACACCTCTCCAAATGGCATACTAGTCTCCTGAGATGATCTTTTCCTGCTTACAGAGGACTCTTCTTGTCTACTGAGATTAAGAGAGATAATATTCCATTGCTTGCTGTTCTCCTGACCAAACCTTTTTCTTCCAGCAGGGGACAGAGAAACTCCATCCCTTCCTATATCCTCTGCCTATCTCCTAGCCAGTCCTGCCTTCAGGGATAGGAGAGAAACACCATTCCATCAGCTATAGTCCCCCAACTAATCCTCTTACCTGATCTCTCCAATACCCTAAGAGTCCATATCGAGGCCAAAATATCTAGTGATATTAATAATCCACCTGAACTCATTCCTCAAAGATTAACATATTTCTACCCCATGATACCCCCTTCCCATAGTTCTAAAACCACAGCTTCAGTTATTAAAACTGTATATTTGCCATGCCCCTCCCCAAGTTGACTGTTGCCTTATTCCTACCCCCCTCAAACACCTCCCCTCTAGTCATACTTTAAAGTTACCCATAGCTTTCACTGTGCTCTTCGGGATGCCTCTTCCTTATGCAAAAACTTACTTTCATATTAACTATTTTTCTTTCCCTCTCTTTCCCTCCTGATGACATAGCCTCCCTGGCCACCCTTTCCAGAAGTGATTACACTTTCGCTTGCTTTTTCCAACTTACTAATTTAAGTGAGGTAATTGGAATATTCCTTGCTCTCCACAATCACTTCCAAGTTGTCTCTCCATCTCCATAACTCAATGTCTCCTTCTTTGATATTCACTCAATCCATATCTATCACTCAATCAAAATATTGCTACCAGAATTTGTTATCTAGCAACCTCCAGGGCACTCTCCTTCTTTCCTCAAGGAGTTCAGCTATTGATTCACAATTTCTCCCCTCCTCAACTTCTACCCTCGTACATGAATACACATATTGAACTCTCTCAAACATCCTTACTTTCCAGTTCTCCAACTTGCTAATTTCCCATCACCTCTGTTACTCCACCTCAGCTATACATAGAGATGGCTACACCATGCACTACTTCTGTGTCCAAGATATCTGAAATTCCCATATCTGATCACAATCTGTTGTCATTCCATTTTTCTCTTTGCCTTGCTACTCCAAACCCCCATTCTCCATCCTCACTGTGACCTCAAATACCTTGACTTCTTAGTTGTTGTTTTTTTCCCCCAGGTCATCAATCCTACACTGGCTGTCCTCTTTTCCCTTCCCCATCTTGACTGGTTTAGTGAGCCAATTCAACTCTACACTATCCTCTTCTCTTGAATCCTTTGCTCTCTATCCTATCACCAAACTTGTCCTGTCATGTCTGAGCCCTGGATTACTCCCACCACCTGCTGCTGTCTTTACTCCTACTGTCAGGGTGCCAAATGAAGCAGGAGAAAAATCACACAACTGCTGACTAGATCCACTACAAATTTATATTATGTAATCTCAACTGTACCCTCACTGTGACAAAATAATCCTTTTATATCTCCTACCTGACTCATTATCTCACAAGCCCAAGGGCTTTTCCAAAAGCTTTTCATCCCTCATCAAACTTCTTGTGGCTCCTCTTGTTTCTACCCTCTCAGCTGAGAAACTTTCTTCATATTTCATTTAAAAAGTTGAAGACATTCACTGAGATTTTTATCTAGGTCATTCCTGATAACCCTAATGACCATTATTTAGTATATCAAAGGATTCTGTCCTGGGCTCTCTTCTGTCTTTATACTATTTCCTTTGGTGATTTCATCAGCTCCCATTGTTTCAATTATCTCTAATCAGATGATTTTCAAATCTACTTATCTAGACATAACCACTCTGCTAATTTTAAGTATCATATCTCCAACAGCTTATTGGACATCTGGCCTTGTAGACATCATAAACTCAACATGAACAAAACTGAACTCATTTTACTTTCTAAAATTCTGCCTCTTCCTAACTTTCCTCTTACTGTTTTATAAATATTTTATTTTGTTAAATATCCCCTAATTACATTTTAGAGAATTAATACCTGTTTTAAAAAAATTGAATTTCAAGTTCTCTCCCTCCCTTCTGCTCCTCTCCCACACCTTGGGAAGGCAAGCAATATGATATCAATTATACATATAAAGTCATGGAAAACATATTTCCATATGAGCCTTATTGTAGAAGAAAACACGCACAAACAAGAAAAACAAGGAACATGAAAAAATATTCTTCAATCTACACTCAGAGTTCATCAGTTCTCTTTCTGGATATAGAGAGCAGTTTTCATCATGGGTCCTTTGGAACTGTATTGGATTATTGTCTTGATCAGAGTGACTAAGTCTTTTACAGTTGCTCATCATTACCATATTGCTATTACAGTATATAATGTACTGGTTCTGCTCATTTTATTTTACATTACTTCACATAAGACTTCCCAGGTTTTTCTGAAACCATCTTGCTCACCATTTCTTATAGCACAATAATATTCCATTGCAATCATTACAATCACAACTTGTTTAGCCACTCCCCAATTAATGGGCATCTCTTTAATTTCCAATTCTTTGCCACCACAAAAAGCACTGCTTATAAATATTTTTGTACAAATAGGTCCTTTTCCTTTTTCTTTTATCTCTTTGGGATACAGAATTAGTAGTGATATTGCTGGGTCAAAGAGTATGCACAATTTTATAGCCCTTTGGGTATAGTTACAAATTGTTCTCTAGAATGGTTGGACCAGTTCATAACTCCACCAACAGTGCATTAGTTTACCAATTTTTCCACATCTCTGCAGCATTTGCCATGTTCCTTTTCTGTCATGTTTACCAATCTGATAAGTATGAGGTGTTCCCTATTACTGTTAAGAGTATCACCATCCTCCCAGTTACCCTGGCTTAGTGCCTAGGTGTCATTCTTAAATCCTCAGTGTACCCCACCATAACTAATCTCTTGCCATGGTGTGCTAATTTTACTTTATTGGCATCTGCTATATATGTTCCCTTCTTTCTTCTGAAACTACCACCACAGTGATGCATGCTGTCCTCACCTCATACCTGTACTATTGGAATGTTACTTGGTTTAGTATCTCTGACATAAGTCTTTCCCCACTCCAATCCATCTTTCTCTCAGTTGTTAAAGTAAACTTTTTTTAAAAATTTATTTATTTATTAGTTTTCAACATTCACTTCTGTAAGATTTTGAGTTCCAAATTTTCTCCCCATCTTGTCCCTCTCTCCCTACCCCAAGATGGCATGCATTCTGAATACCCCTTCCTCTAATCTGCCCTCCCTTCTATCTTTCTCCCCCTTCTCTTATCCCACTCCCCTTCAATTTTCCTGTAGGGCAGGATAGAGTTCTATACCCCATTGCCTGTATATCTTATTTCCCAGTTGCATGTGAAAATAGATTTTTTAATATTTGTTTTTAAAACTTTAGGTTCCAGATTTTCTCCCTTCCTCCCTCTCCAAGTAAACTTCTTAAAGCTCAGGTTTGACCATATCAGTCCTGCTATGTAATAAACTCCAGTGGTTCCCTATTGCCTTCAGGATCAAGTGCAAAATCCTCTATTTGATATTCAAAGCCCTTCATAATCTGCCCCCTCCAACCTTTCCAATTTTCTTATATCTTAATTCCCTTCTCAGTAACCCAGTGATGCTGGCTTCTTTGCTGTTCCTTTCATAAGACACTCTTCATCCTGACTTCAGACATTTCCACTCTCTGGCCCCTATGTCTAGAATATCAAAATACCCTTCCTCCTCATCTCTGCCTCCTGGATTCCCTGGTTTACTTCCAAGTCCAAGCTAAAATCCCACCTTCCTCAGGAAGCCTTTTTCTGTAGAGGCTGCTGGTGGTACAGTGGATAGAGTGTCGGGCCTGGAGTCAAAGAGACCTGAATTCAAATCTGGCCTTTGACACTTAACTATTGTTAAGTGACTGGGCAAGTCACTTAAGGTATACCTTAATTTCCTTAAATGTAAAATGGAGATAATGACAGCACTTATCTCACAGGATTGTTGTAAGGATCAAATAAGATATTTGTAAAAGTATTTAACAGTGCCTGAAGGTAGAAGGCACTATATAAATGCTTATATTCTTGTTTCCTCCCTGTCTTAATTCTAGTCCCTTCTTTCTGTTGATTATCACTAATTTATCCCATATGTATTTCATTTGTATAAAGTTGTTTGAATCCATTTTCCCTCGTTATGTGAACTCTCAAGATTGGGAATGGTTTTTGGCTTTCTTTATTTTCCCAGAACTTAGCCTGCAGTGTAGTATGCTCTTAAATACTAGTTGACTGACTAATATGTTCAATCATTCATACAAACAAGCAATACTCTCTTCAAAGAGCCTGTAGTCTAAAAGATGAAAACAACACAGGTAGGAGAGCTAGAATTATGAAGGGAAGGGCAAGATAAAGATAAGATAAAACCCCATCAGTCAGCCTTGGATTCCAGGAGTAGGAGTCCACCTTTCAGTGTGGGGAAGAAGAAGGCCAAAGTGTAGATGGTATGCTTTGGAGATGAACTGGTAGTTATTCATTGTTCATGGCTACACTGTGACAACATAACAAAAATGATGATACTAAGTGAATTTATAGATTTAGAGCTATACCAATCAAACTCCAAAAAGGCTACTTTATAGCACTGGGAAGAATAATAAATTTTATTTGTAGAAACAGAAAGCAAAGAATTTCAAGGGAAATAAAGAAAAAATGCAGGGATCCTAAGATTATTAGTTGTCAAATATACTACAAAATGATAGTCATTGAAACAATTTGGATATGGTTACAGAAATAGAAAACTAGGTCATTGAAAATAGATAAGCAATACCTAGAAATAAAACAAAACAAAACAAAACACAGTAGCCAATGTTCAATAAACCTAAGGGTGCACAAGGAAATGATTGTGATGTAAAAACAATAACAACAACATAAAGACAATAATTTTTTTCAAAGGAAAAATATCTTGGGAAAGTAACTCATCTAGTTGCTAGAAATCTTTAACCCAATTTCCTTTCCTACTGATGAGCAGGTTCACAATGCTAAGCTGACTACCTGCCCCAGTTAGGTCCTAGGAGTAAGTTTGTGGGTCAAAAGAAATTCTCTGTCATTGTTTTGAGGTAACAATGAAAAAAAGTGGGAAGAAAAGGGGTCTATCAGCACTAGATCACAAACCACAAAACACTAATCATTAAAATGATTTGATACTTGTTAAAAAGAGAAAGAGAGGAAGAGAAATTTCTGTCAGTGGAATGGATCAAGTACACAATATATAGAAACAACCATACACAGTACCATCCCAGTGGCACTGGAAGACCAGGACAGCGGAGCTTATGGCTTCATGGTGCTTAAAGCAAACCAAAGGTGCCAAAGTTTCTCAGTGGAAGACTGTAGCTATCCTCAGAAAAGAAGTTGGGTGGTGCTGCAAAAAGAAAGTGAGATAATGGAAGCAAATTTCCCTGGAGAGTAAGAGTAGGAGGTAGTGGTGCATCCACTAACCTGTAGCTACCCTGTTGCCCAAAATATTGGTCATCAGCCAGTGGATATGATTCAGCATTTACTTCTGAGTGTCCTTCAAGTAGGTGAACAGAAAAATCCACAGTGAAGCCTTCTTTACCTTATGTTGCATTTCACCTGGCGTGAGGAGGTGAGAAATGATCTCATTCTATTAGTAGGACTTAAGGCATGAATGTAATATTCAGGGACAAGTTTGGCACTGCAAGAGACAATAGTCCTCTCTCAATCAAACTTTACCTCAAGTGATTCAGGAGCCAGTGGAGGTGGAGGGAGAGGGGGCGAATTTACTCTGGCTCTTCCCTATCCTAATTCTCCTACAAGATGTTCCTCTTAAGGAGGAGCTGCAGGCTCTGGAGCATTTTAGGGATCTGACTAGATTTAACACCAGTGAAGTCAGTCCTCAGGCTCTATAGAGTGCAAGTAGCTATGAAAGCTGCAGTACTCCTCTCCCTTCTCGCAGCTCTCTAATGCACTTGCATTCCTATTGATGTCCTGCTTGGGTATTGGCCACTGCAGGGCAGCACTTCAGCTTGGGAAGCCCACGTGTAGAAGCCAATGCAACTCAGCTTTCTGTATAACAGGGTTTTCCTTCAGGTCTCTCCACTTTACCATAGGCTAGTTCCATTCTCAGAGAAGACCATGCCTGGGCATGTTCCTGGGAATGTTACACTGTAGTGGTAGAGGCTGGGGATCTCCTTCTTTAGACTAGTCTGTTGTTCAATTGCAGGCCAACTCTGACCCCTTTTATACTCTTCTCTGATGTCCTTTTTGCCTTCAAAGTTATATGATCAAAATTTTCATAGCAATAGTATTTGTAACAGAAAATGAAGCAACCTAAGGGGCCAACAATAAAGAAATGTGTAAGTAAACGGTATATTAATGTAGAAATTAGGCAAAGTGAATGCCAAGCTTTGTGGTCAAGAGGACCTGGGTTCAAGTTCAGCTTCTGACATATTCTCGCTATGTGCCCATACACTAATAAACTTGTAGGGCTTTAGTCATCAGTTTAAGAAGAAAAGTTAAAAAATAATTGAAGATCTTGACAGTGTTGGGAGTTTCCACACTGACAATGAAATTATAGTTTATAACAAGAAGATATTAATGTAAGGGGTGACTCAAAATTTATGAGGTTTTGTACATCAAAATTATTTAAATGTAAATAGTTACAAAACAGGTTTAATTACTCATGTTGATTGTATTAAATTTATAATAAATCATTACAAAACTCACAAGAATAATGTATTACTTTACTGGTCTCAACAAACATTGTTTTAAGTACTAAAAACCTCCTAATGAGGTTACAGGCAATCAGTTAAGCAAACCATTCATTTGAGAACTATACTGTCAACACAGGTGCAATTTAATTTCTTCAGTTATTCCATATACTTTATGATCTTTAAAAAAGAATATTACCTTCACATGAATAACTCTTGTTTAATAAATATTATAGAATATGAGCTGGAGACACACAAGAAAAAACAAATTATCAAAGCTTCTACTATTTTTTTTCCAAATGATTTAAAGCTATAAGAAAATTTATGTATGTGCTACTTTTTTATTGGTTTTATTAATGACTAGCTTTAATAGAGATAACCTACACACTCTGAATTTTTATTTCAAGCTTTACATTATCCACAAAACCTACTATTGAAGTAAAGGCCCTTGATTTTATACTTGCAGCACTGTTTTGTCTCTGATCTTTTCTTCCTTCAGTATACAATCTCATTGTGATAGAAGAGGCATCAAGAGGTCAGTTCCCTTATTGCCCTGCCTCTAAGTTGTATCATGCTTAAATCATCCATGGGAGATGGTTTTCTAGTCAAGTTTTATTTTTTTTAAAGTTGTCATCAATGGAATAGTCTATGCTCTTCTATAGCACTCCATCGTATTTACCAACAACCTCTATATTCAGGAAAGTATTTCTTGTTTTACTTGGGGTTGGATAATTGTTGATCAGAGATGTGGTACAGAAGATTACTGCTTTTGGTGGGAAAAAGACCAGGTGATCACTGAGGATCTTTATATTTTTAATAGTCAATGATCAAGTATCCCTATGGTTGACTCATGTTTCTCTCATTGTAGTATCTTTTCTTTTTTTAACCAATTGATTGAGCTATAGAGGAAAACATACTGGACATGATGTCAAGAAATCTGGGACTAAGATTTCTTTGGTTTTTGGTATTTACCAGCTTTATCACTTTGGATAAGTCACTTCACCTACTGGATTTCCAGTAAAAAAAAGTGCTAATATACATTAGCACTATCTAATTTAAAGAAGTAGTTGTTTTAAAACAGGCAAAAAAAAGCTATTTATAAAACTTTAGGTATGTGAATCATTACCAGCTTTTATTTATTTTAAATATTTTAAATGCTTGGATAATCAGTAAAGCTCATTTTAGCCTTGTCTCTCTTAGTTTAAGAAAAGTCAAATCTTTTGCTACTATTAAAAATTTCCCATCTTTTAGATTTTTTCTCATTCTTGTTTAAGTTCTTCCGTTTTTCCATATTTCTCTTTGAATGTTGAATCCAAAGCCAGATAAGTGTAAAGCCATAGCAAAAATAGAACAAAATTTAGGGAATACTCCTAATTGAGTCTTTCATGACATAGAGATTACAAATTGACAATAAATCCTACAGAATTCTCAATGGAGGTAAAAGGAGCACAGAATACCTGTTGAAAGTGACAGTCATGCAGAGGTTCTGCCCACTAGGGGGCACTGGAATGACCTAGGGGGTAACATCAGCCTCAGATGCAATTGGAGGGCATTGAATAAAAATAAGGAGTTGGTGAAAGCATAAGGAAAGAAGAGAAGAGAAAAAAAATTTGAAAAATCTTTCATACATGATTCATCTGTTGTATAACAAAGTTAAAGTCATATCGATTACATTATTTTCCAAATAAACACACAAAACGAAAGTTATAACTGATCAATGGTCAAGTCTGCCAACAGGTCTTAATAAGCAAGTGCTGGCAGGTGAGTATGTCCCAAATTGTTGGAAAGTTCAGCATGCATCAGCAAGAACATGTGCATGTAATGACTTGTTTACAATATGATACTATACAGTTACGTGAGACAATATTGCATCATCAAAATTTCAATGCAGGAAAAAAACACAAATTTACAATAAATTATTGAACTTAAGATAGGTCATTTAAAATATTTTATATTTTTTGAAATGCTAACAAAAACACGAAAGGGTTAAAGAAAGTAGATTTCTGGAGGGGGTGCTGAATTTTTTTTTTTGAAAAGGAGGTAGTAGGCCAAATAATTTTGAGAACCTCTGGTTAAGAGGAGTTATGTGGCTTCTATACTTAGCGGTAATAATACAGTTAATTAAAAATACCGTACTACTCAGTTCCCATCAGTAACACCATATATGGAAATAAAAACACATTATGTCCCATAATGTCCTTTTTTTTTTCAGTTACTGCATTTATTTCCATGCTTGGCCTCTCCTCTTAATAGCTATCTCATTTTCCTTTCCACCATACTCTTACCTTTCTACTTAGCTTTCCCAAGACAGTGCTCTTTGGGGAATAAAGAAAAGTTCCAGTGATAGTTTTGCCTTGTTGATCAATGTGTGGTAGCATGTAATAACTTACATTGTATGGATTAGCTGGACCCCTTTTCCTTATATGTTTTTCTTTGTCAAACAAGTAAAAGAGAAATGAACACAGTGCTGCTTTCCTCATGGAAACCAGGAAAGAATAAACTATATGTAATCATCAGAAGGTTTAATAAAAACTGACTTTTATAGAGCATTCTAAGGTTTGCAAAGCATTTCATATATAACTCATTTGAGCCTCACAACATTGAGATATTGTAGGTATCACTGAACCCACTTTATAGATGACAAAACTGAGGCTCTGAAAGGTTAAGTGACTTGCCTAGAGTCATGTAACTTTGTCTCAGAAACAGGATTCAATCCAAATTGTTCTCAACTCTGAAGTCCATCATCTTCTATTTCATATTCCTTCATAAATATGGAATGAAGTTACATCAATCTGATGACATCAGGTTCTTCCCTCCAAAGCTAGGAAGAAAGACACATGAAATAGGGAACTAAAGGACTGATGAATCCATTTGAATATAAGTGAAATTTTACCAACTCTGGAGTGCATTCTTACCTAAGCTTATTTATGACTGTTGTACTCAAAGGCACATGGAATCTTGTTACCCTTGATTGGTAGATTTGTGAAGAGTTCCAGCTCTGTTTGCCCTCCTGAATGTAAACCAGGGTAAATGTCTATGGTCAGGAGATACTTATTAAGATTTTAATCCTATGAGTGCTGACCAGATCAGATTTCACATGAGTCTTAGTGTGTCATAAATCAGGACAAAAGGGATCTAGCTAGTCTCTACTGACACATTTTTTTTTCTATTTAATTTGACTCTAATAAAACATCCACCATCTTGCTTCGATGCCTCATTGTTGCATGTAGGTGACTTTGAGGTTAAGTCAGTAGAGCTTTAATACTGGCAGGCTCTACCATGATGGAAAGTCTTTAAATGTGGCCCTGGAAACAGACCAAGTCAGTTTTCTGTGGACCAAGCTAACTAAATACATAGAGGCACATTACCATCAGAGTGATTAATAGTTGATATACATTGGGGGGGAAGGGCATGGTAATACATGAAACAAAGAAACCAAAGTTTTATATGATCTTTACTTCCTCTTCCTCAGTGATGGTGGCATAGGTGTAAGGAAAGGGACTTTAAGATCATCAAAAAACTTTAATTTGACTACTAATATTTTATAGGTGAGATTTTTTCCCAATGACCAATAAATGGACATATATTTGGAGGAGCCAAATTGTATAAATGTAATATTCTTGCTAACAAATAAAACCAAAAGAAATAAGAAAATTATGGCTAAATTTAAGGATACTTAAAGTTACTCCTTAGAGAAGTCAAGAAAGAAATCAAAGAATGGGTTTTATTGCCTATGTATAGACAACAAGAAAAAAAATGGTTCATGGGATATTTGGTCATAATATATAATAATAATAAAGTATTCACAAAAAGATGAATATAAAATAATTGAAGTTGATGATGATGATGATGAGAGCTATCATTTATATACTGCTTTAAAGTTTTCAAATAACTTAGAAATATTTCATTTTATTCTTATAGTAACTCTGAGAGGTGGGCTCTATTTTTAAATACCTATTTTACATATAAGGAAACTGAAACAGATAGGAGGTAAGTGATTTGCCCAAGGTCATAAGGCAGTAAATGCCTGAATCTGGATTTGAACTCAGGACTTCCTGGCTTAAAATCCTATGCTCTATCTACTGTACCACCTAAGATACTTACGGAAGATGACCTATGGAAGAAAAAGAGAAAATACTTGCAAAAATAATTATAGTAAATTTTTCTTGAATAAGGACTCAAGGACATCACAATCTTGGATATGGGTGTAGAGGAGATAAAAATGTCACTAAAAAGAACAAAGATGGGAAAAGCATATGGACTGGACCAAGTACATATAAAGGAGATGCAGACTACAGGCCACAACTATGATGGGATTGACATATATCTTATCTGGATGAAGGGAAATTAATAAAGATGTAGGGGAAAATCTCAGACCTTTTTGGTTTTTTTTCAGAACTTTTTAAAACACAAAAAAGACAACAAAAAGAATATTAATAACTACTAACATATATTCTTACTCTTGTAGCATAATATTTTAATAGGCATTATTCACATATGAATTAAGGGACTTTCAATGAGAACTATTTGTAGAGAACAGGCAGATTATTCTAATTAATATTAAACAATGAAGAGCATCATTACAATTTCAAAATTAGCTGAATGATATAGAAAATATAAAATTCTATTGGTTATTGACTATGAAAAGGCATTTATTTGATAAAAATAAAATTCTACCTTTACATGCTCTTGCGCAACAAAACATTTCCCAACCATACAACATGATTCAAGATTCTTTAGAAAGTAGAACAACAGAATCCTGTTAAATGACATTCTATTATCTGCTCATTTTTCCAGCCATTTCTTTACTTTTAACTTGATGTTAAAGTTGGGCTGTGCTCCTGGGAAGGAGGCAGCATTGTCTCAAGCTTCAGGTTTCTCATGCTGCCATTTTCAGAGCTAGTTCTGGGAGTCTGTAAGTTTTCAGTTTTTCCAAGGTGTGTAATCTCAGGAAAGGTGTGGTCATTGCCCTCCTGGGCTGTGCTGTGGTCTGTGAGCAAACAGAAACACTCTTTTCCACCTTGGAATGGTGACTAGGGTTCCCATTTGTCTGTGGCTGTGAGTTCTAACGTTGTCATGCTTTTCCTCACCCTGGGACTGTGACCAGAGCAGCATATGGGCAATGCAACAAAGTCCTGTACCTAGTGCCAGCAAATGGTCCCCTGTAATCTCCTTTTGACTAGCTGAGTGGCCCTCTTACTGCCTGTGGGCTGAGAACTTTAAAAGTCACCAATGCTAATTCAGTTGCTTCCAAGGCCTGCACTAGTTTGCTGGGGGCAGCTGCTTCTGGCTTGTAATTGAACTCTTCTCCACCCTCCACTCTTGCTAAACAAATCTAAGTTGTCTTGGGCTGAAAAATCATTTTACCCCATTCTTTGGTTGGTTCTGCCACTCCAGAATTCATTAGGAGGCATTATTTTAAAGTGGTGAGAAGAATTTGGAAGAGCTTAAGTGAGTTCCTGCTTTTACTCTAACATATTGGCTTCACCTCCTAAATGACATTCTGAATAAAAAAAAATCAAAAGAAAACAAAACCAAAAACAAACAAACAAACAAAAAAACAACACCAGACAAGGGACAAAATAGGGAGGTGTATGCTTGCCACTGACATTCATGCACTGTGATTTAGAAGATACAATACAGAAACTAGGTCAAAGGGGGATTCTCAGTAGATGGTGAGGTCATTCAGATGGCTTTGATTGTCAATGATATTGCATAGATTGCACTTAATTCTGATATATAGTGAACATCCTGGAAGAATCTTATAATTAATCAAAGGAGATTGACTTATATGTCTACTCAGGAAGGTCCAAGTGGATGAAGAATGTTTATTGTCCAGATTTCTTCATGTACTGATTTGGGTTAAAATTTCATCAAGAAGAGGAGCTATGACTGGATCTCATTTAGAAAATTGCATAACTCTTTTACATATCCCAGGTTTCTCATGAAAGCAACAGCCGATCACTAAACACCATCCAGGATGGTTGGGAGTATTAGAAAGGGTTTTCATTACAGGGGATATTTTTTCCCCTTGCCTTATCTGCTTGACTGTTCACAGGACTTGTATTCAATGGGAGTCAACAATTCCATACCTTCTAATGCCATGGAGGACCACTAGACCTTATGTTCTTCCCTTCTGTTGCCTCCTAAAATCCTACAGACCACATGATCTACCATGTGTCAGCACAACAGCACCGTCATCTTAACCGTTTTCATAACCTAAATATTTCTAAGCTTTGCCATCTTCCCCAAAGTATCATGCTTAGGAATTTTAGGCCTTTCACCTGTCTGGCAGATGAACCTCCTTTTACATTTTGTGTTCTCCTGCTCCTTGAGAGTAGAAACTGTCTTATTTTTTTCTTTATAAATTCCCAGTGATTAGTATAGTATTTGGCACATAGCAATTCCTTAATAAATGCCTTTTCATTCATTTATTCATCTTTTTTTATGCTAAGTTTCTACTTGTTTTATTATATGACAACAAGTCTTGGAATACAACTGCCACTATCACACAGAGATCAATTGAGTATACCATGATAGATATGAACAGGATACAGCATAAAAAAGTGATGGGCAATTCCAAAGAAAAATATTATTAAAAGGTGTCACTGAGGAATTATCTAATAGAAAGAGGAGAGGAGCAAGAATGAGGAATGATTGGTGGACAGTGAAAATATTCCACTGATACATTTCTAGTGTCAGGAGAAAGAAAGCAAGGCATTGAAAATGTTTAGGTGCCTCCCCTACCACCCAGGTTGAATTTATTGGAGAATAATGGTGAGAGTCATATAGAATGTACATGCTGTATGATGGTAATTTGCAGTGTTACACAAAACTTCTGAACTGAGATAAGAGATCTATTCTAATAAATGATATCTCAGTAAGTTCCCTGTAGCAAGGTAGCATGTTGTAGTGGATAAAAAACTGGCCTTCTTCAGGAAACTTACTTTTAAGTCCTAAATTTGATGGTTGTGTGATCTTGGGCAAGTCAGGTAAACTTTCTTTTCTTTCAGGTAATTTTCTAACACTATAAGTAGCACAGCAATTTCTAATTTGCATTAGTAGAGGGGCTTTCCTCATCAGGTTGAATTTAGCTGAAGCGTAGTAGATTTTGATTCAGTTTCCCATTTCCAACATAGTGTTTCAAGTGTGTTTCTTATAAACAACATGTTGTTAGATTTTGTGTTCTAATTCATTCTGCTATCTTCTTCCATGTTATAGATGAGTTCATCATTTACATTCATAGATGTGACTGTTAATTGTATGTTTCCATCTAGCATGCCCTCATATCTTTTTTTAACCTCTTTTTACTGTACCTCTTTTTACAAATAAGAAGAAAATGGTAGAGGGCAAAAATTTTGTGTAACATTTCTGTTCTTATATGTGAAATATCATATTTCCTCTCTGTTTCAGCAATTCTCTTCTTACTTTGCCACTATTCTCAGCTTATTTTTCTCCTCATTTATTTTTAATCCTTCCTCCTTATTCCTCTCTTGAACATTTGAGACTATTTTACTTATGACTATTTTTTTACATATCTTGCCCATTCTATTATTCTTCTCTTTGACTGTTCCCTTGTATCTACTATTTTCCTTTTGAGTTTTATAATGAGATCTGTAGGTGTATGTATGTATGTTTTTATGTAATTGTATTCAATCTTCCTTTATCTGATTCACACTAAAGGAAATTTCATAGGATGCACAATTAAACTACCCTTTCCTTCATGGTTATATATTCTTGATATTATAGACCTTCATAATGTAATGGTGATATGGTAATTCCCTTTCCCTCCTCCTTAATTCCCCTGTGTAGTAACCTTTCCCTCATATTTTTATCTTCTCCTAAAACCATTAAAATGGAGCAAAACTATCCATAGACCCTTTTTCATTTTAATTTTTCTCTATGACCTTTAAATATATTAGTGTTCTGAGAAGACATTTGCTTTTTTTCTCTATATTAAGATATAACTAATTCAACTATCTTCACATATTCCTTTTCAAATGTGTATATGTGCGTGTATGTGTGTGTAATTCACATGTTACACTTTATGTTTGCATTTCCTTTTCTAATATCTACTTGGTTCTGCTTTTTATATCAGGAAGTTTTGTAAATCATCTATTCCATTAAATGTCTAGCTTCCCCTCCCCCACCACATACACAGAGTTATGATAGATTATTCTTAGTCATAAACTTCTATCTTTTGCTTTTATAATATTGTGTTCCAAACTCTGCTCAACATTTTTGTGGCAGTTACTCAGTCTTGAATTATCCAGATTTACCTTCCTTGAAATTTGAACTCATTTTGGCTGTTAGTAACATTTTTCTTTGACCCAGAAGCTGTGTATTTTGACTATGCTGTTCCTGGATTTTTTCACTTGAGGATTTCTTTTTGGAGGTGATTAGCGAATTCTTTTTATTTTCACTTTGCTGTCTGGTGGTAAGAGTGCTGGGTGATTTTAATTTATAAAACCTTGAACTATAGTATCCAGACTTTTTCAGATGATAGCTTATGGAAAGTCTGAATATTTTAAAACTGTTTCTATTTTACCTGTTTTCCAGGTCTTTTTGTGACTTTTGTTATTGAGGTAATCAATTATGTTGGTACTTTTCCTTACATTAAACAATCCCTGAATTCCTCTTATAAATCTCACTTGGTCCCAATGTATAATTTTTGTAATACATTCTTGTAGTCTCCTAGCTAGTATTTTATTTATGATTTTTGTGTCCATATTAATCAAGAAAATTGCTTTAAATTTTTCTTTCTCTTTTTGTTCTTCCAGGTTTAGGTAAGTACCATATTTGTTTCATAAAAGGAGTTTGCCTTTTATTCCAAATAATTTATTTACTATTAGAATTAGTTGGTCTTTAAATGTTTGGTAGAATTTACTTGTAAATCTATCTGGTCCTCATGCTTGTTTCTTAGGAAGCTTGTGTTTGGCCTGCTCAATATCTTTTTCTAAAATAGATTTATTTAGATACTCAATTTCCTCTTCTGTTAATCTGGGCAATTGATATTTTTGTAAATATTCTTTCATTTGGCTTAAATTGTTAAATTTATTGGCATATAATTGAGCAAAATAACTCCTAATTGCTTTGATTTCATCTTCATTAGTGGTATATTCACTTTTTTCATTTTTAATATTAATCATTTGGTTTTCTCTATTTTAATCACATTAATCAGTGGTTTATTTGTTTTACTCTTTTTCTTTTAAATAAAAACAACTCCTAGTTTTATTTATTAATTCAATGGTTTTCTTATACTCAATTTCATTAATCTCACCTTTAATTTTTAAGATTTCCAATTTGATGTTTAATTGGGGATTTTTAATTTGTTCTTTTTTCTGGTTTTTCTTAATTGCTTACACAATTCATTGATCTGCTATCTCTCTTTTTTGTTGATATAAACATTTAGATATATGAATTTTCCTTTGCTGCTTTTGCTGAATCCCATAGGTTTGATATGTTGTCTCATTACTGTCTTTAATGAAATTCTGGATTATTCCTATTTGTTCTTTAACCAACTCATTCTTTAAGATTAAGTTGTTTGGCAGCAGAGCCAAGATGGCAGAGTAAAAACAGCAAGTTGCTTGAGCTCTCCCCCAAACTCCTGTAAAAAAATGACTTTAAACAAGTTCTAGAGCAGCAGGACCCACAAAAAGACAGAGTGAAACAAATTTCCAGCCCAAGAAAACCTAGATGGTTAATAGGAAAGGTCTGTCATGCCAAGTTGGGAAAGGAGTGCATTTCAATGTGGACTGCACCAGTAAAGACTAGGCCCCAGTGAACCTGGAACAGGCCTTAGGGGACTGAATCATGGACAGCCACGGCAGTTTCCAGACTTCTCAACCCACAAATGCCAAAGGCAGCTTAGAAAGTCAGTAGGAAAGGTCTGTCAAATCTGGGTGAGAGAGGACCATGGTCCAGCTCGGGCCCTAGTACAGCCCCTGGGTAGTGGCCACAGTGGCAACAGCTGCTTCCAGTGCTCTTGGCCCATAGATGGTGGGGGGATTGAGAGGCTAATCAGAAGGGGATTGCAGGGATCTCTTTGCTGGCACTGAGGGAGGATTTTCTTGCTTTGCTCATGCTTAGATCTGGGTTTCATTCCTGGCTGGCAGTCATGGAGTGAGGAGGAGCACTGGTGTGGCTGAGTTCTTGGTTTCAGTACAGAGATAATCCTCCTCACAGTTCAAAGGCAGAAAAGAGAGCTTGTGGTCACTCATAGATCAGAGTACAGGCAAGTAAAAGGGTAGACACCTCTCCTTTGATCATACCACCTTAGAAGAACTGAAAATTTAGAGGTCCTCAGAAGTATCTCTAAAAACAGCTGCACAAAAATCCTGAATCTTAGAACAGTACACCCTCCACACTGGAAGCAGAGCCTTACCTTAACAAAAAGTTAATAAGTCAAGTAATTTGCTGGGAACATGAGCAAACAGAGGGAAAAACTCAGACTATAGAATCTTACTGTGGTGACAAAATGAGATCAAAACATATTACCACAAGAAGACAACAAAGTCAAAGCTCCTACATCCAAAGCCGCCAAGAAAAATAGGAATTGGTTTCAGGCCATATAAAAGATCAAAAAGGATTTTGAAAAGCAAGTAAGAGAAGTAGAGAAAAAAACTGGGAAGAGAAATGAGAGTAATGCAAGAAAATCATGAAAAACAAGTCAACAGCTTGCTGAAGGAGACCCAAAAAATACTGAAGAAAATAACACCTTAAAAAATAGCCTAACCCAAATGGAAAAGAGGTCCAAAAAGCCAATGAGGAGAAGAATGCCTTCAAGAGCAGAATTGGCCAAATGGAAAAGGAAGTCCAGACACTCACTGAAGAAAATAATTCCTTAAAAATTGGAATGGAGCAAATGGAAGCTAATGACTCTATGAGAAATCAAGACATTATAAAACAAAATCAAAACAATGAAAAAATAGGAGACAATGTGAAATACCTCCTTGGAAAAACAACTGACCTAGAAAATGATGCAGTAGAGAGAATTTAAAAATTATTTAACTACCTGAAAGTCACGATCATAAAAAGACCCTAGATGCTATCTTTCAAGAAATTACCAAGGAAAACTGCCCTGATATTCTAGAGCCAAAAGGTAAAACACAAATTAAAAGAATCCACTGATCTCTTTCCCAAAAGGAAAACTCCTAGGAGTATTATAGAAAAATGCCAGAATTCATAGCTCAAACAGGATCAGACATTTAGCAGCTTCTACATTAAGGGATCAGAAGGCTTGGAATATGATATTCTGGACATCAAAGGAGCTAGGATTAAAACCAAGAATCACTTACTCAGCAAAACTGAATATAATTCTTCAAGGGAAAAAATGGAAATTCAATGAAACAGAGGATTTTCAAGCATTCTTGATGAAAAGACCACAGCTAATAGAAAATTTGATTTATAAAAAAAACTCTAGAGAAGAATGAAAGGTAAACAGGAAAAAGAAATTATTAAAGTTGAACTATTTACATTCCTACATGGAAAGATGCTATTTGTACTCATTAGACCTTTCTCAGTATTAGGGTAGTTGGAGAGAATCTATCTATCTATCTATCTATCTATCTATCTATCTATCTATATATATAGAGAGAGAGAGAGACAGAGACAGAGAGAGACAGAGGGCACAGGATGAGTTGAGCATGAAGGGATAATATCTAAAAATAAAATCAAAGGATGAGAGAGGATTGTACTGGGAGAAGTAGAAATGGAGAAGTAGAATAAGGTAAATTATCTCACATAAAAGATGCAAGAAAAAGCTTTTACAGTGGAGGGGAAGAGAGGGGAGGTGAGAAGGAATGAGTGAATTTTACTTTCATCAGATTTGGCTTAAGGAGGGAATAACATACAGACTCAATTGGGTATGGAGCTCTGTCTCACCCTGTAGGAAAATAAGGGGGAAGGGGGGAAGAGAGAGGGGAATGATAGAAGGGAAAGCACATGGGGGAAGGGGGTAATCAGAAGCAAACACTTTTGGGAAGGGACAGGGTCAAAGAAGAGAACAGAAAAATAAAGGGTGGACTAGGATGGAGAGAAATTTAATCTTTCACAACATGACTATTATGGAAATGTTTTGCCTGACTACACATGTATAGCCTACATTGAATTGCTTCCCTTTTCAATGAGAGTGGGTGGGGAGGGAGGAAGGGAGAGAATTTGGAACTCAAAGTTTTAAAAATGAATGTTAAAATTGTTTTAACACGTAACTGGGAAATAAGATATAGAAGCAAAGGGGTATAGAAATCTATCCTGTCCTTCAGGAAAATAAAAGGGGAAGGAGATAAGAAAAGGTGGAGCGTTGAGAGAAGAGAGAGCAGATTGGGGGAAGGGGTTTTCAGAATGCATACTGTCTTGGAGTGGGGGGAGAAGAGAAGTAGGGAGAAAATTTGGAATTCAAAATCTCATGGAAGTAAATGTTGAAAACTAAAAATAAATAAATTAGTTAATAAAAAAAAAGATTAAGTTGTTTTGTGGATGAGTTCATCCCATTCACATTCAAAGTGATAATTACTAGTTGTGTATTGCCCTACATTCTATTTTCCCTTTCTCTTATCCTTCTCACCTTCTATTTTCACTATACCCCTCCTAACAATACCTCCCTAACACACCCTTTTTAAGAATCAGTCTCTTATCATCTCCCCCCACCCTCCTTTTTTTGATCCACATATCCTTCTAAAAGTCCCTCCTTATTCTGTCCCCTCCTCCTCCTCCAGTTTCTTTAATAAATTTAGGAGACTTTTATATCCTTGTATATATTAATCCTTATTTAACCCAATTCTGATGAGAATAGTTTCACTATGACCAGCCCTCCACCCTCACCTGCTTCCACTGTAATAGATCTTCCATTAACACTTCATTTGTATGATATAATTGCACCTTCTTACCTCTCCCTACCCAATTTTATTTGTTATAATCATCTCATCATTCTCCTCAACCCCAAGCCTTCTATGTATGCTCTTTCAAACTACCCAAGTAATGATAACATTCTTAAGAGTACAGATATCAATGTCCCATATAAGAAGTAAAGAGTTTGACCTTATCATCTTTTATAATTGGTCTTTAATGTTTACCTTAAATTTCTCCTGGATCTTATATGTCAAATTTTCATTGAGTTTTTTTTTCCTTTTTGGTCGCAAATGCCTGAAAGTCCTTCAATTCATTAAATATCCAATTCTTTTTCATTCAAGATTATAGTTAGCTTTGCTGGGTAAGTTTTCTTGTTTGCAAACCCAACTCCTTTGCTCTTTGAAATATAATGTTCCAAGCCTTTTGGTCTTTTAATATTGAAGCTGCTAGATCTTTTCTTATCCTGACTGCAGCTCTACAGTATTTAAGTTGTTTTTATCTTGTTTCTTATAGTATTTTTCTCCTTAATAGAGGGACTTTGAAACTTGGCTATGATGTTCCTGTAGGTTTTAATCTTGGGACCTCTTTCAGTGCTATCAATGGATTTTTTCTATTTCTATTTTATTGTAGAAGTTCAGGGCATTTTTTCTTAATGATTTATTACAATGTGGTATCTAGACTTTTTTTTTTAATCATAATTTTCAGGTAGTCCAACAATTGCTAGATTGACTCTCCTCAATCCATACTTTAGAGCAGTTGTTTTTCTGATGCAATCTTTCACATTCCTTTCTATTTTTTTCATTCTTTTGATTTTGTTTTTATTATTTTGGGGTATCTTATAAAGTAATTAGTTTCCCCTTGCCAAATTCTAGTTTTTAAGGAGCTATTTTCTTCCTTATGCTTTTGTATCTCTTTTTTGCAATTGGTTCACTTCCTTCTCATAATTTTCTATATTTTCTTGGATTTTTTTTAAATATTTTTCCTCAACATCTCTCTTTTGATTTTTGATATCATTTTTAAGTTCATCAAAGAACTCTTTTTGGGCTTATTGATGGGGTATGGGCCCAAAGTGAGACTTTTCCTCAATTTGGGCCCCATTTGTCTATGGGTCCTAGAAAACCCTTGCACTGTCCTTGAATTCTCTCACTTCATCAAGGAGGTCTCTGGAGTTCCCCTGAGAACACAATTTCATCAATTGGCTTTTCATTGTGGCTACATCCAATCTCCCATTTCTGTTATCCTTGACCTAGCCTAGCCCTACATTGTCTTACCTCCCTGTGTCCCTAGGCCACTTTCCACCTTTAATCCTATCTAGGTTCCATTTCCCTGAAATTCTATTACCTTATAGACTATTTGGCCACTTGTAGATCCCTCCCATAGTCTTTCTGTATGTAATGTCCATCTTGTTTCCATTAGGATGCTCAGATTGTTACAATCTAGCCAATAGCTCACAGATGCTCAGATTCCTTAAGATTCCACCTAATATGGTGGATCTTTAATAAACCTTGTTTTGGGCTGAAAGAAGGCTTGGGTCAAATTCTTTCAGACAGGACCCATGTGTTGTGATTTTGGGATTCCAGCACCCCTAACCTCTAGACCTCATCATTATGACCATTTGACACTTTTTGAAGTAGGAGTGGCTTTTAAAATTTCACTATCTTCTTCTCTATCCCCATAGTAACTATCTTTGATTGAGTCATTTCTCCTTTGCTTACTCATTACTAGGTTTTTTTTTTAGTGGCTTATTATTACAGTTAGGTTCAAGTTCTAATGTGGGGTATGATGCCTCAGACTTCAGGTTTTTCATATTGTTGCTTTCTGACTTTTGTCTGGGAGCCCCAACTTGAGCTTTGATTTTAACCCCTGAGCCACCGGCAGGGCCCCCAGCTACACTGTCAATGCAAATGCTCTTGCTTTCTGGAACAGCATCTGCAGCTGCAAATTTCAGCTCACCTCTCTTCCCTGAAACCAGCCAATAGGGCCCTGCTTGTTCTTTTTTGCACACAGCCACAGCCCAGGACCACATCTGGTCAGCACAACTGGACCTGTGTCCTGTGACAGAGCAGAGGGT
Source organism: Phascolarctos cinereus (assembly GCF_003287225.1). Lineage (NCBI taxonomy): Eukaryota > Metazoa > Chordata > Mammalia > Diprotodontia > Phascolarctidae > Phascolarctos > Phascolarctos cinereus. The sequence continues at coordinate 395,301,335 of NW_027555958.1, read as the reverse complement.
CCTTCAATCTTCCTCTACTCAGCTGTCTGCCCTTCACACTGTCTGTGAGGTGAAAATTCCTGAAGCTGAGGCTACTGCCTGACTCAGCTGCCATTAGTGTTTGTTGTTTATTGATTTAGTGGCATCTGCCTGGGAGTGTTTGCACTTCATTTGGCCAAACCTCCAACTTGGGTCAGTTGTGTCTTTTCTAAGGCCCTCTGAAGTTATCTTATGAAGACAACTGCTTTACCAAAACTTTTAATAATTTCTGCAGCTCAAAGTTCACTTTAAAGGAGATGTTTTACCTTATTTGTGAGAAAATTTTGGAGAGCTGGGTATTTCCTGTCTCATTCCCAGAATCTTATTCCCTGTCATCCTTCTAGTATCCTTTACCAACTAAAGTAATTTAAAGGAAAACAACTTTGAAGCTCAAGTTAGCAATTCAATAATCAAACATGACTTCAGAAGACTAAAGATGATGTATTCTTACTACTCTTGGTAGAGACGTGATGGACTAGATGTTCAGAAGGAGCCATACATTTTCAGGAATCACCAAACTGTGAATTTATAATTGCTTAACTACATTTATTTATTACAAAGAAGGGCTTTGGGTAAGAGGAAGAGTGGTGGGTACTGATAGAAATACAAAAAAAAATAAGAAAAGAAAGAAAAGAACATCAATGAACATTTAAAAATATTCATAAGAGATGACAAGAAATTTAGAAAGCTGAGTTCTTTGTATTTTTAAATGGTCATGTTAAGGTTTGTTGAGTTCATATCAAAAAATAAAATGTAAATTAAAAAATAAGGGAAATCATAATTCTCCAAGGGAGAAGAAAATAGGAAAAGAAACAGTTAAGTACTCATTTCTGGGTTTATTTTTAACTTTATTGTGGTATTCTTATGCCAGTTAAATACCATTTATTGTGCCTTCATGAATGTTTGACATTAATTGCACTTCTGATATGTTCCTTATGTTTAAGTAAATTTTCCTTCTTCCTGGTACTTCACCACCCTAAAAATGATTTACTCTTTGCTTTCTAAAATGATTCAATTATGTGGTCTATTTTGTTTCTTTCTCAGTATCAATATATTTGCTACTAGGAGATTTGTTTAATATATCATATTGAATTATAATAGCTCTTCCAAATGTTTACTACCTCAAAACTTTAGTTAGCTGGGAGATAATTCTCATCAATAAATATTCTCTACTATTTCTTCCAGTCTTTCTCTCACCCTAATAATTGATTAAAATTTAATTAATACTAATAATGGCTTCTATTTTTTATTCTATTTTTCATTTTCTTAGCTTCTCTGTTTTGGAGCCTTTTTCCTTTCTTCTTGCAAATCTTTATCTACCAGAGGAAATTTTATTTTCTTCTTTTCATCCTTATTCCTAGCTCCTCCAACTTCTTTAATTTAACTCTATCTCATCTCTACTCTGATGACTAGTATTTTTCTTTCTTGAATGTTTTTCATGTTTTCTCAAGCCTATTTAGATTTCTTATGTTCAATTATTATTCTATAATCTTTGCTTTCCTTAGTGGTCTTTTCTTTCATTCAAAGGGTTTTCTTCTATTTACCTTACTTCCATTGTTCCGTTATTACTTCCACTTATGTCTGGGTCTCTCTTGATAGAAGAACCTCCCACTGATGTTTATATCTATTTTTGTTTACTCCTTACATTTTTGTCAGACTAAAAAAAAAAAGAAAGGAAATTCACATCAATTTGACACACAGATAACATTTTCTTTCTGTTTCATCTTCTAGAGACACTAGGCTTTTCCTTGTTCTTGATGGAAGACTAATCCAAATGCTAGAGCCAAGCTGTGTTTTCAACTTGACAACATAGGGAAGAAATATATGGAAGAAGGAAGACAATAAAATGTTGAAAGCTGACATTGGTCAAAGTGAACAGTTGCCTCCATGAACTGAACTCTGACTTCCTGAAAACTTTTATTTACAGAAAAATCCCTTTGCTGTTTTACTTTGACAAAAAGGAAAAAAATTATAAAGCTAGACAAATAAGTGGGAAATAATATTTTCAGGAAGAGAGGAAAAGCAACTTGTGGCTGTGAAATTCTTTGGATGATTCTATCGTCATGCAGTTATGAATTTTGAGAATCTAGTTGCCAGCTTTTGGCATATAAAATAGTTTTAAAATCAGGGTGATGACTGACAAAACTGTATTCTCAAATTTATCATGAGCATCGAAGTAAATAAATTAAAAAGAATTTATTACTTATTATGTGCTAAGAATTATCCTAAGTATCCTTAATACAAATGGAAAAATCTAGGCATTTCCTATTCTTTAGGATTTTATACCTTAATAGAGTGAGAAAATAGAAAAAATAAGTTCAGCTGCAGGCTATTTGGAAAGGCTAAGAAATCCTAAGAATTCAGCAGTGGTGCTGATGGCGGGAGCCAGAGGTTCATTAGTATATCAGATAATAGTAGTGATCTGGAAGCTGTAAAGACTGGGTAGATGGTAAGACCTAGAGGATCTCATGTGGCTGTGGAAGAGCAGATAATGAGGCCTGGTCATCCTCCATCTCTCTAGGAGGATTGGAGTTAGTGATTCTCATCTTCTTCAATCAATCTGACCAATTAGTTCAGACGGGTTCCAAGTGTCATGGGGCAAAGCAAAGGATCTGAAGGGAAGACAGTGAGGGAATGGTAACCTTAATGGTGTCAGGTCTTCCTGAAACCTGGCTATCCCAGATTTATAATTATAGTTTATTTTTTGAATAGCATTTTACAGTTTATGAATTGCCATCCTCAGGATGCTGAGAGGTAGTAAAATGTCATTATTGCCTTATAGGTGAATAAATTGAGGCTAATAGAAGTTAAAAGACTTGTTTAGTTTCATCTAGCTAGTTAAGTGGAAGTATCAGGATTCACTTCTGGCTTTACTAACTGCAGGCCTGGTCCTCTTTCTGTAACACTGTATAGCCTCTTAATACAATTCAAATAGAATTTTGTAATGTGCCTAGGAGGTTCTACATACTATATAAGGAACTGTGAATGAAAATATGAAAAAAAAAATACGTGCACATAACACAGTTCCTGCCTTTAAGTAACATAATCAATTAGTAGAAATGAAAGACATATGCAAGTATGTATAATACAAGGTATAGTGTAATAGGACATGCAAAAGCCAGGAAAAGAACTCAAGGATCATTTAAAGGCAAAGAATATATTCATCAGGAGAGAATAAGGGAAGACAATAGAAAAGTAACATTTGGCCATAGCTTTAAATTAAGAGAAATATTCCAGTATTATAGGTAGGGAAAAAGAGAGTGCATTATCAGGCACTAGAGCAGCATTTATAGATGTGCTGAATGACTGATTAACTGCAGAGGTGACATGAAAATTAAGGAATACTTTTTGAATGCAGCCACTAGAGTGGCTACCTTACTCTGACTCCATGGTAGGAGCAGGCTCAAACCAGTTGGAGTTGGCCTTGTGGTTTGAGCCCACTGTTCTGACCAGATGTCACCACTACCCAATTCCCCCCCCCCAGACTTCCCTATGGACTTTCAGCTATTTTGAAAAACAACTTATGCAATAGCTTCAAGATGCTATACCTTCCTTGAGACTCCCTCCTTATTAAAGTGTCTTTAAACCCTGCCCCTTTTGTCCCTCCTGGGCACTCTGTACGTTGGTGCTGCATGGTACCCTCAATTGCAGTTCCTCAATTAAAAATCCTTGTTGTTGCTACTTTGGCAGTCCTCTTAATTTCAGGTTAACAAGGTCTTCATCCATTTTAGGTATGACCGTTGAAGAAAAATATTTATAATATACTCTGAATTTTAGGCACAAATCTGACAGAAACAATTTTGTTAATTCATTATTAATCAAATATCTAAGCAGAAAGAGAAAGGGAGGAACAGTAAGAGAGAGAGAGAGAGAGATACTCCAAATGGTATAGTTTTTCCATGCCCTGCAATATGTATGTCTGTACTCCTAGATTATCTGAGATAAGGTTTATATGAGAATCTCAAACTAGAAAAAAAAAATTAAGTTAAAATACAATTTTGTGTTACCATTCCATAACCATAGTCTTTATTAAATTCCTTACTGGATTACCCCCTGATGTATATAGAAAAAAGTTTCTTCCCTGAGATCAATATCTAAATCCTGAATACAAAAGAGGTAACTGCCCTAAGTTGAGTCCTGGTGCTAATCACTTCAGGTGGGTGGGTAGGCAATGCTCTTATCTAAATAAGAATTAATTTCTGTCATTACTATTAATCTACTTCCAAGTGAAAGACCTTACCTTTTTTTTTAACCCACTTTCTTAATGGGAAAAAGTGTGGAAAGGTTTTAGGTTAGAAAAAGCTTTTTCTTCATATTTTCAGTTAAACCAAGTTTTTTTTAAATGTGCTTCCATATATAACAATGTCATGTGATTATAGGTTTAGAGTTGGAAGGGACCTTCAAGGTCATCTAGTCCTATATTCTAATTTTATAGATAAGGAAAATAAGGGCAGAAAGCATCAAATGACCCTCTTAAAATAACACAGGTAGTAAGTAGAGAGTTGAGGTTTAAATCTAGGTCCTCTTGGTGAGAAAAACAGAGACCCCCACTCTTCAGGTCAATGGACAAGTCAATGAGATAATGAGATTCAAATAGGCTGGTCAATGAAATACTGAAACTAACAGGGGCCCCTCCACCCTGGGCAAATGGGCTGAACAATGGAATAATGATGTCCCTAAATATGCACAAAACTCTGAGATGCCACTCCCTCCTCTACTTGTCCCTGGCTACCTCACCTTCCTGTTCCTGGTTACCTCACCTTTCTAACTCTAATTACCTTATCTCCCTGGCAGGTTTTCCTGTATAAAATCTCTATCTTATCCTGGCTTGGATGCTCCCTCCCTTAATGAGGAGCCTACTTGGTGTGTTACCCAGAATAAATGCCTTCATTTGATTCAGAGACAGATGGTCTCAGTGAATTCTTTTGAGATCTCACACACACACACACACACACACACACACACACACACACACACACACATCCCTTTCGCCTCACAATTTGGTGACCTTGCACCTTGTCACTCTTGTTCTAAAGCCAATAATATTCATGTAGTGTGGAAAGGGGACCAAGGTACCAAAAGACAATAGGAAGCCAGGTCATACAAAGTCTAAATGCCAGGCTAATCATTTTTCATTTTATCCTAGGACCAATTAGGAAATATTATTAAAGGTTTTTGAAGTGAAGTTGGCATGATCAGGTCTATAACTTACAAAGATAACTTTGGTAGTCAAATAAAAGATAAATTGGAGAAGGAAGAAACTATGGGTTTCAGTTTCTTATAACAAATAGTCAGCTCTTATAATAGTATATATGAGGTAGAAGGATTTAAACTAGGTAGCATTGCCAGAGTTAATAATAAAATCATTTAACTAGTGCTCTAAGGTTTGCAAAGAACTTTACATATTTTAACTAATTCAATTCTCACAAAATCATGTGAGATAGGTACTATTATTACTCCATTTTTATTGATGAGGAAATGAGGGTACAGAGATATGGAAATTGGAAAGAGAGTGGTGATTTAAGGGGTGAAATGAAGAATTTTTTGTAGGGTATAATGAGTTTGAAGTTCCAATTATCCACCCACATGAACATGTCTAGCAGAGTTGGATATGGGAATTAAGCTCAGGGAAGAAGATGGGATGGATATATTATCTTGCAAGTTATCTCCATAGAAGTGATAATTGAAGCCAAGATGGTACAGAAAAGGCAGAGACTCACATGACCTGTCCCCCAAATCCGTCCAAACAACTTCCAATAATGCTTCAAAAGGACAGGATGCCACAACTTTCTAGCCCAAGACAACTTAGAAAGTCTGAGGAAAGGTCTGTTGCAAAAAGGTGAGAATAAAGTGCAGGCCACACCCCAGGAAAGCAGCAGTAGGTTTGGGGGTGATTGAATCAGTGGCAGCAGTGGAAATTTCCAGATCTCACAACTTGTAGATTGTAAGGTGGTCAGACAACTGTTCAGGAGATTATAGGAATACCTTTGCTGGAACTGGAGTCTGTTGCATTGCTCATACTTGTATCTGGGTCTCAGCCCCGGGTCTCCGTCTCAGGGTAAGGATGAGCATTTGAGCTTGTGGCCATATATGGCTTCAGGGGAACAAGGACTATGGTCAGAGTTCCAGGGTGGAAAAGAGTATGTGTGGGTCCCTCACACACCAGATTAAAGGCCAGGAAGAACTGAAAAATTAAAGATCCCCAAAATTATCTCTGAAAACAGCTATATGAAAAATTTGAAGCTTGGAACAGTGTCCCCTTTACTCTGGAAGCAGAGCCCACTTTAGCACAGGGTAAAAAAGTCAAGAAATGGGCTGAAAAAAATTAGCAAATATGAGAAAAAAAAGATCCTGACTATAGAAAGTTACTATGGTGATGGGAAAATCAAAACTCAAACTCAGAAGACAACCAAGTCAAAAGTGCTACAACCAAAGCCTCAAAGAAAAAATTGAATGGGCTCAGGCCATGAAAGTGGAAAACTTAGGAAGAGAAATGAAAGTGATGCAAGAAAATAGTGGGGGAAAAAAAAGTCAACATCTTGGTAAAGGAGGCATAAAAATACTGAGGAAAACACCTTCAAAAAACTGAGTAAGCCAAATGGTAAAACAAATCTCTTAAATCCAATGAAGAGGAGAATGCCTGAAAAAGTAGAATTGGACAAATGGAAGAAGAGGTGTAAAAGCTCACTGAAGAAAATAATTACTTAAAAATTAGAATTAGGCAAATGCAAGCTAATGACTCCATGAGACATCAAGAAACATTAAAAACAAATGCAAAAGAATGGAAAAAAATCGAATAAAATGTGAAATACCTCATAGGAAAAACAACTGACCAGGTATAGAGATCCAGAAGAGAGAATTTAAGAATGATTGGACTACTTGAAAGTCATGATAAAGAAAAGAGCCTAGACATCATCTTTCAGTAAATTATTATGGGAAAGTGTCCTGATATCCTAGAACTGGAGGGTAAAGTACAAATTGAAAGAATATACTGATGACCACCTGAAAGAGATCCCAAAATAAAAATTCTCAGGAATATTATAGCCAAAGTCCAGAGGTCTTAGGTCAGAGAACAAATATTGCAAGCAGAGAAAAAGAAATACTTCAAATAGCATAGATATTTGGCAGGATAACACAATGTTTAGTATTACATTAAAGGGTCACAGGACTTAAAATATGATATTCCAGAGGGCAAAAGAACTAGGAGTATAACTAAGAATTACCTACTCAGCAAAACTAAGTATAACCCTTGTGAAGGAGGTAGGAATGGATATTTAATGAAATAGAGGACTTCCAAGCATTCCTGATGAAAAGAATAGAACTAAATAGGGAATTTAACTTTCAAATACAAGACTCAAGACAAGCCTAAAAAGGTAAACGGGAAAAAGAAATCATAAGAGATTCACTGAGATTACACTGTTTACATCCTTTAATGGGAAAATGATACTCATAACTTCTAAAACTTTCCCATTATTGGAGCAGTTAGAAGGAGTATATATAGACAGAAGGCATAGGTAAATATGATAGGATAATAATGTAAAAAAATAAAATTAAGGAGTGAGAGGGAGGAATGCACTGGGGAAAGGGAAAGGAAGGGTTAGAATGGGGTAAATTATCTCACATAAAAGGCTTGAAAAAAGCTTTTAATATGGAGTGGAAGATGAGGGCAGTAAAGGGGGAGGGTGCATGAACTTTACTTTCATTGGAATTAGCTCAAAGAGAGAATGAAGTACATTCTCAGGTAGGTATAGAAATCTTTCTTACCATACAGGAAAGTAGGAGAGGAAGGGAACAAGAGAAGGGGGGCAGGGCTGATATAAGGGAGGGAAGATTGGGGGAGATAAAAGTCAAAAGTAAAACTGTTTTTTGTCCTAAGCATTTGGGGTTAAGTGATTTGCCCAGGTCACACAGTAAGTATCAATTGTCTGAGGGTGGATTTGAACTCAGATCCTCCTGACTCCAGTGCTGGTGCTGTATCTACTGTACCACCTAGCTACCCCAAGAAGCAAAACTTTTGAGAATGGATAGGGTGAAAAGAGAGAGAAAGTAGGATAAACAGGGAGAAAATAGGATGGAAAGAAATATATAATAATCATAACTCTGAAAAAATTTACTGCAAGTTTCTCTGATAAAGACTTCACTTCTGGAATATATAGAGAAAGGAGTAAAATTTATAGAAATAAGAGCCATTCCTTAATTGATAAATGGTCAAGGATATAAACAGGCAATTTTTAGACAAAGTAATCAATGTTGTCTATAATCATATGAAAAAAATGCTCTAAATCACTATTTGTTAGAGAATCCAAATAAAACAATTCTGAGCTACCACCCCACACCTATCAGTTTGGCTAATATGATAGAAAAAGAAAACACAAATGTTGGAAGGAATGTGGGAACACTGACATACTAATGCATTGTTGGTGAAGTTGAAAACTAATTCAATCATTCTGTAGAGCAATTTGGAACTATGTCCAAAGACTGATAAAACCATGCATATCCTTTTACTAAGCAATACCACTATGAGGTCTGTATCCTAAGGAGATTTTTTAAAAAGGAAAAGGACTTATATGTAATACACACACACACATATAGACATTTATATATGTATATATAATATATATATATATGTATATATATGTGTATATATATGCATATATATCTCTCTATATATGTATATAGATATAGATATACATATGTATATCTATATCTATATCTATAGATATAGATATAGATATATCAGCTCTTTTGGTAGTGGCAAAGAATTGGAAATTGAAGAGATATACATTAATTGTGGAATGGCTGAAAAAAGCTGTTGTATATGATTGTTATGGCATACTGTTCCGCTTCATGAAATTATAAGCAGGATGCTCTCAGAAAAACCTGGAAAGAATTAGATGAACTGAGGCAAAATGAAATGAGCAGAACCAGGAGAACATTGTAAACAGGATTAGCAATATTGTTTTATGATCAATTGTGAATGACTTGGCTATTCTCAGCAACACAATGATCCAAGACGGTTCGGGGAACTTATTATGAAAGACCCAAGAAAGACCTGATGAATTTTGAATGCAGATTAAGCATATTTTTTTTCTTTACTTTCTTTATTTTTCTTGTTATTTTTTGTCTGTGTTTTCCTTTACAACATGATTACCATGGAAATATTTTTTGCATGACTACACATGTATAGCCTATATCAACTTGCTTGCCCTCTCAATGAACAGTAGTGGGAAGGTAGAAAAGGAGAGAATTTGGAACTAAAATTTTTTAAAAGATGAATGTCAAAAATTGTTTTCATATGTAATTGGGGAAAAATAAAATATTAAATTAAAAAAGAAATGATGATTGAACAAACAGAAGTTAATGACATTATAAAAGAGTAATTAAAGAGAAGAGATGAGGGATGATAATAGTGTCATGGGGTACATACATAAGAATGAAAGAAGGTTAATGGAAATTCAATAGAAATTTGAAAGGAGTGGGCATGGAACCCAGATTAGAGGAGAAATGGTATGCAAACAGTTCCACAATTTATGGGGTGAACAATTATCCATGAAGAGGGGGATGATTAACACTGTCAAGTGCTATAGAAAGGGAAAGGAAAATGAAAGATGAGAAAATCCAATCTAGCAAATGAAAGCTGTTTGATGACTTAGAACTTAGAGCAGTTCCAATGGAATACTGGTGTCTAAAACCAGAATTTGGAAAATTGAGGAGTGAATTATTAGTGAGAAAGAGTTGGCAGTAATTGTATTATAAGAGTTTAAGGGTGAAGAAGAGAAAAGGTGTGTATTGATAGAGTTAAAGAACAAGGGAAACAAAAGTTCTTTTAGCATGGGAAACCTGGGTACATCTGTAGGAAACAGTAGATACCTCCAAACAACTGAATATAGAAAAAAGAGGCAATGATTGATGAGGGAAACTTCTAGAGAATGTGATAAGAAATGGATCAAGTACAGGACTCAAGAAAGACATAAGGTAAATGGGACAGAAAGATGCAATATGTTGTTAATAAGAATGGGCTGTTTACATCCCTACAAGGGAATATGACACTTGCAACTCTTGAGAACTGTATTATTATTACACCATGTTAAAGGAGTATACATAAAGAGGATGGATATTAGTTGACTTTCACGTAATGATAAAAAAAATCTAATCAAGTGGGTTAAATGGGTCCAAATAAGTTGATTAATCTGATCTTAGAAAATGTACTGAGAAAGGAAGAGGCAGAAAAGGGTAAATTACATTACAGGAAAAGACACAAAATCCCATTACAGCAGAGGGAAAGAAGGGGGAGGGTGAGCATTGTTTGAACCTTACTCTCATCAGATTTGGCTCAAAAAGGTCATAACATAATCAGTTAGGTATAGAAATCTAACTTGCCCTATAGGCAGTAGGAGGGAAAAGGGGAAAGAAAAGGGAGGATGGAAAGAAAAGGGAGGGGGGAAGGGAGGGAAGCAGTAAGAGTAAAGGGGAAGAAAAGGGAAAGGGATAATAAAAGGAGGGGGACTGAAGGAGGTGGTGGTCAAAAGTAAAACACTAGTGAAGGGGGAAAAAGAAAAAGGAGAAAGAAAAGCATAAATGGGGGGGGAAGGATGGAGAAAAAGACACACATAGTAATCATAACATGTGAATGGAATGAACTCTCCCATAAAATGGAAACAGTTTGCAGAATGGATTAAAAACCATAATCTTACAATATGTTTTTACAGGAAACACATTTGAAAAAAGTGACACATACAGGGTAAAGGTAAAAGGCTGGAGCAGAATATATTATGTGTCAGCTGAAATGAAAAAAGCAGGGGTAGCAATCCTGATCTCAGACAAAGCAAAAGCAAAAATAGATCTAATCAAAAAGATAAGGAAGGAAACTACATCCTGCTAAAAGGCACCATAGACAATGAAGTAATATCATTACTAAACATATATGCACCAAATGGTATAGCATCCAAATTCTTACAGGAGAAGTTCAGGGAGTTACAGGAAGAAATAGACAGCAAAACTATACTAGTGGGGGACCTGAACCTCCCCCTCTCTGCACTAGATAAATCTAACCACAAAATAAACAAGAAAGAAGTTAAGGAGGTGAATAGAACATTAGAAAAGTTAGGTATGATAGACCTCTGGAGAAAACTGAATGGGGATAGAAAGGAATATACTTTTTTCTTGGCAGTACATGGCACATACACAAAAATTGACCATGTACTAGGGCATAAAAACCTCACAATCCAATGCAGAAAGGCAGAAATATTAAATGCATCCTTTTCAGATCATGATGCAATAAAAATTATATGTAATAAAGGGCCATGGAAAGATAGACTAAAAAATAATTGGAAACTAAATAATCTAATCCTAAAAAATGATTGGGTCAAACAACAAATCATAGAAACAATCAATAATTTCATTCAAGAGAATGACAATAATGAGACAACATACCAAAAAGCAGTTCTTAGGGGAAGTTTTATATCTCTAAATGCTTACATAAATAAAATAGAAAAAGAGGAGATTAATGAATTGGGCATACAACTAAAAAAACTAGAAAAAGAACAACTTAAAAATCCTCAACTAAACACCAAATTAGAAATATTGAAAACCAAAGGAAAAATTAATAAAATTGAAATTAAGAAAACTATTGAACTAATAAATAAAACTAAGAGCTGGTTTTATGAAAAAACCAATAAAATAGATAAACCTTTGGTTAATTTAATTTAAAAAAAAGAAAGAAGAAAACCAAATTACTAGTATCAAGAATGAAAAGGGTGAAGCTACCACCAAGGAAGAGGAAATTAAAAATAATTAGGAATTTTTTGCCCAACTATATGCCAACAAATTTGACAATCTTAGTGAAATGGATACATATTTACAAAAATATAAATTGCCCAGATTAACTGAAGAGGAAGTAAAATACTTAAATAACCCCATCTCAGAAAAAGAAATTGAACAAGCCATTGATGAACTCCCTAGGAAAAAATCTCCAGGGCCAGATGGATTTACATGCAATTCTATCAAACATTTAAAGAACAATTAATTCCAATACTATATAGACTATTTGGGAAAATAGGTGAAGAAGGAGTCTTACCAAATTCTTTTTATGATACAAATATGGTGTTGATACCTAAACCAGGAAGAGTCAAAAGAGAAAGAAAATTATAGACCAATTTCTCTAATGAATATAGATGCAAAAATTTTAAACAAAATACTAGCAAATAGATTACAGCAACTTATCACAAGAATAATACACTATGACCAGGTAGGATTTATACCAGGAATGCAGGGTTGGTTCAATATTAGGAAAACTATCAGCATCATTGAGCATATCAACACAAAACCAACAGAAACCACATGATCATCTCAATAGATGCAGAAAAAGCTTTTGATAAAATACAACACTTCCTATTAAAAACACTAGAAAGCATAGGTATAAATGGACTTCCTTAAAATAATAAATAGCATCTATCTAAAACCTTCAGCAAGCATTATATGTAATGGGGACAGGCTAGAAGCATTTCCAATAAGATCGGGGTGAAACAAGGATGTCCATTATCACCACTGTTATTCAATATTGTACTGGAAATTAGCTTTAGCAATAAGAGAAGAAAAAGAAATTGAAGGCATTAGAATAGGCAAAGAAGAAACAAAGCTATCACTCTTTGCAGATGACATGATGATATACTTAGAGAATCCTAGAGAATCAAGTAAAAAACTACTTGAAATAATAAACAACTTTAGCAAAGTTGCAGGCTATAAAATAAACCCACATAAATCATCAGCATTTCTATATATTACCAACAAAGCCCAACAGCAAGAGATAGAAAGAGAAATCCATTTAAACTTACTGTAGACATTATAAAATATTTAGGAGTCTACCTCCCAAAACAAACCCAGGAACTCTATGAACACAATTACAAAACACTTTTCACACAAATAAAATCAGATCTAAATAATTGGAAAAACATCAGTTGCTCATGGGTAGGCTGATGAATAAAGCTAAATAATAAAAATGACAATCCTACCTAAGCTAATTTACTTATTCAGTGCCATACCAATCAAACTACCAAAAAATTATTTTATAGAGTTAGAAAAAATAATAACAAGATTTATTTGAAAGAACAAAAGGTCTAGAATATCAAAGGAACTAATGAAAAGAAATGCAGGGAAGGTAGCCTAGCAATTCCAGATCTTAAATTGTATTATAAAGCAGCAATCATCAAAACTGCTTGGTACTGGCTAAGAAATAGAGTGGTGGATCAGTGGAATAGGTGAAATATGCAAGACATAGTAGTCAATGACTATAGTAATCTATTATTTGATAAACCCAAAGACCCCAGCTTCTGGGACAAGAACCCACTCTTTGAAAAAAACTGCTGGAAAAGAGTATGGTAGAAACTAGGCATAGACCCAAATCTCATACCATATACCAAAATAAAGTCAAAATGGGTTCATGATTATATAAAGGCTGATATAAGCAAACTGGGAGAACAAGGAATAGTTTACCTATCAGATCTATGGAAGACAGAAGAATTCATGACCAAACAGGAGATAGAGAGCATTACAAAAGCAAAATAGATAATTTTGATTAAATTGAAAAGTTTTTTCACAAACAAAGCCAATGCAACTAAGATTAGAATGAAGGCAGAAAATTGGGAAAGAATTTTTACAACCAGTCTCTCTGAATAGGGCCTCATTTCTAAAATATATAGAGAATTAAGGCAAATTTATAAGACTACAAGCCATTCCCTAATTGATAAATGGTCAAAGGATATGAACAGACAGTTCTCAGATGAAGAAATTAAAGCCATGTATAGTCATATGAAAAAATGCTCTAAATCATCATTGGTTAGAGAAATGCAAATCAAAACAATTCTGAGGTACCACATCACACCTATCAGATTGGTCAACATGACAAAACAGTAAAATGATAAATGCTGGAGAAGATGTGGGAAAATTGGAAAACTAATGCATTGTTGGTGGAGTTGTGAAATGATCCAACCATTTTGGAGACAATTTGGAACTATGCCCAAAGGGCTACAAAAATGTGCATACCCTTTTGCCCAGCAATAGCACTTCTGGGGCTATATCCCAAAGAGATCATACAAATGGGAAAAGGACCCACATGTACAAAAATATTCATAGCAGCTCTTTTTGTGGTGGCAAAGAATTGGAAATTTAGAGGATGCCCATCAATTGGGGAATGGCTGACTAAGTTGTGGTATATGAATGTAATGGAATACTATTGTGCTATAAGAAATGATGAACAGGCTGACTTCAGAAAAACCCAGAAAGTCTTGTATGATCTGATGCTGACTGAAATGAGCAGAACCAAGAGAATGTTATACACAATAACAGCCGTATTGTGCGATGACTAATATTGATAAACTTAACCTTTCTCAGCAATACAAGGATCTAAGACATTCCTAGAAGCCTCAGGATGGAAAATGCTATCCACATCCAAAGAAGGAACTATGGCAGTTGAATCACTACCATTTTTTTTTCTCTTCTGTTGAATATTGTTTCCTCTTTATAGTGGTTCCTCCTATTGGTTTTAATTTTTACTTACAATTTCACTAATGTGAAAATATGTTTAATAGGAATGTAAATGAATAGTCTATATGAGATTGTCTGCCATCATGGGGAGGGTGGTGGGGAGGAAGGGGGAGAAAAATTTTAAACTCAAAAGCATATGGAAATGATTGTTGATAAATCAAAATAAATTAATAAAATTTTAAAAAGATATATGTAGTTCAAACAAAAAAAAGAAATGGATCAAGTGGAAATACTAACTTTGTTGAACAGGAATATCCATTTTCTTCAGAGATTAGAACAAAGGAGTAGAGGCTGGGTGAGGATATGAGATATAGGTAAGTTTGAGATGTTGTTTTTCCCCATTTAGTAGTTGCTTTATAGCTAAATCTATTTCCTTTTCTTAGTTTGGGTTATTTAAGATCTCTTTCCTGTCTTCTGATAGATTGGATTTTTTGTACTTTCAAGGTATTCCTCTATTTGTTTTGTGTTCTCACTTTTGTTAGCATATAACTTTGTATAATATCTTCTGATTATTCTTTTTAATTTTTCTTGTTTTTTGTGATTTCACTTTGTGATATCATTGTTAAAATTATTTTTTAGTTTACTTTTTAGGTTTTCTAAATATACCATCATTTAATATGCAAAAAAGTGATTTTTTCTTCTTTTCCTATGCTCATTCCCTCAATTTTTTTTGTGTAATTGATATAGTTAGTATTTCTAACACTGTGTCAAAAAGAAGTGTTGATAATGGAGATCCTTGATTCATCCCTGATCTTTTTGCAAAGTACTTTAATTTCTTCCATTTATGTATGGCTCTTGTTTTTAGATGTGTAATATTTAGGAAAGGTACATTATTTATTTTTTCAATTGTTTTTTTTTCCAAAATATGTATTATGTTTGGTTAAAGGCTTTTTATGAATCAACTGATATAATGATTTTTGTTGTTTTTCCAACTAATTTGGATAATTAAGTTTATAAATTTCTAATATTAAACCAATCTTGAATTTCTAGTGTAAATTCAACATTTCTATTACATTTTTTGTGATCTGTTATTATAAACTCTTTGCTAACATTTTATTTATAATTTTTGGATAAGTGTTCATTAGGGATAGTGGTCTGTGGTTTTCTTTTTCTGTTTTGACAATCTCTGGATTAGGTATCAAACTATATTTTGATCAGTGAAGGAATTTGGTAGGATCTCTCTTTTTTGTTGCTATTTTCAAACATTTTATAAAAATTGTAATTAATTTTTCTTTGAATACTTGATAGATTCACCTTGTGGAGGAATCTTTGGGTTTTTTCTTTGTGAATTGACATATGACTTATTCCATTTCTTTATTTCTGAAATTGTGTTGTTTAATTACTTTATTTCTCATTCTATTTATCTATAAATTATGTTGTTGTAAATATTCACTTATTTCACTTAAATAGTTGATTTCATTGGCGTAAAGGTTGGACAAAATAATTTCCAACATTCATTTTTTTCTTCATTTATTATGAATTTTAAAAAATTATACTGGTAATAATGTTTTCTTCTTTTTTATTTTTAATTAGACACTTATATGTTTATTTTATTTTTTGCAAAGTTAATTTTTTTCCACTTTCAATTTTTTAAACCTTTCCTTTGTTTTCAGGAGTTCTATTTTGTGTTAATTTTAAAAATTGTTTTCTAGGTATTTTTTTTAATTGAATGCTCAGTTCATTGATTTTTTTTCTTCCTTATTTTTGTTAATGAAAGTAATTAGAGACATAAATTTTACCTTCAGGACTGATTTGGCCACATTTCTAAAATTCTAGTTTCATCTCATTATTGTTATTCTTTATAATGAAATTATCTATTGTTTTATGATTTTTTTCCCTGTGGCCCACCCATTCTTTAAGATTAAATTAGTCTCCTGTTAATTTTTAATCTTTCTAGAAACCTTTTAATATAATTTTTATTGTACTATTGTCAGTAAAATATTTATTTAATATTTCTGCGTTTGATTGTTATATTTTGATGCCTTAATATATGGTCTGTTTTTCTAAAGGTGGCATATATAACTGATAAAAATGTGTGCTTTTTTTCTATTTCCATTTAATAATTGCCCAATCCTGTCTCACCTGTTTAAAATTCTATTCAGTTCCTTAATTTCTTTCTTGTTTATTTTTTGGTTAGATTTATGTTGAGTTCAAATGAGGTACATTGAGGTCCCCTCTAGTATTAAAGGTTTACTGTCTCTTTCTTTTCTTATATTTATATGCTAAGCAATTCAGTATGCATGCATTTGTATTCATAATATATGTAAATTCATTTCTACCCTGTCTTTCAGCAAAATGTAGTTTGCTTATTTGTTTATTTTAATTGTATTTTTCTGTTGCCTTATCTAAAATTATAATTGTTTCCCCTACTTTTTTATATTCACCTGTGGCATAAGAGATCTTGTTCAAATGCCTTGTTTTAACTCCATTTGAATCTTTATGTTTCAACTGGGGTTTCTTGAAGATAATGTATTTATTATTGGATCTAGCTTTCTAGTCCATTCAAGCCTCTCCTTACATTTTATGGGTGAGTTCATTCTTTATATTTGCGAAGAGATCTATCACAGGACTGACATGTCAATGTGTATCATATGACAAGTTAATGTATCAAAGGATGGACTTGAACCCCTACCTATTATGCCACAATGAATCTCAGTTAAATTAATAATAAATATATACTTATTTATAGCAGTATTTAAAGAAATATAACATCATCTAAATTTGGAACTTTCTATCACTTATTTATTCTCCATCATGACAATGTGATTTGGAGGGCCAGCAAGATACAGTGGAATTGTTTAAGGAGAAGCCTGAATTGTGACCCACCTTTAAGAGTTACTAGAAGGGCAGCTGGGTGGCACAGTAGACAGAGCACTGGCCCTGAAGTCGGGAGGTCTGTGTTCAAATCCAGACTCAGACACTTAGTGTGATCCTGGGCAAGTCACTTAATTCTGATGTCTCAAAAAAAAATTACCAGAATGACTTTGTGCATATTACATGTACTCTTTAATTTTCAATTTCTTCATTTGTAAAATGTGGATAATAATGCTCATAGCAATGAACACCAAGGGTTTAAAGATATTAAGGATCAAATGAAATAATTTATGCATAGTGTTCTGTTAACTAAGATACTATATAGGATGTTCCAAGACAGCTTTAACAGATTAAAATTGTACTAAGTCTTTTAGAACAACCTATAAAAATGTCAATTAATAATATGGCTGCTGCTGTTGCTACTACCACTACTACCACCACTCCCACTATGAACACCACTGCTGGCTATCCCTTAGTCTTGATCAGAAAACACATTTCAATTTACCTTATTTTGCCTCTGGCAGAATAGAGCTTTCTCTTTTTAATAAGAAATTAATAAAAAGGAGCTATTAAATTGTCTCTGTGGCACTCTGAATTAGTGGGACTGAGTTCTCTAAGTACTATCTGATCCCTCTGACTACCTTGCTTATTTAACAATCTACTCACTTTTTAAGAAAATATGATCCTTTCCACCAGAACTTGCATTTTAAAACACTTTTAAAACCCCTAAAATCATTTTCAACAAAATATAAATTGGTTTCTTCACAGAAGTGATGTCTGCACAATGCCAAAAGACTAAGGGTAAAAAAGCAGTGTGGTTATTTGAGGTCACAAAAATAAAATAATTCTGTATTGAAAAAAAGTTTTGTTTTTCTATTTTGTTGGTCTAACAGACAAAACACTCATTTGCAAATAAGAGGAAAAGGAAAGAGATAAGTGGATCCCTTCTGAATTTCTCCTCAACTGTCTTCAGTAGCAAATGTTAACACTAGATCAGATATAGTGGGACTTCATAATTTTAAATTAGGTTAAAATATTTTCTAGGGTATGAGAACAAAACATTAAAAAGCATAGTGAAAATAATTTTACATTTGCCACAGTGAATAGTCAGTGAATTTAGATTTTACTACTAGGTAAAAATCTAACTACATTTAATTATTCACCTAAAGTTTTTTTAAAATAATTTTGTATGTTTTTTCTAATTTCATTTGAAATTGAAACTTTCTTTTCCCAATATATAATTTGTCAGTAACCTAGTGCTTAGTTTAGCATAAGATCAGTATATTTCTTGCAAAGGTGTACCACATGGCTTTGAAACTTGTCCCTAATAAGTGATTATACTTTTAGCAAGTTTTAGGAAAGTTAAATTTCTCTAATTCTTTGAAGCTAAAGAATTGGTTTTGGGGATTTCAGAAAATAGAGAGGGAGAATTTATTCAGTTCAAATTACTTGATTTATAAAATTAATTCAATTAAAATTTTTCTTTTGAATCTGTGTTTAAGTAAAATACAAATGATTAATGTATTGGATGAATAACGTTTTCCTACTTGGTCACCATAGGCCATTCTCATTTGTTTAAGCTTCAGAGGTCAAATTTCTCACTGAGTGGTCCAGAGAAAACTATCTCAAGTGCTAAGCAGGTCAAAAAGTCAGGCCTGATTTACCTGGCCTGAAGGCACACAGAATAATTAGATCAATGATTAACCAAGGTATTTGAATCTTCTTTAGTGATAACTCTAGGAGTCTCAGACAGGTGCAGAGAAAAACCTGAGAAAACTGGAAATGGTCTGAGAGAGTTGCAAAGTATATAACCCTTTGAATTTGTGTCACAAATTCTTTACCTTTAAGATTATCCACCACCAATTGCCTTCTACTGGTTAGAAGATCATAGGAGATACCTAGAAAGAGAAGGAACACAAGCTCTCAAAGGCTCAAAAATCAATCAATTAATTACTTACAGGCATGCATGCAAGCACATGGCTCCTAGTAAAACTGGCAAGGACAAGTGGTAGCACCTGTGTAAAGAGAGAAGGAGTATTCTCATTGAGAGTGCATATCTCTGGGTCTCTGCCATTATATCTAATTATGCTCTCTGGGAAGATTTACAGGGACCAAGAGAAAGGGAGTATTCAATCAGTGGCTGACCTTTACCACAATTCCAGTTAATGACCACAAGGATATCGTGATTAGGAAAGTTTGATAACCTTGCATTACTAGATAAGTTGAAACTGATTATTGACTATGATCACTAGAGTCTTACATTTTTTGGCCTAAATGATGCTGATTAGAACAGTATTACATACATAGGAACTTTCTGATACATAAGTGGGTCAATTAGTAGTCAAACTTTGAGTCATTTCTGTCATCTAGGACTTAACAATAAACTAGGCCCACACTAGTTTTTCCCATGTAAGACATACTAGTGTTAACCAAGAGCTATCTACAGATTAAGTCTGATTAGATTAATAAGGGGGTGCATGTTACATCAGACATCTAAATTTTCAAAGGGCTTAAGTATACTTTTATACAGGAAGCATGATACAATTGAATAGAGTCCTGGACATGTACTCAGAGAAACCTGGATTTGAATTCTGCCTTCAACACTTGCTGGGTATGTGAATATGGAAAAACAAATTAACCTATTTTAGTCTCAGTTTCCTTTTCTATAAAATGGGAATGTCAATATTTGTAGCAATGCTTACCTCACAGAGTTATTGGGATATTCAAATTTAGAGCATTATATAAATTTCAGGTATTATTGTTATTGTTACTATTTTGATAATTATTACTTTGTCATTCTCTTCTTTTTAAAATGTGTTTGCGAGCAATATTTCAGTATATGTTGATGATCTGGTTTCAGTACAGTTTATTGGTTGAGTTCTCCAGGAAATCTTAAGATCTGTATTTGTAGCATGGCAATTTGTTGTCTGTTATTCCATGAAAGACAGTGAGCTTCTGATACATATTCTAGCTAACAGGTCATGCTTTGCATGGTAACCAATAGATGCCAAATTTTTAGAGTCTCCTATAATATGTTGTATCATTTCTAAAGTTTAATGTGCAATTAACCACTGACTTAAGAACCAGTTGCAGGATTATATATATGTGAACATTTCCCAAGCTCTGTTTTCATCAAATGGTTATTTCTTCTTGCCAAGTAACAAGGAAGGGAGATGTTTTCCCAGCAAAATAAAGATTTATATTGCTTTGCCTAAGTTCTTCAAGAATGTTCCTGGTATTCCCAAAGAGGGGGACAGCATCACTCTCCCCACAGCTCAGTGTCCATATTCAAACCTATCCAAGCTGCCTCTCATCCAAGGGGAGGTTTTAAAAGGCTGATAAATTCTTGCAGGTCTGTGAGCTGAAATATTATTTACATTTATAACATGACATGTTTGGAAGCATTTTTTTTTTTCTGAACAAGAGGCACTCCTACACAGAACTAAGTTACTTCTAATACATTCAGCATATGTTCAGCAAATTTGCCCTGGGGAAAGGGAAAGGAACTATTAAGATGAAGTTATGATGGGCAAGTCTGAGCAGCTACATACTCAGTTCAAATAAACACACCCTAGACTGGAGTCATACAGGCCTTGCTCCTTCCTGCCTGAGTCATCTGACCATACCGTCTCTCTCCCTTAGTGAAGGTTAATTATATAATTTTGGGGAAGCTACTAACTAGGTGTCTGGGTACTTAAGGATTTTACTGATTTAAGTATATTACTGAACTGATTAAGGATCCCTTGCATGTTGATTTTTAACTTAAGAGCAAGAGTGGTGTAAATATATATTGAGTGATTGACTGGACACTTTGACATGTATAAACAACACAAAAAACCCTACTATAGTAATACATACAGTCCATATGTATAATCCTTTATCTGATCATTCGCTCTGGGTCTTTCTCTTCATGCTGTAAACATTCATTGTATTATGTAAAACTGTTGAATTTATTTGTGGTGCAATAATTTTTTTTGGATTAAAGCTCTTAAATCAAAAAAAAAATGGTTCATTGGCACTATGTGACCTCTGGATAAAATCTTGAAACTTTCTATCTTTTCCTGATGAACATTAAGAGTTTTATACCTTTCAAATATGAATGCATTTTTACATCTTTGAAGAAAGATTCCACAAAAGAACTATCTTTTTAATTAATTGTTTTCTTCAGTGAAACCAAATAGCTTGAAGTCATTAATGTACATAAAAGAAGATATTTAAATTTGACTTCTTTAATTTATAAGTAACCTTTAGTTCTATTTTAGAAAGATAAAAATGGAGTTAAGGCTACATAGAACCACACTGGGCTTAAACTATATGCCTAAAAAATGTCATATTTTATATGACCTGTTCTTGATATTATTAGTGGCGTGTTCAAAATAGAAAATGTTCCATATAGACATCAAATATTGTAGCCTTCTCACTATTATTTGGTCTGTTTTATACATTTGCTAAACATAAACAAGCTATAAGTCCATATATCAAAGATTGTAATTGTTACAGAAGCATTATAAATGTTATAGTGTTTGGGGGTAACTTGTGCAACAGTGATTAAGTCAATAATTTTCTCTATTAATAACTGGTTTACTAATAACTGGTAAAAATGGTGGTATTTGAAGCACCATTTTTGTGCTTCAGCTGCTGTATTGTTTTCTTGTATTTTTTATAGATTTTTAGTGACATGAGCTGTGAATATTTTGTATAACATGCATGAACACATAATTATTTTTTAAGTGTTGTCATGTTTTAGTACTTAATAAGTTACATCTTCTGATTTGAAAGATAAGATTAAAATTATGCCTGAAAAGAAGCTAGTAAAATGTCATGCTAGTAATTCATTTGTCTCCATGAAACATTTGAGTCAATAATTATGGGTCATTTCTGCCCCTAATATCTTCCAGTTTCACGGAGGAGTATGTCTATGTAACTATACTAACAGTCTTTTTATTAATAGTGTACAGGCTTTCCATTTCTTATTAGAGGTGCAATTTTGTTTTCTTTGTATTGGACATATTGCTACCATGTAGATGATGAGATATTTTTTACATTCTCCTTCCTCAAGTGTTCTCTCTTGCTTTGATTTCATGATGGCTATAGCAGTAAATAGCTTTTAAAAATTATTCTCTTTTGGTGTAATTGTTCTTCTAGTTCATACATGATGTCAAACTCAAAAACCTACTCAAAGTGGGCTTTTTTAGTTTTATCTCTAAGCTAACACCTCTCTTTTTCAATGATGGCTGTGAGGTCTGGGCTGGGAGCAATACTGCTAAAGGACATTCAAATTCTCTAAGCTCTTAGACTCTGGGTCTTAGGCTGTTTCCACCAGGATGCAAGGAAAAGTTTCAGTAGAATTGGTGGCAGTTGTTTGAACTACTTCCCACATATTTTAATATGATTCATTATTCTAATTGTTTCCCTAACTTTGGGATGTTCTTTCATCCTTAGCATAAGTCCAATTTGATCATAACATTTGGATGTATTTTAGGTTTTCTGTTAGTCTTTTATTTAACATTCTGGAATCAGTATTAATTTTTAAATTAGTTCAGTTATTTGTTTCATATCTCTGTTTACAGTATGAAGACTATATATTTCATAAAATGATTCTGGAGTGCTTTTTCTCTCAATTATCGAGAATAATATTCATAGCATAGTCATTGTTCTTTAAGCTTTTTATAGAACTCTTTACTAAATCTATAGAGAGCAGGACACTTTTTCTTTGGTGGTTTATGCTTTGTTCAATTTCATTTCTGAGGAAAGTTGCTAAGGCTTTATGAATTTTATTATTAAAAAAACAAGCTTTTATTTCTATAGTGTTTTGTTTCCATTTCATTTCTCTTGTTTTTATAGTTTCTTCATTTTTACATATTTGATTTTACCAATTAACTAATTTTCTGTTTTTTCTGCATACTCATTTTAAAAAACCTCCTTTATTTATATTTATATCTCTATCTATCTATCTATCTATCTATCTATCTATCTATCTATCTCTGTCTGTCTGTCTGTCTGTCTGTCTGTCTATCTATCTATCTATCTATCTATCTATCTATCTATCTATCTGTCTATTCATAATACACACATATTTCCTCAGAGGACTGCTTTAACTATCAAAAATATTTTGGTATTTTGTCCACATTTTCTAGATATCTTGTGAGATAATAAGTGAATAGAAAAAAAATTCAAGTAAGGTGAGAATAGTTAAACTGAACACTCTTTCCCCATGGCCTCATTGATTTCAATAAACCATCTGCCAACAAAACTATTTCCATGGGATAAAAAAAAATTATCTAATCACAAACCATATTTTGTTTCATGTTTCAGAACTATTAAAGGAGAGAAGTTTAAGAATAATAATGTCAAAAAATTAGCACTTAGAATTTGTATTACAAATAATTTCTACTATTAAGATTTATATTTTCAGGCTAGCTCATTAAATGTAGTTTCATATTCACAGCAGGCTTCATTATAAACTTTACTGAAATAGCACATTAATCAAATTGCATACTGTCATGCAATGCTGTATATTATGGAAACTGATTGCTACATACAACCATTGTGTGAAATTCTAAAATAATATAACAAGGTCAGAACTCTAGAAGTACATTCTAGCTGTTTTTGCTACCACTGAAAGTCATACAGAACATCAAAAATATGTGTTTTACTGTTCATTGTAGACTATGAAAATCTCACATAATAAGAATACTGAAAGATTGTATCCAGCTTTTGCAGTCCCACAGTGCAAAAAGGGAAGAAGAAAAAAAAAAGCAGAGCCAATTTTGCATAGAATGGATCAACTAGGCAATTGACTTTTAATCACAAAGTAGAATGATCAGAATGAGGAAACATAGGTCAGCTATCATCCCAAAATGTTATTTGATCCATATAGCTAGCATTTGAAAATAAGAAACATCTGTTTATTTTCAGCTTTACAGCCTATTTTATGTGTATGTTTGAACTGTTAATTAATAAGCAGAGATCAACATTCTAAATATTGTCCTGGATGATATAAGGTATATAGATTTACCACAAATTGTTTTGAGTGAGAACCAAAATACTTATTCATCAAATATAGGCAAATGTGTATGGTTAGCACAACAAATTTAATATTTTAGGAATGGAAAAACAATCTTCATAATTTGGAAATTGTGTTTTCCAAAAAAATAATTGATAAGTCTCTTTAAGAATGTGTTGCTTAAACACTGTACAATGATCAACCATAATAGATTTAGCTCTTCTCATCAACACAATGATCCAAGGCAATTCCAAAATACTCATGATGGAAAATGCTATCCACATGTAGAGAAAGAACTATGGAGTCTGAATGCAGATTAAAGCATACTATTTTCAATTTTTTTTTCATTCTCATGGTTTTCCCCTTTTGTTCTGATTCTTCTTTTACAACATGACTAAAGTGGAAATATATTTAATATACTTGTACATATATAACCTATATCAGGTTGCTTGCTGTCTTGGAGAGAGGGATGGGGAAGGAGAAAACTTTGGAAATCAAAATCTTATAAAAGTGAATGTTGAAAACATCTTTACATGTAATTGGAAAAAATTAAATATTATTAAGTGGGGAAAACTTTTTAAATGAAAAAAATGGATAATTGGCCATACTTACCAAAATAAGGAAAAACCCTAAAATGAGGAAAATGTGAAGGAATTTGGCTTTGAAAATATTTATGTTTTTAAAAAATGAATGTTAAAATTGTTTTCACATGTAATTGGGAAAAATAAAATAATAAATTATTTTAAAAATAAAGAATGTGCTGCTTAAAAACTGTTTTATGCCAGGATTAGCAGGGCACACCTGTAATCCCATCTACTTGGGAGATTGAGGCTGGTGGATTGTTTGAGTTTGGGTTATGTAGGGGGCTATGCCAATTGAATATCTATGCTAAGTCCAGCTCCAATATGGTGAGGATCTGGGGGATTATCTAGGTGAGAATTGCAGCAGGTCATACTTTCAATGCAATTCAGTAACAGAATCAGGTCACAGTTCCAGGTTGGGTAAGATAAGGAGACCTAATCTTTAAGAAAACAACAACAACAACAAAAACACACATGCACACAATAAAAACAACAGCAATTTTTTTTTTTTCTATTTTACTTGGGGAAAAGAGAAGAATGAGTTAGGAAAATCACTAAAATGTACCAATGAAGTCTATAGTTGAAGACCCAGCTTTAAAATTTCAAACACCAAATAGATTTCAGTCATTAAGCTTTTGCCTATCCCTAATGAACATTTTATACTTTTATAACATGGCAGAAAATGCTACATTTGACAATTATTCACAAAAATCAGTTGCATTATAAAAAAACCTATTGCTAGAAGAAATTCAAAACAACATTGAATCTTGTTGAAATTTAAAAGTTAAATATTAAACAAATTTTCTTGATTTTTCTCAGATGTTTTACTCTAATGTCCTTTAGCTTCTTCCCTTATAATTCTGTTCCTCAGGAAAAATGATTCTGCTTTTACTCCCTTTCCCTGACAGTCTGATACATCCATAAATGAACCAAGTTTGTAATAAGACAGTTTCATTCAGCTGTTCATAGAAGTCTAATTAAAAAAAAATTAATGTTGTAGACTCATTAGAAAAGAAATATTGGTGCTTTTTGGCCAAGCTATGGGGATGTTTTCATAAGCTTAGTGAATGGGATGGGAGAGAAAGGGAGGGACAAGGAAAAGGTCTATTATTACTGTGCTTTCTGTGACCAGCCTACAAAGGATACAAAAAAAGGAGATGAAGTAGGAAAGAATAAAAGAAACCTATTTAACTATTCTTGAAGGAATTTGCTATTCAAGGAGCCAATAAAGGCATGATTTTTTCTTTATTATTATTGACAGCTTAGTACAGAAGATGATTGATTGAAGTGAGATTTTATTGATGCATACTTTTACAGTTGTTTATGTGTGTGTGTGTATGCATATATATGTATATATATATGTATATATATATATATATATATATGTGTGTGTGTATATATATATATGAATGCTGCAGGAGTGTTTCTAGGATGTTAATTTGATAAGGAATTAGAAACTTGCAAATAAGAAGATGGCATATAATAATTTATTTTAAAGCAACTTATTTCAACTATCATATATTTTTTTCCAGGACAACTGTGTTTAGTAGGAAGTAAGTACAGAATAAATTAACTAATCAGTTAACAAGCACTTTTTAATCCCTTGCTATATGCTGAATATGAAAAGAAAAAAAGCAAGAGTCCTTTCTCTGATGGAGCTTTTTCTATCAGGGGATACAGTTTTATATATGTGCACATATATATCATATATATGTATATAATACATATATGTATTATATATTATTATATATTAATATACTTATATATAAGTATTAATATATAATATATTAATATATTATATATATGAAATGTAAAGCAAAGAAATGCAAGGTAATTTGCAAAGAAGAAGGAGGGTAGATGCTAGTAGCTAGAAGAGTAAGGAAAGTAAAAGAGCTAGTTTACTCTAACAGTCACTCTCTCTCCTGTTAATGTAACTAGGTACAAAAAGGAGGGGTAAGGGGTTGAATTCTGGCCCTATACATGGTGGAGGTATACATGCTTTGAGATTAGAAAAAATGAATAAAAATGAAAATTCTTGAAAGAAAAATGTATTATTCTAGCAAAAATGTTAAAAGAAATATGAAAAGTAAGGAACATCTAAAGAGACCCATTTATTTTAGTTAATATAAAATGTATGTGGTTATTGTTGACTTATGTTATATCCCATTATTTTGGTTTTGGGAAAACTGAAAATTATTTTACCTTTTTTTGAACATCTTGGATTTTCTAAATAAACCATCAAATCTCTTTTCTGTCAATGGTTATTATTTAATTTCTTTTCCTTGCTTATTGCTAGCATTTCTGAAATGATGATAGATAACATTATAAGAGTGGATAATCTTACTTTGGTTCTATATTTAGTGAGAAAATTTCTAATATTTATTCATTTATATTATTGCTTGCTCTTATATTTAAATAATTTTTAAAAGTTATACTTTCTCATTAAAAATATTTAATTTCTTAAGTGCAGATATAGAGCTGGAACCAGCTCTACCCAGCTTGCAAAATTATTAACTTTTCAGTGTGAGTATTTATACCTCAGATATAGGCAATAGCTATAATCCTGAACTGAATTACTGTTTTATTGATTGTCCATACTGTTTGTCCAGAAAGTGTTAATAATGCATATCAAACTTAAAAGTGTGTCCAGTGTACATTTGTGTTTCTGAAGAATCCAGTTACAAAATATTTACTAGCACATCTCCAGATTGCTCTACAAACATTTCTTGAGCTCTCTCAGGTAATGAAGTCATCACCAGAATGAAGGCCTGATGA
This sequence comes from Phascolarctos cinereus, assembly GCF_003287225.1. NCBI lineage: Eukaryota > Metazoa > Chordata > Mammalia > Diprotodontia > Phascolarctidae > Phascolarctos > Phascolarctos cinereus. The sequence continues at coordinate 395,273,600 of NW_027555958.1, read as the reverse complement.
CTATGAAATAATGGAAATGATGATGGTGATAATGAAGACTAATGATGATGATGATAATGATAATAGTAAATAACCATTTATATAGAGCTTTAAGACTTACAAAGTGTTTTACAAACATTGTCTTATTTCAGCCTTATAGTACCCTTGGGTATTACTTCCACTAAAATCGGTTATTCTGAAATTCAAGGATTGGTCTTCAAAACTTATTGTGGAAGATGGTAGAGTACAGGCAGCAACCCAGATGAACTCACCCAACATTCCCTTCCAAACAACTTAAATAACTTCCCAAATAAAATTTTGGAGTGGTAGAGCCAACAAAAGGTCAGTGTAGGACATTTTTTTCAGCCTAAAAAAAGTTAGGGAGTCTGCAGTAGAGGTCTATGACACCTGGGTGGAAACCAATCCAGAGCAAGACTACAGCATCAGCTGTGGGCCTTGGAGGCAGTGCTAAGAGTGGCAGCAGCAGGAGCAGCAGCTTTTGGAGCTCTCAGTTCAGAAAGTCTCAGCCCAGGGGGTCAGATACCTGGTCAAAAAGAGAAGGCACTGGGTGTGGCTGGCACTGATTGGTAACTGTATTCTCCATAAGCTAGTCTAGATCATAGTTCCAGGGTGAAAAGCAGTACTTCTGGTCAGTTACAAGGAAGCAGGGGTCCTGGTTCCAGTTCCAAGCAAGAGAGGAGCTCTAGTGCTTAAAGCTACAGTGGAGCAGGGGACTGGTCACAATTTCCTGGTGTTGAGCTGGAAACAGCAATACTAGAACTCTAAGGGTAGGATTGTGTAGTGTGGTTCCTGGAGATTTCCTGCTCACCCAGGACTTTCCTTCCTTTTGCTTTCTTCAGCTCTTTTTAGGTGGATGTTGTAGGGTGTTTATCTGCCTGGGGCCCCTTGAAGCGCTGCTTCCCTTGGTTTTTCTTAAACACCGGGAGAGCCAGTTGCTGTAGAATGCCGAGGCACATAGTGGTTTTCTGAGCTGGTTTCCACCAGTTCCCCCAACCTCAGTGAGGATCCAGGTGTTGGTGTTTGCCTGCTCCACCACTTGGGCTTCAGGATCTCCTCCTGGTACGCTGAGGTGGGGCTTTCCACTAGCTTGCCAGGATGCCTCCCATTCTGTACTGCTCCCCTTCACCCAGAGCAAAAGGGGCCTTTCCTGTTAATTCCTCAAGCTACCTGGGCTACTGGACTACTTCACCCCATCTTTGTTCTGGTTCAACTGTTTCAGGGTTTTTCCTGCGGTGATATTTTCTAGGCTTTATCACAGTCAGGATTACATAGGACCTTGCAGCTTCTACATTAAAAGACCGTAGGGCATGGAATATGAAATTCTGTAAGGCAAGAGAGCTTGGATTACAACCAAGGATCAACTACAAAGTGAAAATGAGCATGATCTTTCAGGGGAGGAGATGGATATTCAATGAAATAGGGGACTTCCATACCTTCCTGATAAAAAAGACCAGAACTCAACAGAAAATTTGATCTTCAAACACAAGACTCAAGAGAGACATAAAAAGGTAAACTGGACAGAAAGTAACAACATATTATTAATAAGGCCAAACTTTTTACATCCCTACAAGGGAAGATGACACTTGCAACTCTTGAGAACTGTATTGTTATTGCACATGTTAAAGGGGTATACATAAAGGTGTTGGGTATAAATTGACTTTAATGTAATGATGAAAAAAAATTTAATCAAGTGGAAATGGATCGAAGTAAGTGAATTAGTGTTTCTAAGAAAATGTACTAAGAGAAAAGGAAAGGAGTCAGACAAGGGTAAATTACATCACAGGAAAAGGCAGAAAAACCTATTAGAGCAGAGGGAAAGAAGAGAGGGAAATGACATTGTTTGAACCTTACTGTCATCAGATTTGGCTTAAGAAGGGAATAACATAATCAGTTAGGTATCGAAATCTAACATGCCCTATAGGCAGTAGGAGGGAAAAGGGGAAAGAAAAGGGAGGGGGCTAATAGAAGGGAGGCGGGACTGAGAGAGACCATGGTAAAAAAGCAAAACATTAGTGAAGAGGCAAAAGAGAAAGGAGAAAGAAAAGCATAAATGGGGGAGGGAAGATGAAGAGAAAGACACAGATAGTTATCATAACTGTGAAACTGATATATGAATGTAATGGAATACTATTGTGCTATAAGAAATGATGAACAGGCAGACTTCAGATAAACCTGGATAGGCTTGTATGGTTTGATGTTGAGTGAAGTGAGCAGAACCGGGAGAACATTGTACACAGTAACAGTCAGATGGAGTGATGACTGACTTTGATAGAGTTGACCCTTTTAAGCAATGCAAGGATCTAAGATATCTCCAAAAGCCTCATGATGGAAAATACTATCCACATCCAAAGAAAGAACTATGGAGTTTGAATGCAGATCAAAGCATACTACTTGCTACTTTTTTCCTTCTGTTGTGTTTTGTTTCCTCTTTCTGGTGGTTCCTCCTATTGGTTCTAATTCTTACTTACAACATCATTAATGTGAAAATATGTTTAGTAGGAATGTATATGTATAGTCTATATTAGATTGTGTGCCATCTTGGGGAGGGAGGTAGGGAGGGAGAAGGAGAAAAATTTAGAACTCAAAAGCTTATGGAAGTGATTGTTGATAAATCAAAAGAAATCAATAAAAATAAATAAATAAATAGATAAACAAACAAACAAATAAATGAATGAAAAGAAATTAGGATTGATGACATGGAATCTAATGACTCCATGAAACATCACAAAACAGTAAAACAAATCAAAAGAATAAAAAAGTAGAAGAAAGTGTGAAATATCTTATTGGAAATATGACAGATCTGAAAAATAGATTGAGGAGGGATAATTAAAAAAAATTATTAGATTACCCAAAAGCCACAATTAAAAAAAAGAATCTCCATGTATTTAAGATAGCACAAATGAAAACTGTCTAATGTCTTATATGTGGAGGCTAAAATAGAAATTGAAAAAAGCCCAACAACCACCTTCTGAAAGAGATACCAAAATTAAAACTCCCAGGAATATTATAGCCAAATTCCAGAGCTCCAAGTTCAAGGGGAAAAATAAGTAGCCAGTCACAGTCAGGATTGCACAAGATACAGCAGCTTCCATGTTAATTAAGTGAAAGATTTAGAATATGATATTCTGGAAGGCAAAGGAATTAGGATTACAATCAAGAATAACCTATCCAAACTGAGTATAATCCTTCAGTGTAAAAATAGATAGTTAATGAAATACAGGACTTTTAAGCATTCTGGATAAAAAGACCAGAGCTGAATAGAAAACTTTACATTCAAACACTGGCCTCAAGAGAAGGATAAAAAGTTAAACAGGAAAGAGTAATCTGAAAGTACTCAATAAAGTGAAACTTCATACATTCCTATATGGAATTCCTAAGAACTTTGGCACTAGCAGGGCAGTTAGAAGTCTACATAGACAGAGGGCACAGGTGTGAGTTCATTATGTTGGGATGATCTCAAAAAAAAATAAGGGATGTGAAAGAGGGATGAACTACAAGGAGGGGGAAGGGAAATTTTTTTCACATAAAATAGGCACACAAAGAAGAGCATTTATAGTGGAGGAGAAAATGGAGGGGGCAATGCTTGAACCTCAGAATTGGTTAAATGAGGGAATAATATGTATATACACTCAGTTGGTTATAGAAAACTTTCTTACCCAATATGGAAATAGAAGAGGAAGGGGATAAGAGATATGGGTGGTTGGAAAAAGAGACATTCTCCAATTGCTAAATGGTCAAACGGTATGTATGGGTAGAAGTAGAAATCAAATCTATTTATAGTCATATGAAAAAATACTCTAAATCACTATTAGAGAAATGTGAATTAGAATAACTCTGAGGTACTACCTTACTTTTACAGAAAATGATAAATGCTAGAGGGAATAAGGGAAATTAGATACACATTTCTATTGATGTAGTTGTGAACTGATCCAATCATTCAGTAGAACAAGCTGGAACTATGCCCAAAGGGGCTATCAAATTATGAATATCCTTTCATCCTGCAATACCACTACTAGATATGCACCATAAAGAAAAGTAAAAGGATCAAAGAAAAAGGAAAAGGATCAAAAATATTTATAACAGCTCTTTTTGTGGTGTCAAAGAATTAGAAATTGAGGGGATACTCATCAGTTGGGGAGCAGCTAAACAAGTTACGGTATATGATTATGATCAAGCACTGTACTTTCAGAAATTTAAGGGAGGTGGTTTCAGAAAAAAAAAAAAACATATGACAAGACCTACATTAACTAATGTAAAGTGAAGTGAGAAGAACTGGGAGATAATTTTGCACAGTAACTGCAATGTTATAATGATGATCAAACTGTGAAAAACTTAACTCTCTGATAAACACAATGATCCAAGACAATTCCAAAGGATTCATGATTTAAAAATGTTGTCTACTTCCAGAGAGAGCACTGATAAACTCTGGGTGTAAACTGAAGCATAATTTTCTAGTTTTCTTTATTTTTTTCTTTTTTTGTGATATGGCTAATATGGAATTATGTTTTATATAATTTCACATATATCATTAATATCATTTTGCTTTCTTCTCAGTAGGTTAGGATTGGTAGAAGGGAGGGAGAGAATTTAGAACTCAAATTTCAAAATGAAAATAATGTTAAAAATAAATAATTTTTATAATAAAATAGACTTATTCTAGCCAAAAATTTCATCAATCTGCTGCTAACTTGGTGATGAGTCTCTCTGAATTTAGCTAACACACATGTTGTCAATCACTGGGCTTTATCCTTATAGTTAACTTTTCTACTTTTAACACATGTTCTTCTGGCATAGACTTTCAGAAGCTAAGGTCAACACAGTGTTATAATTAATCATGAGTACAAATTTTGTCCTATTCTTTCGTTGTCAGTGTTATCTAAAAATACATTCATATATATACATATAAATCTTAATGTCTCAATCCTTATTTTAGTTTGATTATTATTTGTATATTTTGAAAAGGAAGGGAAAAAAGACTTATTTTAAATGAGGACATAACTATTGCTCAAAAATTCTGGGGTTGGAAGGGAGAGTAGCCACAAAGTTCTAAATGCCAAAAACCATAGAGAAACAGATTGCTAGTATCATCTTTCATAAGTCTTTAAGTGCCACTAAAATAATTTCCTTTCCTTTTGTAAAAATAAGACCCTGCTCCAGAAGGCAGTGTGTAATGATGGGGGAAAAAAGTCCACAGATGTTTCTTTCTAAGAAATTTTAGTTGACATTTACTTTCATAGGATTTTCATGACATTCAAAATTGAACCTCTAGATGGGAGAATAGTTTTTTATGGCATATGGAGTATTGATAGCAACATTACCAAGGGGGATGGAGAGGGTTTAATGCTTTCATTTAATCATGAACTCTCTCTTGAGGTTAGATAATATATTTTGTGTTTTTTCAATACATTTCTTTTTTTTCTCTATCATTCTCTTTTGTTATTTCTTTTTTTCTTTTATTTTTTTCCAATATAAACTTGTTTATTTTTAGTTTTCAACCTTCACTTCCACAAGTTTTTGAGTTCCAAATTTCACCCCATCTCACCTGTCCCCCCACCTCAAGATGGCATGCATTCTGAATATCCCTTCCCCTAGTCTGTCCTCTCTTCTATCTCTCCCCCCTTCTCTTATCCCCTTCCCCTTCTATTTTCCTGTAGGCAGGATAGACTTCTGCCCCATTTCCTATATTTTTTATTTCCCAGTACCATGTGGAAACATTTTTTTTAAAAATATGTTTTTAAAACGTTAGGTTTCAAATTTTCTCCCTTCCTCCCTCCCCACCCACCCTCATTGAAAAGGCAAGCAACTCAATATAGTTTGTACATGTGGAGTTATGCAAAACACTTCCATAGTAGACATGTTGTGAAACACTCACTCTATTTCCCTTAATCCTTTCCTGCCCTCCCATTTTTTCTATTCTTTCTTTTGACCCTGTCCATCCTCAGAAGTATTTACTTCTGATTACCCCCTTTCCCAATCTGCCCTCCTCTCTATCATCCCCCTGCTCTCTTGTCCCCTTCTCCCCCTATTTTCCTGTAGGGTAAGACAGATTTCATACCCAATTGAATCTATATGTTATTCCCTTCTTAAGCCAAATCCTATGAGAATAAGATCCACCCATTCCATCTCATGTTCCCCCATTTCCCCTCCACTGTAAGAGACTTTTCTGTTTTTTTGTGAGATAATTTACCCCATTCTACCTCTCCCTTTCTTCTTCTCCTAGTATAATCCTCTCTCATCCTTTAATTTAATTCTCCAAATATGACCTCTTAATCTTCAGCTCACCCTGTGCCCTCTATCTATCTACATATACATACATATAATATTTTTCCTGTGTCTTCCATCTATCTATATATACACACATACATATAATTTTTTCCTCCAACTACCCTAATGCTGACAACGATCTCATGAGTTATAAATATCATCTTTCCATGCAGGAATATAAACAGTTCAATCTTAATAAGTCTCTTATGATTTCTCTTTCCTGTTTACCTCTTCATGTTTCACTTGAGTCCTGTATTTGAAACTCAAATTTTCTATTCAGCTCTGGTCTTTTCATAAGAATACTTGAAAGTCCTCTATTTCACTGAATGACCATTTTTTCCCCTGAAGGATTATACTCAGTTTTGCTGGGTAGGTGATTCTTGGTTGTAATCCTATGTCCTTTGCCCTCTGGAATATTATATTCCATGCCCTGCAGTCCTTTAATGTAGAAGCTGCTAAATCTTGTGTTATCCTGATTGTGTTTCCACAGTACTTGTTTCTTTCTGGCAGCTTGTAAGATTTTCTCCTTGACCTGGGAACTCTGGAATTTGGGTATAATATTCCTAGAAGTTTTCCTTTGGGGATCTCTTTCAAAAGGAGATCAGTGGATTCTTTTGATTTCTATTTTGCCCTCTGATTCTAATATATCAGGGCAGTTTTCCTTGATAATTTCTTGAAAGATGATGTTTAGGCTCTTTTTTTTTGATTATGGCTTTCAGATAGTCCAATAATTTTTAAATTCTCTGTCCCGGATCTATTTTCCAGGTCAATTGTTTTTCCAATGAGATATTTCACATTGTTTTTTTAATTTTTCATTCTTTTGTATTTGTTTTACAGTGTCCTGATTTCTCCTAAACTCACTAGCTTCCAATTGCTCTATTCTAATTTTTAAGGAAGTATTTTCTTCAGTAATCTTTTGCACTTCCTTTTCCATTTGGCCAATTTTGCTTTTTAGGGCATTTTCCTCCTCATTGGCTTTTTGGACCTCTTTTGCCATTTGGGTTAAGCTATTTTTGAAGGTGTTATTTTCTTCAGTATTTTTTTGGGTCTCCTTTAGCAAGCTGTTGACTTGTTTTTCATGATTTTTTTGCATCACTCTGATTTCTCTTCCCAGTTTTTCCTCTACTTCCCTTACTTGCTTCTCAAAATCCCTTTTGAGCTCTTCCAAGACCTGGGACTGATTCATATATTTCTTGGAGGCTTTGGATGTAGGAGCTTTGACTCTGTTGTCTTCTTCTGGTTGTGTGTTTTGAATTTGTCACCAAAGTAAGATAGTGTAATCTGACTCTTTTTGTGCTGTTTGCTCATAATCCCGGCCAATTACTTGAGATTTAAACTCTTTGTTAAGGTAAGAGTCTGCTTCCATGTGGAGAATGTGCTGTCCCAAGCTTTGGGGGTTTGTACAGCTGTTTTCAGAGATACTTGTAGGGACCTGTAAATTTTCAGTTCTTCCAAGGGTATGATAAGGGGCGAGGTGTTTACTCCTTTCCTGGCCTGTGACCACAAGTGCTCCTTTCTGTCCTGTAACTGTGAGGAGGGGTTTGTCTCTACAGCCACTACAATCTCCACCTCGCCAGTGCTCCTTCTCACCCCAGCACCATTGCCCAGAACTGTGACCCAGATCCAAGCACAGGCAAAGCAAGAGATTTCTGCCTCAGCACTGGCAAAGAGATCCCTGCAGTCCCTCTCTGATCAGCCACTGGATTCCCCCTCTGTCTAAGGGCTGGAAGCTCAGGAGCCAGCTGCCCCCCCCAGGGCCATGCTCTTGGGGAATGGAGCTGAGACCCCACCTTCCTGTCTCAGCACCGCAGAAACAGACTTTTCCCACTGATCTTCTAAATTGTCTTTGGCATTTGTGGATTGAGGAGTCTAGGAACCTCCACAGCTGCCTGAGAATCAGTCATCTGAGGCCTGTTCCAGGTGTGCTGTGGACTGTGGGGCCACGCTGTGCTCCCAGTATGGCGCGATATACCTTTCTGATCAACCATCCAGGTTGTCTTGGGCTAGAAATTTGTTTCATTCTGTCTTTTGGGGGGTTCTGCTGCTTCAGAATTTGTTTAGAGCCAAATTTTTACAGGTGTTTGGAGGGGTTTGGGGGTGAGCTCAAGCAAGTCATTGCTTTCACTCTGCCATCTTGGCTCTGCCCGTCTTTTGTTATTTCTTATGAAGGAATATGATCCAATATTTTACTAGTATCAATCCAATATAACTTTATTGCATTTTTTTACACATCCATACATACTCATAGATGGGCCAGTGAATAAAACTTCTAGAATATTTTGGTAAATTTTACTTATCTACTCTCCCATTCTCAGATATTGGTGTTTTACTTTAGTATCTAGCTCCCTTCCTTCTTTTTCTTTTTTTTTTAAACTTGTAATGAAAATAATAGAAACATTCCTTGCCTTTCTTGTTTTTACTTTAAAATTAACCATATATTATTTCCCTCCCCCATTTCTCAAAATTATTGGTGTGCTTTAGTTGTTAACCTCAAAACGGTTGAACTGCTGTTTCTTTCCCCCTCATGTGAGGTTTATATTAAGAAAGTCAAATTTATTATTACTTTGATGTCCTTCTATGGCAACCCCAATAAGGTAGTATTTAATCGTACAATAATCATTTGAATATGCTTTTTCTTGTTGAGTTTCTTTCATCATATCCTCTAAACTTTTGTGGTTAATTTGAAAAAGTTAAATGTCAAAATAGCTTTATTGTTATTTTGTTTTCCCTGTATAGAATTTAAACCGAATCAATATGTAGTTATTCTTAGCTTTGAAATTCATTTAACTTATTAATGATTTTCACAGTAGATTTCCATATCAAAGTCTTTCTCTAGCCTCTGCAACTTCTCTCGGAATACATGAAATGCCTATTATATTAAATTATCATATTTTATCTTGCAAAAGTAAACAAAATCTATTTGGGTACCTAACTTTTATATGAAGCCAAAATATCTTTGATATCTCTCCATTTTCCATCAGCATCACTTCTTGGTTTCAATTCCTGGAACATCATGCCTCCCCCAGGATAAGCTGATAACCTGTGATGTCATCACCATGCATATTGACTCAGCTTTTCAATACTCAACCCCTTTTCAGCTCAATCAGCTGCCTCTCTGCTCTCTTTTAAGGGCTGGAGGGAAGAGCAATAAATTCCTCCCAAGGCCTTATTTTATAGAAGGCTCAAAACTTTTCAGGTAATTCCCTTTTCTATCAATAGCTGTGCTTGTTTCAACTCCATGAACTTCATACCCTTATGCAGTTATCCTCATTTTGCTCACCACCTCCACTTTTCAGTTTCTTTTTGTGTATTGTCTTTTTTTATTAGATTGTAAGCCCTTTGAGGCAAGGCCTATATTTATTTTTCTTATTTGTATCCCCAGCACTTAGTATACCTGCATAGTAGCTATTTAATAAATGTTTATTGAATTGAATGAACTTATTCTACGTCATATTACAACTCTTACTGTTCAAATGAGTGAAAATCCCTGTGCCACCTATGTAGATAATTAATAATTTTGAAAATTTCCTTTTAAGATTTGTTGGTCAGATCCTTTTTCCACATCTTTTTCAGAGAATCAAAAATTCTATGTGTTATTTCTCCATGCTTAACCTCTAGTTTTATTACTTTCACTTATAAAGTAATCACATTTTCTTCCAGTCTATTTGTTTTTTAGCTTGTTTTGCTGAGTATTCTTCATTACTTCAAATAATACAATTCATTTTTCAATGAATCCATATTTATTTACATTATGTATGGATAATTCCAGGCTTTTGCATTCCATTATCATCTTTTCATTCTCTCCCCACCCCTTGAATACTCATGTTAGTTCTTTCCTTATTGACATCAGACCTTTATTTAGAATTATTATTATTCATTAAAAATGAGTCTTAACATAGCTTCAACTTTCCTTCTAGAAGAACTGGTGATGTAAATTTGTTGTTTATTCTGTCTTCTCTTCTGTTTCTTTTAATCCATTAATTTTATTCATTATGTTGAGCCTTCTTTCCTTCCTTTCTTCTCTCCTTCCTTTCTTTCTTCTTTCTCTCCTTCCTTCCTTCTTTCCTTCTTCCCTCCCTCTCTCACCTTTTACTTTCCTCTCTTTATCTCTTTATCTGTGACACAATTTTCCTTTGCATGTTTTTGGTTATTTTTGCTTGTTATTTTTTAGGATAATGTTGGGCAGCTAAACTTATTTATGCCTTTATAAAACATGGTCTTGCTGGAGTTCAATCTAATCTTTTAGCCTCTGATGTCTAGCAGAAATTTCCTGAACTCAGAATTAGATAACACATTCTACTTGCACCTCTACTACTATCCGTATGTCTCTGATCAAATCACTTCATTTCCCTGGTATTTGTAAATAAGATCTTTGGATTAGATAATCTCTGAGGTCTTTTACACCTCTAAAATTACATAACATACAAATCAGACATTTTATGTAATTAGGTAGCTACCAGATTTGGTCAATAATTACAAAGGTGACATTTCTGGATCTCTTTCATAAAACTTATATTTTGATACTTCAGGGACTTGTGATCTGTCCATGGGTAGTTTTTCATTGATGCACATCCCAAAGAAACCCTAACTCAGTAGATGCCTTCAAGAATTGCTGCAGCTGAAAAATAATTTACCTCTTGGCCCTCGAGGTGACAAGCCACTGTGATTTAGCTAATATGCTTCTTAGATAAGAAGATGTATGGTCTATCACTAAGCCCATATTTGAAGTCATCCCAGTTCAGCAGGACCTCTCAGAACTTATGTTTCACCACCAGAGTCTTTGAAAACCCAGGATCACTGCCACTACACAGTGAGGCATTGTAACTGGATGTTAGTGGCTGATAATACAACTACAGACTTTGTATTCTGAAATAAATTACTGTCTTTTTTTGGTGAATAAAATTGCTTCATTTTAACTAGTTTATAAAATGTTGCTGTGCTGGTATACTGGGTTCCAAAATAATGAAAATCATTTAGGAGAGTTTTGACTCCTTTAAATAACAAATAAGTGAAGCAACAAATAGAGACATCAGAGAAATATAAGGTAAAAGTTTTACTCTAGTGGCATGATGGATACTTACTTCAGGCTAAAAATGTGACTGAAAACAAGGGCACCTTATATTTACTTTTACTAAATTCTTCCTAATTTAGATAAATATCATTTCTGAGAATTGGACATAGATACTATCTTCTCCATTTCAGCCAATTTCAATTTGAGAAGAACTGAGAGATCAAGGACTGCTTTTTGATGAGCAATATTGAGTTTGTGAAGGTCAAAAGAATAAATAAGGGTAATAACCCAGTCAACTAGTACCTTCATAACCTACAACTCATTTTCAGGTACTTATTTTCCCTTATTCTTCATGTTCATCCTAATTCTTATTAATTCTGCTTCCAAAATTTGTTCACCTTCTCCAAACTAATAGTCATTTCTGGACTTTATTCTCTTTGTCACCTAGACTTATACACTAATCTATTATTGAACTTCTTGCCTTTCTGCTTATTTGTTCTCTCCTTATTAATGTAATGCCTAATGATATTATTAAAACATATTTTTTACCTTCTCTGCTCAAGAAGCTCCAATGGCTTCTTGTTGCCTCTAGGTTTCAGTACAAATTCTTCCAATTGGTACTTAAAGCCTTTCACAATCTAGTTCTAGCATCTTTCCATTATTACCATGTTTTCTTCCCTTATTCATTTTATCTACCATGCAATTGGCCTACTTCACCTTACCTATATGTGCAATCCTATTTCTTGACAACAAGCCTTGAATGCTATCCATCCTCACTTTGTCGCCTTGAAATCCTTGGCTCTCTTCAAGATTTTTCCCAAGTGCTACCTCATTTATGAGGCTTTTCCGAATATTCTGAACAGTTCTAGAAGTACTTTGCACTTACTCATTTATGTACATGTTTATAATTTGATAAAATGCTTATTTTCCCAGAACCTACCTATGCCTTCTTTATAGTTTATATGTATATATGTTTATAAACACATATACAGATGCATATGCATATATATATATATAAATAAAATGTATAGATAGAATTGAACTGAAGGTGCTCAGAATTTCACCAATCTCAGATTCCTATGACCTTTTTCAGTAAATTGTCAGACCAAGCAAATACCCTGTAATACAATATGCCAACTGAGATAAAAGGAATGACTTTTAACCTCTATATAAAGCTTCAAAGTGAATTATGATCATGGAGTGTGATTAATTTTAGGCAAATATCAGAATTTACATAGCAACATAAATATTCTTCACAGAAGTCAGTTTGGGAAGCTATATGATTCATATCATATATACATACATATATATATATATATATACATATATATATATATATATATATATAAAAAGATATTACTATCTTTGTTCACACACCATTCATCTATCTATTCATCTTTGTCATTATTTTGCCATCTATTCTACCACTGCATTCTCTGGTGCACTGAACACCAACAGACAATGCCTAGGAGATGGGAGGAGGTAGGGAGATTATTTACTTAGTTTTGAAACTTCCCGGGGCTCAGCTATCCTGATTGGTTAGTGAGTGTGTGTGATATTGAAAATTTCTGTAGCTCATTATATCTGGTGGTCCCAGACCACCAGAATATGCTTCATATCCATCCAGTTATCCACCCTTGCCATCTTTTTTTACCATAGACCTTGCTGTAATGTGTTTATATCATGCCCTTCTCTGTATCCCACTGTTTACCTACTGTTTTGAGAATTTTTATCACATCAATACACTAATCTTGGAAAGGGTATGCAAGTTGACTCCCTTGTGATTTCATTTGTTATCTCAATGGCTTTCAAGACACACTTCACTGACCACCACTCTCCTATATGTGTTACCTTTACTTATTAGAATATAATAGCTAAGATTCTGAGTAATAAAACCCAGAAAGATTAAGGACTAGAATGGGGATACTGCAGCCTCAAGACCACATGTGGCCCTCTGGGTCCTCAAGTGCAGCCCTTTGATTGAATCCAAACTTCATAGAACAAATCCTTTTAATAAAAGATTTTTTTCTGTAAAACTTGGACTCAGTCAAAAGGCTACACTGAAGGACCTGGAAAGCCACATGTGGCCTCAAGGCTGCAGGTTCCCCACCCCTGGATTAGATGTTTTCTTCAGTCCTCATGAACCCTTAGACCAACTCAAAATAGGAATTATGAGCTAGAAGTAAAGGAATAACAGTGATCTCCTCAGGTTAAGAAGCCTAATGAGGTAATGAAGAATGAATAGAGAGAATTCCAACCCAGCCTTTAAGGGATTGAAGGACTCAAAAGTAAAAGTTTGGGGAATAAAAGGAAAGAAAAAGATTGAAGTTATCAAGGATCTCAGGAAGAAGAAAATTCAGCTTGTTCAGCTGGTCAAGATGCCAAAGGGGAAGAAGGCCAAGGGGAATAAGGTGGCTCTGGCCTCTGCTGTATTAAAGAAGCAGGAGACCAAGAAAGTGGTCAGTCCTTTGTTTGAGAAGCAGCCCAAGAATTTTGGCATTGGTCAGGACATGCGGCCCGAAAAGGGACCTTACTCGATTTGTCAAATGGCCTCAGTACATCAGACTGTAGTGTGAAAGGTCTATCTTTTATAAGTGTTTGAAAGTGCCACCAGCAATTAACCAGTTCATCCAGGCTTTGAATCATCAGACAGCTACTCAACTGCTTAAACTGGCTCACAAGTACAGACCTGAGACAAAGCAAGATATGAAGCAAAGGCTGATGGCTCAGGCCGAACAAAAAGCTACAGGCAAAGGAGATGTCCCCACTAAGAGACCATCTATTCTCAGAGCAGGTGTTAACACTGTTACTACCCTGGTAGAAAACAAGAAAGCACAGTTGGTAGTGATTGCACATGATGTGGACCCCATTGAGCTAATGGTCTTCCTATATGCCTTGTGCTGAAAAATGGGGGTTCCTTACTGTATTATCAAAAGTAAATGCAGAAAGATGTGCACAAGCATTGCCTTCACACAGGTTAACCCTGAACATAAGGGAGCCCAGGCTAAGATGATAGAAGCCATCAAAACCAATTACAACAACAGATAGGTTGAGATCCATAGTCACTGGGGTGGAAATGTTCTGGGTCCAAAATCAGTGGCTTGTATTGCCAAGCTGGAAAAGGCAAAAGCTAAGGAACTTGCAACCAAATTGGGTTAAATTTATATTTGATTTTTTCCCTACATAAAAATAAACAAAAAATACACAAAACTAAAAAAAAAAACAACCTAAAGCATAAGCAGATGAAGCGACAGAGAAGATATTAAAAGGGGAGGAAAGATGGTCGCAAAGATATTTAAATCCATCCAAACATATCTAAAACATATTCTAAGACAAAGAAAAAATTGAACCAGCACTTAATGAGGCAGAGGACCCTAGGAATTCTGAAGAGAGGATGTAACAACAGCAACATGTTCCTGAATGGTTCAAGAGATAAATAAGGGTATTGAAAACAGAAATTAAAAGGAAACAATGGGAGAATATGTGGCCTCCACAGCAGAATTAATTAGAAGAATAAGAAACTTGAATGGCAGTCTCTCCAAAAAAGTAAAAGAGAGAACAACTGATTCAGAATACAAATACACTGAAGTGAAGGACAATCTGGAAGAGATGTGAAATAGTAATAATATTAAAAGAACACATGATCTCTATAAAAGCAAAACTGTTTGATCTCAAAGACAGGATACAGAGAGATAATCATAGGTCTCCTAGAACAACATGAGAAGTAAAAAATATCCATAATGCAAAAAAAATACAAAAAACTATCCAGAAGCATTGAATAGAGAAAACAAAGTACCAATTGAAATAATTCAGTTAGCCTCCAGAAAAAAAAAAAGTAAGCTTCAATCTTCAAGACATATAGTGGTTAAATTTAACAATTCCAGTGACAAAAAATTCTGTAAGAGAGCAGGAGAAAGTATTTCAAATACAAAGAAAGGTAAATTTGAGTAAATAAGACTATTTTGTACCTACCAGAAATCACAGAAGAGAAAGGAACAACATATTCCATAAGCCAAAAGCTTGAGATGAACACAAAATAACATGCCCTGAAAACTCGAACTTTAATTATTGATGTAAAAGGATGAACATTCAACAAAAGAGAGGGAGATTGAGCATTTTTACAAAAAAAAAATACAATTAAAATGCAAGAAATGTAAATAAATGCAGCTATCAAGGAAAGCACAAAAAACAAAATAAAGTTACCCGATCTCTAGACACTATTAAAAGAAGGGGGGGAAAGATTAGGATAAGAAACTCACCTATGTGGTTAAAAACAACAAGCATCTACAAAATAACAGAGGAACCATTAAGACATTTCTTTCTAAAAGTATACAGAAATAAAAATGAAAATATAACTTAATAAGAATCATGATGGTGGTGGAACAGGTCTGAAAACCCACAGCACTCTACCTACAAGTGATTTTTTTTTGTGTGTGTGGAACAAAACTGTAGAATGGGAGGATGCATAAAATGAGAGAGGAGAGATAGAAGATTGAGGGAAATGTGTTATATGCACTAATCAAATCAGTGGTATCAATGAAGGGCAAAGAACTTCTCAAGTCATTCATGAGAAGGCCAACATGAAATGGCAAAGGGGAGATTGAAACAGTGAGTAAGAAAAGGGGAAATTTCTGTTCACTGGTAAGCAAGGGTCCCACTGAATCCAACTCACTTGGGCAGGGGGGTAACATATATATTCTCTATATTAATAACCTTGCAGTTATAATCTGTAGGGATTTTGGTACTCAGAGAACACTTGAGACAGCGTTATGCCTCTATGGTCTGCATCCTGCCTGAGGAAAAGGTGAACCAGAGATTTGGGGGCAACCAGCATACAGAAGTTTGGAAGGGCATGGACTCAGAGGGGAGATTTCATGGAAAATGGGAAAGAAAATGATCATGGGGAAAGAAAATGGTAGAAATGAACCACATAATCAAGGACAGAGGGAAATTTCTACAAATAATTAAAATGATGCTTGTCCTTATAATTAAAGGTCACATTATAACAAAAATCAGAAGAATTACTTTTCTCAACTATGGCTTTTTTTGACTTTCTTTTAGCAGATCACTGGTAACAAAGTAGGAATCAATTGATTGAAATGGTTAAATACATTATGGTACTTGAATGTGATGAATATTGCTGTTCTGTAAGAAATGATTAATATGATAAGTATAAAGAAGCATGAAAAGATTTACATTCTTTGATGAAAAGTAAAGAGAGCTAAATGATGTATACATTTACTACAATGAAACAATTACACGTGAATGCTGCAGAATTATAGAAAACAAGGATGACTGCAAAGGAAATAAATAAGAAGACTGATACCTTTCCCTATTCCTTTGCAGAGGTGGGAGGCCCACAGATATAGAATACTGTATACACATTCAGACTTTTCTAATGTATCAGTTAGTTTTACTATTTTTTTCTCTTTTTCAATCTTTAAAAAAATCATTTCTAACTTTTTTTTTTAATTTTAGATTCAAACACTAGAACTCAGATACAGAATAGAGAAAAGAAAAAGAAACATGTCATAAACTTAAATACTGAAACTTAAATACAAAGTAAGAAAAGAAAAAATTATATATCATAAGCATGGCAGAACATAACAGAGGATTCAAAATATCTAGCAATAAATTTTCATTTCAAGAAAGTCTGTATTATAAATACGATACATTGCGCTGAGAGCTGTCCATCTTTTCTTTTCTTCCTTGTAGGTTTTCTATTGTTCTCTGCAGTACCCTTTGTAGTTTGTTCTTTCCCTCCCTTCCTTTCCCCCCAAAAAGAGACTATAATTAAGTGTGGATATATTTATATTTGTATATAGATACACATATATACACATGTATGTACATACATATATAGACATATACTTTCTCTAACCAATTCTATTCCTGATCTTTGGGGTGTCTTTTTTTATGTTTGTGTATATCTGTTATTTTCCAGCCCTTCTGACTCCTCTACTTTGCTTATACCTGCTATCTTGCCCTCCTATTACTTAGCCTACCCCCAAAATATTCATTTTTATATGGTATGGCTCTTAGGAAGGGGAATGGAAGAGGGATACTGGGAGAAATTGAGGTGCTTAAAAATGAGTTATCAAATAAAATTTTCTTAAAAAAAAAGAATATAATCTTGAGTGAAGGGACTAGCTTGACTTTTCAATTTGTATAGCCAAAGTTTAGACCAGTGCTTGACATATAGTAAGTACTTAATAGAAATTTTTATTTTATTGAATTGCTCATGCCTTCATTCATTATTCAAAATATGTCAGGGAGCTTTTTGGGAACTGCATTATTATGTCAAGTTATGAACTGAGCAAAAATATCATCAGTCTCATTGCCTTGACATACTTTGGGTTTAAACTAAAATTCTATCATACAGCTTAAATACATAACTTTCCCCAAAAGACAGCATTTGGAATCAGAGAACTTGGATTTTAATCTTGGTTCTACTACTTACTGTCTACTGATCCCAGATAATTCACAAACTCTGTAGCCTCTGACTTATCATCTGTGAATGAAGAGACTAAATTGGGTAAGATGATTGCTTACAACCCTTCTAGACATAAGTGGTGATGAGTCTATGAAACTTGGCTTTAAATGACCTCAAAGGACAAAAATTTGTCACTTGTGAGATAGAAAAGAAATTCCACACCTACAGTAGATGTTTTCTCCAGTCCTCATGAATTCTAAGATCTGCTCAAAATAAGAATTTTCACCTAGAAGTAAAGGAATAACAGTGGTCTCCCCAACCCTGGCCTAGGCAGAGTACCATTTTAAAAGTAATGGAAATATAGTAGGAAAAGTAGAGGATAATATGTAGAAACATTTTAAAGTCATTTCTAAATATGAAAAGTAATGATAAAAGTTTATTTATAAAATATTTTTTAAAAAATCTAACTGACAAATGGTAGCACTTTGAAAGAGAATGCTTGTTTTAATGTAAAATTTAATAAGCTCATTCGTAAAATTACCCTTTGTAGTAAAATTCCACAGGTTTGAACTTAAACAGGATTTGCAGTACAAATTATATTAATGTGAATACAAATTATAAAACAATATTGAGAAAAAAGTATCAGGAAGATCTCTCAGGATCATAGATTTTGAGTTGGAAAGAACTTAGAAGTCATTGAGCCCAAACCTTTTATTATGCAGGCAAAGAAACTAAGGCCAAGAGAGGTTAAATGATTTGCCTAGGGCCACAAATTTAATAAATATCTTAAGCAATATTCAAACCCAGGTCTTCCTGACTCCAGGTCAAACACATTCTCCACTATAACATGCTTAATATGTCTGCACAGCTCATTTTCTTTAAATATTTGTTTTAATTTTGTATCTTTTACTATATACTTTGTTAAAAATAGAATATGCTTATAATAAACCTTGTGCTAATATTTTAATAAAGGTTATTTTTTTTGAAATGCAAAACCGCTGTAAATAAAAACAAAATCTCTGGGCCTTTAGTCACAAGAACCCTAAGAATGGAAGACTAATTACTTTTTTACACGAGCTATTAAGAACACAATCTAGTAATATGAATCCCAAACGGCAGACGTAAGATTCTTCATGTACTAACAATTCTGCAAGGTTATTTAGAAGATTCAATCCATAGACCGTGTTCTAAAAATCCATAAACTTAAAGCATACTTATCTTATTAAAATAAAATACAACATATTTTAGGCATTAATATTTTATATTACATGAGACACTTAATTTGCTAGTAGTCCAAATATAATTAATAATACAATTAATAACTCTTAATTTTCTAATAGTCTTTGTAAAAAACAATCTCTATGAAAAAAAAATCAATTTCTAATAATCTTTCTAGTCTCTCACCATCATTATTTTGCTTCCTTGCCCTTCCTAGCAACAGTAGCCACTATTCCTGTACTGTTAACCCTGTTAATTGTGATAATTATAAATAGATCAGGCATGCCTGGACTATGAGACAAAAAGTAAAAGAGGCAGAAGAGTGAATACCACTCACACCTTTAGGACGTGCATCTTGGATTTAAGAAATTTTTGGAAACCAGAAGTTGCTCTGACTCTCTCACTCAGCTATATCTTATTTAAATCCAAACTGTGTACAATCATATATTAAAACTATTTGCATTTCCTTTATACAAAATAGTAAATTTCATTTTACCTTTGATCGTCAAGTTTATGTTAACATTCTGGAATTTTGTGAAAGACAATAACATCTTTGAAACAAGAGCATTTAAGTTTATGGGGTTCTTTAAGATATTTAAAAATTCTGATTACTGTGACTATTATTGCATGTCAGAAGCTCATGAAAGAAACCTTCCCAATCTAGCAGAGAATTCTCTATAAATTTTGAACATGCTGTCCTGGCTAGGGTGGGGGCAGAAAGAAAAACAGTAAACATATAGAACTCTTCCTATCTTCCCAAAAGTTTGAGGGAGAAACTGTTTTCCATTTACTTGGTATTTAAATGAAACCTTATCTTTTCAGCAGAGAGCCATAAGTTGCTCCCCCTCTACACACACACCACATATAACACTAGTAATGAGGAAAAAAAAATTCCACATACAATCTAATGTCATGGATTTTGTTCACCAGGGGATTTTGGCCAGACTCAATATGAAAAATGGATGTTTACAAATATACTCACTATTGTTCAATCTCTATATAGAGGGTAAAATACCCAAAAGGGTGAATTCGAAAGACACTTGTGAGGAACAAATTACTTTGAACTGCTCTGAAGTGTGTGTGTGTGTGTGTGTGTGTGTGTGTGTGTGTGTGCGCATACTTTGTATAAATAAACACATTTATCATTATTTTTCATACTTAGAAATCATGGAAAAGATATTTCCACACATTTCCCTCCACTTTTCTTTCTATGTGTCTAAATGATTCATAGTAGGGAAGGTTTGCTTACCTAGCTTTATAATAGTCCAAGCAACCAGATATATAAAGTGAGAAAAAAGGCTCAGGTAAGTCATGTGATTTTGATATTGATTATTCACTCTGTGTAACAGTTGCTCTGACTTTATTTAGCAGACTCAAGGTAAAAATATAACACAGTCAACTGGTCTCAAATGTTCCCCCACCTCTAACTATTTCTTTCTTTTTAGTGACCATTGTCCATTCACGTGTCAAATATTGTAACGGCGCATGTTTCCTGAGAGGAGGACAGGACAGTGAATTGAATTCATTCATCCTATGATGTTCAAGACTCAATATGTAATCCATAGTGGATGTATTTATACAGAGGAACCCTAAGGAAGAATGCAATGAATGAATAGTGGAATTACTTTTATTTGCACTACATCCCCATTGTTTTTCACATCATATTATATTCCTTATGTGTAAGGCCTATCTTGAAACCCCAGTTTGCTGTCAAAACTCTTGTAGTCTCTGAAGCTAATGTGTTCAATTTTTTTTTTGCACCAGGATTTTTCTTTTTTGATTTTTTAACATTTCATGTTTCTCAGCTACATATAAAACATTTTTAGCAATTTTTTAAAAAAAATTTGAGTTTCTAATCTTCTCCCTCAATTTCCACCTGCTTGAGAAGGCAAACAATTTGATATAGGTTATACATGAGCAATCATGCTAAATATATTTCCATACTAGCTATGTCGAAAAAGGAAACATTCAAAAAATAAAGTAAAAAAAAAAGTATGCTTTAATCTGCACTCAAACTCCAACAGTTCTTTCTCTGGAGCTGGATGGGCTATTTCATCATAAGTCCTCCATAACTGTCTTGGGTCTTTACATTGTTGAGAACAGCTAAGACATTCACAGTTGATAATTGTACAATATTGCTGTTACTGTGTACAATGTTCTTCTCATTCTATTCACTTCACTTTGCATCAATTCATGTAGGTCTTTTCAGGTTTTTTCTGAGAGCATCCTGCTCATCATTCCTCATAGAACAACAATATTTCATCACAATCACAGGCCACGACTAGTTTAGCTGTTCCCCTAATGATGGACATCTCAATTTTCAATTCTTTGCTGCCACAAAAGAGCTGATATGTATGTATGTATATACATATTTACATAAAGGTCCATTTCCTTTTTTTTTAAAAATCTCTGTGGGATATAGATCTACTAGTGGTAATGTTGGGACAAAGAGTATGCACAAACCCTTTGGGCTTAGTTCCAAAATGTTCTCTAGAATAGTTCAGTCATTTCACAATTCTACCAACAATACATTAGTATAACAATTTTCCCATATCCTGTCGAACATTTGTTATTTTCTTTGTAAGTCATATTAATTAATCTAATAGTTGTGAGGTGATACTTCAGAGTTGTTTTAATTTAATTTTTCTAAGCATTTTTTTCATAGAACTATAGATAGCTTTGATTTCATTTCTGAAAACTCCCTGTTCATATCCTTTGACTATTTATCAGTTGTGGAATAACTTGAATTCTCATAAAATTTAGTCAGTTATCTATATTTTTGAGAAATGCAACCTTTATCAGAGAAACTTTTGCTAAATTTTTTTTGCAGTTTCTTGTTTCCTTTGTTTGTGCAAACATTTTCAATTTAATGTAAACAAAATTATAAATTTATATCCTATAATCTTCCGTATTCATTATTTATTCATTCTTCCTTTATCCATGTATCTGACAGCTAAAATGTTCCATGCTCTCCTAACTCACTTATGATATTATCTTTTATATCTAAATCATGTACCCATATTATACCCTTATCATGGTACATAGTATGAATTTTTGGCCTATACCTAGTTTCTGCCAAGTTTTCAGGTTTCACAGTAATTTTTGTCGGCTAGTGAGTTCTTGTCCACAAAGCTTGGATTTTAACATTTATCAAACACTAGAATACTATGACCATTTATTACTATGTGTTGTATACCTAATCTATTATATGAAACCACCTTTCTATTTCTTAGTCAATACCAGATTCTTTTGATGATTACCAACTTTGTAATACAGTTTGAGGTCTGGTACTGCTAGGCCACCTTCACTATTTTTTCATTGATTCCCTTGATATTCTTGATCTTTTGTTTTTCCAGATGAATTTTGTTATTTTTTGTAGCTGTATAAAATAATTTTGGTAGTTTAATTGGGAGAGCTCTGAATCAGTAAATTAATTAAAGTAGAATTGTCATTTTATTATATTGGCTTGGCCTACCCATAAGCAATTAACATTTCCCCATTAATTTAGATCTGACATTTTCTGTGAAAAGTATTGTATGGGGGCTGTGCCACGATGTCAGAGTAAAAGCAGTGACTTGCTTAAGCTTTCCCCCAAACCCCTCCAAATACCTGTAAAAAATGGCTCTAAACAAATTCTAGAGCAGCAGAACCCACAAAAAGACAGAGTGAAACAAATTTCCAGACCAAGACAACCTGGATGGTTGGTCAGAAAAGTCTATCGCACTGGACTGGGAGAGAAACATTCAAAGACCAGGCCTCAGTGAACCTGGAGGAGGCCTCAGACAGCTGAATCATAGGCAGCTGTGGCAGTTTCCAGACTTCTCCTTCTTCTTCTTCTCCTCCTTCTTCTTCTTCTCCTTCTTCTTCTTCTTCTTCTTCTTCTTCTTCTTCTTCTTCTTCTTCTTCTTCTTCTTCTTCTTCTTCTTCTTCTTCTTCTTCTTCTTCTTCTTCTTTTTGTTTTTTGCTAGGCAATGGGGTTAAGTGACTTGCCAAGCATCACACAGCTAGTGAGTGTTATGTGTCCTAGGCCTCCTGTTATGTGTCAGGTCCTCTTGACTCCAGGGCTGGTGCTCTATCCACTGCACCACATAGCTGTGCCAGTTTTCAGACTTCTTAACCCACGAATGCCAAAGACAACTTAGAAGGTTGGTAGAAGAAGTATGTGACCATGGAGAGAGAGAAGCTCAGTCCTGGCCCCAGTCTTGATGGAGCCCTGGGATGGTGGCTGCTTCCAGAGCTTCTAGCCCACAGACTGAGGGGGAATCAGGTGGTTGATCAGAGGGAGATTGCAAAAATCTCTTTCCTGGTACTGAGGCAGGATTCTCTTGTTTTGCCTATGCTTGGATATGGGTTACAGTTTTGGGTGGTGGTGCTGGGGCAAGGAGGAGCGCTGGTGTGGTAAAGCTCATAATGTCAGTGAAGAGATATTTCTCCTTACAGTTCCAGGGTAGAAAAGAGTGCTTGTGGGCACTCATAGACCAGAGCACAGTCCAGGAAAAGATTAAATGCCTTGCCCTTCATCATACCACCTTGGAAGAACTGAAAACTTACAGGTGCCTAAAAGTATCTCTGAAAACAGCTGCACAAAATCCCCAAAGCTTAGGACAGTACATTCTCCACACTGGAAGCAGACTCCTACCTTAACAGAGTTTAAAATTCAAGTAATTGGCTGGGATCATGAGCAAACTGAGCAAAAAGAAGAGTCAGATCATAGAATCTTTCTTTGGTGATGAAGAAGATCAAAACCTACAACCAGAAGAAGACAACAAAGTCAAAGCTCCTACAACCAAACCCTCCAAGAAAATTACGAATCATTACCATGCCATGAAAGAGCTCAAAAAGGATTTTGAGAGGCAAGTAAGAGAAATAGAGGAAAAACTGGGAAGAGAAATTAGAGTAATGCAAGAAAATAATGAAAAATTAGTCAATAGCTTGCTAAAGGAGAACCCAAAAATATTGAAGAAAATATCACCTTAAAAAAAAGCCTAACCAAATGGCAAAAGAAATCCCAAAAGCCAAGGAATAGAAGAATGCCTTCAAAAGCAGAATTATCCAAATGGAAAAGTCCAAAAGCTCACTGAAGAAAATACTTCCTTAAAAATTAGAATGGGTCCATATTGGGGGCGGAGCTAAGATGGCAGAGTGAAAGCAGTGACTTACTTGAGCTCTCCCCCCAAACCCATCCAAATACCTGTAAAAAAAATGGCTCTAAACAAATTTTAAAGCAGAAGAACCCACTAAAAGAAAGAGTAAGACAAATTTCCAGCCCAAGACAACCTGGATGATTGAACAGAAAGGTATATCACACCAGTCTGGGAGACAAACACAGTTCAGCTTGGGTGCGCAGGCCACAGACAACCTGGAGCAGGCCTTGGAGGACTGAATCTCGGGCAGCTGTGGTAGTTTCAAGACTCCTCAATCCACAAATGCCAAAGACAACTTAAAAGGTCAGTGGGAAAAGTCATTTCTATGGTGCTGAGAGAGGAATGTGGGGCCTCAGCTCCATTCCCCAAGGAGCATGGCCCTGGGGGGATGGCTGCCTCCTGAGCTTCCAGCCCACAGACTGAGGGGGAATCCAGTGGCTGATCAGAGAGGGATTGCAGGGATCTCTTTGCCAGTGCTGAGGCAGGAATCTCTTGCTTTGCCTGTGCTTAGATCTGGGTCACAGTTCTGGGGAGCGGTGCTGGGGTGAGAAGGAGCACTGGCGAGGTGGAGATTGTAGTGGCTGTAGAGACAAACCCCTCCTCACAGTTACAGGACAGAAAGAAGTACCTGTGGTCACTAATACATCAGAGGACAGGCTAGGAAAGGATTAAACACCTCGCCCCTTATCATACCACCTTGGAAGAACTGAAAATTTACAGGTCCCTACAAGTATCTCTGAAAACAGCTATACAAACCCCCAAAGCTAGGGATAGTACATTCTCCACATTGGAAGCAGACTCTTACCTTAACAAAGAGTTTAAAACTCAAGTAATTGGCCAGGATCATGAGCAAGCAGCACAACAAGAGTCAGACTATACTATCTTACTTTGGTGAAAAAGAAGATCAAAATATACAACCAGAAGAAGACAACAAAGTCAAAGCTCCTACATCCAAAGAACTCCAAGAAAAATATGAATCAGTCCCAGGCCTTGGAAGAGCTCAAAAGGGATTTTGAGAAGCAAGTAAGAGAAATAGAGGAAAAACTGGGAAGAGAAATGAGAGTGATGCAAGAAAATCATGAAAAACAAGTCAACAGCTTGCTAAAGGAGACCCAAAAAAATACTGAAGAAAATAACACCTTAAAAAACAGCCTAACCCAAATGGCAAAAGAGGTCCAAAAAGCCAATGAGGAGAAAAAGGCCCTAAAAAGCAAAATTGGCCAAATGGAAAAGGAAGTCCAAAAGATTACTGAAGAAAATACTTCCTTAAAAATTAGAATAGAGCAATTGAAAGCTAGTAACAACATGTCTACTATGGAAGTGTTTTGCATAACTGCACATGTACAACCTATATTGAGTTGATTGCCTAGGGTGGGTGGGGAGGAAAGAAGAGAGAAAATTTGAAACCTAAAGTTTTAAAAACACATGTTTAAAAAAAATGTTTTCATATGCTACTGGGAAATAAGAAATACAGGAAATGGATACAGAAGTCTATCCTACCCTACAGGAAAATAGATGGGGAAGGGGATAAGAGAAGGGGGGGAGAGATAGAGGGATAGCACAGACTAGGGGAAGGGATATTCAGAATGCATGCCGTTTTGGGGTTGGGGGGAGGAGGCAGATGGGGTGAAAATTTGGAACTCAAAATCTTGTGGAAATAAATATGGAAAATGAAAAATAAATAAATTTATATTAAAAAAGGAAAAAATTAAAAATTTAAAAATTTAAAAAATTAAGAAAACAAAAAAAATTATAATAGAGCAATTGAAAGCTAGTGACTTTTTGAGAGAAATCAAGATACTGTAAAACAAAACTACAAGAATGAAAAAGTAGAATAGAATGTGAAATATCTCATCAGAAAAACAATTGACCTGGACAATAGATTCAGGAGAGATCATTTAACAATTATTGGACTATCTGAAAGCCATGATCAAAAAAAGAGTCTAGACACCATCTTTCAAGAAATTATCAAGGAATACTGCCCTGATATTCTAGAACCAGAGGGTAAAATAGAAATGGAAAGAATCCTCCAATCATATCCCGAAAGAGATCCCCAAAGGAAAACTCCTAGGAATATTATAGCCAAATTCTGAAGTACCCAGGTCAAGGAAAAAATATTGCAAGTATCCAGAAAGAAACAATTCAAGTATTGTGGAAACACAATCAGGATAACACAGGATTTAGCAGCTTCTACATTAAGGGACCAGAGGGCTTAGAATATGATATTCCAGATGGCAAAGGAGATAGGATTACAGCCAAGAATCACCTACCCAGCAAAACTGAGTATAATCCTTCAGGGGAAAATTTGATATTCAGTGAAATAGAGGACTTTCAAGCATTCTTGATGAAAAGACCAGAGCTGACTAGAAAATTTGACTTTCAAATACAAGATTCAAGAGAAACATGAAGAGGTAAACAGGGAAGAGAAATCATAAGGGACTTATTAACATCGAACTGTTTATATTCCTAGATGGAAAGATGATACTTGTAACTCATGAGACCTTTGTCAGCATTAGGGTATTTGGAGGGGAAAAAATAATATTTATAGATTGATTGATAGATAGAGGGCACAGAGCATAGGGTGAAGATGAAGGGGTGATATCTGGAGAATAAAATTAAGGGTGAGAGAGGATTATATTGGAAGAAGGAGAAAGGAGAGGTAGAATGAGGTAAATTATCTCACATAGATAAGAAAAGGCTTTTACAATGGACAGGAAGTGGGGGAAGGTGAGAGGGAATGAGTGAATCTTATTCTCCTTGGATTTGGCTTAAGGAGGGAATAACGTACGCACAGAATTGGGTATGGAAAGCTATCTTACCCTACAGGAAAATATGGGGGAAATGGATAAGAGGAGGGGGGGAGATAATAGAAGGGAGGGCAGATAGGAAGAGGGTGTAATCAGAAGTAAACACTTCTAAGGAGGAACAGGGTCAAAAGAGAGAATAGAATAAATGGGTAGTGGGATAGGATGAAGGGAAATATAGTTAGTTTTCCACAGCATGACTACTATGGAAGTGTTTTGCATGACTACACAAGCATAACCTGTATCCAGTTGCTTGCCTTATTAATGACAGTGGGTGGGGAGGGAGGGAGGGAGAAAATTTGGAACCCAAAGTTTTAAAAACAAATGTTAAAAAAATTGTCTTCACATGCAACTGGGAAATAAAACATACAGGCAATGGGGTATAGAAATCTATCCTGCCCTACAGGAAAACAGAAGAGGAAGGGGATAAGAGAAGAGGGGGTGGTAGAAGGCAAGGCAAATTAGAGGGAAGGGTATTCAGAATGCATGCTGTCTTGGGTTTGGGGCAGGGATGAGATGTGGAGAAAATTTGGCATTCAAACTCTTGTGGAAGTGAATGTTGAAAGCTAAAAATAAATAAATTAATGAATAAGAGTAAATAAATAAGTAAAAAAAAAATTAAAATAGGGGGAAAATTGTTTTGTAAGTGTGGTCATATAGTTCCTCGGTTTGCCTTGACAGGTAGACTCCCAAGTATTTATACTGTTTGCAGTTATTTTAAATGGAATCTCTCTCTCTCTATTGCTGCTGGACTTTGTTGGTAATGTATAAAAATGCTATTGATTTATATAGGTTTATTTTATATCCCACAACTTTTCTGAAGTAGTTAATTATTTCAGCTATTATTTCAAAACTATTGATTAATAGTAATGAGCACGGGCATTCTTACTTCATTCCTGATCTAGGAATGAGAAAGTGTCTATCTTAGCCACATTATAGATAATGTTTGCTGATGGTTTTAGATAAATGCTACTTATTTTAAGGAAAGTTCCATTTATTCCTATGCTTTCTAGTGCTTTTAGTACGAATGAGTGTTGCATTTTATCAAAGGCTTTTTCTGCATCTATTGAGATAATCATGTTATTCTTGTAATTTTTGTTATTGATATTATCAATTATGCTAATACTACTTCAAATATTGAATCAGCTCTGCATTACAGGGATAAATCCCACCTGCTGGTAGGGTACGATCTTTGTGATATATTGCTGTAATATTTTTGCTAATATTTTATTCAAAAATTTTTACTTCAGTATTCATTAGGGACATTGGTCTATACTTTTCTTTCTGTTTTTGCTCTTCCTGGTTGAGGTATCAGCACTGTATTTTTGTCATAAAAGGAACTTGGTAAGACTCCTTTTTTGCCTATTTTCCACATATCTCATATGATATTGGAATTGATTAATTTTTAAAAATTTGATAGAATTCACTTATGTATCCATTAGGTAAAGGAAATTTTTTATTAGGGAACTCATTGATGGCTTGCACAACTTCTTTTTCTAAGATGGGGTCATTTAAGTATTCTATTTCTTCCTCTGTTAATATAAATTCCCAGATTATTGAATGAATCAGTTTCACTTAGATTAGAGCATCAGATTTATTGGCATATAATTGGACAAAATAGCTCCAATAATTGCTTTAATTTTCTCTTCATTGGTGTTGAATTCTCCCTTTTAATTTTTAATAGTGTTAATTTGGTTTTCTCTTTTTAAAATTAAATTAACCAATGGTTTGTCTATTGGGTATTTTTTATTAAAACCAGCTCTTAATTTTATTTATTAGTTCAATGGCTTTCCTACTTTCAATTTTATTAATCTTTCCTCATATTTTCAGGACTTCCAATTTGATGTTTACTTGGGGATTTTTAATTTGTTCTTTTTCTAGTGTTCTAACTTGCATGTCCAATTCATTGATCTGCTATTTCTCTATTTTATTAATGTAAGCAGTTAGGGATATAAAATTTCTCATAAGTACTGCTTTGATTGCATTTTATAAATTTTGGTATGTTGTGTTATTGTCATTTTCTTTAATGAAATTATTGTTTTTTTCTATAATTTTTTTCTTTAATCCACTCATTCTGTAGGATCAGATTATTAGGCTATTTGACTTCCAATTAATTTTTAATCTATCATTCCATGGCTGTTTATTGAATACAATTTTTTTGCATTATTATCAGAAAAAGATGGATTTAGTATTTTTGCTTTTCTGCATTTAGTTGTGAAGTTTTTGTGCCCTAATGCATAGTCAATTTTTGTGAAGGTGCCATGCATAGCTAAAAAAAAAGTATACTCCTTTCTCTTCCTACTCAATATTTTTCAGAAGTCTATCATATCTAACTTTTCTAAAATTCTTTTCATCTCCTTTACTTCTTTATTATTTATTTTTGGTTAGATAGAACTAGTTCTGAGAAGGGAAAGTTGAGGTCTCTTCTTAATACCATTTTATTGTCTATTTTCCTCCCGTAACTCATTTAATTTCTCCTTTAAGAATTTGGATGCTATAAAATTTGGTGCCTGTATATTTTATTACTGATATTACTTCATTGTCTATGATATCTTTTAGCAAGATGCAGTTTCCTAATTTCTATCTTTTAATTTGATCTATTTTTGCTTTTGCTTTTGCTTTGTCTGAGATCATGATCACTACTCCTGATTTTTAAAATTCAGCTGAAGCACAATAGATTCTGTTCTGGTGCCTTATTTTTACTCTGTGTGTCTCTCTGCTTCAAGAATATTTCCTGAAAACAATGTATTGTTGGATTCTAGTTTCTAATTTGATCTGCTATCCAGCTTGCATTTTATGGGTGAGTCCATCCCATTTACATTCAGTTTTAATTATTACTTGTGTATTTCACTCCATACTATTTTCCTCCTATTATACTTTTCTCTTTCTCCTTTCACCCTGTCCCTTTTCTCACCATTTTGTTTCTGACCACTCCCTCAATCTTCCCTCCCTTTTATCAGCCCACCACCCTTTCTTTTCACCTTCCCCTCCTACTTCCCTATATGGTAAGATAGATGTCTATATCTAACTGAGTATGTATATTATTCCTTCCTTGAGACAAATCAAATAAGAGAAAGGTTCAAGCAATTCTTACCCTCTTCTATTTTGTTTCATTGTTTTGACTTTGTTTTGATGTTTCTTGATGTCTCATGGAGTCATTAGCTTCCAAGTGCCCAATTCTAATTTTTAAGGAATTATTTTCTTCAGTGAACTTTTGTACCTCTTTTACAACCTGACTAATTTTTTTTAAATAAACTGTTATTTTCTGTTATTTTGCTGTTATTTTCTTCAGTTTTTTATGCCCCCATTTCCCAAATAGTTTAATATCTTTTCATAATTTTCTTTTAAGACGTTATTTCTTTTCTGTTTTCTGAGATTAATTTAGTGCTTTGAAGTTTGCATATCTTATTTTTACATTTTTATTTTATTTTTAACTGTCAGTTACTTGTAATATAAATTTTTTTAACATTTGTTCAGATTCTCTCCTTCTACCTCTCACTCTCCCTTCCTTGAGAAGGCAACTAATTTGTTATAGATCATATGTGTAGTCATGCAAATAATTCTTCTTTCTTTGCCCAATATTTACTCTGTCTCTCCTATTTGATTTTTAAAATCTTTTTGATCTCTTCTAACAGCTCTTCTAGCTCTTTTTGGGCCTGACACCAATTCCCATTTTTCTTTGAGGCTTTGAATGTGTATGTTTTGACTTCATTGTCTTCTTCTGAGTTTGTGTCTTGATTTTCTCTCTCACCATAGCAACTTTCTGTGTTCAGAGGGTTTTTTTGGTTGATGCTGTTCATTTTCCCAGCCTATTTCTTGACTTTTAACTTTATGTTACAGTTGGGCTCTGCTCCCAGGGTGGAGTGGATACTGTTTTAAGTTTCAGATTTTCTTGCTTTTGTTTTCAGAAGTTGTTCTGGGGTTCTATAAGTTTTTGGTTCTTCCATAATGGTATGATCTAAGGAGAGCTATGGTTATTACTCTTCTGGTTTGCACTTTGGTCTGTGAACAAACACAAGTGCTCTTTTCTGTCCTGGAATTGTAACCAAGGACCCTATTCCCCTGCTGCCACTCCTATTTGCTCTGGGACTGTGTCCTGGAACTGTAGGTAGGCAATGCAACAGGGTCCTGCACCTAGTGACAACAAAGGGTCCTCTGTAATCTTCTTCTGACCAGTTGTCCAACCCCTTGCCATCTATGGGTAGGAGCTCCTGAAGCTGCTGCTACCAGTGCTATAGCCATTTCCAGGCCCTCACTTACTGGGTCATGGCCTGTACCACACTGTATTCCTGCTCTGGTGTACACCTTTCTTGTTGATCCCCCAAGTTGTATTGGGTTATAAAATTGTTTCATTTGACCTTATTTTGACTTTGTTGCTCCAGAATTTAATTTGAGGTTTTTTTTAAGTTCTTTGGAGGGGAATTTGGGAAAGTTAAGATGAGTTCTTGCCTTTACTTTGTCATTTTTGACTCTGCCCCAATAGGTCTTTCTTGATTCCTCCATTTGTTAGTATCTCTGCATTTTGAAATTATTTTGTATCTTGTTTATACTTTATGTATACTTATCTTCATATGTTATGCCTCTTTGGTAGAATGCAAGCACATTTTGGGTATGGACTTTTTTTTTTTACCTTACATCTATTTTTACATGACTTTAAAATCTAATTTGGTTGATATGTTCCCTGGATATCCATATCAGCCTTTTTAACATTCCCTTGACACTTTTTTTCTCATTGAAATAGTTTCCCTTTATACTTTCAGAACTTTATTACTGAAGGCTTCCTATCCTTCTTTAGTAAGCTTCTGTAGAATTTTATTCCATGGTATCCTACTTCACTTTGGTCTGAATTTTTTGAATGTTCTCATCTAATCTAGGGGCATAAGAAATTATCCCTGAATTTTATATTTTTATAATGAATTCTAAAATAGACTGATTAATTCCCCTCAAGCTTCCAATCATTTATAATTTAGTTCCTTCTTATTAGTTGGAAACAGTTTGAGAATATTAGTATATTAGCTACCCTTCTCATTCCCTCTAACTTTTTTTAAAGGATACAATCATAAACCAATATTACCTGTTTTACTTTTTTGCAGAGACATATCTACTGTAGCAGATGTTCATGTACAGAAAATTCCACATGACTGCCCTAACATTGTTTGAAATTAGAAGTGTTTGTTTTAACAGAAAAAAAAAATAATTACTCCCTCTTGGATGGTCCCCACCTTGGTGTAAATAGGACTACACCAAACATAGCTTTATTTTTCAGCTCCTCTAATCACTAGTCCCATGGTTTTGACTTTACCTTAGTCAGTATCTTCATTCTATCCTTCCCTCAAGAATAGATGGTCATTTGGAACTTGCAAAGAGAACTATAGTGAAATTGCCAGAGGATGCTGCCTCTAATGAAAATTTCCTTCTATTCCTCACCAAGCCTTATTTCCTCCTAAGCAATGCCAATGTTTAGCCTGACTGTGCCCAGAGGAATCCATGGGTTATGAGTTGATGTAACTTTTAGCCTCCCTTTGGAAAGTTATGAAATACAAAATCAATAAAATTTTCTTCTCTCTCTCTCTCTCTCTCTCTCTCTCTCTCTCTCTCTCTCTCTCTCTCTCTCTCCCTCTCTCTCTCCTCTTGCTCTATATTCAAAATAATGAAACATATATAAATCAGAAATTGTTATGCTCAGGGATACATTTTATATTATGTCAGCATCTCAATACTAATTGAGCAGAAATATAAACAAATTCTAAAGAATACATAAGTTTGTATTCAACATAGGTACTCTGCAAAGTGGGAAGAAAATAGTAGGAGGAGCAGAGAGAGGCAAATTACTTTCTGAGTATCTCTTCTCAATGGAGGGGAAAATACTGCATTTACTAGTTTCCCCCAAATGTTCATTTCCTCACCCTCAGGTTGCTATAGGGAAATCTGTAGATTAATATGGTGGTGGTAGGGTAGATGCTCAGTAGCTGCACAAAGTTAGCTTCTCACCAGGCTCCACTAAGCTCTACCCTACCCTACCCCCATCCCTGGCCCCATCTTGATCCTGTCTTCCTCAAGTGACTTCTCTTATCTTGCCTCCTGTGAAATTTTATCACCAGAGTGAGAGGAAGGCAATGCTAGTGTGTGAAAGATAACAAACTTAAGATTTCTCACCCAAGCTTCAGGCTTCATCTTCAGCCTGTAATTCCTGTATTTCTGTTTGATAGAGTGGGTAAAAGGAACTACTATTATGCCTTGTTGATAGGCTATTTCCCTAATTCTTCATCCATTTCTTCTTTCTGTCTATGCAGTCTGTAGTATACATCCTAGGCAATTGATTCTCACCCACACAGTATCCATGATACTTATCCCGTATGCTTCAATGGATTTCCCTCATATATCTACTTAATAATAACTGCATACAATGGATCATATGTGTGTGTGTGTGTGTGTGTGTGTGTGTGTGTGTGTGTATCTCATATGTATACAATTATACAAACCAATAGCTAAAATTAGTCTTGTATTCCCTAGCAGTTTCTCCAGGCTTGGAAATGTAAAATTTGTCTTTAAATTGTAAATTGACATTTGGTCAAGTTCATTGGAAATGATATGCATTAGTACTTCTGAGATCTTTCTTATGAACTAAAATTCTCTCAAAGCACTTTTAACACATTAGCTATGCTATATAATGCTTTTTGTGTTATTTATATTTTCCTTTAATAGCTGTTAAACACAGGCACAAAGAGATCAAGTTTCTTGTAAAAAGGTGTAGAAAAAGCTTTTGACTAGGAAATGGAATTGACCTAGAATTTGGACTATCATTACAAAGGTTTGCATAATTGAAAGTATTCTTTCTTACTTTCCTCAGAAATGTTTTCTCATAGCCACATTATAAACAAAATACCATCATGCAAAATGATTTCCATATTTTTAGAATTAGTAAATAATATTTATATTAGTTACATATTTTACTATAAATAAATATTTATAAAATATCATAGCACATTGCTTTCATGAAATATTCTCTAAATAAAAAACAATAATTAATTTACCATAACAGGAAAATAAAATATAAATGCATTGATCTATTGGAACATTTAATTTCATAATAAGGCTATGTAAATTTTTATATAGGGTGTTCCAAGTTTTAGTAAAGTTTTAAGCTACTTAACTTTAAAACTAAAATAAGACTTTTGAGATATTCTGTGTATGTGTACATATATGCATGCAAGTGTGCGTGTGTATTTAAATTAAATTAGCAAAGTGAGAGGGATTGAAATTAGAAAGTAAAATGAGCCTCTGTAGACCAACTGGAATTTGAAAGTAAAATTCACTTCATAATGTATTATTTAATTTGATTGTTCTTAGCCTACTTGATTTGTTCGATGTTTAACATTATTAACTATCACCTCTGTCTGGTTACTCTCTCTTCCTTGGATTTTCATAGCACTATTCTGTCATGACTCTCTTTCTACTTGTTGAGCCCATCCTTCTCAATCACCTTTATGTGATTACATCCATGTCTTCTCCCATCTAAGCAGATGCAATTTGAAGTTCTCACTTAGAACCTCCCCTTTTTCTACATACTTAATGATCTCATCAGCTCCCTTGGATTGAATTATTATCTCTATACAAGTCTCCCAAATCTACATATTCTGACCATATTTCTCTCCCAAACTTCAGTTACACCTCTCCAATTTCTTACTGGAATTTACTACATGGATAATCCCATAGGCATCTCAAATCCACATGTCCAAAACAGAATTTATTATATTTTCCCTTTAAACCACTTTTCCTCCTAACTTCCCTATTCTTGTCAAGGCTACCACCATTCTTCCTGCCCACAGGTTCAAAATTCTCCTACTCTTTACTCTCCATTCATCCATATCCAATTAGTTGCCAAGTCATTAGATTTTACCTCCTTTTCATCTGTCATACCCATCCTCTTTCTTCTACTCATATTACAACCACCTGAGTCAAGGGACTAATCACCTCTTATGTGAAGTATTATCAAGCCTCCTAACTTGTTCACTGTATCCAGTCTCTCCTTTCATGACTATTCTTCACATAGTTGCCAAAATGACATTTTTAACGTTCAGGCCTGCCTATATTATACTGAGAGTTCCTTTTCAGTATGATGTGGATTAGTTTGGCTGCTGGGCTTCCTTCTAACGCTATAAATTCTGTGACTGTGTTTGTGATTCCATCTCTTCTGTTCAGTAAGCTTCAGTGGCTCTTCATTGCCTAAAATGCATACTCAATTTGGCGTAGGCTGACTGTAACCTATTTATCAAATCTGATTACAAAATACTCTCCTTGACTCATCCAATGCTACAGTCAAATTGATATAGATTGGACTAGATAAATTCAATAAGCTTTTATTAAGCATTTAATATATGAGATCACTGTGCTAGGTGCTAAGGGGTATGTAACAATTCTATAACATAGCAAGGTCAGGAGGTGAGGGAAAATTCACTCAATCCTTGTTTCCAAGGTG
Source organism: Phascolarctos cinereus (assembly GCF_003287225.1). Lineage (NCBI taxonomy): Eukaryota > Metazoa > Chordata > Mammalia > Diprotodontia > Phascolarctidae > Phascolarctos > Phascolarctos cinereus. The sequence continues at coordinate 395,238,247 of NW_027555958.1, read as the reverse complement.
TACGATAGCTACATAGAGGCCAAGCTTCTTACAACTTCAAGCATCTGGAATGGTGGTAAATGTGGAAGTTAAGTGAAAGAGAGACAAGGACAGACAGAGACATGGAGATAGACAGAAAGAGAAAGAAACAGAGACCAAGATGAAAGAGAACAAAGGGACAGAGAGAAGACAGAGACATAGAGACAAAGATAGAAGAAAAAGAGGGGGGAGAGACAGAGAGAGAGGAAAAGGAGGAGAGAGAGAGATAGAGACAGAGACAGAGAGTTAGCATCTTTGATAGCAAAGAAATAACTCCTTAGCAAGCTTTCAAGTGTATCTATAATCCTGTTGAGAATGTCAGTGCTCTCCATAGCTATTGACTCATAATCACAGGTTATTTCATGTCTTTACAAATTATCTCAAGATGTCTACAAAAATACCTTTGATTTATGACAAATTATTTAAATTAACTAATTTTATGAAAGTATTATAAATGTCCTCTTACTGTAATCCTTCCCATATTTTCTAAAATCTATTTTAACCAGAATTATTAGTGTGTAGTTACAAATGTCCACAAGTTTCTCATTGGTTGCATTTTTTTCATAGGATCATAGATTTCAATCTGGCAGAGACTTAGAGAGTCAGCTTGCATGACCTCATTATTTGAAAAGTGAGGAAGTTAATGCCCAGAGAGGTTGTCATATGTACGAGTAGAAAATGGCAGAGGCATGATTCAAACCAAAGTCCTCTGACACCAAATACAATGTGCTTTTATCAGTGTCTGCCAGAAGCGTTCAGGGTTATCTCATGATAGTATCATATTCTCAATTAGTAGCTTGTGACAATATCATCAGTTCTTATAATATTCATTAATAAAAAATACTTTCTATTTTGTGTAGTGAATTTACCGTAGTACTTGCAGTTGGCAGATAAATCCAACGAGAAATTACTAACTCTTCAGTTGACTTATGACAAATTCTCCATTATACAACTGACTGTAACTGCTTTAAAAAAAGCTCATAACTTTTTTTTATTAAGAAAAAGAATACCTTTTATCCCTCCTTTAAAGGAAACATATCTTAGAAAACTGCTATAAATTTAGTATGGAAAGATCATAGATAACATATGTCTTAACCCATTAGCAAACATCCCTCTCCTCTCTTGGTTAGTGATTCATATTTACCAATATATTGTTGACCATCTTCCTCCATTCCAGCTATTATCTGAAGGAGTATCAACATAAGAGCTTTCTGAAGAATTTTTTTTACTTTGCTCTGATATCATGATGATATCAGTGGAATACTCTGTCTATTTGTTATCACTGATTCTTGCCTCATGACCAGGCTGTGTCTCTTACTATCATACAATTCACTCATGACATCTTATACTCTTGCACTTCTTCAAAGTTCTTCTTTGCTTTTATGCTGTAACCTTCTGAAATCTACCATGTGTCTCTCCATTGTGCTCTGTATGACTTTCATTCTGAGTTGTTCAGACTGCTGCATTCCATGTTTCCCTGGTATACAGCAAAACTAGCAGAATGTCAATGTTAAAAAAAAAAGGTCTTTCTCTAGAAAATAGGTCATTAAAAAGATTTGTAGTGGTCAGAAGACAATCCAATCTCTCCTCCTTTTGTTCAACTCTGGGTACAACTTGTCCATTTGTACCATCTATCTTAGATGTACATATGATGGGAAAGCTCAATAGATTATAATCTGGGCAACAGATATTGTTAATTAACTTGGTCTTTATTCTGTGGATAGTTAGGTTCAGACTCCTTTGAACTCTTATAGATTTCTTCTAGGAAGATCTACGACATTCTAGGGCTTGATGCAATAAGTACAATATTCTCCACAATGGGAAAGTTGGGAGGACTTCACAGAAGGAATGATAAGAGAAATGCCATTAGCTACAAAAATTTTTTTGGAAGTTTCTACAATGTAAGTTAATTGCCAAAAAAAATTAGTCCAAAGGAACTCAGAAAATATCTTAGTCAGTAAACATCAAATTTAATTTCCAAACACAGAGAGCTGCCCAAGACAACAATGGATTATGCTATAAACTTGCTTGTAAAACCCATATGAAGTATTGATGATGATGAGAAATGTTATCTCATGAAGAAGAGAGAAGTAGTAGAGGGTTAAATAAATTTATTTAGCTAAGCAAAGTCATCTCAAGGGAATTCAAGGATAAAACTAGAAGGAAGACAATTAACAAGAAAAATTGAAAAGATTTGCAAACATTATAACAAACTGTTTTCTTTGTCAATGACCATAGAACAACACACTTAAGCAAAAAATACCTCTGTCCTAGATGTGTTTAGAGAGGAAGCAGAAATGACACTAAAGAGGAAAAATATGGGAAAAGCATTTGGATCAGACCAGGTGTATTCCTTGTGGATTTGACTAAGGAGATATGTGCTGCAGTTAAAACATTTGTGAGACACTTAACCCCATTGCCCAGCCCCTCAAAAATCTCAATAAAACATTTGTGAAGGCTTTAAGGTATTCATGGGCAAAGTTGTTGAAGGAGAGAAAGATACCAAAGATAGAAAACATATTTTTAATCTTATTAATACTTTTTTAAAAAGTTTCCAAGGCAACATTAGTAGTTACTAAACTTTGTGCCAATTTTCCAATCTATACAAAGTCATTATAATCTATACATGAATTGAAAGCATCCTCATGAGAATTCTTTACAGGGAACAAATCATCTTTCACTAGTAATGTTCAACAATGAAACCACATCTTCACCAGTTCATAACTGAGTGAAAGATGTAAAGAATGTAAGAGCTCTCTTGTTGTTTGATTATTAAAAAAACAACAAACAAACAAACATTTGATTTGGTAGAGCAAAACACCAGCTTATAAGCTCCTTTTCAGCAAGATATCTCCCAGTTATATATAAAGATCATTCAAGATTTATTGGGAGATATAACAACAGAAATCACTCTGTTGAAGAACCTTCTGAACATGAACACCAAATGAGGCATAAACAAGGAGATACGTGGTGGTCTTCAAAGGTATTCATTGCTGTGATAGAAGAAATCCAGTGTAGAATTCAAATTGAAGAGATATTTCCTGTGGATGGTGAGGTCTTTTAAATGTTCCTGTTTATACATGACATTCTACTAACCACAGGTATTACGTATATAATTTTCAGATGAAATAATCAAGCATAAAGAATGATTTGTTTATGGTCACATTGTTAGGTAGGATTTGAACTGGTACTTTCCTGGATCCAAGTCTATCACTCTTTCTACTATACAATAATGCCACAACCATTTAGCTAAGATTATACTTTAGATTTTTTCATTTTTCTCTCCCCAAATTTTGGTAGAAAGGCTTTTATACCTTGTAATAATTTAAATTTTATTGTTATCTTCTTAGTATTTTAGAATGGATATATTTTCAATTTTAGAATGCAGTATTTATTATAAATCTGACAGCCAATTTGTGGGTGATCTTCATGAACTATGAAAGAAGAGATTAGCTATTTGATATATTCCATTATTAAATGATTAATCAGACTTTCATTATTAGAATAAACTGAAAAATACAATTGTACTTCATCAATTTTCTTCAAATCTAAAAATTATCTCAGGAATATGAGAAAAATGTAAATAAATGTAATTTAAGTTGCATATAAATTTTTTCTATGGTTTATTGTCTTCAGATGTCAAAAACTATTCCCTTCACTTACACCAAAAGGTGAAAAAACAACACATCCATGGTGTTGAATAAGAAAATAAGATATCAGATCCTATATACTTAACTATACTGTTATAGCAAATACAATATACTGTATATACTATATACACAACTAGACTGTTGTGGTATTGGACAATATCATCACATAATATGTATCAGAAGTGGTATTTGACCAAGCTTACTTGCAATGAAATTTTTTTTTCTGCCACCTTTTATTTTGGCATGATTATTAGATGAAAGGACTAAACTGAGACTTCTTATAATCACAGAATGCTATGGCCCCAAAGAAATAATATAGTTATTCTTATACCCTTCAGGAATGCATCCCCAGAAACCCATGGAAATGAATATCTAAATCATTAAACACACATGCACAGGGAAACATTGATTTACACAAATTTTTTTTTTCTACATGCAAAAGATTTATTCATCCTTATTTGCAAACAATAGCCTATCTCATAGAAATGTTATTGAATTTTAAAATATCAGAGATATTTTACTTCAGTCCTCTTTTTTAGATGAAGAAAATAAGGAAAAGAACGTTTAATTGGCCTACTCAAGATTACACAACTAATTAATATCCCCTTTATAAGTTTCATTTAATGTATTTTGCTAGTCATTAATTGAAAGTTAATTTCAGATTGAGAACTTTCAGGTGATACATTGATGGTTAGGAAACACATCTTTAGCTGGCCTAAGAAAGAGAAGGTTCAGATTTCAAGGACCCTCAAATCGAATTCTTAAAATCCTGATTATTGATTAAGTATATTTCCTGAATACAATCTTTACAAGCAGTATAGATAAGTGGCATGAGTCGATTGGTTTCTTTTCTTTTCAGTTCTCTTCCTCCAACTCAATCGCTAATGACTGAAATCTATTTAACAAGGGACAAAGGTTTTCATTAAATGATTAGTTTTAAAACTTAAAAATGAATTTATATACAAAGGTAAGGACTGATATTAGATACTTGTTCTGAGGAGGTTTAGATAGGGAAAGAGTGAATAAGAAAGTATATGGGCAGAGGGTGCTTAAATGATACAGGGTAATGGAAAATGTTCAAGAAGGAGATTTGAGTTTCTAAAGACAACCCACATACTTCACAGTGTTTCCTAGGGTTCATCCAAAGGGAAAGCCAAAACCAAATGCAGAAACCAAATGCAGAAAGAATCATTGAATGCAGGGTGGGAAATAATTATTTTATTCTTGATAATGTCCCCAAACAGTTATAACTGATAAATCCTTTTTCTTTCTTCTTTTGAATGTCACACACATGAAATAAAATTATTTACAAAGCTTAATCTTTTTAAAACAAATTTTTATTGATTTTTTGTACTACAATTACTTCCCAATTCCCGCTACTCTCCCTGTTCTATAATAAACACTCTCTTATACCTAATAAGCCCAGTAAATAAAAACAGATCAATACTTTACAATATCTGAAAATATATGCCTCATTCCACATCTATAACCTACCACCCCTTTACCAAAAGGTTAGAGGTATGCACATCACTATCAGTCTTCTACAGTCATTATACAACACTGCACTGATGAGATTTCTAAATATTTTTCAAAGTACTTTCACTTTATCATGGTGATTTTGTGCATTGTTCCTTAGGTTCTGCATACTTTGCTTGTCATCAGATTATATAAGCTGTCCCAAGTTTCTCAGAATTCTTCAAATAAGCTAGGTTGCACAGTGGATAAAGTGTCATACCAGGAATCAGAACGACCCGAGTTCAAATTTGGCCTCACATATTTTCTAACTGTATGACCCTACATAAGTCATTTGTCCTCTATTTGCCTCAGCTCATTTGTAAAAATGGGATAATATAGCATCTATATTCCAGGGTTGTTGTGAGAATCAAATGATATATTTGTAAAGAACTTAGCACAGTGACTGGCACATTATAATTGTATTATAAATATTATTCACTTTTATTCTTTATAATGTAATATTTCATTGTATTCAAATACTTTTTGTATACATGGGACATTTTGAAGGTCCTCTTTGACCTCCCTGGGATATATAGCTGCTTACTAGTACTTACTAGATATCATTACTAGAGTAAATGGAGATATTTAGTAGAATTTCAAATTTTCTTCTAGAAGAGTTGAATCATATTATGACTTCCTCAGTAGTCCATTAAAGGGCCTGTGTTTCCAAAGCCCTACCAATATTTGCAATGATTGTTTTTGTCAACTTTGGCAAACTGATGACTGGGAAGTGGAACCTCAAAGTTGTATAAAGCTTAATCTTCAGCAAGATAAAATATCAAATCCTTGAAAAATCTTGTTTGCATGTGAATGTATTGGAAAAGTTGCAACCTGGGCATTAATATATAAGCATTTGATTGCATATTCCAGTATGTACTTCAAGGATCTATGACTTCATCACTGTAGGCACTCCCTCTAACTGAGAAGGCTGTAATTCCTTTACATCTCTGTAAAAATCTTTCTAGGGAGCTTTGGGGGAGAAATATAACTGTGCTGTTGAAACCAACCATATTTTTCCTTTTATGCTTTCAATGGACACTCAGTCCTTCACCAAAACAGACATGAAATCTTTCTAGTTAAGTAGACACTGCCAGAGTATGCACTTCGTGGGCACCATAGTACCATGAAGCAACCAAGGAGTATTTGAGTGGAAGCTTTGCTTTATACATACATTCATCCAAAAAGAATTTAAGTATCTAGAAAGTACAAGTTCCTGCCGTAGGCTTTGTGAATCAAAAAACAACATGAAATAGTTCTTTGCATTCAAGATTAAGATTAAGAAGTCTGACACTAGTTGTTTCACATTTTAAAAAAATAAAGCATTGAAGTAGAATGTGTTCAGTATGAATCTCAGATTTTGTGCTAGATTTTTGAAAATGTTGAATGTGGTGACTGTCTCTTTGAGTTAATGGATTTAGTTTATGCCCCTAAACATGTTTAAGGCATGGCTGACGTTTGTAGCTCTTTTAAGAAGTTTTTTTTTTGCATTGTAGAGAAAAAATAACCCCAAATTAACAAGTTTAAACTTTTTAAGACAAATTAAATCAGGTTAAGTTTGTGGAAACAGCGTACTGTAACCAAGAACTTGGAAAACTTAAAGCACTTTCCATTAATAACTGAAACTTGTACATGTTCAAACCTCTCTCATTCCCCTCCAAAGTAAACTATAAGCTTCTTGAAGACATTGGCTATTTTAATATTTCAATCTTTGTATTTCTGTCTTTGTCGTTTTTGTTATTGTTGAGCTGTTTACAGATGTGTCTGACTCTTTGTGACCCCATTTAGAGTTTTCTTGGCAAAGTTACTGGAGTGGTTTGCCGTTTCCTTCCCCAGACCATTTTGTAGATGAGGAAACTGAGGCAAATAAAGTTATGTGAATTGCCCAGGGTCATACAACTAGTAAATGCCTGAGGACAGATTTGAATTCAGGAAGACCAGTCTTCCTGACCAGGCCCAGCACTCTATTCACTATGCCACCTAGCTGCCCCTATTTCCATCTAGTAAAATGCTTTGACCATAATAACAAATGCCTTGTAAATAGAGCTTTTATAGTTTACAAATTAAATATTTATATTGTCTCTTTTATCCTTACAAAAATTCTGTGAGATATATAATATAGATTTTATTATACCCATTTTATAGATGAGGAAACTGAAGGTTAGAGGACTTGCCTATGGCCTATTAAGCTAGTTAGTGTCAGAGATGGGATTAGAATCTAGATCTTCCTCACTTGAAGTCCAATAATCTACTCCAGGGGTGGGGGAACCTGCAGTCTCAAGGAAGGCTTCTAGGTCCTTGTGTATAACCTTTTGACTGTCTCCAAGTTTTGCAGAACACATCCTTTTATTAAGGGGATTTGTTCTGTGAAGTTTGGATTCAGTCAAAGGACCTAGAGGGCCACATGTAGCCTCAAGGCTGAAGGTTCCCCACCCCGATCTAGTCATTGCTTCAAACTTTTATTATCTCTGAGGGAGTTTAATAAATATGTTTATGATTGTCATTGTATCACACAGTTATTGATTCACTGCTAATATTTACAGCAATTTATGCATTTATCAGTGCCCATAGAATAAAGAAAACAATTTGTTGCTTTTGATTTAGACAAGGGAATGCTCTGTCTCCTCATCCCTTTGTTTTTGTGTAAAATAATTATACAGCTGACTTGCATCACTAAAGCCTGCTTTATATTTCAAAGTACATTCTGAAGTAGAAAGGCACAAGTTTCAACACTGACTGATGGCAGCATGTCAACATTTTTGCAACTTTCTCTAGGAAGTAAGAATCAAAATAATTTTTTTGGGAATCCAAACCTTAATTAATTGTAAATTATTATTGCTGCAGAATATATTAAAAAACTGAAATTAATACACAGAGACCTTGTAGCTATACTTCAAAGATGCCCCAGCACTCTCCACATCAAATGACATTGATCTTTTGGATCTTGCTAATCATTTTCTTTGTTCCTGATTTTAATTAAGGTTAAGAATAAATAGGTACAGTGTACTAAATTTCTGTGTTCATTAGGTTGAGATGGTAAAAAGTAAGTGAGAAGGTGATAATTTCAGGACTCCCCATTTCCTGAACCAAGAACCAACAACAGGGCTTTGTCAGCATGGTCCTGTTATGAAAGAGACGCCAATTATAAACAAATTAAAAGACAGAAGCTAATGTTACCGTCTAACATAAACTAGAAGTTGGAGCCAAGAAGATAGAATAAATGCAGGGACTCATGTGAACTCTCCCAAATTCCCCTCCAGACAACTTTAAAATAACTCTTCAAAATGAAATCTGGAGCAGCAGAACCAACAAAAGGACCGGGTGAAACAATTTTCCAGACTAAGACAACTTAGAAGGTTTATTGGAAGAGTATGTCTCACTGGGATAAGAATGGAGCACAGTCCAGGATGGGTGGCACTCCAGGAAACCAGCACAGGCCTTGGTGGTGACTGAATCTACATAGGTAATTTCTAGAGTTCTCAGCCCACAGACAGTAAGGGGTCTAAGGACCTGATTGTCTCACAAGGAAATTCTATCAGACATTTAAAGAACAATTCCAATACTATATAAACTATTTGGGAAAATAGGTGAAAAAAAGGGATTCCTACCAAATTCCTGTTATGATACAACTATGGTGCTGATACTTAAATCAGGAAGAGACAAAACAGAAAAAGAAAACTATAGGCCCATTTCCCTAATGAATATTAATGTGAAATTTTAAAATAAAATGCAAGCAAAGAAATTATAGCAATATATCACAAAGATCATACTATGACAAGGAGGGATTTATGCCAGGAATGCAAAGCTGGTTCAATATTGTGCAAACTATCAGCAAAATTTAACATTATCTATGACAAAAACAACAGAAATCATATGATTATCTCAATAAGTACAGAAGTAGCTTTTGACAAAATACAATACCCATTCCAATTAAAACACTAAAAAGCATAGAAATAAATGGAGAATGATAAGTATTATCTAGAATGGATTTAAGTTAGTAGCCTTTCTAATAAGATCAAGGGTAAAGCAAGGATGCCTATTATCACCATGTTATTAAATGTTCTATTAGAGAAGCTAGTTACAGCAATAGGAGGGGGAATAAAAGAAAAAATGAAGGAATCAGAATAGGCAATGAGAAAAATATTCACTCTTGACAGATGAAATGATGTGAGAATCCTAGATAATCAATTAAAAAACTAGTTAAAATAATTAATAGCTTTACCAAAGTTTCAGGGTATAAAATAAAGCCTCATAAATCACCAGCATTTCTATATATTAACAATGAAATCCAGCAGAAAGATATAAATTCCATTTAAAGCAACTGCACACAATTTAGAATACTTAGGGGTCCACCTATCAAGAAACCCAGATTACAGCAACACAATTACAAAATAATTTTCACACAAAGTCAGTTCTACACAATTGGAAAGATATTAGTTGTTCATGGGTAGGCTGAGTCAATATGATAAAAAAGATATTTCTACCTAAATCAATTTACTTTTTCAGTGACATACAAATCACATTACCAAATCACTTTATAGGTTTTTTTAAAAAATGATAAATTCATCTAGGAGAACAAAATGCCAAGGATATCAAGAGAATTAATGAAAAAAGTGTGAAGGAAGGTAGCCTAATTGTACCAGATCTGACCCTGTATTGCAAAGCAATATTCATAAAAACAGTCTCATACTGGCTAAGGGATAGATTGATACATCAGTGGAATAAATTGGTTCATAATGCACAATAGGTAATGTCTATATTAGTCTAGTGTTTGATACATGCAAAGATCCCAGCTTTTGAGACAAGGATTCATTATTTGACAAAAACTGATAGGAAAACTGGGAAACAATTGGACAGAAACTAGATATAAATCAATATCTCACACTATTTACCAAGAAAAGGTCAAAATGGGTACATGATTTAGACATAAAGGATAAAACCATAAACAAATTAGGGGAGCAAGGAATATTTAACCTGTCAGATCTATGGATAAAGGAATAATTTATAACCAAAAAATATAGAGAGCATTATTAGATGTAAAATGGATAATTTTTTTTTTTGGATAGGCAATGGGATTAAGTGACTTGCCCAGGGCCACACAGCTAGTAAGTTTTAATGTGTCTGAGGCCAGATTTGAACTCAGGTCCTTCTGACTCCAGTGCCAGTGCTCTATCCACTGTGCCACCTAGCTGCCCCGATAATTTTTATTACATTAAATTAAAAAGGGTTTGCACAAATAAAACCAATGTAGCCAAAATCAGAAAAAAAGCAGAAAACTGGGAACTATTTTATGGAAAATTTCTCTGATAAAGGCCTCATTTCTCAATTATATAGAGAGCTTGGTCAAATTTATAATAATATGAGTCATTTCCCAATTGATAAATGATCAAAGGATATGAACAGGAAGTTTTTGGATGAAGAAATCAAAGCTATCTATAGTCATATAAAAATGCTCTAAATCACTATTGATTAGGTAAATACAAATTAAACAACCACCTATCAGATAGGCTAATATGACAGAAAAAGAAAATGATAAATGTTGGAGGGATGTGTGAAAATTGGGACACTAATGAATTGTTGGTAATGTTGTTAAATGATTTAACCATTCTTATGCCCAAAAGGGTATGATACTATGCCTACCCGTCCTGTCTTTGGATTACCTACCTGTTCTATTCATCATTAACCTAAGTTTGTGGAGCTTCAGATGGCACATAGAAGGCAATTTATAAATCCTTGTTGATTAATTGATTGATTGATTCAGATCATACCATAAGGAATTAGTATAAGGTAACACCCCTGTCATCCCAAATATATCTTGCTCTACGTCAGGAGTGGACCTAGTATGTAATATGAAGTATTCATTGATAAACATTTTGAATAACAAAAAAATGAATCTCTACTGTTTTAGGATTAATTCCCTGGATCAGAAATTATTCTATCCACACTCACCACAGGAGGATAACTGTGCTGGCTTGCTTACTTTGCTTTCAGGAAGCCAACATTATCTGTGGTTAATAAGAGAAAGTACTTCCCCATAGTTGGTAACAGAGTATGAAAATGTAAATACATCTTAAAACACTTCATTTGTCACAAAGTAAGTTGAAAACCAATATTCATGAATTTTTTATTAGATTTTTTATATTATAAGGCAGTCCATTATCCATTTGTGCAAATCTCTATTATGAGATATAATTTATATCATAATGAAAACAAAAAAAGTCACCTTGTTGTTCTGAGCAGTGTCAATAGTTAATTTTTAAATTCAATGCAGAAATATGAAAACATTCAATAATTTTGATTAATGTTAAGATTCTTTCCATTTTTTGCATCATAAACTATACATTTCCAGACAATCAGCATTTCAAATTCAATTTAATAACTATATACCAAATTGACCACAGGAAACACTCATTTTTAATATTCAGCTCTTACTATCTTGTCAGGTGGTAAATCTCCTCCCGTCATAATTATTTGGAAGTGAAGCATACTGTGAAATTCTGAAGCATCATTACTACCCTTAATTATCTCATGGCAATAGGTTGTAATCTTGTGACATTAGGATATAATAATTAAATTCATTCCTATGCCTTACTCATTCAGATGATAAAATGGGAAATGTATACATTAAGCACACGGAATCATTGCAAGATATAAGAAATGTCTTTTGGATTGGACAGATTGTAAAGTGTGTCTTATTTTAGCAATGAATACCCCTTGGTAAGTTTTTGCTACTACTTAAATAGAGGAGATTTAATCTTCTAGACATATCCTTTTTGAGACTTAGTTTATGCCATAGAACTTGTGCCCGAAATTCAGCTAGCTGCCAGTAGCTGCCATTAGACCTTGTCTTGGAGCTCAGGACAATTAAGTTAGGTCTCCTTAGCTGTGACCCTTTGACGTATCACACTTCTACTGCATGGTTTCTCTTTTTCTAATATACATTGCACTTTAGAGCTATATAATTCAATACTTCAAAAAATATGAATTTTTCACTAATTCAGATAGCCCTTCCATTGATAGAAATTATAATTCTTTCATACCTTAATAGGTGGTGACATGAGTAACTGTAGCTAAGAATTCCATATCTGATGGCAAATGTTTGGTGATTAGCATCTCTTCATTTACCTATGTAAATCCTCAAACAGTGGTTTATTGGAAGGAATAAACTTAAAGACTTTATAGCTTCACAGTGTAGCTAAAGTATGTCCTCTGCTAGCATAGGTTTCCTAAACTCCTGGTCATTATGAAGACAAAATGAAATATTTGAAAATGACCTTAGTAGAATCTTTGGTATATATGTTCATTCTAATGACAATATTAAAACTTCAAATAAATAAATCAATCTTCATTTTACCTTGTCTTAAGGCCTTCTCTAATAGTTCTTCCAGATACATAGGAGACTCTGTGGTCTTGAAAGCTCTAAAAGGAGAGCAAAACATTGAAAGCAATAAAAGGAGAGCAAAATATCTGGTAGGTCCAAGAAACTGGAAAGGTTTCAAATCAATGTCTAGTGATAGACTACATTTCTGTCATCCAATGACCAACCTAGCTAAATTTGGAGGGAATCATTACAACCAAGTAGTGGATGAAGTATTCATTAAGGGGTATTGTTGGAAAGACTTATCTGGTGCTTGGGGGAGAGGAGATTCTACTGAGGTCACTTCATTTTCTTGGCTATTTTTCCCTATCCCAAGCATACAATTATACAACAAAATGTTTTATTTTAACCCATTAATTTCCAAGGTAATAACGTAGATAGAAATTTGGTTGTGGAGTCAAGTATAAATGGGTTTGAAACCTATCTGTGATGATTTCTAATGTGTGATCTTGGGCAAATCTAATCTTTGAATGTAAGTAGCCTTTTATGTATAAGGATGACTATGACTATAGTGCCAGCCTCTGAAGCAGTATTATATAGTAGATAGTGATTCAGGTTTAGCGTCAGGAAAACTTGAATTCACAGTGTATCGCTCAAGTGTGTTGACTGTATGACCATCAGTAAGTCATAACTTCTCTGTCCCAAGCAACTCTAAGATTATAAATTGCAGAGTAGATATTAAACTGCATTGGTAGAAGGAATTTTATCATCAGACATTCTATGTCAATGAAATCTTTGGGCTTGTTTACTTTTGCATTCTCCACAAACCCACAATAATAATCAAGTATCCACCTCTGTATGAGGCACAATGTATAGGATAATGTAAATAAAAGGCAACATAAAATGGAAAGTTTTATATAAATGTCAAGTATTATATTTAATACTTCCCACTCCCATGAGTTCTGAATTATTCTTATTCCAGTGGACTTGTGGGTCTTTTCTTGAGAGCTGAATGATTTCTCCTTAGCATATACACACACACACACACACACACACACACACACACACATATACACACACACATACACACACACACATACACATAATATAGCCTTTTAATACAGCCTACATGCGAAGTATGTCCTACTCAGATATCTGAAGTGCTATGTTCATTTCTGTGCATCAACTTTTAGGAAAGATATTGACAAGTTGGAATATGTCCAGAATAAAGTGAATAGGGTTTAGGGTAGGATCAGTGATCTACCCAAATCTTGTTATGAGAAAAATGATCAAAGAAACTGGGAATATATCCCCTAGAGAAGAGAAGACTTAGTAGGAATGTGAGAATTGTCATTTTATCTAAAGGATTTGTATGACTTGGGAAGAAGGATTTAATTTACCCTGCTTGACTCTAAAGAACAGAACTAAGAACAATAGGTGGAAGTTGTACAGGCGATGGTTAAAATTCCACATAAAGAAGTCTTCTTAACAATTAAAAGTATCCAAAAGTGAAAATTTCAAGTAGTAGTTGATTTTTTTCTTAAAAAGTGGAGTTTTTCAAAAAGGAGCTGGATGGGGCAGTTGGGTAGTGCAGTGAATAGAGCACAGGCCCTGAAGCCAGGAGGACCTGAGTTCAAATCCAGCCTCAGACCAAACACTGGACACTTACTATCTGTGTGACCCTGGGCAAGTCACTTAACCCCAATTGCCTAAAGGGGAAAAAAAAGAAACAAAAAGGAACTGGATAACACTCATGGGCAAAGTTGGTAAGAAATTCTTGCTTAGATGTGAGTTTAATTAATTGGACCCTCTATTCTCTTCCAATTTTGGAATTCTATAATCTTTTTAATTTTGAAGCCTATAAAACTGGACTTTATGCTCACAAAGTATCTTACTTATAAGAATCAAGAAGTATAGAGGTTCTGTGCTCAATAGGTGGCAGTGACTAGGGGCAGAAAAAATTTTACTTTGGAGAAAAGGCTATCCAGTAGACATGGAATTTGAGGGAGTATAGTGCCCCAGTGAAATACAACTGTTCCACAAACTTTTTAAATATTCTGATGAGGTTTATGCTTTAATCTCCTAGAGGATTACAACTGTGATGGTGGTGAAAACTCTTCTGCATTCCTTCAGCACATATGGAAACCAATGAAGGAGAAGACCTGGAAATGTTTGAAGACAATAGAAAAACAATCAGTTCATAAGGAGATGTTGAAGGTTTTTGCACATTCGAATCCAGATGTAGGAACAGAAAAAAAATATTTTTCATGCTTTCCTGCAAAACAGGACATCCCAACAATTTGGGAATGGCTGAAAAAGTTGTGGTATATGATTATAATGGAATACTATTGTGCTATTTAAAAAAATGACACTGAGGCTGATTTCAGGAAAAAACTGGAAAGGCTTACATGAACTAAGGCAATGTGAAGTGAGCAGAACCAGAACAGTGTACACAGTAATAGCAATATCATTTAGTCATCAACATTGAATGACAGCTTTTCTCAGTGATACAATGATTGAAGACAATTCCAAACAACTCATGATGAAAAATGCCATCCTCCTCCAGAGAAAGAATTGATGGAATTTTAATACAGATCAAAGCATACTATTTTTCACATTATTTTTTTTTGGAGGGGGTCTTTTTTTCTTTCCAACATAAGTAATATTTAAATATGTTTTGCATTATTACAATTACATAT
The DNA here is from genome assembly GCF_003287225.1 of Phascolarctos cinereus. Classification (NCBI taxonomy): domain Eukaryota; kingdom Metazoa; phylum Chordata; class Mammalia; order Diprotodontia; family Phascolarctidae; genus Phascolarctos; species Phascolarctos cinereus. Next base: position 395,223,050 of record NW_027555958.1, on the reverse strand, counting down.
GACCTAAATCAAATTGCTTGCTAGCTCAGGAGGGAGGTGGAAATGGAGGGAGGAAGAAAACCTGGAACTTAAAATTTAAAAAAAATTAAAATTCTTTTTACATATAACTGGGAAATTAATAAAATATTATTAAAATATAAAATATTATTAAACAATAAAATATTAAAATAGGACATCTCATTGTTTCAATTAATTCCTTTCAATGGACAGGGCAATCCAAATTGAATTCAAATTCACCTAATAGTTGGATAAACTGGCCTAGATACTGCCATGGTGGAGATGACTGAGGAGGCCACTGAGCCTGCCGAGGTGAACATTATGGGGCTGTGCCAGAACGTGTTCTCCAAAATGGCCATGTATCTGACAGGTGAGCTGACAGCCACCAGTGAAGACTATAAATTTCTGGAAAATATGAACAAACTGACTAGCTTGAAGTATCTAGAAATGAAATATATTGCAGTAAACACAAGTAGAAACCTAAAGGACTTAAACCAGAAATATGCAACACTTCAACCTTAACTGCATCAGATCACTTTAATTGAGGAGCAAGTAGAAACTCTTGAACAAGCAGTTTACAAGTTGGATGCATATTCAAAGAAAATAGGAGCAAAGTACAAGAAGCTAGAAAGGTAATGAAGGAATTCTTTAGCACAAAGACTTTAACTACAAGAATGTTTCAAAAGAGCTGAAATAAGTGGGATAGAACTTATCACTATGCTTCAATTCCTGAAAGGAAGCATAATGCTTTCACTATGGAAGGAAAAGAAGCAAGGTGCTGCTAATCCAGGGAGAATCCTAGCCCCCACCTTTGGTTGGATGTGTAATTTTGGCCACTCTGTGATGTTTTCTTAAACCTGTATCCCCTGGAACCTCATCTTATCATGTGCTTTATTGTGTGCCCTGGACCAAGGCTCAGAAATCAGGATCAACCCAGTCTAGAGCAGACACAGATAAGAGGCTCTCATCTCCCTTTCTTCTCCCTTCTTCCCCTTCTCCTAGGGCTCCAACTTGGACTCTGTGTTCTGAATGTGCTCCCCACCCCCTTTATAACCTGTTATTCAACTTAAATAATAAATGCTGACTTATGACCTAAACAAAACATCAAGCCACAAAAAGTGCAGAAAAAATGAGTAAAAAAAAAAAAAAAAGAAGACCTTTACTACACAAAGTTACTATGGTGATAGAGAGGACCAAGGCATAAACTTAGAAGAGGACAATAGTGCCAAAGCGGCCACATGTGAAGCCTCAAAGAAAAATGTAATTTTGTCTCAGGCCCAAAAAGCATAGCTGGAAGAGCTTGAAAGGGATTTTAGAAAGCATATTAAAGAAGTAGGAGAAAAATTGGTGGAAGAAATGTGAGTAATGCAAGAGAGTTATGAAAAAGACTAATTGCATGGGAAAAAATATACATAAATTTAATAAGGAAAATAATTCCCTAAAAACAGAATTGGCCAAATAGAAAAGGAAGTGAAAAAGCTAACTGAAGGGAATAATTCCTTAAAAGGTAGAATTGAACAAGGGAAACCTAATGAGTCTATGAGACATCAATATATGATAAAACAAAATAAAGAGAAAAAAGAAGACAATGTGAAATAGGCAAAAAGGAGTCCTACCAAATTCCTTTTATGAAACAAATATGGTGCTGATAACCAAAGCAGGAAGAGCCAAAACAGAGAAAGAAAAAGAAACCAATTTCCCTAATGAATATTGCTGCAAAAATTTGAAATAAAAAGCTAGAAAAGAGGTATAGCAATATAGCACAAGAATCATACACTATGACCTGGTGGGATTTATACCAGGGATGTAGGGCTGATTTGATATTAGGAAAACTATCAGCATAACTGACCATATCAATAGCAAAACCAACAGAAATAATATAATTTTCTCAATAGATGCAGAAAAAGCCCAAAATACAATACCCATTCCTATTAAAAACACTAGAGAGCATAGGAATAAGTAGAGCTTATCTTAAACTGATAAGTAATATTTATCTAAAACTATTAGCAGCATTATCTGTAATAGGGATGAGCTAGAAGCCTTCCCAATGAAATCAAAGGTGAAGCAAGGATGCCCACTATTACTCCTTTTATTTAATATTGTACTAGAAATGTTATCTATAGCAATAAGGGAAGAAAAAGAAATGAAAGGAATTATAATAGGCAATGAGGAAACAAAACTATCACTCTTTGCAGATGATATGGTGTTATACTTAGAAAATAAAATAAAAAAATACATGAAATTATTAAGAACTTTAGAAAAGTTTCAGGATACAAAACAAACCCACACAAATCATTGGCATTTCTATATATTACAGACAAAGTCCAACCACACAAAAAAGAGAAATTCCATTTAGAATAACTGTAGACAATATAAAAACTTGAGAGTCTACCTGCCCAGAGAAACCCAAAAAACATATGAACACAACTATAAAACATTTTTAATAGAAATGAAGTCAGATCTAAACAATTGGAAAATATTAATTGCTCATGGGTAAGCTGAGCCAATATAAGAAAAATAAAATTCTACCTAAATTAATCTATTCATTTAGTTTTATACCAAACTATCAAAAATTATTTTATAGAGCTGGAAAAAATGATTAAAAAATTCATCTGGAAGAGCAAATGCTCAAGAGCATCAGAGGTAATTATCAAAACAATCTAGCACTAAGAAATAGAGTGGTGGATCAGTGGAATAGGTTGGACACAAATTACATTATAGTCAATGACCCTAGTAATCTAGTACATGATAAACTCAAAGATCTGAGGTTTTGGAACAAAAAGTCACTGTAACAAAAACTGCTGGAAAAACTGGAAAACAGTATGGCAGAAACTAGATATATATCAACATCTCACACTGTATACCAAGATAAAGTCAAAATGGGTACATGATTTATACATAAAGTGTGATACCATAAGGAAATTAAAAGAGCATGGAATAGTTTATCCATTAGATTTATGGATAATGGAGAAATTTAGGACCAAAGAAGAGATAGATAGCATTACAAAGTATAAAATAGATAATTTTGATTATATGCAATTAAAAAGGTTTTGTACAAACAAAAGCAATGCAACCAAAATTATAAGGAAAGCAGAAAACTGATGTGAAGTGTGTGGAGTTTGCAAGAAATATTTCTGATAAAGGCCTCATTTCTCAAATATATTGAGAACTGAGTCAAATTTACAAAAATATAATTCATTCCTCAATTGATAAATGGTCAAAGGATATGAACAGGCAGTTTTCACACAAAGAAATCAAAACTATCTATATTCACATGAAAAATATGCTCTAAATTACTTTTGATTAGAGAAATGACAATTAAAACAATTCTGAGGTACCAACTCACACCTATCAGATTGGCTAATGACAAAAAGGAAAATGCTGGATGTTGGAGGGGATGTGGGAAAACTGAGACACTAATGTATTGTTGGTGGAGTTGTGAACTGATCTACCATTCTCAGGAGCTATTTGAAACTATGCCCAAAGGGCTATAAAACTGTACATACCCTTTGATCAGCAGTACCACTGCTACGTCTAAATCCCAAAGATACCCAAAAAAGGGCAAAGACCTATTTTTACAAAAATATATGTAACAGCTCTTTTCATAGTGGCTAAGAATTGGAAATCAAAGGGATGCCCATCAAGTGGGGAATGGCTAAACAAGCTGTGGTGTACGATTTTAATGGACTATTATTGTTCTGTAAGAAATGACAAGCAAAAAAAAAGAAATGACAAGCAAAAAAAAAAAAAAAGAAATGACAAGCAGAATGATTTCAGAAAACCTGGACACACTTATTGAGTGAAGTGAACAGAACCATGTGAACATTGTACACAATAACAGTAACATTGTGCAATGAAGAACTGTGAATGACAGTTATTCTTGGCAATACAATGATCCAAGACAGTCCCAAAGGACTAATGATGATGCATGCTATCTGCCTCCACAGAAAGAACTACTATTGATTGAATACAAACTGAAGCATGCTATTTTTTACTTTCTTTCATTTTTTTAAATTTTATTTGAATCTTCTTGTACAAAATGATTAAGATGAAAATGTTTTACATAATTGCACAGGTATAACCTATATGTGATTGCTTACCATCTCAAGGAAGGGGGAGAGCAAGGAGGGAGGAACGGATAGAATTTGGAATTCAAAACTTTAAATAAATGTTTAATGTTAAAAAATTGAAAAGAGTAGAACACAATTTCGGATGAGCCACAAGCCCATGTGGGACTCCCAAATAAGAGATTTAGTACCTAGGATATATTGGATTTAATTCTTCAAATATTGGATTATAACTGCACAGTTATAAACAATCTCTTGTTGCTCTCTGCTTTTAGAGAGTCCACTGGAAGATGTAAATATCAAACCGAAAGTATTTCTGCAAATTCTTTTACTCTAGCCCATATTTCTTTCCTCTTCTCCTCCCAACATTGCCTGGGGCTTAGTAATAGGGAAAGGGTGTAAACAAAAGCAGGGATATGTCAAGAAGAGGAGGATGGTGAGGAGAATCAAGGACATATTCTGACAGAATCTGGGTAAATGACTGTTTATGGGCTGTCAAAATTCCCTAAAAAAAATATTTCAGCTAAATCTCCCTTCTGTTCATAACCAGTATCAACATAACTGATCAAAAACTAATTCTGTGTGGAAATATTTAGTTGACTCTATCTTACGTCATTGTTAAGAAAATCTTGTCCCTCTGTACATACATTGATTTATAATTTCCATAAGAGTGTGTGTGTGTGTGTGTGTGTGTGTGTGTGTGTTTTCCCATAGTGGAGAAGGGATACTTAAATGCACACTGTTTCAAGACTGCATACTTTGGTCATATGAATGAAAGTTTTTTTTTAAAAAAGATAAACATGGAAATCCATGAATATAAATAAATTTGGTCCAAATAAACTTTTAAATGATAACAATAACAAAAACAATAAGCATTTATATAGCACCTATAACGTGCTATGCTTTCATAAGCACTTACAAATTCTCATTTGATCCTCACAACAACCCTGTGAGGTAGGTACTAGTATTATCCTTGTTTTATATAGTTGAAGAAGCTGAAACAAGCAAAGGTTAAGTGACTTGCCAAAGGTTACCAAATAACTAAGAATCTGAAGTCATATTTGAAGTCAGAGAATACTGAATCCAGGTCCAGCACTATACCTACAATGTACACCTCATTGCCATTGTATGAAAAATAGAAGTTCTTAATAAATATTCTTTGATGACATCTAAATCTTGGGGGGGAAAGAGAGCAATATATGGAAAATGTGGAAGGACTAAACTATGACCAGTGAAAGAGACAACTTTATAATCCTTTATATTCCCTAACCTCTTCTCTTCAACTATGTGAATCAGGTTTTGAATCACCACAGCTATCCTTCAGACTGATAAATAAATCACTTTGATTTCCACTGAGAAATATGGTTGACTAGGATAAAGAAGGTTTGAAGGTGTGAAAGTACTAGATTATCCCTTTTTCTCACTTGTTTTAGTATTATATTTCCCATTTGTATTGTAGTGGTACTGCTTCTCACAATCCAACAACAATGATACCTGTAAAAGAAGAAAAAAAACCTCCTTATTTACTGTTTCATTTTCAATAAAAATTCAATTTAATGAGCATTTATTAAACACCCACCATTTTCAAAGCATCACGGTAACTGTTAGGGATAAAAAGACAAAACAAAAACTGACCTCAGAGAAATTATATCAAGTAGGCATTTAAGTTCACTCATTTGTGGGCTTATTAGTTTTTTCTTATATTAAGGTTTTCCACTAAATACCTAATATCCCATAAAAAGTTTACTCATGCATTTGTTAACTGGTAAATGTTACAGAAACAGTAAAAAATATCTCATTATATTAATAGTTGGCAACTATTGTCAAGTCCTTTTTAGGGAAGAGAAAGACACACAGCTATCTTTGTCTAGCTTTGGTCAAAGTATAAACATCTTAAAGCCCCTCAGGAACTAATCCCTGAGGTAAAACTAAATAGGATTTAGGACATTTATCATAACTTTAGGTCTGCATTATTCTGACTTTGGTTTGGGGAGAATCACTATTTATAGTCCCATTTTGGCTACTTTTCATTCTTTTTCATATCTAGAGGGCTTGAAAGTCTTCTCATATTTCACCTTTCTGAATTTTCCCATAGCCAAAGGATAGAAAGAAAAATGGTACTTCTTTGGGTATTCCTACCACTTTCACCAAATGGAAAAACCTCTTCCTATAAATTGATTGCTTTCCTACTGCCTCCAAATATTTTCAAGTCTTCCCCATCCTTAAAAAAAAAAATCTCTAAACCCTAACATCCCCTTAAGGCATATTTTGTATCTCTACCTTTTTTCTCAGCCAAACTCCTTGAAATTGTCTATACTTCCTGACTTCATATTCTTTTCTGTCACTCATTCTTGACCCCTTTGTAATTGAGCTTACTACTTCAGTCAAATAAAGCTGTTCTTTCCAAAGTTATCACTGATCTCTTACTGAATAAAATTAATGACTATTTCTCAGTATTAATCCATCACAAACTGTTTGTTGCATTTGTTGACCACTTTTTCTTCTCTGGGTTTTCATGACACTGGCATCTGGACCAGGTCCTAATCATCTCACTCTTCCTTCTTAGACACCCTTGCTTTCTCATCGCACCCCTAACTAGAGGTGTTCCTCAAGATTCAGGCCTGGATCCTATTCTCTTTCACATTTATACTCTCATCAACTCACATGGGTTTGACTGTCTTCTCTATGTAGATATCTCACACACACACACACACACACACACACACACACACACACACTCCTACATAAGCTTCTGTCTTGCATCACCAGTTACCTACTGGATGTTTCAAAATGGATGTCCTAGAGACATCTTAAATGCAACCTGTGTGAAAATGAACTCATTATCTTTTCCTCTAAACTTTCCCCTCTTCAATATTTAGAATGAAGGCACTACCATCCTTCCAGGGTTTCCAGTTTATAATTTTGGTATTATCCTAGACTCTTTCCTCCCTCTCATTTTGCATGCCTAATCAGATGACAAATCTTGTCATTTCTGTATTTACAACATTTCAGTCATCTTATCCCTTTTCACATTGCTGATTCAGACAGCTACCCTCTCCTTTCACAAACATGCTTGCACACACACCCAAGATCGCACACACACACACACACACACACACACACACACACACACACAAACTACTTGTTGCCTAGATTGTTACAATAGCCTCCTAATTGGTCTCACTGTCTCAGACCTGTCTCTACTCCTGTACAATCTACACACAAAATAATTTTCATTAAGCCCAGACATGACCATGGGACTCCTTTATTCAACCAACTCTAGTGGCTCCCCATTGCCTCTAGGACAGAATGTAAATTTCTTTTTTTAGCTTTTATGTTGAGAAGGTAGAAAAAAAGGAAGGAAAGAAGGAAGAAGGAAAGAAAGGAAAGAAGGAAGAAAGAAAAAAGGAAGTGCGCATTTATTAAGTATCTTTTATATGACAGGCACTGTGCTAAGAGCTTTAAAATATAGTAGATAGGGGCAGGTAGGTGGCATAGTAAATAGAACACCGCTCTGGATTCAGGAGGATCTAAGTTCAAAACCAGCCTCAGACACATCACTTAACCCCAATCACCTCACCAAAAAAAAAAATTTATATATATAGTAGATACTTAATAAATACTTTTTTATGAAAAGAAAAGCTAACCAGACTTCTTGGGAATTAATCAATTTTGTCATTCATTTTATAAGTAAAGGTTATAATTAATAATAATAACAATAATAATAATAGTATTTATATATTAATTCACTTGACATAACCCCATGATATAGGTGATGATAGTATTATTACCTCCATTTTATTCATAAAGAAAATAAGTCAACACAGCAACTCCAAATCCAATGTTCTTTCCTTTACACCTGGAAAAAAATCTTTTAATGTATACACTTATCCTCTGTTTTGTGTACACATAATAAATGTAAAAGGAAATGAAAAAGATGGATAACGAAGAAATTTTATGATCAAGCTAATTAAAAACTATCTCCAAATCCATATTTAAAATAAATAAAACTGACATAGTTTTTTTGTGTATAACACATTTAGATGGCTTGCTGTCATATATATGAGGAATTCTTAACAAGTACTTCATATATAACAATCAAATCCATTTCCTATATTTTAATTCCAATTCCAATACAGAAAATACATCCTCACTTAATTAGGACAGGAAAATGGAGTTTACAAATTATCCTTTCAGCTAATTCTCTTCTGTACAGAAACCAATATCTCAGCTTCTTGCAAATATTTATATATATACATATATATATATGTATATATGTGTGTGTGTGTGTATATATGTATGTATGTATGTATATATTACTACCAAGGCTACTTCTAAATATAGCTTGAATTTTTTGTTATATTCTCTCTCTAAGGTTCTGAAAGCTAAGCATCTAGTTCTAAAATAGGATTCCTAATAACTGAACCGAATATTTAATAGCAATTAAAGCAGTCTTTATTTGTCTCATTTAAGCAATGTTTCAATACTGTAGTGATGCATGGGAGTTTGATCTGAATTAGTAGTTATAATTTTAGTCTTACTTGTTAATATAAAGCACAGAAAAATGTCTGAGAAATTAATAATGCTTTGATTAAACTGAATCCTTGTAGACTGACAAATGAATAATTTCAGTTAATCACTCAACCTGCTTAAAGGCACTATTTTATTACTTTAAAGTCACCAATTCCTCAAATGTATTCTAACAAAAATACTACTTTGGTTTTAACATATTTTTTTAAAAATCAATGAACTCTAATTGGAAACACTTTGATCAATTTTAACTTATACAAGGCTATATTGAAATCACATAGCTTACCAGTATTGGCATAAATAAAATATATTTTGTGAGCTTTTATGGGCATATCTTGTTTTATTGCTCTTCACTTTATTGTGCTTTGCATATATTACATTTATTACAAATTGAAAGTTTATGCCAACCCTGCATCAAACAAGTCTACCAGCACCATTTCTCCAATGGCATGTGCTCACATCATGTTTCTTTGTAACATTTTGATAATTTTCATAATATATCTAATATTTTTTCATTATGATTACATCTGCTGTGGTGATCTGTGATCAATCATCTTTGATGATAACTATTGTAATTGCTTCGGGGTACCGTGCATTATGCCTAAATAAGATGATAAACTTAATCAATAAACATCTTCTGACTGCTTCGCTGACTGGCCATTCCCTCATCTCACTCCTTATTGGGCCTTCCTATTTCCTGTGACAATAATATTGAAATCAGACCAATTTGTAACCCTACAATGGCCTTCAGGTGTTCGATTGAAAGGAAGAGTCAAATAATGTGGCGAACTTAATTGTTGTCTTATTTTTTTATTGTTTTCTTTTTTTTTAAGAAATCACCACAGCTACCCCAACCTTCAGCAATCACTCAGAAGCCATCAGAATCAAGGCAAGACCCTCCACTACTAAAAATTTTATGACTCACTGAAGGTTCACATGATGATTAACAATTTTTAGCAATAAAGTATTGTTTAATAAAAATATATACATTAGTCTTTTTAGACATAATATGATTACACACTTAATAGACTACAATACATGGTAAACATAACTTTTATATGCACTGAGAAATTAAAAAAATCACATGACTTGCTTTAATGTGATATTCACTTTATTATGGTAGTCTGGAATTGAATCTGCAATACCTCCAGTGTATGCCTGCCCTTCAAAGAAATGGGGCAAAAGTATTTATTAGGACTGCCTTTTTTATAAGCAAAATGACATGGTGGAATATTGTTACCAGACCTATGTTCAACTCCAGCCACCACTATATAATACATGTTTGACAATGGGCAAGTCATTGATCACCTCTGGTTCCCAATTTCTCCATAAATAAAATATGGGGATTGGAATAGATAATCCCCAATGACCCTTCAAGTGCCAAATTTGTAATTTTATGAGCTCATGAAATTGAGTCAGGGAGCATCTATAATCGAAAACAATATTTTTCCTCAGCAAAATCTGATTAAATCTTGATATCTAAATGTTATTAATAATTAGTAACTGGATCATCAAAGTATGATATAAATCAATTAATAAAATAAAAATTTCTTGAGCACTTAGGGATTATCCAAAAAATAATTAAATAGTATTACTGATTTCTGCATGATCTTACATTAAGATATTAGTGATCACAGGAAAGAGGAAAAGTCGTGGGGAATAGATCTGGGTGGTATTGACTGTCTGGTATTAAGACTTGTCTCATTCTCCTGGTTATCCTCCTAGGGGGCAGGCAGAGGAGCTGGGCTGCCAGGGTGGCAGAAGCAGCAAGATAGATGTGCAGAGGGAAGACAGGGAGCCAGGGTACAGTGTAGGCCCACAGGCCTCTGCTAGAACCCTCCTACCCTCAGTCAACAGCCACCCCTCCTTCCTGCCTCTCCTCACTAGCACCTCAGCAGAACTCCTTTTGGAAGGATCCCTGTATGGTGATGGACAGAGGGTTAGGACCCAAGGCAGCTATAGCAGTCCCATCACCTAAAATTTGTCATTTCTGGAATGGATCCAGTGACTGGCAAAAGAAGGACTAGTGTAGGAGGCCATAAGCCCTGGGCCAGGGGTAGGGCCCCATCACCTTCTAAATTCAGAGCTCAGAATTGATGGTGTTGGCACAGGACCCTACAGGACAATGGTTGCTGCCAAGCTAGAAACTGAACTGTCTCTTGATATCTCCAAAATGTCAGCTTCAAAGTACATAATGCTGGTATACCTCATGCCCCATTTTCAGTAGGGACATTGAAATAACTATTGGCATCCAAGAGATGTGTATCAAGCTCAGCCTATGGTGACCTCTTTGGCAATCCTGAAGGAATCCTGAGACTAACAACTTTGTTTTTGTTGTTATTGTTGTTTTTGGCTTGTTGTTTGGTTTTTTTTTGCTCTATTCTTGTTTTAAAATTAATTAATTAAATTTTTTTTTGTTAATTTATTTTAATTTATCAACAATCACTTCCATATGCTTTCGAGTTTAAATTTTTTCTCCTCCTTCCTCCCCAGCACCCTCTCCAAGACAGCATGGAATATGATATAGGCTATACATATACATTCCCATTAAACATATTTTCACATTAGTGATGTTGTAAGTAAGAATTCGAAACCAAAGGAGGAACCACCAGAAGGAGGAAACAAAACTCAACAGAGGAGAAAAAAAATACCAAGTAGTATGCTTTGATCTGGATTCAAACTCCATAGTTCTTTCTTTGGATGTGGGTATCATTTTCATCAGGAGGCCTTTGGAGATGTCTTAGGTCCTTGTATTGCTTGGAAGGGTTAAGTTTTTCAATATTAGTCATCACACAATGTAGCTGTTATTGTGTATAACATTCTCTTGATTCTGCTCACTTCACTCAGCATCAGACCATACAAATCTTTCCAGGTTTTTCTGAAGTCAGTCTGTTCATCACTTCTTATAGCACAATAGTATTCCATTACATTCATATACCACAACTTGCTCATCCATTCCCCAATTGATGGGCATCCTCTCAATTTCCAATTCTTTGCCACCACAAAAAGAGCTGCTAAGAATATTTTTGTACACGTGAGTCCTTTTCCCATTTGTTTGATCTCCTTGGAGTATAGCCCTAGAAGTGCTGTTGCTGGGTCAAAGGGTATGCATTTTTTTTATAGCCCTTTGGGTATAGTTCCAAATCGCTCTCCAAAATGGTTGGATCATTTCACAACTCTACCAACAATACATTAGTTTTCAATTTTCCCATATCTTCTCCAACATTTATCATTTTCTTGTTTTTTCATCTTGGCCAATCTGATAGGTGTGATGTGGTACCTCAAAGTTGTTTTGATTTGCATTTCTCTAATCAATAGTGATTTAGAGCATTTTTTCATATGATCATATATGGCTTTAATTTCTTCATCTGAGAACTGCCTGTTCATATCCTTTGACCATTTATCAATTGGGGAATGACCTGCATTCTTAAAAATTTGACTTACTTCTCTATATATTTTAGCAATGAGGCCCTTATCAGAGAGACTGGTTGTAAAAATTCTTTCCCAACTTTCTACCTGAGACTAAAGACTTGGAACAGGGCCTTCTTCCCTGATTAACTCTTTCCAGATACTGCTGTCCCCAGGATGGCTGATCATAAGCCCTGAACCCTCCCATCCCCACCTTGAAGGTAAGAACAGACAGAGTTAGCTTCCTGGATCCCACCCCATGGTCAATGGGACAGAGACCAAAACAAAAAATACAAGATAGAGACTTGGACTCACCTGCAGCCTTGGTTGCCACTCTCTGATTACTACCAACCCCAAGCAGGAAAGGTTGCAAAGACAATGTTGCAAAGGTTGCAAAAACCTTCTGGATCCCTCTCCTTTATGAAGACAACACAAAGAGGACTTGGTCCCTCCCTCGGCAGTCCTAACTCTATAGCCCTGCTTTTCCCCTGATGCTACTTCACCTTCAGTCTTATGTACATTGTCCACCTAGCTCCCTTCTAGCAGTGTCAGTGACTGGTCAGAATGGATGGCCCTGACCTGCTGAATTTCTCCTCTCATTAAGAGGACTAAGTATAGGGCTTATTGGGTCCACTTGAGAAGACTCTGGGAGTGGGAGACTGCCACCACAAGGACTGACCTAAAGGTGAGAGGCAAGCCCCACCCCATGCCTTTCAATACACAGCTGTAACACGAGTCCCTTTGCTCAATAGGCACCTAATGTAAACTACCTGGGAGGTGGTGTCCAGATTCTCCCTCCTCTTCTGCCCCTCTAACAATAACTGTGGCTTGGGCCACAGAGTCCATGAAGAAAATGTGACCCTTGACCTTAATTACAAGTACAAGAAGCTTGCCTCCTTTCCTTTGGCTGCTTTTGCCACACTAACTGCTGCTGATTATCCCTCTGGAAATGGTTCTGAGAGCCCTGTGGTAAGGGTGTTGCTGGGGTTAGGGGGAACCTTGCAAGGCCAAGGGAAAGCCACTCAATGCAGTTTTTAAAATAATTAGAACTCCTCTGTAGAAGGAGCTATGAAAAGTATGAAAGAGTATGAAAAATGGGTCCCCTCTTGTTGAGAGGCCTGACCCACCAATTCATAGCTCTGGGCTAGAGGAATGATGCAGGGATCCGGGGGAATGTGCCCTTGAAGATGTGTAATTTTTCTCCCTGTAATAAATGTCCATTCTAGGGTTAAAAAAAAGACTTCTTACCTTATCCAGGCACAAGTTTTCAAGTATTCTCTGTCTAGCATTTATTTATTGATTTATTCATTCAATAGCCATTTATTAGGTGCTATTCTGAGAAAATCTTTGTGGTGGTGTCAGAGAAACAAAGATAATTAACACATGAGCCCTATATTTGTGAAGCTTAGAATGTAGCCAGGGAGCTATGATACAAATAAAAATATATAATATTACATTCAATAAATTAATAATATCATTCAATTAAATGAGAAGCAAAATGTCCTGAAGATCCTCACTACAGGAGAGAATTCATAGAAATTCATGGAGGAAGTTGCTTTTGAGCTAAACCACAAAGAATTGGTAGAATTTCAAAAAGCAAAGATAGGAAGAAGAGAATTCCAGGCATCAAGAATGGCATGGGGGAAAAAAAAGTGGCAAGTAGAAAGGCACTAGATATGCAAAAATGTGGCAAATACTTCTGTTTTGTGCAAGTTCATGGGAGTAGTGTGAGATAAGGCTTAAAAAGTAGAGAGATATTAGGTTATAGAGAGCTTTGTCTGTCAGGCTAAAGATTTATAACTTTATTTAAAAGGCACTAAAAAGTTTTAAAAAGAGGAATGATATGATCATACACAGTAATAAGGAAGATTGATCTGACAGTAGTTTGAAGAAGGGTGTAGACATAAGATAAAGGAAAACCACTTAAGACAGTCTTTTCAGCTTCTCATTTTTTTGTAGTCTGGATTCAGACCTATCATTCAATGGAAACTACTTTCTCCAAAGTTACCAGTAATGTCCTAATTGCTGAATTGAATGACCTTTTCTCCATCCTTATCATTCTTTGCCCTTATTGCCCTTGACACTATCAATCACCTTTTTTTAACTTTATTTATTTTTAGTTTTCAACATTCACTTCCATAATATTTTGAGTTTAAAATTTTCTCCTCCTCCCCTTTCTTCCCACCCACTCCAAGATGGCATACAATCTGACATAGGCTCTACATATACATTCACATTAAACAAATTTTCCCATTAGTCATGATATAAAGAACAATTAGAACTAATGGGAGGAACCACAAGAATTTAGCAATAAAACAAAACCACAAAGGAAAAGGAGAGCAAATAGTATGCTTCCATCTGCATTCAGACTCCATAATTCTTTTTCTTTTGAATAGGAAACAGAGCCAATTGACATCTCTTTGTGGCAGAAAAGTCTCATACCAGGAACTCCTGGATTTCATTATCTGAATATTTTTGCCCACAGTTCCTCTCTGTATTGTTTGTATCCTTAGGGAAGTCTTTTATGGCTAGCTGTGCTGGAAGCTATTCATGGTTTGAGACACAATATTGGAAGATTTGTCACTGATGATTCTGTGTCAAAAGGTCAATAATGTGTTCTTTCTGAACCTTTCCATATTTCCTTATGGATGCCTGTATCTATTCCTATTGGGGCTTGACAATAAATTCTATTTTGAATATATTAAATTTCGGGTTCTGCTGGGTTACCCAAGGGCAGAGGTTCGATTTTTTTTTTAATTGCTGTTGTTTAGTCATTTGAATCACTTCTGACTGACTCTTGGTGACCCCATTTGGGGTTTTCTTGCCCAAAAATACTGGAGTAGTTTGCCATTCTTTTCTCTGCCTCGTTTTATAAACAAGGAAATTGAGGCAAGCAAGGTTAAGTGATTTGCCAAGGGTCACATAGCTAGTAAGTGTCTGAAGCCAGATTTGAATTCAGGAGGATAAGTCTTCCTGACTTCATACCTGGCCCTATCTATCCATTGTACCACCTAGCTGCTCTGACCAGAAGTCCAATAAGTATGTCAAATTTGCCGTATGGGGTACAGGTTCTAAATATTTAGAAATAAATATTTGGAATGAACTTTATAAAAGTAAGAAATTGATAAAAATGGGAATATACAAAATTATTAAGGAGGTAAGTATAGAAAGAAAAAATGAAGAGGGCCAACAGAAGAACATTAGGGAAAATAATATCTTTGTAGAAATAAGAGGGTAGAATTCCAAGGAGTGCTTTGTCCCAATTCTTTTTCTCTCACACTTTCTAGATGACTAAATATAAGATTATTTGAAATATGCATGGTACTAGAACATTATCTTAAAGCACAGTCTAATATTTGGTTTATGAAATTTATTTTTGTTTATTTTTAACCAGACCCATGATACAAATGGTATAATGAGAGGTATGTCCTCTAATAATGTAGACCAGGACCAGCTCTGTGACTTGAGCTTTTTTTTTTTGTCCATTCTTGATTCTAATATTTAATGGACAGTTTAGCATTGACACTTTCTCATTCCTTTGGTCTGAGCTGTTTCTAGATTCTGAAAGCATTCCAGAGACCTCAGAGATCTGTACCAGATTAAAGAATTATAGCCCATTCTGCCTGAGTCCTTGACATTAAGCAGGCTGACTATTTTATTCTCCATCAGCTACAGCATTCAGGTCATCCACAAAGGTAGGGCCAAGTAAAATGCATTGCAGTAATAAAGTCTGGAGGTCATAAAGTCACGTGTAACTGTGATAAAGCTTTCTTCAGGCAGACATAGCTACAATCTCTTTGGTAGATAGGTGTGTTTTCTGGATAAAGTCAATCCAACACGTACTTTGGTATTTCAAAAATAAACTTAAGTAAAGAAATATAATAGGATTCCACTATTATATGTTTCATTGTTATTAAATGGATTTGAATATATCACAAATCTAATCTTGGGGCAAAAAAAATGAAGCATTTTGGCATAATTCCATTCTTGGTGCTCATGTCCTGGAAACTCCTTCATAATTAAAAACTACCTTTTTAAGAAGCCATTTTGGTAGTTCAGCAACTAAGTCCCTTGAATGGCCAAATCAGTTTTGTAACAAATTTCATATTCCAAGTCAGGCTATACACGTAACACCTGATATATCATGGAAATCACTTCTGCTACAAAATCAAACATAGTAGAGTCCCACAATATATTAGGGTCCTAAACTACAATATTAAAACAGCATTTACTATTTTCTTGAGAAATAAGGAAAACTATAACATATTTTTCCCTTAATTCACCTTCTAGGATTAAATGGAAACAAATTCCTGTGAATCTAAATTGCTTTCAGTAAATGATGTAACAGACAATGTTAAGTTGGTTTTTAAAAAATCAGCATAGATAGATTAGGCTTTCTTATCTAACATATATGACCTAAAATGATGAAAAAATGAATTTGTACATAGATTTAATAGTTTGATTAGATGGAAGGGAAATACTTATTTTTAAAAAATAATTTGGTTTGAGGTTTCTGCTGTGCAAACTCCTGCAGAGACTGATGAAATTCATTTTTGTGTCTATTTGTAAGACCATGACACATTGTCATACTTAATGCCTCTGGAAAGATTGTTTTGTTATGACTTTAATGAAAGTAAAATCCTTGAAGATATAACTCATTATGATTAGCTCTTGACTCATTCTTTTCTGTTGAAAGCAGAGGCTCCAAGTGTAAACCAGTATAATATATAGAGCAGGGTAGCATAAAAAGAGCCAAACCAGGTTATAGAATCTTTCTGGAGGTCATGTTCACATTGCTGTAGCCTGTCTCCCCAGCAGAATGATACTTCTAGGAATAGTAGAGTCATAGAATTTTATAGCTGACACAGATCTTAATGACCATACAGTAACAGAATCACTGAACTACATGCTTTTAGAGAAAGGGAGGGTGATCTAAGAGATCTTTTTAAACCACACCAGAAAAGGAATCCTCTCTATAACATGCATAGAAAGTGATCACTTAGCCTCCAACTCAAAAAACTTTAGTTACTGGGAATCCAGCACCCCTCTGAGGCAGCTTTAATTGTTAGGAGGTTTGCCCCCATGTTGAATTGAAATATATCTCTCAGCATCTGACACCTACAGTGCCAAGTTCTGCCCTCCAGGGCCTAGCAGAGAGCCTCTGATCTCTCTTTCACATGACAGCTCATCAAACCATTCAAGATAGCTAACAAATTTCCCCTCCCTCTTTTCTTTAGGCTAAACATTACCAGTTACCTCACCTTATCCAATATGAGAGAGGAGGCAGGACAGTAAGAAAGAGCACTGGATCTGAAACAAAGTGAGAGATCCAAATGATTTCCCCAGCAACTAAAATTTGTATGGCTATGGGTAACTTAATTAGCCCTTCTCAACCTCAGTTTCCTAATTTGTAACATGGAGATAATAATGCTTTCAGTACTTACCTGTGAGGATTAAATGAGATAATTATGTAAAATACTTTCCAAAGCTTCAAGTGCTATATAAACATCAGATCTGTTTTAGTCTCTAGTTCATCACCATCCTGATCGCTCTATTCTGAAATAGATAGGCTCTAGTTTGTCAAGTTTGTCAATCTTTCTTCTCAAGTCTGTCACCTAAAATTGAACACAATCCACTAGATGTGGTCCAACTATGCCTACTACTTCACTTTTGAGGGACAATAATTATATTTATAAAACACTTAACACAGTTTCTGGCACAAGTAGGTGATTAATAAATGCTTTTTACTCCCTCTCCCTCCCTTTATTTCTTACTTTGACTAATACTGAACTTACATCCCATTCTAACCTGCAGATTTTCTTTCACATGAACTGTGGCTTAGTCCAGCCTTTCTCATCCTATATTTTTGCAGTTGATTGTTTAAACTTCAGAATTTTGATAATTATCCTTACTAATTTTAATCTTATTTAGATCAAGTAATTGTTCTAGTCTATCTACATCTTTCTTGGATCATTATACTGTCATTCATGTTATCAACTATCTCTCCGTGCATTGTTATTGGCAAGATTGCTAAGCAAGCCACATATTCCTTCATAAAATCTCTCTCTCTCTCTCTCTCTCTCTCTCTCTCTCTCTCTCTCTCTCTCTCTCTCTCTCTCTCTCTCTCTCTCTCTCTCTCTCTCCCCACTTCCCCTCTGTATAGATACACACACACACTCTCACACACCCCTCCTCATTTCTATGCACGTAGTCACTACCCTAGTATTGGCCCCTCATCACTTCTTGCCTGGATTATTGAAATAGCCTTCCAATTGGTTTCCCTCCTTGAAGTCTCTTTCCACTCCAATCTATGCTTCACTAAGCTACCAAAGTGGTTTTACTAAAGTGCTAATCTGACCATGTCTTGTCCCTATGCAATTAGTTCCAGGTGTTCCCTATTACCTCCAAGATCCAAAATCATCCTTTGGGCATTTAAAGCCCTCACAACCTGGCCTCCTCTTATCTTTTCAAATTTCTGCTTATCTCCCCCCTACACATGCTAAGTTCTTGCTACACTAGCTTACTTGCGATCCCACACACATGACATTTCATCTCCTGACTCCATGCCTTTAAATTTCCCTAATTCTTAAAATGTTCTCCGTCCTCATCGCCTCTTCCTAGTTTTGGGCTTCTTTCAAGACTCAGTCCCAATCTCACCTTTCTGGGTGCTCCCACCTCTACCCAACACCTTCTCTCTGAGATTGCCTTCCATTTACAATGTATCTCCATGTATACATAGAGATACATTTAGATATATATGTAATGAACACAGTTATTTGCATATTGACCTTCCCATTAGATTATAAACTCCTTGAGGTCAGAAACCATGATTTTGCCTTCTTTGTGTAGTGTAACATATAACTTTCTGTCCCCACACTCCTGGAGAGAGTCTGATTTACCTGCCCCTCAGGGTGCCAGGGTTCCCTGAGGTATTGGGGAACTTTCTTCTCTAGTTTTTTTTTTACATGAAGGAGATTAGGTTCATAATTTAGCTGAGTTCCTATATAGCATTTGTCCTACTAAATTCATGTCCAAATGCAGCATTATTCTCAGATGAATCCTTCCAGTGGACTGGGGTCCAAAAATTCACTCCTGAAGATTGCTCTTTGTTCCTTAGGACACTGAGTCAATCTTACTGCGGGAAAAAATAAAATGCTTGGATTCTGCCTCCTGGATTATTATGTTTTGCTGTCCTCACAAAAGTTGGAGACTTCATTATTATCACCTAGAATGGATAAGGAAGAATGAAAAGTCCAAGAAGGCTTGTTTCTATTGGCCACATATGCTCAGAGGGGAAAAGGCCCTTAGGCCATAACCCAACTGCATGGTCTCTAACTGTATGCAGGAGAAAAGAATCAATGAGTTCCCCCAGAAAAAATGAAACAATGAGGAAGAAGCTGAAGCTGACAAACATTTTTAATGCCTCTAAGGTCCAAAGGCCTCCTGTTCTAATACATGGTTTAATGTTGACTGGAAGCAGTTACAGAATGTCCATTCACGCTCTACATTTTCTGAAAGGCTCCTACATTACATTTCTCTTAATTCTTTTGAAAGTAAGCTTTCCAGTGTCCTCTATGTGAAGAGAGCCAAGCAAGCTGATAGGGTCTGTTTATGTGTCAGACTCCCTATTATGTTTATATGTCCATTGCTTAGTACAGTGCTTAGCACATGTTAAAATGTTTAACAAATATTTGATGACTAACTGCCTGATTTAATCTATCCCATTTATTAACTTGGTTTTAACAATCCGTTCCTTTTTTTTTTCCTTTGCATTTCCCTGTGTCTCCTTTCATATGGACGTTTGACATCTTAGCAATGATTTTTTCATTTAAATGTTTATTTTTTTTTAATAAAGAAAGACTTTAGGATTCTTCTTAGGTATTTATAAGTCTCAGGCTACATAGTGTTCAACTTCCCAACCAGCCTAATGTGGTTAACATATACGTGCACACATTTATACTTACACTCACACACAAATACACACACATAGTGGAGGTTTAAAAAATACTCTAAAAGTAATTCAAGGACATCCTAATAATTTAGAATTTCTTAATTACAATTTAATTATTTAGGCAGCATGAGAACGTGACTCAATAATAGGCTATGCACTGAGCAATGGTTTTGATTAAGTAGTTTTGGATTGGAATGGTTCCAGAATCATTTCCCAGCTCCTTCCATTGCCATCTTTTTTGTTTCTTTTTCCAGTGTGGTGAAAGAAAAACAGTGACCTGGCTAAATTCCGACTTCTGGAACATTAATTAATTACAAAAGAAATAATTGGATAGTTTTTCTAAAAGGAGTCATGGAAACTCAAATATTAAGTAGCAGAAGATACTGTATGAAGCTTAAAAAATCAGAACTAGAGATATTTAGAAGAATAGAAATCTGCTAATGATTATTTAGCACATTGCATGGTCTTCACAAGCTTTTCACATTGTCTCAGACATAGGGAAACATTATCAATTTACTAGGCTTTTAAAAAATTTGGGTTACTCAGAACTTTGAAGAGCAATAGACTAAATATATATTTAGCAAATTTCCAGACTTACTATAAAATCATAATTAGAAAGATTAAGGCCTATATTGTAGGGGTTTTAGAAAGGTGGTTCATGAGGGGTGGAACAAAGACTGAAGAGAGGTCAGTAAATTGTCTGAGCACTCCCCAGTTTCTCTCAGAAACAATGTTAAATCAAGCCTCTAAAAACATCCTGGAGGAATAGAAAGATAACTTAAAAGGACTTCAGGAAAAGTCTGTCTCACTTGGGTAAAAGGGGAGTGCAGCAGCCCAGGGCAGACAATGTCTGGGCAAGGCAGTGGGAGTCTCTTTGCTACAGCATAGATCAGTAACCAAGGCCCCTCCTGAGCCAGACCATTCCAGTCCCAGTGCAGAAGGACAATTGTGAGCCCTGGAATCCCAGCACAACAGGCACAACTAGGCTGGGCTACCCCCCAGGGCAGTGGGTAAGCTACAAGTACCTGAGGCTCCATTGTGGAAAGCCAATGACCAGGCCCCTGGCCCCCAGCACATAAGAAACTTGGGATAATGCCCCCTGTCTCCCAGGAGCAGAGTTAATCTTTAAAAGTCAAGAAATAAGCTCAAAAATGATTAAGAAACATTAAAAAAAACAGCCCTGACCACAGAAAGCTACTATGGCATCAACAGGGAATATGAATTGGTCTGAAGCTCAAAAAGGATCTTAAAAATCAAGTGAGAGATTAAAATAAACACTAAATGAAGATGGTGGAGTAAAAGCAGTGACTTGCTTGAGCTCTCCC
Source organism: Phascolarctos cinereus (assembly GCF_003287225.1). Taxonomy (NCBI): domain Eukaryota; kingdom Metazoa; phylum Chordata; class Mammalia; order Diprotodontia; family Phascolarctidae; genus Phascolarctos; species Phascolarctos cinereus. The sequence goes on along the minus strand of NW_027555958.1, from coordinate 395,201,772 downwards.
TCAAAGCCTTCCAAATACCCATAAAAATGGCTCTAACCAAATTCTAAAGGAGCAGGACCCACAAAAAGAAGAATGAAACAAATGTCTAGCCCAAGATAACCCAGACGGTTGATCAGAAAGGAATGTCACACTAGGCTGGGAGAAGAACCCAGTTCACCATGGGTGTGCAGGCAAAACAAGCCTCAGAGAACCTGGAACAGTCCCCTGAGGCCTGAATAATGGGAAACTGTGTAGGTTTCCAGACTTCTCAATCCACAAATTCAAAAGGCAATTTAGAAGGTCAGTAGGAGAAGTCTGTGAACATTGTGAGAGAGAAGCTCTGTCCCAGCCCCTGTCTCTGCATGTGGCCCCAGGATGGTGGCTGCTTCCTGAGCTTCTGGCCCACTAACTGAGAGGGAATTGAGTGACTGATCAGAGGGAGATTGCAGGGATGCCTCTGCTGGTGCAGGATTCTCTTGCTTTTCCCGCGCTTGGATCTGGGTCACAGTTCTGGGTGGCTGTCCTAGGGCAAGGAGGAGTGCTGGCATGATGGAGCTTGTGGTGGTGGTGCAGAGAGAATCCTCCTCACAGTTCCAAGAGAGAAAACAGTGCTTGTGGTCTTTCAGAGACCAAACCAAAGACCAGGAAAGGAGTAAACACCCTTGTCCCTGATCATACCAACTTGGAAGAGCCGAAAATTTACAGGTCCCTAGAAGTATATCTGAAAACAGCTACACAAAACCCATGAAGCTTGGGACCGTATATTCTCCACACTGGAAGCAGACTTTTACCTTAACAAAGAGTTTATAACTCGAGTAATTGACTGGCATCATGAACAAAGGTACAAAAAAGCCAGATCATGGAATCTTTCTTTGGTAACAAAGAAGATCAAAACATACAATGAGAAGAAGGAAACAAAGTCAAACTCCTACATTCAAAGCCTCCAAGAAAAATATGAATCAGTCCCAGGCCACAGAAGACCTCAAATAGGATTTTGAGAAGCAAGTAAGAGAAGTAGAGGAAAAACTGGGAAGAGGAATGAGAGCAATGTAAGAAAATCATGAAAAATAAGTCAACAGCTTGCTAAAGGAGACCCAAAAAAAAATTGAAGAAAATAACACCTTAAAAAATAGCCAAATGGCAAAAGAGGTCCACGAAGCCAATGAGGAGAAAAATTCCCTAAAAAGAAAAATTGGCCAAATGGAAAAGGAAGTCCAAAAGCTTACTGAAGAAAATACTTCCTTAAAAATTAGAATGGAGCAATTGGAAGCTAGTGACTTTATGAGAAATCAGGATACTGTAAAACAAAACCAAAAGAATAAAAAAACAGAAAATAATGTGAAATATCTCATAAGAAAAACAACTGACCTAGAAAATGATCCAGGAGAGAGAATTTAAAAATTATTGGACTTTCTGAAAGCCATGATCAAAAAAGAAGCCTAGACATCATCTTTCAAGAAATTATCCAGGCAAACTGCCCTGTTATTTTAGAACCAGAGGGCAAAATAGGAATGCAAAGAATCTATCAATCACCTCCTGAAAAGATCCTCAAAGGAAAACTCCTAGGAATATTGTAGTCAGATTCAAGAGTTCTCAGGTCAAGGAGAAAATATTGCAAGCAGCCAGAAAGAAACATTCAAGTATTGTAAAAACACAATCAGGATAACACAAGATTTAGCAGCTTCTACCTTAAGGAACCGCAGGGCTTGGAATATAATATTCCAGAGGGCAAAGGACATAGGATTACAACCAAGAATCACCTACCCAGCAAAACTGAGTATAATCCTTCAGGGGGAAAAATAGTCATTCAGTGAAATAGAGGACTTTTAAGACCAGAATTGAGTAAAAAATTTGACTTTCAAATACAAGACTCAAGAGAAGCATGAAAAGGCAAACAGGGAAGAGAAATCATGAGGGACTTATTAAAGTTGAACTATTTACATTCCTGCATGGAAAGATGATATTTGTAACTCATGAGACCTTTGTCAGTATTAGGGTAGTTGGAATGAAAAAATTATATGTATGTATATAGATAGATAGATAGATAGATAGATAGATAGACAGACAGACAGACAAATACAGGGCACAGGGTGAGTTGAAGATGAAGGGGTGATATCTGGAGAATAAAATTAAGGGGTGAGAGAGGATTATACTGGGAGAAGGAGAAAGGGAGAGATAGAATGGAGTAAATTATCTCACATAAGACAGACAAGAAAAGGCTTGTACAGTGAAGTGGAATTGGGGGAAGGTGAGAGGGAATGAGTGTATCTTATTCTTATCAGATTTGGCTTAAGGAGGGAATAACATACACACTCAGTTGGGTATGGGAATCTAACTTACCCTACAGGAAAATAGGTGATGGGGATGGGGACAAGAGAGCAAGGGCATGATAGAGGGGAGGGCAGATTGGGAGAGGGGGTAATCAGAAGCAAACCCTTCTAAGGAGGGACAGGGTCAAAAGAGAGAATAGAATAAATGAGGGGCAAGATAGGATTGAGGAAAATATACTTAGTTTTTCACAACATGACTACTATGGAAGTGTTTTACCTGACCAAATATATATAACCTGAATCGAGTTGCTTTCCTTATCAATGAAGGTGGGTGGGGAGGGAGGAAGGGAGAAAATTTGGAACCCCAAATTTTAAAAACAAATGTTAAAAAAATAGTTTTCACATGCAAATGGGAAATAAAGTATACAGGAAGTGGGGTATAGAAATCTATCTTGTCCTACAGGAAAATTGAAGGGGAAGGGGATAAAAGAAGGGAAGGAGAGATAGAAGGGAGGACAGATTAGGGGAAGTGATATTCAGAATGCATGTCATCTTGGGGTCAGAGGAGGGATGAGATGGGGAGAAAATTTGGAACTCAAAATCTTGGGGAAGTGAATGTTGAAAACTAAAAATGAATTAATTAAAAAAAACACAAAATAAATAAAAATAAAACATCAAGTAAGAGTCAGAGAAAAGATTGGGAAAAGAAATGAGAGTTATGCAGGAGAATTATGGAAAAAAGAGTCAACAGCTTGGAAAAGGAAGCACAAAAATTGCCTGAAGAAAACTACTCCTTAAAATGTAGAATTGGCCAAATAGAAAAGGAGCTACAAAAGGTAACTGAAGAAAATAATTCCTCACAATTAGAATTGGCAAAGTGAAGCTAATGACTATGAGACATGAAGAATCAGTCAAACAAAATCAGAAGAATGAAAAGAATAGAAGGAAATGTAAAATACCTCATTGGAAAAAAAAATTACCTGGAACATAGATCCAGGAGAGATAATTAAAGAACTATTGAACTACCTGAAGGCCATAATAATAACAATTAAAAAAAAATAACCTGAACAGCATCTTTCAAGAAATTATCAAGGAAAATACCCTGATATCCTAGAACTAGAGGTTAAATTGGTCATCGAAAGAATCCACCAATCACCTTTTGAAAGAGATCTAAAAATGAAAACTCCAAGGAATTGTAATTCCAGAATTATCAGGTCAAGGAGAAAATGCTCCAAACAGCCAGAAAGAAACAATTCAAAGTTCAAAGAGCCATGATCAGGATTACACAGGACTTAGCAGCTTCTACAAGAAAGGATCAGAGGGTCTGGAAGATGATAATGTATAAGGCAAAGGACCTTGGATTACAACCAAGAATCAACTACCCAGAAAAAAGACCAGAGCTAAAAAGAAAAATAGATCTTCAAATACAAGACTCAAGAGAAACATAAAAATGTGAACAGGTAAGAAAAATGAAACAACAACAACCACGTTGTTCAATAAGATTTAAACTGTTTTTCCTACAGAGTAAGATGACACTTGTAATTCTCAAGAACTGTATCTCTATTAGGGCACTGAGAAGAAGTATATGACAGAGGGAATGGATATAAGTTGACTTTGATGTAATAATACAAAAATAATTGAGGGGTTAAAAAGGATTGTACTAAGAGAAAAGGAAAGTGAGAGGCAGAATAGGTAAATTATATCACATGAAAAAGTGCAAAAGACTAGAACAATAGATGGAAAGAAGGGAAGAGGTGAGCATTGTTTGAACCTTACTCTCATTGGATTTGGCTCAGAGGGAATAACATGCACACCCAGTTTTATAGCAATTTATCTTACCCTATAGGAAAATAGTAGGGGAAAGGGGGAAAGAAAAAGGTAGGGCTGATAAAAGGTAGGTAAGATTGAGGGAAGTATTGGTTAGAAGCAAAATTATGCTGAGGAGGGAAAGGGTGAAAGAAGAGAGAAAAGTATAAACTGGGGGAAAATAGCGATCGAGGGAAATACATAGTTAGCAATCATAATTGTGAATGTGAATGGGATGAACTCTCCCATAAAATGGAAGTGGAGAAAAGAGTGGATTAAAAGCCAGAATCCTGGGGCAGCTAGGTTGCGCAGTGGATAGAGCACCAGCCCTGGAGTCAGGAGGACCTGAGTTCAAATCTGGCCTCAGACACTAGCTGTGTGACCCTGGGCAAGTCACTGAACCCTGATTGCCCATCAAAAAAAAGAAAAGAAAAAAACAGAATCCTACAATATGTTGTTTATGAGAAATACATCTGAAACAGAGAGATACAAACAGAATAAAGGTAAAAGGCCGGAACAGAATATATTATGCTTCAGTTTAAGTCAAAAACAAACAAACAAAAAATCAGAGGTAGCAATTCTGATCTCAGAAAAAGCAAAAGCCAAAATAGATCTAATTAAAAGACATAAGGAAAGAAACTACACCTTGCTAAAAAGTTGCCATAGACAGTGAAGAAGTATCAATACTAAACATATATGCAACAAGTGGTATAGCATCCAAATTCGTAGAGGAGAAGTTCAGGGAGTTACAGAAAGAAATAAACAGGAGAACGATACTAGTAGGGGACCTCAGCCTCCCGTCTAAACACAAAGTAAACAACAAAAAGTTAAGGAGATGAATAGAATTTTAGAAAAGTTAGATATGATAGACCTCTAGAGAAAACTGAATGGGGATAGAAAGGAAAATACATTTTGCTTAGGGAAACATGATCCTACACAAAAATTGACCATCTCTTAGAGCATAAAAACCTCACAATCAATTCAGAAAGGCAGAAATATTAAAGACATGCTTTTCCAGATCATAATGCAACAAAAACTACTTGTAATAAAGGTCCAAAGAAAGATAGGCTAAAAACAAATTGGAAACTAAATAATCTAATGCTAAAGAATGAGTGAGTCAAACAGCAAATCAATAATTTCATCCAAGAGAATGACAATAATGAGACAGCATATCAAAATATAGAAGATGCAACCAAAGCAGTTCTTAGGGAAAGTTTTATGTGTCTAAATGTTTACACCAATAAAATAGAAAAAAAATGATTGTGCATGCAACTAAAAAAGCTAGAAATCCAGTCACCCAGAAGGAAATCGCAAAAACTACTCCAGTATCTTTGCCAAGATACTGTGTGGGGTCATGAAGAGTCAGATATGATCTAAATGACTGACCAACCAAACTCCCAACTGACCATGTCACTGCCCTACTCAAGAAATTCTAATAGCTCCCTCTGGCCTGTAATGAACAAATCTAACATCCTGGGGTGTTAAAACTCCTTACCACAAGATCCTCACTTACCTGTCCAGCTCTACTTCATACACTCTCCTGTAAACTCTTTGAGGGCAGTGACTGTTTGTTATACTTCTCTCCTTGTATATCCAGTACCTAACACAGTTCCTGGCATACAGTAGGTGCTTAATAAATGCTGTTGGTTGGTTGATTAGATTATTTCTAAGGTCCTGAATCCTATGATCCTGTAAATTGTCGAATACCATGGTCATATGCAATATCAATTCAGCTAAACTCTATAAACTGTCAGATTTTTGCTTACTGAAGCTTAGCCAGTCAACCTCTTGAGGGGTAATTGGGCATAGGGCTCTGTCTGGTCTCCATGAAAAAATTTCCATTAATGGTAGAATTAATTAATAATAACTAAATTAATTAATTTTTGAAAATATGTACTAAGTGCTTGCTATGTGCTAAGTACTGTGCTAAGGGCTGAGGAAACAAATACAATGGGGGAAAAGAGCACAGCAGAGTGGTGACAAGGGAATAGCACGTTGGTGTTACTGGGATGGTGAATGGGACCAAAGGAGAGAGGACTGACTCAGCCCATCCAGGAACAAGGTAGTGAGGGGACAAGTAGGGGGAAGGAAAGTAAGTCTAGGTAATAAGCAAAGGAGTGTGTGGATAAGGTATTTAGAGAGAAAAGAATGAAGTGAAGCCTGGCTGGGACTTCCCTGACATAGTCTCATCTCAAGACTACCAGATGGTGTAGGGTAGTGATGTCAAACTAAATCAGAAATGGATCCCTGTGGGAAGCACAATGATTTAGAAAAACACAAATTAACATTATTTATACTTTATTGTATTTTTATTAATCTTGTTAAACATATCCCAATTACATTTTAACCTAATTGGGCCCCACCTGGGAATTTTGCAAACTGCAGCTGGCCAAGTTTGATACCTCCAGTACAGGGAATATGTGGGAGATATTAAAATTCAAAAAGTATAGAGCCTCTTGCACTTAAAAAAAAAGCTAGAAAAAGAAAAAAATTAAAATCAATTAAATATCAAATTAGAAATTCTGAAAATCAAAGGAGAGACTAGTAAAATTCAAATTATGAGAACCATGAACTAATACATAAAACTAAGAGCTGGTTTTATGGGGGGAAAAAACAGTAAAATACAAAAAAAACCCTTTGGTTAATTTGATTTTCAAGAGAAGAAAAAAAAAAGAAAACCAAATTACCAGTATCAAAAATAAAAAAGGGTAAATTCACTACCAAATGAAGAGGAAATTAAAGCAATAATTAGGATCCATTTTGCTGTGCTGTATAGCAATAAATCTGACAATTTAAGTGAAATGGATGAATATTTACAAAAATATAAATTGCCTAGTTAACAGAAGAGAAAATAAAATACTTAAATAACCCCATTTCAAAAAAAAGAAGTTGAACAATGCATCAATGAACTCCCTAAGAAAAAATCACCAAGGGCGAATGGGTTCATGAATGAATTCTACGAAACATTTAAAGAACAATGAATTCCAATACTATATAAACTATTTGGAAATAATAGGTGAAGAAAGAGTCCTACCAAATTCCTTTTATGACACAAATATGATGCTGATACCTAAGCTAGGAAAAGCCAAAACAGAGAAAGAAAATTATAGACCAATTTTCCTAATGAATATTGATGTAAAAGTTTTAAGTAAAATATTAGCAAACAGATGACAGCAATTTAACACCAAGATAATACACTATGATCCAGACCAGGAATGCATGTCTGGTACAATATTAGGGAAAATATCAGCATAACTGACCATATCAATAACAAAACCAACATAAATCCTATGATTATCTCAATAGATGCAGAAAAAGCTTTTGACAAAATACAGTACCCCTTATTTTGGGGGGAGTTTTTTAAAATTTTAAGTAATTTATTTTGAATCATCAACAACACTTTCATAAGCTTTTGAGTTTTTAATTTTTCTCCCCCTTCCTCCCTCCCTCCCTCCCCCAAGACAGCAAGCAATCTGATATAGGCTATACATATTCATTCTTATTAAATATATTTTCACTTTAGTGATGTTGTAAGTAAGAATTAGAAATAATAGGAGCAACCACCAGAAAGAGGAAACAAAACACAACAGAAGAAAAAACAGCAAGTAATATGCTTTGATTTGCATTCAAACTCCATAGTTCTTTCTCCAGATGTGGATAGCATTTTCCATCATGAGACCTTTGGAGATGTCTTGGATCCTGGTATTGCTGAGAAGGGTTAAGTCTATCAATATTAGTCATTGTACAATGTGGCAGTTACTTTGTACAATGTTCTCCTTACTCTGCTCACTTTACTTAGCATTAGACCATACAAGTCTTTCTAGGTTTTTCTGAGGTCTGCCTATTCATCATTTCTTATAGCACAATAGTATTCCATTACATTTATATACCACATCTTGTTCAGCCATTCCCCAATTGATGGGCATCCTCTCAATTTCCAATTCTTTGCCACCACAAAAAGAGTTGCTATGAATATTTTTGTACATGTGGGTCCTTTTCCCATTTGTATGATATCTCTGGGATATAACCCTAGAAGTGCTATTGCTGCATGAAAGGGTATGAACATTTTGTGGCCCTTTGGGCATAGTTCCAAATTGCTCTCCAAAATGGTTGGATCATTTCACAACTCCACCAACAATGTGTTAGTTTTACAATTTTACCACATCTTCTCCAATATTTATCATTTTCCTGTTTTGTCATGTTGGCCAATCTGATAGATGTGATGTCATACCTCAGAATTGTTTTGATTTGCATTTCTCTAATCAGTAGTGATTTAGAGCATTTTTTTCTTTTTTTATAAATTTATTTATTTTTAGTTTTCAACATTTACTTCCACAAGATTTTGACTTCCAAATTTTCATCCTATCTCAACCCCCCACCCCAAGATGGCATGTATTCTGAATACCCCTTCCCCTACTCTACCCTCTCTTCTATCTCTTCCCCCCTTCTCTTAAACCCTTCCTCTTCTATTTTCCTGTAGGACAGGATAGACTTCTGTACCCCATTTCCTGTATTTCTTATTTCCCAGTTACATGTGAAAACTTTTTTTTAAAACATATGTTTTTAAAACTTTGGGTTCCAAATTTTCTCCCTTCCTCCCTCCCCCCCACCCTCATTGAAAAGGCAAGCAACTGAATATAGGTTATACATGTGCAGTTATGCAAAACACTTCCATAGTAGACATGTTGAAAAACTAACTCTATTTCCCTTAATCCTGTCCTGCCCCCCATTTATTCTGTTCTTTCTTTTGACCCTGTCCCTCCTCAGAAGTATTTACTTCTGATTACCCCCTTTCCCAATCTTCCCAGCTCTCTTGTCCCCTTCCCCATCACCTATTTTCCTGTAGGGTAAGACAGATTTCCATACCCAAATGAATGTGCATGTTATTCCCTCCTTAAGCCAAATCCTATGAGAATAAGATTCATCATTCCCTCTCACCTTCCCCATTTCTCCTCCACTGTAAGAGCTTTTCTTTTCTTTTGTGAGATAATTTACCCATTCTACCTCTCCCTTTCTTCTTCTCCTAGTATAATCTTCTCTCATCCCTTAATTTTATTCTCCAGATATGACCCCTTAATCTTCAACTCACCCTGTGCCTCTACCTACTACTATCTATCTTCTATCTATCTATCTATCTATCTATCTATCTATCTATCTATCTATCTACATACATACATATAATTTTCCCCCCTCCAACTACCCTAATACTGACAAAGGTCTCATGAGTTATAAATATCATCTTTCCATGCAGGAATGTAAACAGTTCAACCTTAATAAGTCTCTTATGATTTCTCTTTCCTGTTTACCTCTTCATGTTCCACTTGAGTCTTGTGTTTGAAAGTCAAATTATTTATTCAGCTCTGGTCTTTTCATCAAGAATGCTTGAAAGTCCTCTATTTCACTGAATGACCATTTTTTCCCCTGAAGGATTATACTCAGTTTTGCTGGGTAGGTGATTCTTGGTTGTAATCCTATCTCCTTTGCCTCTGGAATATTATATTCCATGCCCTGTGGTCCTTTAATGTAGAAGCTGCTAAATCTTGTGTTATCCTGATTGTGTTTCCACAATACTTGAATTGTTTCTTTCTGGCAGCTTGTAATATTTTCTCCTTGACCTGGGAACTCTGGAATTTGGCTACAATATTCCTAGGAGTTTTCCTTTGGGGATCTCTTTCAGGAGGAGATTGGTGGATTCTTTCAATTTCTATTTTGCCTTCTGGTTCTAAAACATCAGGGCAGTTTTCCTTGATAATTTCTTGAAAGATGATGTCTAGGCTCTTTTTTTGATTATTGCTTTCACATAGTCCAATAATTTTTAAATTCTCTCTCCTGGATCTATTTTCCAGGTCAGTTGTTTTTCCAATGAGATATTTCACATTTTTTCTTTTTTCATTCTTTTGGATTTGTTTTACAGTGTCTTGATTTCTCATAAAGTCACTAGCTTCCAATTGCTCTATCTAATTTTTAAGGAAGTATTTTCTTCAGTAATCTTTTGGACTTCCTTTTCCATTTGGCCAATTTTTTTTTTTAGGGCATTTTCCTCCTCATTGGTTTTTTGGACCTCTTTTGCCATTTGTGTTAGGCTATTTTTTAAGGTGTTATTTTCTTCAGTATTTTTTTGGGTCTCCTTTAGCAAGCTATTGACTTGTTTTTCATGATTTTCTTGCATCACTCTCATTTCTCTTCCCAGTTTTTCCTTTACTTCTCTTACTTGATTCTCAAAATCCCTTTTGAGCTCTTCCAAGGCCTGGGACTGATTCATATATTTCTTGGAGGCTTTGAATGTAGGAGCTTTGACTTTGTTGTCTTCTTCTGGTTGTATGGTTTCATCTTCTTTTTCACCAAAGTAAGATAATATAGTCTAGACTCTCTTTGTGCTTCTTGCTCATGATCCTGGCCAATTACTTGAGTTTTAAACTCTTTGTTAAGGTAAGAGTCTGCTTCCAATGTGGAGAATGAACTGTCCCAAGCTTCAGGGGTTTGTGCAGCTGTTTTCAAAGATACTTGTAGGGACCTGTAAATTTTCAGTTCTCACAAGGTGGTATGATAAGAGGCGAGGTGTTTACTCCTTTCCTGTACTCTTGTCTATTAGTGACCACAAGCACTCTTTTATGTCCTGGAACTGTGAAGAAGGTTTCCTCTCTACTGCCACTACAGGCTCCACCACGCTAGCACTCCTCTTCACTCCAGGACCACCGCCCAGAACTGTGACACAGATCCAAGCACGGGCAAAGCAAGAGATTCCTGCCTCAGCACTGGCAAATAGATCCCTGAAATCCCTGTCTGATCAGCCACTCGATTCCCTCTCAGTCTGTGGGCCAGAAGCTCAGGACACAGCCACCGCCCTGTCCCCTATGCTCTGTGCTCTGTGCTCTGGAGCTGGTTCTGACCTAGCTCTTCTCTTAGCACCACAGAAACAGACTTTTCCCACCTACCTTCTAAGTTGTCTTTGGTGTTTGTGGGTTGAGAGGTCTGGAAGCTGCCAAAGCTGCCCGAGATTCAGTCCTCTGAGGCCTGCTCTAGATTCACTGCAGCCTGCACACCCAAGCCACAGTGTGCTGCTCCTCTACCCACCCAGCGTGATATACCTTTCTGATCAACCATCCAGGTTATCTTGGGCTGGAAATTTGCTTCACTCTCTCTTTTTGTGGATTCTCTTGCTTTAGAATTTGTTTAGAGCCATTTTTTATAGGTATTTGGGGGGGTTTGGGGGAGAGATCAAGCAAGTCACTGCTTTCACTCAGCCATCTTGGCTCCGCCCCTTCTAGAGCACTTTTTAATATGACTATAGACAACTTTAATGTCTTCATCTGAGAACTCTCTGTTCATATCCTTTGACCATTAATCAATTAGGTAATGACTTGTATTCTTATAAATTTGACTTAATTCTCTATGTATTTTAGAAATGAGGACCTTATTAGAGAGACTGGTTGTAAAAATTCTTTCCCAATTTTTGACTTTCCTTCTAATCTTGGTTGCATTGGCTTTGTTTGTGCAAAAACTTCAATTTAATGTCATCAAAGTTAACCATTTGCATTTTGTAATCTTCTCTATCTCCTGTTTAGTCATGAATTCTTCTGTTCTCCATAAATCTGAGAGGTAAACTATTCCTTGCTCTCCCAGTTTGTTTATAGTATCAGCCTTTATATCTAAATCATGAACCCATTTTGACTTTATTGTGGTATATGGTGTGAGATTTTTATCCATGCCTAGTTTCTGCCATACTCTTTTCCAATTTTCCCAGCAGTTTTTGTCAAAGAATGAGTTCTTATCCCAGAAGTTGGGGTCTTTGGGTTTATCAAATAACAGATTACTATAGTCATTGACTACTATGTCTTGCATAATTAACCTATTCCACTGATCCACCTCCCTATTTCTTAGCCAGTCCCAAGCAGTTGTGATGATTGCTGCTTTATAATACAATTTAAGATCTGGGATGGATAGGCCAACTTCCCCTGCATTTCTGCTCTATCCCTTATTATTAAAAACACTAAAGAGCATAGGAATAAATGTAGTTCTCCTTAAAATGACATGTAGTTTCTATCTAAAACCATCAGCAAGCATTATATGTAATGAAGATAAGCTAGAAGTATTCCCAATAAGATCAGGAGTGAAACAAGGATGTCCATTATCACCACTGTTATTTAATATTGTACTAGAAATGTTAGCATTCTCAATAATAGCAGAAAAAGAAATTAAATTAGAATAGACAATGATAAGGAAACAAAACTATCACTCTTTTCAGATTATATGATGGCGTACTTAGGGAATCCTAGAGAATCAACTGAAAAACCACTTGAAACAATTAACAATTTTAGCAAAGTTGCAGGATATAAAATAAACCCACATAAATCATTATCATTTCCATATGTTATCAACAAAGCCCAATTCAGTTTAAAATAACTGTAGACAATATAATATATTCGAGATTCTATCTGCCAAGAGAAACCCAGGAACTATATGAACACATTTACAAAATACTTTTCACACAAACACAATCAGATTTAAACAACTTGTGAAATATCAATTGCTCATGGGTAGACTGAGCTAATATAATAAAAATGACAATTCTACTGAATTAATTTACTCATTCAATGCTACACCAATCAAATTAACAAAAATTATTTTATAGAGCTAGAAAACATACTAACAAAATTCAACCGGAAGACCAAAAGGTCAGTAATATCAAGGGAATTAATGACAAGAAAAATGTAAAGGAACACAGCCTAGCTGTTCCAGATCTACAATATTATATTATAAATAAATGCTATTATGTTATTATTATTATTATTATTATATTATTATTATTATAAATATTATAAAATGGCAATCATCAAAAGTACTTGGTACTGGCTAAGAAATAGATTGGTAGACCAGTAAAATTGATTAGGTACACAAGACACAGTAGTAAATGACTATAGTAGTGTACTGAGTGATAAACCCAAAGACGTCAACTTCTGGGATAAGAACTCACTATTTGACAAAAACTTCTAGGAAAACTGGAAAATAGTTTGGCAAAAACTGGGCATAGACCAATATCTCGCACCCTATACCAAGCAAGTTCAAAATGGGTCCATGATTTAGACATAAGGGATGATACCATAAACAAATTAGGAGAGTAATGAAGAGTTTACCTGCCTATGGAGAAGGGAAGAATTTGTGAGCAAACAGAGAACATTATGAAATGCAAAATGGATTATTTTGATTACATTAAATTAAAAAGGTTTTGCACAAACAAAACCAACATAACCAAGATTAAAAGGAAAGCAGAAAGCTGGGAAACAATTTTTACAAGTGTTTCTGATAAAGGCCTCATTTTTCAAATATTTAGAGAACTGAGTCAAATTTATGAGAATACAAATCATTCCCATTGATAAATGGTCAAAGGATATGAGCAGACAGTTTTCAAATGAAGAAATTAAAGCTATCCATGGTTGCATGAAAAAATGCCTTAAATAATTATTAATTAGAGAAATGCAAATTGAAACACTTCCAAGGCACCACCTGACACCTATCTTATTGGCTAATATCACAGAAAAGGAACATGGTAAATGTTGGAGAAGATGTGGGAAAACTGGAACACTAATGCATTGTTGGTGGAGTTATGAACTTATCCAAAATGGTTTAGAAAGCAATTTGGAACTATTTCCAATGGGCTATAAAACTGTGGATACCATTTGTTCCAGCAATATCTCTACTAGGTCTAGATCCCAAAGAGATCATAAAAAAGGAAAAAGACCCACAGGTACAAAAAATATTTATAGCAGCTCTTTTTATGGTGGCAAAAAAGAGAAAATTGAGGGGATGTCCATCAATTGGGGAATGGCTGAACAAATTTTAGTATATGAACGTGATGGAATGCTATTATGCTATAAGAAATGATGAGCAGGATGATTTCAGAAAAAATCTTGGAAAGACTTTTATGAACTGATGCTGAGTGAAGTAAGCAGAACCAGCAGAACATTTTACATAGTAACAAAAACATTGTGTGATGATTGTGATAGACTTAGGTCTTCTTGGCAATACAATGATCCAAGACAATTCCAAAAGTCTAAAGATGGCAAATGCCATACACATCTAGAAAAAGAACTATGGAGTCTGCATGTAGATCAAAGCATACTATTTTTGCTTATTTTTGTTTTTTCCTTCTCGAGGTTTTTCCCTTTTGTTCTGATTCTTCTCTCACAACATGATTAATATGGAAGTATGTTTGACATGATTGTTCATATATCAGATTACTTGTTGTACTGGGGAAGGAGGAGGTAAAGGAGGGAGGGAGAAAAATTTGGAACTCAAAATTTTACAAAAATGAATGTTGAAAGCTATCTCTACATGTAATTAGAAAAAATAAATACTATTAAGGAAAAAAGTACAGTAAATGAGTAAAATTTAAAAAATCTGCTTCATTCAACAATCACCTCAAATATATAAAACATAGAAGTAGAAAACACATCCTTAGATGCTACTTTAGATAATCTTTCTTTTTCTTTTTAATATATAAGAGCATGAAGCAAAAATAGCAATAAATGTAATACCCATTTCAGAATCTTTTCATTTTTCCTGATTTCTAGGTATATCAAATTAGTTATGCATTTTTAGTGTTCTTATGATGTTAAATTTGCAACAACAGAGCTACGAAAATATATGCAGAGAAGGTGATTTCTATCAAAGCAACCTAGGATCCAAGAGGTCAAAGGGACTTCATAGGGCATCAAATCAAATACCTTGATTTTACACTCGAGTAAACAAAGGTCCAAGGCAATTGTGGGAGATTCTTTTAAAAAGATGATCAAATTTAAGTACTGAGCAAAGTTCAATTAATTTAGCAATATAAGTTTCTTATTAATTGCCTACTATTTATAATGTGCTGGGCTGGGTAAGTGTATTATGGGAAACAAGGGTAAAATAACACTTGATTCCTGCTTTCAAGGAGTCTACATTCTGGTCACAGAGAAAAATATGTTTATTTAAAGATGACCTACGATACAACGAAATAAATAGTAAGTGGAAGATGAATGATGTGCAGCGCTTCTTAAACTGTGGGTCACGAAAAATTTGTTGATAGTGAAAGGCTTCTGAACGCACAATGAACAAACATTAATTCCAAATCAAAAGCATAATGAATCTGATATGTTTTTGGCGGTGCTTGCCTGTGCTGCATCTGGCAACTTCACTGTAGTCTTAGTTTTGAAGACAAAGCATGCTCACAATGAAGATAAAACACATTCCCTCAGTCCACATAATGACAAGGAACAAATGGTGGGAAAAGGCATCCTGAGTAGAAAAAGTTTAAGAAGCCCTGATGTAGAGGAGAGGTAATATAAGAAGATGTTATGTAATCAACACAGGGATAACTCCTGGAGAGTCCATGTACTCCATTAATCACCATATAATATCAGGAGATTTAGAAGGAGCTCTCCAACAAGTTGGGCAGACTCCTCTGTGAGAGTATTTTTGAGTCACTCAGGATTAGAAGGCACAAATGGATGGATTGTATTTTACACAATTAATCTAAGCATACCTTGATTAGATTACAGATGCATTAAAGTAGCTGTGTTCTTGAAAAATAGTATGTGAACTTAGCTATGCATAATTAAAAGTTCCTTACAACCTTTTTGGGAGATTGAAACAAAATTCCATAAAATTTAATCATCCAATGAGATCTAAATTCCTTGCCAATATTTCTAACACTACCATCTGACTATCAGGCAAACCACTAACTTAAAGCAGTATGCTGCAGCAGAAAGAGTCTATGCCTTTGTGTCTCTGTGTTTGGCACAAAATAAATGCTTATTGAAAAAATAAAATGTTTCTTTAGGGAAGTCCTCATGTGGTAATTCCTTCTCCCAAAAGATATCACAGCCCTTCTATGGATAGCTTAGTAAATAAGCCCTAGAGAATTGACTGAGAGAAATAAATGCTAAATTACTTGTCCAGAAATTGCTACATGTCAGAAGCAGAATTTGGAGTTGTCTTCCTGACTCTAGCCCCAGAACTGTATCCAAGTTATGCTGCTTGATGTTCTGGATTCATTAAAAGATTATTGTGATGCTGTGATGAAGTAGAGTACAACGTAGTAGAAAGAACTCAATGTAAAGTCAGAAAACCTGGGTCTGAATCTTAAGTCTGTTGCTTGTGTGACCTTTGACAGATTTTTATTGGCCTTAGTTTCTCCATCTGCAAAATGAAAGGACTGAGTACATAGTGGAGTAGGTTACTTTCCACTCTAAATCTTTGATACTTCAGGGTTCTATTTTTATGAGGCCAATTCTAGGCATTAAAAAAGTGATCTGGCTCTCCTGCCTATCCCCCAACATTTAGCAGATAATATTCTCTAAGTGAATAGTTAGTTATATGGTAAAGGTTATTCTTTCATCACTAAAAGGTAAAAGCAAATCCCAATGAATGACTACCATATGTTTCAGTGGGATTTATAGGAGATTTTATGGCCAAGAAAGGTCTAGAGTTCTTAAACTGGAAACTATTGCAGAAATCTGTTTATGCAATTGGACCTCTGATGAATAGAAAATGTAGAGAATGTGAAAGGTGCCAAGCTATCACCTCAAGTACTTCCAGATTAAGGACACAGTCCTCAGGGCCTATAAAGTTTCTTCTAATCTTGTGCCTGGCTTTTTCATGCCATAACACATACCAATGAGTCCCATGTTAAATTTTGAGAAATACGTGATTTGAGACTGATTTCTTCCTGCTTCTAACATCAGTCCCTATCAGTAAGCCAGTGCCTTGTAAGTGTGTTTGAAGCTGTAAGAATACTAATTGTTCAAGTGGCATATGCCAGAACCTGTGGACAGTATTTTTGAGTATTAATTGATGGACTCATGGACTGTCTTTTTTACAATCCTAATTAGTCTTTGATGTTTAGCTGCTTCCAATGAAGTAATTTGTTTTCCAGGAAGTGAAACTATAATGGACTTAAGGATGCAACATGGTCAATGACATTGGAAGTTCATGGTTTTCTAAAGAAAATCAGGCTGCTCCCCTTGGATATTAATAAATTTTCAATGGTGACAAAAGCTACTTTTATCTAAAAAGTGATGGCACTTTATAGGAGTTAAAAGGGGAAAAAAACCCAAAACTGTTATACTTTTGATAAGCAAATTTAAGAGAGTACAATGTGCCATAATTCGGAGAAAACTAATAATTCTTAGTGGGGAAGCAGCAATTATTACAATTAAACATACTTGATATAAAGGTTTTTTATGCTTAGGAAAGGAGTCACTCAAAACATTAATAATAATAGTTGGGCACCCTCAATTTCCAGGTACATTTTCATACATCAATAACACCTCTAACCATGAGGAAGATCAGAACAGTCAAAGCACAACACTGGCTGATGAAAATAAACGCAAGCCAGAACAGGTAGGAGTTACATCATTCTTATTGCTGGGACTCATATATTATAAATGCTTGTAAAGAAATTATATTTATGGCCAGGAGAGATCTGGAGTTCTTTAAATAGTGTTTCAGTCTGTAGAAGATATATTGATAATTGTAAGTTGAATGTAAGGAAGATGTTTAACCATGGTTCCTAACTTCTTGACAGCTTATGTCAGGTTCTACCAGGGAAAATTATATTAGAGGTTTGCCTTTGACCTAAAGTCATAAATAATTACTGAATAAATGTTAAATCCTCATTCAGTTATTAACAGATAGGATCAAGTTGCTAAGATTATCCTCTCTTTCACTTTTTAGTAGTGAATATACATCTATTTAAATATAAATTAGGGAATATAATCCAATATATTCTAATCCATTAAGTGCCTATGATATTCTATGTACTGTGCTAAATTCTGATGGTTAATTAATTAGATTAATAATGAATAAAATAATTAATAAAGAGATAGTCCATGTTTTCAATATGCTTACAATCTAAAGAGAGAGAGAGTACACAAAAGGAGTCATGAAAGTAGAGATGGAACACCAGGGCATACCCAGCCAGGGACATCTTGTTGTACAGAGCTTAAGCAGGGAAACAGATACAAAGAGTATAAGTAGATATGGTATTATTGGTATTGGTATGATTTAATCTTTTCAGAGTACTTGCATCACATATCTTGGTATCTTAAGAAGCATGAACAATAAAATTTTATTGATAGAATGAGCCCACTCATTTTGGGGAAATTTAAGGTTGGGTTTATGTGTGTTTTGCCACAATCCATTTATAGGACAGAGCTACTCATTGCGATGCCATTTCCAGTTCAAGTTCTCTGAATGTAACAAATATAATAAAATGGACCAATTTGGCTTCCATTTCTGTGACTAATTTGATCTTTATTAGATATATTATCCTCAGGGGGATTCCAAGTATCCTAAATTTATCAGTGTTCCTCTTCTCTCAAAATGTTCTCTCTCTCTCTCCCCTTCTCTCTCTCTCTCTCTCTCTCTCTCTCTCTCTCTCTCTCTCTCTCTCTCTCTCTCTCTCTCTCTCTCTCTCTCTCTCTCTCTTTCTCTCTCTCTCTCTCTGTGTCTTTCTGTCTCATTCTCTTTCTCTCTCTATCACACATACCCATGCCCACATACACATACATAGAAAAGAATGACTACTATTGACAGATATAAATTAAACCTAAGTCCTGGCAGTGAGGTGGTACAATGTATAAAGTTCTGGACTTGGAGTCAGAAAACCTGAGTTCAAATCTTGTCTCAAAAACTTCTAAGTTTTGTTTCCCTGAGCAAGTCACTTGGCTTTTCTCAGTCTCAATTTCTTCATATATAAAATGGGGAGAATAATAACACATAGCTCTAAGTGCTATAGTGAGAATCAAATAAGATATTATATGTAAAGTACTTTCTAAGATTTAAAATGCTTTAGCTATATGCCAGTTATTATTATTTAACTTGGCTATTCAGGTTAGTAAATTCATGAAACTCTCACTTTTTATCCCAGGAAATGTGCTGATTCTTATCCTTTACTTTTCTTGAATTTTATGTTTTATCTTTAATTAGTAGTTTATTAAGGACAATTGATAAGGTGAAGATACCAGCTGCAAATAGTGGCCAATTCAAACTGCTTTAGTTCCATCTGATTTATCTTACTATGTCCTCCAATGAATCACTTCTACACAGTCATTTCCAAAGTCATAGAGATAATGGTTCGTTATTGCAGGCCTTTTCTTTCCTCCTAGATGACTGATGTATTTCTAGTAGTGGTTATTTTTATTTCAGATAGTTTAACGTAGAGAAGCTTCAGAACACACTTTTATATTTGATGACTTAAGATACTTGAGTGCTATGGAAAAATAATATGCAATTTATAAAACAGTCCTGGGTTATTTTGTGAACACTGTTCATTTCCTTCAAACTACATGACAACATGACTGTTATATCTCACTATTGTCTGCACTTTTCTATGAAAATTGCTTTCTTGACTCAAATTATTACAGTCGAGTATCTTAAAGGAACAAAATCAATTCTACTCAAGGACTTTCACAACACAGTGATTAAAAAAAAAACATCGGGAGGTCTTTGGCTGAACTTTGAAAATACTTCAGTTATAACCAAACAATGCTTATTTTCATTACTTGAGACTTTGAAATCAATCACTTTTAATAACTCCAAAATCAATATGTTTCTTATAAGTATCTTGATTTTTTTCTGTACTATTTTGGCAATCTAGACATCACCATCATTATTACTTTTTTTCCGGTCTAGTCCTTGGAATTGAAAATAAGTATTTGGTATTTGGTAGGTATGAATAGGCTGTAACATTACCAAAAGGGGAATTATGAAGCGGAGTAAAGGATGTCATGAAATAAAATGGGCTGATCATATAGCAAAAGTGGGTTATGATCAAGGGGCAATCTATTTGCTCCACTAGTATCTTTGTAATGTCAGGAGAAATTGAGTATATCCATCAACATGATTCATGGCCTTACAGGAAAATATGGCTAAGAATTGAAGAAGATATGGATAAGGTATAAAATGGCTGCAATCTGTACCTCACTAGAGAGAATATACACATTGATGAAATCACAGATCTATATAATAATTTGAATACTTGGAATAATGAATCTAAAACCTCATAGTATCACTAGAAGAAGATTGTCTATAAAAGTTTTTCTATTGAATTTTTATTCAATTTGTATAGTATTTCTAAAATATTTCTATTGAATCAAATTTAAATTCACTGGCATTCAACAAATATTTATTAAATGTCTAGTATTTGCAAAGTATTATACTAAGTACCAGATATAATACAAAGTTTAGATAAAACATAAATACTTCCATTTTGCAGCTTACAACCTAGGGCCAGTTGTGTGAGGGAGTAAAAACAGACACAAATAGTTATACCTAAATAACATTCCAAGTTTGTGATACCTGGCATTTATGACATATTTTATTTTACAATGTACTTTCCTCATGTCATACCTTATTAGATGTGTAACATAAGTAGTATTGTGAGGGAAAAGGGGCCTCCCAGTGAGACTTCAACAAAAACTGAAGGTCTGTAGAGGGTAAAATTCAAACACTGAAAAGTAAATGGGAAGCCTCTGTTGGAAAATAAACATTCTCACCCTAGAAAGGATGGGAGGCATGAATACCTTAATTACTTAGGAAGAGGTGGAAAAGGATGGTGAGTATACCTCTGGGGCAGAGACTGCATTCACACTTTTGTTCCTGGCCCCTCATTTAGATCAAATTCTCAAAATAGTGTGGGAGATCAAAATAACTAATTACCCAAAGGCTACATGAAACGGTTTATGGAGGGAAGAAACTTCAGAGCAAGGGGAAAAAAATGTTGAAAAGCTGAAAGTAGTTTCCCTAGCTGAAGAGAGCACAGTGCCCTTCCCCTTTCCTTGCAGTCAAACAGTGGCTAAGAGTAGAAGAGAGATTGAAGCTGACCATCTAAGTACCCTGAAAAGAGCAGTATAATGCAGCACCCTCCTTAGCCCAGTTTCGCATTAGTAGAACAAGGCTTCTAGAGGCTGTAGTTTCAGTTATGAATCGCCTGTCACTGTGTCCTACAACTGTGTCTCACTACAATTGTATTTTAATTCTGTACCTTCTCTTCTCTGCTACAAGACTGTGCCTGACCTTTTTAGTTTTAGTGTTTCAGGGGAGTAAATGCTTTGTTACTATTGTTCTTGCTATGACATTTGAGTAAATACCTTTGCTATAGAACTGAGTCTATTGGATAATAAGAGGGAAGCATACCAATGGGAGTTCATGAGCTAGTAGAGGAGTGCGATGTGCACCCACAAGCTTTTCCCTGGAATCTAAGAGTAAGGTTCCTCCAGGTTAGCCCTCCTTCTGCAAGCTCAATTTGCCAGTGATGGTATGAGTTGGACCAGTGAGCCCGAGGGGACTGCATAGGCAAAACTCATAATAGAATATCTGTACATGGTCCATAGTCTGTCCAAGACACTTCCATTCCATGTCATCACAATTCTCACAGAACTGGGATCCTTAACTTCTCTACCTGGGGACACCCTGTCCTTGGCACTCTGAACATTCTCAAGACCTCTGTTACAGTATTATTCTAATATTACCAGGTAAGGAAACTAAAGACTATTCGATAGATCATTACTATAAAGCTGTAAGGGACCTTAGAGGTCACATCCTCCAACCCTCTAATTTTCAGATGAGGAAGCTGAGGCCTACAGAGAATGTAAATTGCCCAGGGCCACCCAAATAGTTAATGGTAAAGTTACATTTGAAATGCAAGTCCTGTAGTCCCAAATTTAACATTCTATTTGTGGCATCAATCATAGAGGTAAATTAACTTGCCCTAGATCACACAGCTAGTAAGAGTCAGAGGCAGAATTGGAACCCAGGCATCATCTAAGTTTAGGTCCAGAACACTGATAACTTTTTCCTGAACTTGACTTTCTATTTCCTTCCTACCTCTATGTTCTTTTCCAAACCAAACCCCATTCCTAAAATGAACTTCCTCCTCCTTCTCTTTCTGCTTCTCTCTCTCTCTCTCTCTCCTCTCTCTCTCTCTCTCTCTCCTTCTTTCTCTCTCTGTTTGTCTGTCTGCATCTGTCTGTCTTTCTCAAAATCCTCATCTTCCTTAAGTCTCAGTCCAGATGCAATGTAATCTACCCTGTGAATCCTCCACTGATGCCCCCCAAGGGCACTTGTTCATTCTCACTCCCTCAAATTGCTAAATTACTTTCTATTTTCTTATCTGTATTTATACTCCTGCAGGGCAAGACTGTTGCCTCATTTTTGCCTTTCCATTTCACTACATAGCAGGATGCTAGGAACTTAATACATATTTGTTGAATTAAATAGAAATACATTTTTTCCAACAGTCATCCTAATTGCAAGGACCCCAACTACTTTCTAATTTTACTTCAGTCCAGTTTGCCCACAAATAAAATCTATTCCATTTTCTCCCTTTTGAAACCTCTCAATTCCCAAAGAACTTCTCTATATCATTAATGTTTTCATCACACATTCATTCTAGCTCCTCACTCCAACAAGAATATGATTTTTTTTCCTACAGTATACCATATTCAGAGGTGTGCTGATTACCGATTAACAATTTTGTCTCTGGGGAAAAAAAATGTTCATGTGTAAATGGTCACAGTGAAAATTTAACACACGGCTCTCAGGAGCCAGTTCTATTTGGATCCAGCCCACTCCTGGTTATATTCATTGCAACCCTCTCTACTGGACAATATTTTTCCTCAAACTCCCTCATACTTACAGAATTAGGAAGAAGGGCAGCAAAGTAATGTTACTTCCAGACAATTTCTGTACAATTACATTTCTTTGAAATACATTAAATCCATCTATACTACCCTTTACTCATTCTTGTCATTGTCACCTACCAGTCTCTATGCCACTTTTCATATTTCCTTTCTTTATTCATTTTCCCGGGAGACTTCAGGATTCATGTGGTAAACCTCTTTGTCCCAAGTTCAAGGGAGAAATTTTCAGAGGCTGAAAAGGTGATCAGTCTCTACCATCTGTTCTCCCCAAATTCTGTAACCAATGCTTTCTGAATGAATGGCTATGTGGTAAAACAGGAATCTTATGAGGAAAGTGAAAGCATATTCAGATGAACAATTAGTGTATTCAACTGAAGTTTATTAATGGATACCTGATTGAATCTTGTTTAAACAAAATGGACAAGGATTTCTGCTACTGTACTTCCAGATAAGGAAAATTTTTGGTCCCATATCAACTACTGATAAAATGCCATAAGACACAATGCCTAAGCAATATTTGTGAATGAATCCCAGGCCATTCCAAAGGTCATGGGCTTGCCATGGGGGTGTGGATCTTTATAATTCTTAAAAACTGTTCAGACAGTACTGAGCTGAATATCATTATGAAATACCATGCCTGTCCCCACTTTAAGGATTTACCATGCCTATTCAAATTTGAGTATTTGTTAAGGTACACTTATGCATTTTCTATGTTTACATATTTATTTTGTAGTGGAGGAAGTAGATAGTTGGTCTACACTGGATTTATTTTTTTTATATTAAATGCATTTCCAGAGGAAGGGAAAGGAATCATTTATGTGGTGTCTACTGTGTTTCAGGTACTGTGTTTATCACTTTATAATTATTATCTCATTTGATCCTCATAACAGCACTATGAGGTAGGTGCTGTTATTGTCACTATTTCACAGTTAAGGAAACAGAGGCAAACAGAGGTCATGTGATATGCCCAGGGTCATGGTTCATAAGTGTGTAAGGTTGGATTTTACCTCCAGTCTTCCTGACTTTAGGCTGAGCACTCTGTCCTCTGAACCACCTAACTGCTATTCTCAGAGGAGTTCTTATTAATCCCTTTTTGAAGAGGCCCTAGACACCAAACATTCTTAAACTTTGTTTAAGAGACCTTCCTCAGAGTTCTTCTGAGGGAGAAGGGGGATGGGCATAATAAGGCAGAAACAATGAAAAGATTTGCAGCCACTTCAAAGACTAACACCCTCAGGGCAGTCAGTACCAGCTAAGGAACCCAAGAATGCCTCAACTTCTGAGGTAAGCCACCAGGCTCCAGAAAAGCATTTCTCAGGATTACTGTTCAATCAGTTTTTCTCAGGAGGAAAAGAAAGATAAAATAGCAGAGTTACTAGGGGTGTTAAATTAGTCCCAGGCTCACCTAGGACCAGCATATGTGCTCATTGTAATGCGAAAAGAATTATAAGTGCTACCTAATTGAGGGGCAGAAGAAATCTCCCCTATCTTTCATGGGAAATGCAAGGAAGAGCTGTGGGAATCCCAAGCCAAACTTCAGGAAAGTGAAAGATGAGAAACAGATCAGAATCTATTTCTTCCTTTAAAGTTCTTGCTGCTTGGTGGTCAATCCTCTTTGATCCAATTTACCATCTTATGGCAGTAGAGGAAACACATGGGGACCAAAGAGAAGTCTCTGATTGAACATAAGGCCAGAGAACAGGTTTTACCAGAAGAGGTCAAGACACAGGCTCGGCATCACACATGCTCTGCAGGATGACCTCTGCAGACCCAACCCCAAGCATGCTTAATAGAGGAAGTTTTGATCCATCAAGCCCTCCTCCCCTACTACGCAAGTATTGACTGTGAAAAGGGAGAAAAATATAGAGTGAGTAGCAGCCTGAATGGAGTGAAGGGTTAAGTCAAGGGAGATTTTGCAAATACCAGTGGAAAGGGAGAGATTAAAGATGAAGGGGAGAGAGAATAATGAATGAAGCAAGCTCTCAGAGGAGAAAGGAGGGGATTGGTTAAATGGCACAAATCAAAAGGTTGTTCTTGGTGTCACGAATGCCTTTTTCAGGGAAGGAGCAAAAATTATGGGTGAAGAAATAGGTGAGTTTGGGAGATGACAGCGTTCACAGAGTAGAGTTGCATTCCTTTCAGTCAACTATAAGGTAAAGTTGTGTGCTAAAGGGAAGGGGTATTCGATTAGTGAAGGGCAGTTGAGGAGTGGGAGAAGGTTTCAAACAATCATTGAAGAGAACATGATAGAAATTGATAAACAGGATTAATAAGATTTCAAGATCACAATGAGGGTGAAGTTATATTAGATGATAAGGATTACTAGTGGAGCCAAATGGTTGAATTGCATGACCTTCTCCACTGTCATTCAGTAACACAGAAAAGAGGTCAGGTTGGGTAACTGGTAATAGGGATCTAATTTGTGGAAGGTTGATTGGTGTGACATGTTCAATCAGCAGAATTTATGAATAGAGGACTAAGACCATTAATCCCTTCTAAAGATAAATAGGGATAATGATAGAGACTGAAGCTTTGGTTTCATTTGGTATGGGAAACTTCCAGATGAAGAAGCTCCCCTAACCATTGCAGACTGGTACCTTTTCTGTGATTTACACTCTTAGGAAATTCCCTGGTGTATTGAGAGATTTAATGTCTTGTCCAGGATTACAGGGTTGGTATATATCAGAGGACCAACTTAAATACAAGTCTTATGTGGATTCCTAGGTGGTCTCCTCATTGGCTTTCAGAATCATTTCTCACACTTCTACTTCAGTTATCCTGTCATTTCCTTCCACGAAGCTGATGTTAGAATGCAATAAAGGCATGACGCAATTAAGGGCCAGAAGATTCCTGGGGTAAGATTTTATGTAGCTATGCTCCTAAAACAACAAAATTCCTTTTCCCCTTTTAAAATGAAACACCTGAGAAATTTTTAATTTCGAATTCTAATAAATTTATTTTTCAGATGTCAAACTGAAGAAAGGGAATGCCACTATGGAGCTGATTCTAGTCAATAAGGAGGAACTTGCTACACAAATAGATCTAATGATAACCTTGGGAAGAAGAAGTGATCATGCCATCTTCAAGACTACAATAGAGAAGGGGGCAGATAGGCGGTATAGTGGATAGAGCACCGGCCTTGAAGTCAGGAGGACCTGAGTTCAAATCCGGCCTCAGACCAAACACTTGACACATACTAGCTGTGTGACCCTGGGCAAGTCACTTGACCCCAATTGCCTGAAAAAACAAAAACAAACAAACAAACAAACAAACAAACAAAAGACTACAATAGAGAAGAAAGCAAATAATGGTCATGGTCTGTAATGTCCTATACATTACAAGAGTGAATTCAAAAGAGCTAAAAGACAGGATCAGTATGATACTTTGACCTAAATTTCTACAAAGGTAGGAAAAGTGAGAGTCTTTCATGGACAAAATTCTTATGACACAAACCTAAATGATGTCTAGGAAGAAGAAAGAGGAGACCTATCTCAAGTTCTTTTTTTTTTCTTTTTAAATAGTATTTTAGGCAGCAGCTAGGTGGCGCAGTGGTTAGAGCACAAGCCCTGAAGTCAGGAGGACCTGAGTTCAAATCTGACCTCAGACCAAACACTTGACACTTGCTAGCTGTGTGACCCTGGGAAAGTCATTTAACCCCAATTGCAAAAAAAAAAATAGTATTTTATTATATTTCTCCCAATTATGCTTCATGACAATTTTTAGCATTCATTTTTACAAGATTTTTGAGTTTCAAATTTTTCTCCCTCCCTCCCTTACCTCCTCTCTTCCAAAAATGGCAGACAATTTGGTATAGGTTGTGCATCTGTTGTCATATAAAATATATTTCCATATTAGTCACAATTATGAAAGAAGAAACAAATCAACAGGAAAAGAAACATGAAAAAGAATGAAGTAAGTGAAAAAAATATGCTTTGATCTGCATTCAGAGTCCATCAGTTCTTTATCTGGATGTGGAAAGCATTTTCCTTCCTGAGTCCTTTGTACTTGTCTTGAATCACTGTGCTGCTGAGAAGAGCTGAATCATGCATAGCTGATCATCACATAGTGTTGCTCAGTCTGTGTACGATGTTTTCCTGGTTCTGCTCTTTTCACTTTTTTCAGTTCATATAAGTCTTTCCAGGTTTTTCTGAAATCTTCATGTTCATCATTTCTTATAGAATATTATAGTGTTGCATTCATTCCATTATATACAACTTGTTCAGCAATTCCCCAATTGATGGCCACCCCTTCAGTATCCAATATTTTGCCACCATGCAAAGGGCTGCTATAAATATTTTTGCACATGTAGGTCCTTTTCCCTTTTTATGATCTGTTTAGTATATAGACTTAGTAGTGGTATTGCTGGATCAAAGGGTATACACAGTTTCATAGCCCTTTGGGCATAGTTCCAAATTGTTCTCCAGAATGGTTGGAACAATTCACAATTCCACCAGTGGTGCATTAATGTTTCTGTTTCCCCACATCCCCTCCAATATCCAACATTTTCCTTTTTTTGTAATATTAGCCAATTTGATAAGTGTCATGTGGTAGCTCACAGTTGTTTTAATTTGATTTCACTAATAAAAAGTGATTTAGAGCCCTTCTTCCTATGCCTAGAGATAGCTTTGAATTCTTCATCTGAAAACTGCCCATTCATATCCTTTGACCATCTATCAATTGGGAAATGGCTTGTATTCTTACAAATGTGACTCAGTTCTCTGTATATTTTAGAAATGAAGCCTTTATCAGAGATGCTTGCTGTAAAGATTGTTTCCCAGTTTGGTTGCATTTGTTTTGTTTGTGCAAAAGCTTTTTAATTTAATATAATCAAAATTATCTATTTTACATTTCATAATGCTCTCTACCTCTTGTTTTGTATGAATTCTTCCCTTCTCTATAGATCTGACAAGTAGACAATTCCTTGCTCTCCTAATTTGCTTATGGTGTCTTCCTTTATGTCTAAATCATGTATTTTTCCTCTTGTTTCTCCTCTCTCTCCCTTCACCCTTTCCCTCCTCAACAGTGTTTTTCTTCTGTCTACCACCTCTCCTTGTCTGCCCTCTCTTCTGTCAGTCACACCCTGTCCCCACACACACCCTTTACTTAATCTCTGCCTCTCCTAATTTTTTTGTCAGTTAAGATAGATTTCTACATTTCACTGATTGTGTCTATTGTTCCATCTTTGAGACAATACTAATGAGAGTAAGGTTCAAGGGATGCCAATCACCTACCTTCCCATATTCCTCCCCACTGTAATAGGTTTTTTGGACCTCTTCATGTGAAATAATTTACCCCATTCTACTTCTCCCTTACTTCTGCACCCAGTGCATGCTTCTTTCTGATCCCTTACTTATTTTTTTCATGTCATTCCTTGAAATTTATTTTAAAAAACATATACCCTCTGTCTGTCTATCTATCTATCTATCTATCTATCTATCTATCTATCTATATCTATATCTATAAAGATATAGAGAGATATACATTCCATCTAGCTATATTATTAGTAGAACAATTGTTTACAATTGCAACTATCATCTTCTCACATAGGGATATAAACAGTTCAACTCCGTTGATTCCTTTATGTGTACTTTTCCCTTTTTAGCATTTTAGGCCTCTCTTGGGTCTTGATATTGGAGATCAAATTTTTGGTTCAATTTTGATCTTCTCCTTATGAAAGCTTGAAATCCTTTTATTTTATTGAATGAACATTTTTTCCCTTGAAGTATTATGCTTAATTTCACTAGGTAGGTGATTTCTGGTTGTCTCACCTCATTTGCCTTCCGGAATATCATGTTCCATGACCTTTAATTTTTTAATGTTGCAGGTGCCAAGTCCTGTGTAATCCTGATTGTGACTCTCTTATATTTTTTTTATTAATTTATTTTAATTTATCAATAATCACTTCCATAAAGATTTGAGTTTTAATTTTTTCTCCCCCTACATCCCCGCATTTCACAACTCCGTCAACAATACTTGCAATATTTTCTTCTGGAACCTCTGGAATTTGGCTGCTACACTCCTGGGAACTTTCATTTTGGAATCTCTTTCAGGTGATGAACACTGGATTCCTTCCATTTGTATTTTACCTTCTAGTTCTATATTATCAAAGTAGTTTTCCTTGATAATTTCTTGAAATATGATGTTGAGGCTCTTTTTTTTAAATCATAGCTTTCAGGTAATCCAATAATTCTTAAATTGTCTCTCCTTGATCTATGAGGTATTTTGAATTTTCTTCTTTTTTTCATTCTCTTGATTTTGTTTTACTGTTTCTTGATGTCTCATGGGTCATTAGCTTCCACTTGCCCAATTCTAATTTTGAAGGAATGATTTTATTCAGTAAGTTTTTGTACATCCTTTTCATTTGGATGATTTGACATTTTACCAATGAGGTATTTTATGTTTTCATCTATTTTTTCATTCTTTTCTTTCTGTTTGACTGATCCTTGCTCTCTCATAGAGTCATTAGCTTCCATTTGCCTAATTTTAATTTTTAACAATTTGTTTTCTTCTATTAGATTTTGTACCTCCTTTCCCATTTGGCCAATTGCATTTTTTTAGGCACTTGTTTTCTTCAGTTAATTTTTGTCATTCCTTTTCCAAGCTATAGACTCTCTCTTGCATACCTCTCATTTCTTTTCCCAATATTTCTTCTACTTCTCTCATTTGACTTTTAAAATCCTTCTTGAGCTCTTCCAAGAAGGCTTTTTGAGCTATAGACCAGTTCACATGTCCTTTTGGGGTTCCAGATGTGGGTTTGTTGACAATGTTGTCCTCTTCAGAATTTCTGCCTTAATCTTCACTGTTCCCATAATAAGAATCTATCGTATATTTCTTTTTGCTCATGGTGTTTTCTTATATCCTGGCCTTTAAAGAGATTGACCTCTCCTGCTGGGGAGCAGGTGGCACTGAGTCAATCTTCTTGTGTTGGGAACCTGGGGCTTGGTGACTGGCTTTGTGTGCTGGGGCCTCTGATGCAGGCAATTGAAGGCTATAGGGTTCTGGCAGCTTACCTGGTGTTGGGCTGGAATCAGCAACACTGAAACTCTAGGGGTAGGATTGGGTAGTCTGGCCCCTGGAGGTTGCCTGCTCATCCAGGCCTTTCCTTCTTTTTGCTTTCTTCAGCTCCTTTCAGAGGGATGTTTCACTGCTGTGGCATGTTTCTCCACCTGGGGGGAGCCCTTGGAGTACTTCCCAGAATTTTGCTGAGGCACTGTGATACTTGGTTGCAATAGAATGCCAAGGCATATAGTGGTTTTTTTGAGCCAGTTTCCACTGGTTCTCCTGTCCTTAGTGAGGGACTAGGGGGTCCTGGTGTTGTTGTTTGCCTGTTCCACCACTTGGGGTTCAAGATCTCCCCTTGGTATGTTGAGGTGGGGATTTCCACTAGTTTGCTGGGAGCCTTCTGTTCTGTACTGCTCCTTTTCCCTGAGGGCAAGAGGGGCCTTTCCTATTAGTCCTTCAAGCTAGCTGGGCTACTGGACTACTGCACCCCATCTTTCTGCTGGTTCATCTGTTCCAGGCTTTTTCCTGTGGTGATATTTTCTGGGCTTTCAGAGGTTAATAAGGGACAGTGAGAGGGACTTATTTCTTACTCCACCATCTTGGCTCCTGGAAGAGGAACCGACTTCCCTCTATTTGAATTGCTTCGTTCTGGTCAGTTTTAGTATTTTTTTTCTTTGACTTGATAGGTCTGTAATTTAGCTTTAATGATCCTTGAAGTTTTTTTTTTTCTTTAAATCTCTTTCCTGAAGTGATCAGTGACTACTTTCTTTCTTTTTCTTTTTCTTTTCTTTTCTTTTTTTTTTTTTAGGATAAGTAATGGGGTTAAGTGACTTGCCCAGGGTCACACAGCTGGTACATGTTATGTGTCTGAGGCTGGATTTGAACTCAGGTCCTCCTGAATCCAAGGCCGGTGCTCTATCCACTACGCCACCTAGCCACCCCAAGTGGATACTTTCAATGCCTATTTTGCCCTCTGGTCCCAAGATATCAGGGCAGTTTTCCTTGACAATTTCTTGAAAGATGCTGTCCAAGTCTTCCTTTTGATTATGGCTTTCAAGTAGCCCAGTGATTCTAATGTTGTCTCGACTGGCTCTATTTTCATGTCAGTTGTTTCTTCAATGCAGTATTTTCTATTTTCTTCTATTTTTCCATTCTTTTGAATTTGTTCAATTGATTCTTGATGTCTCATAGAGCCATTAGCTTCCACTTGCCCAATTCTAACTTTTAAGGAGTTGTTTTCCTCAGGTAGCTTTTGTAATTCCTTTTCCATTTGGCCAATTCTACTTTTTAAGCAATTATTTTCTTTTTCCAAGCTGTTGACTCTTTTTTTTCATAGTTCTCTAGCATCATTCTCATTTCTTTTCCCAATTTTTCTTCTACCTGTCTTACATGATTTTATATGTATGTATGTATGTATGTGTGTGTATGTATATATAAATATATATATATTTATATATATTATATATGTATATACGTGTGTGTGTGTGTGTGTGTGTGTGTGTGTGTGTGTGTGTGTGTGATTTTAAGCTCCTTTTTGATATCTTTCATGAGTTCTTTCTGGGCTTGAGATCACTTCCTATTTTTGTTTGGGGTTCTGCCCATAGACGGCATGACATCTGAGTTTATTTCTTGATCTTTCCTGTCACCATAATAACTTTCTGTGGTCTGATTTTGTTTATTGTGTTTTGCTCTTTTTTTTTGTCTTTTTCCTTTCTTTTAAATTAGAACTTTGCTCCAGGGTGGAAGGGACACTCGGTAAGGCTTCTTGTGCCAGGGGTGGCAGGCCTTGTTTGTTTACCTGGTGCTACATGATGTTGCCTTGAGGCCTATAGGGTGCCCTCATGCTTAGTGCTGCACTGAAAGAGTGGAAAGGGGGGCGTGGCTGGCACTGCTGGAGGCTGAAAGGGTCTGGCAGATTACCTGGTACTGATCTGGGGTCCTAGTGCTGCTGCTTGGAGTGTGCTGAGGCAGGTGGGATATTTCTGCATCTCCCTGGAGCTACACTGAAGCAAGTGGCAGTCAAGCTGGTGGCTGTTTGTGTTTGCCTGCTCCACCACTGGGTCTCAAGTATCTCAAATCCTTGTAGCTGAAGAAGGGGCATATAATGGACACCAAAGGGAATATTTGTAATTTTTCTTCTAGTCATACTGCTTGAGTTCTTTTGGAATAGAATGTGAATTTATATTGGAGCAGAAAAGACTGGAGAAGGCAATTAGCAAGCACCTTCTATGTGCCAGATACTCTGAGTACTTTACAAACATTATCTCATCTGATTCTCACAAATGCTCAGTCTCCCAATATTTCAAAATTCATCAGTACAGTCTTATATGCTTTCACCTATGAAGAGGAAATAATAAACACAATGGAGCAAGATGCATCAGAAGGCCCATGAATGTACAGACCCCATGGGAGGTGTACATAGGGAGATTAAAGTGTGTAACATTTCTTTTTATTGGGAAGCTTAGAACAGTCCTTATCTCCTTTCTTGATGGCAGCTAGGTAGGAAAGCGAAAATGCTTGGCCAATTAGTGCCTTTTGGATGCTTCCAGTGCAGTTCAATTGCCATTTGAATAGTCTTCTCACATGGTAAGGGGTGCACAAAAATTCAGAATACTTAATAATGTTCTGAATTGGATAGCAGGGCTTTTCAATTATATGTCTATATGACTTTCCAGAAGCAGATTCTCCAGACCAGGGGAATGGCCTTGAGGTCACATATAGTCTTCTAGGTACTGAAGTACTACCTTTTGACTGAATCTAAATTAGTCAAAAGGTGACATTTAAGGATCCCAAGACTGTGGGTTCCCCACCCCTGTAGACATTTCCAGTGGCTGGTAGCAAGCAGAGCCTGTGGCACATGCTCTGAGGATGAGGGTGCCATTGTTTAGGTCCTCACTGAATATCTTATTGTGTTCATTATTTAAATTGTACTTGGTTTCTGCTCACTATACATCATGTGAGTTCATACATGCATTCTCAGTGTTCTCTGAATCTGTCATATTTGTTATTTTTAAAAGTATATATGTATATTTTTTAAAAATTTACTTTATATATTACCTACAATTATCTCAATATCCTTCTCCCTTTGTCCTCCCAGAAAGCCATCCCTTATAACAAAGATTTTTTTTATAGGAAGAAAGAAAAAAAGAATTCAGAAAAATCTATCAATACAATTGAAAAAATATGAGATGATTTTTTTACCCCTATGGCATCTCATTTCTGGGAAACACTTCTCATGTTTCTTAGAAACTAGGCTTGATCTTTGTAATTTTGCAAAATTCAGTTTTGACTATTTTGTGATTGTTCTTTCCATTTACACTGTTGTAGTCATTTCTTGGTTTCTCAGCTTTGCTTACTTTATTTTGCATCATCAGCTCACATGTCTTTTCATCAGTTCATATAAATCTACAGTTTGAAATTACTTTCTAGATCAATTGCTAGCTGTAACAACAGTACATTAGTGTGCATGTTTTCTCCTAGTTCTTCCAACAATTTCGATATTCCTCTTTTGTTATCTTTTCTAATCTGATAGGTATGAGGTGGACCCTCAAAGGTGTTTTTTTTTAATTGATTTAAAGAATTTCTCCATATAACTTGTATTTTTTTTTCTTTTGAAAGTTGATAAGTCATTAACTTTTACCATTTATTGGGGGAATGGTTATTATTTGTGTGTGTATGTGTAGATATGTAGATAGATAGATAGATAGATAGATAGATAGATAGATAGATAGATTCATTTTATATCTTAAACATAAAAAGTTGATCAGAGATATTTTCTATAAAGATTTTCCCATTTAACTCTTTTCTTCAACTTGATTTTGTTTATAAAAAAAGTTTTAAATTTTACATATTAAAATTATCCATTTTCTCTTTTATAATTATCTCTATCTCTAATTTAATTAAAAAAACTTTCCCCTATCAAGAGTTCAAAATATGGTCCTTTTCCCTTTTCTAATTTGTTAAGGATATTGCCTTTCATGTTTTATATTTTTATACTTAGGTCATATAGCCATTTAAATGATTTTTACTAAGTGGCATGAGATTTTGGTATGAGCCTAATTTTTGTTAGACTATTTTCCAATTCTCTCACTAGTTTTTGCTGAATAG
Organism: Phascolarctos cinereus; assembly: GCF_003287225.1. Classification (NCBI taxonomy): domain Eukaryota; kingdom Metazoa; phylum Chordata; class Mammalia; order Diprotodontia; family Phascolarctidae; genus Phascolarctos; species Phascolarctos cinereus. The sequence goes on along the minus strand of NW_027555958.1, from coordinate 395,167,928 downwards.
GGAAATCTTACCCCTGTAGTTTGTCCAACTTTTCACCAAATAAAAATTCATCTTTTTTCTTTCCCTCTTTCCTTTCCATACTCAGTTACATGTCTTTTTATTGGTATTTCCTCCTGGAACCATAATAATATAATATTTTATTTAGAAGGGATAGAAGTCATCTAGTCAGTCGTTTATGCCTCTAGTATGAAATCCCTATGCAGTGTAGCTAAAAAATGTTTACCTAGTCTTGAAATGAAGAGCCCAAATAATGGGAAACTCTCTAGTCCTTGAATGAATATGATCTATTTTTGGACAATTCTAATCATTAGGAAACTTTTCTTTATATTAAACTGAATTCATACTCCCTGTTAAGTTAATCCATGGAAGTTTCTTGTTATATAACCAAAAAATTTTGGCATGTAAAAAAAGCATATTATTCAACCTGTTATTCATTTAGTGTCTGGTTGACATGTAATTATAATGACATGTTCATCCTAGGACATGAGTGTAAAAATTATAGAAGTCCTTGCTATAATGTTTTCTATTTTTCTCTTTGATATAACTGACTTCAGAACATTCAAATATTGAAAGCTTTTTAAAATTCTAAATAATGGCTACCACAGCAAAGAACTATGTAATGTCACATTTATGTGAAAAACTCAGTGTTTTGATAGCACAATTGGTCTGAGTTAATGACTGATAAATAATTAATCGGGTCTGAGAACATTTTAATGGTCCATGACTTTGCCTTAGGCTGCTAAAAACTAACTTGGTCCTTAGATAGCAAATGATTTAGAGATACTAATGCAATATTATTAATGTCTTCATACATGAGTTTAAGACATCACTGGTCTAGAAAAGTATTATATAAAATGTTATAAGGTAAAAATAATGGTCATAGTTGATGAGGAAGTTGGATTATCTGCTGCAGTAGGAAAGTTTTAAATAAGTTGCAACTTGATGACTTACATAAGTGAAATGAGGAATTACTTTAGATATATTGCATTGGTAAAAAAGGAAAGTAGCATCCGTTATGCTTCATCTGCCTAAAACCATTTCAAGCAGTAAAACTTAGCCTATCAACTTACAATAAAAAGTATAAAATTTCATCTGCACAGAATGGTTCAATAATGATATCTTTCTACTTTAATAGTGGCCTAGATTTCAGTCTATATATTCCATTCCATCAGATTTTTTTTCAAGTCTCCTTGCCTACCATGATTTTCAGTCATTTTAGAAATACTTAGATAACTTCAAGAGATAGATATAGTGGTCTTATATTTTCATGTGATGTGGTTTTTCATTTTCATATACTTGCTAATAATTCCTGTAGCATGGGGGGGGGATGCAGAGGGAATTAATACCACATTTACCCATTGATCCATTTCCTAATACAATATTTGCGTTTACATAGAATTTTAAGTGTCACAAAGTATTTTACTCACAACAACTTTGTGAGATAACATAAATATTTTAACTCCCATTTTACTGATGAATAAACATCACATTCAAATAATGGAATCATAGATCTAGCTATGTATGGAAGGGATCACAAAGGTCATAGCATTACAGACCTAGAGCTAGAAGTGTCCTCAGACACCATATACACTAATTTCCCTCATTCATTTATGAAGACTCTGAGGCCCAAGGAGATTAAGTGAATCGCCTTTGGTCAGACAGGTAGTAACAGAAAAGAGATTTGAAACTAGATCCTCTGATTCCAAAATCAGAGACTCAGTGTCGCATGGCTAATAAGCAGTAGAAGCATGAATCCAATCTAAGCCTTCTGACTACAAATCCAATATTCTATTTTTTTTTTGCAAGGCAATTAGGGTTAAGTGAGTTGCCCAGGGTCACACAGATAATAAGTGTGAAGTGTCTGAGGCTAGATTTGAACTCAGGTCCTCCTGACTCCAGGGCTGGTGCTCTACCCATTGCACTACCTAGCTGCCCCCAAATCCAACATTTGTTACACAATGCCATCATGCCTCTCTGTGGTCATTGCTGAGAGCTTGGAATCTATCTTCCTCCTACAGACAGAGTTTAGGTTAGTGTTTTCCTAAATAAATTAACTCACACTGGCCCACATTGAAGCTCCTCTATAATTTGCTCCCATTCAAATAGTTTTATGAGATCTTCTTGCAATGTGTTTCCATCATTTTGGCCCTTCATTTAAAATACTTGCAGTATTTACAAATTGGGAGGTCTCACTGTGCTCTACTCTCCCTCCTATATAGCAATATTAAATAAAATTTCCTTCAGCATGATTTCAAAGTAGACTCTACTTTTTGCTGTTTTCAATTTAGAAAAAAAGGCCAATTTTGCCCTATCTTTACTTATAGCCAAGGATACCTAATCCCAAGGTGATTACATTTTTTTTTAAAAAGTTTCGCTTTTACCCTGTTAGATGGTAGATTCATTGAGAGTAGAGCCTGTCTTTTGCCTCTTTTTGTACCTGCAGTGCTTAGCACAATGCCTGACACATAGTAGGTGCTTAACAAATGTTTACTGATTGATTATTTACTATGAAGACTTGTCTTGAAGCATTTTCCAGATGATTGTCGCCCTAGTATGGGTAACATTTGAATTTCCTTAGTCTAAGTATTAATCAGTATAATGAGGGAAAAGTTGCAGGTGTGTTAATGATCCTCTAATAAGAACCACTCTTTATGCTACCTACATTTTTTGACATTGTGATTTCTGTATATCAAACCTAATTCTAGACTACAAAATTTTGGACATTTAAGCATTGAAGATAATGAAATGATAAATACTTTTTTTTCCTACAGAGCTAAACAAATTAATCTAAATACTATAGAAATATAAATGAAAGTCATAATAATTCAAAATAGGTGGAGACAGTTACATCTATCTCATAGATGTGTTCGTAATTCAATATGCCTCTGAGAGGCATTCATTCTCCTTCCTTTAATTATAATGGTAGTAGTGGAAGTCTGTCTGCACAGGATAGCCAATGAAATCATACACACAGTGAAAATGCCCATTTAATGAATGAATGAAAAAGCACTGAAGTGCTTGCACAAGATTTTTAAATGCTACAAAAAGCTATGATTAACATAGATACTATTAGAGCAAAATACCCACACTACCTTAGGCTTCATACTTTCTCATCATGAGAGGAATTAGTGGGAAACCCAGGACAAGCTGTCACTATTTCTGGGTTTTTTGTTTGTTGATTTGTTTTTTCGGGTCAATCAATTGAATTATATCAACTATACTTCTACCATACTGGTAGATATAAATAAGCCAGTTTGCAGTAAATTGTTGCTTAAAGATACAACACAAGAGAATATACCTCAAGTCAAGATTTTAAAGAAAACTATTGGTCAATATAGTCATCTTCAATCTAAAAATATAGGACTGGAAACCAATATAATGGAACATCAAAGTTGTGAACTCCATATGGGTTGAAACAGAATTTCTAACTAAAGTATTTTACACCAGCTGGCATTTTATTCATACATTCTTGTAGACCAGCAAAAAGAACATTTCAGGAGACTAAATACAATGACCTAAAAGACTTCATCACCAGAAAGATAGAAAGCTGGGTGTTCTTGGGGAAAAAAATGTCCCAGTGTGGCAGCTGGCAAACCTGATCTGAATAGAAACACTATTTCAATATCAAACCCAAATTCTTCAGCATTCCTTCACTGCTAGCCAAAGGGAATGAACTCATCAGAAGTTGAGAGAAAAAGAGAATGATTGAAGTCATTATCTAGAGCAGATCCTAAATAGCTTTACTTTTTTTTTCAATTAAACTGTAAGAATTTTTAGTGAAGAAAAACTTAATGCACACACACACACATACATACACACACACACACACACACACACACACACACACACAACTTGACCAAGAAAAATGATCAGCTCATTTAGGTGCCCTTGTGCTAATTGTACCATGACTATGTTCTATCAGTATGTGAAAAGATCGTCTAAGAACTCAAATTGTCTGAAGATCACTCAAGCAGACAAACAAGATTTTCTGGAAATAATTCTTTGAGGTGCATAACATTAATGAACAGCTGGAGTGGAGGAGAAGAGAATACTACATATTAGTCAAAACTATAAGAATTTTAGCAACTTCGTGGAGAATCAAAAATCCAGAAATATGTGGGGTGGCTGAACTGGTATATCAGAAAGCACAGTGATAATCAGTATTTTCTAATATTCCATTATTAATTTCATTTATTATCAATCAGCACTGATATTACATTTGAATGTTGTACAAGGAATATTCCTATAAAGTGATGTAATGGAGTTTTTGAATTTATTGAGAACAGATAGTACTATTTTAGGGCTGGAAGAGACTTTACAAAACATCTAACTTCAGAGCCTCATGAGGAAACTAAGGTCCATAGAGTTAAGTAACTTGAAAATATCACACTGTGAGCAAATGTGTTCAACTATGTCACACTCTCACTTAACAGACTTCAGTGACTCCCTGTTGGTCATCCTTCATTTTTGAAAAAGCTCAAATAACATCATGGAGTGATGTCTTGATTTGCATGTGAATTGGATTTAAGTGAGGCAGAGTTGCACAAAGTCATTAGACTCTCTCTCTCTCTTCCGGAGTCAAAAGTCCAGTGGAGAGGCAAAAGTCAAAAAGCTTCCTATTGCCCATAGGATACATTATAAGTATTTTATCTTATAATTTAAAATAATCTGAAATTTGATTACAGCCTTATTTCATCATTTTACTTATCACACACTTTTTCACTTAACCAGAACTACTGGATATTCCATGATTACATTTTGTATTTTGCCATTGTCAATGCCTGGAATACATTCTTTTCTCATTTCTAACCTTTGAAGTACATTCTTTTTTTCAAGGGACAGGTACCAATTTCTCATGAATCCTTCCCTTATTCTCATACTGAAACTGACTTCTCACTTGCCAAGTCTCCTTAGAGCATTCCTTTAATTTTCCCCTTGTAGTTGCTTTTTATTAGCTCATAAGCTTCGTGAGGACAGAATTACATTACCACTTTTGTTTCTCCAACTCAGCTCAATGTCTTGGGAATTGGAGGCCCTTATTAATTTTTTTTAACTGAATGGAAGAATTGGGCTAGAATTATTTTTTTTTATTTTCACTTTTATATTTTTCCAGTATTTACTCTAATTAGTAAGAATTTTAATTGAGTGAAAAACAGGGGTTTATGGTGTGAAAGAGGGATATATTTGTGTATAGGTGAAACTGAGAATTAGAGATGAAGAGGTGATTTAGTTGTTCAAAGGAAACCCATTTTATTAGCTCCAAAACACTTCCTATTAAAGCTATTTTCTATAGAATTAAATGAAGAATTTAGAATTATTTCAGCTGGTGATATTGTGGTTTAGGTGGCATTCCCTTCTAGAGAAATGAAGAATGAATGACACAGGGGACTGGTTGGCTATCCTCAGTCTTGATTCATTGTGAGGAAATTTTGCCCTAATGCATTCCAATCAAAAGCAATTAATAAAAAAAAAGTGATGGAATACTACTTTGTTGTCAGAAATAAGGAAGTAGATGATTTCAAAAAGACATACAAAGACATAAGAACTGATTGAAGTAAGCAGAAAAAGAACAGTGTATACTGACATTCAATGTTATCAAAATTAATAATTATAAAGACATAAACTAATGAAGACTAAAATGAGCAGAGTCAGAAGAACAATTTATGCAAAAACACATAAAAACAAATCACTTTGAAAGATGTAAGAACTCTGATGAACACAATGACTCCAGAGAAATGTTGATGAAACTTATCCAATACCTGACAAAGAGATGATCGATTTAGGGTGCAGAATTAGATAGATAGATAGATAGATAGGTAGATAGATAGATAGATAGATAGATAGATAGATAGATAGATAGATAGATAGATAAATAGACACACATATATGTACAATATGTATATAATAGTATATGCCATACATGCATTTGTATACAACCATTGAGATAATTTGTTTTGCTCTACTATGAATATTTGTTACAAGGAATTTGTTTTTCTTTTCTCTTTTATCAATAGGGTGGGGAATGGGAGGGAAAGAGAATAGATTTCTGCTAAACATTAAAAGTAGAGAGGAAGGGTGCTACAGATGTGGAATGTTACATGCACTTTTCAGATAAGATGGCTATAATTTTAGTTTTGATTGCTTTACTTTGTTCAAGAGGCATTTCATTGGGGCAGCTAGGTGGCACAGTAGATAGAGCATCAGCCTTGAAGTCAGGAGGACCTGAGTTCAAATCTAGCCTCAGACCAAACACTTGAGCCATACTAGCTGTGTGACCTTGGGCAAGTCACTTAACCCTGATTGCCTCACCAAAACAAAAAAAAAAAGAAAGAAAGAAAAAAAGAGGCATTTCATGGAGTGGAAGTAATATATAAATGTTTATAATGTAAAAACAAAACATCAATAAAACTGAAAAACAAATGAGAAAAGTTATAATATAATATATATAATAGTCACCTATTCCAGAATTCATTTAACAGAAACTTGAAAATATCAGAGTTGGGAGTGATTTAAGAAATCATCTAGTCCAACTCAGAACTTACTACAATTTTTTTTCAACAACCCTATGAATGTGTTCAACCTCCCTTTGTAAACTTCAAGTGAGGGAAAGCTATTTACATCTTGAGGTATTCAACTCCAGTTGTGACAGTTCTAGTTGTTATAAAGTTTATCCTTGTATCAACAACTTCTACTTGCCACTCTTAGTTCTGCCTCCTGAGGCCACTAAACAAGTGTAAGCCTTTTGAAACTTGGCTTAGTAATTAGAAGGCTAGGCTTTAAGTCAAGGAGATATGGATTCATGCCTTTCTGATTCACACTAACTGTGTAATCATGGGGAGGCAGGGAAACACTTAGCCTTTCAGTGTACTAGGAAAAGCTCAAAGGTTTTAAGTTGCAAAAGACAGTTTCTCACTCTGATGGAATCACAGGTCAGGACTATTTTTCATTGTCTTGCTCCCAGCAACATTCTTTAAAGGTTGGTGCTTAGAGTAGAAAGATTACTCATTAGCTAATGAATGACTGGATAATTCATATCCCTTAGCAGTCCTGATAGCAAAAGTTATAATCAATTAATTAAAAGTACCTATGGATCTGCAAAAAAAAGAGTTCATAATATCTGAAATTTTTAACAGTAAATTTGTCTTTTTTATTAGTTTTCTCAGTGTCTTAGATTATGAAGTCTGGTCATTTTCATTAGTAAAACCTATGGACATAATCTCAACTAATATTTATGTGTGTGTGTGTGTGTGTGTGTGTGTGTGTGTGTTGTATATAATGGAAGTAGCCCTTGATTTGGAATGAGAGAAGATGGGTTTCAATTCTGGCTTGGCTACTCCTAACTGCATAATCTTGGATTAGTCACTTAATTAACATCATCTATGAAATCAGTGGGTTGAAACACAACTCCTGCTCTTATATTACATGACTTCAACATACTGTCTTGCTGCTGTGACAGCAATCCTTTTACTCTTCCTTAATTGATTCTCTACCTCCTTCCCCACATTGCAGATTCTAAACTCCTATCCTCTCTTCAAGTCTCCAATGCCACACCCTTCTCCCCAGATGAGGAACAAGCCTTATACTTTTCTGAGAAAAGACTATTTCCTTCCATCTCCCTGTTCTACATCTTTTCTGCAACTTATAACTCTTTGATGTGGTTCCCCTATTCTCCCCTTGAGTTTCTGATGAAGACATGAAACTTATCTTCGCCAAGAACAACCCTTCCAAATGTTCTCTTGAACCCATTCCCTCTTTTGTCCTCAAGTAGGTTATCCTCACAAACATTGCTTTAAAAAAATTCTCTTTAATCTTATGTTTCCTCCTAGTTCCTTCCTTACTGTATTCCTGTCTCTCCCATCCTCAAAAACTTTTCACTTGACCTTACAATTTCTCCTCACTATTATCCTAGATATCTCTTCCTTTTATAAGCCAAACTCCTTAAAAAATCTGTCTAAAATCTCTTTGCTCCCTTTTTGCTCACTCATTTCTTAGCTTCTTGAAATCTGGTTTCTAGTTTCTTCATTTAACTGAAAACATTCTCTCCAAAATTGCAATTATTGTTGTTGTTCATTCATTCAGTTGTACTGTCTCTTTATAAGCCTGTGGACAATAGCATGCCAAGTTCATGTTGTTTCCATGATACTTTACATGATACAACTCATCCTCTACCAACTCCTTTTCCTTTTATCTGCAATCTTTCCCATCATCAGTGTCTTGTCCAATGAGTTCCATTTTTTTTCATTATGCGGCAAAAGTATTTAAACTTCAGATTCAGTATTTGATATTCCAGTAAATAGCCTAAATTAATTTCTTTAAGTGTTGACTGATTTGACCTCCTTGTTTTCTGAGGGACTCTTAAAAGTCTTCTCCAGTACTGCAGTTTGAAAGCACTGATTTTGCAGTGCTGAGCATTCGTTATAGTTCAACTCTCAAAGCCATATCTTGCTACCAGAAAACAAAAAAAAACAAACAAACAAACAAACAAAAACAACTATAGCTTTGATCATGTGGACCTTAGCTGTCAAGATGATGGGTCTGTTCTTTAGTATGCTGTCCAGATTCACTATGGCTTTCCTTCCAAGGAGCAAGCATCTTTTAATTTCATGGCTTCAATCATCATTTGCAGTGATCTTTAAGCCCAAGAATATAATCTGAAACTGCTTCCATTTCTTCTCCCTCTGTTTGCCAGGAAGTAATGGGACTGGTTACCAAAATCTTGGATTTTTTTATGTTAAGCTTCAAATAAGCTTTTACACTCTTCTCTTTCATCCTCATCAAGAGGCTTCTTATTTCCTCTTCACTTTCTACCATCCAAGTCTTCATATCTGAGATTGTTTATATTTCTGCTGGCAATAATTCCACCTTTGGATTTATCTAGTCTGGCATTTTACATATATACTCTGCATATAAATGAAAGAAATAAAGTGACAATGTACAGCCTTTTCATATTCCTTTTCCAATCTTAAACCAAACAGTTGTTCCGTGTTCGGTTCTAACTGTTGCTTTTTGGCCTGCATACAGGTTCCTCAGGAGACAAGGAAGATGATCTGGTATTTACATTTCTGTGAAGACTTGCCACATTTTGCTGTGATACACAGTCAAAAGCTTCAGTGTAGTTAGTGAAGCAAAAGTAGAAGTTTTTTCTGGAATTTCCTTGCTTTTTCCATAATCCAGTGAATGTTGGCAATTTGGTCTGTACTTCCTCTGTCTCTTTGAAAACCAGTCTCTTCTTCAGATAATTCTCAGTTGTAAATGAACTCTTAATCATCATGTCCAATAGCCTTTTGTAATCCTTACCCTTGGTCTTTATGAGCATTTTATATTATTGACCACACTCTCCTCATGAATAGTTTCTTCTCTCTGGGTTTTTGTGACACTGTACTTTCTTTGTTCTTTTCTCTCTACACAATTACTTCTTAGTCTCTTTTGCTGGATCATAACCATACCACACCTTCTTACAGTGGGTATACCCCAAAGCTATGGGCCCTCTTTATTTTCTATACTCCATCACTTGATGACTTCATCATTTCCATGGAATTCATCATCATTTCTATGCAGATGACTGCAACATCTATATATCCCCCAGCTTCTTCTTTGGGGTCCCAGATCACTACCAACTTATTGCAGATTTTGAACTGGAAGTCCCAAAAGCATCTCAAATTCAGTATGTACCAAATAAAGCCATTATCTTTTCTTTCCTCCTCTGTACTTTCCTTCTTTTGAGAGTATCACTACCCTTTTGGTCACTATGGTTTATAACCTTGGTGTCAGCCTAGACATTTCTCACATATCCAATTTTTGACCAAACCTTATAGTTTCTATCTCCACACCATCTCTCACTCCCTTTCTCTATGGACACACAGTCATAACTTACTCCAGGCCCTCATCTCCTCTTAGCCTAGATTATTGCAATAGTATCCTAATGTACTTCTGAAGAGGTCTAGGACTTTGGGAGTGCTGCTGGAAGCTCTAAGAATGCAACACCAGGCCCTGCCTGAAAGAATTCAACTCAAATCTTCTTCTGGCCAGAGAAAGTTTTATCAGTGATAAAACACATAGGCCAGGTAATGCTTGTGAGGACGAGCAGGCATGAAAAGGGCTCAGCTTTTGGGCATGAAATTATCAGCATCTGAAAGGAGCCTAGGGTAGATCTTATATACTAAAGTGACTTTGGGTGGCCAGAGGACAGACTGGTAAAAGGGTCTGGGAAAAGGGTCTGGGTAAGAATTCCTATTGGAATGTCTAAGAGTTTGAATAGACAATGGGAATAGATAATGAAGGGACTGAAAAGCATCTGAATGAGATCAAAAACGTGGGGCTAGGGCTTTCAAAGGGAAATAAGGGGAGTTGACAAGGGGAGTCCATAAAGAACCTAAAATGGGAGCCAGATTCCCTTTGGGGCAAGGGGTGAAGACCTGGGCTTGGGCCACACTCCATCACTTCTATTAATCAATTATTTTTCCACTGTAATCCACCTTTTTATACAGCTGCCAAAGTGATTTCATAAGGATATATTTTATTTCTTTATAAGCTTCAGTAGTACCTTATTCCCTCAAAAAACAAATATAAAATCCTCTGCTTGGTATTTAAAGCTCTTCATTACTTTGCTGCAACCTACATTTCCAGGTAAATTTATACATTGCTCCTTTTTACTTACCTTATGGTTCAGTTACACTGGTCTTCTTACTCTTCCTTCTACACTAGACTCCTCTTTCTCCTTCTCCTTCACTATTTTTTTCTAATTGGGACAATTTACTTTTGTCCTGAGCAGTTTTCATTTTTGATTTCTTGAAATATAGCTCTGGGAAAAAAAAAAAACACAGGCTCTAAAGAAACCCACTGTGTTTTAAATGGGGTTACTTGACTATGCCTTTAAACCCAAATCATTCTGGGTTTCATTGAATGCCTAATAATAGGCCCAGTCCAAGCCTGTGTGGGTCATTGTTCAGGTTTTCAAGTTTAGAATGAGTGTAAATAGCAATTGTTTTCTATTTTGGCCAGAAATTCTAAGAGTCTTCCCCTCCCAGACTGATATCTTTGGAATGGTAAATTGGGCCATCTTTTGTCTCAGTTCTTACCTAGCCATTAGTTATTGAATGGGTGTAGCCTCAGGCAAAGTGAGGCCTGGGAAAAACCTTAATTTAGAAGGCCAAAGTCACCCACTATATCCTAGTCCACTTCCAATTATCTTGACCTTTGTCTTGCCATTGGACTTTAATGACTTCAGAGGAGAGAATAAGGCTAATGAATTTGTGCAGCTCTGCCTCACTCAAATTCAATTCACCTGCAAGTCAAGACATTATGCTTGTGATGTCATTGGGCCTCTTAAAGAAGTAAGGATGAACAATAGGACTCTAATATACTTTTCCACTTGTCATCTCCTATGACTTGAATGCTCTAATTAGTCACTTACAACTCTTAAAATACCCAGGCTTCTCAAGACTCTACTTAAGGAACACTTTCTTCATTAGACCTTTCCAGTACCACCCCTTAACTGTTAGTCCATCCCCAGAACAACAAACCATCTTCTATTTTTTATAATGTGTGTCTCCCAATAGAGTGTCCTTGAGGACAGGGGTGGTTTCACTTTGCCTTTGTGTCTCTAGCACCTAGAAGAGTGCCTAGTATTTAGTAGGTGCTTAGTAGATGCTTCTTGATTGGTTGATTCACTGATGATATGGTATCTAAAATCTTTAGAAACTCAAAACCCAGAGGTTTAGGATGTAGCATAAGTCATTTAGTCTTAAGAAAAGTGAAAGCATGAAAATTTCCTGGCATTCCTGACTGTCTCTGTGTCAGTTTCCTCATCTGTAAAATGGGTATGATCATACTAACTTTAGTAAGTTAGTACCTAACTTACAGGCTTGTTATAAGCCTCAAATGAGGCAATGGGCATAAAGTGCTTTGTGTACCTTAAAACACTATGCAGATATCATTTGCATTCACAGAAATGTTTGGCATCACCATTTTGCTATGTGGCATCATGTTGCAATGGCTACTGTTGCTCTTCCTGCTGCCTACTTTGTTTATTAAAAAGCAGGCAAAATATTTACAAATATACTCCTTATTGTCAAGAAACAATCTCCCACTCACCCCTCAAAAATATCTTTTATCTTATTGGCATCAGAGAGTGAGCACTAGAATCCATATGAAATTTGAAGACTAAATCTGTCAATGTAAATTTTTACAAATAACACTCTTGGCTTACTTTTAGATCCTTCTGTTTCATGAACTAAAGTCAAAAAGCCCATTTAAAATTTAAAATCAAAATCATGAATAACATAGAACATTTCATAAGGAAATGGGAATTAGTTGGATTGAGTTTTCTTTGCTATATACATTTCTTCAATAACATAATTCAGTTTTTCAAAAAGCCATGACTTTATTGAAGTGATTATTCTTTTTACCAATACAGCTCCACCACCTGTTACTAGAGGATCTTAGAAAATTGTTGTGGTATCTAAACTCTGTCACCTTAAGATGAACCTTCTGGTGATGAATATACTCCAAACTTAGTCAGGATGGTCATTCCATCATGGCTCAAATTGTAGTGGATGTAATCCTAAAAATGTTGAACAAATTTAATAGCTATGTTATTGCTAGCAAAGGATAGGTGATCTTATTTACTTTTTCCACTGTCCCAAGGTGTAGGTGACAATGTAAATTCTTCTTCATTAGCAAACTTCATATTAGGTCCTTATTTAATAAGTTCTGAAGGTCCCCAGCTGTTGCTATGACAAAATATAAACTCCTCTGATATTTAAAATCCCTCACAACCTGGCTTTAACTTTCCTGTACAACATCACTAAACATTCAGCCAAACTGGCTGTTGCTATTTCTGCCTTTCACAAGGTACCCAGGTGGTTCAGTGATTAGAGCACAGCCAGGAGTCAGGAAGACCTGAGTTTAATTCTGATGTCAGACCCTTGCTAGCTTTATGACCTTGGATAAGTCGCTTAAACTCTGTTTGCTTCAATTTGCTCAACTGTAAAATTGGGATAATAACAGCATATACTACCTTAGGTTTTTGTGAGGATCAAATGAGATAATATTTTGTAAAGCACTTAACATAGCGTCTGGTACATTGTAGATGCTAGATTAATGCTATCACCATCACCATCATCATCATCATCATCATCATCATCATCACATTTCATACTCAGCCACCTCCCTACATGCCTTTGCCTTGATGGTGCTCTATGCCCAAAATGTACTTCCTTCTCTCTTCTGCCTTTTGGAGCCCACATCCTTCCAGCTCCTAATACCTTTCCTCTTTAAATTGCCTTGTATTTATTTTATATATTTTCGTATGTACTTTTAATGCACATATTGTTCTCACCTAAAACTGACATTCTTAACCTAGGACCTATGAACTTTTAAAAAATGTGATAACCCAAGGGCAGCTAGGTGATGCAGTGGGTAGAGCACTGGCCCTTAAGTCAGGAGGACCTGAGTGCAAATCTGGCCTCAGACCAAACACTTGACATTTACTTGCTATGTGACCTAGGCAAGTCACTTAACCCCAATTGCCTTAAAAAATTGATAACTATTTCAACATAATTGCTTTTTCTTTATCCTTGTGTTTTAATGTATTTATGTATATGTGTTGTATTTAATGTATTTATTGTATGAGGAATTGATTGCCTTCATCAGACAGCTAAAAGCATCTATGATAAAAAAGAAGAAAAAAAATTAAGAACTCTTAATCTAAAAGAATTTGAGTTTCTTGAGGACAGGAAATATTTCTTATTTATCTTTGCACCCTGATAATATCATAGGAACTTCTGATTGTTAGATTGGTGAACATTTAGTCTGAGGCTCCTGAGAGCCTGGCTGTGTTTCCGCATAATTGCCTCCTCCAGGATAATCCAAGATCCTTGATTTAGCAAGGTTCAGAAAGTAATTTCTAGCCCCACATCTACTCAATAATTTGGCCCCTGGTCTGTATGGTGGCCCCACATTCAGTCTTGTAATAACAGGACACAGAAATGGAAAAAATATATATATATAACAAGACAAGCAGGAACCTGACTTTTAAAGGATCCATTTGTAAAACTGCTCTGGGCAATGTTGCCCACCTGTAACAAATATATGGGAAGAGGATCCCAGATGTAAAAAACATAAGGGGAAATAAGGGTGGTATCTCCTGGTATTGTGTTTTGCCAGGGAATAGTTGTTCCAAAAGTAGCTTTAGTAGAAGAGACCTACATCTAAAGGCCAGTAAAGAATCTAAAAGGGTAGCATTATACATGGTGGCACAGATCCCCTTTATACTATATTATTATTAGAGTATATTATTATATTACATTTCTATTTATCAGGTCCAATGATCAGTTGATATCTTTATAAGTCCTCTTACTTAAGGAAACATATGCTGGCTAGAACTCCAGGAATGCTCAAGATGTCCTTGGATTCCAAAGTTCCTAGGACTCTTGGTTTCATTCTAGTAGACCCTGTCCATCCCCAACTTTGGTTGTCTTTCATCTGATAAGACAATTTTCCATAGATTTGCAAGAACTGACATTAACGCAATCTGCCTTTGAGTTTCTAGTTCTACTATTCATTAGATTATGTGACCATGGGTGAATCATTTAAATTCTTGTGTTCCAGTTTGTTCATTTACAAAATCAGAATAATAAGAGCTGTCTTATTGCAGTCAAGAGAGACAGCCTAATATGTTGGCTTTACAGACACATTTGGTTTCAGAGTAGCTTGTGTGATTCTTGGAAAATTATTTAACTTCTCTGTAACTTATGAAACTTTCTAGGAATATTAATTGCAGAATGGTTTCTCATCTGATTGGCCTACAAAGCTTACTAACTAGGAACTCCCTACATTACTGAAATCACAAGTCTATGTACAAATCAATCGATTAATCAATTGATCTACCTGAAAGGGCTAGTAGAGTTAATGAAATAAAGAATGCAAACTATAAAATAAACCTAAATTGCTGATTAATTATAGGATCATAGGATTTAGATAGTCAAGAAGATTTAGGGATTATTTTTAACAATTCCCTTAACAGATGAGGAAACTGAGGCCCAGAAAGACTGATGTACCCAAGTTTATGCAACAGTCAGGGGTTAGTTAAGACTTGAACCCAGGTACTCTGACTTTAAATCTAATTTTTTTTTCCACTAGAGGATTATGGGAACAATAGCAACTGTTTTATCTACTTCAAAAGGGTATTGTGAGGAACACGTGGGGAAACACCAAACAAATATGTGAATGTGCTTTGTAAGCATGAAAGCTATTCAAATATGAGACATTATTATTAATTTTCAGCAGTATATCATATTAATTATCTGTGACTAGCTCATAAATTAAACCTTAATGAAATGCTGTCATTAAAAAAACTGTTTCAAAAAGACATATAGTAATTTCTTGGAAATTATGTGAATCTCTTCCTTATTCCCAGGTCTTAGCTTCAAAATAAGAACTTTGTGTGAACACAATGAAAAATGTGCTTCTTGTTTGAACTTCGGATGAGGTCTTATGTTGGCTATTATTCTAGACCTTGGGAATTGCCTATTTGTCCACCTTATAGATAGATGCAAGATACCCCAATATATGAAGCAATGAATAAAGCATTCTAAGTATTAACCTGTTCAATGTACCTACTGCATGCCTTAGAGTCTAGAGAATTGTTAGGGAGAGTAAAGAATTAAATCAGAGATGCAAGCCATGTATGAACTTTGACACCTTTGTTCTTTTCATGAGCACATGAACACCTGTGGAGAGCAGAGTTTTTCAGAGTCCAAAGCCATAAAGAATATGCTCTTGGTAATCAAAAACAAACACTTCTGAGAAGGGGCAGGTTCAAAAGAGAGGAAAGAATAAATGGGAGGTGGGATAGGATTAAGGAAAATATAGTTAGTTTTTCACAACATGACTACTATGGAAGTGTTTTGCATACCTACACATGTATAACTTGTATCGAGTTGCTCGCCTTTTCAAAGGGAGGTGAGTGGACAGAGAGGGAGGAAGGGAGAAAATTTGGAACCCAAAGTTTTAAAAACACATGTTAAAAATTGTTTTCACATGCAATTGGGAAATAAGAAATACAGGAAATGGGGTATAGAAATCTATCCTACCCTATAGAAAATAGAAGAAAAAGGGGATAAGAGAAGGGAGGGAGAAATAGAAGGGAGAGCAGATTAGGGTAGGCAGTATTCAGAATGCACGCCATCTGGGGGGAGGGGCGAGATGGGGAGAAAATTTGGAACTCAAAATCTTGTGGAGCTGAATGTTGAAAACTGAAACTAAATAAATTTTTTTAAAAAATTTTTAAAAGAGTATGCTCTTATTTCTGTGCAAACAGGCTCAAAGTCAGCCATGGCATTTGTCAAATGCATTACCTTCCTTTTCTGCCTCCTCCATGTGGTCTTCATAATTTACAATGTTCCAAAACACTGAAATGTAAATCTGGAAATAGAAGTAACAGTCAATATCTTGAATCCTCACTAATTATGGTTCTAGATTTTCAGAAAATTGAGCAAGCATTCCAAGCACAAGTTCAGAGGCAGGGCTTTTTCTGTTCAAAAGAGAAAAACTAGGAAACTATCATTGGTACTGATACACCACCACCCTAATTCTGAGGTACCACACAACCAGTTCCATCTCAACAATGACTCAGAGGTCCACAATGCCCTTTTAGTCTTTAATACTGCTCAGGCCTCAGTCAGTTGTACAGGAAAAACAACTATAACAACAACAACAAAATATTCCATTTGTACCCAAAACACTTGTGATTTTTTTCCCCTTTTTTCCACTCCCCAGTATGAATTCTGACTTACAACATAATCACTTACTCAGAGTAACTTAATATAAGGAAATTTTCACTGGCTACTTCAGGTTGAAATTCTTTCTGAATTACTGTTTGTCAGCACCTCAATATGATTTCATCATTCTTTGACAGTCATCATGGGAACACAATGCCCTGAGCATTGATATCACCAGGGATTTTCATAACTAGTAAGAGACAATCAGAATTAGAACATATGCCTCATCCTTTCTCTTTGTTAGATTAGCCTAGTTATTCTCAGGTACACCCTTCTATGCTTGCTTGCATTGATTGATATGTATTAAGTTTATTATTATTATTATTATTTATTATTATTATTACAAATTCTTGGTAGGTGGGAGCTCTATTCTTCTTCTTCTTCTTCTTCTTCTTCTTCTTCTTCTTCTTCTTCTTCTTCTTCTTCTTCTTCTTCTTCTTCTTTTTTTGTTTTCCTCACAGTACTTAGCAGAGTTATCTTACACTTGCTAATAAATAGTTGGTGAATGGGCAGATTAATGTATGAAGGATTAAAGTACTTTGGGAAAGAATCCAAAGCAGTTCTGTAAATTGTCAGTGCTGAGGTAAAAATTTTGAAGGCTCCTTTTATTGCACAAATATAAATAATCAATAATATTTAATTCAAGTTTAATGCCCTCTGTACATGAAGATGAGGCTACTCATCAACAGGGAAAGTTTTTTGAGTCCCCCCCCAACCCCCACCCCTGGAGTAATGATGAGTTTGCATCATTCAATTCTAATTTATTCTTCAAATCCTTCACCATTGTTCCTTTGGCCATCCACATACATACTCATAGAATTAAGGTAGAAGCTGCCATTTATTACTGTAGACAAGAATAACACTCATAGCATGATATGACTTTGAATCTATAGTCTTGTCTGATTAGTACTATGCTCTTGATAGTCAAAATTGTTAAATCAAAGTTATTAATTTCAATTTATCCTTATTTATTTTTTTTAGTAATATTTCAATTTCACCATCATAGGAGAGATACAGAAATATTTGAAAGGGGGAAGGAAATCATCACCTTGATCAAGAAACAGTTAATAGTTATTTACTGAGCATATGTGTCAGCGTTAAGGTCTGATTTATTTTACTAAATCTTTCTAGCCTTAGATTGAAGTCATATGGAGTTTAGAGGCAGAAAAAAAGACAAAGGTGATTGGTCCACAAGATCAATAACTAATATTTCTCTTTAAACCTCTGGTAGAATATGAATACAAGTTCTTTAGCAATGTTTGGAACATAGCTCAGATTTCACATATGCTAGTGAAGGAAGGATCTCAGCCCAATTCAGCAATCAAAATTAAGAACTGCAATAAAAATATTGCTATATTTGCCAAAAAAGTCATGTCTTTACTTTCCTATTTTTTAAAATTCCAGAATGATGTGTTTTCTTAGTTAATCATCATCCTACATCTGTTATTGCTAGCACAAGTTGCTATTTTCTATATAAAAATAATCATCCTGCTAAAAATATGAAATTCATATTTTCTTAACTTAGTGGAAATTTATGGAAACATAAAGTACAGTGATAACTTTAATTTTAAAAAATCATGGGAATATCTTGTAAATCAAATTTTTCATAACATGTTACACAGATATTAAAAGAAATTGAATCTACCACTTGAATTACTGTTTTCTTCTGAAGAGCTTCTATTTTTTCAAGGTATGACCTTGTGTACTGTGATATAATCAGTCAGTCAACAAGCATTTAAAAAGCACTTACTGCATGACAGGCATGGTACTAAGTATTGGGAATACAAATGCAAACAAGCAAACAAAAATGACAGTCTTTGCTCTCAAGGAGCTTAAATTCTAATTGAGATACATGACAACACACACACACACACACACACACACACACACACACACACACACACACACAGAGGAAGCTGAAAAGGAATGGAAAGAGGAAGGTACCTGATGCAGGTACCTTGATGGAGAAGTCTAAAAGTCTAAATTTCACTTTGGTGAGAAGGGAAGAGATTGCTGACCTGGGTATTCTCCTTAAATGGAAAATCTGGGAGGAGTTGTCCAACCAGAGGGAGGGGACTCAGGGGCAAAGGTCAATTCTGAAGTATTAAATTGTAGAATTGAAGCAATCTTCTAGAATTAAGAGGATTCTGAGGCATGATGAAGAAGTCCAAAGGAAAGCTTGATGGGAAAAAGTGGAAAGAATACTAAACTGGAAATCAAGATTCTTTGTCTATATTACATTTTAGACCTAAATACATCAAAGTATACATAAAACTTTTTGTGTATAGCAAAGAACTGGGGGGGTGGAAAGAGATATGCCACATGCAGGGAATAGTTAAACAAATTGTGGCATATAAACATAATGAAATATTTTCCTATCAAAAGAAATTAAACATGATTACATCATAGAATACGAAGAACTCAAGAGAACTGTATGAAGATTTAATTGAATTGATGTAAAGTAAAATAGGTAGAACCAGGAAAAGAGCATGAACAATAATTACAATGTGTAATCAGAAGAAACAAAAATATGAAACTGAACACTGATGCAATTATAATTTGCTTTCAAGAAGGGATCTAAAAATACAACTGTCTTCACCTCTTTTCAGAGGTGGGAAAATATTGATTTGGAATGTTGCATATAGTTCTAGAGTCAATTGTTGGCTTGGTTGGTTTTTCACACTTTCCCCCGCATTTCATTTCTTTGTTACAAGACACTGTTAACTGTATAGAGTATAAGAAAAGTCTATAATAAGAAATTAAGGTGATGTAAAAATAAAAGATAAAAGTTTTTAAAAGACAAACTAAAAAATTCATAGGAAAAAGTTATTGAGAAAATTTTGTTCAACTTTTTTAATAAAAAGGGCCTATAAAGCTGCCTTTTTCATCACCTTGACATTATATACTAAACAGTAACTTGTGTATGCTCAATCCTAACTGAAATAATTTACAACAATAAGTAATGTAATATCTGAAATGTTCCTTCATCAATTATTAATGATATAGGAATAAATCACAATTCTTCACACAAAGTTCTATAGGTTATAAGCATTTATTTCTTAAATTGAATTCCCTGCTTTGTATCTTGGTCTCCTATAAGCAGAATCTTCTTTGAAAAAATGGAAACTATCCCAAGGCTATGAGCCACATTTCCATAATTATACTAATGAAGCTGAGCTTCTTAATGCATTCAATCATAAAATCCATTCCCAACTACTAGCTGCCTTCAAATGAGAAGCAGGTTTTCAACAGCTACAGGCAATTCAGGGAAAAAATAATAAATATTATAGAGGTTGGCCAAAATCTGAATTGAATATGAAACTACATAAGTTTATGTATTTCCCATAGTTCCCTGGGTAGTTCCTTCAATATTCACATTCACATTCAATGTTGAAGAAATATAAAATGGAAGACTGAGGAATCTTTTCAGTAGCAGAAATTAAGCTAAGTATTTATTTTTTTCCTAGCAGTTTGACAAATCTTTTGCATTTTTTAAAATTATTCAAATGGTGTTACCTGATTGTCTCATAAATTTTAACTATAGAATTGTAATGGGCATAGCAATAGTAGTGTCCTTAGATATAAACAACAATAAATTGGGGCTAGTCAGGGTAAAACGGGTTTAAGTTAAATACATAGACCCTGGGAGATACAAAAGGGCTAAGAAAACAAAGGGCCATGTCTAATAGAAAAGCTAAGACAGGGGAAAAAATAACAAAGTCCAGAGTCCATGAAGTCAGAAAGTTAGCAAACAGAGACCTAGCAAGCAGAGCTGGTGATTCCTCATTCAGATTCAGGTCAGTTCCCACCCCACGCCTACTCCCTCAAATTAGCATGGGATCTTTGAGATAAAAGGAAGCTCTGTAGAGTACCTGAACAAGAATCTGACAATCAATGATATAATCTATGTTTTGCTACAAGTGAGGGGATGTTTGATTCCTCTTCAGCATCTTATTCCAGGGTTTTTTTGGCCTTTTTTTTTTTTTGGTGAGGCAATCAGGGTTAAGTGACATGCCCAAGATCACATAGGTAGTAAATGTCAAGTGTCTGAGGTCGGATTTGAATTCAGGTCCTCCTGACTCCAAGGCTGGAGCTCTATCCCCTGTGCCACCTAGCTGCCCCCTATTCCAGTCTTTAATTGCTCTAATTGTTAGGAAGGTTTTTTTCCCCCAATGAGCTAGTATCTACCACTCTTTAACTTCTATCTACTGCACTGAGTTTTCCTGTCTGCCAGCAAGAACAGGTATAGCATTCTCTTTTTCATGACATATCTTTGAAAAACTTAAAGGCAGTGCTGTATCCTCCATAACTTTGCTTTTCTCTAAGTAACCCCAGTTCCTTTAACAGTTTTGGGGATAGAATAATATCTAGGCCATTCTCCATTTTTGTTATTCTCTTCTAGATAAAAATTTTCAATTTCCTTTTTAAAATGGGATTCCAGAACTTAACATAATACTTTGGTGTAGTGCAGCTGGCATAGAGTAACAGTATGGTTATTATTTTCCTCATTCTGTATACTATCAGTTTATTACTAAACCCTATGATTGAATTGTTTTTTGCTTCATTTATCATACTGGTTATTCAATACTGAAGTTGTCCTCCATTAACCTCCACCCACAAAACTATTTTTTCAATAACAAAATTAAAAAATGAACTCTCCAGCCATGTCTCTTCCAACTCTGAAGCTGGTTTTTGAACCTAAGAATATGACTTTATATTTATCCATATTATGTTCTAATCTTTGAAAATTTTTGTGAGAAATTAATATTTTTCTCTTATATTTAATAAATAATTATTGTATTAGAACCAAGGTTTTTCCCCTTTTCTACTTCCTCATCTAGAAACCAACCAGTGTGGGAAATCTCTCTTAGAGATTTACCCAGGTCAAGATTTAATCAGATACTAAAAGAAATTCTAAGTTTAGGCTAATGGGTATATTCCTGCTCATGGTGTTTGTTCAAACAAGTCCTGGAAAAATGTTGCTTCTCCCTATTATCAAGGCAGGTGATAAGGAAACTGATGTCTCTTTTACCAAAATTTGAGCGACCTAAGTCACTTACCCCAAGATAGCCCACCTCGCATTTGATTAACCAATCAGAGGGGATTTGGCATCTCTCAGGATCACTTCCTCTTTGAGGGGCATATAAACTGTGACTCCACAACCATTATGGGTCTTTGGTCTAAAACAGATGCCTTAATGACCATACTTTCATTAATAACCTGCTGGCCTTATTTTAAAAATGATTAAATCATCCAGAAACTATGTCTCTCAAACCTTTTTAAATGTCACATTTTTGAAATCTTGTCTCTGTCATATATTAATAGATGAAAAATATATCCACAATAAGGAAGCCACCCTATTTCTGTCTTTACTTACTGGATATGCCTCCTAAGAAAGTGGGCCTGAAGAAAACAACCACGAGAAAAGCAGCTGCACTTGCTCAGTCATGTAGGAAGGAACTTCAGCAGGAAGTTTAGGACTTTCACAGAATCAACTTTCAATGTCTCTAAAGAAGGGAAATTTACCAAAGGTGTGTGAAGGGGTGGTAAAAAAATGATATCTTGGGCTTGATTTTTCATTTTTCAAAATGTGACAAAGAAAGTCAATAAATATTCACTCATAAGCTTAGAATAGGTATTCAATAAATCTTAGCTGAATAGAATAAAAATGAAATAATGGTAAGCGAATAAAAATGTAATCGTATTATTTTGAGGTACATGTAGTGATCCAAATAAAACCCTTATAATAGAAAAAAAGCAATTACTAAATAGTACTGAACAAGGAGTGATCTCTGTGGTATTCCATCAGAGACTCTTCCATATTAATATTTATCGATGCATGATTATCCTCTGTGTCTTGTCATTTAGCCAATTTTCAACCAACCAATGTAACCAGCAGGAGATAGAGCACTGGACTTAGAATCAGGAAGACTCCATTTCTTGAGTTCAAATCCAGCCTCAGACACTTACCAGCTGTGTGACTGACCCTGGGCAACTTATTAACCCTGTCTCTGCTCATTTGTAAAATGAGCTAGAGATGGAAATGGCAAACCACTCCAGTGTCTGCCAAGAAAACTCCAAATAGGATCACAGAATCAGACGTGATTGAACAACAATTACTACAACAACAAAAGTTATAATTTCATCCAGGCCAGAAGTTCATAGCCTGTAACTGCATTAGTAGGGTTTTATGAGCTATCATTTTAAGAGTGCAGAGTCACAGGGTATCTTGAATACAGGGTAATTATCTCCCAAGGCATTCATACTGTGAGTACCAAGTTAGGAGTCAGGCCAAAGTTGTGTTACATAGGATTTTGGTGAAGTAATGGTGGGTTTTAGTGATCTCCACTTTTCTTTCTAAAGGTCTACAAATGGAAAATCCTGACAGAGTGATTAATTATGTCTAAGGTAAGCTTACCTTGATTACCTCAAAGTAGAAATAAATGGGACAGGTAGTATAAAAGAGCAAGAACCAAAGCAAAAGGGAAAAGAAAGGATAGATCCCCAGGAAAAAGCTTTATAGGAAAAGAAAAAAGGATACTGAATTAATGGCTATGGGGGAAAAGGCCTTAATACAATAATCAAATAATTATGGAGTAAAAGAAATTGAAGAGAAATCTCCTGAAAGAAGAAAAAAAAAACACCTAGATCCTCAGAAGAGGCAATGAATGAGTGAATCCAGGAAAATCTAGCATCTAATTTTAATTTTTAAAATGCATTTAAGTATATTGAAAGAAAACAATTAAAAAGAAAAACAAGACTTACTGTCCTGGTACATTTTGTGTAAAACATTAATAAAAAGATTGAATTCTTTGGCTAAAAAAGAATGGCCCAAGAGGAGCACAAAATTGTAGAGAAGGCATTATAATAACACAACAAAATAGTACAACTTTAGAAAACTCAAGATCTCTATACATTTTAATAAGAGAGCTGGACTGAAGAACTTGTTGACTTTGTTCAAGAACTACTAGGAAAACCAGAAAGCCGTTGGCCAAAAATAAATTTAGACCAACAGTTCCCACCACATATCTCAGTAAGTTCCAAATGGATAGGTGGACATAAGTTTTAAAAGGGCAAAAAATAAAAATGAAAGGAGATAGGAGGAAAACTCTAAACCAAACAAGGAATAGCAGAGATAGTCATAAATAAAAGGGATAATTTCAATTTAATGAAATAAAAAAGCAAAAAGTAACTGTAAATTGGGCAAAATCATTACATTAAGTATCTCTGGTTTAAAATCTGAACTCCAATATATAAAAGGAATTTACACAAATATATAATCCAAAGAGCAGTCATCAGTAGATTACTGGATCAAAGCACTCTCAAAAGAATTGTAAAACTATAAATGACCATTTGCAAACATTCATGAAATCCACAATAGCAAAGGAAATGCAAACTTAAGTAACTCCAAGATTTTATCTTGTACATTTTATTTGGAAAAGATGATTTTTAAAAATTGGACAGTAAATTTTGTAGAAGTCATAGGATGACAAAAATATTACTCTTGTTAAAGCTATAAATTGTTGTGATAATTCTGTAAAACAATTTGGTGTTGTTATAAAAGTGACAAGTGCTTACACCCTTTGCTCTGGAGATATTATTCCTGATTAAGAAGGTCCAAGACAGAATGGTCACACATATACCAAAATATTCATATAAGCACTGCCTATGGTAGCCAAGAACTGGGAAAAAAGTGAATGAGGAAATAATAAAATATTATATGAATTAAATTATGTGAATGAAATAAAATATCACATGAATGAAATGGAATATCATTGTGCTTAAGAAAGGGTGAATATGAAGAATTCTTAGAATTGTAAGGAGTTTGATATGAATTGATAAGTTGGTGAACTGATGAATGAAACAGAAACAGCAAAATAATATGCATAGTAACTACAACAATATATATTGAAATAACAGTAAAGTAAAACATGTATAATAATAATAATATAAGTAATTTTGTATAATGCTTACTCTATGTTTTGTGCTTTACAAATGTTATCTCATTTAATCTTTAAAACAATCCTGAGAGGTGAATGCTATTATTATCCCTATTTTTCAGTTGAGGAAACTGAGGTAAACAGAGGCCAAGTAATTTACCCAGAGTAACACAGCCAGTAAGTGTCAGGGGCTAGACTTAAACTTATGTCTTTCTAACTCTAGCTCTGGTATTATACCTATTGTGCTACCTAGATGCCACAAATTTTGAACACCAATCAGTGCCCAGGGAAAAATATTAGAAAATGCTCCTCCTACCCTGTGTTTGAGAGGTGGGAGCCTATGGGCATGGAATGTTACATGTGGAGTTGCAAGAGTCATCATGGTTGTTTTTGCTAAAGGGTTTGTTTGTTTATTTTGTCACAGGGGAAAGCTCACTGGAGGGGGAAAGGAGTATGCAATATTGGTCAACAATTGTTATGTAAAATAAAATGATATCAATAAAGGTTAAATGTAATGCATACACATACATAACTATATATATATATATATATATATATATAAAGTGTATTTATATATATACATATGTATCCATGTCTATATATGTATGTATGCATGTACACACATATATGTATGTATGCATTATTTCCAAAAAATGACAAAAAAGAAATACAAAGTCTGATCAATTTCAATTCAACGAACAATTGACTTTACCAGACTGATGATGAAGCATGTCCCTCCTTATAATTGAGAGATGACAGATGACTATATATGCAAAATGAAGCAAAATTATCAAGTTTGGCACATGCTTATTTGTACTTCTTTAATTTGGAAGTGTGAGGGTTCTAATGTATGTGTGGGCATCACTAGTGAGAGGTGATGATATAAAAAAAGCATCAATAAAATATTAAAAATAAAACAATTACTGAGAGCTTAAAATATTTATGAAATATTCCTTCAAAGCAATATGCTCAAAAATGCCTATCCTCAATAGGCACCTTCTGTACCTATTCCTATTTTATAAACTATATAATGTGATGACTTTAGCATATAAATGGGATATTAAAGTAACTTTTTTTTAAAAGCGTGTTTTTAAAACTTTGAGTTCCAAATTTTCTCCCTTCCTCCCTCCCCACCCACCCTCATTGAAAAGGCAAGCATCTCAATATGGGTTGTACATGTGCAGTTATGCAAAACACTTCCATAGTAGACATGTTATGAAAAACTAACTCTATTTCCCTTAATCCTATCCTGCCCTCCCATTTATTCTATTCTTTCTTTTGACCCTGTCCTTCCTAAGAAGTATTTGCTTCTGATTACCCTCTTACCCAATCTGCCCTCTCTGTCATCCCCCTGCTCTCTTGTCCCCTTCTCCCCCTATTTTCCTGTAGGGTAAGACAGATTTCCATACCCAATTGAATGTGTATCTTATTCTCTCCTTAAGCCAAATCCTATGAGAATAAGATTCCCTCATTCCCTCTCACCTTCCCCTGTTTCCCCTCCACTGTGAGAGACTTTTCTGGGTTTTTTTTTTGTGAGATAATTTACCCCATTCTACCTCTCCCTTTCTTCTCTGAGTATCATCCTCTCTCATCCCTTAATTTTATTCTCCAGATATGACCCCATAATCTTCAACTCACCCTGTGCCCTCTATCTATCTATATATACATACATATTTTTTTTTCCTTCAACTACCCTAATACTGACAAAGTTCTCATGAGTTACAAATATCATCTTTCCATGCAGGAATGTAAACAGTTCAATCTTAATAAGTCTCTTATGATTTCTCTTTCCTGTTTACCTCTTCATGTTCCACTGGAGTCCTGTATTTGAAAGTCAAATTTTCTATTTAGCTCTGGTCTTTTCATCAGGAATGCTTGAAAGTCCTCTATTTCACTGAATGACCTTTTTTCCCCTGAAGGATTATACTCAGTTTTGCTGGGTAGGTGATTCTTGGTTGTAATCCTATCTCCTTTGCCCTCCGGAATATTATATTCCATGCCCTGCAGTCCTTTAATGTAGAAGCTGCTAAATCTTGTGTTATCCTGATTGTGTTTCCACAGTACTTGAATTGTTTCCTTCTGGCAGCTTGTAATATTTTCTCCTTGACCTGGGAACTCTGGAATTTGGCTACAATATTCCTAGGAGTTTTCCTTTGGGGATCTCTTTCAGGAGGAGATCTGTGGATTCTTTCAATTTCTATTTTGCCCTCTGGTTCTAAATATCAGGGCAGTTTTCCTTGATAATTTCTTGAAAGATGATGTCTAGGCTCTTTTTGATCATGGCTTTCAGATAGTCCAATAATTTTAAATTCTCTCTCCTGGATCTATTTTCCAGGTCAGTTGTTTTTCCAATGAGATATTTCACATTTTCTTCTGTTTTTTCATTCTTTTGGATTTGTTTTACAGTGTCTTGATTTCTCATAAAGTCACTAGCTTCCAATTGCTCTATTCTAATTTTTAAGGAAGTATTTTCTTCAGTAATCTTTTGGACTTCCTTTTCCATTTGGCCAATTTTTCTTTTTAGGGCATTTTTCTCCTCATTGGCTTTTTGGACCTCTTTTGCCATTTGGGTTAGGCTGTTTTTTAAGGTGTTATTTTCTTCAGTATTTTTTGGGTCTCCTTTAGAAATCCGCTGACTTGTTTTTCATGATTTTCTTGCATCACTCTCATTTCTCTTCCCAGTTTTTCCTCTACTTCCCTTACTTGCTTCTCAAAATCCCTTTTGAGCTCTTCCAAGGCCTGGGACTGATTCATATTTTTCTTGGAGGCTTTGGATGTAGGAGCTTTGACTTTGTTGTCTTCTTCTGGTTGTATATTTTGATCTTCTTTTTCACCAAAGTAAGATAATATAGTCTGACTCTTTTTGCACTGCTTGCTCATGATCCCAGCCAATTACTTGAGTTTTAAACTCTTTGTTAAGGTAAGAGTCTGCTTCCAATGTGGAGAGTGTACTGTCCCAAGCTTCAGGGGTTTGTGTAGCTGTTTTCAGAGATACTTGTAGGGACCTGTAAATTTTCAGTTCTTCCAAGGTGGTATGATAAGGGGCGAGGTGTTTACTCCTTTCCTGGCCTGTGACCACAAATACTACTTTCTGTCCTGTAACTGTGAGGAGGGGTTTGTCTCTATAGCCACTACAAGCTCCACCTCGCCAGTGCTCCTTCTCACCCCAGCACCGCTCCCCAGAACTGTGACCCAGATCTAAGCACAGGCAAAGCAAGAGATTCCTGCCTCAGCACTGGCAAAGAGATCCCTGCAGTCCCTCTCTGATCAGCCACTGGATTCCCCCTCAGTCTGTGGGCCAGAAGCTCGGGAAGCAGTTGCCCCTCCCAGGGCCATGCTCTTGGGGAATGGAGCTGAAACCCCACCTTCCTCTCTGAGCACCGACAGAAACAGACTTTTCCCACTGACCTTTTAAGCTGTCTTTGGCATTGGTGGATTGAGGAGCCTGGAAACCTCCACAGCTGCCTGTGTTTCAGTCCTCTGAGGCCTGCTCCAGGTTTGCTGTGGCCTGTGCCCCCAGTCCGGCGCGACACACCTTTCTGATCAATCATCCAGCTTGTCTTGGGCTGGAAACTTGTTTCACTCTGTCTTTTTGTGGGTTCTGCTGCTTCAGAATTTGTTTAGAGTCATTTTTTTATGAGTATTTGGAGGAGTTTGGGGGAGAGCTCAAGCGAGTCACTGCTTTCACTCCACCATCTTGGCTTCGCTGTCTAAAGTAACTTTTAACATGAAGTTATGCGGATCAGAAATATTGAGAATCACCTTGCCAAGCCTTCATTTCTTTGTTTTTCTACTTTCCATTTTTGCCTTGGAGTTCGTTCTAATATAAAACTATTCAGTGACTTATTAGGGTTGATTATGCTTATTATGCTATCCTCACCTCATCTGGGAGATAGGATATTGCTAACTTCAATCTGTCTTTTGTGTCTCCTGGTTCAGGAAATCTGATTCATACTGAAACTAAAAATCAGCCTAATTTATAACTTCTTCCTCCTTCTGTATAAGTTTTCCCCCCTTCAAACACTAATCTGTTGGGCAAAGAATTGGATGCCCTTCAACTTCTTTGGAATCTACTCTTCAAGATCTTACTTCGACTCAACAGATACTTATTAAGCACCTGTTGTGGGCATGGAGGGGCTTGAAACTAGGTCTTTTTCAGTCTGACGTCAGATGTCTGTCTACCATCCCATGCAGCCTCTAAGGCACGTGTTGGCTGAGTGACAGCAGGTGATACACTACACCTCTAAGTGCCCCTGACAACGATCTAAGACTAGGAATTGCAGAACAAGTGTTAATATTCATTGCTAGTGTTTGATCATCAGGAGTTCTCCACACCAGTAAAATTATAGGCATATTCCCCTGCGTTCCTCCACCCCAAATGTACAAGGCACTGGCTCTAACTTCTTCCACCTGTCATAGCAGTCAAGCAGTCAATTAGTTAATCAACAAATATTCCCTCTATTTGATTATAATCTGCTGTTATGTCATTTATCCTATTCCCTTACAATTGGAAACTCTGTTCTATGCCCTAATGGCAACCTCCAAACCCTTGACTCCACAGTTTCTTCCCAAGCTATTTATCCTTGCACTGGTTATACTCTCTTCTCTTTCTCATCTTGATTCTTTGATGAACCAGTTCCACTCTAGAGTTTCCTCTTCTCTTGACTGTCCCCTTTAGCTAGGAAGAGTGCTGGTAAATGTTTATCAGCAAATTCTCCAGAAAAAAAAAAATTTCATGACTTTTAAGTTTAATTTACTTGTAGTAAGTTTCTCCATCATGTCCTTAAGTCTATAAATCAATAAAACAATAAATAAATCCCTGATTTGTAGTGTTTGCTGATTTCCAATGTGCAAATGATCATTGAAAACTTAATAATTGGCTCTCATAAGCTGTTATGTCCTGGCTTCAGCATACCCTTGCCTTTATCTTACAGAAAATCTTG
This sequence comes from Phascolarctos cinereus, assembly GCF_003287225.1. Taxonomy (NCBI): domain Eukaryota; kingdom Metazoa; phylum Chordata; class Mammalia; order Diprotodontia; family Phascolarctidae; genus Phascolarctos; species Phascolarctos cinereus. The sequence goes on along the minus strand of NW_027555958.1, from coordinate 395,138,264 downwards.
GCAACCACACTCCAGCCTTAGATTACTGACATCATCCAATTTCTTTGCTGCTATTCTATGTGTTGCTGAATGAAGCTAGAGAAAATCATGAGAATTTGTTGACTGTATCCACTACAGATTTATGCCACATTATCTCAACTGGGCCCTCACTAAGGCAAAGTAATTCTTTTACATCTCCCTAAACTTTTGTACCTTTCCTCAAGTGTACCACGGCTTCCCATCTTCTCAACCCTTCAGCTGAGAACCTTCCTTCATATTTCACTTCATCTCATATTACTGGATATTTTCTGTGACTATCTCCCCCTTTACCTTTGTGTCATATGAAGAAGTAGGCTTTCTCCTTTTCAAAGCAAACTTCACTATATACACAAGTGATCCTATTTCATCCCATCTTATACAGCAAATTGTCCCCTCTATTAGACATATTCTTTTATCAATATTTAATCTCTGACTATCTACTGGCTTCTTCCCTACTGTTTATAAACATGCCCATGTCTCCCCTATCTTTGAAAAAACCTCACTTGATTTGTCCATCCCTGCTAGGTCTCATCCACTTTCTCTCCTCTCTTTTGTAGCTAAGCTCCTTCAGGAGGTATTTACAGTAGAGGTCTCCACTTCCTTTCCTCTCACTCTCCTCTTAACCCTCTTCAGTCTGGATTTTGAACTCATTATTCAACTCAAACTGCTCTCTCCATTGTTATTAATGATCTCTTAATTGCCAAATCCATTGATCTTTTCTCAATCCTCATCCTTCTTGTTGGTTCCTCTGAAGCCTTTGACACTATTGATCACCCTCTTCTTGATATTCTATTCTCTCTGAGTTTCTGTGACATTGCTTCCTCCTGATTATCTTTCTGTCTTCTTGACCACTCATTGTCAGCCTCCATTACTGGATCTTCATCCAAGTCATGCCAGTTAATGGTTGTTGACTTCCAAGGCTCTGTCCTGGACTCTCTTCTTTCTCTATATTATTTCACTTGATGATCTCATTAGCTATCATGAATTCAATTAGCATATGTAGCTGATTCTTCTTTGTTTTCAATTTTTTCAACATTCATTTAAAAAATGAGTTCCAAATTCTTTCCCGTTTTCCCCTCCCCCCTCATTGAGAAGACAAGCAATTTGGTATAGATTATACACATGCAGTCATGTAAAATGTATTTCCATATCAGTCATGTAGTAAAAAAAAAAAAGCAGACAAAAAAGAACAAGGACAAAGTATGCTTCGATCTCCATTCAGACACAAGTCCTTCAGAATTGCTTTAGATCATTGTGTTGCTGAAAATAGTTGTTGTTCGCAATTGATTATCATACAGTATTGCTGTGTCCAAAGTTCTCCTGATTGTACTAACTTCACTTTGCATCAGTTCATGTAGTCTTTCCAGGTTTTGCTGAAAGCTTCCTGCTCTTCATTTCTTATAGTAAAGCTGTATGCCATCACAATCATTTACCAAACTTTTCCAGCCATTCCGCAGTTGATGTACATTTACTCAATTACCAATGCTTTGTCACCACAAAAAGATATACAGCTGCTTCTAAGATTTATTTATACATCTGTAACCTGTCCCCTGATCTCCAATCACCCATCTCCAACTGCCTATTGGGCATCTCAAACAGAATGTCCTATACCATCTTAAACTCAACATGTCCAAAACAGCTCATTTTTTCCCCAAAACTCTTTCCTCTTCCTAAGTTTTCTATTGACATGGAGAGTACAAGTGTCCCGGACACTCAGCTTCTTTTCCTTATTTCTTCATTCTCTTCACTCTCCCCTATTCCATATCTAATCAGTCCTATCATTTCAGCTTTTATATCAGCTCTCATATATGCCCCCTTCTCCTCTCTGCCACTGTTACCATCCTGGTGCAGTACAAGGTGCAGACTCTCATCATCTCATACCTGGATGTAGCCTGCTGATTGGTCTCCTACCTAAAGTCTTCCCATTCTAATTCATTCTCCACTCATCTGTCACAGTCATCTTCCCAAAGTGGATGTCTGACTATGTTACCCCCTATCCAATAAAACCCTAGTGACTCTTTTTTACCCTTAGGATCAAATGTAAAATTATCTGGCTTTTAAAGTCCTTTATAATATGGTTACCTTTACAATCTTACTACACCATATTCCTCGTCACCCAATCTGGGATCCTGGGAGATGATTCATTGCTGTTTCTTGAATGAGCTATTTTATTTTCCATTTTTCCTCCTACCCTATCAGACTCCTCTGGGGTTGTTTGCTGGACCCTTAACAAGGTCATGCTGATTTACTGTAGGTGTACTATAGGGCTCTTTCCTGGGCCCTCTTTTCTTTTCTCTGTACTCCTCAATTGAAGATTTTATCAGCTACCATAGACTTAATTATGATCTCTATGCCAGTACCAATATGATCTAAGATTGGCACTAATGTCCTCCCAATCCCCCAGACTTGCAACTTAAGTGTCATCCTTTACTTCTTATTATCTCTCACCCCTCCATATCCAGTCGGTTGCCAAGACCTGACAATTTTAACTCTTGAAACGCCTCTCAATTATTCCCCATCCTCTCCTCTGATATTGATGCCACCCTATTACGGGTCTTCTTCTCCTCATGCTTGGACTATTGCAGTAGCCTGCTGGTGAGGTCTCCTTAATATGTCTCTCCCCACTCTAATCCATTCTTCATTCAACTGCTAAAGTGATTTTTCTAAAGCAGAGGTCTGACTGTTGGCACCTCTTTACTCAATAAACTCTAGTGGCTTCTTATTATTTCCAGGGTCAAATGCAAAATTCTCTGTTTGTCATTCAAAGACCTTCATATACTAGCCCTAAACCTACCTCACCTTTCCAGACCCTGGCATGTAATCTTTGATCCAGTTGTTAAAATTCGCTGTTATATCAACAAGACGCTCCACTCAGTTCTGGGCATTTTCATTGGCTTTTTCATTGGTTGTCTCCCATGCCTGTTCCCTCTTCATTTTTGTTTTCTAGCTTTCTTCAAGTTTCTTCTAAAATATTACCTTCTATCTTACCCTTTCCCTTGAAGCAATATCCAATTTTATACACACATATACACATATATGTATGTACATACATACTATATATACATACACACACACACACATATATATATGTATATATATATATATATATATAATATTTATATGTCTATGTATACATAGTTGTTTGTGTGTTTTCTTCCCATTAGACTGTGAGCTTCCTTGACATGGCCTTTTATTTATTTTTTCAGTCTCTCTTTGTATCCCCAATGTTTAGCATAGTATCTATCACATAGTAGGTGCTGAATATATTCTTGTTGACTGATTTTAATCTGTGTTAATGTATATAAGCACATCATAATTTTAAACAAATCTCTTATTGAATTTCAGGCACATTTCTTCCCTTACAAAATGAGGGGAATGGACTATATAATCTCTAATTTTCTTTTTAGCTCTGATGTTCTATTTTCTGTTCTAGAGGTTGTCAATGATTTTTTTCAATTTTTTCGGAATCAACAACCTATTAAGATAGGTTAGTTTACAGCAACAGTAATTCCAAAAAAAAAATCACTTCTTATCTTTATCTCTTCTTCTAATTTGTCAGTTCTGTTACCCTGTCAAAGTTCTTCCCATACACAGCAGACACTGAAGGTCTCATTATGTCACTTCTGTCCTGTTTAGATGAACCACTTTCTTTTTTTTTCTTGATGATTAACTTATTTATTTTTGTCTTTCAATATTCACTTCCATAAGATTTTAAGTTTTTAATTTTCACCCTTCTCATTCCTCTCCCCTCCACAAGATGGTGTGCAAGCTGATATAGGCTCTACTTATACATTCATATTGAGCATATTTTCCCATTAGTCATGATGTAAAGAACAATTAGAACTAATGGGAGGAACCACAAGGATGAAACAATAAAACAAAACAACAAAGAAAAAGGAGAGCAAATAATATGCTTCCATATGCATTCAGACTCCATAGTTCTTTCTCTGGAGGTAGATAGGAATTTCTATCATGAGTCTTTTGGAGTTGTTTTAGATTCTTGCATTGCTGTGAAGAGTCAAGTCTGTCAAAGTCAGTCATTGTACAATGTGGCTGTTAATACAATGTTCTTCTGGTTCTGCTCATTTCACTCTGCATCAGTTCATGTAAGTCTTTCCAGGTTTTTTTAAAGTCTGCCTGCTCATCATTTCTCATAGCACAATAATATTCTGTTATTTTCTTATACCATAACTTGTCCAGCCATTCCCCAGTGAATGGGTATCCCCTCAATTTCCACACTTCTTTGCCACCACAAAAAAAAAGCTGCTATAAATATTTTTGTACATGTGGGTCTTTTCATTTTTTTTTTTTAATTTATAATTTCGCTTGGTCTTTAATGGCTTTACAAAAACTTAGGACATTGACTCACCACTACCAGTTCCTAGAGCAGTTTAAATGACATGAGACAGCCAGGAAGCCCCAAGAGCCCAATAATCCACCTAACCAAACTCTTAATCTAAGCATAAAGACACAGAAATCAAAGAGCACAATTGCTTAGAGAAAAAGAGAATTTGTGAATCTCATGAGGCATAATGAAGGTTCATTATGAACATTTTTGCCTTACAAAATAGTGAAAAAGTTATTGAGAAGAAATTGAGCCTGCAGAGAATTTAGCTGGAGAGCCAGTTAATTCAGATTATTCCATATGAATTTGTAGATGAAACTGGAGAGTAGACAACAAACACATGTAAAATGGTGTTTTGATCAGATACAATTTTGGAAATACAACAATTGGGTTTTATCACTTCATTTGGATGTGTAAAGGACTGAAAAAGGCAGTTAAGATGTTTGCATGAAAATCATTTGGAGCCAATTAAAAGTAGAAAATACCAATACTGGCAGAAATATCATTTAAAAATATTCTGTTAAAGGTTAAGAACAGAAGATTTCAAAAGTTTGGAAAAATGGCACATTTTAATAAAATAAGTGAACAAAAAGATATCAACAACTTCTACTCTATATACTTACTTTTGATAATTTTTCTATGAAATCTTTGTCAAGATGATAAATGTGTGTGCTGAATTTATCTTGAATAAAAAACACAAGAAGAGAACAGTCTTTTCCAAATAATTTTAGTAGATAATTTCTTTAAGGTATTAGTAAGAGGTATAGACAATATTCTGAATTCTGTATACTTCCAGACAAGATGTATCTTTTATGTATACAAACATTTTTACACAACCAACTCCATGCCAAAAACCATAAAGTAGAATCTTCAACAGTAATATTTATGTCACCAGAATTATCTGTCATTGTCTTCCCTGGGCCTGAACAATAGTAAATGGATGGTCAACTGTTCCTTAATTGCAGTGAATTCAGGAATACCATAAACCTTTCCAGGTAAATACAGGGAAATGCTAAAGAGAGCCTGAGGGTCAAACCAAATCAAACCAGAACAATAAAGTTTGTCAAAAAATTTACATTGCTTGGATTATTACACATAGCTTAAAAAGCAACATATAAAATGAGTAATCATCAATAAAACTGTTTCACACACAGCTAACAGACAATGAGAAGTAGATAGAAGAGAAAGTTTAATCATATGACAAAACACAAAGAAAATAATTATATAGGAACACTTGGTCATTGTGCCTTATAATGCTCAACCTAGCAGTGTGTAAAGTGACCGCAAAGGAAGTTACAACTGATGCAAAAACACCTGGAATTAAAAATGTCTATAAAAATGTTGACAAGGGGTTTCAAAGTCATCATTCACTTTGATATGCTGTGACTTTAATGAGGTGACCAAAGACAGGACAGCAAAAAAGGATGTTGGATAATATGATAATGATTATTCACAGTAGTATTGAAATTAATGATCATGGCTATTGGAACTAAAAGTTATAAAAGTGTTAATTTTTAGGAGTCTAGATTTAGCATCCAGTTCAGAGAATATAAGAAAATGATAGCGTGCAACAAATCACTGCAGGCTATGAAAATTTAGTACCTACCAAATGGCTAGTAAAACACAGGACCTGGTTTATGTTTCATAAACTGGAATGTCCACATTACCAATACAGACCAAAAAATATCCAAGAGAATTCAACCAATAAACTATTGGGATTGAAATTTTTTCACAGATGGAACTGCTGCCCCAAATCACCTAGAACTAACATTGACCAATAAAAACCTATGAACAATTTTTAAACAGCTGTCACATATCAAACAATAATATCCTTCAAGCTACATGGAATGAAAAGTTTTCAAAATATGGAGACCAGGTAGAGGATAAGATAAATTGTTATCAGCTCAAGTGATTTATAGTATAAGATAAAAGCAAATCACTTTAAAAACATTCTTCTGTAATATAAGGCTGATCCCATCTTTAAAAGAAGGTATCACACACACACACACACACACACACACACGTATTTCACCAAAACATGAGAATGCTGGTTATCCTTTCAGATATAGGCCAATCACATGTTTATGTATACTATGTCCAGAATCTATAGCTTATATCACTCAAAAACATCTAGAAATATAAGAAAACAATATTTTAACCAAGGTAGAGTGAAAAAACTTTATTAGTGTTGTGTCATTGAGAAAAAAGATCAGCATTCAGTACCCATCAACACTAGAAATGCAGAGTATTGTCTTAGTAAATTGCCTGGAGCAAGTTAAACGACTCATCCATGTTCCCACTGCTGGTATGTATCCAAAGCAAATCCTGAACCTAGGTCTTCTTGACTCCGAGTTTGGTCTGTTATCTTCATAATGTGAAAGCCAAAACTTGGTATTGACATTAAAGAAAATATTTATCTTGATTTCGAATACTAAGTGGTCATTAAGGTGATTCAGATGTAGAAAAGCTGACATCAACTTCATGTGGTAATTATGCTTGTATATTGGAACAAAAAATCTTATTCTCATCACCTGCTCAACTATTTTACTTTAATGACTTAGAGTGGATTTTTCCCTGGTCACATATACAAACATATGCCCAGAGCAGAGAGTTGTTCAAAATGACATTTGAAGTTAACGTGCAAATGAAAAAGCTGTCACACAGCAGTCTAGTGATTCATTATCAAAGTAACAATGCCAAATTGGAAACAATGGTAATGAAAGTTAGAAGTGCCCTAAGGAAGCTGATAGTATTGGTTGGGGAATGTTGAGTTCTTCTTGGGACCCCTTTCTACCCTTGCTTATGAAATTTACACCATAAATGTATGACTTTCTTTAATCATCTAGACCCCTCCTTCCCTGTAGGTTTGGTTATTGTCTGCTTGCAAATGAAACAATAGCTATTCAATTAATTTTTTTTTCCTGGAAACCAGAATAATCAAATTAAAGCTCTTAAAATGTTATTTTACTATCAGAAATAAAATTAAAATGAAATGGTCCACTTAATCGTATTTAATTTTGTAGGGTTTTGTTCCCATTTAATAAAGGGATATGGTCAAGACTTATGATTTCATTGATATAGAATACTCTCAGATAAGTAACCAGTGAAGGTCAGCAACTTCTCTGCAACTTACTGTGTTCAGAGCACTGAGAGTTTAAACAACTTGTCCAGGGTCTTACCTCCACTATGTACTAGTGGCATTTAATATAATACCCCACACTAAAAGTTCCCTTCTCAAACATAGTTTTGATAAATGTAAGAATGTAAATGGGATGCAATTTTTATTGGTTTAAATTATAAACATAATTCACAGATTTGGGACATTATAGCACATACTATATTTGTAGCTTGAGGTGTTCACGTTAATCTTGTTGCCAACTCTAGATGTGGTATAATGTATTGCAGGCCTGTACAACATATGGCCCGTAGGCCACTTGCAGCTTACAAAAGTGACCCAAGGGCATAATGTTGTATAAGCCTGGTGTATTGGTTTAAATATTTAATATTGCATGATGTCTAATATCAGATAATATCAAACAATTGAGTTTATTTTCATACTGCTTCTTGTTTATAAAGTTTATATCACAAAAAACATTTTCTTGATAGAATATGTAGCATTATTTAGGATTCTTAATTAAAAATTAAGATTTTAATTAAGAGTAAAATTTTAAAAATTTTATTTAATTTTTAATTGAGATAATTTAAGAATTTTAACTAATAAGCTACATAACTATAATTTAAAATGGGGATATATATTTTTTTTACTTAGTCTAGAAAGATGGATAAAAAGCCTTTTTGAAATACCTTCAAGATAACATTAAAAGGAAGAACTTTTTCTCATGCCCTATTTAATGGGAGGTAAAACTCAAGAAGATTGGCTTCTTTTTATGGTCTCATTCTATTCAGTTATAGTTTATTCTTTAAAGTGACGAAGGTCAAAATTTGATCAATTTCATCAGACTGGACTACTAATTTCTAAAATTACATTAAATTGCCCACATTTAAGGAAATGATGATATTGGAAGGAAAGAGGATAAATGAAGCTGGACTGATATAAAAATTAATCACCCTTTGATAAATTGCAAATCTCTTTTGTATGCCTTTAGCTACAAGTTGTCTTCTTGTATAATGGTTTAAAAACTGAATGAGACTAATTGACTGAGAATTGCTTCATCATAAGTGCTCTTCAAAAGTGAAGAGAATATAATAATATTTCATTGTTCTTGATTCAAATTATGTCTAAAGCTAAAATTGTCTTCATTTTTAAAAAGCAGGTACTTTTGTTTTTAATTTTGGAATGACTAATACCTAAACTCATATCCAGCTGAAATGCAGTAGGAACTATAAAAATTGTTCAATTTATAACCATATGTTTACCTATTCTGTATGCAGCATTTCTTTGTGATAGATCAGGGAGAATGCTATAATTCAGTTGGTGGCTTATATTGATCTCATAAAATATAGGAATTCAGAAATAAGACAGAATTGTCATATATGTATTCTACCCCTAATGCTATAAATTTGTAAACTAAAGTTCAGTAGCTGATGTGAAGAGTTTAAAATTCCATGGTGGATGAGTATTTTAGACTTTAATTTTAAGTGCCTATGTGACTCTTAAATGAATATATAAGTATTACTTTGGGGTCTTCTACTTTTTAAAATATTTTTGAGGCACAGGAGATAGGGCATGTGCAGTCTTGTCATTTGTTTTGTATATAGAACCCCAAGGTAAGAAATTCCTTCTACCAATTTTATAACAAAGGTTTCCATATGAATACTTTATGTTAACTGTTGCAAGGCACGCATGGATACTAACATGTGATATAGGATGTTACAAAAGTCTTAGTACATTTTTGGTCTATTAAAACTTAAAACTACACTAAGACTTTCGGGCTGTGCGTTAGGCATAGTCATATGCCCAGGCTAATTTTCATGGAAAAACCTAAAATTTATTTACGTTTAACCTACTTGCAATCCACTTGATACGTTTTGATAGTAGACTTACAAATTCTAGGAATACTTGCCATCTGAAATAATTTTGAGCATCTTCCTATATTAATTTTTAATCACCTTCCATGATGATGAAGTTAATTCTTCATGTGAGGGGAGAGGCATATACATATATACATATATGCAGATATATATTCAATAAATACATTTGTATATAATACAAATTATATAGATTATATAGATATTATAGATATAGATAGATAGATAGATAGATTTTAGTTCTTTAATTTCCTTTTCTAATTAATTATTAGTATAGCAGAGAAAGAAGGACTTATCATTATATGGTTTTTGAGGAAGGCAGAAGAGACATTTGTGGTCTCTTCTCTTACCACTCCTCTCTAAGAGAGACTCATTCCTGACAGGAAAGGAAGGAGGCGGTTGAGGCCAGAGGCCATTCTACTCTCGTCATAGAAAGAGGGAATATCAGACTAGATTAGAATGATATCTATTTGTCCCTTAAATATTATTAATCTAGAGGCTATATGGGAGTTTCATCTAACTTCTTATCCCTTTGCCATTTTTAAATTTTAAAAAAATTGTTAATTTATTTTGATTTATCAACAATCACTTCCATAAGCTTTTGAGTTTTAAATTTTTCTCCTCCTCCTTCCCCACCTCCCTCCCCAAGACAGCGCTCCCTTTGTCATTTTGTAGGGAGAAGAGGACCCCAAACTTTAGGTCTAAAGTTTGGCCCTTTCCCACCATATACCCCTTTCACAATGAACATACATAGAAAATAGCAAAGATATTTATTTATCCAAATCAGTCAGTAGCAAAACAGGAATCAGAGAAGTCATATATTGGAGAATAAATGCCAGACAATACAGAGTGAAAGAGTTCTCCATTTAGGAGTAAAATAACTCAACTCAATTTAGCCAAGAGAGATTTCCCCTGATTTCACCCAATGGGAAACTACTCCTTGCAGCAACAGTAGCAATCTGAACTCAGGGACATGATAGAGACTTTCAGTTCCTCTCATTTTTTCTCAGTCTTTTCCTTCCGCAACATGAAGTGTGGCTGGCCTCTTCTATCTCCTTTCTTGAAACTGGAAGCCAGACAAGCCCAAAGTGAGCTGACACTTGGAGTTGCAAAGTGGGAACTGGCTCTAATGTATGCCAGAGGAGATTTAATGGGGACTCTCGCTTGGAGAATTTTGGAAGGGATTGGTTGGTGAAGGTTAGCGATAGTCCTATATAAATGGGCTTTGGGACAAGGATTATATCGTTGTTGTTCAGTCATTTCAGTCACATCTGATTCTTTGTGATCCTACTTAAGGTTTTCTTGGCAAGATACTGAGTGGTTTGCCATGCTCTTCTCCATCTTTTTTTATGGATGAGAAAACTGAGACAAACAGGGTCAAATGACTTGCCCAGGTTTACAGAGCTCATAAGTGTCTGAGAATAGATTTAAACTCAGGAAGATCAGTCTTTCTGACTCCAGGCCCAACATTCTATCCACTGTGCCATCTAGCTGCCCAAATTATTACATTTGAAAGGTTAAAAAAAACCACCAACTTACTAAGCTTTTCTATTGTGGATCTGTGTTCTGAATTAGGAATCTTCATCTTAATGTGAATGATTTTTAAAAGTTCGCATTTTTCACATCAACATATTAGCTTAAATAGTCTATATTAATATTTACTATGGACTGCATAAGATTCTCTACATTCAAATTTAGTAGGTTAGAAATTATTTGATACTTGCTGTAACAGTTTCATAATCTGTATTGGTAACTTAATTGTTAATATTGCATATTCTATTAATTCCTGTTAAACAATCCTTATTTACAAATTTTTCATCAGACACTTTTTAAAGAAATCTAACCATCTGAGCTTTGTTCTCCAAACCTCCAATCTCACTCTTTCCCACCTTCTACTCTTCATTTTGTCTAGGGCTCAGTGTTTAAATCAATGCTATATCTTTATTTCCAGAAAGGTCTCACCTATTGATTGCCCTATGGATTAACACACCATCTCAGTGGTTCCTCAGCTACTCCCTTCCCTTGCTATCATGCATATAGTATATGTTGTTTTCTCCAATTAGAATGTAAACTCCTCAAGGATACAAATTGTCTCACTATTGTATTTGCATACCCCAAACTAAGCAGAGTCTGGAACATAGTATTTTCTTATTTTAGTCATTCATTCTTTCATAAATTAACAAAATCATTTATGTATGTTCTTTTTTATTTTTCTTTATACCTATAGGAACCAAATTAGGAGAAAAAAATCCCTTCTGTAGCATCTATTTTCCTAGTTATGAATAATTTTTCAACAAGAATATGGGCCCTGGAGTCATTTGGTGACCTGGATTAGAATTGTGCTTTTCTGTTTATTATTTACATAACCTTAGACAAGGCATTTGGACTCTTTGAGATGTAGTTCCCTCACCTGGAAAATGAGAATGATACTAATACCTATAGTACCTATCCCAGATAGGTGTTGAAAAAATCAAATAAGGTATAAAAGGTAGCACATGAATAAAATATTTAATAATTATCTATGTAAATGTGATTTCACTTTATTTTCTTCTATTATACATACATACATACATGTCTTACTTGGATAAAATATTTTTATTAAGAAGGAATGGTTGCTGTGTTGTCAAAGATACAAAGCTTAAAAAATACTTCATGTTATGAATTTAGAGAAATTTTCTATGCTTTTTAGGATATTGTAGAACTATAGAGAAAGGGTGTGCTATAGAATATTGTAGTGAAAGACTGCCTTCTCCTGACTTCACAAAGGACATTTTTAATGCATGTATGCATTACTTTTTTTAAAAATAAAGAGAATGGGTATAGTTATTAATGGAGTATAATTATTAACATCCTCATTTACCTTATTTGATAATAATAAGGCATAAAGAAGGCATGAAGAAGGCATAAAAGAGGAAACAGGTGTTTGTCAGAAAGTGTAATCCACCTTAGCAGAAAATGTGTAGCCTGGATTTCAAATGGAAAATGGATTACATATAAATGTTACATAATTCCCTTCAAGACTCAACACAAAACCTTTCTACTTCCTCTTAGCTACTAGTGCCCTCCCTCCCAAAACTACTTTGTATTTATTTTGCATATATTACGTATATATAAATGTAACTTCCATTAAAAAATAAACTCCTTGAGGTCAGGGTTTGTTACAATTTTGTCTATCTCCAGCATTTTCTATAAGGTCCAACTCAGTGTAGGTACTTAATGCTTTTAGACAAATTGGTTGAAAATGAGGTATGCTACGTGCTCCTATTTGCATATAACAATGTGCTGATTTCATCAAATTCTGGAACCCTGTGAAGCCTCTTCAATGTAATACATGGCCTCTCATTCAAAAGAGTTTAGGGTCATTATTCACATAGAAAAATTAAAATTTAAAGAAGAACAAAGAATAGGGTTTTTTTCCAAAATATGATTAATTTGATAACATAAGTTATTCAGTAGTACTTTGTATCTATGTATCCATCTATCTACGAGTGCCACTGCAGATAGAAGGAAGTGAAACAATGAGCCAAGTGAGCATTAAACAGGAGAAGAGTTGATCTGGGTTGCTTGTGGAAAATTTTACAGTATATTTAATGAACTCAATTTTCCCCTGAAACAGACCCATCATTTTATCAGCATTCTTTTCCTAGTAATGCTGTTTAGATTTAAATACTATAATCTCTGAAAAAATAATAAGGAATATTGCACTAAGGGTAATGGAGAAATGTATGGTGTGCATGAATAGGCTGCTACATATTAAGAGCAGTGAATTGTGCAGGAGAAGAGCATAATGTATGTCATCAGAGAAATATATGACCAGAAAAATGATGGACCTGTCACGTAGTAAGAGCTAGGTATAACCCATGGAGAATCTACAAAAGATAATGAAAATAGATAATGGAGAGAAGGCAAATGTTTAACTATTATTTTGCTTCTAATTTCTCTGCCAAGGAGTTTGGGGATTTGAAAGGAGAAAACAAAAATGGCTCAAAGGGATTTTAAACTCAAAATGAGAAGGGAAAAATAAGAGTACCCAGCTGCTCTTAATGAACCTAAGCCACCTGGCCCAGATGATTCTCAGTACACACTTGAATACTGAAAGAAGTCCAGTGAAATTGATTTTAATCCCTTGGAAAATTCTAGAATTTATTAAAGAGCTGATTATTAAATTTATAGAAAACAAACCAGTAATCACAAATAGCTAATATAGCTTCATTAAGAAAAGGTTTTGCCAGATCCATTGTTGACATGACTGCTGTTCTGGTAGATCAGGGGAATCTATTTATAGATATTACCTGGATGTTAGGAAAGCATCTGACAAAGTATTTTATGCTCTTATTGTGGGAAATATGGGGGGAAAAAACAGAGTTGAACAGAACAATAATTAGGTGAATTTAGAGCTGACTACTCGAACCAAAGAATAATTACTATTATGATGTCAACTTTTAATAAAGTCTCTGGTGGAGCACTGATAAGTTGAAGAGTGTCCAAAGCCAGGAAAAATTCATGTGACATTAGCTTCTGGGTATTTTTAGCCTGGAAAAGAGAAGAATTACAGGAAGGGCATGTTAAGAGTTTTCAAGTAAGGCCTAAAGGGTTGTCATGTAGATGAACAATTAGACTTTGCTACAAGAGGGAAAGAGTAGGACAAATAGGTTAAATCTACAGGGATCAGTTTAGTATTGATGCAATGAAGATATTTCTGCACAATGAGAGGTATCCAATTTTTTTTAAAAATGCACAGATACGAAAACGTGTTTTGCATGATTTCACATGCATAATTGATAACACATTTCTTGCATTGTCAATAGATGGGGGAGTGAGAGACTTCAGAACTTCAAATTTAAAAAAAATGAATGTTAAAAATGGAGAAACAATTTATTTTTAAGTGAAAAAAAATTACATTGGGAGGGAGTGAGTTGGGTCTCACTAGAAGTTTCAGGACAAAGACAGGTGAACATTTGTCAGCTATATTTTGGAACTGATTGTTGTTCAAATACAAATTGGTCTACAAGGTCTCTGAAGTAACTTCCAATTCTGAAATTTTATTATTCTCTGATAAGGACAAATGCAAATTTTGGTAGTTGGGTTCACAAAAACAACTGCATGAATACAGGATGAGGTTACATGGTTAGATGTTAATGTGATAAAGGTCTACGTGTTTTAATGGACTGTAAGCACAGTATGAATCAACTATTTGACTCTCCATAAAAGTTAATATGAACCTATGCTGAATTAGTGAAAACATGTGACCAGAATAAGAAATGTGATTATTCCACTCTACTCTGCCTTGGTGAAGCCATAACTGAGTCAGTCAATAAACATATATTTAGCACCTACTATATGCTAGGCATTCTAAATGTTGGGGACATGATGAAATACAAAAGACAGTCTCTTCTCCTAGGGACCTGACAGTGTAATGGAAGAGAGAGCACATAAACAACTATGTATAATCAAGCTATATATAGGATAAATTGGAAATAATGAGAAGGAATGTATAATTAAGGAGGAAAGACTTCCTATTACAGATAAGGAAACATAATGTACATTATGGGGGACACATCTTAGTAAGGATAGCAACAAAATGGAGTATATCCAGAGGAAAGAGATTGGCATGATAAGAGGACTTGAGTCAGTACAATATGAGTAACTGTTTAATGAACTGACATTGTATTAGACTAGAGACAAGAACATTTATATATAATAGCTTCATAAAAAATTTGAAAGTCTGGCATAGGGATGTAGAGAGTGACTTGTTTGGCTTGTTCCTAGAGGCAATGGGTAGAAATTGCATAGAGGCAGATTTGTATTTGATACTAAGGGAGCAGAAGATTGAGGAGCACTTTCCCAATACTTAGAGCTACTAAAAGTGAAATAGACTGTATTGGGAGGCAGTGAGTTCTTCCTATTAAATTTCTTTGAATGGTGACTAGAGGACAAATTTTTCATGCTACTGTAAGGGAAATTCTTGTTCAGGTGTGTTTTAAATGAGGTAGCTTCTAATGACCCTTCTAACTATGATAACATAATCTTTAATAGATTAAAATTTAATTTAATATTTATTTTCCAAAAAGAAAGAGTTTCTCAAGATCTTTATTATATTTTGTTGAACAATTCAACCCTTTTTGAAGAATTCTAGAGAGATGATTCTCTGAGCCTTAGCTTCCTCATTAGTGAAATGAGAGAATTGAACTAGATAAACTCTAAGTCCTACCGCATCCCCCACCCCAGCTTTCGGTCCTATGATTCTATGAATTATATTTTAAGAGACAGTCCATGGAGCTTTTATGCTTTAATATGTAGCTGCCATACATAAAATTCATAGTGAGTAGAGTTGTGAGTATCCTGCCTGTCATATGAGACCAGAATTTTATTGCCTCCTGGAGAGAAGCTCAAATTTATAAGGCTCAGTATGTTAAGGAAAGGACTAGGGTCTTGAGAACTGTAAATTTTTAGTCCCAGTTGAATACTGACAGGCTATGTGACCTTAGTGATTTTTTAATCTTTAGAAACAACTGCTACTATATTCCAATGAGATTTATGGCACTTCCTGGTTATGATTTTCTATGAAGTGTATGGAAAGTTTTTCATTTGGTTTCTTTTCAATTAAACTTTTCAAACTTTCTCAATATTAGAAATACTACAAATGTAATAGGAGATTTGAATAGCTATGGGTTAGTTATATCTACATTATAAAATTTATAATGAATTGGCATATAACTTTGCCTTTTAGCTAAGGGGTTTTTCTGAAGTAGAAAAACAAATAGAAGGGAATGGGAAAGATGTCAGAATGAGAGGTAACATAGGGTACAACTCCTTTTCAAATAAAGAAGAAAATGGTCCCCAAATGGAGTAAACAATGCAATTTTTACAGGAAGAAAATTAAAACTGAAGGGCAGTTCATCAGGATGTTGTTCCTAGTGCTCTCACCCTTCTCTTCCTCCCACTCCTCACTGCCCACAACCATCTTGGCATTGTGACCACTCCTCCATTCTGATGGCTGACATTTTATACCTTGAATTTTGGAGTATCAGAAAGACTTGGTTACAAGAACAGCATGAGGTCTATGAATAGAATCAGCCTAGACGCTCTAGAGAAATTAGTAGATAATTGTTAAATGAAATAAAATAGAATTTATTCTCACCCATAGGGATATTTTCTTACTGATGCAGATGTAAGACATACTTTTTTTTTATCCTGTCCATTTCTTTTCATAAATCACCCATGATGGATTTATCTAAAAAAATAGAGCCCTTTCTCTTGTCCTTTTATTATTTCATAGGTACCAATATATCGCTACGACAGTTTACCCTAAAGGATTGTCTCTTATTCTTCCAACATTTCCAACAAACCTCCCTTTTAACTCATGTATATCTTCAATGATTTTTTTTGCTTTTGTTTTTGCCTCTTCTTGCTCAAAAATTACCTATGATAGGATGCCACTCTAAGATCCATTATCTACCTTTCATTGCTCTTGGAGTTATTTAAAAATGTCATGTTTCTGAGATTATAGTAACCCATGATTTGTAGCTATGTAGAATCAATAGGAGAAATTAGTGTGTTTCAGAGAGATGGGCTTCTGTGCCAATGAGCAGTTTGGGATCATTGGAATCCCAAATGTGTAGTTTCTCAAATGGATTGCAGCCTGTTCTCCTCCTCCCTCTCAATTCTGGGTCCAAGTCTATGTCTGTTTGAAACACCTATCCAAGATATGCATATTGTTGGAATAATTCTGTGCACTGCCCACCCAGCTGAATGTCATTCTGGGCAATAAGCCTTTTTATTTTGCTTTGTTTTTCCACTGTGAATGGTTAGACAAATTTCATTTGCATATCTGTGGATTACACTGATGAGACTTTGTAGTGTCCTGTGGGCCAGTGCAATTTGTACAATGTCATTCACCAATAAAAGCATTTAGAAAACCTAACCAATGAATGGGAATCTATCTTTTGTGCGAGCTCTGTGAAGCTAATTCGACACAAAACTACCTAGATGAACAAAGGTCTTAGTATGTAACACCTTGTTAGGGGTTAATGCACTTTTGATTACCATAGTCGTAGCTGTACACTTTTGATTTACTCATAGCTTGGACATAGTAGATGTTTAAGAAATGTTTGCTGAATTAAGTTGAATTTCTAGACTAATGTAATCATAGAATCCTGGAGTTGGGTGACACTTCAGAAGTCGTTTTACCTAAAGTATGAATCTCATGTAGAACATTACTGACAAGTGGACATATATGGACATATTCACTATAATATACTTTATATGTAACACATGATGTTTTCTAAATTTGAAAATAAGCTAAAATTGAAAAGGATGACTGTATAACTTTAAGGTATGTCATCTCTATTGAAAAGATTTAGGTAATTCTTGATCAGAGAGTCTCAAGAAAAATTCTGTTAGAGACATATGCCTTGACTAATATTTTGCCAATATTTCTTAATTTGCACCCTGTTACCCATTCCTTTTTCTAATTGCTCTTCTATTCCTCTCTTTCTATGTAGCATTTTCCCCTAATCCTATGATTAGAAACAAAGTGTTACAAAAAATAAAAAGAGATGCAGTAGTTCCTTGAAATAGTCAAATGATCTGTGAAATAGTAAATCCAATTTGGGGCTTGGTATTTTAAGAGAAAATTTGACATATAATCATGTCCAGAAAAGGACAAACAGTATTGTAAAGGGGCTTGAAATAATGCCATTTGAGGTATTGCTTAAGAAACTGGGATATTTAGGCAGGTAAGTAAGTAGATATTAAGAAGAGGAATGATTGTTATCTTCAGATATTTGGGGATTTATTATATGAAAACATAGGCATGCATACAATGTGGGCCCAAAGTCTCAGCACACCTGGAGGAGTATTCATGTTATCTCTTTACCCTCCCCTTAAAATATTTTAAGACAGACAGCATAGTTCCATCTTAGGCTTTGCTTATCTACCTAAACAACCTTAGATTCTTCAACTATACCCCAGATAGCAATATTCAGTTCCCTCTAAGAAGAAGAGTTGGGGTCAGAGAACCTACTTTTCCCTTTGGACAGATCTACCCATACAACCAAGTGAGAGGAATAGTAGCAAAGGAGATTCTGTCTATGTCTAGAGTGTCTTTACTCCACGTCACCACTCCACAAGTGATTAACAGGCAATAGGATGAATCAGAGATCAATACAACCTAACTTAATGCACTTGGCATGTCAAGATGCAGTTAGAGGGCAGTATCAGAGGTTGATGCCAATGATATAGCTGTGAGTGGAAAAGTTGCAACTTAGGAAGTTAGCTCTGCTTCCATTCCTTAGAACTATCATATCTAGGTTCATTTTGATCTCTCAAGACAATATGAATACGAAAAACAGATCAGCGTAGAATTGGAGGCAGTACATGTGTATTAACTCCCACATCAGGATGTTTGTAATTCCCTAAATGGTGTCTGAGAACACAATAACAGCCATGTTGTGAGATGACTAATACTGATAAACTTAACCCTTACCAGCAATACAAGAATCTAAGACATCTGCAAAGGCCTTATGATGGAAAATGCTATCCACATCCAAATAAAGAACTATGGAGTTCTAATGCAGATCAAAGCAGAAGCATGCTATTCGATATTTTTTTTTCTTCTGTTGAGTTTTGTTTCCTCTTGCTGGTGGTTCCTCCTATTGGTTCTATTTTTTACTTACAACATCACTAATGTGAAAATATGTTTGAAAGGAACGTATATGTATAGCCTATATCAGATTGTGCACTGTCTTGGGGGCAGGGGGAAGGGGAAAAAATTTTAAACTCAAAAGCATATGGGAGTGATTGTTGACAAATCAAAATTAATCAATTAAAAAAATAGTATCTGAGAACTGAGTCTGGGGCTTGCCTTAGTCTGGTTTTGGGACACCTGCTCTCCTTTGTCTTGAATAGTAACTGTTTAAACAATATTTCAGGGCAGCTAGGTGGCGCAGTGGATAGAACACTGGCCCTGAAGTCAGGAGGACCTGAGTTCAAATCTGGCCTCAGACCAAACACTTGACACTTACTAGCTGTGTGACCCTGGGCAAGTCACTTAACCCCAATTGCCTTAAAAAAAGGAAAAGAAAAAAAAACCCAAATATTTCACTCATCAGGATGATTTCAGAAAAACCTGGAAAAATTTACATGAACTGATACATAGTGAAGTGAGCAGAACCAGATCATTGTAGACAGTAACAGCAATATTGTGTGATGAAGAATGTGAATAACAGCTATTCTCAGCAGTACAATGATCCAAGATAATCCCAAAGGACTCATGATTAAGAATGCTATCCACCTGCTATTCCTTCTTTCCTTCCTTCCTTCTTTCCCTCCCTCCCTCTCTCCCTCCCTTCCTTCCTTCCTTCCTTCCTTCCTTCCTTCCTTCCTTCCTTCCTTCCTTTCCTTCCTTCCTTCCTTCCTTCTTTCTTTCTCTTTCTCTTTCTTTTTTGACTTTTCTTATACAAAATGACTAACATGGAGATGTTTTACATGATTGCAGATGTATAACATATATCATATTGCTTACTGACTCAAAGTAGAGGAAGGGGAGGGAAGGAGGATAGAATTTGGAACTCAAACAAAAAAAATTAAAGAATGTTAAAATAGTTTTTACATCTAATTGGGGGGAAATAAAATGTTATTTTTTAACAAAGAATGTGCTCGCTCTCTCTCTCTCTCTCTCTCACTTATGTGATCATGAGCAAAAACTGTTTACAGTTAGAGACAGGACAGGGGAAATACCTTTAGAATCAGAGGACTTGGGCCTGAAACCCACCTCTGCCATTAATAGTTGTATGACCTTAGAAAAGGCACTTAAAACTCTCCAAACCCCAGTTTAGTCTGTTTATTCTCATCTATTAAATTAAGAAGTTTTACTAGAGGGCCTCTATAAGGTCCTTTCCAACTTGAAATCAATTTTCTTATGATCCCATAAGTCATGTTTGAGGTCAATGTCATTATGCCATGTGACCATGATTAGGGTTCATTTAAATGCAGAAGGCCAGGGAGGACGACAAAGTTTAACTTGTGGATGAAAGCTCAAGGCAAGAATTTAATTGTATATGTGTGTGTGTGTGTGTGTGTGTGTGTGTGTGTGTGTGTGTGCGCATATATATATATACATATGCATAAACCACACTTCTAGATTAATCCAGTGAATGGTGCCACTCAGAAGAAGGGCAGAGTCATGGACCAGACATATTAACTCTATGTAAAGCATAGTGAACTTGACTTTTTCTCCAAAGTGCCCTGGGGTGTTGGATAAAGTATACAATCCCAGAAGGAAGTATGGATCTGTTAGCACCTGGTCCCTTATCATTGAAAAAAGGTTAGATAACTGAAAACTAACATTCTTTGTGGATTAAAAAAAATAAATGGGTAATATTAAGCTCCCCATTAGACTATCAGCATTTGGGTTAGTGCTGTTTTCATTAATAAAGTTAGGGGAAGAGTGCATGCAATAAATCAACAAACCATTACTAAGAAAGTATTAGATGTGGAATATTCAGGGAAGATCATATCTCTGACCTTAAAATTCTAAAATATATCTGGGAGATATGAAATATAGAAAGGAATACATAACAATATGAGGTAGATCACTGTGATGGTCAAATAAGTATTCCATATAATATCTGAATTATAGGAAGTATGAAAGCTAAAAGAGCACTATGGGTTGGGCAGCTCAGTGAAGGCTTCGTGTGGGAAGTGGGGATGAGTTTATCAGGGGTTGGGAACCTGCAGCCTTGAGGGCACATGTGGCCCTCTAGTTCCTCAAGTGTGGCCCTTTGACTGAATCCAAACTTCATAGCCTAAATCCTTTTATTAAAGGGGTATGTTCTGTGAAGTTTGAATTCAGTCGAAGGACTTCATTTAATGACCTAGAGGGCCACATGTAGCCTTGAGGCCACAAGTTCTCCAACCCTGGTTTAGACCCTTCCCATTGGGAATGGGAAGACCAGGTAGGAGATTATCACAATAGAATAATACATTTTTACCATTTTTTGTCCACAATACCAAATTATTGATTCAATGAATTTGTAACCTGACAACTTTCCTTCTCCTTAACCCAGATATTTTTCAAACTCACACACACACATTTCCATCTTGCCTTTCTGTGTCTCTGTCTTTCTGTCTTTGTCTCTCTGTTTCATTCTCTTTTACTCTCTCAATTCTCTCTTGTCCTCTTCCTCTCCTCCCACCCAAAGAATTCTTCTCTCCAGTTCCAGGCCATCTCTAAACAATGTTCTAGTAATTATAGCCTCCTTTTCTTTCTACAAGAACTCAGAATCCTGCCCAGGAAACCTGGGCTCAGAAGAGTGAGATTTTATCTTATTTTATCTGGACTGGGCCCACTGTGCCACTTCCCATTCAGTTTAAAGCCATGCCGTCTCTGGCCTCCTCCTTCTGTGTCAGAAGGAATTAATAAATCTCTAAGAAGATAAATTACAGAACAAGTTCAGGAAATTCTTTCACTAAGAGTTCCCTGTATCAATAAAATCAGAAGTCCTATGAAAAAAAACTGTCATTGTTTTAACTCTATTTTCTTTACTGTACATCACTGTAATCAAGCCTTCCTTTATTTCTTTATATTCTTCAAATTTCTCATTCTCTGTTACAATAATATTTCATTACATCCATATGCCAATAATACCATTATGAATATTTTGTACAGATGGATTTTTGTTTTCTTTTTTCTTGTTAATAAACAGAAGTCAAAAAAATCTATTATCATAATCACTGAGTCAAAGGGTATTAACAATTTCCTAGATTTTCTTGTATCCTTTCCAATTATTTTCCAAAACTGCTTCATCACCAGCAATGATTTAGTGTGTCTATTTTTTCATAGTCCTTTCAACATTAATTTTGTTCAGTCTTTTACAGGGAAAATTGGTATGATATTGATGACTAAGTACAGAGTAGAATGAGTAGAGGAACGGAGTAAGAAATCAAAGATGAGTGCATGAGTTTTAATCTGGTTAATCAGGAAAATGTGCTATTAATAGATATGAGGAAGATAGAGATCCAGATCTGCTTTTTAGAGAAAAGAAGTTGTCTTTTAAACACGTGTAGTATAAAACAACAGAACATTCAGGGGGAAATGTCTAAAAGACAATTGGAAATAAAAGTCAAGAGAGAGGTCAGCAAACAGTAGGCTTGAGAGTCACACTTAAAAGTTGATAGCTGAAGCCAAGAGTATTCTTGACAGAATACTGGTTGACAACAGGGTTGGATGATATAGAAAGATTAAGGGGAATGAGGATTGTGATAAAGCCATTGGATTTTATGCCTATTCAAGTTAACTCAAGAACCTCTAAAATCATTTTAAAACTGCAATTTACTAGCAGATGTCACAAATAATGCACATTTTAAAAATCTCAGAGGTAGAGTTGTACTCAGTAATGAAAGAGTTTAGCCTGTGGCTGCTAACGTGCATTGCGTATTTGGAAAATGTAGTGATTACACCATAGAACCAAATTGCATTCTAAAATTTCCTTTTAGCCTGGGGTTATCCAGGCAGCTAGGTGGCTCAGTGAATACAGCAATAGACCTGAAGTCAGAAAGACCTGAGTTCAAATCCAGACTCAGACACTTAAAAACTGTATGACCCCAAGCAAGCCATTTAAGGTCTGTTTGCCTTAATTCACTGGAGAAGGAAATGGCAGACCATTCCAGTATATTGGTCAAGAAGACCCCAAGGACAGTATGATTGAGGGGGTCACAAAAAGTCGAATGTGACTGAACAACAACATACTCTAACACCATGAGAGAGAGAGAGCCTATGAAGATGGGCAGACAGCACAATTGAGCTCTGGACCTGTAGTCAGAGACGTGAGTTCAAATATGACTTCAGACACTAGCTGTGTAACCCTGGATGAGTCATTTGACCTCTCTCTGAGCCAGTTTCCTCAGCTGTAAGATGGGAATAATAATAGCACCTACCTCCCAGGATTGCTGTGTATTATCTCATTTACAAATGAAATAACATTTATAAAGCATTCAGCACAGTGCCCGACACATAGTAGTTGCTGAATAAATGCTTATTTCTTTCCTTCCTCTCTTTAGATGATCTATGTCTATGGCCCTGCGTAACTCAATGCCGAGATCAAAAAGGGAGGCTGTCATAGAGGATAGGGCTTCAGACTTGGCTCACAGTTAAAATTCTATATCAGATACTAGCTATGTGACCTTAAGCAGGTCCCTTAACCTCTTGCAGCCTCCATTCCTCATCTATAAAATAAGAGTAACACTAGCACCTCCCTGGCAAGAGTGTTATGAGGCTCGAGTGAGATATTAAATGGGAAATATATTGCAAACTTTAAAGCACTATATAAATGTTAGCTATTTTTTTTATTTGAAGGGGACAATGAGTTATCTTAAAAGTGGTACAGAGGACTTCCAAAACATTAAATAAGTGGTAACCAAAATCTTTTGAAAATAAAGCTGAGGAACAGAGTTTGGACTATAATTTAAGGTGCTGCTACTTCTTGTAGGCTTTTGGGAAGGGAAGTCTATTTTTCTTACAGAAATAATTTGATGAAATGAAGATTAGGAAAACTAAGCCTTCAGTGATCCCTTGCTCAACTTACAATCAGTTTAAAATCCATTTCTGGTTGCAGGTGCATAGAGGCAACCAAGCTTTAAAATACTATGCCAGCATTTTTTGCACATGCTACCAAATGAGGATATTCTTCAGTGAAAGACAACTTTGCTTGTTAAAAAGGAAATGTGAACTCTTTAACTTTCTAAATATGGAAATCTTTTGTTTTTCTGGGCTGAAGATGGTAAAAAGAGAGTTTTTCAAAAAGTCATGAGCTCTTTAGTTGCCCTTAATTTTTTTTTATGATGGTTTCTCTCCTTGAATTAGTATCTGATTTTATATAGGAAGACTTTCTTCAAAGAAGGACCTTGTTAGTCGATTAATTTGAGCTTAGATTTTCATGGCTTTTTCAGAGTGAAAGTAGACTTTTGTACTTGCAAGCAGAAGCCCAGCAACTTTTGTCTTACTCCATAAGGGGGGATTTTTAAAAAGCTAATGATTTTTTATTTGCATAATGTGCAGGATTTATTTCCTAATTTTCAAAAGAAATAATTTTTGTATTTTTGTTTTTTGTAACACATGTTTCCAATGTACTCTCTTCCCCCATCCCTCTTCAAAAGCCATCTTTTTAAAAGAAAAGTAAGGATAAGTACTGAACTATGATTTCACTGGAGTAGGGAACTCTCAGGTTAGGAAACTCCCTCTGACAATCTAGGTTAGCACCTATTTCACAATTTATAATCTTAGAGAATTGCCTAGAGCACTGAGGGTTTAATTGAGTTACCCAAGGTCACATGCCCATTATGTGTCGGGGCAGAACTTGAACCCGGTTCTTCCTGTCTTTGAGGCCAATTCTCTATTTAGTATGATCCACTATAAAAGTATAAAACAAAAAAGAGACATAGGAAGAAGAAAAACAAATCAGCAAAACTAAAGCAACATGTTGAAAAATGGTGACACTCTACGAAATCTTCTATATTTGCCCACCTCTGCAAAGAAACAAGGGGTGTTGGCTTATCATAATTATTCTTTGGAGTAAAGCATGATCATTATAATTTCATAACTTTCATTTTTGATAGTTGTGTTGTTCTTCACTGTGTATATTGTTTTCCCGGTTCTGCTTATTTTATTTTTTTTCAGTTCACATAAGTCTTCATAAGCTTTCTCTATATTCCTCAAATTCATCATTTATAACATTTGCATACAATTTGTTCACCCATTCCAAAGATAGTTGCTAAAGAAATTTTCCTTACTTTTAGGGAATTCTTGATAAATGATCACCATGTTGCAATGGATAAAGAGTTGCAATCTGAGAGAGGATGACATGAATTTTCTTCCTACCTGTCTATTTACTCATCCTATCTCCTTTGTGGACTAATCATCCATTTTATGTCCTCAAAATGTGGGTGTTATCCAAGATTCAATACTGGCTCCTCTTTTTTCTCCACAAAATGCCTTCTCTCTATCCATATAATTACCTCTTCAGTTTAGCCCCTCATCATCTCTGGCCTAGATTATTGAGTCTTCTTAGCTGGCCTTCCTGCCTCAAGTCCCTCACCATGAAAGTCCATCCTCCACTACCAAAGTGATCTCTTTAAGCACAGATGTGACCATATCATTCTGCTGCTCAATAAATTCCAGCAGTTCCTGTTTAGTTTTAAAAAAACTTTTTACAACCTGGCCCCAAAATATCTTTTCTTGCCAGATTCTGTAATGCAGCCAGACTGGTCTCTCTGTTATTCATAAATAATACTATATACCCTGTCTCTAGGTTTTTGCACTGGACATCCCCCAAGCCTAGAATGCACTCCATCTTTGCTCTGACTTATAGAGTTCCTATCTTCCTTTAAGATTCAGCTTAAAGAATGCCTTCTACATGAATCTTCTCAAAAATTCCTGATTGCTAGTACCCTCCTTTCCAAACTATCTTATATTTAGCTACTTTGTATTTATTTGCTCTTATTTTCTGTAATTTTATTCTGTAAATATGTATATCCTCCTATTAAAATGTAAGTTCCTTTGCAGTATAGATTTTCATTTTTTGTGTTTGTCTCCTCAGACCCTTTCACTGTGTTTGATACCCAGTAAACATTTACTCAATAGATACTTGTTAATTCAAGTCCCTTCATTCAAGTCCCTTCTCTGACACAGACTGACTATGTAACCCTGGGCAAATTTTTGTCACTTCCCACTGCCGTACGCACCTGTCTAAGATTTAAAGTTACATAAAATTCCCAACCTATAATAGTAGAAAGAGTAGCTTTCATCTGAGCATTCATCAGAGCATTAAAATCACAAGTCCCATTCCTGTTTCTCAGATGATTAAACAAAATGTTGTTTAGTAAAAGGAATACTGATCTTTTCTTACCTTGTATCAATAGACTGATGATACATATATGGATAGATAAATGATGATGATGATGATGATGATGATGATGATGATGGTAATAATAGCTAACATACTATGCACCAGGCACTGTGCTAACCATTTTATAGTTATTATCTCATTTGATCCTCATAACTATGCTGTGAGGTAGGTGCTATTATTATTCACATTTTTAAAAAGAGGGAAGTAAGGCAAACAGAGGGTAAGTAACTTGTCCAGGGTAGTACAGCTAGTAAGCATTTGAGGTCATATTTGAACTCAAGTCTTCCTGACTCCATCCACTGCTCTATCCACTGTACACTCTAGCTGCCTAGATACACAGATAGAGTATTTATTAAGCACTCATTAGGTAAGGCATTATTCTAAGTTGGGGGAGGGGATACAATAAAAGCTACCAAAACAGTCCTTGCTCTCAAGGACTTTACATTATAATGAGGAAAGACAATACATAGAGAGGTTATGGAAAAGGAGAAGGGGGAACCTAGGTGGGGCATGGTGAGAAAACTACCAGGAAGGAACACAGAGGCCTGTGTCCTATAAAGTTAAAACAAAGCTCATATCTCAGAGCCAGGGGACTGAGGGAGCAGAGTCTAAGATTTCTGGCATAAAAAGATGAGCATAACTATGATGGCCAATGAGCAGACAACATAGAGCAGAAATGGCCGAAAAGTGATATAGAGCCATCAGCCCCATCAAGGTAAGGAAAAAAAAAGTGCTTTTGAATCCAAAATGGTAAAAAATTACTGTGTGAATGAAGTGACTGACTAATTTATTGATATGCATTATATAAATGAGTGTCTATGGAAAGTGTTAAAGTAGATCTAGAGGTCTAAATTTAAAAAAAAATGATGCCAATTTGAACATTTTAGATGTTATAAGACAGATACTTTTTGTTGGAAGTAAGGGAAAAAGGAAGTTCCTCACAAATGAAGGGAACAGGGAAAGTGGTCAGAACTATAGGCTGGGCATTTGTAGATGGTGCATCTTCCTATGGATTTAAAAATGTACTCAGATTACACCTGTATAATATCTATTGGATTGCTTATCATCACAGGAAGGGATGGGGAGGGAGAAAGGGAGGGAAGGATAGAATTTAGAACTCAAGACTTTAAAAAATGTAAAAAAAATTGCTTTAACATGTAATTGGAGGAAATAAAATATTATTTTGAAAATGTTCTCATAAAGAAAAGATTTTTGTTGTTCTAATTTGTGTTTTAACCATAGAAACAGAAATGTAAAATGCCACCAAAAACAGAATTCAATGCAAAAATGCATTACCTGGATTCTAGTTGATTAGTTAATCAATAAAAGTAATCACTGTTACCTATCAGAGGCATGAGGCATAGGACAGGTCAATTTTGATAGGAAACAGAAAGTAGGGATGACATCACAATAGCTAGGTAGAATAATACCCACTGGCATTTATATAGTACTTTAATGTTCTCATAGAATCATAGATTCAGAGGTAGAAGGGACTTTAAAGGACAGTCCTTCAAATCCCTCTTGTTACAGATGATGAACCTGAGATCCATAGAGGTTAAGTGACTTGACTAAGGTTATACAGGTTGTAAGTAATAGATGTAGATTGAACCTACATCCTCTGATGTTAAATCTGGTGCTCTTTCCCTGGCAGGCTGCTACTTAAAGTCTTTTACATAGCTAATTTCATTTGGTCTTCATTAAAAAATCTGCAGTATTATTACCCCCACTGTATAGATTAGGAGATTGAAACTAAAAGAGATTAAATGACCCACCCAAGGTCACAAAGGTCATAAGTGTCTAAACATAGATAAAGATCCAATTCATTCTGACTCCAACTCCAGTGCTCTAGCCATCACACCACAGAATACTTACTTAGGGTGGGGATGTGAGGGAGAAGAAGTGGAAAGTGGAGCTAAAGATGCTTCAGGGGTAGGTACAGTGACATCAAAGACAAATTATCTATTTTACAGCCTTAACAAGGGTCAGCCCTGCTCCCAGATGTTAATGAGGTGAATATATTCTTTCTGATTGGAATTATGTTCTATTTTGGCAAAGACTCCTATACTAATCAAAATTGGGCTTAGAAGTTTTGATGAGTAATTCTGTATATTCAGATGGAAACTATTGGAATTTGGGACTTATCAACCTTGTAATTTTGGCAAACTACTTTACATTCATGAATTTTACAGGACCTAAAAATTGCTGAATTCTACCTGGTCATAGTTTGCAGCATAAAGGGAGAAAAAAAGAAGCTTATGTAATTTACATCAAGCCAAAAGCTTTACTAAAGCAAGAACAGCACTATCCCTCAGACCATCAGAACAGTTTCCAGGCCAGCTTCCACTGAGAAGAGAAATAATTGTGGAGAAGGGAGCCAAGTATCCCCACCGACTACCAACCAGTTACCACACACTGGGCAGGAAAACCAGACTAGCTGAAACAACAAAACACATAGAGAGTGAGAAAGGAGGTAGAATGTGCCAGGCAAGTCAAACCACAGCCACCACCTTGACCACCATCTCTGTTCACATCCTAATGGGAACAGCCCAGGACCCTGAGCCTCAGAGCTTTGGAAACAGCAATGCTTCTATCCCAATTCCCACAGCCATCATATGGGAAGCACACCCTAAGGAGATGAAATCTAGTAACTCTATAGCCATACTAATGAAGACTTTGTAAAGAAAGCTTTGACCACCAAAGTCCTTGGCAATATCAAATAGTTCAACATCAGAAACTGCTATAATTTTTATAAATGGAAATGACAGTAAGTAGTAGTGTCTGCTTTGTTGCTACACGCAAAAGACGATGAGACCTTTTCATTTGACTTGCAGCTGAAACTTTCCATATGTGAGCTCTTTGAAAGCTGTCATACTTTTCCATTTATATCTCAAGATTTTACCTCAGTTCTTTGCAAGTATAAGTGCTTAAGAAATACTTTTTAAAATTCATTCATTCATTCATTTATTCATTCATGACCTCCATGATTAGTCCTTCTCAGAACTAAATATGCCTTAAAAATGTAAAGATCTATATGATTCATGAATAGTATGAACTATGAGAAATAAACACAGCAAAAATATTGCTATTAGAGAATAGACAGACTTTTGTTGGTAAGGGGCAATATATAGCAGGATTAGTAGAAATGGCCTGGTAACTGAAGTCAGAATAAGCAACATGGAGTTTTTACTTAATTCTAAGGAAAATGCACGATAGGTAAAGTCCATTTTCCTCTCCTATATCACTGCCTTGTGGTTGCAAGGCTTGCATAGCACAATGAATCTATGAGCTATGCTGTGCATGATTACCAAGATAGACAGGGACAGTGGAGAGTTCTGACAAAAGGTGATTTACAGGAGAAGGAAATGGCAAACTACTCCATTATCCAAGGAAACTCCATGGACAGTATTAAAATGATAAACGTTATGACACCGGAAGATGAGCCTCTTCAGGTCAGAAGGTGTCCAACACACTGTGAAGGAAGAGCACAAGACAACTGCAAGTACCTCCAGTATTAATGAAGCAACTGGGCCAAAGCCAAAAGGAAGTTCAGTTATACATGTATCTGGTGATGAAAGGAAATTTTATACTGCAAAGATTAATATTGCATAGGAAAGGGCCAGCTAGGTGGCATGGTGGATAGAGCACTAGCTCTGGACTCAGGAGGACCTGAATTCAAATCCAACCTCAGACACATAACATTCACTAGCTGTGTGACTCTGGGCAAGTCACTTAACCTCAATTTCCTCACTAAAAAAATATTGCATAGGAAACTTGAATGTAAGATCTATGAACCAAGGTAAATTGGATGTGGTTAAACAGAAGATGGAAAGATTAAGCATTGACATCTTAGGTATCAATGAAGTAAAATTGACAAGGAAGGATGAATTTAATTCAGGCGATCATCACATATAATACTGTGGGCAAGCATTACTTACAATAAAAGGGTGATAAAAGCAGTACTGCAGTATAATCTAAAAAATGACAGGATATCTGTTTGAATCTAAGGCAAACTGTTACAAGATCACAGTAATACAAGTCTATGCTCCAACCACTGGTGCTGAAGAAGCCAAAAGTTATTAGTTCTATGAAGACCTACAACACCTTCTAGAAAAAACACCAAAAAAATGTCACGTTCATCATAGGGATGGAAGGTTAAATTAGGAAATCAAAAGATAATTGGAGTAGCAGGCAAGTTTGCCCTTGGAGTACAAAATGAAGCAGGGCAGAAACTAAGTGTTTTGTCAAGAGAACTTGCTGGTCATAGCAAATATTCTTTTTCAATAACTCAAAAGGCATCTCTACACATGGACATCACCAGATGGTCAACATAGAAATGAGACTGATTATACAATTTGCAGCCAAGGATGGGAAAGCTGAATACAGTCAGTTAAAACGATGCTTGAAGCTAACTGCAGTTCTTATTGCAAAATTCAGACTTAAATTGAAGAAAGTAGGGAAAACCATCAGACCATAGAGGTATAAGCTAAATAACATCCCTTAGGAATGTGAAGTGGAAGCAACGAATAAATTTAAGGGATTAAATCTAGTAGCTAGAATCACAAAGCTTAAATACTTTGGCCATATCATGAGAAGACAGAGCTTATTAGAATAAACCCTGATGTTGGGAAAGATTGAAGGCAAAAGGAAAAGGGGATGGCAGAGGATGTGTCATGGAAGCAATGAACATGAGCTTGGACAGAAACAGTGAAGGACAGAAGTGCCTGGTGTGTTATGGTCCATGGGGTCATGAAGAATGAAAAATGACTGAACAAATTAACAACAACAATAAAAAAGTCCATTTTCAGACTCAAATTGTAGCAAATGATCATGAAATAATTCTTCTAGTCTTAGAAGAGAATTAGTATAGTGTCAAAGAAAGATTATTAGACTTGGAGTAAGAAGTTCTAGGTTCCAATAATAATCATAATATTTACTTTTGGATTAATATATCTACAGAATATGAGTTGTAATCATAACCATACCTTTTAGTTGTGAATTTAAGGTCTGCAAATATATTGTGTCACTGGATGTCACAACAATCTGGCGAAGTGGGTTGTACAGGTGTCATCATTTCATATTGTAGTGGGACTCAAAAGGTTAAATATTTTGCCCATTCATGATCACATAGGATTATGTAAGAAAAGCAAATTATCAGAAATGAATTGATTGCTAATGGGTCACTTATATTGCAAAGGGCCATGCACCTATCAGCTATCAATATTGTTGCTATGACTAGACAACTGGCACCAATCAGCCTGGCACAAATAGCTTTTGATGTTGAACATAAGGAGAATATGAA
This sequence comes from Phascolarctos cinereus, assembly GCF_003287225.1. Classification (NCBI taxonomy): domain Eukaryota; kingdom Metazoa; phylum Chordata; class Mammalia; order Diprotodontia; family Phascolarctidae; genus Phascolarctos; species Phascolarctos cinereus. Next base: position 395,106,709 of record NW_027555958.1, on the reverse strand, counting down.
TAAAAAGGTCTTACTAGTAGGGTATTTCTAGAAATCTACTGTTGTTGTAAAGCTTCTATTTGAAAATCTATGCAGAACTCCATTCTTTGAATTGCTGTTGTTTTCTTACACTGATCCAAAGGTCTAAGGTTTTATGAATTAATTAAAAATTCAATAATACTTAATGTATTATCTATCATGGGTTGTATGTACTTGAAAAAGATTTAATTTAAGGGGTTTTTTTTCTACCATTCTTACTGAATGTTATTTTGTTTTTCTTTTTTTCATGGGCAAGTTTGACAACAACAAAACAAGCCATCTGTTACACTATTCATCATGGCTATTATTATGCAAAACATTTTATAGACAAGAAATGTCAATATTAATCTCCAATCTGTGAATAATATACTATCCACTCATAATTTAATTTAGGGAAAATAAGAAAGTGTAGCTACTATCAGAATGATTTTCCATATTTTTTCTTGGTATTGATAAGCTCATAGGACATGCTCATTAAAAACTTGCTGATTGATTTATTGATTTCAGATAGTTTCAATATAATTATACTTTTAATATGCAATTACATATTCCTCAGTGATTTAAAAGAAAAAAGCTTATTAATATAAATATGTGTGTATGCCCTCAGACACACACCACCCATAGATATCTATCCACCTCTGATGTTGACTAGTTATGTAACCTTGGGCAAGATATTTAACTTCACTGGGCCTCAGTTTACTCATTTCTAAAATGAGGAGATTAGACTAAATATCCTCTGTGGTCTCTTCCAGACCACATCTATGATCCCATTGTCTAATATGATTATACACATTCATAGGTCAGGCACTGTGATGTAGTGGATAGAGAGCTACTCTTTGAGACAGTAATACTTGTGGTCAAGTTTTATCTCTGACAGATTAGTTCTGTGACCCTTTACAAGTCATTTTAATTTGTTTATTTTTAACACTTATTTAAAAAAAAAATTTGAGTTCCAAATTCTCTCCTTCCCTTCAGCCCCATCCTCAACCATTGAGAAAACAAGCAATATGATATCAATTACGCATGTGAAAGCATGTCAAACATTTCCATGTTATCTATGTTGCAAAAAAGTGAGAAAAATAGAGAATGACCTTTACTCTCAAAATGTCACAATAAAAAAGATGTAGTTTCCCCAATTATCTCTTTCAATTAGATCTTGTTTTGCTTTTGCTTTGTCTGATTGCTACCACTGTCTTTTTTTACCTCAGCTGAAGGATAATAGGTTGTGCTCCAGTCCTTTTTTAAACACCATGTCTTTCTGTTTCAAGTATGTTTCTTGTAAACCACTTATTCTGTTTTCTAATTCATTTTGCTATCTACTTCCATTTTTTAGAAGAGTTCAACCCATTCACATTCACAGTTATTGTTATTAACTGTTTATTCCCATCCTATTTTTTTCTCTTTATCATTCTGTCTCTCTTTTTTTCACCCTATCCCTCCTCAAAAGTCTGTTTTCCTTCTGACACTGCTTCCCTTAATCTGCCTTCCCTTTCTTTCACTCCCCTGTTCTCTTATCCCCTTCCCCTCCTATTTCTCTGTTGGGTAAGATAGATGATTGTGCTGAACTTAGTGTGTGTGTGTGTGTGTGTGTGTGTGTGTGTGTGTGTGTGTGTGTATATATATATATATATATATATATATATATATATAAAATCTTCCCTCTTTAAATCAGTTTAGGTGAGAGTGAGTTTTAAGTGTTGCCTACTCCCCCCCCCATTTTCCACTCCACTGTAACAGCTCTTCATTCCATGCCTATTTTATATAATTTTCACTATTCTTTCCCTTCTTCCCACATCTCCCAATGAATCCTTCTTTCTCAACCTTTCATTTTTTCTGAGATCATCCCAACATAATTAACTCTCCCTCATGGTTTCTCTTCCATGTTTGCTTTTAATGATTCTCTTGAGTCATGTATTTGAATGTCAAATGTGTGCAGTTCTGGTCTTTTCATCAGGAATTCTTGAAAGCCTTTTATTTTATTAAATATCCATTTTTCTCCTGAAGAATTATATTCAATTTTGTTAGGCAAGTTATTCTTGGTTGTAATTCTAGCTTCTTTGTTTTCTGGAATATCATCATATTCCAAGCCCTCCTCTCTTTTAAGGTGGGAACTGCTAAATCTGGTGTGATCCTGACTATGACTTCACAGTATCTCAATGATTTCCTTATGGCTGCTTGCTATATTTTCTCCTTGGCCTGAGAGCTCTGGAAGTTGGCTATAACATTCTAGGAAGTTTTCATTTTGGCATGGTAAGTGGATCCAGGGCAGTGTTCCTTGATAATTTCTTGAAAGATGATGTCTAGGTCTTTTATTATTATTATTATTATTATTATTATGGCTTTCAGATAGTCTAGTAATTCTTAAATTATCTCTCCTCAATCTACTTTGCTGGTCATTTTTTTTCCAATGAGATATTTCACATTTTCTTCTCTCTTTTTTTTCATTCTTTTAACTTTGTTTTATTGTTTCTTAATGTCTTATTGGGTCAGGTAGGTGGCATAGTTAACAGAATACTGGACTTGTAACCAGGAAGACTCATCTTCATGAGTTCAAATCTGGCCTCATACAACTACTAGCTGTGTGAATCTGTTTGCCTCAGTTTCTCATCTGTAAAATGGTCAGGGGAAGGAAATGGAAACCATTCTGGTAACTTTGCCAAGAAAACTCCAAAATGGGATCACAAAGAGTCTGACATGGCTGAAAGGACTCAACAAAAATGTTTCATATAGTCATCTTTAATTCGATTAATTCTTTTTTTTTTTCAGCTAGAGACAAGGTTTACTAGAACATCCATCATATTGGGCAGACTCTTAAGGAATCTGAACATTAGTAAGCTATTGGCTAGGTTATAAGAATCTAAGCCCCTAATTATTATTTTTAAGCAATTATTTCTTTAATAAACTTTTATACTCCCTTTTACATTTCACCTGTTTTACTTCTTAAGGAGTTCTTCAATGGTTTTTGTGCCTTTTCTTTTTTACCAAGCTTTTACTTCTCTTTTCATAGTTTTCTTGTATCACTGTCATTTCTTTTCACAATTTTTCCTTTACCACTCATTTCTTTGTTTAGTTCTTCCAGGAATTCTTGTTGGGTTTGTGTCCAATTTGCATTTTTCCTTTGAGGCTTGGCTAATAATTGTGTTCACATTGTTGTCTTTTTTATGAGTTTGTGTCTTGATCTTCCCTTTCATTCTAGTAGTGTTTTACGGTCAGATTCTTTGTTTGTTGTTGTTGTTCTTGTTGTTTGCTCATTTTTCCAGTGTATGTCTTCACTTTTAACTTTATGTTAACCTTGGGCTCTATTCCCAGGGTGGGGTGTGGGAGGCAAATATGCTGTACCAAACTTCAGGCTTTCTTTTTTTTTTTTTGGTGCTATTTTAAAAGCTAGTTCTGGGGGTCCATAAGTTTTTTGTGCTTCCAAGGTAGTGTGATCCAGAGACAAGTGTGGTCACTGCTTTCCTGGTGTCTGCTCTGCTCTTTACCCAAGATGGGCCCCTGCTTTCCTGCAGCCACAACTACTAGTGCTCCTCTTTGCCCTAGAACTTTAACCAAGGCCTTTGGGCAAGTGCTAATGCTCCTCTCTACCCTGGAACTGTGATCCAGAACTGCTTATAGGCAATGCAACAGGGTCCTGCATCCAATGCCAGCTCAGGGTCCATTGTAATCTCTTTCTCACCAGCTGCCTGACCCCTGTGCTGTCTCTGTTCTGAGAGATACTAAAGCTGCTGTTGCTGCTGCTGCTGCTGCTGTCCAAGTTGCCTCCAAGGCCTGTGCTGCTGCCATTTGTGTTCAGGCATGGCATCCACCCCGGTGTAACAGATCTCTCCTTCTGACCTCCCAAGTTGGTTTGGCTGGAAAAATATCTCACCCCAACCTTTGTTGGCTCTGCCACTACAGAATTTTATTTGATGCATTATTTTAAAGTCATTTAGAGGGGAATGCGGGGAGAATTTGATTAGGTTGATGCGTCTGCTCTGCCATCTTGGCTCCACCTCCGCTTCACCTTTCAATGTCCTCATTCAACTAAAGATAAGAGTGACTGAGTGTAATTGTGAGAATTGGTTTCTTCATCGAGTTCCATACATCAGTGAAATCACAGCTTTGGACCAAAGAACTGCCACATGTATTTCACTGTCCTTGTGGACAATCCACTATTCTGGGGGAGTGGGTGGAGTGTTGTCCATTTGTAATTATTCTAGAACTATTTACTTCTGGAATTTTATTTTGAGAATTAATAACTTATAGCATTTCTTATTGTTTTAGTAGTTTTCTTCACTTTGCTCACAGTGTAGGGGACTCCCCCACCTCTACTCTAGAATGTAAGCTCCTTAGGCCAGAGAATATATTTAATTTGTGCTTGCCACATAGTAAGTGCTTAATAAATGTTTCTTTTGTATATATAATATTATATGTAATTATGTACATATAATTATATGTGTGTTTCTGTGTGTATGTATATATGTGTATATATACATGTACATATATATATATATATATTTCACTGTGAGCATTCAGAAATCAGCAGATGATAAAAATAAGGGATTGATTTGTTTTGTTGCTTTTCCAGACATAAGAAGGTGATGGAGAAAATACTAATAATGGAGATTAAACTTAAAAGTGTGTACTGCATGTCTCTTTTTGGAGAGCTGGTTGCTGAATATTTATGAACACACCCTGACTTTATCCTTCTCATTGGACCTGTGTGTACTTCTTAAACTCACCTCCTTCTTCTTCTTCTTCTTCTTCTTCTTCTCACCTGCTTCCTACCCTGTTTGATGAAAATGACTCACAGTAAAGGAATTCTAAGCTTTCAGGTATGATAGGGTCCATTGGCACTGGACCAGGCTGTCTGCTTTGGGCCCAGCCATAAAAGAAGGAGAACACATAGATGTCTTCCAGTCAAATTATTACTTTATTCTCTGCATTGTAAATTCTAGCTGCCTTCACAATTCAGCTCATATGTGCCCTCTTGTTGGACACCTTACTGATCCTACTGGTTCTCTGAGTTCTCTTCCTTTTCAAACAATCATACTTATTTCTTTACATGCTGCCTTATCATCATTCCTTGAGGCTATAGTTCATTTTTCTTTTTCTATTCTTATCCTCAGCACTTAGTACAATGCCTTGTGTGCAGCAGATGCTGAAAAAAACCTTGTTGGATTTTCTCAGATTATATTATATGATATTAAAATAACTCCCATCACAAATCAATCTAACCCTGACCACAAATTATAGATATATTCATACTCTTCATTTATATTCCTTTATTATATAAACAGCCATGTGAAACATTATTGTTTTAGGAAATTCGGATGGTGAGCAAACAAGTTGCCAAGAACATTTTTCACTTTCCAGACTGTAATTAATGGTTACTCATAAGGGTTATAAGGAATGAAATCTTTGAAAGTGCTAAACAGATTTTGAAGAAATGTAAATCTAAATGTGCTTTACATCTAAATTGCTATTTCAATCAAAATCCATTTCTACATAGACTTATTTTTCCCTGTGAAAATATGTTCTGAGGTTTAATTCAAAAAGCAATTCTATTAGTTTTCAAAGTTTCATAGATGTCTCATACTGATTTTTTTTCCCATCCAGGGAAGGATTTAATAATACTTTGTTATCAGTGTCTTGCCTTAGTTTTGATTTAAGACAACCTCACATCATTCCTTATTTACCCTCCCCCATTCCCACTTTATAGCTCTACCAATGAATTTGATGAAATGTAAGTTATTTAACCTGAAATCTGACTGTCATTTGGAAGAAATCTCAGTTATATTTGACCCTTGCTATCAATTGATGGTTTAATGTCTTCACACAGATTACTGCCATTTTAATATTTCAGTAAGATGTTCACTAAATGAACCATTTTAAAATCAGATACATTTAACTGACTCCTTCTATTACTTTAATGCATCTTTTTATTCCTAGCCAGGGTTATATATTACTAATTGCTTGACCCAAGGCTGCCAACTGTATTATTATATACTGGAAGCACTGGCTTAACTAAATTGGTTTCCAATCTTTTATAACATAGGAGTTTGAATGAAAATCACTAAAATCAAAATCAGAATGCCAGTATAAAGTTTGATAGATTCACATGCCATATCTGGAATGTACTTTTTTTTTTTAATCGTGTCTCAATCATGATGAACTTAAGAGATTCACTTCAAAGCCCTCTTCACCAATACTGCAACATTACGTATATGAGAAGTGGTAGTATTACATCTTTCAAAGATACAACTGAGCTAGCTCAGGGTCCAATTTTCTGAATTTATTATGTAAAAAGCCTTATTACTAGTGATTTCTTTTTTGTATGATGTGCTGAGTTTCACATAGAAAAAAGGAGGGGGAGCTTCCACATTAGAAACATTATTGGAAAAACTACCCAACCAAAAAGCTTATTAGGAATAACCTACATTTTAAAAATAGCAACCTTTGGATTTTATTTTTAAATTTAAAAGGCAGCTTAGAAAACAAGCTCGGAGTAAGGAGACTCAGCTAAATCATTTAAGTTCTAAGAACTTCGATCCCTTCCTATAGAATCTTTTTTCTTATGAAAATGTGTTTCTTCATCTGGAAAATAAGATGGTTGGACTAGATAATCTCAAAGGACCCTTCTAACACTGAAAGTATTGATTTTTCTTCTAAAATGGTTCATATTGTATTTGGAAATTTTGGAATGCTTCTCATTTGATCCAAATCATCTGTCCATACTCCATTCATTTTTCCCCTGCATACTGGGAAACGTATGTTCCAGTAACAGAGTAAAAGTAACTCTCCTCTGCCTTCATCACATATTATAGTCTAGCGTCTTGCTGAAATCTTTCCTATCAATGACATTACTGTCCTTGAAACAAGTGACCCTATGTGTAGTCAGTGACTAAGACATTTGCTTCTGATGGACTATCTCTGTTCTCTTTTCCCACAAAGCCCTAAGGGCTGTTGAAGATTCTTTTCCCTGCCATTCATTTGTTGATCATTACAAAATTTTCATTTAATATTTGTCAACCTCTTTTCTTCACTTAAAAAATAATTAACCAGGCTGAATTAAATAAGAGCTCCATCCTCAGATTTCTTCATAAAAATTTCCTTTATTGTAATATTCAAGCTTTGTAAAGAATGATTTATATTGCTACTCATTTACATTTACTAGTCACAGATGGCAATATAATTGTTAATATGAATTAACAGGTTACACATATATTTTCAGTGAATATAGTTGATACTTTCTACATGTAGTTTCTAGAAAAGGGGAATTGTGGTCACCTGCTCAGGTCATATGCTTTAAATGCTTTAGATAACATTTATATATTGCTTTAAAGTTTACAAAGCACTTTACAAATGCTTTCATTTTATCATCACAACAATTCTAGCAGATAGGTCTTATTATTATATCCATTTTGTAGATGAGGAATCTGAGGCATATACAGATTGTGATTTGTCCAAGGTCACACAGCTAGAAAATATTATGGGGCCAGATTTGAATATATTTCTTCCTGACTCCAGGTGCAGCACTCTATCTATTGTGTCATCTAACTGCCTCATCAAAATGTGGGTTTTTTTATTTTTCTCTATAAATTCTCCACAGAATCTTTCCAATATAATGAATTTGAAATTAAAACAATTTAGAATACAAATCATCAAAATTAATTATCTGTTAGTCAATATATTTTGGGGGGAGATTTTCTCTCAATTATCTTTAATGGACTTTTTTATTAGTTCATGCATTTTGCGATCCAAGGTACTTTACCAATGCCAATAGCACTTGTTAATTTTGAGCTAAAATCTTATGTTATGGCTTTCCAAAATGAGAATGGTCTCATTCACAATGAAATAGTCATAGCCACACTTTTGGTAGTACTAAAGAGCTGGAGGTAAGGTAGAGGACCATCAAATAGGGAATGCCTAAACATCAAATAGCCTTTCAACTTCCCTTGCTTCCTTCTAGTCCTAGGTAATATCCCAATTTCTGTAAAAAGCCTTTTTGGGATTCCCCCTTAATGCTAAGGCCTTCCTTCTGTTGATTATATCACACATACGTATGCAGCGCTTACACACACACACACATACACACACACACATACACACACTATATAATATACACACACAGATTGTTTGCACAATTGTTTCCATATTGCCTTTCCTATGTAAATTTCTTGAGAATAAAGACTGCCTTTTAACTTTCTTCGTAGCCCCAGGGCTTTGCAGAATGCCTGGCAGATAGTAAGTACTTATTGATTAACTGACAAATTATACTACATTAACAGAGTAGAATATTAATATGCCATAATAAAGGATAAATATGGAGAATTCAGAGATTCATGGGAAGACACATGAAGTGATATAGAGTGATGTAAGCAGAATCAACCACAGTAACAAAGGAAACTGAATGCCTTATAAGGATTATATGCGTCAGACTCAATCAATGTGTTGCTTTTACTGAACGTCCTTCCTTCCTTCCTTCCTTTCTTATCTTTATTTTTTTTTCTTTTAAATAGGAGATTCTTTGCTGAATTGGGGAGGGAGGATATATTTGGAAAGAATGTAAACTCACACAAAAAAAATCTATACAAATAAGATTTGTAAAATCAGACATAAATACCCACGTTAAACAGAAAAATAATTGCATGTGAATTAGATACTCTCTTCAATAAATATGTGTAGGCACTTTTTTTTTGTTTGCCATACGAGCCTTAATATGCATCTAAAGCTGCTTCATTCATTTCTAATATAAGCAAAATATCCCTAAATGAGAAGGTACTCCTTAGAATCAAGAATGATTTCTTATACTTCCTTTATATGCTCTATATTAGCTAATTCGATGCTGAGCACACAGCAAGAGCATAATATATAATTGCTGAATTAAATTGAATATTCCTTCAAATAATTCTTTCTAACAGCATAAACTACCTGGCAAGGTATATTTTCATTATCAATATTATTATTAAATAAAAAGGTACTAGTATTAGCTTTTATGTTACACTTCAAAGTTTGCAAAGCCCTTTCCAATATTATTTCAGCAACAACCCTAGAAGATAGGTGCTATTATCCCCATCCTACATATAAGGAAACCAAAGTAGTCTGAGATAAAGTAATTTTCCCAACATTAAACAACCAAATAGAATCTGTGGCTAGATTTGAATTGAAGTCTTATTCATTCCAGGTCTAGTGCTCTATCCATTGGATCACTTAGCCACCTCTAAAAGAACCAACTAATAAGGAAATTGCGCGTACGTAATAACTTAATAAACAGAGGCCTGTGGGCCACAAATTGACTTCACTTAAAATGTAATATTATTGTTGTTTTATTGTATTTTAAAATTTATTTTGTTAAATATTTCCCAATTGTATTTTAATATGATTCTGGCAACACTAGGCATTGTTGTGGGCCTCATGCAGCTTGCCAGTGTTTGACACTTCTGGTGCAGTAGCTAGCTTCAAAATCTGGATTCAAGGAAGTGTTTTGTATGAGCACACATGTATAACCCATATGAGTTGCTTGCCTTCTCAATGAGAGTGAGTGGTGAAGGAGGAAGGGAGAAAATTTGGAACCCAAAGTTTTAAAAACAAATGTTAAAAGTTGTTTTCACATGCAACTGGGAAATATGATATACAAATCTATCCTGCCTTACAGGAAAAGAGAAGGGAAGGGGGTAAGAGAAGGGGAGATAGAAGGGAGAGCAAATTAGGGGAAGGGGTGTTCAGAATGCATGCCATCTTGGGTGGGAGGAGGTACGAGATGGGGAGAAAATTTGGAACTCAAAATCTTGTGGAAATGAATGTTGAAAACTAAAAATAAAAAAAAATTAAAATAGCCTCTGTTAAAGAAAAAAAAAAACCCTGGATTCAAGTCCTCCTCTAGCATATGCTTGCTGTGTGATACTGGACAAGTCGTTTAATCTCTCATTGCTCTGGGCAACACTCTAAAACCAGAAGTTGCAGAGTGAACTTCATCATTTAGGAATTATTTCTATAAGTGAAACCAAAGATCCATGTCCTATCCTTAATCCCTAACAGTATTATAGGTCGAGCAGTAGATAGATTGCTGGGCCTAGAATCAGGAAGAGTTCAAATTTAGCCCCAGACATTTACTAGCTGTGTCATCCTGGGCAAGTCACTTAAAGCTGTTTGCCTCATTTGTAAAATGAGCTGGAGAAGGAAATGGCAAACAACTCCAGTATCTTTGCCAAGAAAATTCCAAATGAGGTCACAAAATGTTGAACACAACTCAACAACAACAACATTAATACAAATGAAAATTAACTTTCCAAAAGTTCAATACAGGTATAAAATTGAAAAGAATGCCAACATGAAAAGCTTTGGTATGCAGAATTTTTTCCAGGACCATATCATACTCTATTTCTGAGTACCTGAACTATGATATTGGCTTGAGCTTTTGTATTTTGTAACTATTTAAGGGTGTAAGACACTAAAAAAGGGAAATTTTAATTTTAGTTGTCTCTTTTTCTTTACAATTGTTTTAGCTGTTTCCTAACTTTTACAGGTTCTCCCTTGATTATCAGTGAAGTTTGAGATATTTTCTATTCTTAGCGAAGGAGATATTCATTAATCTACTTCTCTCATTTGTATTAACTTGATGCTATTTTATTAGTCAGTTGCCAAAGATGCCTACTCCAGAACTATTTCCTTCCTGGATGTGCTATAATCCTTCTTTTGAAAAACAGCATGCATTTAAGGAAGCTAAAACACATTTTAAACATTGACATTTTACATAACTTACCCATGCCTCAATGTTATACACATCATTTCTTTATGTGAAGGCTTGAACTATTGACATTTTTTCTGGTCATGGAGATATTAGTGACACTTGTTTCTGAGTGGTGTTTCAGTGATGGAATAATTACAACTAGTTCCCAATTAGTACAAATAGTAAATCCCCTGAAGTAACCACATGTATACAAATTTGCACTATTTGAAGTCATAATTACATGCAATATGGCAATTGGTCCCAGCCCCATGGAAATATGTAGTTCAAATTTGCATAATGTGACCATTTCAGAAGATTCATTCTTCCCACTTATCAGGACATGGCTGTTCTTATAGCCGAATTTTTATGGAGTTTCATTTGGCTTTTATTTCCTTTCTATACACTAGGCTTTATTTGACTCTCTAATCCTCAAAACCAATACAGTTTTCTAATCTGTAGAAACATCTAAATCAGCTTAGTTTTTGAGAAACAAAGTCTGTTTTACAAAACCATAATATCCCATCCCTCTTTTGGAAGCTATGGCGAATATCAGGTTCTTTGGTGGTCGCTCTGCTCAGGAGGCAAACTATCTATACCATGATTAGAAATTCTCTTACAAGTTAAATATTCAGAAACATTTGGAAATGGGGTCCAAATTGTGCAAGTAAATCCCTCATTTGCTTACTCAAATAGACACTTATGCATGAAAATGGATAATTAAAACTTAAATGCCCACTGGCATTTGGAAATATGGCATTTGCATACACAATTTAGGTGTCTATATTTGGAAATAGGATTCTTATGTGTAATTTTCAGCATCTTTATTCATCTGGTTTATCAAGGTTTTACATTATGTCTTGATGTAATGGACTTTTTTCTTTCATATAAAAATCTTTCAGGCTTTTTTTTTTTGCAGTTTTATCATATTCCAGAAGACTCAATGACATTTTAGCTTAATCATCATGAAAGTTTCATTCATTTTTAAAATTCTTCATCTATCAATGGTAAGATGACATGGGGATAAATGTAATATAATGCTTCTGTGGAAGTTTTCCATTGCCAGAAGGTCCTAGAGTATAAGGTTTACTTTCAAAACCCTCAGCAAATTGGGGAAGGCCCTGTGATAGAGAACCAGAGCTCAATGAGTCTTACTTTGCCCTTGTCATAGTATAACATGTTATACTATACTATGCTATACCATTTTGTTGACTTCTAGACTTTAAATTATCCTGAGCTTTATCTCCCCTCCTGTATTCTATTTGAGCTGTAGAAAATGTCACCTAATACAGAAATTTTTTCTTATCTAATAACTGAAAGCAATCTCTCCATTCCCTATGCTTCCATGGTATCAGAGTTTGTACAGCTTCTTATGGTACTTAAAATTGTTGCCTTATAATTTACTGTATTTGTTTCGGCCTCATACATATTTATCTTGTTATACTTACCTACCTCCCCTCATGCTTCCACAGTACCTCTGATATGATAGGTGCTCACACGTGATAAGTTGAATTAAATTGAATCCAATGATGTTTCTAGGCTTGTGCTCAACCTTGGATTTTGTTTCAAATATCTTCATACGCCAAATAGGAATGAATAATAGAACATGCCTTTCAAAAGATCTAATTCTTTCCCTCCCTTTACCAATGTAGATTATTACAAGTTCTGTGCATATTATATGTCTGCGCATACATACATACATCTTCTGTGTATACACAGAAATATACATACACAAGTCTCTGATAATGTGTTTCTGAATTTAGCTAGGCTAAATTTTATCACCAAGATCAAGAGTAGAACCACTTGTTCCACTCATTTTGTCCCCAGCTAAGAAATTACCTAAAGTTTGATATATTCACTTATTAGATCAAAGATAGCTTCTATACCAAGTATTGATAGAGTCCTTTACTTTTCTTCTTTTTACATTTTAGAAATTGTTCCCATTTAATTCTATTAAAATTAGAATTGATTGTATTGATTTTTTTGTGTTAACATCACTATCCTTTCCAAGGAAACTTTTATTTTAAAAAATAAAGAAAAAGGGGGAAAAAAACAGATATTGTGGTTTAAGTCTTTTAATCAAATCTATATTGCTGTTATTTTGTCTGAGCTCCTGATTGCTACCTTTCTGTGTTGTTGTTTAAATCAGAAAAAGCATAATAGATTTAGCTCCAACCCTTCACTTTAAGTGTGTGAGTCTTTATGTTTCAAGTGTCTTTGTTAGAAAAACGATATTGTTGAATGCTGCTTTCTAATCCATTCTGCTATCTTCTTCTACTTCATGATGGAGTTCATTCCATTCACATTTACAACTATCACCATTCATTATGCATTTCTCACCATCTTATTCCCTCATATTTTTCATTTTCTTAGTTTACCACCTTCTTTTTACATAGCAAAAGAGGAGTGTGAAACACAATTTTCCTCAGCACCAATATTAAATGCTTGATGCAAACAGTTTGCACTCTCCTGCCCCTTTTCTATTCCTCTCATTTATATCTTAATAAAAATTCAATACATTTTCTTTCTTTCCTTTTAAATGCCTCTTTATGATTTCCCCACTCCGAGTTTAGGATTTATTTTTCTTACGAATATTCCCTTTCTATTATCTGCTCTCTCTCTTATATTCCTCCTTTTCCATCCCTGTTTAAGTTGAATGCATTTCTACACCAAACTCTTCTTGTATGTGAATATGTATGTGTGTGTATTCTACCCTCCTATGAGCAGTTACAATGAAAGTGAAATTCAAGTATTACTTGTTTCTCTCACCCCCACCTTTGTTTGTTTATATCTTTATTGTGCCTCCTAATTATGTAGCATCTCCATCTTCCTCCTTCACTTCTTCCCTTTTTTTCCTAGTATATCCTTTCCTTACCATCTCTTTCCTTTACTCTATTAACATATCATCAAAACATTTTCTTAAAAAATCATTTCCAAGCCTCCATCTTATGACATACCTTCTATGACCCTACACAATATTCAGTTCTTAGAAAATGCTTGTATCCTCCTTCCTCTCCCATTAGAATACAAACACTTCCTCTTTTTAAAATCTTATTCATTTGCTCACTTGCACTTACCTTTTTATTCTTCTCTTTATTTCCATATTTGTATTTCAAATTTCAATCTCAATTCAACTCAATACTCAACTTCATTCTTTTCATCAGCAATACTTAGAAATCTGTTTTAATGAAGGTCCAATATTTTTTCTCGAGTAGGATGATACTGTTTTTTTCTGAGTTATCTTTTATTTTACAGTACATTACAAGGCAATGTGTGATTAAGTAGCATAAGAAGGTGAACAAACACCTTGTCATGAGAGAAATATTTTTATTTCAGACTGCTTTTAGCATTTTTCTTTGATCTGAAAGCTCTGGATTTTGGCTATGATATTCCTAAGAGTATTAATTTTTTGGGATTTCTTTCAGCAGATAGAGTCTTTGTATTTTCACTTTAACCTCTGTTTCTTAGGGATCTGGGCAGTTTCCTTGCATGATTTATTGAATTATTATGTCTAGACACTTCTTTTGGGTGGGCAGGGTGGGAAAAAATTTTAGGTAATCTCATGATTCAAAAAATACCATTTTTAGATCTATGTTCAAGGTCAGTTGTTTTTGCTGTGAGCTATCTTAGATTTTTCTTTTTCTAAAATCTTTTGGCTTTGTTTTAATATTTCTTGTTGCCTCAACAAGTCATTAACTTCAGTTTGGTCCATTCTAATTTTCAGAGAGTCTATTATTTGGCTAAGATTTTGTACCTTTTGTACTAAGCTGTTGATTCTTTCTGTAAATCCCTCCTTCAAAACCCTCATTTCTTTCACTTTCTTTACTGGGTAACATGCATTTAATTAATAATGTAATTTTTCACTTTTTTATACTTTTTCTGAGAATTTTAATTGATCTTGCAAACAAGATGTGCTTTGTAGGTATTTCGGAATTATTTTCTTATGTATTGGGGATCTCTGGCATCAAAACAACAAATCATCATTTTAAAAATTATTCATTCTTCTAGTCTTTCTTTCCAAATCGGTACTTTGTGTTTTATATACTTGGAATGTTTTTAGTGGGCCTGCTGTGGCCTTGTGTGATTTTATCCTGTTTTGTCTAGATCTGTCTACTACGTTCTTTGAGTATAGATTCCTGTTTTTGTTGTTTTTCAGTTGTGTCCAGATGCTCATGAGCTCATTTGGGATTTTCGTTGCAAAGATACTGTAGTGATTTATCATTTCCTCCTCTAGCTCATTTTAAAGGTGAGGAAACTGAATAACTTGCCCAGGGTCACTAAGCCACGAAGTGTCTGAGGCCAGATCTGAATTCACGAAGATGAGCTTTCCTGATTCCAGGCACTGTGCCACCCATACGCCTGTCGATTCCTATACTCTTCGACAAACGCTTTCAGCAAGCCCTATGCAATTTGATCAAGAGCACAGCCTGCTTTCTGCACCTTAGGATACCCCAGGCTACATGTATGAGTTTGGATGCAGGGACCAGAGCTACAAACTCGTCCCTGATGTTACTTAAGTAGATAGTAACTGGTCACAGCTCATGTATGCAACAAGGTTCTATAACTTCCAAGCAATTTTCATGCTGTCTCTGTCTTCTTCTGGGCTTGAGGTCAAGTCCAAAATATGCTTTATAGAGAGATGGTGCTCCCGATTCAAACCTGTTCTGGACCCAGGGCTGAGCTGATTATCTGCTCCAGGAAACCTAGCTTTTCTGTGTTAGAAGGTGGGCTTTAGTGGCCGAGTCTGGGATCCCTGCCCCTCTGGGAGATATTTGTGCTCCTGTACTGGGTGGGAGACTGAGTCCACGATCTGTTCTGTGAAATCTTCATTTAGGACTCTGAGTGCTAAGTCTGTCCACCTGGTCCCTCTAGGGGATCCTGAGCTCCTGTTCTGGGTTAGAGGCTGTGTCTATCCATGGTTAGCTCAGAATATCCCAAGATGTTGGCTCATCCTTCAGTTTGGGTTACAGAGCCTGCCTTCTACAACCAGTATAACTAGAATAATAAGAAAGGAAAGTGTTGATTGGGAAAATATTTGCATCATATATCTGTAATAATGGCCTACTATATAGGGGATTAACAGAAATATGTGACCAAAAGTCATTTCCCAACGTATAAGCAGCCAAAGGCTGTGACCAAATAGCTCTCCAAAGAAGCACAGGAAGCAATAAACAACCATATGAAAGATTACTCCAGGGCACTAATAATTAGTAAAATGCACCTTAAACATCCCTTGTGGTTTCATGTCAAACACATATAATTGCTAAAGATGGCAAAAGATAGAAATAATCTAGATTGGAGAATCTGGAGAAAGACCAGCACAATAAGGGTATATTGCTGGTAGAACTGTGAATTGCTCCAACTATTCTAGAAAAACAACTTGGAATTTTGCTTTACAGAAAAAAGCAACTAAAATATTCATACCCTTTGACCTAGATACCACTCTCTCAGTCACATATGCCAAAGAGGTCAAAGAGAAACAGAGAAATTTAATATAGAATGAAAAAAAAATCTAAGCAGCATTTCTGTATGTATTTGATGACAAAGAACTAGAAACATAGTTGGTACCCATACTTTGGGAAAGGTTAACTAAATCATTGTATATGAATATAATGAAATATTACTGCTTTGTAAGAACATATAGGCTATGAAAAAATTTTAAAAATGTGGAAAGAGTTATATAAAATGAGGCTTAGTGAAGTAAGCACAATTAAGAAAATGAGTGTAAGAACATAAATCATAGCAATAAAAAATGAAGCTAAAAGCTGTGAAATTATAATGACCAGTCCAGGCTCTGGAGAAGAGTTGCAAAAATTTATCTCCCCCCCCTACTTTTTTTTAATTGAAGTGGTGGGGATAAAGAGGAATATATTTAAGAATGAAAAGATAACAATAAAAGAAACAAACTAAATAGTGTATGTATATACATCTATCTATCTACATATATTCAGATGCACATATTGCAAATTTAGGGCAGGGTCTGGATGAATCAGCCCAACATGGGACAGCTAGTTTGCACAGTAGGGTGGGTTAGAATCATTTATTGATACACCCATGTGTAACAAAGGAGAGGATGGATTTAGATTTGTGACCCTCACTGAAGGACAGTGAAGAGTTGGAATTTTGTTCTAGGGATTTTCTGACAGGTCTATGCTCTAAATTTCACAGCCTTACTCCTCAGGGTTCTACCTTTTTCTCTAAGGCTGAATTTCTTAAATATACAGGTAAGCTATAATTATCTATTATTGTTGTTCAGTTGTTTAAGTCTTGTCTGATTCTTTGTGACCCTATTTGGAGTTTTCTTGGCAAAGATACTGAAGTGGCTTGCCATTTCATTCTCCAGCTCATTTTACAGCTGAGGAAACTGAGGCAAACAGGGTCAAGTGACAGCTAGTAAGTGTATGAGGCCAGTTTTGACTCCAGGCTTGAGCACTATACCACTTAGCTACCTATTATATATACATAAACATATGCATACATATATGTATACATGTGTGTATAAAACCTATTATACCTACCAACACAATTTCCTATTGATTACAACTACAAAGGGGTAACTAGTTGGCTCTGTGGATAGAGTGCTGTGCCTGGAGTTGGAAAGACTTGAGTTTAAATCTGGCCTCAGACACTTGCTAGTTTTGTGACCCTGTCCAATCTCTTAACTCTGTTTGTCTTACCTTCCTCACCTGTAAAATTAAGTAGAGAAGGAACTGGCAAACCACTCTAGTACCTTGGCCCAGAAAACCCCAAATGGGGTCATGAAGAGTTGGACACGACTGAAATGACTGAACAGCAACAGCAAACAATACTGCTGCTACTGTGCACACTGTTCTGGTTCTGTTCACTTCATTTTGCATATTAGTTAATAAAAATCTTCCAGTGTTTTTCTGAAACCCCTCATTATTTCTTATAACACAATAGTACTCCATCGTAATCATATGCCACAATTTATTTAGCTATTTCCCAATTGATAAGCATCCCTTCAATTTCCACTTCCTTGCCACAAGAAAAAGAGCTGCTATACATATTTTTGTACATATAAGTCCTTTTCCTTTTTCTTAGATCTCTTTAAGGTACAGACTTGGTAGTGGTATTGCTGGGGCCAGGGGTATGCACAGTTTTATAGGTCTTTGGGTAGAATGCCAAATTGTTCACCAGAGTGGTTGGACCAGCTCACAACTCCACCAAAAGTTTATTAGTACCTATTTTTCCTCATCTCCTTCTAACAGTGGTCATTTCTGATAGATGTGAGGTGGTCCTTAAAAGTCTGTTTTGTGTGTGAACACTGACTCCCTTAATCATGCTCCCTTTTATCACTTCACCCTTTCTCTTGCACTTTTTGGTCTTGCTTGCCTGTTGGGTAAGATAGATTTTCAATACCCAACTGAATGTGTGTGTGTGTGTGTGTGTGTGTGTGTGTGTGTGTGTGTGTTTATTCTTCCCTCTTTGAACTAATTCAGATGAAAGTGATCTTTAAGCATGGTCCACCTCCCTCAAATGATTTTCCCCTCCACTAAAAAATTCTTCCTTATGCATCCTTTTAATGTGAGATAATTTCCCCCATTCTTCCTCTCCTTTGCTATTTCTCCCACTACATCTTTCTTTCTCACTCATCTTTTTTTTTTTAATCATCCCAACATGAGGCAGTTAGGTGGCACAGTAGATAGACCACTGGCTCTGAAGTCTGGAGGACGTGAATTTCAATCCAGCCTCAGACACTTGACATTTCCTAGCTGTGTGATCCTGGGTAAGTCACTTAACCCCGATTACCTCACCCCCCCAAAAAATCATTCCAACCTAATCAACTGACTCCCATGCCCTCTGTTTATTTAGAATCCTTCTAACTGCCCTAATGACAATATAGCTCTTAGGAATTATATGTATCATCTTCCCAAGTTGGAATGGAAACAGTTTAAGTTTATTGAGTTCTTATGATTTCTTTTCATGTCTATCCTTTTTATACTTTTCTTGAATCTTGTGTTTAAAATGTCAAATTTTTTATTGAGCTCTGATTTTTGCATCAGGAATGCTTAAAAGTCCTCTATTTCATTTAACATCTATTTTGTCCCCGAAAGGATTATACTTAATTTTGCTGAGTAAGTGATTCTTGGTTTTAATCCTAGCTCCTTGGCCTTCCGGAATATCATATTCTAAGGCCTCCTCTCCTTGAATTAGAAGCTGCTCAATCTAGCTGTGGCTCCATAATATTTGAATTGTTTATTTATGACTGCTTGCAATATTTTCTCCTTTCCCTGGGAGCTCTGGAATTTGGCTATAATATTCTTGGGAGTTTTCATTTCGGGATCTCTTCCCAGAGGTGATTGGTGGATTCTTTCAACTTTTTTAACTCTCTGGAGAGATAGGTGTGGTCACTGCTCTCCTGGTCTTTATCCAGGATAGACCCCTACTTCCTTTCAGCTGCAAATGTTAGTGCTCCTGAAACTGTAACCATGTGTCATATCCTCCTGCAGCTGCAAGTGCTAATGCTGTTCTCTGCCTTAGCACTGTGACCACAGTGACTGATGATCAGTACTTCTCTCTTCCCTGGAAGCATAGGCCAGAAGGGCTTATGGGCAACAGAGTTGCAAGTCAATGCCAACTGCACCCTATGCTAGTGAAGGGTCCCCTATAATCTCTTTCTAACAAATTATCCAGCATCCTCACCATCTCTGGGCTGTGAACTCCCAAAGCTTCTGCTGCAACTGTCTCAGCCACTTCCAAGGACCACTGCCGGTGCCGCCCTTCATGTTTCTTTGTGTCCCAAGTGTTTAATATAATATTGTGGATGTAGGTGTTTCTGATTAGGCCACCTTTTCTGTTTGTACATCTTTCTGAAAAAACCCTACAATTTATTTCCTTTGCACAATTCTTGACTGCTAATGTATTATGGCATACTTATCAAATGAGATAATGTTTGTAAGTTGATTACCATACTCCCTGGCATATAGTAGGTGCTTAATAAATACGCGTTGCCTTCCCCTTCATTTTCCTTCTTCCCCTAGTAATATATGACTTGAACATCTTTATTGCCATTGAGGTAATCCATAACTTTAATCCTTAAGACATTTATAAACCCTTCTATGATACAAAATATTGTTTATATTAAACATATATTAGTAAATTTTAATAAGTAAGCTTTGCTTAAGTAGCCTTTACTTTCAAAAAAGATTAATATTTTAGGTTGAATAACTCAAACTCAGAAATGTTAATATATTGAAAAGAAGACTTGATAAGTGGATTACCATAGGTAGCAATACATGCAAGTAATTGTTTTTGCTTCTTTAGTTGTTTGCTGAAAAACTAGTTTTAGTCCATTACAAAGGCAAGTATGGATAAGTGGATAAGTAACAATTGTTAGCCACATACAAATTTATGATCC
Source organism: Phascolarctos cinereus (assembly GCF_003287225.1). Lineage (NCBI taxonomy): Eukaryota > Metazoa > Chordata > Mammalia > Diprotodontia > Phascolarctidae > Phascolarctos > Phascolarctos cinereus. The sequence goes on along the minus strand of NW_027555958.1, from coordinate 395,086,604 downwards.
TTTTAAAAATCATCTTCTTCTTCTTCAGTGTTTACATAGTATTTTAAGGTTTGAAAGTTGCCTGAAAAATATTAACTTATAATACCATCATAACAATCCTGGGAGGTGGGTACCATTATTATCCCCATTTTACAGATGAGAAAACTGAAGTAGACAGCAATCAAGTGACATGCCCAGGGTCAAACTAGTTAGTGTCCAAGGCCAGATTTGAAATCAGGTCTTCATGACTGCAGATCTTGTCTATCTACTGCATAGTCTAGTTGAATCTAATTTTAGACACTGTGCATTGTGCATCATGTTAGTAATTTTACTCTATTTTAGTGGTAAGAAGTTTGAAAGTATAAATGACAGATGCATAAAAAAGTATTAGTCTTCTGTGGGAGATAAGTATATCCTAGACAATAACAAAACCAATTTGGTGGAAATCTACATTTGAATGCAGATTTTTAAAGAAACTCAAAGTTGAAAATTCAACCACCATCAAAATTCAGAACTAATTGCCTTGTTAGTAATGAGATAAATTACCTTTCTACTCCTAAAAGTAAAGACTTCAAGGAAAGAATTGAAATCCACCTGTGCAATAGGACTCTTGCTCTGAATAATCCTATAGATTTGTCCTGTGAATGAATAGAGAAAATCAGTTTCTAAGGCAGTAAAGGTGAAATTCTACATAAATATCTCATTCACTTTATAGAAAAGTCTGACTTCATAAATAAAAAACAAAAACTAAACCAAAAATGAATGAAAAGTAATCATGCACTGGGGAAGAATACATTATGGGCAACTCTTTTTGACAATACAATTATAATTTAGAAATCTGTAAATCAATTCTGCCCTTCATCTGGTAACTATAAAAACTCTAGTTATTTACTCTGTATGAACCATTCTAATTTATTATCAAAAACATTCACATGAATTTGTTTGTTTCTGACAAAAAAAAATAAGTAGTTTTCTAATTGCTACTCTTAAGCCTTTGCCTATTGTTTCTTCTTCTCAGACAAAAACAATTTGTTCCCAATTATTTCCAGCATTTTGAACACCACTGCAAGGAGATGATTAAAGGACTGTTTCAAGAGTTGTTTGCCAATATTTCTGTCACATCTTAAATGTGATTAGATAAGACATGGAGGATTTAAACACAACAACTTGATATATCACGTCTGTGTTGGACGTATTGTTTAAAACAAAATGTTCACTGTCAACTTTGATAGAGACTATACTTTTTTTGTGTGTCAGCTCAACATGAAAAATGTAATTTAACCTGGAGTCAAAGGAGTTGAAGTAGGCAATAACAATGATAGGGACCATGGCTACAGTGAAGCCTTCTGTTTGGAGACAGAGGATTTAGTATCTTGAGGTTTTTATTTCCAGTTGAGCTGTGTTGGAAGATGCTAAATAAAAAGAAATGTGAATCACAGTCACTATTTCATCCAGATGTAGTTAGAATTTAAAATGTTGTAGGAATGCGAGGTTAAGCTCACAATCACTTGAGAGGAAGTGCTGCATAATGGATGGAGATCAATGGTAGGTTGAGCTGGGTTCAGTACTCATCTCTGATATATACTTTATGACCCTGGTCAAATTGCTTAATCTCTCAGTGCCCTTAGGGAACTCTCTAAAATTTTAAGTTGAAGAAAGATGCTCATTTACATTTATAGAGGGAATCACCTCACTCAGAGTTCTCTACAACAATAAAATTGCAGGTCTGGTCCAACTTATGCATAAGATGTGATTTCATTGCAAAGGTATCTCCTGATGCAGAAATGGCTTCTGAAAGGCAATATGTTTTCTTTGGTGTGGGTATTCTGCCAACAATACTAATTCAATTCCTTTATACCTTAGCACAGGTGTTCCTACCTTTTTGTGTCTCTGAGGGGTCATGGACTGAGAGAAGGGAATATTATACTATTATATTAATAACTAATTATTAATTGTGATTCACCCTTTTTACTTCATTTTTTGTAAAGACCCAACTCCTGTGAAGTTCAGTGAGTCTGAAGGGCATGGCTTACTGATGAGATTGCTTCTAGCCCTCAAGGCTCATACTTGTCAATTTTGAGAAGGACACCAACTGACATGAAGACCTAATTTTGGTTTAGGATATAAACAAAATGTATTCTAGGTCAGCCCTTACCCTGAGGTAAGGAACCCCTATCCTTGGTCCCTTCTATTAGAGTTGAGGGTGACCCAGACCGTGCAGGAAAAAAAAAAAAATCTAGCCAGGGAGGTCCAGATGAAGATGGCTTCCCCTGGTTCAAATTTCTAGAGGCTGTGGAATCTCATGATCAAGCCACTTTCTCAGCAGGAGGAGCTGAAGACATTTAGCCCACCTTCACATTAAATGTCCACCAATCAAGGTTGATTTTCACTTGTCAGGGAAATTTCCTTTCAAAAAAAATATTTAAGGCTTTTCAAGGTCTTCCTTGGGGTCTTCGGTTACTAAGAGAAATCACTGACCATCAATTTATTGATTGCCAGCTAGCCTAATTAATAAACTAATTATTAGTTACCCAGAAAGTCTGTCTCTCAGGATTTTAATTTATGTCAGACCCTTTGGCCAGTCTTGTGAATCCTATGGACACCTTTCCCAGAAAAATGTTTTCAAACACATGAAATTTTTAAAAAATGTTGTTCAATCATTTCAGTTGTGACTGACTCTTCATGACCCCATCTGGAGTTTTCTTGTCAAAGATCCTGAAGGGGTTTGCCATTTCCTTCTCCAGCTCATTTTACAGATGAGGAACTGAGGTGAGCAGGGTTAAACGACTTGTCCAGGGTCAAACAGCTAGTAAGTACCTGAGGTCTGTTTCAACTCAGGAAGATGAGTCTTCCTGACTTCAGGCTCAGCACTCTATTTACTGTGCCACCAAGCTGCCTAAAATAAAATATGTAAAATTACAAATTATATTGAAATAAAGATGTAATTCCCCCCAAATAAAAGATCAGATAGACACCATTTGAATTCTGTTCATGGACTTCAGGTTAAGCACCTCTGGTCTTCATGAGTTGTTTCTGTAAATGGTTTTTCACCTGTCAGTCTGAAGTGATGAATCTCTCAAAACTCAGCTAGGTTGTTCCTCCTAAGATACAGAATTTGTCACATATGCACTCAATGCCTTTACATCTTCTTAGGATCTGTCACGACATGTGCTTGGCTGGCATATCCTCTTATAAACTAGACTTCTATACTGTAATAAGGTAACAGAATAGGACTTTTAGTTAGAACATTCTTTGGCCTTCTAAATGCATATTTAGTCCACTTTATTAAGCAAGGTGTTGAATTATGTGATCAGGATATACAAACAAAATAGAAAATAGTCCTGGCCCTCATGAATCTTACATTCTCTGGTATGATACAATATTTAATCAGATACATAAATACACATATAATGTATATACATACATACTTTTTGTTGTTCTGTAGTTTCAGTGGTGTCTGACTCTTCATGACCCCATTTGGGGTTTTCTTGGCAAAGATAATAGAGCGGTTTGCCATTTTGTTCTCCAGCTGAATTTATAGATGAGAAACCTGAGGCAACCTTGTTTAACTGACTTGCCTAGGGTCACATGGCTAGTAAGAGTTTGAGGTCAGATTTGAACTTGGGAAGATCAATCTTCCTGACTCTAAGCCCAGAATTCTATCCAGTGTGCCATCTAGTTGCCACATGCATTGTAGATAATAATAAAATAATGTATAAGATTACATAGATTATACTATTATGTAGATAAAATTATGTAATCTTATTTATTATTTTATATATAATATAATCTTATTTATTATTTTATTATGTATAATGTATATACACTTATGTGTGTGTGTGTGTGTGTGTGTGTGTGTGTATGTGTGTGTATAGATAGAAAATTTATTGTTATTCAGTCATGTCTGACTCTTTGTGACCCCATTTGGGGTTTACTTGACTAAGGCAGAAGGGGTTTGCCATTTTCTTCTCTAGCTCATTTACAGAGGATGAAAGTAAGACAAACAGGTTTAAGTGAGTTGCCCAAAGTCACACAATTAGTAAAAGCCTGAGGCCAGATTTGAATTCAGGAAGAAGAGTATTCCTGACTCTGGGCCCAGTATCCTATCCATTATACCACCTAGGTGCCCATATATAAAATTTAGATATTTGTAAATAAATTCTTCCCATTATTTAGTACCTATAAACAATTATTTACTTCATATAAAATGGTCTAATCTAATTTAAGGAAAGAGATAGTACTAACAACTAGGCTTATCAAACAAATTTTCCTGTAAGAGGAGGCATCTGAATTTTGAAAGAAGCTAAATATTCTATGAGATTGAGGTAAGGAAAAAGACACACTTTCCAATCATTCTGTATTACCCTGGCAAAGGCATGGAGGCAGAGGTTGGAATGCAGAGCTTAGGGAACTCTCCATTCTATTAGGCCCATTTGGCTAAAAAAGAAGAGTGTGATGAGTGAATGAGAGTACTGGGAAATGAGTGCAGAAAAGTAGGATGTAGCCTGACTATTAAGGGCTTTAAATACTGAACTGAGGAAATGCCTAAGTACAGAGTGAGGTAAAAACCCTCCTGCATGATTCTCTTGGCAAGGTTAATTCATTAACCTCATTAACAAGGTTAATGTAATTGAGGACATAATATGTCCTTGATAAGCCAAGAATCTACCTGGGACTGAAAACTTGTTGACCCTTTATAAGCCTATTTGAGGACAACTGATTGATTCATGCCTGCTTCATATATTTTAGCTATGCTCTTGGACTTAGGCTTTCAAAAGAAATGTTAAAGGCAGGAAACAAAGTGCAAGAACCAAAACAGAAAGCAAGTTTATGTTAAATACACGAGAACTGTATCTCCCTGTGGAAGGATTCCTGCACAGCCACATCCACTTCACGGGAACTATGTGACTCTGGGAGAGGATAGAAGCATAAGGTCTTAGAGATGTCAGTGCATGGAAAACAGGAAGGAATTCATGGAACAAATCAGAAGCTGCAAGGACATAAATCAGAAGTATTAATGCAGTTCCTCAACAAGTGGAGGGGATTCTTGGATCCAGGTGCCTAGAACAAGATTCCTGAACAATGCCTTCTAGAGAGAAGAAGAATCTGTAAAATGTCTAATTAGTGGACCAAATGGAAAAAAAAAAATCTGGAGTGCCAGGAGTAAGAATTGGAAGTAATACAGGACAGAAACAAAGTGGAATAACAAACTTACACTTTGTCCTCCATTAACTTTGTGAGTTATGTGGACTCCTTAGATCTAAGGGAAAGGGATCAGTTCTCTAAAAGTAATAATAACTAATATTTATATAGTGCTTTGAGATTTAAAATTTCTTCACATAAATTATTTCAATATTATAAGATGAAAAATATGGACAATATAATTGAACTCAGGCTTTCTGGGATCCAAGTGCTCTCTTCATTATATCACACTAATTCCCTTCAAAATAGTTCTTTGAAATTTACCTGGTGTTTTTATATATATGTTACCTTGCTTGATCCTCATAGTAACTCTCCTATGAGGTAGTTACTATGGGTATTATTCTTTTTAATGTCATGGCCCTGTTAGCCTATGAACCCCTTCTCAGAATGTTGTTTTTTTTTAAAATCATAATTAAAGGAAGAGCTAAATTTCAGTTAGATTTTTGAAAATAAGGATACAATATTTTTTCTCATCTAAGTTCATGGGCCCTTTGAAATTTATAAGTAGACCCCTTTGAGGATCAGTGGACCCTAGTTTAAGAACCCAGGATCTATGGAAAGGGACTAGGGAGAGAGGCCATTACTATAAGTCTAGAAGGTTTAACAGGTACACAATTCTTCAGAGGGTGGGAAAATGTGGGGAATCACCACATAGCGAAGGGAATTTGTTTCAACTGATTATAGATACTTTTTCTGGTGTTTTCTTTCAGGTAAATTAAACCTATATTTGATATACTGTAAACTTGTATCAGAGCTCTGACTCTACCATTTTCTTTAAAGAACTAGACCCAAGCTATATTCTAGCATTCTCAGAAGAAATCTTATAGGAACATAGGGGAAAAAAAATAATGGCAAAGAAGTCCCCCAAATTGAACATTGTCTAAATAAACCAAGAGCATTGATCCTAGGCTATGAGATAATAATATCAAAGAAAAATCCAGCCTGATTCTTTCATTCACATTCCAAAGGTAGAAGCAATGAATCTTCTGAATCTATAAAGGGGAGAAGCCAGATTTTGTCATTTCTTAAGCAAGGAGTATAGCAGAGGATAAATGCCTAGATACTTTCTCCATGGATTAACTGTTTATTGGTTGTATGGATTTGAAGGCAAACATTTTTCTTGAAAAGTAAAACAAAATAGCACATTATGGGATCAATAATTAAAGAAAGCATAATTTAACCCTTAACTGTGACCTAGTCAGTAATGTTAAACTCAAGTAGAAACAGGCCCACTATAACTGTACATAAGGATCCTTGCAGGCTGTATATTGCCTTAGAAAACCACATATTCATATTATCCATGTTTTATTGTATTTGTATTTATTTTTTCTAAATATTTCACAATTACATTTTAATCTGGTTTAAGTGCACTTGGGAGTGTTGTGGACCCTATGCAGCCTTTGGGTCTGGCATTCAAGACTTTCGCACTTGGCATCAACTTCAGCAACTTTTTCAATGAATGAATGAAAAAGCATTTATTAAGTATTTACACTATAATAAACACTATGCTAAGTTCGGGAGATTGAAATGGAAAAAGAAGACAGTTCCTGCCCACAAGGAACTGACTCTCTGGTTTTAGAAGACAGTACACAAAAGTAAGTGTAGTCTGGTGCAGATTGGATGGAAAGAACCAGCCATACTAAGTCTCAGCAACAGGGTAAACAGCAAGGGCCAGGAGTACTTAGGATTGCATTAGGGTGTTTGTTTTGGAGGGTAGGGAGCAGACCAACCCTACAAGGTCAGAACAGACCAAAATTATGGACTGGCACCAGCTCCAGCTGGGCCTTCCAGGTACTCTCTGTGGGTCTGGGGCACATGTGGTTAGCACTTCATTAAAGGGGAATAAAAGTCAGAGCTTTCCTATTTGTTGGTTTGCTTTTAATCTTCTATATTTCTTTCTGTGTACAAAGTAAATCCTCAATAATTTTGAAAGCCTTAATTGAGAATTTGTTATAATTTGGACAGGGCAGGAGCATTTACTTTCATATTATCTAGGAAAAATAAAGGGCTTTACTAAGCTAATTAATAGTGTTAACAAACATGTACAGAGAATGTTCATACCATTTGAACCAACATTTTTCTTACCCTTTTGAAGCTTTATATGAGAAGAGTATATGTTCAATACTAATCATTATTATCTTTTAATTAAAATAAATCTACTTGTATCCTCTATTTGACAGTACTTGTTAGCCTACTTTATTATTCTATGTGCTTTGAAAGTAATAAAACATTAAAATTATATAATTCCAATTTTTTCATTAATTCAAATAGATTATTCCTTTTAACTTAGTTTAAATAATATAGTTTTTGTCTTCATAAAATTACATGTAATATGATAAAAAAAATTCTAAATAAACTAACAATTTATTTTTTTCTAGATTCTATACATAAGAAATAGCTATACCATAAAATGAAATATGAGTTTAAGGCAATGAAACTGATTCTTTAAAATATCTTATGCAAGGAGAAGGCCATATGGGTTAGTTTAAGCAATAGAATAATAAGAATAGGTAGCATTTATATGATGCTTTAAGGATTTCAAATAACTTTACACATATCATCATCACAACAATCTTGTGATATAGGTGTTATTATTACCTGCATTTTACAGAGGAAGAAACTGAGGTTAAATTACTTGGCCAGAATCATACGGCTAACATCTAAGGCAGGATTTGACTTCAGTTTTCCCAGGTTCAGGCCTTTGCTATATAAGAGTAAAGGCACTCTACTGCTTGGTAAAGAGATGAAATATCAGATAAACCCAGAAGAGAACAGTATCTTCCAATAAGTTCACTCTTAACAGTCTCTAGCTGGTGCAGGAGCTAGAAATCAAGGGAAATGTTGGAGTTCCAGCTATCCCCACATGTTTGTAATTTTGGGGTGGTATCCCAACCACCATTTAAAGTCCTCATCTTGCTTACACCTGGCCCCTTTACCTTTTCTGATTCTCTTTCTCTCCAGTCTCTTCATCAGTCTGAAATCACTTCTTCTACACTTACTTAACACAGAGTATTAGAGAGCTGTCCTTCAAGAAATAATTCCATGCCCACCTGGTACAGTCAGAGATACTACATATGCAATAGAGGTTCACACTTTAATGTACAATCCTTTTTCTTTTCTACTTTTCAGTATGGAAATGCTAATCATATTTGGTGCTTTAAGTTCAGAATAAAATATCCATATTGTTCAGTTGTTTTTCAGTCATGTCTGACTCTTCATGACCCCATTTGGAGTTTTCTTGGCAAAGATACTGGAGTAGTTTGCCATTTCCCTCTCCAGCTCATTTTACATATGTGGAAATGGAGGCAAACAGGGAAAAGTGGCTTGCCTAGGGTCACATAGCTAGTCAAGTGTTTGAGGCCAGATTTGAACTAATAAAGATGAGTTTTCCTGATTCCAGGCACAATATTCTATCTACTGTGTCACCTAGCTGCCTAAAATATCCATACATAAGTACATATATTATTTCTTGTCTTTTATACATATATATAGCCATATAAATTATCCATATATTTGGACATATACACATATGTATAATGTATATTTATATATATATATATATGGATATACACATAGGGATAGGCAAAAAAGGCAGAAAATAAGGCACTATTTAGGTTGCTCTGGAGTGGACATCTACTGTGCTATTTCTAACATTAATAAAAATTGAAAGAATGTGAAATACTGTCAACATCATCCTGACTCTAGCTATGTTATGTGAATTCAATTATTCTTTTCACCAACAGCAAGGAGTGATCAACAAAACTCAGAACCGTGGCTGCCTCATTTACTAGTAGCCACATCAGTAGAACCAAATTTCCTCAATCTTCATGATAAGTGAATGTCTGTATCAATTGAAACAAAATCATGGAATCACTAAGAGCAATACTATGAACTGTATGAGAAATCAGCAATCATATTAGTTTTCAGTAATTATTAGAACTAACCTGCCTGCAGGCAACAATGTGATAGGGGTAGGAGCTAGGCCTGCACTTTAACTGATATCAGGAGGTCCTGGATGAGGAAACTCCTCAGACTGCAGATCAGTACCACCTCCACCACTTATAGTCTTAAAGAGTTGTCTGGAACAGTGGTCTCAAATCCAAATAGAAGCCTGAAGGGGACATATTAACTTAGAGAATCACTAATCAACATTTTCTAAACATTTCCCAATTAGATTTTAATCTGATTCTAGCCACATTTAAGAGTTTTAGGTACCATCTCTGAGGTAGAGTTGTAAAGGATTAAGTGACTTGCCCAGAGTAACATAGCCATAATGTGTTCAAAGATGAGATTTGAACCCAAATCTTCCTGGATCTAAGGTTATCTATACACTATGCCACAGCTGCTTCTAGATGGCAATGAGCATCAGAAAATGGGGGTGGGGGGCAAAATTCATGGCCACTCAATAACCATTTATAAAGTGCAAGTTACAATGCAAATTAATAGATATGCAGTTGGAAGATGTGTTCCCTATTGTCAGATACCTTGCAAAGAAGGCAACATATAAACAAATAAAAACTACAGAAATTAAAATGATAGATACATAAGAAATGTAAAAAAGAGAAGTCTAATGAAGGAATTCTTTGAGCATTTAAGTTATGTGGTCAAAACTATATATTAGGAGGATTATTAATTGACATTTTGGCAGCTTTTTGGTAATGTGGTACAGCCTGCTCGTATTTATACTTTATCTCTTCTCATCCTTGGTTGGTTGTATTAATTTTTTGAAAGCTATATTATTCCAAGAGCCTTGTCTAGGCCACCTCAACAATGGGGAAAACTGGTATTAAAAATGTACCTTTTGGGGCACCTAGGTGGCACAGTAGATAGATCACCAGCCCTGGATTCAAATCCAGCCTCAGACACATAACACTTACTAGATGTGTGACCCTGGGCAAGTCACTTAACCCCATTGCCTAGCCCCTCGCTGCCCAAAATGTACCTTTGTTTCAGATAAAGTTCAGGGCTCAGTAAAAGAACTGTAAAAATTTACAAAAGAATTGTGCCCTACCCTCTTAATTCTTTGTTGTTGTTGCTATTTTGGTGGAGGCAATCAGGGTTAAGTGACTTATCCAGGGTCACACAGCTAATAAATGTCTGAGGCCAGATTTGAATTCAGGTCCTCCTGACTCCAGGACCAGTGCTCTATCCACTGTGCCATCTACCTTCTTACTTCTGTTCAATTCTAAGTCCAATACCATTTTCAGTCCCATCTTAGGTAGCTAATTGGATACATTCTTTACATCTACATTATATTTTCCAACTTCTGTTTTTGTTGTCCTTGCCTATTCCCATCTTCACATTTAGATCACTATTTATGTTGAGTTAATGTTGATGGCCATATTAAGTTCTTCATAAAATTCCTCTATTGCTATGTCTTTTACAACTGCTATTGGCACATAAGCTGCAATTATTTTCATAGTGTTCTCGTTACAAATAGTGCTACAATGTGACCAAATGTCGTGTGAAATGATGCTTCTATTTACCTTCAGATGCACAATCAAATCACACCTGGCAACTTGTTTATTTGCCTCTCTCAGGAGAAACTGGTTGCCATTCTTCCACTCAGCAATAACTTTCTTCTGTCTTCTGGTTTTGTATATAGATAAAGAAAATCAAGATGGTTACATTTCAGTTCTTTCAGTAGCATGCTGACTCAATGGCTCTTGGACAAGCTTCTGCCATTTAGAGCCATCAACTGCTAGATTATTGTTATAGGCACCTGAAATGGAAATTGGAAATTCCCCTTTAAATTAATAAGATCACTCAAATAAATAGGTTCAGTTCAAATCTCGGTCATGACTGTTCCATATCTCCTGAGTGTTCTTGGCCTAGCATTCCAGGAACTAGCCATTCCTAGGTCACGTTGACATGGAGGGTTGGCTCCTCTCCTTGTGAGACGTGATGTTATTAAAAAACAAAATACCAAGCCTCAGGCGGATGGGAGCGTGGCTAAGGTCAGATGTGTATTGGACAAACCATGAATAGCGCAAGCATCAAAAAGGGGTTCTTGGCCCCAAGCCTTCTTTGTTTAGAACAATATAAAAACACTGCGTCCTGTAAGCCCGCTGAGCCTCACCCGCGGGAAGGACGCTTCGCCCGGGAAAATCTTTACACAATTCAAGTTTGTACAGGCTGCAACGGGGCTCCCAGCCGTTGATTGATTTTGGAGGTTCCCTTGAATTGGTGATGTATTCTCTTCCATTACCGACTCTCTTGATCGGTGCTATATTATTGATTGTTCTTATTATTTATGCTTTCTATGCAAATTCAAACTATCTGTGCTTTGCTTCTTCTAAATAAATTATCTATTTCCTATTATTTTCTGGTGCATTGGAGAGTGTCATTTATAGGAGCGAATCCGAACCTCACTAAATCCTATTAATACAAAATTGGCGTCACGAACAGGATTCGCTGTATAAATGCCTTTCTTTAAGAGAAATGTTGAGCCCCGGGCTCCGGTAGAGGTCCCCGGTTGGGAGGACCCTCCGTTTTCCTCGCTCGCAAAAACCTGGTCACAGTGTACAGGACCTAGTGAGGATTGGGGGTGTTGGGGGTTCTCGTTTGGGGTGCGACGGATGGGCCGGTTGCCAGCAGGGATAATGGGGGGATACGACCAGTACATCATTTCCCTCCCTTTTGGGTTGTTTGCAGCCAGACAGCCAAAGGCTGCAGCAGGACTCTGAAAAGTTGCCTTCATTCTCCCCCTCTCCCTCCCCAGGTAACAGCAGCTTCAAAGCAGTGCGTGGATGGGAGAGGGAAAGAGAGAAGAATACTTTATTACTTAGGTTATATGGTTGGTAGAGGGCAAGTTGGGAAGGATTGTTGAAGTGTTAGGTCAGAATTAGAAAGGAATGAGATATGTACAGGTTTTAAGGGGATTTTAAATCATTAGAAAGAAAGGCAAGGAAGTTTAAGCATGTAGGAGAGAGGAGTGTGTGTAGAAAATTTGAAGGGTGAGTAAAAGGAAAGTGCATGCTGTAATCGCCGCAGCAAATATGAATTGGGACCCTGATACTTGGGAAGGTGATATTTGGGATGAAGATGATGATAGGTGGGGGGAAGTAATAGAGGAAGATGTTCCGGATGTTGTAGACGGGGAAGCTCGGCCGATAGATAGGAGAAAAGCCGAAAAGGAGGGAGCTAACCCACCCCGGGTGACTGAAATCACGGAAGATTACTCCCAAAGAGAAATTACTGATTTGCTTAGTAGGTTTTCACAGCGATCAGGAGAGCCTGCAATCTCCTGGCTTGTAAGATTAAGTGATGGGGGAGCTGGAGGAGTGTGGCTAGACCCCAAGGATTGTCTAAAATTTTTGAGTTTGACCTCTATATTTTAATACAGGCAGAGAATAAAGAGGTGGTAGAGAAAAGATTAACTCAACTAATAGAACATATGAAGGAGAAGGGATGGGAGATTAATCCTGATAAAATTCAAGGTCCAGCTCAAAGTGTGAAGTTTTTAGGAATAATTTGGAATAAGGGTCATAGAGAAATCCTCCCCAAGGCCAAGCAAAAAATATTAGATTTTTCACCTCCTAGGGACAAAAGAGAAGCTCAAAAGTTCGTTGGGTTGTTTGGTTTCTGGAGAATCACATTCCTCATTTAGGTCAGATTTTGAAGCCATTGTATAAAGTTACCCGGAAAAAGTATGCATTTGAATGGGGGGAAACAGAATCGAAAGCCTTTGAGGAAGCCAAAATAGCTATTCAAACTGCCCTGGATCTTTGGCCTGTACAGCCAGGGCCGATGGAATTGCAAGTTACAGTTTTGCATGGATATGCTGATTGGAGTTTATGGCAAAAACAACAGGGCAGGAATGTTCCTTTAGGATTTTGGTCGCGGAAACTGCCACCTGCTGGCCAAAATTATACTCCTTTTGAACAACAATTATTGGCTGCATATTGGGCCCTGGTAGAGACAGAACATTTAACTTTAAACCATGAAGTTGTATTGAGGCCAGCCATACCCATTATGAGTTGGATTATGGGGACCCCCGCCTCACATAAAATAGGACATGCCCAAGAATCATCAATTATTAAATGGAAATGGTATTTGCAAAATAGAGTCAAGACAGGCAGATCGGGTATTTCCACCTTGCATGAAAAGGTATTAGAATTACCAAAACATTCAAATGATATTGATATACCACCAAAGTCTTATGATCAATCACCTGTTTCTTGGAATAATGGATATGATTCTCTAACCCCCGAGCAGAAGAAGCATGCTTGGTTTACTGATGGCTCGGCTAAATATATAGGATCTAAGCGATGTTGGAAAGCTGTAGCCTATAACCTTCATGCAATACTATTTTGGAAAGCTCTGGTGAAGGCCAGAGTAGCCAATGGGCCGAATTAGTGGCTGTCTATCAAGTAATTCAAAAGGAACAAGGTGGCCAATGTTATATATATATACTGATTCCTGGGCCGTAGCCAATGGCCTAGCAGTTTGGATGCCAATTTGGAAGAAACACGAATGGAAAATTAGAGACAAAGATGTGTGGGGAAAAGAATTATGGGAACAAATATGGGAATGGTGTCAATGTACTAATGTATCTGTATTTCATGTAGATGCCCATGTGAATCAAGATTCTGTGGAACGTGAGTATAATGCCCGTGCTGATGAATTATCCAAACTTCAAGGAAAAGCTTTAAAGGTCACCCCCAGAGAGGAAAATGAAACACAATTAGGAAAATGGGTCCATATCACCGCAGGACATCTTGGCGCTCTTGCATCTTACAGGTGGGCATTAGACAGAGGGATAACATACCTCTGGATCTATTTAAGCAAATAGTACAAAACTGCATACAATGTCAATTATTTGCTCATCGGCCTGTGCCGAAGAAAATCACTGGAGAATTGGCTAGAGGGTCTTTACCTGCTCAAATTTGGCAAATAGACTATATTGGACCATTACCTGTTAGTCAGGGGTGTCAATATGCCTGCACTTGTGTGGACACCTACTCTGGGGTATTAGTTGCCTGCCCCTATAAACGGGCTACCCAGAAAAACACTTGTAAAACCCTAGATATTATTTCTCTTTATTATGGGACCCCCCTACAAATACAGAGTGATAATGGTACTAAAGTTTGGATAAAGAAGCATCAATCTGATAGACCAAGGCCAGCTGAGCTCATAGCACAAGGAAACACTAATACTGCCATAGTAGTATACCCTGGTGATGATAAATGGTATCATGTCCCACTAACCCAAATGTTTTTACGATATTAAGTGTTTTACAGTGTTTGCCTGCTATACGCTAACTATGGCATGAACTCCAGGTATTCCAGTGGGGAATCCTCAGCAAGGACCGCGTACTGATTCCATCTACGCTGGTGAAAACAACACCCACATCATGAATTGGTCATACCCATTCAACGTAGAAGTTTGGGACGCCCCTTTATTTCCCCTAATGAGAATCAATTTAACTAGTTTTAATCTAACTGTAACTGCAGCAAACGGTACCAATATATCCTGTACCCTTACAAGTTGGCCACCTAGTCCATATTTTCCTAGAGATCATTCATATAATTGGACACGTAAACTTAACACACTACACTATTCACATCAAAGCACGACAAAAATATTTTTATTGTCGTAACACCTCCAATGGGCTGTATGAAGAATATCTAAACCAATTAGTATGGGTTGTACCTGTGACTCCGAAACCTCCTGGAATAATTCGTGTCCCCCGCTCATGTACTAACACCTCTATCTTGCAACACAAAATAGTGTTTCATTATAATGTAACTTTTCCCTCTTTAGAAAGTTGTGTCAGGAAAAAAAGAGCTTGGTATGATACATTACTTGGTGGTGCAGGAACTGGTTTGGGTATAGTTAATTCTATAGACCTTGAGACCTTGGCTAGCAGACTGCGCAGTGCTGGACAAGATGTTTCTCAAGCTTTGACTGTGAATGCCCAATGGTTACCCACAACGATCCTGCCACACCAAAATACATTACAATATCAAGGCCAATTTTTACAAGTCTTTAATAATAGCATCCTCGTTAATTTACACCTTATGAAAAACATTGGTGTTTTATTTAATTGGACTAAATGTTCCTTGCAAAACTTATATACCCTCATACAGAAGGAAAATGCCCAAAGATTACTACAGGAAGGTAACTCTCACATATGGAACGATATACTTGACTTGTCAGATGTATGGAAAAAGCAAAAACCTGAGAATGCTAGATGCACTCCACTTTGGTGCGCTGGAACTATTATACTCTACCAAGTTAAAACTTGGACTGTTATGTGCAATTTCATGTAATACCTTTTGTCTTACATAAATACTTTGCTTTATCTTATATCTATGGAAACTATATAGATTGGTATAATGTAACTCATACTCTGTCTGATTGTGTTGTAACTAATGGAGGGATTGTTTGTGGGATGATGACTCGGCAGATGGAACCCTGCCTTCTCTCACATTCATCCAATTTGTGTGATCTAACTTTATACCCAGTGAGTAACTTTTCTATGATATATGAAGTATCTACTCAATATGTTTGTATAGCCTCTAATAATCACTCTGACCTTCTATCTGTAGATATTACTACTGTTCCATTTTCTGGTTGCTTATCCAATGTATCTTTCCTACGCTGGCAAGGAAATGATTTTTACTTTCCACCAGACACTAACCTAGTTAAAAATTTTGCTTGGGTACCCCAATCTTTGCCTCTACCTCATGTGTCTCTATCTCTATATCCCCTTATGAACATCTTGAATCAGTCGACTGAAATCAAAAAGTTATTAGAGTCCAACCAACGCGCGTTAAATGAACATCGAATACAGACTCTTATAGCCGCAGGAAGACTAGTCGAAGCTTCTCATTTAGTGATCTCAGATACTAATCATCATTGGTATGATTTTCTTTTTAAATCTCCTACTGCTACTATGTATTTTAATTCCTTAGCTACCCCCATACTACTACTTGCTTTGTTCTTTTTATGTCTTTGTATATGCAATTGTTGTATGTATACCAAAATACGCACTATATACACTCATGTCACACCTTTGCCCCTCACCTATTATTCTCATGATCTTAAGGCCAAGTGAAATGGAAATTGGAAATTCCCCTTTAAATTAATAAGATCACTCAAATAAATAGGTTCAGTTCAAATCTCGGTCATGACCGTTCCATATCTCCTGAGTGTTCTTGGCCTAGCATTCCAGGAACTAGCCATTCCTAGGTCACGTTGACATGGAGGGTTGGCTCCTCTCCTTGTGAGACGTGATGTTATTAAAAAACAAAATACCAAGCCTCAGGCGGATGGGAGCGTGGCTAAGGTCAGATGTGTATTGGACAAACCATGAATAGCGCAAGCATCAAAAAGGGGTTCTTGGCCCCAAGCCTTCTTTGTTTAGAACAATATAAAAACACTGCGTCCTGTAAGCCCGCTGAGCCTCACCCGCGGGAAGGACGCTTCGCCCGGGAAAATCTTTACACAATTCAAGTTTGTACAGGCTGCAACGGGGCTCCCAGCCGTTGATTGATTTTGGAGGTTCCCTTGAATTGGTGATGTATTCTCTTCCATTACCGACTCTCTTGATCGGTGCTATATTATTGATTGTTCTTATTATTTATGCTTTCTATGCAAATTCAAACTATCTGTGCTTTACTTCTTCTAAATAAATTATCTATTTCTTATTATTTTCTGGTGCATTGGAGAGTGTCATTTATAGGAGCGAATCCGAACCTCACTAAATCCTACTAATACAGCACCCAAAAAAAAAAACCCAAAAAAACAAACTGTGATTCCTAGCACCTGTGTTACCATGACATCTACAGAGAGGGAAGGGGTTGCTCTAGCCTGAGTCATTTTGTATTTTTTCTTTGTTCCCATAAATTGCCACAGTCCAAGAATTAATCAGCAGTTGGTCAATCTACTGGCAATAATCTCCACAAATTTAGCTGGGCTAGTCTTTGAATGCAGACACGGTGTGTTCACAGTACCCTGAGGTTCTCTACAACTGCAAAATTATATTAAGGCTTCTCTTTCTACTTGTTTATGCTGCATGAAAGAAAAATAGCTGATCGGGAAAAGGAAACTGAAAAGGAAAATATTTTTCTCTTCTACCCTTTCCTCTGATCATTGAGAGGGACAGATTCAGACAGAACTGCATACATCAGTGAAGGAAATTAAGGGGGCTTTACTTTCTAAATAAGCTAGCAAGCTGGAGCATTGTATGCACATCTAGAAGTCTTGAAATTGATGGAAACAATTAAAAAATTAAATAAGAAGCCTGTATAATTCCTCAAAATTGATACATTTAAAGAATTGATACACACTTAAAGAAAATTTTTCTATACTTGACTACAATAATCATTAGAAATATGAAAAATATTTCCGACCATTAATTTTGTATACACAGTTCGATATGTAAATGGATTTTTGTATATAATTGACTGATATATTAAGTGAATTGATAGATTGTATGGTACAAAATAGATTAGACATAATGCTACCGAAGGTATGACAATGAAAGAGTTGGTTTGGTGGAGGAGGAAATGTATGCGTATGAAAGAAGGCAGACAAGTCATGTATGGAGAATTAGAGAGAAAAAATGGATAATACGCATAACATACTTCTACCCACAGCATTCAGGAAGCCCTAGAATAAGGTATTTCATATGAAACGACATGGATGAGAAGCAGTCTCAGTCTTCCTAATAGTAGAAACAATAAACCCGCCCTGGCAAACCTATCTTATTCAGTCTTTCAAAGGTATTTTTCCTTGCAAAGTTGCTGTTATTGTCTAAATTTTTCTTCTGTTCTGTTTACATAAACCTATGTGAAATCATACTTCCTGGAATTCTCTTAATTTATCTCTTTGACAATTTCTTAAGTCACATTAATTTTCTATTACAACAATATGCCACTATTTGTTCAACTATCTCCCAATTAATGGAGACTCACCTAGTTTGCCTGGAATATTTTCAAAAGTAAAGAAGAGTAAGGGAGGGTCATTCTAAACCTGAGTAAAAATTCAAAAGTACAATTGTGTATGATATGAAGGGAGGCATGACTGGAATGTACAATTGTTGAAGGAATATTAATAGGTCAGTAAAAAGAGAGTCATTGTGGTGAGGTGAGTGATAGTAAATATATCAGAAATATCGCAGTATATTATTTTTTAGACTTTTTTGATCTAAAAAGATCTTAGAGGTGAGATGCTAATATGATCTAGTTTCTTTGTCCATATGGAATATTTCACTTTAAAACTTAGGTTTCTAATCAAGGAAATTTGTAAAAGGGGGGAAGAATAGAGGAGTGGAAAAATATGCATTTCTTAACTGTTTCTCTTTCATTGTTTGCCCTAAATAGGAATTTGTTGCTGTCTCTTCCCATTCCACATTAAAAAAGAAACAAAACAAAACAAAACAACAACATAAACCTTTCCATTTGATCTTTCTGGAAAGCTCAAATACCTCCACCTTTGTCCAACATGCCACAGATTCACATATTATGATTTTAGGTGAAACCCACCTGATGGTGATATCTACATCCTTCTGGTATTCGCTGCCAATTCTCATACTGTATTATATTTTTGGAGAACATTTTGCCTATTCACTAATCAGTCTGGATTTCATTAAGCATTGCCAAAACTAGCAACATTGGAGCTGTTGGCAGGAATCATTAAGACCACTTCAGAATCAACTAAATATACGGTGCCCGTAACAATATTCCAATGAGTTTAATTATCTGTATTTTCTAATACAAAAATGGAATGTTTATTTAGGATGGTGGTTATACATTTTAAACAAAAGCCTTGGCCTGGTCAGTGACTGGTTGGTGGTAACTTATTATGGTTGCCAGCAGAAGATATAAATGCCATTTATCTGGTACAGATGTTTTAAGGACCATTTGTGTCCTTTAACGAGCATGAATTTATACGAGGTTTTTAGGTACTACAGACAACATTCATGAGATAACGTTCTTGCTTTCTATTCAAATCGGTATAACACTCCAAAGAGCAAGCAATCGATAGGCTGATCCATGTGTTAGTACTATTGTATGGTTAATGCTAGTAATCTTTAGATTTATGGTTTTTTTTCAGTTTTCTTCTGATCTCTCTGTTTTTAATATTTTATGGTTTTCCATGTGGGGCAACCAAAAATATTGGGTTTGAGGAAGTTCTAAAAGGTACTTCATTTCAGAGTTTTAAAAACATAGGAAATGTAATACATGTACAAAATGCTTCACATTCCTTCCTTCTGTATTTGATAGCAAACCTATTCTATACTGATAGCCCAAAATCAAATGATAGAAAGGGACTAATATAATTAGTGTAACAAGGAAATTTTGTTTATGAAAAGTATATTTCAAATTCAGAACTTTCATTTACAATTTTAGAATCACAGACATTTTGATATATTACTAGCCCTATGATTAAATTAATATCAATAGAAATTGAACTTGATATGTGTCAAGCACTGTAGTACTGAGAATACAATTATTCCATTCAAGGACTTAACATTCTGGGGGAAGGGAAATGTGGTATGTACATTTCTAGGTAGGTAAATTCCAAAAATATACATGCTAGTTCTAAAGGAGGGAGACAGAGAGACAGAAAGACAGAGAAAGAGAGAGAGAGAGAGAGAGAGAGAGAGAGAGAGAGAGAGAGAGAGACAGAGAGAGAGAGACAGAGAGAGAGAGACAGAGAGAGAGAGAGAAGAGTTTATGGGGATAACTCAGAGGAAAACAATATCTTCAAGATATTTATCTTTGATTTTCTTTACAGAAAGAAATCTCATAACTTGCATTGAAGTATATATTTACTATTTTTCTTGCTTGAATGAGTCCTAATAGTGTGCTACAATCCTAGATTGATAGGTGGCTATGTGCTATTTTTAAAGAACTACATGAAAGGGGGGAGGGAAAGAGTTGATGGGCACACAGACAAAAATAAATAGGCAAATATATCAAAAGAAAATGGCTTAAATTTTGTGCTTCCTTTTCCAAGGGTATGTATGCAAAAATATGGATATTTCATTGCAATGCATGTATATGGAAAGCCAGAATTATGCCAAACATGTTATTTCAATTTATTGTTTATATTGGTTAATACTTTACAATGTACATTTAATTTCATAGGTTATTTTTAATCATCAAGGTTAAGCTTTTTATATGTGAATCCTAAAGTTTTTGATTAGTGTGGCTATTGGTTAATATAGCATAAATACACATTAAGTTAGGATGATTTCCCTTAAAACTGAATTCGTTGTTATTTATTTTATCGAGTGTAACGGCTTTTTAAAATTTCACTGCCCTTACTAGGCCAGAAGCTCAAAGAAAGGAGAACAGCACTTATCTTTTTAGCTGAAAGCTTCTCAGGGAGGGAATAATTCCAACAAATGTGGCAGAAGTGCTTATTCAGTTGTCAGACTGATTCTATATCATTTTGTTTGATTTTATAACTGTGTTTACAGATTGTTAGTGTTTGAAAGCACTCTACTTACTAGGAATTTGATAAGTGATTAAAAATTTGGCAAATGCTTTCTCCAAATGCGTCCAAGCATAATCTATAAACAAAGCCAAGCAAATTGAGCTACACCATGAATGATGATTTTGCCCTAATGGCTTCACACCATTTAATGGGTACAGCAAGAGGTGTGTTAAGAACTGTTTTCCCTTCTCTGTGAGGTTTTGAGAAATATATGAGCATACAGCAGAATTTCCACAAGAGGGCTTCATGTTTCAAATCAGCATTATCACTTTGATTTGGCATGATGCCCAGGAAAACCTGTTATTGCCTCTTGGTTTACAGAGTCAAGAAGAGTTCTGATTAAAATATCTTATAATTCTTCCAGTAAAATGAGAATAACATTAGACCAATAATGAAAATAATAATGTTACATTAATATAGAGCTTTATAGTTATAAAATGTTTTATAGACATGGTTTCATTTGATTCTCCCACCACCTTGCTTTATTTTTCTTTTCTTTTTTTTGTAAATAGCATGAATATTATTATCTCTACTTTACAGATAAGGAAATGGACACCTATAGAGTTAAATGATTTGGGCCAAGTCCTACAGACCAGTGAAAGAGCTGTGACTTGTACCCAGTTTTTGACTCCAATTCTACTGTATCATACTATGACTATAACTACAGCTGAATGTGGTTATGTGCACATTTGTATTTTGAACTACAATGCTTAACATACACCTTCCCTCCCCACCCAGTATCTGATTTTTAAAGGCAAAACACAATGTGGTTGAAATATTTATATTTTGTTTATAAACTCAGAATGTTTTCTGTAATTACCATATCTCCAGTGGTTATGGGAAAGATTTGCTTACTCTTCAGTTTCCTAGTCGTTCAATCTATACATATTTATTAACCACTTAATACTGAGTCAAGTACAGTGTTAGGTATTGGGGATATAAATAAATTGGATAAAGCAATGTTTAATTTCAAGGAGTTTACATTCTAATTGGTGAGACAAGGACAAATATAAGTATATGCAGAAGAAATATAAAGAGAATAAATGCAAATAATTACATATATAATGGTTTGAGAGGGGAGGCACTAGCTCTTGTGGGTGGTGGGGATCATGAAAGGTAGAAGGTGTATTTTAGCTGCATCTAGAAGGACGAGAGGAATCATCCATATTTCATTTATGGAGCACATAGGTGCAGAGATGGAAGACTGAGCATTACATGTGAGGAACAGAGCAAAGATAGATTTGGCTGGATCAGAGTATCAGAAGAAAAGTAATGGATATAATGAAGCTGAAAAGATTGGTTGGGACCAGATTGTGACCATTAGCAGGCTTCAAAAGCCAAACATAGGAATTTACATTTTATTCTAAAAGCTAAAAGTGTTGAAGGTCTCAGCTAAGTTTGTAGTTTTATGGGAAAGAGAAGCTACTGGATGCAAGAGACATTGTGGAGGTAGAATTGTCAAGATAAAAGAAATTGATTGTATATGTGGGATAAGGATACAAGGATAATGCTGAAATTATAAATGTGGAACCTGCAAGAATATTGAATTATTAGGCAGAAATAATGAAGTATGGAAAGAACGGTCAGTTTTGGGAAAAATATAATTCTTTTTAGACATAGAGTTTAAGATACATCTGAGACATCCAGTTGAAACTCTCCAATAAGCACCTGATGAGTTGGGATTGAAGCTTAGTAAAGAATTCTGTGAGTCATTTGCATAGAAATGACTCTTAAAGTCATAGGAGTTGTTGTACTATAATGACCACCATAATAGAGAAAACTGAAATTTAAATGGTGCTTTATGCTTGTAAAGTGCCTTTCATACATTATCACTTTCGAGCCTTACAAAGATCCTACGAGAAAGGTTATACATGTGTTCATCCTTATTTTACAGTTGAGGAGACAGTCACAGGGAGCTTACATCTTTATCTATATTATTTAGTTAAATTTCTGTAAAAATTTCTTCCAATTGACAGGTTAGTGAGCACTATGGATAGAATATACTAGCAAGCAATATGAAAACAGTAAATAGTATAGTGGGTCGGTAGGTGGACTTGGAGTCCAGAAAATCTGGAGTCATATCTTACCTCTGTGATAAACTTAACCACATGACCACGCCTAATGACTTAAGCTCCCTGTGACTGTCTCTTCAACTGTAAAATAAGGATGAACACACGTATAACTTGGAGTGTATAGCATTGTTGATCATAAGTCCTTTGGACTTATCATTGTATTGCTGAGAATAGCTAAATCATTCACAGTTGATTGTCCGACAATATTACTGTTACTGTTACTGAGTAAAATGTTCTTCTGGTTCTGATCTTTTCACTTTGCATCAGGTCATGTAAGTCTTTCCAGGTTTTATTGAAACCATCTTACTCATTATTTCTTATAGCACAATAGTTTCCCATCACAATAATATACCACAACTTATTCAGCTATTTCTCAATTGATAGGCATCCCCTCCATTTCCAATTCTTTGCCACAACAAAAAGAGCTGCTATGGATATTTTTACATGTATACTTCCTTTTCCTTTTTCTTTGATCTGTTTGGGGTATAGACCTAGTAATGGAATTGCTGGGTCAAAGGGTCCAGTTTTATAGTCTTTTGGACATAATTTCAAATTGCTCTCCAGAATGGCTAGATCATTTCACAACTCATCATCAGCGTGTTAGTGTACCAATTTTTCCATATCCCCCCCAGCACATCATTTTTCTTTGATGGCATATTAGCAATCTTATAGGTGTGAGTTATTACCTCCTAGGTGTTTTAATTTACGTTTCTCTAATCAATAGTAATTTAGAGAATTTTTTTTCACATTACTATAGGTAGCTTTGATTTTTTCTTTTGAAAACTTCCTGTTCATATCCTTTGACCATTTATCAATTGGGGAATGGCTTGTATTCTTTTAAAAAATATTTATTTTATTCTGAACTTAAGAAATAAAACAAGCATTTCCATAACATAGTAAAATAGAAAAATATGATTTCTTAAGAAACTGTAAATCTATATCGTAAATTTGACTCATTTCTCTATGTGTTTGAGAAATGAGGCTTTCATCAGAGAAACTTGATGTAAATGTTTTCCCTCCAGTTTCCTGATTCCCTTCTAATCTTAACTGCATTAGTTTTATTTGTGCAAAAATTTTAAACTTGATGTAATCAAAATTGTCTGTCTTATATCTAGTGATATTCTCTATATCTTGTTTGGTCACAAATTCTTCTGTTATCCATAAATCTAACAGGTAAAATATTCCATACTTTTCTAATTTGCTTATAGTTTCATTGTTTATGTCTGTCTAAATCATATACCCATTTGGAACTTATCTTGGTATATGATGTGAGATGTTGGTCTATACTGAGTTTCTGCCAAGCTCCTTTCCAGTTTTTCTGGCAATTTTTATCAAATAATGATTTCTTATCCCAAAATCTTGGATCTTTGGGTTTATCAAATATGAAACTACTATGGTCATTTACCATTGTGTATCATGTACCTAACCTATTCCACTGATCCATCCCTCTATGTCTTAGCTAGTATCAGATTGTTTTTATGATAATCACTTTCTAACACATTTTGAAATCTGGTACACCTAAGTAAGTTGCCTTTCTTCAGAAGTAATTTTTTGGTGATTTGACTGTATGGAATGGAATAAGGAAATTAATCTAAGTAGACTTGTCAGTTTTATAATATTGGGTTGGCCTACTCATTAGCAAGTAGTGTTTCTTGTTTAAATCTGACTTTATTTGTGTAAAAAGTGATTTGTAATAGTGTTCCTAGGTTTGTCTTAGAAGGTAGACTTCCAAGTATTTTACATAGTCTGCAGTTATTTTAAATGGAATTTCTCTTTCTATCTCTTCCTGATGGACTTCATTGGCAATATATAGTAATGCTGATGATTTATGTGGGTTTATTTTATATCCTGCAACTTTGCAAAAATTTTTTAATTATTTTATCTTTTTAGTTGATTTCCTAGGATTTTCTGTATTAACATCATATTGTCTGTAAAGAGTGACAGTTTTATTTCCTCATCGTTTCATTTTTTAAATTTATTTTTCTTGTCTTACTGTGATGCCTAACAGTACTAGTACAATATTGAATAGTAATGGTGACAATGGGAATTCTTGCTTCATACCTGTTTTTATGGGAAAGGCTTCTAGCTAATCCCCATTACCAATAATACTTGCTGATGGTTTTATATAGCTACTACTTATTTTTAAGCAAGCTACCTTTATTCACGCTTTCTATTGTTTTTAATAGGAATGAGTATTGCACTTTGTCAAAAGCTTTTTCTGCATCTGTGGAAACTGCTAAATCTTGTGTTATCCTGACTGTGACTTTCAATTATTTTTTTTCTGGCTGCTTGCAATATTTTCTCCTTTACCTAGGAACTCTTCAGTTTGTTTATAATATCCTTGGATGTTCTTATTTTGGGATCTCTCTCAGGAAGTGATCTGTGGATTCTTTCAATTTCCATTTTACCGTCTGCTTCTAGGATATCAGAACAGTTTCCCTTGATGATTTCTTGAAATATCATGCCTAGGGTTTTTTGTTTGTTTGTTTGTTTGTTTTTGTTTGTTTTATCATGCCTTTCAGGTAGTCCAATAATTCCTAAACTACCTCTCCCTGATCTCTTTCTCAGATGAGTTGTTTTTCCAATGAGATATTTCACATGTCCTTCTATTTCTTCATTTTTTGACTTTGTTTCCTTGTTTCTTGGTGCCTTATGAAGTCATTAGCTTCTGTTTACCTGATTCTAATTTTAAGGAATTGTTTTTTTAAGTGAGTTTTTGTACCTCTTTTTCCCTTGGCCAATTCCATTTGTCAAGCTGATATTTTCTTCAGTATTTTTTCTTCTTTTACCAAGCTGTTGGCTATCTTTTCATAATTTTGTTTTACATTACTCTCATTTCTTTTCCCAATTTTTCCTTTTCCTCTCTTATTTGATTTTTTAAATTCTTTTGGAGTATTTCCAGGAATTATTTTTGGACCTGTGACAATACATCTTTTTCTTTGAAGCTTTGCATGTAACTATTTTGACTATGTCTTCTTCTGAGTTTGTTTTGATCTTTCCTGTCACCATTGTAACTTTCTATGGCCCTTTTCAAGCCTTTCTTATTACTGGCTTCAGGGCTTGGGTTTTCAGTGCTCCCAAGATTGTATGCTTTAAGGAGAGGTGTGTTTACTCTTCTCCTGGCCCATTTTTTCTTTTTTACCCAGAAAGGGACCTTTTCCCCATTAGCCACCAGTGTTAGCACTGTGACTAAGTCCCCTGATCTCTTGCAGCCACAATTGCTAGTCCATGGGCTGAGAGCTCCAGAAGTTGCTACTACTATCATCCTTAAGGCATTGCCTGTGATGTCTGCACTGCACTGGTCAGTTCATCAACATCCTGATTAGATAGACCTTTCCTAATGACTTCTCAATGTCTTGGAATTCAGATCAAGGTCTCCACTTCCCCATGAGTGATCACAAGCAATCTGCTCTCCCCTGGAAGTTAGACCCCTGCTCCTTTATTGCTACAAGTGCTATCGCTTCTTTGGGCTCTGAGACAGCAACTCAGACTTGCCCATGAGCAATATAAAAATTTCTTAAACCCAGGACCTGGAAAATGTCCTCTGCAATCTCCTTTTATTTAGTTGCCTAACCCCACATCCATTCCTGGGGTAAAAGCTCCTGAAGCTGCTGATGCCACCAATGCAACCACCCCTAAAACCTAAACTATGCTCCTAGAGCCCACTACACCATGGTGAGATAGACCTTTAGTGCCTACTTCCTAAGTTGTCTTGGTCTAGAATATTGTTTCACCAACCTTTTGTTGATTCTGGGCCTCCAGAATTCAACTTGGGACAATATTTTAGGGTTGTTTAGAGGGAATTTGGGAGAGCTTGGCTAAGTGCTACTCTACTGTGCCATCTTGGTTCCACCTCTCTGAGCCTACTATTTTTGTGGCACTATGTTGGACATTGTGAAGTTTGCAAATAAGCCTAAAATGTATGTCTTGCCTTTAAAAAGCTTACAATATAATTGGGGAAACAGGACATATTAAAGACTAGGGTGGCATGCATTAAAAATCCATTCTAAACTCAAAGAAAATTTGAAATTGTGATGCTTATGATGATGCAAGGCAGATATGAGGAATGAATGTATTTTAATAATGAGAGATGGAAAGAGATTAAGAGATTTAGTTCAGGAGCTGCTAACAACCCACTATGTCTATGTAAAGTAACCAGTTCTGCTATAACTTTCATTTTTAAAAGGTGAATTTGTTCTATCAGGATTGACATATTATAGAACAGTTTGAGTATAATGCAAATTTTGCCTTTGCTTAGGTTGGGTTTTGAGAATGCAGAAAACTGTGTAGTTCTGGTTTATGTCAAGGGGGTGACCTCACCGGAAAGGTTTGGTTGGAGCAGGGAGGCACTACCAACTTTGAGTTGGGCCTATAGGAAGAGGAGATGCCTGGCTCCAACTTTTCCCATGTGGTGCTGGGCTGGCCTCAGTGGTGGTGGTGGGGGGGGTTTGTTTGCCTGAAATAGTGAGAAAGTACAGACCCGCTTATTTTCTTTGACCTGGGATGTGAGAACTATTGGAGGGGGGTTAGCTATAACACTGTAGAGAACAAGAGATAGAGAGAGCATAGGAGAGGATCTTCCACTGTTACCTACTTCTAAGGCCCCCTCACTCCATGAAGGACCTACACTACAGTGACCAGGCTCCTTTGAACCTGTCACCCTTGAGTTACCTACAAGGGAAAAGTCAGGTCTTCTCAAGGCACTTTACAGGAGTCAAGCCTTGCATCTAAGGTTCCTGGTTTATAGGACTATCCTGACACCTGTATTGTGAGTGGCCAAACCTCAGTGGTTCTTTACAACCTGAGGCCCAAAATGCCACCACTATTTGTTGTCATTTTTATTAATTTCTTAACCATTCAACATGCATAAAAGTGTGCTACTATTTTTACAAGCATCTCATCTTTTTAAACAAAATTCACTGATGAAGTTTTTGAATGTTGTATCCCTAAGCCCATTTTCCCTACAAGCTCTGTGGCTTTTATTCTGTTCTTTTACAAATTGCAGTGATTTTTTTTCTGAATGTATCCATCATGATATTGTACAACTGACTATATGTGAAGTCGGTAATGCAAATTAAGGCTGGAATTGTACTTTAGGGCTAGATTGGGGACCGTCTTAAATGTTACAACTGAAAAGTTCATACTCTCTCTTTGAGGGTGTAGAAGCTTCTGGAAAATTTTGAGCAGAAGAAAGATACAGAAAGAGCTAGACTTTGGGACCATTATGTGGATATTTGTAAAAAGGATGATTTGGAGATGAGAAAGACTGAAAGCAGTGAAGTAATTTCAGAGGCTATTCAAGTAGCCAAGGGGTGAGAGGATAAGGATCTGAAACAAGTAGATAGTCTTACAAATAGAGAGAAGGGGGTAAAAGTGAGGTATATGGAGATAGAACCATCAAAAACTAAAAATTGATTGGATATAGGTTGGGTGAGGAAGATGGAACATTCAAGGATGTTCCTAACTTTAAGAAATTAGTTAACTGGGGTAGGTAAGGAGTTACATTTTGGACATACTAATTTTGAGATGATGATAGCACACTCAGGTAGCTATGTCCAGTAATGAGTTAGTAATATTGTACTGGAGTTTGAAAGAAATACAGTATTAGGGCTGCACATTTATGTATATATGTTTGTATACACACAGATGTATTCATATACACAACTATATGCATGTAAACACATACATGCCATGTATATATGTGCATATATGTAAATAAATATTTAAGGGGAGAAATTGTCCCTGATGTAATCAAAAGTATTAAATTGGGAGAAAGGAAAGATAAGATCACAGAAAGTGAATGTAATAGCGATGACAATGTGTTAATGTGTTGACAGGGTGTTAACCCTCTACTATACTTTAGAAATGTTATGTTGTCTTTTACCTAATTTAAGAGACAACTCAGTATTGGCTTTCGGAAAATGGAAAATTGACTGCCTTTGAAAAAAATAGCTGCTAAGTTCTGCAATCAGTAGAAAATAAGAATAGCTTTATGGAGTATGACTTCCTGTGCCTGTATCAGGGTGTGATATGGGGGGGGGGGTGAGGGAGAGGAAAAAAAAAAGATTTCCTCTACTATTTCCATCTACTATGGTAGCAGAGTAAAATTTCCTAGTGAGAGATACTGTGCCCAGTAGACATCAGAAAACACATACTATCCAGAGATGCACAGATACAAAGAGGAAATTGAATTGTCACTTAAAAGTATAAAGAAAGTTGAAAGAGGGGGACCTCTGGCAATAAAGAAAAGAGCCAATTATGAACTGAAAGGAAAACTGGTTTTGGCAATCAAAAGTCTAGCTGTGCAATACAAAGATTCAAGGCAACGCAGAAGCATTTATGATGAAAAATCCTCTCCACCTCCAAAGAAAGAACTGATGAAGTCTGAATGCATATTAAAGCATATTTTTTTCTGACTTTTTTTGTGGGGTTTTTTTTGGTCTATATTTTCTTTCACAACATGACTAACATGGAAAATATGTTTTGCATCATTGCACATGTATAACCTATATCAAATTGCTTGCCTTCTCAACGAGGGGGGAGGGAATCAGGGGAAGGAGGGAAAGAATTTGGAACTCAAAATTTTTAAATACAAATGTTAAAAATTGTTTTACATGTAATTGGAAAAAGCCTAAAATATCTAAAAATTTAAAAAAGTCTATTTGTGGTTGGTAAAAGACCCTGTGAACTCAATTTGATGACTAACCCAAGCAGAGATGCTGTGCAAAGTGGGGAATGTTGTGAGCACTCAATAAGAAGGAAAAAGACTTTGAGGCCCTGCAGTACCAGAGGCTTGGGTTTCCTTGGCTATATGTGATTTCTGTTTATGTGCTTTACTACTATTTTACTGTAGCTTTTCTCTACTCTTCCTACAGATACTATGTGTTTTTGTAAGGGTGCCTGCTCTAGGTTTTGAGAGACAATGTCTCATAGCAACTGTTTTTGTTTTGAGTTTATTTGTCAACAAGCACTCATAAAGCGCTTTCTTGTATCATGCATGTGCTAAGTGCTGGGGGTATAAAGAAAGCATAAAAACAGTACCTATTCTAACGGAGTTTATAATCTAATGGAGAAGATAACATGTAAATAACTGTGTATAATCAAGATATGGACAAAATAAATTGGAGATAATCAACAGAAAAAGGTACTAGCATTAAAGGGGATGAGGAAAGGTTTGGAAAGATTTCTTATGGAAGGTAGGATTTTAGCTGGTCCTTCAGGGAGGCCAGAATATGGAGGTGAGGAGGGAGAGAACTCCATGTATGGAGGATAACCAGTGAAATACACAGATTCAGATGATGGAGTATTTTGTTTGAGGAACAGCAAGGAGGCCAGTATCACTACATCACAGAGTACATGGTGGGGGAATAATGTGTAAGAAGAAGTATACATGTTATTAGGAGATGAAATTAAGAAGATTATGAAGGAGGTCAGAGGGAGCTACTAGAGTTTATTGAATGGGGTGTGTGTGTGTGTGTGTGTATGTGTGTGTGTGTGTGTGTGCGATAGATCTGTGTTTTAAGAAAATCATTATGCCTACTGGCTAACTATTAAGGATAAACTCTACAGTTATGTTTCATAAGCTTTAGTTTTAGGAATATGGACCAACAGGTACCCTGGAGCCCAGAAATGCAATCTGCACTCTAGGAACCCATCCCAGAAGTACAGGTACAAGTTGGGAGGAATAACCCATAGGACACAATATAGATTGGGAGACATTTGTGAAAAGATATGATTGATATAAAGAACAGATGAGAGCACTGAAGGTAAAATATAAATAAAGAAAACAAGGTGGAGAGTAGACCCTGGGAGGCTATATATGAATAAGCAGTATGAGAGAGATAATAATCAACCAAGAAGGAATGGCAAGATGGAACCAGGAGAGTACACTATTATGGAAGATAAGGGAAAAGGTAACATCTAGGAGGAAAGAATAGTAAGCAATGGGAAAAAGTGTAGGGAAATCAAGGGGCATAATCACTCACAAAAGGGATAAAATATAGCATATCTGTAATGCGTGTGTGCATGTATATTCAAAAAGATCTCTGATTTTTATCAGTATGAGCGCTCCTTTTACTGATGCAGACTGCAAATCTTAGTTAACATTACCTTTGAGTTTTTTCTGCCATACACACACACACACACACACACACACACACACACACACGCACACACACACACACACACACACTTTTTAAACTAATTGGCATATCTGTTTATTTCTCATTTAGTGAAAATGTCCTTATTTTATTTAAGTTGCAAAGCAAATTTCAACTTGGATTGCTATGCAAAAGGACTAAAGGTATCTGCTTTGCAATGGTACTTTCTCACCACCACCCCAAATCCACACCCCACATCACATGCTATATGAAAAAGTTACTAATTGAACTACAGGTATTAAATACTGAAAGGGTTAACAGTTTATTATAATTTGTTTTATTTAATAATCTAGGAAGTTTGCAGCTATCAGCAATTCCAGTGCAATTTCAGGTGCAAATGGGAATTCAGGAATCTCTATAGAGCTGTTAGTGTAGTGAACCTTGTAGGTAAAATACATGCATATTTTTGATAGCATATGTGATAGACTTTTTAAAAAATTAACCTCATTGGTTTTATTTTGAGCAAACTGACCCAGGCCACTTAATATGGCTTTTATTGTTCCTGATGTGTACATAACATGGGGGAAACAGTGCCATCACCCTATCACATATGTGTATAGGTATATATATGTTTATGTACATACTTGCCAACACATGTATATAAATTCTTCACTATAATGTTATGATGTCTATAGTAACATGGAAATAACTCCTAGTTTTCATAGGCTATGCTAATGTAGTACAAGTTCTATAAGGTTCTATCAAACTACAAAACTTTCTGTATGGTTAGCAAACTATATATCTGTCATGTGAGGACCAGTCTAGGAGATTTTCATCACCAAAAGATTTGTCAGGTGGTAATTCATTTTTTGGAGGGCATAGCAATAAATCATAATTAAGGAGAGTCTTCAAGATGGCAAAATACTTTCCTTAGCAACACCATGTTGTAAGGGAGGTCAGACATTTCTTAATTAAATAGATAAGATGCCTATAGCTCAAAAAGTTTAAATAACTAACCAAAAGTGAAGCAAGTAGTGGCTTCTGAACTCTGGACTTTCTAATGTCAGGTTCAATTAAATCTACACTACATTAGGCTGCCTCTATATGGTGCTACCTCATAAATGAGAAAGGAATTATTATCTGTAACAATGGAATCCCATTATCAATGATATTATATCTCATTATTCTATTGAAACATATCTACACATCCTTAAACATACATAAACACATACATGCACACTTATACACATCCACATATCAGGTATGTAAACAAATATTTATGTATCAAAATATATGTGTACATATGAATATATAACATGCATGATAATTTTAAGCATCATTTATTTTCATGCCCTGGTATTATCAATTTGGGAGAGTTTAGGTTCACTAAAATAGGACATAATCAAGGAAAGTGGCTTCTAAAAGCTCTATTGGCTGCTTGAAAACTACTTCTGCTGAAATGAAAATCTCTAACCTTTCTTAAAAGAATTGACTGCCTGCATACAATGATTGACCTAGCTGTGCTACAAATAATTCATTTGGGCTGATGGCAAAATGCATGCCTTGAACAATATAAATGCTCTTTGGGCTGATAGAGATGATTGATCTGTTTCAGAGAGAGATACAAATTATTTTATGACTGACATGGAAAAGAAAAATATTTCATTACAAGTTTTCAAATAATTTGTTTTCACTCATATTGGTTTTTACCCAGGTAAATTTTAAAGAGAGAAGAAGGTCTAGGGCTCTGAGTACTGAATCAGCTGCCAAGAGCTCTAGACTTCAACTCCAAAGCTCTCCATCTAACTCAATCCACTGCATTTTTCTTTGTAGCACTGAAAATGTTTTGTAGACCTCATATAAATTATGACCCAAAAAAACATTATGGAAACTTAGTACAAATCTCTGCCAGCCATTCGCTGAGAGAATGTAATAGACACATCTTAAAATGATTTTTTTCTTTGACAGAATTTGTCATACAATACCACTGTGACTTTGAGACCACAATCAAGGCAAAACAGAGTTTATCGAATCTTTAATGTATTAGAAAAATTCCTGGAATTCTTACAAAATTCAATTAAGTCATTGGAGCAGGCTGTCTTAGGAGATAGTGGGGTTTCCCTTCACTGAAGATCTTCAAACAAAATGCAGCTATTTGCCTGATGTATTGTTAAGTGGATTTTTTCTTTTAGTATAAACTAGAATAGATGACTGGTAAGGTTCCTTCCAACCCTAAGGTCCCGTTGTTCCATGACTCAGATAAAAGTGAAGGTACTAATAATGCTGTGTCTTTATATATGAATTTAAAGTTTGCATAACAATTTACATTTGATTCTCACAATGACCTTATGTGGCAGGTTCCAATCATTATTCACATTTTGTGGATGATAAAACAGCATCAGAGATATTGATACTTAACCGATATCATGGGAGTAGATTCTGAGGTAGAATTCAAACCCTTTTCTCCCTGACTCCAACTCCCTCACTTCCCACTGCAGGCACCCATTTTTCCATAAATATTTTCCTTCTTTTGTTTGAATTACTTAGTTAAATGCACTTGAGCTCCATTATATTTGGGTTGTATCAATTCAAAGGTCTACCAGTGCATGTTCTAAGATAGATCGTCCTGATTTATATCTTCACCCAATGACTGAAACAATTTCAGATATAGAACAGAATCTTCTAACTGGCAGGAAGTTTTTTTTCTTTGAATAATATTTATTCTTTCCCAATTACATGTTAAACATTTTAACATTCATTTTTTAAAATGTTAAGTTCCAAATTCTTTCTCTCCCTCCTCCCTGAGATGGTAAGCAATTTGATATGAATTATACATGTGTAATCATGTGAAACATGTTTCCAAATTAGTCATGTTTTGAAAGAAAACACACATTAAAAAACCCCACAAAAATTTTTAAAAAATGAAAAATAGTATGCTTTGATCTGCATTCAGACTCCATCAGTTCTTTCTCTGGAGGTAGATAGCATTTTTCATCAGGAGTCCTTTGGAATTATCTCAGTTTGTGTATTGCTGAGAAACTAAGTCATTAATAGTTGATCATTATATTAGATTGTTGTTACTGTGTACAGTATTCTTCTGGTTCTGCTCACTTCACTTTGTATCAGTTCATGTGAGTCTTTCCAGATTTTTCTAAATTAATCCAGGCAGGAAGTTTTAAAGGGAATAAATGTAGCAATTATTTTACAGGATCTAGAGCTAGAAGGATCTAGGATCTAGAATTTAGAGATCATCTAATACAGTCCCCTTATATGACAGATAAAGAAAGCAATGGACTTCCAAAGAGGGAAAGGGAAAGATCAGCAAATTGGTAAGTAGCAGAAACAGACCCTCTGACACCAAATCCAAGGAGTTTTCCATCACAGTTGATGTTGATTCAGCAGATTTCAGCCCTATTCTTCTTCTCTTTAAAGTGTTTACACCATTGTCCCACAATACTTTATATTACACATTCTTATCGATTTTCATTTTCACTACATCTTCTCTTAGAGACATGATTGCACCCTTCACAGCAAGAGTATCGTAAGGTTGAAATGAGATAATGGATATAAAGTATTTTGCAAACCTTAAAACATCACATATATATCAATTATAATGCTGCCGCTGCTGCTGCTGCTGATGATGATGAAAGTGATGATGCTACAGTAAGCAGTCCTCTGGTGTCATGATGACTTCATTTCCAGATCCTTCTATTGAAAACCTGCTGAGCTCAAACAATGTTTATAGAGCCATTTAGGGGTATACTGGTGAATGTTTAATAACTGAATTCTCTGGAGAGAGCTTAATACAGTGCCTGGCATATAATAGGTACTTAATAAGTATTTATTGATTTTTTTGATTGGAAAAAATGTATTCACACACACTTTTAAGTTTAAACTCCACCATTAACACTCTCTTAAGTCTAGATAATCGACAAAGCAGTAAGTCCTTATATGTAGCAATTGAATAGTTCTAATGTGTAAATGCTCACATTAAAAATTTATCAAGTGTTGGCTCCAGTACATTTCTGTGTGTGTATATACACATAATCCATATGTATATATTATATGTATATATAATACAACAACAAGTGTCCACATATGTATAGGGCACTTATATACATGTGTGCATACATGTGCAGGTACATATGTATATATTTGTATATATAATATAATTGTTAAATATTCTAATTATTCATGCTTAATAAGTATTGATTTTTAAATTAATTATAATACATAAGCGTCATAAATTTTTCATCTTACATTCTGTGTTTTTATTAAGAATCTTTGTTCATTCATTCAACTTTACTTTCCCTCATATAGCTGTTATTAGTGTTTTTGTGTGTATATTATATATATATATATATATATATATATATATACATACATAGTAAATATTTTGTTCTATCTTTATATATTGTGGGATCATAGAATTAAAACTGGATATGATCATCCACTAAGGGGTCATCTAGGCCAAATTCCTGAATTAAAGATGGAGAAACTGAGGCCAAGAGAGGTTAAGCATCTCATCAAAGGTCATACAGATAATGACAAGGTCAAAATTTGAACCCAGGGTCCTCTGACTTCAAATCTAGCCTCTTTTCATTGTTCCACACTGATTTTTTTCCCCTCTCACTTTGAATTATTTCATAATGATCTTTCAAAAAGTATTGAATTGTGGAAAATGGCCAGCTTTATGGTGGATATGGTAAGTTCCAGTTTGGACAGACTGCGCTTTAGATTCTGATGTACCTATATACACGTCCAGCAGGCAACGGGCAATGAATCTGATATTGATAGCCTGATGATTATTTTAGGAACTTCAAGATGATAAAAGAATCAGAGAAAGATATCCAGTATATAGGATAGTAGAATGCAAAGAATGTTGCATTTGGAGTCAATGACAGAATCCATTCCAGATCTACGATGTATTTGTGTGACCTCGGACAAGTAACTTGATTTCCAGACTTCAGTTTCCTAATATGCATCATAACTGCATAGGCAACTAGGTGGCATAGTGAAGAGACCTGGCTAGGAGTTTTAGATTCACGTCCTGCCTTAGACACTTACTAGACCGTTACAATTACTAGTGTAACCCTGGGCAAGTCACTTGACCTCTTTGCCTTGTTTTCCCAATATGAAAAATGGGGATAATAGCGCCTACTTTTCAGAATTGTTGTAAGCCCAATGCTTTGCATGTAGCAGATGCTTACTCAACATTTGGTCATTTGGTTTGGGGAAAAAAAGAACCTTATTTTATCTCAGAAGCATACTAAATGCAATTTTCTAAGTTGTCATTTTTGTAATAAAAATGAGTTCCTCCATGGCTAATTCCAAAATACAGTTTAAAAGACATTACTCTAGTGAATTGGATAGTAATTCTTACTTTTTTATTATTTTCAAATCTGGAGTTAATATAGATACTTGCTTGAAACCCAGAGCATCTCTGGATCTATATCCTCAGGTGGAAACATAAGAAATGTAATTAAAAAGACTCTGTGTTTGGTGGTAATGAAATAAAATTTAGCCTAAATAGAACTTACAAAATTATAAAACTTTAGAAAATGAATTAAAATCAGTTAATTTAAAATCAAAGTCTATAAACAAACATGTTTAAACATTTGCTAGGCAATCTGGGAGAGTAAACAAAATTGCAAATATATTTCAAACCTTTGTTCATTTAATCTAATTAGAATGTTATGGTGTGCACAGATCATGAAAACAATCAGAAGATAATGTGCCTATGATAATTATATATTAAAAATGGGAATTTCCTAGTTTTGGCAATGACCACAGGTCACTCATGTGTTCAATCTAAAATGACTATAAGTTAAGCAGAAAATGATTTAAATTTCATCCAGTTTACCAGTAGTGAACCCTGATGGTTGAACATGAGCATCATATAATAGTTTGTTTTAGCACTGATATGGCTGAAATGCCTTTGCTGAAAAAAAATCATTTTGAGCAGAACATAAGACTCTCCTTGCAAGTACTTCATTAATTTATTCACTCACCTACAGGCATATGCTCCTCATTAGATGTTTAGAAATCACTTTTAGGATTCATGATATCTAAAAAGGATACGATTGACACCTAGGCAAATGTTCTATTAAGAGGTTACCTCCTAGGCAAATGGCTAAGGAAGGGTTAATCAGGAATGTTCCCTGTCAACACAGTGAGATTTTTTTTTAACTTTTAATTGTTCATGCCTCTTCTTATAGTGTAGACATACACATTGGCACCTTGCTGGAAGACAAAACATTACATCTGATTTATCCTCAGTGCCTGAGGATATTCCCATGATGTCTTGGTTGGCTTAGACCATAGGAAAGCAGATGCTTATGAGAGGAATTTACCCTTTGTATTGGCATATGTAAGAGGGCCATTAGTTTCCTGTTTCCTTTTTCACTTATATTTCATTCTGCTTATCTTCCAGAAAGCGTGTTATGGGGGCTGGAGAGTGGTCATGGATGCATCCTGTGAAGGGACTTCATAAACAATGTTTTTGAAACCCAGCCTTCTGTGGAGAGGGGGAGGTGGTCTATTTCATAAGCAATATAATTCTGGAACCTACACTTCCTGCCAGAGAAGGGGGATTTCTTTATTAGTGCCAGCATAAGGGGTGTTGTATTGCAAGTGGCCTCACGCTCAAGAGTTTGGAGATCTGATTCCTTAGAGAATAAGAGGAGATCATGAGAAATATGTCTTTTGGAGATAGAAGAAAATTACCCACATAGTTCAGGGAATCAGATAGAGTTAAGAAGTAAGAGTTTCCTGACAAAGGTATCATAAATATAGATTTCCAGTACCTCAGAGTTGAAAGAGGCCTTATGGACCTCCTATTTCGTGCATCACCTACCTGACAAGGAATTCTGATAACAGTGTCCTTGATGAGTTGTCATCCAGGTTTCTCCTAAAGATCTCCCAGGGAAATGGAAACTTCTACACTGTTAGATAGTAGACTACACTTTCAGATAATGGATAGATCTATTTTTTCCAGTATTTTTTTCTCTGAAATTCATTCTTATACAGAAACTTTCCTCTCTCCAGCTTCTATCTGTTGCACTTAGATCTACTTACTAGGGACCAAGTCTAATCACTATTTCACATGACAGCCCTTCAAAGATTTCCAAAGCCTTCTTTCCACCAGGTCCTCCATGAAATCATCATATGGAATGATGGGAAGGTCCCTAACCATTATGGATACCGTCCTTATCAATGTCTTCTTTAAAATGTGACTAAACCCCAACTTGTATACAGTATTCCAGATGTGATCTGAACAGGGCAGAATACACTAGGAACATCACTTCCTTATTTGTGCAATAAATACATTTTTTTAATTTAAGTCATACTTCTATTCATGTAGCCAAAGATCATGTTATTTTTTTTTTTGTTTGCCATAACATTTAATTGATTCATATTGAAGCAAACCTGAAAAACCCTGAGATCCATTCCACACAAACTGTTCACTCTGTATTTGCTGGTCTGCCTGGTTTCAAACACACACAAGATACCCTTCCTAGGTTAATAACCTCTAATCTCATCATCATACTGCTAACTGGAGCCTTGATTGGCACCACCTTCCTCAATCTCTTCTCCCTTCCGATTGGAGGGCTGGAGAGTGAAAAACCAACTTCTCCCAATTCCTTCCTTTAGAGAGGGCAGAAGCAGGACTTTTTGGTCACTTCTACTATGTATCTGCTGCTCAAACTGATTTCAACTCCACGGAACAAAATATCTCCGCTTTTCCTCACCCATTTTCTGCCTTCTTTATTTAGTGTATTGTCTCTCCCATTAGATGGTCAGTTACTTGGGGGCAAAGTCTGTCTTTCTTTTTATTAATGGTATCCTTAGCACCATACCTGGCACAAAGAAGGTGCTTAATAAATGTTTATTGGAAAAAATATACAACAACTCTTCATCCATCTTCATGAATGAATCACAGTGTAATTCTGCACTGGATTTGCAATCAGGAAGATGTGGGTTTGAATTCTTATTTTGACATTTATTTCAAGCTGACTTTGTGACCTTAGTCATGTCTCTTTGACATTCAGCTTACTCAAATGGAAATGGGTTTCAGAGTTGTTGTGAGAATCAAGTGAAATGACAAATTTAACATGTTTCATAAAACTTAAGGGCCTGGATGAGCGTCAGATATTGTTATCTTTTCCTTGATAAGTTAACCTTTTAACCCCAAATGTTTTTTATATCTATACTTATGAAATTTTCTCTCTATTATTGCTTCTTTTCAGATGGTTCGTCTTCAGCAAAATAATCCTTGCTATGTGTATTGTCTAATTCCTAGATTTTACCACATTTAATGCTATTCTATCTTTTTGTTTAATCTACTTTATCTCATAATGAATCAGATGTTCCTTGAATTCCCCAAATAATTTCAGATTCAATTCTTGTGTTACACTAAATTCTCATATTTTCCATTCTCCCACCCAAATCCCAAGATTAGGGCTAAGGATAGGGTATGTTATTTCATATATAATTATTGGAAAGGAAAAGGTCATATGGAAGACTTACAATGTATATCAGTGACTACTCTGGCTTCCACTACCCAAAAGCCAGGGATGTTACTCTTCAGCTCTCCCTCAGGTTCTATAGTATCCTTTAGGAATTGGAGAAGTATGTAGTCTCTGCCACTGGCTCGAACCCTTACTAATTTTCTTTCCCTAATTTTAGCTTTTGCAGTAGATAGATTGCTAGGCCTGGAGTCAGGAAGACTCATCTTGAGGTCAAAGTTGTGTGACCCTGGGCAAGTCACTTAGCCCTGTTTGCCTTACTTTCCTTATCTGTAAAATGAGCTGGAGAGGGAAATGGCAAACCATACTAGTATATTTTCCAAGAAAACACCAATGAGGTCACAAAGAGTCTAATATGACTAAAACAAACATGTGACCTGTTCCATTTAATGACCTAACAGATTAATTTTTGAAAATGAATATGTGTTTCAAAGGCATAGCAAGAACAAAGATTGAACGTTTTCCTTCCCCTGATCATCTAGGGGCATAATCCCCCATACACCTTCTTGGTCTCTGGGGAGGAAAGGGGAATTAGGTTCACATCTTAGCTCAATTCCTACAAAGAATAAGTTTCACCAAGTTCCAAATCCAAACTCGCCCTAGGTTCAAGTCCCAGCATGAGACTTCTCAGGGCTTCCCTGAAAGGCTTTCAACAACATCCAGGCTTTGATTCTGGCTTCAAGGTCACCACGGCTTGAGTTAAAGGATCTAGGGACTTCACTGACTGTTCCTAGAAACGAAAAAGACAAATTTTTAAAACAATAAAGCTTAAAGCCGATTCATGGGGCCATGAAACCTGAAGGGTGAAAGATCTTTAATCTATATTCAGCTTCCTGAATGGTGCTCATTGCTTCTGGTGAACAGGATATCTACCCTCTGGACACTGCTGAAAAAGAGTGAGACTGTTCCCAGTCTGGTAATTTTAAAGGTGCAGCCTTTTTTGGCTATATAGCTAATAGAAAGAGGATGCTTCCACCCACCTTGTAGGGGACTGTAGAATGTCTTCTCCCAGATGTATATTCCCAATAGTCTGTTATATGGGTGCCTCCATTTTAGGTGTTCTGGGTATGCATAAATCCCAGTTACCCATGAAAGAGAAATGCAGGTAGTGATGCAATTATCTTAGGTGACAGAGAAATGCAGGTAGTGATGCAATTATCTTAGGTGACAATGAAAAGAGTACTCTATTTGGAATCAGGACACCTCGGTTCAAATCCTGACGATTTGACCTTGGGGAAGTGATATAATGTCTCTGAGTCTCAATTTACTCATTTATAAAATGAAGAGATTAGATGACCTCTAAGGTATATATAAATATTCGGATTGGGAAAAAAAAATATGTATAAAGATATTGATACTGCTGCTTACAATTCTCTGTTGGTCATGGTCAACATCAGTTATGTTGTTATTTGTGGCTGAATAAAAATGGGTAATGGCAGATGGAGTAATCTGGAGGTCCTCTAAATGCCTCCCATATTATGCCTTCCTGGATGTGCAAGACCATGTGATGTTTATGTTAATAGAGCCTCATAAGGAGCTATCCCACTTATTTGGAAACCCTTAACTTTAATGTTATACCTTTTAGGGTTCTTTTGTATTCCTACATTATTTAATAATCCATTGTCAAGCAGCAGAGTTCAAAGATACTTTTCCCACTTTTATTCAGTTTATACTGTCAATGACAATTTTAATCTTTAGGTAGAATTTACATAGTGTAGGCTGGTATATGTTTCAGCAGTCAAGTTGACTGTCAAGCCTATAAGATTACTGTCTGAACAACTAATTCATGTCTATTTTGTATACACTTTGCCATGTGTTTCTCAGCTTGAGCATTTAAATTCATAGTTCTTCTAATATTTAAAGTTTTTTCTCTCAACAGCAGTATTCTCTACAGAAGCTCTTTGAGATTACAAAGGGAAGGGATTATGAATGGCTGTAGAAACACTATAGTATAACATTTCAGGAAGAACGACGTGGATAATTAGTTGCCGTTTTCTGTCAATTAACTTATTTATATAATGATATGTTAAAGCAGCTGTACAAAATATATCATACAAGGTCCTTGTTTCTAAGCATTAATTTATCTGGAGGATACACTCTTTTGAGGAAATTCACCTTAATTCAACAAACATCAATTTTCTACTACATGCAAATCACAGGACTAGGAAGTCTAAGTAATAACAGTTGATAGAGCACTGGACCTGAAATCAGGAAGCCCTGAGTTCAAATCTGCCTTATGCACTTATTAGCCGTGTGACTCTGGGCTGGTCACTTGTCTCTGCTGCCTTGATAATGTATTATTATCAGTTTACTCATCGTAAAATGAGGATAATAAAAGCATCTACCTCCTAGGGTTGTTATTATGATCAAATGAGAATATTTGTAAAGTACTTTATCAATCTTATAATGCTATCTAAATACTACTAGCTATGAGGGGATGGGGGTATAAAAGCATTGAAAGAGACAATTTCTGCCCTCAAGAAATGTGTATCCTATTAAAAGAAATATAAAATAATAGAACACTGATGATTTGGAGAATTCATTAATAGTCTCAGGAGAAATTTATAAGTTTTGCTTATGATGGTGACTAAATCTATTTATCATTCCAGAGTAAGCCTGAGATAATATATGTAAAGTCTTCAAAATTTTAATATATAAATGTGAGCCAATATGGTTATTAGCATTATTATATGAAACAAATGACATTTAGATAGCTCTTTAGAGTTTGTACAAACATTATAACACTTGATTTGCATGACAATTTTGTAAGGAAAATACTACAAAAATTTTTATTCC
Organism: Phascolarctos cinereus; assembly: GCF_003287225.1. NCBI lineage: Eukaryota > Metazoa > Chordata > Mammalia > Diprotodontia > Phascolarctidae > Phascolarctos > Phascolarctos cinereus. Next base: position 395,044,475 of record NW_027555958.1, on the reverse strand, counting down.
TATTTGACAGATAAGGAAACTGAAGTTGAGTGAAGTGAAATTATTTGTGCAGAGTCATTCAACCAACAATATCTGAGGTGGAATTAGAACTGAGACTTTTCTCACTCAAAGTCCAATACTCCATTTACCAGTTTATGTTACCTTTCAAGTTGTTATAATCAGTCAATAAACATTGTTTTTAAGCATTAACCATGTGCCAATCACTGTGCTATGGACCAGATTGTTTACATCATGTTTCATATTCTAAAAGTATGAAAAATTCAACTCTGAAGAAGTTAATGTAATAGAACCCCGAGAAAAGTAATAACTTTACCGTCTTCATTCCGAGGGAGTGTCATTTAGTCAGTCAACAAGAATTTATTAAATATGTAGTAGGCATCAGGCACTATGCTAAGTGCTGGGGATACAAAGAAAGAAAAAAAAATTAAAAAAAATACAATCTACCCTCAGGGAGATCACATGTTTTCGTGTGGATATATGTATTTGAGGAAATTCTTAGTTTGTGTTACTGAAGGGTACAATGGTTACAAATGGGAAAATGCAGGCTGCAAGAAAACCAGCATTACAGAGTACACCTACCTGCAGGCTCCAGGCCATTCTGAACTTACTACTGGCTTGAGCTACATTATGCCATACTCACCACTGTAAGTGTCACTAAAGAAGATTCATTATCATTTGCTTTGCTGCAGCACCCCAAAGAAAACTGAATCTTTCCATCTGACTTGCAGCTGAAAATAACACACACACATACACACATATATTTTCTATGTATGTATGTATGTATGTATGTATGTATGTATGTATGTACAGTATTATGTTGCTTCAACCCTATTAAAATGTAAGCTCCTTAAAACCAAGTACTGTCTTAATTTTTTCTTTATATTCCCAGTGCTTGGCTCAGTGATATGCAGATACTAAGAGCATAATAACTTCTTTATTTCTCTTTCTTCCCTTTTTCCTTCCTTCCTTCCTTCCTTCCTTCCTTCCTTCCTTCCTTCCTTCCTTCCTTCCTTCCTTCCTTCCTTCCTTCCTTCCTTCCCTCCTTCCTTCTTCCTACCCTCTCTTCCTCCTTGCCTACCATTCTTTAAGAGTTGGAACAAATCTTAGAAATCAGATAGTTCAACACTTGGACCAATTCAGCAATATGTTCAGTGGCTATTCAGCTTAAACATCTCTTAAGCCCCTTAAAAATTACCCCAACTTCTTTTTCTTCTCAGAATATTTTTTGCATTCCCTACTTGTGATTTACCACCATAATTCCCATGAAACAGATTTCAAATAGCCATTCTCAAGAATGCTGTAGACATTACCAGAGACAGAATGACACATTCAGGTCATTAGTTATTCTTCAATAAATCAATGCTTTTGTGCATCAGCCCTGTGGATCCAAAGGAGTTAAAAGTAACTAGAGAAATACTCAAAGAGTAATGAATACCCAGAGATGCTGCCTGTATATTACATGTTAAATTCAGTGAAATGCATCTCCTATTTTCAGCAGCGCCAGTTTTTCCTTGTGAAAGACAAAAGAAAAATTCTGAAACTACACGCAGCATGTCAAAGGTGAATCAGTCATCCTCCCTTTTTATGGTATGTTATCTGTCAATAAAAGATGCATTGCTTCTTTTACCTGGCAGCATCCATTATATGTCAAAAATAAATTGGAACCAAGAAAAACACCATGGTATTCAATACATTATCATGGGGAGGTAAAATATGGTCCCTCTTATTTTCATCAGTGAAAATGATATATGCCAGATGAATCCAGAATCTCTGAGTTGGAAAACATCTTGGAGAAAAAAATCATCTAATATAATGTAATAGTCCAGAACCCTGCTGATACAAAAACAAAACTGAAACAACCCTAACCATTCAAGAATTTTCCATCCTACCTGGGGAGATAAGTACACAGATAAGAAACGAGGAAGTGACTGGGCAAAGGGCTTAAAGAAAAATTAAGAGATCCAAAAATCTATATAAAAAACCCAAACAACCGTCTTACTCCTTTCTAGACTGCGGTCCAGTTTTAGTACACCTTATGCCTGTTCTTCCTCTGTAATTCACACATAGAAAGTTCCCTCTGCCCCAGGGCCCCTTCCTCTTCTGATTGGACGGCTCCTCCCAGAGTCTGCAATTAAGGAGGAGGCTCCGGGCAACCACGCCTCATTAGTCTCTCTGCTGCACGTGGAGCTTCCTCCGGCCGGCCCACAGATCAGGTACTTCTGTCTCTTCTACCCCCTTCCCTCTTTAGAAAGTAAACACCTTTTATTTCAGTAGGAAGTAGTATCTAAATTGAGCCTTGAAGCAAGTTTAGGATTGGAATGGAGAGAGACTAGAAGGCAGAGATTACAAGCGTGGGGGCAGTTTATGAGAATGCAAAAGGGATGGGACATGGTTTATTTCATTGTTCCACTATGAAATAGTGTTCATCTAGTTGGTTCTCTGGAAAGCAAAACAAGTTTATCTGTCTTCGACGTGACGACCATTCAAATACTTGAAGACTTAACGATAGTGCTCTCTGTCTTTCTTTATCGGACTCTGCCTCTGTATGCCTCTGCCTGGGTCTCTATCTCTCTGATTTTGTCTGTCTGTCTGTCTGTCTCTCTCTCTCTCTCTCTCTCTCCCTCTCTCCCTCCCCACCCCCACCTTGTTTATCTCTCTCTGTCACTGTTCCCCTTTCTCTCTATTTTTGTCTCTGGCTCTGTGTCTCTTCCTTCCCCCAATTACTACAGCTTTTCTCTTTTGAGAAAAACATCATTATTAGTTCCTTTAATCCAGCCACAAATGGCATGGCGTGAAGCCAAAGGTGTGCTGATAAATGTTTACTGACTGGCTGTCCTAAAAAGCATGACACTTTGGAGTTTAATATGTATTAATATTTTCCCACCAGTTCTTAAGTTGACACAATCAACAAAACAATGTCAGGCCCTGATTTGTAGTGGTTTGCCAAGGTGTGAATGATTACTGTATGTTGAAAAGTTAACAACTGTTTCTCCAGAGCTAGTTCAAGCTGGCTCTCTGCACCCCACAGCCTCCAGCTGCCCTACCTTCATCCTAGTGACCTTCCACTAGACGAACTCCAATTTATTAATATGGTTCCCAGAACTGAACATAGTACATCAGATGTGTCCTGATCAGTGTTAGGGTATGTAACAGGGCTGTCATCCTCTCTTTTCTGGACCGCTACTGCCTCTGTTAATCATTAGGAATATAATGTAAACACAGCAAAATTTTAAATTTTCATTTCTGAAAAATCTATTAGGTGAGTCAATATTTTAATAGTAAACATTTAAAATTAGAATTCATGCTAATTTCTTTCCATTTTTAATCTATCTCTAGAACAGTTATTTTTTTTTTCACATAAAATGTTCAAACTTGGTGAATTCAAAGTTCATATCAGTTTTGCCTGTGGCGCATTATTATCTTGTTCTTATTATTACCATATTATTATAAATATCAAAATACTCCTCAGGGAGCTGCATCAAGGCAGGAGTGTGCACAGTGGCAACCTTACATTTTTTCTCAAGGCCTCCTGAAATCCTTTGTGGGCCTCGCAAGTGGTATATTGTGCAGGCCTGGCCTACAGCTTTCCTGTTGGTTTTGTACAAATATACGATAGCCATGTTAACCTTTAAAAAGGAAAACAATTACTAGGAAGTTCCTTTCATGTATATTGGAGAGAAGTCAATGATTGCTCCTGAGGAGAAAAATGTTGACTTCAAGGAGTGAAGCAAAGTTACAAACTTCTGAGAAGGATTTCATAGACCAATAAGGTTTGCAGCCCTCAGAAAAGAAGGGTCATTGAAATCACAGGTGTCATGCAGTCTTCAGGAATAAAAACAGATACAAACACACACCATCTTTTGAGAAGGACTAAAGACTTTTAAAGTCTTTTGATCATACCAACCTACTTTATTAATCATATTGTTCTAGAATATGAAAATAAGAATTATGTGGTTGTATCTATACATAAGCTCAAAAAGTTGGGTGAAAGTCAGCTAAGTGTTGTTTCAGTTAATTTACTTTCTTTAATTTGAATGAGTAAATCAAGACTTTTAATATTGTAAAAATATAACAACTCTTTAATATACCTTTCATAAAGAGGAGAAAAGATAATCATAAATATAAGTTAAAATTTTGTTTCATGGATTTTTCTTTTAAAATTAGCAGTAATAATTCATTATTGTTCAAATGTAAATCAATATATATTATGTAAATCAGTTTTACTTCTCATTAATGCTTTGTTCATTGCCTACGCTGGAACATACTTTATGAAAGTTGTAGTGCTGTAATTGATTCATTCATTGGTTCTCTGTTTTTCATTCTTTTCACATGTTGCTTCATGCTGAGGATAGGAAAGAAAAGTTATGTTTTTGAAGTAATGATACTGGAGTATATATTTCAGAAAAACAGAAAAAATTACTTTGAAAATCAACTTTAACAATCCAAGGCACTTTTGAAATTATCACACTTATTACTGTCTCCTTAAGTAAGTTACTCTTAGCTGGATAGAGACTTTCCATATAGTGGTGCCACATGTCACTGGTTAAAATATTAGAGTGGAGGGACATTACCTTCTCCTCTTTTAAAAGGATTACATTTAGTATGCTGTGGAGATGGTCCTTATTTACTGTAAAGCAGTAGATTGTTTATGGCCAATTTTTCTGCTTTAATGAAATCCTCTTTATTCTATATGGTAGCATTTTAGAAGCTAGATAACACTCTCCATTTATTATTCTTATCACAATAGAAGTGGCTGAATTCCTCTTTATTATCATTAGTAGCTCAGGTGAGTCTATTGAACTTTCAGGTTAGGTACTGTCTGGGGCTGATGGAGTGCTTCAGCTTCCAGTTAGTGAGATTTTGTTCAATCAATACAAAGTGCTGAGGTGACACATCCCATTTTAAATTGTGTAGGGTCTTTTTAAATATTCGACTATAATGTTCAATGTCAGAGTACTAGAGTGATTTATTTAAATTTAAAAATGCCTTACTGGCTTTAAGTGCAATAAATTTACCTTTTGTGAGTGATAATTATAAGTTTGACTTTACAGAAGTTTGGCAGAGCCTCACTTTTCTTCTAGCAAAAATTGAAAGTGAGGTGCTCTATTTTTAATGGTCTATTTCCGTGCAGTCTTTTCAGTTATTTCCAGCAAGTCAGCAATATAAGTCAGGTAACTGTTTTATCACTATAAACACCTTGTAACTTGATTATTTGTCAAGATTCTTCACATTTTGTAGGAAAATGCAGGGATGTTCTTTTAAGATGTCTTCCACATGAACACAAATTACAAATACAGATTAAAAAAGATAGAAAAGTCTCATTTTCCAGGCACTTCAGTTAAACAAATTGATACATCAGCCATGCTACCTAAGACGGATAATTCAAATACTATCCATTTATTCAAGTCTAGAAGATTATAAAACCTTCAAAAAGGAAATACAGTAACTATATTCTATCTTTAACTGACATTACAAAGTCCCTGCTTAATTTTCCCTTTTCCATTTCTGATTAAGAAATTTAGATAAAACTCTGTCCTATACTAGTGATATAAGGGATCTCATTATGTTTCATTGTTGATAAGCTCTGTAATAATTTTATTTATGGTTCTACTTCTTTGGCTGGTGTAAAATTTCTTAAAGATGTATGCGTATGAGATGGCTTGTAGAAGAGAGCGCTAACTGAATTGATTTTCATATAACATTTCTTTCTAAAAATGTTGGGTGTATGACTCATATTCCAGTAACCAAAGAGGATAAGTAGGTGGAAACAAAGCTGCAGAGTGCTCCTTGTGTTTGCTCTTGTGTTAAATGGTCTCTTTGAAAATAATTTTTCTGAAATACTTCCCTCTTTTTCCCCAAAACATTATAAAAAAGGAAGAAGATGGAAGGTTATTAATCATACCTAAAAAAAAAAACCCAGAGAAAATTAGCCTAGACAAACAAATGCAGAATAGAACAGATCTATTCTAATATCATCTCTCTCTCTCTCTCTCTCTCTCTCTCTCCTCTCTCTCTCTCTCTCTCTCTCTCTCTCTCTCCCTCTCCCCCTCCCCCTCTCTCCCTCTCTCTCTCTTTCCAAAACAACAACGACAACAACAAATACCCTACCATCTCAGTAGCTATTATTCTATGTGGTAAAGTGACAATGTCACCTTTTCAGTGCCTAAAGTGATGTTAAAAAACAATTGACCAAATACACAAGGAAAAAAATGCTTGAAGTGAAACAATTTTATAGGCAAAGACCAATTTGTATTGATTATTCGAAAAGAGGAAGTTTTCAGGTGAGTGAAATTATCACAGACATGACTACTACCAATAAAAAAAACAAAAACAGAAACAAAACCCAGCTAGGTAGTCATGTCAACAGGCATTTATTAAGTGCTTATTATGTGCCAAGCACTGTGCTAAGCACCAACCAGAAGATAGTCTCTGCCTTCAAGGAGCTTCCCTATATATTTTGGATATCAAACCTTTATCAGAGAAATTGGTTGTAAATATTTATTCCTTTAACTGTTTCCCTTCTAATTATAACTACATTGATTTCATTTGCTCTATTTTTTTTTAAATTTTATTGCTCAAACTTGTCTATTTTGTTTACTATAATCCTCCCTATCTGTTGTTTGGTTAACAACTGTTTCCCTATCCATAATTGTGAAAGGCATTTCTTTTTATGATTCCCTAAGTTATTGATGATATAACCTTTCATGTTGGCATCTTATTTTGGTGTATGGTGTAAGATGTTAGTCTCTAAACTTAAATTCTTTCCATTTTGTTGCTTTCTAATTTTCCTGGCATTTCCCATCGAATAATTAGTCCTTAGCCTAGTCTGGGGGAGTGGTTCTTAGGTTTACTCAGTACTATGACTGTGTTTAATTGCTTCTGTATCTTCCTTACCTAATCTGTTCTACTGATCACTTTTCAGTTTTTAATCAGTGGCAAATAATATTTCAGTAGTTGATTCTCTGAGATTGTCTAAGTAAAACATCATGTCATCTATGAAAAATGACAATTTTCCTGAGCAGTTCTGGTAATTATTGCTTCATTGTATATTTTGAAATTTGGAACTGCCAAACTCCCTTCCAACTTTTCTTTGTGACTCCTCTTGAGATTTTTTTTCCCTCTTAATGAAATTTATTATTTTTTCCTAGTTCAATAAAGTAGGCATAATTAGGTATGGAACAATATGTAAATTGACTCGTTATTTTTGTTAATATTTGTATGGCCAACTATGAAAAATTAATGTCTTGAAAATTATTTGTCTTTATTTTAAAGAGAAGTACTTCATAGTTGTATTCATATAACACCTAGGTATATGTTTGTAGGGGACTCTGTAGCTATTTTGAATGGAATTTCTTTTTATACCTCTTCTTACTGTGTTTTGGTGGTAGTATAAAGAAAGAGATGCTTTTGTGGTTTTATTTTTTTATTTTGATATTATAATAGTTATTTTTTTGATTAATTTTTAACTGACCCTTTTTGATTTCTGAGTAAACCATTGTGTCATCTGCAAAGAGTGATCATTTTATTTTTATCCTGTGCAGTTCTGGAAATTATTTCTTTATTATATACTCTGAAATCTGGAACTGTTAGATCAGACTCCCTTCCTTCCAACTTTTCTTCTTTATTCCTCTTGAGTTTTTTAATGTTTTTTTTTTCTCTCCTAATGAAATTTATTTTTTCCTGGTTCTACAAAGTAACTATAATTTGGAATGACATATGTAAATGAACTTAGGTGGTATTGTCTTTTTATTGTACTGGTATGGCCAAACCATGAGCCATTAACTCTAACATATTTGTCTTTATTTTACAAAATAATGTTTTATAGTTGTATTCCTATAGCTTATATGTGCATATGTATATATGTCTTTGTAGGATGACTCACAAATATTTATACATTTTATAACTATTTTGAGTGAAATTTCTTTTTTCTATCCCTTCTTCCTGGGTTTTTTTTGGTAGTATATCATGCATGCTACTTTAATGGTTATTGTTTTGATTAATTTTTAGTTGATTCTCTAGGATTATCTAAGAAAACTATCATGTCATATGCAAGACCTGATAATTTTTTCCTTCTCTAAAATGTGGGGATAAGACACCAGTAGGGGTATACTTCCCTCTCCCTCAACTTCCTGGGCAGCTTAGGCTCCCTGGGGAAATCCAGCAAGAAAAGCCACTATCAGGATTTCTTTTCTTTCTCTTTCCTTTAACCTTCCCTAACCTCTACAGGAGCCCAAAGTGGGCCATACAAGAAGAAAGACAGGCTGCTCATATTGCTCAAAGAATGCAGGAATAAAAATTAATAGCTAAAATCCATCCAATAAAATGTAGGCTCCACCAGGCCTTGCATTGGCACTTCCATTATGGTCTACAGGACCTCAGATAATGCTACCTGATCTGCCCTTATACCCAAAAGACATTGGCATCCCTGACCCCCTTCCCTGCTTTGCAAATATGATTAACTTTAGCCCTGATTCTAGGGTTCTTAACAATGCTATTTTACTTCTTCAAGACAGTATTTACAACATATCCTGAAGCAAAAAAATTGTTTCACTCTGGATCCAGATATTGAGGAAAGTTCCAAAGCTATTGTTTTTCAGGATGGCTACATCTTTTGATACTTTCAAATTCAGGCATTTCTGGTCTACAACTCAATACCATCCATCTTATTCCATCTGGAATTTAAAGGCTCTTGCTAGAATCATTTACTTGTTTTTTATATCAGATATATAGACAGGGAAACCTAAGGTGGCCTGAATGTTCCTTTTTTCATACATATGCTTATCTGTCAAATTTAAAGCAGGATACCAAGACTCGGGGACCTAGGCATTATTTTAATTCTGATTTTTTATTCATTTAACTGGTTCTCCATCAATGACTCAACATTCTTATATCAGTCTCTACATAGTGATACATCCAGAGGCTCTATTTATTCATTTGTTCAGTACTGTCCAACTTTTCATGACTCCCATGGACCATAGCATGCCAGACCCTTCCATCCTTCATTATTTCCTGAAGTTTGTCCAAGCTCATGAATGTTGCTTCCATGACACTATCCATCTCACCCTCTGCCATCCCCTTTTCCTTTTGCCTTCAGTCTTTCTCAACATCTTAGTCTTGTCTCATCATTATGTGTACAGAGTATTTAAGCTTCAGCTTCAGTATTTGCCCTTCAAAGAGGTAGTTTCTATTAATTTCTTTAAGTATTGATTAAATTGATCTCCTTGATGTCCAAGGGACTCTCAAAAGTCTTCTCTAGCACCACAATTCAAAAGTGTTGATTCTGTGGTGGCCTGCTTTCCTTATAGTCCAACTCTTACTGCCATACATTGCTAACTGGAAAAACCAGACTTTTGACTACATGGACAATTATCAGGAAGATATCTCTGCATTTTAGCATGCTGTCCAGATTTTCCATAGCTTTCCTTCCAGAGAGTAAGCATCTTCTAATTTCATGTCTGTAGTTGTTATCTGCATTGATCTTTGAGCCCAGGAATATAAAATCTGACACTGCTTCCCTTTTTCCTATTGCTGTTTGCCAGGAAATGATGGGACCAGTTGCCATGATCTTTTTTTTTTTTTAATGTTAAGCTTCAGATCAGCTTTTACACTCTCCTCTTTCACCCTCATCGTGAGGCTTCTTAATTCTTTTTTACTTTCTGCTATCATAATGGTATCATCTGGCTATCTGAGATTGTTGATATTTCTCCTGGCAACCTTAATTCTGGCTTTTTATTATTCCAGTCTGTCATTTCACATGATATACTCTTCATGTAAGTTAAATAAGTTGACAATATACAACCTTTTCATGCTCCTTTTCCAATCTTAAACCAATCAATTGTTCCATGTTCAATTCTAACTGTTGCTTCTTGGCCCATGTTAGGGGTTCCTCAGGAGACAAGTAAGATGATCCCATCTCTTTGGAGCCTTACCATATTTTCTTGTGATCCACACAGTCAAGGGGTTTAGAGTAGTCAATGAAGCAGAAGTAGATGCTATTCTGGCTTGCTTTCTCCATAATATAACTTGATCTCTGGTTCTCTAGTTCCCCTGCCTCTTCAAAAACCAGCCTGCATTTCTGGCAATTCTCAGTTCACATATTGCTGAAACCCAGCTTGCAAAATCTTTAGCATAACTTTGCTATGGCTTCTTTAATGGTGGAGTCTGTGTTCTTTGTTCTTAAACATTTCTTTTGCCCAGGAAGCAGAAGTAGTATGGGTGGAGAATATCATCTGTTGGCCCAGGGGAGCTGCTGCTGCTGCCTCTGGTTCTTTCACAACACCATTCTCAAGCTTTTCTATTCTCACGGTAAAATTTCTAAAGGCAGGAAATTGGTCCACTGGATCCTTTATGGGAGGGAGGGATTGTGGAAAGGGATAAAATTAGCTCTATAGCAGTGATAACTCTCATTTTCTTGAAGAGATCTCCTATATTTCCCATTCTATTGTTTTCTTCTATTTCTTCGTATTGCTTATTTAGGGAAACATTATCTTTCCTTGCTATTTTCTCAAATTCTGCATTCAGTCAGATACATATTTTCCTTTCTCCTTTCCCTTTCCTTTTTTTCTCAGCTCTTTGGAATGTTTTCCTTATTGTTTCTGCCTGTATAATATTGTGAACCTCTGTCCACAGTTTTTCATGGACTACAGCTACCAGATTTAATCTCTTAAATTTATTCATCACTTCTACATCATATTCATAAGAGATGTTATTTAGGTTATCCTTCTGTGGTCTAATGGTTTTCCCTGCTTTCTTCAATGGAAGTCTGCAAGTTCATAACCCAAGCTGCAGATAGCTTCAAGCATTGTTTTAACTGACTGTACTGAGCTTTCCCACGTTTGGCTGCAAATTATATAATCAGTGTGATTTGGATGTTGACCATCTGGTGATGTCCATGTGTGGAATTCCCTTTTGAGTTGCTGAAAAAGAATATTTGCTATGACCAGCAAGTTATCTTGACACAACACTTAGTTTCTGCCCTGCTTCATTTTGTACTCCAAGGCCAAATGTGCCTATTATTCCAATTATCTTTTGAGTTCCTATTTTAGCCTTCCAATTGTCTGTGATGAATGTGACATATTTTTAGTGATTTTTTTTTTTCCTAGAAGATGTTGTAGGTCTGCATAGAACCGATTACCTTTGGCTTCTTCAGCATCAGTGGTTGGAGCATAGACTTGTATTACTGTGATGTTGAATAGTTTGCCTTGGATTCAAACAAATATCATTCTGTCATTTTTGAGATTGTACCCCAGTACTACTTTTTCCACTCTTTTTATTCACTTTGAGGGCTACTCCATTTCTTCTAGGTAGTGCTTGCGCACAGTATTGTATGTGATGATCCCCTGATTTAAATTCATACATTCCTATCTATTTTAGTTCACTAATACCTAAGATGTCAATACTTAATCTTCCTATCTCCTGTTTGACCACATCCAGCTTACCTTGGTTCTTAGATCTTACATTCAAGGTTCCTATGCAATATTCATCTTTACAGTATCAGAAATTACTTTTGTCACCAGACACATCTGCAGCTAAGCTTCCTGTTGGCTTTGGCCCAATTGCTTCATTCTTTCTGGAGCTACTTGTAGTTGTCCTCCACTCTTCCTCAAAAATGTGTTCGACATATTTTGACCTGAGAAGCTCATATTCTGGTGTTGTCTCTTTTATCATTTTTGTAGTGCCCTTGGGGTCTTCTTAGTAAAGATAGTGGAACAGTTTGCCATTTCCTTCTGCAGTGAATCACCTTTTCTCAGAACTTTCCACTATGATCTTTTTGGGTAATCCTGCACAACATAGCTCATAATTTCATTGAACTACACAAGCCTCTCCACCATGATGAGGCAGTGATCCAGGGTGGAAGAGGCTTTGTATTTGTCCCCTATTCTCTCCAGATACTCCTGCACTAGAGATCTTTCCCTTTTTCATTGCTTTAATTTGTCACATCATGGCATCATAGAATAATAAAGTTGAAAGTAACTTTAGAGATTGTACAAACCTTATCTCTAATTTTATAATTTTTATAAACATTATATAATTGTGTTGCCCAACCAGGTAATGGATTAAATAGAAGGAAGAGGTCAGAGTGGACCACATTTGGGAAAATGTGCTACAATTTGAAATGATCACAACTATTTCTTATTTTCAAAGGCTACATTTTTATTTTAATCACTAATGTTGGTAAATCTATGTGAAACTACAAATCATAGAACAATACAATTTTAGAGCAATCCACTGCATGTCATCACTGGCTAACAGAAAGTTGCATGGCTTGCAACTTTATCATATAGGCAGCAATGGTATATATGTGAGATGTGGTAAAAACAAAAAACAAAAAACAAAAATCAGACATAAATAAGTAGAACATTGAGTGGTTTAGTCATCACAAGAATAACAGACCATGGGTTTCCTGAATGATATACCAGCATACGTGAAATACTGAAAGAAACAACAGAAAGCCTTGAGTAAAATTGGCAGATAGTTTACCTTAGATTTATTGCAAAGCCTGGTCAGGGACTCTCCAGAAATCCACCTGCACATATAGACTGAGTACTTGCATCGATAAGGTCATGAATCTGTTGAAGAAATACACACACACACACACACACACACACACACACACATACATACATACATATATATATGTATATATATTATATATGTATATATAATCCATCTCCTCTTACATTTCTACTGTTCCACCCTAATGTAAACCCTAGTCACTTCATCCCATCCTATTTGCAGTATCTTCCTTCCTGGTTAAATCAGGGCACACACACAAATAGCAATGGGTGGGCAAGTGGTGATTAGCCATTGGGCAGATCAAAGGAAACTTGGGGGGCAGAAGTTCTAAAGAGCAGGACAAAGCTGGACATCAGAATTCCTGATGGTAATCAGGAAGTAGGTGGCCTACAAGAAAAGGAAGGGCCTGTTGGGTGCTTGTAATAGAAGATAATATGCTATGCAAGAATGGAAGTAGTGTAATCTGGTAGACTGAAACAGGAATCATGAAGCTAATAAACATGGCAAGAAAACAGATGTACAAGCTGTAGTCCATTCCTGAAAATCAACATGGTAGTAGAAAGGACTGAGGTTGAAAGGTTAATGCAGAAGCATTCTTTGGACGACATCTTGTTGTCTCAGGCAATATTTGCTCCCAGAGTAGCGGGAAGGGTTTCTGCTGTCTTTTAAAAGCTAAAGCTGCTTAGGCCTAACTGCTCAATGCTATCCTCCCTTGTCAGTTTTGCTGCATTTAAAGGGTCCTTAGTGATATCTGATCAGTGTCCTTTACTGCCCGAATACTCTAGTGGGGGCATAATTTGTGAATGGAAAAGGCCCAGGACTTGGGTCTCTCTCTACCTCATTGCTCTTGAAGTGGTCTGAAAATTAATCAATGGAGAAGGCCTTTGTGGCCTTCAAGAGCTAAGTTATATTAGCTCAAAGACATTCAGAAAAAAAAAAATTAAGGTAATTGAATGTAGAAAAAAAATGGGAAAACCCAAAGAGTGAAGGAAACCCGATATGCTGGGGATAATATTAGTGGATTACACATAATAGGTATTTTCTAGAAACAAAATCATAAAATTTTAAAACAGAAACACATTACTTCACTCTTGTTTTCTAAAATGTAAGTTGTTTTTAAGAAGTATTAAGTTGCTTATAAATTGTAACTTTTTAAAAATTTTTTTATTAGTTTATTTTGATTTATCAACAATCATTTCCACAGCCTTTTGAGTTTTAAATTTTTCTTCCTCTCCGCCTCCCTCCCCAAGATGGCACACAATCTGATATAGGCTATACACATACATTCCTAATAAACACATTTTCACATTAGTGATGTTGTAAGTAAGAATTAGAACCAAAGAGAAGAACCACCAGAAAGAAGAAACAAGACACAACAGGGGGAAAAAATAGCAAATAGTATGCTTCAATCTGCATTCAAACTCCATAGTTCTTTCTTTAGATGTGGATAGCATTTTCCATTGTGAGGCCTTTGGAGATATCTTAGATCCTTGCATTGGTGAGAAGAGCTAAGTCTATCAAAGTTAATCATTGCACAATGTGGCTGTTACTGTGTACAATGTTCTGGCTCTGGCTCTGCTCACTTCACTCAGCATCGCACTATATAAGTGTTTCCAGGTTTTTCTGAAGTCTGCCTGTTCATTTCTTATAGCATAATAGTATTCCATTACATTCATATACCATTCTCCAATTAATGGGCATTCCCTCAAAAAAAAAGAGCTGCTATAAATATTTTTGTATATGTGAGTCCTTTTCCCATTTGTATGATCTCTTTGGGATATAGCCCTTGAAGTGCTATTGCTGGGTCAAAGGGTAACTTTTTTTAAAAGAAGGATTTTAATCATTGATACTTGTTTTGGGGCTGAAATGATTATCTCTCTCTCTGTCTCTGTGTCTCTGTTTCTGTCTGTATCTCTCATTTATCAAGCAGTGGATTAAAGTGCTGGCCCTGGGGTCTGAGTTCAATTATGTCTGGAGACATTTGCTAGCTGTGTAACATTGGGTATGTAACTTAACCTCTGTTTGCCTCAGCTTCCTTAACTGTTAAGATGAAGATAATAGCACCTACCTCAGGGTTTTGTGAGGATCAAATGAGATAGTATTTGTAAACCATTTAGCACAGTACCTAGCACATAGTAGACAACATATAAATGTTATTTCCCCCAAAAAAATTCTTATGGATATACTTAAAGAAAAAAAAAAAATTGTTCTGTCCAGTCTATTTTATGTTTTGCTGGTGTCAATAAGTGTTTATGTTCACACTCATGATTTGTGTTCATTATATACAGAAAATCTTGAATTTTTTAACTGTGATTGTAGAAGCTGAAGCAGCCCACAAATGAATGGTTCAGAATGAATTGAACTCAGGCAAAGAAGTTCACTTTAGCCTGCCTAAAGCAAGATTTTGAGGCTCCAAAGTGCACTTCAGCTCAGCCTCCACTTCTGGGATTTCTCAAAGATAAATCATTATATACAAGATTATGTCTCTGCATTATAGTTTAATGCCTTGAGAGAACAAGTAGATACTGCAAGGAAAGCCAGGATTGGTGTAAGAAAGCTCTTGTTAGCTCATGCAGAGATTCAGACAACATAACAAAATAAGTTAACTTCAAAACATCCCACCCACAGTTTATCTCCAAGAATATATTTCATTTAGTTATTGTTTTTGTTTTTTTCTAACAGACCAGGGAATAAAAAGATAGGGCACAATAACTTCACATTTGAGTCTTGGTTATTAGTAGGATTAATATATATTAAACTTCAACAAGTAACACACAAACAATAGGAAAGGGTATGTTGTATTCTTGGAGCAATGTAAAGAAAATTAGATGTGGGAGTGGGAATTGTGAGACTAATTCATGTAACAAATGTAACACTAAAACTTTGATTTCTGCCCACCAGTGCTTCAATACAATAGCTTATTTGCAGAAATATGAAGACGATCTGACCCTGAATATATAAGAATGAAACAAAGCTATTTACTTTTTAAGTTGGACTGTCGTTTTCAGCTTGATATTAAGAAGCTAACTTTCTGAAAAATTTGGATTTCTATAGGAGGTCGTTTGTCTACTTTAATTCTTTGATAACCATATTCAGCCTAATTCTAAAGTAATATCAGGGGAGGAGAAGTGGACAGTCAGAATTAGTGATCTCATCAGTGTGGGGACCTCCTAGTGTGGAAACCTGGAAGTTCTTTCTACTGACCCAGATTGGCACATCATCTCCAATACGCATCCTTAGAGAATTGCTGAGTAGTACTGAGAGAGTAAATGCTTTCCTGGTGGTTATGCAAACAGTTTAGGTCACAGACAGAGATTAAACCTAATTGGCATTTTTGATTCCAATGCCACATCATCTCTCAGTACTCTGATAAAGCTTTGCAAGTGGAATCCATGCTTTTAGGAACTAATGACATAATGGTGAACCACAATGAACTAAACTAAAGGAATATTGGTATAGTCAGTTCAGCAGCTGTCATAGGACTACTTTTCATCTTTGAATCAAAACAAAAACATTAGCTTTTCATTTCTTTTGAATTTTTTAAGATGGTGTAGTAGTGCCATGGCCAAATAATACAGGGCCTCAGTTTCCACTTCTGTAAAATATGGGCAGACTAGGTGATCTCAAATGCCCTTCGCAGCTCCAAAACTCTGTAATTCTAGTATTTTAAAATCAGGCTACCTTAATCGTCTTTCTAAAGTTTCTACTAAGGAATAAAATCAGGCTACCTTAATGTCTTTCTAAAGTTTCTACTAAGGAATTATCCATGTTTTTAATATATAACATGGCATAGCCTGTAATGCATTTGTTATTGTACTACAAAGTTTGCATTTTAGGGGGAAAAAAGATCCAGAAGTTCTAATGACCAGGGCTGAAAAAAGAAATTGTTAACTCTGCAAATACTGTCATTAAATTATTTGCATCTGATAAGGAGCATGAGTTTCCTACATTTCTTTTAATTTTCAATAGAGCTTTTAGACAAATACTAGCATTTTACAAAACCTTGCAAGCTGTGCAAAGTGGATGTCAGCTGCAGTATATAAATATATGAAACTACTTTAAATTATGATCCCTTGTTTTGAGATAATGATCCAAAAGTGCATAAGTATTCCCATTGTTACATTTAACATTTTAATCTGGGTGTGCCAAGGAGTTTATGTGTGCTTTATATACATTTGTGCATAGATGTATCTTGGAACCATGGATTTATTATAAAAATGAAAAAAATATTTATAGCTATAACTCTGTGTGAGTGTGTATGTGTGCATGTGTAGGAAGACTCTGGGATTATTCTCCCAACTCACAAGTGCATTAACAAGTCAGATTCCCAGAAGAAAGCTACATATTCCTCTCAGGTTTCTAAGGGTACCCCTGAGGGGTCCAGATGCTGTCTTGTCTAATACCCGTTGGCATGAGCTTTCATTCCATGCATTTGCCCCAATATCAATTCCAGTGATTAGTTATTCAGTATTATTGTTATTATTATCCTTATTGTACCATTCTTTTACAAAGGGATAGTTACTGAGAAACTATAGCAAGAGCAGAAGTACAAACATTTTCCCCTAGAGAGAGTCTCTACTACTGCCTAGGAATGTATGGTCAGATTTAAAGCAGTTCACTTTGAAATAAGACATGGCCACTGCATGAGTCAGCATCTCAACTTCTAATGGCCTGAGTAAAGTATGTTCCTTTTCAGGACCTTTGCTTTTGCCTCTCGCGTTCGCTGCTTCCAACAAATCCTGGCATGGTCACCAGTTCCCACGTGTATGGTATTTGCTGTTTTGAGTTTTAGAAACTTCTAAGGTTATGGCTATTTCCAACATGCCCTCATCTAGGAGCAGGAAATTATAGATTCAACAAAGATGGAAGCAACAGCAGAACAAAGTATTTATTGGCTCCATTGCAGTGGGAAAGGAGGTAAGCATCAGGCAGCAGGAGCCAGCTGCTACTCTTGTTACTATTCACCACCATGGCAGGACCATGATCTTTCCTGCTGGCTCAAGGGTATCAAGTGCCCAAGTCCCTTCCCACACCTGGAGTCCCACAGCAACTTGTTATTTAATGCCAGGCTATCAGAAAAGAGAATACATCTTGTCTGGTTAGTGCCTTTTGTATGTATTCTCAGTTCTGAATCAACAGCCAGTAAAAAGGTACCTCTTTTCACATAGTAAAGGGACTAGAAACAGGATACCTATGCATTCTCTGAATCTGGGTTCAGGGCTCTTCCATTACGTGTCATCACCAGTAGTGAGAGACTCGAAGCAGAGAAATCAATTAGAAGGTTGTTTCAGTTAGTTCAGGCATGAGGGGCTGAAGGACTGCACCAGGATTATAGCTATATGAGGGATCTGAGAGTTGTTGTCAAGGAAGAAAAGCCAAGGCTTAATAACACATTGCACACGTGCGGTGAATGCAAGTGAGGAGTAAAGGATGACACTGAAATTATGAACCTAGATGACTGGGAAGATGAAGTAACCTCAACAGTAATAAGAAAGTGAGAAAAGAAAAGAGTTCAGAGGGAAGAATGAGTTCAGTTTTGGACTTGATGAATTTGAGATGCCTGTGGGACATCCAATTTGAAATGTCTATTAGGCAGTTGATGATATGGGATGGTAGCTCAGGAGAAATATTAGGGCTAAATATGTAGATCTGATAATCATCTGTATAGAGATAATAATTGGATCCATGGGAGTTGATATGCTTATCAAATGATATAGAATACATGGGAAAAAGAAGGCCTAAGAAAGATCCTTTGAGGAGATTCATAGTTAATGGGAGTGATTTGGATGAAGACCCAACAAAAGGGACTGATAATCTATAATCATATGGGTAGGAGGAAAACCAGGAGAGGAGTGTCATGAAAGCCCAGAAAAGAAAGAATATCCATGAGAAGAGGGGGATTGACAGTTTGAAAAAAGGCTTGAGAAGGTCAGGAAGGACAAGGATTGAGGAAATGCCATTAGATTTGTCAATTAAGAGGTTTGAAGAGAGCATTTTATGTTGAATGATGAGTTCAGAAGCTAGACTACAGAGGGTTTAGAAAAGACTGAGAATAGAAGTGAAGGTACCTACTATAGATGGCTTTCTCAAAGATTTTAGATGAGATGGAGATTAAAAAAACTAAGGAAAATAAAATATCTTTTCTATTGCTGTTATTATTAATATACTTAAATTTGTAAATAAGATTGTTTTTACTTTAAAACTTTAGCCATAAATAAAAGGCCATAATACTGAAGCACACACATACAAAATCTTGGATCATTTAGATGATTTAAGACTTTATTTAAAATTTTCTTGATATGCCCAGTTTCAGTTTTTGCTTTTTGAAATGTTTTATCTTTTATGTTTATAATTGTCTTTTCTGCAAGTCCTGACAGAAAGAGATCCTGTTCTGTCACATTATTAGGATATTGAGTCATGCACTGTCACATAGGCTTTTATGTGATTTGGTCTCAAGATACTTAAACCATTTTACTTCCCCAGAATCTAGAAAGAGGTATACTCAAAATTGTGTGTGCTATGAATTGATGGATGTTGAAAGTAAATTCCAAATTTCTTATTAGAAAACCTAGTAAAACATAGCTATATTTCTGTCTTCTTAGCTCTAAATCAATATAAATGCAGTCTTGTCCCAAGACGTTCCCACTTAAATTGTCTAAAACTAGTGCTTTCTACCTAAGTTCACTAAAATTTGGATTGTCATCCATATTCTTACTATTTGTTCCAAGAAAACTGCCTATTACTTTTTCATATGTTTTAAATTTGCACAATTTGATTTCTCCAACATATGTTCTAAACTAGTTTTAACTTGAAAAAGTTCCATTCATTACTGTAGTCAATTCATAAGGGTACAGAAGGACTCATATAAGTTAGACAGGTAGACTTTGGTCAAAATGTCAATATCACCTTTTGAAATGGAAGTTAAAGTTTGGATGAAACTAGTCATTTGTGGGAATCATCTCAGGAAATAAGCTACATAAAACAAGAGTCTTTGCATTGTGATGAGATTATAGTGGTTCCAAACTATAGCAAGGGGCATATCATATCAATCTATGCATATTAATTGTCTACTATATCCTAGGCACTCTAATGAGTGCCAGGGATAAAACGATTCATCAGCAATAAAGTTAATAAATACATATATACAAAAAGTTTGAGAGGGAATGCAGTAATACTTGGCAGGATAAAGAAGGCTTAATGCAGATGATGCCTAAATTGCATCATGAAGAAAGGTCGGTCTAAAATCGGGTGGGGGCACTTAGCATAAAGGCATGGAGAGGAGAGATAGAGTGTTCATAGGATGAACATAGAGGTCAGTTTGACTAGATCACAGAATGGAAGTCTGGGA
The DNA here is from genome assembly GCF_003287225.1 of Phascolarctos cinereus. Taxonomy (NCBI): domain Eukaryota; kingdom Metazoa; phylum Chordata; class Mammalia; order Diprotodontia; family Phascolarctidae; genus Phascolarctos; species Phascolarctos cinereus. The sequence goes on along the minus strand of NW_027555958.1, from coordinate 395,024,611 downwards.
AGTAGGTTGGGACCAGGTTGTATAGGGCTTAAAATGTAATTGGAGGAATTTATATTTTATCCTGATCATCTTACTTGTTTCCTGAGGAAACTGTATGTGGGCCAAGAAGCAACAGTTGGAATGGAACAACTGATTGGTATAAGATTGGAAAAGGAGTACAAAAGGCTGATTGTTGCCTTATTTATTAACTTATATGTGGATTACATCATGCAAAATGCCAGGCTGGATGAATCAAAAACTAGAATTAAGCTTGCTAGGAGAAATATCAGCAATCTCAGATACGCAGATGATACCACTCATTTGGCAGAAAGTGAAGAGGAGTTAAGATGAAGGTGACAGAGGAGGGTATAAAAGCTGGCTTGAAGCTTAACATAAAAAAAAAATCAGATCTTGGCAACTGGTCCCATTACTTCCTGGCAAATAGAGGGAAAAGAAATGGAAACAGTGTCAGATTTTATATTTTTGGGCTCAAAGACCGCTGCAGATGGCAACTGTAGCCATGAAATTAAAAGACACTTGCTCCTTGGAAAGAAAGTTATGACAAATCTGGATAACATACTAAAAAGCAGAGACATCACCTTGCCAAGTAAGGTCTGGATAGTTAAAGCTATGGTTTTTTCCAGTAGCAATGTATGGCTTTGAGAGTTGGACTATAAGGAAAGCTGAGCTCTACAGAATCAATGCTTTGAGAGCTGGGCTGTAAGGAAAGCTGAACTCTGCAGAATCAATGCTTTCAAATTGTAGTACTAGAGAAGACTGTTAAGAGTCCCTTGGACAGCAAGGAGATCAGATCATTCAGTACCTAAAGAAATTAATTCAGACTAGTCACTGGAAGGTCAAAAACTGACATGGACGCATAAATATTTTGGCCACATAATGAGAAGATGGGACTCTTTGGAAAAGACCCTGATGTTGGGAATGATTGAAGGAAAAAGGAAAAGGGGATGGCTGAGGATGAGATGGATAGTGTCATGGAAACAATGAACATGAACATGGACAGACTTTGAGAGCTAGTAGAGGATAGCAGGGTCTGTTATACTATGATCAGTAAGGTCATGAAGAGTTGGACATGATTGAATGACTGAACAGCAATGCATGTTTTATTGTAGAAGCAACAGGAAGCCAGTAGAATTTCATGAGCATAGTCAGATATAGGCTTAACAAAAATTTCTTTGGTGGCGGTGTAGAGGATGAACTGCAGTAGTTAGGTCTTGAGGCTGGTACAGCAATTGGAAGGCTGTTGTAATAATGTTGTTGAGAAGAGAGCCTGTATTATTCTGTGACTAGAGGGAAGAGGGCAGATGTGAGAGATGTAGTGAAGGTAGAAATGGCAAAGACTTGGTAACTCATTGGATATTTAAGGAGAGAGATAGTGAGGAGTTCAGGAACATGCCGAGAATATGTACCTAGACATTGGAAGGATAATAATACTTTTTGACAGAAATAGGGAAGTTTGGAAGAGGAGAAGTTTTGATGAAAAGATGCTGAGTTCAATTTTAGACATGTTGAATGTGATATGCTTGTGGGATATATCCAGTTTGAAATGACCAATAGGCAATTGATTATCTGGAACTGAAACTTAAAGTAGTGGTTATGGTTGTGTATATAAATCTGTGAATCATATGCATAGAGATTACAGTTAAATCCATGGGAATGTATGAGTTTGCCAAAAAGAGAATATAGAATAGGAGATCTCAATCTTTTTTGTGTGTCTTGGACTTTTTTTTTTTCAGTGTGGTGGAACCCAAGTATCCTTTATCAGAACATTTTTTGTCAAAGAGCATTTTTAAAAATTTTCCTCTTTCCCCAAGATGGCCTGCAGTCTGACATAGGCTATACATGTACAATTATATTACAAATATTTCCACATTAGTCATGTTATGAAAGAAGAATCAGAACAAAAGGGAAAAGCCATGGGAAAGAAAAATAAAAGAGAAAATGCTTTGATCTGCATTCAGACTCCATAGTTCTTTCTCCGGATAAGGATAGCATTTTCCATCATGAGTCTTTAGGAATTGTCTTCAATCATTGCATTGTTGATAAGAGCTAAGTCTATCAAAGTTGGTAATTGCACAATGTTGCTGTTACTGTACAGTGTTCTCCTGGTTCTGCTCACTTCACTCAGCATCAGTTCATGTGAAGTCTTGCCAGGTTTTTCTGAAATGTGCCTGCTCATCATTTCTTATGGAACAATAGTATTCCATTACACAGAATAATTTTTAAGAAATAATTGAAGTAAATGCTGTATACCAGGGTTAGTGAAAATAAAGATGTACATTTTTTCCCATCAAAATTCACAGTCCACTTGAATCTGTCCATGGACCACTGAGTAAGCACCCTTGTTATAGGGAGGAGGGTTAGGATAGAACCTTGAGTAACACCCAGAATTAGGGAACGTGATGAGCCAAGGAAGGAGATTGAGAAGACTAGTCAGATAGGTAGGAGGCAAAGATGGTGCAAGTGGTGTCACAAAAATCCGGAGAGCAGATAATACCAGGAGGAGAAGATGGTCAATAATGTCAAATGCAGCGAAACAGACAGGGAGGATGAAACCTGAAAACAGACCATCACATTTGACAGTTAATACATCATTGGTATCTTTGGAGCAAGCAGTTTCAGTTGAGTAATGAGGTCAAAAGCCAGATTGCAAAGATTTGAGAAGGGAATGAGAACACTAGGAATAGAGGCAATGAGTCTAGATTCCTTTTTGGTGTGTCTTAAAATGTAGCAGGAAGATAAAAATGAAAATTTCACTAATTTAAGATAGACTGCTGTACTGAAAATTATGATTTGTTTTTCTTATCAGGAGGAAATATTATGATGAGACAAAATCTTACTGATAAGAAATATCAAGGATTAAAAAGAAAATTAGAAAATAAGAACTGGTCATTGTGTGTATTTAAGGCTATCCAAGGAACTGTATTTGGCAGACAGGAGTATGCACCAGTAATATGGAATTCATTTTGTAATAGAGGTGATTCTTTTGGGCTCCACCAGGTCTTGGACTAACTGCCCTTGAAGGCATACAAATACCTTTGCCCCAATTCTATGCTCATCTAGCTGCCTTCTGATGACATTTTGATTTCCAGGTATATTGATACTTGGATAAATGTATGCTAGGGCACAGAACAATATGTTTTCGTTGTTAGATAGGCAACCTCTTCCTGGCCTTTCTCTCTTTCTCTCCTACATTCTGGTTTAGGAATCATTCTTAACCTAGATGAATTGATAAAACTGATTTTCTGAACCTACCTGGTTAAAGACTAAATAATACAGAGTAACCCCATCAAGGTGTAGATATGTTATGAGACTCAGACGGTTATAGCCTATTGACCTTTCTTTAGCCATCTGATATACAATATCCATCAATGAAACCCTGTGGCGCATGCGTGCCTCAAGGAAGTGTAAAAGGTTCCGCCATGGCACAAATTCTATCACCGAGCATTTTACTGTATTTGTAAATACATGCACCTTTGATTGTGCTGACTTTCCAACTTTGCAAGTACTTTTGATAGGATTTTACACCTGCTGGCTTTTTGGAAGCACAGAATTGACATGTATCTATTTAGGAAAACCAGTGTATGAGTCACTTAAATGTAGTCTTTTAAAAATTGGATTTGTGTGCTTTGCTGATGAATATCTATAGTGTGGTACAGTGGATTGAGCAGGGTCTGGGGTCAGGAAGATCTGAGTTTGAATATGGTCTAAAATGTTTACTGGTTGTGTGACTTCGCAAATCACATAACCTCTGTCTGCCTCAGTTTCCTCAACTGGAAAATTGGGATAATAATCACATGTTGTTGTGAGGCTCAAGTGAGATAATATTTGTAAAGCATTTAGCACGGTGCCTGGCAGATTTTTTTGCTGTTCATTCCTGTCCAATTCTTCACGACTATTTGGAGTTTTCTTGGCAAAGATACTGGAGGGGTTTGCTGTTTACTTCTCTAGCTTATTTTACAGATGAGGAAACTGAGGGAAACAGGATTAAGTGATTTGTTCAGGATCATATAGCTGGTAAGGCCTCTGAGGCCAGATTTGAACTCAGGTCTTCCTGATTACAGGCCTAGTACTCTATCGACTATGCCACCTAGCTGCCCCAGCCTGGCAGATAGTAGGAGTACATAAATTCTTATTCCCTTCCTCCCAGAGAATTTTTTTTCACATTAGGGACAATATTGAGCCCTAAGAATATAAAGTTCCACATTAGACTTAAGGATAGTGTACTTTCTTGAAGCAGCTAGGTGGCACAATGGATAGAGCACTAGACCTAGACTCAGAATGACCTAAGTTGAAATCCAGCCTCAGACACTTACCCGCTGTATGGTTCTTGACAAGTTCCTTAACCTGTGTATGCCTCAATTTCCTCACCTGTAAAACATGAATAGAAATAGCACCTGCCTCCAAGGGTTATTATGAGCATCAAAAGAAAGAATATTTGTAAAGCATTTTGCAAATCTTAAATCACTACATAAATGCTAGCTATTATTGTTATTTGGATATAATTTTAATTTATCCTTTAATAACCAATGTTCCCAAATTGTCTTCTTCCCTTCTTCAACTTCTCCCCTACCATAGACTCTCACCTTATGTTGATCTTGGCATAGAAAAGACTTTAAATCAAGAATTTAACTAGTAACATATTCTGCTCATTTGCGCAATCTCAAGCGCACCTATGGTGCTCTGTTACTTTGAAACACCTGAAGCTTTAAAAATAACATTTCACTGCTGCTGCAGGAACAGCAGGAAGAAGCTTCACTGGGAGAGGGGTGGTGGTGGCATATTCATTCTCTATTATTCTTTATAAGAAGGAATATCCAGAGATTTGGAGTATCTTATCTTTTTTTTCTTTTTTGAAACAAAGACCCAAAGATAAAAGAAAAATCAGCCATCAGAAGGAAAAAAAAAAGAGGAAAAACAAAGGATGAACAAAGGGTGAAAAACAGCAGACAAAAGAACAAATTCTTTTTACATAAAGAGTGTTGTTTTTCCTATTAATTTATCTGTTTCATCTAAACCTGAATACATGGCAGACACTACACTTGGGTATATGTAAGCATATTGCATTTGAAATACCTTGGTACCACTTGGAAATTTCCTTCTCCCATCCCCTGATATCATTAGCATATTTTCATGTGCCCCATAACAATTTCTCTAGGGTCCCTTTAGTATAAGATTCTTGATTACAATTCTGCCTGCGTACTAGAACATGTAATAATATCTGACACTTATTTATAGTGTTTTGTGGACAGCATAATTTTTTACATACAATATCTCATTTGATCCTCATAGCATTATAAAATATATGAGGTCTTATCTCTGTTTTCAGACGAGGTAACTGAGTCTCAGAGAGTTTAAGTGATTAGCCCCACATTACATAGCTAGTTTGTGGCAGAGCGTGAACTCCAAATTCAAAATGCATGTCATCATCCCAAGGCCATGCCCCTATACTCTTCGGTCCTTATTATTTATCGCTTTGCAGTTCACACAGCATTTCCTTCAGAAAGCCCTTTGAAAGAGGGAGTGGAAATAGTGTTATTTCCATTTTATAAATGAAGAAACTGAGTTTGAAAGAAATTAAGTAACTTGATCAAGATCATATGGAGAGTAAATTGCATAGCCAGGAGTCAAATCCATGGGACTCATTTCACTCATTGCATCACATTTCAAATTGCTTACATTGAAGCTTGTTCATTTAAATATTAATCGTTGTTAAACAAATATGTACTTATTAGTAGGAGGACTGAGTGGCTGCTCCTTTTTATCACCTTGTGGTAAAGTGGCAAGGGTTATTTTTGTATAGATTCTTCAAGGTAAAATTAGAGGAATATAGCCAGCAGCCTCAGAACTAACAAATTAAAACGTTTTTCATTATGAGCTCAATATTTTCCCTGAAGTTGATTCCATATAATGAAGTGTGGGAGATTTGTACCCCCTTGTGTATTGTATGTTCCAACCAATCTGCCAACTTGTTGGCCTCCATGAATGATATTCTGTCTTCCACATTCATGTTGTTACACAGATTGTCGCTCTTCTCTGGAACATTCTTTATTCCTACTTCCATCTCTTGGATCCCTTGCGTTTCTTCAAGGCTTAACATAAGTCCCATCTCTTTCAGGAGGACTTTGCCGATCTCTGTACTTGTTGACTGACCCCTACCAATAACTTTGTACAGTATATCTCTTATGCAGTGAATTGTGAGGATCAGGATACCCATGATTGATTTCCCCCATTCCTGTTAATGAAATTGTAGAAGCTAAGAGGCATGTAAAAGAAACAATGACATACTACAGCCTTAAATGAAATTCAAAATATATATTCCACAAGGTAAAGAATTTTTTTATTCAATCTTGATGGAAGTAGAGGAAGGGTAGCATTGGTGGGCTGAAGGATGAGCCACACCTCTGATGGCCTCTTGAAAAGCAAGACAGAGTCAAAGAAGGAAATAGATCTGAGGAGTCCCTACTACTCAGAATCCTCACACTGTGAGGCCAGAAAGGGACTAGTGATAGAAGAATTACCTAACTCTTGAGACAAAATCGTCCCTTACCTTGAGGAGGAGGGGATAAGGAAAATTTCTCCCTACTCCCTCTGCATGCATTGGCTATTGCTTCTTGCAGTGGAGGTATTCAAACAGCAGAATAGATTGTACCCTGCGGGAAGAATAGCCACTGAGTTAATGTATGAAGGAGACACTACTTGAAGCCTGAGAAGCCTTGGCCGTTGGAATTTGAACTGCAGACGATAACAGGACTAGGGAGTCCAGATCAGAAACCTAATCAACAGAGATACTCCACTTAGGGAGAACTGTATGATGGTACCATGAGAAGAGAAAGAACCTCATCACCTTTCAGTGCCTCAAATGCATCAGCTGCTATAATGTACTATAACATAGCATACTCCATGTGTGTGCCCACTCTTCAAATTGAAATTGTATTTTGGAGAGTAAAGCTATGGTTTATAGGGGAATATTTTTATATTATTGCTCACACTCTGCTGTTTTGGCAAATGCTTTGAGCTTTCTGTTTCAACTGACTGACTTTTAAATGGAAATATACTAGTTGGAGCTGATGAACTATAGTTTTAGAAGTGGGGGCATACAAAAACCTTAAACCTAGAGAAACTGACCCTCTAGAAAAAAGTGATAGTGTGTGCGTGTGTGTGTGTGTATGTGTGTGTATAAGAGCCAGAGAGGGATGTTAACTCTGATATTTATTTATCTGAGAAGATATATTCTTCCCGTAGAATGATAGCTTCTTAAGGGCAGGAATTCCCTCACTTTCATATTTTTTAACTCCCACATCTGGCACAGTGTCTGGCACATAGTAGCCCATAAATACGTGATTGATTGATTTGTGTTATCGTAGGACAACAGATAAACAGACAAATTATAACAATGGCCAGCATCCCCAGATCCCATGGTATTTCCAGGCTCAGAAGAAATAGAATCTTGGGGTACATAGTACTCTTCCCCCTAAGGCCTCCGTGCTACCCAGTGCTCAGTGTGTTTTACCTTAAGGAAATTTCTTCTCAGGATATCCAGACAGTTCTGTGGAATGATCTCCAAACTTGTGATTTTGTTGTAGTACTTAAGGCTTTCTACCAACTCATAAGTAGTGCTCAGTCAACAAATATTTATTAAGCATGGACTATGGACTAGGAATAGTGTGGTCTGATGGGAATATAAAGAAAAGAAAAGTAATCTCTGACCTCAAGAAGCTTATAATTTATTGAGATAACATATTTCCTTAAATATTGTTTAATTGTGGTAGATACTATTTGAATATTACAAAATGTGGCTAAAATATGCTTTAAATTAGTTTTCTTTATCATTCCTACATTTTGTGGCCTTTTGGAGGACTTCTGTGATATCCAATATGGGGCTAATTTTAGAGGGTAAGAACTGAGAGGGATCCAGACTCCTAGGTGAAGTACTTTTCACGTGCATGCTCACCTACCTTAATTCCTTATGACATTTTATTTATAAATACATACTTTATTTTTCATGAAACCACTGGGCAATCAGATTTTTATGGTGCTGTTAGGTGACTTCTCAGTTGCTAAAAATACAACTAGTAGCATCTTGTCTATTTTCTTTGCATGTAGTATTTTCATGTAACATTAAAAAATAAGTCAATCTCCTCCCCCCTCACTCCTGCCATTGCTGCATTCACCATCTCTGTAATTTTTCAAGCCCAAACACTCTGCTTTAGTGATGACTCCCCTTGATGTTTTCTCTCTTCCTATTAGAATATAACATCCTCGAAGGCAGGGCTTTTCTTCATTTTGTCTTCGTGTTGCCAGTGATTGGAAAAGTACATATCATATAATATTTATCAAATGCCTTTTCTTTAATTTTTAATTCATTCATTTCCATTCATACTGGAAAACTGATCCTTGATAGATATTATAGATACCATTTACTGCCAAGGATATCAGACAAACAAGGTGAGGGACCACAGACATACATCTGTCTTTCTTCTATGTGATTTTTCTCATTCCCAGTCTCCTGAGCTGACTCCCTCTGATTAAAACGCTAAAGAGAGGACTCAAAGACATGCCTGTAACAGGGAAATTTCTTCGTAGGATATCCAGAGGATTCAGGAATATTCTTCCTAAGCCCTGAAGGCTTACCTGGATCTAAACTAACTCCTCAGATAATCTGCAATAGCTCCCTAATGGCACAAAAGGTTAGCATAGTTGAATCTTATCAGAAAACAGTGGTTTGCTATCAGCTGGTAAAAATCTAACCATTTTTTCAGCCTGAGTGGGTAGTATTACATAGTTTAAGAAAGAGGAAGGGAAATTATTATTCCTAGTTATAAATATGGATATATCTTCCTGAAACTGCTATAATTTTTTTTCATAGTTTCTTAAGCCTCATATTCCCTCAAACCCTGATTTCTAATATGGAGATGTTCTTAGCACAGTTAGGAGAGAAATAGTCGGCTATATGGCTAAGTGTAACAGCTCCCCTCCTCCCCTCACCCCAACTGTCAACGTCAGCCAAAGCAAAACTAGTTGTTGCTTCCAGCCATGGTGCTGACCGCTTTTCTATGTATAGTGCTAAGATCCTTGTTTTGGAAATAAGGTTTTGAGTAAGTCTGAAGATTACTGAACTTAAAAAAAAAAAAGAGGGAGGAGGATATTAGTTTCAGGAAGATACTCATATTCATAACTGCATTTTGCTTTTTATGAGGTATGATTAAAAATAATAAGTTATATTCCAAAAGGTATAATCTAATACTCTAGTAGAGCTGTGCAAATTCTAACCAACCTATGGCTGCTAATAATATTGTGCTGCATGCACTCATATTGTCCCAATAATGCATTGTAGGAGGTCTGCCTGCCGTGTTGGGAACCATCCCTTCCTTTTATTCTAGGTAGTGTGGATATCAATAGAATGTTCAGGCTGTCACTGTTTTCCCTTATTCTCCCCGTGTGACTAGCCCATTATTTTTTTTTCAGACCATACACTTCTCTAAAGACATCCTTTATACCAATTCATCAGTGTTGTTGTTGGTCAGTAATGTTTCACAGACTGCTCACTTACACTATGTTCATTGGCATTTGGTTGCTCTTCAACTTCACTTCTTTTGAGACTTAACTTTCCATGGGTGACATATAGCCATTGAATGTCACCAGAAGAATGTAAATATTAAAAAGATTGGTCTTTGTTTCCTAAAAGCTAATAGACTGTTCTCCTCCTGTTTAGTTTTGGGCTCACAGCATCATTAGTTTTCAGTGACTGTCAGCTATTCACTGATGGATTATCACTGTGGATTATCTATTCATCTACATGTCATAGTTGAAAATAGTGATTCTTCATCTACTCTTTTTTCCCCTTTGTGTATAAGCCAAACTCTTTTGACTGATTATGGGTATAATTTACGGATCTTTGCGATATTCTGGTCCTTGCTACCTGTCTTCTGTCCCTGCAGACAGAAGGCTCTTGAAAACCTTGACATTCCTAAGGAATCTCTTTTCTAATTGGACTCTGTACTAGATTCTTCCAAGGCAGTGGTGAATACTCTTTGGTGAGCTAGTGTCTCCCTGTTTTATGCCTGGCTTTATAGTATTCATATTCAAGAATTATACACAAAAATTATTTTATATTCATACCTCCAATTTTAGCATGGTTTCTTTGAGGCTGTCTTCAAAAACAAAAATCAATAAATATTTCTCTTATCTTTATTTTCACTAACTTATATATGGCCTTTAATAAACTGCTATTTATTTTAAGCTAGAGACTAATTTCAGTGCTTTCTTGTAGACATTTGAAAACTGAATAGGGTTGTAGAATTCTCAGGACTAGTATTGCATTACCTAGGATATAACTGAAATATATAATTAAATTATCTTTGATGTCTTCATGTGAGCTTGTTCCTTCAGTGATCTGAGGCAAGGGCTATGCAAATGTGAGCAGTATTTAACTGAGAATTAAAACATTGCAAGCATATGTTTGATATAAATGAAGTGTTCCATTGAGGAAAGAGGTAGAGAAATGAAGTAACCTTGAGGGAGCAGGTCCTTGAAATTCAAATTAGAAGGTTATATGTCATGCTTGTATAGATTCATTCAGACACTATGCTTAATTCTCAGTAAACTGAAATTCTACTAGTGTACCACCAACCATATGGCTATAGAAATTTGCGTTCATTATACTTAAAAAGGCCTATGCATTTGAGCTGGTTGTTCTTACACACACACACACATACGCGCACACACACACACACACACACATATTTAGGGCCTTTCTGAAAAAAAATAGAGCAATGATATACCATATTAAAAGGATATTATGACAGAAAATAGGAAGGAATGGTAGCTAAGAAGACTGGGAGAGATGATACATTTCAAAAGTTTACTGTAGAATTATGAGTAGCTTTGGGAACTATAATGTATGTATCTTATTAGCCTTATGTGTGATAAAAATAGAGATTTGAGGAAACTTTAACAACGCAAGCTTATGTGATTCAGTAACTGACTTTTTTTAGAGACATGTATGGGAATAGGTAAGAGTTCTTTTATTTTGTCAGCATATGGAATTACCACTATGAGAACTCTCCTTTTCTCATCTTCCCACCCTCACTCTCAACACCTCCTCAGACAATATGACTATAGCATGTCTGTGATTTAGTATATAAGTGCTAAGGAGTATTCTTGGGCACATAGAGGTTAAATGAGGCAATCTAATAATAGTGGAAATGTCACGAGTTTTAGAGTCATTAGTCTAGGTTGAAATCCCACCTCTGATGTTACTACTTGTGTGACCTTGAGAAAGTAATTTCACCTTCATGAGCTTCAATTTCCTCGTTGCAAATGAGTGGGTTGGACTGATGACATTTGATGGTCCTACCAGCTCTAGATCTGGGATCTATTAGTTGCCCAGGGCCTGAAAATGGATGTGTTAGCAATAGAATTAGAATCTAGATTTTCCTGACTCTAAACTTTTAGCTATTAAGCTCTACTACATCTTAGAACAAAAAATACTCAGTACTCAAATGGATCTGTGATCTCATCAATGTAAATATTCCCCCACTGATGCATTTTACAATCTATTCATGCCTTCTAATTCTGTGTAACTATTTTCTTGCCTCCTCCTATAAAGTGGTGGACCCAGAAGGTCTACCAAACATGCTGGTGGCCTTCCTTAGTTTATCTTGAAAGATGAAGATAATAGTTGAGAATTCATGATGTTCACTTGTCTTCTCTTCCAGTTATGTTGTTTGTTTTGTTTGCTGTTGTGATTCCTTTGTATCCAACTCTTTGTGTCTCTGAGGACCATACTATCCATGGTGTTTTCTTGGCAAAGATACTGGAGTGGTTTGCCATTTCCTGCTCTGGTGGATTAAGGCAAACAAAGGTTTAGTGACTTGCCCAGGGTCACACAATAAGTGAGTGTCTGAGGTTTGATTTGAATTCAGGTCTTCCTAAATCCAGGCCCAGCACTCTATCCATTAAGTCACCTAGCTGCCTCTTCTTCCAATCATACATTTTTTTTCAGCCAAAGACAAGTTTTATTAGAACGTGTGTCATACTGGACAGACTCTTAAGGAATCTGAACATTAGTGAACTATTGGCTAGATTATAAAAATCTGAGCAGTGGCTAGATTTTAAGAATCTGAACACCTTAATGGAGACAAGATGGACCTTACATACAGAAAGACTGTGGGAGGGATCTAGGAGTGGCCAAGTAGTTTGGGGTGACTGGAGGAGGGATCTAAGGAGGATCTGGATGGGAGTGTCCAGTAAACTGGGGTGAACAGAACTCCTGGGACCTGGACCATGTGGCCAAGGGAGACTGGAGCCTAACTAGGATTAAGGGTGGGAAATGGCCTGGGGCCACAGGGAGGTAAGACAATGAGGGCTAGGCTGGGTTAAGGGTAACAGAGAATTGGGATATTGGGTGTAGCCACAATGAAAGGCCAGTTGATGGGATTATAGGCCTCAGGCAAACCCCAGAGATTTGGCCATGTGGGAAAGTCCAGGGTTTTTCCTTTTTGGGGTCTAGATCGCATCCTTATCATTCCCCCCTTAAACAAATGGGACCCAAATTCTTTTGGGGTAAGGAGTGAAGGTCTCAGCTTCTAAAACTGCTTCCTGCTGGTAAGAGGTGTGGAGCTGTCCCTGCCTCCTGGGGGTCCCAAAGAGGAAGTTGACGGGAACCTAGCGCAGGCTGCATCTAGGGAATGATGGTGGGACATTGGCTGGTACCAGCCATTTGCTGTCAATTGTAGGTGAATGGCTTGTAGTCTGGAAGACACAAATCTGATAGAAAAGACTGCAAGGCCTTAGCTCTGTTTGGATTCAGATAACTGAATTTTCCAACCATGTAGTATCAAATCCACCTCATAGCCACACTCAGAAATAGCCAGGTGGGTAACATTCCCTTTCAAAGGAACATAATGGGGAAACTGAGCCAGGAGGATCCCATCTTAGACTGAGGCTATAATTGTCCTCTCAGCTTTTCCCAATGCTCTGACTTCTCACCAGTATCACATTCTCTGAGTAGCTTGTGGCATTTCTCTCAGATGGTGGATTATTGATTATCGCTGGATTATTACGATCCATCAGAGAACTCAAAATAAAATCCTATGAGCTTTTACCTCACACAGCAAATTTTATTAATCACTGCTTAGGAAAAACTTTCCCAGTATTTACATCTCAAACTTAAATTTGTCCTGGTATAAAAAGCCAATCATTAGAGATTTCTATACACTTGCAAATTCTCAGCAAGCTGTAATCCAAACAAGCTTTTTGGCTAGTTTACACATTAAAACAATAACCAACAATAGCCAAATTATTTTAGTGGTAAACAAATTATGAAAAGTTGCTTAATATAACTGATACAAAAAAATTACCAATTTGAAACTTGAAACAAACCTATTACTAATCAAGTGACTTCAATTTTGTCAAATTCGTTTCCAAAATACTTTACACAGAGAATCAACATCTCATCATTAACAGTTAAAACTACAAATTTAAAAGAGCACGCTTACCCAAGTTCGGGGGCTAGCTTCTTTACCTTGAGCAGGATGTGCTGGACCTGGGTGATGCTTCCAGGCAAAGGTTGCCCTAGAGCCAAAGGCCATTGCCAGTGGGGCACACCCTGTAGCTGCTGCCCCTCTACCCCTTCCTTTCCCAGGTGGGGGAGGGCAAAATCAAAGGTGAGGGGTAAAGGGTGAAACTCTCTTCTATGAGAGGGGTTAACAGATAGCCTCTTGATTCAAGGGAAGGGAGTGGGAGAAAGGAGTGAGGAGGGTTGTAAGGAGGAGTTTCAAAACTCCTTAATGATCAGTTACAAAACCTGCAGAATCTGCCAAGATATTTTTAGCTATTCTAGCTTTTCCCTGTAACCTCCATGAAGAAGGATTCAGGGGTGTTGAGGGAAGGGAGTAAGTAAGCCTCAGGGAACCAAAAAGCAACTGCAGTTTTTCCCAATTCCCTAGCACTGAGAGAATTGACAGAATTGGGCATACACTTCTGGACAGGACATCCATCCTTGTCCTCTATGCTGTGGAAGGTGTACCCTGGAGCATGGCCTTGAACCAACCCAGTGGACCAAAAGCCTGACAGCATCAGGCCGAGTGCAACACAGCCTTGTAACTGTCTGCCTGAAAAGCACTGCCAGACCTTGGTGCTTGGAGAGTGACCCCAACTGCAGAGCAAGAAAGGGGGGGGCAGGAGGCTTATATATCTTCCAGTCTTGGCTGGAGAAGAACTTGGAGTTAGGCAGTTTCCCCGAATGGGTCACCAAAATGTTGAGGCTTAGGGGTGCTGGAACCCCAAAATTGGAACATGTAGGTCCTGCCGAAAAGAATTCAACCCAAGCCCTCTTTCAGCCAAAGACAAGGTTTATTAGAACATCTGTCATATTGGGCAGAGTCTTAAGGAATCTGAACATTAAGGAGCTATTGTCTAGATTATAAGAATCTGAGCAGCTTGCTAGATTTTAAGAATCTGAGCTTCCAATCATATATTTGCCTGATTCTTCTGATTCTCATTGGTTATATGTTGCAACCTGCTCACAACCATCAAATATCTTTTCATTGCCCTCTGTGTGACATTCATTTTGAATTATTTGCAGATTGTTGTGTTCAATGTCACACAACAACACAAATAGAATACTGGTGTTAAAATGATGGACACTTTGTTTCTGGGAGAATTCTGGGGACTTTAAAGAACTTTTGAAATTTCTTCAAGGAAATCTATTTCCTAGGGCTTAATTCTAGGGCTTATTCGTTATCTATTTTTACTGTTTGTCTCATGTCTACATATCCATGTACATATATGCAATTTATACGTGACATGTAGTTTGATAGATAAACTATATCCATCTATATATATATACACATATGTATGTATACACACATTATGTGTGTGTGTATGTTTGATGGGAAAAACTATAGTTTGTCTTTGTATATGTAAATATAAACTCAGGAAATACCAAGTGGTTATAGAATGTCTATTTCCCAGATTATGGCAGGTAGTATGATGGATTAATTATAGAGCTTGTCAATCTATATCTATATACATATTCATCAGGGCAGCTCATCTACCTTTGGTGTCCACCTGGCATTCAACTCTCACCTGTGACTCCAAGAATATATAGCAAGTGTATTGGCCACGCCCCAGGAAACCATCTTGGCAGACAGGCTAAACCAGGTTGAGAGTAAGAGGTGGGCCACAGACACATTGGTGAGTTAGGGAGTTGTCTGTCCCAGACATATGAAGACTTCCTCTGGTGGAATGGTTCGATGAGAGGAATTTCTAGGTGCTGTAGAGTGCTTAAGGCTTGGTCAGATATTAAAGATGCCAAGGTCATCCATCCACTGCGTCCTGGGCAATTACCGGTCATCCTGAATTTTGTGTTGCCACTGGACTTCAGTGACCCTGGAAGAAAGGGTGAGGCTGATGACTTTGTGCAACTCTGCCTCACTTAAATTCAATTTACACATGAGACAAGACATTACCCAGTGATGTCATTGGTCCTCTTCATAAACAAAGGACAAATGACCGTGTATATTTGCATGTGTGTGTGTATGTGTGTATACATATATTTATACATACATATTTACACATTTCCATGTTTAATGGAGAAACTATAGTTTTTGTATATACAAATTATGTAAGTGGTATAGTAGAAAGAATGTTGTCTTTGAAATCAAAAGGTTCAAATCCGATCTTTACCTGGTATATCTATATGAACCTTGGCATATCAGTTAACCTCTCTGGTATCCATTTTCCTCATATCAAATGAAGGCATTGAAATAGACGACCTCTAAGAGCCCTTCCAGCTCTGAATATGTAATAAAGAAATACAAAATATAGTAATAAAATTGTATCCCTATGTTTTGCTTGCACAAATAGTTGGGCCAAAGTCTGTTGAGTGATTACAGGTCTCATTTAAGAGGTTCTGTAATATGCCTGGGCTTGATGCACTCAGCAAAGTTATCAGTCAGAAACAAGAGCGTTTGGAGAATGTCTTAGACATAGAAAATACCACTTCTACTTGAACACTTTCAAAATAGTAAGAGGCGTCATCCGTGAACACCTATCTTTGTTTTTACACATCTACTAATATTAAAGATAATTGTTGCAAAATGTTACCTTGATATTTACATATCTCAGGACAGCCTACATAATATTTTTTATTCATATGAGTGAGAAGAGGAAGATGGCTGTACAAAACAGGGCAATTTGTTTTATAGATTGTCATAGCCGTATGTGTTTTAGCATCACATGGTCACCTACTGGTAATTTGGTCCTCATAAATCAGACTTGCTGAGTTCCTGAGGCCATACTTTGAAGCCTTTCCAGTCTGATAGAATCTGTTTGATTTTGTGCTTCACTGGCATAGACTCCAAGAACCCAGGAATCACCTCCACCCCAAATGAGTCATTGAGTATTAATTTTGTGGAGAAAAAGTAAGTTCTACTACTGCAGTGATAGAGGCAGAGTAGAAAGGGGGCCAGAGAGTCTGAAGGACTGAAAAGTTTATAGATTAACAACAAAATCTCATTTGACTCTTAGTATTCTAAATGTGATATTCTTATTCAAGGATCAACAAGTGGACATAATGGTGATGGAGTTGAATCATATCGTCTTTCAGTTAAATGGAGGGATGGCCCACAGGCCCTCTTTGGAGAGGCAAAAAAAGAGAGGGGGAACTGCTGAAATGGGTTTTATTATATTCCAAAAAGTTAAAAGACATGTTATTTCATGGGACATTTGGTTATCACGTATTGCTGTGCTAGTGATGAATATCTGCAAAAAGAAAAGCATAAAAATAACTACAGCTTGCACATCAACACCAGTTGCTGAGGACAAAGTAAATAAATTTTATGAAGAACTTGATGAGACTCTAAATTTCATAACAAAATATACTCTGATAGTTCATGACTTCAGTGCAGTAGTAGGAAAAAGTGAAGATGGGAAGAAGTATCAGGAAATATATGATTCTGAAGAAAGTAATGAATTTATTGATTATACAGAAGCCTTATGCATCTATATGATAAACATTTTCTTCAAAATTTGTAAGTGCACGGGCAGCTAGGTGGCGCAGTGGATAGAGCACCTGCCCTGGATTCAGGAGGACTTGAGTTCAAATGTGTTCTCAGACACATAAGACTTACTACCTGTGTGACTCTGGGCAAGTCACTTAACCCCATTGCCTAGCAAAAAAAAAAAAAAAGCAAAATTTGTAAGTGCTTACTTTGATGAGAGCCAAACAACATAACAGATAACAAAATTGACTATATTCCTACAGACGGGAAAAAAAAGAACAAACAGCTTATTATGGACGTGGTAGTTACTCATGAGTCAGCTTTCTAGTCAGGTCAAACTATCAATTTGAAGAACTAAGATCGGAATTTATAATAAACAAGGGGCAGCTAGGTGGTGAAGTGGATAGAGCACCAGCCCTGGAATCAGGAGAACTTGAGTTCAAATGTGTTCTCAGACACATAACACTTATTAGCTGTGTGACTCTGGGCAAGTCACTTAATCCCATTGCCCAACCCTCCCCCCCAAAAAAAAGTTCCCTTGGAATTTATAATAAACAAGACAAAAGGATAGTGATAAAATATAATTAAGAATGTTTAACCTTGAGTTATTTAGAGTATTGAAAATAACAATGGAAAAATGGACGACAGGAATGATATCAACATAGGTTATAAAAACTTTATTCACCAATTAAACCAATGTAATTATTGCTACAGTAAAGAAATCAAGAGTCCAGAAAGTTCCTTTGTCAGGAAACATTTGACTTGTTTGCAAAGCAGAGAGATGACTGCCAAAGGCAGCACTGGCTTAGAATATAAAAACCTTTAAACTCTTTGAAGAATGGTGATGCCTAATTATGAACAGCATTGTTTCATAAAGCACACATAATGGTGAAGGATAAAACTAGTTTAAATGGAACTTGGAAAAATAATAAACTAAGCATAGTCACCCCAAGTGCATTCAAGGATATATCCAGAAAGAGGGCTACAAGCATAATAAAAATGGAAAAGAATAGAAAACATCATTATAACATACTGTTTTCTCCATCAGGGATAGTAGGAAACTACCACATTTGGCCCTAGTATCATAGTCGCTGAAGTACTTATAGCTGACATAGAAAATGCATAAAAGATAACAAAGAGCAATGGAATTAAATCAGTTTATATAGAGGTCTATGCTAGAGGCAATAAAATTGTGAGGGTGTTGAGGGGCCAATATACAAACTACGTAAATGAGTAGAATATACTAAAGGTATGTGGAAAACCTAAGTCCTTATTGATTAAAAAAAGGGGGGGATGGAAAATAATTTCTAAGGTGTAAATCATCACACTTAAAATTTAATGAGGAAAACCAAAGGGATAAGGAATGTCTAGTTCATTCAAGCAACTGAATGTTGCAAGAGAGCTTTCCAGCAGTATGAGTGTCTGGAATAGACTGCATGAATAATGAGTTGAACCAAGTGTTGTAAAGGAACAGAGTGGGTTATAATGCTTTTGAAAATTTTAAAATATTTTTCCTGACCTTAAGCTTCCCATAATAGTAAAGGCCTATATTTTCAATGCAATGTTTTACAGGTATTACTGTATGGAAGTGAGATCTGGAATACCAATGCCTCAAAAGAAGTGAAGATGACTATCAAATAGAGTGTAATGTAAAGGCATAGGGTGGTTATAAGAGAGGTGCAACATATAAATAAAGAGAACTTTGATGAACATGACAAAGGATATCATCAGAAATTGTATGACCAAAAGAAAAGATGGTCTATTTATATGGCAAGATCAGAGGATAATAGTGTATGGACAGCATTCTCAACAGATATCTTCATTATTTCAAAAGTGAGAAAGGCTTTTGGCTTCTTGGGTCAAACTTTTGGGAAGACATATCTGAGTCAGATAGGATAGGCAGCCATTGATGGGTTGTTATCTCCATTACGTGGAAAAAACTCTGAAACAGAATTGTCAGAGGGGTAGCAATCTCTGCAAAGGCATAGGGTAGGAAATAGAATGTTGTGTATGACATACAGCAAGTGAGCCATTTTGCCTACAATATAGTATGTGAATTGTGAATAATGAGAAAGCATTCACAAAAAAGAGGCTAGAGCCAAGTTTTAGTGGGTTTAAAAGGCTAAATCAGTTATTTTTTAAATTTTATTCAAGAGGCAAGAGGAAAACATTGAAACATCTTAAGCAGGTTTGTAAACATGGTGGCCTATACTTTAGGAATATCAGTTTGCAAGGAGGATAGATTAGCAAGGGAAGAGAGTAGGGGAAGCAATAAAAATTTGGAAGTTCTTGCAAAATGGCTCAGGTATGAGGAGGTAAGGACCTGAATTGTGGTGGTAGCATTTTGTGGACAAGAAGTATAGTAAGATGTTATGAAGGCAGAATTGATAAAAATTTGGCAATTGATTTGATATGGGAGATAAACGAGGAAGAAGAAACAATTGAGATTTACTCAGAGATTGTGAACCTGGGTAACTTGAGGATCATGGTGCCTTTAGCACGAAAAATGGAGGCTGTCAACCCATCAGAGTTTGCCTTTTTCAGTAGTCTTCCAGAGGCAGGAGGAAAGATGAACCAGTGGATAGATAGGATGTTCCAGGAACTTAAGGATATACATATACATATACATATACATATACATATACATATACATATACATATACATATACATATACATATACATATACATATACATATACATATACATATGCATATACATATACACATACACATATATACATATACATGCACATACATGCATGCATGTATATACACATACATATATACACATATGTACTTACACATGTGTCTATGTGCATGTATGTGTATATACATATTATAGCATTCTTTATGGAATGTATTTTTTTTTGCTATCTGTGGGAAATGATGTCATTTTCATGGACAATTAGGCAAGAAGGACTTGTGAAATATATAGTATAGGCATAAATCCTTTGTGAGATATCATCCCCTCTTTGGCTGATATAAATAACAACTCCCTTGCCTAGTCACAACTCTCCTTTTTATGTTTTCTTCCTCTGATATAATGAAAATTTGTCGAGAACAGGTTCTCACTTTTGTATTTATATTCACAGCATATAACACAGTGCTTTTCATTCATTCACTCTCAAATGCTTTTTCAATCATTTATTCATACTTTTTTCTAATAGTGTTGCCAAGTGGAAGGCAGGTCTTAGGAATCATGAGACAGCATAAGTCTCCTTACCCTAGTTATTCTAAAATTTTTAAGAGTTTAAGTTCGTAAACGATCTAATTTAGGCCAGTGTCGCAAGTGAAATTTAACCAGAAGGGTAAACTGAGGCAATTCTCCACATAAGATAACATTTATTACCAGGGGCTTGCTGCCTGCCAATAAACAGATTAACGGCTTGGCTCCACTTATGCTAAAGACCTGGAGCTAAAGGATTACCTCCGCTTTTATAGGTCTTGGAGAGAACAGAACAAAGAAAAGAATAGGGTAGACAATATCATGTGATTCAGGATAATATGTTTGGTTAGAGAGCTGAGCCCTGGAACAACATTAGTGGTTGAAAGTTTGATAATGGGGGCTAGGAACAACGCTCTTTTCCTCCTGTGCCTAAGAAATGCTCATCGTTAGAAGTCAAAGTGCAAGGGCAGAAGACAATAGACCATCACTTTTTGGACAGCAAACCAGACATCATTGAAGGATGGTTTGGTGGTGTAGAGATAGGAGATCCGACTCCCTTGTGTTCACATACATCCCCCAAGGTCAGCTAAATTTCTTGAGGCAGGAATAAATCATTGATTAGCAGAAGAGCTGGATTTTTAAAAAACCCATTACAGAGAAGCTGAATATCTGAACCAAGTTCAGAGACAAAGAGCTAAGCAGTTTACGGGACAAATGCAATTAATTGTAACTAGGAGCAATAGGATCCTGGTTATAATAACATAATAATACAGGACCAGGATCAATTTGGGATCAATCTTCTCACCAACAATTAACAAATTGAACAAAGAAAAAGAATTTAAGTGTTTACTCTTTTCTAAGCACTTGTGGTATAAAGTGCTGAGGATACAAGGGAAAAAAAAGTGAATTCATCCTGCCTTCAAGAAGTTTATGGTCAGAGACAAGGAGCTATGACTTAAGCAGTTTACAGGATAAATGCAGTTAATTTTAACTAGGCCAAGACTTAGCCTTTTCTCCCTCTCCACACAGTTCCTTCTTGGGGGTCTCTTGGAAGTTGTCTTTCTCCTGTTATTTTCTAGAACTTTTGAGTCCCAGGTAACTTAATATTTTGTATGGGACTCACATGTCATGATGAAATACCTAACTAAGCCAGTTAAAGTAGACTCCCTGTCTGGTTTCATTTTACTTTACCCAAAGGCTTTCAAAGCCTTTTTACACTTAGTCCAAAGCTTATGATTGAGGATGATTGAGCATCTTATCATTTACTCTAAGTGGAGTGACTTGATTGATTTACTCAGTCACCTAAACTTTACAGGTATCCATTATTTTAGGAGGGTTTCTGTAATGTTGACCCTATTTATTATGTAATCTGGAAACATTTATAATCCTTTATTTTTGAAAACATGCTAATCTTTTATAGCTTCTTAGGTTGACATAACCTATTTTTCATTAATGTTGTATGGGCTTTTGTTTGAATGCTTTCTAAATCTATTGTCATCCATTTTACAAACCTAAAATGATATTTCAAAGTTATAAATTGAACAGGCTGTCCCTCCTGCAAAGAATGAACTCCTCCCTCATCTCTACCATTCAGAATCCTTGTTCTCTATAGAGGCTTAACTCAGGCTTAGGCCCAACCTCCCTAAGAGTTAATGCTTTCTCCCATCTCAGGTTATTTTGTGTTTAATTCTTCATGCATATATTTTATCCTGACACCTCCTAGTAAATTTCTTTGTTTTTATCCTTAGTACTTAGCTTATGGGCTGAAATATGGAAAGAACTTAGTAAATCTTGTTGAATTGAAGTGACTTGGTACCTGAATATGCTGAATCTTTCTGTTTCCTATTGCTAATGACAATTTTAACTGTTTCCAGTTAATCATTAAATTAACTTAGTGTGAGTTTGACATAAGATATGGCCTTCTTAATATGTATCATAAAGTCTACAGCAGGGGTGGGGAACCTGCAGCCTTGAGGCCACATGTGGCTCTCTAGGTCCTCCAGTGCAGCCCTTTGACTGAATCCAAACTTTACAGAACAAATCCCCTTAATAAAAAGGATTTGTTCTATAAAACTTGGGCTTAGTCAAAAGGCTGCACCTGTACTGGTTCTCAGATTTGCTTGGCCAGACATGATGTCTGTGGGGCAAAAACATATAGAAGAATGAACTGCTCTTGACCCACTCACACATAACACCTCAGCAGAATTTGTAGAACAGTGATGGCACTTTGAATATCACTGAAAGCTATCAGAATAAATTATTGGAATAAGAATTTAGAACTGGAATTATTCTAGATCCTTATCTAACTTATTCCTAGTCCAACTAATAAAGATGAAGTTAAAAAAAAAAAAAAAAACCAAACCTGAGATCCAGAGAGGTTAGTTATCTTTCTGTTCATCACACAAATGGTAAATATCAGAATTGTGAAGAAAATCCAGGTCCATTTTCTCTAGGTCCAGTATTCTTTTCATAATATAATTATTGTACCCTATTAATCAAGAAACAAAAGGCATTTATTATAAAGCATTATATCCATTAATTATAAGTAGTAATACTTGATGTCAACCAGAGAGGTAATGTGGACCAACAGGGATGCCTAAATCATACTTTGAGAATAGTTAATCCATAACACATTCTCATTGATTTCTTGCATGTTTTTCCCCCTTGTTAGTACTCTAATATACAAAGACTCCTCGAATACTACCATGAGAACAAAATTCTAAAAGGCAAAATTGGAAGAGTGTTTTTGAATAAGGTGTTTTAATGGTGAGTTGTGGACTTCTTGCTGTATCCTGGAACATTGCTGAACTCATTCTGCAGTGGAATGAAGTGAAGTCATACATAAGTTCCATCTATTTAAATTATGAAATTAATTTAAAGTAATTTGTAAAGAAGTTTAGAATTGAAATCCATACTACAAAATAGTAATATATTATGTATTCACTAGGAGCAGACTACAATGGGATAAAGGACTTTTGTTAGCAATAGGTGCTTGTTCTTTAAACAGTTAATAGTTTTCCCTGAACATTTTCTTGGGCAGACTGATCTTTTGGATTTTTTTCTACCATGTACCCCAAACCTCCTCATACTAGAAATTCTTCTCATCCCAGGACTTCTCACACTGGAAGTAACTTCTGCCCTGGACTCTTTCTTCTGATTGCCTAGTTCCTCCCAGAAACTCTGTTTTAAAGAAAATGCCCAGATTAGCCGTGTCTTCCTTCTACTCCATGCTTGATACCTGATTTCCAGACTTTCTTTACCACCATGTCCATATATACCTTCTTTTCCCTTTTCAATTTCCTTTTACATGTTGTCTTCCCCTGGATGGCACAGTGGGTAGATTGCTGGTCCTGGGATCCAGAAGACCTGTGATCAAATCTGACCTTAGAAACTTACTAGCCCCAAGACCCCTGGCAAGTCATTTCAGCTCTGTCTGCCTCAGATTTTTAAAGCTATAAAATGGGTATAATACGAGCATCTACCCCTGAGGGTTGTTGTAGCCCGTTGGGATAACATTTGTAAAGGATGTAGGACAGTGCCTGGTATATAATGTGCATTTAATAAATGTTTCTTCCATCTTTCCCGTTAGAATGTAAGCTTCTTGAGGGCAGGGGCTATTATTTGTTCTTCTTCTATTTGTATTCCCAAGGCCAGCACATAGTAATGTCAATGTTATGGAACATTCATTAAGCACTTATTATGTGCTAGGCAGTATATGAAACACTGGTGATACAAGGAGAGAGAGAAGAGAGAGAGAGAGAGACAGAGACAGAGAGACAGAGAGAGACATACACACAGACATGGAGACAGAGAGAGACAGAAAGAGAAACAGAGTCAGTGCCCTCAAGGAACTTAAAATCTAATGGGAAAAGGAAAAAGCAGGAGTAGGGAATAAATTACTCACTGTGGGAGAGGGATGGAGGGGAATGACAAAATAAGAATAATTCATCCAAGTAAGGAAAGAAAAGATGTTTGAGCTGAATTCCATCCTTAAATAAAGGATTTTGAAGTTCATAAAATGGTAAACATTTAATAAATGTTTGTTGATTTATTGACTTGTACAGAACCTTGAGGATAAGAAGGTATATTGGGGCATCTTATCAAGAAAATGCTTCTTTGCATGAATACTAAAAAAGATTTTTAGAAAAATTCTACAAATAACCTAAATACCATCCAAAATATAGAAGTGACCATTTATTAACAGTGAAGTAAAGCATGCCACACAACTTCCGCAAATGAGGTTTCAGACACATTTTTTAAAAAGAGAACATTTCTGAAATGAGAGCGTCGCAGAAACCTTTGTAAGGGGACTGGAAATAAATGTGATTAACATCCTCTACAATATGGTGCCTCTGAAGATAAGGCTCTGTGTGCTGAGGTATAACTCATAAGGAGACATGGAGATCATGTAAAACTTAGTAAGATAAGTGGAACATGGTCTACTAAGGCTTTATGCACTCAAGGCAAAACTTCAACCCCTATACATATGCCAGGAGGCAGTCATTGAGGAGTATAAACCAGCAGGTATATGGAATCGAATTAATTGACCATCTGGAGAAAATAATAATAGTAAAAGTGGCCGAATTAAACATAAACATCTTCATTCAGCTTCGGTGATTAGACCTCATTATATCACTAGATACCTGGCATTTTCCCAAAAGTCTTAAAAAAATCACCAACTTTTGACATTCACTTGGACCTGTTTCATATGGCTAAAGACCTAATTATTTCAACATAAAATCAGTCCGCATTCTTGGCTCATACTTAGAGATTAAAACTGCATCCAGAAAAGACCATTCATAGATTTCCTATGACATTTTTAAACAATATTTTATTTCTACTCAATTCCGTGTGAAGATAATGTATAATGTTCATTTTAAAAAATTGAGTTTGAAATTTTCTTTCCACCTTTTCTCTATCTCACCTCCCTAAGATGGTTAGCCATTTAATATAGGTTATGTATGTGCAATCATAGAAAACATATTTCCATATTAGTCATGTTGATAAAGAAAGCACAGACCAAAAAAGCCATGAAAAAATAAAGAAAGTGAAAAATAGTAGGCTTTAGTCTCCATTTAGACTCCATCAGTTCTTTCTCTGGATGTGGGTAACATTTTTCATCATGAGTCTTTTGGAATTATCTTGTATTCTTATAAATTTGACTCAGTTCCTATATATTTGAGAAATGAAGCCTTTATCAGAGACATTTGCTATAAAGATTGTTTCCCAGCTTTCTGTTTTCCTTCTAATCTTGTTGCATTTTTTTGTTTTTGCACAAAATCTTCAAAATAATCTGTTTTATATTTCATAATGCTTTCTATCGCTTGTTTGGTCATGAATCCTTCCCTTCCCCATAGATCTGTTAGATTATTCCTTGCTCTTCTAATATGCTTATGGTGTCACCTTTTATGTCTAAATCCTGTGCCCATTTTGACCTTATCTTGGTATATGGTGTGAGATGTTGGTCCATACCTAATTTGTGTTCTATTGTTTTCCAATTTTCCCAGCTGTTTTTGTCAAATAGTGAGTTATTATAACAATGGTTGGGTCTTTGAATTTATCAAACACTAGGTTTATCAAACACTACTGTGTCTTGTGTACTAATCTGTTCCACTGATCCACCACTCTGTTTCTTAGCCAATGTCAAATAGTTTTAATTATTATTGCCTTATAAGATAGTTTGAGAGATGGTATTTGTAGGTTACCTTCCTTTGTATTTTTTCCCATTAATTCTCTTGATATTCTTAACTTTTTGATCTTCTAGTTGAATTTTGTTATTTTTTCTAATTCTATCAAATAATTTTTGGTAGTTTGATTAGTATGGCACTGAATAAGTAAATTAGTTTAGGCATAATTGACATTATTATATTGACTAAGCCTACCCATGAGCAATTGATGTTTTCCCAGTTGACTGAATCTGACTTTATTCGTGTGAGAGGTGTTTTGTATTATTTGTATGGAAAGTGTTTTGTACTTGTGTTCGTATAGTTCCTGGATATGTATTGGCAGGTAGACTCCAAAGTATCTTATGTTGTCTGTAGTATCTTTAAGTGGAATTTCTCTTTCTACCCCTTGCTGCTGGTCTTTGTTGGTCATATAAAGAAGTGATAATAATTTCTATGGGTTTATTTTATATCCTGTAACTTTGCTAAAGTTTTGTTTTTTCAAGTATTTTTTTTACTTGATTCTCTAGGGTTCTACAAGTATACCATTATATCATCCGCAAAAAAGTGATATTTTGTTTCCTCATTGCCTATTCTAACTTCTTCGATTTCTTTTTCTTCTCTTATTGCTAAGGCTAACATGTCTAGTACTATATTGAATAATAGTTGTCATAATGGGCATCCTTGCTTCATGCCAGATATTACTGGGAAGGCTTCTAACTTATCCCCATTACAGATAATGTTTGCTGATGGTTTCAGATAGATAGTGCTTATCATTTTAAGGAATGCTCTCTTTATTTCTATGCTCTCTATTGTTGTTAATAGGAGTGAGTGCTATATTTTGTCAAAAGCTTTTTTTAGCATCTTTTGAGATAACCATATGATTTCTGTTGGTTTTTTAATTGGTGTACTCAATTATGTTGATAGTTTTCCTAATATTGAAGTAACCCTACATTCCTGCTATAAACCCATCTGGTCATAATATATAATGCTTATGGTATATTGCTGTAATCACCTTGCTAGTATTTTGTTCAGAATTTTTGCATCGATGTTCATTAGAGCAAGTGGTCTATCATTTTCTTTGTTTTAGCTCTTTCAGGTTTAGGTCTCAGCACCATATTTGTGTCTTAAAAGAGTTTGGTAGGACTCCTTCTTTACCTATTTTTTCCCCCAAATAGTTTATATAGTATTGAAATTACTTGTTCTTTAATGTTTGATAGAATTCACCCATGAGCCCATCTGGCCTTGCGGATTTTTAATTAGGGAGTTCATTAATGATTTATTCAAGTTCTTTTTCTAAGATGGGGTTATTTAGGTGTTCTATTTCCTGATCTGTTAATCTGGATAATTATATGTTCATAAATATTCATTGATTTTACTCAGATGGTCAGATTTATTGGTGTGTAATTGGGCAAAATATTTCCTAATGATTGCTTTAATTTCTTCTTCATTGGTGATGATTTCACTTTTTTCATTGTTGATACTGGATATTTGGTTTTCTTCTTTCTTTTTTAAATCTAATTAACTAACAGCTTATCTTTCCTTTTTTTTTTTCCCCATAAAACCAGCTCCTAGATTTATTTATTAGCTCAATACTGGGGTTTTTTGGGGTTTTTTTTGTTTGTTTGTTTTTTACTTTCAGCATTATTAATCTCATCTTTGATTTTCAGGATTTCCAATTTGGTGCTCAGTTGGGGATTTTAATTTGTTCTTTTTCTATTTTGTTTTTAGTTGCATGTCCAATTAATTGATCTGTTCTTTTTCTCTTTTGTTGATATAAGAATTTAGAAAAATTAATTTTCCCCTTAAGAACTGCTTTGGGTACATCCCATAAATTTTTGTATGTTGTCTTATTGTTGTCATTCTCTTTAATGGAATTATTGATTGTTTCTATGATTATTTTAACCCATTTATTCTTTAGGATTAGATTATTTAGTTTCTAATTAATTTTTAATCCATCTTTCTACTTCCCTTTGTTCAATACATTATGTATTTAAATACAAGTGCACATTGCATTGTGATCCAGAAATAATATACTTAATATTTCTGTCTTTCTACATTTGATTTTGAGATTTTTATGCCTTGTTACATGGTCACATTTTGTGTAGGTTCCATATGCTACTGTGAAAATGGTATATTCCTTTTTGTTCCCATTGAATTTTCTCAAACGTCTGTCAAATTTAACTTTTGTAATTTACCTCCTTAATTTCTTTCTTGTTTCTTTCTTGGTTGGATTTGTTGCGTTCTGAGAGGGCAGGTTGCGGTCTCCCCCTAGCATAGTTTTGCTGCCTCTTTCTTCCTGTAACTCACTTAAGTTCTCCTTTAAGAATGTGGAGGCTATACCTCTTGGTGCATATATGTTTAGTGTTGATATTGCTTCATTGTCTGTGGCATCTTTAAACAAAATCTAGTTTCCTTCCTTGTTTTTTTTTTTATTTAGATTTAATTTTGCTTTTGTTTTGTCTGAGATCATGATTGCTACTTCTGCTTTTTTTTTCCACTTGCTGTTTTTTTCCTAGGGAGTTCATTGATGGCTTGTTCAATTTCTTTTTAATAAGATGGGGTTATTTAAGTAAGTCTTCTATTTCTACTTCTGTTAATCTTAGCAATTTATATTTTTGTAATTATTCATCCATTTTGCTTAGATTGTAGATTTATTGGCATATATGATTGGGCAAAATAGCTCATAATTATTGCTTTAATGTCCTCTTCATTCCTTATATTTTCTCCTTCCTGCTTACCTTTTTATGCTTCTCTCAAATCTTGCATTTGGAAATTAAATTATGTTTATGTTTGCATTTCTCCTCTCTCTGACCTGCCTCTGAGAAAGTAAGACCCTGGAGGCTCAGTTTCTGCTCTTTTCCTTTGCTCGCTCCTAGCAACCGAGAAACTCTCCTCATATTTTTGATATCTTGTCTTGCAGGTACGAAAGGAGACTGGTTACAGCTTTTTTCTTGCTATTGTTCCCTCTCCTGTTCAACCAGGAGAACTCTAGTCCTTTGTCTTGGTCTTGCTTGACTACCCAGACCTTCTTTAGGTGCAGCTTAGCCAAATGGCAAAGACATGATTTTAGAGTCTTCTCCCTCCCTCTCTCTCTTCTGCTTTCTTCCCTTACATATCCTTTGTGTCTTCCTGGGGAAATTGCTTAATCTCCCTGGGCCTCAGTTTCCTCATCTAGAAAAAAGTTGGTTGTACTAGATACCCTTTAAGGTCTGTACCAGATTTAAATCTGTGATCCTGTGGCATCCTTTGTTACAGGGCTAAGAATTCCTCTCTATGTTCTTATATCCTCCATTAAATACTTCTCTCTAGAGCAAAATTATGGAGCTATTGTAACTCTTATGGTCGCAACAACTTTAATTTTCTGATCTGATAGGGTAGATTTAAATTACTTGTTTTTTAAATTCTGACTTTGGACATGTAATTATAGATCATATTAATTGCTCATGATTATGCATCCTAATTAGAGAGTGAACAGTCTCTAACAAGGGGCTGAGAGGTTGAGTTCCCAGTGTGCACAGGAAAAGTCAATTTCAAGAAAAAGTGGCTGTCAGACCTGTCCATACTCTCATATTCTAAAGAAAAAAGAGGAGCACTGGCCCTGAAGTCAGGAGGACCTGAGTTCAAATCCGGCCTCAGACTAAACACTTGATACTTACTAGCTGTGTGACCCTGGGCAAGTCACCTAACCCCAATTGCCTTAAAAAAAAAGAGAGACAAGCAAATTATATTAACAGGGTCATTCCACAGGTGTATATGGGAATAAGGTTAGATCAATGAGATTCAGACTTACAGAATGAAAGAATATACTTAGAAAAGATTTCATTTGTGTTTAGCAGAGGTAAGGCAGAGAAGGGAATAAGGACACCTCAGTTCCTCTGTATCTTTTTTCCAATAGTGTTCTAGCCATAAGGGCTAGTACTCATGACAAAAGCAAAACAACAACAACAAAACAAAACAAAACAGTTCGATATCTTGATGCCTTAGCTTTTGTTTAGAAATGGAGTTAAGGAGGAAAACTGCCAATCTTACACCACTGCTGCTCCTGTTACAACTACCATTCCATGTACAACCTGGAGGAAGCTGGGGAAGCTCAACCACATGCCTCTTCTCGTATTTTCCTTCCTCCCCACCTTTTTTTTTCAGATTTTCCTTTTTCTTGCTCTAGGGAAAAACTGTCTTCCAGTCCTGCTCTTGATTTAACTTCCTTTTTTTTTCTGAAATAGGAAGAAATGTAAATCTTAGGGTATTTAGTAACTTAAGCCTCCTTGAAAGGTAGCTAGTCCAAGCCTTGCCAGAAGGACTATTTCACTATCTTGTGGTGCACTAAGACCAAAGCCAAAAGATCCCAGGAGTACTAACAGCAGAGTAAATTTAGGCATGGAACAGCTGGAAGAAGAGTGTGTGTGTGTGTGTGTGTGTGTGTGTGTGTGTGTGTGTGTGTAAAATCTCAGGCCTAGGCTCAGTTAGCAATATTTTCACACTTTTCTTTGTTTTTAAAAGCTAAATATGCTTTTCTATATTTAACTATTTCAGTATTCAAGTATTTCGATGATAAAAATAAAAGCACATTAATATTTATTTATATTTATTACAATTGTAATATAAATTTTACACTAATTTTACCTAGGAGTTGTCTTTAAAGTTCAAACTTTTTGATGAGTAGTTATACAATTATACTTTCATTAGCAGAGAGAAACTTGATTCTATAAAGTTCCAGGGAAAGGGTATTGTTTCTCATACACAGCATTTTCTACTCCACGCCTGTGCCTTTGTATTCATTATTCTTTGTGTTCTGAATTTTCTCTCCCTTTATCTCCACTTCTTGGAATCCCTGGCCCTTTTCCAGGGTCAGCTCAAGTACTATATCTTTCTTACAAGTGACCTTTCATTAGTACTGTAATTGTTAGTGCATTCCAAAAGAAACAAAAAATGTTTTATTTTTTTATTTACTTATCATTTTTTATGCTCTTTCTGCTTAGAAGGATGTAACCTTCTTGTGGGAAGGCCTCTTTTATTTTCTGTGTTGAGATCCTAATTGGGTCTGGCACATATTAGGTACTTAATAAATGCTTGTTGAATTGAATTGAAAAGTTAAATTGAAATATGTAAATCAAGATACATTATAAACTAAAATGCAGGGTGAATTTCAGAGTTTCAGAAACTTTGCCCTTTTTAGAAGGGATTGATGCACTGGATAGGTTGCTCTGTTAGATAACTTCTCAAATCTCTTCTAAGTTTAAGATTCTATGAACTTTCAAAGTAGGGCTATGAATTTTTTTTTTCAGATGGCTTATTATGGTTACTTAATGCTTTAATGAGCATCAATTTTCCAAAATTTCCATTGAACATTAGATCATAAGCTCTTTGAGGGTAGAGACTGTACTTTTTGTATTACCTTCAGTACTCAACATAATGCTTAATAATGAATGCTAAGTGAAATAATGAAAGGACTACTTAACTCCCTTCACCTCATTAGTTTTGTATAAAAGGCTATAGTTTTGAAAAAGCTGAACACTTTACAGAGTGTTCTCATGGGGACTTTTTTTTGGCAGGGTCGGGGGCAGGAGAATGACTTTGAAAATCAGAACAAATAGTTCTGGTATATGATTGTGATAGAATACTACTGTGGTATAAGGAATGATAAGCTTGATGATTTTAGAAAAACATGGATAGACTTGCATGGAATAATGAAGAACAAAATGAGCAGAACCAAGAGAACGTACAATAACAGTAATATTGTTTTCATAACAACTTTCAGCAAATAAGTCATTTTAATTATCATAAATACCCAAATTAACTACAAAGGATATATGAAGGAAGGTGCTGTCTGCATCCAGAGAAAAAACTAAATAGAAGTACGTATAGAACATACACACACATATCTACATATACATATTTGTGTCTAATGCTAGCTATCTCTAGGATGGGGAGGAAGGGAGGGGAAAAAAAAGGAAATATATGTGTTAACTTTATTATATGTTTAAAAGGAATAGCAAGTTGTACATAATAGATTTGCCATTTTATGTGCAATCATATTTTAAAAATGATACTATGTTATGGCACTGCTTGTTTATTTCATAAATTAAAATAGAATGAAGATTAAAAAAAAAGAACAGTTACTTCAAATTCCAAAATATCTAATTGCAAAGTACCTACTTAAGTACCTACTGTAAGGCACTCTGCTAGAGAAGTTAACATTTCTGGGCTTCAATTTCTTGAATGCAAAATGAGGGGGTTGGATGACATGATCGTTAAAGTTCCTTCCTGCTTTTAAATTAGATGATTTATGAAGTGATATGGTACAGGGGAAACATTACTTAATTTGGAATGAGAGGATAATGCAATCATATATTTAGAGAGAAAGAGACCTTGGAGGTCATCTGGTCCAACACCCTCATTTTAAAAAAGAAAAAAATTAAATGTCAAATGACAGGCTTATGGTCACATAGGCATCATGAAGCAGAAATAGGATTTAAAGCCAAGTTCTCCAATGCTAAATCCATTGTTCTTTCCATCCTACCATGCTAGGATGAAATCTGACCTCTGCCAGTTAAAATCTGTGTTACCTTGCATAAATTATTTAACCTTTTTGAGGCTCAGTTTTCTCATGTGGGATGGGTGATCTCAAGTTTCCCATTCTCTTCTAAACTTATGATGCTACCATGAAAGCTTTCAGATGTAATGAATGGGAGAATGATGATATACTCTACATTTCTTGAGAGCCTCAGAAAGCTATGACTTTTTAGAGAAATTTATATTGTAGAAATTCATTTTTGAATAAAGTCAAAGGACTGTAGAAATGGCATATAAAAAGAATTATATCAAGTCTAGAAGGCAATAAGTATGCTCTTAACATTGCTTGAAATAAAAATTCTTCTGCTGTATCTCTTTCATCCAGTGTCAATATTTCTTTCTTATAGCCTCATTGAAAATTAATTCAAATAGCAGATTATTTTGACCAATTTTCTGCTAACATTTACCTGGACATATCTATGGTATGTCCAATGCCATATGAGGTGTTCAACTAATTTATTACATTTGCATTATAAAAATAAAAGAAGTAATGATTATTTGTTCTTATAACCCAGAAGAGAAAATCTGAATTTTAAGTAGTCATTAGGAAAACTAGAGCTACTTGTTAAACAGTGTGTCTCAGGATTGGACTCACAGTTTCTCCTTTCCTTTTGTCAATCATAGTATTGCATTTAATTGTATATTATAATTATGCATCATTCCTTTTGAAATTGCTAAATTATTCCTGTAATTCTCTTTATATTTCCTTTCATTCTGAGCCAAACCATTCTTTGGCAATCCATTATTACTGATGCTGCAATTAAAAGATTTTTCCCCCCCTTTTTCTCCTTGAAAAAATCTAAATAGCTTATGCCCAATTTCAGGGTGGCTTTTTTGGTCTTTTAAAAGAGACTGTGCTATAAGCCCATTCAAAAAGACCTTTCATTCAGGATGCATGGATACTGGTTCACAGAAAAAGAGCATAGCAATGACAATGCACCTTATGTGGAAGCTGGTGATTCAAATGAAGGTTAATGGTTAGTATTGCAAGAATACCAGTGTACAGACTGTAATTAGGAGTGCCTGCTGAAAGCTTGCCCTATAATGCAAACAGAAAACATCTGCATTTTCATAGTAATGACTCCTTCCCTCTCTTTCTATGTCATTTTTCTGTTTTAATAGCATGTTTATCATAATCTTGGATGCTCATTAAATCTCAAGCTATAGGAAAAATACATGGCTAAGTGTAGCTTCAGTAAACAGAGGAAGGCATTTACTCTATCTTTTTATTCCTCTTTCAAGCCAAAAAGGAAATGAAATGCATTGTGCCATGAACCTTTTTTGAATGAGTTAATGACAAAAATTGCACAAAGGTCAGATATTTCTTTGATTTTAACTAAGGGCTTATTTTTTTTTCATTCTTTTAGTTGATCTAATTCTTAATATTAGTCTTTGAGGAAAAAATAGTTATAATGAACATAACAAGAGGGGAAATAGTTCCTAATAAAAATGACTGAGTCATAATCATAGTTGCCAATGATGTAATAACAAAATCCTAATTCATTGTAAATCTTTAGGGACTTATAAAAGTTTTAACTCTTAGATCAATCAAATATTTATTGAGCCTCTAATCTTTACAAGGCACTGTACTAAGTGCTTTAAGTGATGCCAGGAGGTCTGAGAATACTTTGTAATATATAATAGATTCAAAATACAAGGTAACATTATCACTATATGTTAATTATATAATTGTAAAATATATTTTATTCATTATTATAATAATAATGATTATCAGATAAAATACTCATCTGATGCTTCATTATAATCCTGAATGTGCTGTGCTTTGCAAATAGTAAGCACTTAATAAATGTTTTTTATTCATTCATTCACTCACTTGCTCATTGATTCAAATGCTATGCCAAGGGATCTCCAACTTTGGTAGGTCCTACCAAGGCTTTGAGTACAAAATTTATGATGGACTCATTCTCAAACTATAGTTTGAGGCAGCCTACCTAAATTCAGAGAAGGTCAATCACTTGAAGGTTGGTCAATAAGGGATGAATGTTTTTGGTCACCACAACTGATGAAGACTGTCTACTAATATGAATTTAAGTGACACAATGACTAACTGAAAATATGGATCACAGATTCTCCTGAGAAGGGCAAAAACAGTACTTAGCAAGGATGATTTTTTCCCTACTTTCAAAGTCTATTAGACATGTGGGGCAAAGTGATTGAGACCTGTAAGGCCAAATTCTCCTCCACAAATCTCTAAACAGATCTAGAAAATGCACCAGACCAGGTCTTAATGGGAAAATTCAAAAAACATCATAGTGAGTTATATCTCTGTTCTAGCTTGCCATAGGGAAACAGGGAAGTTTGTGGACACTGCGGAAAGGGTTAGACTAAGAGTATGCTACAGGTTGTGCGCTTGAACATCCAGGGAGAGACGGTAAAGCAGAGTAATAGGAGGTCACAGACCCAGAATAGACCACCCAAATATCCATATGAGGGCACAAGATCAGGGACAGATGCCAGCTGGGAACTGTCATTTCTGCTTTCACAATTCTACTTCTGCAAAGTCTCACATCCAGCTACTATTCTATTCTGACATTTCAAGTGTTCTTATCACATTTTGCCTGGAGTAATTCTAAACTCTTTAGGCTTTTTGTATTTTATTCCTCTCCTGTTCAACTCATTCTCCACACAGCTACCAAATTAATATCCCTAAAACACAATTAGCCATGTTACTCTGCTGCTCAAGGACCAAGAACAGCTCCCTACTGTTGCGGTATTAGAGGTTGAGAGGTTGTGACCCCTCAAAGACTGAAGTACATGATGGGTCGTCTGGAATGAATTGACAGACTCAAGCATTCTTTAAGTCAAGGTGGCAAAGATTTATTGTTATGCTTTTCAGTCGGCAAGGATTCTTAAGGATTCTGCAATCTTAAGAGTGGTACAGTCAAAGTTTATATAGGATAAAATACAATAAAACATGTGCCAAATATGCTAACTAGGGATTCAGGGTGGGATTAGGGAGTGGTTAAGGAGTGGTCAGTTCTTAAAAGAACATTCACTTCTTGTACCTACTGCACAGGCGTTTTACCCAGAGTTCACTGAGGAAAGCCTACAAGGGGGGCCACATGGAGGTGTGATTTTAGGCCTGCTACATCACTAAGTTAACCAGAGTTCAGGGGTAACTGAGAGGTGTCCAGTCTGCCACCAATCAATGTCTTGTTTGACAAGATAGATGTAGGGAGTATACATATGTCTTAAATCTAGAATACAGTTAATGAGGTGTCCAGGATGTAGATAATGAGGTAAGGGTAGTATGTCTTTATGACCCAGTGCAAAGCCAGTTTAAACTAATAATTCCTTCAGGTGCTGTTTGGAACTGCACCAGGAGAGAGATAAGGGTCTTGCTGGGGCCCACTCATGAGTAATTGCTAAGCACAGTGTCCTTGGTCTGGGGAGAAACTGTCAGGGATAGTGTTTCTGAGGTTAGGGAGAAATTGGGGTCCAAGTACAAGCACCCAAACATAAGTACCCAAGCACCCCATCATTCCCCCCTTAAACAGATGGGACCCAAAATCTTTTGGGGTAAGGGATGAAGGTCTCAACTTCTGAAACTGCTTCCTGCTGGGATTGGGTGTAGAGCTGTCCCTGCCTCCAGGGGTCCCTCTGGTCAAGGAGTCGGTTCTCTAGCCAGTGTCTGGAACTTGGCCAATGCCAGGTCCAAGGGGTGATGGGTTGTGGTCTGGGACAGAGGTTGGTACCCAGCCTGAGCAGTCATCTGGAAGTGGAGGGCACTGAGCTTAGAGGAGACAAATCTGGAAAGATTAAGCAGACAAGGCCAAAAAGAAGTAAAAGAAATATAATCAGGAGTGGGACAAGAATAGTAGTTAACATAGAGATAAGCCAGGATCCCCAAGAAGAGGATGACCCTGGTGTACTAAGGTTTTCATGGATGTCTCACTTCCAGGTGACTTTCTCTAGTCTTATTGAGTTCCACCTGTTGAGAGTTGTTAATATACATACAGCATGAGGTGTTGTCCAGGACACAGATACCTCCAGTAAGCAAGTAGATAATCCAAAGCTATCTGATTATCCAGGACCACCTTTGCCAGGGAATCCAGAGGTTGCTGAATGTCCTAGAGACTATAAGATGTGTTATTTGCCAATTTGTGAATGGTCCCTGTCAGGTTTGAGAGAATGAACTCATGTTGTAAATGTCCATACAAAGGCATGAGATACTCTGCTCCCTTTTTAAGGTACCAGAGAACATTGTCCCAGAACCCATGCTTTCTTTTGTTAGGGTAGAGGTGCTGGGTTTAGTAATATTGAAAATGGTCAGAGGTGGTGCCAAAAATCCAAAGAGCACACACCAAAATCCTTATAAGGTGTTAAACACTGGGTGGCTAGAACAACAGTCCTGGGGTCCTGCCAAGTAGTAGCATTTTGCTTTACTTCTTCCCCAGAATCCTCACCACCTGGCCCACCCATCTTACAAAGGAAGGAATATCCCTTAGGGGTACATATGGGGCCTGTTTGCAAAAGGTATTGAGCATGGATGCCCCCATGGATCAGTATGATCCATGCTAATATTACAGGTAAGAGAGAAACTTTCAAAAGATCAGTAAGAGTGTTATAGCTAGAAGGGGGGCTGTAGCATTGTGTGTCAACTGGGAAGAGAAGGTTAAATAGGGAATGCTTACTAGGAGAGTGGCAGGAGGAATTTGTCACAGGTACAAGTAGGGAGTGTTCCCTCAGAACAATGGTACAGCTAACAGAGATAAAATTCTGGGGACATTCATCCCTGTCAGCATCTTTACAGGTGGTACAAGTCAAGATACCAGCAGAGACATTTACAATCCCTCCCCTGACAGGGGTCTTTACCTGTACAGTGGCCATAGAGCTCATCATCTCCCAAGCGAGGGAATAATTCCTTGTTGAGAAACAGGGTGTTGAGATAGAAAAATTTTCCTATAAAGGAGTGGCCAGGACAAAAGACCTCTGAGGTGGTTACATTAGGGAGGGGGGCTCTTGCAAAAACTACTTTAAACAAAAGAGGTTCCTAACTTTAACCTCACAACTGCATAGATACACAATCTTGTTCCACAAATTTGTTTATCCTTCTCTAATTATACTTCAGAAATTGAATCTTTTACATATGATAAATTCAAACACTAATTTTACACTTAGGCTATGAGATGACTACAAATTCAGATCAAAACAACAAGATCTCACATACATATATTGTGCTCATGTCTTTTACTGACCACTTGCTCTGATCAGAGAAATCTACTATAAAAGGAAAAGGCAGGGACATGTGACATACCAAATATGACATGATGGAAAATCCTTATCTCTGTGAATTCAGATAACAGTCACAGTTCTCCAATCATGCAGTATCAGTTTCACAACATAGCCAGACTCAGGAATAGTCAGGTGGGAAACATTCCTTCTCAAAGGAACACAATGGGGAAACTGAGCCAAGGAGGATCCCATCCTAGATTGAGGCTAAGATTGTCCTCACAGCTTTTTCCCAGACGCAGACCTCCAACTGTTCTTGTGGCATTTCTCTCAGATACTGATTTAATACAGACAACTATACCCAAATTCAAACTCAAAATAAAATTAGTTATAGTCCCAATAGCCTTTTACCTTAAACAGCAAATTTCACTAATCACAGCTTAAAGTCAGATACAGTTAATTTCACTCCCATTGAGTTGCAATAAGCAATAAAGATTTACCAGGACTCACATACATAAGAGATTTCACTTAACCTCTTTCTTTCTCAAATTTAAACTTGTCCTAATAATGTAAAAGCCAATCATTAGAAATCATTTCTATCTACTTGCAAATTCTCAGCAAGCTAAGTTCATTGTTTAGGAACTCCATAACCCAAACAAGTTCTTTTCTCAGGGCAGATGACCTTGCCCACACAGATGGTTTCCAGGGACCCTGGCAAGTTTACAAAGTAAGGGGAATTGCCATGTACCCCAGGGAGGGGCTGATCTTGG
Source organism: Phascolarctos cinereus (assembly GCF_003287225.1). Lineage (NCBI taxonomy): Eukaryota > Metazoa > Chordata > Mammalia > Diprotodontia > Phascolarctidae > Phascolarctos > Phascolarctos cinereus. The sequence goes on along the minus strand of NW_027555958.1, from coordinate 394,986,237 downwards.
TGGCCCTGCCGGCTGACCCCCTTATCCCAAGGAGGACTGTTTTGAATGGGCAGAACCAATGTGGATAAAGCTTTTACCCAATCCCCACCTTTTCACACAGTAATCAATTAACAATTCTAGGTTAACATTAAAACAGTAACTTCAAATAACTTAGTTAACAATCTTATAACTTTCATAAGTGATAGTCAAATTGTTTTAGCTATAAGCCCTTCTTTCATTATAGGTAAAGGTGGAAATACCTAATTTTCTAAATGGCATTTATAAACCATTATAAGACAGGGTTAGCAGGGCTGACAAGGTAATATAACTGGTTTCACACAATTTTTCCATCATCCTTTAGTTTCTGTTCACACTTCAATAACATCCAAATTCTGAAAAACTGCTTGACATAATGATACAAAAATTTACCAATTTGAAACAAAACTAGATGTTTAAAACTTGAAACAAACATTACCAATTAGGTGACTCCAACTCTGTTGAATGCATTTCCAAATTTCCTTACACAGAAAATCAGGCATCTCTTCACCATTGACATTGCATACTGGTCACATCTAATTAAGGAACTAATAACAGTAATTAACATTTATAGTGTCTGCCCTCTGTTAAGCATTTTGTTAGGCACCTTCCAATCATGTGAAATAAACTGAGGTAACTTGCTTAATGTCACCCAGTTAACAAATTTCAGATCCATACATTTTCCCAATTTACCTTAGTGCAAAACAGTATGATAAATTTTGACTTAAGCATTGAATTAAGAGCATCACATTTCATTTGAAATATTACCAAAATGAATTAAATTACCTTTTGGTTGTGTTCCGATACACAAAAACTTTTCTCTTTTATGTGAGACAGAAAAGATTAAGTGCTACCTCTCTTTTTGATCTGAGGGGAAAAGGTTTCCCTCTTCTTTCCTCCTTATCTTTCTCTCCCCCGCATTCCTACTTAGGAAGAGAATATTTTCCAACAACTCTGCAAGAGTTTTTAAACCTTTTTACTTTTAAAACCTCTATTCACACTGTGCAAGTAAATTATAACTTCCTTAAGCTTTCTACACATACTCCTGTCTCCTACATGCTTAAATTTTCTTGCCTTTCTTTCTACCTACTTATCCCTCTGATGGACTTTGATTAAAGTCCCTTTATCTAATTTCTTTCTAATTCTGACCCGACACTTCCAGGATCCTTCTCAACTTGCCTTTTACCAATCATACAACCTAAATAATAAAGTATTTTTCTCTCCTTCTCTCCCATCCACCCACTCCTCTGAGGCTGCTGTTATGTTATGTGGGGGAAAGAAAGAAAGCTGCATTCCAGCTACCTGGCTGCAAAAGTTTCAGATTACACACAGACACACACCACACAGACAAACACAGAACAGATAACATGATAATGACAAGGAGAATCCAAAAGCCCAGAGAGACTTGTCAGAAATCCCCTGCACAAATCAGACAATTTTTTTCATGGTTCTGCAGATCTTATGGAGACCAGGCATAAGGGAGAACCAAGAACCAAGAACCTTTAGCATTGAGTTTTGTTTGTTCTGCCAAGAAAAAGACATTTTTAAAAATCAAAAAAAAAAATGAATGTATAAGGATTTTGTATTTTCTACACCTTTTAAACAACTGTGCAACAGAAAATCTGATTTGACACAGAAAATAATTTGTCAAGTCTGCATTGGAGACTGAGCTTTCTCCAGTTGTGTAAAAGATAACCTAGGGGTGAATCTCGAAGTGTAGAGCGAGATTGGCCCATTGTCTTTGCCTATAAGCCTTTAAAAAAAAAAAAAGGACTGGCTCCTGTAGTCTACTCGCCTCTGCCAGCATCCTGGTGAGGGAGAAAAAAACCCTCAGAAGTTCCCAACAAGGTTTCCATTGTCAAGAGGGAAATCTCTAGAGCCTGTTACAGGCTCGACCCAACCCCAGCAAGCCTTCTTAGGTGCTTGAGGGGCGACCCAACAACAGGGCAAGAGGAGGGGGGAGGCTTACCTTGAGTCGAAGAAGGCTTGAGACTTCAGACTAGCCCCACATTGGGTACCATAAATGTTGTGGTATGAGAGGTTGAGAGGTTGTGACCCCTCAAAGACTGAAGTACATGGGTCCTCTGGAATGAATTCACAGACTCAAGCATTCTTTAAGTCAAGGTGGCAAAGTTTATTGTTATGCTTTTTAGTGGGCAAGGATTCTTAAAGGATCCTGCAATCTTAGAGTGGTACAGTTAAAGTTTATATAGGATAAAATACAATAAAATATGTGCCAAATATGCTAACTAGGTGATTCAGGGTGGGATTAGGGAGTGGTTAAGAAGTGGTCAGTTCTTAAAAGAACATGCACTTCTTGTACCTACTGCTCAGGCGTTTTACCCAGAGTTCACTGGGAAAAGCCCACAAGGGGGGCCACATGGAGATATGGTTTTAGGCTTGCTATGTCACTAAGTTAACTGGAGTTCAGGGGTAACTGAAAGTTGTCCAGTCTGCCACCAATCAATGATGTAGGGAGTATACATATGTCTTAAATCTAGAATACAGTTAATGAGGAGTCCAGGATGTAGATAATGAGGTAGGATGGTAGTATAAATAGTGGGTAAGAATGTCTTTATGACCCAGTGCAAAGCCAGTCCAAACTAATTCTTTCAAGTGCAGTTTGTAACTGTACCAGGGAAAGAGATAAGGATCTTGCTGGGGCCCACTTATGAGTAATTGCTAAGCACAGTGTCCTTGGGCTGAGGAGAAACTGTCAGGGATAGTGTTTCTGAGGCTAGGGAGAAACTGGGATCCAAGTACAAGCTCCCAAACATAAGCACCCAAGTACCCCATCATTACTCCCATTAAGATAAAATATGAACTGTCCAATTTTTTATTTAAAGCACCTTGTGATCTGCCTCTTATCTATCTTTTGATGTTGAATTGTATCCTTTTATGGACATTGTATTTCAGTCAGATTGTACTACTGTTTTCTCTAAAAGTCATTAAATATACATGTTTATTAATGATACCTTTGGTGAATATGTGAGAAATGAAAATGCAGACTTTGACAAATTATTTTCTGTGTCAAATCAGATTTTCTGTTGCACAGTTGTTTAAAAGGTGTAGAAAATACAAAATCCTAATACATTCTTTTTTTTTGATTTTTAAAAATGTCTTTTTCTTGGCAGAACAAACAAAACTCAGTGTTAAAGTTCTCCATCAAAGTATTTTTCCATAAGTATATTGGGATCATATAAGATTCTTCCAGAGATTAGACCACAGAGACAACTTTGTTCAATGATATCTGCTGTCATTGATATCAGATGAGGCATAAAAAAGACATGCATTCACCAGATGTGTTTACCCATCTCATAGAGTTTAGAGTCTAAATGAAGAAAGATGACTTATGAATGATGAAGTCATCTAAATGATCTCATTTGCAAGGTACTTTGTAGTGTTTTTGACAAGCCCCAGAAAACTAGAGGTTCTTCAGTGAGGTTCATAGTCATTCACAAAAATTATCCTAATAATTCATACAAGAAAAAATTGTAAAAAATGTCAGTTGCTCCATCTTTGACATGCATTTGGATGGGTACTAGATTGAGTTGGTCTATCAGTATATATGTTAGGTGCCTACACGTAAGATAAATAATTAGATGATCTGAGAACTGAATGGGTGTCAGAGGGTGGTCTGAATTTCACTTCACACTGGACTTCAAGATTTGTGTCATGTTAATTTAACTGCCCTATTCTGTCCAGCTGTTACCTCACAGCTCAAATATTTTTACTTGAAAATGTTCATGAGGCTGTAATAACACCATGTCTGTTAAGGGCCAAGACTTAATTCACCTGAGGTCTTGGTTCATAGTCTTCAATGCAGACCTGCTGCGCTGAAACTCATCATAAACATACAGTTTTGCTAGAGAGATATATAATGGTGACAGTCAATCACAGGAAATTCATAATTGAGTATAGTTGTCAATTCATTATAAATTAACTCTATATAATGAAACTAGAATCCTTAATGAGAATTCTAAAACCATGAGTTTTCTGAAATGAATGCAACATTGAATAGCTCTTCTAGGCTCTGTTTGGTCTACATTGACACAAGGTCATATGAACTTTCCAACTATTAGTAGAAAAAGATAAAGAGAAAGAATGTAAAAGAACTGATTATTGCTTCTCTTTATCCCAGAGAGTGCCTATCCTCTACTTCTCTGTCTTCCAGAGGAGAAGAGAGACAAGGTGAGAACCATCTCTGTTTTCTCCAACAACCAGAAGATGACTAGAATGAACAAAATGAATTTAGGAAGTCTTTCTTTTCAAACTCTAATTCCCCCTATTGGTGACATCCATTCTTTCTACCTTTGAAACCCCGTCAAAATTTTGAATCAGTTGAGACCTCTCCAAAACACTCCAATTATGCCATTTCTTAGGTAGAAGACACAGGAGGCCTTCTAGTACCTCTTTCACTAGCAGGTTTGCTTTTGATCCAGTCAGACAGGAAGACAGGAATGGAGTTATAATAAGGGTTAAATAAGCTTACTTTATTCTAGTCTAGTCTTCTCAAAGGGGAGATTGCTGATAATGGGAGCACCAACTTCTACAGCATCCCTTAATCGCCCTTTTTGCAGGGCTGTCTGAAGGGGGGCAACTACCCCTCCTTCTCCATGGGGTCAATTGAGACAGGCACAATTTGTGCACTGACCTAAGTCCCCTCAAGCCTTAATGGGGGCCAGATGAGGCAAGCACACAGATTCCCCCTCCCAAGCCTTGATAGGGGCAGATCAAGGCATGCACAGCATTCCAACTTGTGCACTCACCCTTAAAGGGGAACCGACTCAATGACCAGTGCCCACCTGCTTTATAGGACAACAGACAAAGAAGGCAACTTGCCAACAATAGTCTCACTGCACAGTCACAGCGGATATTTACAATTTAAGCACAAATATTTATATTATTTATCATTATGGAATGTCATGCAAGTGTTGTGGAGATGTTTTGAATCACGATCATGAGAACTCATATCTAACAGCTGAGGACTAGAGATTGTTATGGCTATGGATCCTGGGAACTAAACTATAAGAAAGAATAATAAAAAATCCACCTTACACACAAAAAAATTCATCTTAACTTATATCCCTACCCCATTTTTTCCAAGGATTTAGTTGGTTTTTAATTAAGGAGGTCCTTACCTGCCTTAATAATAAACAGAAAGTAACTTTTTTGATACAGGCAACATGAACTGTTGGGACTCACTTATTTTTCTAGTTTGTGATTGTGAGAAAGATGAGATTTTGTACCCTCTTCCCATTTCCAAATATCTAGAAGGTAACTGTCAGCAGTTAATTATAATATTGGAAACTGTGATTAAGTAGATAGATTCTTAAGGATAATAATTTCAATGATCCTGTGTCCCAAGAATCTTATCCTTTAGAAACCTAGTGATTCTTTATGGGGCTGTAAATCATGGCACATTTCAATCTTCAAATATTGTACTTTACCCAACTATGAATTGTGAGTATAAATTTAGGCTGTAGCTCATTGCCAGTAATGACTTGCTCCAGTCCCATAGCAGCACTAATAGGCAATTGAATTGGGTATCTTGTTGACATCTCAAACTCCACATGTCTAGAACAGAACTCATGGTCTTTTCTCCTAAACTCATGCATCTTCTGAATTTTCCGATTGCTGTAGAGGTTACCAGCATCCTCTAGGTACGCAGTTTCATAATCTTGATGTCATCTTAACAACTTTTGCTTACCCCACATACTTGATCAGTTGCCAGATGTTGTAATTTTTCTCTATATGCCTCACACATGCCCTTTCCTTTCAAAAAATGCACCACCCCTAGCTCACCTTTCACTTGGACTACTTAAATAACTTCCAAATTGTTGCCTCAAATCTAACTGTTCTAATCCATCTTCCATATATCTGCCAAAGTTGTTTTCCTAAAGCATAAGTCTAACCATATTACCCTACCCCTGTTCAATAAACTCCGTTAACTTTCTAATACTTCCAGTAGTAAATAAAATTACCGTAGTTGGATTTTAATGTTCTTTACAATCAGCTCTTCACAGTCCCTTACTATCTTTCCAGTCTTTTAACATAGTATTCCTATTCATACATTCTAAGGTTCAGTCATAATGACCTGCTTGCTACACCTCAAAAGCAAGCAGGCACTGTATCCACTGTCTTCATGGCCTTGTACTGACAGTATCCCATACTGAAAATGCTTTCCCTCCTAAATTATGCTTTATGAAATATTTGGCTTCCTTCAAGACACAACTCAAGTGCCAATTGTTTCAGGAGGTCTTCCCTTTCCATATTTTTAAAATTTAATTTTGTTCTTTTAACTGAATAAAGTTCTATTTTCTCTTCTTTCTATAGCCTTCTACCCTTGTTGAAAAAGAAAAGGAAACACAAAGCCTCCTAACCGATATTCATAGTACACAAAATGATTTCTTGCATTGGACATGTTAAAAAAAAATAATGTTTCATTCTCTACCCTGAGTCCATCAGTTTGTCAGAAAAGACAGAATGCTTCACCATTGGTTACCTGAAATTGTTCTTGGTTATCATGGCGATACCAATCCTTAAGTCACTCACATTTTTTTTCTTTACAGGGTGGTTGCTATTGTATAAATTGTTCTAGTTTTGTTCACTTTACTCTGCATCAGTTCCCAAAATTCTCTTTAGGATTTCCCCTTTAAATTCTTGGAGTAGTATTGCATGACATTCGTATACCATGCTTGGTTCGGCCATTGATGGAAATCCCCTTAGTTTGCAGGATATTTTTTTTTTTGATATCACAAAAGAAGTTCTTATAAATATTTTTGTACATATGTGTTCTTTTCTTCTTTCTGATGTCATGGAGGCATAGGGAGCATAATAGTAGTAGTAGTCTCTTGTTAAAAGGTATACACAATCTAGTTACTTTTTGGTCCTACTTCCAAATTGTTTGCATTCTTCCCATTCATGTTCAAAGTTATGATCATCAATTGTATAATATTCTTCCTTTTATTACCTCATTAGAGCTTTAAGCCTGGAATTAGGAAGACCTCAGTTCAAAGTACTTACTAGCTGTGTGATCCTAGTCACTTAATCTCTGCCTTAATTTCCTTAACTGTAAAATGGGAATAATAATAATAGCACCCTACCTCTCAGGTTTCTTGTGAGGGTCAAAGGAGATAATATTTGTAAAGTGCTTAGCATAATTTCTGCCATGTATTGGGTTCTTATAATCATTTATTTACTTTCTTACATTTTTCTTGTCTTTGTAAGTGATCTCTTCTTTATAAAGAATAGAATGGTAAGGTGTATGGCCAGCATCATTGCTCTGTGCTTAATACAGTTAGCTCTTTCTTTGCTTCATTGCTTTTTCCCTTGTCCAGAACCCAATAGTCAGTTCTTACCTTTTTTCTTTCCTTTTAAGTTCTTTTTTGCAATCCACCCTATGAAGTTGGAGTCTGTTGTGTTTATGACTCATCTTTCCCTGATTCTATCTTTCCTTTTACCTCTCTTCCTGCCTCCCCCTCCATTTCCTCCTATAGCCTCATTGATTGAAATATATTTCTGTATCCAATTCTATGAGGTTGTATTCAACCCTCTTTTTTAGTTTAGAATTTGATTTGTGTCGCTGGAGTCCCTGTCATAATAATAACTAGAGACTGCTTCTTGCCCCAATGAAACCATAGTTCAGTTACTCCAGGTGTAGGTCCTCTTCCTCCTTCATTCCAGAATGAATATATAACACAACTCGGGAATATGACTGACAGAGCTGCCACTTGGCTTCTGTTTCTGCTTCCTGCGTATTTTTAACCCATCCCTGTTGGTTTGGAGATTACTTATTGCTGTCATATAGCAGCAGACTCCAGTTTCGTCATGGCACTGGGAGTCCCTGTGTTAACACTCACCTGGCTAGATCCTATACCAGTTCTTCTTTACCTCTGTCTGTCTTCCTCTGCTGATCTGGATTTCAAAATAATAATAATTGTAAATATAATTTTTTAAAAAATGACACTGCGATTTTCCCATGGATTTTTGAATCACAGCTCAGTCTGGTATTCCTTCTAGATCTTTGTTGCAGTAGTTGTGGACAAAGCTGATATACTCTTTCACCTACCTTTTATATACACACACACACACACACACACACACACACACACCCACACACACACATAAACATACATATATAGTGGCCTTCCCCTCCTCCTGCCCCCTGAACTTAGGATGTAAGTTCCTTGAAAGTATCCTCAACACTCAGTAAAGTGCTTGGAAGGTAGTAAACACTTATCAAATGCTCCATGATTGATTAACTGTATGATAAGATAGATATTGTTCAGGAAATGTGTTACTAGAAAAGAAGGTAGAAGCAATCATATATTAAAGATGAAGTAAAACAGTAGTTAGCGTGAGTACTACATTGATACTCACAGAATATTATAAGACCAGAGGAATGCCTCCTGCAAAAATGAGCAGATTTTCTATGTATAGAGGGTCTATGGCAGGACATGAATAAATAAGTGCAGAGGATAGGAAGGCATGTACTGGTTGGGATCTATGTACTGTTTGAGATAGTTCTATGTATTGATGGAGGTGGGGAACAGCATCAATCCATTCATGTGTGGAAGCCTTATTGTTACTATTGATTACTAATGCTTAATAGTATAAAAGTGATACTAGTAATAATATTGTTACTGTTAATGATAATAGCAAGAAGACTAAGAAAATCTTATATAAAATAAAACAAAATATTTTAAGAAAACATGAAAAATTATTGCATTAGCTGGCACTGTACCATGAAAGTGAGGACATTTACAACTTTTCTAATAAAGTTATTTTATAGCTTATTTAATATGTCTGATTTCCTTAAACTAGCTTAATAAATGGGTTATAATAAGTGAATGTTGCTATTACCAAAGGACTGAAATAGGAGTCGTACAGTTGTTTTTGACTTTCTCCTGAGTCTCACCCAATAACATCAATGTATTAGAGCAGGAACTTGATTCTAAACGTGAGGTTCTATCTCCTAGTGACTCTTTTTTTCTATATTACAGTAATGAAATTAATTCTCTTTTCTCTATCCATCAAGGTGACATAAGAAGCTGTCATACTGATATCCTTGCCAACTAGGATCATAAAATCATAGATTTAGGGCTGGATGAGTTGTTACAATTTGTTGAGTCCAACTTTTATATCGTATAATATGTAGATGAGGAAACTGAAGCTCAGAAAAATAAAGACTTGTCCAAGGTCACATAGGCTTTAAGTGACAGACTTGAGATTTAAACTGATGTCACCATCCACATGGTCCCTAAAATTAGTATAGACATAATTATCCCTCAGTGGGATTTTTGTTATTCTGCTCTAGAAAGTTCCAGAAACCTGTGACCTTGTGAGGAAACTATATTGTGCTGGATATTAAAAAAATCAAAAATTCATTTCAGTTATTTTTATATTGTTTGCAATGGGGAAAAAGTTTTGTCCTTGAAGGACTAAAGAGTCCATCTCAAAGAAAGTCAAATTGGGAACCTGCCAGAAACCATAACGAGAAGCAGAAGAGTTAATAAACAAAGCTATAAATTGTAGAAGTTTATATTCATCCAAAATTTGGAGTGGCATGTGAGGAATGAGGAGACACATGAGAGGTGAGAATTGATCGGTTAGGAGAAGTGGGGAGAGCTGTTGGCTAGTGTTTTCATGTTAGTTTTCAGTTCAGCTGAACCATGCAGGGAACAAAGACAGAAAGGTCTTGACTCTGACAGCTTTAGAGATGAGACTAGCCAAGCTCTAGAGTGATAAAGCATTCAGTATAGCTGTTAAGATCTAATATCCTCAAGAAGCCTAAACCAGGTAGATGCATTCCAAATTCTGACACTCAAAGAGTAAATAGGTGGTATTTGCAGAATGATACCTAGTGCCATTGGGAATAGGTTCCCAGGAATGGGGAAAAAAAAAAAGCAGATGGAAACTTAAACCAAAGACAAAGCTAAAAGCAAGCAATAGGGAGCCAGGGCCGGCTAAACACATGATAATGTTTGTATAACGCAGTGCATTTTCTCATTGGATCATCCCAATTGTTCTGTAAGGGAAGCAAGATAGGTGTTCTTTTTATAGTTGAGGAAAATGAGACTTAGAGGTTAAATAAGGTTTGACAATGAATGTATGGAAAAGCCAGCATGAAAACTCAGGTCTTTCCCCTACACCAATATGCCTCCCTAAATTAAGCACGAAGAATAGTTGATTTTAGACAAAACTGCAACTGTCAGAGTTCAAGAGAACTCTGTGATGCATGGGGCTCTCTGAGGTGGACAAGTCCAACCTGATTAATTGTGCTAGTGTTTTAAATAGAATTCCTTAGAAGATTGCTTTGAATTTATATTGAGATTTTTTAGAGCATTAAATTTGCTGTTTAAATATAATCATTTTCTTATGACAGTCGTCTGACTAGATTGCACACTAATTCCTGACTTTTTCAGTTTCCACCAGCCTTATCTCTGGGCTAAGTGACCTCATAGGACACTACTACCATCTGGTGGCTATCATGTAAATTGCAGGTACAAGGTCTCTGGAGAAACAAATATTCTGTTTAGATCATATCTAACTACATGGGGGCAGGCGGGGGCTAGGGGAAACAAACCTAATATAGATCATAGTATGATAAATTTGTATCTGTAGGAAACCTCAGAGGTTTTTTTTCTGGTTTAACTATTATATTTTATAGGTGAGGAAACTGAGGCTGAGAAAGATATTTGGCCAAAATTATTTAGGTGGTAATTGGGACACTCTCAATTTGAATCAACATCTTCTGATTTTAATTATTATCCTTGTTCAGACATTATCCTGAGGAACTTATAAAATATAGGAATGAGTAACAAAAATAAATTCTCCCGCGTTTACAGTGATACATCACCACCGTCAGAAGTGGAAAATGGAATGGCTCACAACTCATCTTATATGAAGTCATGGGAATGAACTGAAGATGTTTTACTTTGCTTATATACACCTAAGATCTTGGCAACTGGTCCCATCACTTCCTGGCAAATAGCAGGAGAAGAAATGGAAGTAGTGTCAGATTTTATATTCTTGGGCTCAAAGGCCACTTGGAAATTGTGACTGCAGCCATGAAATTAAAAGTAACTTTCTCTTTGGAAGGAAAGCTATGGCAAATTTGGACACCATACTAAAAAGCAGAGATGTCAATTTGCTGACAAAGGTTAACAGTCAAAGCTATGTTTTTTTGGGTTTTTTTTTTCAGTAGCAATGCATGGCTATGAGAGTTGGACTATGAGGAAAGCTGAGTGCCACTGAATTGATGCTTTTGAACTGTGGTGCTGGAGAAGAATTTTGAGAGTATCTTGGACAGCAAGGAGATAAAATCAGTCAATACTTAAAGAAATTAATTGAATCTATTCACTGGAGGGTCAAATACTGAAGCTGAAAGTTAAATACTTTGGTCACAAGAAAACGGGACTTGTTGGAAAAGACCCTGATGTTGGGAAAGTTGAGGGCAAAAGGAAAAAGGGAGAGCGGATGGTGAGATGGATAGTGTCACAGAAACAGTTAGACATGAACTTGAATAAAATCTGAGAGGTAGTGGAGGATAGAAGGTCCTGGTGTGGGATGTTCCATGGGGTCACAAAAGGTTCAGATAGTACTGAACAGCAACAACAGCAAGTTAGTTACAAATATTTGAAGGGCTTTGTGGAAAAGAAATTAGACTTCTTTGTCTGGACGCCAGAGGACAGAACTAGAAATAATGGGTCAGAGTTTCAGAGAAGAATATTTTAGCTCACATATTTAAAACTTCCTAATAATGAGGGATGTCAATAAAGAATGAACTGCTTTATGAGTTAATGAGTTGGAGAGTTTCCACAGAGTCTGAATGATGACTTGTTGCAGCTGACTTTTTCAGTCTTTTCTTTTTCTATACTTGTACAGCCAAACATTCCAGTGTCCACCATGGATTTTGTTGGGGAGGAGTAGAGAGGCTCTCTTCACTAATATAATAAATAACTATGCTGAGTTAAATCTCATTTTTAATAGTATCAAGATTATTTTGGGAAAACCAGGTGGTCTGGGAATGTAGGATTTAAACTTTGAGATGGGGCTAGGTATAGGAAAATAGACTTCCAGATACAAACAGATGGCTAAGTTTCTCCAACTGTATTCTTTCTACTCACAAGTCTGGACTTCTGGTGTTTTCTTACTTCAGCTTGTTATTCTGAGATGTTGTCCTTAATCTACCCCTCTCGACTTTGATAACTTGACTCTGACCTCTTATATTTCTCACCCTGATTTTTTTTTTTTACTGTTTTCTGCTTGACATCATAATACACATGATTCTATCTTCAGCCTGGTAATAATACTAACTCATTAATTCTGTTGTAGTCAACAATGTGACACATGGCTTTTTACATTTTTTGCATTTTGCCCTAGTGTTGCAAGAATGATTGAGGTGAATATTGTGAATAGTAGTTTCCAAAGCATAAGGCTGGACATATAAAAAATGTCTATTTTAAAGGCCCTTGTGATCCCAGACTAGAAGACGATATAGTGCCATAAGCTTACAGGAGTTTTCTTATTTAATGAATTTTCACATTAGTGCTTCTTTGTTTAGTTGTAGTATTATGATGAGTAATTGCCCTATTGTTGAATTATCTTCTTTTTCCTGGAAATATTTACTTGAATGACTATGGTTTGCCCTCACTTTATAACATTCCCCTTGAAGTAAAGGACATCTTTCCAAAAGTTTATTATAGACTTCATTTTCCAAATCTGCTTTACTTCAGAGTCTCAATTCTAAGTCAGAGCTCTGGGATGCAAAATCCTACCATGCCTTCCCCCTAAGTAGTATAGAAGGTTCCCTTATTTTTTTGTCTTACTCCTTCACTAGAATGGAAGTAAATGTACCTCTCTTTAGTTTATAGTTAACAGCTTGGTGTTGTTCAACCATTCAGTCATGTTTGACTCTTTGTGACTCCAGGTACCACAGCATGCCAGGCCCTTCTATCCTCTGCTGTCTCTCGAAGTCTGTCCGAGTTTGTGTTCATCGTTTCTATAACACTGTCATCTGTCTCATCTTCTGCTGTTCCCTTTGCCTTTTGTTTTCTATCTTTCCCAACATTAGGGTGTTTTCCAATGAGTCCTGTCTTCTTATTATGTGGCCCATATTTTTAAGCTTCAGGTTCAGGATTTAACAATTCTGGTGAAATAACCTTAATTAATTTAAGTGTTGACTGAGTTGATCTTCTAGCTGTCCGAGGAACTCTCAAAAGTCTTCTGCAGCACCAAAATTTTGAAAGCGTTGTTTCTGTGGTGCTCAGCTTTCCTTATAGAGTCCAAATTTCACAGCCATACATTGCTACTGGAAAAACCATAGCTTTGACTATATAGACCCTAGCTGGCAAATTGACATCTCTGCTTTTTAGTATGCTATCCAGATTTGTCATAGCTTTCTTTCCAAAGAGTGTCTTTTAATTTCATGGCTGCAGTCACCAACTGCAGTGATCTTTGAGCCCGAAAATATAAAATCTGACACTTCTGTTTCTTCTCCCTCTTTTTGCTAAGAAGAGATGGTCCCAGTTTCAATCCAGCTTTTACTCTCCTCTTTCTAATTCTTCTTCACTTTCTGCCATCAGAGTGGTATCATCTACATATCTGAAATTGTTGATATTTCTCCTGGAAACCTTAATTCCAACTTTTGGTTCCTCTAGTTTGGCATTTTGTATGATGTACTGTGCATATAAGTTAAATATATAAAGTGGCATTATATAGCCTTGCCATACTCCTTTTTCAGTCTTAAACAAATCAGTCATGTTAAGTTCTAAATATTGCTTTTTGACCTACATATAGGTTTCTCAGGAGACAAGTAAGATGATCTGGTACCGCCATGTCTTTGAGGAATTGCCACATACTATTACCATAGTCAAAGGCTTTAGGGTAGTCAATGAAGCAGAAGTAGATGTTTTTCTGAAAAATATTTTTCTCTTGTTTTCTTCACAATTTAGCTAATTTGGGCTAATTTTTATCTATCTTTACTTAATATTCAAAGGCTGCCTACTATATGTAAGTTATTAGCATACTATGCTAGGCACTTCACTAAGGTAATCTTAAAACAGTAAAGTTCAGACATTTCTTTCTTTTCAAGGTTGGGGTGACTATAGGGACAGAATATAAGGGAGAGAAAGTTTCACAACCCTCATCTAAAAGAATGGTGAGGAGATAAAGTTTGAATGAATTATGGCAAACTTTACTCCTCTGTGTCTGTGTTTATGATTTTTTTAGAAGATTCTTTTCCTCCTGTATATCATGGTAAACAACTGCAGAGAACAACAGACTTCTGACCTGTTAGAACTAGGAAAGCCCCTGGTGTGTGTGTGTGTGTGTGTGTGTGTGTGTGTGTGTGTGTGTGTGTGTGTGTGTGTGTATCTATCTATCTGTAATATACCCACATACATACATATACATACAATGATACATATATATCTATAGATTTACAAAGATAAATCTTATTTTAGTATATGTATGGATGTGTATATATATGTATACACACATAGATAATAACAAGATTTATCATTGTAAATGAGATAACATTTGAGAAGGTAATATCTCCTCTTAATCTGACATTGTAAGAATTCCTTAATAAGCAGAAAAATTGCTGATTTGATTTTTTCTTATTCTAACAAATTGCTTTCTTATTATGATGCTAATAAACAGCAGTTATCATACTAACATATTAAAAGCATTTAGAAGAGTAGAAGGAAATATCCTATTAATTTGAAAGCTGAAGATTCAGGCAGAGAAATCATTCTTTTATGCTTGAGGAAAGTCGTGTTACTACACACACACACACACACACACACACATATGCTCACTATCAAATCAGTTCCTCACTACTTCATTTCATTAAGTTTGATCTACAAACTTTTTCACATCCCGTAGATAATCACTGAATACTTTAAGGATGTCTTTAAAAGTGTAATTTAATAAAAACAAACCTATTATTAGTGAAACTACATTTTTAGGAGTAAAAGTAAAAACAAAAACAGTATCTAATATTCAGAAAAAAAGAGCTAATGTAATTTAGAACCTCATAGAATACAATATAAGCTTTCCCCTGATATATGTATGTTTTATGACATTTATTTCTATAATAATTATTTTAAATTAAAGTATTCTCTGATGAATTACAGAGTCCTAATATAATTTATTACTGTGAACTTAAAGATGCCCCATTATAGTGTTGGTGCTTGAAGGATTAATGCAGTTGGTCACTTTAATGTGCCCCTTTTAGCCCTGCAGAAATCAAACAGAAAAATAAATGAGAAAAATGTTAAGGATCTGAACATAATTTTAAGGAAATTAGACATAATAGGTCTTTAGTGATTGCTGAGTAGAAATCGTTTTAATAGGGATTTTTTTCAGTTTTGTGAGACACTTTTACATAAAATATTCTTGGGTTAGGGCACAAGCAATTAATAAACAAATATAGAAAGAAACAAATAATTCCTTTCCAGATAAAAATGCAAAAGATGTTATAATAAAATAGGGATATAAAATAATCATTTAGACTTTAATAAACTTAGCAGTATCTAATGAATGCATTTTTAAAAAACACTAATTATCAAGGAAAATTATAACAATGTGACAGCATACCAGAAAGGTATGAGATTCAGTGAAAGCAATCATAAAGTTACTACTCACAAGGTGAGAAACAAGAGGTTAATTAATTGAGCATACGATTATGCAACTGATATAGTTCTAGTAATGTTAACTATGGCAATAAGAAAAAAAAATAAATTGAGGGAACCAAAATAAGTAAAGAAGAGCAAAATAGGGGCAGTTTGGTGGCGCAGTGGATAGAGCACCGGCCCTGGAGTCAGGAGGACCCCAGTTCAAATGTGACCTCAGGCACATAACTCTCATTAGCTGTATGACTCTGGATAAGTCACTTAACGCCAACTGCCTCACACACATACACACACACACACACACACACACACACACACACATACACACACAAAAACAAAAAATTAAGAAGAGCAAAATAAACTCCATTTACAGGTGATATTTCTGTTTACTGATGAAATTCTAGATATTCAGTAACAGATTATTTATAATAATTTTAAAAATCTGCAAGGTAGTATGTCTTTAAATAAACCTCTATAAAATCAGGTTTTCTACATATTACTAAGAAGATTCAACAGGAAAAAATTTGCATTAAAATAGCTACTAAATTTGTAAAATTCCTATAAGTTAACCAACTAACACATACTCATATATAAATATAATTTTAATACCTTCCTTACATAAATAAACAACACATAATTGAGGATGTTAATTATGAGTGGACCACACTAATCTAAAGAAAGACTATGATTCCTAAATAAATTGTCAGATTTAGTTTCATAACAGCCTAATTACCAAGGCATTATTACTTTAAAGCCATGATCAAAACATAATAATATTCTTCTGGAGAAATAAAAAAGCTCAAGGCTTTCAATGGATATACTGGGACAAAAAGGAATAAAAGGGTTGTGACATTATCAGGATTTAATCTAAATTATAAATAATAAAAATTAATTGCTACTGATTAAAAATTAAAAGTTGATCAATTAAAATGGTTAGCACCAAAGTACAGTGTTTTAGTATTTATGTACTCAACAATACCAAATCTGGAGAATTTTACCTGATGGGGAAATGCTAAAACTGGAAAAAAAAAAGTTTAGCAGAAATTAGCTTATTTGAATATCTTTCACAAAATAATACAGTATGCTAATTTTCTGTCAAACATTTTTTCCAGTTTTAGCCTTCTCCATCAGGTAAAGATCCCCTGTATTTAGTGTTCTTGATTTTATTATTTATTTAATTGTTGTAGAGATTGTATGTAGGAAAGTATAGTAAAGAATAGTATAGCTGTGAATTAGTCCTAATATTCTGGAAAACTATTTGACATTTTATTAGAAAAGTCATTAAACTGGAACCAGTGACATTATATTCTAGCAACGTACTCAAAGAAATTAACAGACAGAGGAAAGCATCAGATGGATAGATAAATAGATGTTCAGGTATACTTATAAATGTGTACATGGATATTTGTATATTAAATATGTACACAGACTAATATGGCTACATGTATCCACATCCACATGTAGATATATTAATATGTCCATACATGTGTGCATATTTGCACACATGTATGTTTATAGCTGTATCTATATATGTACTTAGCTATAAACATCTAGGTGTAAATAGGTGTGTACATATTTGCACACATATATGTATATAAGCATATCTAAATATATATCCGCAAGCATATGCATATATATATGTAAACTATTTTTAGCAAAACATTTTTTGTGCAAAGGAAGAATTGAAAACAAAGTGTGTGTCCATTGATTGGGAATTGATTGACCAAATAAATTGTGGTATATGAATATAATGGAATTTTATCCATCTTGAAATGACATATTTGAAGAATTTTGGGAAAGTTGGGAGGCTTAGATGAATTGATGCAGAGCAAAGTAATCAAAACAAGAAGAATATACACAATGACTATAATAATGTAAAGGTAAACAATGAAAAAACATCAGACTTCTTATCAATCAGTGACAAAGTTATTTCAGGGAATTATAGGTGAAGCATTTCACCCTCTTTTCAGTGAAGTGGTGAACTCTGGGGTTCAGAATAAGGTGTACATCATCAGTCATGATCAACGTGTTGCTTTGTTTTACTTAGTTGTACTTCTAACTAGTAAGGAAGAGTACTATTGGGCAGGGGGAGGGTATATCATTGAAAAATAACAGTGATATAAGAAAAGAACAGTATTAAAACTTTTTTTATCTTAAAATTCTTTAAACAAAAATGTGCAACCTAAGTTTATGGGTAAATAGGATATGTTTGGATAAAAATATTTTCCTTTGTAATAACAGGAAATCCTATTCTCCTGAATTTACATACTAAGTAGAATATTCAAATTGTAACACAATTAATTAAATCATACTCATGTGAGTTTACCATTAGGTAAAGGTGGGAGAGAAGGTAAGAGGTAAGAAAGAAAATCATTCTTAATACCCTTATGCTTTTCCTGATACTCAAGAGAATTAGACAAGTAGGTAGCAGGTTGAAAGGAAAACAGGTGACCTTAGTCAACAAGTACTTGAAGTGATTCTTTGGGGATATGTTGACTATTTTCTGTGTTTTGTGTCTGCAGCCATCATTAACAATTAACAAAGATGACATTATTTTGGTGAGGGGTCCTAAAACCTGATTGGCCTGTAATGCCTAACAAATGTTGCACATATTAGGTCTTTATTTAATTATTATTTGATTGATTAAAATTTAAAAAAAAAGCACAAAAACAAAAACATGGAAACTGCTTAATTTTCCATTTTACTTGAAAAATAAATCTTTTGGAAATATGTGGGAGGGCAAATCAGTTTCATTATACAAGATCCATCTCATATTACATAGAGATTATATTATTCCTCAGAAATGTAGTCTTCTTAATTGGCACGCTGTTATTCTTCTCTTTAAACGCTACATGTATCATTAACTCTCACAGCTTTTGCTCTCACCCTTTGTCAATCACTTTTAAATTTGTGCTGAACATCTCCACCTAGATATTCTATTAGGGCATCAGTCTCAACATGTCCAAAACAAAGTTAATTAACTTTCCTTCGGAACATGCTCTCCCTTCTGACTTGGCTATTTCTTTTAGTGGGAGTACTAGTTACTGATTTTGGTAGTGTTAAAAATATCTTTGACTTTTTTCTCCTGTACTTCCCACCATTAGTTTCCAGATCCATTGATTTTTATCTCCAAAATATTAGACTCTTAGTGATTTGTTTCTATGTCTTATAATAAACCTTATATTTTGCTTAATATTTTCATTTGTAAGCTTGCCTTGTAATAGTTTGGAAATTCTTTGAGGAGAGAAACCATATAATATTCATTTTTGGATCCTCAATGGCGTATAGTAAGATCTCACAAATGGAAGTGAGAAAAAATATAGAGCACTGTCCCTGGAGTCAGAAGACTTGAGTTCAAATCCAACCTCAGGCACTTGACACTTACTAGCTGTGTGACCTGGGCAAGTCACTTAACCCTACTTCCTAGCCTATATATATATACATATATATGTCATATATATTATATATTATATATTATATCTTGATATTATAATGTATAATTATTAGTTCATTGAAATGGACTTTCTAGTATGGAAAACAAGGGTGAGATGTAATATTTATGATTAGAAAGTGGAAAATAAACTGACTTTTAGAGTTGCATATAATTCTTAAGAACTTCTAGAATATTATTCAGACTATTTTTGAGCCTTGTAGTATGTATAAAAAAAACCATTTTCATCTCTTTGTTAATATGTGTTTTTCAAACATAATTATACTTCAGAGTTTACCATAAATATCATTTCATATAACTATATTCAGTGAATATCTTGGCCTCTCACCGACCCTGATTACCATCATATTCCTGAACCTTCACCTGTGACACAATTTATATTACAAATCAAATTCTGTTAAATTCATTTTACATCATTAGGAATTATATTTTAAGCAAGCCTAGTCTGCACCTGGTGTTTGTAGCATACTTTAAAAAAAAAAAGACTGATAATTCTATGATACTTTCTTTAAAAGTCTTCTGATTTATTAAATAATATTTTAGCACTTATCTCAGCCTGATGGACACACCCTACAATTCACAATAATTAGTTTCTAACATATGAAACATCTTCAGAAATATTTGACCACAATGATTAGTGATTGTTCAATATCATTTTAGCAGTAGTATAATTTACATTTTTAACTAGCTGCTTAAAATGAAATAATTGGCCTTATATTCCAGTATACAAATGACTCTCAGTGTAAATTCAGAGTTTTTCACAAATCACATTTATGGAGTGTGATTCTCTCCTTTGAACTGAGTAGGACGTTAGCAATGTTCCCTCTGAAAATGATAATTAGAAGAATTTCTATTATTGTCTTTCCATATTCTCTACTCCTGACAATAGCTAACCATTGTTAAAGGTTTTAAAAAATACTTGGTGTGTGCTTGATAAATGAACATTGGTTGTTTCTACAATTAGCAGCACTACCTTTTCTTTTACAGATAACCACTACTCTCTGTAGCCATAGATTAAAAGAATATAAAGGTGGATTAGCAGCCCATAAATTTAGTTCCTTATGTAATCCCAAGAAAAAGGCATGATTCCTAGGCTTAACCATAAAGTACTGGTGATTTTCATAAAAGTTAAACAGTTCAAGAGTCTATGATTTGAGAGCACTAACACAATCACAGTCCATTTATCATTTTATTCTTGCATATCTTAATTGACTGAGGCACAGAGTGATTCATCTCCTTGAGGTATGGAACTGTTATAGTTTTTTTTTTTAAAAAATTTCTGTATTCTCCTGCCTAGCACATTGTGGGTTCTTAAAGAATGTTTGTTAAATGACTGATGGATTAAATGGTATGCTCATGGCTGCATAGCCACTCCGCGTCAGAGGTGGAACCCTGACTCCAAGTCCAGCACTCAATCCACTGTGTCATGCAGCCTGTTCTAAAATTAGACAGTAGGCAAAAAATCAACTTCATTTTCACTAGCTCTATTGATGTTTCTGGAAGGATTGGGCAATTTCTTTCTGCATCTTGGGTAAGGGGTCTTGTGTTGAACAGCATTGATATGGTCAGGTCATTGAGAATAAAATTTACTAAGTGTACTAAATAATCCTAAGACTGAGAAAAATATAGTTGTGACTATTAACAATTTATCTAATTTCAAATTAGGTATTTGTATATTTACTTGTTTATTTCTTCTGAGAAATTGTTTTAGAGGAAAAAAAACAGTTAATATGACGACTGAAACAGCAGTTTACCACACAAATTATTGTGAAATTGGTAAGAAAAGTAAATCTGAAACTTTGTCATTAGTAAAGCTCATTATTTATTTCAACTCAATAAATATTTATTGAATACTCACTGCAATACATGCAAGCCTCTAAGGAGAGACAAAAAGATCAAAATATAATTCCTAAAATGTCTTAGGGGAGTTAAGACCTTCACATGGAAAATTATTTTAAAGATAGAAGGAAATGTTCAGAAACAAATTGTTAAGGTATTTCACAGGTTTTAAGAATCACTTCAGCACTTTGAAGGATATGGAACATTTCAAAAAATGAAGATGAGTTTTCCAGGCCTAAGAAACTGTTAGTAAATTTACTGCTCAACTATAATTGGCTATCTAGTTACATCTAATTATCTTTTAGCTCTTGGGGATAGGGGAGAGGAGAGCATGGATATTTCATTCTTTTTCCATTTGAATCCATCCAGGAAAGTGGGCTGTAATGAGAGAGGTTGAATGGACATTTCCACAGTTTTTCCTATCTAGAAGAGCTTGGAAAGCACAAGATATAAGATATTGCTTCTAAGCCTCAAAGGTACGGACTTACCTAAAGAATCTTAATGATTATAAAAATTGAACAGCAGTAGAAGGCAGGGCTTAGAGGCACAGGTTTGCTCTAGTTTCTTGGACTTATTTTCCACTTTACCAGGCCAATGTGAGATCAGAAAATTCTCAGCACTGCTGTATCAGTTTTGCATCCCTTCTAAGGGTGGAGTAGTAAGGAACATTATGACTATTCATTTTCTTTTGGGCAGTGGTTGATCTTTTGGCAACAGGACACTACCCTTTTCAAAAGCAGAAGGATAACCAGTAGTTTTTTTTTTCCTCTACCTTTCAATCATTTTCTTTATTTTTCTTTTTCTGTTGGGAGTTCAGAAGCCTGCATCGTTTTACATAAAGTTGGGGCCAAACAGCCTGAGAAGAGTTATCTGTCACTGTCTTTTTGGAAAAAAAGGTGAATGTCTTAAATTTTTAGGATTATTGATGAGATTTCTATTTTTATTGTATATGATTCATTTTAATGTATTTTGTATTAGTATTGATCTAGAAAATTTTCTAAGGCCTGATGATTCTCAATTTGTGCTGAGTTTACCTACGTGCTTTTGAGCCACGAATTTTTTCCATGGTCTATGCACTTAAAAATACTCCTTAAGTAATTATCTTCTAAACAAAATTGTGTTTACATTTAGTCTCATATTGCCATGTGTTGTCTTGTATCTAGAAGACGTTAGAATGCTACATTTAATCAGTTTAAGGTGTATCAAATTCAGTGAAAAAGTATGAGTACAAGTATGGAGTCAGGAAAGTTGACTTAGAGCATAGTTGAGAAATAATAACTGGGCTAGTTTGGCTCATAGTACACATGAAAGATTTTAGTGACATATGAGGCCAGACAGGTAGCTTGGAACTAGGGTTCTCAATATCAAGCTTAAGAGTATTTTCTTTAATTTTTTTTTAGGTATATACATACATACATATATACATATACATATGTACATATATATGATATGGGGAGAGTGATGATCTGAGTTGTACATTAGAAACATTACTCTTAATGGTGCTTGAAGAATGGGAAGAAGAAGGTTTGGAATCAGGGAGAGAGCTATTAGATTTTGACTTTGAGAAAATAGATTGTGGAATTGAGGATGGGGAATATTGGAGTAGCAATGGAGAAGCGGTGTGATATTGTGGATATGGTGATGTATGTAGAGTTAGGAAGACCTGTGACTAATCCCACTTGAGATACTAATTAGATGTGTGACCATTATCAAACCATTTAACTTCTCCAACTTCTCGGTTTCCTTTTTAGTGAAATATGGATGATAATGCCTCTAGCACATATATGGGATCATATATTTTAAACTGGAAGGGAATCTTAGAGGGCATTGAGTCCAACCCCTTCATTTTACACGTGATAAAGCTGAGTCTGAAAGACATATAACTTCCCCAGGGTAACATAACAAGCAGTAGATAGCTGAGGTAGAAGACAAATTCAAATCTTCTTGACTACATGTCTAGAGTTCAATTAAGTGCACCACCTAACTGCTTCTATTAGTCACCTAACTGCCTCAATCATTGGGGATAGGGAGGTGGGGGGCTTATTTTGAAGCCTGAACAAGGTAATGTATATGAAGTGCTTTAAAAATGTTAACATGACATATCATGGATAATTATTATTATAACCTACCAGACTCTGTGACTAAGAATAGGGGGAAAGGGAGAAAAACATGTTACCTTAGGGAAAAATTCCCTATTTGATAAAAAAAAAAATTCTGAGAAACTGGAAAGCAGTCTGGGAGAAACTAGACTTAAACCAACACCTTATACTACACTCAATAATAAATTCTAAATGGATATGTGACTTTAATATTAAAGATCATATTATAAAAACTGAAGAGAAATAGATCATGTATTTCTCTGCTGGGGTAAGAGATATAAGGCTATTACAAAAGATAAGATAGATAGCTTTGATTATTTGAAACTGAAAAACTTCTACACGGAAAACATTAATGCATCTAGGATAAGAAGGGAAGTAGTTGAATGAGAAAAAATCTTTGTATTACATTTCTCTGATAAAAGGTTTGGCATCTAAGATATATAAACAATAATTATGCATGAGACTAATTGCCATTCCCCAATAGATAAGTGGTCAAAGGATATGAACAAATAGTTCTCAAAAGAACTGAAAGTATTCACAACCACATTAAAATGCACTAAATTAATACTAATAAGAGAAGTAAAATCAAAACAACTCTGAGGTTTCACCTCATAGCTTGCAAATTGGCAAAAATGACAAAAAATGACAACGGTCAGTGATGGAGGTATTGTGGGAAGAAAGGCACATTAATATATTGTTGGTGGAACTGTGAAATGGTACAAACATTTTGGGAAATAGTTTGGAATTATGTAAATTGAACCAGAGATTCTATTACTAGGATTATGTTCCAAGAAAGCCATCAATAAAAAAAGTCCCTATATACTCCAAAATATTAATAGCAGCACTTTTTGTTATAGCTAAAAATAGGAAACAAAATCAATGGCCATCCATTGGAGAATGAATAGACGAACTATGTTATATGTTTGTAATGGAATACTGTTGCACTGTAAGAAATGATTCATGTAATGAATAAAGAGAAATATATATTAGCTGATAAAAAATCAGGTAAGCAGAACCAAGAAAACAATATACACATAACTACAACAATGTAAATGGAAATAATTAGTTCTTTTAGGGGAAAACAATAAGTTTAGTTTGGGATGTATTGAATTGTTGGGCAGTGCTACACCCAATGGAGTTGATTTTGGACATGCTGGTCTGAATATTTAGAGAAAAGCTAATATTGGGAGCATAAATTTAGGAGTCATTCTCAAAGAAGCTGAAATGATTAGGACTAAATTAGATTATATGAGGGAGAAGGAGAGAGGAAGGAAGAAGAGAGAGAGAGAGAGAGAGAGAGAGAGAGAGAGAGAGAGAGAGAGAGAGAGAGAGAGAGAGGTGGAAAGGGGAGGAAGAGGAGGAGACAAGAGGGAGAGGGAAAGGGAGAGAGACATTTTTTGTAAATACAGATGAGAAGATAACAAAGACAAAACCTTGGGAAATGCCTTTGACAAAAACCTTAGTAATGGTTAAAAAAAGGAGGCTATAAAGATGATAAGAAAAGGATCACTCAGAGTTGGGAAAAGAATCAAATAAATTCAGCTTCATGACTTTGAAGGGAGGAGAATATCAATAAACCAGAGAGTGTTATTTTATTAACAATGAAATTAAAACCTTTAAATATATGATAGAAGCATTAATACTGGAAATTCTAATTAATATCCATTAAATATATAAGTTATTCATTTTTTATTATTTCTCTTTAACTTCACTATGTCCTTGGGGACTTCTTATGTTGGAAACTTGCTCCATCCCTGCAGCCCTTTCTTTTGATTGGCAGAATCCTCCAAGAACTCCATTTTAAGGTAAGTGCCTAGGCCAGACATGTTCACTCCTTCATTCCTCTCAAGTCTTGATTCTCTGAATTTATTTCTCTACCATGTTTTGCCCCATCCTTTTAAATTTCCTTTTATAGTTTGTCTTTCTCCATTAGAATTAAAGCTCCTTGAAGGTCAGGACTGTCCTTTTTCCTTGTATTTATATTCCCAGAACTTAGCACAGTACCTGGAACATAGTAAATACTCAACAAGTGCTTTTCTATTTATTGAATTTTTTCAGTCATATCTGACTCTTTATGACCCCATCTGGGATTTTCTTGCCAAAGATACTTGAAGAGTTTGCTGTTTCCTTCCACAGCTCATTATATAGATAAGGAAACTGAGGCAAACAGAGGCAAGTGTCTTATCCAGGGTACAACTAGCAAATGTCTGAGGCTGCTTTTGAACTCAGGAAGTTGAATCTTCTTGACTCCAGGTCTGGTACTCTAACGTTTTAAAACATACTATGCTGGAAGCATTCCTATCCCCTAGGATGAGTAATTCCTCCTGCCAACTTAAGGGTATGGTTTCTCATTTTTGAATTGTAGAGTCAGAGAAACATTAGAAAGAAAATCATGATTAAATAATAGTAGCAAGTTGTTAGCTATAACAAAATAACTCCATCTTCAAGTGAAATTTTTTTCTTTTTCTAATGTCAATTGTGATTAAATTTTCCTTTAGATCAGTTTTTGCCAATTCCACTTATTAAAAGATAAACTAAACTTTATTCATAATTCTCTTAATATATTTTAAAATATTCCCAGAAGATATAAAGGTATTTTTGAGTAAAATTGGTATGGGTCAGGGAACAGATGGAAATGGAAATATACCCTATAGCAGTTTTGCCTAAGGCTGAGTTCTCATGCAAAACTATTAGTAATGATTGGGGGAGTGGAGAATTCCCCAGTCATCTTCTAGATAAAACAAGGCAATGTGACTCAGTGAAATTGAGGGAAATAATCAGAGTTAAGGAGGTCAGATGAGAAGGGTTATGAAGGATATCTCAAAAGTCTTAGTGCAGTTTTAAGGCTAGTGAAGTTTTGAATTAAATACACACACATACACACACACACACGTGTGTTATAGAGCTTTGAGAAACATAAAATGTTCAGAATTGAATAGTCTACATTAACATATTTAAAGAGAACAGAAAGTGCCTCTTTTACCTTTTAAAAAGATCTCTGTGACGTAAATAGTACAGACCTTATTGTTGCCATTTTCCTGATGAGGCAACTGAGATTCAAAAATCATCAATGACTTGTCTAATTTTTTAGGACAAACCATTAGATGTTGTGGTATGCTTTCAGATCTCTGTACTACATTTCCAGTAGTTTTTGAGTCTGTATGCTGTTCAAGTGTAGCACAAGGGCTAGTTAGGAACCACTTGGCTAAGGCCGCATAGTCTGGCAAACTGGGCCCATTCTCATATTTTACCAGTCATCCTGGTTTAGCATGGGTTCACAGATTAGAGATTTTCTGTCTTCTCAGTCAGGATATTAGACTCCCTATTTCTTCATTCTACCACCTCCCACTTCTGATTACCAAGCTATTTATAAAATTACTCATTATAGAAATTGTCTTGTGGTAAAAAGGTACTCCTTGTGCAAAGATGAATCAAGTAAGGGACAGTTTCTTCCCACGTAGAAAAGGGGATGCTAACCAATAACGATTCACAAATTTAAGATTGATGAAATAGAATACAGCAGTATCACTATCAGCACTCTAGAAGCTAATATTCAGGTTTCCTTGGTGTACTTTTTGTTTGTAAGGCTGCTAATTACCTATTTCAGATTTTCATCTGTATTTAGCACAGTCTGAACAAATACCAAGTAGAATATTCTTTCTAGTGGCTGAACTTTCCTTCTGTTGGAGACTTTTCTTGTTGAGTGTCTCTTCTCATTACTGTCTCACCTGCATCTGCTCCAATACGATCCTCGAAAGGTCAGTGGTAAAGAAAGGATATACACAAGAGAGGCAAAGGCTGCTAGGGGTCCCAATATAAGCCTAATTAGTTTAATTCTCACTCTTTGTGGGGAGCTACAAGAAAATCCCCTACTCAGAGTGACAGAAAGTCTTTCTTCTTCAATCTTGGTTAAAATCACATTTTACTGCCTCGAGTACAGGAGTCAAGAGGGGTACCAGCTGAAACATGCCTCTCATATATGACATGGCTTACTTTTTGCCTTACTTAACCTTTTGCCGGCCACTTCAAGTAATCTGGGGGAATCCACACAGTGATTGGTTGAGTCACATAGTCAGAAGCAGGTCGAGTATATTAGCCTCTGATCAAATTTCAATGCAGTTTCTCAGGGGCAGGCAGAGAACATCTCTGTGTACTCTGGTGAGAAGTCCAGGTGTTATGATTCCTTAAGGGGGCACTGCTAGAGGATGCTACACTAGAATTCTAAGAAATAATGCGATATTAATCAGTAAAGATTCATTAAGTATCTACTATGTGCCAGGAACTATTCTAAGCACTGGGGATACAAAAAGAAGCAAAAGACAGTTCCTGCCCCCAGAGAGCTTTCAGTCAAATGAGGGACACGATATGCAAACAAATGTATATAAAGCAGGCTGTATACAGGATAAATAGATAATTAAGAGAGGGAAGGCACTGGAATTAGAAAGGGTTTGGGAAAGCTTCCTGAAGAAGGTAGATCTTAATTGGGAATTATTTATTTTTTAATCTGAGATTGCTGATTGATTAGCACCACAGGAAACAGGGACAGGGGGAGAAAGAAGGGAGGGAGTGAGGAAGGGTGGAAAGAAGGAAGGGAAGGATGGAGGAAGGGAGGAAAGAAAGAAGAAAGATATGAGGGAAGAAGGAAGGAAGGAGAGAGGAAAGCATAGATTTTTTAAATGTTTACTATGTGCCAGGTGCTGTGCTAAACACTTTACAAATATGCTTGTAACCCTGGGAAGTAGATGCTAAACAGCTTATAGTAAATGAAAAGAAATGAAACAAGTCTTATGTCTCCTTTCTAGTGTTTGGTGTCCATATCAAGTGATGGTCTTGAATCACCCAAGTAATTGATAAATATTATAATTATGTGTTTCTTATCTTCTATAGATTTCAGATAGGACATTTAGATAGGACTTGTCCTGAGACAAATTATTAACCTACCTCAATTCTTTTGTGTTTAATTCTCAGTGCAGTATTGCCCAGGTGAATAAAATTGCTTGGCACATCAACTCATTTTCCAAGAGCTAAGTTAAAATTTTTTGGGGAAAACCAAATCCCCTCAATTTCTAATTCTTTGCCACCATAAAAAGAACTGTTATGAATATTTGTATATATAGATCTTCAGTGAACTTTTGTACCTTCTTTTCCACTTGGCCATAAATTCTACTTTATAAGAATTTTGTTTTTCTTTAGTGAATTTTTGTATATCTTTTTCCATGTGGCCAATTCTACTTTGTAAGGAGTACTCTTCAGTGGATATTTGTGCCTCTTTTATCATTTGACGTATTCTATTTTTAAAGTATTATTTTTCTTCTGTATTTTTTGCCTCCTTTACCAAGCTGTTGAGTCTTTTTTTTTCCATGATTTTCTTATATTGCTCTCATTTCTTTTTTCCAAATTTTCCTCTATTTCTCTTGTTTAATTTTTATAATACTTCTTTGCACTCTTCTAGGAATTTTTTTGGCCCTGACACCAATTCACATTTTTCTGTGAGGCTTTAGATATGAGTTTTGACTCTGTTGTTTCTTCAGGTTTGTGTTTTAATGTTACCGTAGTAACTTTCTGTGGTCAGGTTCTTTTGTTGTTATCTTTGTTTGCTTGTTTTTTCTGCCTTTTTCTTGACTTTTAATATTATGTTAAAATTGGGCTTTGCTCTTGTGGTGGAGGGGACACTGTCTCAAGCCTCAGATTTTTGTGCACCTATTTTCGAGCTAGTTCTGGGGGCTGTAAGTTTTCAGTTCTTCCAAAATGATATAATCTAGGGACAGCTAGGTAGGCGCAGTGGATAGAACACCGGCCCTGGATTCAGAAGGACCTGAGTTCAAGTCCGGCTTCAGACACATAACACTGGCTATGTGACCCTGGGCAGGTCACTTAACCCCATTGCCTAGCCAAGAGAAGGAAAGAAGAAGAAAAAAAACACTTATGAAGGCCTATTATGAAGTCTTTAATAAAATTATATGATCTAAGGAGAGATGTTTTTACTACTTTCCTGACAAGTGCTCTGGTCTCTGAGTGACCACAAGCCCTCTTTTATACCCTGGAAATGTGACCAGCAGCTAACTCTATTGTACTACTGCTCTTCCCCACGCTAGGACTGTGACCTGGATCTGTGTATAGGCAATGCAGCAGAGTTCTGCACCCAGTGCCAGCAAAGGTACCTCTGTAGTCTTCTTCTGACCAGTTGACACCCTTATTGTTTGTGGGTTGAGAACTCCTGAAGCCATTGTTGCTGATTTGGTTGCCCCCAAGGATTGCTCGTGGTTTGCCAAGTTGCTGCCTACTGTTGTCTTGCCAGGGCATTGCCTGCTCTGGACTATGATCCACTCTCATCCCAGTGCAACAGATGTTTCTTGCTGATCTTTTGAGTTGACTTGGGTGGGAAAATTGTTTTATCTCATCCTTTTGTAGGCTTTGCCACTCTAGAATTTGTTTTGAGGTGTTACTTAAAGTTGTGTGAAGGGGAATTTGCAAAGGTAAGGAGAGTGCCCTACCTGTTCTTTTCTGTCTTCACTCCACCCTCCAGCCTTTCCAACGTTGTCTTGGAAAATGTGCAATGGTTGCTAAGTCTAGGGTTCTTTAAAGATAATCCTTTGAAATTTCTGGTGACAGTGACTCGGTCTTGCATAGCCATCATAAAATCCTTATCCCCTGCTGACACTCCTGCCTTGTTACAAAAAGCAAATAAACAAAAAAAGAAACAAAACATTGTCTCAGCTATTTTTAAACTGCTCTTTCTCTCAATATCTTATGTAGGTGTTGTGGCACTTTCAGGCAGCTTATTAAACTATTATAGAATAAAGAAAAAGTTTTTCTTTCCATCCTTGAAACTTTTGGGTATAAACTTTTTGCTTCTTAACCAATATAGTATTTTCCTGGGCTTATAGAATCTTTAAAATGATATTATGTTAGAATGCTTTTTATGAAGCACATAAGTATACAATCATTCTAGATTTGTAGGGGCTGCTGGTTTTCTCATCTTTTTTAACAGAAATATGATGCCTTTTATTAAGAAATTTGAGACTGGCTTGGGTCTGAGAATAATTTGGTAAAGTGCTTAACTAGTAATTCAGGTGTCACTGATAATTATGGATTTAATTCATCCCCACCACTTCCTGGTTTTGCAAAGAAGCTAGAGTTTTAGTCGTGTCTTTTAACATTACTATTCTGTCACTTATTATATTACATACATGTCAAGTTTCTGCTTTTTGTTTGTTACAATTTGTGTTATCATTATGTTGAACATCTTGCAACCATATAGATAACCAGAGATTTTCTACTTGTTTGTTCTTTGTGGGTTCTCTCTCATCCCCATTTTCTTATTTCTCAATTGTATATAGTAAAATTTTTGATTGATTATTTTGTAATAATTACTGATATATATTCTAAGGACTTTTTGCATGTCTTCTACTGACCTCTTAAGTTGTTTCTGTCATGATGGTCTTAGATTCCTGTCCGTAGAAGTATTATTTGATAGATTTGTCATTCCTGCTGCCTTTCTTATGATGGATAATATATGGAAAAGTTTTTGTACTTTGTTGAAAGTATTTTTAGTGAATTCAACTCTTCATCATGGTGAGAGTAGATAGCAGTTTTATTTTTTAATTTTGTTGTACTTTAATAAACTGGATTCACATTGTCAAAGTAAGAATTTTTTTTTGCGTAATTCCAGTTAATCTGCATTAGGCAAATTTTTAATGACCTCAGGGTATTCAACTTTACTCTCCTCAGATTATTATAGTTTACTGATTTCAGCTATTCCATCTAATCTAGACTTAGAGTATATTCTTACATTTCTCCTGCTCTCATTGGCAATATGCTATTTTGTGTTTTGGAGCTAAAGGTACCATTTAATAAAAACATTATGAAGTGCCTGCATATGACTAAAACTTATTTCCAGTTTTGTTATGGGGTAGTGCTTACACATAACAAATGAATTTATGTCTTTTAATTTTTTTTCTGTTTTGTACAAATTTATAAATTGTCCACTATGGTGGTCAATGAGATCCACACTAAAACATTTTCAGCAAGTGGTTTATTACTATTTCTGATCTGAAGACTAGTAGGGCAAATTAATGGTGGGAAAGTTGATGATACATAAAGCTGAATGGTAGGGGAGGTAAGTGGAAGTGAAGTTGTCCTTGAGAGTAAGGAAAGGAACTTACATGGATTGGCAAGTTATAAAGAGGCAGTGATTGCCTACGGAAAATTTAAATAGATGTTTGTGATTCAGATATAAACAACCACAAGTAGTTCAGAAAACAAAAAAGAAAAAAATCTCAGCTGGTACAGAGCATATGGAAAATTTTGCAGTTATCTTGCATTGTGCTTAACATAAGTATTTCTTCTGCTGCTGAGTAACCATTGTTTATGTTCTAAGAGGAGGCTGAACTCTCTGGTGAAGAAGGTACTCAGTGCTTCATCATACTTCAGATTGTTAGGAACAATGAAGTGTTTTTAAAGGAAGCATGAATTGGGCAATGAAAGCAAAAAAAACCACACTAATGTGGAGGAAGGGAAAAGAGGGAATATTACCCTCGTTAAAATATTGGAGAGAGGAAGAGAATTATGTGGAGGAAAGTGAAAGGAAAAAAGACACCTGCAGAAGAAGAGCTTAAATACAGATTTGAGGTGCTTCCTGAACAGAACAGAGCTGCATATTCTGAATAAGTTGCTTGTCCTTCAAAGTGATATAATCATAGGAGCAATTATGTGAGAGATCACCCAGTAAATGTCAGAGGAAGAAGAGTAGGAGTAGTTGGTCATTCTCTATTCAGAAGTTCTAAGGCAGATGTCTGTTGCCCTGACAGGTCTGTTATTTTTTGGGGGGCATATATCCAAGGCATAGGAAGAAGATACAGAAATAAGCATTTATTAAACATTTACTATTTGCCGTGTACTGTGCTAAGTGCTTTACAAATATTATCTCATTTGATTTTTAAAACAGTCCTTGAAGGTAGTATCTATTATCCCCTTTTTTCAGTCAAGAAAAATGAGACAGAGATTAAGTGGTGCCTAACAAAGGGACAGCTAGGTGATGCAGTGGATAGAGCACCAAGCCTGGAGTCAGAAAGACCTTAGTTCAAATGCGGTCTCAGGCACTTACTAGCTGTGTGATCTTGGGCAAGTCACTGAACCACTTGCCTCATTTTCCTCATCTGTAAAATGAGCTGGAGAAGGAAATGGCAAATCATTCTAGTAAGTTTGTTAAGAAAACCCAAATGAGGTCACAAAGAATTGAATGACAAGCAACAACAAGAAGGAGATTGGTGAAAACTACTCAATTATGGTGCTACATATGTGTATAATTGCTGCTGCTGAAAAGAACCTTAAAATATATTACCGGTGATTATAAAGCCGAGTGAAATAGATTATTTTTTTTCACCATTCCACTAAGGACAGAGGCTGTGGAAGAGAAATATAGGTTTGGGAGGTGAATGTGTGATGCAGAGGGTAGTTTTGTAAAGAATAGGATTTTCATTTCTGGACCATAACTTAAAATACATGGATGACAAATTCCTGGTCAGATATTGAATGTACCTACAAAAGACTTATAAGAGTGTATTTTCCAGATGTGATAAAAATCTAATCAAAATTGGACTTCCACTTCCGGGAGCCAACATAGCAGAGTAAAAAGGTAGTCACTCTCACTCTCCCTATCAACCTCTGAAAACCCAGAAAATATCACCCCAGGAAAAAAACGCTGGAACAGCTGAACTAGAAGAAAGATGGGGAACAGCAGTGCAGCAGCCCAGCAAACAGGTCTCCAAGTGCCTCAGCAAAAATAGGGGAGGCAGAACTACAAGGGGCTCCAGGCAGATAAGTACCCTGTGGCATTCACATGAAAGGAGCTAAAGAAAGCAACCTAAAGTCTTCGCAAAGCCCTGGCCTTACTGGTTCCAGCCCAACACCAGGTGAGCTGTCTGAGCCCTGCAGCCTCCAGTTGGCAACCAGGAAGACATCCTGAAGTCCAGGTGGTAGAGCAGGCAAACACCAACACCTGGACCTTCGAGTACCTCAGTAAGGGAGGGGAACCTGTAGAGGCCGGCTTGGAAAACCACCAGGTGCCTTGGCACTCTACCACAAAGAAATCTCCCAGTGCATTAACAGAAACAAGGGAGGCAGCACTATAAGGAGCCCCAGGCAGATTAACACCCTGCACCACCCATCTAAAAGAAAGCTAAAGTAGAGGATAAGCAGGCAACCTAGAATTGCCTGAAAGTTCCAGCCTTGCTGACTCCAGCCCAACACGAGTAAGCTGCCAAAACCCTACAGCCTCTAATTACCAACATAAGAAGCCCCAGCACACAAAGCTAGTGACCAAGACCTGGGCTCCCAACACAAGAAGCTTGCGTCAGTGCTCTCTGTTCCCCAGCAGGAGAGCTAAATCTCTTTAAAGGCCAGGGAATAAAGAAATACCATGAGTAAAAAGAAACGTACCATAGATTCATATTATGAGAAGAGTGAAAATCAAGATAGAAATTCTGAAGAGGAAAACATTGTCAATAAATCCACATCTGCAGCGTGAAAAGAAAATATGAACTGGTCTGAAGTCCAAAAAGCCTTCTTAGAAGAGCTCAAGAAGGATTTTAAAAGTTAAATGAAAGAGGTAGAAGAGTCCCTAAAAAAATACAATTGGCCAATTGAAGAAGGAAGTACAAAAACTAACAGAAGAAAACAATCTGTTAAAAACTAGAATTGGAAAAATGGAAAATAATGACTCTATGAGAGAGCAAGAATCAGTCAAACAGAAACAAAAAAATGAAAAAAACAGATCAAAACGTAAAATGCCTCATCGGTAAAACAATCAACCTGGAAAATCGATTCAGGAGAGACAATTTAAATACTATTGGACTACCTGAAAATCATGATGGAAAAAAGAGCCTGGACAGTATCTTTCAGGAAATCATAAAGGAAAACTGCCCTGAAGTCCTAGAAACAGAAGGTAAAGTAACCACCTGAAAGAGATCCCAAATTGAAGACTCCAAGAAATATAATAGCAAAATTCCAAAATTACCAGATGAAAGAGAAGGTGCTGCAAGCAGCCAGAAAGAAACAATTTAAATATCATGGAACCACAGTAAGGATTACACAGGACCTTGCAGCTTCTACATTAAAAGACTGCAGGACATGGAACATGATATTCCATAAGGCAAAGGAGCTTGGATTGCAGCCAAGGATCAACTACCCAGCAAAATGAGCATGATTTTTCAAGGGAGGAGATGGATATTCAATGAAATAGGAGACTTCCAAACCTTCCTGATAAAAAGACCAGAGCTCAACAAAAAATTTGATCTTCAAGTACAAGGTTCAAGAAAGACATAAAAGGTAAATGGGACAGAAAGATACAATATGTTGTTAATAAGGGCAGATTGTTTACATCCCTACAAGGGAAGATGACACTTGCAACTCTTGAGAACTGTATTGTTATTACACCATGTTAAAGGAGTATACATAAAGGGGTGGATATTAGTTGACTTTGATGTAATGATAAAAAAAATCTAATCAAGTGGGTTAAATGGATCCAAGTAAGTGGATTAGTCTGATCTTAGAAAATGTACTGAGAAAGGAGGAGGCAGACAAGGGTAAATTACATTACAGGAAAAGACACAAAAATCCTATTACAGCAGAGGGAAAGAAGGAGGGGGGTGAGCATTGTTTGAACCTTACTCTCATCAGATTTGGCTCAAGAAGGGCATAACATAATCAGTTAGGTATAGAAATCTAACTTGCCCTATAGGCAGTAGGAGGGAAAAGGGGAAAGAAAAGGGGGGGGATAGAAGGGAGGGAAGAAGCAGTAAGGGTAAAGGGGAAGAAAAGGGAAAGGGATAATAGAAGGGAGGAGGGACTGAAGGAGGCAGTGGTCAAAAGCAAAACACTAGTGGGGGGGGAAAGGAGAAAGAAAAGCATAAACGGGGGGGAAAGGATGGAGAAAAAACAGATAGTAATCATAACTGTGAATGTGAATGGGATGAACTCTCCCATAAAATGGAAATGGATAGCAGAATGGATTAAAAACCATAATCCTACAATATGTTGTTTACAGGAAACACATTTGAAAAAGTGACACATACAGGGTAAAGGTAAAAGGCTGGAGCAGAATATATTATGCTTCAGCTGAAGTAAAAAAGCAGGGGTAGCAATCCTGATCTCAGACAAAGCAAAGCAAAAATAGATCTAATCAAAAGAGATAAGGAAGGAAACTACATCCTGCTAAAAGGCACCATAGACAATGAAGTAATATCATTACTAAACATATATGCACCAAATGGTATAGCATCCACATTCTTAGAGAGAAGTTCAGGGAGTTACAGGAAGAAATAGACAGCAAAACTATACTAGTGGGGGACCTGAACCTCCCCCTCTCTGCACTAGATAAATCTAACCACAAAATAAACAAGAAAGAAGTTAAGGAGGTGAATAGAACATTAGAAAAGTTAGGTATGATAGACCTCTGGAGAAAACTGAATGGGGATAGAAAGGAATATACTTTTTTCTCGGCAGTACATGGCACATACACAAAAATTGACCATGTACTAGGGCATAAAAACCTCACAATCCAATGCAGAAAGGCAGAAATATTAAATGCATCCTTTTCAGATCATGATGCAATAAAAATTATATGTAATAAAGGGCCATGGAAAGATAGACTAAAAAATAATTGGAAACTAAATAATCTAATCCTAAAAAATGATTGGGTCAAACAACAAATCATAGAAACAATCAATAATTTCATTCAAGAGAATGACAATAATGAGACAACATACCAAAACTTATGGGATGCAGAAAGCAGTTCTTAGGGGAAGTTTTATATCTCTAAATGCTTACATAAATAAAATAGAAAAAGAGGAGATAATGAATTGGGCATACAACTAAAAAAACTAGAAAAAGAACAAATTAAAAATCCTCAACTAAACACCAAATTAGAAATATTGAAAACCAAAGGAAAAATTAAAAAATTGAAATTAAGAAAACTATTGAACTAATAAATAAAACTAAGAGCTGGTTTTATGAAAAAACAATAAAATAGATAAACCTTTGGTTAATTTAATTAAAAAAAGAAAGAAGAAAACCAAATTACTAGTATCAAGAATGAAAAGGGTGAAGCTACCACCAAGGAAGAGGAAATTAAAACAATAATTAGGAATTATTTTGCCCAACTATATGCCAACAAATTTGACAATCTTAGTGAAATGGATACATATTTACAAAAATATAAATTGCCCAGATTAACGAAGAGGAAGTAAAATACTTAAATAACCCCATCTCAGAAAAAGAAATTGAACAAGCCATTGATGAACTCCCTAGGAAAAAATCTCCAGGGCCAGATGGATTTACATGCGAATTCTATCAAACATTTAAAGAACAATTAATTCCAATACTATATAGACTATTTGGGAAAATAGGTGAAGAAGGAGTCTTACCAAATTCTTTTTATGATACAAATATGGTGTTGATACCTAAACCAGGAAGAGTCAAAAGAGAAAGAAAATTATAGACCAATTTCTCTAATGAATATAGATGCAAAAATTTTAAACAAAATACTAGCAAATAGATTGCAGCAACTTATCACAAGAATAATACACTATGACCAGGTAGGATTTATACCAGGAATGCAGGGTTGGTTCAATATTAGGAAAACTATCAGCATCATTGAGCATATCAACACCAAAACCAACAGAAACCACATGATCATCTCAATAGATGCAGAAAAAGCTTTTGAAAAATACAACACCCATTCCTATTAAAAACACTAGAAAGCATAGGTATAAATGGAGTCTTCCTTAAAATAATAAATAGCATTATCTAAAACCTTCAGCAAGCATTATATGTAATGGGGACAGGCTAGAAGCATTTCCAAGATGGGGGTGAAACAAGGATGTCCATTATCACCACTGTTATTCAATATTGTACTGGAAATTAGCTTTAGCAATAAGAGAAGAAAAAGAAATTGAAGGCATTAGAATAGGCAAAGAAGAAACAAAGCTATCACTCTTTGCAGATGACATGATATACTTAGAGAATCCTAGAGAATCAAGTAAAAAACTACTTGAAATAATAAACAACTTTAGCAAAGTTGCAGGCTATAAAATAAACCCACATAAATCATCAGCATTTCTATATATTACCAACAAAGCCCAACAGCAAGAGATAGAAAGAGAAATCCATTTAAACTTACTGTAGACATTATAAAATATTTAGGAGTCTACCTACTGAAACAAACCCAGGAACTCTATGAACACAATTACAAAACACTTTTCACACAAATAAAATCAGATCTAAATAATTGGAAAAACATCAGTTGCTCATAGGCCGAGCTAATATAATAAAAATGACAATCCTACCTAAGCTAATTTACTTATTCAGTGCCATACCAATCAAACTACCAAAAAATTATTTTATAGAGTTAGAAAAAATAATAACAAGATTCATTTGGAAAAACAAAAGGTCCAGAATATCAAAGGAACTAATGAAAAGAAATGCAGGGGAAGGTGGCCTAGCAATTCCAGATCTTAAATTGTATTATAAAGCAGCAATCATCAAAACTGCTTGGTACTGGCTAAGAAATAGGGAGGTGGATCAGTGGAATAGGTTAAATATGCAAGACACAGTAGTCAATGACTATAGTAATCTATTATTTGATAAACCCAAAGACCCCAGCTTCTGGGAAAGCCACTCTTTGAAAAAAACTGCTGGGAAAACTGGAAAAGAGTATGGCAGAAACTAGGCATAGACCCAAATCTCACACCATATACCAAAATAAAGTCAAAATGGGTTCATGACTTAGATATAAAGGCTGATACCATAAGTAAACTGGGAGAACAAGGAATAGTTTACCTATCAGATCTATGGAGAACAGAAGAATTCATGACCAAACAGGAGATAGAGAACATTATGAAAAGCAAAATGGATAATTTTGATTACATTAAATTGAAAAGTTTTTGCACAAACAAAGCCAATGCAACTAAGATTAGAAGGAAGGTAGAAAATTGGGAAAGAATTTTTACAACCAGTCTCTCTGATAAAGGCCTCATTTCTAAAATATATAGAGAATTAAGACAAATTTATAAGAACACAAGCCATTCCCCAATTGATAAATGGTCAAAGGATATGAACAGACAGTTCTCAGATGAAGAAATTAAAGCCATCTATAGATACATGAAAAAATGCTCTAAATCATTATTGATTAGAGAAATGCAAATCAAAACAACTCTGAGGTACCACATCACACCTATCAGATTGGCCAACATGACAAAACAGGAAAATGATAAATGTTGGAGAAGATGTGGGAAAATTGGAACACTAATGCATTGTTGGTGGAGTTGTGAAATGATCCAACCATTTTGGAGAACAATTTGGAACTATGCCCAAAGGGCTACAAAAATGTGCATACCTTTGATCCAGCAATAGCACTTCTAGGGCTATATCCCAAAGAGATCAACAAATGGGAAAAGGACCCACATGTACAAAAATATTCATAGCAGCTCTTTTTGTGGTGGCAAAGAATTGGAAATTGAGAGGATGCCCATCATTTGGGGAATGGCTGTGCAAGTTATGGTATATGAATGTAATGTAATACTATTGTGCTATAAGGAATGATGAACAGGCTGACTTCAGAAAAACCTGGAAAAACCTGTATGGTCTGATACTGAGTGAAGTGACCAGAACCAAGAGAATGTTGTACACAATAACAGCCACGCTGTGCGATGACTAATATTGATAAACTTGAACCCTTCTCAGCATTAAAGGATCTAAGACATCTCCAGAGGCCTTGTGAAAATGCTATCCACATCCAAAGAAAGAACTATGGAAGTTGAAAGCTATCATTTTTTTTCTCTTCTGTTGAGTTTTATTTCTTCTTTTGAATGGTTCCTCCTATTAGTTTTAATTTTTACTTACAACTTCACTAATGTGAAAATATGTTTAATAGGAATGTAAATTTATAGCCTATATGAGATGTTGGGGAGGGTGGTGGGGAGGAAGAGGCAGAAAAATTTTAAACTCAAAATCACATGGAAGTGATTGTTGATAAATCAAAATTAAAAAAAAAATCTAATCAAAATTGCTGTAAACTAAAAAGAATGGGGAAAAGATTGTCAATCTATAGCTACTAAACTATAGAGCATAGAGAATAGGTATAATAAAGGAAGAATACTGGTTGAAAAATCCAGGTCACAGGAGTCAAAGTCCAGTAACATACTCAGTGGCTAATCTTGTACCTTCCAATATCTCTGCACAAATGCCCAAAGTTTAGGCAACATAAAAGAGGAGCTAACATTGTTTCTTCTCCCATTAGTTTTCATATAAATCATAAAAATATTCCCTATGCTTGAATGAGATCTACTTATCCAGAAGCATAAATCAGTCATGTGTTTCATCCCCCCAAGTCTCAGTGCTATATATGAGGTCTTGCCTTAATACCTGTAATTCATAGGTTCACATGTTCCTAACCTTTATGAGGGAGTGTGTGTGTGTGTGTGTGTGTGTGTTGTGTGTGTGTGTGAGAGAGAGAGAGAAGAGAGAGAGAGAGAGAGAGAGTGAGAGAGCAAGAGAGAGTTCCTTTAGCAGTCTAATGAAGCCTTTGAGCCCCTTCCTCAGATTAATGCTTTAAAATGCATAAAATAGGGGTGGAGCCAAGATGGCAGAGTGAAAGCAGTGACTTGCTTGAGCTCTCCCCCAAACCCCTCAAAATACCTGTTAAAAAATGGCTCTAAACAAATTCTAAAGCAGCAGAATGCACAAAAAGACAGAGTGAAACAAATTTCCAGCCCAAGACAACCTGGGTGGTGGATCAGAAAGGTATATCACACCAGGTGGGGAGAGGAGTGAAGTTTGGCATGGGCATGCAGGCCAGAGCAAACCTGGAGCAGGTCTCAGAGGACTGAATCTCGGGCAGCTGTGGCAGTTTCCAGACTTCTCAACCCATTAACGCCAAAGACAACTTAGAAGGTCAGTGGGAAAAATCTGTTTCTGCGGTGAGAGAAGCTCAGGGTGTCAGCCTTATTCCCTGAGGAGCTTGGCCCAGGGTGGTGGCTGCCTCCTGAGCTTCTGGCCCACAGACTGAGGGGGAATCTAGTGGCTGATCAGAGGGGGATCACAGGGATCTCTTTGCCAGTGCTGAGGCAGGAATCTCTTGCTTTGCCTGTGCTTGGATCTGGTCACAGTTCTGGGTGGTGGTCTTGGAGGGAGGAGGAGCATTGGCGTGTTGGAGCTTGTAGTAGCTGGGGAGAGAAATTCTCCTCACAGTTCCAAGACAGAAAAGACTGCTTGTGGTCATTCACTCATAGACCAGAGCACAGGCCAGAAAAGAGCAAAACACCTTGCCCTTATCATGCCACCTTGGAAGAACTGAAAATTTCAGGTCCCTAGGAGTATCTCTGAAAACAGCTACACAAAAGAGTCAGACAATATTATCTTACTTTGGTGGCGAAGAAGATCAAAACATACAACCAGGAGACAACAAAGTCAAAGTCCTACATCCAAAGCCTCCAAGAAAATATGAATCAATCCCAGGACTTGGAAGAGCTCAAAAGGGATTTTGAGAAGGAAGTTAGAGAAGTAGAGGAAAAACTGGAAGAGAAATGAGAGTGATGCAAGAAAATCATGAAAAACAAGTCAACAGCTTGCTAAAGGAGACCCAAAAAAATACTGAAGAAAATAACACCTTAAAAAACAGCCTAACACAAATGGCAAAAGAGGTCCAAAAAGCCAATGAGGAGAAGAATGCCCTAAAAAGAAAAATTGGTCAAATGGAAGAGGAAGTGAAAACGATTACTGAAGAAAATACTTCCTTAAAAATTAGAATAGGGCAATTGGAAGCTAGTGACTTTATGAGAAATCAAGATACTGTAAAACAAATCCAAAAGAATGAAAAATTAGAAAACAATGTGAAATATCTCATTGGAAAAACAACTGACTTGGAAAATCGATCCAGGAGAGAGAATTTAAAAATTATTGGACTATCTGAAAGCCATGATCAAAAAAAGAGCCTATATATCATCTTTCAAGAAATTATCAAGGAAAACTGCCCTGATATTTTAGAATCAGAGGGCAAAATAAAAATTGAAAGAATCCATCAATCTCCTCCTGAAAGAGATCCCCAAAGGAAAACTCCTAGGAATATTGTAGCCAAATTCCAGAGTTCCCAGGTCAAGGAGAAAATATTGCAAGCAGCCAGAAAGAAACAATTCAAGTATTGTGGAAACCCAATCAGGATAACACAAGATTTAGCAACTTCTACAGTAAGGGACTGCAGGGCATGGAATATAATATTCTGGAGGGCAAAGGACAGAAGATTACAACCAAGAATCACCTACCCAGCAAAACTGAGTATAATCCTTCAGGGTTAAAAATGGTTATTCAGTGAAATAGAGGACTTTCAAGCATTCTTGATGAAAAGACCAGAGCTAATAGAACTTTGACTTTCAAATATGGGACTCAAGTGGAAATGAAGAGGTGAAGGATACTGGAGATTGTAAACTTTGAGAAGTCAGAAGAGAGAGCCGTTGAAGAGGTCTGGAAGCAGAGTCCAAAAAATGGGTGTGATATCCAGCCCAGCACTGAATATCCCTCTCCCATGGAAGGATGTTTGAAAACCAGCAGACATCATTGAAACAGGGATTTATTCGGGTAATAATGTCACATAGGGACATCAACTCAGAAGGGTGAATGTTATGTAGAAACGGCATTGAATCTGAGCCTACTGTTTTCAAGGATCAAGGTGATATGGGGAAGTATACACCACCTCAGCCATTGAGGAGAAAGAAAATATGTATGCTTTTATTATTGCTATATCTTTGAAGTAAATATCTCCTCATAAAATGTAATTGATGTCAGTTGGTTAAATGGCACTGAGGTGCTAGTTCTTTTAGTGATTAATAATGGGAAGAATATTCCAGAATGGGGATTTTCTATATTTCAGCCATTATGGCTTACTAATGGTAGAATATGAACCCAAGTCATTCCAGAGATTACTTTTGAGGGGGGAGAGGTTAAGGGCAAAATTATGAAGATGATCTATGGCTAGAGGGGTTTGATTGGCATTATTTGGAGGAATACTTCATGGTTGAAATTCCAGAACATTTGAAGTGTTAGTACATCAAAATAATAAAAATATAATTAATTACCCAAATAAATAAAATGCATAAAATAAAATACAAAAGATTACAAAGAAAATAAACTATATTAAAACATAGATATCAAAATATTTCTTAATAAGAGCTTGTGGACCACAAGATAAGAAGCCCTTCACTGAGATATAATGATACCCTAGCTCCTCATGCCAAATTCAAGTAGGGAAAACCAACAACTCTGTGGCTCCCTGTTTCTGTGACTCTTAAGAGCAGTTGCATCATACTGGCAAGGTATTATTGGAGCCAAATTTGTCACCTTTCATCATTTCATGGTTCTAGGCCTCCAAATAATAGTAATGCTAATAGCAATAATAATAATGAATATTTATATAGCACTGAGTACTTGGCATGCACTATGCTAAATGCTTTATAATTATTATCTCATTTTATGCTCACATGTCTGGGGGGTAGGTCCTATTATTATCCCCATTTTAGAGATGAAGAAACTGAATCTAACAGAGGTTTACCTGTGCCTGGTGCTAGACTTGAACTCAGGTCATCCTGATTCTAGGCCTGGAATTCTATCCACTGTGCCAGCTGTCTATCCCTGTACTTATATTGGGACCCACAGAGTCCTCTCTGTGTATCACTCTGACTGACATTCCCTTACTCAGAGCCATGAACCAAATTCCCTGCACCCTGCAGGCAAATCAGTGTTTTCTGTGGAAACAAAGGGCTTATTAGATAGTTGAATAGATGGAGAGTAGATAGGTGGAAGATACAGAGGAACAGGTAGTGTACTCTACCTTTCCTTTGTTAAACAGTGATGGAATATTGATTCCTAAATTTGGTGTCCATAAAAGAGAGGCAGCTGAATAATCTACATCCTTTTCTTTCCACTCCTCCCTCCCTCCAAAAAAAATTGAGAA
This sequence comes from Phascolarctos cinereus, assembly GCF_003287225.1. Lineage (NCBI taxonomy): Eukaryota > Metazoa > Chordata > Mammalia > Diprotodontia > Phascolarctidae > Phascolarctos > Phascolarctos cinereus. Next base: position 394,943,190 of record NW_027555958.1, on the reverse strand, counting down.
AGAAAAACAAAATGTGCATAATAAACATGCATAGTCAAACAAAGTAAATCCTTATTTGGGCCCTAACAAAAAAAAAATGTCTTAATCTGAACCCAAGTGCTTCATCTGTCTGTCAGATGTCGGAAGTGGCTACCATGTTTTATCATCAGTCCTCTTGAATCCTGCTTGGCCATTGTACTGATCAGAGTTCCCTAGCTATTTCAACATTGTTTTTCTTTACAATGTTGTTGTCAATGTATAAATTGTTCTTCTTGTTCTGGTCACTTCACTCTACATCAGTTCATATAAAACTTTGCAGGCTACTCTGAATTCATTCTCCATTTTTCCAGCATAATAATATTCCATCAAATTTATATACCATAATGTGTTCACCTAATCCTCATTTGATGGATACTCCTTTAGTTTCCAGTTTGTTTGTTTTTTTTCACCACAGAAAGAACTACTATAAGTATTTGCGTACATTGCTAGTAATAGTTGCTTTTATTTAGGACTGATTCCTCCCTTAATCTAACCTCCTTCTTATTACCACCTTTCCCTTCAACCTTTTCTCTCCCATTTCCCTGTTGAGTGAAATGTATTTCTGTATCCAACTATTTGTGTGCATTCTTCCCTCCTTTGATCAGTTCAAATGAGAATGAAGTTTGTGTCAGCCGCTCCTTGACCTCTTCCTCCTTGTTTATATAGTTTTCTACTTGCATATTCTAATTATGTGAGATAATTTGCTTTATCTTTCCTCCTCCTCCTTCTGCAATATATTATTCTTAATAATAATAATAAATAATAATAGTAACAAACACGTAGCATTTCCTATGTCCTAGGCACTGTGCTAAGTGCTTAACAAATATTAACTCATTTGATCCTCACAACAACCCTGGGAAGTAAGTACTATTATTATCCCCATTTTATAATTGAGGAAACTGAGGCAAACAGGTTAAATGACTTGCCCAGGGATACACAAGTAATAAGTGTCTGAGGCCAAACTTGAGCTGGGGTCTTCCTGACTCCAGGTTCAATGGTTGTTTATCTACTGTACCACCTAACTGCCTCTATAAGGCAGAGAAAAAGAGGCAGTGCATTCTCAGCATGGGGAACAGCCAGATGAAAGACAGAGATGGGAGATGGTGTATCATTCATAAGAAAAAACAGTTTGGCTTTATATCAATCAGTCATAATAGGTGCTTAGTAATATATCAGATAAGCATCAACTATGTGCAGGAAACTGTTAGATACCAGAGACACAAGAACAAAAATTGAAACAATCTTCGAACTCTTGAGGAGTTGAAGGAGAGTGATATGTAGTAAGGCTGGAAAGGTAGGTTGGGGATATGTTGTAAAGCATTTTAAGTGCCAGACTGAAGAGTTTATATTTTATCTTAGAGGCAATAGGGATCCAATGGATTTTATAGGGTAGGAGTGACATGGTCAGACCTGTGCTTTAGAAAAATCGCTTTGGTGACTTGTGTGGGATTAGAATGGAGAAAAACTTGAGGCAGGTGGGTCAGATAAGAGACTGCTGCAACATGCCAGTTAAAGGTGATGAGGTCCTGAGGTTGGCTGAGGGCTTTATGAGTAGAGAGCACAGATATTTTTACATCCCCAATTTATTCTGTCTTGCCATGGTATCAGTTTTGTGATCTTTATTAAATAATTACCTTTACTTTGTACTATATTCCTACAACACTACCACATTTTTATCTCTCGTCTTTGATCCTCATTGAAATGTTTTCTGTTATGCTCCTCCTTAGGCCGATGGGATGTCCCAGAGTATGGATCTCAGTTACAAGCCCACTCTGCTGTCTTGTCTTTAAATTTTATTAATGTTGAATATAATTCAGTTACCCTGTTACAATCATGGCTCCCATTCCACTTCATTCCAGTGAAATCCAGAATCACATTTACTTCTTTGTGTTAATGAATCAGATTTACTTTGCTTATTTGTTTACTCTGAGCCATTGCATGTACATACTTAAGAGCATAAAGTTGATCATTGATCCTTGTCTCCATTTTTTCCCTTGTAAATCACTGTGCTTTTCCTCATCTTTCTATGTTGTGCATCAGATATTCCATTGCATTCTGATGTATTGTTTTTTTTCATGAGCATTTTTACACCTCCAGTTTTCTCCATTCTCAGTATAAAACCTTTTTTTTTTTTTGGTGAGGCAGTTAGGGTTAAGTGACTTTCTCAAAGTCACACAGCCAGTGAGTGTTATGTGTCTGAGTAAAAACCTTCTTGATCAAAATGGCAGGCTCATAACAAGACATTCTTTCCAGTCCTAGTGAGATGAATTTCTTCTAGTCAAGAATTGGATATTTCAATATGTTGAAACAAGCAGCAAAAAATAATATGAATAATAGCTTGAATTTTTTTAGCTCTTTAAGGTTTGCAAAGCACTTTATTGATATTACTTCATTTTATCTTCCTGACAACCCAGACATATAGTTGCAATTATTATCTCCATTTTACAGATAAGTAAACTGAGACCTACCTAGATTAAATAACTTTTCCAGCATTATACAATTATTTAGCATTTGAGGGTGGATTTGAACTCCAGGTCTAGAATGTCATCCACAGTTCCACATAGCTATCTCATTCTATAATGCCATAAAAGTGTCAAAATTTTCATATACTATATATTCCTTTCCATTCCAAAGTCTTAAATTTTAATTGGAAGAAGATGAAGATTAAACCCATGCACTCTAAAATTTCTGTTTCTTGTCATGGCCTTCATAATCACTCATGGTTTTTTTTCAGTTTTCCTCTGATGCTACATCTGAAAGTGGTTATTGGCTACTATGCTCTCAGTCACGGTCATATGCCAGATGTGTTGCAAGATGGTAGCACATCTCCTGATTGACTCTCTGCTTTATCTACTGCTGCCTTCATATTCCTCCACAGGCAGTTACTGAAGATGACAAACAACATTCCTTTTCCTCTTGGGGCTAGCAACAAGATTCCTCCCATTTGTTGGTGCCAGTGGATTCTTCCTAATAGAATGTGGAATTCTGTTTCTTCCCCAGAAAATTCAAATATATGTCTTCTAGGAAGTCTTTTGCTAATTATATAGCTCTAGTATTCATATTTGAATACTCTTTTAGGATTTATGCCTTCTCAGAAGCTATTCCTTCTTTGTTTCCTTTTTCAATCATTTCTTCCAATCTTATCTAAGACCTCTATCCATTTATCCAGGTTCCCAAGCTTTTTCACAGTTCAACATGCTTTAGGAAGTAAAATAGCATGTTAATATAACAAATCAAAGAATTTCAAAGCTCAATATTACCTTAAAGGTCTTATATTCGTACCTGCACCTTGCTAAGAATTCTTTTTCATAATATTCCTAATGAGTGGTCCTACAGAATTGGTTTTTGCCTCAAGCGGGAAAACAAATATAATACCTAAAATTACTAACTATGTTTTTGTATCTCTAGTATAGACAGAGTGAGACCAGGGTTAAATTTTGGATTGGATTATATTTAGTTGTGGTTCCACTGAAAATTCTTACCACTCACTTTTTAAACATTAATTTACTGTATGACTGAAATGTTCTTTAGGCTTGTAGTGAGTAGATCTGTTTCATATATATGTGTATATATTTACATATGTATATATGTACATGTATGTTAAATTTGATTAGCTTAATCTTTTAAAAAGTCCTGGCCTTTATTTTGATTTTGTGTATTGTATGACCATTGCAAGAAACTGGAGATTATAAAAAATCACTCATGGGGAAAATGTCCATAAAAGTAGGTATTCAAGACTATTAAATGGACTGACCAGAAATATAATATTTTATAATTACATAACATTTCTTCATTTGTAGGCTGTGTATTTCAGTACTTAAATTCTCAAGGATAATTTTTTGAGGAAGCATTGGGTTGATATTTTATTTCAACTGTGTTTTCCTTGATGAATCATTACTTTTATTAACACATGACATTCTGAACTTGTACCTGCGATTTTAAAATGGAGAATGTCATTTAAATATAAGTCTTATTGATGATTTTGCTTTTTACAATTGCCTATGTTTTCCCCTTGAGTCCCCCTTTCCTCAGTCCCAGAGAGCCATTCCTTATGATAAAACAGTATTACTAAAGTGATTTTTTTTCAGTGTGGACTTATCACAAATCTCCTTGAAACTTTGGAATAATTCTTTGTCTCTCATTTCAGGATTATTGACCAATAACTCATTAATCCTTCCTTTGAAATATCACCTGTTCTCTTGTGGCACTTGAAAAAAATCAAGTGAAATTTAAGTAATATCAACTGGCTACAATTTTTGAAGACATTCATTTTTTAAAATAATCTCTCTAGGACCTAGGAGGCTATATTTCAAAATGTTACTGGAGGTCAGTGTCTCACTGAAAAGCAAGTTAAATTACATTTTAAATCATTATTTCTTTCACAAAATATATACATGTATACACATACTATATATGTATAAATATATATGTATGGATTTATTCGTAGAGTAAAATTAAAATGAATAATAGTAGGAACATGAGAATAAGCTGGACTGAAATAGAAACAGGGATGAAAGAGAGATATATTTAGATCCACTTTAAGTGAAAAAAATAGTTTTGGAATTTATATTTTCTTGGAAAAGAACAATTTTGCAATATATGACTACACTTACATAGTATAGCCTATGTAGTTAAAATATCTGTACACAGGCATTGTAGCCACTTGTCCATTGGCTATGGGAATAAAGTATCTTTCTTGATAATTATGTAAGCATATGTAATCTAGTTTTAAAATAAAAACAGAACAAGCAAATAACAACAACAATAACAATAAATCTCAGACCCCTTTTAATCCCCTGAGATTATCTACACTAGAATCAGAGCTATAGTTTCCCTCTGAATCAACATTTTTATAAGAATTGAGTGGGAAATTACAACTTAACTGTCTTCCAAAATCTTTTATAGTTTTGATTTTAAAACATAATAATGTGTATTTTGTATATGTATGTGTGGTGAAGGGGAATGAGGAATGGAGAGAGGAGTGATATAATTAGGTGTAGAAAAAACAGGTAACAAATCCAAACTGAAATTTAAGCATAAGTTGATGTCTCAAGAATGTAGAATCCTGCATCTCTCTGGAGACATCATAAATCATTCTCAGTGTGAACAGAAACTTTGATAAAGGTGACTAGCTCTTCTTCACTAAAATGCCACTAGAATAGGCTAAAATATTTTATTCAAAAATCGCATATTCCTTCCAATTCTGAAAATAGACCGTAAATATTAAAATAATACCACTTGATCTAGAAAAAAAATAGAAAAAATGGAAGCTTTTTATTTCAATTTAGGAAAAATAAATTACATGCATGCCTCCCCTGCTATTGTCCAATATCCATATCTAGTAGTGATTCTCCAGTGGGTTTTTTCCCCACAATCTGTTAAAATAGCAGTAGAGTCATAGCCATGAGCTCTTCCAAAAGTACAGGATCCCAGGGACCATGTATTCCAGCTCCACCATTTTACAATGTGGAAGCTGTTGGTGAGAAAGGTTAAGTCACATATTTGAGGTCATTTAGCTTATACTGAAGACCCCATGTCTTCTTATTCTTAGTCAAGTGTTCTTTCTAGACATTTAGGATTAGCAGCCTTTTAAAGGAAACAGTTTTAAACACAGTCATTGTTGTTTTAATAGCTACACTTCAGAAAAGAATTGTAGAATATAAAGTAATTAACAATATGGACAATGCTACTAAGTTCTGGAAATTCACTTAGGTACTTTTTTGTTTTACTCAGGTTAGAGATTTAAAAAAAATATTTCCCCCATCAGGTTAGAGTTGAATCAAGTGTCATACCTCTCTTCCATAAACACTAAAAACAAAAACAAGTTCTATTCCCATTAGACATTTAGCATCTAGACATTGTCCACATATTGTGAATAAAATAATGTTTCATCTTAGATTTCTTTTTCCTTCTTGCTGCAAGGCACTGCAAGTCTTATGCATTTCAGTAATGCTCCAAGCATTGTCTAATGGGAGTAAAACTTGTTTTTTTGTTTTGGTGTTGATGGAAAAGAGGTATGACATTTGATCTAACTCTAACCTGAAGTGAGAGAAGGTATTGTTAAAAATCTCTAAACTGACTAAAACAAAAATGTACTTGAGTGAATTTCCAAAACTGTGTAGCACTGTACACATTGCTAATTACTTTATGCCTTAGAAAGCTTTTTAAAAATTATGGTTATTGAAACAAAAATGACTGTCTTTGAAATTGTTTCCTTTGAAAGGCTGCTAGGTAACAAAGTGGTCCAAACCCTGGGTCTTCTAGAGTTAAGAAGACTTAAATTCACATTTGTCCTCATATACTTACTAGCTCTGTGACCCTAGACATTTAACCTTTGTTTGCCTCAGTTTCCTCAACTGTAAAATGAGGGATAATAGCAGTACCTATCTCACAGGGTTGTTGTGTAGATCAAATGAAAGAATATTTGAAAAGCACTTGGCACAGTGCCTCACACATCCTAGGTATTATATAAATGCTTATTTCCTTCCTTTCCGCCTGAAGACCTGAAGACTCCTGATTTGTAGATGGGTGCACAAATATAAGGAATTTGTCTAGACACTTTCAAATATAGTAGAGAATTAGGGTCAGTGGTAGGAATTAATAGCAAAATTGACCTGAACTGAGCCCAAAACTTTATGAGGAAGAAGCTCTTTATGCGCTCTAATTCTGTGGATAGAACTGGGTCTGGTGTAGGCAGTATTGAGACCTCAGTTGTAGTTTTCCAGACACCTGAAAATCTTGATCATAGTTGAGAAATTTGGACCAGGTGTCTAAGTTGTTTCCAGTATCTACTAAAACTTTGGGGAAAATTATTTTATAGTTTTGCTTAGCTAGTTCTCTATCAGGACTCTGAAAGGAAGGTATGTTTTTGTATAAGGTGAAGGAGAAGGTCAGGAATAGTTTGAAGCATGAGGTGTTTCTTAAAGAGTAGAAACCAGAATATAGTACCATGACAAGGGTGGAGGAAAAAAACTGATTTTGTAATATATATTGATGGTATTTACATCCATGATACCAATTAAAAATAAGGGAGAATTCAGATATCAAACAGAGTGGTGATTGAGAAGATCATATCTAAAAAGAGAATTTTGATTTCTGGATGGTATAAAATATAGGAATGATGGGAATTTGGCCAGGGGTGGAATACACCAAATAAGGACCAGTAAAATGTGTTTGTCTGAAGAGTTGTGTGTTAAATAGGGAATCTTATGCTGAAAAGAGATGAAGAAAGAGAAAATGTTCATTTCCAAGTCATGTGACACACAGAGTACCTGCTGTCCTATACGAAAACTATCAATGAAGAAGACCAGTAATTAACAGGAGACAGTATTCACAAAATGAAGCTCAGGTACCTATACACAAAGGTGCAGTATGTTCAGTATACTCTAGATAAGCTAGAGTTCTTAACACAAAAGCTGAATTTGCCCTCTTAATTATTGTTGATATTTGTTATGTGACATAATGACTGTGTGGGACGTGAAGACCCTTACCAATAAATTCTGAAGACTCAGATGTAGCAAAAAGAATGATTTCTTTATTAGCTTTCTCAAGAAAGGGCACCCTCCGTCCACCTAAAATGGCTCTGGTGGAAGAGTGCAAGGGTGTGCTCAGCAAAGAAAGATTATATAGGCCCCTAACCACAACTCCCCCTCCCTAACCCCCTTCCTTCCAGCTCATTGGTGCAACCCTTGAGGGCACAATCTATTCTTGAAAATCTACTCAGCAACAGAGAACAAAAAAAGTTTCACAAACTTGCCTGGAGACAAGGAAAGGTGGGAAGTTTTGCAAGAGCAAGCAGTTCAGGTTGGGGGTAGGACAGTTATTTTTGCTTGCTTAGAAAAAAAACAGGGTCTGAGAGGGGGAGGGTTTTGAAAACAATACAAGGACTATTAACAAGAACTACTGACCCTTTGAGGAGGCTTCACTTCTGAGAGATCATCTCTCACAATGCTCCCTCTCATTTCTTACAATTTGAAGCCTCCTTATACCCACTAAATCTTAATGAGAATAACCAAATATACCTCATTAGGTATTTCACAATTTCCTTCAAATTTATAATCTAAGAGTTTTAGAAATACAATACAATTTCAGATAATATCAATTACATTTACATATTATCACAAATAGACATTATCACTCTTATTACTCTTGGTACCTTTAACTATTACATTAAATAATAATAATTATTTCACTCTGGTATAGTGAGTCCAACTTTTCTCTGGTTCGAACAGCAGTGTCAGTGGTGAGGAGGATCTGGTATGGGCCTTCCCAGGCAGGAGTCAAATTTTCCTCTTTCCATGTCTGGATCAACACCCAGTCTACAGGCTAGAACTTATGGACTGGAAACCCTAAAGAAGGTGTTTTAGCAATGATTCCTTTCTTCTGTGGAGAAAACAAATAACTTGCCAAAGACTACACATATTCTCTAGGAATTAATAACAAACTAAATACCTTGGTGACTTTTGGTTCACATCCCACCTCTGAGTTGGTTAGCTTACAAAAGCTACCTTAAACAAAAGAGGTTCCTAATTTTAACCTCACAACTGGATAGATACACAATCTTGTTCCACAAACTTGTTTATCCTTCTTTAATTATACTTATAAATTAGGTCATGAGATGACTACAGATTCAGATCAAAACAGCAAGATCTCACATACTTAACATTGTGCTCACATCTTTTACTGACCACTTGCTCTGATCAGAGAAATCTGTGATAAAAGAAAAAGGCAGGGACATATGACATGCCAAATATGACAAGATAGAACATCCTTAGCTCTGTTTGAATTCAGATAAGAATCACAGTTCTCCAGTCATACAGTATTGATTCCATATCATAGCCAGACTCAGGAATAATCAGGTGGGAAACAATCCTTCTCAAAGGAACACCATGGGGAAACTGAGCCAGGAAGATCCCATCCTAGATTGAGGCTAAAATTGTCCTCACGGCTTTTTCCCAGATGCAGACCTCCACCTGTTAACAGTACAGGATCACATGCCCTCTGAGTAGCTTGTGGCATTTCTCTCAGATACTGATTTAATACAGACAACTATACCCAAATTCAAATTCAAAACAAAATTAGTTATAGTCCCAAGGGCCTTTTACCTTAAATAGCGAATTTCAGTAATCACGGCTTAAAGCCAGAATTTTACTTCCATGGAGTTGCAATAATCAGTAAAAATTTACCAGGACTAACATCTTTTCTTCTCAAATTTAAACTTGTCCTGGTGTAAAAACCAATCACTAGAAATCATTTCTATCTATTTTACATAAACTTGCAACTTCTCAGCAAGCCAAGTTCATTGTTTAGGAACTGCAAGTTCTTTCCTCAGGGCAGATGAACTCTGCTTTGTCTGTTTCTTCTTACTTTCCTCTGGTCACATATACTTTTTGGGCTGTTTCTAGCAACCCATCTAAAAGCCTGTTCTGCCAATTCTCTAACTTTTGCAACTTTTTATTAATATCTGGCTAGGAGTTAGTTACAAAATGTTTCCTTTAGTTTCTTTCAGTTCACTTTAATAACATCTAACTTATGAAAAGCTAACCAACATAACAATACAAAAGTTTATCAATTTGAAACAATACTAGAGGTTTAAAACTTGAAACAGGCATATTACCAATCAGGTGGTTCCAATTCTGTTGACTGTATTTCCAACTTTCCTTATATAACTAATTTAGGAATAGTTGTTAACATTTTTAGTGTCTGCCCTCTGCTAGGCATTGTGTTAGGCACCTTCCAATCATCCAGTAACAAATTTCAGATCCATACATTTTCCCAATTTACCTTAGTGCCAAACAGTGTAATAAATTCTGACTTAATCATTAAATTAAGAACATCACATTTCATTTAAAATATTTGCCAATTTGAATGAGTTGAGGCTTGTTGGGAAACATCATGGCCTGGGCAGCTGCTGAACCCAGCTGCCCCCAACAAGCCACCCGCCCTCGGAACAGCCCCCCCCCTCGTAAATTACCTTTTGTTTGTGTTCCAGTACACCAAAATAAAATAAAATAAAATAAAAACAAACAAAAAACCCCCACTTTTCTCTTTTAAGTGAGGCAGAAAAGACTAGGTGCTACTCAATCTGCCTTTTTTTTTTATCTGAGGGGGGAAAGCACCTTTTCTTTCTTGTCTTTCCCTCTGCATTCAAAACTTGGCCAGAGTTAGAATGTAGAGAGAGAATTTTATTTTATTGTTTTTTTTCAAAAGTTTCCAAACCTTTTACTCTCAAACCCTCTATTCACACTGTTCTTTCTACCCATAAACTTTCTTGCCCTCCTCCTACCTACTTATATCCCTTTGATGGACTTTGATTAAAGTCCCTTTAAAACTGCACCTATCTTTACACAGGAACACTCATTCACACCACACAGACACAAACACAAAACAGACATAGAACAAATTGCAAATCATAATTTTCTTTTTATCTTTCCCTTTATATTTTGGTAGTTCATCCCAGTTACTAAGTCTAGACCCCAAAGGACTATCAGCTAGCACATCCAGTAACTTTTTCTTGTTTCCACCTGATTTTGAATTCAATTTCCCCATCCTCCTTAGATGGCCTCTTTACCTACTCAGAGAGTCTGGGCACGCTCGTAGGGCTTCCACTCACAATACTTCAATTCCCTCGGACGTCTTATGGACCTCTTGGCTTAGACTCCAGGGAATCTGGTCACCCAGAGGGTTGCCTTTCTGGGCTTGAGACACCTTACAGGCTTCCCTGCTTAGGTTCCAAGCCTTCCCAGTCCTCTTACCTGGGTCTGTGCGCGCAAACTTACATAACCGAAAATTTCCTTCACTTCACATGAGTGGCCGCGGTGGTCTTCTAGTTACTGGTGCTGCAGAACTTTTATTTTGCTACTCTGAGATCTCCCTTCGGGCTTTTCCTTCCTCAGAGGAGAATCCCACACCAGCCGAGACCCAGAGGCTACCAGAAAAGTCTGGTGCGGTGCCTGCCTCCGAAGTTGAGTTGGGGGAGTCCCCAGAAAGGGAGTGAAATCCCGGATGATTTCCCAAAACTGTGTGGGACATGAAGACCCTTACCAATAAATTCTGGAGACTCAGATGTAGCAAAGAGAAAGATTTCTTTATTAGCTTTCTCAAGAAAGGGCACCCTCCATCCACCTAAAATGGCTCTGATGGAAGAGTGCAAGGGTGGGCTCAGAAAAGAAAGATTATATGGACCCCTAACTGTAACTCTCCCTCCCTAACCCCCTTCCTTCCAGCTGATTGGTGCAAGCCTTGAGGGCACAATCTATTCTGGAAATCTACCCAGCAACAGAGAACAAAAACAGTTTCACAAACTTGCCTGGAGACAAGGAAAGGTGGGAAGTTTTGCAAGAGCAAGCAGTTCAGATTGGGGATAGGGCAATTATTGTTGCTTGCTTAAAAAAAAAAAAAAACAAAACAGGGTCTGAGAGGGGGAGGGGGAGGGTTTTGAAAACAATACAAGGACTATTAACAAGAATTGTTGACCCTTTGAGGAGGCTTCACTTCTGAGAGATCATCTCTAACAATGACTATGGTTATACATAGTATTGTGGTCTGGGGAAAAACAAGTGTTACTGCTTGTAGTTCTTATTTTTGTTTTCTTTTGCTGGGGGGGGAGTAGAAAGTGAAGGGAGTTTTAGTTTTTTCTCCATCAAGAAAGTTTTCAGGAATCTTGTGCACAGTGGTGTTTATACTATGGCAGAAGGAAGGAAGCTATAATAGTCTTGAAAAACTCCCTGGCCTCATGGGGCACTGTTACACTGTTATATCAGGGCCCCTTTCAAAACTTTTATGAGTTCCATCTTTCTGACATGAACTAAATACCATTGTTGACAGCCCTGGTTATATCATTTCCCTGTCTTTCTCTAGCCACAGCCCTACTGTGGGGATATCAATGGAGTATGATAGTTCGGATGTGTCAAGCTCAGTCCCAGTGCTGGCAAACCTTTTAAGCTGTCAGCTGTTGGTCCAGTGTGATGGGTGGACATTACCTTGTATCCTACCCATGATGCCTGTCTTTCTCTCTTGTTCTTCCCTTGGATGTCTCCAGTCAAATCACATGGCCTCATTTTAAATACATTAAATAAAAAGATTAATTGATTTCACCATTGATTGTATCATGATTTTTCTGTAAAGAATATTTAATGCCAGTAATGGAGCTTAAGAAAAAAGTATACTGCATTGAAAAGGAAAAAAAAAAATAGCAAAAAAAAAAATAACAACAAGGTAGCACTGAATATGAAGAATTCACACTTATATAAAGAAAACCATGAAGAGAATGGAGAGAGCATGATGGAAAATATTATTTTTAGGAATAATCAAATAAGAAATAGAAGTAATATTGTGGTAGGAGTTTACTGCAGAACATCAAGCCAGAAGGAAAAAAAGGATGATTAGTTCAACAGAGAAATGAGTTCTAGAAATAGAGCATTTTTATGTGACTATTGACAGTTTTGATTTTTTTTCTGAAAACCGCCTGTTCATATCCTTTATCATTTATTATTTGGGGAATGATTCATCTTATAAATTTGCCTCAGTTCCCTATGTACTTGAGAAACGAGGCTTTCATCAGAGAGACTTGTAAAAACATTTTGCCAGCTTCTATTTTCCTTCTATTGATTGCATTTGTTTGTTTCTGCTAATATTTTTAATTTCATATAATCAAAATTATCCATTTTACTTCCCATCATCCTTTCTATCTCTTGTTTGGTCACACATTTTTCCTTATCCATATATCTGACTGCTAAAATTTTATATGCTCACCCAATTTACTGACCCTTCATACCTAAATCATGTATCCATTTTGACCTTGTCATGCTATACAGTGTGAGATTTTGTTCTATGCCTAGTTTCTGTCAAACTGCCCTCCAGGTTTCCCAGCAATTTTTGTCAAATAGTGAGTTTTGGTCCCCAAAGCTTTGATCTTTCTATTTATCAGATACTAGATTTCTATGTTTGTTTACTACTCTGTATTGTGTAACTAACTGGTCTATTCAACTGATGTACGGCTCTGTTTCTTATCTAGTATCAAATTGTTTTCATGATCACTGCTTTATAAAATATTTTGAAATCTGGTACTGCTAGGCCACCTTCCTTCACTTTTTTTCATTGATTCCTTTGCCATTTTTGATGTTTTGTTCTGCCAGATGAATTTTGTTATTTTTTTTATAGCTCTATAAAATACTTTGATAGTTTGATTGGTATGACACTGAATACGTAACTTAATTTAAGTAGAATTGTCATTTTTTATTATGTTAGCTTGGCCTACCCATGAACAACTAAGATCTACTTTTCTTTGTGTGAAGTGTTTTGTAATTGTGTTCATATAGCCCCTGGTTTGGTCAATGCAGGTAGACTCCCATGTGTTTTATAATATCTGCAGTTATTTTAAATGGAATTTCTCTTTCTCTCAATTCTAGATTTTGTCAGTTATATATAGAAATACTGATGATTTATGTGGGTTTATTTTATATAGTAATATATATATATATTAGAAATGAAAAAGGAAGATTAAAATTGAAAGGATAAATAAAATAATTGAACTAATGAATAAAATAAGAACTTGTTTTATGGAAAAAGCAATAAAATTAAATTAAAAAAACAAGGAAATTTGATTTTAAAAAAAGAAGAAGAAAACCAAATCAACATTATCAATTTAAATTTTTCTATATATCTATTTTATATTGTATATATTAATGTATTTGTATTGTATATTTATATTTGCTGAAGTTGTTAATTTTTTTTTAAATAGTTTTTTAGAGGGTGGGGCCTCCTGGTGGATTGCCCAGGGCTTGGAGCCTTGCTGCTGCTGCACTTAGACAACACTCCCCTCTCACCCCAGTGAGACTGCCCTTTCCTGCTAAGCTGCTTTCCTGTTCCCAGATCAATTCTGAGGAAGTTTTCTATTTGTTTGGAGGGGAATTTTAGAGGGCTTCAGAGGATTCCTTCCTTACCATCTTAGAGTAATGCTTCTTTTTTGAACTAAACCAGTTTGTCCTACCATTAGGTGAGTTTGATTTCAACTTGTATTGCCTCATGCATTGCAAGGGATTCACTGAAATTGGGATGCCCTCTTTTTTTTTAATAATATTTTATTATTTTCCAAATTATATGTAAAAATAATTATAAGGTTTTTTTTTTAAATTTTGAGTTCCACAGTTAAATATAAAATCTTCTGGTGGTCAAAGGAGATTGAAAAGGATCATTCAGGTAGGAGGAGAACCAAAAGTCATTAGTGTCATGAAAATGTAGAGATAAAAGAATATTAAAAAGATAAGGTTGATGCAGAGTGAAATGAGCAGAACCAAGAGAACATTGTACACAATAACAGCCATGTTGTGCGATGACTAATATTGAAAAACTTAACCCTTCCCAGCAATACAAGGATCTAAGACATCTGCAGAGGCCCCGTGATGGAAAATGCTACCCATATTCAAAGAAAGAACAATGAATGTTGAATTGCTATTTTTTTCTCTTCTGTTGAGTTTTGTTTCCTCTTTCTGACAGTTCCTCCTATTAGTTTTAATTTTTACTTACAACACCACTAATGTGAAAATATGTTTAATAGGAATATAAATGTATAGCTTATATCAGATTGTGCACTGTCTGGGGGAGGGTGGTGGGGAGAAAGGGGGAGAAAAATTTTAAACTCAAAAGCAAATGGAAGTGATTATTGATAAATCAAAATAAATTAATGAAATTTTAAAAAGAAGTAAAACTTCTCAAAAATATAATAGTAATTATACAATGAAAAAAAGAATAAGGTGATCTGTAGTAGTTCAGATGTTAAGAAGAATGAAGTGAAGTCAAGAAGACTGAAGATTGAAAAAAGGCCATTAAATTTTCTAATTAAAAGAACATTAGCAATTTTGGAGAGAGCAGTTTCTGCTAAATGATAATTTTGGAAGCCAAGATGTAGAGAATTAAGGAGAAAATGAGAGGAAATGAACTGGAGACACCTATTATAGATGGTATTCTCAAGGAATCTAGCCAAAAAAAGGAGGAGACATGGGAAAGTAGGTAGCAGGTCAATTGAGAGTATTTTTGAGAATGGGGGAGACTGTAGGCAGCAAGGTAAGCAGCAATAAACAGGGTAAGATTTAAGATAAGTGAGAGTGGTGCCACGAGGGTGACCGTAGAGAAAGCAGCTCTACTTTCCCAACATTCTCCTCCAAAAAAATTTTAAAATAATGCCTCAGATCAAATTTTGGTGTAGGAGAGACAAAAAAGGCTAGGGTAAGGCATTTTTTCTAGCCTAAGACAACATATGAGGTCTCAAAAAGAGGCCTCTGTTACCAATATGGATAATAACTTGGAGCCCACGTGGAAGTAATAGGCTGTTACTATGCTATGGGCCTTGGACTCAATAGTGATAACAGTACCAGCAACTTCAAGAGCTCTCAAGCCAGTGACAGTGAGGGAATCTGTAAACTGGTCAGAAAGAAATTATAGGGGACCCCATGCTAGCATTGGGTGTAAGACAGGGCTGTATTTGACAGCTTCATTGACTATACCCATTTCCTGGTCACAGTTCCAAGGCAGAGAGGAGAGCTTAAGGGATTAGGAGCCCAGAGAAAAACTATTGCTTGCAGCTGCAATGGATTGAGGGCCCTTCCTGGTTGAAAAAAGAGCCTATACACCACATTTCAAGAACTCATAAAGAAAAATTTCCTTGATATCCTAGAACTAGATGGTAAAATAAAAACTAAAAGACTACACCAATTACCTCCTGAAAGAGATCCCAAATTGAAAAATTTCAGGAATATTGTAGCCAATTCCAGAGTTCTAGATCAGAGAAAATACTTCAACATCTAAAAAGAAACCATTCAAATACCATTGAACCACAGTAAGAATGATGTAAGATTTAGCAGTTATTTTTAAAGGAGAAGATGACTTGATATGTGATATTTTAAAAGACAAAGGAGCTATGTTTACAACCAAGAATGACCCACCCCACGAAACTGAGTATAGTCTTTTAGAGGAAAAAATGGATATTTAAGGAAATAGAGGACTTCCAAGCATTCCTAATGAAAAGACCAGAGAGGAATTTGAGTTTCCTTTCAAATACAAGACTCAACAGAGGAATAAAAAAGTAAACCTGAAAGAGAAATGATAAGGGACTTAATAGGTTAAATTGTTCAAGATTTTATATGGAAAGATGATAGACATAACTCCTAAGGATTTTATCCTTTTAGAGCAGTCAGAAGGACCCCCACCTAAACAGAAGGCATGAAAGTGAGTTGTTTATGTTGGGATGATCTCAAAAAAAATTGGTGAGGGGAGATACTGGGAGAAAGGGAAAGGGAGAAGTCTGGAGAAAATTATTTCACATAAAAGAAGAATGCAAGGAAAAGCATTTACAAAGATGGGGAAATGGCCAGGAGTGGGGCATACAATGTACCACACTCTCATCTGACTTGGTTCAAAGAGGGAAGAATATATGTGGGTGTATATGCACACACACACACACACACACACACACACACACACAGAGTTAGGTGTAGAAATCTGTTTAAACCAACAGGGAAGTAGGTGGGAAAAAGACAAGAAGGTAGGGATAAAGGTTAAGTAGAGAGAAGATTAAGGGAGGCAGTGGTCAGAAGCAAAACAGATATTAAAGGAGGGAAAGGTGAGAGAGAATAAACAGAAGAAAATAAGATGGAGGTAAATGCATAGTTAGTAATCATAATTGTGAATGGGAATGGGATCAATTCACCCAAACAATGGAAATGGACAGCAAAATAGATTAGGAAGCAGAATCCAAAAATATGTTATTTATAAGAAACACACTTGAAATAAGAGAGACACACACATAGTTTAAATGAGAGGCTGGAGCATAAGCTATTATGCTTCAGCTGAAGTTTAAAAAAAAAAAGGCAGGTGTAGCAATTGTGATCTCAGACCAAGCAAAAGCAAATATAGACCTAATTGAAAGAGAAGTGTGGAAACTAAATCTTGCTAAAAGGCACCATAAAGAATGAAGTATATGTACCAAATGGCATAGCATACAAATTCTTAAAGGAAAGTGTAAATGAATTACAAGAGGAAATAATAAAATTATACTAGTAAAGAACTGAAACTTTCTCCTGTAGAAATCAACTAAACTTAACCATATAATAAATAAGAAAAAAGTTAAGAAGATGAATGTAATGTAATACTTTGTGCAAAAAGAAATGATCAACAGACAGATTTCAGAAAAAACCTGGAAAGACTTGTACAAACTGAGAAATAAATAGAACCAGGAAAACATTGTGCACATTATCAGCAATATTTTGTGATGATCAACTATGAATGACTCAGCACTTCTCAGCAACACAATGATCTAAGTACAAAGGACTCATGAAGGAAAATGCTATCCACATCCAGATAAAGAACTGATGGACTCTGAATGCAGACCGGCACACGTTTTTTTTCCACATACTTTATTTTTTTCTCATGTTTTTTTTTTCCTTTTGATCTGTTTCTTCTTCCAGAACTGTGACAAATATAGAAATATGTTATACATGATAGCACAAAACTGCCTACCATCATACTATTTTCAGAAAGGGGTAGGGTAAGGAAGCAGGGAAAAAATTTGGAACTCAAAATCTTGTGTAATGAATGCTAAAAGTTTCTTGATATGTAATTTGGAATTGGATATCCTAGCAATAGCAATAGAAGAAAAAGAGAAAGAATCAAAATAAGGAATAAGGTAATAAAACTGCCTCTTTTTGCAGATGATATGATGTTATACTCAGAAAATCTCAACGACTCAACTAAAAAGTCAGCTGAAATAATTAATACATTTAGCAAAGTAGCAGGATATAAAATACATACACCTAAATCATTAGCATTCCTATAAATTACAAACAAAATCCTGCAGGAAGAGATAGTAAAAGATGCCTCATTTAAAATAATTCTAGACAGGGTAAAATACTTGGGAGTATACCTGCCAAAACAAATCCAATAACTATATAAACAAAAAAAATTAAAAATATATAAATAGAATCATATTTAAATAATTGCAAAATTTTTGTTCACGGGTACACATGGGCCAATACAATAAAAATGAAAATTTTACCTAAATTAATTTGTATATTCAAAGCTATCCCAACTAAATGAACAAAAAATTGAATTAGGAAAAAAAGTAACAAAATTCATTTGGAAGAACAAAATGTCAAGAATATCGAAGGAACTAATGAAAAATATGTAAAGGAGGGAGGTTTAGCAGTATGAGATCTTAAACTATATTATAAGGGTGTAATTATCAAACTATTGGGTAGTGGCAAAGAAATAGACAGATCAGTAGAACAGAGTAGGCATACAATTTACAGCAGCATATGACTATGGTAACCTTGTGTTTGAGAAGTGTAAGTTTTGGGATGCAAAATCATTATTTAGTAAAAATTGTTGGGAAAACTGGAAAGCAGTCTGGCAGAATTTGAGCATAGATCAGTATCTTAAACCATTTACCAAGATAAGATCAAAATGGATACATGACCTAGATATAAAGAGAGATAATAAAAGAACATTTGAAGACTGTGAAACATATTACCTATCAGACTTATGGTTAGGCAAACAATTTATGAATAAACAAGACATGGAGAGCAGAACCCACGAAAAGACAGAGTGAAACAAATTTACAGCCCAAGACAGCCTGGATGGTTGATCTGACAGGTGTATTGTGCCGAGTGGGGAGAAGAGTGCACTTTGGCTTGGGCGCACAGGCAAGGCAGGCCACAGCGAACCTGGAGCAGGCCTCAGAGGACTGAATCATAGGCAGCTGTGGCAGTTTCCAGACTTCTCAACCCACGAATGCCAAAGACAACTTAGAAGGTCAGTGGGAAAAGTCTGTGTCTGTGGTGAGAGAGAGAGAACAATTTCAGCCCCAGTCCCAGAGCTTGGCCCCCAGGGTGGCAACTGCTTTCAGAGCTTCTGGTCCACGACTAAGTGGGAATCAGGAATTGAGTGGCTGGTCAGAGAGGGATTGCAGAAATCACTGCTGGTACAGGATTCTCTTGCTTTGCCTGTGCTTGGATCTGGGTCACAGTTCTGGTTGGCGGTTCTGGGGCAAGGAGAAGAGCTGGCATGGTGGAGCTTGAAGTGGTAGTAAAAAGGAAATCCTCTTCACAGTTCCAAGAAAGAAAAGAGTGCTTGTGGTCACCCATAGACCAGAGCACAGGCCAAGAAAGCAGTAAACACCTCGCCCTTGATCATAGCACCTTGGAAGAACTGAAAATTTACAGGCCTCTAGAAGTATTTCTGAAAACAGCTTCACAAAACCCTTGAAGCTTGGGACAGTATATTCTCCACACTGGAAACAGACCCCTCCCTTAACAAAGAGTTTATAACTCAAGTAATTGTCTGGGATCATGAGCAAGCAGCACAAAAAGAGTCAGACCATAGAATCTTACTTTGGTAACAAAGAAGATCAAAACATACAACCAGAAGAAGACAACAAAATCAAAGCTCCTACATCCAAAGACTCCAAGAAAAATATGAATTGGTCCCAGGCCATGGAAGAGCTCAAAAAGGATTTTGAGAAGCAAGAGAAATAGAGGAAAAACTGAGAGCGATGCAAGAAAGTCATGAAAAACAAGTCAACAACTTGCTAAAGGAGACCCCCCCAAAATACTGAAGAAAATAACACCTTAAAAAATAGCCTAAACCAAATGGCAAAAGAAGTCCAAAAAGCCAATGAGGAGAAGAATGTAATATTAACATAACTCTGCATGACCTAATGGACCATATAAATAATATTCCATGTCCTTCTATTTTCCACTATCTCTTGAATTCTATGCAAGTTCATGTTCATTGTTTCTACTTCATTATCTATCCATCTTATCCTCTTCCATCTCCTTTTCCTTTTGCCTTCAATCTTTCCCAACATTAGGGGCTTTTCCCATATGAGTCCTATCTTCTCATTATGTGGCCAAAGTATGTAAGCTTCAGCTTCATTATTTGATCTTCCAGTGAATAGACTGAATTAGTTTCTTTAATATTGATTGATTTTATCTCCTTGTTGTCTAAGAGACTCTCAAAAGTCTCTGTTTCTTAGTATGCTGCTCAGATTTGCAATAGCTTTCCTTCCAAGGAGCAAGTGTCTTTTAATTTCATGGCTGCAGTTGCTATCTAAAGTGATCTTTGAGCCCAAGAATGTAAAATCTGACACTATTTACATTTCTTTTCCCTTTATTGCCAAGAAGTGATAGGGCCAGTTGCCAAGATCTCTTTTATGTTAAGTTTTTATGTTAAGCTTCAAGCCAGCTTTTACACCCTCCTCATTTATGTTCATCAATAGGCTTTTAAATATCTCCTAAGTTTCTGTCATCAAAGTGGTATCGTCTATGTATCTGAGATTGCTAGTATTTCTCCTGATAACCTTAATTCCAGCTTTTGATTCATCCAGGCTGGCATTTTGCATGATGTACCCCACATATAAATTAAATAAATAAGGTGACAATATACAACCTTGCAGTACTCCTTTTCCAATCTTAAACTGATCAGTTTTTCCATATTAATTTCTAACTGTTGCTTCTTGGCCCTCATACATGTTCATCAGATGATAGGTAAGGTGATCTGGTGCTCCCATCTCTTTGAGTGCTTGCCATGTTTTGTTGTGATCCATAGTCAAAGGCTTCTGTGTAGTCAAAGAAGCAGAAATAGATTTTTTTTTTCCCTGGAACTCCCTTGCTTTTTCCATAATCCAATGAATGTTGACAATTTGGTCTCTAGTTCCTCTGCCTCTTCAAAAACCAGCTTGCTCTTCTGATGATTCTTGGTTCATATATTTATGGAACCCAGCTTGCAGGATCTTAAACATTACCTTGCTGGCATGTGAAATGAATGCGATTGTTCTGTAATATGAACATTCCTTGGCATTTCCTTTCTTTAAGACTGGGACATAACTGACCTTTTCCAATACAGTGCCCACTTTGAGTTTTACAAATCTGCTGGCATATTGAGTGCAGCACTTTTCACAGTATCATATTTTACAGTTTTAAATAATTCAGCTGTGTTCTAGTTTGCCCACATCTCTGTTGTCCTGTTTTGATATGTTAGCCAATCTGATAGGTGTGATGTGGTATCTCAGAGTTGTTTTGATTAGTATTTGATTAGTAATTAGTAGTGATTTAGAATATTCTTTTCATATGACTATGGATAGCTTTAGTTTCTTCCTCTTAAAACTGTTTGTTTATATCCTTTGACCATTTATCAATTGGGGAATGACATATATTCTTATAAATTTGATTCAGTTCTCTATATATTTTGGAAATGAGGCCTTTATCAGAGATACTGGTAGTAAAAATTATTTCCCAGTTTTCTGCTTCCCTCCTAATCTTGGAGCATTGGCTTTCTTTGTGCAAAAACTTTTCTATTTAATGTAATCAAAATTATCCATTGTGCATTTCATAATGTTCTCTATCTTTTATTTGGTCATAAATTCTTCCCTTCTCCATAGATCTGACAGGTAAACTATTCCTTGCTCTTCTAGTTTGCTTATAGTATTAGTCTTTATATCTAAATCCTGTACCCATTTTGACTTTATCTTGGTATAGGATGTAAGCTGTTGGTCTATGCCAAGTAATTTCTTATCCCAGAAGCTGGGGTCTTTGGATTTATGAAACAGAAGATTAGTATAATCATTGACTGTTGTGTCTTGCATACCTAAACTATTGCATTGATCCACCACTCTATGTCTTAGCCAGTACCAAGTAGTTGTGATGATTGCTGCTTTATAGTACAATTTAAGATCTGATATAAGTAGGCCACATTTGCTTACATTTCTTTTCATTGGTTCCCTTGATATTATGGACTTTTGTTCTTTCAGATGAATTTTGTTATGTTTTTTTCTAGCTCTATAAAATACTTTTTTGGTAGTTTGATTGGTATGGCACTGAATAAGTAAATTAATTTAGGTAGAATTGTCATTTGTATTATATTAGCTTGGCCTACCCGTGAGGAGCTGATATTTTTTTCACTTATTTAGATCTAACTTTATTTGTGTGAAAAGTGATTTGTAATTGTGTTCATATAGTCTCAGTTTTGTTTTGGCAGGTAGACTCCCAAATATTTTATAGTGTCTACAGTCATTTTAAATAGAATTTCTCTATTTCTTGCTTCTGGGCTTTGTTAGTAGTATATAGTGCTTCTGGGCTTTGTTAGTAGTATATAGGAATGCCTGTGATTTGTGTGGGTTTATTTTATTTCCTGTAACTTTGCTAAATTTGTTTATTATTTCAAGTAATTTTTTAGTTGATTCTCTGGGGTTCTCTAAATATACCATCATACCATCTGTAAAGAGTGATAGCTTTGTTTCTTCTTTGCCTATTCTAATTCCTTCAATTTCTTTTTCTTCTCTAATTGCTATAGCTAACATTTCTAGCACAATATTGAATAACAGTGTTGATAATGGACATCTTTGTTTCATACCTGTTCTTATTGGAAATTCTTCTAGCTTATCCCCATTGCATATAATGCTTGCTGATGGTTTTTGTTATATGCTATCTATCATTTTATGGAAGACTTTATTTGTTCCTATGTTCTCAAGTGTTTTTATTAGGAATGGGTGTTGTATTTTGTCAAATGCTTTTTCTGCATCTATTGAGATAATCATATGATTTCTGTTAGTTTTGTTAATATTGTCAATTATGCTAATAGTTTTCTTAATGTTGAACCAGCCCTGTGTTCCTGGTATAAATCCTACCTGTCAGAGTGTAATGCATTGTTGGTGGAGTTGTGAAATGATCCAACCATTTTGGAGAGTAATTTGGAACTATGCCCAAAGGGCTATAAAAATGTGCATACCCTTTGACCCAGCAGTGGCACTTATAGGTTTATATCCCAAAGAGACCATACAAATGGGAAAAGGACCCACATGTAGAAAAATATTCATAGCAGCTCTTTTTGTGGTGGCAAAGAATTAGAAATTGAGAGGATGCCCATCAATTGGTAATGGCTGAGCAAGTTGTGGTATATGAATGTAATAGAATACTATTGTGCTATAAGAAATGATGAACAGGCTGACTTCAGAAAAACCTGGAAAGGCTTGTATGGTCTGATGCTGAGTGAAGAGAGCAGAACCAAGAGACTGCTGTACACAATAACAGTCACATTGTGCAGTGACTAATATTGATAAACTTAACCTTCTTGGGCGTAGTTCCAAATTACTCTCCAAAATGGTTGGATCATTTCACAACTCCACCAACAATGCATTACACTCTGACCAGGTAGGATTTATACCAGGAACACAGGGCTGGTTCAACATTAAGAAAACTATTAGCATAATTGACAATATTAACAAAACTAACAGAAATCATATGATTATCTCAATAGATGCAGAAAAAGCATTTGACAAAATACAACACCCATTCCTAATAAAAACACTTGAGAACATAGGAACAAATAAAGTCTTCCATAAAATGATAGATAGCATATAACAAAAACCATCAGCAAGCATTATATGCAATGGGGATAAGCTATACAAGGATTTTAGATTTTAGATCCCAGCAATACAGGATTTTAAACATCTCCAGAGGCTTTGTGATGAAAAATGCTATCCACATCCAAAGAAAGAACTATGGAAGTTGAATTGCTATTTTTCTTCTCTTCTGTTGAGTTTTGTTTCCTCTTTCTGATGGTTCCTTCTGTTGTTTCTAATTTTTACTTACAACATCACTAATGTGAAAATATGTTTAATAGGATTGCATATGTATAGCCTATGTCAGATTGTGTGCTGTCTTGGGAAAGGTGGTGAGGAGGAAGGGGGAGAAAAATTTTAAACTCAAAAGCACATGGAAGTGATTGCTGATAAATCAAAATAAAGTAATAAAAATTAATGAAAGAAATAGGTTTATATGTGTATTGCAATTTACAGTGCCATTTGCTTTAACATTAATATCTGTAGAATTTATTTGGTGTAATTGTTAAATAAATGGTTATGTCTAAAAAAAGAATATAGGCTTCATGAGTTTTCATGGCTATGATATAAATACATAGTAGAAGAAATAAAAACAATGTGGGAACAGGATAAAATTTGCACAATATCACCTCTGCCAATTTGTCTGCTATAAGCATTGTCCTGAGGATGCTTTACATGAGTCTGTAGAAGATGAACTTAGATTCCAGCACTTTTACCCAATTTCATAAAATAATTATTTTCTTCTATCTATATGATATTTCACCTAACACTAAACATTAAAGATAGTAGGATAGTGACATTACAGGGACCCTATCTGAATGCATCAACTCTAAGCTAATAAAGATGTTGATTGTAAAAACAATAATGTTAAATAGAGGAGAAGGAAAATGAGAAGAATGAGAAAGAGGAGAAGAAAAAGAAGGAAGAAAATGGAAGAAGAATGGGAGTGGAAGAAGAGAAAAGAAGAGAAGGAGAAGAAGGTGTGTTGTAATATAATTGAAATCAGGAAGGCGTGGGTTTTAATCATGGCGACACATGGCTTTCTAAATTTGTAAAAAAAAATTGTAAATATCACTTCACTTTTCTGGGTCTTAATTTCCCAATTTAAATGATGAGAGAACTTGTCCTGATCCCCAAATTCCCTTCCCACTCTCAGTTTCTGATTCATATGCATAAGAAGGAAAAATGATAATTTTGGCTGTTGCAATTATTATGCATTGCTGTAGTATGGCCTAATACATCCTAAATTCTATTTAAATAGGAGTCTTTGGCATGTTTTAAACATGAATGTTTATTGGTTAGTTTAATTTATCCTTGCTATCCTAACAATGTCAAAAGCAAAGTAGTGAAACAGTCATTTGAGCAAGGAAATTTTCAGCTTCTATGTTTACTAATGATTAGTTGTAGTCCTTTCAGATGTCTATTTTTCCCACTATTTCAGGTTAGCTCATCTTGCCCCCAACCAGTTCCATTCGTAATCTGCTTTAAGGAATAAGAAAAAATATATAATTTTACTTTAAAAAGTATTTCACTAAGGACAATTTCTATTTGTTATCACTTTAAGAGATCCATGCCAGAAAGGGTTCTGACAAAAACAAATTAGCTTTACAATGTAGTAACAAAGAGGAAATCATGATTTTTGTTTTGGCCATATAATTTCTAATAGTGTAGGACAACTTTTTTGGAAATGCTAGATGTGATTCCTTATGTTAAGATATTCTTACTTTTCTTTGGTGCTTTTGGAGGTCTGGTTTACGTGGTGGTGAAAATGAAAGTAGTCAGGATAATATAAGGTACTCTTACACAAATGATTAATATTATCGTTGATGACAGACATTTCACTGATCACCTTCTGTTGTTTGTGACTACAACCGTGTAATTGGCTAGAGTACAAGAACAAAGGGATTCTTCTCCAAGTTTTATAATGTGCTTATTTTCACAGAAATCATACTTAGTGAACTCTATGGCTTCTATCAAATCTTATTTTGGCAGTCCTCATCAAGCTTATGTCAGAGATGCACTTTTTTCTTATGTTGCAGGATGATAAGGCTCAAATTTCTTATAAATGCAAATTTGCCCTTTTATAAAGTTTAATTCAATTAAATTACTGCAACCAAGGCAGTGACATGGAACTGACCTAGTTAGATAGGAATTCTTATAGTTGTTCTAAGAAAGACACATGTTTATAGTATTCACAGAACCTTTTTTCCCCATTTTCATGAGTTAATTCTACTGGAGAATAACATAATAAAATTTAAGTTTGTGAATGTCGACACTATGTAATAAAAATGGTTTCAAGAAATAATAATAGGTTCTGATTTATTACAAAGTGAAGTGTAGCATATAGGAGAACGATCTCTGGAGTATTAAGAACAGGCCAACAATGGCTAATAAGGGACAGGAACCCAGGATAATTAAGGATAATAAAATAAATAAGAAACGCTTTAGCTGCTTTTAATGAGTTCATCACTAAACTTGGAAAAACCACATTCCAAGTTACTGAAATAAGTTTTAAATTTGAGCTACTTTAGGGGGTGGGGCAGAGCCAAGATGTTGGAGGAAAATCAGCAATATTGATGAGCTTTCCCAAACCATCCCTCTAAACAACTCAAAAAGCATTCTGAGCAGGATAACCAATAAAAAAATCACAGTGAGTTTTTTTTTCAGCTCAGGGCACCTTAGGAGGGTAGAAAGAGAGGAGTTCTGTGGACTTTATTAGCAGTTGCAGCAGCAGCAGCCAGTGGTAGCAGTGGCACCAGGAGTATTCAACACCCAGGGTTGGTGAGGAGACTGAACACCTGCTCAGAAAGAGATTCTAGGAGGATTTCTTTGACAGCACTAGGTGCAGGATCAGGTGCCATTTGGCCGCTCCATCACCCAATACACAGTTCCAGGTTGTAGTTGGTTGCAGGGCAGAGGAACAGATTTGGTGGCAAGTGAGCAATGGCCCTACCTGGGTACAGGTAGCAGTTTCATGTCAGACATGAGCAGTTGTGACTGTGAGGAAATAGGAGCCCCAGGGACCAGAACGTAGACTAGGAGGCCAGGGACTAGACCAAACCCCAGATTATACCACTTTGGAAGCATCAAAAACTTAAAAGTTGTAGACCTAGCTGTGAAAACAGCAGCACATAAAAGCCTGAAGCTTAGACCAGTTTCTATCTCCCTTTTCTCTCTGAGAGATAAACAGGACTCAATTCTAACATAAAGTCCACAGTCAAAAAATAGACTGGAAAAATGAATGAACAAAAAAGAACCTGATGTTAAAAATCTACTTATTGTGACAGGGAAGCTCAAGACAAAAACTCAGAAAAAGACAATGACTTAAAAACATCTACCAACAAGGCCTCAAAGAAAAAGGCAGATTGGACACAAACCCAATAAAATTTCTAGACAAGCTAATGAAAGAAATTTTTAAAAAAGCAAAAAAAAATTATTTTAAGCATTCAAGTAAGAGTGCTGTTGGGAATATTAGAAAAAAAGAAGTGAGAGTAATGTAAGAAAATTATAAAGAGAGAATTAACAGCTTGGTAAGAGGCAAAAAGCAAACAAAAACCCTGAAGAAAATACCTCCTTAAAATTCAGAATTGACCAAATGGTAAAACACGTACAAAACTTTATTGAAGAAAATAACTCTTTAAAAATTAGAAATGGTCAAGTAGAAGCTAATGACTATAAGACATGAAGAAAAAAACAATAAAACAAAGTCAAAAGAGTGAAAAATAGAAAATGTGAAATATCTTATAAGAAAAACAACTGACCTAGAAAATAGACTGAGGGGAGATAATTTAACAATTATTGGACTACCTGAAAGTTGTGATTATAAAAGAGCCTAAACATCATATTTCAAAGATTATAAACAAAAACTGCCCAGATATCTTATATCTAGAAGGCAAAGTAGAAATTGAAAGAATCTACCAACCATCTCCTGACAGAGATCCTGAAATGAAAGCTTACAGGAATATTATAGCCAAATTTGAACTATTTTCAATCATTTTAGAAAATTATGGAGAATTATATAAATACCAAAGGGTTAGATAAAGGAAAATGCCTTCATTTTATTTTTAATAGTATTTATTTTTTCCCAATTACATGTCAAGAGAATTTTTAGCATTCATTTTTACAAGATTTTGAGATCCAAAATTTTCTTCTTCCCTCTCTCCCCTTACCACCCCTCTTCCTAAATAGTAGGCAAATTGATAAAATTTGGTAGGTTATGAATGTGCTATCATGTAAAACATATTTCCATATTAGTCACAGCTGTGAAAAAAGAAACAGATCAAAAAGAGAAAAAAAACACTAGAAAGAATAAAGTAAGTAAAAAAAAATATGCTTCAATCTGTATTCAGAGTCCATCAGTTCTTTATCTGGATGTGGATAGCATTTTCCTTCATGAGTTCATTGTACTTTTCTTGGAGCATCCTGTTACTTAGGAGAACTGAGTCATTCATAGTTGATCATCACATAGTGTTACAGATACTGTGTACAATGTTTTCCTGGTTTTGCTCATTTTACTTTGCATCAGTTTGTATAAATCTTTCCAGGTTTTTTTCTGAAATCTGCCTGTTGATCATTTCTTATTGTGCAATAGTATTCTATTACATTCATATACCGTAGCTTGTTCAGCCATTACCTGATTGATGGGCTTCCCCTGCATTTCAAATATTTTGCCACCATGAAAAGGGCTGCTATAAATATTTTTGCACATGTAGGTCCTTTTCCCATCTTTATGATCTCTTTGAGATACAGACCTAGTAGTGGTTTTGCTGGATCAAATGCTAAGCACAGTTTAGTTACCCTTTGGGCATAATTCCAAATTGTTCTCTAGAATGATTGGATCAGTTCACAACTCTACCAACAATGCATTAGCGTCCCAATTTTCTACATCCTCTACCATATTTATCATTTGGCAATCTGAGAGGTGGTACATCAAAGCTGTTTTTTATTTCAGTTCTTCTAATTGAAAGTGATGTGGAGCATTTCTTTGTATGTCTATAGATAGCTTTGATTTCTTCATCTGAAAACTGCCTGTTCATATTCTTTGACTACTTTTATCAATTAGAGATTGGCCTGTATTTTTTATAAATTTGACTCAGTTCTCTATATATTTGAGAAATGAGGCTTTATCAGAGATCCTTGCTGTAAAGATTGTTTCTCAGCTTTTTTCTTTCTTTCTCATTTTGATCGCATTGGTTTTGTTTGTGAAAAAGATTTTTAATTTAATATAATTAAAATTAACTATTTTATATTATATGATGATTTCTCTTATTTGGTCATAAACTTGTAATTCACTTAATTTCTTCTTTAAGAATTTGGATACTATACCACTTGGTACATATATGTTTAGTATTGATATTACTTCATTGTCTGTGACACTTTTTAGGGAGATGTAGTTTTCTTCCTTATTCTTTTAATTAGGTCCATTTTTGCTTTTGCTTTGTTAGAGATGAGGATTGCTACTCCTGTTTTTTTTTTTTAAATACTTCAGCTGAAGCATAATAGATTCTGCCCCAGCCCCTGACCTTTATTCTGTGTGGATCTCTCTGCTTTAAGTATATTTCTTGTAAACATCATATTGTAGGATTATGGGTTTTGATCCATACTGTTATCTGCTTCCATTTTATGGGAGAGTTCTTCCCATTCACATTCACAGTTGTGAATTTCCCTCTATCCTATTTTTCCTCCTGTTTGTCCTCTCTCTCCTTTCACCCTTTCCCTCATTGACAGTGTTTTGCTTCCCAGGTCTACCTTCTCTTCTGTCAGTCCCTCCCAGCCCCTTGCTTTTACTTAATCTCGTCCTCTCCTACTTTCCTGTTGGGTAAGATTTTCTATCTTTAGCTGATTGTGTATATTATTCCCCCCTTTGAGCCAATACAGATGAAAGTAAGGGTCAATCGATGCCCATTGCCCACCCTCTCATCTTTCCCTACACTAATTTTTTTTGTACATTAATGTGAAATAATTTAATCTATT
Source organism: Phascolarctos cinereus (assembly GCF_003287225.1). Lineage (NCBI taxonomy): Eukaryota > Metazoa > Chordata > Mammalia > Diprotodontia > Phascolarctidae > Phascolarctos > Phascolarctos cinereus. Next base: position 394,913,810 of record NW_027555958.1, on the reverse strand, counting down.
TTACCTCTCCCTTCTTTTCATTGACTTTCATTGCTCTTCTTCTGGTTTGAAGAACTTACTTCTTAAAGATATCATGTTACTTGAAAAGTTCTTTCCTTTAGAATCATGTACTAATATCATACCATCTTTCCCAAAGAACACTATTATTTTTGCATATAAATCATTTTACCCAATATTTCAGATGATCTTTGATTTTATCAATTTAAGCACTACTTTGGCGATAAAAATTACATTTCCATATCTTAGTCATCTTTATGAGTAGCTGTGGTATGATATTCATCATCAGGTAGCTAATCTTCTGGTATAGACCACCTCTGAACTTAGTGAAGTTGATTCTCTGCTAACGGACTCACACTGCTATCACCTATAGATTAAAATATATGCTTTTTAGCATTTTTAGCATTTACAACCTTTCACAATCATTGCCTTTCCAACCTCATTTCATGACATTCTCTTGTGTGCAGACCATTTTTCAGATTAATTGGACTATTTATTATTCCTTGAATTTGTTATTTTCTTTCCTATCTCTATGCTTTGTTCACTATCTCTCAGGCTAGATGTAACTTTCATCCCATCTCTACCTACTAACATTCTTCATGTTCTTCACAGGAGCCACCTGTTCTGTAAAACCTCCTCTGATTTCACCAACTTTAATGATCATACATTTTAAGCATGGAGAACATCTAGGTCAGTCTCTTTATTTTATTTTCAAATCAGATAACTGAAAAGATTATTTGCCCAACTTCACACAGCTAGTTACTTTTGCCAGGAATTGGGCTCAAGACTCTGATTCTAGTTCTTTTTTTTTCTTTTCATTAATTAATTTGTATATTTCAACATTCACTTCCATAAAATTTTAACTTATAAATTTTCTCCCCCTCCTTCCCTTCCCTCTTTCCCAAGACAGTGTGCAGTCTAAGATAGGTTCTACATATATGTTCATATTAAACATATTTTCACATTTCTAACTCCAGTTCTTGAATTTCTCATCCCATCCTATGCACTTGATAGTTTGCTAACTTGAGTTATAGTTATTTGTTGGGAGATCTAGCCTAATGTCCCTGCCTTAGGGCAGACACTGTACCTTCTGTTGTCTTTGCATTTCTAGTAACTAGCACAGTGCTTTGCACTCAGTAGGCATTTAATTATATTTGTGGAGTGGAATCTAGGCTAGGTTCTGTCACCCACTAGTTATGTAGCCTTGAGCAAGTCTCATCACCTCTTTGGGTTTTCCACTGCTTGGATTAGGAGATCCCTGAGCCGTCTTTTAGCTCTAACAATCTATGAGTCTAAAGAAAAACAATAAACATCATTTGGGCGCATGCATATCTCTAATATTTATGAATTAAGTGGTACAGAAAATTTTCCTAAGAACATATTTGAGCTCATTTATGATGCTTCCTTATGCCCATGTTTGTTTTTCATTAATTATGTAAGATCCCCTTAAAAGCGCCTAAATCCCAATGTGTTGCCAGCTGCATTCCAAGATTTCATTTTTATGCATAAGGTGCACAATGGGGAAGCCAGATCCTAAGGGGAGGATTTAATTTAGCTGTTAGTGAATCATGGAGCCATCACTTCTCAAAGTCTATTCTTTCTCTCAGTTGCTGAAATCTCATTATCAATGTATCTTCAAATTCAGGATTAATTATACTTTATTAGTATACACAAAGATGTTAACATTTGGCAAAGTTCAAAACAACCTTGAAGAGGATAATGCACTATTGTTTTGGGTTTTTTTTTCCCCCAACATTTGCAGCTTCTTCCCAAGTCTGATTATAATGACAGCCTAATTGATTTTAATTTGGTTTCCTTATTCTTTAATATACAGTTCCCCATTTCTCTAATAGTTGTTGTAGGATACTTTTCGTGTACTTTTTATTTTCTTAATTATAAAATGCCTTCAATTATATGTAATGTTTATCATATACACCTCAAATGTTGATAACTTTGGTCTGGTTGTATTCAATGATTTTGTAACAGCTATAAAAACAACATACCATGTCCAAATATATGGCAATGACATTCATGTATGAGTTCACTTTGATTTTAATATTAAAACACATTTTAAAAGAACATTTCATTATGCAGCAAACACACAGACCAAATTCAGAACGTACCAGCAAAACTGGGTTGATAGTGAAGGTGGCAGTCAAAAATGATTCATCTGTCTACAATTTCTCTTGCTCATTAGGAGTTAGGAATCTGCACAGTGATGGTTATACCTTTTGGATAGCACTTGTTAATGAAGGTTAGACATTCAAGGAGGATTAGCTAAAAGGATAAAGGGTATTTTAAAGGTAAGCTATCATTTCAAAAGTGGGATTTTGTTAGAAATTAAAAGTAGTAGGAAATGAATTTAAACAAATATCTTTTTTTAGGAAAAAAACATATCTATCTCAATAGTGTTGTATATAAAATACATCAGATAGGTAACATGCACATAAAATGAAATAATTCCCCCCCAACAAATAAACAAAAATATATATATGTATCAAAGAATGATTGGTAATATGTCCCCCAAGGCTTGATCTAGGATTAAGTGCCTAGATCAGCAGGTCCAGGTATAATCTGATCTTAAGACTCCTTCAGGTCTTGAAGGTATCAGAGCTTCATTGTCTAAATGAACTTTCATTTCCATAATGCACAAACCTTATCACTCAGTAACCTAAAGATTGTTTGACGGCTTATTGCCTTGAAATCATCTGTGGTATCTGTCACAATGTGCCCATTAAAATAAATATATGAGGGATAATAAATAGTAGGCATTGGAAGCAGAGAAATCCACGTGAGAATCAGTCAGTTACAGGTAAAGGGCTGTTTGGTCTTTACAACAGAATGCTGTCACACGTGGCTAATCATAGCCACATGTGTCTACAGGCTTAGAGCAGATATGAAGGAAATGGAGGCTTCCTTGGCTTTGAACTGGAAACTAAAGCAATGAACATTAATAGTAGTTATTTGGTGCTCTGGTCATTCTTTCAACATGAGCTCATGGTAATAGAGCCATGCCCCCTCTTTAAAAATCTAGATGACAAACAGGATTAACTGAACCTTCCAAGAGATTAAATAGGTGCCTACAGAGATCTTTGTGATTGAGAGTAGTGAATGATTCGGTCACTGCCACCCACACAGTGCATGCAGGCCAACCTAGACTCTAGGATTGTCACTAGGAAAGAAAACACTGAAGTTTTCCTATCATGTGACTTATTCTGCAAAGTGCCTTTCTCCCTTCTAGCTGTCTTCCCACTACATCAGCTGGTGTAAGCCTCCTGCCTTGACTCATCACACAGTGTATTCTTCTTTATCTTTCCCCTTACTGGTGCTACTCTGTGCATCCTCTTTGCTCTCTGCCTTGAAGCTGCCCACTGGGTATTCAAGCTCATCGATGTCTAGGATATTGCTTTATAAAGGTTCCTCAGCTGTCTCGGGTTGCTCCTCTGACTACTTGGAGTTTTCCTCCATACTCTCAGAGGAAGAACTATTATTAGGGGATGATGGGACATCTTGATTTTCAGGGCTGCTGCCCTCTGCTCCTTTATTATCCAGTTTGGACATCTGGCATTGCTACATTGCTTTCTTTGCAGGAATGGACTCTTCTTTTATGCTTCTAGCCTCAGAAACCTCTGAAGGACTGACCTCTCCCTTGCCACCAGCTCCTGATGGATGGGCTGCATCATTGTCAAGCTCAGATATTTTGCCATAACTAACTATGTCTCCTTTAGAAGTATTTGGTTTATCAATTTCCTGATTTGGTTTGTCATCTAAGTAAGCTTTGGCTTCCTCAATCCACGTATTTGTCGAGATTGGTCCTTGTTTCTGGCTTCTCCTCTTGGACCACCTTGCCAAGGACATCTTGGGCTTGATTCTTGGCCTCCAATTTCACTTCCTCCTTCTCCTCCTCCACCTCTGTGTTTTGGAAGACCAACTCTTTCTTAATGTCTTCAGAAGAGTCTGCAGGGGATGATTTTTTTCTTCTTTATTTTCTTCTTGTTCTTCTACTTTTTGGATGAGGAGTCATCCACAACTCTTTCAGTTGTGGGCACATTCTGATCAGAGCATTTGTTTTTGCTAGTTGTGACCCTCTTGCCCATTTTTTCTGGCTGACAGCTCTTGAGTTTTGAAGATGGAATTGTCTGGATTTACTCCTCCTTTATGAACTCATTTTCTTTCTCCTTATTTTGTTCCTCTTTGATGAGACTTGCACCTTTTTCATCCCCACTAACTGCTCCATCTTTAGCCCTTTTGCTATCTGCTTCTTTGTCTACCTGCATCCTGTCTTTGACTTCTATCCCTTCAAGCAAGCTTTCTGAATGATTCTTACTTAGTTCCTCAATCACTGTGTCTATTCTTTTATTATCTGGTGTCCCCAAAAGATCAGTTTCATGAGCTAATTTCCTGCTACCTTCTTCCTCTGGTTTTCCCTCTTTCTACTTTTCTACTAATTCTTTCTTTTCGTTTTGAGCATCTAAGGGACTGTACCTATCCTGGCTAATCACATCACCTGGAAAATGAAGGCTCCCCACAGGTTCCTGGTTCTAATCAATATTATTACTCTTTAAATCATTGAGGTGATTGGATTCTACACTAGCCCCCAGTCTGTTTCCACCCTTACTGGGTTCAACCTGCTTGTTGGTATGTTCAGGGACAGAATGAGTCTCTAACACATAGGTTGAATCATTGGCTAGTGTTTCTGGCACCATGGCATCGTCTTGCAGGGAGTTTTCTGCCTCTGCATTCCCATCAGGAACCTTTGTATACACACCTCCCCCTGCAGAAAATGCTTGGAGCTGCTCAAGCTCAGAATTCTGTAAGGTTTTCCTGCACTTTGTTCACATTCTTACTGGTCACCTTCACTTCACTGGCTCTTCCAAATGTCCCATCACTGGATGACTTTAGGGCATTTGTTTCCTGTAGTGACATCTTGGGAGATCCTAGGTGGCTCACATTACTTAGATTCTCCCGAGGCTCTCCATTGGTGTTGATTATGCTATGTTTCAGGAGTGTCTTTTCTCTTTGTTTTAAGGCTTCTTTTACTTCAGCAAATTGAAATTGTAACACAATGTGGCCATGTTTTTGCCTTTCAAATTCTTTTTTTTTTTTCTACATACTGTCTTTGAGATTCAGCCAATTGTTCTTCCAGTTCCAACAATGCATCCTTTAGGGTGTCAACCAGGTACATGAAGTTCGTCTTTTCATGGATTTCTGGTATTTCTCCTCAGTTTCAGTTAGGGAGTGATTTCCTTCATGGAGGCCTCTGTATCCACAGAGATGGAGGTATCCTGACTGCTTTTCCAAGAGGAGGTTCCACTCAAAGAGGCCAATGTGGCTGCTGATAAGTTGGGCATATTAGGAGATCCCTTCTCAACAAAGTCCTTTTCTGGCCTCTCTTCAACAATCAGGCTTCTGTGACTACCTACTGACATGTGCTCATCTTCATCAGAAGCCTCTTTCTGTTCTCTCTCCAGCTCCTTCATGAGGATCTCTCCAGTCTCAGCTCAGGCATCTCTTGGCTGCAAGCCTGGCTTCAGCCTCATGAGCATTCTGGCTGAGTGCTTCATTCTCCACTGTGAGGCACTCCCTCTGGGGTAGCCTGCGGCTCCTGTAGTCCTACATGCCCATCTTATAGGCCACCTTTGCCAGGTCTGCCGGCCTAATTCTGCTGCTGACACCCACCCTTCCCCCGCCACTGACCCTGACTGTCCCTGGTGAGCCCCACCCCCTCCATGTAGTTTTTAGTTAAAAACATAAAATAATTTTTAAAACCACATCATCTTGATTTGGGAAGTAGCAATGCTGTAACTAGGGGAGGGGTGGAGCAGATATAGCTTTAAACAAGGATGGCTACCATATTGGAGGATTACCTCCTCTCCCCAATCCACTATCAACTATAAACTATGCAGAACTCGTGGTTCTTTGCTATTTCTTTTCATGCACCTTAATGTGGTATCTTCAATTTCTTTTCCTGGCAGGAGGCTGCTACTGCTGACCTATTCCTTTCCTCTCCTAGGCTAGTTGTTGACTCACCAGACTGAAGGCACATTCTTTCCTGCATCCACTAGTCAAGGTACTCATGTATCTTTTTGTGCCATTCCATAATGCCACCTAATATGTTCCCAAGCACCACCTCATTCCATGGTTTGAGGAGTCTAGGAATTCTAGATTGCATAAAGGAAAGGGTTCCATCCTATCTAGAGGATGAATGATCTTTACCCAAACCCTCAATTGATTTCATGTGGCTCAGTTTGGCTTTGTTTGCCTTGTTGGTGGCAAACTCTCCAGTCGTGTGTTCAGGGTATCCTAAGGTCTGTGATCTCTGTCTCTCTACTCCATCATCTAGATTATGTGCCAAGATCTCTCTCACCTATTGGCTTTGTGTCCACAGGGCACAGGGAACTGATTAGAGGAACTGGGTTCAAATCCTGCCCTTCATATTTATAAACTGGTTGATCTTGGACAAATCATATGTCCTTTTAGGTACTCAGTTTCCTTATTTTTAATTAAAGATATTAGATTAAATGGCCTCAAGTTTCCCTCCCAACTCTGTATCTATGGTCATATAAGTCATGAGCCTATGGTGGTTTCCTCAAATGCCAGAAAAAACTAGTTAAATCTCAGGGAAGAAGAATCAAAGCCTCAAAGAAAAGCTGTTTTGTTACCCTTGCCAAATACCATTTCCTTGCATTTCTGCTTGCTCATAGCAATGAACAAATCTAAAATATATGCAGATTGTCTACTCCAAAGAGTAGCTTGGACATCCAGAATTATCACCTACTTCTCAGTTTTTAGGAGTATCTGAAAGAAAATAGAAAAACAAATGGTCTAAGTATTTTTTTTTCATTTTAGTGGTTCTATGCACTTTATGATTTCTTTCTTTGTATGATGACCATTCTTGCTAAAACTACTTCTCGGAAAGTTTAGGACTTTTGGAATAATCCTAGAGCTCATTAAAGTTTACATTCATCTAGCTCCTCACAGCTACAAAGTGCTTTACCCACGTGGTCTCTTTTGATTGTCAAATAGTTCTGTAAGGGAAATCACATAAGGTTTATTATTCCTATTTTTGTTGTTGTGTTGTTTTTCAGTCATGTCTTACTCTTTGTCACCCCATTTTATTTACTTTGCAAAGATACTGGAGTGATTTTCCATTTCCTTTGCTGGTTTATTTTGTTGTTGAGAAAACTGAGACAGACAGGCTTAATTGATTTGTTCAGGGCCACATAGCTAGTAAGTGTCTGAGGTCAGATTTGAATTTGTGAAGAGGAGTATTCCTGACTCTAAGTCTGACATTCTATCAACTGTGCCACCTAGCTGCCAGCATCAAAATACCCCTGATCAATTCATTTTCCCCCAGCCCAGTTAATGTGGAATACAAAAAGTAGGTGCAAAGACAATGAGACATTTTAATACAAATGAAATTTAAAGAGAGCCTTACATTTGTTGAGAAGTTCTCTCAGATTTGATTGTATCAGAGGACAGTTGACCATCATCTAGCTAAGCACAGATCATTGGTCATAGTTTCTATTTAAAAAGCCAGAGACACTCTAAAGATTTCAGTAGGAGAGCTAGGACATGGCTTTGGGTAGTATAATTTCTAGAAGTCAGTAAGAGAGACAGAAGTAGCAATTCAGAACTGAGCTGCAGAGAGGAACAGGCTCAGGCAACCTAAATAAGTGACTTGTCCAGCAGAAAGCCACATCGAGCAGAAGTGATATAATTGCACAATGAGCAGGGAAAAGCCATGTGGGCCCTGCAGTTCTGCAAGTGTGGGTTAACTTGTCCACATTTATTCTTTATTTGTACTTATATGTACTACTGTACTTTATATGTGTACCCATTCTTCCTTTTGATACTGAATAGTTCTGGAAAAGTACATTGCAGGTTTATGGAGGGGATATTTTGTTAAGCTGGTGTTTACGGCACTATCTCCATAAATGTGTTTGCTTTGAACTGTTTGTGTGTAACGGTATACTGGTGGGGGCTTATGAGGTATACTTTTAGTAGTACAGGCTCACAGAGTACTTGTAATGGGAAGGGATAGGTATCCCTGAGGGACCCAAACTGTGAGTCCAGTGCTTTCTGAAGAGGAATAGCTACAGCAAAAAGACTGGGAGGTAAGTAATACAAATGTTATTATTCTGATTGAGGTGCATGCTCCCCATCCCTCGGGGAAATAAGAGAGTTGGTTTGGGCCTGCAGTGATCGGTATGGGGCTCTCCAAGTGCAGAAATTCCCCACAAAAATACAAAACATTTGCTTCTCTCTAACTTGGAGGGTTGCCTGAGGATGTTGAGAGGTTAAATTACTTGCCCATTGTCCCAAGACCAATACATTTCTTGCAGCTGCCCTTTGAGATAAATCCCTCTAATGCAATGCACTATACAAGTTGATATCATTTTTGTACCAGGTCTGATTGCAGAGGAATTTGCACTGTGCTGCTGTGAATTGACCTTCAAGGCTGAAAAAGCTAATCCAGGTTCAACATCATTTATAAACAGATAAAGTCATCTCTTCATCTGTTTGTGGATAGGTTTTCTTTACTTTGTAAATAATGAATGTATGTTAAGGATCATCACCCTACCTACAGAGTGTAAACCTTGATGAAAGGACAGAGTTGTCACTTTGATGTTAACAGAAAGCAGAAATGTCATGCTGTTCACCCCCCCATTGGCTAAAATGTCACTTTGTCTATGGAAGCAACCTATTACTAATCCAAAGATTATGTGGAAAACAGATGCTAAAATTGTCCTTGATCTGACATAATTAAAAGTTTATTTTGAAATGCATCATAGAAATTTATGATGCTAATAATCACTTAATATGCTTCATGATTACCTGGAGCCTTTCATGATGGGTAATTTTTTGAAAAATGAATTTCTATGTTTTCTCTCAGCTTAATAAATATTAGCATTTTACTCAAGGCATTTAAGAGGGGGAGGCAATATGTATGTACACATATGATTCATGACGTATAATAAAAAACTATATATGTCCATATTAACCTTTTATAGGTATAGAGTTGAATTGACTATAATCAAGGGATTAATTTTCCTTATTTTTTGATTTTAAAATGCAGTGTGGCATTATGCATAGAAGACCAGCTTTGGAGTCAAGAAAACTGTTTTAAATCATACATTGCTTAAAAATATAATTCTGTGACTATATATATTGTCACAATATACTGACAAATGTAGTTCTGTGTTCATGGGTCATTCACTTCTCCATGTCCCAAGCTGTAAGACTTAAAGTTATGGACCAGTTGTGAATCTTCTGTAGTAGAGAGATGAGAAGAAGAAGGAAATAAGCATTTATATATCACTTACTGTGTGCTAGGCAATGCATTAAATGCTTTTTACAAATATCTCATTTGATCCTCACAACAACACTGCAAGGTCAATACTGTTATCCCCATTTTACACTGGAGGAAACTGAGGCAAAGAGATGTTAAGTGACTTGTGGGGTCACACAACTAGTAAGTGTTTGAAGCTAGGTTTGAACTCCGTTCTTCCTGCCTCCAGGCCCAGTGCTGTATCCGTTGCTACACCATCTGCCTGGTAGAGGAGTTGCTACATGAAAAGATCAGTTTACCAGTGAAATCTCAGGTCTAAACTAAAAAAATATATTGCTGTGGTATATTTATTAAGTTTTAGAAAACCTATAGGCATGGACATACTGGTTTCAGCATCCGTAGGGATTCCATAATAAGCAAAGTAAATCAAAACATACTAAATTTTCAGCAGTAGCCTCTAGGATCTGGTCAACAAGCGTTTATAAAGTACCAGGAATTATGTGCCAGTGTTGAAGATACGAAGAAATGCAACAAAAACCAAATCTCTGATCTCAAGAAGCTCACGTTTTAATATGGGAGACAACATGCAGACAACTATGTATGAACAAGATACACATAGGATAAATTAGAGGTGATCAACAGAGGAAAGGTACAAAGGTTGAAGAAAACATAAAACTTGTAGACGACGGGACTTCAGTTGAGACCAAGCCAGGGAAGCCAGAAAGGGGAGATGAGGTAGACCAGAATTTCAGGCATTAAGGATAGCCAGAGAAAATGCCCAGAAACAAGAGATGGAGAGATGTGGGAGAAACAATCAAGGAAGCCAGTATCACTGGATTGTAGAGTAGCTGGAGGGGAGTAAATTGTAACATATGCAAAGTTAGCAAGAGCCCAGATTACAAAGGGTTTTAAAAGCCAGAGGATTTAATATTTAATTCTGGAAGTAATAGGGTGACTGGAATGGGATCACATCTACACATTAGGAAGATTATTGACAGCTGAGTGGAGAATGGGTGGGAGTGAGAAGAGACTTTTGAGAGGCAGATCCACAAACAGTCTATTACAACAGTCCAGGCGTGAAGTGATGTGGACCTGGACTTTTGCAATAGTTCTTAGTATAAGAATATCTTATTCACAAACATAAAGAGAGCAAAAGCAATGTTTCAAATTCATTTTGGCTATGGTGTAAAAAGTACAGAATGTGAACCTCATTGTAAATCTCTATCCTGTGAAACACAATCCTCTATCCATTTAATAGAATCATACACAAGATCATTCAAAGTAGACTTTAATAGTGAGTGAGCAATTGCCTCTTCTAATACAGTTTAAGATTTGACAGTTGGGTATAGGGTTGCTACAGGATAACAATGACAAGACTGTGATCAAAGTATAAGTAGCAGGGGAATATTGAGTAACTTAAAAGACCACTTAGACATGTTTTTATCAAATATGTCAGCTCTTCTTAACACAATGTTTAAACTTGAGGAGACAGAAAAAAAAAAGTGAACACTGTGAAAACTCGTAAGATAACCTAGCTGCTGCAAGTGAAAGATGAATATCACTGGACAATTCATCATAAGAAACAGGCTCACAGATCAAGAAATTTGTCACAAACATCAGGTGATCACTTTGCCTTTGATATGTAGGTCTTCCATATTAGGCAGACAACTTTATGAGAAAAAATGTGTTACACTCAATAGACAGCCCTATAAATAATAAAATATGGTAAAACTAAGACATGACTGCAGAAAATTGAAAGGGGAGAGGGAAATTTTAATGCACAGCAACAAAAAATTAAACATTAAATTATTTAAATGAATAAAAACTGAAGGGAGGATGGCTAACATTTTTTTTTTATAGCAAACAAACCTATTTGTTCCTTTAAAACAGGCAAACCTATAATAGCACTTACTTCACAGGGTTGCTTTGAGAATAAAATGAGATAATATATGTAAAGCATTTTGCAAACCTTAAAGAGCTCTATAAATCTTTGCTATAATTATTGTAATTGTGACCATAATTGTTATTATTTAAAAATTCAAACCTCAGGTTTTATGGAATCCAATAGTCCCACAATTTCTGAATTTACTTCAGAGGAAATCAGCCTGTAGGATCATAGGATCATCGATTTTGAGCTGAAAGGGACCTTAGAGGCCACTGAATACAAATGTTTCTTTTTACAGAAGAAGAAATTGTAGCCCAGAGAGGCCAGGTTTCAGTGACCAGCAAGATTTGAAGCCAGATATTGCAAATACAAAGTCATTGCTTGTCCCTCTGTGTCAAACATTCTTTACAATCCAACCAATACCTAAACAAGAAACCCCTCCCCAGTCTCTCCAAACCTTCCCACTTGGTATTTTATGTAAATTTGATAGGCATGCCATGGCTGGTTTCAGTCACATTGTTGACTAAAGTATAAAAGTGCAGAGGGTCAAGGATAGATCTTTAGGGGCACTGTATTGGGGGCCTCCTTCCAAGTTAACAATCAGAAAGCTATTCATTTGATCAATTCAGAATCCACCATATTTTGCTATTTTCTAACCTATGTACATAAAATTTCAGCCTGCTATTGAGGGAAGAGAAAAAAAAAAACAAAACCAACACCCCCCACCAAAAAAAAAAAACACCTCCTAGCAATTAGATAGGGGAATGGACATCCACAAGAGGTGATGGACCCCTCTTGTTAGAGGTTTTCAAGCTGAAGCTGGTTGAATACTGCTCAGGCATGTTACAATGGGCATTCCTTGGGGATAAGGCTTGGACTAGATGGCCAGTGAGATCTTTTGAATAGCCTTTCTCCGGTTTTGTTAGTTTCTCGCACGCTGATTTATAGGCGGTGATTGTGGATGAGTCACTTCATCTTTCTCCATCTCAGTCCCTTCATCTGGAAAACTAGTGTAATTTGTGAACTATAAACCAGGGCTTCTCCAATGAGATATTTGTAATGTATTTAGCACAGAGCCTGGCCCTTAGTCGACATTATATGAACGTTTATTTTCTTCCATTCTCCTCCCCACTTCTGTAACACAGCAACTTCAATGGAAAGAGAACCCAGATTGGAGGAAACAACAATGGACTCTCCCCATTTGGAGAGGTTAGCTCCTTTCTCCAATATTATCACTCTTTGTGCTTGATTCTTAACTGTATATTTGTTAGTACATTGTCAACACTACCTACAGGGAATGAAAGAGAAAATCCTTTCTCTGTTTTAATCCAAATCTAGAAATGGCCAAAGGAGGGGGCTATTTCATCACTATTAGCTACCTCCCATGATCATTAAGCAAAGGATTATTTTATGTTACTTTGTAATGATCACATGGAATGCATCTAATGTGAATTACATGGCTGGAATTATACTCAAAGGCCTTTTCCCTATGGGAAAGGACCTGTGGAAGAATGAGACATATTTGGTTCTCCACTGTTATTCTGAAAGTTGATGTCAAAACTTTCCATGTAAAGGCTTACCTCAGAGGTTTGATCATTTAGCTGTTTAATTCTTTACTTCATACTATAATCTGTTTTGCCTGTAGAAGCCAGTTGGACATCATAATTCTATCCACTGGACCAAATGTTAAACATAAAAGCTTTATGATGCATAATTGGTGAAATATTTCAGTTGGAGAGCTGATTAAGACATATGCAAATACAAAGTTAAATGTGAAATATACTAATACGATAAGATGTAAGATAAAATGTACAAATACACTGAATAAGTAGCTATTTATTGAAGAGGTACAGAGTACTGAGGAAATTCAGAAAAGGAGCGGCTTTTGATTTTGAAACATCTCAACTCCATCAAGTCACTTAGAATAAAAAAGAACACTTTCAGAGTGATTTTGGTCTTAAGATGCTGATGCTAACCACAAATTTATATTCCTTTATTCCCTGGAACAATTGTCACTTTACTAGAATTTATTAAGTGGCTACTCTCTACCATGTACTACATATGCTATATGCTGGGGATACAAAGAAGGGCAAAAAAGTCCCCCATCTCAAGGAGCTCAGACACTTCTTTAATAGTCACAGACTATCAATTATCAGTTCTCTGTTTTGAGACATGCTTATCTTTCTACCTCCATAACAAAATCAAGTATAACACAGTATTAGCCACACATTTCACCAGAGAAATAAACATGCACACATGCACAGGGAAACTGTAAAATATATATTATATCCTCACATTTCAAACTGTAGCCAAACTAGACACCTCCTCTGTATTTTTCTGCCTATGGTATTATGTTCCTTTGTTCATGATTTTCCTGTTTCTAGATATTCCTTCCAATCTCACCCACTGATTTCTTGTCTATCCTTGAAAGCCAGCCTTAAAGGCTAAACCCTCCAGAACTGTCCTTGTGATCCTTTGAGATTTTAATGGCTATTTCCCATAAGACCTTAATGAATATTTGTCATCACTTTTTTTCCATTTTTTCCATTCAAATACATATTTGAACCTACTTTAAAATGTAAGCTTTGTGAGCAGTAAAAGACTATATTTTGTCTAAGCTTTAGTGTTTCATTCTAGACCTAGTCAATGTGGTACAGAGGAGTGTTGAATTTGGAGTCAGAGGGGCTTAGTTCAAAATACTATTTCTGCTGCTTACTCTTCATATGATCTTGGGCGAATCACAACTTCTCTGGGACTCAGGTTACTCATATGAAAATTGAAATAGTTAGAGTGCTTGACCTCTATATTCCCTTTTACCTCTAAATCTATGATCATCTGAGTCAAGAGTGTGCTGCATTTGCTAGATACTTGTTAAGTGTTTGATGAATTTAAATGAATCAATTATACTTCAGTAATGGTGAATTAACAGTGCACAGCCTCATTTCAATTTACTTCTTTCTTTAAAGTAGCCCTCATACATGTGAAATTCAAAGATATCTATCTTGGTTTCCTGCATATACAAAAGTTGTTGACACCCATTTTGGATGCAACAAAAATGAAAAGGCTTTTATTCTAAAAGCAAAGCCTCAAAAATCAATTTTTCAGGAAAATTAGCTGTTTTACAAGCTCTGTTATCTTAGTAACAAGCTGGTATTGATTTATGTAACTTTAAACATCTTTTATTGCAAACACATATATCCCTTTTTTGAAGAGACACCATTCAATTAAACAAGCAAATAACTTGTATAAATGGTGCAGTACTATTGATTTTTGTTAGCCTTTATTTCTACACCATTCTGAATCTAGTTTGTTGAACTTGGCTACATCCATAGAAGATTGTTCATGGCTTATAAACCAGAGCATGAAAAAAATACAGGAAGCTGGCTGTATCACCTTTTTGTGGAAGAACTCATATATGTCAACTATCAATGACTGAGTAAAATATGAATCTCAGTTTTTATGCCTCATTTTGTATGGCTTTATTGGGGAATAGACTATTCTGGGCAGGTGCTTTTTCTAGAAACCAGAAGTATATGCCTTAAGTAAATAATTTAATAGCCATTTTTGATTGAGGTTTTTCTAGGCTTTATTACAAGCTTCTCTGACTTAATAAACATATTATATGGCGTGTAATTTTACTTGTCTTAATGATAAGAGGTGATCTTTATGAAATTGGATTATGGGCTGTGCTCAAATACCAGGATTCCCTCAAAAGTTATTGAAATGTGTGTAGGATGTTTTGCTCCTACACTAAATGTCCCCAGATTATGATGATTCTCAACTTAGTACTTTATCCATCCCCTTTCTTCTGATTATCAACACCAATTGGCTTAATTGTGCTATTGCTTTTTCTTGTGGTATTCTTTGCCCTGGCAGCACTGTCACTAATATACTGTTTTCTATCACTTCAAAAGAGCTAGAATAGGTGGGGAAAAATCACATAATCAAGGGGTTTTTTTTTTGGTTTTTTGGGGGGTTTTTGGGGTAAGAATAGAAATCAGAGGTATGAACTGTATGTGAACAAGTCCTGAATCAATACATAATTCAAAGGCTTTTCAATTAGTTGCATCAGAAAATGTGTTGGTATTGTCTAGACAAACTTGGTCAAATTCTAAGACTCTTCTAGAAGATAGCAAGCAGGTTCAGAACCTATTATTTGAATGTCTGGCAGATCAGAAGAAAGATCAGTTTTAGCCAAACATCCAAGAAGAAATCTCTGGGGCAGGATGGCCTCAGACACTTACTATCTGTGTGACCTTGGGCAAGTTACTTCACCTCTGTATGTCTCAATTTCCCCATCTATAAAATGGGGAAAATAAGAGTACCTATCTCAAAAAGTTGTTGTGAGGGGAAAATGAGATAATAGTCATGAGTATTTGTAATAGATGCTTCATAAATGCTTATTTCCTTCTTTTATTTAATACCTACCTCACTGGTTTAAGGAATTAATACCTACCTCACTGGTTAAGGGCAATTAGCATTTGTTATTAATTACTTCTTTTTAAACATTATTTTGATAATTACATTTAATATTTCTTAGTTATATGTAAAGTTATTTTAACATTTTTTTTTTAAATTTTGAGTTCCAAATACTTTCCCTCCTTTTCACCCCTCTCACCTCCTTGGAAAGGTAAGCACTTTGATTTCAGTTTTACATGTGAGGTCATGGCAAACACATTTCCCTATTAGCCATGTTGCAAAAGAAAACATAAACAAAATCAAATAATAAACTGCCCCCCCTTTGATCACTCCCTTTCTCTTTTCCCCTTCCCCACCTACTTCTTTCTCCTTCCCCTCCTACACACACACACACACACACACACACGCACACACACACACACATTTCCCTAGGTGAATCACTTTAAATGTGAGGTGCAAGCATTGCCTGTTTCCCCACCATTTCCCCTTCTACTGTAAAAACTCTTCCTTGCATGCCTCTTTTATGTAAGATAATTTTCCCATTCTTCTCCTTTCTCCTTCTCCCAGGGCATCACTCTTTCTCTCCTTTTTTCTTTTACATCATCCCAACACAATCTACTCACTCCCACAACCTCTTTCTGTGTAGAATCCTTCTAACTGTCCTAATAATGATAAAGTTTTTAGAAGATACATGTATCATCTTCTCTTAAAAAGTACACAGTTTAACCATATCAAATACTTTACAATTTCCTTTTCATGTTTACCTTTTTATGCCTCCTTTTAGTCTCTTTTTAAAATCATATTTTCTGTTCAGTTCTGGTGTTTTCTAAAGAAATTGTTGAAAGCGCTCTATTTTGTTAAATATTCATTTTTCCCCTGAAGGATTATGCTAAGTTTTGCTGCGGAGGTTATTTTTGGTTGTAGTCCCAGCTCTTTTGCCTGCCATAATATCATTTTCTAAGCCCTTCACTCTTTTATTTTGGTAGCTACTAAATCTTTTGTAATCCTGACTGTGAGTCCATGATATTTGAATGGTTTCTTTCTGGATGCTTTGAAGGATTTTCTTTTTGCCTTGGGAGTTCTGGTATTTGGCTACAGTATACCTGGGAGTTTTCATTTTAGGATCTTTTTCAGGAAGTGATCAGTGGATTCTTTGCGTTTCTATTTTACCCTCTGGAACTAGGATGCCAGGACAATTTTTCTTGATAATTTCTTGAAATATGATGTCTAGGATTTTTCTTCTATTATGGCTTTCAGGTAGTTCAATAATTCTCAAATTATCTCTCCTGGATCTATTTTCCAGATCAGGTATTTTTCTTCCAGTAAGATAGTTCATTTTTTCATCTATTTTTTTCATTCTTTTGAATTTATTTTATTGTCTCTTGATGTCTCATGAAATCATTATCTTCTACTTGCCTAATTATCATTTTTAAGGAATAACTTTCTTTGGTGAGCTTTTGCTCCTTTTTTTTTTTTGGCAAATTATGGGTTTTTTTTTTAAGTTTCCATTTTATTCAATATTTTTTTGTGTTTCTTTGACCAAGGCATTAATTGGCTTTTCATAATTGTTTTCCTCTGCTTTCATTTCTTTACCTAATTTTCCTCCTACCACTCTTATTTCCTTTTTAAATTCAGTTTTTAGCTCTTCCAGGAAATCTTGTTGTTCTTGTGTCCAATTCACGTGTTTTCTTTGATACTTTGCTTGTAGCTGTTTTGATGTCATTGTCTTCTTTTGAGTTTGTGTCTTGATCTTCCCTCTCACCATAGTAGCTTTTGATGGCCAGTGTTTGCTTTTGTTTGTTTGCTAATTTTCCCACTTAATTTATTGATTGGGAACTTTATGTTAATCTTGATTAACATAATTCTAGGCCTGGGAAAGGTACTCTGTATCAGACTTCAGGCTTTTTTGTACTGCTGTTTTCAGAGTTAGTTCTGGGGGTTCTGCTGCTGCTTCTGTCACCACTACTTAGTCTCACACTGATGTTTCATCCACCTGGGCTCCAGGCCAGCCTCCTCTCCTGTGTCATGTCTCATTTTCCAACCTCCTATGTTGTCTTCATCTTTAAGAATGTCTTACTGTTATTTGTTGTCTCTGCCACACCATAATTCAATTTGAGGTGTTATTTTAAAATTGTTTGCAGAGGATGTTGACGAAGCTTGGCTAATTGCTTCTTTACCATCTTGACTCCCTAGAAATCTTATTAATTACTTCTTAGAATTTTTTTCATTTATATTTGGGTTTATAGCTATATAGATATAGGATGCTGCTAGAATCTGACTGATAAATGACAATTAATGTGTATGTGTGCTTATAGGTTTAGTTTGCACATACAGAGTGTCCAAAAATTTTTAGTGCAGATTTAAGCTTAAACAGTAGAGCTTAAAACTACACTAAAACTTTTGGGACTCGCTGCATATGCTACTGTATGATATGCATATACATATACATATACATATACATATACATATACATATACATATACATATACATATACATATACATATACATATACATATATATTTGTATTTACATCCATAACTATCTATATGAGAAAGAAGAGAGGAAGAAGTAAAAGGAGAGGGAGAGGGAAAGAGGGAGAAAGGGAGGGAGAAAGAGAGAGGTAGAGACAGAGAGAGAGGTAGAGAGAGGTAGAAAGAGGGAGGGAGAAGGAGAGGAGAAAGAGAGAGAGAGAGAGAGAGAGAGAGAGAGAGAGAGAGAGAGAGAGAGAGAGAGAGAGAGAGAGAGAGAGATTCCCCAAAGAAAACTATAAAGATTAGAATATGGGTATATCATTTAATAAAAAAAGGTGAACAATTTGCTTATTTATAACAAAGTTTCAACATGGCAGGCAAAATTACTTTCTTTTCCCTCTATGCAACTAGAAATAAGCTATTTGGGATTTTAATTTATTCAGCATTACTGTAATTTAATTTGCTAAAGTCTTGTCTTTATTTTAAGGGGTACTATGACGCTGAAGACAGAATATTGCACATTAACGCAGAACGCCTGAGTTCAACACAAACTGTTGAATGAGGTGCCTGGCTTAGCTGAGTGTCTGCCCTAGCTCTCTGAAAGCTCATTTTCACTCTCAGTTCTTTTACAGTTTTGTGAGATTAGACTGTGGTAGTTTTTCAACTTAGTTCTATGTAATAATTTTGACAGTATCACCATTTGACCCTGAGAAAGTTACCTCACCTTTCAAGACCTGAGAGAAAAGTACTTTGTCTTCTGCAAATGTGCTAGACAAATAATGACTGATTATTATTTTGCAAGAATAACAAAGGTTGCTTGCCACGGTCCATTCAATGCCCAACTCTCCATAACTAGTAAATGCTAGAGTTAGAACTCAAGTTAATTCAGTGTAATACGAAAAGTGGCAGATTTTATCTAAGAATAAAATAACCTTGGATTATTGGCCCATGTTTCTTGCTGTCCAAGTAAAGCCATGGTCTAAGTTGACTATCAGTGAAATCTTAACTTGTAGATTTCTTTGTAATGAAAGTTTTTGTTAAGTATCTGGTGTGTCACAAAAAGTGTCCAGAATATTTTGAAAGTGCTATGATGAAAATTGCTTCCTGAATGTCTAATTTTATGGTGTTAAGTGACTGAGAGGTGAGTCATCTTCAGATATTGGACTGTGATACATTCCACCCCCAGAGCATCAATTTAGTTGCAGTTTTTTAAAGTGAAAATTCTTACCACAACATTTCTAGAGACAAAGACAAAATCAGAAATACTTTTAAAGTTGAGAAATAAACTGAAGTGTAAAGTTAGAAAGGGACAAATTATAAGGCATGTCGAGGGCACAAGGATTGAGATGACCAGGTCCCAAGTATTGATTTTGGACCACACTCTAACTAAACTCCAGCTAATGATAAAGTGATGTTTTCTTTTATCCTTTTCTTTTCTTTTCTTTCTTTTTCCCCCCTCAAATTTGAACGTATAGGAAGAGAATTCCTCTATAATACCCTGCCAACTTCATGGAGGAAAACAGATTGGAGGATGGCTACAGGTGCCAATGTACCTTGGCCTGACTAGAACTAACCTTGACCTTGGCATTTTAGCAATCCACAGTCAGAGAGGCAGCCAGCCATGTAAACATAATTCTCTCAAAGACAGGGTAACCTAATGAAAAGTAACAAATGTATTAAAAATCTTGAGAGCTGTTCAAAGGGATTTATTCTGAAACTGGTGAAAGATAAAAGGCCTTTTAACAACGAACTCATAAAGTGAGGAAGGCATGAGAAAGGGAGAAAAACAGGCTGACAGGATGATTGATTGTGTGGTATACCTTATCCTTGGGAACCTGGTTGTAGGGGGAACAAGTCACTAGAGCTTGAAGCTTACTAACTAAACCAACTGAAGGCTCTGCTACTAGGACAAAGAATGTTTCTGTAAAGGAACCACTTTTATAATGCTGAAAGTTTCCAAAGGAGTTTGGTTTCCCAACTCTCCTCCCAGCAACAGGGAACTGATATAATGTATTACGAGGTGTTAAAAATCCTTAGTTTACTTTACAAACTTCTGAATAAGGCAACCAAAACAAGATGGATTCTTCAGCCCATTCACTCTAAAAGGAAATGATCAGATGTTAAAGTTGTTTCGTCTAGATGATATTCACAGAATCTCAGCTAGAAAAGACTTCAGAGGTCACCTAGAGTAACAATAATCTCTGTTTCAAAGTACCTAACAAATGTTCATCCAACCTTTACTTGAAGACCCTGATCAAGAAGTATCCACTAATTCCTGAGGCATCCCATTCCACTTTGTGAGAAATCCAATTATTAGGAAGTTTCTGATAGAATGATGTAGAAATCTGCCTCTTTTCAATTTCTGTTCACTTCTCCTGTTTCTGTCCTCTGATACTAAGTAAAACAAGTGAAATCCTCCTTCCTGAAACAGTTCTTCCTTTACTTGAAGAGAGAGCTCATGGCCCTTCTAAGATAGCTGGGCATTCTCCAGCTCATCAATGTCCTTTCCTTACTCTTTATCTTCCACTGTCCTCCTTCTCCACAGTTGTTAAAACATGCACGTGCACACACACACACAGTCACACACTCGTGAGTTTAGCTACCACAAGTCTCTCTTCATTCTAACAAGTCCTCCACTCAGCTTTCGAAGTGATCTTACTAAAGCACAGTTCAATAAACTGCAGTGGCTCCCTAAAACCTGAAGGATCAAGTATAAAATCTTCTATTTAGCATTGAAAGCTATTCAAAATCTACTCTCTACTCTCCCTTTCCACTCTTCTGATAATTTATACCCTTATTATACAGTGACCTTGGCCTCCTTGTTTCTCAAATAAGACACTCCTCCTGACTAGGCATTTTCGTTGACTGTCTTTCATACCTAGAATACTCTCTTTCCCAGTTATTACCTCTTGGCTTCCTTTAAGTCCTAGCAAAAAATCCCACCTTGTAGAGTCAACCTTTTTTGATCCCTCTAATGTTTTCCCTCTGTTGATTATTTCCAATTTATCCTGTATGTAGCTTGTTTGTACATGGGTATTTACAAGTTGTCTCCCCCATTAGAATGTGAGCTCCTTCACAGCAAGAACTATTTTACTTTTCTTTATACCCCTAGCACTTAGCACAGTGCTTGGCATATAGTAGGCACTTAATAAAAGTTTCTTGACTGACAGCCCGACATATATTTGTGTGTATACATATTAAGTTATATATACAAGGTTCAGGAGGACCTGAGTTTAAATCTGACCTCACATAACACTTACTACCTGTGTGACCCTGGGCAAGTCACTGAACCGCATTGCCTAGCCAAAAAAAGTATTTTTGGGGGGTAGCTAGGTGGCACAGTGGATAGAGCACTGGCCCTGAAGTCGGGAGGAACTGAGTTCAAATGTGGCCTCAGACCAAACGATTGACCCTTACTAAATGTGTGACCCTGGGCAAATCACTTAACCCAAATTGACTCACTAAAAAAGCAAAAAAAAAAAAAATTCTCCTGAATCCAGGAGAGAGAGAGTCAGAGAGAGAGAGACAGAGAGGAGAGTCTATGTGCGCATGTGTGTGTGCATATACAAACCCAAATATATATGCACATATATAAGTGTAGGTAAGTATATCTGTTTATATATATATATATAGGAGGGTATATATAAAGTGTATGTGTGCACATTCTTGGAAGACTTAGGTCGACATATCCATTCACCTTTTGAATAGGATACATATTTATATATTTATATGATACTAGCAAAGTAAAATATTTGGCATATTCTTGGCAAAATTTAGATTAATAAAATATTCTAAATAACTAGTAGCAAAAATGTAAATATGCATAGCTTCAATTGTCTAACATCCTTTATCTTGCTACAATGCTAGACATTTTAAGAATATTGCTAGTGACCTGACACTGACAGTGATCAAACTGGTAGGAGCTCCTCGCAAAATTAATGAGCAAATGAAACTAAATAGCATTACTGGGACAGAACATTTATGACCATAGCTCATAAAAAGTTTCAGAGTTAAGAGGATATCGTTTTCAATGAGAATAGGAAGAGGTTATGAACTTTAAATTCATTTGCACAGTGTAAGTTGCTTCTGTTAATGTTACCTTTGTTGAGTATAATTTCAGAGTTCTTATGTAAACCCTCTCAGATTTACAGACTGAAAAGAAAAAAAAAAGCTATAAAGAAAATTCCTTCCTTGACCTTCTTAGGATATCCTGGGAGTTGGGAGAAAAAGATTCTATTTCTTGCTTTTGCCATTATGACTTCGGACAAGTCACTAAGCATTCCTGAGTTTCCATTTCCTTATCTACATAATGAAGATGATAATTTTAAAGGTCCCTTCCAGCTTGAAAAGTCTATAATGGGGGCAGGTAGGTGGCACAGTGGATAGAGCACTGGCCCTGGAGTCAGGAGGACCTGAGTTCAAATCCAGACTCAGACACATAACACTCACTAGCTGTGTGACTCTGGGCAAGTCACTTAACCCCATTGCCTAGCCAAAAAGAGGTCTATAATGTTATGGTTATAATAATGTTAAATATGTATATATATATATATATATATATATGTGTGTGTGTGTGTGTGTGTGTGTGTGTGTGTGTGTGTGTGTGTGTGTGTAATGTACATAATATATAACATATATAATAATAACGTAACATATATAATAATAATGTTACCATAACTTGAGCTACTTTGAGAATCAGTAATTTGTTAGATGGGCAGAATGTTAATGTTTTGGTTTCATTTTAAAGCATTGTAGAGATTGCATCATTTAACAAATAGGGATAACTCTTGTAGTTTTAAAATTATTTGGAATTGAAATCTGCTTTCCTAGAGACTAGGAACAAAGAATTGCCATTCTTTACATTCTGACCTTTTTTCACCTTCCAGCTTTATCAACGGACCCTTAGACTGCGAGGTACATACTATACTGAATGTATCTTGCTAACATAGTGTTAAAACCTATACCTAGTCTTGGAAGAACCAATTTCTCTATTAAAACAAAACAAAACAAAACAAAAAACCTGACCCTTAAAATAATATTCTGTGTGCACATAGAGACATGCCTGACACTGATTTTACCCCACTTATCACCTATCTTTGATAGATGCAAGTGAAAAGTTAGAAATGTTCATAAGTGACTAACCTTTTTAGTTCCTTTGAATTTGGAGCAGAGTCTTGGAAGTGAAAGAGAGTAATAACCTTCTTGTTACTAGCCTCCTCTGAAAGGGCACAACCTTTCCATGCTTCAAAAACTTGTCTTGGCTTTTCTAGGTACTGATGTGTCATTTCTGTCCCTTCTTGATGAAAGAAGCTAAAGGTTGGAAAAATATTTTACCTTTTAAAACTAGATATATTTGTGGATGTCACAGTGCAATTTGTACTGAACCCTGAAACATTACATAGCTTGCTTGCTCCAAGATATCCATAGTCACTCCAAAGGAATCAAAATCAAAATCTGAGTAGGATATAATTTAATAACTAAAGTCCATTGACTAGATTGTAGCATACATCTAAATGGGCCTTCTAGTTAGTACAGTCATCAATACATTTAGGTCACATAGCATGGCCAGGAGGCAATGTCCTAGGCTCAGAGTTGAATAGGAAGTTGTAGTGAAAATATGTTAATTTTTGACTAGTAATTCCATTTTGTTTACAGTAAATCAGTTTTACATATGCATTTTGCATTACAAAAGGAGAAAGTGGGCTGGATCAAATCTGTTAATTAAATTTGGGCATTTTCAATGATCATGAACATCACCTTAACAGAAAAACCCATCTTTTTGACACCTCAGTTCACTTGGTAGTGAATAATTTAATACAGTAATTTCATGAGAATCAATATTGTAAGTTACTGAAAGAACAATGGAATGAACATGATTGGGTATAAGTAGACAGAAGCATGTTTCCAGAGATGATTTGCATTTTAGATTTATATTTTAGATTTAATATACAAGATGTCTCCCAGAAATATATGATTAGAAAAGAAAGTGGGGGTGATCATCATACAGCAAAAATCAAGTCATAGTAGATGTATGTGTCAAGTGCTGTATTGAACTTTAATAAAATAGATGAAGAACCAAAGGAAACCCTCCAATACATTAGAGACATTGTCTATAGAGGATTCGTGAATGGATTAAGTATGGAATTTGAGCATAAAGAGACCTCAGGGATCATTTAGCCAAATGCCATTATTTTCCTGATGAGGAACAGAGATCTAGAAAGACTAAGGGATTTGTCCAAGTAAATTAACATAATTACATGGCAGAGATATAATACAATTCAATTTCTTCTGACTTCAAATATAGTACCTTTGTTACTCTACTACCCTAGTAGAATGACAAAAGGTGAATGGGTATAAATTAGTGGGTGTTGATATTCAACTGTGAAGAGTTTATCCATATAAATGAAATAATTCTTTGATGTATCCATTAACTCAAGTGATCAAATATATGAATTGTCCTACAATAAGTAAATTACAGTGCAAGGTGTTGGTCAAAGAAAGAAAAGTTGCTAGGCTGGAAGGAAGATCATTGCTGATTTTGATAGAATATGAGTAATGGTCATAAATTAAATAGAATGTTTGAAATGTCATTAGCATCTTACAAAGATGCTTTGCAAAGTGCCCAACATTTGGCAGCTGGTGGTCCAGTGGATAGAGCACTGGTCTTGAGTCACAAAGACTCAAGTTCAAATCCTCTTTCAGACACTTACTAGCTCTGTGACCCTGGGCAAGTCACTTAACCTCTGTTTGCCTCAGTTTCCTTATTAGTCAAATGGGGATAATAATAGCACCTACTTTACCAGGTTGTTGGGAAGATCTAATGAGATACTATTTGCAAAAAGCAATGCCTGGCACATAGTAGATGATATACAAATGTTTATTTCCTTCACTTCACATGTATCATACCTAATACTGTGTTTGGAATTATACAAGGCAGATAATATAAACCTTGTAGCTTAGAATTTAAAGTAGATAGAAGATATATAGAAAAACAGTAAATACATTGACAAGCTATCAATCAACAAAACATTTATAGTATTTATAAATTCTTAATGGCCTTATGTTCTTTGTGTTAACAGTATGCAAATCAAAATAAATGATCACTAGTGGAATACAAGTGCCTGGAGGCAGTGATTGTCACCTTTTTGTATTGATGTTGTCAGTGCCTAGAATAATGTCTGGTACAATGTGTGGGGTAAAGGCTTGCTTGTTAATTTGCATTATGGAACAGGGTTAGGACAGATGGATGCAGAGGGATAGGTATCAATAAGGATAAGAACAGTCCTAAGATGTTTGTGTAGGAATCTAAAATAATGTTAAATATGTTAGGATCTTATATAATATTGTATTATAAGCATCATTTATTTCCAAAACACTGGGTGCATTGTGATGAAACAATATGCTTGGGGAACATTTAAACTGCTAAAACTACTTTAAGGCTATAAACATATCAGTAATTTGATGGGTACATGAGGTTATCTGTACAGGTATTCCCTCCACCAGTGCAGCGATAACCCTTTCTGCTTCCTTATTTTGTGCTGTTCTTATTCAGATACAAATAAATGAAGCATCTGTGTTTTCATTAGGTTAAGAGACTCATAGCATTCCCACATTGGAAACACCACCTTCTGCCCAATATCTATGACTTTGTAGATAAGTTCTGAAGAGTTATGACTTGCTTAAAATAGGTAGTATCATACCAATGGTATCAGAGTGGAATTTGAGTCTAAGTCTTTCTGACTACAAACCCAACATTCAGGACAGCTGCAGGTTTACAAGTAGGCTCCCATTTTGAGAAGAGCCTCTGCCCTGAGATAGTACCAAAATCTAATGTATGGATCCCTGAGGAAAATAAAGCTCATCCTGGGAATGGGTAGCTTGCTTGCTTGTTTGCTTTTTTTTTTAGTAATTAATCAATCAACAAGCATTTATTAAGACCATACTATATACCATATTGAGTATTTCCCCTTGTGAGCTGCCTACCACCCTAGGATAGTACTCTAAGTCTAGATGCCTGTAAAGGTAACTGAGGAAAACAAAGTATCACCACAAAGAAAAATAGAGTTTTTAACTGTTTTCAGACTTGTGTGTGAATCGTTTTCACTTCTTATTTTTTTAATAATTAAATAAAGTCTTCCTTAAAATTGATGTATTAAAGCCAATATTAGTTATATTTGGTGGGTCTGGTAGAACGCATCAATTCTCTCTAATTTTTACCATGGCTCTCTGATGTGGCATTTCTTTGCTCAGATATTTTTGTTGTTTACAAATGTTAATCTAATTTAATCATTTATTCTAAGAACAACTGTAAGTCTCCTTCCTATTTAACATTCCTTCAATAGATGCCTTATTCTGGTAAGCCCAATACTTTGTTAATGTGCAATAGATGTTTTAGTGATCCATTTACTCTTCAAAATAGTATATTAAGAGTGGTATTGCAAAGGCTTTAGTTGTTCAGAATGTGTTCTTCCCTTTGAACTCTAACTTCAGGCCAGAGTCTTGACATATTTTTATGAGTATTCCCATACTTTACATCTTAAGTTTGATGAAGTTCCAATAGATAAATGTCCTGGCATGCCTCTGTGTCCCACTGTTCTTCCTTTTTATTAATATTTGGTGGACTTTTGCATAAATGGATGAAATTATTGTTATCATTTAATGTTATTGTCATCACCAGTACTTCATCCTTTTCATTTTTACAGGATTTAGGCTGAAACAGTATGAGAGCAATTTCATTTCTAATTATTCTTGCATTTTTAATATAACATGGACTATTGCAAAAATGGATAAAATAATTTCTCTTGGTAATAAAATAAGAATATAAGAATATTGAAATGTAATCTCATATTCTGTATACTCACTGGACTCCTCTTCAGGCCAAATCCAATGGCAGACAAGATAACAGGGATCACACACACACACACACGTGTGTGTATGTATATGTATATGTATGTGTGTGTATGTAAATGTGTGTGTGTGTATTTATCTTGTCCTATTCCCATATAATAGCTGACATTTATATAGTGATTCAAGGTTTGCAAAGTGTTGTATTATTATTATTATCTCTTGATCACTGCTACCTGAGACATAAGTGCTGTTTTCATCCCCATTTCATAGATGAGGAAAACTGAGACAAACAGAGAAGTTAGATGATTTGCCCAGGATCACATAGTTAATAAATGTCTGGGGTTGGAAATCAGATCTTCTAGACTCTAGGTTCATCACTTTATCTACTGATCCACCTGAATATGAGGTTGCTAATATGATTTTAATTTGTTCAGTTAGGTCTTTAAAGCTTTGAATTCTATTTAGTTTGGAAACTGAGATTTGGCATGGTGATATTTATTTAAAATGTTATTTTTAAATTTATATTTATCAGTGTGATGTCAGATTGGTTTTGAGCAACAATCTGTTATTATTGCCTTGTTAAAGTACAGTTTGGAGAAGGAAATGGCAAACCACTTTAGTATCTTTGCCAAGAAAACCCCACATGGAATAACAAAGAGTTGGATATAACTGAAACAACTGAAAAACAATAACAACAAGGCACAATTTGTGGAATTCTCATGTATGTTTTTAGGTTTATATTAAGGACATTTATTTTTTGTGAGGCCATAAATGATAACAAGCTTCTAGTGTATGATTCTAGACACCTGATCATGTCTTGTTTTCTTTTAAGTGGATTTTTTTTCACAATGTAAACTTTGAATGTAGTACACAAACAAATAATGGCCTATGTTTGGATAGGTCACTGATGTTCTCATCTTTTGGTAATGTTTGCGATGCATTATGTTAAGAAAGTTGAGATCACATTTGCTTCCAAGAGGAAGCTAGGAAAGTGCTTTGAGAGTAATTGATGTGCCACTGAGAAGTATTTGAACCAAAAATTATGGATCTGATGCGCACATCATCCTTTTCAGGTTTGTGAAGAAGCTGGAGTTTGTCACCTCTCTTTAACTTAAATGTCTTATCAATCAGTATACTAACAATTTACAAGTTTTCTGCTTTGTACATGATCCAGATTCTATTTTTTTTTGCCATATAGATGCCTAGAAAAATTGCACATTCTCCCCCTTCAGGGGTCCTCCTTATTCTATAATCACTGTGCTTCTCAAACTTCTAGAGCAGGGGTTCTTATACATTTTAGTGTCATGGACCCTTTGATTAGTCTGGTTAATCCTACAGACAGACCCCCTTCTCAGAATAATTTTTAAATGCATAAAATAAATGATCTGTGATTACAAAAAAAGACATTATCTTGAAAATAGTTATTGAAGTACATTTTTTAAAAGTTCACACCTGTGTTCTGTATTATATATTGTGAAATTAATATTGAATTATTCATTTTTATTGCACTGCTTTGACTGGTATCACTTTAACTTTTGACTTTTTGCTTTTTGTTGTTGATTAAGGGCATCAGTAATATGTAATGTACCTTTACTGGATTTATGTTTATTACTGCCTTTAATTGGGTAATATGATGTTCTTGTGTTTTACTGTACATAAACTCTATATGTATATAGATATAACCTTCTAGTGTCATCCTTTGGACATAGGCTTATAGATCTAGAAATGGTAGAAATGTTAAGGTAAATTTAGTCTAATCCCCTCATCTTAGAAATGAAGAAACCAAGAGCCGTGGAGAATAAGTGGCTTGCCAGTGTCACACAAGTAAGTGAGCATGAGAGGTGTGATTTGAATCCAAGTTTTCTAACTCTAGAACCTGTCTCTTTATAGTTTTCTCAACATGATTATGCCTGATAACTGTTCTTAGAATGTTACTATAAAACCCTACCTTTCTTCTTATAGTTCATATTATGGCAACAGCTATAGTTTGTGCTGAAATGTTTTATACATTGTTAGACATCATGAGGGAATGCATTTGTTCATGATGGTAATAGATGGTGATGATAGAAGGTGTCATTTTTAAAAATTTATCTGTTTTAATATAATTGGTCTATTAGCTGAATTGTATCATCAGACTAAAAAGGGCTTTTTTTTTTTACAATTCCAGTCTAAGTATACCCATCTCAATTTTAAAATCATGTGATACGTTGGCATTAATTTTGCCATGTATTTCATTATTAGTCAGAACTTCTGGAGTTTGTGTTAAGTGTAGATTCTAAGTGACTTAACATTCTTGAGCTTTTCCATAAGAGATTAAAATACCTCCCTAATTTCCATTCTTATTTCATCTAACTACGGCTTAACAATGAATTTGTTTTTTATAATCACCCTATATATTGATTTGTAATAAATACCTTGTTTTGTAACTCAGGACTGAGGATATCATTTAGAAGGAAAAAAAAAACACATTGTGAAGATTTTACCAATGAATAAGCAAGATCTAATTTTATGAAGTAGCCCTGTTTCACAATAAAATCATTTCTATCTACAATTTATTTCATGAACATTCATGACTTGACTGCTTTTGCATATAGAGCTCTCTGCACAGAAGCATTTGCTAGCAGGTGAGATGCTACCATTTCTCATTTGTTGTGATATATCTTGCAATGATTGTGCTTCTCTAGGACATGAAAGAGCTCTCCTCTGTTAATTGTCAAGTGATCATGAGAACAGTTCTAAGCAGGGTTGCAAGACTTTAAGTCTATACCATTCCATCTATTTCTTAGATTCATAACTGGCTGCATACTACATTGTCAGGGGTGCTAACCGAATCAGTCACATTGCTTGAGCCAAAATGGCCAACATTTCAGAGTTTCTGTCAGCCCTTCATTACCATAGAGATCACAGGGAACACAGAGTTCCACGTGACTGTCAAACTGGCTGGCATTCCATTGCTTTGCTGTTGCCTCCTTGTGTTCCTTTCTCACCCCCATGACATAGAGGATGGTTGGGATTAGAAGTAGTTACTGTTGTTAATAGTATTTGATCCTCACAACAATCCCATTAGATTCATAATTAAAATCTTTTTAATCTACTTTGTGGGTGAGAGAAGTCATAGTTAGAAATATCCTGTTATTTGCAAGAGGTCACAGAGCTTTAGAATTGAGGTTGGAACCCAGTTATCCTGACTCTTAATACTTTTACCCAGTCACCTCATTGTGTCTCTCAGTCATAAAGAATTTTAAAGGAGAGAGAACAAAGGGATGAAATGCATATTAAAAAGAAGTTGTGTGAGGGAATGCTTTTTTTTTGTTGTTGGATGAGAATGTACACCTGTTTCCTTGTACAAAATTTTTTTCTTTTTCCTGAGGTTGAACATAAGTACTTCTACAGTGCTAAATCTTCATACACACACACACACACATACATATATACATATATATATATATATATATATGTATGTATATATATATGCACTTGCTTAGAATTGTGTGATTTTTTTTTCTTTTTTCACATAATTTTGCAATGAATACTCTTGAAGCATGATATTTATCTGTTATATTAAGGTATGAATTTCATTGTGCTCCTATTTAAAGACGATACGGGCACTAGGTTTTATTTCCTGAGACTTTAAGCAAGACTGAGAAAATGGATCCATTATTCACCATTCTAATTGTTCATTGTCAGTGTTTTGTATTATAACTGTGTTCTATGTCTGCAGGTCTTGTGCACTTATGCTTATCAGATCATTTATTGAATGGATGATGAAATTCGTATGTGATAGAAATGAATTTAGTCAAAATGAAATGTGTTCCTCTTGTTATTCCTTACAATCCGTAATTGGGTATTCCCTAATGAGTTGGCTTTCTACTTTGTGAAAACAGATTTTCAGGGCTTTCATTTTTAAATGTTTTGGAAGAGTTAGCAACACTGGTTGAAGGATTTTTGATGGGAGAAACATATCTAGTCTTCAGCAATGTCAATGCAAGATTTTCCTGAAGGAAGCCCAAATACTACATAATTAATTTAATTTGCTATGCTGTGTTATACAGAAAGGGAAAAAATTCCCCAATTTCATGGCAATTATATAATAAAATAATATAAGCAGTTCCTGGAGGGCAAAGAATTTCATTTTTGTTTTTTGTATCCCCAATACTTTATAAAGTGCCTGGTATATAGTAGGACCTTAATAAATCTAGAATTGAATAGACTTGAATTAAGCGTTAATTTTCCTTTTCTGAAAGACTGTGTTTCATTCTGTTCAGCAAACATATGTTAAACACTATTCTAAGTAAAAGAGAGGAAGAACAGTCATCAAGTAGACATATTCTGTTACCTCGAAAGCTTATTACTATGACACTATTGTGAATGCTTACAGAAAAACATACAAAATAGTAACAGAGGTGATCTAAGGAAGGACATATCACTTCTAGTTGGGGAAGGGTAGACTTTATGAAGGAGGTGGATTTTGGATCTATGAACAACCTTCTTATGTCCTCCCCTTTTATCTTGTCTCTCTTTTCTAGTAGCCATATTTATTTAACAAAGCAACTCAATTCCTCTCTGATGAGCAAAACAGCAATGATAATTAGCTTCTATCTCTTTCTCTCCCTCTCTCTCTCCCCCTCTCTCTCCATCTCTCTATTCTCATATTAAAGTATACCCAACTGGGTCTAGGAAGAGATTAAAATCTTATGTGCTGAAGGCATAAGTTTGTATATTTGTGATTATGCCTTCTGACGTAAATATTTCTGTGTTAAGGCTGATGTGTCTATATCTGATGCTAACAGATCTGGCAGGGATATTGGGCAGTTTTAAAGTGTTGCTAACACATCTGGTTCTTACACACCTGTATTTTATTGCATAGTTGTATCTTAGCAGTGTCTAAGTACTAGTGTAACATTAATTCCTCCCCTGCCCCCTTGAAGGCCAGGAGGTTATATTCCACTCATTCTCTAGGGTTCTCCAGTAACCTTTAATGGGATTGAGTGGTATTTTGGTTCTCTGCAAATGACTCCAGCCTCCACTGATGTTGTTTCCTCAGCTGTAGGATGTTGTCCCCTGTATCCCAGTTCCGTGTAGTCACTGATAGTCACATCAGCCTTAACACAGAAATATTTACTTCAGAAGGCATAATCACAAATATACAAACTTACACCTTCAGCACATGGGGGACATAACCTTGTTCACCCCTTGCCCCTCCTCAGTCTCTGGAATGGAGAAGAGAATTAGGTTCATGCCTTATTTCAGTTCCTGTAAAGCACAATCGCAGTTCTGAGTCCAAATCCCTTCTCAGGCTCAAGCCCCAGGCCCTCTGGCTTCTCAGGGCTTCCATGCTGGGCTGGCTGGCTACATTACCTTGGCTGCAGTTCTGGCCCCCAGGGTGCCATAACTCAAACTCTGGGTCCAGTGGGGATTGCTTCAATAAACAGCACCAAATTCATTTCTCTGAGGAGCTGGAGGAAAGAGAGGAATTGGGAGAAAAGAACATTCTTCCTTCTCACTAAATTGCAATGAGTGGTATGGTAGAAAGAATATAGCAGAAAGAGGGTGGCTAAAAAAAAAAGGGCAACCCAATTTAATCTTGTGAATCAAAGGTGGCTACCCCCACCAATATGGTAAGGGGCAAAAAAGGCCTCCATAGTAGGTAATCTTGGACAGGTTCCAAAGGCCCCTCATGTTAGTCCAATTAGGAATGCCCAGACATACCTAGATTACATCAGTTTGATGGATTTTTGTATTTATACTAAGCCAGAAATTTTCTCCCAGGTTCATGTGCTTGCAATTCCTTCTTGAATTTCCCTTTCCCCTTCTTTTTAACAAAAATCTGTATGTAACAAAGTACAGCCTACCCTAAAAAGTTATCAATCATTTTGAATAAAAGATCATTAGAATTGCAGGGTAGAAAGGAAAAGTCAGTTAAACATTTATATGTCTTTCTATAACAGTCTTGCTATCATTTAGGTATTCAAAAATTTAGGTAGAATCTATGTTAAATAAAATCTTAAAAATATTTGTAAATATGTTTTTAGTAAGTGGATTCTTTTGGAATTGGTTGCCTTTTTTGGTGTCATCATCAAATTTATTAAGTTCAATAATAGTTTACTACAGAAAGTACAAAAATGTCATCTTGTAAAATAGTTTAAACACTATGGGGGGAAATCTAGGTTATAGAAAACATATGAATAAATACATTTCTTTTTTTTTTTGCTAATACATTTCTTTTAAAAGCAGAAACTACATCATCCCATTTATGAGACACTTGGTTATAGCAAATTCAGCAATAAGAACAGATGTGGTGGTACTATCATAATTGGAATCCTATCCTATTGATAAGATAGGTGGAATTTGGCTTCTTTTTGCAAAATAAAAATATCAGAAAATTGACTTACTTGCAACATCAAAAGTTCCTCAGTAGAAAGTATGTGTTATACAGCTGTAGTTTATTATTTGTTTGTTTGTTTGTTTTAATAGTAGGATTCCTAAGTGTAAAGCATGATTTTGGAAATTTTTACAGATATAATCCTCCAATTTTGGGTACATGTCTAATCCTTCTGTAAATTGTACTATTCCAGTTTCTGTTCTTCTCAAACAGGTCAATACCTTGTACATAAAATTTATCATTCCTTAACATAGAATGAAATTATTTCCTGTTTTTAAAAGAAATTTTTAAAAAAGTGTCAAGCTAGAACATTCATTGAAATGTACACTGCCCAAATATTATTTTCAAGCAAATCAATTAGAATTGCAAAAATTATATTTTACATAGCATTTGTACAGTAGTGTGGAATATAACTTCTGATTAAGAGCTTCACCAAAAAGGAGATTTTTCTGCTGATGTTAGCTTAGAGTTCCTATCTTTACTTTCTTTATTCTGTATGTCTTACAATGATCTTTGGCCAAAAGCAATAAAATTCCAACATTACAGATATTCTCAAATGTGAATATACAGCTTTAGTAACCTGTAACTTTCTGCCATTCTATTACATGAATGTTTTCCTATTTTTCATTGCTTATCTCTATACAGGAGAAAAAGATAAATACTATTAAAGTCTTCTGCAACATAACATAACCTCTGGGTTAAGTACAAATGTAAAATAAAACAATTTATGTGAAAATACATGATAACTGAAAGATTAAAGGAAATTGAGGTTGCATTTTCCAGTATGTTTAAAAACATGATTAAAAAACAACAACAATTCTGTACCCAACTTTTGTTTTTGTTGGAATCAAGAATTATTAGTCAGGAAATTTCTTCTACTAGGGCAGAATAGTTCTTGTTGTGCAATTTATAGTCTTAGAGTTGCCTGAGGCACTAAGTAGTTGGGTGACTTGCCCTGGGTGACATATTCAGTGTCAGAGGTCAAACTTGAAACCAGATCTTCTTCCTTCTCTAAGGCCTACTATCTACCTACCATATCACAGGGGCTCTCAAGCCCCAAGCAATATATAGAGAAATAATTGTGATTTTTAGATGTTGCTGTTTGGAATCTAGTTCTTTAAAAAGAAAAAAAAATTAAACCATACATTTTAAATTGGATAAAGGCCCTAGGAAACTAATCATGTGACTACAAGTCACTTTAGTTTGCTAAAATTCTTTAACTGTACAATAGACATAATAATCACACTACTTAGCTCACATGGTTGATTGAAAAAACTTTTATAAACTATAAAGCACCATCATAATGTGTGCTATACAAATATAATAATGATGATAATGATCAGTATATATGAGTATATTACCCAGCCCATAAATATGATTACCAAAATGCTATACATGCATATATACACATGTATGTATATGTGAAAATACATGTATGCCACCATAGGTTTTCTGCTATAATATTCTCACCAAGATGATGTACTGTATTATGTACAAAAATAGGTCAGTGTGTGTGTGTATGTATATGCAAATGCCATTGTGATAATATTTATTGTGGCAGGAAAGGTATGTGTATATATACATATATTTACATGTATGTGTATGTGTGTGCTTATATGCATAAACATTTTAAATATATTACTATTAAAATGTATAACTACATTTAGTAGGAAAAATAAGTGATCTATTTTGTTTAGATATAGTTTGCTGATTGAGTGTAAAATTTATGAAGTCAAATAGTCTAAATTTTTGTGAAATAAATAATAAAGAAATTAATCAGATCATACACATTTCCCATTTTTATGTATTGAAGCTTTTCCCCTACTTAGTTTTTCAACTCTCCCAAGACTATCAGCTACTTACTTAGTGGTAGGTTGCAATTTGTATCAGTGGAGAGAGTATCCAAAATTATGATGTTAGAGATTCTTAATATCTTGTAGCCAAATAAAGATATATGCTTCTATTATGCAAAGTAAAAACAGCCCTGACATGTATATGAACTAATAAGGCAGTATGGGATAATAAATAGATAAGCATTAGAGGCAGGAAGACCTGGATTAAAATTTTTCCTGCACTCATATTGGCAGCATGCCTTTGGGCAACTCACTTTAACTTCTCAATGCTCCTGGAAACTCTGCACTGTGTAAGTTACAAACAAAATATGATCTGTATCAGTGAAGAAAGTTTCCAGTCATATCATTGAGAAATGATGTTTTTTTCCCTTCACTTTTTCTCTTTAATTTCACACAGTAGCCAATGTAATAGAAGCTATTATTATAGTAAGTCAGTATTGTTATTTAGATCCTCTAATGGATCTATGATCTAGTATGTTCAGGGATTTCTACCTGTGATGCAAATGGCAACCCATCCATGCCAGCCAATCTTGTATGACTCTCATCCACGTCCTCCCAAAAGTTTTCCACAGGGGTCCACACCATATGTTAGAGGTCTTTCTCTCTTTCTGTCATGTCACAAAGATGCCTGAGGGCTGTACTGGCCATCTACCTGTCATCTCTTGTTCTTACCATGTGACCAGACTATTCTGGTCTATTTTTTCCTTACTATTATACATTAAAAAAAAAATCCTTGACTCTTCTTCTTTGGAGTGTTGGCCATGTTTTGCAGACTGCAGACACTCATCAAGAACCTTCCCATTGTTCTTTCTTTGTTGCTCATCTTCAGTTTTTCACGGACAGCCGTATTTCATGTCTCTCTGCCATATATTAACACTATAAAAAATTTCTAGAGTGATTTTTGTTTATAGATGGGAGATATTATAAAAGAGGCTATAAGATGCTGTTTTGTTTTACTTACTAAATAGATACCTTCCCCCCATAATCAACAAACAATAAATAAAATGTGACCTTATATACTCTGTGGCTTTCAGTCAATTATGAATTATTAATGATATGGTCACCATTCTCCCAGCCCTTAGGTTCACAACATGGGAGTCATCCTGGTCTCCTCACTGTCTGTCACCATCCATATCTGATCAGTTGCCAAGGACTGTGTGTCAATTTCACCTTTGTAATATCTTTTGAATACCCTTTTCTTCTCTCTTCTGACTCTAGTACCACTCTGATACAAGCCCTCCTCACCTCATGTCTAAACTATTATAATAGCCTGCAGATGTGACTGCCTGGCTCAACCACTCTCTGACCACTCTAATCCATTCTCCATTCAGGCACTCAAGTGATTTTCCTAAAGCCTAGGTGAATCATGTCATTCTCTTACTCGGTAAACTCCAGTGGTTCTCTGTTGCCTCCAGGGTCAAATATGAAATGATCTTTTGTTATTCAAAACCCTTCATAACCTTGCCTTCTTCCATCTTTTCAGTCTTCACCCTTCAGTCCAATGACACTGGCCTCTTGACTGTTCCACAAACAAGACACTACATCTCTCAGCTTCCATTATTTTTCCTGACTGCCTCGCATGCCTAGAATGCTCTCTTCTCCTTCCTTGCACTTACCACTGACCTCCCTGACTTTATTTAAGTCTCAACTCTAATTCCATCTTTTACTGGAAATCTTCCCTAATCCCTTTTAATTCTAGTACCTTCCTTCTTTTAATTATTTTCCATTTATCCTGTATAAAGTCTGCTTTATATTTGGTTGCGTGTTGTCGTCCCTATCAGATGGTAAGTTTCTTGAAGGCAGCAACTGCCTTTTGCCTCTTTTTTTGTATCCCCAATGTTTACTTAGTGTCTGGTACTTAGTAAGTGCTTTTATAATATTGTTGAATATGGTTTATGGAAATTTACTTGTTTCCTATTAATTGAGGTAAAAATTGACTAGAAAGATCTTTTAGATGGGATATAGGTATATACATAAGTAGTTTTTAGTGTTTCTTTGGTCATGTTTTTTGGAATTAATAACATTCAAGGTTGCCGCCACCCCCCCCCCATCTTTGGTGTCTTTCCTTCTTTTAGATGCCTTAAATATCTGTTCACTAGTGCTCTCAAGTTGTATAACCAACAAGGATCTCCTCTATGTAATCCAATCTGTCTGCTTTCCTGTCTCTGTTCTCTTTAGCATCATTTCTTTTTCCTCTTTAAGAATACCAGGAACTATGATATTAGGGTGCAAGTGTGATGATTCTACTATCCTTAATGGTGAAAAGAGTCTTAATAATTTTTACAATTTTTTTCATTTTTTTTTTGGTGGTTCTCTTTCTATATTCATCTTTAAATGTCTATAAGATGATTTTGCTTAGTAGGCTTTCTGGCCAAACTTCATTTAAACTGGATTTTCTCTCCATGCTTCTCTCTGCTTTATGAGATGATATGGGTCATAATCACCATCATCTCTTTTTCATAAGATTTTACAGATTACTTTAGATTCTGTTCGCCTATGCCCCTTAGCAGACAACTCTCTGTTTGGTGAGTAAGTCATATATTTGTTGATGAGATAATTTCTGGGCTTCTTTAATCTCCTTATTGTAGCAATTACATGACATTGGATTAACTTCTTAAGAAAATTATTATAGTAGGTGCCATTGTTCTTTCTGTTGTCTATTTCTTGGTTCTTAAATTTAATAACTTGTTTAAATAATTCAGTGCTAAATTCTAATTGTATGCCATATCATTTTTGTCATTGCTATTCCTTATTCTTGTTATTATAAATTCTAATCTTAGCGTGGATAAGTCTGTGGTCTTACATTTCAGAGAAGGCTGATTTGGGAGTAACTCCTATGTTATATCTTTTAAAATATGGAAAATTTGTTTTCTTTGTGTTTTTTTTAATTGCTTAACATATCCAATATTAATTGATTCTTTTCTTGAAGTGTTTATGATAAAGTGGCGTGAGGCTTTTGAATAATCAACAAATCTGACTTTTCTTATTTCTTTCCAAGAATTATGCTTTTCCAAATATTTTCCCTTAATCCCACATTTTTTCAACCTTTACACTGAAGTCACTACATATCAGAATGTATATTGATTTAATTTGGAGGAATGTTTTAAATTCTTCATCAAATATTACTTTGTCCTCAGCAGTTCATGTTGGTATGTAGGTTAAAATTAATTTCATGCTGATAATTTTGCAAATACTACTAGACTATAATAATGATAACCAGATATTCCATGAAATAATATTTCTTGTAACTTTTCAGCACACGAAAAAGTATGTATTTTTTCTTTATACCTCCAAGTGGTACTTGTGAGCCATCCATCTCTTCAGTTCCAACTTCCTTCTTTCTTTTGGTTTCATTTATAGCAAGACTGTCAAAATAGATATGATTCGGTTCATTTTCCTCACATGCAAAATTCCATTTCCTGTATTTGCCTCTGCACTAGCTGTCTCCATTCTTGGAAAGTTCTTCCTGGTATATGTTGTTGTTAAGTAATTTTTCAATTATTGCAAATTCCCCCACATGCTAGTACCTTTTCCTATGTGATTACCTTCCATTTACTCCATATTCATTTTGTATTTATGCATTTATTTTCTTGTTGTCTTCCCCATCATATGTGAATTCCTACAGGACCGTGGTTGATTTTGGCTTTCTTTTTATCCCTAGTGTTTAGCACAGTGCCAGGCACAAGTAATCACTTAATAAATGTTTGTTAACTGACTCCAGCAATATGTCTACTTTTTGATCATTGAACAAGCATATCACATCGATTGTACTAAAAGTGAAATTAAATTTGTTGAGAGTCTAAAAACTGTGTAATTCTTAGCAATGTCTGTCCACTTCTTCACCACTCTGCCACCAATGCTACAGACATGGAATATGGTTGGTAGTACACAGGTCTGAGAACCACTTTTTATGTTTTCCTGTTTCATGAGTTGCAAAAACCAGAAAATGTTTTATCATCAAGGGTCCAGCCTCCTGGTGATATGCATCTCAGTGGTAAGCTAGGCTGGTCCTCTGGAGATTAATTTTATCTGTTCCCAAGGTAAAAATTAATCATGTGTTTTGTACAGTACTTTACATGTTATTTCATTTGATCATCACAACAACCCTGTGAGCTAAGTGTTATTATTGTCCCCTTTTTACAGATGAGGATATTGAGGTGGAGAGAATTGAAATTAATTGCCCAAGCTCAAACAACTAGTAATTATCTGAGTCAGGATTCAAACTCCTATCTTTTCAATTCCAAGTTCGGAACTCTATCCACTCTGTCACTTACCTGTCATATTCAGAATAAATCTCAATTGAACATCTACTTATAAATAATACATTTGACCTAATTTATCCATTACTTTTAAGATGCCATGTTTTATAACTGGTCCCTTTTGCAATTTTGACAGAAACATGGATTAGAATTAGAAGGGACTATAGAGGTTATGTAGTTATAGATCAGAGATTATAGCCCAAAGGAATCTTAAGGGGCGTGTAGTCCAAACTCCTTGTTTTAAAGCTGATGAAACTGAAACCAAAGAGAGGTAAGTAATCTTTTCAAGGTCATATAGATCATTTGTGACAGAGTTTTGACTTGAACAGCTGTTTCTCTGCCCCTCCCCTGTCATCTCACTGAACCAAGTTTCCTCTCAACCTCCTCCCTTTATAAATAAATAAAATTAATTCCCAGAAAGGTAAACTACCATGCTGAAAGCCACACAACTAATTAATTTTGGAACAGGGATA
Source organism: Phascolarctos cinereus (assembly GCF_003287225.1). Taxonomy (NCBI): domain Eukaryota; kingdom Metazoa; phylum Chordata; class Mammalia; order Diprotodontia; family Phascolarctidae; genus Phascolarctos; species Phascolarctos cinereus. The sequence continues at coordinate 394,873,931 of NW_027555958.1, read as the reverse complement.
AGAACCCAAGTCTCATGACTCTTAGTCCCTAGTTCTTTCCATTATACCATACACAAATATACAAATGTCTTAACATTTTTTACTTTAATATAAATATATTTTTTTAATTTTAGAATTCTACATTTATGCATATATTTGGGAATTTGTTATTGTTAAGATCTATGAATTTAAAATCAAATGGCTGATTTTCAAGTCATTTTGTTAGAACAATTCTGATAAAGGCAGATAATCTTGGACAGGTATTTTTGGGGGAGAGAAACAGTATGGTAGAGAAATGCTGTCCTTTTCCCTCCTTTTTCTTTTCTTTTCTTTTTTTTTTTTTTGGTGAGGCAATGGGGTTAAGTCACTTACCCAGGGTCACAAAGCTAGAAAATGTCAAGTGTCTAAGGCCAGATTTGACCTCAAGTGCTCCTAACTCCAAGGCTGGAGCTTTATCCACCATGCCACCTAACTGGCCTCCCCCAACCCCCACTCCTTTTTCTTGTGGGAGCTATTCATATTGAGGCAATTTTTATTGTAGTGAAAAGTACACAAAACTAGAAGTCAGGAGACCTGACCTCAATTCTAGGCTTGGCTTTCTCACAAATTAACCATGTATGATTTGGGGTAAGTCATTTAAACACTTTAGTCAAAAGGTTTTTTTTCTTTTTTAAACAAAAGAAAGGGATTTGCATCAAGTCCATAAATCATATGAAGTGACTGTCCTCATTAAACCTTGCTGTTTCCTTTTTCTGAAAAAAAAAAAAAGGTTGATTTAGATTAATCAATAAACATGGATTAAGTTCCTACTGTGTCAGGCATATTCACTGTGAGCATGAATAGAGAGGCATCCTTGAACCCTGGAAGACCTGGCTTCAAGTCCTATCTATAATACATATAGCTATTTGACCCTGGGAAAATCACTTTGCTAGAGACAACTGTCTAAGACTCTAGGTAGCAGAGAAAATCCTGATTTGCATTGATAGATTTGCATTCCTCACCTGGAAGTTTTCTATATGTCAGGCACTAATGGATGAGTATACAGAGACACAAGTGAAATACTCCACGCCCTCAGGGAGCTTACGTTATACAGGAAGACATCCAGAATTCATTTTTTTTGGGGGGGGATTGGGGTAGGAGTATTTCACAAATTATTTTCTTTGGCTCATGCCACCAGTGAGATTTTCAGCTGTGAATATCAGAAATAGTTATATTTTCTTCTCTATCCAGATTGTCCTTTAGGAACAGGATCATTACAGTCTAGCTTTTGATTAGGTAAGGGCAAAAGATGGTCCAACTAACTTGTCAGAACAATACATCAGTTTTTTTCCCCCTATTAAAATAAAAGAAAGAATTTCCACTCTGGCCCATAAATCATGAAAATGATTCTCATTGTCTCTCTAGTGAGCCTCTAAGAACTACCCTTGAATTGAGCTACCCCTTCAACAGGGAACAATCAGAATTGCTAAAGGACCAAGCCACCACTCACCACTGTGGTGAGTCCCAGTAATTTATATTGTCCTCCATACTCAGAATACTCACTTAATTGGGACCCCCTCCCCCTAAATTGGAAAAGAACTTGGGATCGGTAGTCTTCCTTCCCTTCTCCCATATATGGATTGTACGCACAACTCATTGTTCTAATACAGGGCAGGAACTAGATTTATGCCTCTCTATTTTTTTTTCTCTTTTCTTCAAGTCTGGTCCTCAAGATTGGTATGACACAGGAAATTCTTGGCATAGTCCAAGAATTGATGCTTATCTAGGAACTTTTCATCTTTTCTATAGAAAGTGAAAGCTAGTAATTCAGTATTGTTTAGGAATTTCTCATCTGGTACAGGAAGCTTGCCATGTCCCATGCCTAGAACAGACTTCCTCTTTGTATCTGCCTCACAGAATATTGTTTCCTTCAAATCTCAGAGTTGTTCCAATCTGCTCTGTGATCTGTGGTCAGTTGTTTGATTGTTAATATTCTCTCTCTCTCTCTCACTCTCTGATAAACTTATTATAATTATATAGGTACATGTTTCCCCTATGTATAGAGTACCAGACATGGAATCAGAGAGGTCTGAGTTTGAATCCTGTCTCAGAGAATTACTGTATTAATAAGGATGATAATCACACTTATCTTACAAGGATCAAATGAGATAACATATATATATATATATATAGCACTTTGCAGACTTTCCAAGCATCATGTTATGATCATCATCATTATTATTTTTACTATCATTGGAAGGGAAGGGAATAAACATTAATATAGCATCTCTACTATGTGCACTTTTTACAAATATTATATGCTTACAATCCTGTGAGGTAGGTGCTGTTATAATCCCTGTTTTATAGTTAAGAAAATTCTGGCAAAACAGAGATTAAGTGATTTACTCAAGGTCATAAAGCTAGTAGGTATCTGAGGTTGAAGTTGAGCTCAGGCTTTTTGGACTCCAGGTTTAGTGCTCTTATAAGCTGTGCCATCAGTCAACTCTAATTGTTATTATTTGTAATGGTAACGTTCTTGATGACAGGAACCATCTTCTTTGTGCCTGTCTATCCCCAAAATGTAACAAAGTCTTAAATATAGTAGCTCTTTATTAAAAGTTTGTTGAATTAATTGTTTCTGAATGCCACACAGTCTGCCTTCTAGGAAGGAAAAAAAAAAGCACCTATGTTTTGACTGACTTATCTCTGTCCTTGGTTCTCTATCTCTGCCTAGCTCTGTGCTTCCTCTTTTAGAAGCCAAATTGAAGGGCAAAACTCAAGTTTATAACTAATCATGACTCAATCAACTGTCTCAAATATGTTATTGATGGGCATCTTTCCACCTTGTATAAGGAGATATCATAAATAACAGAATAAGCTACACATTGATGATTGGCACTTAGGACTCAGGATTATACTTGGGCACACATTCCCAATAGCAGCATGATTTTTAAATTGAAGAAAGCAATACCACAAAATAAAATAATGTGATGTGTGCAAGGTTCTTAGAAGATTCTGTTTTTTTTCTGTGTAGTATTTTCTATTTCACAGAATGTGTCATGGAATAGGCTGTATTTTAGATTTATCTATTAGGAGACCCCCCTGGTGGCTTCACATGACACACCTTGATGCCATGCAAGGTTTCCAATGCTAATTTCCACTTGCCTGTCCTTGATTCCTGTGCATTTTTCAGGGTTTTAGTTTGTGGTTTATGTCTGTGCAGCATTGTATAATGCTTTTGTTGTGACAGCTGTACCAGAACATAATGGTGTTTGAAACACAGAGGGCACCACAATCTGGAATATGTAATGTTTAAACCTCTGACTGAACAGGGATATATGGTTTAGCATGTAATAAAAAATGTGTATAAGCTTGGCATTTAAGAAAAGACAATAAAATAGTATTGTAGAAGGAGGCTCACAGAGCATTTCTTGCAGACAACTTGACTGTATTCTAGAAAAGAAAGACTTTCTGCTAATGCTTAGTTCATGGAACTCATAACAAGGTAAGTGCTCAGTATGGATAGGCTTATACCCTAGTGTCAAAATTGGGATGCAAACTCTAAAGGCTGGAGGGCATGAAATGAGGGAAAAAAATCAACATAGTAATGATGGTTTTTTCAGAGTTCTCAGATCTGTTTTAAACACAAAATGGCAGCATAAAATCCAATTTTAATTTTCTTCCAACTGTATAAACTGGAAAGAATGAGGTGCTGTGGAACGAATGTGTTGGGATTAGTTATGGCATTGAACAAAACGTAAACCAAGTGATCTGGAAACATCCATGATTGAGGGAGCAGCTTTAAACAGTGAAAAGTTAGAGACACATATGACATTTGAAATACAATCTCTTTACATTGCCTGCTTTCAGCCAAGTAATTCACAGTGCATTTATTCAGGATAACTATCAGAATGTGTAATAGCCATTAAGGAGTTCTTCTGACAGATGACTGCATCTGATATTTCTAGATTCATCTATTTTTAATTAATTACTTTAACTATTTCACTGGCACTTTCAATAGCAATTTGCCCTTGACTTTAGAAAATGTCATCCTGATTTGGCAAATATATTTCGTTTGTTTCTAGAACCTTTTTTAGAAGGACAAAAATGAATTGACATTTAAGTAAATGATGGACTCAAAGAAAGAATATTAGAAACCATTTTCAATTATTTATTAAACATCTATTATGTGCTGTACATGTTACCAAGGTATCCAACATATACTTCATTTTAAAGGGTTTACAATGTATTTGGGGAAATAGCATACATATATAAGTATCTAATGTTATAAAACAATATGATACTCAAGGAATGATATAAGCAGATTGTTTTAAGATTGCAGAGGAGGGAGGTATTTTGGGCAAGGTGCATTTAGGAAGATTTGAATTGGGCCTTTAGGAATGAGTAGGATTATAATCAATTAAGAGGGAATGGAAGAACATGACTGGTATCTTCACTGGCTCCTCACCTCCAAAACCCAAATATAGGCTGCTTCCAAGGCTTTTCTTCTTTGACTATATTCTTTCCTTGGTTATCATTCACAGATAACAGAATTTCAGAATTGGAAGGTACCTGAGTGTCCAAGTAGTATATCCATACCTAAAAAAGAATCCCACCTACTGATGAGGTCTAAAGACTGTCCTTGAATTCTCCCACTTGATCAAGGAGGTCTGGCATCCTCCTGAGGCCATAATTCCATCAATTAGCCTTTCATTGTGGCTAAACCCAGTCTCCCAATTCTCAGTTACTCTTGACTGAGCCTAGCCTTCTATCACTCCCTATGGCCTCAGGCCACTTCCCCCCCTTAATCCTATCTAAGCTCCATTCTCCTTTGGCCCAGCAGTCCAGGTCCTTGGAGTTCTATTACCTCATAGACAACTTCGCTACTCCTAGAACCTTCCCATAGTATTTCTGTGTACATGTTCCATCTTGCCTCCATTAAGATGCTCAGATTCTTACAATCTAGCCAATAGCTCACAGATGCTTAGATTCCCAAAGAGTCTGGCTAATATGGCAGATCTTTAATAAACCTTGTCTCTGGTTGAAAGAAGGCTTGGGTCAAATTCATTTGGGCAGGACCTACATGTTGCTATTTCAGGGTCTTAGTACCTCAGTTCCCCAGCACCCCTAAACGTCAACATTCCCACAAAGGAGCCCTTTAGATAGTTGAAATGCACTATCACCCATGTCCCCACCCCCAAATTCTTCTCTTTTTCAAATAAAACATTCCTAGTTACTTCAGCCAGTCCTCACATAGCACAAACTTGAGGCCTTCCACTATCTTGATTGTCTTCCTCTGAACACTTTCTAGTTGCCCACAGGATATCTCCACCTGGTTATCATTCTCCTACCTCAAACTCAACATTAAAAAAAAAACAAAACGAACAAAACAACAACAAATAAAACATTAATTTTCCCCTTAGCATGGTCCTCCTTCATGCTTTATTAAGTTTGTCATTGATTTTCAATCACATGATACCAGACACTATTGAAAAATCCCTTCTCCTTGATAAGCTCTCCTACGTTGACTTCAAAGACATAATACTCCTTTAGTTCTTCTTCTACCTCTCTGACTATATCCTCTGTCTCCTTTGCTAGTTGCTCATTTTTATCCTGACTCTCTAAAGTTCTGTTTTTTGAATTCTTCTCTTCTCTCTCTACATGGTCTCACCTGGCAATTTCATTTAGTCCTACTGCTTCAGTGGTTCCCTTATACCTACCGAGCAAAGTTCAGAACCTTTGGCAAGACATTCAAGCTTCCCTGCAAATAATCGTGACCCTTTATGCTGATCTCATAATTTCCTGAGCCCTGCCCATGTACTCTATTCTCCAGCTGAACTGTGCAATCTGCCATTACCCTTATACATTATATTATTTCCTGATTTATTTCTCTTTTTGTGGTATTTTCTATATATGTAATATTACCTCTCTTCTTCATCCTCATTGAAATCCTAATAAAGCTTTAAATCTAAATGCAAATAACGCTTGTTCTAAAAGGTCTTCCATGATCTCCAGATTCACCAATGTCCTTTTCCATCCAAGACTTCCTTTACAAAGTAAATGTATTTACATTATTATTTTGTGTTGTAGTTATTTGTATACATGTCACATTCTCATACTTTATAAATGAGTAAGTAAAGTCCGTGAGAGTAGAGATCCTGTCTTCTCTAAATATCACATCTACCCCAGGAGCCAGCACAGTACTCTTGTATTTTTTAAAAAAATATTAATTTATTTGAGCAATAAATGAACTGAGAATTTGAGAAGATTAGTGGAACCTATCTTGATAAAGGCACATTTAAAACTGCAAAGATCTCTATCTAGTTGGCAAACAACATTAAATATCAAAATGGATATCAGTGATGAATTTGCAATCAGGATATAATTTTATGGAAAAAAAAGATGATATTGAAGGATGTCAGGTATTTTTAGTACTGAGCTAATCCAGCTACTTCTGTACTCCTTAGGTACTTCACTGGGAGAGAACTTAAGCACATGAGATGATCCCTCTAAACTCAGCTTTTATTCATAGGTAGCCCACTCACACAGTGGTTGGAGCAATTGAAGTCTGAATGACTGAGTTCAGATAATTTCTAGGTGTGTGACCTCAGGTAAGTCACTCCTTCTCTTTAAAATGGGAATAATAATAGCATCTATCTCCCAGGGTTGTTGTGAGAAGAAAATAAGGTAATATTTGTAAAGGAATTTACAAATCTGGAAGTGTTATATAAATATTATTATTATTATTAGTCATCGTCATCGTCGTAGTAGTAGTAATAGAATATTCTGGAAAATGGTCAGGTTGGACCAGGTGAAAATAAAGTTCCTTATGTTTCTCCTGCCCAAGAATTAACAATGTCAAGGCTGAGAGAAATGATTATTATTCTCTTTTATTTAATAGCTAATTATTGAATTGAATTAGGATTGAGGTTTTTTCCCCCCCCCTTTTCCTACTTCCTTATCTTGGAGTGTGAGAAATCTTGGGCAAAGACTTAACCAAGCTAAGATCTAATCAAAGACACTAAAGAAGTTCTAAGTTTTGGCAAATGGGTGGATTCTTGCTCTGTCTTACTCAGACACAGTCTGAGAACAGTCTGGGAAAATGTAGATTTTCCTTTTTGTCAGAAGGGTGATATGGAAATTGATGTCTCTTTGACCAAGATTTGGGTGCTCAATGTGAAGTACCTCAAGAATACACCCACCTCTCATTATAATATTCATTCTCTCATTACTTGTTAACCAATCAGAGTTAATTTCCATCCTTACATGTACCCCATTTTCAAAGGGCATATACACTGTGAGCCTACCACCATGAGTCATTTTTATTCCAAGAAAGAAATGGCCAAATGATAATTTCTTTTATTAAATCCTAGCATTATTAATAAAAGGATTAATTACTCAGAAACTATGTCTCTAAAACTTTTTAAACGTCACAAGGCCCTCAAATGTAGTAGGTAGTAAGTTACAGTGGAATGAATATGATTATGAGTCAGAGGACTTGGTTTTAAATCCAGGTTCAATTATATACTACTGCTGACATTCCTTTAAACTCTAAAATTCTGTGAATTCCATTTTACTTGAAGTCATTTCATTTCTCTCTGTCAGTTTCCTCAATCAATAATCAATCAACAAACATATATTAACTGCAAACCATAGGACAGACACTATGCAAGACTGTGGGGATAAAAATATAGACAATCGCTACTCTCAGCAAGGAGTTATACAACAAAAGAGACAGTATGTGCATATGTAAATATAAATAGAATCTATAGAGAATAAATACAAGGCATTTTGGAAGGAAGGGAGCACCCTAGCAGATGGTAGGAACTGAGAAAGCGAAGTGGAGAAGCCAGCACTTGATTTTATCTTGAAGAATGAAGTATGGACAGTTTTGAGACATGGAGATGGAAGATGGAAAACAAAGCTGAGTATTAGAGACAAAGCCAGTTTGGCCTGACCTTAGAGTGTGGGAGGGGCAGTAAAGTTGGGGCCAGATTGTATAGGACTTTAAAAGCAAACAGAGAAATTTATGTTAGATCCTAGAGACAAAAAGGAGTCACTCAAGTTACTGAATAGAGTAATATTATGATCAGATCTGAACTTCAGGAAATGATGTTAACAGCTTTGTGGAAGAAGGAATAGAGTGGGAGGAAGCTCAGGACAGGCTTAAATCTATCTGTATCATGTTTGCATGCAGTCTCCTTCATCAGATTGAGCTCCTGGAGACCAGGGACTGTCTTTTGCCTTTCTTTTTTATTTCCAGTCCTTAGCACAGTGCCTGCTACATAATGGACACTCAGTTGAAGCTTGAAAAGATGTTTCCAAGGGATGGAAAATTCTGTGAAATTTGCTCTTTTTGTAATAGTAATTTTTTTTTCAGTAGTCTGAGAGATGATGAAAGCTTGAACTAATATGATGACTATCTGAATAAATTGGGCTCAGGTGTGAAAGAAGTTTTTGAGATAAAAATAGCAAGAAACTAATTGATATGAGGTGAGGGTGAATGAGGAGTTAAGGATAATGCCAAAGTTCCAAACTTTGTAAAATGAAAGAATGGTGTTGCTTACAGTAGAAATAGGGAAGTTCTATAGAGAGATGGGTTTTGGGAACAATAAATGAATTCTCTTTTGGTCATAATTGTGTTTCCTATCTAGTTTGAAGTGTCCAGTAGTCAATTGTCCATTCAATGCTGAATTTCAAGAAGAAGATTAGGACTGGATAAATAAATATTTGTATCTTATCTACATAGAGATGATGTGTAAACCCATGGAAGTCATTCAGTTAGTTAATAAGAATTCATTAAGCATCTATTATGTTCCAGGCACTGGACTAAGGCCTGGGGATATAAAGAAAGGCAAAGGGCAGTCCCTGATCTCAGGGAGAAAGAATGTATAGAAGAGGGCCTGGGGTAGAGCTTCAGAGACCATTTACAATTAGGAGGCATCTTACAGATGATGAGTGAGGAAAGAAGACTGAAAAGAAGACAGACAAATAGGAAGGGAATTAGGAAATTGTAGCATTAGTGAAAATCAAGAAGAGATAGTATGCAGGAGAAGAGTTTAGTTAACAGTGTGAAATGCATTAGAAGAGTCAAGAAGGATTACAATAAATCATTAATAATAGTAATTATTATAATAATAACTAGCATTCATGTAGTGTTTAAGATTTGCTAAATGCTTTGCAAGTACTATCTCATTTTATCCTCACAACATTTGCCAATGAAGAAAATGAGGCAGACAGAGGTTAATGACTTGGCCAAGGTTATCCAAATAGTAAGTGTCAGAGATCAAATTCAAGCTCCAGTTTCTCAGGACAGAGAAGATATTTGGCAATTAAGAGATAATTAGTAACTTTGGAGAAAGCAGTTTCCATTGAACCATAAGAGCAGAAGCCAAATTGCAAAAGACTGAAGAGTAAGTGAGAGAAGAAGTGAAAGCTTTCGTGAAAGAGGAGGGGAGAATAAAATATGTAAACAGATAGCTGTATTCGTGATAATTTGAGGATGATGGAAGGAGCAGTGGCAGCTAAGAGAATTAGGCAGATCTCAGGTAGATAGTAGATGAGCTGAGCTTTGGTTGAAGCCAGGGATTCTAAGGGATGGAGTTGAAGAAGGAGTGCTAGAATTATTCATGCAGGACTACCAGCAAGCAGTGTGTGGACAAATCCAGTGCTCTGGTTGCTCTGATCAGCAATTTCATCAGAACATAATTTTTGTCATCTTCTTCTAATTATCTGACAGTTTGACTTCTAGAAGAGTGACATGAAGTGGTTTCCATGGGAGGGAAGGTTCTGTGGATTTTGCTCTTTTATGTAAAGCAAAGTTGAGATTGTCTGGAACAATGAATAAGATTCTTTTCTTTTTATCAGGAAAGCTTTTGTTCCCTGACATGATCAAATACAAGTTTCTTCTAGAATTTAATTAGAGCTTTACTGGGCATTTGCATTACGCAGTGAATTATATAGAAGGTCATCAATATTTCCATTCCATGGGGTTTGGAAGGATTCCTTAGACACAGAGAAAAATTTCTCATGAAAAATCTGTTGCTAAATTTCCTTTATATACTTTAAATTTTAATAAAAGACTGTAATTTGGGGTGCTTCAATTCCATGGATTTGGTGGATTTAAAGTGTTCCTATGCTTTGAGGGAATTTTCTGTAACATATAAGTGCTTACTGCCTCTCACTTCCCTCCCTTCTTTTTTTTTTCCTTGTAAAAGTTCCTAACCTTTTATATGGTGAAGATAGAGCTGTCAAAATAGATCCCAAGGTGTTGCTGCCCTGTTAACTGCAAGTGGAAATAATTGTCATCAACTCAAATGGTAGCACAGGAAGAGTATGTCACTTTCCTGACACTGTAGTCATTCTTTAGTGAGGTAAAAGTTAGAAGGACCTGAAGGAAAAGACTGTAAATATGAACACTATTTAATTACTGGTAATTTTTTAAAAGTACAGTAGTAATAGTTCAACATACCCAAACAACATTTTTATAAATTTGAAAGGAAAGAAATCAGCAAAACATATGATTTTTTCTTACTAAGCAGCTACTATATATGTAGAAAGCACCGTGCTAGATTCTGAGGGTGATTCAAAGATAAATAAGATATGGTCCCTACCCTCCAGAAACTGTAGTCTAATAGGACTGATGAGTCATGGTTGTAGATAATTAATAATATTCTGTGTTAACCACTTAAGAGAAACAGAATTATGAAATAATATAGGGCACTTTCAGTAGGTAGGATCAGAGAAGACATCTTGTAGAAGGAAGCAATTAAGCTAAACTATGAAGGATAGATGGGGATGGGTAGAGAAAGTAGAGATGTCATGCATAAAAAGTAGGTTAAGCAAAAGTATGGAGATGGGGATACACATGACATGACAATCCTTTGTTCATATGTTCCCAATTCATGCCCTATATTTCTGTGATAAATAGCCTATGCATGTTATATGTATGTATATATGTACACATGCATATATTATATATGTATACATATATATATGCATATATATGATATACACATACACACAGAGAGAACAGAGTAAAAGTATGAATTTTCCAGATTCATAAATACAACTATAATTTAGTTGAACTTTATTCTTTTTTCTCTAATCTTTTCTCTAATTTCCTAAGCAAATAATAAGTTAATAAATGCCTATAACTTCTGTAATTCATTTTACAGAGATTTAGTTTGTTTTTGCATTTTCAAGTTTGGGAATCTATTATACTTGCTTATGTAGAAATGCATGTAACAGAGGATTTGAACATCAAAGACTATGACCACTTTACAGTCAGCCACATGAATAGGCAAAGCACTCATATAGTATATTTTCAGGCATTTTAGAAAGGTCCTCTTGTCCCCAAATTAAATCAGCCACGTAAATTTCCCTTCATTTGGTTAGGAAACTTCTATTGATGGTTTTCGGAAGCTGTATGTTACAAAGGTGCCACATGTAGATGTGAAAATCTTTCTTCCTGTTACCTACTACTGTATTGTCATTCCCATCTAGTTCAGCTCAACCCTGTCCTCCCTGGCCCTCACTCTTCCACTCTGGCCCCAGGAGCTCCACTCTATTACAATATTATCCTATCCTTTATATTAGATCTATTCCTCTCATAATCTTTTTCTTCTTCTGATATTCATGAAATTAACTGCAAAAAATACCACATTTGTATTACCTTCCCCACAATGTTTGTTGCCAGCTCATAAATTTCCCCAACACCAAGAGGAACTACTTTTTCCTCAGTTTCACTTTCAGACTTTGGCACTGCAACAATATCTCAATGTTTTGGGGGTTTTTTTTGGGTTTTTTTAAATTTTTCCTTTCTGGTTCACTCTATCCAATTCAATAAACATTTATGAAGCACTTACTATGGGCAAGGCACTGTGTTAAGTGCTGGGGATACAATTAATAAAAAGAAAGTCAGTCCCTGCAGCCATTACAAACTAATTGGTGGTTGGGGAGATAACACACAAAAGGAGACTGGAGATTGGGGCTTGGTGTGGAAAGAATACGAAAGAGTATCTTGGGTGGAGTTGGGAGGCAGTTACAAAGTAGAATGATTTAAGAGTCTGGATTCTGCTTTTTATAAAGGGAGGCAATGGGAGGAGTTTGGTATGCTTACCCTCCAAGTGTCCATTCAGAGGGGAGAGGAAGCTAAGGGAGGTGGTGTCAATTAAGGCATGAGTTAGCTGTATGGTGGCAAGTTTAGGAGTGAAAAGCTTATCTTAGGAGGGGTATGTTCTGTGTAGTTGAAAACAGGCAAGGGATCCTTACCCAGGCTTCTCTTTTTCAACTGTCAAGAAATACCTTTTTCTAAATCTTCTTCTCCATCTCAGATTTCTCTTGAATACATGAAGAGTTCAAAAACATGTCGATATCCCCTTGAACTTTCTAGCCTTACCAACTTCCTTAACTTGAGAAAATATAGAATTTAGATTATGGGGGCTCCAGAGACCAACATCTACAAAAAAGATGGTCTGTAGTATACTTCATAAATTGTCTTTGAAGTTTGAAGAACTACATCTTGTCTTTAGATACCCCATTTGGTGATCATATCTTGGATCTCCCATAACTGTGATATCTCCATAATTATAAAATCCTATAAAATTCCTTTCATCACTCCCTGTTCTTTTCTCTGGCCTCAATTACCTCTGTTCAAAGTCTTGTCCAGATGGTTAATTAGTTCAACTACATCCTGTCTTCAACTCTTTAATCACAAATTCATAGCTCAGTGTATTATGGGAGGATAACAATAAACACAAAACAAAAACATAGATTTTGAATCAAAATAGTGTCATTCAAATTCTGTCTCTCTTATTTTGTGAATTGTACAAATCAATTATAGTCTCTGGCTTGAATTTCCTAATGTGTTACCAAAAAAACAAAAGTGTGTGGTGTGTGTGTGTTTGTATGTGTGTGTATCAGAGTTTTAGATGATCTCTCAAGCATAAATCCACCTTTCTGCATTTGTAATTCTCTGGGGCTAAACCCTAATCCCTCTTGCACAAGTTTCTCTTGTCTCATTTTCTCTAGACTGGCAATTCCATTTATTTTCACCTTTTTATTTTTGTCTTTGTATCCCCTAGCACAATGCTTAGCACAGATTAGATTTTTAATAACTGGTTACTGGTTGAATTATTGATTCTATCAATCATTATATGGAGTAATTTTGACACTCACAGCTGATGGGGTTGGGATCTGGGCCCCAGAAAGGAAAAACCCTGGACTTTCCCACATGTCCAAATCTCTGGAATTCACCTGAGGCTATAATCCCATCAACTGGCCTTTCACCATGGCTACACCCACTCTCCCTTCTATTATTTTACCTCCCTGTGGCCCCTGGCCATTTCCCACACTTAATCCTAGCTAGGCTCCATTCTTCCTTGGCCAGGAGGTCCAGGTGCCAAGAGTTCTGTTCACCCCAGTTTACTGGCCATTCCTAGGTCCCTCTCACAGTCTTTCTGTATATAACATCCACCCTGTCTCCATTAAGATGCTTAGATTCTTAAAATCTACCCACTGCTGAGATTCTTATAATCTAGCCACTACTGGGATTCTTAAAATCTACCCACTGCTGAGATTCTTATAATCTACCTACTGCTGAGATTCTTATAATCTAGTCACTGCTGGTATTCTTATAATCTAGCCACTGCTGAGATTCTTATAATCTAGGCAATAGCCACTAATGTTCAGACTCCTTAAGAGTCTGCCTAATATGGCAGATGTTCTAATAAACCTTGTCTTTGGCTTAAAGAAGGCTTGGGTGGAATTCTTTCGGGTAAAACCCACTTGTGATATTGGGGTCCCAGCACCCCTGAACCCCTAAACCACATCAACCACCATCCTAATTGTACCCCTCTAGATACTTTACAAATTAACAATATTTTTCCCCTAAACAATGACACACAGAATTGAGCATTATAAACCAGATTTTTAACTCTTGACCTCACTCCTGTTGATTTATGTTAACCTTACAAGCCACTTAAACCCCTACATATTTTTCAGATGAAATGTGGTCTAGATATGCTTTCCCCAACTTGTACTTGTGAAGCTGATACTTAAAGCCAGGTATTAGAAGTATGCTTATTTCTATTAAAGTTTATCTTATTAAATTCTTAATTGTTCTTTCTGCCTCAATCAATATTTATTTAATTTTAAAATAAATTTTATTGACATTTTGCTTTTACATGACCTAAATTTCTCCTAGTATCCTTCCCCCTCCCAGAGAATCATCCCATTTAATGAATGATATTTAATGGGAAAAGGGTAGAGGAGAGAAAAAGACCCCAAACCTCAATATATTGAAAACACCTAAAAACAAGCGGTCTAAAAATTTCAAAAATAAAGAGTCTAAAAAGTCTAACAATTTCATACCAATGAACTTCTCACTTCTGCAAAGGAAGGGGGAAAGAAAGAAAACAAATGTCTTCTCATGCCTCTTCTTTGGTACCATCTTTGTTACTTTAATTCTGCAAAGTTCACTTTTAATATTTTTGTGGCTGTGCTTTCCATATGCAAAAAAAAAAAAGATAAAAAAATCTATCTAGATTCCAAGTTGCTTTCCAGAATATTTGTACTGATTTCTGAGTTCCATCAACAATACACTAGTGAGCCTATCTTTCCACAGCCTTTCCAGTTATTATCTTCTGTCATTATTATCAACTTGCTGAATATGAAGTGGAACCTTAGGGTTCTTTGGATTTGCATTTTTTTTGTTATTAGTAGATTGAAGCATTCCTTTATGTGCATATTAGGAGTTCATAATTCTTCTGAGAACTATTCATATTGTTTTACTATTCAACTACTAAGGAAATGGCTTATGATTATCAGACACACACATATGTCTTTGTATAAAATTTCTTAGATACAGATTTGGTGTTCAGGATATCTAGAAAACCAACTAACATATGTTGAATTCTAAACTCTGAGAAATATGATATTTTTTTTCTTTCGACTGTTTCCCCTCTTATTCTAGATGCATTAATTCCGTGTAGAAGTTTTTCAGTTTCAAGTAATCAGTTATCTATTTTATTTTTGGTAATTTTTTCTATCCCTTGTTTACTTAAGAATACACGTCCTAACCACAGCTGTGAAAAGTGTATACTGTATCTGCTCTTCTAATTTTAATTTATGATCTTTAACATTAAGATAATATATTTATTTTTAATTTATTGAGGATTAAGGTGTAAGATATTGGCACTGAGCCTAATTTCTGCCAGAGTCCCTTTCAGTTATCCCAGAAGTTTCTTGGTTATTGAGTTCCATTTAGTCTGATTCTCCTTTATCTAATCTATACAATGATCATCTGTATCTTTTAGCCACTATCAAATATCTTCAATGATTGCTGCTTTGTGAGATTGTTTGAAGTTAAAAAAATGCTTTTCCCTTTTAATTCCTTACCTTTTTCATTATTTTCCATGACATTGTGGATCTTTTTTTCTTCAAATGAATTTTGTTATTAATTTACTGAATTCTACAAAGTATTCTTTTCATTGTTTGGCATAGCATTAAAACTGCAAATTGACTTTGGTAGTATTATTATTTTTATTATAATGACATAGCCCAGCCATGAGCATTTAAAATTCCTTTAGATATTTAAATTGTTATTAATTTCTTTAAGGAACATTTTGTAATTGAATCTTTTCATGTGATTTGGTAGATTGATCCCCTAGTTTTTATTGTAGTTATTTTGAATGGGATTCAATAAAAAAGAAAATTAATCAGCAAGCGTTTATCAAGCACCTAATGTTTTCCTTAAATTGTGTTAAGCTCTAGGGTGATAAAGTAAAAGTGAATGGTTCCTGTACTCAAAGAAATTGATTTCTAACAGAGGAGACATGTCCATATGGAAGTACAGTTTTTATAGAAGAAAGGCAGTTAGGTGGTGGAGTGAATAGAGTGCCAGGCCTGGAGTCAGGAGGACCTGAATTCAAATTTGGCCTCAGACACTAGTTCTGTGACACTGGGCAAGTCACTTAACACTATTTGCCTCACCTGTGTGCTGGAGAAGGAAATGGTAAGACACTCTAGTATCTTCGCTGAGAAAACCTCAAATGGGGTCACAGTGAGTCAGACATGACTGAAACAACTCAACAACAATAACTATACAGAATAGATGTAAAATGAATAAAGGTGTTTTGGGTAGGGTACTGTTAGCTAAGTGGATCAGGGAAAACTTCATGTAGCAAGTGGTGCTTGAGTCATGAAGGAAATCAGGGATTCCAAGAAGCAGATGTGAGAAGAAAATGGGGGGACAGTCAGTGCAAATGCATAGAGAAAAGAGATGGATCATTATATAT
Organism: Phascolarctos cinereus; assembly: GCF_003287225.1. NCBI lineage: Eukaryota > Metazoa > Chordata > Mammalia > Diprotodontia > Phascolarctidae > Phascolarctos > Phascolarctos cinereus. Next base: position 394,857,675 of record NW_027555958.1, on the reverse strand, counting down.
GTGCAACAGTGACAGCCTACATGACTTGATGACAGCATGCGTGGAGGGGAGTAGTGTGTGAGGACACTGGGATGGTAGGAAGTAGCTAGATTGAAATGAGTGTTAAAAGTCAAACAGAGAAAGCCATTGGAATTCATGTTTTATTGAGTGGGGGTTAGACATGAGGGTGATGTAGTAAAACTTATTCTTTAGTAAAATCCCTCTAGTTCTTTCCCTTTCCAATCTCGCTTCCACAAAGCTGCCAAAGAATACTTCATAAGGCCTAGTTCTGGCTATGTCACTCCCTGTTTACCAAGTGTCTGTGCTTCCCTATTGCCCCTGGGATGACCTATGACTTCCTCAACTTGCAGTTGAAGCCCTTCATGACCTATTTTCAAGCTACCTTCCCCAGGATAAGTATGCATGACTTTCCATCATACATTCTGTGATTTAGCCACCCTGGCCTTCTTGTTGCTTCTCATACATGGCATTCCACCTCTCATCTTTGTGTCATTGCAAAAGTCATTTCCTATGCTTGGAATGCTTAAGACTTACTGATTGACTAATTGACCTAACATTTTAACCTGTTAATACTCTTTAAAATCTGAACTCTGTTGTCAAATATGCCAACTCTTGCTCTCAGATTTATTTCTTTTGGAATTTTGACCACCATGACATTTATCCTCTTATACAATTCATTTATTAAAATTTTAAGCATCAGGAGGACAAAGACAGATCTTTGAGGAACTTTACTCCAAGTCAGGCTGACATCAAACCCTCAGAGACTTCCCTGTGGATCTGGTCATTCAACCAATTTCAAATCCATCTAACTTCTAACCTACATCTCTCCAGTGTGTCCACAGGAGTAGTTTGAGAGACTTTGCTAAATGCTTCACTTAAACTAAATCTATAGCCTTCTCAAGGTCTATCTATCAGTCATGTACCATCCACAAAATCAAAATTATTACCTGTCTCTACTTCTTAAAACTATTTGGGATCTTTTGGATGATCAATGCCTTTTCTAAACATTTATAAAACATTTCTTTAACCACTTTGGAGTTTTCCAGGAATCAAAGTAAAGTTTATTGTCTTACAGTTTCCAGGCTCTATGTTTTTCCCCTTTTTTGAAAACTAGGACAATGTTTGCCTTTGTCCATCACTAATGGAGATTGCTAAGCCTCTGCCATTGAACTCTTGCGTACCAACTCCAAGATAAAATCTAAACTCTTCAATCTGGCACTAGAGGACTTGTCCAGTTTATTTCTAATCTACCCTTTAATAATTATTTCATATTATTCCCCTTCATGCATGTATGGTTTAATTAAATGAGACTGTTATATATTCCTGAAATTTCACATTCCATCTGCTTTCCCTATGCCTTCACACAAGCTCTCCTGCCCAGAGCAGATTCCCTTCTTAACTTTATTTTTCAAAAACCACATCTTCAAGGCTTAGCTTAAGAACCGCCTCTTCTTGGATACTGCCCCTGATTTTCCCAATTGTACTGCTCTATCCCTCTCGCAAGTTTAATTGTGTTTACTGATCTGTATGAATTATGTTATCAAAGATGTAGAGCTTGAAGAGACTTCACACCTCATATATTCTATTCCTGTTCTCATTTTAAAAATTAGAAAACTGATGCCCAAGGAACTTAATATTCTTGTCCAACATTGTGGTAACCAATAGCAGAAGTGGCACTTCAACCCAGGCAGATCTTCTGATTACAGTTAGCACTTTGAATAACAGTGTCTAGGACAGTGCCTTGTACTCATTAAGCTCTCTTTAAATATTTGCTGAAACAGCTGGGTGTCACAGTGGATAGAATGATGGACCTGGAGTCAGGAAGACTCATCTTCTTAAGTTCAAATCTGACCTCAGGCACTTACTAGCTGTGTGACCCTGGGAAAGTCACTTAACCCTGTTTGTCTCAGTTTCTTCATTTGGAAAATGAACTGGAGATGGAAATGGCAAATCATTCCAGTAACTTTGCCAAAAACAAAAAACCAAAAAATGGATCTTAAAGAGTCAGATGTGACTGAACAACAAGAACAACAAATATTTGCTGAATTTAATTATCTGAATCTTCACCATTACAGTTTAACGTTCTCCTGAAATATAAATGCCCCTGGAATGGAGAACTATTTAAGTTTTTTTATGTCATTTATAACAGAATAAATGAATGTTTGTTTGATCCTTTCCCAAGTACAAGCATAAAATCAGGAGGGGCATGACAGTATGAAAATGCTAAAAGTTTGGGGGTAAGGAGTAGTCAGGAAAAAGGTAAGGGAATAAATCTGGAGCAGCCAACAATCTTCATTTATGTCAGGTTTTTGAATAGTGCTTGTCCTGGTTGTTAGTATGGTTTAAGTCAGCTAAATGACAGCTTGACTTTCTCTATAGAGATTCATATTAAGCAGGAAATCTCAAGTGATGAATGAAGCACTTCGGTGGAGAGTCATCCCACCAGACTACAAAATAATAGACAGTGACATTATAGTTGGCAAAGAGATATCCTTTGGTCTGCTTTTTTTTTTCCTCTTTGCTTAGTTGATTAAATTGTTTAATGGAAGCTACATCTAATCTTATTGGAAGAAAAGTTTGTATTTGAATTGTCATAGCTCTTCATGAAAATAACATCACCGGGGGCACTTTTAATCATATACCACTGTAATTTGATCTGTACATTGAGACTCAGACATTCATGGAATTTGGATCCCCATAATTTAAACTGAGTGCCCTTTTCATATTAGTTTAATCATAAAAATAATATCTTCCTTTGACCCAAAAGACCAAGTGTTGTTGGGTTTTAAAGTTACAACATTCTGATTTCACTGCCTATGTCCTTTCCTCCATCATCTCTCTTTCCTTCTTTCTCTCACTCTTCTTTTTCTCCTTCCTTTTTTCTTTCCTTCTCTTCTCCTCTCCTTTCTTCCCTCCATTTTTCCTTCCTTCTCTCCTTTTTTCTTTCCTTCTTTCATTCCTTGCTTCTCTCCTTCCCTCTCTCCTTCTTCTCTTCTTTCTTTCTTTCTTTCTTTCTTTCTTTCTTTCTTTCTTTCTTTCTTTCTTTCTTTCTTTCTTTCTTTCTTTCTTTCTTTCTTTCTTTCTTTCTTTCTTTCTTCAATTTATTTACTACCCTTCCTAAGGATAGATTTTAAATTTCATATTTATATTGTTTCAAAATAATTCCATCACGATATGTTCAGCTGAGGCCATTGATTATTACACATTTTTGAAAAAATACTTTCATAAATTGTTATTGTGATTTTGAAATTAGACTCCTATCTGATTCCTTTATGAGTCAGTATGTTATCAGCCTTGAATTTAGGAAGACCTAAGTTTAAGTTCTGCCTCAACACATAGTGTTACAATCACTTAGCCTTTCATTGTCCAAAGCAACTCTAAAAAGACTATAAGCTGCAAGTGGTGTCTCTAAACAGTGGTAGAGAGAGTTTCCACAGTGGAGTTGCCTATATAAATGAAATCACAAATCCAAATGAGATCCTTTCCTCCTGGAAAAAAAATACTTTCCTTGGCTAAAGGAAGTATATAAAACCCTAAACCTAAAACTTTAGCCTATTTGTCGCCAAACTACCTTTATCTAACAGTGCTCCCTTACCCACAATCCATCAGCCAGACAAATATGGAAAGAATCATAGAGAATGCCAGGCCTTTTTGCTACAGTTTCCAAGAAGTAGAGACAGAGAGAAGTGGAAAGACATACTCCCAGCCACAAGCTATATTAGACTTGTGTGATACTAAATCTCATCCTTAACTGCTCTCTTAAGCAATGTGATCAATTTGGGCCAGAATCCCAGTTCCATACTGTTATTCACAACTGGGCATAAAGAGTCTAGCTAGGGTTCTTTATTATCTAGGGGACAAAAGACAGGGTACTCCTTTTATTGACCAAACTGTTTAGGTAAGAGCCTTGTTGTTGTTTTTTGTCCTTCACTCTCAAAGAGGATCATGACATCAGGGAAATGATGCCATGACACGTAAGTGAATTGAATTTAAGTGAGAGAGGGCTATGCAGAGTCACCAGCCTCACTTTCTCCTTCAGAGCCGTCTGAGTCCAGTGGCAAGATATAGGTCAGGATTACTAGAGATGGCCCTGGATATAGTGGGAGATCATGGCCTTTTTAAGTGAAGGTCTTTCCCAAGTCTCAGTTTAACTGAGGCAGTGCCCATTCAGTGATTAAGGCTAGATAAAAAATGAGGCAAAGAATGGCCTGCTTTACCTAGTCAAGTGCTATACAAATGCTAGTTATTATTATTGTTTTTTTTATTATTACTATTACCATTAAAAGCTGTGGCTAGGGGAGTAATTTTTAACTAAACAAGGTAAGAGCCTAAAGGAGGTCCAAAACACAGAACAGTAGAGAAAGACATGATTTCCATACCATTATTGATAGAGACTTTAAACCTTCATCAATATATTCACACAGTTGTTTTTCTAATATGACTGGCCCTAGCAATGAACTGGGTCAGTGGTCCAGCTCAAGTTATAAGCCAATTCACCAGCACACCCCCATTGATTCTGTTGAGTTTTATAGACTTGGCTGCTTTCCTTCACTAGTGAAGATTTGACATAGTCCTTGGCAAATAGTACGTATTTAATAAATGCTTACCGGTTTGATTTTTCTGGAACTTTCTCCTCTCTTCTCTACAGGGCAAGATCCCAGGTTTTGGAGTCAGGAGAACAGTGTTAATAATAAAACTCAAACAAGTTGCTTAACTTTAGTGAGTTACTATTTATGCATCTATAAAATGGTGGCACTAATCCTTGAACTAACTACCTCACAGAGATTTTGTGAAGAAAGAACTTGATAATCTTTAAAGTGATACCAAAATGTGATTGTGGATTCATATATGTGTGTGTGTGTGTGTGTGTGTGTGTGTGTGTGTGTGTGTGTCTACGTCTATATATATGCATACATATGGTCATGCATGGCGTACACGTATATACAGTACATTATAATTAAATATATGAATTTAGGAAGTAATTCAGTTGACATATAAAGTACCTGCTATGTTTTAATGCTTTTATATACACATATAATATATACATATATGCATATATCCTTTTTTAATATACATATTTGAGGGAAAAAAAGTAAGTTCTAGAGAAGTTAAGTGTTTTACCCAAGTTAAATGAAAAACTAGGTCTCCTGACTGAATAAGAAATGACTTAAAACATTTTGCTATAGGGATTTTTCCTAGGTAATTTAAGATAATATGGTTCTGCCATATTTAACTGATGGGCCAATCAAATGATATATTTTTAAATTTTCTTCAGTAGATTTAGCTTATCTAAAATGAACTGAAAAATGGATTTGTTTCAGTGTTCCTCCAGAACGACATCCCTTTTCTTTATCTTTTTGTTAAAGTAAAAGTTGCTAATGCCATTATTCGGTATAAGAATAGATAACACTAAACTATAGGGCAGCTAAGTGGCACAGTGGATAAAATTCAGGGCCAGGACTCAGGAAGCCTCATCTTCTTGAGTTCAAATCTGGCCTCAGACATTTACTAATTGTGTGACCCTGGGCAAGTCACTTCACCTTGTTTGCCTCAGTTTTCTCATCTTGAAAATGAGCTGGAAAAGGAATATCAATCCGTTCCAGTTATCTCTGCCAAGAAAACCCCAAATAGGGTCACAAAGAGTCAGTCGTGATTGAAAAATGACTCAGCAACAACAGTAACACATAGCAATGAGTCATAATTTCAGACTATAATAACTCACAGAAACAACATTTTAAAATTATCAAAGCATTTTACATATACTCTCTCATTTAATCTTTATAGCAATCCTGTGAGGGTGGTATAATGTTATCCTCATTTTGAAGATGAGAAACCTGAGGTTCTTAGAGGCTAAGGGATTTATTTGCCCATGTTCATAGTTAGTAGGTGTCAGAGGAATAACTTAGTTCTTTGTGACTCTAGATTTAGCATCCCTTTCAAGGCACCAAACATTTATTAAGTGCTCATTGTGTGCCTAGGAGGCAGCTAGGTGGTGCACTGAATAGTGTCAGGCCTAGTCTTAGATGCTAGTTGAGTGCCCCAGTCAAGTCACTTAACCCTGTTTGCCTCAGTTTCCTCATTTGTAAAATCTGGAAAAGGACATTCAAACAACTCTAGTATCTTTGTCAAGAAAACCCCCCCAAAATGGGTCACAAAGAGTCCAAGATAACTGAAAATGACTAAATTAAAAAACAAACAAACAAATGTTCTGGACACACTGGATTAATCGTTGAGGATAGTAATACAAGTAAAGAGAAAGATAGGCCCTGCCCTCCAGGAGCTTACATTCTAATTAATTAATTAAAATACAAAAGACAGTTTAAAAATGAGAAGAAAATATGAAACTATGAAGGTATCTATGTAAGTGCATATCAGTTAAATAATAAAGGTTGGCTGGCCTAGGCCCTTCACCCAAATGGAGGCCCTTCACCAATGGAGGAAGAGGTCTAGCCTGGCAGAGGATATTCCAAGGTGACAAGGTACAAGGGTCAGTTTGAAGTTATAGGGTGAATAAGCTCTAGGTGCTGAGGAAAGTTACAACAGGAGGCAACATCTAAGGCATGGTTTGGAAATCTAGAAAGTCAGGAGCAAAGCCAGAAGTGGAATTTACTGCACAGTCATGCAGGGAGTGAGCCATAATTAATGTGGAGTGAATAGGCCTTTGCCCCAGGGCACTAACGCCTGGGGAGGTTGTACTTCCTCCAAGAGGACCACATTTACTCTTTAGTAAAGAAGTGAGTGATTCCTTTTTGTGACAACTGTTATCCCTGTGCCTTGCTAGTTGCTCAGCAGGCCTGTGGCCTCCTTGGTCTACAGTGGTCCTAGGGAAACATAATCTTCATAATAACAGATAAAGAAACTAAGCCTCATTCAAGGTTTAATTGTCTAGGCACTTTGGAGCTGAGGTCTCATGCAGTGTTCTCAGCTTCTGTACAGAGTGGAAATAGGACTAATTATATACTTTGATGAATGAAAATTCATTGGAAGCAGAGTCCAGAAAGTTTTAATGACTTGGTCAAAGTCATAGTTGACTTGGTCAAAGTCATAGTTATTAATGTACCATTTAAGAGACCAGCTACTAAATTCTGAATTTCAAATGAAATATCTTAATGGATGAAGAGATTCTTTTCTGTTTGTGAGGAATTAGCATTATCCATTTGAATTTCATCATCACCCCCATGCTGTTGTTGATTATCTCACCATTTAAATGCAGTTGATCCTGAGTTACTGTTTCTCAGTATGCCTTTCAAAACCAGTTAGATGAGTGACTAGGGATTTAGTTAACTAATCAGAATGCAAAAAAGCCATCATAAATTTTTTGGTAATATGATTTTATTTCTTGTACAACTGTGTTGCTTAAGCTACTGTAGACCATCTTTTGGCAGCTACTTATCTGTCCATGAGGACAATGCATTAAAAAAATACAATAAACCAAGAGAATAAAATAACACCTGTGTGTTCATGCATACAAGGTCAGAAACAAGTCTCTCCTGTCTTTTTTCCCTTAATGCAGATAAATAGTAGTTATTCCTGTGAAATATTTCATCTAATAAAGACTCCTACTGTCAGTCCCTTATAATGTAAGGAAAAGGACAATTGACTGGTTATTCAATCGTTATCCACAGTATTAATCTAATTCAAGGCAGAATTCCAGAAAACCTGACATTAAGAATTATTCTCGGAGCCCCTAAGTAGTAGTCTCAGTTCATCTATTTGTGTGTGTCTCTGTGTGTGTGTGTGTGTGTGTGGTGTGTGTGTGTGTGTGTGTATGTGGTAGAAACAGAGAGACAGAGAAAGAAAAAATAAAACAAATAGTTCCATTTTATAAAAAAAAAAAACTCAAAAAAATCATTTTTGTCCCTCATAGGGAAAGTGGTAAATAAGTACAAAGTTTTGTGATTCATTGTTTTTACTTTGAAAAGAAAATAAACATTTCATTAAAAATCAGCTAAAATGAAAGAAAATGCTGTATAAAAATTAATACCACATTTTTGCATTTATTAGCAATATTAGGCTATTAGAATAGGTATAGTTTGATTTTTTTAAAATAAGGTTCATTTCAAAATCTCATTTTATATAGTTTGAGTATGAAGAATAGATTGTCTGCCTTTATTTTCCATAAAATTAAACCTATGACCTCAAACTTTCTGTGTGCATGGTTTTTGGGAAAGTGTAATCGTGAAAAAAAAATGTTTTAACTTTTTTCCTTCAATTAACTAATTCATTGTGAATTTATTCTTAGAAAGCTGTTAAAGAATATGCATTAAATTATATATAAGTATGTATGTATGTATATTTTATGAATGTATGTGTGTTGCTGTGTGAGAGGTTGAGAGGTTGTGACCCCTCAAAGACTGAAGTACACAACAGGTCATCTGGAATGAATTCACAGACTCAAGCATTCTTTAAGTCATGGCAAAGTTTATTGTTACGCTTTTCAGCAGGCAAGGATTCTTAAAGGATCCTGCAATCTTAGAGTGGTACAGTTAAAGTTTATATAGGATAAAATACAATAAAACATATGCCAAATATGCTAACTAGGGGATTCAGGGTGGGATTAGGGAGTGGTTAAGGAGTGGTCAGTTCTTAAAAGAACATTCACTTCTTGTACCTACTGCTCAGGCGTTTTACCCAGAGTTCACTAGGAAAAGCCCACAAGGGGGGCCACATGGAGGTGTGGTTGTAGGCCTGGTACATCACTAAGTTAACTAGAGTTCAGGGGTAACTGAGAGTTGTCCAGTCTGACACCAATCAATGTCTTGTTTGACAAGATGGATGTAGAGAGTATACATATGTCTTAAGTCTAGAATACAGTTAATGAGGAGCCCAGGATGTAGATAATGAGGTAGGGCGGTAGTATGTCTTTATGACCCAGTGCAAAGCCAGTTTAAACTAATAATTCCTTCAGGTGCTGTTTGGAACTGCACCAAGGAGAGAGATAAGGAAGGCTTGCTGGGGCCCACTTATGAGTAATTGCTAGGCACAGTGTCCTTGGTCTGGGGAGAAACTGTCAGCTATAGTGTTTCTGACACTAGGGAGAAATTGGGGTCCAAGCACAAGCACCCAAACACAAGCACCCAAGCACCACATCATGTGTGTATGATGAAAGCTAGTATGAATGTATGTCTATGTATTTTATGAATGTATGAATGAATATGAATGTATTTTAAACAATGCTTTTTCTTTTTATAATCAGAGCCATAAATCATGTGGGGTTAATGGACCTTTGCCCCAGAGCAGTCATACCTCAAGAGATAGTGCTTCCTTCAAAAGGAGTGTGTTTTCTCCCTAATAAGAGAGTGATTCCTTCTTGTGACAGCTGTTATCCCTGTGACTCACCTTGTGTTTCTCAGCAGGCCTATGTTTCTTTGTGATAGAATGACCCCAGGATCCCTTCACCATAGTGTTTCTCTTCTGGTCTTGCCTTCTACCATAACTCCCAAATGAGAAAGATATGGTTTCTCTTCTGGCTTGACTGCACCTAGGATTGGAATGTCTTCTCTGACAGCTACCACTGCCTTCCCCCCATTTTGACATCGCTCTGTGTTGCCACAAGTATTCCAGCCTCCACTGGAATGTGTACATGGCCTTAGCCATACCTTTCCCTCCCTACCTAATTGTGTTTGCTCTAGGTAAAAATGGTGATGATGATGATGATGATGATGATGATAGCTAGCAATTATATAGCACTTTAAAGTTTGTAAAGTCTTTTATATAGACCATCTCGTTTGATCCTTACAACAACCCCTTGAGAGAAAGGTGCTATTATTATCCCCATTTCATAGTAGAGGAAACCAAGGCTGAGATTGCGTGACTTGCCCAGAGTTACACAACTATTAAATATCTGAGACAGGATGTGAAATAAGTTTTCCTGACTTCAAGTCCAGCACTCTATCTACAGTTATGGTTCAGTTGGGAGCAACCTATGTGATCTCAAAAGAGCTGTATAATTGGGCACATCTATCAGTACCAGGCAACATGTCTTTATAGAGGTGATTAGGTAGTAATGATGCTTAAGGACCTCCAGAAGTGAATGGCCAGACTCATGCAGAGTCATCAATGAATCATTAAGCAGCATGATTGTCCATCAAATCTATAGTTGAAGTTGTTAGGAGTCAGATTATTAAGGGATTCATGATACAAAAGAAAATGCCTGTTCTAAACTCGTCTAAATTAGACTCTAGAGAAAAGTCATGTCTAAACAAATAAACAAAATCAGGGACTAAGATAGAAAGAAAACTAGAAATGGTCGTGGTAGCCTTATTCAATCTCTATATGCAAGGCATGTTGTCCTGATGGCTTATTTTTGAGTATAACAGGTTTTGCTAGTATAGCTATCCATACAGCTAACTGGTCCCTCCCTGATTTATCCCACAGTGTCCTAACCATAAAGGGATCATGGTTTTTTGTTTGTTTGTTTGTTTTTGTTTTTTTGAGGTTAGCTATGGGAGTATTTCAGCTTCCTTAACTTGTCTGGGAAAGTGTCCTCAAGGTTTAAGATTTGTTCATGCTTCTGAGATATGAACTCTATTGCCTTCTCAGAGGACTCAGGACCTTATGTGGTTGGATTTCCTGATAGAAAGATTTTAATTATATAGTTATAGTAAAGCTGTTGTTAAAAGAAGGAAATATTATATATCTCTAGACTGCTCAATGTCAATGGCTATCTGTTTTTAGCCTTTCTTTAACCTCAAAGGTATACTTTAGTCATTTCTCCCAGGAACAGAATGTATCAGAATGTTGTGTTTTTTTGAGTTTCAAGTAGTAAAATAAGTTTTCTTTGTCCTTTGGTTAGTGGTTATATCCCCATATCCTGACTTCTGGCTGAGATCAACAACAGATATATTGATGGACAGGAAAAACTTGAAAGTTAATGCCTTTCTGCATCCCATAAGTGGCTCTTTATATGTGAATGAATGAATGGAAAAAGCTTTTCTTAAGTGCTTACTATGTGCAATGCACTATGCTAAATGCTGGTGAAATGCATAAAAAAGTAAGAGAATCTCTAATCTTGAGAAACCCATATACTAATGGAAAAAACAGCACATATGCAAAATCAGTTAGAAAAGTCCTATGCTCTTTTGCCATGTACTGACAAAGAAAATGATGCCTCTTCTTTAATGTCATTATTTAATGTCTTAGCTCTTCAATTCTATAACCTCAGTGATCAGATTATGGAGAGGTAATGAGGCTCTGTATAAACTGGCTTAGACTGCCAAAATTCACCTTTAATTGGTACCACAAAAGCAATTTTTAATTAACATAGTATAATATAACTTTCCTGATAATTAATATTTCTGCTAGTCAGGCAGTATTATTCTCTTAGTAAGGAAATCCTGGTACACAGCAGCCCTAGTTGGTAATATGGGAATAGAGGGGCTTAACTCAAGTTTCCCCAGGTCTTCTGGTGTCTGAGCCCACAATATCAAGTATGCTGCAGCCTTATTTTGCATTTAGAGAATTCAGTCAGCAAGAGAATGCTGCCACTCAGTACTTGATCCTTTTAGTTATGAGGGCTCAGCTGCTGGTCACCTCATGTTTACTTTTATGGTTGTATACTTCAACCATGTTAAAAATTATTTCTCTTGGTAATCTGTGTCCTAGAGACTCAGAGCTCCCTGCTTGCCAGCCTTCTGATCAAAGTTCTTCAGAAGGACATCTCTGATAATGAGATTGCATCGAATCTTCTTATCTTGGTCAGACTCCAGACTTCCAATACCAGGGGTGGTATTTCCTTTGATGATGGGCAATATAGGCTGATCTAAGGAACCTACCCACCTCCTGGTATGTTGACCAATTGCACTTGACTGGTACCCCTTGGGAACACCTGTTCTTCAAAGGGCAAATAACACTATATCCCAAAATCCCAAACTTAGCCAGTTCTGACCTGGCCCCCTTAGGGGGGCCCAGTTTTGGAATGAACCCCCATGTAATGCATGTCAAGTCAGCTTGAGAGAAATTAAACGATGGATACATGCACCCTAATTTCATTTGTCTCTTAGAATAAATAAATTGGAGTTCATGGGGCTTGGCACTCATAACCAACACCAGGGGACATTTGGAGTTATTGCCAGTCTTTCTATGGTTCTCATAGTACTGCTACCTCTATCCTCCAGTTTACTCTGTGTGTGTGTGCTTGTGTGCGTGTGTGTATGTGGTTATCACTTATTCAACTTGTTATCATAGGAATATAGATTATGTCAATTTACTCAAGTAGACTTTACTTCTGTCCCCACCAACTAGGAGACACTCCTTCTTTCCTACCTGATTTTATAAGTCTTCCTTCTAATAGTAACAGTGTAAAATAGTACCCATATATAGTTTCTTTACTCAAAAGCAAAAAAGTAGAAGAAAAGAAATTAAAGTACATAGTACTTATGTGTATTAATGAAACCATTGCATGGCCTGTGTCTGCAGCTTCTCCCAGACCAATCTGTTCCCAACCAGTCTGCAGGCATGCTTTGAAAACTAGAGATTTTCAGATATAGTTCAGATGTATAGATTCAGCTCCTAAAATCTGTAGCCTCGAGAATCCCTGGGATTGGATTTAGAATACATTGCAGTGTTTTTCTAATCAGAGGCTAAGCAGCCCCAATTGATTTTCTCACTCACAGAGAGTCAAAGTCAACTGGAGAATTTGAGAACCAGGTTGACTTGGCTAATATCTGGGTCTTCCTCAAGGGTAACCATCAAAGATCTTTTGTTAAACATGGATTCTTCCTGCAAATGTTTTGTTTTGTTTTGCCCTGTCAACTTTTCTACTTTGGCCACACTTCTAGGATTTTCTCCCTCTCCACTTGCCTTTTGAAACTACTGCTGCCTATAGACACAGCCTTTCCAGTAAGTAGGAAAGTAGCTACAGGGCCAGAGCAGTTTCTGTTTATCATTCTGGTAATCTTACCTACCCTTTTTGCCTCTCTGTTTTCTCTCACAAACTACTGTTATGACATTTCTTTATTTCTTTTTGTTTAGTCTTGTCTCTATAGGCAAGGCACGTCTAAAATACATTACTCTGGTCTCATCTGGTAGAGTATATATAACTCTTGTTACACGAATATTTGCTATTTAATGGTGGGAAAAGAACAGGGGAATAGTCATGATCACTTGGTTTGCCTGCAAAATTTAGCCCCTCAAATACAGAATGCCATTAGAATATAAGCTCCATTAGGGCCAAGGTTTTATTTTATTTAATATTTGTATCTTCTCTGTTACCTAGCCCCATGCTCTGTTTTTTGATATTCAAGAAATGATTATTGAATTTAATTGAACATGTAAAGTTAAAAATAAAAAAAGATAGGTATTGATAATACTAAGAAATGATAGACTATTTTTCTTAATATTCTAGTTGTCATTTTTCCTGTTTTTCATTGAATTATCAATTTTACAAGAATTTCTGAAAAACTAGAAGGCATTCTGATAGAAATTAGTTTTAGATCAATAGCTTATACCAAATATCACTATAAACTGAAAATGGATAGGTGATATATATGGTAAAGATTATGTAATTTAAAAAAAGAGATCTAGATCTAGGGGTATATTCTTAGTCAAAGGTTAAAAAAAATTCAAAAGATAGAATATATAATTTTGTTTTCATGCAATTGAAACATATTTTGCTCCAGAAAATTAAACTAGGATAAGAAGAGAAAAAAGTTGTCTAGGAAAAATATTTGTATTGAATATCTCTGATGAGGGATTATTATATAATAGGTATAGACAATTAATAGGAATATGTATTATATATTTGTATGTGTATATATTTATATATGTATGTGCTCAAAAGCTATTTCACAATAATTAAGTGATCAAATTACTTGAACAAATTTTTTTCAAAAGAAGAGTTATAAGTCATTAACAACTTTAAAAAAGAATGATTCAGATCACTAATTAGAAAAATAAAAAGCAAAACATCTTGAGGTTTCACTTCACACTCTGCAATGTGGTAAAGATGACAAATGATGGGAATAGTGAATGGGAACACTAATGCAGTATTGGTAGGGCTGTGCATTGCTCCAACCATTCTAGAAGGCAATATAGAATTCTGTGGAGAGAATAATTAAAATATTCATACCCTTAGACACAAATAACCTACAGGCTCAAGGATATCAACGATCTTTGATACATCAGAATATATGTAGGAGCTCTTTTTTTGTAGTAGCAAAGGATCAGAAACACACTTGATACGTACTGGCCGGGGAATGGCTAAATGAATTGTGGTAGATTAATGGAATGGGATGTAATTTTGACATAAGAAACAACGAACATGAGGCACACAGAGAAGTGTTGGAATATTCATATAAATTGATGCGAAGTGGAGGAGGCAGAATCAGGAAAATAATATGCACAGTGATGAATACAATAAAAGTAGGAAAAAAAACTTACCACCAAATAGAACACCAGAATAAAAAACTGAATGCTATGAAATGACTATCCTTGACCAAATGACTTCTTGATTTCAAATTAGAGATATGAGAAGGCAATTCCCTCTCTTATTTACAGATGAACAGGGTTATGGGTCTGGATCACTATAGATAATGTCAGAATTTTGTGATGTATTTGGTTAGTTTTATTGAGTCTTTCTTTTCCTCTTCATCTTATTCTTTGTTATGAAGGATAATACTGGTAGGAGGGAGAAGAAGGATACAATGGGAAATGTAAGTGATATAATAACAAAATATAGCAATTAAATTTATTTTAAATAAAAGCATGTAGATGCCATAGTTTATATAAGTTAAAATAACATGAATATGCAAATATGGATGAGATATAGGATTTCATCACTGTGTAGAGTTCCTTTCACTAATACAAGTCCAGATCACAGCTCCATTGCTTGAGTCTGTAACTTAGTAGGTAATTCCTAGAGAGTTTTCTGGGATACATGGAAGTTAAATAAAGTAACTTATCCAGGATCACATATCTAATAATTACCAAAGATAGACTGAGAACTAGAATTTTACCAGCTCTGAAACTAGCACACTATACCACATTACCTCTACTCTAATTAACATGTATAAAAAAGTAAAACTTCTATACTGTATGAAAAATAGAAATTATACTATATTTTTATTTTGTCCTTAAATATATCATCATAACAAGCCAAGTGTTTTCGGACTACAGTGTATAAAATTTTCATGTCAGAAGGGGCCTTATCTTTTAATTGTTTTTACTTCCCTAGCACTTAGCACAGAGATAGTTACATAGTAAGCATTCAATAAATATGTATATATTGTTCAAAGAAATTTCAAATATGAAAGAATGTCAACCCAGCTTATATTTAGTGATGTACTGGGCACTCTAACACCTGACAGGAAGCAGTTAAGGAATTAAGATCTCATGCCATTTAGTTCATTATCACATGAATTCTAATCATGAAAAGTATGGCTTTAGGCAGGGAATGTTCTTTTCTTTTATGTTGAGATTAGCATTGAATGATAGCCCCTTTGAAAAAGTAAGTTTGCTGTCATTACTCATCTTTGATTTTTCTTGAACAGGTATCATCTTTAAGGAATCAATTTCAAATGTTAAATATAACTCCATTTTTGAGACAGCCTGTTTTAGTTTTTATGTAAGGGCTTTTAAAATGCTTTATGCTCTCAAGAATATACTATGTGAAAGGGAATTTTAATGATTGTGAATGCACACTGGAATATCTTTAGAAAGTATATTCCCATTATGCTAAAATGTATCACTTTTTTAAAGCTGATATGAAATCTATTTGAACCTATTTGATTCTATTCAATAAGTATTTATTAAATGCCTATTATTTGCCAGGCACAAAGGATATAAAAGCAAAAATTAATTAGTTCCCTCCCTTGAGGGGCTTACATTCAATTGAAGGGAACTGTCTCTCTCTCTCTCTCTCTCTCTCTCTCTCTCTCTCTCTCTCTCTCTCTCTCTCTCTCTCCATATATATTTGTGTGTATACTGTCTATAAACATGTACATATCAGATATACAGATAGACATTTATAAACACACATGAATGTAACATGTATGTCTATATGTATATCTATGTGTGCATATTGTAATATTCTGGGTGAGAATACTAGCAATCAGAGTGGATATCAGGAAAGATTTCATGTAGAAAGTAATATTTTCAGTGTTATTTAAATCTAAGGATTTTAAGAGATCCATGTTAGGAGTGGGTATATCCAGTGATGGGAATAGCCTGCTCCGAGTTATAATGCAGCATGGTACATGATACAGTAGAAAGAGTACTCCCCCAGTAGATAAGAGATTAGGGTTCCAATCCTGCTTTTACTATATGAAAACTTAATATATGATATTGTGAAAATCACTTATTTCCTCTAGATCACTTTGTTTATAATAACAAAGTATTCTCTAATTACTACAAGTTTGCACTGATGATTGTATGAGAATGTGTGTGAAAGTACTTTGAAAATCTAAATTGGAAAAAAAAAAGAAAACCTAAATTGGCATGGATGATCCATGACTATAATCTGATCTATAAGTCACTTGTGATTGTTTCATTACTTCATGGCCACACCTTGTATTTTATGCAAGCTCTCTGGGTTTGATGGATAGGTAGTTATTAAGCTTGCCCAGAATAATAAATCAGGGTTTGAACTTTGGCAAAAAATTCCTTGTCAAAATTGCTAGATTGTTCTCCTTGTCATTACAGAATTTCCCTTCAGTTACTAGGATAATAGTGAAAACTTAAAGTCATGCAAGAGACAGATAGGATCAAGAAAAGTTTACCTCTCTCCAACATCTCATGTTACATTCCTTTTGTCTTGAATATTTTAGCTGATTTCTCCTATTAAACAAAATCCCATTATATTATCTAGCAATCACATTACCATATAGAATAATAGCTCACTTCTTCTATAAAACCTTCCCCATCCCATAAGTTCTTAGTATATTTTTCTCCTTAAATTATCTTTCATTTGCTTATCTTTACATGGTAAGGACAGAGACTGTTTTGTTGTTGTTGATATTTTGTTTTTGCATGTGAATCTAGCACTGTACTTTCACATAGCATGCAAGTTTGTTCAATTGAATTTTATTTAATTAGAGATTACATTTCAAAATATCTTCTCCATAATAGGTAATGAATAAGTATTATTCATTGAATGAATGAACTAACAGATTAATCAAACAAAGACTTATCTAACTGGAAATCAAAGAGAAGGATGATAATTGTGAAATAGCTGGACCTGGAGCCAAGGAGACGTAGACTCGGGTCCTTTCTCTCATTTATAATGGAGGTGTGACTCTGGGTACTTAACTTCTTAGTGCTTTAGAAATCTTTCTAAACACTCAGTTGCAGAGAAGTTAACAAAATGTGTATTGGTAGAGGAAGTTCCTCACCAGAATCTTATAACACCAACTTAATCCTAGGTTTGATGAAACAGAGTAACACTTCAATCCTAATAAGTTCTAAATCATTTTGGAGGGGTATCAGATCATAATAGTTTAAAATGAAACAAATTCATTCCAGTATGATATTTGAATTTTTTATTTGGGTACTTGATTATTTATAAGGTTGATTTATACAAATTGATCCCACCTAAAGTGATCAAATGTCCCATCAACCAAGTATATCATAGGCTTTAGACTGAGTGGCAAGTTTTTGAAAGCCAATTTGTTGAAGAAAATGATTCCAGATGAGAATTCTATTCTAGTTGGCTATGGTATTTTGTTACAAC
The DNA here is from genome assembly GCF_003287225.1 of Phascolarctos cinereus. Classification (NCBI taxonomy): domain Eukaryota; kingdom Metazoa; phylum Chordata; class Mammalia; order Diprotodontia; family Phascolarctidae; genus Phascolarctos; species Phascolarctos cinereus. The sequence goes on along the minus strand of NW_027555958.1, from coordinate 394,840,010 downwards.
CTTTGTTCCTATATAAAAGTATCAAGTTAGAATGAATTGGGGAGTTCCAGAAACTGGAGCAAATCCCGTAACGAGAAATTGCCTGGGAGAAGGTAATCTGAAACTTTAGGTTTGACATGTCTTTTCTCTCCACTTGGCTGGACGAGGTCCTTTTAAGCTTTGAAGAGTGCAGAGGATGTTGGACTTCCTGTCTTCCCATCAGTGTCCTGATGTTGTCCTCCAGGGACAGCATAGATTGGTGGCATCAACTGTACCCAGAATCAAGGGCAGACTGTATGCAGATTCATTATGTTCAAGGGAACTTCTTGAACATCCTAAAGATGGGATAAAAGACTACTAGCCACCTGGAGCTGTCAGTTACCCCTTTGACGATGTGTTTTCTAAGTTTGAGTCCACTTTCCTCCAGAGTCAAGGTACTTGTGGAAGAATGTGTAACAGACTCTGGGAGAGATGTTTTAAACTAACTCGTTTTACTGTACCATTCCTTTGTAAAAGCTACTCGAGGCTCAATAAATTATTCTCAGCTGAACATTTTGGAGATATATATACCAGTTGAGGGCTCAAATTCATCATATTAAAGAAACATCTTTGTTTCAAGGGTCCTCCTTGAACCCTGAAGGAAAAGCTTTACTCTCAAAGCCTGAGTGTTTTTTGTGAGAGCAAGAGTTGGAATAGTATATATTTCATTGATATCTGTTGTAAAATGGCTGAAGGATAGATACTAAGTATGATTGCAGTGGAACCATAGTCAAGTTAATGAAATTTATTTATTTACTTAGCAAATATTATTAAACATGTACCATGTATAGAGTACTAAAACTTAGTTAACACTTCTCTTTTGTCTTTTTTTTTCTTTTTTTGGCAAGGTTTTTGGAGGGAACCAAGTACTTTTTTTGTCCCTAATGTTTTTCTCAAGACTTGTGAGCTGGACCAATCACTTTGATTTCCATGTCTGTGGAGTGGTGAGGACAATATGCTATGTCACTGAAATGAGAAATTATCACTACAACTCTCATAAAACAGTTTGAAAACTTCTCTATGCAGGCTGATCTGTCACAATGGTAATAAATAGTGAAGAGTGTCTACTATGTATGTGCAGGTTTTCTAGATTTGGTTGGTTTATTTTTGTTATTACAAAACTGACACTTTAAATAGAAATGGAATTTACATTCTCAGCATGTTTTCAGGAAGCTACAAATGTGCAAAAAATCAGAATGGCACTGGACTTCTAATATAATCAGTGTTCAGGTGTGCAGCAGGGCTGAAAGTGCATCTCTTATTCAAATATGAATCCTCACTGTACACATTAAGGGAGCTTCTCTTTCTAATTCTGTGACAACTTTCTTTACCATTCTGTGATCATCAGCAGACCACATAGCTGCCTCTTAGAGCCTGTTACATTATTAAAGAGGAAGGCAATCTTAAATGACTTTGTGTAACTTTTTTTTTCATTATTCTCCATTGAGAGAACCAGTTTTTTTTAAATGACCCATTTATTTATTCTCTAAGAATATCCTCTGAATTTTAATGACTCATTCAGTATTATATAGGTTGAGATTAAGAATTTGTTTAGTCATGAAAAAGGAAATTATCTAGATATAAATGTGGGATTTGCATGCATTTGACACAATAAAACTGTAACTGACACTGAGAATGTGTATAGATGGCACAGTATTTTTCAATACATTAAAACTGAAAGAATGTCTCTTTAAAAAAAACTTATCAGCTAACTTTCATTTTATGCTTTAATTCTATTATGCAGAATACATACCGTGATATTTGCTTATGATTGATTATTTAAAATTATTTTATTGATATCTATTGTTTCTATATCAACTGTGACCCTGTAACTCTCCTCCTCACCCTTGGTAAAGAAGAAAACATAAAGAAAAAAATTATCCTGCAAAACTAACCCAGATTATCGATAAAGTTGATCATTATATGCATTGATAACCAGTTGCCACCTAAGAGGCAGGCAAACAAGCCTAATTAAAGCATCAAAGTACCTGAGGGATAAATAAGAAATATCATGTGGCAGGCAGCTTAAACCACTACCACCTTCTTAGCCATCATTCTTTTCAATCTCTAGTGGAGATAGCTCTTTACCTGAAGTTCAAGAAATAGCAAGGAACCTCAAAGCCAATCCTTGCTTAAAGCATGGCTCCCAGAAGGCACCACTTAGAGGAGTAATTCTTTTGCAGAAAGGATATTCTAGTCTTACCACCATCATCACTAATAACAGGCCAACTGTCAAAGATAGAGAAGCCCTAGTCCCTGTTTAGCTCTTCTGCTTATTAATACCTATTTCATCTGTAAAATGACCAAATTCCAGGTCAACCAATTGGTGATAGAAAGAAGATGGAATGGAGTTTTAATTAAGAGAGAGAGAGTTAATCTTAAGGGGTTAGGGGTACAGAAGATGAAGAAGAGATAGAAAAGATGAGGAAATCTCTAGAGAGAGAAAGAATGAGAGTGAGAGAGAGTGAGGGAGAGAGACAGACACTGGTTTCATTACCTTGGGTTGAAGGAATATCCTCATGATGTTAGATCCCCTGGGACATCACCTCTGGAAGCACTGCTAAAATTTTTTAGGCCTTCTTGAGTTATTTCATAAGCTTCCTGGAATCTTGGAAGCAGACTCTTTTTTTTTCCTCTTTTTTTAAAATTAATTTATTTTGAGTTATCAACAATCACTTCCATAGGCTTTTGAGTTTTAAATTTTTCTCCTCCTTCTTCCCCAAGAAGGCATGCAATCTCATAAAGGCTATACTTATATATTCCCATTAAAGATATTTTCACATTAGTGATGTTGTAAGTAAGAATTAAAACCAATAGGAGGAACCACAAGAAAGAGGAAACAAAACACAACAGAAGAAAAAAATAGCAAATAGTATGCTTTAATCTGCATTCAAACTCCATAGCTCTTTCTTTGGATGTGGATAGCATTTTCCATCATGAGGCCTTTCGAGATGTCTTAGATCCTTACATTGCTGAGAAGGGTTAAGTCTGTCAATATTAGTCATCACATAATATGGCTGTTACTGTGTACAACGTTCTCCTGGTTCTCATTTCACTCAGCATCAGACCATACAAGTCTTTCCAGGTTTTTCTGAAGTCTGCCTGTTCATCATTTCTTGTAGCACAATAGTATTCCATTACATTCAAATACCGACACCTTGTTCAGCCATTCCCCAATTGATGGGCATCCTCTCAGTTTCCAATTCTTTGCCACCACAAAAGGAGTTGCTATAAATATGTTTGTACATGTGGGTCATTTTCCCATTTGTATGATCTCTTTGGGGTATAGCCCTAGAAGTGGTGTTGCTGGGTCAAAGGGTATGTACAGTTTTATAGCCCTTTGGGCATAGTTCCAAGTTGCTCTCCAAAATGGTTGGATCATTTCACAATTTCACCAACAATGCATTAGTGTTTCCAATTCTCCCACATCTTCTCCAACATTTATCATTTTCCTGTTTGGTCATGTTGGCCAGTCTGATAGGTGTGATGTGGTACCTCAGAGTTGTTTTGATTTGCATTGCTCTAATCAATAATGATTTAGAGCATTTTTTTCACATGACTATAGATGGCTTTAATTTCTTCATCTGAGAACTGCCTGTTCATATCCTCTGACCATTTATGAATTGGGGAATGACTTGTATTCTTATAAATTGACTTAATTATCTATATACTTTAGAGATGAAGCCCTTATCAGAGAGACTGGTTGTAAAAATTCTTTCCCAGTTTTCTACCTTCCTTCTAATTTTGGTTGCATTGGCTTTGTTTGTGCAAAAACTTTTCAATTTAATGTAATCAAAGTTATCCATTTTGAATTTTGTAATGTTCTCTATCTCCTGTTTGGTCATGAATTCTTCTGTTCTCCATAGATCTGATAGGTAAACTATTCCTTGCTCTCTCGGTTTGCTTATACTACCAGCCCTTATATCTAAATCATGAACTCATTTTGACTTTATTTTGGTATATAGTGTGAGATTTTGATCTTTGACTAATTTCTGCCATACTGTTTTCCAGTTTTCCCAGCAGTTTTTGTCAAAGGGTGCTTATCCCAGAAGTTGCGGTCTTTAGGTTTATCAAATAATAGATTACTATATTCATTGACTACTGTGTCTTGCATACTTAACCTATTCCACTGATCCACCACTCTATTTCTTAGCCAGTACCAAGCAATTTTGATGATTGCTGCTTTATAATACAATTTAAGATCTGGAATGGCTAGGCTACCTTCCCCTGCATTTCTTTTCATTAGTTCCTGTGATGTTCTGGACCTTCTGTTCTTCCAAATGAATCTTGTTATTATTTTTCCTAACTCTATAAAATAATTTTTAGGTAGTTTGATTGGTATGGCACTGAATAAGTAAATTAGCTTAGGTAGAATTGTCATTTTTATTATATTATCTCAGCCTGCCCATGGGCAACTGATGTTTTTTCTAATTATTTAAATCTGACTTTATTTGCGTGAAAAGTGTTTTGTAATTGTGTTCAAAGAGTTCCTGGGTTTGTTTCGGGAGGTAGACTGCTAAATATTTTATAATATCTACAGTAAGTTTAAATGGAATTTCTCTTTCTATCTCTTGTTGTTGGGCTTTGTTGGTAATGTGTAGAAATGCTGATGACTTATATGGGTTTATTGGAAGCTGACTCTTTCTTGGAAGGTTTCTTTCTTGTTTTGGGCCTGTGATTCCACTGATAGAAAGAACTCCTAGTAAGGGAATGCCGTCTAGAAATACAGATTGACACCTACTCTACAATTTATATTTTATTGTTTGGGGCAATGAGAGGTCAAGCAACTTCCCCAAGTTGACACAGCTATTATGTGTTCTAATAAAGTGGAACTGAGGTAGATGGAGCTTAAGTGACTTATCCAAAGTTCCATTCTAAAGAAGTATCTGAGTCAGTATTCAGACTTCTTGACCTCGACAGAGGGATTGTCATAATCTTGAATATTAATCCCATCTGTCCTATGGAAAATGCAAGAAATAATACAGAATTGAAGTATTGAATACATGTGAAATGTTTATGAAGCCTTAGGGGTCTATGATAAGTTTACATAAAACAATTTATATGTTTTGAGGGGACAGATGGAAGATGCAAACTTAGTACAATTAAGTAGAACTCTACCCACTTTTCACCTAGAAACATATGTTATGTGTTAAACAATATCAAATTCATCAAATAGCTGAAGACAGAACTAGACTACTGAACTGAGGGTTAAAGATAGCATCATAATCAACCTCAAATTCAGAGCCTTCTCTGAAGTAGTTATTACCATTTATAGAAAATGTCTTTATTGTGTATTTGGCACTTATTATATATGGTCTTAGAGTTTTAGTTTTTCTTTCATGTGTATATGGGCTAAGTAGTTTCTCTACATTCCACTTCCTTGTATCTTGGTTCATTTTAATTTTTCTGCCTGTAGTCACTCTCAGGTGATATCATCAGACACCATTGATTCAGATATCATCTCTATCCAGATGATTCCCAGAACTATATACCCAGCACCTGAGCTTCAGTTCTACCTATATTATCTACTGACTATTTGACATTTTCCAGAGGCTATCCTGTAGTCATCTCAAATTCAGTATATCTAAAACTGGACTCATTCTATTTCTCCCTAAACCTACCCATCTTCCTATTTTCCACATTTCTTCAAGGGTCCTTTCAATCACTATGGTTTGAGACCTAGCAGTCTTTGACTTTGTACTTTCTGTCTTTCCACATTCAAGCACTTGCCACATTGATTCCCTTCTCCCTACTCACTACCTTAATATAGTCTTTCATCACTTCTTACTTGTAAATTATTTTTCATGGTCTCCTAATTTGTCTTTATATCTTGTCTCTTCTCTTTCAATTCTTTCTTCACAGAATTGAAAAAGTACTCTCATTAAGACCTGTATCCACTCATGTTGCTTGTTCAAATAGCTCCAGTATCTCCCTATTGTTTTGAGATTAAAATACAAACTCCTTCTCTCTTTGACAATTAAAGCCCTTCCCAATCTGTCAAGAGCCTACATTTTCTGATTTATTGTATATTACTTTCCTTCACAAAATCCGTGTTCTAGCCAGTCAGTCCTATTTGCTATTCAACATACACAAGTTTGTATCTTTCTGCTCTGTATCTTGAATGTAGTCCTTCCTTACCTTCACTTCTTTACAATTATTAGTGTTCTTTAAAGTTAAATTCAGAGACCTTGTTCTGTTGTCATTTTCTGGTCCACCTGTCAGTCCTTCCTCTGTCAAGAAAAATAATTACCTCGTTTAAAAAATCTGTAATTCATGTTAACTTACGTGGGCAAATGTTTCCAGTGGTGTAATTCAAGGTGGGAGGACAAAACTTTTTACATTTTTGTCTTTGCATATTCAACCCCTGGCTGATTCTGGTATATAGTAGTATAATAAATGATTTCTGATTGATTCTTATTGGGACAGGGAGACCAATGTTATTCTGTGCCATTATAGAATTTGGAGCTGGTTGAGCCCCATAGATAATCCATTCTGAAGCATACCTACAGAAGAATTTTCTCTTTGGCACTTGTTATATATGGTCTTAGAGTTTTAGTTTTTCTTTCATGTGTATATGGGCTAAGCCTTATTTAAATGTCAACAGCCTCCATTTGAATATCTTCAATAATTAAAAATTTACAATCTGAAATAATGTTGAATGGATGGTAAGATAGATTTGGATTCAGCAGAAATCTGAGTTCAAATTCTGCCTTCCTATTTTTGTGTACTTGAGAAAGACACTTTATTTCTCTGGGCCCTACTTTACTCATCTGTGAAATGAGATAATTATCAGAGACTAAATACTATGGCACTCCACCAGATCTCATCCAAAGGGTATAGCAATCAGTTTTCAAGGTTCTTTGGGCCTTGTTCCTCAACTAGTTTAGAACTCAATGATAATATTATTATCAGATGCACATTTTTCCATAATGACCATTATGAAATGGAATGTTGTGAATATCATGAAAGAATCAAGCTACTTGATAAATATATATGACACTATATCAATGACATTGCATTAATATATTAATGATATATTGATATATTGTTAGAACAAATATGTTGAAAAAGGATATGAGATTAGACAGAATTAGGATTCAGTTCAACTAATTTCATCACCAAGTTATGTGTGTGTACACACACATACTCATAGTCACGTGCACACAATGTACAGGTTCTTTTGACCAATTCAAATCAGAACAAGGATCATGAAATATTTACTTCTTACAAACCCTCCTCCATGTTTTAATTCTAGTGCATCCCAATTATGAATAATAGTAAGTTCCTTCCCTTCTGTCTCAATTTCTTCATTAATGTATTCCCTTCTTCCTCCCTTTTATTTCTTCTCTTAAAACAAAACCATACCTAGAATCCGTGTTTCTTTTTATTTACTTCATCTGTGACCCTTGAAAACAATAAAATTAATTTGTAGTATAACAAGTTTTCTTCTGTTTGTTCGTATCGCCAGTGACAATTTTTCAGTTAGGACTTTCTGCCAGAGTCAGGCCCCGCTTTCTCACATTCTTGCATGAAATAAGAAGACTCTGTAATCTGGATGCCTTTGCCACAGTTCTGGCCAGGATACCTAGGACCTGAAACTGCCTTCTGCCATAATCCTTGGCTTCTGCTTCTATCTCCTGGTGGTCCAACATGAGTGCTAGGCTTGGTACATTTCTGTTTCTTTATCTTTGATCATTAATCGACTAGAAACTGGTTCTCTCCTCAGAGATCTTGGATGGACATTAGAGATCATGCTTGTTTCACTCTTCTGGAAGTACCTTCAAAGGAGATTGCTTAAGGAATCTCCTTCCCCTGGAGAATCACCAACTAAAAGTTAGCTTTCTCTCCTAATGTGTGACTGACAGGTCAGGCCTTTGATCTTTCTGACTTTAGACCAACTCATTAGAGATTGGGCTGGCTTTCAAGCCCCCAGTATGCCTATACTCAAAGAACCCACAGGCTTCTGGTTATGTTCTTGAACAGTCCAAGACTGAATAGAGCTCTTTACTGGTCTTTCCCTTTGGTCCAGTGCTTAATACAGTTCTTGGAACAAAAAAGGTACTTGATAAATGCTAGTTCACTGACTGGTCTTATTGATCATTGTTTCATCTGGTACCTTTTTAGATCTTTGCTGGGGAGCTGGGCTCAGCTAGGACCTTAACTGGAAATCAGTTATGCCTTTTAATTCAGCAGTTCAATTCAGCAAAAATTTGCTAAATGCCTACTCTGTGTCAGCAACAATGTTAGACCTTGGGGATATAAAGACAGTCCATGTCCCCAAACAACTTAAATTCTATCAGGGTTGGGGTTGGGGAATACAACATGTATATAGACGAAAGCAGAATAAATAATAATTTTACAAAGCAAATAAAAAGAAATGGGCCTGGGGAGTGTAGTACCGATGACTGGGTATAAGAAAAAGCTGCATGTAGAAGATGACTCTTGGTTTGACCTATAAATAGAGTGAGGCATTCCTAGAGGTAGCAGTGAGGAGGGAAACAATTCCAAGCCTGAGGAATAGTCAGTGCTAAGGCATTGAACTGTGGAGTGGAAAGTGTACTGAGAACATTTTTCCACCTTCTGAAAGAGGAGATTGGCAATTAGGAAAGTTTGGAATTTAGCAGTGGCTTTGTTTTTAGCAGAGAGAGAACTTAAAAGATGATTGAGTTTTTGAAGTTTCCCCAAAAGACTGTAATCTGACACTGAACCTTCTTTGGGTTCTGTGTCAGGAACTCATGAAATTCCTTTACCTGACCTGATGGGTTAAAATATGCATGTAACTATCTTTATACTTTCTCTTTAATTCCCTACTTTTATTAAGTGCCATTGACATTGTTGCCTCTTAAGATCTACATATTTCCATGCATGAAAACAGCTTTTCTTTGTACAATAATTTAAACTGACTGATTCATTTCCTTTGTTTCACACAGCCCATACATTACTTTAGAGACATATAGGTATATGAATATATTCACTGGACCTCCTGCCAATCATTTACTCCTCTGTGCTTCTGAAAAACTTGGTTGTTAACATGAGTCATACCTATTGCCCTCTATTGGAATGTGGAGGATATGGGTTCAAATCCTGCCACAGACATTTCCTAGTTGTGTAATGATTGGCTAGTCACCTAAACTCTCAGAGCCTCAGTTTCTTCTTCATCTTTAAAATGAGTAAGCAGGGGACTAAATGGATTCTAAACTCCCTTCCAGATGTAAAGGAACTGGATCTAGATCCTCTGTATAGAATCTGGTTTAGCAGTTTGTTCTGTTTATTTTTTTCTCTCTATTCACTTTTTTTCTTCATTTTTCTTGGCCTTTGTTAGCCGTGCCATCTATGCCCTAAAATATGAGATAATGAGATATTTGTACCCTTTGTAAAGTGCCTGAAACATAGTAAGCATTACATAATTATTAGCTATTACTTTTTATTATTAAGTACATCATTCTTGTATCTCCTAGTGCAGCACAACATTGACTTCTTAGCCAGCTCTTCACTTCTCTCATGTAATATATCTAATATCAACATACTAAATATAATTATGAATGTATATTCATTTCTAAGATCTTTACCTTCAGCAGGCAACTGTGTCAAATAGAAATAAGTACAAAATAAATACAGAATAAGCCATACTAATTATATGATATTGCAACAATGTTATTATTATCTGTGATATCAATTTGGATATAAATTGTTCCCAGTAAAGAACTTTCTCTACCAAAGTAGGTTGGTACCATCTTTCAATGTCAGAGAGTTACCTAGAATACTGAAAGATTAAGCAACATTCTCAGGGTCACATAGACAGTATGTCTCAGAATTGGGACTTGAACTCAGGTGTTTCTTTTTTTTTTTGTAGGAATGCTTTATTTTTATTTTTTTTTCCATATGCTTTTGAGTTGAAAATTTTTTTCTCCCTTTTTCTCCCCCCCCCAAGATGGCGCACAATCTTACATAGGCTTTACATTTACATACCCATTAAACATATTTTCACATTAGTGAAGTTGTAAGTAAACATTAGTGAAGTTGTAAGTAAATGAACTCAGGTGTTTCTGAGATCATCTCTCTATCCACTAATCCAAGTTGTTCCTGAGAAGGGAATTTATAATTTTCATATTAATCAATATGATATGGGTAATGAATATACTAATAATTTAGTTTCTCAAGAGCTGCTCCTCTGGCTTGAGAGTCAGAGCTCACAATGCGGCTTAAAGTGATTAATCAAAACTGTGATAATGCTTGAGTGAAGCAATTCAAAGATTGAAGAACCTGTTTCCATCACAGAACTCTGGTTTTGTACTTTAGGGGAGGTGGTCACAACCCTGGAGACTTGACTCTAGAATTGTATTATGGAACTTAGGGGTTTCTTGTGGGAAACCACTAAATGATTGTTTGTAATCCACCTTCCCCCCTCCTTCCCCAGTTGTGATTTAAGTATATAACTTGTGCTTTTACTTTAGCTAAAAGAACATTTCTCCCTCTGAAACTGATTAATTAAACTACTTGATTACTGGCACTCCCATCTCTAAGCCTGCTTTGTGTAGCTCAGAACATTCTCAGGTTAGAGACCGGCTCAGTAAAAATCCTGTTAACATTCCAATAAGATTATGAAATGATTATTTTAGTATTTTCAAAATATAGTTGGAGAAGCCATCATTTCAACAATGAAATTTCAACAATTTCAGCAATCCTGTATGGGTGCAGAAAACATGTCTTTCCATAATGGATAATCATGGTGAATTGCTATAACCATAATTCATCACCTTCTAACCAGTTTACTAACCTCACTGATGTTAACGAAGCTATCCTCCATGTAACAACATGCCCAGGTATGTACTTGGCATCTTTCAAGCTTGATGAGACATCCCATAGTTTGCATCCCATAGTTTGCATCCTATTGGTATCACCATCAGGATGTCAGAGCTATATCTATGTCATTATGAGTCATTGGAATTATGTTTTAATGGAAGTTTGAAATAAGTATGTTGAGGGGCAGCTAGGTGGAGCAGTGGGTAGAGTATTTGTCCTGAATTCAGGAGGACCTAAGTTCAAATCAGGCCTTAGACACATAACACTTACTAGCTGTGTGACCCTGGGCATATCACTTAACCCCATTGCCTAGCCAAAAAAGAAAAGAAAAAAAAAAGAAATAAGTATGTTGGTGATAACAGTAGCTGGCAGATGGTACTTTAAAGTTTGCAAAGTTATTTTATGACTATTATCACTTTCTCTTCTCATGTTATCTCTTTTATTCTCAACCCTGGGAAGAAATTGCCATTATGTCCATTTTTACAGATGAGGAAACTAGGGTCAGACAAAGATTAAATTTGGTGTCTGTCATATACTAGGCACTTCATAAATGCTTTCTTCTTAATTAGTTATGTGACTATGGGCAAAACATCTAACTTTTCTTTGTTTCAGTTTCATTATCCATGAAATAGATGTAAATTTAACTGCACTATCCATGTCACAGGCTTGTTTCAGGAAAAGTGGTTTGTAAAATTTAAACTATAATATTAATGTGAACTATTTGTTGATCCTTAACATGGCCAAACAAATATCCCAAAGAGAAAAATAGATTAAAAATTCTCCTTGAATTATCTGAGGGTAACCAATAAGGTTCTAATTGAATAACTGTTTCAGGAAGCATGGCAATGCATCAATAAGCTTGTGTTAGGAGGAATATCGCTGTTTTTAAGCACCCTGAGTAGAAATAAAGACTTTGCTGCAGTCTTTTGTTACATGATTAGTGACTGTATTTTCATAACTTTGTGCTGTCAGGAGTTAGCAAGTGCAGACTGGAAAGCATCATAACAAGTTACATCATCCATGAAATGATTTTTTTTGAAACACATTTTTAGTCATGATTGCAAAAAAAAATAAGGAGCAAAATAATGTCTTGAAAAATATGCTTCTCCATTTTGGTGTGCTTAATCTATATCCTGTGCTTTGGGAAAATGCTCACAATTTTGATTCACTACTTAAAAGCTCGCCTGCTGCCAATGCTCTGACTACTTTAAATAAAAGAAAAATACTGACTGACCAAGAAATCTTTTGTGTGTATTTATAAGAAGCTCAGTCTTTATTTCCTTATGCAGTGCTGTTTGACTACTTCCATTTTCAGAAGGCTGCCATAGTATGTGAAGTTACTTTAGGATAATAGAGCCTATGCCATCTAAATCTTTATCTCAAATAGTTGCTAAGAAAACCCTTGGAATAGCAGACAATAAAGCCATTTATTACTTGGATAAATTCTCTAGTTATAAGCTTCTCTTGATAAACCAGTAGAAAATGGTTAGAGTATGCAACTATAAGTCTCCTGTTTACCTAGGGTTAGCACTCCCAAAAGGCTTTATTAAACTTAAGTTTATGGGGCGAAAAATGCCTTCAGCTGCTTTATGCTTTTCATCTCAGTAACCCCCCTGAGGTTCTCCACATACATCTCTTGTTTCTTCACAGAAATTGATTAAATACAGTATATTAAAAGGAATATCCCAGAGCCAAAAATAAAAAAAGCCCTGCATGCTTTAATGATGTTGACATTTTTTTTAAGATAAGGAAAGTTAATAATTGGTCACTGAGTTATGTGTGAGGTTACTGAAGATTTGTTAATACAAATCCTTTCCCAAGTGAAAGGGAGGTATGTATTTGGTGCATTATAAAGAGTCACAAGATCCAAGTTTGAATCCTGGCTCTGCCATTTTTAGTCTGTATGATCTTAGAGAAATCCCTTCAGTTCTGTGGGCCTCAGTTTCCTCACTAGTAAATTGAGGGGAGTTGGATTAGATGATCTCTGAAGTCACTTCCAGCTCCAGATCAATAATCCTATGAAATGAAATGTATTATATAATTTCCCTTAAGCATAATACACATTAGTCATTTGAGGTTAATTTATTTCATTTTAAAAATAAGGCAACATCTTTAAATTGTTAATAATTTAGGATCTACATAGGAAGCATGGGTATGGAACCTAGGACAGGAACAAAGTAGTTCAAAAGAGAGATTAGGTCTGAATAACTTGGAATTTCATTCTTATGATAATAACGTGACTTTGTACTTTAGCTATGTCTTTCATCTAAGGATTCCTGTATGTTTTTTACAAATCTTGACTTAGTAATCTTCACAATAGCCTATAACATTTGGCAAGTTGAAAGTATTACAATTGACATTTTACAGATGAAAAATTATTTCTTTAGGTATAGATAACTTTCTTTACTTACAAGTGGTTGATCCCCTTGAAAACTGGCCTGAATTTAATCTTCAGTGACATCTGATGCTTTCAACAATTTTGGAGAAAATTGCTTCTTAAATAAAGCTATAAGAGTTACAACATTACATGCACTGTGGTAGTCAATTTTCTATGACTCTTCAGTGGCATATAGAAGCAGAATACTCTCAGTATGCGTATGAAAGGAATATGTCAGTGTCATGGAGACACCTGCTAAGTATAGCAGGGGAGAGACCTGGACCTGCATATTCATGAATCACCATGAAACTCAACAGAAATTGACTTGATGTCCCTTTAAGATAATTGAATCTATCCATATTTTGGATTGTGGGCATATAACATGCATTGTGAATATAAATCAAGCACACATTGAAAGTCACTAGACCAGAGAGACAACTTTGTTTTATGACAGAACATCATCTCCAGATTCTACATGCTCACCTCATGAACGCCATTGATGACGTGTTCTGTACACGGTGAAGTTTCAGGCCCATTTTTATCTCTTCTTCCTCTTCCTCCACTAAACTTATGTGCTTGTTCTTTGATCTCATCTCATGTTTGCAATAATGAATCTTAAACTTTTATATATGAAGTATTTTTATGGCTTTTCTTAGCCACAGTTCTAATAAAAAGGTGTGTTTTTTTTCCTGCCAAGAAGTATACTTTTCTGCCATTCCTCTGGATTCTTTTTAAAATTCTTTCACTTCTGTGTATGCTTCTTTTTTCCTTCTTTCAGAATATAGGCTCCTTGAGGCCAAGGGCTTTCAGTATTTTTTTCTTTTTATTCCCATTAACGAGCAAAGTGCCCTGTTCAGTAACATGGCCCAGTGACAAGAGAACGAGGTTTGTAGGCAATGGACCTGGCAGTGAAAACTAGCTCTGTACCTGACTACTTTTGTGTCCTTGATCAAGTCCTTTTACTTCTCTTGGCCTTGGCTTCCTCATCTGTAAAATGAGGGCATTAGAAATCTGTAAATCTAAAGCTGTGATCCTATGAACATGGTAGTAATTTATAAATGGTTATAGAATTGAATAAAAATGGATACTTTTTTTCTCTTCTAATATATCACTTTCCTTTTCATTGCATAGTTCAGTAGCCAGCTTAAACAACTGGTAATAATTTATCATTGTACAGAATTAGGAAATCTTGAATTATTTTTTAACTAAAATCTTATAAATTATGTTTTCATGATTATAAAAAATTACTAGGATGAGCAGTTCAAGAAAATTAATTTAGATGAGAATGATTTAAAAATTAAATTACCTGAGAATGATTACTAAACATTAATCTTTTATTTTCTTATAAACATTAAATTTTAAATTCAGGAATTTCAAGAATAATATTTGATGAACTAAACATGGAATGAGTAGTTGTTTTTAGTCTAGTAGGCTTCTTATCCTCTCTGATTTTTGAAATGCAAATAGGTAGTTAAAGGATAATTAAACAAACAACTGATTTTATGTTCTTTAATGATATCAGGAAAATTGTCCCTCTAGTTATCCTTGCACACAAATAATCATAATGTAAGATAAAACAAAAGTAATCTCAAACTCGGAGATATATAATCCAAGTTATTATTGTACTTATTGTCATTATATGTTCTTTCCTAACTTCCAACCTTTGATCAGTAGGACACTCACTTTGAGTTGTTCTTCCAATAGAAATGGCAAATTTGCACTATCCATATACTCATCTCAATTCTGACATAAATAATAATTATTGTTTTATAAAATGTTTATAAATGTTTATAAAATATTTAGATAAGAACCACAGAATCTCTTAGGCTCTCTAGTTAAGCATGTGCCCATCCAAGAATCTCTTCTGTAATATCCCCAACAAGAAATTATCAGTTCTTCGCTTGAATACCTCTAGCGAGCTAGAACACATTGCCCTCTGAGGCAGGGCGTTCCACTTTTGCATAGCTCCAGTTGTTTGAATATATGCTTATGCTGAACCTAAACCTGCATCTTCCATCCAATGATACTTTCTCCCTTATGGGAGAAAGCAGAACGAGACTAATTCCTTTTCCATATGATAGGCCTTCAAGAAGTATACTTGAAAACCACTACCTTTTCCCCTAAGTCTTCTCTTTTTCACTCTCTTAACCATTTCCTCAACTTTTTCTTGACTTTCTACATTATTGTGTGCATTTGACCATACTACTTTCTGTAATGTTTCCTAACTCGAGCCCATATATAACACTGTTGAAATCCTACTTATTTTTAGATAGATAGATAGGTAGATAGTTTATTAAGTGGTTACTCTGTGCCAGGCATTGCTCTTGAGGAATTTATATTCTAATGGGGTAAGACAGAACACAAAAGGGAACTGAAAAACACAGGGAAGGGTGAGACCAAGTAGTAGTGCTGAGAGTCAAGAGCTGATCTGAATTAGCAGTGAACATACTTGGTGTGGACACTTTCTCAAATGGAGGTCCTGGCAAGAACTCACCAATTTAGGAGGAGGCCAAAGGGATGGAGGCATCTTCAGTTTTAAAAGACTACTGGAGTAGAGGCAGAAAATATTTGGGGAATCAAGGATTGTGTCAGGTTAGAAGGTTCAACTCAAATGCCATGTCTGAAACTCCCTTTTTCCCCTTTAGGGATAATAGTCTCTTCCTTGTCAGAAATAATAACTCTTTGAACTTCTCATGTAGAGTCATCTGAATCCAATGTATAACATAGTACTTTTTTATGTTTTATCTTCCCTAGTAGTTGGAAGGCTAAGGACCTGGAAGTCCTGGAGGTTAAGAACTATGTTTTACTTGTCTATGTATTTGACAATTCATTGGGGCTACTGTAAAGAGAATTCATGAATCAGGTAAGAGGTTAAACGAGATGATTTCCAGCTCTCCGATTCTACAAGCCTATTTCTCTGAAATAGTTAAACCATGATTAATACTCTATTGTCATACCAAAACCTAACTAGAAACTGGAGAGAGAGCTATTTTATTTTTTTTTTTACCAGAATGAAATGAATTAAATGCTGAAATTTATAGCTACACAAGAAAATAAAATCAGGCGTGCTTATAAGGCCACTCTGGGAACCTGAAAACAATACATGGTAAACTTTATGTGACTTGAGCTTGATGCCATCAATACCAAATATATTTATTGTAGATTAAAGTACCATTTCTTGTTCCATTTTCTCAGAGCTACATGGTTTTTTTTTTTCCACTTATTTCATGTAGCTCCTGGAGGTCATTTTGGACATTACTCTGAGCCACATTAAAGGACTTATCTTGTGGTTTGAAATAGGAATCACTAAAGGACACCCATGATAATGAACTTCAGAAGTCCCATCAGTAACACAACTGTTTTGCTGAACAAATTCTCAGATTCTAAAAGCTAGAGTTCAATGAAGACATTAACACTACCCTAGAACTTCTTTACTTAGGGAATTCAGAGACAGCCAAGTGGTGTACTTTGTCTGCTATTGCAACATTATTGAAAGGGAGGATATGATAGAATGGAACACTTATAAGCCCAAATGATATCCTGGACAATGCAAATTGACCAGCTATATTCTTAGAAAAGTCACCAGTTCAAGAAGGCCTTTTAAAACTTTTTCTATGAATCTTTGTGGCATTTAGGAGTTTTCACAACATTCCTTTTAACAGGTGCCATACTTGGCTTCTAGGGAACTGTCAAGGGAGAGAGTAGTTTTCTTTTTGGAATTTCCTCCATTTTATGATCTAGCTATATCTAACCTACAAACTGTGTTTTATAAAGGCACCATGTTAATAACCCGACATTTGCTAGAGGGTATCAGACAAGCTGATCTTCCCTTTGGATCTTTGAAAAAATGTTGTTTAATTATGCATTCATGCCTAGAGGCTTCTGATATGGGCACATTTTATACAACAATAAATTGTACTAACTAGAAAGGAAACCCACTTAGAATTTAAGAAGCATAGAAATGAATTATGAACCCAGTTAAATATTGTGTTGTTGGAAGCTCTTATTTAACTGCGACAGATTTTTTTAAAGGTAATTCTAATCTGACCCTTAAATACTTTCTTTTCTCCTTAGCACCACTAATGTCATTTTTTGTAATGGATTATCATGAAATTAATAATAATTAAAATAACTTTTGCTTTGATTGGTAAGAAACATAAGGAACTATTAAGATATAATCAAATTGAACAGACCACAGATAGAAATAAGATCAAATTACATTAGAGTACATTTCCTTTGCATTTGTTATTCATCTTGGGAAGTTTTTTTTTTCTTTTCCCATCAGGAAAGTGAATTATTTTTCATGATAAACATACGTAGAAAAATAGAAACACAAAACCTTCCTTAATTATTTAAAGTAGTTGACTTTTGTCTTTTCAACTTTAAAAAACCACAAAAAAAAAAACCTCTTCTGAGGCAAGGATTGTGGCAAATTGGCAAGTATAATGTGGTAGAAACAGTGTTGAATAGCAACTCAGAAGATATGAGATTAAGTCCTAGCTGTGTAGATAAGGAGTTAGACTTTGGCCTAGAAGTCTTACTTCTCTGGGCTTCAGTTTCCTCACCTGTAAAATCAGAGCATTGGATTAGATATTATCTAATGTCTTTCCAGACCTAACACTTTTTGCTTTATGGATTTTCTAGTACTATCACAATGGCTAACATACTACTTAGTACTCCAAAGAATCTGTGATCCATTGATTCATGAAGATGCTACAATGGAAACAACTCTGGATTTGTCATCAGAAGACCTAGGTTCAAACCCTAGCTTTGCCACTGTTCCTTTGAGACCTTGAACAAGTTATGTAACTTCTCTGGGTCTCTGTTTCCCCTTCCTCTTCCCTAAAGTTAGATTTGATGGTATCTAAGGCCCTTCCAATATTGTCTTTGATGCCTACAGTACCGTCATTGTGGCCTTTTCCTCTAATGATGCAGCTCGGAATGCCCTTATTCATTCCATCTTATGTTATCCACATTGTTTCCCTAAGTTCACCATAGGTGGAGTACTCAATATCCTGTGCTCCAGTCTTGAATTCTCTGGGTATTACAAGGATACCAGCATTGAACATTGGCTATCTATTGATTATTTTTCTTGTTTTCCTTGTATAATTAACCCATCTTTTTCTGTTATGTATCTCTTTGGTGATATCCTGTACTCCATTTCTCTCCTGTAATTACCTCTTTCAAATGTATTGTAGCCTCCTCAAATCCATCATATTCTTTTCTCTTAGCTTCTATATAACACTCATATTCATGTACTTGTGTTTTCATTTAGTACCTAGTGGAGATAGCACTGGACTTGAGAGGCAGCAAGGTGCTGCAATAAATAGAATTTGGATCTGAAATCAGGAAGAACTGTATTCAATCTAGCCTTAAACAATAACTAGTTATGTAACTCTGGGAAAGTTGCTTAAGTTCTGTCTTCCTCAGTTTCCACAATAGTAAAATGGGGGTAATAATAAAACCTGTCTCCTAGGGTTGTTGTGATTGGATCAAATAAGATAATATTTATAAAGTAAGCAGAGTGCCTGGTACATAGTGGGAGTTATATAAATGCTAGCTATTTATTTATTTATTTTTTTTTAGAGAGTGAAGTGCTCTAAGGCCACAACAATACCAGAAGTATAATAGTATTAAAAAGATGGTTCTGCTTCAGGAAGAAGTTTGAGGTCATTGAAATATCTTTAGTTTCCTATCCTTTAGTTTGCTATCATCCTCCTGTCTAGCCTTTGAATAAGGTATAAATTAGTAGCTCTTGATTAGAAAGCCACAGAATTACAAAGTTGGAAAAGATTTCAGAAGCCATCTAAATCCAATCTAGCCATCACAGCATTCCCAACAAATGGTCATTTAGTGGACCACTATTTCTCCAGTAAGTGGAGATTCTTACCTGGTCAGGTAACTCATTATATTTTTGAGTAGCTGTAATTGTTACAATGTTGTTCTTTTTTCATCTTACACCAAATCTTTTTTTTTTTTTTCTTAATGTGTCTGAGGCCAGCTTTGAACTCAGGTCCTCCTGACTCCAGGGCTGGTGCTCTATCCACTGCGCCACCTAGCTGCCCCCCTACACAAAATATTAAACAGAATTTTTGCAATTTGGGTTTATAGGATTATTTCATTTATAACTAGGAGGGACCTTTAAGATCATCTGTTCCAATTCCCTCACTTTATAGATAAAGTTAGTCTAGGCTAGAGAAGTGAAACTACATTCCTAATGTTACACAGATTATTAGTGTCTGAGATAGAATTTTCAAACCAAGGTCTTGTCAAATCCAAGACTTTTTCTGCTGTACAAAGGCTCCTAGTTCTAGCCTTGCAAACCAAGAATAAGCCTAATTCTGATTTCACTTAATAGCCCTTCATAAACTTGTACGCTGTGTGTTAAGCTAATGCATATGTCTTGTCTTCTCCAAGTTAAATCTCCTTATTGCTTTCAGCTGATCCTCAAACAATGATCTCTAGAAACTTCACCATCCTAATCATCCTTCTCTCCTCACTCTTCAGCTTAGCAATTTTCTTCCTAATGAGAGAAATTATGATTATTAACCAATTACCACTATCAGGTGGATGCAGGTTTTTTTTTCCCCTTTTCTATTTTCTCATTTAAAGATTAGGTCAAGGCAGCCTCAGAAGGACAGGGCTGATGATGAGATTGGGTTAACATTCTCCTCAGTCTTGGTCAGGATGCCACCCAACTGGGAAAGCTTATTTCTGATGAAAGGTTAAAGAGAATCTTTTCTAGGTGAACTGTGGCTCATTCTTCTACTATATAAGTAGTCTGGGTGGAGGTTATTTACTTTGTCTAGTTTGGGCTGGGTGGAGATGAGTGTCTTTGTCCAAGAGTAACATAATCAGAATCACATCCCTCAGCTCCTCATTAGAATAAGCCTATCTCTCATTATCATATTCATTCTGTCATTGTTAACCGATCAGAACTGATTTTCACCTGTCAGGAATACCTGTTCTCCAAGGGTATTGAAGCATTCAGGAACTGCCAACATTTGCCTTTCATTGCAAGAGAACTTACTGACCTCAATTCATTGATTATTTGCTAGCCATAATTAATACACTGATCGTTAATTACTGAGAAACTGTGTCTCTTTGACTTTTCATTTGTTATGCTAAAATTTGGCATGCAGAACCGAGCAAAAATTTTTTGGATGTGGCCTAACCAGAGACATGACTGAAAAGATAAAATGTATTTGGTACATCTGCAATTTTCAATACATCCATTATATAAAATGCTAAAGCATTACCAGTTGGCATATTGTTTTATGATACTGTGAAGGCTAATAATTTCAATTATTAATATTTAAAAATTAGAACAGTAAAAAAAAAATCTAATTAACTCTTTGTTACTTGTTTCAGCTAGCAAAGTTATGCAAAGGTAGATTAAAAACTTGGCAAGTAGTGAAACCCGAAAATAGAGACATATACTCAGAAAGAATTTGTTTTGGTATAATTTAAACCTGTTTTGTCCTTAATTCCCAAGAAAATTAAAAATCTTGTAATATATTTGTATCTACTTTTGCAGGTATCCATATAATATATGTGGTCAGTATTATAATTAGCAAATAAAGTTCCACTTAAATGTTCTTGTAGATATTTGTAATTATTTGATGGTTAATTTTTATAAAGCAAAAAATAAAGTAGCTTTTCTTTTCAATTTAATGTAATGGTAATGAATTTTGATTGCCTTTTTTCAGCCTAGGAACATTCAGTTCCTGATTTGTACTATGTAATTTGTTTGGAAAAACACCACATTGTAGTTAGAGGATCTGGGTTCAGATTCTAACATTGCTACTTAGTAGCTATGTGACTTCAAGAGAGGGCCAACCTTTTTAAAAACAATTTCCCAGGAAGTAAAATCCAGGATGAAATACAAAACTCTCTTTTTGGTATTCAATACCCTTTATAACCTCCTCATCCTTCCTCCTACACTTACTCTTCAATCCAGTGACACTGTTCTATGAAGAGGAAAATCCAGCTCTCAGCTGTGGGCATTTTTCTGGTTGTCCCACATGCCTGGAATTCTTACTCTCCTCTCTGCCTCCTGGCTTACTCAGGCTTTCTTTAAGTCATGGCAAAAATCTTACATTCTGCAGGAAGCCTTTCCCAACATCTCAATTCTCATGCCTTCCTTCACCTAATTATTTCCTAGTTTTCCTGTGTCTAGTGGTTTGTATATAGTTATTTGCATGTTGCCTCTCCTATTAGATTGCTTGTTCCTTGAGGGCAGGCACTGCCTTTTGCCTTTCTTTGTATCCCCAGAACTTAGCACAGTATATAGCATATAATAACGGCTTGTGATACTTTCCTCACAAGGTTCTTGTAAGGATTAAGTGAAAAAGTTTGTGTAGATCTTTCTAACCTTAAAGTGATATGTAAAAGTAAGTTATTATTTACACTATGAATATAAACAAAGGTGAACTATTTATTCTTTGTATTTCTAGCTTTTCTTCTTACCTGTGTCTGTTTTTAGTTGGGGTTGACTTTCAGTCCTGTCTCTATCCATCTTTGCTACACTATCTCTGAATATCATTTGTATATCACTGCATCTCCACAGAATTAGCAATACAACCCACCCTCTGAGGGTGACCTATCTCTTTAACACCTCTCCACCATACTATCCAGTCTAACATTTTGAATGCCATTACATGCATATTTCCATTTCAAAGGATCATAGAATTCAGAAGTAGAACATAAAGCAGTCTATATGGTTGGTCTTTTGCATAAGGGCCCAGTCTGAGATCTAATCTGGATTATGACTGGACAAAGTCTATAGCAAAGACTGAACTATTCAAGAAGTAGAGAGAGAAAGGTGAACTTTCATAGATGGAAATTGGAAATTAAGAGCAACAATGTGAATATCGCAGACTAGTTGATTCTTCCACTGCCTAACACGTACAGTAACATGTGCTTAATGAATTGTGTATGGATTGATTAGTTGAAAAGTTGAAAAGCTAAGAAGAGACAAATGTGGGAGGGGCAATGTCAAAGATTCCATCAACATCTAAACCCCAAATTAAAAAGGTCTGATCGGGGGCCTGAAGTTCATTGTATGGAGACAAAAAAGGGGTAAAAATATGATGGGAGTGGGTAGGTACAGTGAGGAATTTTATGATTGGAAATCACAAAAAAAGTGAAAAACTGTTTAGGGAGGAATGAGGTCACTGGATCATAGTTCTGGGATTTTGAGTTGGAAGTACAGTCAGTGCTAGAACTAGCCCAAACCAGAGACCTAACTGTTAAATTTTTCAGTGAATGCATTTATACTTTGGAAAGCTGCAAACTACAAATCAGGGCTCAATTTGATTTATTGTTTTGTGTGATTTGCTAGACATAAGAAAATGATGGAGAAATTGTTAATGCAGATTGGTCAGTGAGTCAGTCAGTCAACAAGCATTTTTTAAGCCCTTATTATGTGCTATATACTGTGCTAAGTTCTGGGGATACAAAGAAAGGCAAAAGGCAGTGCCTGCCCTCAAGGAACAAGCAATCTAATAGGAGAGGCAACATGCAAATAACTATATACAAACCACTAGACACAGGAAAACTAGGAAATAATTAGGTGAAGGAAGGCATGAGAATTGAGATGTTGGGAAAGGCTTCCTGCAGAATGTAAGATTTTTGCCGTGACTTAAAGAAAGCCTGAGTAAGCCAGGAGGCAGAGAGGAGAGTAAGAATTCCAGGCATGTGGGACAACCAGAAAAATGCCCACAGCTGAGAGCTGGATTTTCCTCTTCATAGAACAGTGTCACTGGATTGAAGAGTAAGTGTAGGAGGAAGGATGAGGAGGTTATAAAGGGTATTGAATACCAAAAAGAGAGTTTTGTATTTCATCCTGGATTTTACTTCCTGGGAAATTGTTTTTAAAAAGGTTGGCCCTCTCTTGAAGTCACATAGCTACTAAGTAGCAATGTTAGAATCTGAACCCAGATCCTCTAACTACAAATGTGGTGTTTTTCCACCAAACAAATTACATAGTACAAATCAGGAACTGAATGTTCCTAGGCTGAAAAAAGGCAATCAAAATTCATTACCATTACATTAAATTGAAAAGAAAAGCTACTCTATGTTTTGCTTTACAAAAATTAACCATCAAATAATTATAAATATCTGTAAAAATATTTAAGTGGAACTTTATTTGCTAGTTATAATACATACGTATGCAGGATTTGAACAGCACTCAATGCTCACAGCTGGAAAGAAGTCACTGATATCATTATATCTGTGCTCTCTGCCTCTAGGAGAAATGAGTTACATTTTACCACCCACATTTGCAGATAAGCACATCAAATTTAAAATCACTGTATTTTAATTCCTATCATACTACTCTCCTTTCCTTCCTACACCCTTCCCCCCAAAAAAAATCTGATAAAATATATGGTGTATATGTGTATGTGTGTATAAATATGTATACACACACATACATATATCTTGAAAAATTTTGCCAGATGCTTAACTCACTTATACTGTTTAGAAGAGGCAGCATTGTATAGTGGAGAGCATACTGGTTTTAGAGACAGAGAATCAGTTTAAATTTTACCTCTTTCATTTACTATGTGACCTAGATGAAATCACTTCATATTTCTGGGCCTTATTTCCACATGTATTAAATAAGAAGTTTGAATGAGATGGACTTTAAGGTCCACTCCAGTCTTATAGATATGATACTTTGTTTACATCATTTGCCCTAACTTTCCGATCTATTAACCTTGTCAAAAAGGGAAATGTGGTTAATAATAGATCACATTTATGTAGTATTTTATAATTTACAAAGCTCTTCCTTCACTCCATCCTTTTGTGATGGGTAATTGTAAGCGTTATGAACCTAATTTTAGAGATAAAGAAATGGGAGACCGAGCAAGGTTACCTGACCAGACCAAACTCATCCAAAAGCCACATCTGGAACTCAAATGGAGGTTTTCTTTTCCTAAGTCTTTGCTTTATAATCTGAATTCAGGTAACCTACATTAATCTTCGTAGTGGGCTTTGGGAATACACTACAAATAATTTATTGAAAAATCTATGGCCTTATGAAGTTGTTGGTTTGGTTTTTTTTTAAGGCAATTGGGGTTAAGTGACTTGCCCAGGGTCACACAACTAGTAAGTGTCAAGTGTTTGGCCTGAGGCTGGATTTGAACTCAAGGTCCTCCTGACTTCAGGGTTCTATCCACTGCGCCACCTAGCTGCCACCTTATGAAGTATTTTCTATCTTGAAAGATAGACACATTGTCCACTCCTTCCCTCACTTCTATACGTTGCCTCTGACTTGATTGATGTTCTTTACATGGCTGGTACAACAATTCTGAATGGACCCATTCTGCCTCAAGGTGACAACTAATTCCCTGAATGTTCATGAACCAGCTGCAGTTATATACATTTTCAACAAATGAGCTGAGTAGAGCTGCCCAAATCTGCACTTGTTCCTACAGTCAGTTTTACTGGGTCAACATTAAGGAGTGATGTCTATACTTTCTTTTGAGATAGTTCAGTATTTTCAAATTTTTTTATAAAGCATTTTGTTTGGCATCCTGATTGTTCATTATTAGCAAGTTCACGGGTAAGATACTGAGCATTGTGTAAAATTTCTTTTCCTTCCTTTCTTCCTTCTCTTCTTCATTTCCTTCCTTCTTTCCTTCTCTTCATTTTCTCCTTCCTTCTTTCTTTCTTTTTCTCCTTCCTTCCTTCCTTCCTTCCTTTTTTTTCTTTCTTTCTTTCTTTCTTTCTTTCTTTCTTTCCTTCTTTCCTTCTTCCTTTCTTTCTATTTTTCTTTCTTTCTTTCTTTCTTTCCTTCTTTCTTCTTTCTTTCTTTCTTTCTATTTTTCTTTTTCTTTTTTCTCTCTTTTTCTTTCTTTCTTTCTTTCTTTTTTTCTTTCTTTCTTTCTTTCTTCTTTTTCTTTCTTTCTTTCTTCCTTTTCCTCCTTCCTTCCTTCCTTCCTTCCTTCCTTCCTTCCTTCCTTCCTTCCTTCCTTCCTTCCTTCCTTCCTTCCTTCCTTCCTTCCTTCCCCCCCTTTAAAGAAAATTACAATTTTGTCAGCATAGGCTAGAGTTGACAATTTGTAAACTGATAACGTACTTCTGTTTCTGAACTCAAGCCATACAGACATTCACAGGGATTCATACTCCAGGAAGAAAATAAAAGTCATGTACAAAATATTTGATTTTGATTTAAATATGTTACTTAATATTGAGTGCATGGGTTTTTTCACTCTTAAAATTTCATGTCTACGTTTACAGTACTAGAAATATGTATTATATATAGATATATACATATATGTCAATATCTATATCTATCTATTGGTCTATCTATATCTATCTATCCATCTATCTGTAACCTGTCACCTAGGATCAATATATATTATAATACAAAGATGCACATATGACATACACTGTGATATATCTTTTCAGGGTGGATAATCAGTTTCCTTGATCCATACAAACTCTCTTTTGGCAAGGCCAATTATGTGATGTATCACTAATTGGCTTATATAAGGATTATACCCAGAGTTTGTCATTTGGATATAAATCGCTACTTTTTTTTCAGGTTTTATTTTACTAACTTCGAGTTCTCCAGACCATTCATGATCATAATCAGCAATGAAACTGCAATGACAACTATCATGTACTTTCTTTAAAAAAAAAAAATAAACATTAGGGGCAGCTAGGTCACACAGTGGTTAGAGCACTGGCCCTGAAGTCAGGAGTACCTGAGTTCAAATCCGGTCTCAGACCAAACACTTGACACTTACTAGCTGTGTGACCCTGGGCAAGTCACTTAACCCCAACTGCCTTAAAAAAAAAAATAAAAAAAATAAAAAAAATAAAAACATAAACATTAGAAATTCAAAACTCGTATTCCTTTAAAAAGAGTACATAATGCTCATAATTTGTTTGTTTTCATCCAAAGACTTTCATATTTTAATACAGCAATTAATCTGTGTTCTCACTCAGTGTTGATCTGTTATAAATCTTGCCTATGTCCTCTCTTTAAAACTCCCTAAGTCATTCACACAGTGTGTTTAGGATTTTCCTCTAGATCTCTGGCCATAATATGGATGCCAGAGAGGTACACAGGTTATCCATTGGTTATCTCTCTCTTTCTACATTACCTACCCAATGCCTTTTCATGTATGTCTAACCGGAATCAACTTCAGCTGAT
Organism: Phascolarctos cinereus; assembly: GCF_003287225.1. Taxonomy (NCBI): domain Eukaryota; kingdom Metazoa; phylum Chordata; class Mammalia; order Diprotodontia; family Phascolarctidae; genus Phascolarctos; species Phascolarctos cinereus. The sequence goes on along the minus strand of NW_027555958.1, from coordinate 394,813,644 downwards.
TCTTCAGTTGCAAGAGGCCACAGGTTACTCATTCCCACCATGTATCTCTTCAGTTTTTCAGTATCTCTTTGGTTTTTGCTTGCATTTGCATTTTGGTTGAATTTTTTTTCTTTCAAAATTGTGTTATTCCATAATTCATAACCATATAGCTTCACTGGAAGAATATCCCGTCCGTTTTACTTTGTTTACATATACAGTGTGTGCCAAAACTCTCAATACCATCTTTAAAGCTTAAAACTGGCCAGATTTTTGGAGCATCCTGTATGTTAGAGATAACAAAAGAGCCATTTCTCCTCCTCCTTTCCCTCCTGTCCCCTTCCTTCTCCTTCCCTCCTCATTGATCTCCTTCTCTTTGTCCTCCTCATCCTCATTCTCCTCCTCCTCTTCCTTCTTCTATCACTTACGTATTGTGATGATTCCCTTTAAAAATGTCTCGGACGCCTGTCATTCAGATGTAAAGATTTACTATTTGATAAATGTATAGTTCTTATTAATTAAACTTTTGAACAAATACCCTTTTTCCTGGAGAAATGTAAAAGAACATCACAGTCTTTTTCCTCTGCTTTCTGTTTTTCGCTCATGCTATGCTTTATCATCTGAAGTCAGGTAACCTGCATCAATGTTTATAGAGGGCCTTGGGAATACACCACAAATGATTTATTGAGAAATCTATGGCCTTGTGAAATCCTTTAATGTCTGGAAAGGTAGACACATTGTATTCTTTAATTAAATATGGCCGTCAGGTAGACTTGAGAATGTGTACAAAGCCGAGTTATTCGAAATGCGATCAGTCTTCTGGGGCCTGTCAGGCAATCTTGTTTTTATTTACTAAATTTCATCCCTTCTGTCTATTTAACTAAAAGAATTTAACTAGAATGTGGAGTAAATTCACTTTTAAGGAATACCATTTTTTTCCCAGTTAAAAACAGTTAAACTTCATATACCTTGATTACTTAGGCCTGGGGCAGAGCTTGTTATGGGAAAATGAAAATTACCTTGAGCTTTCTAGATGTTTCATTCTTCAATTCCCTTCTTGCTTTCTGTTCTCTTTACAAACCAGCCCTCTACTTGGAGTCTGGCCCTACTAGAGGCAGAGCTACTGACCCTGGGCATGTTGCCAGCCCCAGGCAGAACCACTAACCCTGGATGGCCCTTTTGTGCCTCTACTCTGGCCTTTGGCCCAGTTGCAAATGGCTTGAAAAGTCCGGATGGCCTAAAGTCAGACAGGCAAGTTTCCATCATACATTTGTTACACATGGAAAGTCAGGTGGAAAAAAGAACTCACTTGTTTATATTTACACAGCCTGAAATGCTGGATGTCCCAAAAGGCTTAGTGCAATTTTAAAGCTTAATACTGCCCTAAGATTTTTGGGACATCCTGTATTAAGGAATATATAGTACAGAAAATATGTGTTATGGCTAGAGTTCAAATTTTGGATAATGGAAATTAGCTGATACTTGCAAGTTTACTAATCAAATTTCTCCTAGAATTTTGGAGCTAGAAGTGACATTAGAAATCCGCTTTAGCCCACTTTTCTGATTTTATATACAAATGAGGAAGCTAGGACCCAGAGAGACCTCGTGAGCAAATGAGATTGTTACAGGCAAAGTGCCTTACAAATCTTAAAATACTATATAGATTTCAGCCATTGTGAATTATAATAATGACTGGCCTTGCCAAAGCTTATTTATGGCAGAGCTAGAGCAAGATACCAAGTCGTTTAACTCTTATTGTTATATTTGTCCCACTCCAAACATGCTGCCATGCTTTGTAGTTCCATTTCAAAAGGCTTCCAATTTTTAGCTTAAGCAAGATTCTTTGCCCATAGGGACAACCAGTATGCAAATATGTTGGCTGAGGTTTGGTCCTTGACAGCAAATAGAAAAACATATGTAGCATAGTTCAAACAAAAGAGGTATGATTGTGAAATCTAAACACATTATTTCTCTCTGACAGAAAATAACGATTCTAATAAATGAAGGAAGCCTCAGTTCAAAACAACAAATAATTGAAGTTGTCAATAAAGGCATAAATATGGTTAAAAGTTATGAATAGTTCTATCCTCCTTGCTGACATGGGCCAAATTTCATCATTAGTCAATCTAATAACCACTGGTATTTAGTTTGCTGGCCATGAAACCCCCAGAGGAAATTAACTTGAGATCACCTTTAGGGCAGGGTGGGGCAGAAGGGATGAGATTTGGGGAGAGGTTCTCAAAGGGAATGAAGAGAGAAGAGGGAGAAGTGGTGGTTGTCCCACCAGCAGCAGCACAATGGACCAGCAGCTGGTACCAGCCATGTCTAGAGTCATCTTGACTCCAAGTCCCTCGTTCTAGCTACTATACCAAACTGACTCTCACATACATACATACATACATAATGATTGAGAGACACACAACCACAACAATATGTATGTGTGCATATGCAAATATATACACACATGTATAAGTTATATGTTATGTGTATGCAGAAAAATGAAAGATAGGTAGATACAAAGAGTTCCCCCCAGTTCAGTTGATGTAGGAACCTGGTCCAGCCACAGATAATAAGGTGTTAACACCAGGGAATCCCTTTAAAATTTGCACTTGGGGTTTGAAAAGGCTTGCCTTTTACAATGTAGTGTGCTCTTTACATCCTGAAAAATTACCAAAGTGTGAAACTAATACACCTTTACATAGGTGTAGATGTCTTCATAGTTAATGTGTGTTTGTGTGTATTACAGTACTTTGATCATCTCTAAGACACAGTGAAGCATTTGATGACTTAAATGGAGGATTCACTTTGATATTGATATTGATATTAATATTAGAGTGATTACTAGGATAGAGTAAATTGGGGTAATTGCTCATGATTAATTGTTGTTGTTGTTCAGTCTTTTTTGAGTCATGTCTGACTCTTCATAAGCCCCATTTGGAATTTTCTTGGCAAAGATACTGGAGTAGTTTGCCATTTCCTTCTCCATATAATTTTACAGATGAAGAAAGTAAGGCAAACAGGATTAAGTGACTTGCCCAGGGTCCCACAATGAATAAGTGTCTGAGCTCAGACTTGAACTCAGGAAGCTGAGCCTTCCTGACTCCAGGTCCAGCAATTTATTGACTGTGCCACCTATGGCTAGTGGATGGGCAATAGTTGAAGGAGGCAACTTGTTGGGGAATAAGAAGGTGATTCTATTCACCAGGTATTAAATAAACCAAAAGAACTGAGGCTCTTTCTTAGGGATCTTATATATTCAGCCCATGAATCAACTTCCACCTTTACTAGGACAAAGTGCATAGCTTTCCTCCTCCAATTCTCCATAAGCACCCTTCAAGCTGCACCCTCATCCCCTTTTCCTTTTATTTCCTTTCAAACTTTCCCTTCGTTGCTACCTAACCCTGTAGTTGTTAAAGTTTGAAGGGAAGAAATATAAATTGCCTTGGGCTCTTTGTGACCCCAGGGTTGGTGCTGGTTATGACAGACCAGTTCTTTCTTTTTCAGTACCAAGTGATTTAGAAACATTTTAAAAGCTGCATCTTTTTAGTGTGTCTTCTGCAAGACTTATCAAACACATGCATTCAGTTATTATTTTCAAGGAGCAGAATCATCATCAATGTAGGGCCATCCCTGAATTAGCCATGTGGTGCCAGAACTCTCATCCGTGGACAAATCCTGGCCCTGAGAATTACAATTTAACAAGTGGAACAGCAAATATAGAAGATTCTTTTGAAAAATTAAATCCCTGTAGAGCAGGGTTGGTAAGATTCTAAAGGAAATTTACATCAGGACACATTATTCCGGATATCTTTGTGCACAGTACAAAACGATTGTGCTCCTCGGAGCTCCTGGCTTTAGCTTGAGTCATTAGAAAAAAAAAATCTGCTGCTAGTCACATTAGTAAAACATTTTTAAAGGACATTTACTGTGACCAAAGTCACTTTGCTAAAAAGTGCACTTCATACTTTAGTTCTGAGAGCAGAACTTCAAATTTATGGGCTCACCTCTACCCTACCCTCTTATTGATCTTCACTGCCCATAAAAGTATTTGTGGGAATTTTCTAACTTCTACAAATACAAACCAGAAAATCCTCAAAAGAAAAGCTCTTTGGAGACCTGTTTGTAGAGCTGTGCATATACTATATATTTATAAACAGCAGTCGTGTGCAAATATATGCAGGAATTGTATACTTTTTACAATGCAGCCCTCAGGCTCAAATTGTAGCTGATGTTTGGATGCTGTTTATGAAGGTATGCATTTAGAGAATTCAAAAAAGCCTAGAATTTTACTGATGCAAAATAGATACTCACACAAAGTACATCTATTTATCTTCAAAATCCCACATATAAGAAGAGTTCTAACCATGAAATTGATTTAGGAAATAGAAACAGTAATATGGCTTTAGGAGCTTATAGGTTCATAGCTTTGGACATAGACATTTAAAGTTGTAGGAGTCCTGAACCTGGGGTCTGTAAATTTGATTTTTTGTTTTCTTGTTTTTGGTATTTTGAAAATTGTGTTACAGTATAATTGTTTTCCTTTGTAACCCTATGCATTTTATTTTATACTTTTTTAAAAAAAGTGTTCTGAGAAGAGGTGTGCAGGCTTTTCCAGTGTGACAGAGGGATTCATAATATACAAAAAGTTTAAAATCTCCTGCTCTGGTACAGCCTCCTTATTTTATATGTGAGCAAACTGAGGCGCAGGCTTTTATGAGGTCATGCAAACAGTTAGCAGCAGATGTGAGTTTAAACCCAGGTCCTCTAATTCCAAGTTGAGTGGTCTTTCCACTACTCAGGGTTTCTTTAAAAATAATGCAGCTTCATTTGCCCCTCACCCCAACAACATGTTATATAAGACTGGTTTTATTGAGGCAAATTGTTGAATAATATTTCTTCCACAGGTGATGCAACATTTGGAGTAGAATCTATAATCCTTCAATACTCTAAATGTCCATGATTTTGTTTTGAAGTATGAATATTCCATCCATTAACCTAGATCAGAAAACATTTATGATTTATGATGTGATCTTTAAGAGTTGTTATGGCCAAAATATCCATGACAGTATAGTCAAATATGGTGGTAGCTAGGTGGCACAATGGATAGAGGTCTTGACCAGGAGTCAGGAAGACTTTAGTTCAAAATCTGTCCTCAGATCCTTACTAGTATGTGACACTGGGCAAGTCACTTAATGTTTCAGTCTCAGTTTCTTCATCCATAAAATAGGACTATAATAGCACTTATCTCCCAGGCTTTTCTACATATTCGTTATCTGTTCTTTAAAAAATGTTTAAAAATTTAAACTTTCATCTTCTTAGAATTGGCCTGCCAAGAATACCTTATACTGTAAAATGATCATACATGTGCAGGTAGAAGGGTGTATTTCACCCCAAAGAACAGGTTCTGCATATGAAGAGAAGAAGGTGTAAAATAAAATAATTTTGCTGTAGATATGAATGTAGCTGTTTTCCAGCTCTGGTGTCTCACCTGGCTTTTTGCTTTGGCATATCCTACAAGCCAGAAGGGTCTTGGCAGTAACTGAACAAATTCTTAAAGAATCAAATTACCAAACTATAAAATGAATGACAAAATCACAATGAATGAAAATGCATTAACATAGAGAAATTAAAAATGTTTGCTAGTATTTATTATACCCAGTTATGTGCCCACAAAATTGAGAATTTAAAAGAAATGGAGTATTGTCCATGAAAATGTAAATTATCCAAATTAATAGAACATAAAATATAAATCTTAATTTCACTTGAGAAAATGAAATTGAACTACTTATAGAGTAATTACCAAAGGGTAGAGGGAGCCTTGGCTGAGACTTATAGGTGAATTATATAAAATATTTAAAGAACAATTAAAACCTATATTGAACAAATTATTCTCAATAATTGAGAAAGAAAACACTATAAAACTACTTAATAAGACAAATGTAATCTTAATGCCTAAACCATGGAAGGATAAAGCAAAGGAAGAAAATGATAGTCTGTCACTAGTAAATATAGATCCAAAAATTTTAAATAAAATCATAGTCTACACAGCAGCTATGTAGACTCCACTTGGCTGAGGCCCAGAGGTTGATAACCTTTGCAGATTCCTTTATGTTGCCTATCCTAATGATTTTTTGGGGTGGGGGGCAGAGGAAGGAGTAGGGGAAGAAGGAATGGAGTGCTAAACTTGGAAAAAGGCTATAGCAGTACATACAAGAAATTAATGAATGTAGTCACATTTTGTTTAGCTAGGATGATTCAACATTAGGAAATACTGAACAAAATTAAATTTAAAAAACAAAAACAAAAACAGCCCAACTATGACACTACATCAATAAATTTTGGAGAAATAATAGTACAACATTGCTGTCGCAAAAAACCATATAAAGCATAACCCAGTAACCCTGAAACTCAATAAATAAAGGAGTAGAGTAAGAATGATCCCTTTTCAGTCTATTATTTGACATAGTTTTTAGTGTGTCTTGGACTAGTCACTTAGACTTCCTTGTCCTCCTGGAGAGAATTAGTTTAGATGGCAAAAATGAAGACAAAAAAATACTTATCCTCAGGAAGCTTATATTTTATATTGGAGACATTCATCTATAAGTATATCAAATAGAAAGATATAGATATGTGTGTGTGTGTGTGTATATATGTAGAAATATAGAGAGATGTCTATCTATCTCTCTGTTACAGATATAGATATATCTATATTTGTGACTATAGCTGTAGATATTAACCTAGGCCTGGTTCTATGATTTTATTACTATGAGAAGCTCCATGGTAAGGCAACTCTCTCCACCATTGTTAGTCAGCAAATTTTTGTAGAGATTTGCCTAAAGAATTGAAAGGTTCAAGTGAATTGGCCCAAACAAACACACGTGTCAGCACTGGGTCTAGGTCTTCCTGCTTTTGAAACCAGTAAGAATTTTTTTTATATACGTATAGACATGCATACATGCATGCGTATGTGTACATATATATGTGAATATACCTCCTATGTACACATGTATGTATGCATGCATTTATGCATACACATACACATACATTTATGTATACATTTGTGTCTATACACACACACACACATATATATATGTATATACACACACACACACACACACACACACACACACACACACACACACACACACACATATGTTGTTGAGTTGTTTCAGTCATGTCCAACTCTCCATGACCCTATTTGGGGTTTTCTTGGGAAAGATACTGGACTGGTTTGTCATTTTCTTATTTATCTCATTTTACAGATGAAGAAACTGAAACATAGAGAGTTAAGTGAATTGTCCACGGTCATACGGCCCATAATCAGTCTGAGGCCAGATTTGAACTCAGGTTCTCCTGACTCTAGGGTTGGTGCTGTAGCCGTTGCTCCACCTCGCTCACACACAAACACTCACATATGTATGTGTGTATGTGTATGTATACATATTTGTGTATATGTATATGCCAAAGCTTATCCTTAAGCTAAGTTTTAAGGGAAACAAAAGATTCCTAATGTCAGGCATCAGGAAGTTTTGTATTTCAGACTAGGGAGGCATGCAATACCAAAGAAGGGAGATTGGTGATAGAGTAAGTTGCAAAGACAAGGTCAGTTTTTCTGGTCAGTGTCCTCTTTTATGTTCCTTGAATATGGCACTCCATCTCCTGACTCCAAGTCTTTTCCTTGTATGTCCCTGAGGCCTAGAATTCTCTCCCTTCTCATCTCCACATTTCAGCTTCCCTAGCTTCCTTTAGGTCTCAGCTTAAGTCCCACCTTCAGCAAGAAGCCTATCCCAGCCTTCCTTAAATTTGCTGCCATCCCTTTGAGACTATCCTCAATTAATCCCTTGCATATATCTTGTTTGTACATAGATCTTTGAATGTTATCTTTCCCACTAGAATCTGGTCTTCTAAAGAGCAGAGATTGCGTTTTGCCTTGGATTCACAGCACTCAGTATGGTGACTTTGCAGCACAGATGCTTGATAAATGCTCACTGACTGAGAGACACTGGTCCAGACATCTTGTTGAAAATGTGTTTTGGAATCATTGGTGGTCAGGGTTGAGGCAAGTTATAAATGACGTGAAATACTTTAATTAGAAGGGCTTATTTTTTCTTTTATTTTATCTGAACAGTAATAGAGAGTCATGAGGTTTACTGAATAGGGGAGTAGCATAGCCAGATGTGCTTTTCTTTTTACCTCATTGTATCACCATTGAATGGTCTGTTCAGTTGGGCCTCTTATTCTTCCATTAGATAGAGTCAGAGATGTCTTTGAGAGAGATCATAGAGGCAGAGATGTCCCAAGTAATCCTTGGCAAGTTGTTTGTCCTTACTTGAATATCTGATCCTCTAAAAAGGAGTACAGTGTCTGTCTGTCTCTCTCTCTTTCTCTCTCTCTCTCTTTCTCTCCCTCCCTTCCTTCCTCCCTCCCTCCCTTCATTTCCCCCTTCTCCGCCCTCCTTTCCTCTCCCCTTCTCCCAGTAGAAGTAGGTGAAGCATGGCTTCCCTATCTTTTGCATGGATTCTTATGACCAGAGCATGTATACTCCCTAGACAAGTCTGATGCATGCATCAGATAGAGCCACTCTAGTGCTTTCTTTACCCTATTCCATTTTCCCTTTTTTCTGGGAGCCAGAGGTTAGTTCTATACAGATAAAAGAAGGCAAACTGAAAAAAAAAAAAACGTTTGGCAGTGTTGGAGTGGAGAGTTGAAAGAGGAGAGAGACTTGAGGCAGGGAGACAAATTAGTATGCACCTATAATAATCCATAAGATAGGTGATGAGGGCTGAACTGAGGTCATGACTCTTAAAGAAGCAGATTAGATAGATGTTGTAGAAGTGAAAGCTACACAATTTGGTAAATAATTGGATATGTGAAACAAAAAGTAAGGAATCAGCGATAATAGTGAGGTCAAGGATATAAGGCACTCTAGAAAGAGAAATTCAGAAGAGGGGTAGTTAGACAGTGGAGTAGAGACTATAATGTGATCTGTTTTGGACATGTGCTTGAGATGGCTCTGGGCCATTTAGTTTGAAATGTCCAGTATTTAGTACATATTGGGTGACTTATAAATGCTTAATGATTGACTGACTCTAAAGAGTTGAACAGAACATATCAGTATGGATATAGAAATCTGGAAATTATCTGTATTGAATTGATAATTGAATCAGTGAGAACAAAGAAGGTTACCAAATGCGAGAGTATAAAGAGAGGGAAGATAAAAAGGATCCAGGACAGATTGTGTAGGAACATCCACAGTTACTGGGTATAATATGGATGCCAACCTTATAAAGCAAATTTAGAAGGATCCCAAGCAAGAGAGATCAGTGTCAAATAAATCCAGAAAAAAAGAGTTTATCCAAGACTGTGTTTAAACAGTATCAATCCCACCAAATATAAGATATTATAAAATTTGACAATTCAGATATCCGTGATAGGTTTGGAGAAGAAGTTTTAGTTGAGTGATTAAGTCAGAAGCCAATGAAAAAGGTTGAGAAATGACTGAGAGGAGGTGAAGACATAACAAGTATTGATAGATTTTCCAAGAGTTTGACTGGGAAAATGAATAACTTGAAGCCATGACAAGGGCTGTTGAAGGTTTTATTTTTTAATTAAAGTAGGAGACTTGAGTATTTATGTATGCGACAATGAAGGTACCAGGAAACAGAAAGAGAATGAAGATTAGAAAGAGATGGTATGACTCGGGGCTCAGTTTTCAGAAGATGTGAAGGGATAAGGTCAAGGATATATGTAGAGAGGCTGGACTTAGTAAGATGTGCTGCCTCTTCATCAGAGACAGCTGTAAAGTAGAAAAAAAATGGTTCTCTTTTGGTAGCATATTTTGCTACATGAATATAGCAAAATATTTCTGTACCAAAAAGAGTTGAATACAAAGAATTCAGAAAATATGGAAAGGCATATACGATCAGGTACAGAGTGCTATAATATGACCAAGAAACAAACATACATAACCACTACCAACTTGAAAAGAACAACAACAACAACAACAACAACAACAACAAAAGCCCCACAAAGCTAAGTGCTGCATAATTTTAATGACCAAGCTCACTGCCAGAGAAGAAATAAGAGAAAGTGCCTCTCTTCATTCATTAGGGAAATCGGTATGATGTGTGTGGAACAACACTCATATTGTCAAACTCAGATCATTTTTTGTTTGTTAGATAGATTTGCTTCTCTCTCTCTCTCTCTCTCTCTCTCTCTCTCTCTCTCTCTCTCTCTCTCTCTCTCTCTCTCTCTCTGTCTCTCTTTCCCTCTCCCTCTCCCTTCCTCTTTCCCTCCCTCCTTCCCTTCATTTCCCCCTTCCCCTCCCTCCCTCCCTCCTTCCTTTCCTCTCCCCTCCTACCAGTAGAAGAAGTAGGTAAAGCATGGCTTCCCTATCTTTCACCTGGATCCTTATGACCAGAGCACGTATACTTTTTAGACAAGCCCAAGTCCAAGCTTTGGCTGCCTGCTGTTTATTTCCTTCCCAGAGTAGGTAACTAAGCAACAACCCTGAGACCTGCATTTTCAGGTCGTGATCTTGTGAGTTATGAAATCTAAAAAGAGTATGGAAAATACTGTCCATGTCTTAGGAACAGTAGTATCTAATGGCAGTATTTACAGGAGGAATAGAGACACATGCTGTGGAGAGATAGATGCAGATAAATAGTTATAAAGGACTCTTTAAAGAGGCACTGATTTTGGGAGCCCGAAAGAGAGTTATGGCTAAAGAGCATTCTATGAAGATTCTATGAAGTGAGAAAGAACTCTGAGTACCAGGTATACCCCCAGTACCCCTTTATCATGTGTTCCCTATATGTGTGCCTCACTGCCTTTGCACTTTATTTTTTTCACTTTTTAAAATTTTATTTTTCTCTGACTATATGCAAAAACAATTTTCAACATTCATTTTAAAAATTGAGTTTCAAATTCTCTCCATCCTGCCCCATCCCCCTCATTGAGAAGGCAAGCAATTTGATATGGATTATACATGTGTAGTCATGCGAAACATATTTCTATATTCATGTTGTAAAAGAAAACAAAGACCAAAATAAAAACCCAAGAAAAATAAAGTTAAAAAAATATGCTTTGATCTGTATTTAGACTTCATCACTTCTTTCTCTGGAGATGGATAGCATTTTTCATTATAAGTCCTTCACAGTTGTCTTAGATCATTATATTGCTGAGAATAGCTAAGTCATTCACAGCTGATCATACAGTATTGCTGTTAATATGTACTGTGTTCTCCAGGTTTTCCTCATTTCACTTTGCATCTCTTTATATATCACTATGCATCTATCTCTATGTTTCCTGAGACTGACTAGCTCATCATTTCTTAAAGCACAATATTATTTCATCACAATCATATACCACATAGTATTCAGCCATTCCCCAATTGATTCCTCAATTTCCAATTATTTGCCACCAGAGTTGATATAAATATTTGGGCATAGTTCAAATTGTTCTACGTAATGGTTGAATCAGTTTACGATTTCACCAATGGTGTATTAGTTTTTCAGTTTTCCCACATCCTCTCCAACATTTGTCATTTTTCCTTTCTGATCTAGTAGCCAATCTAATAGGTGTGAGGTAGTACCTCAGAATTGTTTTAATTTGCATTTCTTTAATCTGTAGTGATTTAGAACATTTTTTCTGTGGTTGTAGATAGCTTTCATTACTTTATCAGAAGACTGTTCATATTTTTTTTTATCATTTATCAATTGGCTCTTATTTTTTTTCTATGAATTTGACTCATTTCTCCATATATTTGCAAGTTGAGGCTTTTATCAGAGAAACTTGCTTTAATTTTTTTTCACAGTTATGATTGCTGATTGTATTTCCTTCCATCATATTTCCTCTATTTATTCTATTCTCTCTCTCCTTTCACTCTGTATCTCCTCAAAAGTGTTTTGCTTCTGACTACTGCCTCCCCCAATCCACGTTCCCTTCTTTGACTACAGCCCCCCCCCACCTTCTATTATCTCCTTCACCTCCTACTTTCCTTTAGGGTAAGATAGATTTCTATACCCAAGTAAGTGTGTATGTTATTCCCTCTTTGAGCCAATTCTGGTAAGAGTCAGGTTCAAGCATTACTTACCACTTCCTCCATCTTCCCCTTCCCATGTAAAAGCTCTTTCTTGCCTCTTTTATGTAAAATAATTTACCTCACTGCACCTCTCCCTTTCTTTTCTCCTAGTTCATTTGTCCTTCTCACCCCTTAATTTTGTTATATTCCCTTTGACCTGGGAACTCTGGAATTTGGCTATACTAGTCTTGGCAGTTTTAATTTTGGGATCTCTTTCAGGAGGTGATTGGTGGATTCTTTCAATTTCTGTTCCACCCTCTGATTCTAGAATATCAGGTCAGTTTTCCTTGAAAATTTCTTGAAAGGTGATGGCTAGGCTCTTTTTTTTTTTTTTTAAATCATGGCTTTCAGGAAGTCCAATAATTTTTAAATTATTTTTCTTGAATCTTTTTCCCGGTTGATTTTTTTTTCCAATGAGATACTTCACATTGTCTTCTATTTTTTTCATTCTTTTGATTTTGTTTTATTGTCTCTTGATGTCCCATAGAGTCATTAACTTCCACTTGCTCAATTGTAATTTTTAAGAAATTATTTTCATCAATGAGATTTTGTATCTCCTTTTCCATTTGGCCAATTCTGTTTTTTAATGAGTTATTCTCTTCAGTGAATTTTTATTCCTTTTTTTCCATTTGACAAATTCTGCTTTTCAAGGCATTCTTCTCCTCCTTAGATTTTTAAACCTCTTTTAGCATTTGGCTTATTCTATTTTTCACTATATTATTTTCTTCAATATTTTTTGTACCTCCTTTACCAAGCTGTTGACTCTTTTTTTTTCCCGTGATTTTCTTTCATCACTCTCATTTCTCTTCTCAAATTTTCCTCTACTCTCTTACTTGATTTTTAAAATCCTTTTTCAGCTCTTCTGTGGCCTGACACTAATTCATATTTTTTCTTTGAAGCTTTGGAGGTAGGAGTTTTGATTTTGCTATCTTATTCTGAGTGTGTGTTTTGATCTTCCTTGTGACCATAGTAATTTAGTACGACAATATAGTAGCCTATGGTGAGAATTTTTTTTCTGTTTGCTCATTTTTCCAGTTTTTTCTTGACTTTTTTTTTTGGGGGGGAACTAGGCAATAGGGTTAAATGACTTGCCCAGAGTCACACAGCTAGTAAGTGTTATGTGTCTGAGGCCAGATTTGAACTCAGCTCATCCTGAATCCAGGGCTGGTGTTCTATCCACTGTACCACCCAGCTGCCCCTCTTCTTGACTTTTAACTCTTTGCTAAAGTTTTCAGGGTGGAGGACTCAGTTTCCCAAGCTTCAGGGGTTTTGTGCAGCTATTTTCAGAGATACTTCTAGGGACCTCTAAGTTTTCAGTTCTTCCAAGGTGGTATGATCTAAGAAGAGGTGTGTTCACTACTCTTCTGGCCTGTGCTCTGGTGTGTGAATGATCACAAGCATTCTTTTCTGACCTGACATTGTAAGGAGGGTCCCTGCTCTCCTGAGGCACAAGTTCTGGTGTGTGGGTGCTCCTCCTCGTGCTAGACTGACACCTAGATCCAAATATGGGCAAAATAATAGAGTCCTGTCCCCAATGCCAGCAAAGAGACCTTGTAATCTCCTTCTGACCAGTTGTTCAACCCCCTTACTACCTGTGAGCTGAGAGCTCCTGAAGCAGCTGCTGCTGCTGCTGATTCAGTGGCTATCAAGGCGTGCTCCTGGTTCACTTGGGCTGAGGCTGTGCTAGCTCGACCTGCACTGGACTGTGTGAAAAACCTTTCCTGCCAACCTTCTAAGTTATCCTGGGCTGGAAAATTGTTTCATCCTATACTTTTGTGAGTTCTGCCGCTCCAGAATTTGTTTTAGGGCATTATTTAAAAAGGTCTTTGGAGGAATTTTGGGGACAGCTCAGGCCAGTCCTTGCCTTTTCTCTTCCATCTTAGCCAATCTGACCACTTTACCCTTGCCCTTTAAATCTCACTGTGAATGCTGTGCATATTTATGTGACAGTGTGCCCCAGCCTATTGGGAGGAATAGCCTGAATTTCTGGAAGCTTTTATTATTTTTCACATACAGAGAATAAAAGCTATGTTATATAGCTTGATAAATATACATATGCAATTTTCTCCTTCCCCTTCCTTTTCTATTTCCTAACAAGCTTTTGATATCTTGATTAAATTTGCAAAATTCTAATAAATAACATTCTTACAAATCCTTACTAGCTTTATTCTTTCTCTGACCAGGAGCCTCATATTCCCATATTTTAATTCAGGGTCCGAAAATCTAAATTGTAGTTTCATTCACTGTCTTTTTAAAGAGATATTAGCTTCCCAAATTTGTTCCTCTTTTGAAATTCTTGCATTAAATAGTCCACAGTGATGAAAATAGTCTTTATTCCCATTATATCTTTAGTTTCTTCCATGAGATTTCCTACTTTTTAGCCCATCTTTCTAGATTTCTTCTGGCACTGTCGATTTCTGCCTATATTAAGCAACAAAAGAAGACAGGTGTCATCTGTTAGGAGAAATCTTGGGAAATACTCTGTTGTATTCTGCATGCAGGCCCCAGAAAGACCTCTATTTTTGTCATGAGGGTAACCTGATCCAGGGCTCCCTTGGCTTAAGTAATCTATCACCATTATTGATCTATTCTTCTTGTGACCATAGTGATTGCTCTCTCACCTATAAGTGCCTATAAATATATATCATCATTTCTTAGAGTAAAGGTAGATGTTGTCATTTGCCATGTTTAGCTCTCTCATCTTTAGGAAAAGTCTCATATTTATTGCTTCTGCTCATGGTTCATCTTATTACCTTTTCTGCTCTTGGTCACATTCCCTGTGTTTTTCTAATATTATGATATCTAATTCATCTAATTCCCCATACTGTATGCATCCCTCACTTTCTTTTTTTTAAATTTAATTTTGACTTTATTTTTCTCAATTACATGTAAAATATTTTAAATTATTTTTAAATTTTGAGTTACGAATCTCTCAGTCACCCATCACTTCCTTGAGAAGGCAAGCAATTTAATATAGATTATACATATGTATGCATGCAAAACATTTCCATACTAGCCATGTAGTAAAATAAAATGCAAAAAAAAAACCCACAAAAAAAGACATAAGAATAATAAAGAATGTAAAAAAAGGTATACTTTGCTTTGCATTCAAACTATCAGTTCTTAATATGGAGGTGGGTAATATTTTTCCTCATAAGTCTTTCAGAATTGTTTTGGATCATCAATGTATTGCTGATAATAGCTAAGTTATTCACAGTTTATCATCATAAAATATTGTTGTTACTATTTATACTGTTTTCCTAATTGTGCCTACTTACTTTTCATCAGTTCCTGTAAGTCTTTCCAGGTTTTTATGAAAGCATCCTGCCCATCATTTCTTACAGGACAATAGTGCTACATCATAATCATATATCACAACTTGTTCAGCTACAGTTTGATATCTGGTTCTGTTAAGCCACCTTGCTCCACATTTCTTTATTCATTGACTCCCTTGGTATTCTTGTCCTTTCTTCTTTTAGATGAATATTTATTATTTTTCTAACTCAGTGAAATAATTTGTTTGACTATTTAGTTGGAACAGAACTGGATAAATAAATTTACTATATGTAGAATCATCATTTTTATTATATTGGCTTAGCCTATCCATGAGCAATTAATATTTCTCATATTGTTTTGATCTTACTTTATTTGCTTGAAAAGTGTTTTATAATTGAGTTCATTTAGTTCCTGGGTTGGTCTTGGTAGGTAGACTCTGAAGTATTTTATATTTTCTGCAGTTATTTTAAATGGAATTTCTCTTTTGATCTCTTCCTGCTGGACTTTATTGCTAACATATAGAAATGCTGATGATTTATGTAGGTTTATTTTATATCCTGCAACTGTGCTCAAATTGTTAATTATTTCAACTAGTTTTAGTTGATTCTCTGGAATTCTCCAAATATATCATCATATCATTTGCAAAAAAAATATAATTTTGTTTCCTCATTGCCTAGTCTAATTCCTTCAATTTACTTTTCTCCTCTAGTTGGTAAAACTATCATTTTTAGAACACCGCTGAATAGTTATGATGCTAAGGGGCGTCCTTGCTTCATCCTTGATCTTATTGGAAAGGCTTCCAGCTTATTCCCAGTGCAGTTAATGCTTGCTGATTGCTTTTGATAGGATACTACTTTTCATTTTAAAAGCAGGTAGGTGGCACAGTTGATACAGTGCAGCACTTGGAGTTAGGAATACTCATCTTTCTGAATTCAAATGTGTCCTTAATCTTAATAGCTGTGTGACCCTGGGCAAGTCATTTTACCCTATTTGCCCCAGTTTCCTCATCTGTAAAATTAGCTGGAGAAGGAGATGACAAACTACTCCAATTTCTCTACCAAGAAAAGCCCAAATGGGGTCATGAAGAGTCAGATGCTACCAAAAAATGGCTGAACAACAACATGGAAAGCTCCATTTTTTCCAGTGCTTTCTAGTGTTTCTTAATAGGAATGAATGTTGTATTTAAGAAGAGCTTTTTCTGCATCTATTGAGATAATTATGATTTTTGTTGACTTTCTTACTGATATGGTCAATTATGTTGATAGTTTTCCTAATATTGAACCAGTCTACATTCCTAGTATAAATGCCACTGGGTCATAATGTATAATTTTTGTGACATAATACTGTAATCTCTTTACTTATATTTTATTTAAAATTTTCCTATCAATATTCATTGGGAAATTTAGTCTATAGTTTTCTTTCTCTATTTTTGTTCTTCCTGCATAGATATCAGCAACATATTTTTTCCACACGTCTATTCCCTTCTTATCAAAGATCAGAATTCCTTTCTGTTCTCTGCCACATTAGATACCTACCCTCCTTTTTTTGAGGCAGCAAGGTGATACAGTGGATAGAATGTTGGATTTGTAATCAAGAAGATCTGATTTCAAATCTGACCTCAGAACCTTACTAGCTATATGTCTCTGGGCAACTCACTTAAACTCTGTCTTAGTTTCTGCATCTATAAAATGGGAATATTAATAGCATCTGTATTTTAGAGTTGTGAGGATAAAATAAGATAATTTTTGTAAAATGCCTTGCAAACCTTAGAATACTGTATAAAGGCTAACTATTATTTGTGTTTGTTTTTCAATCATGTGTTTTTTGAGGGTGGATCACTTTATTTCCCCTATTATAAAGGTGAGTTAAGAGGTCTTCTTTGTACCACTCTCCCTTTCCATCCAGGAGGAAGACCAACTTTTACTTTGAGAGTTAACAGACATTTGCCCCTGACATATCTAAACGTTACAAACTTGGATGATCATTATAAAAGTATCTCTATTCTTTATCATTTTTTGCAACTTAGATCCTAAGCATTTTGTCCTTCTTTCTATTAGATGCCATGGGGACCTGCATTGTTGAACTGTTTGTGATAGCCAGCTCTGTAGTTGTCACTTTCCTTCTCATCTCATTAACATCTTATCACTTTCATATCTCCATGACAGGAACACCTGAATTCTTTGTCCTTGACTCCCTAACCTCTTACTTTGTCTTGTCAAGTCATCTTTACTTTTTTTTTATTTTTTGCATTAAAACTATTTTATTTTAATCAGCCAAGATCTGACATCTTACCCTCCCACTCCCCACCTTCAGAACATAAGAAAAATAAAACCCATCTTCTATCATATCTCCAGACTCATTTGAAGCCTGCAGCCAAGTAATCAGCACAAGGAAGCCAGACCAAGAGGAAGCATGCTCTTCCATTGCTCTGAATTTTCAGATCCTTCTAGGTAGCTATTAGGGATCTTAGGCCTATGGCAGTCTAATGAGACTCCAACCAAACTAATAGCTATGTTTTGCTAGACCCAAATAAGGGTCATTAGCTTGGAAATCTCAAATAATAATCAGTCTTCAACCCAAATCAGACAGCTTCAAGAATTATGAAAGCTTGGAAGTCCTTAGCTTGAGCCACTCTTGAGGTACTTGAAGAACACACCACTTAATACCAAGAGAAAGATGCAGTAGGACTCAAAAGAATAAAAACAGGGCAAAGAAAGGCCAAGACATTATCTACAGAAGTAAACAGAGCAAGAGGATTCTGGGAAGATGGCAGAGTAGGTGAGAAAATTTCAAGCTCTCAAGATTTTCCTCTACAAAAGAGATAAAATAGCACCTCTGGGCAAACACAAGTGGTAAAAATAAAGTAGGGCCAGTACAGAGGTCTTCCTGGGATAATCAGACAACATCTGAAGAAAAATCTCAGGATGAGATTTCCTCCCTGTGAAGAGTAAACCAGGCTAGGGATCACTTAAACAACAAGAAGTAAGTCCTGGGGTTGGCTGGTTTGGGACAGTGGCTAGGCCCCAGCCACAGGGACTTTTACCACCCTCCTCCACCTGAGTTGGGCTTCTGACCTGGGTCTGCTGACAATGCTAGTCCCAGCTATGCTGAGAAGAGCAGCAGGGGCAAGAAGGAAATAGCATAGGCCTAGTGAGTGCAGAAGCAGTGGTGTGGGCACTCTGTTGGCTGTGGGCACTTACAGGAGGCTGGAGGATTTGGTTTGAGTTCAAGGTCAGAGGGGAGAACTAAAAAGCATCAGAGGCCAGAGGTACCATCCCCCATACCCCAGGACCTGAGGTTATTATAAAAACTAAACCATTACCAAAAAATGCACAAAGAAGAAAGAATCCAACCACAGAGAGCTATTATGGGAATAGAGAAGACCAAGGTTCAATTTCAGATGAGGATACTGAAGCAAAGAAACCCTCTTCTACACCCGAATAATGTCACCTGCACAAAAATAATTCTATGAAGAACTTAAAAAAGACTTTAAAAATCAAATGAGAGAGATTGAGAAAAAACTAAAAAGAAAAATAAGAATATTATGAAAAGAAAGTTAACCAATTAGAAAAAGAGATCCAGAATCTTAAGGAAGAAAATGATTCCTTGAAAATAAGAATTTGGCAAAGTAAAGCCAGTGAAGTTGTAAGAGATGAAGAAATTTAAAAAGAAATATAAAGAATGAAAAAATAGAATACAATGTGAAACATCTCATAAGAAAAACAACTGATCTGGACAACAGATCAAGAAGAGAAAAAATATGAGTAATTGGACTACCTGAAAGCTACAATCAAAAAAAGAATCTTGATACAATAATACAACAAATAATTAAAGAAAATTGTCCTGAAGCATTAGAACAAGAGTGGAAGGTCGAAATAGAAAAAACCCACCAATCACCACCTGAAAGAGATTTTGTGAGGAAAACTCACAGGAATATTATAGTCAAATTCTGAAACCCCCAGCTCAAGGACAAAATACTACAGCAAAATGAAAAAAAAATGTACATATGGCAGTACCACAATGAAAATTATGCAAGAATTAGCAGTGGTGACCCTAAAAGATCACAGGTCGTAGAACACTATATATTGAAGAGCAAAGGAAGTGGGCTTCCAGTCAAAAATATCATACCCAGCAAAGCTAAGCATAATTCTGAATGAAAAAAAAATGGACATTTAATAAATTGTCAGAATTTCAGGATTTTGTTTAAATAACAACAACAAAAACAAAAACAAAACCTTGAACTCAATAGAAGTTTTGACATACTAGAGGAAGAGAAATATGATACATACCGATGATCAATTGTAAGGGACTCGGTGGAGATAGAATGTTTACCTTTTATGTATGTAAAATGTAAAACGTATGTCTGAGATTGTTATTAGCAATTAGGGAGCTTATAAGAAGGATTGGAGTAGATCTGAGTATGATATGACTTCAAATAGTAAAACTGTTCAAGAACAGCTAAAAGAGTAATTATTTTATACAAATGAGGTGAAAGAGGAAGAATCAATACAGATGAATTAGATGGGAGAAGAGGGCTGTTAGTTCTGGAAGCCTACTTTCATCAGGAATGGGTTCAAGAGGGAAAAATACATATGCATTTAGAAGAGTATGAAAGTCTTCTAAATTTAGAAAGAAATAAAACTCGAAGGGGATAGTGAGGGGGGAGAGGATAAAGGAGGGATCCTTAGAGGGGAGGGTAAGGGAATAGGTCAAAAGAGGGATATAGAATAGTATTTAGATTTAGGGAAATGGGAAAATAAAGAAGGAGGTATTAGAGGGAGGGAGAGGGAATGAGTCAAAGGGAGGTACAAAAGGGTGTTTAGATACAGGATAATGGGAGTATAGGGGAGGGATTGTTGGAGGGGAGTAGGTTAATAATAAGAGCGCAAGGTAGTAGGTAGAAGTAAAGTAGAGGTATTAGGACAAATAGGAAATAAGAGACGCACAAACATAAAAAAACAAAGATTAGGAGTAGAATCTCTTAGGGAAAATATATGTTTATATATTAATATATGTGTGTGTATATATGTATATGTGTATGTATATATGTATATGTGTATGTATATATCAATATCTATATATAAATATATCCATGCTTAGTTGTGGCCTCAGGGTGGGGATAGGGGAAGGAAGGGAGAAAAAGAACAAAGTAAACACTGTACAGCAGAGAACAAAAATAAACCTACAAGGAAGATTGACAGCTTTTAACATAATGTATGATATTTAATATATAGGCTTTCTTGAAATGAAAAATTATTGCTATATATTCTGAATCCTTTCCTATGTTCTGCTGTGCACATGACTTTTTTTTCTTTTCTTATTTTATATTTAAGTTTTAGTGTTTGTCTAAAATTAAAAAAAAAAGTGCACAGTCTGGCCCTAACGCAGAGTAGCAATTTAGGAAGTAAATTTGGGAGAATGAGTAAATGAAATATACTCCCATCATAAATAGCTAGTATGATGAAAGGCATCTAAGAAATGAACCCAGAAAAAGGAAATGACTTCAAAATACCTACAAGCAAAGCCTCAAGTAAAACACAGCTTTAGCAAAGGTTCAAATAGAATTCCTGGGAGAAATAAAGCAAGATTTTAAAGAATTTAAATATCACTATGTGTAAAAAGAGAGTGCTAGATAAAATAATTAGAAAAACAATCAGAGCTATGGAGGAAAGGCTCAGAAGGAGAATTAAGAGCTTTGTATAAGAATTACAAAACCTTACCTAAGCAAAAAAATCCTTAAAACTTAGAACAGACCAAAGAGAAGTTGATAATTCCATGACACTACAAAAAATACTAAAAAAGTAAAAAGTCTGAAAAAATAGAAGAAAATAAATAGTATTTCATATAAAATTACCTGTAAAATGAAGCAAGGAAAGATAATATAAAATACGTAGTTCTACTTGAAAGCCATTTCATCCCCCCCCACTAAAAAAAAATTTGGACATCGCATTTAAAGAAATCTTGAAAGAAAACTGTTCAGATTGATTAGAACCAGAAGATAAAGTGAAAATAGAAAGAATATACTGGTTACCTTATGAGAGGAGCCCCAAAATAGCAATTTCCAGGAATGTCATAGTTACAAGCCCAGAACTTGCTGGTCAGAGAAAGTACGACGAGCAAACTGAAAGAAATCCATTGGGATCACACAAGATTTTAGTAAATGCCATTCTAAGGAAACAGAGGGCCTAAAATACGATATTCTAAAAGGTATAAATTAACTATGAAGAATAAGTTACTAGACAAACTGAGTATGATCCTATAGGAAGGGAAACAATATTTAATAAAAGGAATAGAAGGATGTTTAAGCATTATTGATTGAAAAAAAAACAGAGAAAGACCTAGAAACTTTGAAATACAAACACTGGCATTGAGAGATATAAATAGGTAAATAAGAGCAAGCAATATAAAGTTACTGAATAAAGACTAAGTGTTTTTCAGTCTAACAGGGAGAGATGATACAATTGTCCCATCAAGACTCTAATGTCAAAGTTTTGATTAGAGAAATGCAAATCAAAACAACTCTGAGGTACCACATCAGACCTGTCAGATTGGCTAACATGACAAAACAGGAAAATGATAAATGTTGGAGAAGATGTGGGGAAATAGGAACATTAATACATTGTTGGTGAAGTTGTGAACTGATCCAACCATTCTGGAGAATAATTTAGAACTGTGCCCAAAGGGCTATAAAACTGTGTACCTTCTGATCCAGCAATACCACTTATAGGTCTGTATCCCAAAGAGATCATAAAAAAGGGGAAAAGGACCTACATGTACAAAAATATTTATAGCAGCTGTTTTTGTAGTGGTCAAGAATTGGAAATTGAGGGGATGCCCATCAATTGGGGAATGGCTGAACAAGTGGTATATGAATGTAATGGAATACTATTGTTTCTTAAGAAATGTTGAGCAAATGGATGTCAGAAAAACCTGGAAAGATTTGCCTGAACTGATGCTGAGTGAAGTGAACAAAGCCAAGAGGACACTATACACAGTAACAGCAACATTGTGTGATGACCAATTTTGTGAGACTTAGCTCTTCTCAACAATGCAATGATCTAAGATAACTGCAAAAGACACATGATGGAAAATGCTGTCTACATCCAGAGAAAGACCTATGGAGTCTCAATGCAGATCAAAGCATACTATTTTCTCACATTTTTTTTCTTTCTCATGGTTTTTCCCTTTTGTTCTGACTCTTCTTTCACAGCATGGTTAATGTGGAAATGTTTAATATAATCATACGCTATGCCAGATTGCATGTTGTCTTAGGGAGGGGGGAATGGAGGGATTGGGGGAAAAGTAGAACTCAAAATCTTATGAAGGTGAATGTTGAAAACTAAAAATAAATAAACTATTTTAAAAAAGACTCTAATGTCATCAGGGATCATAGAATAAGTTAAATAACACTGTGGCCCTGAGAGTGGTTTTATTAAGTTTTGATGATCCTAAAAAGAAAAAAAAAAAGAAAGTAGAGGGAGAGACATGAAAGGGAAATAGTAGACTATGTAAATAAATATATAAAAATGGGTGAGGAAGGTAGGTGATACTTGAAACTCACTTTCATTCAAGTGATCAGAGGAGGGGAGAATATATATATATATATATATGTATATGTGTGTGTATCTATCTATCTGTCTTTCTGTCTGTCTATGTAGCTAGCTAAAACAATCAATCCCAAGTACAGCAAGGGTGACAATCCTAAAAAATAGTATGAAAGTGAAAAAGTGAATGTTGATACATTGAACCTATGAGAAATAGGGGTTAGGTTCTTGCGACCACCAAAAAATATTATTTTTTGCTAGAGCTTGCAAATACACTTTTCTACATACAGTTCTTTATAACAAAACATTAATTTGTTAATATGCACTTTTCCTAATGCAATAACCAAAAATAACCCATAAAATCCAGGGGAGAGGAGAGGTGATGCCAGATGGGATGGAGAGGGCCAGGGGCCGTGATGTCAGAAGAATCCTGAGGTAAAAAAAGGAAATAGGCAACACCTACCATCTCTAATCTCCCTTTCAGCTCTGTGGTTGAGTTGTCCATGATGAAAAGCACATGCTTTGAAGAAAGTCCTCCTCCCCAGTCAGAGTTAGGAGCTCCCCTTGGGGGGTAGGAGCTGGCGGAGGTGACCACCATGTCATTTACCTACAAACTTAGCCACTTTTACATTTTTTCCAATTCCCTCCTCTTGTACTTAAGAGTTACTTTGGCGCTTTCTGAAGCAGATTCACAAATACCTTTATGAACACTTTCCTCCTTTTTGTGGATATACCTTGTTCATTGTACCTCTCATTTTTTTTTCTCTACTGCACATAGCTTGAATGTTCCTGATTGCCAATGGGAAAGTGAAAATGAAGTTACTAATAAAATCACAGGAATGCTTGAAGTCATGAAAGTTTAACACATGAATGTTGAGGATTGACTCCACCAAATAGGGGCAGAAATATACTCATTAGGAAAACAGGAGAAAATAGGGAGAGGAGGGAATAAGAGGAAAAGTGGATTCATGGAGGAATTTGTCATAAGGAGAATGAGCTTTAATCTTAGAGTCTAGATTTTGAACAAGGATTTTTAAAAAATGGGAAAAAAATCAAGACCTTGTAAGTGGTCTCTAGTCAAGGGAAAGAGAAAAAGGTCAGGGGAGCAGAAGAAGCTAAAATTATGCATACAGCACTGGTACTGAGCACACCTTTCTCTAATCTGCCTTCTTTTTTGTAAAGATAGGATGGGGAAAACAAAGAGACCAAAAAAAAGTATAAGAGAAAAGTATGGAAGGAAATGCACGGTTATATCTGTGAATGTAAATGAGGTGAATATGCTCATAAAAAGGAAGAGAACAGCAGAATTTATTAGAAATAGATTCTAATGCTATATTATTTATGAAAAATACATTTAGAAATAAAATTCACATAGAGTTAAAATAGGGGGCTTGGTTGGAACAAATCTGTTATGCTTCATGTAAACACACAAAAAAGTAGGGATAGCAATAATTTCAGCTAAGACAACACAAAAAAGATATATTTAAAAGAGATAAAAAGGAAAACTGTATTTTTTTTCTAAAATGTACTATGACTTTGCACAGCCCTGCCTCACTTAAATCTCATTCACTTGCATATCAAGACATTACCCTCTTGATGTCATTGGTCCTCCTTGAGAACAAAGGACAAACAACAACAGCAACAAGAACAATAGACATTTATTTAATATCAACCCTAAATATATATGCACTGAGTAGCTTTAGATATGAATACTTAAAGAAAAATCGACATGTATTAAAGGGTGAAATTACTAAACTCAAAAGTTGGGGATCTCATGTACTACTTTCTGAGCAAGATTAATCTAAAAAATAAACAAGAAATAAGTTAGTAACTTGAATAGAATTTTAGAAAAATCAGATAATTTAGATCTCTGGTGATTATTGAATGGGAGTTTAAAAGATTATGTACATACATGAATGCAGGCACACAAACATTTTATACACACACACTGTGTGTGTGTGTGTGTGTGTGTGTATATATATATACATATATAGTCACATATCTGCATTTTATAAAAATTGATTATACATTAAGGCATAAAACCTTACAAATAAATGCAGAAAATCAGAAATATCATACACATTTTTACTGACCAAAAAAAAATTAAAAATATATCCAAAAGGAGATATTGAAGAAGCATTTAAAATAATTGGAAACAATATTTTAATCCTAAGCATTTGGTGTGTCAAAAAACGAATCTTAAGAACAAATAATTTCATTGAAGATAATAGCAATGAACTTTAAATTGGGGTGGAAGAACAGAAGGGAGGCTATTCTAGGCATCCAAAAAATTATAAGCAAAGTTTCAGATGTAGGAAAATTGTTGGAATGTTTGGAAGATAGACAGAATCATCATGTAGAACTTATGATACCGAAGTAATGTTAGAGAATGATAATATTTTATAGTTGTAGGTCAGTTAGGGTTCTTAATGCCAGGAAGAGGAGATTAAAATTTTATTTGGTAAGCAATAAGGATTCACTGAAGATATTGATAAGAGTATGTGCACTATACCTAGATTTATGTATATTTAAACTACATATCGCTTTTAGGATTTCAATCTGTTTATTCACTTTCTTGATTATTCAGAATATATCCTCACATTGGATGACATTATTCATTTGACAAATTATCTTTGTCAAATTATTCTCTTTACTTCTTTTCTTCCATATAAACTCTCTAAGTATTAAGATAGGAATAATTAGAAGATTCCTTCCTAGGAAGGATAATCATTCTCTAGTTCCTAAAGCCTTCCAGATTTCAGCTTTCTTCATTCTGTTTCTGCTATGAATGAGATAGTCCTCTTAGGAACTGCTTGTATTCCTGTATTTTCTCTCAACAGAGAGTCACGCATAAAGCCTATTCATTTTAAACTCTATTCTGGCGGCAAGTGATATTTGAGTTAGCTTGATTCTTTCTACCTTTTAAGAATTATTATGTGACCTCTTAGTGGAAATTTTCTATAGAGTATTACAAGAATTTTGACTATAAGCTTTCTCATTAAACATTATGAAATCTTACATCTGAAAAGATTCTTAGAGAAGATAAATTCCAATCCATACTTCATGTATTTCACTAGCAATATATCTCCCCATTTTGTCCTCTCTTCATTTGTATACTTAGCATGTCATTGAAAAAATTTTTTGTTGTCTTGTCTGTCATGAACTCTTAAAGAATATTGATTCTGTAGACTTTAAGCTCATGTTACTCTGGCTGCTATGTCTCTCCACCAGACAAGAAGATTATGTATTTTCTGGCTGAGGTGGGTTTTATATTCTTTGAGCCTTCTAACTGTGGCAATTTTTTTTTGTTTTGGTTACATTTCTAACAAATGGAAATGTAGTTGGTTAATATACTTTCTTCAGTACAATTTTATATTTTGGGGGAGAGTAGATTGAATTTCATCTCCTGTGACCAAACCAATGTCTTTTGTTCATATTTATTTATTCTTCAAACTGGTATTTACTTTGACATTTACTTTAACTAGTTGATCTGATTCCACATACACAGATGATTGCAAAATTTGTAACTAATATTTTTATTATAGAAATACATATGCATAGATACATTTGTAAGAACAGAGACAGAGATTTGATGTAATAGATAGAGATTTGATATAATGAAAGTTGCTGATGTGTAATATGGAGAGATTTGGCCTTGGAATTGAAGAAATAGGTTCAGTTCCCACTTCTGTCTTATTGTGTGACCTTGATCAAGTCACTTAACATCTCAGTGCAAGTTGGGCCAATATACATACATTTATACATACATACACATATGTTCATTATTTATGATGTGATCTAGTACTTGCCTTATATATTACTTTCCTACTCTTTTCATGAAATGAAAGGATTCCAGCAATATTGGACTAACATTTCTATATCTTCTGTAGTCATTCTTGATCCTGAAATATATTTTACAGTATTTTTGCAATTTTTCCTATGTTCATCATTGTGTCAATATCATCAAATATACAGGCATGCATTGAATTAATTTGGAAAATTTGTGCAGAACTTTTTTAGAACTTATCAGTGTTTCATCCTCATGAATGAATGTTGGCACATAGGATGCAGTCATTTTCAAAGGATGTTCTTTGATTAAGTCTTTCGCTAGCACAGCAAGGTGAACTGTCTAATTTTCCCATGCAATGATATTTTTTATTGCCTTCTCATACATGAATGAAAAACAACTCTATCAACTACTTTATTTGGTTTTTAATTATCTCTTTTGCATGACAGCTCTTCAAATATATGAAGATATAAATCACATCCTACCTAGTAATGTCCTGCACATAAGAAATGCACCTTAAGTAATAAAAAAAAAAAGTTAATTAACTGTCTTCAATACAATTGAATCCTTGTGTTGCTTCTAGAAATTCAACCAATATCTCAAAGGTCACAATAGCTTAAGATCCATTCTGCATTTAGATAGTGTCAGGATCTCCTCAGAACTTAATCTTAGGCCCATTCCATTGTAGTAAGGATGTTTTTACTTGGTAACACATAGGTAGTCAGAGTAAAATCTTTACAATTTAACATTCAGAGACAAAAAAAAACCCAACAAAATTAAAGCGTTAATGTATGTAAACCAAAATACTTAAAAAAAATAGGTCATTTCAAGAGAATTATAAAGTAAGAGCCCAGGCAGGAAGTTTTGTGAAAATAGGGGAAGATAAGGGAAAGGAGAAACAAGGAGTAAGGCAAAGGCAAAGGAGGAAATGTCAGCTGTCACCCAGTTCCAGAATCTTGTTTAGAAAGGAAGGAAATGAGCATTTATTAAATACTTACTATGTGCCAGGCACTGTGCTAAGCTAAGCTTTTTACAAATACAATTTCATTTGATCCTCACAACAAAAATGCTATCATCCTCATCTTACAGTTGAAGAAATTGAGGCAGATGGATATTAAATAATTTCCCAGGGTCACAAACTACTCGTTATCTGGGCATGAATATGAACTCAGGTCTTCCTGACTCCAGACTTAGCTCTCTACCAACTGTGCTACTTAGCTGACTTGTTCAAATACTAGGAAATGCTTCAAATTAAATATCTGCCTAGGCCTTCAGTGATTTTTTTTTCTGTTTTCTGTTCATTGAAGCAAAACTTTTCCTATAGTTGCAGTGAGTTTCCCTACCAGGTTTCCATCAATAACTAATGTATCCCCCTCCCCTAGTGTGGGGGTATGTGGAGATGGAGTAGTTAATTTGGAGCTGAGATGAATTTTCCCTAGTTGAGATATGTGGAGACAGCAGCCATTTGGCAATAGATACTAGAGCACCTGATATAAAATTCAATTTCTTATTTTTGCCTAGTTATTCTGTTGTATTAAATGAATTTGCTGTGAATTCATTGATACCTGGTGTGATCCAGTAAAAGAAGAATCAACAGAGGCTCTTAAGGCATGAATTTAGATAAATACTTCCACAGGAACAGAGATCTGGGTATAGCTAAGAAGAGGAATACACCATGGGGCCTTGGATGCGATAAAAATAATGATTTGCCTCAGCGGAATTGCCCTCCTTTTTTGCTCTAACTAATGATTCCCACTGTCAGGAATAAAGAATTGCTCAAATGTTCTTTAAATAGTTTAAGCAGCTATACTATGGGTTAGCTAATAATGACAATACTGTATTTTACATTTTGCATAAAGCCCCATTTAAATATCTTGTGAGCAAAGTGCAATTGAAAGTCTTTGCAGAGGGGGTTTGTTCCATCTGTTAAGTAGGACATTTTACACATGCTGACAGGATCTTCTGGCACAGCAGCCTTTTCTCACAGAAGTTTGAACAACTGACAAACAAAACTAAATGATTCTTTTAGAAGGAAAAAAAAATAAGTTTGTACAAACAAACTGGAAAAATGATAAGCAGAGTATTTTTTTACTCCACAATTTATAAAACAATGTTTGCTTTAGGCAAGGCATGCTTGCAGTTGCTACTGCAGACGATGAAATGCTTCAGTTGGGTTTGTTATTGCAGTCATTTTCCTTTCCAGCAGTTGTTAGTGACATCCACCTTAAAGACAAATTCCTTTCTTATGCAAGCATAGGATTTGTATAGTAGCTAGTAGACCTTTTGTCCTTCAACCATACAAAACATATGCCAAATTCACTGGGGATTCTCAGTGGGTGAAATGAAAGAATGGGGTTGATAAGCTTATGGGCCTCAAAGTGTACTTTCTGTCATTAACAGCTTCAGTGTATTTTTTCACTCAGCTCAACAGAAGCAATTAGCATTGGTTAGGGATGATCATTCAATTGTAAACTTTGAAAGAGTTCCAGAGATTTTCCAGTATATGACTGGTAAAAGTTAATGGGAGCTAAAACCTGAGGTGACTGAAAATTTGTTTCTTGGGACAGAATAAGAAGAACTCCAAAAATATATTCCTGTTATCAATTTTTTTTAACTGTGAAAAGAATATGATAGAAATACAAATGAAATTTTGAACCATCAACAGAGAAAATAATACCAAGTACTCTTCATCTTCATGTTACGTGGATGATATTTACCTTTATGTCCTGTTTAGATTATCATAACCCTTTCTTATATCTCAGCCATGTTATGGTTTGGGGTGTGAGAATTATAATAAAGAATGAGTTTACCATTGTGTTACTGGATTGCCACTAGGAAGGAGTGTCAAATATTATGGCTATCTTTTAAAGAAGATCCACTGTTTAACATGTATTTAGTTCTAGCTTTCTAATTCATCACTAACTCCACAACGGAGTACTATTATATTGCTACTCTTAAACACTTTTGAACGACTTAGTTTTACCAACTTTGGTTCATGGATTGTTGGTAGAAATACTCAGTAAAATTAAAAAAAAAATAATAAGGATAAAGGTGTTTACATGAATGAATGACGTAAGACGTGCTTATATGTTATTTGTAAATGATGAAGGTTCCTGACCTTCCCGTCCCATTTGAATTAAAGTGATCATTGCAAGGCCTGATGAAACTTTAAATGTGTAAATAAGATAGCATATGCCTTTTGATCTCTTTATGGCATGTAAAACTCTATGATTGGGCTAACAACGGATTTTGTTAACTGGATCTGGGAACTTTAAGAAGCTGGAGGAATTTTAGATATGAATCTATCAAGTGGTAGACCAATCTTGTGGAGAGGACTACTGGCTCAGGAATTGGACTCATGAGAGAGAATGTCTATATCACTGAAGAGACTGAACTAGTAGTGAATAGTACATCTAACTAGGCTAAAAGGTATGCATAGTTTTATACCTTTTGGGGTATAGTTCCAAATTGCTTTCCAGCATGGTTAACTAGGTCACAGCTCCACTAAGGTTACACTAGTATACCTGTTTTCCTACCTCTCGTTCCAGCATTTGTCATTTTTCTTGTCTGTGTGTGGTGGTACCTCAGAGTTGTATAAATTTGCATTTCTCTATTTGTGACAGAACAGTTTTATATTACCTTTTTATGAATGTATTTATTTTTAGTTTTCAACATCCACTTCCACAAGATTTTGAGTTCCAAATTTTCTCCCCATCTCACCCCTCCTTCCACCCCAAGACAGTGTTCATTCTGAATACCCTTTCCCCTAATCTGCCCTCCCTTCTATCACCCCTGCCTTCTCTTATCCCTTTCCTCTTCTATTTTCCTATAGGGCAGGATAGATTTCTATACCCCATTGCCTGTATATTTTATTTCCCAGTTGCATGTAAAAACAATTTTAACATTTGTTTTTAAAACTTTGAATTCCAAATTCTCTCCCTCCCTCCCTCCCCCCCACCCTCATTGAGAAGGCAAGCAACTACTATGGAAGCATTTTACATGACTACACATGTGCAACCTGTATTATACATGTGTAGTCATGCAAAACACTTCCATAGTATTCATGTTGTGAAAAACTAACTGTATTTTTCTTCATCCTATCCTTCCCCCAGTTTATTCTATTCTCTCTTTTGACCCTTTCCCTCCTCAGAAGTGTTTACTTCTGATTATACCCTTCCCCAATCTGCCCTCCCTTTTATTATCTCCCCTGATCTTTTATCCTCTTCTCCCCTATGTTCCTGTAGGGTAAGATAGCTTTCCCTACCCAATTGAGTGTGTATGTTATTCCCTCCTAAAGTCAAAACCCATGAGAATAAGATTCACTCATTCCCTCTCATCTTCCCCTACTTCCCCTCCATGGTAAAAGCTTTTTCTTTTCTATTTAATGTGAGATAATTTACCCCATTCTACTTCTCCCTTTCTCCTTTTCCCAGTATAGTCCTCTCTCCCCCATTAATTTTATTCTCCAGATATCGCCCCATCATCTTCAACTTATCCTGTGTCCTCTTTCTATCTATGTATCTATCTACAAATATTTTTCCCCAACTACCCTAATACTGATAAAGGTCTCACAAGTTACAAATATCATCTATGTAGGAGTGTAAACAGCTCAATCTTAATAATTCCCTTATAATTAATCTTTCTTGTTTACCTTTCCATGCTTCTTTTGAGTCTTGTATTTGAAAGTCAAATTTTCTGTTCAGCTCTGATCTTTTCATCAAGAATGCTTGAAAGTCCTCTATTTCACTGAATGTCCATTTTTCTCCCCTGAAGGATTATGCTCAGTTTTGCTGGGTAGATGATTCTTGGCTGTAATCCTATCTCCTTTGACTTCCTGAATATTATATTCCAAGCCCTCTGGCCCCTTAATGTACAATATATTTCAACAATAATTGAATTGTTTCTTTTTGGCTGCTTGCAACATTTTCTCCTTGACCTGGGAGCTCTGGAATTTGGCTACAGTATTCCTAAGAATTTTCCTTTGGGGATCCCTTTCAGGAGGTGATCAGTGGATTCTTTCCATTCCTATTTTACCTCTCATTCTAGAATATTGGGGCAGTTTTCCTTGTTAATTTCTTGAAAGATGAGGTCTAGGCTCTTTTTTTGATCATGACTTTCAGGTAGTCCAATGATTTTCAAATGATCCCTCCTGGACCTATTTTCCAGGTCATTTGTTTTTCCAGTGAGATATTTCACATTGTTTTCTATTTTTTCATTCTTTTGGTTTTGTTTTACAATGTCTTGATTTCTCCTAAAGTCACTAGCTTCCATTTGCTTCATTCTAATCTTTACGGAAGTATTTTCTTCAGTGAGCTTCTGGACTTCCCTTTCCATTTGGCCAATTCTGCTTTTTAGGGCATTCTTGTCCTCATTGACTTTTTGGACCTCTTTTGCCATTTGGGTTAGACTGTTTTTTTAAGATGTTATTTTCTTTAGTATTTCTTATATCTCTTTTAGCAAGCTGTTGACTTGTTTTTCATGGTTTTCTTGTATCACTCTCATTTCTCTTCCCAGTTTTTCCTCTAATTCTTTTGCTTGCTTCTCCAAATCTTTTTTGAGCTCTTCTATGGCCTGGGACTGATTCATATTTTTCTTGGAGACTTTGGATGTAGGAGCTTTGACTTTGTTGTCTTCTTCTGGTTGTATATTTTGATCTTCTTTCTCACCAAAGAATGATTCTATGGTCTGACACTTTTTATGAAGTTTGCTCATGATCCCGGCCAATTACTTGAGATATAAACTGTTTGTTATGGTAGAGGTCTGCTTCCAATGTGGAGAATGTACTGCCCCAAGCTTCAGGGGTTTGTACAGCTGTTTTCAGAGATACTTCTAGGGACCTGTAAATTTTCAGTTCTTCTAAGGTGGTATGATAAGGGGCGAGGTGTTCACTCCTTTCCTGGCCTGTGCTCTGGGCTATGAGTGACCACAAGCACTCTTTTCTGCCTTGTAACTGTGATGACAATTTCCTCTCTACTGCCACCACAAGCTCTACCACGCCACCACTCCTCCTCACCTCAGGACCACAACCCAGAACTGTGACACAGATCCAAGCATGAGCAAAGGAAGAGAATCCTGCCTCAATGCCAGGAAAGAGATCCCTGCAATCCCCATCTGATCAGGCACTCTTTCCCCATCAGTCTGTGGGCTGAGAGCTCTAGAAGCAGCCACTGCGCTAGGGCTGCACCAGAATTGGGGTTGGACTGAGCTCCTCTCTTACCGAGGTCAGATAGACCTTTCCTATCTAAGGTGTCTTTGGTATCTGTGGGTTGAGAAGTCTGGAAACTGCCACAACTCCCTTGATTGAATCCCCTGAGGACTGCTCTAGGTTTGGGGAAGCCTTGTCTTTGTTTGCACTTCTCACACAGAACTGTGCTCCTCTCCCAGCCTAGTGCAGCAGATCTTTCCAATCAACCATCCAGATTGTCTTGAGCTAGAAATTTGTTTCACTCTGTCTTTTTGTGGGTTCTTCTACTCTAGAATTTGTTTAGAGCCATCTTTTATGGGTATTTGGATGGGTTTGGAGGAAAGCTCAAGCAGGTCACTGCTTTTACTCTGCCATCTTGGCTCCATTCCCTATATTTCTTTTGATACTTTTAATTTCTTCCTCTGAAAATGGCTGGCTCATGTCCCTTAATCATTTAGCAGTTGGGGAATGTCTCTTTATCTTGTAAATTTGGCTCAATTCCTTATATATTTGAAAAATGAGACCTTTATCAGAAAAAAAAAAACTTCCTGTGAAATTTTCTTAGTTTCTTGCTTTCTTTTTTTTTCCTTTCTTATTTTGGCTGCATTGGTTTTATTTATGCAAAACTTTTTAATTTATGTAGTCTAAATTATGTACTTTACTTTTCCTATTTATAAATATGACAGGTGGTTTCTCCCAGGCTCCCCTAATTTGCTTATGATATCACTCTTTATTTCTGAATCATGTACCCATTTCATGTACTTATTTTGCTAAACAATATAAGATATTAGTATATGCCTAGTTTCTGCCGGGCTACTTTCCAGTTTTCCCAGCAGTTTTTGTCAAATATTGACATCTTGACTCAATAGCTGGGATTTTGGGGTTTATCAAACCCTGGGTTATTCTGTTCGTTTGCTTCTGTTTATCATTTACCTGGACTGTTCTAATTATCAGCCATTCTGTTTCTTATCCAGTACCAAATTGTGTTAATGATTACAACTTTGTAGTATAATTTGAGAATTGGTACTTCTGGGTCCCTTTCCTTCACAATTTTTCATCAGTTCCCTTGATGTTCTTGATCTTTTGTTCTTCCAGATGGATTTTGCTAATTTTTTTTAGTTCTATGAGGTAATTCTTTAGTAGTTTGGTTGGTATGGTTGAGAATATGTATATTGGTTTAGATAGTCATTTTTATTACATTTGCCCAACCAACAAATGAATAATTAATATCTTTCCAATTATTTAGATTTGTCTTTATTCATGTGGAGTATTTTATAATTGTGTTCATATAGTCCCTATGTGGTCTTGATAGGTACACTCCCAAGTATTAGGAAATACATTAAATAAAATATTTGGTGATTTTATAATTTTTATAAATGACTTTCAGTATGTTACAGGTAGATATGAAGATTAAAATATAATTATCTCAAAAATATTTTTAGATAGCTGCCTTTCATTTTGAAGCTTCAACTTCTAGGGAATAGAAAGCTTACATCAACCTTCCTACACATCATAGTTCCTGGAATGTGTAATAATTTATAGCAAGCCAGTTGCTTGAAAGAAATGTTTGGGCTTTTTTTTGTTGTTGTTGTTGTTTTTACTAATTTTACTATAGAAAGGATTGTTCAATTTCAATTTTAATTTCATTCAGTTAGTAAACTTTTGTTAAGTCCTTGTTGTGTACATGCTAGGGTGTTAGATACTTTGGAGGGCTATAGAAGAATAAGACATGGTTAATTGCCCTATGAGGAGTTAGCCAAAGTAACCTGTTTACCTGAAAGACTAAGTAATATTGAAAGATTTCCTTGAGTCTGATAGAACTAAGCATATTCTATGAAAAATGATAACTATATCAGTAATATAGGCAACCTGGAAGATAATCATGCCAGACTTAGTATTGAAATATATTTTTCTTTCAGTGTAGTTTATGATCTTGTCACTTGGATATAACATCACAAGTAAATTCTGAGGAACCTGCAGAGATTTTTAGCACTTTCTTTATCTGTCTTTACTATATATTATTTTTCTATATTGTAAAGATAATTCATTTGGATGAAGTTGTAACATGCAGTTTAAAATAGCTTGCTGTATTTTTGCCCTCAAGAACTACTTAATTGCTCTCTGTGCTAAAATCTGTTGAATCACAGCTACTGCCTGAGAGAGGTTTATGCTCACCAAGATAATTAAAATCATGAAATCTCATAGATGCATCTGTAACACTCATTTGGGAATATAATCGAGAATCTGCAAGATGTATAGGGCAGCAGATGTAAAATAGTACAAATGTGAAGTTGCTTAGTAAGGTACAATAAAGGCCTTCTGTAGATTTGAGAAAGCATAATCAAACAAAAGTGGTGTCAAAATCAGCATGAAATTTTCCATAATGGTTCGATGTCACTATGAAAGCAGAAGTTTGTAACAAAAGGGAAAATATAAATCAGGATTGCAATAGCCTTCCTAATCATCCCCTTGTCTCCATTCTCCTCTCTCCAGTCCATCCTGCACCCACAGATGTTTAATTGATTTTCTGAAAGCACAGTTGTGACCATGTCACAAATCTTCTCTGGTTTTTCTCCATGCCTGTAATGCTCTCCCTCCTATATTCCTATTGCGGACCTCCCTAGCTTCCTTTAAATCTCACTAAAATCTCATCTTCTACAAGAAGACTCCTCTAATCCTTCTTAATTCTAGTGCCTTCCCTCTGTTCATTACTTCCTATTTACTCTTTACGTAGTTTGCTTTGTATATATTGTTTTTCATGCTGTCTCCCCTATTTAATTATAAGATCCTTGAAGGCAGAGTTTGTCCTTTGCCTCTTTTTTGTATCCTCATTGCTTAGCATAGTCTCTGGCACATAGTAGGTACTTAATAAATGTGTATTGATTGAAGGACTCCCTACTGCTTCTAAATAAATGATAACCAGCCTGACATTTAAGGGTATGTAATTTGGCACCTATCTACGTTGGCAGTTTTATTTCATATATCTTTTCTTAACTTTCTTTTCTGAACTGAACTGGTTGTTATATGACATACATGACAATCCGTTTCCCACCACTTTGCTTTTGACCAGGCTGTCACCTGAAATATACTTTCTTTTCACTTCAACTTCTTAGAATCTCCTTTAATATATAATGTAAAGGTCTTTGTAAGTTTCATCCCCACAACAACCTTTTATTATCTCCCCTTCTTGAAGTTACATTTATATTATTTTATATAAGCTTTGAATTTGCCTGTGTTCCCTTCATCTGAATATAATTCCTTGAAACTATGGCTATTTTTTTGTCTTTATCGCCAGTACCTAGCTTGTTTCTTAATAGGTATGTAATATATATTTATTATATTGAATTTAATTTCTTTACATTTCTCTTTAGTTGATTATTATTCTTATATGTCTATATTTCTTTTTAAATTTAATTAAGAGGCTTTAGAACACCACAAGTTATCAAAGACATCTGTGGTAACAAAACATTACTTTGTTATATCATATATGATTTCTACTAACTGGAAAAGGCAGCTGGATGCATCCTTTGTAAGCCTGATAATAGTACCTTGTAGCAGTAACAGTGAATTTCAACTGAATCAAGGCACAGTCTTACACTTATTAAAAAAGCAATTGACCCAAGTTGTCATTCCCAATTGCTTTTCCCTCCTGTCAAGTTGAGACTATACAAAAGTGTACAAATGTGCATCAACACAAACACCTTTATTTATGTTTTCCCATCACATACTAATATTTTTGAGAAAGATTTTTTAAAAATATCTGAATTGTCAAGGTCTTTCTCTAAGCTCACTCTTCTTTTTGATTTTTGGAATCAGACCCAATAAAAAGCCCTTAAAAAGTAAATCAGAGGGGGCAATTTATCCTGTTACTTAATAACACAGAAATAACACTGCAAATCTTATGAGATCATTAGGCAGTCTATTCACTGGGTAGATTCATATTCTTCTAACACATTACCCACCCAGAAGCGAGACATTACTAATCTTCAGGTTCAAAGATCCAAGATTTCAGTGGTGTGACTGTGTGCTACACGATGGCAGCTCCTGGCCTCTTTATCTTACTACAGGCTATTTAGTCACTCTGGCTAAAACAAATAATCAAATAGATAAATACAGTCATCCCTTGGTGGCCAATCATCTTGTAGTGAATCTTTCTAGCTTAGATGTTTCTTGAATAGACCACAGACACTAATTTCATTGCTGAGCCAATAACTTAAAGGCTTTTCAGCTAGGTAAGTTTAGCATCTGCTTCAAGAAACCAGATTCAGGCTATAAATGATTCAGGATCAGACCAACACTTGGCAATGACTTTAAGAAACTAGGCTTAGATTGTAAACAATTTTCATTGTTCCAGCACATTAAGCAAAGGGTCTCTCAGAAACCTGGGAATGGGAAGAGCCTATACCTGCTCCAAGGGTAGACAGAAAATGTCATTAATTAATGAAGTTCTTTTCATGTGACTCTAAGTGGTAGAGAATGTCTTACTGCACACAATGACTACTGTGTTAAAAGAAAAATTATTCTCCATAGTGTGAGTTTGAAAATGCATATTTATGCATTATTGAAATAGTTCCCAATGGAATCTAAGCACAGTGCAAACCTGTAACTTGCTTTGGTGTAAAGATTTGCAACAATAAGCTTCTTAGTGTTTTTGTGTGTGATGTGTGTTTTCCTGCATATAAATGCCCTCCTTTAACTGGGTAATGATACTTTAGGAGTGTTTTAAGAGATATTATTATATCTATGGTTATTTCATAGACTGTAGCTTTAGTGTTAAGAAATTAGTAACAGCCCATTATCTTGAAAGCTATACTTTCCTTGTTCTAAATGATTAATGCTGGGTGTGAGATTAACTAAGTAAAGATTGATCCTTTACTATACTTATAGATGATACAAAAGACACTGGAGGAAAGAAATGTTGAATTTCGAAACTTTTAAGAGGCAGCACTATTTGGGAGTGTTCGTGATTAAAAATTTAAATCAACCAATGTAAGAAATCAGCTTCTATTACTCTACTCTCTAATTCATTGTTTTCAGTGTCTGATTCAAGGAAATAATTTGAGTAACAGCAAGACACAATAGGTGCTAAGATGTAGATAACCTATACTACTGGTAATTGACAATTATGTTTATCTAACAATGCAAAGATTACTTTTAAATGTTATTTAATAATAATAATACATCCTGAGTCTACAACAAAGAAAAGCCATATTATAGGTATTCAAGAATAAGACCAAAATTAATGTCAATAAATCCCCTTCTTTGAAACCAATATGATACAAATTTTCAAGTTTAAAAAATGTTAAGAAAAAATAGTTACTATTACATGTAAGAGGACATTTGTTGTATGTTTTATGGTAATTAAAAAAATTGTAGGATAGAACCCCTTGGATCAAAGATTGAGGGCTAGAAGAGAGCTGAGAGGTACTCTCTAATAAAGCCTCTTGATTTTACAGATGGGGAAATTAAGACCAGAGAATTTAAGTGACTTACCCATAGTGAGCAAGTGACAGAACCTATCAACTCTGACCATATGACTCCAAACATAGGACTCTTTCTGCTATACCAAGTATATTTAGAAGATTAATCATAAACTTTTCATTGAAAAAAATAAGGAACATGAACTATATAATCTCATTAAATTTGTTTCATATTCCAACATTTAGAGTTCTGGATGGCTTTTCAGTGTGGTTTATTATAGATGATTATACCATGAAAATGTCTAGGGGAAGCTAGGTGGCGCAGTGGATAGAGCAGTGGCCCTAGATTCAGGAGGACCTGAGTTCAAATCCAGCTCCAAACACATAACACTTACTAGCTGTATGACCTTGGGCAAGTCATTTAACCCTGTTGCCTAGCCAAAAAAAAGAAAAACAAAAAACATCTATAATTTTAATTCTGCTATGAAGTAATTTATTTATAATATGTGAACATAAGCTAAGCATCACTCTGTTGATGGCTTAAAGAACCATATATTCTTCCCATCAAATTGGAAAGATTTTTGTTAGTGTAGTGGGGGACTATGGTAGTCTCTATGATATAGGTCATCGATATGTAAAGGCCGAGTGATTTTCTTACCATTTAAAATTCAGATTCATCCTATGTACTTGGTTCAAAAGTCTCACAAGTTCCTGAAAATCATAATTGATGGTAGCTTTCAAAGGGATTGAAGCTTTAAGCTTTTGACTTTATTTCTCAGCTTCACTAGATGTGCCAGCAGGCATTTATTTAGTTCTCATTATATGCCAGAAAGTATTCTAAGTGTTGAGAATATGCAGAAAGAGAAGAATAGACCCTCATATCCTGAAGCTCATATTAAAAAAACAAAATAAGTCAAGTTTGTTTTTAGATAGAACTTTAAAAAATCAATTTTATTTTATTTCCAGGTCAGAGCTCTCTCTCCTACTTCTCCCTCCCTATCCTCACCTTCATTGAGAAAGCAAAAAACAAACAAACCCAATGACATTACAAACATGTATAGACAAGCAAAACAAATTCTTGAATGGCCATGTCCAAAACAAAATGATAAGTTTCAATATGCACTTTGAATCTATCACCTTTCTATATTGATAGGTAGCATGTATCATCATGAGTCCTGTGGAATTGTAGTTGATTATTAGGTTTATCAGAGTTCTTAAATCTTTCAAAGTTGTTTTTCTTTATCATATTTGCCTTTATTGTATAAATTATTCTCCTGGTTCTATTTACCTGATTTTTCAACAGTTCATTCATCTTCCTACTATTTTCTGAAACTATTGCCTACGTCATTTCTTATAGTATTCTATTCATTCTTAAATTTCTTACCTTATTCTAGAGCAGGCATATATCATAACTTGTTCAACCATTCCCCAATTGATAATCATCCCCTCAGTTCCCAATTCTTTGATACCACACAAACACCAAAAAGCTTGCTGTAAATATTTTTATACATATGGATCATTTTCTTCTTTCTGTAGTTTCTCTGAGAGAATAGATCTAGTAATGGCAATCCTGGGTCAAAGGTATGCACAATTTAATAAATATTGGGGGCATGGTTCCAAATTGCTTTCCAGAATGGGTGTACCAGTTCACAGTTCTACCAACAGTGCATTAATGTACCTGTTTTCCCACAACCCCTCCACCATTTGTCATTTTTCCTTTTTGTCATCTTTGTCCATCTGATAGGTGTGAGGTGGTATGTAGGAACTTGTAGCCTAATGGAGAGACGTTGTGTAAATGACTGGATAAGATAGACAGAATCAATGAGATGTAATGTAATAGTTTGGAGGGAAGAGAGAGGGTGGCCAGAAAGATCTCTTTCAGAAACTGGGATTTGAGGGGAGAAGAAAACTAGGGAACAAAGAAGGTGAAGATGAGGAGGGAGAACTTTCCAGTCATCAGAGGATAGCCAGAGAAAGGAAGATGGATTATAATAATCAAGAAACATAAAATGTTCTAGTATTTTAATATTTAATTTATAAAAATGACACTAATTTCCCCTTCCTGAAACAGATCTTTGAATAATACAATTTAAATTAGAATTAGAATTGATTACCGAGGACTTTTAGTCAAATGGTAAAGGCAGAAAATGAACAATAATGGTAAAAAATAGATTTTTGTTACTATTGAGATGAGCATTAAGTGCAATGAAGTCAGTGATTTCATAGGCATTCTACTGTGGAAACTTCCAGATCTCCTGCTTGGAAAGATGGACTTGGGTAACTTCAATGTTGTATAGAGTTTTACAAGTCTCTGATTGTTCCTTTTTAAGGAGTATATTAGAGGAATTGTAGTGATCATGATTTCCTGGTTTATCTTAGAAAAGTTTCTTGGTCTGTATCTATGCTTTACATTAGGCAGGCTTTAAGGCACAATTTTAAGGTCACATATGTGATGGTTGGGGAGGAGTGCGGATGAAAGGATGAGAAGGGAGGGAGAAGAGAGAAGAGAGGAAGAGAGAGAAGAAGGGAAGGAGAGGGGAAGGAGAAGGCAAAAGGAAAGCAAAAGAGGAAGGGAAGGGCAGTTCCATTCTTATTCTAAGCCTGTCAGAACCAGCCAACCCCTGTGAAGCTCATGACGCACTCATTTAATTTAATTTTTTAAAAAAGTTTTTGAGGCAATCAGGGTTAAGTGATTTGTTGAGGGTCACACAGCTTAAAAGTGTCTGAGGCCAGATTTGAACTCAGGTTTTCCTGACTCTAGGACTGGTGCTCTATCCACTGTGCCACCTACCTGTCCCACCCTTTCTTATTCCACAAAGCTTTTATTCACAGAAAACTTGCAGAGTAGCAAAAAAAATGAAACATAACTAGGCCACATATCAAAGAACAGTGTACGATGGGAGACTTGAATTTCTCAATGGTATCAGAAAGAAAGTATTTCCATAAATAACATTTACGGTTCTAGTGTTATGTCTTTCAAGATGTCTGAAGCCTCACAGTGTAAGAATAAATTTCACCAGAACTCATGCAAGAAAATGTGTAACATGAGAATCCATATTAATATCATATAAAAGTACACCACTTATTTGTCATTCTAGCACGTCATAGTACATTTAAAAACAAAACAAACAAAAAAATCACATCTGGGTCTCATTCATTCTTCAATTATGCTTTTAGTCCCTCTGTTTTATTGTAGTCAAACAGTCACTGTTAGTCCTCTTCACCACACCTTTCAGGATGATGTCACTCCCTGCCTGCTGGCTGTCAGGACTTGGGGATACCTCTCTTTCAGACTTACCTTCTTCCTGATGTCTTCATCATTAGCTCCAAGGGAGGCATGCAGCTTGACATCAGCCTAACAAAGTTCATGAACATGCTTTAAATCATGGTCAAGCCTTTTGATATCAGTGATTACACTGACTAAACTGGGATACTTGAAGTAATCAGCAAGCTTGGCAATTAGGTGATCTGTTATGCTAGCAATTCTTTGTAGTTCAACATCTGGTTCAATCAGATAGGAAAATGTTTCAGCTCCTTCAACTCATTCCTGTAACAATCTCTCCTTACTGCACAATCAAACCAAACAAGGCAAAGTCTTTAATACAATACAGTTGTCATCTGTCGGAATTGCTCCAGCTCTGCACATATATATGTTACTCATTCAGTTGATGTGAGCTGCATTTCAATAGGCTTATCCCTCTGTAACATCTTCACAAAAATCTGGGGTAATAATTCTCCATCAACCAAAACATTTACAAGGGGGTTTTCAAAGGCTAGAACTGAGAAGCATTTCAGTGCTTGCTTTTGAACTTCATGTGACATTGAAGTTAGCAGATGAACAATATTCTGTACTGCTCCGTGGTTAAATAAAGTTGCTTGATGGTCTGGTGCTTTGCAGCAATGAGAGAAGATCTGATAAATGTATTCTTGTGTATGATGAGATCTACCTAGAAGTGCCATGAGTTGGGGAATAATGGTAGCATCTGTATAAAGTAGCTCCTCTGGGGTAAAAATGGATATATAAAATGGATAGTAAACTTCAGTGAACTTCAAACCTTCTGATAGTAATCCTTGCAGCAAGGCAGGAATAATGTGGCAGTCCAGGAGAGGCTTGACATTGTTTTTAGTATCCATAGCAAGACTTTCCAACACTACTGCACATTCAGTTTTTAAGCTCTGTGCTTGAAGTTTCTTGCTGAAGCATATATAAGTCTTGGAACTACTCCTAAAACAATGAGGTTGGCTTTCTGTTGTTTCCAATTACAGCGTTTTTCATGTCTATAACACCTTGTAGAATTTTCTGGGGATGAGGGTCAAATAGGATGTCAACATGGTGGCTACTGCTAGCTGTCACTTTGGAAAAGACGTGCATGTGGATTGGGGTCTCCAACAGACGTGTCATCTTGATCCTTAGCACTGAGTTGGGGTTAAGGCCGGGAATAGCAACGGTACTTAGGACAGCAGTCTGCCTCCACCGGTAGCAATCCATCTTGTTAGTATAGAGGCTGGCAAGGGAAAGGTTCACACCACTACTGGCATGGTGGTATCTCCAGGAAGTATCCTTGATAAGGAAAAGAAAAAGAAAGAGGAGCCCTCTAACCTTCTAACCTTCAGGGACTTCCTCAGTTTCTAC
The DNA here is from genome assembly GCF_003287225.1 of Phascolarctos cinereus. NCBI lineage: Eukaryota > Metazoa > Chordata > Mammalia > Diprotodontia > Phascolarctidae > Phascolarctos > Phascolarctos cinereus. The sequence continues at coordinate 394,770,742 of NW_027555958.1, read as the reverse complement.
TTTAGGTAAACTAAAATGTAGTAGAGATTCCTTTATTAATTGAATCACACATTAAACAAATTAAGTGAAAATTTCCCAAGTGATTCTAATAAGACCAACCCACTATGACCTGATCCAAACCTTACAAAGAAGTTTCTCAAAGCATCATAGTATGGTTTTTAGGATTTGTTTCATGTGCATTGTATACATTTGCTCAACTTATGAAATAAATGTACAGGAGGCTATCCAGCATATTATGTTTTGCAAAAAGCTCTATGTATAAATTTGTGAAGAAGTAGGCTGCTAGGGAAACCTGCTCTTTCAATCATCTCAGACTTTTTTGTTGAAGTAACACACTTTTCCTTTTGGCTAAGTTCAACTGATGTTGACTTCAGTGAATGGCTGCTGGGAAATTGCCCTCAGAGCTTCATTTGAAACTGCTACAGCCTCTGTAATGAAATGTTGTATTGTGAAAGTCACACTCAGAGTGTTGATTCTTTCCCTAAGTGACATTGTTGGAGCATAACATACATTTAGTTACCTACCTGACAAGTTGTCTATTTAACAGGGAAAAAATGATCTGACTATGATTGATGGCACAGCTGCCCCTTCTCAGTGATGGGGAAAATAAGCTGAGTCAAAACAGATCTGGCTACACTATGGCACTTCTGTCTTGACTGCTGTTCCCTCATTTCTCTTCATTTGGATAAGAAGGCTTTGCTTTGAACACAGTATTCCCACAGTCTCCAATCTACCAACCACTGTGCTTATTGCTTTCTTCTTTTCACTTTGAAATTACTTTAGAGACATTATTCTGCATTGGCTTGCATGAAAGCCAAGATTTTATACAGTTTTATTTTTCCATTCAGTTTTGACCTTCTAGGTCAAGGACAACAGTGTTAAAAATTAGAACTCTTAGTAGGGAGTGCTTGGTGTATTATTTACATTTTGGCTTCAAGTTCTTGTCTTGCCTCTGATACTTCAACTTAGTCTCTTTTCCTTTCTGCCACAGGGCTGCAGGGGTTACCCTGGATGTCTCCTTGGAGTTTGTCATGACTTACAGTAAAATCACATTCACTGGGAATGTAAAAGGTTGTCTTAAAACTGAAGTTCGGGCTTCAAAGATGAATGCACTTGACCGTGATGCCCTCTACAACTTAAGATCTGTTGTTGCTGTTAGGGTATAAAGGTCATTTCGCCCTTCAGAGACCAGTAGGAAAGACAGCAAATGTCATTGACATTCATTCCTCACTGAAGACAATGATCAACTCGAGAAGCCTGTATCTGAGCCTCTCCAGGTGTCGCTATGGTAATGGAAACAACTGACTGGTAAGGATCAGAGGGCTATAATTCACATAGTCACAAAGGGCATAAATAAAAGATATTAAAACAGGCACTTGCTAGTGAAAGAGGGAAAATTATGCTGAAAACTCATATATCTCAGAGCTTGGTCTGCTGTTGACCTCAAATCATTTATATTCAGGCACAACACTCAGAAGACATGGAATTTATGTCAGTCTTCCTGGAAAGGGACTTGGTCCTCACAAAAAAAAAAAAAGAAAAAGAATGAGGAAGCAAAGAATAAAAAAAAGGAAAAAGAGAGCTATGCTAATTAGAACAGCAATAATAAAGAAATAAAGAAAATTAAAAACTCACTTTCTATAACTGTATAAGTGTGGAAGAAAAAACATGAAATGCAGAGGCAAGGATCCCAAAGTTATTAATAGTTTGGGAGCTCAGTTGAAGCACTCTGTTAATAGAAACATTAGAATATACTGTTTTTAATCTAAATTGGTTACAGGGAGATCCTGAAAATAAAAATTATAAAATAAACTTTCATATCTACAAATAGTATTAATTGAAATCTATAAGCATAGATTACACAATTTTAAGTGCAATTATTTTTAAAAGTCTTTCCAGTCTGACAGTAAAGGGGCTGTAATTTTACCTTTGTGTTATTTTTTTCATAGAGAATAATTGGTAAAACAACAGCCACTCTGTATAAAAATATAAAGAAGAAATAGTATTGTCCCCAGCTTAAGCCTATCTCTTGGTTTGTAAAGAATTACCTGGCTCTTTGAAATCCTTAAAACACCACCCAAATGTTATTTATCATTATTATTAGTAATAATCAGAGAAGCTACTCTTTTCCTAACCCACTCTTACTTTCTGGGTTACATGGTGGAGTAGTAGTATCTTTCAATTATTTGCTTATAATTGTGTTTTCCCTTACTTGTATGGATAGCCAAGTTGTTTCCACATTCTATGATAACATTTTCTTTTTATTCAATAGTAAGTAGTACTGAACATGATTCATTTTGTGATCACTGAAATTAAATGTTTTTATGTTTCATAGTGCAGGTAGATGACTAATCTAGTTTAACTTTTTCCCCCAGTAGATTGTAGGTAATTTGGTAAATTGGAACATTAGCATTCTATCAATAAGTTATCTAGCAAATATTCAGGATTTGTAGAGAAGTGAAAATGAGTTTGGCTACTTAACTCTTAATAATTTGTCTTTATCAAATAGTGAAACAAACAATTTTTGTGTTTGGTTAGCTCTTTCTACTTAGGAGATTCCAATAAATCAAATACTTAAAAAAAGTGTGGGACAGTAAAAGAATTGTACTTTATCTAAAAAGTCTACTTTAAATTCTATTGCTTTTCATTCCACAAATATAATTTCTTATATTTGTGCCTATCACTCTTAGGTGTCTATCTCACGAAGTTTCCAAAGGCCAAATATAGTCACCAATACTCGAGTTGCTAACTGCTTCATTTAGTGTGGAGTGACAACAAATTCAACAAACAGCTTCACATAGCTTCAAAGTGATGATTTATTTTATGCAGAATGCTTACCAGGGTCACCCTGACTTTATTCAAACAAAACTGCCTCAAGTAAAGATACTTCACAATTTTCCAATGGAAAGAGTCACCTTCTTTAGATCTATTCTGATTCTTTCTTAACTTTGAAATTTTAATTCTCTTTGCAATTGAGTTGTCCAACAGTGGTATAGGTTGTCTTGAAAGGTGGTGGGATCCCTCTCCTTGGAAATCTCAATGTGTCTTAATCAAGAAAAAGGATAACATTTTAACCAATGGATATAAGGTAAAGGGGTTAAGCAATAAAGCATGTAGGTTAAGCCTAAAGGATAGTATAAGCAAAGATAGAGGGTGGGGAAAATGAGGTGAATAAAAAAGTTGTAGCCAATGGTACAGTTGTGCTGTAGAGTATGTGACAGGACTGTCAGGATTCTGACTTCCAGGAGTGGTAATTTCTTTAAAATGCTGAGTCAGGTAAAACTACCACGTTGTTTGGTCTTGCCAAAAAGAGGCTATTCACTAAAACTTTTCATTGCCAGACAACTTGTTTCCATTTGTGTACTTTTATCCAACTTTTCGAGATTTGTATCCCCAAATTCTCATGTTCAATTTTTTTGTTTATCATTCCTGTTTAACTTAATTTTATCTTCTTGGTAGTATCCTTTTATTAAAAAAAAATTCGTCTAACTACTCCCTCAAATTTAACATTTCTGGATTCCTGGCTGCGAACTTACTCTACTCTGGAACACACTCGGCTACTGCTGTGAAGCCTTCACCAGCTCTCGTGCTATGGAGGGAATCTGATATTGTAGCATGAGGTAAGGGTTTCAAGGTAGATTATATTCAAATTGGGGAATGCTTCAAATGTTAGGCTAAGGAATTTGGATTTCATTCAGTGAGCAATGGAGATCGATTCATATGTGTATTTAATAGATATAAGTATAATATACATGTATTAAATAACTTGGTTTGGTGTGTATATATATTAGAAAGTGAGAAGAGAATAGTCCAAGAAAACTATTGTTATTGCAAAAGTCCAGGCAAGAGGAAATGAGGGCATGAAATAAGGTAAAAATAGAAAGTCTGAGGAAAAGATATGAAAGATATTATAGAGATAGACTGATAAGCAGGGATTGGCTTCTGATTGTTCAAGGGAGGTGAGAGCAAAAGAGGAGTCAAAGGTAATCCCAAGATTTTAAGCTAAGGTGACTGGTTGAGTGGTTGTACTATTAATAGAAGTAGGGAAATGAAGAGAAGAAGCTGCTTTTATAGGGAAAGTGATGGCCTTAAATAAAGGCACTAGTGAAATATGTCTTAGAGAGGGAGTATTAGAGTCAGGAGAGAATTGGATTTAACTTCTACTTGCAACATTTGATATATAAAGATGGGCAAGTCACTCTCTGAGCCTCATTTTTTCTTGGCTGTAAAATGAACATAATAATAATAACAACTACCTCACAGGGTTGTTGTGATGATGCAATGAGCTAAATTCTAATGCTTTTATGTATCACAATTAGGTTAGAAAGGTACAAAATTTCAATTTTTCTTATATCACAAAGAGTGGTGCTGTGAGTATTTTGGTACAGATAGCACTTGTCACGGTCCTTCTTTGGGGTATATGCCTAGTAGTGGGATTGCCACATCAAAGTATGGCTAGTTTATTGACTTTTCTCACATAATTCTAATTTGCTTTCCAAAAAAGAAAGACTGATTGGTAATCATACCAAAGACATATTAATATTCACTCTGACACTGACTGGTTCCATTTTTAAATATCATCTTTGCCAATTTAATGGGTATGAGGTAAGACTTCAGAGTTATTTTAGCTTACACTTATTATTAGTGCATTTTAACATTTAAAAATTAGTTGCTAATAATTTGCATTACTCATTAAAACTGTATCATTTGATTATTTATTAAGAAATAAGCTTATTTTAGTGAATAAAATATACTTTTTCTTAATGCTTACTTTTTTTTGTTTGTTTTTGCTTTTAGGCAATTGGGGTTAAGTGACTTGCCCAGGGTCACACAGCTAGTGTCAAGTGTTTGGTCTGAGGTCGGATTTGAACTCAGGTCCACCTGACTTCAGGGCCGGTGCTCTATCCACTGCGCCACCTAGCTGCCCTCTCTTAATTGCTTACCTTAAAAGTGTTTTTCCCTTCTTTTAAAAATGAATTCTATAATTTGAAGTGTTTACTTTCTTAAAAATTTCTCTGAAAAGTTCTTTTTCTTTTATTTAAACCTTGTATGTCAGTGGAAATAGCTGTATAACTTCATAAAAGGAGTCTAGATGAAGACATTGTTTTAGGACCTTAAAAATAAGGATATAAATCAGTAAAGTCTGTTTATGCATTCCGAATCCGCACAAGTTGTATTTAGAATCATCAATTAAAAGTGAAATGCTAAAAAAAAGATTATCGCATTTTGTCAGCTATTTGCTTTCTATACTATTGTATTACAATGGAATTAAATTGGATCATGTCTACTTAGAAAATTATTTTCTACTAAAGAAATCTCAGAAAAAAATATACATTCTCACTGCTGCAGAGCAACTTTGAATAAATTGAGATGTGACTTTTTACCTGAGTATCTCAAGTCACAGTACAAAAAAAGATGAATTCAATTCAGTTCAGCAGGCACTTATTTTTGTAAATTTTATTGATATCTTTTATTTTACTCACATTCCCAACATATCCTTCATACTCTGAGAGCCTTTTTATCATTCAACATATTTGTTCAATATATTTCAACAAATATGTTGAATGATAAAAAGACTGAAACATTCTAGTGTTCTAAAGCCCTACTACAATGTTTCATCATGTCATGAGTTTTTTACAAAGCTATTTCAGTGTGAAGACCTAAGTCAGTAGGTCATCCAAAGCTAACCAGCCTTCAAGTATGGGCCCAGTGACATATTTTCTTTTGTGAGAACTAGCATAGATAAATTGAAAAAGAGTCTTCACCAGAAGGCTGATGACTAAATGGTGAATTTTTCACTCATAGCAATTCATGCAACTTTTTCTGAGATACAGAGGTACTGTATTTGGCATTAGTGGACAGAGTGCACACACTGGTAAAATTATGGATCTTCAAAGCACTAAAATATTAGTACTATAATTATGATACTGTGCTCAATATTGAATTAATATTTGAATTTTACATTTTGGAAAATAAGCTGATATCATAAGCATAATTGTGAATAGAACCCCTGGGCTCCAGTCTTATTTGCATAAGACTCTTGTTTTGATGGAGAGAATGATTCCTCAATGCTTTCTGTCTGTGTGAAATATGGAGTTGGTGAGAGCTTAGGAGGGGAACTTTTTTTGTTTTGTTTTGTTTTGTTTTGGCCTTCCAGAAAAGAAGCACACTATTTCAGGCTGTTTTCAGGAAGAGGTCCATAGAGGGAGAGAAGGACCCTGGGAAGAGGTAACATGGAGAGGAACTCAAACATGTCCCTGGATACTAGCTCGCTACACTAGAGGCTTTGAGGAATTTCCTTTTGGATGCGATTGGGGATTTTTTCTCTCAGTTGAGCTGATGTAACTGACTCCCACGGGGACTGTTCATTTACCCTCTGCATTGCCTGGAATGGTTTAATGTATATAACTTTTCTGATTTCATTTTACTATTGTCTTGGATAAGTGTATTTGTGACACTCTTTGTATAACTTGTGTTAGGTGTCAAGCTTCTGGATATAGCTTGGTCTCACTGAGTCTTCTGATAGTGATTAGGATAATGGCTTGAATCTACATTCTCCCTCCCCCACCCCCAGACTAACAATGTTTATTGGAGGGGGAGATGTATATAAATATAATCTGATATCCCCTCTTTGAGGAGAGCAGAACGCTTCAGCATCATGGCTGTAAACTCCTGATCCTTTCCACCAAGACTCAAACCTTCTTTTTGAAAGGGATAGATGATTCCAGGGATATTTATTTATAACTTCCTACAAACCACATTCATTTTTTCCTTAATATTATTTAATTTTTTTCAATTACATATAAAGATAGTTTCCAACATTCATTTTTGTAAAATGTTGAGTTCCAAATTTTTCTCCCTCTTGCTCTCCCCTCCCACTTCCTTAAGACAGCAAGCAATCTGAAATAGGTTATACATGTAAAATCATGTTAAAAAATATTTCCATATTAGTCATGTTGTAAAAAAAATCAGAACAAAAGGGGAAAAACCATGGGAAAGAAAAAAACAAATAACAACAAAAAAAGTGAAAACAGTATGCTTTGATTTGCATTCAGACTCCATAGTTCTTTCTCTGCATTTTCCATCACAAGTCTTTTGGAATTGTCTTGGATCATTGCATTGCTGAGAAGAGCTAAGTCTATCATAGTTAATCACCACACAGTGTTGCTGTTGCTATGTACAATGTTCTCCTGGTTCTGCTCACTTCATTCAACATCAGTTCATGTAAGGTGTTCCAGGTTTTTCTGAAATCTGCCTGCTCATCATTTCTTATGGCACATTAATATTCCATCACATTCATATATCACAACTTGTTCAGCCATTCCCCAGTTGATGGGCACCCCCTCAATTTCTAATTCCTTGCTAACAAAGAACTGCTATAAATATTTTATACATGTGAGTCCTTCTCCCTTGTTGTGATTTCTTTGGGATATAGACCTAGAAGTGGTGTTGCTGCATCCAAGGATATGTATAGTTTTATAGCCCTTTGGACATAGTTCCAAATTGCTCTCCAGAATGGTTGGATCATTTCACAACTCCACCAACAATGCATTAAATTTTCCCACATCTTCTCCAACATTTATCATTTTCCTTTTTTGTCATATTAACCAATCTGATAGTTGTGAAGTGGTACCTCAGAGTTGTTTTAATTTGCATTTCTCCAATCAGTAGTGATGTAGACATTTTTTCACATGATTATAGATAGCTTTAATTTCTTCCTATGAAAACTGCCTGTTCATATCCTTTGACCATTTATCAACTGGGGAATGACTTGTATTCTTATAAATTTGACTCAGTTCTCTATATATTTGAGAAATGAGACCTTTATCAGAGACACTTACTGTAAAGATTGTTTTCCAGCTTTCTACCTTACTTCTTATCTTGGTCGCATTGGTTTTGTTTGTGCAAAACCTTTTTAATTTAATATAATCAAAATTATTCATTTTGAATTTCATAATGTTCTCCATAATCTTGTTTGGTCATAAATTCTTCCCTTCTCCATAGATCTGATAGGTGAACTACTCCTTGCTTTCCTAATTATAAACCACATTTAAACCAACTCACACAGACATGTCCATAAACTCCATGGCCAACACATCTTGAATTAAAAAGCATGTTTGGGTGACCGTGGTGTAGAATTCAATTAAACAAACATTTATTAAGCAATATCTGTAGGTAAGGCACTTGGCTAGGTGCCAGAGCTAAAAAACAAAAACAAACAAACAAACAAAAATAAAAAAATAATGATGAAATAGTTTCTGCTCTCAAGGAGTTTATATTCCATGGGAGAGATCTACACAGATAAATAAGTATATACAAAGTTACAAAAGTCATTGCAAGAGTGAGAGGTCACTGACAAGGGGCAGAGTGAAGGGAGATTAGGAAAGACTTCAATTGCCACCATGTGGAAATAAAATAGATTTTGACATACTAAACTGAAAATAATAATGCTTAGTTTCACCAAATCATGAAATAAGAGCATGAATTTTAGAAATAAGATTCTTTGTGAATTCCCTTTATGTAAAAGTTCCTGCCTTTAATATTTACTGGTAGCAGAAGGTTAACAGCCAGCAAGGAAGGGTAATATGGAATTTTCACCTGAAGCTGTCAACCTCTAAGTAACAGAATTTGGACTAGCAATGATTTCCTCTGGCCAAGATGACTTGATAAATGCGAACAGAATTAGTTGTTCAATCCTGTGTTGACTGTTCATAACTTCTGACCTAAGTGTGTATCTTCAGATATTGACCTCAGAGTTACAGCATTTTGCAATGCATTTCCTGAATGCTGAAGTGGGATTTTGGGGAGATAGCATCTGTGTGTGTGTGTGTGTGTGTGTGTGTGTGTGTGTGTGTGTGTGTGTGTGTATTACATAGATATATGCCTGCCAAATATTCTTTTTTACAATGTTGTATTGATTTATCACTCAGCCAAGGTTTTAATTGATCACATCTAGTTTTATTTTATTTCTAGTTCCAAATAGTTTTCATCACATAATTCAAATTTATGTTGATTTTAGCTTTTACATAAGTTATGCTGTACCTTCAGAGTACTTAAACCTTCTAGAGAGGGTGTTTTTCCTCTAAACATCATTTCGAAGTGGCAACCATTCAATTAAATATTTTTCCCCTCCCAAACGTACAGCTGTTATTCAAATATTCAGGGTTAGTCATTACAGCTGGTGAGTTTTTCTATACAGCTTACCTTTATTATGTTTTGGTCACAATTTTTAAAAAATGATGTTTCTTCAAATATCTTTAAAAAAGAAAACTTCGACATCTAAAATGTACCTGTTTCATATTTATTAATTTTCATTTTTTTTAAAAATAAAATCATTGTTTCCAAAATTATGGCAATAAAGGCCATTATTATTCTCTTCACTTGAGTGGCTTTATGTTGTCATACTCTTGTGCCAGCTGGAAAATCAGTTGTCCTTTACACATTGTGATACCAAAAAATAATTTTCTAATGAAGAATATCCATCTATCCAAGAATGTCTTAGGTGCTATCTAGATGTAGACTGACCTCAAATCCATATCTTGATTTAGATGCTAACAGCATTAACATTGGCAAGAATAACTTGTTACTATCTCTGGAAAGTTTCCCAGAAGGTATATACTTATTGCACTCTTACTACTACTCTACATGCAATAAGATCCTTTTAATTTTGCCTAAAAAGAGAAGTGAAAACAAAGACTTACAGAGTTTTTTGGGCTCCAAAGGAAGAAAAAAACCCTTTATCCAGTAATCTATATTTCTAGGGGTTGTTTTTGGTCATTATTGTTATTTCTATGTAACGTTATTTTTGTGTAATATAGCAAAAGTTCACCAAGGTTGAACTGATTTGGAAATGGTATGGGCTATTTTCCTAAGAATATTTTATTTCCTAAGAATATTATCTCTTTGAGGGAAGGGACTGTCTTATATTTTATTTCTATTATCAGCACCATGCAGTACCTAACATATAGTAGATAGTTAATAAATGCTGATTGAAAAAATAATAGTCTACAGATAATGCAAATGTAGAAAATAGATTTCCTGAAGAATATATTTAAGTGAACTTATACTATTTTTTCAAGTGCCCTTTGTTCATTAATTATGCCATTTCATTTATTCAGTTGTATGACGAGCACACACATTGCATGTGGTAGATGCTTAATGTATTCTTGAGCTCTATATTTGTTTGCTTTTCCTGGTGTGATCGTACCTTATAATGTGCATTATTTAGACTTGAAAAAAATAGCAAGTTATCAAAGGAAAGCTATGGAGCAGGAAGAGAAGGAGAATGAGTTCAGTAACAAGCATCTTATTCTAATGACTTTGTAAAATAGTTGTGTGGTTTGGAAAATGAGTCATTATAAACAAAGTTATTTTGTATCATTAACACTTCGAAGTATAGAATTTTAGAGTTGCTCATATTTTCCAATTCCATAATTTTACAAATGAGAGAATTGAGGCACAGAGAGTTTAAGTGGCCTATAACATACTGAAAAGATGAATTTGGAAGGTTTATTCTGATTGCTAGGGATCTTTTCCACAATTCTTCATAGAAGAACAACCCAAACAAGTATCCATCCTCACCCTCCGAAAAGACACCAATCTCGTAATTGTATTGAAGTTAAATGAGTTAATATTTCTATATATGGGCCTTTCTGAAGGTGATGAAATGTAACATTTGTGTACATTTAAATTTTTTTTGTAGTATTCAGCTGTCAATGATATGGTTTTTCTATATTTGAAGTTTTAGATGCTTTTAACTTGGCTAATTATATTTCTTGAGTATATGTACTGAGTGAAAAAATGGATAGTTTAGAAAATGATTTAGTAATTTAAAGAATGGCCACTAAAATGTAAATATAATATAAAATATTCATGGTACCTAGTTTTCAAAGTTAAGGCTGAAAAAACATGAAATGAAGGTACCTTTATTACATGTCAAAGAACTTTCCTTTCTTTGATACATTCCAAAAGTCTTTCATCCTGATGCTTCACTGACAGCTAAAACAGTATCATAGTGAGAGTGGAAATGTTAAGTGACAAGTCTAATAAATTAGCAATATCCTTTGGCTTTCACTCCCCCTAATTTTCAGCTGTGAAATTTCACTTTTTATTAAAAATTGGATTCTTCGAAGTTTAATGGGTTTTCTCTGTTGCGGCTCTAAGTCTGGATTAGTTATAACAAAAATGCTACAACTGAAAAAATGTCAGTGATCTTTCTCATGGAGTAGCATAGAGACATAATTTTTCTGGTGGGTGGGGTCCATTTCCTTATGCTAACTTGAATTACCTTTAGCCACCCCCACTTCCTCATTCTCAGTTTGATACCTTCATATGTATGACTCTGTTTTCCATGCACCATCTGTTCTTTGTCCTTTCTTTTACTGCAGAAGATTTGATCTCATTAGAGGAAAAGGTGGTTAGAAAAAATTATACTATTTTATGGTGGACGTAGCAGCACACCAGCAATGCTAAGATATTATCATCTTCAAAACAACTGTGAAAATAAGTGTTAGCCCAGGGAGGTCTCAGTGAATATTAGACATTGGACTTTAACAAATGTGAAAAATACTGCTCAGTTTCTCTCTGTGCCCTTTGATTTTTGAAGGAAAAACTATCTTTTTTGGGGAACAGGGAGGAGAATGGGTGAGTGAATAGATTCTGATTTTATTTATTGATTGTTTATTCTGCTCTTGTTCTGTTATGGCAGCTTGGCGATGTGAGGAGGAATAGTAGGTATAGTCTAGAGGGAATAACATGGATCATTATAGAGAGGGCAATTGTGAGTTTTGTGAGCAAAACAAAATTTGTTTTGGATTACTACTTCTAAGGGTGACATGAAATTACTCAAATGAATACCAACCCAGAATTCAATTGTATTATCCTAGGAATATTTTATGTATTTCTCAAATTACTTAATGGAAACATTTCTTCCCTTGCTCATGCTTGTAAAAATGATCCATATTTCAAAATAATGAACTTATTAATGTTATGCAAATATCTCAAATGCATTTTTACTTTGTAAAGTTATACATTATCCCAATTATATATGCATGTGCATATTTGGCATATGCCTTAAAAATAGTAATTACAAAATGAGGATAGACTCATAGGTTCTTGACTAAACCCATAATTAACAATTTTTGTCAAAGTAAAAATCTAAAATTTAGTCAAAATAGAATTAGCAAAAGGAGTTGCTATGCTGCTCTTTTTGTGGTGGCAAAGAAATGGAAATTGAGAGGATGCTCCTGAATTGGGGAATGGCTGAACAAGTTGTGGTGCATGAATACAATGGAATACTATTGTGCTATAAGAAATGATGAACAGGCTGACTTCAGAAAAACCTGGAAAGACTTGTATGGTCTGATACTAAGTGAACTGAGCAGAACCCAGAGAACATTGTGCACAGTTGTACACAGTACAGCCATGTTGTGCAATGACTATAACCCTTCTCAGCAGTACAAGGATCTGAGACATCTCCAAAGGCCTCATGATGAAAAATGCTATCCACATCCAAAGAAAGAACTATGGAGTTTGAATGCAGATTGAAGCATACTATTTGCTGGGTTTTTTTTTTCTTCTGTTGTGTTTTGTTTCCTCTTTCTGGTGGTTCCTCCTGTTGTTTCTCATTCTTACTTACAGCTTCACTAATGTGAAAATATGTTTACTAGGAACGTATATGTATAGCCTTTATCAGATAGCATGCCATCTTGGGGAGGGAGGTGGAAAGAGAGAGGGAGAAAAATTTAAAACTCAAAAGCTTATGGAACTGTTTGTTGATAATGCAAAATAAATTAATAAAAAGTTTTTTAAAAAGAATTGGAAATTACAGGGATATCCATTTATTGGTGAATGGTTGAACAAATCATGATATGTGATTGTGATGGAATATTATTTTGCTATAAGAAATAATGAGCAGGATCCTCTCAGAAAAACCTGGAAAGACTTACATGAGTTGATACAAAGTGAAATGTACTGTATACAAAGTAATAACAATATAGTAAAATGATCAGCTGTGAATAACTCAGCTATTCTCAGCAATATAATAATGCAAGACGACTCAGAAGGTCTTATGATGAAAAATGCTGTCCATCCCCAGAGAAATAACTGATTGAAGCATAATTTTTTTTGTGCTTTTTTAATTTTTCTTGAGGATTTTGTTTTGCCTATGTTTTCTTTTACAACATGACTATCATGGAAATATTTTGTATGACCACAACTGTATAACCTATATTGGATTGCATACTTTCTCAATGGGGTGAGGGTGGGGAGGGAGGAAGGGATAGAATTGGAACTCAAAGTTTTAAAAATGAATGTTAAAATTGTTCTTACATATAACTGGAGAAAATAAAATACTAAATAAAACCAAAAAAGCATAAAAAAAAGAAAGTACATTGGCAGAACTATGTGTAATCCTTGAACCTTTAAGGAAATTATTCAGGCAAATGTTAATATTAAAAACAGCTGTGTATACTAGAGAAGTAAAAAGAAACTATTTGGAATGTTTAAAACAATTGAGGTTAAAGGCATTTAACACAGTATTGATGATTATTGAGCTCTCTTGTTGCTGTTTGCTTACATGCATGCAAATATATATGTATATATATACACACACACACATATATATTTATGTAACTTTGAGTACATTTAGATAATACCCTTCAACTATACATATCTGTATATGTAAAATTTCTAAGTTACAGTATGTAGCATTTTGTGAATAGATTTGTTTTCATTAATGTTTAATAATTATATATAAACATTCAGATTTTCGCAATATTGCTTACTATAAAAAATCAATTGAAAAACAATTGAAATAGTTAGAATTTTGTTTTTTTCTTAGCGTGACAAATGGAATGATGTGACCATGGCTAAATATTTTGGGAGAGTGTTAGTGAGAATGTGTTGATATTTTGTTATTTCACTATTTTCAAGGATTCTTTGCAGATTATGGGAAAAACTATAGCCTCTGAGGTCCACATTTTCCTTCCCCAAAATGAAACAAGTCACTCAGAACCCTTAAGGTGGAGAAATGATTGGATTCTTAACTATGTCACAGTAGAGAAAGACATATCTCATCTCTATTGACCCTTGACCGTGATTGTCAATTGAGCTTTGTCATTAGAGGGTGAAGTAATTTCATATCCATCTGGAAAAAAAAGTTCAGAATTAGAATGTCAGTCAAGTAGGAGTGAGAATAGAGTAAATTAAATAGGAGGCAGTCCTCAGGGACTGTATTATATTACTAGAAAATATATATATTTTTTCATGAACTAGATTGTAGAATCTTCTTTAGTGCACAAGTCAGAAAAGAGAGAAAGTGATATGAGGGAGTTACTAACTTCCTGTTTAGCCATTGTATGGAAAACTCCAAAATTATCTGGACACACCCAAGGTGGAAGTAGCTTTGGAGTTTAGGGCAAAAAAACAAAGAATTGTTGCTTAGTGAAAGTTTGAAAGGCTCAAGCAAGAAAGTCTTTCCTAGGCCATATCTAGTGGACTAAGAGTTGGTTTTTGTTTGTTTGTTTGTTTGTTTTTGTTTTTCCCCACGATTATAAAGCTTTAAGGTTTTATAAAGAGATTCTTAGGCCTAGAATCCCATGCTATTTGGAAGGCTTAAGTAGATTGCAGTGAGATAGAAGAGGTAAAAAATAAAACTAGAACCAAAGTAATATTAAATTTAAGGCAAAATAGATGGTATTTAGTCAGAAGAAAACTAATACAAATAGGTCACATGTCCTAAAGCTGGAATTAAGGTTTGAAATAAAACAAAAACACCTGTAATCACCTACCCTTCTCATTTTGTGTCTCCTTGTAACAGTTCATAATAAATCTATAAGTATGGTGTGTTATCTGAATGTGTGTGTGTGTGTGTGTGTGTGTATGTGTGTGTGTGCAGAGATAAAGAAAACTGTGGTTTTCCTATTTTGAGGGATTGGGGGAAGGGTGGGGGAGTTGATGCATCCCATTATGCTATGAAGAATGACAATAACTTTATATTTGAAGTTGGAGCAATTACACTGAGTTCTTGGTCTGCTTATAACAAAAATATAGGTGGGTAGCAAGTGTTTAGGGCAGGATTGTGGGAAGCTGGCCATACCACATTAGTCTTTATAAGCATGTGTGTGCATACACACACACACACACACACACACACATATATATATTCATTATGTATATAAGCTGCCTAAAGGCATCTAGGCAGCATAGTAGATGGAGCTCTAGACCATGAGGAAAGAAAGACAAGTATTCAAATCTGGCCTTAGACATTTACTGTGTGATCCTGGGCAGGTAACTTGATCTCTATTTGCCCAAGTTTCTGCAACTGTAATATGTAGATTATACTATCACTTACCTCACATGTTGTTGTGAAGGTAAAATGAGATATTTGCAGATAATTAGCACAGTGTCTGGCACAGAGTAGGAGCTAAATAAAATGCTCATTTCCTTATATGTATATGTAAAGAAACACAAAATTTTATCAAGGAAGATGATAATTCTGAGACAAGCAATTCTGAGGCAACATATATATTCTTTAATCAGCAAAATAAAAAGAACAAATCAAAGAATTGGGCTTGTAAATCAAAACAATAAAAACAATAATAAATCAAAATATAAAACTAAATATAAAATAGAAATAATGAAAATTAAAGAAGTTATTTATAAAATTAGAAACAAAATACCATCCTATAAATTAATAAAACTAGGAGCCATTTTAGAAATTAAAAAAAAACCCAGCTAACCTGATTCTTCAGAAATTAGAGGAAAACCATTTTACAACTTTGTTCTTAAGATTTTTTTTTATGGATCAGTTTTATTTCAGTGTGATTATGGGCAATTGTTTTATCTGTGATAACAGTTCATTTTTAGTACAGTTTGTTAGTTGAGATTTCTAGGGCAGTTTGAGGTCTGTTTTTGTAATGTGGAGATTTGTCATCTCTCACTCCATAAAAGAGAGAACTTTCTGATGGGTGTTTTGAGCCACTAGACCATTTCTTACTAAATACTTAGTAGATGCAAAATTTCTTTCATTCTATAGTAATTTTTTTCATACTTTTTATTTAATATTTTTCCCAATTACATGTAAAAATAGTTTTTAACATTCATTGTTTAGAATTTTGAGTTCCAAATTCTCTCCCTTCCTTACCCCTTCATTGAGAAAGCAGGGAATTTGATACAGGTTATACATATGCAGACATACAAATCATTTTCATATTCATCATGTTATGAAAGAAAGTACAGACAAAAAAAACCTCAAGAAAAATTGAAAAAATGAAAAATGGCATACTTTTATCTACTTTCAGACTGCATCAATACTTTCTCTGTAGTTGGATAGAAGTTTTCATCATAAATCCTTAGGATTTCTCTTGGAAATGGATCACTGTATTGCTGAGGAAAGTTAAGCCATTCATGGTTGATCATTGTACAACATTGTTGTTACCATGTATAATGTTCTCCTAGTTCTGCTCACTTAACTTTGTATCAGCACATACAAGTCTTTCCAGGTTTTTCTGAAGTCTGCCTGCTCATCATTTCTTACAGCACAATAGTATTCCATTACATTCATATACCACAACTTGTTCAGCCTTTCCACAATTGATGGACATCCCCTCCTACTTTCCTGTGGGATAAGGCACATATACATACCCAATTGAGTATAGATGCTATTCCCTCTTTGAGCAAATTCCTATGAAAGTAAATTTCAAGCACTCCCCTCCCTAAATCCTCCATCTTCCCCTCTATTATAAAAGTCCTTTTGTGCCTCTTTTATGTGAGATAATTTACCCCACTTTACCTTTCCTTTTCCTCTTCTCCCAGTGCATTCCTCTTTCTTACCCCATAATTTTATTTTTAATATATCATTCCATCATGTTTAACTTACACCCTTGCCATCTGTCAATGTATACTCTTTCTAATTGCCCTAATACTGAGAAAGTCCTTAGGAATTGCAAGTATCATCTTCTCATGTAGGAAGATAAATAATTGAAACATATTGAATCCCTTATAATTTCTCTTTCCTGTTTACCTTTTTATGCTTCTATTGAGTGTTGTATTGGAAAGTCAAGTTTTCTATTCAGTTCTAGTCTTTTCATCAGGAGTGCTTGAAAATCCTCTATTTTATTGAATGTCTATTTTTTCCCTTGAAGGATTATACTGTTTTTCTGTAATTATTATAGTAGTACAAATAGTAATTATAATTTTGATGTGAATGTAAAACAAGAAATGATGGCAGAATGGATTAAAAAGCAGAGTCCAACAATATGTTGTTTACAAGAAATACATTTAACAATGAGAGATACACAGAGAATTAAAATTCAGGGTTGGAGTAGAATTTATTGTACCACAGTTGATTTTTTTAAAAAAAGAAGCAAAGGTAGGATCAACTCAAACTCCACCAACAACAATGCATTAGTGTTCCAATTTTCCTACATCTTCTCCACCATTTATCATTTTCCTGTTTTTTCGTGTTAGCCAATCTACAGGAAAATGATAAATGGTGGAGAATATGTGAGAAAATTGGAACACTAATGCATTGTTGATGGAGTTGTAAATTGATCCAACCATTCTGGAGAGCAATTTGGAACTATGCCTAAAGGGCTATAAAACTGTGTATACCCCTTGGTCCAGCAGTACCACTTCTGGTACTTATTGCAAAGAGATTATTAAAAAAAAGCAAAAGGACCCACATGTACAAAATATTTATAGCAGCTCTTTGTGTGGTGGCAAAGAATTGGAAATTGATGGGATGCCTATCAGTTGCGGAATGGCTGAACAAGTTATGGTATATGAATGTAATGGAATACTATTGTGCTATAAGAAATAACAAGCAGGCAGATTTCAGAAAAACCTACAAAGACTTACATGAACTGATGCTAAGTGAGCACAACCAGGAGAACATTGTACACTGTAACAGTAACACTTTGCTATGACCAACTTTGAAAGACTTAGCTCTCCTCAGCAATGCAATGATCTAAGACAATTCCAAAAGACTCATGAAGGAAAATGCTATCCACATGCATGGAAAGAACTATATAGTCTGAATGCAGATCAAAGCATAATACTTTCTCTTTTTTTTTTGTTTTTTTCTGATTTTTCTTTAGAACATGACTAATGTGGGAATATGTTTCATATGATTGTACATATATAGCCCATATCAGATTGCATAGCATCTTGGGAGGGGAAAGAGGAGTGAAGGTGAAAAATTTAGAACTCAAAACCTTATAAAAGTGACAAGTATGAATAAATAAGTAAATACATTTTTTAAAAAGCAGAGGTAGCAATTATGATCTCAAAGTTATGGCTAAAATAGATTTGAATGAAAGAGATAAACAGGGTAACTTCATTTTATTAAAGGTTCCATAGACAATGAAGTAATATCAATACTGAACCTATATGCACTAAATATTATAGTATCTAGATTTTTAAAAGAAAAGTTAGATGAATTATAGGTGGAGAGAAATAATAATACTATAATAGTGAAAGAATTTAGTATTCTCTCAGAACTAGATAAATCAAACAAAAAATAAATAAGAAAGAAGTCAAGAAAATGAGTATCATTTTAGATAAACTAGATATGATGGATATATGGAGAGAACTGAATGGAAATAGAAAGGAATACACTTTTCCCTTAGGAATCCATGGTAGTTTAACAAAGCTTGACCATAGGATATAAAATTTTTATAATTAAAAGCAGAAAAGCAGAAATATTAAGAGTGTCATTGTTAGATCACAGTACACTAAAAATTATATTTAATAAGGAACCATCAAAACATAGATTGAAACAAATTGGAGATTAAACAACCTAATCTTAAAGAATGAGTGTTTTAAAGAACAAATCATAGAAACAATAATTTCACCAAAGAGAATTGCAACAAAGAGACAACATATAAGAATTTATGGGATACAGCAACAGCACTGATCAAAGGAAAATATATATCTCTAAACACTTACATCAATAAAATAGAGAAAGAACAGATCAGTGAATTGGGCATGCAATTAAAAAAACTTGAAAAAGAACAGACAAATTTCTAATTAAACAATAAATTGGAAATACTAAAAATTAAAGATGAAATTAATAAAATTGAATGAAAAAGCATTGAATTAATAAATAAAACTAGGAATTGGTTTTATGAAAAACCAAGAAAATAGATAAACCACCTAGCTGCCCCAATAGAGGAATACACACACACACACACACACACACACACACACACACACATTGCTTGTAGTAGCAAAAGAGGAAATAGTATATTTGTATAGACCTATTGTAGAAAAATAAATTGAAAAGATCATAAATGAGCTTCCTAAGGGGGAAAAAAAACACACTAGGACCAGTTGGGTTAACAGGTGAATTTTGTCAAATATTTAAAAAATAACTAATTCTAATTTTAAATTATTTGGCATAATAGGCAAAGAAGGGATTGTACCAAACTCTTTTTTAATGAAACAAATATAATACCGATACCTGAACCAGAAACAGCAAAAACAGAAAAAACATTGTAGACCAATTTTATTAATGAATACAGATGCAAAAATCCTAAATAAAACATCAGCTAAAAGATTACAACTATATATTACAAAGATTATACATTATTACTAAGTGGGATTTATGCCAGGAATACAGAGATGGTTTAACCTAAGGAAAGTCATTAACATAATTGATTATATCAATAAAATTGAAAAGAAAGCATGAGATTATATCAATAGGTACAGAAAACAGCTTTTGATTAAGTACCACACTTATTTAAAAAAACACTTGAAAGTGTATGTATAAGTGGATTTTTCCTTAAATTGATAAAAGAAAAACATTTATCTAAAGCCTTTAATAAGCATTAATTGTAATGGGGATGAGTTAGAAGCCTTCTCATTAGGATCAGGGATGAAACAGGCATGCCCACTGTCATCAATATTATTCAATATTGTATTGGATATCCTAGCACTAGCAATAATGAAAGAAAAATAAATAGAAGAAATCATAATAGGGAATGAGGTAATAAAACTATCTCTTTTTGCAAATGATATGATGATATACTGGGAAAATCCCAAGGACTCAACTAAAATGTTAGTTGAAGCAATAAATACTTTTAGCATAGTAGCAGGGTATAAATCATCAGCATTCCCATGTATCACAAACAAAACCCTGAAAGAAGTGAAAGTAAGAGATACCACATTTAGAATAACTCTCGACAGTGTAAAATACCTGGAAATAAACATATTAGACTTAAGGATAGATGAACAACTTATAATAGAGAGTAGAGTGAGGTATAAAATGGATGATTTTGATTATATAAATTAAAAAGTTTTCGTTGAAATGAAACAAATGTAGCCAAGGTGTAGACAGCAGAAAATTGGGAGAAAATTTTATAGATAGCATCTTAGATAAAAGTCTCATATCTCAAATATATAAAGAACTTTTTAAAATCTGTAAGAAGGTGAGTCATTCCCCAACTGATAAATGGTCAAAGGATATGGACAGGCAGTTTTCCATTGAAGAAACCAAAATAATTTATAGTCATATAAAAATGCTCTAAATCATTATTGATTAGAGAAATATAAAATAAAAAAGTCTTGAGATATTTTATGCCTATCAAATTGGATAAAATGATTGAAAAGGAAAGTGACAAATGTGAGGAGAATGTGGAAAAACTGGGACACTAATTCATTGTTGTTGGGATTATGAACTGATCGAACCACTTTGGAGAGCAATCTGGAATTATGCCCGAAGAGTTATTAAATTGCCTAGAGGTGGAGAAAGCTGCAGCCTCGAGGCCACATGTGGCCTTCTAGGTCCTTGGGTAGGGCCTTTTGACTGAGTTAAGGGGATTGGTTCTGTGAAGTTTGGATTCAGTCAAAGGGCCACACATGAGTACCTAGAGGGCTACATGTGGCCTTGAGGCCACAGGTTCTCCCATCCCTAGATGGCAATACCACAACTAAATGTGTTTCCCAAAGTGATTATGGAAAAAGGAAAAGAACCTGTATATTCTAAAATATTTATAGAAGCTCTCTTTGTGGTGGCAAAGAACCTGGAAATATAGGGAATGACCATCAATTAAGGAATGGCTGAACAAGTTGTGATATATGATTATGATAAAATACTTCTGTGTTACCAGAAACTATGAGCTCAATTATCTTAGAAAAAAAATGTATGTAGACTTGCACGAAATAATGGAGAGTGAAATGAGGAGAACCAAGATAGCATTGTATACACTAACAGCAATATTATTTTAAGAACAACTTTGAGTGACTAAGTCATTTTGACTAGTACAGATACCCAAATTAACTACAAAGACTTATGAAGGAGGACACTATCTGCATCCAGGGAAAGAACTGACGAATAGAAATATGTATGAAATGATTATATGTGTATATGTGTTAACATTTATATGTATATGTGTATATGCATACATATACATACATATTTGTGTCTAATGGTAGCCATCTCTAAGGTGGGTTTGGGGGAAGGGAAGAAAAAAGGAAAAATATATTTACATGATAACTTTATTATATATTTAAAAGGAGTAGCAATTTGTTCATAATAGATCTGCAGTTTCATGTGCAATCGTCTTATTTCTATTATACTATGTTATTGGAATGCTTGTTTTATTCTATAAATTAAAAATAATTAAATAAATGGAAGCAATAAGTTACTGGGGAAAAATTTTTGTAACTGGTTCCTCTTTTAAATATCTTATATCAAAGAAATAAGAATAACTCAAACAAATGACAAATGGATAAATGGTTAAGTGCCATACATAGGCAGTTTTAAAAAGAAGAAATCCAAGCTATCAATAATTATATGGGGGAAAAAAATCACTGTCACTAATAATTAGAAAAATTAATGGCTAATTACATGGATAATTATAGCAACATTGAGCTTCTACCTCAAACCTATCAGGCTGGCAAGGTGATAAAAAAAGAAAATTCAAAATTATTAGGGCTGTGGGAAAACAGGCACAGTAGTTTAGTCTTAGTGGAGCTGTGGATTCTTCTAGCCATTCTCAAAATCAGTTTGGAACTATACCCGGATAATTATCAAATGCTCCATTTGATCTAGCTATACTATTAAAAGCCTACACCCCAAAAGAAATAAAATAAAGCACAAAAATATCTTTAAAAGTGTTTTTTCATGGTTGCCCCAAACTGGAAACTGAGTGTCCTCCTATCAAGCAACAACTAAAAAAATGTGGTATGAGAATATACTAGGATATTACTGTAGCATAAGAAATGATGAAATATTTCAGAGGAAACTGGGAAAACCTCTATGAACTGGTCCAGACTGAATTGAACAGAATGAGGAGAAAATTTTGTACAATGATTATGACATTATAGAGAAATATAACTGTGAAAGACTAGATGCTGGTTAACATAAGGATAAAGCAAGAGTCCGAAAGAATGGAAGATGGAACAAGCTACTCACCTCCTGCCAGAAAGATAATGAACTTAAAATGCTGAAAGAGACACTAATTTTCTGTCATGGCTAATGTGGTTTCTTGGCACAACTATATGTTAAGGATACACACACACATACACACACATACAGGCACACACATATGCTCAGTGGGGCATGGTGAAAGGAACAGATCAATAAAAATCTTGTTATTTGAAAATTTTTATAAAGTTGTGTTATAGGCTATAGTTTATTTTCTGATTCATGGGAATACTGTGGGAATATTCATGACAATACCAATAACCTTTTTTCCTCTATGTGTTCAAGTAGCATAATTTAATTTCACTCTTAAGACTACATTGAAACAGTTTTTGTAGCCTATTTGCTAACCAGATATGTTAGGTTTTGTCTAATTTAATGAACTGAACAGCACAAGAAAAGTTATCACTTATGAGGAAATAAATGTGGTTGTAGGTCAAGATAAAGGTATAAGCAATGGATAAGCTGCATATTCCATTGGTATTTACATAATATCACTAGATGGATAGGAATTTTCCCATCAAGGTGGGTAGACTCATTGCATAGTAACTACAGGAGGGTGTAGATAATAGTTTTAAAGGAAGAAGAAGCATGAATAGATTGTTATTTCCACAAGTGGAAGGAATAAATGCATTGGTAAGATAATAGATTCATTGAAGTATTGGCATTTCAAGGCAACCAGATACAGAAGAAGACTACTAGGTCTGTAGTCAGAAAGCTTAAATTTCCATTTTGTCACTTTTTACCTTTACGACCTTAGGCAAGTCACTTAACCTTCCTTATCTGTAAAATGAGGGAGATGGACCAGGAAAATTCCAAAATCCCTTCCAACTCAACATCTACAAATTGGAATAGCAGGGCAATAAATAGGTAGTTACTTAGAATTTTAAAATAATACCCTATGCATTTTTCCTTTATCCAAAAAATTTAATAATACTTAAACATGTTTTAAACAATTCCTCTTTATTGTCCAACATGCAAAATTTTCTATCTTCTGTCTTTCCATTTCTTATAAGAAATAACTTAATAAAATCAGTCTAATTTCCATTTATCCAGTATACATTCTGCCTTAGGTAAGTGGAGAGGGACCTATTTGCATGTTATTATGGCTTACATTTCACTATAGGTATGTTTGATGTATTAGGAATCCACAATACATCAAACAACATAAGGAATCCACACTGTGAAATCTGTCCCAACAGAAGCTGAACTACCATCTATTTTCTTTACCTAAAATTTCTGCAGAGCTTGCTGTTCTCTTTTGAGGAAAACAATGTCATCACTCAGACTAACTCCAAATATTAAAACTGTTTTTGTCTCTTTCCATCTCTCTCATTCTCTCTCTCTCTCTCTCTCTCTCTCTCTCTCTCTCTCTCTCTCTCTCTCTTTCTCCCTCCTCTCTCTCTCTCTCCCTTCTTCCTTCTCTATATCTTTCTCTCTGTCTCTCCTGTCTATCAGTCATGATTTACCTGGGGGATGGGGAAATAATTGTTTTCATTTAAAGAAAGCTCTTTCCTGGTAGCTAAAACTGAATTCAGAAAAGGAACCTTTACCTCCTACTTTCCTCCAGTCTCCAGTTAGCCTGAATACTATGTCTGGAGCAAGAAAAATAGACAATTATGACAGTGAAATAGTTAATTATTAAGCAGTATAGCATAGCATCTTGTAAGTAGTGGAAAGTTAATAAATGTTTGTTAAATTACTGTTGAATTGAATAAGGTAATTGATGGTATCAAAAGTAAAAGCACTTGAAAGCAATATTTGTCTCAGATAAATGGCAATACAACTTATCCATGAATGGATGATTATTCAACCTCTATCACAACAGGAAAGGAAACCTTAATTTAATCTTCAGCCATCATCCACCCATCCCAGATAAAGAAAATTATTTCATCAAAAAAAGAAATTAAAAGTACTACTGGAAAGAGGATTCTAAAGCATAAGGAAATTTAAAAATATGATATTGATACTCAATGTTTTAATTATTAATTAGAGATGAGTCCTTTTCCAAATCTTTTTCTTTTTTTTTGAGTCAAAGAGATAAAAATTTCAAACAAATCTGAGAAAAGAAAGAACCTATAGGAAAAAAAAATGTAAGGCACCAAGAGTGTCAAAGAAGTTTTGTTAATAAGGCAGTAGTACTTGCAGATGATGCAATTTAGATTTCATGTAGTCCAGAAGGTGTTAAAAAGGTCTAGAAAGAGATTAGAGAAATTATGTATGGCCAGTACATTGATGTCAACAATTCAGTTGAAGAGAAACTATTTCCAGTTGAATGTTTTACCTTGAAGTCAAAGTAATCAGAATGAGATGTTTTGTATTAGTCAGCTGCAACCACAGTAATTTGGGTAATTTATTGATAAACATAAAGAAGCAGTATGGCTTAGAAGAAGATCTGGTTCCAAGTCCTACCTATGACATATGGTAGCCATTGCTATATGGTAGCTAAATGGTAGACTTGCTTATAATAAGTAAGTCACTTAACCTCTCAGTGATCCAAGCAAGTGTCTAAAACTGAAAGTTTCAGATGAGTTGATTATCTGCCTCAATAGGGAGTCTCAAAAATGGAAGTTCCTTCCATAGATGAAATTATAGGTCCAGACTCCCCACTCCTCAAAAAATGATCCAATAGTAATAAAGAAGAGCTTAAGGAAATGGGGATACCAAATAGGGAGACAATAGAAGAGTTTTAAAAAGAATTGATATATCATTATCCCATTTTACTGAGAAGACTAAGGCTTATCCTCTACCTGAAATAATCTTATTCCCATAGTTAATGATTTTTACAGCACTTAAAGGACTCTCCCCTAGATAGAAATACTTAGTAAGTTAGGTACCCAAACCAGTCCTAGGTTCCACTTTATAAGAAATTTGGTCTCAATATTTCTTACCCTTAAAGTTATGTCTAAGGCCTGTTTTGATTTTGAAGCTTTGTCCATAAAAATTACAGACAGGTACAATAAAAGGTCATAAATAATTCAGAATCATCTCACAGGATAATGTCATCATTAATTAATTGGTATAGTCTTGTTGAGCAAGAATAGCAGATAAACAGTTATAAATGAGTTCCAAATGAACAGAGTGTGATGTAGTCAATCAATTAACCAAAAGATATTTATTAAGAATATATTTTTGTAGGGAGTGGGGGTGAGGAGGGGTTGAATGAAAATGAATAGTCAAGAATGACACCTACGTTGTTAAGTGTGTTTAGAAGAGTAGTTTTGTCCTTGATAGAAACAGAGAAGTTAAAAGTAGAGGTAGGTTTACAAGGAGAAAGGAAAATGAGTCCTTCTTAGGTTATGTTGAATTTGACATGACTGTGGGACAATTAGGTAAACAAATGTCACAGACAATTGAAGGAGGACTGAAGCTCAGGAGAGAGATGAGGTATGGATATGTAGATAAGGGAATTATCTTCAAAGAGATGTAGTTGAAAAATTATCATTCTAGCAATAAGAAGACATGGATTAAAATTTTAGCTCTCCCATTAATTAGTTAAGATTGACTAAATTGTTTCACCTCATGGGTCTCAGTTCCCTTTTCTATAAAATGAGAGGTTTGAGCTAGATTAATTCTAAAATATCTTAAATTCTGACATTCTGTGGCCCTGTGATTCTAAAGGAAGTTACATACCATTTTCTACAAAAACAACAGAAATCTAAACCAGAAGCAATGCTAAGAAAAAATGTGGTGCATTCCCTCACTAAATTTGTTCCCTTCCTCTTCATATTAGCTTTCCTTACTGTTTCGTTGCTGCCTATTGGTCTAATCTGATTCTTCAGTTGACCAATCCTACACTTTTCAATGTCATAGCTCAAAACTAGTGATATCTGCCACCCTCTATTTTGAAAATAGAAAACATTAATTATATGATAGATTATGTTAAAGCATCAATAGTAATACATTTTCTTTATTTGGGTGCTTTAACAGATAAAAGTAACATTCCTCCCTCTGCTGCAATTTCTAATACTACTGTTCTAATAGCAAATGCTCCACCACTTGATTGATTATAAAGGGTGTGTGTATTGGGAAGGAGTCAGGGAATCCAAGCTACCTTTTGACATCCACAAAGGTCTGTACTGAAAGAAAGAAGGCAGAAACAAGACCTAGGCCAATTTGTCCTCTCCCATCTTTGGCAGCCTGGTGCTTATACTATTAAGTTTAATCTCTATTATCAACATTTTCTCCACTACTTCATTAAGGCTAGATTTTAGGCAATCAGCAAAACAATAAATCAAGCCCTGATTTTTAGCTTTTTCTGATTGAGGAAGTGTAAATTCTCACACTGAAGATTTAACAATTGGCTTTGGGAGCAGGGAATGGATTTGAGCTGGCTCCTGCCCATGTTTCTTTCTTTTATTTTTTAAATTAACTTAATTTTGTTGGTTACATTTTAAGTTCCAAACTGTTTCCTACTCTCACTCCCTCCCCCTCTCCCTCCCCCTGCTAGAGAAGGCCACCAATTGACAGTGATTTATAATTATATATAAAACCATACTGTGCATACTTCAGTTTATCAGCTCTTTCTCTGGAGGTGGATTGTGTCTTACTTCACAGGTCTTTTATAGCTGATTTGAGTATTTATAATATTCAGAATAATTTGGTCATTCACAATTATTCCTTGAACAATATTGCTGTTACTATATACAGCATTCTCTTGGTTCTGCTCATTTTACTTTTCATTTTTCATGCAGCTCTGTCCATGTTTTTTTTTTCTAAAATTGACTAGTTCATCATTTCTTATAGCAGAGTAGTATTCATAATCATAATCAAATACCACAATTTGTTTAGTCATTCCCTAATTGATGGGCATCCCCTCAATTTCCAGTTCTTTGCCACCACATAGAAAACTGCTATAAATATTTCAAACATCTTAGTTCTTTTCCTTTTTACCTAATCACCTTGGGAAACACACCTAATAGTGGTATTGCTAGGTCAAAGGGTATAGACAGTTTAATAACTCTTTGGGCATAATTCCAGGTTTCTCTTCAAACTGGTTGGATCAGTTCACAGTGCCACCAACAGTGTATTAGTATCCCAATTTTTCTACATTCCCTCCAACATTTATCATTTTTCCCTTCCATCATTTTAGCCAGTCTGATAGTTGTATTCACATAAAATAGATTTATGAATACTCCTTCCTTTATTAAATGTCAGATAATTGTAATAACACCAACTTTCTTTGAAGGCAAGAATTATGGGGGGGGGGTTGGTGTGTGTGTTTTATATCCCCAGTCTAGCACAATGCCTGATGCATTGAAAACACTAAAATATGCTTAATGGCTATTGTATAGGATCCATATCCATGATGTAGACTGACTGATATAGTTCAATTATTTGGGCATATATATGCTAAGGACCAAGACTTCAGGCACAGTGTACTGTATTTAACTTTGCAATGTCGTGTTCAGGATGAGAATCTGCACAAATACTATTTTGAAGAAAATTGAAATCTGGGGCAGCTTGGTGGTGCAGTGAATAGATCACTGGCCCTGGATTCAGGAGGACCTGAGTTCAAATCCAGCCTCAGATACATAACACTTACTAGCTGGTGGGCAAGTCTCTTAACCCTATTGCCTAGCCTCCCCCCTCCCATTGAAATCTAATATCAACATTTGTGGCAAAAGATGAAAAGATACCGACATTTTAAGAAGAACTTGAAAAGGCCCATAAAATTAAAGCAAAGATGGACATGAAATAAGACAGAATTTTTTAAAGTTGTAAAATGTGGCTCATGATTATGAAACCACAAATTTAAAAGGATTTTAGAATATGAAGAAACCTCATGACATGCATCATTTCTTCAAGAAGATAGTTTGGAGGTGCTGAACAGTAGAGAGGACTAAATAGACACAAAAATGAAATTCACTACATCTTAATATACAGGAAATAACTACTTGTTAATGTGGAAGTCATTTTACTTGTCTATGTACAAACCAGATCATAGATTTGTTAATGCAAAGGTCAAAAATAAGAAAAATAGTATTTTGAAAAATAAGACGATGTGTAACTTTTCATTCATTCATGTTTATATGACCATAGCATTTAGAAGGCTTGGCAAGTTGGGGATAAGGAGGGGAATTTCCTGCTGGGCTGAAGGTTTACTCTGCATTCTCTAAGTTTCTGGAGTTTTCCCTGATTTTGAGAGGTCATAGGTCTTTAGGATGAAGGAAGATGCCAGGAAGCCATCCCAGAAGAAGGTGGAAGATCTATGGCAACAAGGTTTCAGTGAAACTATGGGAGCTAACAGGGGCCATTAGGGTTCACATGCAGTATAATGACCAGGCATGAGCCTGGAAGAACAGATGGTAAATGATGGTTCTAACCAATGTATGAGCATGTGTGAGCTGGGAGAACCAATCCAGGACCCTCATACTCTGTCTCTTTTCCCTTTCATGGAAAAAAAATCAAGTTTCTTTTTGGCTAGTCATTATTTCCTGTTCCCTTGTCCCTTTATAGGCTGTTTGAGTGGCAGTAATTTTCTTTCTCTCTATGGACCTGTTTTTTCATGTATAAAATGATGGTATTGAAGTAAGTGACATCTAAGATCCTTCTGAGTTTTAAATCTCTAATCTATGAAATCCCTATGCAAGGAAATTTTAGTTACAAAAACTGAAAAAGTGGTATCTGTGAAAGGATATCTAGAGAAGCTGTTATGCAGTAAACTGAAAACCACTGAGACAAGTCAGTACTCTAAGTGCCCTTTAAGCTATTTTGTGTTCAGAATAGCCAGCTTCAAAATTAATCTGGTTTAGTTTATTTCTTGAAAAGGAATTTACAACATATTACTGTACAAATGAAACAAAATAAAGTAGGTAGATACCAACATAAAGAAATTAAATTTATTGTAATTGCGCAGGAGCCATGAGGGGGGAAAAGTTGTTGCTTCCTAGATAATGCATTTAAAAGCACTGTAGGAAAATTACATATAATCAAGTGCTTGCTAAATGATAATGACTTTTCAAAATCATATTAATGGAACATTATGACTAGCCTTTTTTATTAAGGATTCCATATTCATTGTTTTAACAGTAGCATTGTATTTAACTAACCATTGCTTTGCGGATAAACTATGTATAGTCTTATGATTATACAATTTTATTGTTTTTATTTGATTTCCTTTTTATGGTAGCAAATTGTGATTTCATCAGTATGGGAACTCCTGGTAAGGAAACTCCTTCTACCAAAGGAGACAGACAATTTTCTGTAATTTATGCTCTTAATGATTTGTCTCAGGTACTGAGAGATAAATGAACTTGCACAGCTAGTATGTGTCAGAAGGACTTGAATACAGGTCTTCATTTTCCAGGAATGGAACCCTATCCCTTTTACCATATTAGATCTCAAAATATTCTTATATATGAGGCAGTATCATTTGAAAAGTAATAATGACATCTGATATAATATATGTA
The DNA here is from genome assembly GCF_003287225.1 of Phascolarctos cinereus. Classification (NCBI taxonomy): domain Eukaryota; kingdom Metazoa; phylum Chordata; class Mammalia; order Diprotodontia; family Phascolarctidae; genus Phascolarctos; species Phascolarctos cinereus. The sequence continues at coordinate 394,740,904 of NW_027555958.1, read as the reverse complement.
TGGTATTTTTCAAGCCTTAAAGTACTAAATAATAACAATAACAATAATAATAATGATAGTGATTCCAACATTATGGGTTGGAAATAAATATTTCTGATATATAATTGTTATTTGTTAATAACATAATAATAACAAATAATATAACAATAATAAAATCTAGTTCTAAATCTCCAATAACAATTGAATATTTATAATAATTATTATTATATACTCATAGCTATTTAAAAAATTCTTTTCCAAAACAAAATATTTTAATATTGAATGAATTTCACTACATGGGAGACTTTACATTATTATGATGGCAAAATTTCTAAAATAGTGAAGTTAATGAAAATCCATCTTTGATGCCATTAAAAGAATATTTGTTCATTGTAAGCTGAATAAGAAAAGAGATTGTTATTGTACACTTTTATAGTCATCTTGTGGTTAATAGGATTTGGAATCCAAGGTCCTGAGTGGAGATCCTTTCTTGGTCAACTAAGTAGCTTTGTGACATTGGTGAAGTTACCTAACTTCTGACCATGAATTTCCTCATCTGTAAAATAAGGGAGTTAGTGTAGAAAACCTAGAAGATCCTTTCCAGTTCTAAAGCAAAGATTATATGAAAAGAATAAATTATTTCCCCAGTCAAAGATATAGCCAGTGGCAGATTCATGACTTAAATGATTACCATAGAATATATCATTTGAATTATGATTTTAAAAAAGAAGTTATCAGTTGTCCCATAATCTAAAAGTTAGCAAATTTTTTTTCCCCAATGACTCACCAACCAAAATACCTTAAAAGAAGGAAATACATGGCAAATGTATAGTAACTAAAGCCCAGTCCATAAGGTGAAAGGACCGAAAAACCTTCAAAGGTAAATGCTTTATGAAAGAACATCAAAAAAACATAAATACTTAAAAATTCCCTTAGTCCCCTTACCACCTGATTACACCATGCACTAGCATGGCTAGTGTAAGCAGCCTTCCATACTTGTGTTTCAGGGTTAGGTTATGATGGGCCCTGATTGGTTCCCTCCCTTAAGTTATTCAGTCTACCCCTCTCCCACCAAGAGGTAGAAGACATGGACTCTGCCTACCTACCTTATGTGAAGGGTGTGCAATTCTGTGTTTGAAATTGGACAAGTGGGATTTGCCAAAGCCATAAGAGCACTGATGAAGAAAGATACCAACTTTGTGCACCAATTGATTTTATGACTCAGCTAGACTATATCCAATCTCAGTTTTATCTTCACCCAAAGAAACTATAAGGAAAACCTCTTCAATAAAGTTCACTTGGTCTTATTAAAAAGAGAGGAAGCAGGGATCTCTGCAACAGAAAAGGTAAATGGTTGTATCCCTAATGAAAACGGTGAAAGTAGAAACTGAGGCCAACAGAAGTTGTGTATATATCTTTATGTGTATGTGTTTATGTATGTGTATGGGTTTTGAAAACCTTAAAGTGCTACATTTAAAGTATTAAATGCTACCGATTTGGCCTCAAAATTGCAGTATTGCAAGATTCACATTGATAAAGCATCAACAATGAGTTAGCTTCCAACTTAGTTCAATGGCTGAAATCAGAGTTTAGTCTTTAAAGGTTTCATGTCAATTTAGAAAGTGGTCTAGACTTGATCCCAGATATTCCTGGCTCCAAGACTGGTCTCTATCCACAATAATATACTGCCTTTCTCAAAATACACTGAAAGCATTTGGTGGCTTCATGATTCATGATTTTTCTACCCAGATGATTTCACAGTGAAGCTTCAAATGATTTAATACTCACAAATTCTAAAAAGGAGGAGGTTAAGAAGAAACCAGGGCACTTATTAAAGAATAAGTACTATAATTATTATTATTGTTATTATTGAGGCAGGTAGAGTAGAATAAGCTAATATGTATTATAAAAATATGGTAGATCACATATGAAGTCAAGACGGTTGATTGAAAAAGAACCAGAATTGGAGCCAAAAGACCTAAGTTCAAATTCCAGTTCTCCTGCTAAGGGCCCATGTAACTGTAATAAAGTCATGCAATCCTAATGGGCATCAGATATACTCTCTGTCAAATGATAGTGCTATATGCACACACACACACACACACACACACACCCAAAATAAAAAACAGTCTGTACCATCAAGAAACTTACACTTTTTAAAGATGAAATAGTCATCCAAAGATAATTAAATACAAAATAAATGCAAAGTTACTTTTGGGGAGGAAGAACTCTGGTAATTGGGGAGAATCAAGAAAGGCCTATTTTAGGAAGTGCTACTTGAACTAATCCTGGGAAGAAGCTAAGAATAATCCCAGGTTACTCTTCCTATTCTTTAGGAGGCAGCTTGATTTTTGATCCCTGCTCTTTGGAAAATCCTTCCAACCTTCACCATAAATGTATCCAGGTATAACAATGACCAAGCACAAAGTTTGAAAAATAGATAATAAACAACTCAAAAATTCTGATCTGTAGGGACTGCATGCTTCAGGTTTGTATTGTGACAAAGTATCCACATAATACTCTAAAACAGAATGATGATGTTATGTTATGTGTCTTGGAAGGTAAAATTCAAAGTGCACACTTGGTCATAAAATAGATTCCTGTAGCCACATAAATTTCATTTTTACCAAAATACTCAGAGCTGTCTAAACCTTGTCATGGGAAAGCACTAAAAGCACCAAGTGTAAAGAATTATCACAGCTTGCAATTATCAGTATAAGAAGATTAAACGGCTCAGTTCCTTTTTCTCTCTCTTTTCCAAAGCTGAGTTTATCTTCCTTCACAGAATAACCACAGAAAAGGACTGACAAACTTCAAAGACAAATGCTATGCTGCTCCCAATCTCCTCTTGCAGGTGACTTTTCTATTTTACCCAAGTATGAAGAAAACCTGTCACTGACAAATAAAATGTAAAAGCCCCAGTGTTAGTAGAATTAATTCATATTGAAACAGAAGTGGGGATGATATGGGGAAAATGCAATTCTATTTTCTTTTTATATTTTTATTCTTCTCAAAAATAAATGCTGGTAAATTCTAGAAACTTTATAGCTTATCATGATAAAACACTTGAGTTGAAATGTGACTATGCAACATAAAGCAAGTCGTAGGAGGTTTTAGGTCCTATTACCTCATACTGGGTCTGCTGGAATAGTGGTTAACAGTTTTCCTTCCTCTGGTGTTTTCCTCTTCAGCGTTACCTGTAAGCCACTGCCAGGGAAGGCATGACTACAACTGTAATTTTATTGCATACACATATATGCATATGCACTTAATATATGTAACATACATATTACATATACAACATGTATAATGTATAACAACACATATAATAACACACACATGCATATCTAGGTGTGCCTATGTGTATATATGTACATGTATGTTTATACATGTATGCATGTTTTTACTATATATTATGTCATAATTATAGCTTTAGTTATGTCTCTCTCTACACAAAGCTCCCAGCTCTCTATAGGATAGATACTAAACTCTTTAGCCTGGCATCCAAGTCTCTCTACCATCTTGTGACAATCTACTTTTGCCAGCCTTCTTTTCTTGAGATGAATTCTTTTCTCAAACCAAAGCAGTTTATTTACTGTACTTCAGGGTATAATGTGTATTTTCAGTACAGTGCTTTTACTCACCTACCTGGGCTACCCTCCTTTTCACTCCTGCTGCATATTGCACACATTCTTTATAAGACAACTTCTCTGTGAAGTCTTCCCAGATCATACAAGATTTTCTTCTCTAAACTTATCAGACCTTAATGCCTGTGTTATTCAAAAGGTAATATACTAATAAAACCAACTGTATTCATAGTAACTCATGCTTTTTTAGGACTTTATGGTTTTTTAAAACCCTTTCCTCACAACAGTTTGAAGTAAATAGTTCAATTGTCATAATATCTAAAATCAAAATGTACCTTAATGACCATTTAGTTCAAACCAATTTGTTTACAGATGAGAAAACTGAGATCGGGAAAAGTCAAATGATTTGCCCAAGGTCACACAGGTATTACATAGTAGAGTTGGGATTCAAACACAGAATCCCTTAGGACGCCATGCTCAGTATTCTTTCCACTGTACCATAGTTATTTGTCAGACCTCCTATTGTTGTCTGAAATGTTATTTAAATCTAGCTTTTCACACATTTTTACCTTTTCTTTCCCACTAGAGCACAAACTCCTTGATTGACTGTGCCTTAAAATTCTTTGTAGCCTCTCTATTTCTTGGCATGGCACCCTGAAGAGTAGTTGTTCTATACAAATCATCAGATTTTGATAAACAGAAGGATATTATGTTAGTAGATTGAAACCCATACTTGAATTGTGACTGGGATAGTATTCATAGGATTTGAAGATCATAGATTTAGAATTTGACATTTATTCCAACCCTCTCATTTGACAGATGATTCAGTTCCTTAAGACATGAATATCTCAACTGTCATTATCATTTTTATTAAATACCAAAAAAATAAACCATTGAATATTAGTTCTTTAGTGGTAATTAATCTAGAATTAAGTTAGATCTCTTAGCTGTAATTTATCTAGACATAAAATTGGCTTAACCCCCTAATTTTTTAGAAGAGAAAAAAAAAACAACTAAGGCACTGAGATATAAAAAGGACCCCAAGAGGTCATTGATGTAATTTTCCTCACAAGCTGAACTAAAGCAGCACAAATTATCTTTTTCTTTTTCCTATTTTATCCAGTATTTTATTCTTCAAGGAAGGAACTACTAAATGTGTAAATTCTATTCACTAATGCAAATCAGCAACTCATTTATAAAATATAGTATCAGAAAGTTACCTGTGACACTGAGTGATTAAGTGACTTGTCCATAGTCACACAGCTAGTATATGTCATATGGTAACCTTGAACTGAGGCCTGACTCTAAAGTTGGCTCTCTTTTCAGTATATCACACTGCCTTTCTAAATGAACCATTGATAGTTGAATGTCCTTTTCAATTAATCTTTATTACTTGTTGGTATTATAGATAGGCAGCCATGGATTAAATCCATCTTTCTGGATAGGCGACAGCTAGAAAGACAAGAAGATGCATGAACTGTCCCGAAGACGAAACTGACATAAAACAGTCCCAATCAGTCATTCAATCAGTAAACATTTATTAAGCTCCTAAAATGTCACACGCATCATGTTAATCTGTAGGCATTTGAAGAAATGCAAAAGACAGTCTCTACTCTCAAGGAGCTCACAAACTAATGGGGGTGATAACATGCAAACAACTATGCACAAATAAGCTATATATAAGATAAATTGAAGTTAATCAACAGAAAGAAGGCACCTGAAATAAATGGTTTTAGAAAGGCTTCCTGTGGAAGACAGAATTTTATTTAGGACTTGAAGGACTCCAGGAGGCAGAGATGAGAAGGAAGAGCAAGCAATTCTGTCCCAAAAGAAAGGAAGCTGAAAATAGAATAGAGATCATGTGTAATGTCATAGGGGAGATGAGAAAGAGGTCTGTGTGCCAGGTCAGGGAAGATAGACACAGATCAATCTTGAAATTAAGGGTATTTAAATATATACACATAGCTGGTAGCATGGAGACCACAAAACATCAAGGACATGGGCAGAACAACCAAAAGCCAGGAAGAAGGAATCTGTTCAAGAAAAAAATAAAGCTGCAGCTACAAAATTATAAACCATAATTTCCTTTGTTAGTAAAATCTAATCTATCTACCAAAAATCAACAGAATAATATAATATCATGAATTATAATAAATCCAGGTTGTACACAGCCATTTGGAAATATAAGCTTTAATTTTATTATATAATATTTGTCTTTATTACTAGAAGGAAAGAGCACTCATAAAGATAATGGCACAATGATGAAGGGAATGCACTCAAATAACTTGATTTCACCCTTCAACACAGAGAGGAAAAACTGCACTAAACAGATAAAGCTTTTGTGGTGATTCATTATCTCCTGTGAGGGCAGTTTCTCAGAAGTCTATACATCAAGGACTTTTTACCTCTGGAGAACATTTGAACATATGGACTCTATGAATTTAAAATAGTTTTCTTATCTAAAATACTTTGGCAAAGATATAGAGTATGAACTCCATATTTTTGAGGGAGTATATAAATGTACATCCTTAAATGTAAAACAAAAAGGTCTATTTCATGAATGAGGTATTAATACTGTTTTATTAGAGACAATCAATCAACAAGCATTTATGAAGTGTTTGCTTTGTTCCAGGCACTATGCTAAGTGTTAGGAATAGAAAGAAAGGCAAAGAAACAAAAATAAATAAACAATCCTAGCCATGGGAAGTGTACATTCTAATTTGGAAGACAGCATATAAATACTTATACCACTCAGTCCAAGGTATTCATGTCTGGTCTAGTAAATTCGTGGTGATCAGCTTCGTAGGGTAACAGATTTAACTCACAATTGATGATAATTCCTTAGCCTCACCCCAAGATGACAAGGTTGACCCAGACCCAGAAGATTTATGCTTAGTTGGGCATTCTGTTGATTTGTATGTCTAGTTTATTAGGTTTCTAGAGGATCCAGGTAATATAGATATTTTATTGGCTCTTCCTCCCTTCACTGCCAATCTTTATTAATAAAAATGCTATAGAAATTGAAGAAGAGAAAGATTAGTATGGACTAAAGTAGTCATGGAATTCTGACTGGAGGAGATGAAGTTGTGACACCAGTTAGGATCTTAATTAGGGAAATAAGATGTGGGAAAACAATAGGTATAAATTTGTTTTGAAATACCCATGGTGATAAATTTTAGTTGAAAATTATGTATTATGATAGTCCCTTCAATTTTTTCTTTCTCTTTCACACAGTAAATATATCATTCAACTATTTACCAAGTCAAAGTTCCAGATGAATAGTATTTTTGATAGGTGTCCCCTAAGGCAAAGTTTTAGCCTAGTAACCAGATTAAAGACAGTGTCAATGCACTCTGAATGACATTCACTAAAATTACAGTTAAAATTTCCCATAAGGCATTGAAACTGCACACACATACATACATGTCTATTTTATATATATATATATATATATATATATATATATATATATAAAATAATGTGTGTATATGTTTTAATCAATAATCAATCAGTAAATACTGATTAAGTACCTACTATGTGCCAGGCACTGTGCAAGTTTGTTGATACAAAAAGAGACAAAAGACAGGCCTTGCTCTCCAAAATCTCACAGTGTAAAGGGGGAGAATATCTGCAAATAAATATATACAAAACAAGCTTTACACAGGATAAATAGGAAACAAGTAACAGAAGGAAGTCACTAGAATTAAAAGTGATTGGCAGTCTTCTTATAAAAGATTAGATTTTAGTTGTAATTTAAAGGAAGCCAGGAAATTCAAGTAGTCACAGTTGATGTGGGAGAGAATTCTAGCATGGGAGACAGCCAAAGAAAATGCCAGAAGCCAAGGGATTGAGTGTCTTGTGTGTCGATCTGCAAGAAGGCCTGTGTCACTAGATATATGAGTACATAGCAGGGAGTAAGAAGACTAGTAACAAGGGTTGGGAAGTTTGGAATGGGGTAGGTTATGAAGGGCCTTGAATGTCAGAGCATTTTGTATTTGTTCCTGTAGGTAACAGGGAGCCACTGGAGTGTATTGAATAGAGTTATGACCTATTATGTTAGATCTAATTGGACCCTTGCTTTAGGAAAATCAGTAACTTTAGTGGAACTACCTCCAAAGCATCAAAGAAAAATGTGAATTGGTCTCAGGCCCAAAAAAGAGAATTTCTGAAAGAGTTCAAAAAGGATTTAAAAAGAAATAAGAGAGGTAGAGGAATATATCAGAAAAAGAATGAAAGTGGTGCAAGAAAATCATTTAAAAAAGAGTCACTGGCTTTTTAAAGGAAGCACAAAAAATACTGAGGAAAACAAAAAGACATAATACACCAAATGACAGAGGAGGCATAAAAATCTACTAAAGATAACTCCTTCAAACGCAGAATTGGCCAAATGGAAAAAGATGTACAAAAATTCACTGAAGAAAAGCACTCCTTAAAGGCAAAAGAAGTTAAAAAAGCTCACTGAAGAAAAGAATTCCTTAAAAATTGGAATTAGGCAAGTGGAAGTGAATAAATCTATAAGACATCAAGAAACAATAAAACAAAGTAAAAAAATAAAAAAAGAAGTAAACACAAAGATATCTCATTGGAAAAATGACAAATTGGCTGATATGACAGAAAAGGAAAATAAGAAATGTTGGAGGGGATGGGAGAAATTGAGAGATCAATGTGCTGTTGGTGGAGAAATTTGGAACTATCCCCAAAGGACTATAAAACTATGCATACCCTTTGACTCAGCAATAACACTACTATGTCTATATCCTAAAGAGATAAAAAATAAAAAGGGAAAGGACCCATATCTACAAAAATATTTCTGACAGCTCTTTTTGTGGTTACAAAGTATGGGGAATTGAAGGCATGTCAATAAATTGGGGAATGACTGAAGTTGTGGTATATGATTGTGATGGAATACTATTGTGCTATAAGAAATGACAAGCAGAATGCTCTCAGAAAAACCTGATAAGACTTACATAAACTTACACGAAATGAGCAGAATATTGTACATAGTAACAGCAATATTGTATAATGAAGAACTATGAATGGCTTTACTATTTTCAGCAATACAATGATTCAAGTTAATTCTTAAGGACATATGGTAAAAAATGATATTCACCCCCAGTGAAATAACTGATAGAATATGAATACAGATCGAAGAATACTTTTAAAATTTCCTTTATGTTTCTTTTTCTTTTTTTGGGGGGGGGTCTGTGTTTTCTTTCACAACAGGGCTAATATGAAAATGTTTTGCATGACTGCACATGTATAACCTATATCAAATTGCTTGTCTTTTCAATGAGGGGGAAAGTGAGGAAGGCAGTGAGATAATTTGGCGCTCAAAATTTAAAAATCATGAATGTTAATTTTTTTTACATGTAATTTGGAAAAAAGTAAATTAATCTAGAAAACAGGTAAAAGAGAGGTAATTTAAAAATAATCAGATTCTGAAAAATCTGACCAAAACAGTCCTGGTTAACTTATTTCAAGAAATCACAAAACAAAACTTTTCAGATCTATGAGAATCAGAGAGCAAAGCGAAAAGAGAATCTACCAGTTACCTCTTGAAAGAAACCCCAATCTGAAAACACAGAGGAATATCATACCCAAAATATAGAGCTTTTAATTCTTAAGAAACCAAGAATCTACAATCAGGATCACAACTATTTGAGAAATGATTGTAATACAATATCTCAGTTGGCAAAAGATAAAGACTGATAACCAAGAATATTTAACCCAGAAATCATATAGGAAGAAATATAGTGCTAGTAGAAGATAATTTTTAAAGAAAGATTAATCTTCAAGCCCTTTTATATATCTTGTGCCTTTTTTCTCCAAAATTACAAATCTCCAACTTTTCTCCCCCTTGACCCACCTTCCTAATACAAGTCCAACTCTGTATGATACATTTCTGTATCATATTCTGTAAATACCAGAGTTGAAAAGAAACTGAAATGCAAGCATTGGAGTGAAGAGAAACTTAGGCTACATGGAAGTAGCTAAATGATAATGAAGTGCTTACTTTCTAATAAGGGAAGGAGACATAAGTGTTGCTTCAGGACTTTAATATCTTCAAGGGATTTAAATAGCACAAACAGGAACTAGGTATGGTTTTAGAAGAATGAGTACATAAAATGGAAAAGGGGGTGGAAGGAATGAGTGTTGCAAGGATCTTAAAGAGAGAAACAGGAAAGTTTTGAAACTAGTCTGGTGTATATGTTATATTATTAAAAAAAACCACTACAAAATGGAATTGAACAGTCTCACAATCCATGTTTTCTTCTTTGCTTATAAAATTACTCATTTTTGTTGATGTTTTTCAAGTTCAGAATAATAAATCAACTAAAAAAAGAGAGGGGAAAAGTTGATTAGAGACATAATTAACTAGAGGTAGTTCCAAAAATGAGGCAATTGGAAAGTAAATATTAAAGTCATTAAGCTTTCAGAGGTTGTAACAGCAATCTAAATCTTAAGTTATTTCTGGATTACTTAACAAGGAGAATCAACAGGCATATAGAATCAAAGTTTTTTTTTCCCCCCTTCAAATTAGAACATCAGTTCCTATAGATTTAAAGCATGAGAGCAAAAAATAGAAAACTTTATATGTTCTCAGCAGGTAAACTGATTTATCCCCAAATTGTCTCTACTTACCTTTTCTGTACTTATTTAATCTAGCATGAAGATCTGCTATGAATTTATATGTTGTATTTTGCTTGTTTCCTTTTTAGATCTTATTTCTCTAAAAGAGTTGCTGGTTGTTCTACTCTATGTTAATTATAAATGATATTTATTTGGAATTTCTGATGAACCAGTAGCACTTACCTTTTCATAGTACTAATTCCACAAAGCTCTTATGTATGTATATAATGATCATGAAAATATAAACCCTATCAGAGTTTAAAATGTATCTGCTTTGCTGAAAAAATGTATGTATGTATGCATACACACACATATACATATACACACACACACATATACGTTTAACTTTTTGCAAAATCCTAAATACTTCCATGTGTTTACATATTTCTATTTTAGGATGTGTGAAGTTGCAGTAAGATGAACTCTTCTAGGATTTGGAAACAGTGTTTGAATGCTTCAAGTAGAAAAGGTAGCCTTCACATTCTAGATGAGACTGCCTGTACTCTAAGGTTAATTACTGACTGACTACAGGTGCTGTACACCACACAAGATAAAAGCAATAAAATTGAAAAATAAGTCAGAAAGTCTCTCAGCTTATCAGCTTGACAAGACCTTAGTCTCTCTTATATGTCATCCGTTATTGACTTGGCTAATACCCCTGATTTAGACCTTCCCAAAGTAATAATTACATCTCTAGAAAGATTAATCTTCAAGCCCTTTTATATATCTTGTGCCTTTTTTCTCCAAAATTACAAATCTCCAACTTTTCTCCCCCTTGACCCACCTTCCTAATACAAGTCCAACTCTGTATGATACATTTCTGTATGATGCATTTTTTTAAAAAAATCAACAAAATATAAGGCTATAATCTTCCATGGGAATTAAAACATCTTATTTCTTGGTTATAACTTTCCATTGACTTAATCTTCATACACATATTTACATTTGGGGATTTTTGTGTGGCTTTAGACTTCCAGACTTATAACCCCAGGGAACTAATGCATGGATAAATACTATGCATGTTGTAACAGATAGAAAGAAAAAAAAAACATGTCCTTAGGATATTCACCTGCCATAGAATTTCAGTTACACCTCATTTGTTTTATGCCTTAGCTAAGAAGGTAGAATTTTAACATCATGTCTCTATACAGATGCTTGCTTATATACATACTCTATTGAAATGTAGTATTCAACTTTAAAAAAAATCAGCAAGTGAATAAATCTCCAAATTCATTTAAAATTAGAAGCATGAGCTTTTTAATGAAAATATTCATTTGTCTTTAATCTATTCTGTTATTAAACAAGGTAGAATAAAATTGTGGCAGGCCAAGAATGATAGATACAAAGTCATGACATCCTGGGTACAAATCATAACATGTGACTGAGGAGCTGTATAACAATAAAAAGTTATTAATTTCTCTGAGCATCAGTTTTTCCCATCTTTAAAATGGGAATTAGAATAATAAATGTCATAGACTGATTAGAAGCAGCATGGCATAGAGGATAGAGCTCTCTGGTCTTGCATTTTGCATTATCTGATTTTAAATCCCCCTCAGTTTAAATCCAGCTTATTGGCCATCTGACTTTAAATAAATAAATTCATATCTCTTTGTCATACTGTCTATATCTGTAAAAATGAGATTAATAATTCTAGTACATACTTTAGAGAGCTGTTGTGAGGTTTAAATGAAACAAACTTTCAGTGTAAACTGGGTTGTAAGTGCAAAGCATTGTATAAATGGAAGTAGTTGGTGTTAATTACCTCACAGGATGGTTGTGAGGTTCAAATAATATGTATGAAAAGGGTTATAAAAATGTCAGTTACTATTACAACTTTTTTTTACAGTAGGTAAGTAAAACACTGACATTTGCAATTAAGTAACTTAAAGTATAATATAAGAAAATAATATACACATTAATTTTAACTTAAAAATGCAAATATAAAATAAGTAAACAATATAAAATGAAATAATAAGAGGGAATGGTCAATAGCAGCTTTGGGAATCAGAGGTTTCATTGAAGAGATGACATTTAATATAGGTCCTGAAGGATGATTGAAGATGGTGAAAAGTATTTCAAGGAATAGTATAGGACCAAGAAAAACATAAAATATGCACACAGAATATGAATACTTCATTTTGGTGAGATTATATGCAAAGTAGCTAGATATTGTGGAAGCAGTAGGGAGTGATGGAAGTTTTTGAATAGAGAAATAAAATCATCAGAGCAAATCAACGGAAGGATTAATCATCAGTGATGTTTAGTAGAAAAGAATGGTTGTTTATTTGTTGGGAAGGCATTGCAATAATCCATGTTAGTGGTATAAACTCAAATAGAAACTGGGGCCACTGAGCCATTCCTTTCTGACCATATGCTGCCTTAGAAAGCCATATGTTGACACTATGTTCTACTATATTTTTATTTATTTGTTAAATATTTCCCAATTGTATTTTAATCTAATTCAGGCTGCACTCTGGAATGTTGCCTATAATGGCCTGTAGGTCTTGTGCTTGATACATGTGACCTAGGCAATAAAGTCTAAATCCATGAAGTGGTCATGTGAATAGAGAGGAGTAGAGAGATAAAACAACAACAACAACAACAACAAAACAAACCAACCAACTTACAATAGAATATTGAAGATGAAATGAAAAGAATAAAAAAGACCCCACTGTCTCTCTACTATAATGGTCAGATTTCTGTGTTTAACATTCAAAGCTCCTTAACAATGCAGCTCAAACCTACCTTTCTGGGTTTATTATATATTGCTTTCCTGAGCACATTTCATTGTCCAATTAAATAATAGATTCTTGCTATTAGTTACACCAGTAATGTTGCCCATCCACTACCTTCTCTTCTGAGACTCATAGAATGACTAACTTCCTTTGAAGTTCTGCTCAAGAATTACCTCACACATTAGCCCTTTTCCAATATCTTCAATTGCTAGCACCCCCTTAAATTACTTCATCATTTTGCATATAGTTTGCATCTACTTTTATGTGTACATATTCCCTCACTTGAGAGAATATGTTTCTGGTAAAACCTGTTACATCATTTATTTATTACTCTAGAGGGGAAAACAAGTCAAAGATAATTCCAGTATTACCTGTGTGGGTGACTAGGATAATTGTAGTTTCAGAAATGGAAATGTGAATAAAGAGTAGTTTTTCAGAAAGATGAAAAGATCATTCACTTTTTATTATTGTAAAAATGACTGACTGCACAGTTCACAGCAATAGTCATAGCCAACTATGGTATAATAGTTTGAAGAAATGATCAGCTCAATAGCTTTTTTTCCTTCCTTCCTTCCTTCCTTCCTTCCTTCCTTCCTTCCTTCCTTCCTTCCTTTCCTTCTTCTTCCTTCTTCCTTCCTTCTTCTTCTTCTTTCCTTCTTTTTCTTTTTCTTTCTTTCTTTCTTTCTTTCTTTCTTTCTTTCTTTCTTTCTTTCTTTCTTTCTTTCTTTCTTTCTTTCTTTCTTTCTTTCTTTCTTTCTTTCTTTCTTTCCTTCTGTCTTTCTTTCCTTTCTTACCTCCCTCCCTCCCTTCCTTCCTTCCTTCCTTCCTTCCTTCCTTCCTTCCTTCCTTCCTAATGACAGAAACTTCTGTGTGACCCTGGGCAAGTCACTTGACCCACTGCCTAGCCAAAAAAAAAAAAAGAATGACAGAAACTTGGGGAATTTTAGTAGACTGAATGAAGGAGCCAGTAGAAAGAGAGAAACTAAAGATTGGAGCAGGAAGGATTATAATGAAGGCAACTGGAGGATTTATGAAGGATTGGTATTAAGGGTAAAAATAGAACTGTTTGTCTTAGCAACACAAATGACTACCCATTCTTCAGAGAAGGGTGGAGCAAATGGGAGAGGTAGATGATACTGAAGAGTTATTAGACCTCTTGTAGGGAAGAAGGGGGAGTAAGAGATAATCTGTAATTTTTTTGGTCAAATATGAAATGAGGGCCTGCATGGAGAGGGAGGGGAAGATATGTTGAGGAAAATTAGAAGAAGACTATTGTGGAGAATAGCAGATATAGTCAATTAAGGAAGACTGAAAACAATCGCTTTGTGTGGTAGTGAGGCCCTCCAGCATGCATTTTTAATGTAGACAATCACCATGGTTGTGTTATTTCCTCCACCGCAATTTGGCATAGTGATTATGGAAATATGGTGAGTAAGAGTGTAGTGAGTGGGCCTCACTTAGGCTGATTATAGGTTTGATATTGGAAGAAAATAAGACATTCATCAGCTATTCAGCAGTTAACAAAACAAGGTTTACTTAGTTATAGCATAGGACTGATATTCAATATACTAAATTTCTTATATTAGGTAGATTCAGTTCTCTTTCCTCCATATGGAAACAGGTCAGGTCAACAGGGCAGGAGGTGATGAGTCAAGGGCTCTTGTGACAAAGACCAAGTATGAAAGATTCTAAGTCTACAAGGGTGGTTGGGTCAGTCTTTTTTATGTAGTTAGGTGACCAGGAAGCCATGCCAATATGGTCAGAGTCTAACAGGAAGCTCTTTCAAGGGAAGCCCAGGTTGGGCCTTGGCTTTGACATAGCATGATCAGTGTGAGAGGGCAATACGGCAAGGGACTTCAAGAATAGAGGAAAGTATAAATTTGAGCCACTTAACTATAAAATAGGGATTGGAAAGGAAGGAAGGAAAGTTAAGCCAGAGCAGGGCTCATTGGAGGTTAGAGGTCAGTGAAAATGAAGAATAGGTTTCAGTGGAGCAAGGCATAGAAGAGATTAAATGATGACAGGATAGGTTCAGAGAGAGGAATTTCAGAATTCTTGTTCGTGGAAGTGAAATTCTTCTGGGTGTTAAGGAGACCAAAGGTATGTGAGATCAAGTGCTTTTGAATAATTACAGTCTAATTCAGGGGTTCTTAACATGGTACTCATACAAGGTGCCCATGAATAATTTTAGGGCATCTGTGAAATTAGACTGGAAAAAAATTCATCTTTATTTTTACTAACCTCTAAGTGAAATTTATCATTTCCTTCAATTATGAACACTGGCAACAAATAATAACAGTATTAGCAGTACCTGTAACTTTATCATTGATAGAAGTCACAGATGTTTACATATCACTTCCCAGTTTTTACAGATGTTTCAAAATGTTACTTACACTCATTACTTCAAAATTACCATAGGCACTCACACTGATAGATTGCACGTGCTTATCTTCTTCCTCCCAACAGACATTCCTGACGTAAGTAACAATCTATTGAGCAACTCTCCACTTAATAAGTACTCAACCACCTAATGTAGTTTCATGTTCTCATATTAGTGACTTAGCTTTCCAATATTCTCAGTCTACAAATATTTGTTGCTAAATATGTGGAAATTGGAGAATTATTTTTTTCTCTATCAGAGAGATTTTTAATTTTTTTTAAATGGCAACTAGAGGGAGAATTCTCAACACCCCATAAGGTAAGGTTGTAAGTTCTGTGAGTGGAAAGTTTCTTTGTGTTATGAAGTAAAGGCATGCACAGAGTAGATTGTACAAGTGGTAGTCCTGTATTTATTATTCCATGAAAATATCTCACCTTTTAAAAATAACTTCACAAGAATACTGTGAATAATATCGGAAATAAGACCTATCATTTCTCAGTAGGCACAGAAAGCCATGCACTTCCATGCCTAGCAATTGCCAAATTCTGGGAAAGATATATAACTCTGGAGCAACTATTGTAACCTGAGTGTCTGAGTGTTAAAAGCTATAAGAAACATTTTTATCTTACGCCCTAAAAAACATCCTGAGCTCAAAGCCTTTACTAGACTGCCAAAGCAATGCAGAACATACATAATAAAGTTGAAGAAACACTCTTCTAATAGTTTATTATGCAGAACTTTCATTCTGAAAAAGAAAATTTTAAAATTCTAATTCACTTTATCGTTAATTGTTTTGTAGCTGGCCTTTTAAAAAGTAGTATACTTTTTACAATGATGTGAGACTATGATTGTAGGATAGTACCTAGACTATCAGACTCTGTTATCGCATTGGTTCATTTTTTTTCTTTTAAGACATTTTATTCTAAGAAATATTTTAGGTAGGGGCAGCAGGCGAGATATTCAGAAATGAAGGTAATGAAAAATAAAATGTATAAATGATTTTCTTTTAAGATCCATAGAGGATGGATGGATAGAGATTTTAAAAAAAAACTTTGGATTCTTAACCTAAGTTTGCTACTAAGTAGATCTGTCTGTCATACTGGGAACACAATCTCTCCTGTCTGTTTTTCATTTACCTCATCTGCAAATGAGAATTTAGGCTCAGAGGTCTCTTTCTAATAGTCTGTGAGTCTGTAAATAAGTAACATTGTTTTTGCTTCATATTTGAGAGCCCCTATTCTTGAATTTCAACTCCTCTCTTCCCCTCAATGGTCCTAGGAGAGCAGGGGTACATGGAAGAAGAGAAAACTAAATGATGTTGACCACATTTGCATTTCTTCCCACTTCTGACACCTGCACTGCTTCTGTAGGAGTACAGAATTATGTACCACATCAAATTTGTCCCAGAACCCCTAAGGCACTAGAAATAATGAATCATTTCTCCTGGGTGCCTAAGTTGCTCTCTAAAAGTAACTGAGGTGTGTAGGACACTAGGGTACCACTTGATGCGTTAACAGCAGTAATTATGTTTCATTTGGGTTACCATGCAGTTAATCCTATGGAATCCTTTCCCTAATTATACTGCCTATACCCTGGAGCCAGCTGAGCAATTAATCTGGGTTCTAAGATTATTTCAACCCCCAAACAAGAAATTGTTTTATATTTGCCTTTAATTAGCCACATGCCAAGGAATGATAGTGATAGCTGACAATTATTTAGTACTTTACATATGCTATCTCATCCAACCCTCACAACAACCCTGTGAAGGAGGTATTAACAGGAATCTGAGATTCAGAGATATTGTGACTTGTCTATAGTCAAGTTCTTAAAATCAGAAGGGGGATTAAATCCTAGAATTACAGAAAGTCCCAGTCATTAGGAACTTTAGGAGCTCTCTAATCCCCACCAATCTTCCTGAACATGATTTCAATCAATAAATCTCTCAATAAATATTTATCAAGTGCCTACTATGTGCCAGGCACTGTACTAAGCACTGGAGATACAAAAGGAATCAAAAAGTAGTCCTGGCTGTCAAGGAGCTTACAATCTAATGGGAGTTCCAGTGTACCCAGTAAGAGGCCAACAAGCCTTTCTTTGAAGAACAAAAATGATGGGAAACCCACTATCTCTAAGAGCAAGCCATTCTACTTTCAGCAACCTCTAATTCTTAGAAACTTTCTCCCCTTACCTTAAGTTTATTTTGATTGTTTTCTAAGCAAAATAACCTACTTGCTATTATTCTCAATATCCACTATGCCATCTTTTACCTCAGTTCCTTTATACAGACTATTCCCAAAGCCAGAAATACTCTTCCTTCTCACTTCTTTTACTCAGAATGTCCAGCTTCCTATGAGACCCAGTCCAAATGGTACTTCCTTCAAGGAGCCTTTCCTGAGCACACCTTCTCTCCCTTAGTTCATCCCCATGCTCTCCTCATGTGCCAGGAGCGCCTGCGTCCCCGGCTGTGGTCTGATGCCGGCAGAGTGTGAAGAGAGAAAGAATCACGGGGCCAGGTGAGAGCAGTGAAGAACAAACTCTGTTCATTGATCTGAGGGCTCAGGCATATATAGTACTGGATCAAGCAATAGTAACATTATTATTCATGAAAAGTACAAATCTAATTAAGTGATTTCCTTACTTCCTTGTACCTTGTCTGTTACATTCTTTCCTGCATCCTGTCCTGTACCCCATCCGTTTCCTCCCTTCCTGCATCCTGTTCTCAAGAGACGGAACAGGGGGGTGGTGAGCCTACATCCTGAGTTTCACAGCTGTCAGTACAATCTACAGGTAAGACCCGGGCTGGCCTAAGCCCTCCAACTCCCCAAAGCCGGCCCTCTACACTCATGAACTCAGAAACTGTGTGGTATTTATTTTGTAGATATTTATTTTGCGTTTTCTTATCTGTGAGCATGCTATATTTTCTCTATAAAATTCAAAGTTATTTGAAGATGAAGACTTTTTGTATCCCCAGTTCCTGGCACAGTGTCTGGCAAATAGTAGGTGTTTAATAAACTCTTGCTAATTGATTGATTTTTCAGGGAGGTGCTATGTGTTCCCTGCCTCCCTCTAGTCCCCAAATCTGAAATCCTCCTCAATAGGACACACTGTGAGGAACCATGACATTTCCCACCTTCTTCACTTTACCAAATTTGTTCACGGGATTATGATAAGTGGTCCATTGCCAGCCAAATGATATGTGGCCTGACCTTTGCCTTGTTCTTGCCCACATAGTAACATGGTTACTGTTACAGTTATTGATGCATTGTTGGGCCTCCCCCTTTCAAGTGTTCTACCCCCACATCAGAGAGTCAGTGCTGGATCATTGGGCATGCTTAGGGAAATAAAACATACATGTATATTACCCACCCACAGCTATGCAATTCCACAGCCAGAACACATCAGAAAGAACACCTTGGCACATACTCTGATGGTGGTCCCACTCAATCTTTTTCCTTACCTCACTGCTTTATCCTGGAGTGATTGATGACAAGAGCCCCCTCACTGTACAACATTGCAACTTTTATATGCTCCTATACTGACCTTGTCTCCGTAGCCAATGCTATATTTGGCTCCCCCCACCCCCAATTCAGAAATGTCTTTGTGCCCATAGTGAAGTATTGCTGGAAAAGCAAAGAAATAGAAAATATAAATTCTCATTTTCTGTCTCTGTTTCAATTTCTGTCTCTGTCTCCGCCTCTCTGTCCCTGGCTCTCTTTTTCTCTACCTTTCTCTGTTTCTCTTTCTCTCTTTCTATCTCTGTCTCTCTTTCTGGCTCTCTGTCTCTGTCTGTCTCTATCTCTGTATCTGTCTCTGTCTCTATGTCTGTGTCTTTCTGTCTTTCTGTCTGTCTTTCTCTTCGAAAGGAACAGGTTTTGATCATGCCTATTCCTAACCATCAAATCATACGTACATCTGGGGGCCTAGAGAATTTAGGAGAAATCAATATAAAGAATAGGGAAAATAGGATAATACAGGAGAAAAACAGGAGACCTAGGTTCTAGCTCCAGCTCTCCCACTAACTAGCAGTCTAGATTTAGAAAAAACCATTGAACTCCTCTGGACTGTTTTCCTCATTTGCAAAATGAGGGGATTGAGCCACATGACCTGTAAAGTTTCTACCAGCTCTATCATTCTTTGCTCAGTGTATAGGTGGGTAATGAAAGTAGGTGGGGAGGGGAAAAACTGGCATTGGAAAGGATAATTATGAAGAGAGATATTTGATTTTGTTCTTTTCTGGTTCAAGTCTAATGGTTAGCCAAAAAGCACTCATGCATTTTACTTCAGCTTTTCCAAGTACCACTAAAGGGTTGAAAACTACTTTTCCAGGTTAATTTTATTTATTACTGTTATGCTAAGAAATCAATGAAAAAATGTGACAGATCACTTGTATTTTGTAACTTAGAATTTTGATTAGCAACAATTCAGTCTGTTATAAGGCTTCTTAAATTGTTACTTTGGTATTCTAGTTTTTATGGAAAATATTTTTAAATGAAGACTTGCATTAGGTTCTGCAATAATTGCAAATTAGATAAAAGTATTTCCTCTTGTCTTTCTTATTTGACATCTGTTGAAATGTATCAAAAGTATTGTAACTATTACAATACTCAGAGTCACAAGGTTAACCCTTTCCTGGTGAAAATATTTTACAAATAGTTTTAAAATGCAGAAATGAGCTCAGCTTGAATAATTAAAGGATCTATGATTTTGTCAGCATGTAAAAATCCCATTGTGGGAACTTCTGCTACCAAAGCTCAATGGAAAATTCTACTATATGAGTTATCAAATAAATCCTAGATATTTAGTGAGTTTCCCAAGACCACAAAATACATGATTGTTTGAGATTAGATTTGGTGCTAAGTCTTCCTGACTCTAAAAATATAACTTTTTCTATTGTGCCTTGCCTACTTT
The DNA here is from genome assembly GCF_003287225.1 of Phascolarctos cinereus. Taxonomy (NCBI): domain Eukaryota; kingdom Metazoa; phylum Chordata; class Mammalia; order Diprotodontia; family Phascolarctidae; genus Phascolarctos; species Phascolarctos cinereus. The sequence continues at coordinate 394,720,685 of NW_027555958.1, read as the reverse complement.
TAGATCTACATTCATTTCTTTTATTCAACATAGATTAACTGACCACTTAATATGGACAAGGAATTGGGGATATGAAGAGTAATAAAACATGTATCTTGACTTTAAGGAAGCCGTATTCATATGAGGATGGGGTGGAGAACTAAGTAAAATACATACAGAAATAACTAAGGTACAATGAGAATATAATAAATTAAAGGAGAGATATTAGGTGTGGATGAGAGGTGTCATCTCCAATATCAAGGTCTTCTAGTTGTTATTGCTCTCTCCCTCCCCAAATACATCATATAAACCTTTCCACATACATACATGCTCTCTCTTTCCCAGCAGAATATAAGCTCTTTAAGAAGAACAAATGGTCTGAAAAGGCTATGGATTCAGCTTCAGGGTGGCTGGAAATGCCTGGGGATCTTTAGGGTGTATCTACAGGCTAAATGGAAAGTACTTGAGGATTTGGAGGTTATACTGTGAGAGCTAACTATAAGGTCTGACTACTTTTGAAGGCAATGGCATGGGAGATGTTAAGATATAATGTTCCATTTTGCATCTGGTGATTTCTAGCTCATTTAAGGGTGTCTCTGTTCATGCTTAGCAATCAGGGGCAGTCTTGAAGGGTATTAAAAGGGGGAGATAAAGGGATTGGAGAAGTAAGTAAAAGATAAGGCTGTCCTTACTGGTGGCACTTTCTGCTCAGTCACCTCAGTGATGAAATATCACAGAATTATAAACTGTTGTTTTCTTGTTTCTATCACATATAATTTTTTAAAATTTTGATTACTTTTGTTTTTATATCACCTTCCCCTCCCAATATAACCGTTCCACTGTCCATCACAGTTTTTTCTTATTAAAAAAGAAGAAAAAAGAGGGAAGAAAGCAGTTAGGAAATGTAATCAAGACCAACAAAGTCTGACATTATACAACATAGTACTATGCAGTTTTAATATGTTTCTTAATATTTTTTATGGTTGTAGTCTATATATATATATAATATGTATATATATATATATATATATATATATATATGTTATCTTTCTTATGTGTACTAATTAGGTTTTTACCAATTAATTTTTCTTCCCATGCTTCTATATAGTTAACATATTCATCATTCTTCATTTTCCAGAGCATGGTAATATTCTCTTAAATTCATATAATCAAATCAAGTCTACAAACATTTACTGACTGCTTACTATGTGCCAAACTCTGCACGAAATACTGGTGATACAAAGAAAGGCAAAAACATTCCCTAACCTCAAGAAGCTCAAATTCTAATGGAGGAGACAACAAGAAATAGCTATGTACACATGAGATACATACAGGGTGAATCAAAGGCAATATCAATGAGTGTTAACTTAACTAATGTTAAGGGACACAGGGAAAAGCTTCTTGTAGATGGTAGAAATTTAGCTGAGACTTGAAGGAAGCCAGAGAATTCAGGAGATAGGAATAAGGATGGAAAGCATTCCAGGCTTGAGGGAGAGCCAATGCAAAATTGAGTTCAGAGATAGAGTGTCTTGTGTTAGTAACATCAAGGAGGTCAGTGTCACAGGATTGTGAGTACATGAAGGGGAATAATGCCTAAGAAAACTGGAAAAGTCCAGTTTATAAAGTGGTTTTAAAGTCAAACAGATAATTTTATATTTAATGCTAGAGGCAATAGGGAGTCATTGGAGTTGATTGAATAGTGAGGAGGAATAGTCAGAATTGTGGTTTAGGAAGATCAACATGACAGATAAGAGGAGGGTGGATTGGTGTAGAGAGAGATGAGGAAGACAGAACAACTAGTAGGTTATTACCAATATTCTAAGTCTGAGGTAAGGCGAGCCTTCCCCAAGGTGAAAGCAGCACTAAGGAAGAGAGTAGGGGAGAATATGAAAGACACTGGGAAGGCAGAATTAATGGCACTTGGCAATTGGATTAGGGGTGAAGTAGTATAAGAGTATGAGGTGTTCAGAAAGGTATGTAGGTGATTGGGATGTTCAATGACTGGGGGGATAGTAGTGCCCTCAATAGTGATAAGGAAGTTTGGAAGAAGGGAGGATTTTCAGGAAAATTATAAGTTCAGTTTGGGAAATGTTGAGTTTAAGATATCTATGGGCCACCCAGATCAAGATGACTAATAGGCAGATTTAAGACTAGAAGTTAGAAGAAAGCATAAAGATAGATAAACAGATCTGAGAATCGTTATCATTGAGATTGTCATTGTCCATGGAATTGAGATTACATCAAGCAAAATGATATAGAGGGAGAAGAGAAGATGGACAAGCATGGTGCCTTAGTGAACATCTACATAGAGCTGGCATGACCTAGGTGAAAATTTAGCAAAGAAGATAGATCAGGTATAATGCGATATGGATATGCAGTAGGAGATAAAACATCCTGGTTCTTCAACAGATTGTCCAGTTGACTGGATTTTATTTCTATCTGTTGGAGCAATTCTGATTTTTCACAGGGTATCAAAAACTAATTATATTTACCCATTGTTTAGTTCATATAATATGATGAAACATGTGAATCTTCCATATAAGATAAATTAGTACTTGTACTTTTTTACATGAAGGTGTGGAAATAATATAAAATACTTTTTAGTCTTTTCTGTTTTATATTGCAACATATTCAGGTGACTATCTTCAATGATTTCATGCTACTCTGCTTTGTTTGGCTTATTCTCTGGTCATTAAGGAAAACAAAGTTGAGGAACAGAAGAAAAAAAAAGATGCGAGTAAGGAGTATTCATTATGTTTTGTTGATAGGATTTTTTTTTAATTTGGAACCCAGCTTTCAAATTTAGAACCATCTGTAATGTTTTATTGCAATCATTATGATAATCAATTCAATTTCATATGGGAATTATTCTGTGTCACAGCTAGGTTATTTTTTGAAGATTCCATATGGAAAATGGTTGTTATTCTGTTGGAGTCTGTGTAATTGTATTAATGCCAGGAGTAGAGTCAATAGACACTTGGCCTGTATTTGGTCCTAGAGGTTATAATAAATTAGCCCAAAGTTACTGACAATATAAATTGATCAGTTTGTCATGATTTTCCCCAAAGTTCCTTAACCATGGACTTATATATTTTCGATGATGACACATACCATCTCTAAACTTTTCATTTTATATTTCCTAAGGTGTTAGTTCATCCCTTTTGTTATAGAAGGACTTACACTTTTTTATCCATATTTTACCATGTCACCCTTAAGATATCTTTTGAATAGTTGTCACTAACACGATGCTGCTGAAATCTTCTGTTTTTTTTTAATATGCCTTCAGCTATCAGTCAATAGTTATTTATATCTTATTTTAAAACTATACTTGCCACCTGCTATTTTAAATCTCATCCTCATAAGAATAGCTTGGATTATATAGGTATAATGGGGGAACTGTCCAGTGACCCCAGCCCTTCTGAAAATGTATAACATGTTCAGCTGGTGCAATTGTCTCATGGACTTTGGAGCTTGCATAGACATTCTATAAACAGTTCTAGTCTGCTAACTACATGAAAAGGAGCTTTTTGATTGGTAATGGAGCTAAAATTAGGGTGCATTCTAAATGAACAAGCAAGGCAGGGCAAGATTCTTAGTTTTGGCTTTTTCTGGTGTGGCTGGTATTGGAGAAAGAGAAAAAGGCTGAGGGCCTCGATGAAGGAGATTTAGATTTTCTAGTGCCTGCTATGTACTAGGCACTGTGCTAAACACTTTACACATCTTATTGCATTTTATCCTCACAACAACCTCAGGAGGTAGGTGTTATTATTATCTTCATTTTACAGTTGAGGAAACTGAAATAGAGATTAAGTACCTTGCCCATCATCACACAGCTAATAAATACCTAATGCCAGATTTGAATTCAGTTCTTCTTGACTTGAAGTCCAGGGATCCATTCTTCTCATCTTCTATTATCTGAAGCTAGCATTAAACCAAAACCATATGGATCTGTTCTTACTTCTATTTCTGTTCTATTTTTCCCTTTCCTTATGTAGTAGATATTAAAGATAGTAATAACCTAGAGATCTTTGAAGGGTTAAGAGAGTGAGCTACCAGAAATCTGGGAGTTGGAGTACATGCCAGGATTTACCACAAGCCAGACATTGACAAGAAAAATATAAAACAACTTGCCCATCCCAGTACAATGTTGTCAGAAATTTAGACTCATCCATGCTTTGGTGATGGTGCATTTGGAAGTTATTTTCACAGACTGAACGTTACCTAGTATAAACCCATAGTCTCCAGGGACCAAAGTGGTATAGAGAGGAATATATACCCAGTTGTTTGGGGTGGATATTTTAACTTTCTGTTCTTATTATATCTTCACAGCAAATAGGCCCTTGTAAAACCTAATTGATGCTAATTGATTTCATGAATTGATGGTTAACAGTGGGAAGAAAATACCAGACTGAGGGCTGAAGCCAATGGCATTAGAGAAAAGCATTCTATTGTCCTTCAGTTGTACCTCACAGAACCATGAGGGAAAGATGTAGCTGGTCTCAGTATAGGACAATGAGTCTCTAATCTTGCTATATAGATGCTTGTCATTTATAAAGTGCTTGACAAATATATTTTCTTTTGATCCTCACAACAGCCCTCTAATTTCAGCAATGTAAGTATTTTCACCCTCATTTTGTAATTGCGGAAACTGAGGTCTAGAGAGTTTAAGTGACTTACAGTAAGGTGAATTTCAGTGTGTGTAAGGTAAAATTTTTGTTATTCTTTCTTAGTGTTTTCTTCCCAGAATTCATTGCTATAGCAATCTCTACTCCCCAGGTGTTAGATATGAGTTCGTGCAATCATGGTTCAAAACATCTCCACCACACTTGAACAGCGTTATATAATGATATATAATGTAAACATTTATGCTTAAATTGTAAATATCCACTGTGACTATGCAGTGAGGCTATTGTTGGCAAGTTGCCTTCTTTGTCTGTTGCCCTATAAAGCAGGTGGTCACTGATCGGTGAGTGGGGACCCCCTTATGGGTGAGTGCACAAGCTGGAATGCTATGTGTGTCTTGATCGGCCCCCATTAAGACTTGGGGAGGAGTAACTGTGTGTTTGCCTCATCTGACCCCCATTGAGGCTTGAGGGGATTTAGGGAAGTGCACAAGTTCTGCCTGTCCTGATTGACCCTGATGAAATGGACAGGTAGTTGCCCTTCCTTCATGCCAGCCCCTGTGAGAAGGGGTCTCAGGGAATGATGTAGGAATTGGTGCTCATTTTCAGCAAACTCCCTTTGAGAAGACTAGACTAGAATAAAGTAAGCTGATTTAACCCCTCTGAAGCTGTCTTCCTGTCTGACTAGATCAAAAGTGAACCTGTGCTAGAACTCCTGTTATTGCTAGAAGCCCTCCTGTGTCTCCTACCTAAGAAATGATGTAGTTGGTGTGTTTACATAATAGATTCAAATCCTGGTTTTGTTACTCTATGCAACTTTCTTTGTGCACAGCTGTCTCCTCGTATGGTATCATGTTTTCATATGATAAATTTTATTTAGGTTGGAATAATCTAGTCAGTTATACTTTATGAAATACTGTAGAATCTTTTGACCAATAGCTGAAGAAGTTAGAATGCTTCTCGAGAGCAATTTGTAACTATTCCCAAAAGGCAACTAAACTGTACATATCCTCTTATCCTGCAATATCACCACTAGGTCTGTATCCCAAAGAGATAATAAAAAAGGAAAAGGACCTACACATGCAAAAATATTTATAGCAGCACTTTGCTTGGTGGCAAAATATTGGAAATTGAGGGGATGCCCATCACTTGGGGAATACCTGAACAAGTTGTGGTATATTAATGCAAGGGAATAGTATTGTGCAGTAAGAAAGGATGAGCAGGCAGATTTCAGCAAAACCTGGAAAGGCTTGTACAGACTGATACAAAGTGAAACAAGCAGAATCAGAAAAACATTGTACACAGTTATTACAACACTGTGTGATGATCAGCTATGAGTGACTTAGCTCTTTTCAGCAACACAGTGATCATAGCCAAGTACAAAGATATCATGATGGAAAATGCTATCCCCATCCAGACAAAGACCTGCTGGATTCTGAATGCAGATCAGAGGATACTTTTTCACTTTTTTTTCATTTTTTCTCTTTTGATCTATTATTTTTTCACAACTACAACTAATATGGAAATATGTTTTATAAAATTACACATATATGACCTGTATCAAATTGTCTACCATTTTAGGAAGAGGGGAGGCTAGAGGAAGAGGGAGAAAAAATTGGAACTCAAAATCTTGTAAAAATCAATGCTAAAATTGTCTTGATTGGTAAAAACTGCAATATTATTTAAAAAGGAAGTTAGAATGCTCAAATTTTAAAATATCTTCCAAAGCTGTTGTGAGTTCAGGGAACCCTATTTACATATTGATTATTAATTAATACAGTAATAAAATACTTAGAAAGAAGAGGAGACTATTTATAGAGTGAATGATACATAACTATGCTGAAGTCCCCTATTTTAGTTATGTCCAAAATAGACCAATGTGAGTTTTTAAAGGACCTAACAATTCAAATCAAGTGAGATAAAATTCATCTAGAAGACTAACAGTGACAAAAACAACAACAACAGCAACAACATAATAATAAACACTTACATTATACTTCCTGGTTTGCATAGCACTTCATGTAAGTTATATCATTTGGCCAAAGAATTGCAAATTTTAGAGCTGAAAGGGTCCTTAGCAACTATTTAATCCAACCGATACTGAAATAGGAATTGTCACTCTAATATACTAAAGTACTTGAGCATCACTAATTATTGACAATAAATTCCCAATTTTTTCATCCAGACAGATGAATGTGATATAGGGTATCCTCCACAGGTAATATGGGGAATCATGTAGATCAAAAGTATATAAGAATAAATACATCTCTAATGTCCCTTTTTCCCCACCCTTCTCCAAGGGAGATTTTAATTCATGCCAGGAAGGGAAGCTGGAGTTTGGGGCCAGGGGATACCACTGTGCTCTCAGAGAGGGAATATTGGGCTAGCATTATCTCTATGTGCTCCCTTAAATATTATTAGTCTAATGTGATATTTAAGTTCAATCTAAACTTCTGATCTCTGTTTCAATATTGGGGAAAAAGAGATTCTAAACTTTATATTTTGTTTTTTACTCTTTTCCTACCCAATAATGTTCCATAATGAACATATATAGAAACTCATTTATCTTAGTTGATAGCAAAAAAAGATATCAGAGATATGAGACTATATGTCAGATAATACAGATTAAAGGGAGGAAACAAGAAAAAGAGAGAGAGAGAGGAGAGGGGAGAGAGAGAGAGAACTCAATCCATGGGAAATTCTTTGAAGTCTCTAGTGTAGCAAGTTGAGAATGGGGATGTGATGGATGTTCTATGAAGATGTATATGTCAGTTTTTCCCCCCAGAATCTTTTTCTCCTATTAGCAATCTGAATATAGGTTGGCACTGTGTATCTTCTTTCCCAAAGCTGGAAGACAGAAGAACCAAAACATACTAAAAAGACAAGATTTCTCTTCTTTCCCATTCACAGCCACTCTACTCTGCCAGTCAAGCAAGAGTAGGCCCATTGATCTCTACTAAAGCGGAGAAAGTCCCATGCCAATGAACTTTAGGATTCCAGTTACATTCAGATATGTGCTTAATAATCTTTTCATTTTTAGCATGCCTTTGCTTGTGGAAATTGATATACAATAGGAGGGAAGAATATCATAGAGTCTTTTAAGGTTTCTGAAAAAATAGGTTTGCATTAGGTAACTTTGCTAAATTACGTCTAAGCCATTGCGGTTGTACTAATACTAATGCAATTGGAAATAACACTAGTTTGGATTTTAGATTAGTCTTATGTCCTCTTGACATTTTTTTTTGTGACCACACCATAATATTTAAGGTCTTTATTTTTCAGTGAAATAGTATCATTAAATTTTAGAGCTAAATACTACCTTAAAAGTAATCATATATTCTAACCAACTACTTCATTTTACACATGAAGAAACAGGCTGTTAGAGGCAGGCCTAATGCCAGCACTCTCTTGGTTTAGGATTGATTTGAGGATGAAATGAGGCATTTGTTGTTATTGAAGTTAACAAAACGTAATTTTATTTTGTTGTAATACCTCAACAAGCATACACTGGCCCTTACCTTCATTTTAGGTAACACAGCTTTCCTCACCCTTAACCAAAGTACATTTGGAAATGCAGGTTATAAGGGTATGGTGACTTAAATACTCTCAGGCAGTCACCAAGTCTGAGAGACCTAGACTATGTGTGGCTAGTACATTTGTGCCTTTAAGTGATGAGGAAGCTGCCAGGGAAGCTGAGGCAAAACATGTCTAGGGACAAAGTTATTTCCTATGATAGCTTTGTCTGCTTTTACATAAAACTAATATCAGTGTTCCAAGAGGAAGGAGGAAGATCCTGGGATTACCTCATTTTAGTATTAAGGGAAATGAATCTGTGTTAGAGAAACAAGTGTCAATCGGGTCCCAGGGCTATTTTGTCTCCTTTTAGGGAAAATTAATCCTGGTCTCAGGGCAGCTAGGTAATACAGTGAATGGAGTGTCAATCTAGAGTCAGAAAGACCCATCTTCATGAATTCAAATCCAATTTCTAGACATTTACTAGCTGTGTGAACCTGGGAAAATTACTTAACTCTGTATGCTTCAGTTCCTCATTTGTAAAATGAGCTGGAGAAGGAAATAGCCAAATATTCCAGTATCTTTGGCAAGAAAACTCCAAATGGGGTAACAAAAAGCTGTACACTACTGATACAACTAAACAAAAACAATCCCTGTTTCAGGAGGAAAGGAATGGGAATAGAGATAACCCAAGTTGTAGGGAATGGCTAGCATACATTAATCATGTCACACAGATCTAAGAAAACTAAAGACCTTGCTCAACGTCACAAAGCTGGTTAGAGGAAGAGCATAATTAAAATTTAGAACTCTAACCCCTTAACCTAGTATGTTTTCATTTAACAGAAGTCATAATGGTCATTATTTCCTGGTTTATCAGATTCTATCTCTGTCTGTCTTGTCTCTCTCTCTTACTGTCTGTCTCATGGATTTTTTAATTCATCCATGTAGAAAACTGTATATGAAACTCCCTCCATTAATGCACCAGAGAACTAGCTCTGCAATACATAGTCTCAAAGAGTTAAGGATGGGTCTGATGTTAGTTCAGATTTCAGGTTGGGACAAAATGAGGCACTTGAATGTTATAAGTAAAAGAAAAATGCCTATAAGGAAATTCAGGACAACCATGGTATTGGGCATGGTATGGATAAAGTTCTAGCAAAGAAGACCAGGAAAGATTTGTCATATAGGTCATAGGGGAAGTTGGGAAAATAGTGTCATGAAAACCTAGAAAGAGGAGACTGTTTAGGAGGAAATGGTGATTAGCAGCACCAATAGTCTCAGAGAAGTAAAAAAGAATGAGACTTGAGAAAAGGCTTTTATAATTGTCTGTTAAGAGACCATTGCTAACTTTTGAGAGAGCAGTTTCCTTGAATGTCTAATGACTGATGTACAGACTGTGGCGACTGATGACCACACTTTTCTTTACATTGATATTACTGACTGAATTTTGTAAGGCGGCTAATAGATAAGCCTAAATCATTAACAACAACAACAACAACAACAACAACACTATCTTCTCCAAAATAATGGTTTAATTAGTTAAACAAAATGAGTTTCTTTTTAATGAGTGATTTCCCTTGCCTTTTTTGTAAGCATTATAAGGTACAGATCATTTTTATGCTCCATTGATGAGGCATTGAAGCATTTTTCAGAGGGAAATTAAATGTCCAAATAAACAATTTATAGAACGAGGTCAGAGACCTCAGGGATTTCTAATTTAATATTTCAACTTAAGCTGTAGAGTGCAATTTTACAATGGAAAAATGCACTAATGACTGACCAGAAAAAATAAATGTTTCTGGCACATTTATCTTACAGGTTATGTTTGTATTTTATATAGATAACGGTAACACAAATCTTTGTGGGAGATCTTGAAATCTCACAACAGGATGGCAACTTTTATCTTAAATTATATTTATTTCCCCAGAACTCTGCAAATTTCAGCAGTATCCTATTTTATCAATTTGTGTTATGTTTATTCCACCTATGCATCCATATGACTGGCAGTATTGAAGAATCATGGACAATGATGCTTTCTTTAGGCATCCTACATGGAGTGGAAGAGTGAGTGCCTCACTATGTCTATCTATACCATGACAGGAATGTAGATTGTTGTGGAGTCCTGTCTGACTCTTCATGACCCCATGCACCATGCCATGCCAAGTCTCTTCTGTCCTCCATTATCTCTTGAAGTCTATCCAAGTTCATGTTCATTGTTTCCATGATACTATTTATCCATCTTGTCTTCTGCTTTTCCCCTTTTTATTTTGTCTTCAGTCTTTCCCAACATCACGGTCTTTTCCAATAAGTCATGTCTTCTTATTATGTGGCCAAAGTATTTAACTTCATCTTCTGTATGTGACCTTTGAGTGAATAGCCTGAGTTAATTTCTTAAAATATTGACTGATAATGATCTCCCTGCTGTCAAAGAGATTCTTAAAAATCTTCTCCAGCACTACAATTTTAAAATGTTGATTCTATGTCTATCAGCTTTTTTATAGTCCACCTCTCACAGACTTCCATTGCTACTGAAAAAAACAAAACAAAACAAAACATAGCTTTGACTATGTGGACCTTTGTCAGCAAGGTGATATCTTTGCTTTTTAGCATGCAGTCCTGGTTTGCCATAGCTTTCTTTCTAAGGAGCAAGTGTCTTTTAACTTCATGGCTGAAGTTGCCATCTGCAGTGATCTTTGAGCCCAGGAATATAAAATCTGACACTACTTCCATTCCTTCTCCCTCTGTTTGCCAGGAAGCAATGGGACCAGTTGCCAAGTGCTTAGCTTTTTTGATGTTAAGTTTCAAGCCAGCTTTTTATTCTTTCTCATTCTTATCAAGAGACTTCTTAATTCCTTTCCCACTTTTCTTCCATCAGAGTGGTATCATCTGTATATCTGAGATTGTTGATATTTTTTCCCTAGCAACCTTAATTCTTGCATTTGATTCATCCAATCTGGTGTTTCACATGATTTATTCTGCACATAAGTTAAATAAATAAGTTGTCATTATTCTCCCTTGTCATACTCCTTTTCCAATCTTAAGCCAGTCAGTTTTCCATGATCAGTTCTAACTGTTGCTTCTTGGCCCACATACAGGTTCCTCAGAGGACAAGTAAGATCATCTGACACTTCCATCTCTTTGATGACTTACTGTATTTTGTTGTGATTCATACAGTCAAAGGCTTTGGTGTAGTCAATGAAGCAGAAGTAGATTTTATTTCTTTTTTTTTTTTTTTTCCTGGAACTCCCTTGCTTTCTCCATAATCCAGTAAATGTTGACAATTTGCTTTCTAGTTCCTTTTCATTGACTATGAGGGCTACTCCATTTCTTCTAAGGAATTCTTGCCCATGGTAGTACATGTAGTGATAACTTAAGTTAAATTTGCCATTCCCATCCATTTACATACAGTGACCCCAAGATGCCAAAATTTAAATTTTCCATCTCCTGTTTGACCACATCCAGCTTGCCTGGGTTCGTAGATCTGATATTCCTGGTTCCTATGAAATATTGATCATTACAGTGTCAGAATTTCCTTTAATCACCAGAAGTATCCACAGCTGAGCTTCCTTTGGCTTTGACTCAGGCATGTCAGTTGTACTGGAGTTCTGTGTAATTGTCCTCTGCTCTTCCCCAGGAGAATATTAGATATCTTCTCACCTGAGGAGCTCATCTTTCAATGTTATCTTTTTCATCATTTTAGTACTGTCCATGACATTTTCTTGGCAGAGATTCTGGAGTGGTTTGCCATTTCCTTCTCCAGTGGATCACCTTTTGTCAGAACTCTCTCCTATGACCTGTGAGACTTGGGTGACCCTGAATGACATAGCTCATAGTTTCATGGAGTACATAAGCCCCTCCACCAGACCAAAACAGTGATACAGGGTGGGAGGAATGTAGGGGAAAGCTGTAAATAGAGAGTCTGAAGAATAGGGGTCTCATTTCACACATTCTCAAGGACATTATAATGAACCATTGTTTCCTCCAGTGATTTTCCCCCTTTCTTTTGATCTTTAATGAAAGTGCCCCTTCTCTGATTTAACCGTGGGAATAGATCATTTTAATATTTTGCTGGTATCTTCTTTGTTATCAAATCTCTTTTTGTTTTAAACTGAAGAGATAGTGAAGTATAATGGATAGAGTATTGGACTTGAAGTGAAAAAGACCTGGGTCTAAAGAATCTATTTCTTAGTGCCACATACTACCATTACAAAAATAACCCTGTGGCTAGAATACCATAAATCAATATTGTAAAAACCCAGAAATATTAAACTTCCTTACCACCATAACAGAACAAAATAGTAATAAATTCAAGGAACAAAATTGAGGAAGTAGATTTAAATGGAGACAATAGCAATATACTAAATTGATTTGTAGAAATATAAAATTAAAAATAGAAATTATATGAAAAGGATAATCTTGATGAGATAATATAACCAAAAATTGAAAGGGAACCTCAGAGGAAGCATTATGAGTTTGCAAACATCTAATAATGAAATAGAACAATTGGTCCTTGAATCAATTATTTTATTTTTCATTTAATACTAAACATGTTTTTTTTCCTTTTTTATATTCATAACATTTTAAATTATTTGGTTAAGTAAAACTATTGGAATCCAAACTGCTTTGATATGTGGCATGAAAAATAATGAAAGAGCACTACCTGTTGAACTGCCTGCTATTTAATGAAATGTCTACTAAGAGCAGCCCAGGACAGCATAATGGGTTTGGAGTGACAGCATTCTAACCATGATTGGAAAGGCCCCTTTTATCCATATGGATTTATTCATTAAAGACTATATACTTTTGAAACACTGAAGACTTTGTTTTGTAATTCATTGAATGACGTTTTACCTCCTAGCCTTGAGTAGGAGGTATAAATTGATCTAAACCTATTATAAATTATCTAAAAGGAATGACATATTAATGAATCCTTTTGTTTGTATCTATCTATCTATCTATCTATCTATCTTTCTATCTATCTATCTATCTATAGTTTCCCCATGGTACAGAGAAAGCATTTTCCCCCCACTTCGTTTAAGAGTCACTAAAGGGCTTATACTCCAGGAAAAAAAATAGCATTGCTGATCCTTGTATGGAACTACATTACGATTAGGAAAGACTTAAACTTTTCAAAGCCTAGGATCTTCAGAGACAGAGATTCCAAAGATGTAATGGCTTATAACCCAAGCTTTAGTCTTGCATTTACCAGATTCAATCTTGGCATCTTCCAACAAGTACATCTTCGGATCACATCTCCATCCAGGCTTTTCCTTGTAACCGTCTTTTGTTCCAAGAATCTGTAGTAGAGAGGATGTGACAAAGACTAGACATGGCAACTTAACAGTGTTAAAGGATAAGAACTTTGTTCATGTTTCTGAATACACTGTCCATAAATAAGTAGATTTGTGATAAAGTTTCTATTTAAAGTATGTTCACTAATGATACTTCATTGGAATAAAGGGGGCAACCATGTAAATGTTCCATATCAATCCAATTCAATTCAGTAAGCATTTATGCAGTGCCTTCTATAGATATAGGGCACCATGGTAGATTCTAGGGAGGTAAGACAAAAATGAATTTTATTGGGAGAGTAAAACATTCTTGTGTCAATGGTAAGAGTGAAGCATAACCTCAAAGGATGCTGCCATATCAGTTGTGTCAATGCTAGGTTTTTTTCTGTACTTTCTCTAACCTATATATAGACACACAGGCTCTCAGTTAATAAATTAATCAATTAACGAGTTTCAGGGAGCAACAAATAAATTGGCCACAGGTGGCAGTATACTAAAGCCACCAATCATTTTTTAAAAAATTTAATCAGAGTAGATGCCATTTCCCAATAGCTACAGTTATCTCTACTGTTGACCAGAGAGTGCTCACATGCAGAGTCTCAGATTTCTCCCACTGCCACATCTCCCAAACCACTAGGACTCATGGAATGGTGTTGACTGGGTTCAAAATTCAGCCTAGGGAGAAAAAAGAAATGGAATATTTCTCTGAAATATTAATATTATGGAAATCTTGATTTGGCTCATGCTTACCCCACATTTGGAAAAGCTATGGCTCTTGAACTTTGAATCTTATTCATAAGAATTAAATGATTTTTAAGTAGTCATGTGAATTTATAAAAATACAACAAAGTGAATAACAAAAAAAAAGCTCTTATAGCAAAATTGTAAAGACAGTGTTTCCTCTACTCAGTTTTGCAAATGATTCTTTTAAACACCATCATCACTCCTAGGGCATGAAAAAGATTAGCAAAAGGGGTTTCATGATGAGAATCCAGTCATGGTAGTTCTGCAAATAACTGGATAAAATGAAGGTGAGGAAGCTGTTGGAGTTTAGCTTTGGCTTCCTGGATAAAATTATTAGAATCTGAGGTTTTACAATGCTTATCAGTACATTATATTCTCTCTTTGCCTCTAGTCATTTCTTAATCTTTCATTCCCAATATCTTGGCCCCATTTCTATTTTGAATTTCTACCATAGCCACCTTGTTTTTGTTTGCCGATCAGTAGCTCAGTGGAAGACAATATAGCTATAAGCAGCAAGTGGCTATGAGCCTCTTATCCACTGAGAGCTTTCAGTCTTGGGAGAGTCTCTCTTCTTGATGCCATGGAAGGAAAGGAAAGAAAGGACAGATGGGAAGTTATCTTCCAAATATTAAACTCAAGGGGGCAGTGCAGTGCTGTATTACTGAAAAATCTCATCCTGTCTCCTAACCTCTCAGGGCAGCTAAGTGGCACAGGTGGATGGATAAGATAAAGAGTCAGACACAACTGAAACAACAATAACAAAAAATGTGGACTTAATAATTATTTGTACAAAGAAGATGATTGAATGCATGTAAACTAAGGAGTTCACCAAAGCTTGTTTTATAGAGGCAAAAGAATTAAGTCAGGGAGACTATTTAGGGGAATCTTGCATTAGTTCAGGTTTGGGGTGATAAGGCTTGAAGTAGGTTGCATTTGCCAAAAAAGATACCATGGACTAGAGAAAGAAGAGGGCTCAAAGTCCTATTTGTGAATTTTAATTCTAGAGTTGTTGTTGTTAGTCTTTTCAGCTATGTCCAACTCTTCATGACCCCGTTTGGGGTTCTCTTGACAAAGACAGTGGAGTGGTTGTCCATTTCCTTCTCCAGCTTATTTTACAGATGAGGAAACTGAGCCAAACAAGGTTAAGTGACTTGCCCAAAGTCACACAATCAGTAAGTGTCTGAGGCCAGATTTGAACACAGGCGTGGCACTGTACCTACTGCATCACCTAGCTGTGCCAATTCTTGATTGGAGGTCAACAAATTATGGCACCAGGGCCAAATCTGGACCAATTCATTTTCTGTGCAGTCTCAGGTATTTTTTTTTAACATTTCAAACTATAATACAACTTTATTTAAAAAGATAAAAAAATGCTTAGCTCAGAGGTGTGCCAAAATAGTTGGCATATAAGATTTGTTACATGGGGGATTTGACTTGCTGACTATAGTTTGCCCATTCCTATTATAAAGGATCATCTTGGGCAACCTTAGGTTTAGTTTTCTAACATTAAGAGGAAAATTTCAGGAGGTTTTTTTTGATTGCTACATTTGGGCCAAAGGTAAGAATCACCCTTTGTAGCAGTTTTATTATTTACGCTCTATCATTCGACTTAAAACAGAAAACACCAATTGGCAAAAGAGCAAACAAAAATAATAATTTCAGAAAACATTTCACAACCTCAAGAGCAGTTAGAAATTCGTGTAATAGTTCTTATATGACATTGACAAGTTTCTCTAAGCTAAGATTAAAATATTTATGGAATATTTTTGGTCCACAAGGACAGTTGAATTCAATCTACTTTTATATAATTTACAGTCCAAGTACTTGGAGAGCTCAGCATTTGATGAATCCAGTATTACTTCCTCATTAAACAAATCTACTATTTAGTAAAAAAAAAATAACAATAATAGCAATTATATCACCTATTGTCCTTTAGAATAGTGACCAGAAAAAGCTAGATTACATTTCCATTATGCTCCATGCTGATTATAGAACATCTGGGAGAATATGTTCCATTTTGGAGCTTAGATTTTAGCAGAGGCATTGACAAAGTAGAGGATATCCAAGGGAGAGAAACCAAAATGCTGAGGAAGTTGGACAATCTGAAGAGAGCTCCTTCAGTCTGGTCCAGTGTTCTACAGTTCTCAGTATCAGCAGAGAATCAGTCCTCCTTAGAGTCACAAATCCTCATTATGATTAACCCTTCTACTTGGTCCTTGATCCTACCCCATCATCCTTCCTCCTAGATCTTGGTCCAGCAAGCATTCCCTTTTTCATGCATCTTTAATCTCTTGATCTTTACTGGTTTCTTCCTATGTGCCTATAAACATATTCAGATTACCGTACTTCTAGCAAAACCTTCCCTGGAGCCTTCTACTCCACACAGTGACCACCCAATCTCTCTTTTCCTTTTATTGCCGAACTTCATGGACAAATTTTCTATGCTCAATGCCTCAGTTTCCTAATCAGTTAATTACTACCTCTTCTTATTCCCTTGTAATCTGGCTTCTGGCCTTACTATGCTATTAAAACTGCTTTCTTGAATGCAGTAGTGATCTCCTAATGAAAAAATCCAATGACCTTTTTCAGTTCTCTTTTTTTTTATATATCTAGAGTGTTATTTATTTGTGACTTCCCTTTCTGGTTACTCCCCTATCCATCAGTTTGAAAATATTGCACAGGCCTAGTTTCCCCAACCCCTACCTATTTGTCTGCTCTTCATTATCCTTTACAGGTCTTCTTGCCTTAATATGAATATTTCCAAGGTTCTCTCTTTGGCCTCCTCTTCTTTTTCTATACTTTAGGGATCATGTTCATTCCCATGGTTTCAACTCTTAGCTCTACATGGGTGACTTCTAATCTCTTTTTATATCCCTCATCTCTTTCACAGGTTCCAAAATCACGTATCCAACTTTTTTTTTTACAAGATAACCCATGAGAACTTTAAACTCTATGTGTTCAAAACAAAATGTTATTTTTCTGCCTATACTTGCTCTTCTTTTTTACTTTTCTATTTCTGTAAGTGATTAAACCAAATAATCTTCTATAATTCAAACTTTATTGTTATCTTTGAATTTTCCCTTTTCCTCACCTCTCATATACAATTTATTGCCACATAGGTTTGATTTTACTTAGCTTTCACATTATGGCATGAATAGGTCTCTTCTCCATTCTCTTTGTCACACTGTACTATGGGCTCTCAATAGACCCACTTGACATACTACAGGAGCCTTTTAACAAGACTTCCCACATTTTGCCTGATCTTCCTTGTTCATAGATCTACTCATGCTATCAATGTGCTCAAAATTCTTCAGTGACTCCCTATTTCTTTTTGAGTAAGAATCAAATTATATTGCCTGCCATTCAAAGCTTTCAAGAACCTTGCATTGCCCTGCCTTTTATTCCGTATCTCATCTTATCTTGTTTCAGGCATTCTAAATCTCTAGTAAGAGGGATTATTCTCTGCCACTTAAATGTATCTTGTATTTTCCTGACACTCTGAAAATATTCTTAAAGTGTTTAACAAAGAGCTTGGCACATAGTAGATGCTTAGTAAATGCTTGTTCTCTTCCTTTCTCCCCTTTGCTCATGTTATTCCTATGCCTAGAATTCCTTTTCACATCTAGCTATTTAATTTTTATAAAGCCACCCTCCTCCAATGTAACTTCTTCCATGAAGTCTTTCTTGATCTCTCATAGCTAGCAACAATGTTTCTACCCTGGGATTTAATGACCAGTGTGTGTGTGTGTGTGTGTGTGTGTGTGTGTGTGTGTGTGTGTGTTGTCTCTGTTGTATTTGCTATAGTTATTCTTATTGTTAAATGTGTTATGATTATCTTTACATAACAGTATTTAACAGGGTCCGAAACTGACCAGACTCATGAGTAGGCTACCTTTCAGCCTTCTATTCACCTCATTATTCTCATTTTTTAAAAACTTCATGTAAAGGATAAGAGGCAGAATGAAATTGGAAATGTCTACCATTCTTAAGAGGAAAGATTTGGACTACCTACTCTGTTAGGTAGCTCAAACTAAATATATGCTGAGGAGAACTCATATGGTTTTCTCTCCAAAAACAAAAGAAAACAACAAAAAACTGTCTTTACTCCTGCTTTCAGTATTTCTGTGGAAGGTACCATGCCTTTTCCTATCAGTCAGTCTTCAATATCAGAGTCATCTTTGATCCTTCCTTTTCCTTTACCCCAATATATAATCAGTTGCCAAGTCTTGTCGACTCTACTTCCATAATATCTTTTCAGCTGCCCTTTTTATCCAACCATAGTCTTAAGACTAGTTTAGACCTTCATAATCTCTCACCTGGACTATTATAATGGCTTCCTTATTGGTATCCCTCATTCCAGACTTTCCCTTTTGATATTCATCCACTACATACCTGCATAAACAATCTTCCTAAACTACAAGCTTTGCTATGAAGTTCCCAGATGAAAACAAATAAAAACAAAAACAAACTTTATTTGCTGGATATTACCTCTAGGATAAAATATGCGTTCTGTAGTTTAGCATTGAAAGACCTCCATTCTATTTTTCCAGAATATTCTACGTAATTGCTATTTATGCACTTGGTTTTCTAATTTTCTTTTTTTTTTTTTACTTTTTTATTAATTTATTTTGATTTATCAACAATCTTTCCATAAGCTTTTGAATTTTAAGTTTTTCTCCCCCTACCTCCCTACTTCCTTCCCCAAGATGGTGCACAATCTGATGTAGGCTATACATATGCATTCCTGTTAAACATTTTCACATTAGTCATGTGGTAAGGAAAAGTTATAACCAATAGAAAGAACCACAAGAAAGAGGAAACAAAACAGAAGAAAAAAAGAGCAAATAATATGCTTTGATCTGTATTTAAGCTTCATAGTATTTCTTGGGATGTGGATAGCATTTGCCATCATGAGGCTTTGGGAGATGTCTTAGATCCTTGCATTGCTGAGAAGGGCTAAGTCTATCAAAATTAGTTATTGCATAATGTGGCTGTTACTGTATACAATGATCTCCTGGTTCTGCTCACTTCATTAAGCATCAGACCATACAGGTCTTTCCAGGTTTTTCTACTCATCATTTCTTATAGCAATATAGTATTCCATTGCACTCGTATACCACAACTTGTTTAGCAATTCTCCAATTAATGGGCATCCCCTCAATTTCCAATTCTTTGCCACTGCAAAAAGAGCTACTACAAATATTTTTGTATATGTGGGTCCTTTTCCCATTTCTATGATCTCTTTGGAATACAGCCCTAGAATTCCTATTGCTGGGTCAAAGGGTATGCCATTTTTATAGCCTTTTTGGCATAGTTCCAAATTGTTCTCCCCAATAGTTGGATCAGTTCACAAATCCACCAGCAGTGCACTAGTGTTCCCATTTTCCCACATCTTCTCCAACATTTATCATTTTCCTGTTTTGTCATGTTGGCCAATCTGACAGGTGTGATGTGGTACCTCAGAGTTTTTTTGATTTGCATTTCTCTAATCAATAGTGATTTAGAGTACATTTTTGTATGACTATAGATGTCTTTAATTTCTTCATTTGAGAACAGCCTGTCCATATCCTTTGACCATTTATCATTTGGGGAATGACTTGTATTCTTATAAATTTGACTTAATTCTCTACATATTTTAGAAATAAGGCCCTTATCAGAGACACTGCTTGTAAAAATTCCTTCCCAGTTTTCGACTACCCTCCTAATCTTGGTTGCATTGGCTTTGTTTGTGCAAAATCTTTTCAATTTAATGTAATCAAAATTATCCATTTTGCATTTCATAATTTCCTCTGTCACCTATTTAGTCATGTATTCTTTTGTTCTCCATAAGTCTGACAGGTAAACTATTCCTTGCTCTTCTAGTTTGCTTATAGTATCAGCCTTTATATCTAAATCATGACCCCATTTTTACTTTATTTTGCTATATGGTGTGAGATTATGGTCTATACCTAGTTTCTGCCATACTCTTTTCCAGTTTTCCCAGCAATTTTTATCAAATAGTGAGTTCTTATCCCAGAATCTGTGGTCTTTGGGCTTATCAAAGACCAACACCATTGTCTCCCAAATTGGCATTACATCTCCCACCTCGCAGGCATACTTTATCATCTCCTATGCCTGAAATGCACTTCCTTTTCACACCTCCACTTCCTTTAAGCGTCCAAATGGGTGTTATCATCTGTGGTAATCATTCCTGATCTTCCTCATTGCTTCTTCCGTCACTGTCTATCTGAATATGGTAGTACTTAGACACATGTAGTTAGAGAAAGCACCCAGAAAGCAAAGACTTTTTTTCATCTTTTATTTTGTATTTCCAGAACAATACTTGGAAAATTTTAGAAGCTTGTTAAAAGTTTGTTGTTAACTTCCTGCCAGATTCCAAATAAGAAAAATTAAAGGATAAGAGGAAATAGAATGTTATTGGCTAACGTAAGTGAAATGTCACTTCAGAGATCTTTGTAAAGGACAGGTGGGATGATATCACTAGGGACCTGTGAAGATTGTTTTTAAATCTCCATTTAAAATTTTCTTCTGTGTTTACATGTACTTTCCGAAGAAAATGTGGTCTTTAAAAAAGTAATGAAAGTATATAAATTGAAAGAGGAGAACTTCAGCTTTTAGTAGGGGAAATCAACTTTATAAAGATTGAGTTTTGTGAAAATCATGTTTTAAATGCATTAAAACACTGTCTAAAAGTGAGCTGATACTGTTGTATGGGGAAAGTTTTTTCTCAAATGTAAATATAATTTGAGAATTAGAAGCCAATATGTAAACCATAGTTTAGAAGGAAGAAAGACCATTATTTTGTTCAAATATACATATATATACACACACACCTATCTACAGCTCTCTCGATACATTCATTTATAGAAACATAAAATAGAAGTCTACTATAGTTCTATATTTACCATGTGTCATTTTTCATTTATCTTTCTATTCTACTTACATACCTATATTTCTAACTCATCATCATCATCTTCATTATCTATTACTTATCTCCTCTCTTTCCCTCTCTCCCTCTCTC
The DNA here is from genome assembly GCF_003287225.1 of Phascolarctos cinereus. Classification (NCBI taxonomy): domain Eukaryota; kingdom Metazoa; phylum Chordata; class Mammalia; order Diprotodontia; family Phascolarctidae; genus Phascolarctos; species Phascolarctos cinereus. Next base: position 394,699,515 of record NW_027555958.1, on the reverse strand, counting down.
TCCCCTGGCCCCCTTTTCCTATAGGTGAGATGGGAGATCTTCTATATTTCACACACCCTTCCACTACCCTAGTACAATTAAGGGGTTGGGAGATGGTCCCATCTATGACATTGCCTTAAACCCTGCCAATTATGATCCCTTGATTTTAAGGGTCCAGGCTACTTAATTACATAGCTTTTACAGAGATCAAACATACAAACATTTTTCCTCAAGATGATAGGGTTACCCATTTTGTCACCTTGGTCTTTGGTTAGTGGAGGAGTACTAAGTTTGCAATTTAGTTTAGTTTCTAGATAGCATTAGTTTCACAAATTTAAAGTCTAAATTTCCCCCTGGGCATAAATTCCTGGACCTACCTTTTCATATCTTCCTTGGTGGACTTATTGTAACATCTGTTCTAGAATCTTGGGCTCCAGGGTCACCATGGCTCAAGCTCTAGGTCCGAGATTCCACTCTCTGCACTTAGAATTGAAAAAGATAAACAAAACAAAACAAAAACTCCAAGCATGTTTTTTGGAGCCACAGGGATGATACATACATAGAGGTGTCAAATGGCCAGTAGGAATGTACAGTCTGCAAAATTCCTGAGCATGAATTAAACCAGATTAAAATGTAATTATGAAATATTTAAAAATAATAATTAAAAAATACAACACAGATAAGGTTGATTTCACTTTTTCTAAGTCAACATGTACCCCCTCCCATATCCATTTCCATTCAAGTTTGATGCCACTGCACATACTTACACATATTAAATATACACACAAGTATATATGTATGAATATAAATACATAGACACACATATATAGCCATATAAAACACATTTGCTTTACTATTTTTCTGTCTTTCTGAAGAAAATTTTGAACAGTTAATGTTGGTTCTTCTGCTAAATGTGTGCATCAGGATAAATGGAAACTTGTAAAAAATCAGGCTGAAGTCATTTTTGACCATGAAAAAATTAGAGTGCTAAAGCCACAAAGTGTGAGCAAGTTACAAAATTAGTATTAGTTAAATCTGTTAAGCCAAGAGAGAAAATCAGTCCTATTATGTACTGATGAAGAAGAATTCAACAGTATCTTACAAACAAAATCTAAACTTTCCTTCAAAAGGGTGAATTAGCTGCATATTGTGATCTAAGTAAAATGCAACTTTGTAGCATATGGTAAGAGCCTCCATGCTACTGGATTAGGAATTTTGGATGAATGTAATGTAAAAATTTCCAGCTTTAATGCGTACCTCTTTCGAATGTTTATTTCAGTAATGACTTCAGTATTAAAATTATCCTTTCAGAAAAGTTAAACTCATCAAAAAAAAAATCAGCTTCGACATGGGATGGTAGAAAGTATTTACAGAAAGATGCTCAATTACATTGTTCAAATAGGACTCACTCTGATATTTCAAATTCTTAATTTGTCCCATTGAGGGGTATTATGGAATCAAAAGAATGGGCTGAAATAGCCTTTTTCCATTCCTTCTTGTACAATAATAACCTTTATTAAGCACAAATTATCTGAGACTGCTGGGAATCTAGGCTGTGTAGGTTCTTTGTTTGAAATAATTAAAAGGAATTGAGAGACCAAGATAAGGTGGTTATTATAGAAAATGAGAAAGGGAAATTAAGAGTTTGTAAAAGAGCTGCTAACATTGAAATCAAAACAACAACTTCACGCAGAGCTTATTTCTTGACTTGATATATTTCAGCTCATTTAATGTATATAGGTTCTGATGGAGATTGCCACAGTTGCCACATTTATTATGTTTTTTTTAATTGAATGTCACCTTTTATAGTCCTTTGCAGAACAGAATACTGGCTATAACAAAGTATACTTCTTATAATAATGATCTTCCAATAGAAACAACATGTCAAGGAAATCAGTTGATGTGGCTTACCTCCTAACTCTGTATAAAATGTTTAATGACAACCTGTTAGTTTCTCATAGCAAGTCATTATTTAAAAGTTGTAAAGGGGAAAAATGAATCTTTAGCTCATTCTCATAGCAAGCATTAAGAAATATGTATCTGATGACAGTGATGTGTTCCAAGTTTGGTGTTTGGTGATGAAAGTTCTGAAAAGAGCTGATTTTGAAGTCTGTGGGAGACATTTTTGGGAGAATTCACATTTCTGGGTCATGAATAGAAACCTGTATTTTTGAGGGAAATAAGGAAAAAATCCACAAAATAAACATGTAACTAAGACACAGATATATTAATATTATATATGATATGTCCTATTGTATGATTCCTTCATTCATACAATAGTTTTGACCAGTTTTGCATTACCAAAATTATCAGTACAAATAACTAAATTGCATGGGGGCATAATATATTCGTAACAACTGATATTTACCTTGGAGTTTTTTTTTTCTATTTCTAGCTGTCTATGGAAATTGTCTATTTGAACTTGCACTGAAAAACAAAAATCTGAGTAATAATTTCTTAGATTTGAGGTTGTATATTTTTTATTGACCCCTCTAGCAAGACAGAGCATATATCTTTCTCTGGACGTTATAATCCCTGTCTCAATGCCACTAGTGGGAAACTGAGGAGACTGAGAGATTTATGCATTGTTCAACTGAGAAAAATCATCTTGGATTCTGATTTCAACACTGATCCAAGTTCAATAAAACATAGCATTACAATTTAAATATTTGGATCCTTCAAATTTACAGTAAACATTTAGAAATTGAGAATCATTGTAAGAGACTAGCTGTTTAGTGCACATTGATCCTTGAATTTGGTAATTTAGTTGGGGTTGTATGTATTTACATGAGGATGGAAACAAAAAATGCCTTTCAAAAAAAGTCTTAGAGTTGGAAGACTCCTTAAAGGTCATCTAATTCTGCCCAAGAATCTACCTCACAGGGCTATTGTGAGGAACAAATGAGAAAATATGTTTTCAGTGGCATCTAGATGGGCAGCTAAGTGCCACAGCGGATAGAGCGCCAGGCCTGGAGTCAGGAAGACTTATCTTTCTGAGTTCAAATGTTGTTAAATACTTACTAGCTGTGTAACCTGGGGCAAGTCTGGAGCAAGAGCTGGATAAAGGAAATGGCAAACTACTATAGTATCTTTGCCAAAGAAACCCCAAATGGGATCATGAAGAGTCAGACGTGACTGAAAATGATTAAACAACCACAAAGTGGTACAAAGGATGGCACACTGAGCCTAGAGTCAGGAAGACCTGAGTTTAACTCTAGCCTCAGACATTTATTAGCTCTGTAACCTTAGTTAGGTCATTTGATCCATTTGTCTCACTTTCATTCTTTGTAAACTGATAATAGTCTTAGCACCTAACTGACAGGGTTGTTGTGAGGATCTAATGAGATTAGGTTTGTAAAGTGCTTCACAGGGTACCTCACACAAAGTGACTGCTTAATAAATCCTTACTTTTGTTCTTCATTTTCCACTCATGTCAGTAAGTAAATAAGCATTTATTAAATACCTACTTTATGAAAGGCATTGTGATAAGTGCTGGAATACAAAGAAAGGCAAAAGACAATCCTTTCCCTCAAGGAGTTCACAATCTATTGAGTATGCTACCTGTTCTGTGATATATTCCTAGAATGGTAAATCTAACACCCCTTTAACCTGACATGGACGTTTAGGCCTCCAAATGTTTGAAGAAGGGTGTCTAGTTCTCCCCTAAATCTTCTCTTCTAGGTTTAACATACTTAGTGTCTTATACAAATCCTCATATGGCATGATTGGCATAATCTTCAGGACCATTTTCATGTTGCTTGCTTGTTTCTCACTATGAAATTGAATGTGATTATTTTAGACTGTGAAACAATTCATGCTCTTGTCTAAACTATGCTTCTTTAGAAACAATTATAATGGAACTAACCTCTTGGAATATAGGAGTCACATTGCATTTGAATCAGGAGAGGCAATGTGAAATAGTATAAGATATACTGTGTATCTCATGTGTATCCCTTTCATCACTTCATTTAATTTTGCAATAGCCTTTGAGTTGGTCTTTCCTGCCTGGAATCTCTCTGTACTCCAGTCCATCTTCCACTAGCTGCCAAAATAAAAGTTTTCTAAAACAGAGGTGTGAACATGACCCTGATCAACCCCAAATAAATTCCAGCGAGTTAATTTTACCTCAAACATCAAATATAAAATACTCACCTTAGCACAACATGGTCCTTCATATGTTTCCTGGCTTCTTAAACACAGCTGTCCTCCACAAAATATAAGATTCAGCCACACTGGTCAATTTTTGCTCCTCCCAAGATTCCTTTTCATGTACTTTTTCACGTTCCTGGATGTTCTTTCTTCTTATCTTCGACTCCTAGTTTCCCTGGCTTCTTTTAAGACTCAGTTCAAATCACAACTCCTGCTAGAAGCCTTTCTTGATTCTTCTACCCATTCTTCAACCCCCCAAAACGATGTTCCTCTGAGGTTACTTTTCATTTTCACTGTATTTATCATGAATATACAATTATTTGCCTGTCATAGCCATCATTAGAATGTAAGCTCCTTGAGTACTGGGCCAGTGTTTTTCTTTCTATCTCTAGGTTTTAGTGCTTAGCACTTAGAAGCAGAAAAATTCTAGTTGAAAGAAAGACTATTTTTGAAGTTCAGGACATGGGTTCAAATCCATTCTATGCCGCCCATTCCCTATGTGATGTTTGAAATGTAATGCTTTATATTTGCACAGTGTGTTTTAATTTTTCCAAGGATTTTCACATCTACTATCTCATTTAATACTCTTAGGATTTAAAAAAAAGTATTTAACAAAGAGTATTTAAAATTATTTTCTTAATAACGATCCAGAAATTTTTTTGGAAGCAATCAAGGTTAAATGACTTGCCCAGGGTCACACAGCTAGTAAGTGTTTGAGGCCCAATTTGAAGTTAGGTCTTCCTGACTCCAGGGCCAGTGCTCATCCACTGTACCACCAAAATAATCTGAGATGGTGTTGAAAAGTGAGCACTATATAAGGAGTTGATGAACCTGGGTTTTATTTCCATTTCTGTCACTTACCAGCCAGGTAACTTTGAGGAAATAATTTACATAAACCTCAATTTCCTTACCTTTCAATGGGGGATAATTGTCCCTGTCATAAATACCTCACAAATTTCTATAAAATCAAATTAGATAAAAATAAAACAATACTATGTTAACTGAAAAATATAAAATGTGAAGTTATTATAAACTTTGACTTTTTCATAAGAACAATAAGGAAAATCACATATGCTCCCTCATTTCATATTTTCTCATCGCCCCCCCTCATAGTTGGCTTGCTCTCCTCATTTCTGCTGTTCCAGAAAATAGTTTTTTTGACTAGGGTGATCAACCTCTGTTTTTTTTTCCTTTTAAAAAGTCCCTGTTATTGATCCCTCACTTTATATACATTTTGGCATACAAATAGCTTTACAAAACTCAGTTATTCTCATCTTCTCATTTGCTATCATCTTCATTGCCCATTTTTATACTTTAAGCTCACCACCAAACTTCTTTCTTTTCTTTCTCTTATATATGCTGAGATGTCTAATGGAAGTGCTTTCATCCTTATTTGTTCTCCTCTTTCTTTCATCTCCTTGATACTTTCTATGTAGATGTCTTTCATTTGTTCTTGGAATCCTATTATTTGTGTCTGTGTGCCTTACTGTAGGAGGGAATTGAATGATACCAAGAACTCCCTGCAGCCTCTAAGCCTGTTTTTTTGGCAGGTTGGGAAGCTGATATGACTGATGCCAATTGTACAGTCATCACTAATTTTAACTAACAGAAGGGATGGGGGTTTTTAGGATGGAAATAATGAGAACCTTTGGAGAAAGTATTAGCTCTTTCCTAGAATTTATGAAAGGGAAGGAAGGAAATGTAAGTATAGTCTATATATCCTACATTACAGGAGAACAAATTTTTAAAAGCTTCAGAGGAAGGCTAGATATAATCCCACAGATTGAAATAATTAAAGATGGGATGGCACACTTGTTTGCATAGAGATAAATATGACAGACAATAAAGAGAAAGCAGAACTGTTGAAATTTTAATTTGTTTTCAGTTTCTTTGTTAAAGAGAATGGCTTTTGCGTGGAAGAGAGAGAACAAAGTCTTACAAGTAATTGGCAACGTTGATAAATAAGGAGATTGAAATGTTTTACCCACTGGTCATTAATGAATTAAAATCATCTGGCCCAGGTATACTATACCCTTGAATAATGAAAGAATTAGCAAATATAATTGCTGAGACAACGTCAGTGATACTTGAATAATCATAGAGAATGAGAGATGTACTAGAGGGCTAGAAAGATGCATGTGTTCTGATTTGGGGAAGAAAGAAAGAGAATAGAGGCAATATACTGTGATAAAGAGAGTTTGACCTAGATTCCAAAAAATTCCTAGATCATTTAAGCTATGATTAATGAACAATTAGAAAAGGAAGTGATCATTAAAAAAAAACAAACTAGGCTTAAAATCATCTTTTTTTGTTTGTTTTATTGTCAGAACTACTCAACTGGTTGATCAGGAAAATACTATAGATATGCTTTACTTATGCTTTACAAAACAAAAAATAATTAATATCTCATATCATTCTGTTAAGAAATTAATAAGAAGAAAAATTAATAAGGAGAACAGGGAGAGATATAGCATTTGTATTTGCACAGTGCTTTTTAATTTTTCCAAGGATTTTAACACCCATTATCTCATTTAATACTCTTAGGATTTTAAAAAAGTATTTAACAAAGAATAAGTATTTAAAATTATTTTCTTAATATCAATCCAGGAATGACAACACTGCTAAAAAATTCAGAATTTTTCAAACAGAGTCACAAAGTAATGGTTCAATGCTAACGTTGGATGTAGTCTCCAGGAGAAGCCCCTAAAGATCTCTGCTTTGCCCTTTTCACTTTAACATTTTTATCAGTGTTTTAATAAAGCAAAAGATGACATGTTTATCAAAGTTTCAGATGACACAGAACTGAGAGGCATGGCAAAGACCCTGAATGACCCAGTCAGGAACCTACAAGAGCTTGACAGGTTAGGGCATTGTGCTGAATTTAACAAGATGACATTCAATAGGGATAAATGTGAAGTACTACACTTGACTTCAAAAAAAAAAATTGACTTACAAATACAAGATGGGGAAGGCAAGGTTAAGCAGCAGTTGTTTTTTGTTTTGTTTTGTTTTTCCTGAAAAGCAAAACAAAACTGGTGGGTTTAGTAGACTACAGTCAGCAATGTGACATGGCAACTTGAGAATCCAAATGCACTTTTGGCTACATTTAGAGAAGAGTACCTTCCGTGAATATAAAGGTGATAATTTCTATGTACTCTACCCTGGTCAAAATAAAACTTCAGTGTTGCATTCATATCTGGTTGTGATAAAGACATTGACAATTGAGAAAGCATTCATAGAAGGGCAAAAAGAGTAGTAAAGGACCTTATTTGTATATCTTAGAATTATTTGAAGTAACTGACAAACTTTAGTTTGGATAAAATAATAATTGAACTGTTGTTGTTCAGTCATTCCAACTCTTCATGACCCCATTTGGGCTTTTCTTGGCAAAGACACTGGAGTGGTACTTCTGGGAGCAAAGATGGTAGAGTAAACAGCAAATCACTGTCACTTTCTCATATTCACCTCCGAACAACCATAAAATAGCACCCCAGAGCAAATCCTGGAATAGCAGAGCCAGCAGAAAGATGGGGTGGAACAGTATTTTAGCCCAGAAACTACAGGATCAGTAAGAAAGGTCCATCTCACTCAGGTAAAAGGGGAGCACGTTTCAGGAGAGGAAGCATTCCAGAAAGCCAGCAGCAAGCCCCACCTCAGAAAACCAGTGGGAGATCCTGAGCCACAGTATAGTGGAGCAGGCAAACACTAACACCAGGATCCCCAACATGCCTTAGCATAGCCAGGGGAACTGGCAGACTCCAGGTTAAAGAAACACCATGTGCTTCAGCTCACCCCAGATGTGCAGGCATCCTCCAGCAGCCTGACCTCCCTGTGCTTCAGCATGGTCCTGGGTGGGCAGGTGTTCTCCACTGGGCACATTTCCTTGTGCTTCAGGATAGCTCGGGACAGTTGAGTACCTTCTGGCTGCCAGACCTCCAGGTGCTTAAGTGCAACACAGGGAAAATACATATCCTTCAGGGACCAGACCTCCACATCCTTCAGACTAGCCCTGCGGAAAAGGAGAAAAACCCTACCTGGCTTTAGCACATGCCAGACACCATCACTAGGACCCCAGCTCAGCACTAGGTAAGCTGCTATACTCCTAAAGCCTCCATCTCCTAGCACCTGAGACCCTAGCCCACAAAGCCAGTGACCAGGCACTTGGCTTTCAGCACAAGAAGCTTGGGGCAGTGCCCCCTGTGCTACAGCAGGAAACTCAACTTTAAAATCCAGGAAATAGAAAAAAAAAAAATGAGCAACAAGCAAAACCAAACATTGACCATAGAAAATTACTATGATGACAGGGAAGATCAAAACACAAACTAAAAAGAGGATATTATTGTCAATATACCTACATCTAAAACCTCAAAGGGGAGTATGAATTGGTCTCAAGCCCAAAAAAGCTCTCTGAGATGAGCTCAAGAAGGATTCTAGAAGTCAAATAAGGGAGATAAAAGAAAAATTAGGAAAGGAAATGGGAGGTATGCAGGAGAGAGTCAACAGCTTGGAAAAGGAAGAAAAAAAATTACCTGAAGAAAACAATTCCTTAAAAAATAGAATAGACCAAATGGAAAAGGAGGCACAAAAGCTAGGTAAAGAAAAGAATTCCTTAAAAATTAGAATTGGGCAAGTAGAAGCTGATGATTCAATGAGACATCAATAATCAGTTAAACAAAATTAAAAGAATGAAAAAAAATTGGAAAATATAAAATACCTCATTGGAAAAACAGCTGACCTAGAAAATAGATCTGGGAGAGATAACTTAGAAATTATTGGTGTATCTGAAAGCCATGATCAAAAAAAGAGCCTGGACAGCATCTTTCAAGAAATTATCAAGGAAAACTACCCTGATATCCTACACAGTTTCCCAAAGTGGGTAATACCACCTCTGGGAGTCGCTGGAATGATCCAGGGTGGTGGTAGTAGCTTTGGTTACAATTGCGGGATGTTGAATAAAAATAATGAGGCTGTGGAAGTGTAAGTAAAGAAGAGAAGATGAGAAAATTTTGAAAAAAAATTCGTACATGTTTCATCTATTGTATAACAGCGTCAAAGTCATAGTGATTATGTTACATTCCAAATAAGCACACAAAATGCAAGTTATAATCAATCAGTGGTCAAGTCCACCAACAGGTCTTAACAAGCAAGTGTTGGCAGGTAAGTATGTTGTACATTGTTGAGATGTCCAGCATGCATCGGCAGGAATATGTGCATTTGTAATATGATACTATACATGACTCAATATTGCATCTTCAAAATTTCAATGCAGGAAAACCCCACAAATTTACAATAAATTATTAAATTTAAGATGCATCATTTAAATATATATATATATATATATATATTTATATATATATATATGTATATATATATGTATGTATATATATATTTGAAACAATGCAAATTTTTAAACAATAACTGTTAAAGGGTTAAAGAAAACAGATTTCCAGGGAGGTGCTGGGGAATGTTTTTTGAAAAGGGGCTGGTAAGCCAGTTAGTTTGATAACTTCTGTAGAACCTAGGTAAAATATTCATTGAAAGAATACACTAATCACCTCCTGAAAGAGATCCCAAAATGAAAACTCCAAGGAACATCGTAGCCAAATTCCAGAATTATCAGGTCAAGGAGAAAATGCTGCCAGCTGCCAGAAAGAAATAATTTAAATATCAGGGAACTATAGTTAGGATTATATGGGCCTTAGAATCTTCCACATTAAAGGATCAGAGGACTTAGAATATGATATTCTGGAAGCAAAGAAGCTTGAATTACAACCAAGATTCAATTACCCAGCAAAAGTGAGCATAATCCTTCAGGAAAAAGATGGGCATTCAATAAAATAGGGGACTTTCATTCTTGATGGAAAAAAAGAGTTGAACAGAAAATTTGATCTTCAAAAGCAAGACTAAGAGGAACACAAAAGGGTAAAGACAAAAGAAAAAAAAGCTAAGGCTAAGGTTTAAAATAAGGTTAAACTGTTTGCATCCCTACCCGGGAAGATGATGCTGGTAACTTGAAAACTGTATCTTTATTACTGCATTTAGAAGGGGTATACATAGACAGAGAATGTGAGTATAAGTCAACTTTGATAGGATTGTACTGGGAGAAGAGGAAAGGGGGAGGCAGAATAGGATAAATGTATCACATGAAAAGGAGCAAAGACCTATTACAATAGAGGGAAAGAAGGGAGCAGGAATCATTGTCTGAGCCTTAATCTCATTAGATTTGGCTCAAAGAAGGAATAACATACACATTCAGTTGGTTATAGAAATCTATCTTACTCCATAGGGAAATAAGAAAAGAAGGGAAAGAAAAGGGAGGGAAGCTGATAGAAGGGAGAACAGATTGAGGGAGGCAGTGGTCAGAAGCAAAACACTGGTAAGGAGGGAAAAAGTGAAAAGAGAGAGAAAAGTATAAATGCGGGGGAGGGAATAGGATGGAGAGAAAGACATAGTAATCATAACTGTGAATATGAATGGAATGAACGCTCCCATAAAATAGAAGCCAATAGCAAAGTGGATTAAAAATCACAATCCTACAATGTGTTGTTTACAGGAAACACATTTGAAACAGAGAGATATATGCAGAGTAAAGATAAAAGTCTGGAGCAGAATATATTATGCTTCAACTGAAGTAAAAAAAAAAAGCAGGAAAGCAATCCTGATCTCAGACAAAGCAAAAGCAAAAACAGATCTAATTAAAAGAGCTAAGGAAGGAAACTACATCTTGCTAAAAGGTAACATAGAAAATGAAGTAATATCAATACTAAATATACATTCACCAAGTGGTATAGCATCCAGATTCTTGGAGAAGCTAAATGAGTTAGAGGAAGAAATAGACAGCAAACTATACCAGTGGGGGACCTTAATCTTCCCCTCTCAGAAGTACATAAATCTAACCACAAAAGAAACAAGAAAGAAATTAATAAGGCAAATATAATTTTAGAAAAGTCAGATATGGTAGACCTCTGGAGAAAACTGAATGGGGATAGAAAGAAATTTACCTTTTTCTCAATGGTATGTGGCACGTACACAAAAACAGACCATGTACTAGGGCATAAAAATCTCACAATCCAATGCAGAAATGCAGATATATTAAATATGTCTTTTCATATAATGATGCAATAAAATTATATGTAATGAAGGGCCACGAAAAGAGACAAAATTAATTGGAAACTATATAATCTAATTCTAAAAAATGAGTAGGTCAAACAACAAATCATAGAAACAATCAATAACTTCATCCAAGAGAATGGCAGTAATGAGACAACATACCAAAACTTATGGGATGCAACCAAAGCAGATCTTAGGGGAAATTTTATGTCTCTAAATGCTTATGAGAATAAAATAGAGAAAGAGGAGATCAATGAATTGGGCATGCAATTAAAAATGCTAAAAAAAAATTAAAAATCCTGAATTAAATACCAAATTAGAAATTCTGAAACTTAAAGGACAGATTAATAAAAGTAAAAGTAAGAAAACTGTTAAACTAATAAATAAAACTAAGAGCTGATTTTGTGGGAAAAAATAAAATAGATAAGCCTAGGTCAATTTGATTTTTTTTAAAAAAAGAAAGAAAATGAAATTACCAGTATCAAAAATGAAAGCAGTTAATTCATCACTAATGAAGAAGAAATTAAAATAATAATTAGGAGTCCCTTTGCCCAATTCTGGCCAATAAATCTGAAAATCTTAGTAAAATTGATGAATATTTACAAAAAATATAAATTGCCCAGATTAACAGAAGAGGAAATAAGATACTTAAATAACCCCATTTCAGAAAAAGAAATTGAATAAGCCATCAATGAACTCCCTAAGAAAAATTGCCAGGGCCAGATAGATTTACAAGAGAATTCTACCAAACATTTAAAGAAAAATCAATTTTAAAACTATATAAACTCTTTGGGGAAATAGGCAAAGAAGGAGTCCTACCAAATTATTTTTATGATACAAACATTGTGCTGATACCTAAACCAAGAAGAGCCAGAACAGAGAAAGAAAATTATAGGCCACATTCTCTAATGGGTATTGCTGAAAACGTTTAAATAAATATTAGCAAAGAAATTACAGCAACTTATCACGAGGATAACACACCATGACCAGGTGGGATTTGTGCCAGGCTGGTTCAATATTAGGAAAGCTATCAGCACAATTGACCATGTCAATAAAAAATTTAACAGAAACCATATGATTATTTTGATGAAGAAAAAACTTGACAAAATACAAGTCTATTCCTATTAAAAACACTAGAAAAAGCATAGGAATAAATGAAGTTTTCCTTAAAATGATAATTAGCATCTGTCTAAAACCATCAGCAAGCATTATATGTAACGTGAATAAGCTAGAAGCATTCCCAACAAGATCAATGGTGAAACAAGGATGTCCATTATTACCGTTGTTATTCAATATTGTACTAGGAATGTTAACTTTAGCAATAAGAGAAGAAAAAGAGAATGAAGGAATTAGAATAGGCAATGAATAAATTAAGCTATCACTCTTTGCAAATGATATAATGATATACTTAATAATCCTAGAGAATAAGCTAAAAAGTACTTGAAATAATTAACAATGTTATCAAAGTTTCAGTACATAAAATAAACCCTCCTCAATCACTGGCACTTCTATATATTACTAATAAAGCCCAGCAGCAAGAGATGGAGAAATTGCATTTAAAACAACTATAGGCAATATAAAATATTGGGAGTCTACTTGTCTAGACAAACCCAGGAACTATATGAACAGAATTACAAAACACTTTTCACAAAAATAAAATCAGATCTAAATAATTGAGAAAATATCAGTTGCTCATTGGTAGCCTGAGCTAATATAATAAAAATGACAATTCTCCCTTAATTTACTTATTCAACACCATACCAATCAAACTACCAAAAATTATTTTACTTGGCTAGAAAAAATAATAACAAAATTCATCTGGAAGAAAAAAAGGTCCAGAATATCGAAAGAATTAATGAAAAGAAATGCAAGGGAAGGTGGCCTTACTGTACCAGATCTTAAATTGTATTATGAAGCAATGATTATCAAAACTCCTTGGTACTGGCCATGAAATACAGTGGTGGATCAATGTAATAGATTAAGTACACAAGGCACAGTAGTCAATGTCTATAATAATCCATTGTTTGACATACCCAAAGTCTCCAGCTTCTGGGGTCAGAACTCACTATTTGACAAAAAGTACTGGGAGAACTGAAAAATAGTAAAGCAGAAAGTATAGCAGAAACTGAAGTCAAAATGGGTGCACAATTTAGACATAAAGGGGATACCATAAACAAATTAGGAGGGCAAGGAATAGTTTACCTATCAGCTCTATGGAGGAAGAAGAATTGATGACCAAACAAGAGATAGAGAATATTATGATTTGCAAAATGGATAATTTGATTGCATTAAATTAAAAAAGGTTTTGCACAAACAAAGCCAATAAAACCAAGATTAGAAGGGAAGCAGAAAACTGGGAAACTGTGTAAAGAATTGAATCAAATTTATAAAAAATACAAGTCAAAAGACTCATGATGGAAAGTACTATTTACATGCAGAGAAAGAACTATGGAGTCTGAATGCAGATTGAAGCATATTATTTTCTCTCTTTTGTTGTTGTTTTTTTCTTTCTTGTGGTTTTTCCCTTTTATTCTGATTCCTCTTTTACAACATGACTAATGGGAATCTACCTGTGTGACTAATGAATAATGTGGTCATCTACCTGTGTGCTAGTGTGGCTTCAGAAAGGTCTGAGAAACAGTTGATATGGTGTTTGCTGCTGACAACTCCAGGAGAAATGCCAGAAGCAGAACAGAGGTCTGTACACAACATTCGTAGATATTACCAAGGTCTTTGATACTGTCAGTTATGAAGTTTTATGGAAAATTATGTCAAAATGTGATTGCCCAGAGAAGTTCATCAACATTGTAAGTCAGTTTCATGAAGGCATGCTTTCCAGGTTTTGGATAATGGGAAATGCTCTTGGGCTTTCCCAGTCATTGATGGAGTGGAACAAGACTGTGTTTGCTCCCATGCTTTTTAGCATTATGTTTTCAGCTATCTTGTCAAATGCTTTCAGTGAGGATGAACATGGCATCAAGGTCAGCTACCATAATGGTAAATTCTGTAACTTGAAAAGACTACAAGCCAAGACCAAAGTGCATGATTTTCTGTTTTCAGACGATTGTGCACTCAATACATCCTCTAAAGCTGAGATACAACAAAGTACTGATCTATTATCTGCTACTTGCAATAATTTTGGCCTAATGATTAACAAGAAAACACAGGTGCTCCATCATCCACACATGGAACCATCAGTTACAGCAAATGGAGACGTTTTAAACTTTCCAGGGATGTACTCATTGATAATGAGGTTGACACGTGTGTTGCCAGAGCTAGCTCAGTGTTTGAGAGGCTCCAAAGGAAAGTATGGGAGAGAAGAGGTCTGAGTACCAAACTGAAGGTCTGCAGAGCCATTGTGCTGACCTCATTGCTGTATGCCTGTGAAATCTGGACAGTATACCAGTGCCATGCCAGGAAACTAATTTGCTTCCATTTCAATTGTCTTAGGAAGATTCCGAAGATCACCTGGAAGGATAAGATAGCAGACACTGAGGTCTTTTCTCGAACTAAACTGCCAAGCATTCAAACTCTGCCTAAGAGAGCATAACTCTAATGGGCTGGCCACATTTTTCAAATGCAAAACACACGCTTGCCAAAAAGACTATTTTATGGAGAACTCACACAAGGCAAGTGTTCACATGGTGTTCAGAAGAAACAATACAAGGACACTCTCAAGGCCTCTCTTAAGAACTTTGGAATTGACTGTGTAACATGGGAGACACTGGTACAGGATCATTTAGCATGGTGTGTCCATGTCAGAAAAGGTACTCTGCTCTATGAGCAAAGCAGAATTGAAATAGCTTAAGAGAAATTCAAGATACACGAACTTAAGGAATCCACCCCCAAAGATTCACAGACTATTTGTGCCCAACCTGTGGTAGAACATTCTGAGTTTGTATTGGACTAATCAGCCACAGTCTGATACACTAAACCTTGACTCTACCACAATGATGTCACAATGTCACAATGTCACAGTGATGGTCCTCTTTGAAAATGAAGGACAACAGTTTAAGTTAAACTAACTTAACTTAATGTGGAAATATGTGTAATATGATTGTATGTGTATAGCCTATATCAGATTGCCTGCTGTCTTGGGGAGAGAAGTGAGGAAGGAGAGAGAAAATATTGGGACTCAAAATCTTATAAAGTGCATGTTGAAAAAACAAAAAAAAAATTAAAAAAAGATACTGGAGTGGTCTGTAATTTCCCTCTCCAGCTCATTTTACAAATGATGAAACTGGGGCACATGGGGTTGAGTGACTTGTAGGGTCACACAGCTAGTATCTGAGGCTGAATTTGAACTTAGATCTATCTACTGTACAACCTAGATGCCACCAATAACAAGGGAAGATACAAAAAAAAATCTTTTAAAGTATTTGAAGGATTATCATGTTGAAGAGAAATGAGAAGTGTTCTATTTGCCTCCAGCAGACAGAAGCAGGAACAATGGATGTAAGCTGCAGTGAGAAAACTTTAGGTTTTATGTCAAGAAAAAAAAATCCCAGGTACAAGAACTATCCAAAAGGTAAATGAGGGGGCAGTTAGGTGGCACAGTGGATAGAGCGCCAGCACTGAATTCAGTAGGATCTGAGTTCAACTCCGGCCTCAGACATATAATACTTGCCAGCTGTGTGACCCTGGGCAAGTCACTTAACCCCATTGGCCCCCTCACCAAAAAAAAATGGTAAATTGGCTGCCTTGGGAAGCAATTGGTTTTTCCTTACTGGAAGTCTTAAAGGAGATGTTGCATAATGAGTTATTTTGTATACTGTGGTGAAGATTTCTTTTGGGTTATGAGTTGTTTTAGATTGCCACTGACACCCCTTCTGAGTCTAAAATTCTCTGATTATGTGACATACAGGAGTGACAAAACCATGAGGGAAATATACCATTTTGAAAGTATGTGAGCTGGTCATATGGTGGGAACAATTGATGACAAAAGGATAATAAAGAGTTTAACTGGTACCTGCAAATCCCCCACCATGTGGCATAGATGGAACTTGGAAATTTTTATTTTCATATCCTTTGATGATCTATCTATTGTGAACTTAGAATTATACTTTATCTTTGCTTCTCCCCCAGTTCGTATAACAGTGCTGCGTGCATCAGAGCTTCTCTTTATAAATTATTTGAGTGAATGGATCTGATGAATCAATTCTACCAAAAAGAGACTATTTTGAAGGAAATATTGGTTGAAATTAATGAATATATATACAAATAATCATTGGCATTTTTCTATAGCTGCTAGCTCTGTTGAACTGTCAAGTCTCCAAAGGAAGAGAGATTGAAGAAAAATACATTTTGTTAGGAAGAAACAGATATTAACATGAAGTCTAATGCATTTCAGAGAAGAAAATAAAACATAAACATATGTGACATACACACAAACATACTTTCCCAATCATATAAACTAAAAGGATTCATGTACATAAAATTATTCTTTCCTTATTTTCAAAGAAAAACAATGAAGGAAATTCAAATTTTATACGGAAGTTACTAAACTGTTCAAAGAGTAGAAAGTTAACCGCTGTCTTAGTTAATATGTATTCAACTTTGTGTGTTTCTATGAGATTAATGGCATTTTAAAAATTCTCTTACAGGTTTTCAGTTCTCAGGAGAAAAATAAAACCAACTTTTAAGTTGATACTAACATGTGAACATTTATTCTTTGTCAGTTATTGTTTTTGAGAAGGGGCCAAATGGCCTCCTGTAATAGATTTTTAAATGAAAATGTATTTATTTATATAAACTACTGAACAAGCCATCATTACTTTTACCTTGATTTTTTTCAAAGAGTTATATGAAAGGTTATAAAAACATATTCTGTGTTGTATGAAATGTGTGCAGTGCTTTCTAATTCTTGATAAATTCATTTGATTCCAAAATAATGAAATATATTCAGTTCCTTATTCACTAATATTCAATAAGACCAACAAAATGATAATTTCAGATATAAGGACTATTAATTATTAAAAAGTACTAACCAATCTATTATAAAATATTAGAAAAGTATTTTTGTTTATGTAAAATCATCATTTGAAAATCTCCTAAATGCCCTTCATTTTATTGTTACATTGAAATATTCCAAAAGTTTGATTGCCACTGGATGTTCACTGGCATAGTAAGATTGAAGTCTGTGACTGAAGCAAGTTGACTCAGATTAAAGTTTGAATCTCTACAGAATATCTATGTAAGCCAAAGAATTTGGTTTTGTTTCCAATGCAATGTTTAAAGTCAGAATTCAGTCCCCACCTCAACCCTTTCCTTTTGTAGGAACATGGGGAAGAAGCAAGCAAGCAAGGAAAGCAGGAAGGAAGGAAAGTAGATAAGAAAAGAAATTAAAAGGAAAAGAAAATCTCTTGGCATTTTATGGTGTGTTTATTTTCTTCTACCACATTAAAAGCTGCCATTGTACAGTTTAGCACTGATTCCCCTGTACCCCTTTGAGCTTGTGAGAGTGAAGATCTCCACGATCTCTTGTCTTTTTCTCTCTTGTTGCCCATACCAGCTAACAAATTTAATATAATGAATACCTTACTTGGGCAATTCAATAATAGCCATGTTTATGCCCTGTTGCATCCCACATTAGTGTTTATGTCAGAAAGGTTATTTCATTCAGATTGTAAATGATAGCAATCTCAAGGAGGAAAACCACAATATGGTGAGTGCATTTTGGGAAATTAAATTTCTGACATTTGACCTGAGCTCTCAGGCCTTTATTTGGTGTGTGATTATTACGTGACAGTATGGTATCATAGCAAGGTGCCCTTCATGGTCCTTGTCATCTAAAATTCAGTTGACAAGGACATTTTTACTGAAATGAGCTCCAAAGGAATGGATATAGAGTTCAAAAATGCCATATAATGATATGATGTATATTGTGGAATTTTATTTCATAATCTATTATCTAGTGATTGCAATACCAAACAAGCACAAAATGGTCAAACTTCACATTTCTATGACTCTGGTGTATAGAGTTATTTATGAAATTCCATCACTCAAAACATAATTTAATGCATTAACCTGAAAGAATCTATCTTCTTCTAGGTAAAATAAACACTAACTAGATATTTCACTTGAATAAAGATGTATCAATGTCTTTATACCTTGAAATAAAGTTGTATAATAAAACTCAGGAAATGATGTAATCTGGTTAATACCCATTACTTCTCAGACCAACACTTGAAACTTACTATCCATGTGACCCTGGGCAGGTCATTTAACCCCAATTGCCTAAAAAGAAGAAAAAAATACCCATTACTTCTAATTCCTCATCATAGACTCACTCAGCCTCAGTAATCTGGATTTCACCAAAAAGAAAAAATGCTGAAATTGTCCTCTCCAAGATGTCTAGATCTTAACTGTTAAATTTAAAGGTTTTTTTTTTATAGTTCTTATTCTCCTTACTTTTTTGGGGCTAGCATTTGGAATGGTTGACCACCTTCTCCTTGAAAATCCATACTGTTTGTTTCCAAGACACTAGTGTCTTTTGATTTTCCTATGTTTCTCTCCTTCTCATTCCTCTTTCTTGAATCATCACCTTTCTACTGCCCCCAAAGTATTATTCCTACTAATTTAAGTTTGTATTTCCTCAGAACCTTTCCTTCACCATTCTTCTCTCTCTCTTTCTCTCTCTCTCTCTCTCTCTCTCTCTCTCTCTCTCTCTCTCTCTGGTTTATCTCCACCAAAAACCTGTCTCCCCAGCCTTTGCTCCCCAAAACAGAATTGAAGTTTTGGTCTTTTTCTTTTGTCCTATTGAGTTCTAGACATTGGTGATGGAGGCCAAACTATGGAAACCTTAGAATCTAGAATTCTAGGCTATAAATTGCTTCCAGTTTAGGAGAGAAGTCAAAAGAGCCAGGGTTCTGGAATGTGAGCTTGTTGGGGAAGGATGGTGATGGTGGTCTTAGGGGAATACATCTAGTTAGGGTTTGAGCCAATGGGAAAGACTAGATATTCCTTAAGGGTATTAAAGAAATCTGGCAAGAGGGTAAAATGTAACATTCCTGCCTTTTGAGTAATCAGAGCCAGAGAAGTCACTACTACATATCTGTTATATAATATATAATGATAATATAATATGTAATATATGTATGTTAGAAAAATGCTACTTCTTAATAATCATGGAATCAATACTTTAGAAAAATCTTTATAGCAGAACTTACTTAGGTGTGTCTGGACCTACTTTCTCTGTCCTGAGATTTTCCAATTGATAACTGTTATATTTCATCAAAATATGATTATTAATCAATACCTTTCATCTCATATCTTTGGAATAGCAGCAGACACATATTCCCTTTCTCCCATCTCCCACTCAACTCTATCCTACCAAATTACTAGGTTTTAGAAAGGGAAGCAGCAAAGGGTCATAAACTATATTGAGGTTACTCAGTTTCTTATAAGAGAGAACTCTCTTATTGTAACATTGACGTGTTCTTTATAAAAGGGTTGATGACCTACAAATGAAGTTGATGAACAAGTAGTATACAACTTGTCATGCAAAAAAAGTGATTTTCCCACTCTAGAACCTGGAAGAAGACTTGAAAAGTACAACATACTCATGTATCACTTTCACTATAACATCTCTGAGAGAGGGGTGGTGTAAGCATTATTATTCCCATTTTAAGATGTGAAAACTTAAGTTCCAATAGCTTAATTTGATTGCCCATTAAGTGATCCAGATAGCAAACCCTAGAGTTATAATTCAAACCTACTTTTCCAACCTATAAGCCCAGTAGTACTCTTTTTAGCACAGAAGGGGAAGTACTATTCTTGTAATCTTGCCTATTTTTTTAATAGTCCAAGGAAGAGTGCCAAGAAAAAGAGAAATGAATCATCCTTTCTCTTCTTTTAATTCAAGTGGCCAAAGTAGGTAGTATCTCATCACTCGTTTAATCCCATCTCAGTGTCCAGATAAAATTCTCTGAAAATATTAAAGTGACATGCCCTGGGTGGAAACTATTTCCACTTATGCAGATTATCAAATTATCTCTAATTTATTGTTTTAGATGATTAGCTAGAAAACTTATAAGTAAAATGATTTCTATGTGATCACAGAGATATTGACTTGATCCTAAGTCTTCCTGACTTTATACCATGCTGTGTCTCATACATATATACAAATATACTTAATCGAGATTCAGTCCTTTGCAATGCTCTATTGCCCAAAAGCAAACTATTCCAGTTGTTATTGGCTGAAAAGTAGAATTACAGTGAAACCAAACTCCTCCCAGTGGTATTCATTACAGCTAGTAAAGAGACCTTTTTAAATCCCCATACAGACTGGACAACAATAATCTTAAGCTTTCTTTGGGAAACAAGGAACAACAATGCTATATTTATTTACAATTTATTTGGGTAAACACACTACAGGATATCCTTGACTTATGAATTATTAATGGAAAGATTAATAGGCAGGGGCCAGACTTGTTCGGGCTGAACACAACTTATGTCCTCAGTTCTCCAATTCATAAAAGTGAGGGTGAGATGGTGGTTTCTTAAGCAGATATTAGAGGGTTAACATGTGCATTTATTCCCCTCAGATCCACTTTATTACATATTGCAACCCGACACTAAAATACCTGTTCCCAAATGTTATGTGGATTGTAGGTATATTCCTAGCACCAATAGCTAGAACAAAGAATACATCTTCCAATAAAAATCATAACATATATATATATATATGGCTGAATCAGTTTGAAATTCAGAAACTGACAGGGCTTTTTGAATACCCCTCTGCAGTTAATCAATGAGCCTC
This sequence comes from Phascolarctos cinereus, assembly GCF_003287225.1. Lineage (NCBI taxonomy): Eukaryota > Metazoa > Chordata > Mammalia > Diprotodontia > Phascolarctidae > Phascolarctos > Phascolarctos cinereus. The sequence goes on along the minus strand of NW_027555958.1, from coordinate 394,678,517 downwards.
CTTTTCAAAATATAGTTAGTTGACTAGAATCAATTACAGATTGTCTTCTAATGTTCAACAGTCTGTGTGAGGCACTTCCCTTATCATCACATTCTCCCCAAAGCAAACTTACTGGTTTTCCCAATCAAATGATGATGTCTCAGACATTCCATACATGTCTAAGACTGTAATTTCATATGGAAATTAAGTAAAGTTTAAAACAAATATTAGCATGTTTCAGAAAAAGTATGGGTTATCATTTTTTTCATTTACTGATCTACAAGTCAAAACAACTTTTCTTTGTTTTCTTTTTTTATTAATTTTATTTATTTATTTTTAGTTTTCAACATTCACTTCCATAAGCTTTTGAGTTTTAAATTTTCTCAACCTCCCTTTCCTCCCCCCTCCCCAAGACTGTGTTCAATCTGATATAGGTTCTACAAGTACACTCTTATGAAACATTTTCACATTAGACATATTGTGAAGAAAAATTAGAACAAATGGGAGGAACCATGAGAAAGAAGAAATGAAACAAACAAGCAAAAAAAAGAGAGAGCAGATAGTATGCTTCATTTTGCATTCAGACTCCATAGTTCTTTCTCTGGATGTGGATAGTATTTTCCATCATGAGTCTTTTGGAGTTGTCTTAGATCCTTGTATTGCTGAGAAGAGCTGTCTATCAAGGTCTGTCACCACACTGTGTGGCTGTTACTATGTGCAATGTTTTCCTAGTTTAGTTCACTTCATTCATCATGAACTCATATGTGTCCTTCAAGGTTTTTCTGATGTCTGCCTGTTAATCATTTTTGTAGCACAATAGTATTCTATTACATTCATATGCCACAACTTGTTCAGCCGTTCCCCAATCGATGGGCATACCCTCAATTTCCAATTCTTGGCCACCACAAGGATGCTATGAATATTTTGGTACATGTAGACCTTTTTCCAATTTCTGTGATCTCTTTGGGATATAGCCCTAGAAGTGATATTGCTGAATCAAAGGGTAGGCACATTTTATAGCCCTTTGGGCATAGTTCCAAATTGCTCTCTGGAATGGTTGAATCAGTTCACAACTCCACCAACAATGCATTAGTGTTCCAGTTTTCCCACATCTCCAACATTTATATTTTTCCTGTTTTGTCATATTAGCCAATCTGGGAGGTGTTATATGCCATTGAAGAATTGTTTTGATTTGCATTTCTCTAATCAATAGTGATTTAGAGCATTTTTTCCCATGATTGTAGATACCTTTAATTTCTTCATCTCAAAACTGCCTATTTATATCCTTTCACCATTTATCAGTTGGGGAGGCCTTTATCAGAGACATTGGTAGTAAAAATTCTTTCTCAGTTTTCTGTTTCCCTCCTTAACTTGGTTGCATTGACTTTGTGAAAAATCTTTTCAATTTAATGTAACCTAAATCATTAATTTTACATTTCATAATATTCTCTATTTCTTGTTTGCTCATGAATTCTTCCCTTCTCCATAGACTTTGTTTGTGTGAAAAGTGTTTTGTAATTGCATTCATATAGTTTCTAGGCTTGTTTTGGCAGGTAGACTCCCAAATATTTTATAGTGTCTACAGTAACTTTTAACAGAATTTCTCTTTCTATCTCTTGCTGTTGGACTTTTTAGCAATCTGTATAAATGCCCATGATTGATGAGAGTTTATTTTATATCCTGCAACTTAGATAAAGTTTATTATTTCAACTAGTTTTTCACTTTCTTGTCTAGGATTCTTTAAGTATATAAACATATCATCTGCAAAGAGTGATAGCTTAGTTTCTTCTTTGCCTATTCTAATTCCTTCAATGTCTTTTTTTTTTCCATATTGCTAAAGCTAATGTTTCTAGTAATATATTGAATAACAGTGGGGATAATGGACAACCTTGTTTCACCACCAATCTTATTGGAAATGTTTCTAGATTATCTCCATTATGTATAATACTTGCTGATGATTTTAGGTAGATGCTATTTATCATTTTAAGGAAGGCTCCATTTATTCCTATTATCTCTAGTGTTTTTAATAGGAATAGTTGTTGTATTTTGTCAAAAGCTTTTTCTGAGGAGCCAAGATGGCAGAGTAAAAAGGTAGTCACTTTCACCCTCCCCTATCAACCTCTGAAAACCCAGAAAATATAACCCTAGGAAAAAAAAAAACCTGGAACAGCTGAACTAGAAGAAAGACAAGGAACAACAGTGCAGCAGCCCAGCAAACCAGTCTCCCAGTGCCTCAACAAAAATAAGGGAAGCAGCACTACAAAGGGCCCCAGGTAGATAAGCACCCTGTAGCATTCATGTGAAAGGAGCTGAAGAAAGCAACCTAGAGTCTTCCTAAAGTCCCAACCTTGCTGATTCCAACCCAACACCAGGTAAGCTGTCAGAACCCTACAACCTCCAACTGTCAACCAGGAGGAAATCCTGAAGCCCAGGTGGTAGAGCAAGCAAACAACAACACCTGGACCTCCTAGTGCCTCAGTGAGGGCAGGGGAACCAGTGGAAACCAGCTCAGAAAACCGCTAAGTGCATCAGCACTCTACAGCAAAGGAATCTCTCAGTGCATTAGCAGAAACGAGGGAGGCAGCATTGCAAGGGGCCCCAGGTAGATAAACACCCTGCAGCACCCACCTAAAAGGAGCTGAAGAAAGCTAAAGGAAAGGAAAAGCAGGCAACCTAGAATTGCCTGAAAGTTCCAGCCTTGCTGATTCCAGCCCAACAGGAGGTAAGCTGCCAGAACCCTACAGCCTCCAATTGCCAACATAAGAGGCCCCAGCACGCAAAGCCAGTGGCCAAGACCTAGGTTGCCAACACAGGAAGCTTGGGTCAGTGCCCTCTGTTCCCCAGCAGGAGAGCTCAATCTCTTTAAAGGCCAGGGAATAAAGAAACCATGAGTAAAAAGAAATGTACCATAGATTCATATTATGAGAAAAGTGGAGATCAAGACAGAAATTCTGAAGAGGACAACATTGTCAACAAACCCACATCTTCAACATCAAAAGGTAATATGAACTGGTCTGAAGCCCAAAAAGCCTTCTTAGAAGAGCTCAAGAAGAATTTTGAAAGTCTAATGAGAGAGGTAGAAGAGTCCTTAAAAAATACAATTGGCCAATTGGAAAAAAACACTGAAAAAACAAGTCCCTAAAAAACACAATTGGCAAACTGGAAAAAAAGTACACTGAAGAAAACAAATCCCTTAAAAATACAATTGGCCAATTGAAGAAGGAAGTACAAAAACTAACAGAAGAAAACAATCTGTTAAAAACTAGAATTGGACAAATGGAAACTAATGACTCTATGAGAGAGCAAGAATCAGTCAAACAGAAACAAAAAAATGAAAAAATGATGAAAACATAAAATACCTCATCGGTAAAAACAACGACCTGGAATCAATGAGGAGAGACAATTTAAAAATCATTGGACTACCTGAAAATCATGATGAAAAAAAGAGCCTGGACAGTATCTTTCAGGAAATCATAAAGGAAAACTGCCTGAAGTCCTAGAACCAGAAGGTAAAATAAACATAGAAAGAATACACTGGTCACCACAAATTGACAATGCCAAGGAATATAATAGCAAAATTCCAAAATTACCAGATGAAAGAGAAGGTGCTGCAAGCAGCCAGAAAAAACAATTTAAATATCATGGAACCACAGTCAGGATTACACAGGACCTTGCAGCTTCTACATTAAAAGACCGCAGGGCATGGAACATGATATTCCATAAGGCAAAGGAGCTTGGATTGCAGACAAGGATGAACTACCCAACAAAAATGAGCGTGATTTTTCAAGGGAGGAGATGAATATTCAATGAAAGAGGGGGCTTCCAAACCTTCCTGATAAAAAGACCAGAGCTCAACAAAAAATTTGATCTTCAAGTACAAGATTCAAGAAAGACATAAAAAGGTACATGGGACAGAAAGATACAAAATGTTGTTAATAAGGGTGGACTGTTTACATCCCTACAAGGAAAGATAACACTTGCAACTCTTGAGAACTGTATTGTTATTACACCCTGTTAAAGGAGTATACATAAAGGGGTGGATATTCGTTGACTTTGATGTAATGATAAAAAAAAATCTAATCAAGTGGGTTAAATGGATCCAAGTAAGTGGATTAGTCTGATCTTAGAAAATATACTGAGAAAGAAGGAGGCAGAAGGAAAAGACAGAAAATCCTATTACCGCAGAGGGAAAGAAAGGAGAGGGGTGAGCATTGTTTGAATCTTGCTCTCATCAGATTTGGCTCAAGAAGGGAATAACATAATCAGTTAGGTGTGGAAATCTAACTTGCCCTATGGGCAGTAGGAGGGAAAAGGGGGAAAGAAAAGGGAGGGGGGATGGAAGGGAGGGAAGTGGTGGCAGTGAAGGGGAAGAGGGAGGAGGGTGATAATAGAAGGGAGAAGAGACTGAAGGAGGCAGTGGCCAAAAGCAAAGTACTAGTGAGGGGTGGAAGAGAGAGAGGAGAAAGAAAAGCATAAACAGGGGGTAAAAAGGATGGAGAAAAAGACACAGATAATAATCATAACTGTGAAAGTTGAATCACTATCTTTTTTTTCTCTTCTTTTGAGTTTATCTCCTCTTTATGATGGTTCCTCCTATTGGTTTTAATTTTTACTTACAACTTCACTAATGTGAAAGTATGTTTAATAGGAATGTAAATGTATAGCCTATATCAGATTGTGCACCATCTTGGGGAGGGTGGTGGGGAGGAAGGGGGAGAAAAATTTTAAACTCAAAAGCATATGGAAGTGATTGTTAATAAATCAAAATAAATTAGTAATTTTTTTTAAAAAAAGCTTTTTCTTTGTCTATTGAGATGATCATATTGTTTCTGTTGCTTTTGTTGTTGATATGATCAGTTATGCTGATAATTTTCCAAATATTGCACCAGCCCTGCATTCCTGGTATAAATCCTACCTGGTCATAGTGTATTATTCTTGTGATAAGTTGCTGTAATCTATTTGCTAATATTTTATTTAAAATGTTTACATCTATATTTATTAGAGAAGTTAGTCTATAATTTTCTTTCTCTGTTTTGACTCTTTCCGGTTTGGGTATCAGTTCCATATTTATATCATAAAATGAATTTGGTAGGACTCTTTCTTTGCCTATTTTCTCAATAGTGATTATAGTATTGGAATTAATTGTTCTTTAAATGTTTGATAGAATTCCCTTGTAAATCCATCTGGCCCTGGAGATTTTTTCCTAGGGAGTTCATCAATAGCTTGTTCAATTTTTTTTCCTGGAATAGGATTATATAAGTATTTTCCTTTTTTTTTTCTGTTAATCTGGGGAATTTATGTTTTTGTAAATATTCATCTATTTCACTAAGATTGTTAAATTTATTGTCATATAGTTGGGCAAAATAGCTCCTAGTTATTGTTTTGATTTCCTCTTAATTGGTGGGGAATGCACTCTTTTCATTTTTGATACTGATAATTTGGTTTTCTTCTTTCTTTTTTTAATCAAATTGAACAAAGGTTTATCTATTTTATTGTTTGTCTCATAAAACCAGCTCTTAGTTTTATTTACTAGTTTAATAGTTTTCTTAATTTAAATTTTATTCATATCTCCTTTGATTTTAAGTATTTCTAATTTGGTATTTAATTGGGAATTTTTAATTCATCCTTTTTCTAGCTTTTTTAATTGCATGCCCAATTCATTGACCTCCTCTTTCTCTATTTTATTCATTTAGAGATATAAAACTTCCCCTAAGAACTGCTTTGGCTGCGTCCCATATGTTTTGGTATATTGTCTCATTATTGTCATTTTGATGAAGTTACTGATTGTTTTTATGATTTGTTGTTTGACCTACTCATTCTTTAGGATTAGATTATTTAGTTTCCAATTAATTTTTAGTCCATCTTTCCATGGCCCTTTATTACATATAAATTTTTATTTCATCATGATCTGAAAAGGATGCATGTAATATATCTGCCTTTCTGCATTGGATTGTGAAGTTTTTATGCCCTAATACATGGTCAGTTTTTGTGTATGTGCCATATAGCACTGGGAAAAAAAGGTATATTCCCTTTTATCCCCATTCAATTTTCTCCAGAAATCTATCATATCTAAATTTTCTAAGATTCTATTCACCTCCTTAACTTCTTTCTTGTTTCTTTTGTGGTTAGATTTATCTAGTTCAGAGAGGGGGAGGTTGAGGTCCACCACTAGTATAGTTTTTTGCTGTCTATTTCTTCCTGTAATTCCCTTAACTTCTCCAAGAATTTGAATGCTATACCACCTGGTGCATATATGTTTAGTAATGATATTACTTCCTAGTCTATGGTGCCTTTTAGGAGGATACATTTTCCTTCCTTATCTCTTTTAATTAGATCTATTTTTGCTTTTCCTTTGTCTGAGATCAGGATTGCTACCCCTGTTTTCTCTCTCTCACTTTTTTTTTACTTCAACTGAAGCATAATATATTCTGCTCCAGCTTTTTACCTTTACCCTGTGTGTATTCCTCTGTTTCAAATGTGTTTCTTGTAAACAGCATATTGTAGGATTGTGGTTTCTAATCCATTCTGCTATCCAATTCTGTTTTATGGGAGAGTTCATCCCATTCACATTCACAGTTATGATTGCTGTTTGTGTCTTTCTCTCTGTCCTATTCCCCCCCCATTTGTGCTTTTCTTTCTTGTTTCTCCCTTTCCCTCCTCAAAGGAGTTTTGTTTTTGACCACAGCCTCCCTCAATCTTCCCTGCCTTCTATCAGTCCTCTTCCTTTTCTCTCCCTTTTCCCCTTACTACTTCTTCCCTCACTTCTAACCTTTTCTTTCCAGTTTCTCCTCCTAATATCTGTAGGGAAGCTAAATTTCTAAACCTAACTAAATATGTTATTCCCTCCTTGAGCCAAATGTGATGAGAGTAAAGTTCAAACAATGCTTATCTCCCTCCCTTCTTTCCCTCTACTGTAATATTTTTGTTCCTCTTCATGTGTTGCAATTTCCCCTTTTCTGCCTTCTCCTTTCCTCATCTCCCTTTATAATCCCTTTTCACTCCTTAATTAGGTTTTTTATCATTACATTAAAGTCAATTTATACCCACACCCTCTGACTATGTATATCCACTCTAAATTCCTTAATAAAGATACAATTCTCAGAAGTTACAAGTATCATCTTCCCATGTAGAGATGTAAACAGTTTCCCCTTATTGAATAATTTTTTTTCCCTTTCTCGTTTACATTTTTATGCCTCTCTTGAGTCCTGTATTTTAAGATCAAATTTACCATTGAGCTCTGGTGTTTTCATTAGGAAGGTCTGGAAGTCCCCTATTCCATTGAATATACATCTCCTCCCCTGGAAGATTATACTCAATTTTGCTAGGTAGTTGATCATTGGTTTTAATCCAAGCTCTTTTGCTTTACAGAATATCATATTCCAAGTCCTGTGATCTTTCAATGTAGAATCTGCAAGATCTTACATAATCCTGACTGTGGTTCCACAATATTTGCATTGTTTCTTTCTGGCTGCTTGCAGTATTTCCTTCTTGTCCTGATAATTATGGAACTTGGCTACAATATTCCTTGGAGTTTTAAGGAGATGATCAATGCATTCTTTTTATGACTATTTTACCCTCTCATTCTAGAACCTCAGGGCAATTTTCCTTGATGATCTCCTGAAAGATTCTGGCCAGGCTCTTATTTTCATCATGAATTTCAGGTAGACCAATATTTCTTAAGTTATCTCTCCTGGATCCGTTTTCCAGGTCAGTTGTTTTTCCAATGATGTATTTTATGTTTTCTTCATTTTTTTTTCATTCTTTTGATTTTGTTTGACTACTTTTTTATGTCTCATAGATTCATTAGCTTCCACTTGCCCAATTCTAATTTTTAATGAATTGTTTTCTTCACTTAGCTTTTGTACCTCCTTTTCCATTTCACCACTTGTACTCTTTAAGCAGGTGTTTTCTTTTTTTGTGTGTGTACTTTTGTTGTTTACTTTTTTCCTCATTTGGCCAATTGTATTTTTAAGGACTTGTTTTCTACAGTCAATTTTTGTCCTTCCTTTTCCAAGTTATTGATTCTCTCTTGCATACCTCTCATTTCCTTTCCCATTTTTTCTTCTACTTCTGTTATTTGACTTTAAAATCCTTCTTCAGCTCTTCCAAGAAGGCTTTTTGGGCTTGAGACCAGTTCATATTCCTTTGAAGTTTTAGATGTGGGTATATTGACAATGCTGTCCTCTTCTGAATTTGTGTTTTGATCTTCCCTGTCCCCATAGTAAGAATTTATTGTAGACATAGATGGCACTGTCCTACATTTCTTGTGCTGGAGGCTGATTACTGGCTTTGTGTTTAGGAGGCCTCAGGTTCTGATAGCTGGAGGCTATAGAGGATATAGTTTACTTTGTGCTGAACTGGAGATAGTGGTGGTGGCTGGTGTGTGCTGAGACCAGGTGGCATTTTTCTGCATTTTTTCAGGGTTAAGCTGAAGCCTTAGCCTACCTTTTAATCCTATTCAGATGTGCCTTTGCCCCTTCTCCTAAAAAGGAATCTGGCTCCCATTTTAGGTTCCTTTATAGACTCCCCTTGTCAACTCCCCTTATTTCCCTTTGAAAGCCCTAACTCCACCTTTTTGATCTCATTCAGATGCCTTTCAGTTCCTTCATTATCTATTCCCATTGTCTATTCAATCTCTTAAACATTCCAATCAGAATTCTCACCCAGACCCCTTTCTCAGATCCTTTTCCCAGGCCATTTTCCCAGACACTTCCCTGGTCACCCAAAGCCTCTTTAGTATATAAGATCTACCCTGGCCCTCATTCAGGGCTGAGAATCTCATGCACAAAAGGCTTAGTCCTTCTCATGCCTGCTTGTCCTTACAGGCATCACCTGGCCTAAGAGTTTTATCACTAATCAACTTTTCCTCTGGTTGGAAGAAGATTTCGGTTGAATTCTTTAGGCAGGGCCTAGTGTTGTGATCTTGGGCTTTCCAGCACCCCAAAAGCTGTAGAACTCTTTAAAGTGACTTATCTAGGGTCACACAGCTAGTAACTGTTTGAGGCCAGATTTGAACTCAGGTCTTCCTGACTCCAGAGCCAACACTCTCTCCACTGTGCTACCTAGCTGCCCTATAATATGGTTACCATAATAAAAAATTCTGACACATGTCATTTCTACAGATATGTTATGCCATGTCATAAAATTTGAGCTCAATATGTTGTTTAATCAAATTTATAAGGCAAGAATGTTATTACAGTTCAAAGAGCATTAAACATAGAATCAAAAGATATGAGTTCTAGTCCTGATACTTCCAAAGATTAGTTGTGGTACCTTTGTCATTTTTTTAAACCCATTTTGGCTTCTTTCATTATCTGTTAAATAAAAGATAGGTACCACATGTGTTCTCAGGTTTTATTTAGCTCAACAAAAAGATTGTATGATCTGAATATATATATATATATATATATATATATACATATATATGTACATATATATAGTAACTAATTCAATTTTATAGTTACATTATAATAATTAAAAAGGTTCATTGACTCCCCATATTAGACTTTTTAGACTTCCATTGTGTTATTGAATTATTTACTTTGTTGTCCAAGCTTAAGCAGCTCTTTTCTATTTTAGGACAGAGAAGATGACCTTAAACCTATTGGGGCATGCACAAAACAGGGAGCAATCTATGGCATGATCCTTTCACATCAACTAAAGTTTATTCCTATTCATTTCAGCTATCTCGGTGCTTTTCCTTGGGGTCTTATGCTGCCAATGGGCCATTGTGTTGACAGAACCATAGAGGCCATCACCCACAGGGTCCTTTTGTCATTAGACCATTCTCCTGGTGCCTAGTTCCCTCCTCATTGAGAATATGAGCCAGATGCACTGGGACAAAGGCCAAAAATGCTTCTCATATGTCTTGTATTTTTCAAATGAAATAATATACTATGGTGCTTAGCACAGTTCCTGGCACACTTAATGCAAGCTTGTTCTCTTTTATTTCTTTTCTTTCCACTTGCACATGAAATCATACTGTCCTCCTTGACTCTCCAAACTGTTTTTGCTCTCTATACAAATACTGTTTCTCTGATCCCACTTTTGTCACTAATTTGTTATTTGACCTTGGCCAAATCACTTCATTTCTCTGGATTTCAATTTCTTTCTTCTGTAAGATGAAGGGTTTCATTGAAATCAGCCTAAGTTTGGATGTAAGATCCATAGTGGATCTAAGATCTATTGCAGAGCCAATGGAGTATCATTATGAGTTTGTTAAATGTAAGTAGTCAGTAAATATAAAATAAACCATTCCAGTGTATCTAGCACGATGCTACTCTCTTTAATATATTTCAAAAATAATTAAGAAAACATCCCATGCCTGGAAGAATCATGTGATCTAGTTGGGGATTAAAGATATGCACACATGAAATAATAATGAAGGATATATATATATATATATATATATATATATACACACACACACACATATATATGAAGGATATATATATATATATACACACACATATATATATTACTATTACATGTATAACACACACACACACATATATATATTAATATTACATGTATAACACACATATATAACTGATAGAATGATAGAATCTGTGGATCAGATTATGTTCACTCAGAAATATTTTAACTTGGAAGTACTTTATCTTGGATATTTTAAATTTGCCATGGGACATAATTTTAAAAATAGGCTAATTATTTTGGTGTAGAAAACATTTTTATGATAAAATTGTGAGGACTTAAACTATGCCTTCCTTACTGCATTCCCTAACAGATGTGCAATCTATTTTTTTAAGAGGCTTTCAAATTTGTATCTGAAGAGTTGAATGATTCTCCCCCCTTTAGGGCAGTCATCTATAAAATGGTAAACTGGTAAATACCGTGTATCTGGGACATCAAGCTGAAAAGCTTGTCAGCGGAAACAAGACTTCCAGCTCTCAAATGGTTCCAGTTCACTGACCGAATCCATAGACTAAGAACAATTTGAACAGAGTTCAGAGTACGGCTGTCATTATTTGTATAGCAAGTCTCACTGCAGTGCTGGTTCACCAGCAATACCTAGTAGATAGGCTCAGGATAAGCTTCATACTGAGGGCACATGGAAGGAAAAATATAGCTCAAATAGCTGTGGATAGATTAGATCTTTGTCAATCTCTGTGTTGCTACAAATAAGACAATTTTGACATAATAGATGATTTATTAACTATGCCTCCTCCCCCAAATGAGCTTAAGGAATAACAGCAGGGAAATAAGTACAATAGAACCACAGAATTCAAAAAGAGAAATTGACATGTTTTATATAACTTATCATAATATTTTTAAAAGCTCTGTAGGAAAGTGTAAAATCACAGAAACATATTTCTTCAACTATTGAAACTATTGTAAAAGAATAATTTTGTTTGTTGTATGTTTTATGTAGCATTATTTGCCATAATCTGATTTTCTCCAAATAAATAAATATGGGGTGATCCAAAATTCTTAGCGCAGTTTTAAACAATTTAAGCTTAAAGCTGCACTAAGACTTTTTGGGACATCCTGTATGGACAGTATACTACACTGCCTCTCTAAGCACATTCTTGCTTTGTTTCAAACATACTTTTCTTGAAGAAGTAGTCAGTAAATTAATTAATATAGTCAGTGTTCTGTTCTTATTTTTAGTATTGGTAGTAGTTGCATTAATAGGTCCCTCCCTCTGTAAAGGATAGACACTTTCACAAATTTTAAAAGTGAGTTATGTTAAGGGGGCTGTTAGTTATCTAAATCTATTTCTATGTTAATTCTTCACAGTATTTTTAGCTAAAACAAAAAAAAGAAGGGTTTTACATTTTTTGAGTCAAACTAATTCATAACTGCCCAAGTTGAATGCTCAATAAAAACACTGTGAGCTATGGACCATGGCCAAATGAGAAAAAAAAAAGTGACAAAATTGTCCATAGCCTCTCTCTTTTCTTTGCTACTTATCTTTTTTCTTAATGCATGCCATGTAATCACTTAATCAAACAGACAAGCTGATGCTCCCCTGAGTTCAAAACCTATCTTAGATACTTCCTAAATGTGTCACCTAGGGAAACCACTTAACCACTTGGGCCCTCAGTTTCCTCATCTTTGAAATGGAGATGATAATAGCAACTACTTCAGTGCTGTTGTGAAGATCAAATGAGACATGTATAAAGCACTTCTGAAAACCTTAAAGAACCATATTTATAAGCTACTATTATTATTAAAGTACTCTTTAAAAACTTTTTGAAAGTGATATATTTGAATGTAAAAGAAAAAAAATTCCCTTTCATATCTCTTTTCTTCTTTATTATTCACTTAACTGAGATAAAACATGATTGTTTGTCTTTAATTCCCTCAAAAACCATCCAGACAAATCTTCAAAAAGTAGCTACCCACTGATTTTTTTAAGTAATTATATATATGTGATTTTTTGTGACATCTTTTTAGTAAATGATCTTTAAATATAGACAAAATGGGCCTGAATTCCTGTCTAGAGAAAGTATTTAGAGAGTCAATAATTTTATTCATTTAGAGCAATTTCAAGTGTTGGTAGCCTGTCATTAGCAAATCACTTATGTCATCTTGGAATGCCAATGCCCAAACTGCTGTGTCTAGAAGATATCAACTTATATCGCACTGTGAATTGGGAGAATTCAAGTGTTCAAGATAGATGGGAATGAATAAAAAACAAATTATCTACATTTTGAATTCAGTACAGGTATTAATTAGACATGATACCCTGCTTTCATCTAGTGATGAATCAGTATTAACTTGCAAATTACCTGTCAACTTGTTATGTTTCTGCCTCCATTCCAGATATTATAAGTAATATCAAAATATCCATTCTACCCAAAGGGCCAGTGGTACTACCATGTGAGAAGTACCTACTGTATATTTCTGAATTTGTTCTGGAAATTTTAAAGTTTGTTTCCAGTGTTTGCTGCACCAAATGTCCATTGTTCCTTGCCAAACTTCTTGCCTTTCCTTTCTAGCTCTCTTGATTTTTTTTTTTTAGTACTCCTTTTATTAGTAGGCTGGAGACTGATACATTTGCTAACAGCAGATAAATCCCCTACCTACATAATTTTTATGAAAACTGAGAAGACTAAATCTTGCCACCCCCTCCAAAAAAACCCCCAAAACAAAAAAACAGTTCTACTAATTTTTTGGCCTGCATTGGCTGTGTCCAGATATGGTAGCTACCTTTATTAACTCCCTAATAGTTCTGTGCCACAGTAAAGACAACATATGTAAGATTTGTTCCTTCCCCAGCAAAAGTATATGATAAGCTTCCTGCTTCTGCTGAAGCCTGTCTCAATATTGAGAATCCCTTAGTGTAGTAATTCTATGCCTTGCCCTTACTTGTGCCTAATTTCGACTCTTTGCTTCTCTTGCCTGGCTCTCCCAGTACCAGATCTCCACTCTTTCCATATATTACAAAACTGTTTAGTGGTGTTGAGAAACTGATAGTTTGGGGAGGAGAAATTTAAACCTTATAGATGTGGCCTGGCCATTTTGCCAAAGAGGAAAACAATAATTTGTTAAAAAAAAAAGGCATGGGCAATTCATAATTAGATTCTAGTACTTGTTAATAAAGGCAAATCATTTAGAAATCGTTTTAAATTGGGAAACATTTGAAGGAGCTGAGGATGTTTAGCAAGAGAAGACCTAAAATCTGTGCAGTATTTGTTTCTCTTTGAATGATTATTGTTTGGAAAAAGGATTAAATATATTCTGTATAGTATATAGAACCAGTACAAAAGGAAGGAGTGATAACCTATAGGTATTGATTTAGCATATGCAAAGCAACTCCTAAACCTTGTGAATAAAAGGGTGAAAAAGCCCATATTAATGACTTATTTATGTGGAAAGTACTGCTCTAAGTGCTGATTATGCAATTAGAAAAGTAGAAACAGTTCTTGTTCTCAATGAACTAGAATTCTAATGGAAGAGAAAACATATACTGCAAGTGTGATGGAAAGATACCGTAGTCCTTCTGCAAAGCAAATAGCATCACATCCTTTTTAAATGTTATTCCCATTGATAAAATCATAACTGTGTCTAATTTTGAACTATTTGGTGGTGCCATGGACTTTGGTGTCAAGAACATTTTTTTCCTGATTTATGGTTACTAAGAAGATGGGTGCTACATGTAGTATCTGTGAAAACAGTTCCCAGGTAGCATCTAAAATGGTTACTTCCTGGGTTAATGGTTCTGGGGGTTGGACTGGAAGCAGGACTCATAGTCTGGGAAGCATTGGCATTCCTGACACTCTTGAGCTTACCTGCCTATCGGTTGTAGTTGGTCATTGGTTGTTGGTAGTGTTAAATGGTAATATGGGCACTTTCTTGCCAGAGATTGCTGTCTTCAGTAATAGCAATGGTGGCCAGGTTATAAACAGGGCTTGTGGCTTTTGGGGGGGGGTATGGTTACTTCCACTGGTCTTTAGTTCAGTGTCTTGGGTTGTATTCATCAGGGTTGGAGAGGAGCTAGGAGTCAATGTTGTGGTAGTATGACTCACCTGGCATATGATACTTCTTATCTCATGTGAAGTACATGGACAAGATATCACCATTTTGCTGAAAAAGAAACACTCAGAGAGATTCAATAATTTGTTCATGTTTATATAGTATATGCCAGAACTAGGATTCAAACTGGGGTCTCCCCACATACCCGGTCTTCCCACTATACCATGTTGTCTGTATGCTGTAGAAGTTACGCAACAGATATAAGATCACTGTAAAGAAGAACTTTTAGATATTTGTGATGTTTAACAATACAGTGAGTTGTCTTGTGAGATAATAAGCTTCTTGTCACAAGAGATATATAAGTAGATGTTATATGACCACCTGTCAAGGATGCTATAAAATGGATTTCTATATGAGATAATCAGACTAGGAGACCTTTAAAAACCATATGAACAGTCACCTTGGTTTACCACCTGTCATCTTTGATTCTTTGCTCTCACAACCCATATTTCCAATCAGTTTCAAATTTTATTGATTCTGTCTCCTCAAACTCTCTACCATCAGTCTCCTTCTCTCTACTAGCACTACAATCATCCCTAGGCCAGATGTGTGTCATCTATTGTCTGGATTATTTCAGTAACTTCCAAATTGATGTCTATAGACTCAGGCTCTCTGCTTTCTGACTATCTTTTATACAACTGCCCACTGATATTCCAAATGCATACAGATGACCATGGCTTCCTGGTGCTCTTCAGATACAATACAAACTTCTCTATCATTTAAGTCTTTTACAATCTGGCTCCATACTGCTTTTCCAAGTTATGCACATACTACTCATGTTCTTACCAATCAAACTAGCTTACTTGCTCTAAGTAAGCTTGCTGTTGCTCACATAGGAAAATCAATAACCCATGCCTATGTTTTTGTACAATATGCCTCCTATGCCTGGAATACTCTCCCTCTTACCCTTTGTTTTGGGAAAGCCCTAACTCCCTTCAAAGTTAGGTTCAACCTCTGCTTCCTTCAAGAGTCTTTTCCTGAGTCTCCCAGACATTTATCCCTCCCCCCACTTCTCACACCATCATCTTTTTACAGATCGATAGATAGATAGTTGGATAGATAGATGTGGAGAGAGAGAGACAGGGATAGAGAGACAGACATAGAAATATGAAAAGACAAAGATGTGTATATCTATGTCTATCTATCTCTATATATATGTATGTGTGTGTATCTTCTGTTTACTTATCTGTGACTATCTTTCATTTCACTTTTCACCCCAAGTAGAATTTAAGCTCCTTAAGAGAGGGGATTGATTTTACTTTCATGTTTTTAGCTAGAACACCTAGCACAGTTTCTGGTAGTTGTGTAATAGAATGATTGTTGATTGATTTCTGTTAAATACAGAAAATAATTCTAATTGTTAAATAATGTTAAATAATAAAATAGCTGATTATTTTTGCTAAAACAAGACTTAGCCCATAGGTTTGAGGAAGAAGACAGTTTTACTGACTTCAAAATCAATAAAAAACCCCCAACAACCTAATTTTCACACAGGGCTCATCCGCAGAGCAAATTGTTTCACATCTCTCTGATCATGAGTAAAAAGCTCTCCAATTTGAATGAACAAAATGGAAATTCAGTAAAGGCATTTGTGACTTGAGATAAGAAGGTAAAATTAAAAAAAAATAATAAAGAATTGAATGGCAGGAGAAGTAAATGAACAAACAAATAAAAAACATCCCCTAAACTAAAGAAAACCTGAATCTGCCAGCAACAAGGTTATTTTCTTCCAAGCAGGCAGATTCTATCCAATTTACTCAGGGGCAACAAAGAAAAACAACCCTGGAAAATGATGTCATTCCATTCATAAGGGCCCCCAAAATGAGAATACATAATTATCCCTTATAACCCTTGTGTCACATTTCTCATGGTTAGCTGGGAGTTAAGTTCCAAATAATTTTATCTATAGAATTTTCAAGAGAATTGTGAATAGCATACCATTATATTATTTTAACAGTTTCTCCCTTTCTCCTTGGGCAGTTAGTCATTGTTTGTTTAGATACATCTCAAGTGTTTTATTACCATCACAATTTTAGGGAATAAAATTATTTAGGAATAAAAAAGTAAGCCTTTACTTAAGCACAGTTTTGGGAATATAAATGGAAAATAATTATCTAATCACTGCCTTCAAAAAGTTTACATTCTAACACAGAAAGACAATGTATATAAAAGGAGTTGTGACCAGTGTCTGGTCTGGACTTCTATTGATCAATTAGGCAGGCAGTTAACTTGAAACTCCAGAAGCAATAGTGTTATTGATCTGATTACTGTCCCCACAGCTAGAGGTAGAAGACAAAGCATGAGAGTGGTGAGGGTATGTTCAGAACAGCTAATGGCAAGATAGTCTCCAAGGACAGCTAGATGGAATGTAAAAGTGAATCATAGCTGGGGGTCTGAGACCAGGTTAGGTGAATTTGCCTTCAGTCACCAATCACAATGTCTGGGTCTTGGAGCATGGATAACAATGAAAATGGATTAATTCTCCCAAGGACAGTGCTTTTGGACTATAATTCAATATATTCAAAACAGAGCTTATTATCTCCTCTTACCCCCAACCCTTTCCTCTTCCCAACTTTCTTATTCCTATTAAAGGTACTGCCATTCTCTTAATCACCCACACTCAAAGTCTTAGTGGCATCATTGACTCTTCACTATCATGCACATCCAAATATTCAATCTTTTCATTTTTACCTTCTTATTTTGAGTATGTATCCACTTTCCTCCACTCTCACAGGTACTATTCTAGTGCTGGCTCTCATCATTTCGTGCCTTCACTATTGCAATAGCTTGTTGGTTTGGTCTTCCTACTTCCTGTCTTCCCATTCCAACCTATCCTCCACTTAAATGACAAAGTTACTTTCCTGAAAAACAAGTCTAACTATGTCAGCCTCCTCCCCAATTCAATAAACTGCAATGTCTTCCTGTTACCTTCAGAATACATTACTTTCTTTGGCATTTAGTCTTTCAAAACTAGTTCCTCTTCAGTCTTTCTGGTCATCTTATACCTTAATCCTTTCATGTACTCTATAATCTAGCTACACTGAACTATTGGATATTCCTCCCACAGAATACTCCAGTTGAAGACTTGACAGACATCTTTTCATTGGCTCTTCTCCAAGCATGAAATCGTCTTACTCCTCACACATCTTTCCTGAATTCCTACAAGATTCAGCTCATTTTAATCTTCTGCAAGAGGTCCTTCCTCACCCCTTAATGCTAGTGCCTTCCCTCTGAGATTGCTTTCTATTTATAATGTATACATCTTGTTTAATGCATTTTGTTTTTAGCATTACAGTATGAGGGAAGGAGCTCTGTTATTGCCTTTCTTTGTGTCCCCAGCATGTCATTACAGTGCCTGGCATATAGTAAGAGTTATGAAAAGCTTGTTAACTGACTGTGGAGTAGAATGATACTTATTAAATATACAACATTTATTTAAAGCAGCATGGTGAGTGAACAAAAGCCAAACTAGAAGGGAAAAAGTTCAGATCTGGCCCCTGACAAATACAGGCTGTATGACTGTGTATGACTCATGTTGTCTCCCAGTAATCCACGCAATTCTCCAAGACTTCAAACTGCAGAAGAGTTACACTAATTCTCTTGGTTAGAAGGAGATATCTTACCAGGTTTTGCCTTCAAAAGTGAAAGCACAAGACTGTATTCTCTACTAAAAAAAAAAATCTCAAAACATGTTTGACTATAATTTGGTTTACTGAAGTAATTTGGTGTTTTGAAGACCTTCAAGATCCTTCCCAACTCCAAGAATCAATTTTTTCAGGGTTTTTTTTTCTAATGACTCTTTTAGCAGTAACATTCTGTGCTCGCATACCATATAAGTTAAAGATTTGAACTCACCTGTGAAATAGTAAACTTTGTACATCTAACTAGGAATACTAGTAGAAATGAAAGATTTTCAGAAATATCATAGGAACTTGAATTATAAACTGGAAGGACTTTAAAGGGCAATGAGTCTGACTTCTTTATCTTACAGACACTGATTAAAATACATTGGATTTTTGCATCAGTTGACCAGTTAGATAGAGGACTAAATGTTTTCTCTAGTCCCCACTAATTTGCAAGAAATCCTCCAAACAGGAATTATATCCTAACATAGAACAGAGCAGTTGCAAGTCTCTATATGGGAAAATAAATGAAGAAGTCAGACAAAATAACACCCTTATAAATAGACAACAGAGAAAGCTCATGCACATTCAGAACCTAACTACTCAGCCTCCACAATATAGCAGGGCAAACAAACTGAAACATAGGCTTGTGCTTTGGCATGCACTTAGGGATTTCCCTTCTGCTGTACTCTCTGCCAGTATACTCTGTGCCTCTTCTTCCCCCAGCATCCTGTTGCAACCAGCAGAAGACCTCAATTTTGCTCAACCATGTGCATAGGAAAGTGAAGTAGAAGGGGGTGACCATGTATTGTTTGGAGGTGTCCTTTAGTTGATGAACATCAGAATGGCAGAAACTGTCCAGAACACACACTCCAAACTCACTCAAGCATACAAAAGGGTCACTCTGTGTACACAGACACTTTTTTGCTGCTTCAATACAATTATTGTAATACTTAGCCTCGTTATCATTTGTAACTCATAAACATATTCATTATATTGAAAAGTAATAATTGAATCTTTAAGAAAGGGAAAAAAATAGCATAAAAATTCCTGATGTCATTTGGTTGTAGCATTCTTCTGTTTGAGAGTTCAGAGACAAATGGTTCTCTATGGAAAGACATGTACTTTAAATTGTTACACATTTCTATCAGGATTCCATGGTTATTTTCTCAAGAAGAGGCAAAATACTTTTATCCTTTTAGTGACTACTTAATATTTTCACAGAGAGTTGTTACGCTTATCATAGGTAATGCATTGCCAGGTTCTTATAGGACGCAAAATTTATGAGAGAAGTGTTTGTCAAACACCATGTGTGCACTCTGTGGTTTCTTAAACAGTATTGCCTTTGTGGATGTCCAGCAGACAAAGGAAATTAATAAATTCCTTGCTACTAGTCAAAATGATGTCCTACTGATACCATCTGGATGTCTGTTGGAATCCAGTTGAGCCCTACTGATGGGAGCTAGAGTGGAGTTAGTGATTAGCTTCTAATATAGCAATGCTTGAATAAAAGGTAAATAATCACTAGGGTAGGTGGGTAGTGATTTTATGTCCTAGTGCTTTGTTAGGATAGGGACCAGGATAATAAAGCCTGTAGACATGAATAATAAACAATTTTTAAAAACTCATCCACATTAAGATAAACCTTTTAAATTCTTCTACTTTGCCTAATAAACAAGCATTCTGACATTTGCCTTCCTCATTCTCTACAGACTGAAGTCCTATATAATTTCATCAATTTAAACCCACAGGTATAGGGTCATTTGTGCAATCATTTGGTCTTTTGTTTCCTAGGTAACAGACTAGTCAAGAGATGAAATATGGCCACCCACTTCCTTAGTCTCTATTATTTGTTCTTGGGTTAATTCTTATAATTCATAAGTTTCTCTCCTTGGTGCTTAGACTCCAGTGTGGGTTTATGGTGGTTGTTGAACAGAATATGCATTTCTTCTTTCATGCTCACCTAAAATAGAATCTTGACAGTGATTTGAAAGTTAAAAAAATACACAACTCCTGGCAAATGATCATCATGATGTATTTCTGTAAGTTTTAACTATCACTTGCATTTTTGAATTCTTGTGGCATCTTGCATGGTATGCATTTATTTGTGAAGTACAAATGTAAAACAATTGTAAAAAGATTTTTTTAAAATGCCATTGAGAAGTACTGTAGGTATGCCTTGCCTCAGTGGGGTCAGGGAAAAGATGCTGAATTATGGACTGACCAGTGACAAATGCTTATTAATAACTCAGGTAATCCATCTAAGTTAAATTAAATATTTAAAACATAAAAAACAGGTTAGCTACGAAAATTAGTCCCAACATACTGTTTGAGTGTGGACTGACAAAAGTCTAGAGAGTAGCTACATGAAATAATAATGGGGTTGCAAGCTCACCTTATCTGTTGGTATGAGGAAATTAAGATGCTGATGAAAAACAAGCTTCAGGATGTCATTTCTAACTTCTTACTTGGTTGTTCACAGTGATATGTCACTGATACCTCCAACTCAAAAAGTGCAACACTGAACTCACTATCTAATCCCTAAAACTTTCTTTTCCTGCCAAGATATCTGCTTTTGTTATTAAACCATTATCTTCTTAGTTACCTAATCACAACACCTAACAGGTTATAAGCTCAATATGAGACAACTTTGTAACATAGGACTCATTTTGTTTCCAGTTTTTTGCTTTCCCAGTATCTCCTTTTTGTATTTTGGGGAAAACAAAATTAGCTCTGGCATTTTCATCATGAATGCATTAAAATCCCTGTTTCTAATAAATACTATTTTCATCTGTAGTAATATGATCAAATTTGCTAGATACTTTATTCTTGTATTTAAACCTCATACATTTACCTTTTGCTCTACAATATTTTAAGATTTCCTTTGATTTAGAGTAGTTGCAAAATAATTTTGTGTGATATTGACTGTGGTTTCTTGGTGCTTGAACTATTATTTCTGCTGCTTACAATATTCATTTTCTGAAAGAAAAGGTATGGATTTTGGTGAAGCCACTTTAAATGTTTTTAATTTGTAGTTAATTCTGAGAGGTAACTGGCAGATTCTCTCTATCCCTCTGATTCTAATTGTTATGGAGGCTTTTATTTTAATATTTTGTGAAATGCTATGTAATGGTTTCTTTTTTAATTTGTCCATTTAATTTTTAATGACTTTTCAATTATCTTCTTGACCCATTTTCCAAGTCAGTTGTTTTATGTAGATAGATAACAAGTTTTTCTTATTTTTTCAGCCTTTTCCTATTATTCTAATATTTCTTTCTACATTGATCATTTAGTTGTATTTGCCCTGTTCTTATTTTTCAAATAGGCTACTGCTACAGTCATGTTTTATATCTTTTGTTGTAAGCTATTGTTTCTTTCAATATTTTTAACTTAAGAATACATTCAATTTTTAAATTTTGATTAATTTTTGGATCTATTCCTAGAGTATTTTCAAGTCATTTGTATTTTTCTTTTTGTGGAGTTATCCTCTTCTGGGTTTATCTCTTAGGCTTCTCTTAACCCACACTATTTCCATATTGTAATAGGAGTTCTTTTATGTATACTCATGTTTCCAGCTTCATATATTGGGTTGAGACTTTATGCCAAGGCTAAGTTCTGTCAGTCAATTAGTATTTTTTTTAGAGCCTACTATGTGCCAGGGGAAAGTAAGAAAGACAATAAAGAATATCTACTCCAAAGGATGTCAGAGTTTAATGGGGGTAATCAATATGCAAACAACTTTGTACAAATAGGATATATTCAGGATATATTGTAGGTAGTCTCAGAGGGAAGACACTGTAACTGAGGGGAATTTAGAAAGGCTTCTTGCAGAGGTGGTGACTTTAGTAGTTGAGGATTAAAGGGATACAGAGATGCTAGAAGTAAAGATGAGGGAGAAGAGAATTCCTCGCTTGGGAGTCATCTTGTAAAAATGCATGGAGTCAAGGATGGAGTATCATGTAAAAGGAACATCAAGGATACCAGTGTCACTGATTCAAAGGGAACATGAAAGGGAGTTAGTTTTAAGAAGACTGAAAAAGTAGGAAAGGGCCAGGTTATGAAAGGTTTAAAAACCTAAACAGAATATTTTATGTTTTATCTTAGAATAGGCATCCACTAAAGTTTACTAAAGGGAAGGAGGGGTTGATATGGTCAGACCTACATTTTAGGAATGTCAATTTGATAGCTAAGTGGAGGATGGTTTGAAGTGGGGAAAGACTTGTGATAGGAAAGTCTACTAGCAGACTATTGCAACATTTCAGTCATGCCATGATGAGGGTCTACAATAAGGCGGTTGCAGTCTCAGAAGGAGAATGTGACGTATCTGAGAAATGTCACAGAAGACTTGATCCTTGATTTGATATGTTAAGTGAGAGTGATAAGTTAAGAATAACACCTCGGTTGTGGGTCAGTATGTTGAAAAGAATGATGGTACCCTCGATATTAATAGTGAAATTGGGAAGTGAAGAGAGGATTTTTTTTGAAGGGGAAGGAATTTTGAATTTAAGATGTCTATAGGACATTCAGTTTCAGATTTCTAATAGGCAGTTGATGATGAGATTCTAGAGATTAGCAGAGAAGTTAGGGCTGGACAAAACAGATCTGAGAATCACTTGCAAGGAGGCTCTAGTTGAAACCATGGGATCTGATGATGTTACCAAGTGAAATAGTACAGAGAGAAAAAGAAAGAGGCCAAGGAAAGACAATTAGGGAACCCTCATAGTGGGTGTGAAATAGATGAATATCCAGAAAAGGAAACAGAGAAGGAGTGTAAAGACAGATAGAATGAGAAGCAAGAGAAAGCTGTGTCACTAAAACCTAAACATGGTTTCAAGAAGAGCATAATTGACAGTGTTAGAAACTTTAGAGAGGTCAAGAAGGAAGAGAATTGGGAAATGGCCATAAGATTTTGTACTTAAGGGACAGCTAGAGGGTGCAATGGATAGAGCACTGGCCCTGAAGTCAAGAGGCTCTGAGTTCAAATCCACCCTCAGACCAAACACTTAACACTTACTAGCTGTGTGACCCTGGGCAAGTCACTTAACCCCAATTGCCTAAAAAAAAATTAAATTAAAATTTAAAAAAAAGATTTTGTACTTAAGAGATTATTAGTAACTTTAGAAAGAGAAGTTTTAGTTGACTTGAGTTGGGGAAAATGTCTTTAATTTCTTCATGTGTAAAAAAGACAGTGAGAGGAAAGGGAATGGAAACTGTAATTGCAGAAGGCCTTCTCAAGGAGTTTGACCTTAAAGGGGAGGGAAGATATAGAAATAAAGTGAGCAGAGATGGAAGGATCAAGTGATAGTATTTTTTGAGGATGGAGACAATATGGACATGTTTGTAGGAAGTAGGGAAGCAGCAGCAGACAGGGAGAGATATTATTAGTGAGAGTAAATATGAAAGAGGGGATAATCTAATGAAAATTGAATGGGATTATTGAGACTTTCAAGGGGTTTTTATTGTCAAAAAGAATGGTCACTTCATCAAAGCATGGGAAAAAGGAGGAATAGTGACAGAAAGTATCTTAGTAATGTGACATAAGCTGTCTGCAAATGGCTTCATTTTTTCCCCCAGTGAAATTTGCATCAAGGTTTTCAGCTGAAAGTATACAGGAAGAAGGAGATTAGGACATTTTAGGAGGGAAGAAAAGATTTAGAAGAGCCATGGCGATGAATGGGATAGAGAATTGATTAGGGACATGTAGAATTATTGCTTTGCCTTACTGAAGACCTCATTGAATTTGCAAAACATAAACTTGTAGTAAACCCAGCCAGCAGTCTAATCATTTTCTTCTGCTTTGCTCAACAACACCAGGGTAATTAGCTGATGGGGGCAGGGAGAGATAATACAGGTCTTTCCCTCTCCATCACCTATAAGGGTAACTAAGCCTTGGTCCTGTCCCCTTGGCATTCTGGATGCCATTGTTGCTTTATGGTCAAAATTCTGGTTGGAGTGACCAATTACCTCTTCCTTGCTCTTTTCAACTCCTACATGGCAAACTAGTCTATTTCCATATGGACATACAGGAGTCATAGCACATAAGAGAGACGTTAAGACATGAAAAGTTGGCAGATACAGTTATGTGGCTGGGAGAAATCAAAGGATTATAGATTTAACACTGGAAGAAGCTTTATAGATCATGGAATCCACCCCCCCCCCTTTTGTTACAGGTAGGGAAGGAAGTTACAAGAGTAGATATGGGTCACTTAATCATGACCAAAACATTCTTCCTGCAGACTATAACCAGTGGGATACAAGGAATGATAAACATTGGCCACTAATAAATTAAAGACTGGAGTAATGGTGAGTGATATGATACCGAAAGGATCCTACTTTCAGGGGAAAAATTAATTGTTCCTGACAGCAATACAGAGAATAAATGACCTAAGAGATATTAGATTGGTTCAGATGGCTACCATTATATTCACAGTGATGGAAAGTACCTACTTTTATGTAGTTGCTATATCTAAGGTAGGTGGCCCTCCATAAACATAACAAATTAACACAAATAGCCTCTGAATCCTTTAATAAATCACTTAACAAACATTTATTGAGCACTTATTATGTGTCAGGTACTGTATTCAGAGACAGAGATCCATAGACAAAAATAAAAAGTTCCCTAGCCTCTTTCTATCAACGTGTACATATTTTTGGTGGACATGTATGAGAAGAAACTATGAAAACTGGATGTTTTACTCTTTGGAGTATGTCCAATATGACATACTCCAATAAATTCCTTTAGGGCTTTGGAAGCTGGGAAAAAGATAGATCTTAGGCCTGTCTCCTCTTGAATTATAGTAAACTATTCCCTGATACCCATGATGGAAAACAATTACTGCTGGTGGTAATGCTTTTCTCTATCTGATTAGTCAAGTAAATATGAATAGGAAAGGGGGGAGTAACCATTATTGTTTGATAATTACCAAATCTCTTCAAGCTGAGGAGAGTTACCCATATCACCAAGGAAGCCAAAATTCTCACTTTATAAAAGTAATAACTAAAGTAATAATAGTGTTTGCATAGTACTTTATGGTTTCTATAGTGCTTAAAAGAAATCATCCTATTTTATCCTGACAGCAAGCCTCGGGGATAGATGCTATTATTATTTCCATTTTACAGATGAGGAAATTGAATCAGACAGAGGTCATGTAACTTGCTCAGGCTCCCATAGCTAAGAAGTGTCTGAAACTGTATTTGAACTGAGGACCTCCTGATTGCAGACCCAGTATTCTCTCTACTGCATCATCTAAATACCCTTCTATAGATCTTCGAGATAAATTTTGTGTAGCCTAACAACCACGAAAACCAAAGCAAGATGGATATATGAACCATACACTGAAGGATGAACACATAATGGAGGTGAGTGACAGGTGAAGTGCTATCTCATGTGATGGTATATAGGTTATCTAATACAACTGTATTACTAGAAATAATACCATGAATGTCACTATCTCATCAGCTAT
This sequence comes from Phascolarctos cinereus, assembly GCF_003287225.1. Classification (NCBI taxonomy): domain Eukaryota; kingdom Metazoa; phylum Chordata; class Mammalia; order Diprotodontia; family Phascolarctidae; genus Phascolarctos; species Phascolarctos cinereus. The sequence goes on along the minus strand of NW_027555958.1, from coordinate 394,652,950 downwards.
GACTGATAAAGAATAAAGAGGTAACAATAACATTTGGAAACTGAAGGGTAATAATTTCATTACGCTGGATCATAGTATAATTTATAGCAGGCACATCCACATGTATAAGGCATTTTTTTCTATGATTCTCTAATTATTTTGAATCTAGAAGCTGAATAGCTTAAAGGAATCTTAATGATCTTCTAGTCTTAGCATGTTATTTTATTAATGAAGACTGTGTAGTCCAGGGAGATTAAGGAACTTGTCTGAGAAAAAATGGTCAATAAATATCAGAACGAATATTCCAACTCAGGTCCTCTGATTCCCAGTGACATTCTAGTTACTTGAGGGTAAGAATAAAGGTATACTACTTTTTTAATCCCTAATATAACTGACATAGTGCTGGGCATATAATAAGACATTAAAATACTTGTTGATTGATTTGATATACACCTACATAATCGAACACATGCAAAATATGGGAAAGTATCACCTGGTAGGGGTAATCATCACTTTCCTTATAATTATTCATTTCATTAAAAGAAACTTATTTCCAAATTAAAGGGGAAATGATTTTTAAAAATTCCTTTAAACTTATTTTCTTACTTTAAATTACTACGTGGTATTTGATTAAATACTTTGAAGGCAGCACATGGCCTTTAAATAATGTTTGGTGTCTTTGTAAAACCAGGCAAGGAGAAAGACTCCACTGTTTTCTTGCCTTGGCTGTTCTACTTTAGTAATAGCCAATCTGTTTTCCAAACTCCTTTCAACCAAAGACACTCAAGCAGTTCGTGACTGTGCTTAAAGGTGCTGTTTATGGAGTATCATAACATCAACCGTCCTGTGCATCCTCAATCCATTGCTAGTAAAAGTCCAAATGATTCATGGACAGAGCACTCAGTCTTGAATGCCTTGAGCATCTATCTCCACCCCCACAAACGTTGTAAAGCTTCTGTAAAATAGTTTCAAAATAAAAATTGAAATGATTATGAATGTTTTTTTCCTTGATAAACATAATGAAGCTCATGCAACGAAGCAGTTTGCCTAATGATTCTTGAAAGTGCCACCTATTAAGAGCTGTAGGTAATTAACATTCTGGCACTATCTTTTTTCATGTTCTTAGAGCAGAAATTATTCCTTTACTTACTGTTTTAATTGTCAGTAATCTGAGAATTTCACCTCCAAAGAATGTTAAAATGTTGTGGCAGCTGTGACATTGACATAGATTATTTTTGTCATACAGTGAGAGGAAAAATGTTATACTAACAATGGAATGCACAAAATTCTCCATTTCTGTCCCCAGGAGAAGACTGATAGACAGATGTTTTCAATGTCCCTGTATCATTTCTCTATCTATATAACAATTACATAATGTTTATCTGCCTGTGAGTCCCTATGTGCTTCTACAGATTCAAAGTACTTCAGTGTACTAATTGTCTTTTCCACAATTGGAACCTTTTTTGGCTTCAGGACAACCATGTTTCATTACCAAAACATTTTTCCTGCAAGTTTGATGGGTTGTATTTCAGGAAGATAAGGAAGTAGAAAACATAGTGAATATAAAACATACAGTGAAAGTAAAAGAATGAGTGTGGCAATATATTGGGGAAGAGAAATAAGGCAAAAGGCAATCATTGAAGGTATAGTATTACTTCTAGTCTTCCTTCCTTCCTTCCTTCCTTCCTTCCTTCCTTCCTTCCTTCCTTCCTTCCTTCCTTCCTTCCTCCCTTCCTCCCCCCTCCCTCCCTCCCTTCCTTCCTTCCTTCCTTCCTGCTTCTCCCTCCTCCCTCCCTCCCTCCCTTCCTCCCTTCCTTCCTTCCTTCCTTCCTTCCTTCCTTCCTTCCTTCCTTCCTTCCTTCCTTCCTTCCTTCCTTCTTTCCTTCCTTCATTCTTTTCTTCTTTCCTTTCTTACTCAGATTAAATGAAAGGAAACAGCAGAACATGTTACTGCTTATAAAATTTCTTTACTCCATATTTTCTTTAGTCAATAACAACTGTGCTCAAAAGTAATGTTCAGTGTTGGCTACAAGGATGTCTGGTGCTTGCCTATAATAGAAAATTTAAATACTTGAGGCTTCTGCTCTGACTTTTATCACCTGGCTACTTCATCAGATTCAATTTTGAGATCGCTAAGGCTTCTTGTAAAATTTTACTTGCAGCCTCTATAGACAAGTTTCCTTTCATTTAATTTCTGGGTGCCTGAGGAAAATCCACACACTGCCGCCACCCCAAATGCTGTCCAGTATTGGTATCGAGGCTGCTTGCTGAGACTCTCCCTACTAGCAGCTTTTACCTCCTTCTTTTGTAATTAATAATAATAATAATAAAATGTTATAGCTATGTCTATGTGCCAGTGCCCTTCATCTGGACTCTTCTGCTCTATACCGGCCATCAGTTCTAAACTCTTATGTATATGCTACAGAATCCCTGATGGTGTATGTATAAAGTCTCACACACACACACACACGAACGCGCACACACACACACACACGTACTTGTGTGTATACATACATACTTATAACATGTATGTACATCATAGATGTGGTTATACCTAGGCTCAGAGACTTATAGGCAATCAGTTCCATAGCTTAATAGTCTCATCATAATAAAATGCATATTTACATTTATTTAAAATCTATTTCTTTGTTACTGTTGTCCATTCTTCCTAGTTGGGTCCAATGGAGGTGTTAAGGATAATTGGAATCCATTTTTGACATGGCAGATCTTTAATGTCTATTCGCTCTTCCTTATCTTCTTTTATCTAGGCTAAGAATTCTAGTTTACAATTTTTACCATTCTGGTATATTGCTCTGGATGTGCTATAATTTTTCAATGTCCCTTTTAAACCATGGTACTCAGAATTAAACATGATACTTCAGGCATGGCGTAAAAAATACACAGAGTTAATATAGGGCTATTGGCTCTCTTGTTATGGACAGCATACTTGTATTAATGCTGACTAAGATTTTGTTTGCTTTTTCTTTAAGGTGTTATCGTACTATTGGCTTATATTGAGTTTCTATGCAAATAAAACTCAGACTTTTTTCTTCTACTTAGATTGGCTACTAATCCAAGTATACCTTATCCTACATTTTAGGCTAAGAACAAAATATGTTTTGCTTCCTTTTATATTTCTTTATTTTTGATTTATCATTCCATTTATTGTTATCTTTTGAGTCCTGTTTCTATATCCTTAATATAAGTCATTCCCCAAACCCCAGCTTTCTGTCATTCACAAGTCTAATTAACATACTATACAAGTTTTTCTCTCAATTTTAAATAAAAGATATTGAATGAGGAAAAAAGAAGTAGATATTTGTCATACTAATAAAGACCTGTGTTTAGGCTGACATTGAAACATTAACCAACAGTATTTGTACTGTTCAATCAATTACAAATCCACTTAACTCTCCTATCATTTGGTTCACATTTCTCTAACTCAAATATTATGATATGAAAGACTTACCCAAATTCTATATCTATGGCACTTCTGTAGTTTGAAAGTCTAGTGGTATGACTTATTTTGAATAAATCTATATTCATTTCTGATTATCACTTTCTTACCTAAGAATTCCTAAACATACTATTTAATAATCAGTTCTGCAATCTTGCTTCAGGAGTCATGTGACATTTTGAAATGGTGACCCAGTAAAATTCTAGATATGTTGATACTTTGAAACTAAAGCAAATATTTTGAGAGCATCTTAAATATTTCTGAGTATGGAATTCAAATATACCTGTCTATGGCTTTTTCAACATATTTATGCATTTTTTAAGATTGAACTAGGGCAGGTGGAGCCAAGATGGCAAGAAAAGACAGAAAATTACCTGAGGTCTCCCCAAAACAACTTTAAATCATACATCAAAACAAATTATATAGAGATAAAACCCACAAAAGAATGTGACAAAACAATTTTCCAGTCCAAGATAACTTAGAAGGACTACAGGAAGGGTCATCTCAATTAGGTAAAAGGCAGAGCACAGCCCAGTGCAGGTGATATCCAAGCAACCCATCTGGAGGCCCCTAGCCTCAGCACAGTTCAGTAACCAAAACCTATGTGCCTGGCTCAACAGACCAGCAGCAGAGAAGGCCAACTGTGAGTTCTCCAGCTCAATGCAGCAAGTTACTGGTTAGTCCTGGCAAACCCATGGGCCCCAATGAAGCCGGCTAGACTAGGCCAGGCGACCATGGAGCAGCAGGTCAACTGCCAGACCTAGATTCCCCTAGTGCAAAAAGTCAGCAACCAATCCCCTGACCTTCTAATGCAAGATGCTTGGGACAAAGTCTTTGGTTTCCCAGGAGCAGAGCTCAACTTTAAAAGTCATGAAATAGGCTGGAAAAAAAAAGCATGAAATCCCTGACTATAGAAAGCTACTATGGAAACAGGGAAAATCAAAACACAAACTCAGAAGAGGACAACAATGTCAAAACAACTACATGAAAAGCCTCAAAAAGAAATGCAAATTGGTTTCAGTCCCCAGAAGTTCTCCTAGAAGAGCTCCAAAAGAATTTTAAAAGTCAAGAGAATCATGAAAAAAAAAAGTCAACAGCTTGGAAAAGGAAGCATGAAAAAATGGAAAAAGAAAACAACTCCTTAAAAAGTAAAATAGACCAAATGGAAAAAGAGATACAAAAATCCATTGAATAAACATCTTAAAAAGCAGAATTGGCCAAATGGAAAAGGAGGTGCAGAAGCTAACTGAAGAAAATAATTCTTACAAATTAGAATTGAGCAAGTGGAAGCTAATGACTTTATGAGACATCAAAAATCAATCAAATAAATCAAAAGAATGAAAAAAATAGAAGAAAATGTAAAATATCTTATTGGAAAAATAGAACTGACTTGGAAAATACATCCAGGAGAGCTAATTCAAGAATTATTGACCTACCTTAATGCCATGATCAAAAAAAAGAGCCAGGACAGCATTTGTCAAGAAATTATCAAGGAAAACTGCCCTGATATCATAGAACCAGAGGGTAAAGTAGTCATTGAAAGACTCCACTGATCACCTCCTGAAAGAGATCGCCAAATGAAAACTCTCAGGAACATTATAGCAAAATTCCATAATTCTCAGATGAAAGGGAAAATACTGCAAGTGGCCAGGAAGAAACAAATCAAATATTGAGGAATCATATACAGGATTACACAGGACTTAACAACTTCTACATTTAAGGATCAGAGGGCTTGAAATATGATATCTGGAAGGCAAAGTATCTTGGATTACAATCAAGAATCAACTACTCAGCAAAACTGAGCATATTTTTTCAGGGTAAAAAATGGATATTCAATAAAATAAATGACTTTAAAACATTCCTGATGAAAAGACAAGAGCTGAAAAGAATATTCAATTTTCAACTACAAGACTAGAGAGAAATATGAAAAGGCAAATGGGAAAGAAAAAAAAATATTTTCCCACAAGAAGATATAGTTCTTAAGAACTATATCTCTATTGGGAAAGTAAGAAGGAGCATGCATAGACAGAGATGTGGGGTTAAGTTGACTTCATAGGACTGATATAAAAAATTAAGGGGTGATAAAGTGGATTTTACTTGGAGAAGAGGGAGGGGAGATAGAGAATGTCATAAATTATGTCATATGAAGAGATGTGAAAGATCTATTACAATAGAGGGAAAGAAGAGAAGGAGGTGAACATTGCTTGAACTTACTCTCATCAGGTTTGGCTCAAAGTAAAAAGACCATACACACTAATCTGGGTATAGAAATCTATCTTACACTATAGGTAAGATGGGAGGGGGACAAAAAAATGGGGAACTGATAGAAGGGAAGACAGGTTGAGAGAGGTGATACTCAGAAGCAAAACACTGATGAGGAACAGGGTAGAAAGAGAGAGGAAAAATATAAACAAGGTGAAAATAGGATGGAGGAAAATAAAGTTAATAATCATAATTGTGAATGTGAAATGGGGTGAACTGTCTCATACAATGGAAGTGGATAGCAGAGTGTATTAAAAAATCAGAATCCTATGAATTCATATGAAGCAGAAAGACACACAGAGTGAAAGTAAAAGGCTGGAGCAGACTATATTATACTTTATCTGAAGAAAAATTGTTGTTGTTGTTCATCCTTCATTCTTGAAGAGGACCAATTACATCACAAGGGGAATATCTTAACTAGCAAGTGAATTGGATTTTATTTAGGAAGTGCCATGCAAAGTCATCAGTCTCACTCTCTCAGATGAAGAAAAAAATTTTAAAAATTATCTTATTAAAAGAGACAAGGAAGAAAACTGCACTTTGCTAAAAGATATCATAGACAATGAACATCTTTATATGTTTTATCTTTCTTTGGTAGACATTTTATTTTATTTTTGCATTTAATAATATTTCATTTTTTCCAATTACATGTAAAGATAGTTTCCAACATTCTTTTTTGCAAGATTTTGAGATCCAAATTATTCTCTCTCCCTCCCTTCCCTCCTCTCTCCCCAAAAGAGCAAGCTATCTGTATAGATTACATATGTACAATCATATTAAACATATTTCCACATTAGTCATGTTGTGAAAGGAGAATCAGAACAAAAGGGAAAAACTCATGAGAAAGAAAAAAAAAGTGAAAATATTATACCTTGATGTTCATTTGGACTCCATGGTTCTTTCTCTGCATGTGGATAGCATTTTCCACTATGAGTCTTTGGAACTGTTTTGGATCATTGCATTGCTGAAGAAAATCAGAGCTGAGCACCACACAGTGTTGCTGTTACTGAGTACAAAGTTTTCCTGGTTCTGCTCACTTCATTCAGCATCAGTTCATTTAAGTATTTCTACTATTTTTTTTTCTGAAATCCATCTGTTCATCATTTCTTTTTTTTTAAATCTATTTATTTTTAGTTTTAAACGTTGACTTCCATAAGATTTTACTTTTTAAATTTTCTCACCCTCCCATTTTTCCCCCCACCAAAAATGGCATACAATGTGACATAGGTTCTACATTTACACTCATGTTAAGCGTATTTTCCCATTAGTCATGATCTACAGGACAATTAGAACTAATGTAAGGAACCATAAGAATGAAGTAACAAAACAAAACAACAAAGGAAAAGAAGAGCAAATATTATGTTTCCATCTGCATTCAGACACCATATTCTTTCTCTGGGTGTGGATAGCAATTTCCATCATGAATCTTTTGTAGTTGTCTCAGATTCTTGCATTGCTATGAAGAGTCAAGTCTATCAAAGTCAGTCATCTCACAATGTAGCTGTTACTGTGTACAATGTTCTCATGGTTCTGTTCATTTCATTCTGCATCAGTTCAAGTCTTTCCAAGTTGTTTTTTTTTTTAATTTTGCCTGTTCATCATTTCTTATAGCACAACAGTATTCCATTACATTCATATACCACAACTTGTTCAGCCATTTCCCAATTAGTGGGCATCTCCTCAATTTCCAATTCCTTGCCTCCACAGAAAGAGCTACTATAAATATTTTTATACACGTGGATTATTTGCCCATTTTTATCATCTCTTTGGGATAAATACCTAGAAGTGGTATTAGTGAGTCAAAGGGTATGCACAATTTTATAGCCCTTTGGCATAGTTCCAAATTGCTCTCCAAAATCATTGGATCATTTCACAACTCCACCAACAATGTATTAGTGTTCCAATTTTCCCACATCTTACCCAACATTTATCATTGTCCTGTTTTGTTACGTTGGCCTATCTGATAGATGTGTTGGGGTACCTCAAAGTTGTTTTGATTTGCATTCCTCTAATCAATAGTGATTTAGAGCATTTTTTCATATGACTACAGATAGCTTTACTTTCTTCATGTGAGAATTACTTGTTCATATCCTACTCTGTAGTGTTTTTAATAGAAATGGGTGTTGTATTTTGTCAGATGCTTTTTCTGCATCTATTGAGATAGTCATATGATTTCTGTTAGTTTTGTTATTGATATGGTCAACTAGGCTGATGGTTTTCCTAATATTGAAGCAGCTCTGCATTCCTGATATAAATCCTACTTGGTCATAGTGTATCATTACTTATAGTAGAATTTCTTCATCATTTCTTATGATATAATTATGTTCCATTAAATTCATATACCACAACTTGTTTGGCCATTCTCCAATTGATGGGCATCCTCATAATTTCCAATTCTTTGCCACCACAAAAAGAGCTGGTATAAATATTTTTGTAAATGTTGGTCCCTTTCACTCTAAGTATGATCTCTTTGGGATACAGACCTAGTAGTGGTTTTGCTAGATCAAAGGGTATGCACACTTTGCCTGCTCTTTGGGCATGGTTCCAAACTGTTCTCCAGAATGGTTGTATCAGTTAACAACTCTACCAACAATGCATTAGTGTTCCAAATTTCCCTCATCTTCTCCAACATTTATTATTTTCCTTTTCTGTCATGTTAGCCAATCTGAGAGGTATGATGTGTTACCTCAGAGTTATTTTAATTTGCATCTCTCTAATAAATAGTGATTTAGAGCATTTTATATGACTATAGATAGCTTTAATTTCTTTATCTGAAAACTGCTTGTTTAGTGCATTTGACCATTTATCAATCGGGGAATGACATGTTCATATAAATTTGATTCAGTTCTCTATATATTTTAGAAAAGAGTCTTTTATCAGAAACACTGGTTGAAAAAAAATTGTTTCCTAACTTTATGCTTTCTTTCTAATGTTGGTTGTATTGGTTTTGTTTGTGCAAAAACTTTTTAACTTAATGTAATCAAAATGATTCATTTTATATTTATAATGTTCTCTATCTCTTGTTTTGTTATAAACTCTTTTGTTCTCCATAGATCTGACAAGTAAATTATTTGTTGCTCTCCTAATTTGCTTATGGTATCAATGTTCATGTCTACATCACATACTCATTTTGACCTTATCTTGGTACAGGGTATGAGATATTGATCTATGACTAGATTCCATCATACTGCTTTGCAGTTTCCCCAGCACTTTTTGTCAAATAGTGAGTTCTTATACCATAAGCTGAAGTCTTTGGTTTATCAAAATAGGAGTTTTCTGTGGTCATTTGCTACTGTGTCTTGTGTTCCTATGTCTTTAATCCACCACTCTATTTCTTAGTGACTACTAAAAAGTTTTGATGATTTCTACTTTTTAATATAGTTTTAGATCTGGGTATGGCTAGACCACCTTCCTTTTAATTTTTTTCCATTAATTCCTTTGATATTCTTGACCTTTTGTTCTTCCAGATGAATTTTGTTGCTATTTTTCTAGCCACATAAAATAATTTTTGGTAGTTTGATTGGTATGATGCTGAATAAGTAAATTAATTTAGGTATAATTTTCATTTTTATTATATTAACTTGGCCAACCTTTGAACAGTTGATAATTTTCAATTTTTTTAGATCTAACTTTATTTGTGTGAAAAGTCTTTTGTAATTATGTTTATACAGTTACTTGGTATGTCTTGGTGAGTAGACTCCAAAATATTTTATTTTCTCTACAATTATTTTAAATGGAATTTTTCTTTCTATCTTTCCTTGCTGAGCTTTGTTGGCAATACATAGAAATGCTTAAGATTTATGTGGGTTTATCTTATATCCTCCAACTTTAGTAAAGTTGTTAATAATATCAAGTAGTTTTTTGGTTGATTCTTTGGGATTCTCTAAGAATACCAACATATCATCTGCAAAGAGTGATAGTTTTGTTTCCTCATTGCCTACTCTAATTTCTTCAATTTCTTTTTCTGCTCTTTTTGCTAAAACTAAAATTCCTAGTATAGTGTTGAATAATAGTGCTGATAATGGGCATCTGCTTAACCCCTGATCTTATTGGAAATGCTTCTAACTTATCCTCATTATATATAATCCTTTCTGATGGTTTTAGATAGATACTGCTTATCATTTTAAGTAAGACTCCATTTATTCCTGTGCTCACTAGAGTTTTTAGTAGGCCATAATGTATTATGTCCATGATAAATTTTTGAAAACTCTTTGATATGTTTTATTTAAAAGGTTTGCATCAACATTTATTAGAGAAATTCATATATAATTTCTTTTTCTTTTTTGGCTCTTCCTGCTTTAGGTATCAGTACCATAAGTGTGTCATAAAAGGAATTTGTTTGGACTCTTCCTTTGCCGGTTTTTCCAAATGGTATATATAGTACTAGAATTAATTGTTCTTTAAACGGTTGATAGAATTAACTTGTAAATGCATCTGGCCCTGGAGATTTTTTCTTGGGAAGTTCATTGATGGCTTGTTCAATTTCCTTTTCTAAAATGGGGTTCTTCAAATATTTTATTTCCTCTTCTGCTAATCTGGGCAGTTTTATTTTTGTAAATATTCATCCATTTCACTTAGATTGTCAGATTTATTGGCATACAGTTGGGCAAAATAGTCCCCAATTATTGCTTTGATTTCCTCTTTGTTGGTGGTGAATTCACCCTTTTCCTTTTTGATACTGGTAATTTGGTTTTCTTCTTTCTTTTTTTTTTTTAAAAAGAAAATTAACCCTCAGAGGTTTGTCTATTTTATTGTTTTTTTTTTTCATAAAACCAAACTCACTTTTATTTATTAGTTCAATTTATTACTTTCAACAATTTACTTTCAGTTTTATTGACCTCTTTTTTGATTATCAGAATTTCTAATTTGATTTTTAATTGGGGACTTTTAATTTGTTTCATTCTAGCTTTTTTAGTAGCATGCCCAATTCATTAATGTCTTTTTTCTCTATTTTATTTATGTAAACATTTAGAGATATAAAATTTGCCCTAATAACTGCTTTCACTGCATCCCTTAAGTTTTGGTATGTGTCTCATTATTGTCATTCTCTTTGATGAAATTATTGATTGTATGATTTGTTCTTTGACCCACTCATTTTTTAGCATTAGATTGCTTAGTTTCCATTTAATTTTAGTCTATCTTTCCATAGCCCTTTATTACTTAATGCAATGTTTTATCACATCATGATCTGAAAAGGATGTGTTTAATATTTCTGCCTTTCTGAATTACATTGTGAGGTTTTCATGCCTGTATACATGGTCAATTTTTGTGTACGTGCCATGTACACTGAGAAAAAGGTATGTTCCTTTCTATCCCAATTCAGTTCTCTCCAAAGGTCCATAATATCTTACTTTTCTAATGCTAATCACTTCCTTTACTTCTTATTTATTTTGTGGCTAGATTTATCTAGTTCTGAGAGGGGCAGGTTGAGATCCCTCCCCCAGTATAATTTTGCTCTCTCTTTCTTCCTATAACTCACTTAACTTCTCCTCTAAGAATTTGGATGCTATTCCAATTGGTGCCTATATGTTTAGTATCTATATTACTTCATTGTCTATGGTGCCTTTTAGCAAGATGTAGTTTCCTTCCTTAGTACCTTTAATTATATCTCTTTTTGATTTTGCTTTGCTGAGATCAGAATTGCTACCCCTGCTTTTTTTTTCATTTCAGCTGAAGCATATTATATTCTACTTCAGCCTTTTACCTTTACTCTGTGTATATATCTCTCTGCTTCAAATGTGTTTCTTGTAAACAACATATTATAAGATTCTGGTTTTTAATCCACTCTGCTATCTGCTTCCATTTTATGTTAGAGTTCATCCCATTCACATACACTGTTATGATTACTAACTGTGTATTTCACTGCACCCTGTTCCCTCCCCCAATTAATACTTTTCTTTCTCCTTTTACTCTGTCCTTCTCACCATTGCTTTGCTTCTCAACACCACCTCCCTCAATCTGCTCTTCTTTCTATCAACTCCCTTTCTTTTCTTTTCCCTTTCCTTCCCTACTTCTGCCCTCACTTTTATCAGCAACTCCCTTTCCCTTTACTTTCTTTTTTCCCCTCCTACTTTCCTAGAGGGCAAGATAAAATTCCATACCCAACTGAGTGTGTATATTTTTTCTTCTTTGAGCCAAATCCAATGAGAGTAAGTTTCAAACAATGTTCACCTCCTTTCTTTCCCTCTATTGTAATGGGTCATTTGTACCTCTTCATGTGATGTAATTTATCCTATTCTGCCTCCCCCTTTCCTCTTCTCTTAGTACAATTCTTTTTTTCACTCCTTAATTTTTTTTTATACTCACATCAAAGACAACTTATACTTCGTATAAGTCTTTGTATAATCCTTCTAACTGGTTTGATAAAGATACAATCCTTAAGAGTTACAAGTATCATTTCCCATATAAGGATGTAAACAGTTTAATATTATTGAATAACATTTTTTCCTTCTCACTTTTTTATGCTTTTCTTCAGTCATATATTTGACAACCAGATTTTCTGTTCAGCTCTAGTCTTTTCATCAGAAAAGTTTGAAAGTCCCTTATTTCATTTAATATCCATCTTTTCCCCTGAAAGATTATCCTTGGTTTTGCTGGGTAGTTGATTCTTGTTTGTAATCCAAGCTCCTTTGCCTTCCATAATATCATATTCTAAGCCCTCTGATCCTTTAATGTAGACACTGCTAAATCCTGTATAATTCTGATTTGGGTCCTTGATATTTGAATTGTTTCTTTCTGATTGCTTGCAGTATTTTCTCCTTGACCTGATAATTCTGGATTTTGGCTACATCCATGACCTATATAAAATTGTTTAGTATTTTAGCAAGGTGGGAGAGGAGGAAGGGACAAAATTTTGGACTCTTTTTTTAAATGAATGTTAAAAATTGTCTTGACCTGTAATTGGAAAAAAAATACTATTTACAAAAAAGATTAAAGTAGGGTAGCAAGAGCTCAAAGCCCTTTGTATCAGATTAATAGTAATAAGTACTCATTTATGCAATTAATGAAGTAATAGTAGTCATTACACACACACACACACACACACACACACACACACATATACACATATATATGTATGTGTGTGTATTTGATTCCTTATTTTACTCCTTTTAGTCCATCCCAAAGAAGAATTCAGGGCCTTATTTTGACTCTCTAAAATGGATCTCTAGGTTACTCTAGGGGTAATTATACTGGTTTTATACCTGCTAGGGAACAACCAAAAGTATTTCTCAATAGTTACTGTCAAAATTTTTACAGGCCTTTAAAATGTCAGAAGTGGCTCTTTACACAGAAAAGGATGATTCAAGTGGGGAATCTTGAATTGTGAATCAATATAACATAATAGGTGAAAAGTATTGCATTTCTTATGTTGAGTTTTTGGTGATGATGGAAGTGGAAGTTTTGGGTGATATTGAGACAGAGCCATTCAGTAGTATTTATAGTGGGGAATCTGAATTTAGAATTTTTTTTTAAAGCAGAAGAAAGGATTATGTAGACATATATATTAGAGAAAAACATGTGGATAAAACCATAATGCTCAACTACTATCTTTAAGTCTATGAACCCTCTTTATTACTGCTTCTGTCCACTTTCTTGATTTATTTTGGTTTCCTTAAATGTCATTAAGAAAAATAATATGAAATTAGTCAATAAATTCCAGATGGCAAAGGGCAGATTGAAATGAATGTATGAATGATAAAGTGGTATGTGTTATGCTTATTTCAGGTAAAGAACTGTATTACTTCAATTCAATTCAGTAAAAGTTTATTAAGTGCTTACAATGTTCCAGACACTGTTCTAAGCAATGGGGATACAAATAAGGAAAATATGTGTGTGTGTGTGTGTGTGTGTGTGTATACACATATACATATATACATATGTATGCACACATATATGTGTGCATATATTTACAACTAGTGGGGGAAGAAACACACAAAAGGGAGCTTTAAAAGAAGGATGTGAGGTCAGATAGCATAGGGTAGGGGTCACCAGGGGATTTTGTTTTCTGGAATTGGAATCAGGAAGAGCCATAGAAAGGATGTGGAGTGAACTGAAAGTTTAATTTCTCTCCTCTATAAAGAAAAGTTCTAGGAGCAGTTTAGTACTCTATCCTCAACTCCTCCAGTCAAAGGGTGTCTGAAGAGGCTGAGTTGAAACCAAGTAATGCCTGCGGATGGATGGCAGAGTGTGCAAAAGATTGGGGTTGGAAATACAAGAAAGCGAGAGAACCTCTGCCCTTAAGAAACTCACATTGCAATGCAGGTAGACAACATATAAGGGAGATCTGGACGTGGGAGGAAGGGAGAGGTGAATTTTTTAAAAAAAATTTGTTTACCTGTAGCTTGGAAGAAATGACATTAGCATTACTCAGTTCTAATACTCTCTGTTTCCTTCTGGAAGAGAAATTCTGCCTCACTTCAGATATCACCTTCACCTAATCCTACTAAGCTTTCATGTGTCGGCCATTTGCTAAAGGTTAATCATTCAGTTCATTAAATATTAATCTTTTACTTCACAGTGAAGGCATTCAGATTAGAAAGACTTGGAAGTAAGGAGAATCCAATATTGATTCCTGAGAGAAGCAACCACACAGGAAAATAGAGTCCCCAGGAGATGTGCAGAGGTTTGAGGCTGGCAAATACAGTCTTCATTTTGGAGCTACTTGCTAATTGAGTGACTGCAGTGTATTTGAATTTTGAAACAATAAGAAGAAAGTCTTATGTATTAAAAAAGTTGAAAACTAAGATTCAAAGTTTTTTGTTGCTTTTCAGTTAAATACTATAACATAGAGGCTTAAGGTCAATGAATGAGAGGGTTAACTAGAGATAATACAGTTTTATTTGCCAAATACTAATATTAAGTGCATTGTGGAATACTCAAAAGTCAATAGGATGGAAAAAAAAGACAACCATTAAAAATAAAAAAGATGAATATAAATTTCTAGGTTAGAGAAAGAAAGGGACTGTTATTACACATGAGCAATTACAGACCTACTCCCCACACTTTTAGCCCCACAGACTTATGAAACATATATTCTAGATCTCAGTGTGAAAGTACCTTCATGGCAAGAAGCTGAGAAAAGCATTATTTCTCAGGATGACCACAAAGCCTCCATTTCTGGCTGCCTGACCTATAACCTCTGTCTGGGGACTACATAATTTGATTTAGGACTATACAGAATCCAGATTCTCCACATTTTACATTGTTTCTACAGAATAGCAATGATACAGTGTTCATAATATCAAGGTTATTTCTCCATTAAACTCCTGCAATTAGGCTATATCAAGGTGTGGAGATAAATCGTTTTCTTATAAAATTGACACCAGGCCAAATGCACCCTCTGGCTGGTCGTACTATGAAAAAAGATAAATGAGTCTAGGTCTCCTGATATACATACATACATACATGCATGCATACATACATACATATATACATACATACACATACACACATATACATAAACATATATAATATATACATATACATACACACATGTGTGTACATATATACATATATACATATATATGTGTGTATATATATATATATATGGATAGATAGATGATATATTGGAAAATTATGTCAAAATTTGGTTGCCTAGAGAAATGCATCAGTATCGTATGTAAATTTCACAAAGGCATGCTTGCCAAAGGTACACTTGCCTAAAATATTGTTTTACAGAGAACTCATGCAAGAAAGGAACTCATATAGATGTCAGAAGAAGCAATACAAGGATACTCTCCATGTCTCTCCGAATAACTTTAGAATAAATTGTATGACAGAGGACACACTAGCAAAAGACCACCTGGCATTGCATGCCTGCATTAAAGAAGGTACTGTGCTCTATAATCAAAGCAGAATTGCTCAAAAGTAACGTGAGATGTGCAGATCCACTCCAAGTGTTCATGTGGACTATTTGTGACTGACCTGTGCTACAGTGTGCTGAACTCATATTAGTCTGATCAGCCGTAGTTGGACACACTGTACCTTGACTCCAACGTAGTGATGTCATTTTGGTCTTCTTCAAGAATGAAGGACAACCACCACCAACCAACCAACTGTATATGATATGTATGAATATATATGTGTGTGTGTGTGTGTGTGTGTGTGTGTGTGTGTGCATGTGTATGTGTATGTCACCTAAGATTTTACCCAAGTTCAGAAGAACACAAATCCAAAATGTTAACCATTGGATATTAAACTGTTTTATTCACAGGAAGTCATAACATCTACTGATCGATAAGAGTGGAGTGGAGGTGGTGTGGAAGCTGTTGCCCTCTGCATCACTAGGAGTAGCCGTATAAAAGGGATGTCTGATTTTTGAATTCTTGAAGTACCAAGAGACCTAAAATTTGTAGTTGGAAGGCCTTCCAAGTTAAAGGACATTTAGTTTAATCCCCTTGTTTTACAGATTGGAAAATGAAGTGCCAGATAGGAAAAGTGATTTTATGAGGTTACATAGCTAATAGGTAGCAGAACCCAAATTGGGAATTAGGCACCATGATTCTAAACCTAAGATTCTTTTTACTAAACCACACTGCTGTCAGACCATTTTAGTCTTAAACCCTACAAGGTTAGATCTGTAAAACTGGTTTCTGGTTTCTCTCCTGAGCTCCAGGCTTGGTCAACTCTTGGACATTTCCATCTGGCTACCCTGTAAGCATCTCAAAGGTAATATCTCCAAAACCAAACTCATGTGTTTTTTTTTTTCACCAAACCTCCCTCTCTGCTAACTTCTCTATTTCTGTTAAGGGCACCACAACTCATCCAGTCACTAAGTTTCACAACCTTGGATTCATCTTTGATACCTTATTCTCTCCTCACTCCACATGTTTAATTGTTGCCATGTCTTGTCAATTCTACCCCCATAATACTTCTCTTCACTTCATTCATTTGAATAAGAACCTAGTCTGAGCTAGATAGTAAGATCATAGAACTCACCAGAACTACTTTAATTGCTTCATAATTGATTTCCCTGCCACAAGTTTCTCTCTTCTTCAATCTATCCTTCACACAGCTGCCAGAGATATTTTGAAAGCACAGTTCTGATCCTTTAATCCCTTTCTATAAACTCCAGGGGCTCCCTATTTCCTTGAGGAACAAATACACACTCCACCATTTGAGATTTAAGACCTTTCATGACTTGCATCCAACTACCTTTCCAGAATTATTATTTTCACTCCCCTTCATTCATCCATTAATCCAGCCTAATTGTTCCATTGTTGTTTCTTAAACACAACACGCCACTTGCCATTTCAGACCATCTCCCATGTTTCAAACATGCTTCCTCCTCACTTTTCACTCTACTCAGAGACTACCTCCCACATGAGACTTTTCATGTTCTCTCCAGTTAATGCATCCCCTAATTTCTGTGCATTTATTTTGTATACCTTCACATTTACAGGTTGTCTCCCTTTATAGAATTTCTTCAAATCAGAGACTTCATTTATTCAATTATGTATTTATTTATTCATTCATTCATTTGTTTGCTCATTTATCTATCTCTCTGTTTATTAATTTTGCATCCTTAGCTGCTTTCAAATTGTCTGACACATAGTAACCATTAAATAAATGTTAGTTTATCAATTGATACAATTACACATCTAGATAGAATCAAAGTTTGCAAATACATTTATGTTTTACTTGGCAGTCACCCAAGAAAAGTTGTTGGAAAAATAAAAATTATCATTACTGGGGCAGTTGTTCAAGCACATGATAACTTATTAGAAGGTTGAAGAAATCACTCCTGCTTAGTTAGATGTGGTCATCTTGGGAGTTTCTTCCAATCTTAAAATTTTATGATTCTCTCATTCAGTGAGTATAGCTGTTCTAATCCCACTATCAAAAGTCTCCATTCATTCATTCATTCTTTAATTCATTCAACCACAATAAGAATTTACTAAATAAGTACCATGTACCAGGCACTTTGTTAGAATCTGGGAATACAATAAAACAAAATCAAATGAAACATCTGCTAACCTCAAGGGTAATATCTTTTGCTGGGGAAAACAACACATACATAGACAAGTTTATGTTTATACACACACAAAAACACACACACACACTAATTTTCATATAGGTGAATATAAAGATATATGTGGAAGGGATCAGGAAATGGCTCGTGTAGGAGGTGGTCCTTGACCTGAGACATAATTGAAACTAGATATTCTAAAATGTAGAGCTCAGAAGGAAGTATATTCTAGAAATGACAGTTTTGTTGTTCATCCTCCATTTTTCAAAAAAGACCAATGGCTTCATAGGTGATGCCTTGACTTGCACGTGAATTGGATTTAAGTGAGGCAGAATTGTGCAAAGTCTTCAGCCTCGTTCTCTTTCCTGAGTCATCAAAGTCCAGTGACAGGACAAAAGTCAAGGTGACTGGTGATGGCCTATGATGCGGTGGATGATCTTGGTGTTTATGATGGCTAGCCAATCTCTAAGCACACCATAGTATCTGCTTTAGCTGTCTTTAAAGCAATTGAAACAAATTGTTCTCATCTGCCCATTCCATTAGGGAAAGTCTTCACGTTTGGAGTAAACATTCTCCTAACTCTCAGGCAGGTTGAAGGGCTGTCAGTTACCTTCAACCTGGTTTAGCTGGTCTGCTGAGACAGTTTACTATGATGTGGCCACTGTACATGCTATAGCTTCTTGGAGCCAAAGTAAGAATTGAGTGAATGTGGATACCAAAGGTGGATGGGCAGCCTTATCAAGGACTCAGCAAGCCCTCTCACTGCAGGTGTTAGTCTTCCTTGAATACCCCATACATCCTAAGGAATGAAGGAAGGCCTAAGCAAAGCCATGTGGGCAGAGATGGGATGCTATGCATTGTACCAGAATTGGTAAAATATAGTGTGAGACATGGAATGATATTAATAATAAACAATTTTTTAAAATTATCATATTTTAGTGACATGAGGAATGCCCATATTTCCGTATAGTAAGACAACTTTTGTCTTTTCATTTGTTGGAATGAATGTTAGAATGTGTTGTAGTTATACTCAGAGAGGATGCAGCAAGAGTTAAATAGGTACCCTTTCTTCACAACAAGGGCATATCTCAGTATGTCCTTTTTGGTGATGAATATCTGTCATTTAAAACACTTGTCACAAGTAGGCCAAGTGATTATTCCATTTCAGAGAAATGTCATGCTGAGGGAATATTTTAAAAATGAAGTCATTTCTAAGTTATGAGAGCCCAACATATTTTAATCATCTAAAATTCAGAATGTTTCAGAATGTTTATTTCGGGAATTAGGAGAGAAAAATGGTATAAGTAAAATTATTCTTGATAAAATGACAAAGTTCTATTTTTTCTTGAATTTTTTCATACAGAGGCTTGTAATCAAGTTTATTAAAATAAATACTATAACTCAAGTTTACTATTAATATTTTAGTAACATTTAAGTTTTATATTGTTTAAATTAATAAAACTTAAAATAGCAGTTGGTTACCTTATTCTTTGTAAGCATCTGGCAAAAATTTTATGTCAAAGGCAAAGATATGAAGGTGTTGGATTTCTCAAAGTTATAGATTATCTTTCTCTAGAAAAGAGAGAGACCTTTCATTTTTTCTTGTTTGATGCCTTTCCTGGACAATAAATTAATCTAAGTTCAAAGAAGAAAAAATGATGTCAGACTTCTACTTTTCTCTCATGGACCTGATCATGCCATATGCTTGCTGATCTGTCCTATCCCAAGCTAAGAACAGAAAATGAAGAACCAGGAAGATCCTAGAAAAAATTAATGTCAGTAACAGAAACTATGGGTCAAAGAGCAGATCAAGTCATTTTCTCAAAGTGTTATGGCAACATAAGCTACACTTGTAGTTGATGGCTATCCAAACACACAGTATAGCATAGAAAGCATTAAGTGGAAGGGATTGCAGATTTGGAATCCCTGGGGGTACATGTGCAAACCCCCCCCCAAAAAAAAGAAGGAATAGTATGGGTTGAGATTGTAGTCCTAGTGTCATCTCAGCAGTGGCCGACATTTATTAACATCTACCCATTGAATCCTATCCCAAATTTGCCTCTATTTGTCACTGCCATCTTCTGTGTTCATCTTTGCCCAGGGGTGTCTGTCTTTCCCCTCATAGTTCTCTAAGATCTACCTTACTTATCCTTTTCTGCTCCCAGCTTGGCCTGCAGAGGATAAGGAGCAGGTGCAGCAGCAACAGATAGATCAATGGGGGCTGCCTGAACCACTCAAAACTTCTCTCTCCCTGGCTACATGGAGGGCAGAGAATCTCCCTCACTAGAAAATTGGGGGGAAAGCTATTGGCTAGTAAAAAAAAAATCTTTCTCCTCAGAATCCCCCAGCTTGGGGTTTTGCAATTCTTCTTTACTCTTTCATCTCCTTCTTTGCCTATGTCCAAATAATCATTAGATAGCCTTTTCTTATCTTATGTATCTAAATGCATCACTTCATATCAATTATGGTGCAACAGTCCCTTACTAACCTTCCTGTTTCTAATATTAACAAATGACACTTATGTAAAGATCAAAACTTTATAAAATGTTTTATATTTGAGATGCCTACTATAAATTTTCTTTAGTGTAAAAAGTATATATGCTGTTTGAGAAGAGAGAGTATCTTCAGCTTAATGATATGCTGTGTCTAGCACAGTGCCCCATACCCAATTCCTTAATGTATAGGGATAGGGACTAGAACTGTGATTTCAATGGCTTAAGGGATTCCCAAATGAGGATATTCCCTAAATACCAATTCTGGTTGGCAACCTTTAGTCTCAGAGAGGTGCCTAGAGTATTAATAGTTTAAGTGATCTTCCCAGAGTCACAAGACCATATCCATATCTTTCTTTCTTTCTCTATCCATAGTTAGAGACAAATGAAACCTTAAGTCCTTTCTTCTTTGTATGTGGCTTAGGATTCCAAAAAACTTTATATTGAATCTCCTATGAGGGTTCTAATCCTTTCCTCCAATCTTCCTCTACCCAATAGCTGAACCCATATGGCAGCAAGAGCATGGGCTTGTGTAAGTGAAGTATAAGTGAACTTAAGAATGACTCCCAAGGTCAGTCTACCTCTTTTGTTTTGTATTTTTGTCTCATCACAAGTCGTGGAACAGCCATCTTCAGAATTTTTTTTCAGTTCTAACAGCTACCTTGTAAACTGGAGAGGCTGTGAGTTATTAAGAAGTCCAGGATGCTGCTCACAGGATATAGCACCCTCTTTTCTCCCTATGCAATACAGTGCTTCTCAAAGGGGAAGAGGAACCAAAGCCATTTCTGGCTTGCCACAAATTGTTGACCTTGAAGGAGTTGCTTATATAATACCATACCAAGGTGAAGGAGAATTAGCTGTCCAATAGTCACACAAACAATTTTTTGGTGTTTTGAGTATCAATCCCCCAGGTGAGTATCATAGAAGTTACTGGTAACTGTAACTTATTTTATGTTTGTTTTTTTTTTTTAACATTGAATACTTATAGATCTTTAGGGTTTTAAGGCTTTCTTTGTAATGCAGAAAATTAATGGTTGCCCCATACTTTATCTACTATATACTGATTACCATGTCAGAAGGGGCCCTAATAGGCCCTTTTGGGGAGAACCTGAGCTATACCTGAGCCTTAAGTGATTTCCCCTGAGTTTCTGGGATGGGGACATAAATATCAAGAGATAATAATTTTGAAAGGCCTAACCCTTCTCTTTGGAGGTAACGCTCCACAAGACTGAACTCAATTAATTTGAACATAGGGCAACATCTTCTCAGTATTAGAGAGATCCTCAGTTTTCTTAGTGTGAACTTTGTAAATCAAGGATTTCTCTGGATCTCTGGTATTTTCATCCACTACATTGTAGAGAAAGGGTTTTATCCTGCATGAACTTTAGTACTCCTTCTTTTCTTGAATTTCTGTGATTCTGTGATATGAACCAATCTATATGATAGATTGGACTCATAATTCCAAGCTGAAAGCAGCGTTATGACTCTCCTCCAAAGAGAAAGATGCATTAAAAACTGAATGTTTGAAGCTTTCAGACAAGGAAGGCAAACATTGTGGGAAATCATGTTATCTGAACCATCTACAGTTTGGTCACAGCCATGACAAGTACAATAATAGATCTTTTGTAAGAAGAGTAAAGGCATATTAAACTAGAATGACTAACATGTTTGAATAACTTCTGATGTTTTCTGGCTTTTCCCCTACAGTTTTGGTTTCTGTGAAAAAAAAAGTTTTAAAAATACACGAACTCAATTTTTATCTCATTGTATTCTACTAGATAAGTGATCTAGAGATTTACATTGCTATTGTTCATTACTTTAATAAGTACCTTCGTACTGCCAAGTTTCTGCACAACTACCTTTAGAATCTTTAATTTATAGGAAGCTTTCTGCTTTCTACATAAGTGAGCTAGAAGAAAGACTTTTATTTCTTCCTCTTGGTTCTTTTTCTTTAGTTAACATGATTGGAAGCACCTTTCATTCTTTTTTATTTTATTCTTTATTTTAGTAGTATTTTATTCCCCCCCAATTACGTATCAAGACAAATTTTATCATTCATTTTGCAAGATTTTGAGCTCCAAATTTTTCTCCCTTCCTTCCTCCCTCCCCCTCCCTTCCCTCTCCTTGTTCTAAAATGGTAGGCAATTTGATAATATTTTATATATGTGCTATCATGTAAAACATATTTCCATATTAGACACTGTTGTGAAAGAAGAAATAGATCAAAAGAAAAAAAAACACAGAAAAGAATAAAGTAAGTGCAACAAGTATGCTCCAATCTGCATTCAGAGTCCATCAGTTCTTTCTTTGGATGTGGGTAACATTTTCCTTCATGAGTCTTTTGTACTTTTCTTGGATCATTGTGTTGTTGAGAAGAGCTGAGTCATTCATTGTTGATTATCACAGTGTTGCTGATACTGTGTACAATGTTCCTGGTTCTGCTCATTTTACTTTGCAACAGTTTGTACAAGTCTTTCCAGGATTGTCTGAAATCTGCCTGTTGACCATTTCTTATTGCACAATAACATACCATTACATTCATATACCACAGCTCGTTCAGTCATTCCCTAATTGATGGATATCACCTCAATTTCCAATTTTTTTGTCATAATGAAAAAGGGCTGCTATAAATATTTTGCACAAGTAGGTCCTTTTCCCTTTTTTATTATCTTTTTGGGATACAAGCCTACTAGTAGAATAGCTGGATCAAAGTGTGCGCACAGTTTGGTTGCCCTTTGGGCATAGTTTCAAAATGTTGTCCAGAATGTTGGGATCAGTTCATAACTCTACCAACAGTGTATTAGTGTCACAGTTTTCCCACATGCCCTCCAATATCCAACATTTTCCTTTTTTGTAATATGACCCAATCTGATAGGTGTGAGGTGGTACCTCAGAGTATTTTTAATTTGCATTTCTCTAACCAAAAGTGATTTAGAGCACTTCTTCTATAGATAGCTTTGATTTCTTCATCTGAAAACTTCCTGTTCATAACTTTTGACCATTTATCAAGTGGGGAATTACTTGTATTCTTATAAATTTGACTCAATTCTCTATGTATCTGAGAAATGAGGAGGATTTTGGTTTTTATCCACTCTGCTTCCATATTATGGAAGAGTTCATGCAATTCACATTCACAGTTATGATTACTAATTGTGTATATCCCTCCAACCTATTTTTCTTCCTGTTTTTCTTTTCTCTCCATTAATTCTTTCCATCCTTGGTAGTGTTGCACTTCTGTCTACTGCCTCCCCTGATCTGTCCTCTCTTCTTTTGCTTAATATCCTCCCCTCCTACTTTCCTGTCTGGTAAGATATATTTCTATATTCAATTGATTGTGTGTATTATTCCCTCTTTGAGCCAATATTTACAAGAGTAAGTTTCGAGCAATTCTTATTGCCCACCTTCCTATCTTTCCCTCCACTGTAATAGTTTTTTTTGTGACTCTTCATGTGAAATAATTTAATCTATTTTACTTCTCCCTTCATTGTGCACCCAGTGTGCTCGTCTTTGTAACTCCTTAATTATTTTTTATGTCATCCTCTCAAATTCAGTTTATGCCCCTACCCTCTGTGTATATTTCTTCCAGATGTACTACTAGAGGTACAGTATTTAAGAATTACAAGTATCTTGTTCCCATGTAGGGATGTAAACAGTTCAGTTTCATTGAATTCCTTATGTTTTCTTTTCCATTTTTACCTGTTTTTTCTTCTATTGAGTCTTGATATTGGAGATCAAATTTTTTGTTCAATTCTGGTCTTCTCCTTGTGAAATCTTAAAATCCTTCTATTTCATTGAATGACCATTTTTACCCTTGAAGGGTTAATTTCAGTAGGCAGATGATTCTTAGTTACAGTCCTAGCACCTTTGCCCTCAGGAATATCATGTTCCATTACCTCTGTTCCTCTAATGTTGCAGATACTAAGTCCTGTGTAATCTTGACTGTGACTCCCTGATTGTTTCTTTCTGGACACTTAGACAGTACTTTTTCCTTGACCAGATATTTCTGAAATTTGACTATAATATTCCTTGGAGTTTTTTTTTTTTATTTTAGATCTATTTCCTGAGATGATCAGTGGATTCTTTCAATATCTATTTTGCCCTCTAGTTATGGGATATCAGCTCAGTTTCCTTGTAAATTTCTTGAAAGATGCTATCCAGGTCCTCCTTTTGATTATGGTTTTCAGATAGTGCAGTGATTCTGATATTGTCTCTCCTGAACTATTTTTCAGGTCAGTTTTTTTTTCCAGTGAGATATTTTACATTTTCTTTTGTTTTTTTTTTCATTCTTTTGGATGTGTTTGATTAATTCTTGAGGTCTCATAGTCATTAGCTTCCAATTGCTCAATTCTAACTTTTAAGGAGTTGTTTTCCTCAGCTGTTGTACTTCCTTTTATATTTGGTCAATTCTACTTTTTAAGGAACTTGTTTTCTTTCTTGAAGCTATTGAGTCTTTTTCATAATTCTCTTGCATCATTCTCATTTCTTTTCCTAATTTTTCTTCTACCTCTCCTATATTATTTTTAAGTTCCTTTTGAGTTCTTCCATGAGTTCTTCCTGGGCTTGAGATCATTTCTTTTACTTTTGGTCTTTGCCCATATGTGTTTTGAAGTTGTTGTCCTTTTCTGAGTTTGTATTTTGATCTTCCTTGTCATCATAATAAGTTCCCATGGTCAGATTCTTTGTTGCTGTTGTTTTTTTGCTCATTTTTTTGGCCTTTTTCCTTTCTTTTAAATTTGAGCTCTGTTACTGGGGTGGAAGGGATGCTGTCTCAGGCTTTTTGTGCCAGGGGCTGTTGGCCCTGGCTGTTTTTCTGGTGCTGCACTGATGTTGCCCTGAGGCCCATAGGGGACACCCATGTCAGGTGCTGTGCTGAAGGGGTGTGGTGGGGAGGTGACTGGAATTGCTGGAGGCCTTTGGGGTGTTTCTGTATTTCTCTGGGGCTACACTGAAGCAGGTAGTGGTCTGGCCCCTGGAGGTTGCCTGTTTGCTCAGAGCTATGCGAAGCTACGTGGAGTGGAGGCTGTCCTGGTATTGGTGTTTGCCTTCTCCACTGTACTGGAGCTCAGGATCTCCCACTGGTCTGCTGAGGTGGGGCTTGCTGGAATGCTTCTTCTCCTGGACTATGTTTGTTCCCTTCTTATTGGAGTGAGACAGATCTTTCCTGTCAATCTTCCATGTTTCTTCAAGTAAAAATTGTTTCATCCCATCTTTATACTAGTTCTGCTATTCCTGGATTTGTTTTGTGGTGCTATTTTATGGTTATTTGGAGATGAATATATGTGAGTTACTGAGATTTACTGCTTACTCTGCCATATTGTCTCCTGGAAATCAACTTTCTTTCTTATAAGCCCCCATTTAAAGTTTGTTGCCAGTGCTGTTTGATCAGTATCAGTCTAGCCTGATTGCTATATTTATTTTTAAAAATTAATTTCATGGTTTCATTTAACAGAAATTTATTTAAATTTCCTCCCAACCTTCCCATCTCCTTTTAATTTTCAAGAAGCCTATTTTATGAAAAGATTTTATAACTCTTGTGCTAAGCTGTTAATTCTCTTTCCAACTTTTTCCTCCATAGCTCTAATTTATTTCTTAATCCTTTCCTTAAGAACTCCCATCATTTATAAAATTATTTTAAATTCTTTTTATATCTCTTGCCTTATTTCTTCAAAAAATTTTAGTTGGCCTTATATCCAAGCTATATTTTTCTTTGAGGCTTTGATTGCAGATATTTGGGAGTCATTCCCTTCCTTTGGGTTTGTGTCTTAGACATCCCTGTTAGCACAACAGCTCTTTAAGGTGGGATTCTTTGTTTACTCGTTCTTCTAGTCTTACTGTCTGAATTAGGACTTTGTGTTAGGGCTAGGTTATGTGTACCTTTGGAGGAGGTAATTTTTATACATTCTTTGTCCTTTGTGTATTCTCTTGGATACAACTGTTGCTTTCTCTGCAAATTGAGTATTGTGTTTTTTAAGAATATCATGGACAGTTCATACTGGGAACATACCTACAAGCAAATCAAAACCTTCTGATCAAGTGTGAAATATGATTACTACCCTTCCTCTGACATGTGCAACTCCTGACCCTTGTTGGGTCTGAGCAACACAACTATGAGCTTTCAGTGGGTTGTGGCTCGAGTAGCTCACCCCTAATCATAGCCCATTTTGGTTAGCTAGTAGTCTCTGCAAGATCACTTCTCTAACCTTCTCTGTCATTTCCCATTCCTGATTCTGTCATAGCATTGCTATCCGTTGACTGGACTGGAGTCTCTGTCTGAGACCCTATTTTATGGTTTAAGACTTACAGCTCCACACTACTTCTACTCCTGCTACTTCCTAGTAAACAGTTTCAGTCTTTTCTTTAGATTTGCATTTTTGTTATTATTAGCATTCTTTGATGAGGTTCTTAAAAGTTTGTAATTCCTGTGAGAATCTTTTAAAAAATATAATTTGACTTCTATTGGGGAAGTGTGTGTGTGTGTGTGTGTGTGTGTGTGTGTGTGTGTGTGTGTGTGTGTTGGACAACAATTTGGAATTAAACAAATACAGTGGCTACAATATCTTCTTTGTGGTAACCATCCCTCATTTAGATGTTAGAACTATGTTTATCACACAAAAGGAATCTGGGCAAATTCTTTGTCCTTTAAAAATTCAATAAGATTTTCCTGGGAAATCCATCAGGATTAGATGCTCCCCTTCCCATTTAGTACTTTTTTTCCCCATAATTATTTCTCTTTCCCTTTCTGAGCAGGATTAGTTAAAATCTCCATTAGGTCATCTGTTACTTTTCATATATTACATTTTGAAAGTATTGTTTATTTTTTGCTCCCATTTTTGTTTGCATATAACTATGCATGTTAGGTTCTGATAATTCTTTTTGTTCATTTTGGTTTTGTTATAAATTTGCCTTCTTAACATACTCTTTTCTTAATTTTATTTATTGCTCTTTTATTTTATGTCAAATTGGCTAGAGGTTTATCAGAGATTTATCTTGGTTTCTAAGAACAAAATTTTAGTTTTATTTAACATTTTTAGTCCTTTTTTGGGTTCCAGCTTACTTCTTCCCTTCTAATTTTCAAAATCTTCTCTTCTGTGTTTATTTACTGTTTTAAATTTCTGGTGGCTTTCTAATTACTAAATATATATTCAGCACATTAATTTATTTTCCTATTTTATGAATGTATGTTTTGGTGGAAATAAATTTTCTATAAAGACTATTTTATCTGTATTTGAGAAGTTTAGGTATATCAAATTACTTTAATAATTTTCGTTCATAAAATTATTGTCTCTATATTTATTCAACCCACTCATTATTTAGAATTTCATTCTTAAACCCTCATTTGGATCTCTATCTTATTTGTGTTCCTTGAACATATTATTATTTCATGTTATGATCTTTTACCATTTCTACCTTTACTTAACATTTACTATTTCTTCCTTTTTACATTCATTTGCTATATTTCTATGCTATAATGCATGGTCAATTTTTGTAAAATTTTCCCATGATGGTGATAAATTTATATGTTCCTGGTAGTCCCATTTAGAAGGTGCTCTAATTCATGTTTGCCTGGAGTCATTCTTACCAATCAAAAATATCCAATACAGTCTAGGCATCACAACCGTTGGGGTGTGTATGTAAGTGTGTGTGTATGTGTGTGTATCTTGTGTTTGTGAGAGAAAGAAAAAAAAGAGAGGGTATATAGAGAGAAAGGTGAGGAAGAGAAAAAGGAAAGGACAGACTGTGGGAACAGAGAGGGAGAAGGAGAGAAAGTGATAGTAGAAATCAGTTGCACAGGAGGAACTTCTGGTACCACATAAAAAATAATGTATAACTTTTATCATTTTGGTTTTTATCATTTGGTTTTCAAGATAATTTTGTAAGCACCACAAGTGTTATTATGTTCATTTTAAAGATGAAGAGACTGAGCTTTATTAACTGGTTTGTTTTCCTTCACATGACTAGAAAGTATCAGTCAGATTTTAACCTAGGGCTCTGCTAGTTTCAGGAATAGCACTCTTGACACTGCACCATGCTGCCGTTTCATTATCTGCCTCCTCTAGCAATTAAGTAATAATAATAGATGGCATTTATATAGAACTTTTAAAAGTTTTTTATGATACTTTTTAGGTTTTTAAATAATTTTATGGGGCAGCTAGGTGATGAGTGGATAGAATCCTGGGCCTGGAGTTAGGGCAACTTATCTTCAAAGTTTGAAATCTGGCCTTAGCCACTTACTACCTGTGTGACTCTGGGCAAGTTACTTAACCCTGTTTGCCTCAATTTTATCATAAGTAAATGAGCTAGAGAAGGAAATGGCAAATAACTCCAATATCTTTGCCAAGAAAACTCCAAATAGAGTCAAGAAGAGTCAGACATGACTAAAAATTATAACAACAAAATCACTTAACAAATATTGTCTAATTTTATTCTCACAACAACCCTGTGAGATAGATGTTCATTTTATAGATGACTAAACAGAAATTAAATGACCTGCCCAAGGTCATACAGCTAGTAAATGTTTGAGGTAGAATTTGAACTGAAGTCTTCCTGCCTCTAGGTTCAGTGCTCTATGTATGGTGCCATCTAGTTACATAGGATAGAACTCTTTTTTTAGATTTTTTTTTTGCAAAGGTGAAAAGAAAGGTAAATCTGTACCTAGAATTCTAGTTTATATCCCAAGTAATTCTGTCACCAGAATATTTGTGCTTCTTATCTCAATTTCTTTCTTATCTCAAATACTTTGTGTGACTTTGTGTGTTTCCCTCTGGGAAAGATATCATGGGAAGATTTGATATATGACTTGTCTTATATACCAGAGACAGCAGCAACTGATGGGAAGATGAACTTTTGGTAACATACTAGTCTCTGTGAATCTGTGGCTATTCAGAAGCAAGTGATATTAGGTACAACCTGTATTATGCTGGTTGCAAGGTTCAGTGGCCACTAATGAAATACGGGTGTCAGTTTCAGATGGTTAAACATTTCTCTAGGAGCATAATTCGCAAGCTATTTCTGTACCTGCTATTAGAAAATTATACAAAGGAAGAAGGTTTTAGCCTTTCACTTTGTTTCATGACCCTTAAAAATAATCTTTGAAATTATGTTTTTAGATAATAAACAATTGATTACATGATTTCATTTAGTGGGAATCTCTATAACGGCACTGTCCATGATGATCTAATTAGACTATGTTTCACACTTTATTGAGTAGGAAACATCTACCCTTAGAATCCCATCCCATCCTCTCCCATCCATGAAACATTTATTAAGCACTTACTATGAATAAGGAACTATGTCAGGTACTGGGCATAAAAACACAAAGTAGAATATATATGTATATACATGTATATATGTCTGGCCATCAAGGAACTGGAATTTTACTAAGTTTAGGGTATAACATATAAACAGATATAAGTACATGCATGATAATTTGAGGAGAGAGAGTTTAGTAATTTGGGGGATCACAAAAGATTTCTCATGGGCTGTGGTCCACAGTAAGCCTTGAATTCTAAGATTAAGGTGTTTTGTTTTGTTTTTAGCAAAATCAAGAATATTAAAAAGGGAAGGTAAGGAGGAAACACATTCCAGGACTGAGAGGACAGGCTGTGCAAAGGGTCATATGTGGAGGACTTGGAAAACCAAAACCCTGGGAACAGTGCAATGACTGTAGCCATGATGCAGAACCTGAAGATCTTGGGTATTTTAGACCCAATTATGTATGTTATACAAAAAGATTGTGATGTCTTCGCTGAGATTTTCCAAGGCTTTGTGGAGTGGGACAATATTCCCACAGGAAGAAAACAAAAGCTAATGAAAGCTAACAAATGGGCCCTTAAAAAATTGTTGATGAACATCATTAAGCATAGGAGATGATAAAAGTGAACAAAACATTGTTTCCAAATTAAGTGGTCTCAATTTATCTGAATAAAATGAATGATCTTTGCCATTTACTCCATGACAATAAAACAGCATCACATAGGACAAATTAATTTCTGACTTCGTGGTGCTCTTATTCACTTATTCTTTCATTAAGGATGATGGTGATAATCTGTTTGAGAGAAGCACAAAACATGCATTAACCCTTCACACTTATGAGTGGAGAAGCAAAGAGCAGCCCTGACAACAACTGAATTTATCAAATAATGTTGTGCTGTCAATGATTTCATCTTGCCTTACAATTCATATTAGACACACTCAACATTTAGTTGATTGCATACTTATCATGTACCAGCAACTGAACAAATTGCAGGGAGAGCTCTATGAAATCCGTAGAGACACAAAACTATATTTTTGGGAAGTAATAAATGTGGCAATAACAATATCACCCAAGGGGAAAAAAAGCCTCATCATTTTTTCTCACCTACATTTCATGCTGTCAAAATTTCCTCTGTAGAACTTCCATTCTTAAAGAACGCTTTAGCATCAAACTTTACTTCTTGCAGTTAAACCATGTTCATTTGTGGCATACTATTACTTGTAGTAACACCTGACTTCACCGTAATGTTTGTAATAACTATAATCCTGGGAAATTTTATACATCCAGTGACTAATTATCCCAAGGCTCATTTGAATCTGAAAACCACTGAAAACTGGGACATTTTTATGATACATTATTTTGCCAAAATAGATCTAAGTTTTTAACTATTTTGAGACTTGTGGAAATTTCTCTAATTAATCATTGGATATAGAAAATTTTATATATTGAAACTTTTAAAACTCCTTCTGTTATATTGTAAGGACAGATTTAGGAATCTAGAAGTTTAATTTTTCTTAATTTCATAATAACTCAGATTATTTTAGAGTTTAAAATTTACAAGTTGATCATGATTTGGATCCTAGGACATTAGATCCTGAATGAGAATTAATTCAAAAACATTGAAATAAGGAGACACTCCATCTCACTACCCTGAGCATTTTCAGTGGCTGTCCCACATTCATGAAATGCCTTCCTTTCTCATTTCTGCCTTCTGACTCTCTTTAATTCTATATTTAAGAATTACCTTAAGGTTACAAATCTGAGACACTGAAAGAAAGTGACTTCCATGAAAAAGGTGAAGTTTAATAAATAGAGAGCTGGGTTGGGGAAAAAAAGATAAAGTTGTATTTTAGAGTTGTTGAATTTGAGTTTTCTCCAGGAAATCCAATTTGAAATGTCTGATAAGAAGTTTGTTGTATGGAATTGAAGTTCTGAGAGACAGGGACTGGATAGGTCTAAGAGTTATTGACTCAGAAAAGACAATTAAAGTCATAGAAGCTAATGAGGTGATCAACAAAGAAAATTTGTAAAAAGTGAAAGAAATAGGGTCCAGGACCAAGGCTTGGAAAAAGCCTACATTTGGTGGACATGATATATATCAGATGAGCTAGCAAAGAGCCTGAGAAGGGATGGTGAGACCAGAAGAGAAGAAACAGGAGAGAGTAATGCCATGAAATTCCACCAAGGAGTAAGAATCCTGGAAAAGAGGGTGGCTAGTAATGTAATATTCAGTAGAGTGCAAGAAATTGGAAGACTAATATATAGCCTATATCAGATTGTGCTCCGTCTTGGGGAGGATGGTGGGGAGGAAGGGGGAGAAAAATTTTAAACTCAGAAGCATATGGAAGTGATTTTTGATAAATCCAAATAAATTAGTAAAATAAAAAAAAGTTGGAGGATTATTTTAAAAAACGGCCAACTTAGAGATCACAGATAACTTTAGGGAGAGCACTTATAGTTGAGTGATGAGATTTTAAAGTATTGGGGAACGTATGAGAAGAGAGGAAGGCTGTGCAAGGGATGTAGACAGATTATTTGTAGGAGTTTGGAAGACAAAGGAAAAAGAGAAAAAGATAATAATGCAATGGCTATTAGCATAAAGTGAGATATTTTCTTTCTAGGAATCAGGAAAGAAGCAATAGCTGTAAACTGAAGACTGGAAGGAGAGGTGATAAATTTGGGATAATCTATAAGAGAAGATATGAGAAGATGGGATCAATGGTACATGTTGAGGAAGTGATTTTGTCAAAGACAAAAATTCCCAGAGGTAATCAGAGAATGACAGGTCATATAATAGGAGATGACTAGAGATTTTTGAGATGTCCAGAAGGGGAGAAGAGGAAGTTCTCAGGATTGGTCTCTATTTCATTCTCTTCCAATCTTACTCTTTACTTAATGGATCTTAAATCAATGCCTTCTTTATTCCTGGTCCATCCTGGAACTTCCTTTACTGTCTGGCTCTCTTTGGCCTAGAATAGCATACTATCACAGTGGTCCACTTTCCATGGAATATTCCTGCAAAGCATACCTCACTTTTGTCATTGGTAAGTTCCTCCTGGAGGAACTACAGGACCCTTGAGGAAAGGAACATGTCCACTTGCCTTTTTTCTCTCCTGGCCCTCTCCTTTATTTTCTGGACTTCAAAAACATATTAAAATTATTTTTTTATAAATTGTATTCTCTGTCAAGGACAGTGAAACCATCACACCTAGACCCTAAATAATACCAAATGGAAAAAAGATGAGAAAAGTAGCTGGATTGAGCCAAGAATATACAGAGGAGGTCTACCCTGTAAAAGACACAGCTGTGAGAGATTTATGGACTGATGTATAAAGTATCTACACAAGGAAAATATACCAAAGGCATTGAATAAATCTTGGACATAATCAAAGGAAAAAGATAACCCAAAGAACATTAGTAACTACTGCACAATGTGCCCATTCTATCATCTATATACAATCTTTATGAGAGTCTTCTAAACATCAGTCATAGTTAATGAGAATATTATTAGAAAACAAGTAAACTTTCACAACTGATAGTTAATAAGAAACCATATTTTAAAGAGTTCATTATTTATTGAGATGGAGAGAATATAAGATCTTGTTATTATTATTATTGTTTTATTTTTCAAAAGCAGTTTAAATCTAGTACTAGCTAAGAAATAGAGTGGCTAGTCAGTGGAACAGATAAGGTACATAATATACAGAAGTAAATAACTATAGTCTTTAATGTTTGATAAACTCAAAAATGTACACTTTGGGGTTGAGAATTCACTATTTGACAGAAATTGCTTGGAAAACTGGGAAGAGGTCTAGCAGAAACTAGGCATAGACCAGCATCTCCCACTGTATACAAAGTTAAGGTCAAAAAAGGTACATAATTTAGACATAAAGGTGATATTGTAAGAAAATTAGGAGGGCATGGGAAAAAGTAACTGTAAGATCTACAGATAAGGGAAGAATTTATGAACAAATAAGAGAGAAGAAGATGAGAGGTAAAATTGATAATTATGATTACAAGAAATTAAAAAGGATTTTGAACAAGCAAAACCAATGCAGACACAATTAGGAAAGCAGGAAACTGAGAGAAAATTTCTCTGATAAAGGCCTCATTTCTCAAATATTTAGGGAACTGAGCTGAATGTATAAAAGAAGAGCCATTCCCCAATTCATACATGGTCAAAGGAAATGAACAACCAGTTTTCAAAAGAAAATCAAAACAATCAATAGTCATATGAAAAAATACTCTAAATCACTAACAATTCATGAAATATAAATTAAAAGAAGTTTGAGGTGCCACCCCACACCTATTAATTTGGCGAACGTGACAGAAAAAGAAAATAACAAATGCTAGAGGGAATGTGAAAAAATAGATAAACTAATGTGCTATTGGTAGAATTGTGAATTGGTCCAAGCATTCTGGAGAACAGTTTGGAACTATGTCTGAAGGACTATAAAACTATGCATAATGTTTAAGCCAACGATACCACTACTAGGTTCGTATCCTAAAGAGATTTAAAAAAAAGTACCCATGTGTGTAAAAATATTAATAGCAGCTCTTTTTATGGTAGCAAAGAATTGTAAATTCAGGAAATGCCTGTCAAATGGAGAATAGCTGAACAAGCTGTGGTATGTATTTGTGACAGAATACTATTATGCTATAAGAAATGATGAGGAGGATGGTTTCAGAAAACCTGGGATGAATTATGAACTAATGCAATGTGAAGTTAGCAGAAGTGGGAGAACATTATACATAACAATAATAATAACAACAACAAAACCAACAATAATAATAATATAACAATGATCAACTGTGAAAAACATCTACTCTGATCAATGCAATTACCTATGATAATTCCAAAAAGCTTATAATTAAAATTCCTGTCCTCCTCCACAGATAAAACTGATGAATTCTGGGTACAGATTAAAGTATATTTTTCCTTTTTTCATATGTGTAATGGGTATCATATTTCTTGCCTTCTCAATGGGTGGAGGAAGGGCTCAAGGCAAGGAGAGGATTTAGAACTCAAAATTTTTAAAAATGTATAAAAATTAAACAAACTACAAATAAAAAGAATAAAAATGGTTTATTTGGTAGAAGAAAATACCACTTATGTACTTTTACAGCAAGGTGTGATCTTTAAATCAAAGTCATTAAAGATTCTTTGAAAGATAAAACAACAAAAATAGCAATGTCTGATGAACCTTTAATAGCAAATATCAGGTGAGGCATAAAGCAGAAAGTTGTATATTCACTGAAGTTACTCAGCAATGAGATAGAGGAGATCCACTGAAGAGTTCAGGTTAAAGAAGGATTCCTGTGGGTGGTGAGGTAGTCCAGATTCTCTTGTTTGTGGGTGACACTGCAGATTTCATCAGGCCCCAGAACGTTGCAGAATCTCCTGAAATGATCTGTTATCATTTAAAAGAGTTTAGCCTGTCTATGCACATGGGAAAGACCAGGTAGATGAGGAGTATCTATTGCCCTAATTATACCCTCTAGAGCTTGTCCATCAGGATTTGTATTTGAAATAGGCAGTGAAGATCATTATTGAATTGAGTTTGAATTAAAAAGGAGAAAGAGAGTAGACTGGGTTTCCACCCCAAATTTGAACTTTATTGACCCCAAACTTCCATTAAGGTCCGTGTTTTCAATACTATTATTCTGACAGTGTTTCTCTATGGCAACAAGATCTAGAATACACTTGCCTTGAAACATAAAGAAAGGTGTCACACAGAGGATGACAGCAGAAATCTTTCTATGTATTCCTATACTTTCTTCAGGTTTTTTAGAACATTCTATCAATTTATACTTTCCATTTTATACTGACTCAGATCACTATTGCTTTTTTTTAAACAAAAGAGAACATAAAGACAAAAATAAGTGTGACAGTCAATCTCTTGTCAAACAGTGTTGCACAAGAGACTAACTTCTGTCCACTTCTCTGCTTTGAAAGTGCCAGGACCAGCCAAAAGACTCCATGGTGAGACAATTACCACTTTTGAGACCAAACTGTCAAAATTCATAGACAATAACAGTACTAAATAAGGTAGCATATCAAAATTTTATACTTGATTTTCAATGCTCTAATGGACATTTCTCAATGTCAGGAGAAAGTGAAGAAAGCTTCTAACAAGGAGAGTTATGGGCATATAAGGACAAGAATCATGTAAGATGAGTAGGGTTGGATGGCAAAAAGAAGGAACTCCCAAATAGATGAGATCATAGATCCTTATGAGTATTGAATATCAAGTGTGAATTTGTTGAGAGTATATACTCTTCCAGGATATAAAAATAAAAGTAATCTCATATCCTTATAGTTATACTTCATATATAGGATATTCAGGTGAAACATATGATTTAGTTTCCAGTATTTAGAAACATAGAATGTAGAGTTGAAAGTGAATTTAGAGATTGTCAAGCCTGATACTCCCTCCTCACTCATTTTATAGATAAGAAAACTGAGGCCTACAGAGAGGGAATGACTTCCCCATGGCCTCTTTAGTAGCAAATATGAGAATTGACATTTAAACCAAATCTCGTGAAGTTTCCAGTCTATACCATGTTCTCCTAAAGAAAGGAGTAGTGTTGTTACCTTCTTTTTCTAGGCAATTTAATTTCTATTCCTGGTTTTAGGCAGAAAATCCTTTGACAAGATGATAAAATGGTCTGATATACAAGAGCAACAAATGGAATATTTTTGAGTTTCTCAGTTTCCTGTGATAAAATATTCATTTTTACTATCAAAATTGAGTAAAAACTTATAGAAACTTACCATGAGTAAAAACTTATAGAAAATGAAGCTTGGTTTTTAGGATTATATATAGTTATTTTTTAGTCAATGAATCAAAAATTATTTTTGAACTAATTTTCCCCATGCTATACTTATGAATTGATGTACATTGAATTATATTGATCAACTTGAAAGTAATTTCTTTGCTATTTTTCATGGAAATAAATAATTGTACAACTTTTTAGTATAAATCTAGTAGGGTAAAAATGATCAAAATTTGTGGAAATGCTAGTTAATGCCAGGCATACTCTTTAATTTATCATGCCATGGTATAATAGCTCTCTCTAATAGGTGATGAATAAGTGTAATAGGAAGAAAAAAAAAACTAGAGAAGTATATGTCTGATTTTAGAAGTTGCCTATTAAAAGAAATTTTATAGAATGCTTAGAGATGACAATGAAACTTAGGATATCAAAAGTAGTTTGGTACTTCAGCTGAAATAACTAATGTGGAGCTTATACCATTGTGTGGAAATTCCCCAGAAAAACATCAATAATTTGTAATGTAGTTATTCACTTATTACCAAGTGGTCAAAATGGGCAAAACAGTTAGGCATATAGATACTACCTCATTGTTAATCGTTTAGTCAATCACTCATTTTCTTATAGTTACCGATTTTTATATTTAAAAGAGAACTTACAGATTATTTTGTCTAACCCTTCAGTCATTCAACAAACATTAATTACATGGGAAAGACATTGTGCAAAATACTGTAGATTTTAGAAGTATAGTCTTTGCTCCAGAAATAGTATAAATTGACTCCATCTTATAGAGGATCTGGGTCAAAGCATTATGTAGAGATCGATACTTTCAAAGATTTAGCAAGAAGCTTTATTGAGACTAAAGAATAATATTGGGAGTAGTTAAGTCTCACATGTTCACATACTCAAAATCATAGACTTTTAGAGTTAGAAAGCTCTTCAACAGAGATCTACTTCTGTCCTTTTCTGAAAATAAATTTACTCTAGCCCATAACCAACAAAAAGTCATCTATCCTTTGCTTGAAGGCCTCTACTGCAATGAAACCCACTATTTTCTTGGGTTTTTTGTTGTTGTTGTTGTTGTTGTTGTTTTGTTTTGTTTTGTTTTTAGGCAATTGGGGTTAAGTGACTTGCCCAGAGTCACACAGCTAGTAAGTGTCAAATGTTTGGTCTGAGGCCAGATTGGAACTCAGGTCCTCCTGACTTCAGGGCCAGTACTCTATCCACTCCACCACTTAGCTGCCCTGAACCCACTATTTTCTAAAGTAACTAATTCCATTTGTCAGAATTATAAAATTTAGAAGTTTTTCCTTAGATCAAGCCTAAATTTATTCCTTTGCAATTTCCCTGTATGGTTCTTGATTTTCTCTCTGTGACCATGGAAAACAAGACTAACTAACTAACTAACTAACTAATCTATTCCACAGGATAACCCTTCAAATGGTTTTGATCAATATTATGTCTCTACATAGCCCAGCTACTTCCACTCCAACTTTTTATTCTCTAGATTACATATCCAAGTTTATTTGGCAGATGCTAATAGTTCCTGATTTTCAGGCCCTCCATCGCTGTGGATGCCTTCTTTTGCATGACCTTAAGTTTCTCAAATGCTCTTCTGAAAGTGTGGCATCCATGAGATGCCAATGTTGTAGCCATTTCTGACTAGGGTAGAGTATAGCAGAACTATACAGTACTTTAGTCATGAACATTATGACCCTCTAAATACAGCCTAACTGCCTCATTTTAAGCTGCCTTTTTATACCAAGAAGAGTAACATAAAATTCAGAAGATTCTCCTTGGAGGTATGAAAACATGTCTCATCTGACACATACTAGCTGTGTGACCTTGGGCAAGTCACTTAAACTCTCAGTACCCTAGGTAATTCTCAAAGCCTGTGAATTGCCAATCAGTATCATACTAAGAATTCCCTCACCAATGCAATTCATTCATTCATAGTTACTGAGTTGCCTATCTCTTAAAAATGATTACTACCTCACTGTAATTATTAATATGGGCACAAATGATACTGCCAGAAAGAACTACAGAGTATAGCTAAATATTTGGAGACATTAGATAAAAAACTAAAAGCATAGGGGAATAGACTAGGTGATATTTTTATCAGTCGTGCCCAGTGAAAAAAAGGGATATAGAAAATCTAAGGAAACAAGTCTCTCTATGCCAGGTACTGTGCTAAGCACTTTACAAATAGTGTTAAATTTGATCCTCAAAACAAATCTGTGAGGCAGTTGCTATTGTTATCCCCATTTTACAATTGAGGAAACTGAAGCAAACAAAAGCTGAGTGACTTGCCCAGGGTCATGCAGCTAGTAAGTTTCTGAGGCCAGATTTGAATTCCACTTTTCCTAACTCCAGGCCCATTGCTCTGTGTACTGTGTCACCTAGATGCCTTGTAAAAGAAGGTGAATAGCTAATTAAAGAGATGGAGTATGAGAATGGGATGTGGACTTCTGGACCACTCTTTAAACTATAAAGATAACAGAGTCCAGTAGGGATAGAGTACATCTACCAAAGCCTGGTAAAAATGTATTTACTTGGCGTATAGAAAATCTAATCAAAGTAACTTTTTAGTTTAAAAAAAAATAAGAGGAAGAAAACTGCCTATGTGTGTCCAACAAGCTAGATCTTAAAGAATCTGCAGTGCAGAAGAGCTTTTAAAACACTTAGTTCTCTCTTAGCCCACCTATGTATCCTGCTGTTCCTTAATCTCCTTTGCTCTCTCTACCTCTCCCACTGCTTCTTCTTCTGTCTCTATTGATATACTATCATCCGTCCACAGCACCCTATGAGTACATACTGATGTACACTTCATATTCTATAATCTGGCTCCAGTGTACTAATCCTGGCCTAGAATACATTACTTCCTTACCTCTACTTCTTAGGTTATTTCTGAGCTTTTAAAGAACAGCTACCTCCTAATTAAGGCCTTTTACTAATCTTCTGCTACCAAAACTCTCCTCCCCATTATTAGTTATCTCCCTCCTTGACATTAGTTTTTATTTAATTGTTGAGGTAAATATGGAAATATCTATTTGATATTAAATGCCTAATCTAGCGGATTTTTTTTTCTACTTTTCACCAGGCTCACTTATTATCACGTAAACACAGGCACAATGGCTTATTCATTCCTTACAATACTTGTTAATTGGGGAGTGTTTATGACTTCAAAAATAGTGATTCCTTCTTAATCTTCAGTTTATGACTCTACCAAATATCTCTGTGTATGCTGAATCTTCTCTGGAAAAAACAAACAAACAAACAAACATGATTTTCAATGTTTCCTTAGGGAAATCTTAAAAGTTGAGACAATTGCTTGGAGACAAGATCAAATAACTTCCTTCTGCTCCTGCAGGTAATAGGCTCCCTTCAGAATGAACAGGATAAAGCTGAGTCACCATGCTTGCTCTTTAATGATTTCAGTATATATGACTATTAGAGATATTTTATAAGTGACATATATCAAGTATCCGTATGAAATGATTAAACTTCCTAGAACTATAACTTTCACTTACCAGTAAGAATCTTACTTTAAAGTTAGAATTATTTTTAATGTCTGTCAGAAATCTCTAAAATCTTTGCAAAAGTCATTTTTACATGACCCACTTAATTTTTAATCTTCTGCTTGATATTTGGATCAATTTTAGTACATTTATAATGATTAATAGCCTTCACTTTTAACTTTTTTTTTATTAAAATGGTTATTTGGTAGGTAAAATTTAATTTAAGCTGAGTTCCCTGAAGAATAAGAAACATATCTGTTTTATTTTAATTACTACTTGCTGATTCAAAGGAAAAATTAATGGGTGAAATCAATATATGAATTTTTAACCTTTATTATTTTTGAGAATTTTGATTCTTTTATAATTCTAAATGTATCTTTTTATTTAGTAGTTTAAAAAATAAAAAGCTGAAAAAGTATTACTGGAAAAGTACCTACTTAAATAAATCTTATAAATATTGCATAATTTCAATGCATCCCAAAATCATTAGTAATGATTTACCATGCTCCAAGTTTTAGAAAACCTGTTTATTTTGATATGGCAGAATGTTATACCGCTTTTCTTGACCAATTGAAATTGTTTGGTTAATCAAATAATCAGCAAGCATTTATTAAGCACCTACTATGTGTCAGTCATTGTGCTAGGCACAGATATACAAGTAAAATTAATAAAACAATCCTTAATCGCAAGGAGATTACTTTGTAATGGAAGAAACAAGTTTTTATATAGCAATATATAGCATAACTTCAAAATGAACTACAACTATAGAGAAACATCATGTATATGTTACATAACATAGCTAAGTACATTATAGTTTGGCAGGAACAACAGTTTGAGGGATTAGAAAAGACTGCATGAAGAAGATGGTGCTTGAGCTGCCACTCAAAAGGAGAGGACTCTGCTATGCCAATAGCCATACTTATTCTCATCTCTACTCTTTAATCTGAGCTCATTAAAGAGGCTCAATGTGGTACTAATCAAAGCTTACTCTTACTATATATGAAGCATCATGTTAATGGTAGGGGGATACAAAGAAAGGCAAAAAATGCAATTCTTTGCCTCAAGGAGCATACATTCTAATGAGGAAGACAATTCATAGATACCTAATACATAAATGCACAATACATACAGTGTAAGATAAAATAATCGGAAAGGGGGAGTTGCGTTAGAAGTTCAAGTAATCATAAAACGTCTCTAAAAGAACTGAGGAAAAATGAAATATTTGACGCCGGTAAACTTTGTGATGTTATCAGCTACGATAGAATCAAATTGGCCATGCAGAGAAACAATTTAAGAGTCTTAAAGTCGGATCAGAGGCGATCGTTAGGACAGGTAATTAAGTACATTTGCCTTACTTTTACAAGAAAGTATTTTGTGAAAGGGTACATCTGTTTGGCACAAGTGACTCCATACAGTGTATGTCTATGCTGAGTGACATTTTTAAATGGAAAAAAAGGCTCTTCTGTAAATCTGTTGCTTATCCAGATGACAAATTCTAATCCTGAAAACTCTTTGAAGATTTGATCAACTCTCTTCTAAAATACATTGTAAATGCCATGAACCTTCTCAAATTCACTATAGTATCTTATTCACATCAGATATTATTTAAATTGTCAGTAGATATCTAGACTTGTAATAAATATCCAATCTTAAAAGAGGGTTTCTGTCCTTTAAGATAAGTGGCTCCTCTTTTCAATTCTCTTATTGAAAGTGAGTATCTCATTCAAACTTTGGCATCCGACAGACTCAATATCCTGACAAAAAAGTAATTTATGAGAATTCTCAAGGGATTTGCAAACCCAAATACTATATTTTTCTGATAGTGTATCCAAAGAATATTTTATCTTTTCAGACCCTGTTTTTTTTTTTGAGAATCTATTGCAATCTTAAATTCAGCAAATCTGAAATGGTTTTGATGTATAAGCTCAAATTCACTATATATTGACTTTTTTGAAATAGTGATTAATTACCAGGATTATGGATATTCTTTACTGAATTCCAAATGGCCATAAATAGTATTAGTGAAGTATTGCCAACCAAATATGACTTCTCTCATTATTATTAGAAACACAAAGCATCATGGAAACTTTAATAATTTCTAATTAATCAAGATAGTATATTGCCTTATTGTTGAGTTTGTATCATACTTGAACCTGAAAAGATATCAACTTTGACCCAATGGCAATATTTCACTGGCCAATTCAGTTGTTTTATCCTTCCACACTTCTCCCTATTCCCCTACTTTTGACTCCAGGTCCAAATATCTGATATGGCTCTTTCATTTGGGATTGTTACATTGTGGAGGGAGGGCGGGACCTTATACCTGTACTCTTGGTGTTAGAAAAATTCTCAAGAATATTTCATTGTTTTTTAAAGCAAATGTCTCTGATAAAGACCTCATTTCTCAAGAGAACTAAGTCAAATTCATAAGATTTTGCAAATCATTCTCCAATTGATAAATGGTCAAAGGGTCTGAACTGGCAGTGTTTCAAAGAAGAAATCAAAGCTATCTGTAGTCATATGAAAAAATGCTCTAAATCACCATTGATTAAAGAAATGCAAATTAAAACATTTTGTTTTGCTCATTTACTTTTCCTTTTCTAGAACCTTCTGTTTCTTTGCAAAGATATTTATTTCTTCTTCCAGTTGTGATATTCTCTCCTTTGGCATCGATTTTTCCAATACAAGAACTCTTTGCATGACCTCTTGTGACATTCAAGTAGCTTGGAGCATTCCAACAGGATTGGCTTCAAGGATAAGATCTTCAAGCTTGCTGTAAATCATTCTGTAGAAGGGTCTAGCTCACTTTTCTTTGGTTTGCTTGGTAAAGTTACTTCCTCTTTGATATCATCCAGCAGTTTTTGAAGAACCAGAATATATAGCAAGTGATACTTGAAGCTTTTGACATTTTACCTGAAGATTTCTAGCTACATCTTGAACCATTTGTAGCTCCCTCTAAAGTTTATCAATGTTCTTACAAAATACATTAGTGTAGCATTATTATCTTGAGTTTTGAAGTTGCTTCCCTTTTTATGTCTATCTAACTTTAGGAGTTAAAGAAATAAACCTACCTTGATTAGTTAGAGAACAGATTATGGTTCATATTTAATGAAAACTTTTTTTTTAAATTTTTATACAGCACAACCTAAGGAGAGGATTCAAAACAAAACCATAACTTTCCATTTGGAACTGCTTACTTTTTTTTGAAAAAATAAAAAAAACCTCACTATGTAATAAATACTACACATTGTTTTCCAAGCTACCCAGCCTTTTTGCCCTGTTTTCTTTTGTTCTTTGATGTGCACTTTTCCCCCCCTCTCTGCCCAACCAGTCCTAGAGAAGTCTGCACACA
The DNA here is from genome assembly GCF_003287225.1 of Phascolarctos cinereus. Taxonomy (NCBI): domain Eukaryota; kingdom Metazoa; phylum Chordata; class Mammalia; order Diprotodontia; family Phascolarctidae; genus Phascolarctos; species Phascolarctos cinereus. Next base: position 394,609,895 of record NW_027555958.1, on the reverse strand, counting down.
CACACACACACACACACACACACACACACACACACACACACATTGTGTATGTATTAGGTTTCGGTGTATATTCACATACATATGCCTATATACATGTGTATATGTTATGCACATATACCCACATATGTAAGCCCATGCTATATATATTTCTATTTGTCAGTTCTTTCTCTGGAGGTGGATAGCATCTTCCTTTGTAGGTCCAAGTCTTTCCATGTTTTCACAAAATTAATCAGCTCATCATTTCTTATAGCATAGTGGTATTCCATCACAATCATGTACCACAACTGCCATTTCCCAATTGAAGGGCAGCTACCATTTTAGCCAATCTAATAGGTATAAGATGATATTTCAAAATTGTTTTAATTTGGATTTCTCTAATAAATAACAAATTAGAGCATTTTTTCATGTGACCATATATAGTTTTGATTTATTCATTAAAAACTTCCTATTCATGTACTTTGACCATTGGAGAATGAGTTATATTCTTATAAATTTGACAAAGATCTTTATATATTTGAGAAATGAGACTTTTTATTTGAGAGGTTGTCAATACAGTTTTTCCCCCAGTTTTCAGCTTTACTTCTAATCTTGGCTATACTGTTTTTATTTGTGTAAAAACCTTTTAATTTAATATAATTGAAATTATCCAATTTATACCTCACAATAATCTCTGTATCTTGTTTATTCATGCATTGTTCTCCTATCCAAAAGTCTAATGCACAATTTGTTCTATGTTCTTCTAATTTTCTTGTGATATCTCCCTTTATATCTAGGTCATGTATCCATTTGGACCTTATCTTGCTACATAGGTTAAGATATTGGTTTATGCCCAATTTCTGCAAGACTGCTTTCCAGCTTTCCCAACCATTTTTACCAAATAATGAATTCTCGTACCAAAACTTAAATCTTTATATTTGTCAAACACAAGGTTATTATAATCCTTTACTATTGTATATTGTTTGTCTATTCTATTCTACTGATCAAACTTTTTTATTTCTTAGCTAATACCAGATAGTTTTTGTATTTACTGAGGTCTGATACTGCTGAATTTCCTTCCTTTACATTGTTTTCACTAGTTTCTTTTCTTGAACTTTTGTTCTTCCAAATGAATTTTATTATTTTTTATAACTCAGTAAAATAATTTTAAAAAATAATTTAATTAGGATGGCATTGAATAAATAGAGTACTTAGGTAAAATTGTCACTTACATTTTATTGGCTGTGCCTACCCATAAACAATTGAAATTTCTCCAATTATTTTAATCTGACTATTTGCATCATGAGTGTTTTATAATTATGATCATGTAGTTCCTGGGTCTGTTTTGGCAGATATACTCAAAACGTATTTTATACTGTCCATAGTTATTTTAAGTGGTCAAAAACAATATTGAATAATATTGGTGACATGCAATGTAGTTTCCTTGATTATTTCTTTTAATTAGATCTATTTTAGCTTTAATTTTGCCTGAGATCATGATTGCTATTCCTGCTTTTTTTTATGTATCAGCTGAAGCATAATAAATTCTACTTAACTCCTTTGTTTTAACCCTTCCTGTTTTATTGTGTTACTAGTTGTGAATTTCCTTCCATCCTATTTTTCCTCACTATCCTTCTGGCCCTATTTACCCCATCCCTCCTCACTAATCTAATTTACTCCTAACCACTACTTTGCCCTCTGGTTCCTTAATCAACCCAGCCTTCTGAAAGTCCCTCCTCTATCCTCTCTCTCCAGCCTGCACTTTATTCAGCTTACCCCTCTGAATTCCTCCCTTATACTCTCCCCTACCCTCCTAATTCTTATTCTATGAATACTTCTTTTAGTGTCTTCCTTATCCTACCCCCTGGCACTCTTATTTATTTATAAATTTAGGACACTTTTATACCCTTCTAGATGTATATCTTGTTTCCTCTTTAACCCATTTCTGATGAGTCATGTTCCAACACTACCAGCTCTCCATTTCCATTTTCTTCTTCTGTATTGTTCCTTCGTTTCATGCATTATTTGTATGAAATAATTACTTCTTTTTACCTCTCCCTGCCCAGTTTTATTTTTTAGAACAACCCCTTCATACTCAGCTTGGCCCAAGCCTTTCTTTCAAACTACGTAAGTAGTGATGACAGTCTTAAAGAGTACTGAAAACATTGTCACAAATATGAAATAAAGTTTGACCTTATTGAGTCCTTTATAATTGGTCTTTTATATTTATTTTATATTTCTCCTGGATCTTATATGTCAAATTTTCTATTAAGTTCTGGTCTTTTTGTCACAAATACCTGAAAGGCTTTCAGTTCATTAAATATCCTTTTTTTCTTCCATTCAAGATTATACTTATCTTTCTGGGTAAGTCATTTTTGATCACAACCCCAGATCTTCTGCTTTTCAAAATATAGTGTTCCAAGACTTATGGCCATTCAGTGTAGAAGCTGCTAGGTCTTGTGTTATCCTGATTGTAGCTCCACAGTATTTACTTTTTTTTTTATTGTTGATATAATATTTTCTCTTTAACCTGGGAGCTTTAAAACTTGGCTATGATATTCTTGTAAGTTTTCCTCCTGGGATCTCTCTCAGGTGTTAATGCATGGATTTTTTTCCAATTTCTTTTTTACCTTCTTGTTCTAGAATGTCAGGGTAATTTCCATAATAATTCTGTGTGATATTGTATAAAGATTCTGTTTTTGATCTTGATTTTCAGGTATTCCAACAAGTCTTATACTATCTTTCCATGATCTGTTGTCGAGATCAGTTATTTTTTTCTAGTAAAATGTTTCACATTCTTTTCTATTTTTTTCATCCTTTTAATTTTTATAGTGTCTTATGGCATCATTAGCTTCCCCTTGCCCAAATTCAATTTTCAAGGAGTTATTTTCTTCCTTAAATTTTGAGATTTCTTTTTCCAGTTGCTTGAATTTTTTTTCATATTTCCTTTATTTTCTTGGATTGCTCTTATTTTTTCCCCCAATTTTCCCCAAGTCTCTCTTATTTGATTTTTGAGTCCTTTTAAAAGTTCTTCCAAGAACTCTTTTTGGGCTTGTGACCATTTGCCTTTTCTCTTAAAAAGAGAAGTGTCTTCTTTAACTTTAATATCTTTCTCTGAATATGAACCCAGATCTTCTCTATCCCCATACTAGTTGTCTGTGATTGGTTTCTTTCTTCTTTGCTTACTAATTTTTAAAAAAATTATTTTGTTATAGCAGCTTATTATTATTATTATTATTATTATTATTATTATTATTAATTATTATTATTATTATTATCATTTTGTATGTGAGGCAGTTGGGGTTAAGTGACTTGCCCAGAGTCACACAGCTAGTAAGTGTTATGTATGTATCTGAAGCTTCAATTAGAAGAAAGGAAAAAGAATTCTTTTTAACCCAGGCCTTCTTAAGGCTAACAACCAGGTTTGTTGGGGGCTGGGCAGTATGAGCCAGGCTCTTAAGGCAGGGACTAGTGGTCATGGGGAAGTCTAGGCCTTGAAATGCCTTGATTGGAAGTGGCATTGAAGTGGAAATCAGGAATCTGGATGTAGCCTGAGGCTATCAGACCAGTAAAAGACAATGATGGCTAGCATAGATAAAAGGGGGGAAAAAAGCCAGCCTATAGGGTGGGAGTGGCCCCAGGAGACTGTTGGAACTGGTGAAGGGGTCCAGAAAGAAAGAAATATTTTTTATTGGGTCTGTTTTAAGTTTTTAATATACTGCTTACATATTTCTGAACTTTCTTATGTGATGTAATCTGGTAAGCAATTATATTAGGTATGTTGCTGGAAGGGCAATTTCTTTTACAATCTAGAATGTTGTTAAATTAATTGTGTCTTCAGAGAAAAGAGAAAAAGGAATGAATTGGGGCTGTTGGGGCATTCTATATGGTCCTGTTTTGTAACATTTCCTTTTAAGTATTGTAATTTAAGAAATGAGAACTTCCAAGTTTTGTCTATGTTTAAAGGGAAGTTTTAGCTGGGATTATCTGGTTTTCACTTATGGAGTTTAAAATTGTTAACTAAGCTATTTGGAGTTATTGTTTAAGTCAAGCACTAGTAAACGTATTTTGTGTGTGAGAAGAAACTTGGTAATTATGCAAAAAAAAAGGAAGGAGAGATTTTGTGAAATCTCATAATTGTCATACAGGCACCTTTTGACTACAGAATTAGGTAACTTGGAATTTTATGGTAATTAGGGAATCGTAAGCTGTTTTTGAGAAAGTGAGATACTTTTATAAAAAAAAAAAGGGGTTTTGATAAAATATTTGATATTCTTTTAGAGGGCCTCCTAAACTACCTTTTGCAAGCCTAAGTATGCTGTGTCCTGGAATACCATAAGAAAGGGTACTGGTTTCTCAAATGTAGGTCTGAAAGGTTCAATACCCCACTCTAAGGATTTAAGGGGAGTGTGTGTGTGTTAGAAGTGAAAAAGTTAAGACAGCTAAAACATTTTAGCATATTCTGGAAGTCTTCAGATTGATCATTAAGAAGTTTTTAAAACACCTCCTTACAATCTTGTCACTCCTTCCCCCACTCCCTCCCTCTGAATCAGGAGGGTTTCTCAGTATGGGGATTCCAAACAGCCCTGGGTTTTCTTTTTCTGTTAATCCATTTTATCCCAGATCAGATTAGGAAGAGAATGTTTTGCCCCCCTCTCACTTGCCTGAAAATTCACCTTTCCCACCTGGCTATAGGAAGGAGAGGAGGGGCAGCAGCTACAGCCTGGAAGTATCTTCCAGCACACAGTCGTGGGGAGAGAGTAAAAGAGGATGGGTCAAGGTAAAGAAACCAGTTTGTGTCTGTACTTGGTAAATCAGCCCATCCTTCTATCAATAATTTTACATGATCTGGAAGCACAGTTGTTGCCATTTGAAGTTTATTGTTTATGTTACAGCTAAAACAAGTTAGTTATCACTTATGAAAATTGTAGGATTGTTGGTTATTGTTTTAATGTTAAAACTGGCAATTGATTATTCATGTGTATTGAAAAAGAGCAGTCTGGGGACTGCCCCTGAAGGGCTAGTTAAAAAAAAAAGCGCAGCCCATAGAAATTCTAAAGGTAGATGGGTGGATGGGACAGCCCCTTCTCTGGGATCCCTGTTGATCCTCTTTAGTTTGGTAAACTTTCCAAGAGCTTGTTTGGATCATGGAGTTCCTAAACAAGAAACTTGGCCTGCTGAGAATTTGCAAGTATATAGAAATGACTTTTAATGATTGGCTTTTACGCCAGAACAAGTTTAAATTTGAGAAGGAAAGATGTAAAGTGAAATCTCTTATGTACGTGAGTCCTGGTAAATCTGTATTGCTTATTGCAACTTCATGAGAGTAAAATTAACTGTATCTGGCTTTAAGCTGTGATAGTGAAACTTGCTGTTTGAGGTAAAAGACTCTTGGGGCTATAACTAATTTTGTTTTGAGTTTGAATTTGGGTATAGTTGTCTGCATTAAATCAGTATCTGAGAGAAATGCCAAAAGAACAGGTGGAGGTCTACACAGAGGGAATGTGATTCATTTGGGAAAAGGCTGAAGGGACAATCTTAGCCTCAATCTAGGATGGGATCCTCCTGGCTCAGTTTCCCCCTTGTGTTCCTTTGGAAAGGAATGTTTCCCACCTGACTGTTCCTGAGTCTGGCTATGAGGAGGAACAGATACTGAATGATTGGAGAACTGTGACTCTATCTGAATTTAAACAAAGCTAAGGATGTTTTATCCTGTCATATTTGGTATGTCGCATGTCCCTGCTCTTTTTCCTTCTACAGTAAGTTTCTACAGTCAGAAGGTTTTGTAATTACAGTAACAAATTTAGTAAAATAATTGATTATGGAACATCTTAGGTTACTATAGAACTGGGACTAGTGTTCCTATGTGTGTTCCGGTATGAGTTAGGGTCTTTAATTCTTGGTAATGGTATGGAACAATCAGGGGCTTGTGAGAATTTTATTTTGTTATTTGGTTAGTATCATACTTATCTAAAGTTTTGTTACAATTAATAATGTTAAAAGAAGAATGGCTTGTGGTTTATTTTGTAAATGCCATCAAAGAAACATGGCATGACTAAAAGTTTAAGATCTTATATGTACAGTGTTAAAATTGATTATTTAATATATATATGTATGTACTGGAGCCTGTTAATAATCCCTTAGTGAAATCTCATCCCCCTGGTGAGGAAATTAATAATGGATTAATATAAAGCATAAGACACTGGGTTCTGATGTGAATTTCTTAAACATGACAATTGGTCATGGTTCCAGTTTTGAGTTTATAAAAATGATCAGGGTTATAAGGACTAGAAATAGTAATTTAAAATTGTGCTAAGGTCACTTTTGTAGGAGAATGGACAGAAAGCTGGTTCCTACAAGAAGACAAGAAGAAGAAGATGCTGAGATGCTGTGCTGGAGATGGCTGGAACAAGTACCAAGGACCAGAGGACTTCACTGATGATGTTCCCTGCCAGACAGCTGTCCAGTCTGAGACCACCCTGATTTAGTGGGGTGTGAGGAAGCTTCAAGTTGTAAGGAATGAGAGAGGAGGGAATTGTGAGAGATCTCTCAAAAGCGAAGCCTCCTCAGGGGACAAATAGTTCTTGTTAATATTTCTTGATTGTTGCTTTCAAAACCCTCCCCCACTCAGACCCTGTTTTTTTTTTTAAATGCTTAGCAGAAAGAATAGCCTTGCCCCCAACCTGAACTGCTTGCCCTTTGAAAAGCTTCCCACCTTTTCTTGTCTCTGGGATAACAGGGAAGGGGGTTAGGGTGGGGAAATTGCAGTAAATTTCAGTTTCCTAGGAATTACCTAACTCATGGGAATTCAGCCCTAAACCCGCTCCTGATCACCACACCACTGCTATGTCAGCTTTAGGTTTACTAAATAAGGACATGTATGTTTGGATTGGCTATACCCTGTTTCCTTGTTCTTTGTCTTTGAATTTTTTGTGCTTAAGAATGTAAGCCCGCCTCACAGCTAATGGGATAGGAAGATTTTTCGGCCTAAGAATGTAATCTGGCTTCTCCAGCCAGTGGCAATAAGGGATAGTGGTAGATGGAGGTTTGTTTGCATTAGGGTATATAATCTTATTTCACTTTCTGTGCCTTGCCTCTCTCCTCCTGGAAGTGTACCAGGGGAGCAGAAGCCCCTTCTAGCGAGATTGTAATAAAAAGTAACCTTTGCTTCCACCGTGAGAAGTCTCTGAGTTTAATTGATTTAGAGTCCCTGTCCCACACAGGAGCCATTCAAAGGCTCAATTCAACTCTGTTTGGTACCAAAGCTTTGTCCTGCACCATTTTAGACCTCAGTCAGGGTGACTTTCCTAGGCAGCCCAGAGGCTTCCTGCTCCTGGATGCTCATCATATTAAAGACAAACTTTACTGTGGATACATGGTTCAGCTTACTACACCTCAGAACTCCTGAATGTCCCAGTAGCAGGTGTTACAAGTTTGTCTCACCACATCCACCAGATAGTATTCATTTAAAAAAAAAATGCTAACCATTTAATCAATTATAGACAAATGATAGATTCATAAATTTCTTTTAAATTTGAAAGATGTTTTTGTTTTCTCAGTATGTCAGCTATATATGTACATATATGTATATTTCCATTTCACTTTCTCTTTAAAATTAGGGCTAAACAAAATTTAAAAAAACACAAATTAACAATTTTATTTAGTTGACTAAAGTTGTAGAATGACTAAAATTTCCTCCTCAATTTTCTCCTAAAACCTAATTTGTTAGTAAAACACTTGACCTGACTTAGTCTATCTGAATACTTGTTTCTTTAACTGATTTTTATTCATTTGATGAAGAACACAGTCTCTATTTTAAAGATGCATAAAGATAAATACTAATACTTAATAAGTTAGCTATTTTATCAATTCAAGTTTACTTTATAGAGGGTGTTTTACACTTTTGAAGTATCATTAATTAGTATTTTAATTCAATTAAATTATTGTAACATTGTAGTAGTATATAAATCATACAAAAGTTCTTCCTTATACAGCATTTGAAAATTTGAATTTGAAATGTAAATAATGGATTATAAATATATTTTCATTATGTTGTAACATGTTTTGTATTAATTATTTACGAAGAAAATAGTTGCTATTAATGTCACCAAAATGATAAGTCTCACTAAGTCATGTGTAGGGAATATTATTTTGTTAGGAATACTTCTCTATTTTTCTTATTCTAGAAGAAATAATATATATTTATTTATTATAGAAGTAAGGTAAAGTTTGTTAGTCTAATATAATTTTGCTTTATAATTCTTTAATTTTGCATAAATAAGGGTTATTGATTCATTTTTTTCAAGATCATTAGATGGACTCAGATCCTTAGAATATTCTGAGATCTCTAGGGTTAGACTATGGTCAGGACAGTCTGCTGGTTATCTTCTTGATTAACATGACCAATACAAATATGTACCTAAATAGACTCTAGGTATATATTGATGACCCTCCAGGTTTGAAAAGAGTAAGTCAATAAGCTATATTTTATGCTTTTAGGATATGCAGTTGTAATCTATAGGGTATTTAATTAAAAACAATAAAGAAAGAAATCACATGCTTTCAAAATTTTGATGAAAAGTAGAAAGGAAATACTACTCATACCACACTTCATATTTTCTTCATTAGCTTCAACTTTGTAAACCCTCATGAGACAGTACTGTAATGAATATGGGAAGCCTAGTGCTTATTATCAAAATAGGTAATTGAATATGAATAATAATAATGATGTATATATTAACTATCATGCAAAAAGTTGAAAACCATTAAGAAAACTAAAAAATACCCCTGAAAAGCTAACAGTATATAATATTTAAGAATTATATATTTGGATCTAGAAGTGTCTTGTTGTAAGTTAGCACAACTGTAGTTGTATCTATCTATCTATCTATCTATCTATCTATCTATCTATCTATCTCTATCAATCTATTATTTTTCTAATTGAGATACTGATTTAGAGGAACAATGTTGCAACCACATTTTGGTCTTTAATGAAAGCTTTGATTAATAACTCCTGAGACAAATCCCTCTATATTCCACAACTGATCTGACGATCTGATTGCCAAAGAAATGTTCATAATAGGGTGCTTATGTCAATGTGTTTCAGAAATGTTAGCTCTAATTTCATGTTTCTAAACACCTAAAAATTGAATCATTGGAGGCTGCAATACAAACTGAAGTATATTTACTGGTCCCCAATCTATCATTATTTTATACCAATATATTTCTTTTTGTGGGGTATAATATGGATTTTCATTTTTTTTCTTTCAGCCAAAGACAAGGTTTATTAGAATATCCATCATATTAGCCAGACTGTTAAAGAATCTGAGCATTTGGCTAGATGTTAAGAATCTGAGCCCCTTAATAGAGACAAGATGGACCTTATTTACAAAAAGGCTGTGGGAAGGATCTAAGAGGAGCCAAGTATTTTGGGGTGACTGGAGGAGGGGTCTAAGGAGGATTTGGATGGGAGTGGCCAGTAAGCTGGGGTGAACAGAAAGGCAGAGATCTGGACCACATGGCCAAGGGATTTTATTTTCAATTGTCTGATGGATCATAATAATCCATTGATAATCAATATTCCATTATCTGAGAGAAATACCACATGCTACTCAGAGAGAATGTGATACTGGTGGGAAGTCAGTGTTGGGAAAAGCTGAGAGGACAATTTTAGCTTCAGTCTAAGAAGGGATCCTCCTGGCTCAGTTTCCACATTATGTTCCTTTGAAAAGAAATGTTACCTACCTGGCTGTTACTGAGTCTGGCTATGAGGTGGATTTGATACTGCATGATTGGGAAACTGAATTATCTAAATCAAACAGAGCTAAAGGTGTTTTATCCTCTCATATTTGGGCTCTAAGTCTAGTCCCTGTTTTATCCTTTTATAGCAAATTTCTATAATTAGAGCAAGTGGTCATTAAAAGATTAATGCAAGTGTGTGAGATCTTACTGTTTTGACCTGATTGTGTAGTCATTCAATACCCCCAAACAACTGAAATTAAATCAGAAACATCTTCAGTTTGGTTTGGGGAGGAGAATTTGATTGATAATTGAAATGAAAGTAAGCCTCTGACAAATGCATTTGTATAACTATTGAACCCAGTGGCAGAAAAATTCTGCCAGCAAAAGTGTTACTTAAACTTGAGAAAAAGTAACAAGATCAGATAATCCTGCAGGTCAAATGTGAATGATTTTAATGGGGCGCTATACTTTTATTTCTCCCTATATCTGGGCCCTACAGTCTTTTCTGTCAGATTTGTTTCTTCCAGACTACCATCCATTCATCTACAATTGGTAGCAAACAGTGGGTACCAGCCAATGTCCCCTCGTCGTTCCCTGGATGCGGCCTGTACTCAGTTCCAGTCAACCTCTTTGGGACTCGGTCAAGGCAGGGACAGCTCTATACCCCTTGCCATCAGGGAGCAGTTTCAGAAGCCAAGATCTTTGTCCCTTACCCCAAAAAAATTTTGGCCCCATTTGTTTGAAGGGGGAATGATGGGGATGGGATCTGAACCCGTAGAAGGAAAAGACCATGTCTTTGGGATCTGGACCCCAAAAAAGAAAAACCCTGGACTTTCCCACCTGGCCAAATCTCTGGAATTCACCTGAGGCTATAATCCTCTCAGCTGGCCTTTCATTGAGGCTACCCAATTCTGTTGTTACCTCCTAATTGCCCCTGGCCACTTCCTACCCTTAATCTTATCCATGGCCCCTAACCCACAGCCTGAGAGCATCAGGCCAAGTGTGAGACAACCTCTTAACTGTCTGCCCAAAAAGCACCTCCAAGCCTTCCTAAGTGCTTGGAGAGTGACCCCAACTGCAGGGCAAGAAAGAAGGAGCCGGGGAGACTTACATGCCTTCCAGTCTTGGCTGGAGAAGAGCTTGGAGTTAGGAAGCTTCCCTGTACAGGCCACCAAAATGATAAGTTTAGAGGTTAGGGGTACTGGAACTCCAAAATCACAACATGTGAGTCCTTTCGGAAAGAATTCAACCCAAGCTTTCTTTCAGCCAAACACAAGGTTTATTAGAATATCCATCATATTAGCCAGACTCTTAAAGAATCTGAGCATTTGGCTAGGTTTTTAAGAATCTGAACCACAAATATTCATTTTTAAACCTAATTTCATGACATTATTTAATACAAGGGATAAGACATTCTAGAGCTGTAGTTTTTTCACCTTTTTATTTGTGTGTCATTGAGCCCTTTGGCTGACTGATGACACAAGACCACTTCTTTGCAGAATTATTTTAAATAATGGAAGGAAATGCTAAATTTCAGTTAGAGGTTGGTGAAAAGAAAGAATTTTTCTTTTTCTCATTTAAGTTCATAGACACCTCCTTCTGTCCACCCCTCCAGTTCTAGCCATGAATTCTCAAGTCCACGGACCCCAGGCTAAAAACTCCTCTTTTAGCATTTTCTAGAAAAGATCCATTTGTAATAAGCCATAAGTGAAAAACATGTAAACACACAACACATTCATGAGGAAAAAATAAAATAAAGACACAGAGTCAGGCATCATAATGCAATACCAATGGCATTAAACTAAGAATTACAAGATCTGGGATCTAGCCCCAGCTCAGCCTTAATCCAGCTTTGTGACCTTGGACAGTCACTGTTTTTCTGGGCTTTCATTTCCACATCTGGAAACTAAAAAAAAAAAAAGAGAGAGAGAGAGATGGTTTTTAAAGACCCATTCGCCTTTTTTGTTTTGGGGGGGAGGTGAGGCAATCAGAGTTAAGTGACTTGACCAAGGTCTCACACCTAGTAAGTGTCAAGTATGTGAGGCTGGATTTGACTTCAGGTCCTCCTGATTCCAAGGGTGGAGCTTAATCCACTATGCCACCTAGCTGCCTATTGCTTTTCTAATTATATTTAAAATTTGAGGAAATTTTCATATATTTAGAAGAAATCATTATTTTTAAAGTGAAAAAAAGATTCATTAACAAATCATGGAAATTAAATGTAAACTAAGGCTAGATAGATGATAGAAAAATGTTAATTCAATATTTTCTTATTTAGTAACTGCTTTTAAAATTATTATTTTTCTTCCTCATTAAATGTAGTTTTCTCATGGTCAGATCAGTCAATCTGAATGAGTAAACTCCTCTTGCCATATTGTTGTTTTCTAATATAAAGTAAAACTATATATTCACTGATTTTTACAAAAATTAACTCTTTGGTCTTATCTATGACATGCCCTAGATAAAGCCTAGGGAGAACACAACTGCCTTCTTCAATCACTTGCAGAATTGTTAGGTGAATGATGCATTAGGTTTGTTCTATTTGACCCCCAAGAGCAGAACTAGGAGGAGATCAATGAATTGAGCATGCAACTAAAAAAGCCTGAAATAAAACATATTAAAAATAACCAATTAAATACCCAGTTAGAAAATTTGAAAACCGAAGGATTAATTAATAAAATTGAAATTAAGAAAACTGTTGAACTAACAAACACAACTAAGCTCTGGTTTTATGAAAACAAACAATAAAATAGACAAGCCTTTGGTTAATTTAGTTAAAAGAAAGAAGAAAATTGAATTACCAGTATCAAAAATGAAAGGGATGAATTTACCACCAATGAAAAAGAAATTAAAACAATAATTGAGAGCTATTTTGGTCAACTATTTGCCAATAAATGTGACTATCTTAGTGAAATGGATGAATATTTACAAAAACATAAATTGCCCAGATTAACAAAGAAGGAAATAAAATACTTAAATAACACCATTTCAGAAAAAGAAATTGAACAAGCCATCAATGAACTCCGTAAGAAAAAATCTCCAGAATCAGATGGATTTACAAGCAAATTCTACCAAACATTTCAAGAACAATTAATTCCAATACTATATAAACTATTTGAAAAAAAAAAGTAAAGGAGTCCTACCACATTTTTTTATCATACAAATATGGTGCAGATACCTAAACCAGGAAGAGCCAAAATAGAGAAAGAAGATTATAGAACACTCTCCCTAATAATATAGATGCAAACATTTTAAAAAAAATATTAGCAAAGAGATCACAGCAACTTATCATGAGGATAATACACTATGACCAGGTGAGATTTATACCAGAAATGCAGAACTGGTTCAATATTATGAAAACTACCAGCATACCCATATCAATAACAAAGTTAATAGAAATCATATGATTATCTCAATAAATTCAGAAAAAGCTCTTAACAAAATACAACACCCATTCCTACTAAAAATACTAGAGAGCGTAGGAATAAATGGAGTTTTCCTTAAAATAAGTAGCATCTATGTAAAATCATTACCAAGTATTACGTGTAATGGGGATAATCTAGATCATTCCTAATAAGATCAAGGGTGAAACAAGGATGTCCATTATCACCACTGTTATTAAATATTGTACTGGAAATATTAGCTTTAGCAATAAGAGAAGAAAACGAAATTGAAGGAATTAGAATAGGCAATGAAGAAACCAAGCTCTCTTTGCAGATGACTTGGTGGTATACTTAGAAAATCCTAGAGAATCAACTACAAAACTATTTGAAATAATTAACAACTTTAGCAAAGTTGAAAGATATAAACTAAACCCATATAAATCATCATCATTTCTATATATTACTAACAAAGCTCAACAACAGGAGATAGAAATAGAAATTCCATTTAAAGTAAATGTAGACAATATAAAATATTTTGCAATCTATCTGCCAAGACAAACTCAGGAATTATATGAACACAATTACATATCACTTTTCACACAAATAAAGTCATATCTAAATAATTAGAAAAACATCAGCTGTTCATGGATAGGCTGAGGTAATTTAATAAAAATTACAGTTCTACCTAAATCAATTTACTTATTTAGTGCCATAGCAATCAAACTACCAAAAATTATTTTATGGAACTAGAAAAAAAATAATAACAAAATTCATCTAGAAGAACAAAAGTTCCAAAATATCAAGGGAATTAATGAAAAGAAATGCAAGGGAAAGACCTAGCCATACCAGATCTAAAATTGTAGCAGCAATCATCAAAACTATTTGGTACTGGTTAAGAAATAGAGTGGGAGATCAGTGGAATAGGTTAGGTAAGCAAGACATAGTAATCAATGACTATAATAATCTACTTTTTGATAAACCTAAAGATGCCAGCTTGGATTAGAGCTTGCTATTTGTCAAAAAACTGGGAAAACTGAAAAATAGTATGGCAGAAGCTAGGCATAGACCAACATCTTGCACCATATACCAAGATAAAGTCAAAATGGGTACATGATTTAAATATAAAGGCTGATAACTGTAAACAAATTAGGAGAGCAAGGAATAGTTTACCTGTCAGATCTACAGAAAACAGAAGAGTTTATGACCACATGAGAGAGAGAATATTATGAAATATGAAATGGATAATTTTGATTACATTAAATTAAAAAGACTTTGGACAAACAAAGCCAATGCAACCAAGGTTAGAAGCTTTCTGCTGGGAAAGAGCCAGTGTCTCTAATAAAGGGCTAATTTCCAAAATTTACAGAGAATCGAGTCAACTTTATATGAATGCAAGTCATTCCCCAATTGATAAATGGTCAAAGAATATGAACAGGCAGTTTTCAGATGAAGAAATTAAAGTTACCTATAGTCATATGAAAAAATGCTCTAAAACACAAATCAAAACAACTCTGATGTTCCACATCATACCTATTAGATTGGTTAACATGACAAAACAGAAAAATGATAAATGTTGGAGAAGATGTGGGAAAATTGGAACACATATGCATCGTTGGTGGAGTTTTGAGTTGATCTAAGCATTCTGGAAAGCAATTTGTAACTATGCCTGAAAGGCTATAAAAGCATGCTTACCCTTTTATCTAACAATATCACTTCTAGGTCTGTATCGCAAAGATATCACAAAATTGAGAAAAGGACCTACATGTACAAAAATATTTATAGCAGCTCTTTTTTGTGGTAGTCAAGAATTGGTAATTGAGGGGATCAATTGGGGAATAGTTGAAGAAGTTGTGGTATATGAATGTAATGGAATACTATTGTGCTAATTGTACTAATGAGGAGTAAGCAGACTTCAGAAAAACCTGGAAAGACTTGCATGAACTGATGCTGAGTGAAATGCAGAAACAGGAAAACATTATACATAGGAGCAGCAAAATTGTGCAATGAACAATTTTGAAAGACTTAACTCTTCTCAGCAATACAGTGATCTAAGACAATTCCAAATGATACGTGATGGAAAATGCTATTCACATGCAGAGAAAGAACTATGGAGTCTGAATGCAGATTGAAGCATACTATTTTTCCTTTTTTTCCCTTTGGTGCTAATTCTTCTCTACCATATGGCTAATGTGCAAATATGTTTAATATGATTGTTCATGTATGGCCTATATCAGATTTCATGCCATCTGAGGTAGGAGAGAGGGGAAGGTGGGGGAGGAAATTTAAATCTCAAAATCTTATAAAAGTGAATGTTGAAAACTAAAACTAAATAAATATTTAGCAGAACTAGTACTAAATGGTGGCAGTTATATGAAAATAGGTTTTAGGTCAAGGTAGGGAGAAAAAAAACCCCTAACAATGAGAGTTGTGAAAAAAATGATGCTACTGTGAGTAGTTGGTTCCCATTCCTAGATGTCTTCAAGTTGAGACAGTATAATGCTTTGTTATAGATCTAATATATGAATTATATTTGGATTTATGATTTTCCTGGGCAGTGGACCCGACTGCTGAGCTGCCTTATAGTTCTGTATATGATTATATGATTCAATGAATTCTAAATTAGACGAATGTGAACAACTGCAATCAGATTTAACTGATTAACAAGCAGTGAGAATTTAATCAACTGTAAAAGATCAGTTGCTTTAAATTATTCATTTTTTGGAATGAAGTGCTAATATCTTAATGAAGTGTTATTTTATTTTCTTCCTAATGAAAAGCTAAAATATTTAAATGGATCACTTTTCTTAAAAAAAATTTACAAATAGTGATTTGATTTGGTTAAGGTGACTATGCTATAGACTTTATAAAATAATCTTTCAATCAATCTCTACATTTATATAGATTTGTATTATCATTAATAACTAATCTACTAGGTATGATTTAGCTATTTGGGACATTAGAAGTACACATAATTTGTCCTTACCAAAACACTGCCAACATTTTTTACATTAATGATGGTAACATGTATAGCCAAGTTCTACCAGAAAATTCCTATACTCTGCTCTGTCTTCTTTTAACTAATCACCCATTTATAATCCTTATAATATTGTTTCTTTGGAACTAAATCAACCCCAAAGTCAAAATGCTATTTCACCTACCATATTTTCATGGATATAAATAGGTGGTATATGCTTTTATTTGCCAAGAATTTCTCATCTGGGTTTCTGAGTTAAACATATAAATTGATATTTTGTAAAAATTGAAGTGTATTCCAAGCTCTGCATTTAACTAGTATCATGGCTATGGAAAAATCAGCTAACCCAAGATCATAGTTTCTTCATTGGTAAAAAAAAAAAAAAGAGTTTGAATGGATCACCTCTAAAATCTCTCCCAGCTCTAAAATGTTATGATTCTACTGTATGATGTTCCAGGAATAGCCTTAATACAACTTAGTGGTTACTATGGAGACTTTATCATTGTTTTTACAATCAGCAGTTAGAACTGATACAATTAGACACATCTCAGTGTGTTTGTTTTTCTGGGACTTAAAAAAAAGGCTACAAAAATTTTTCTCCGGGCTAAAAGCTGGAATGTAGTTGAATATTGGGCTTGAAGAAATTGTTGAAATATTCTCTTATTCAAAATTCCCTTGTCAAAATCCTCCAATTTTTATAGAAAGTCCTAAGTTCAATGGGCCTTATTAATAAAACTTATTTATTTCAAACGCTGAATGAAAATACTCACTTTCCAAAGAATTGCTCACAGAAAATATACTAAATATTAAGATCTCAAAATCACTGAGTCTCAGGGATGCACATACTCCCTGGTATCATCTAATCCATCACTCACTTAAACAAGAACTCTATTCAAAATACCTGACAAATGGTCATTTAGGTTTTGATAGCTGATCAGTGATGGAGAACTCATTTACTCCAAAGATAGTCACTGCCCTTTTACATAATCCTTATCATTCAGAAATTTTTATGTGATTTCCTTTCATAGTTTAAATGTTGTAGAAAAAAGTATATCCTTCACAAAACTGTGTAATTCTTGTGTCTCATCACAGACTGAGGGCCAGGGTGGATCTTATATACATTAAAGTAACTTTGAGTGACCAGAAGAGGGACTGGGAAAAGGGTCTAGGTGGCTTAGGGAGAATTCTGATTGGAATATCAGAGAGATTGAATAGACAATGGGAATAGATAATGAGAGGAACTGGAAGGAAGAAGTTTGAAAGGCATCTGAATAAGATCAAAAGGTGGGGCTAGGATTTTCAAAGGGAGATAAAGAAGAGTCAAAAAGGAACCTTTTGAGATCACAGTATATCCTTCACAAAACAGTGTAATTCTTGTGTCTCATCACAGACTGATTTTACATACAGTGGTACAAAATTTTTGACAGCTTCTTCCAAACTGGAACAGCTATAGGTATGGACTTGAAATGAAGTCACATCTGCTTTCTGAGAACTAGGCTTGCTAATAATGGTGAAGAGAACCTCTAGGTGAAAAATCCTTTGGCTATTATGACCCATGAGAACACATACCTTAAATAATCCTTCAGCCCTGTGAAGCTTCCTTTCTTTTTGGCAATTATACAGTATTTGTTGAGGTTTAGAGTTGGGAGATCTGGTTCAGGTGTGAAATAATTCACTTAGACTTTCTCTGTAACCATTGGAGCTTTATTAACACAAAAGCATTGGGCTAGCCCCACAAAAAAGACTAGCAACTTAAAGAGAGACAGGGACTTCTTTTATAAGGACAGGATGAGGAAGATAGTTGCTTACAAGATAGTTTTAGAAGTTTTAGGAGGGTTAAAGATTAGAGACAAGTAAAGGAATGATTTTGTAACACAGGATGAAGGAGACAAGAAGTTCTTTATGGTTTAAGGATTTAAGGACAGGGTATGAGTGATGAGGTCTAGGGGTTTGGGGTGCTGGGACCCTGAGGTCACAACACGCAAGCCCTGTCTAAATGAATTCTACCCAAATCTTCTTTCAGCCAGAGAAAAAGTTTATTAGAGATAAACCATTCAGGCCAGACTCTTAAGAAATCTGAACATTAGTAATGCCCATAAAGACAAGCGGCATGAGAAAGTCTCAGCATTTAAATCAGGGTTGATCTTCTATACACTAAAGTAACTTTGGGTGACCAGAGGAGGGACTGGGAAAATGGTCTAGGTGGCTTAAGGAGAATTCTGATTGGAATATCAGAGAGATTGAATAGACAAAGGGAACAGATGAGAGGAACTAGAAGGAAGAAGTTTGAAAGGCATCTGAATAAGATCAACAGGTGGGGCTAGGGTTTTAAAAGGGAGATAAGGAAGAGTCAAAAAAGAACCTTTTGACACCAAAGTAAGAAAAGTTTAAGGGTTTTCTGGGGCCTGTAGACAAATGAGAGCCAGATTCTCATCGGGGCAAGGGGCAAATATCTCAGCTTGGGCCCATACCTCATCATGAGGGCACAGGTTAAAAATTAAAGGACAGAGGGAACATACATAACACAAAAACAATTCTTTTGGTACAGGTGAAAGATAAGGGGAGGGAGCAGTTAGATGGTAGCTAGGTGGTGTAGTGGATAGAGCACTGGCCCTGGAGTCAGGAAGACCTGAGTTAAAATCTGCCCTGAGACATTTGACACTTACTAGCTGTGTGACCCTGGGCAAGTCACTTAACCCCATTGCCTAGCAAAAAAAGAAAAAAAGATTAGGGAGAAAGGACTTTAGGACACCTTTCAGGTTGCAGAATAAGCTAGGGTTTCGCAAAGTACTGGAAAAGCAACATTAACATTTTCTTAACCCTTAAAGCACTATATGTCTTATGGATCATATTGAAGGATCAGGAAATAGCAGTGGAGGCTTCTAAGAAATGTACAGCTTTTAACACTAATGTAACTTCTTGTATTCTAAATGAAAGCTGGTTGTCCAGTGAAAAATGAGTTGATGCTTTTTTTTTCTATATATGACACCAGAGAAGATGTAGCCAAAAAAGTAGATGAATCACAAGTTCCACATAAATAGAGAAATTGAGGGAATTGGATTTTCCATGTGCTCAAGTGAAACAATAAACCTCATTTAAAGAAACACTTGATTATCTTGCCTTGTGGCATTTAGGCTTACAATGGGATAAGGGACCAGCAGGAAGGTAATTGTTACTTAATCATCAATAGCTCTTGCAGAAACATTTTTATTCAAGAAGAGAATTAGAAGTAGATCAACATCATAAACACTGAACATCAAAAGAGAAATGATTAACAGAAATTAAATGTTACTGATTTCAAAGCCATCCTAGAAAAGTGTATATATATATATGTATATATATATATATATATATATACATATGCATATATATATATACATATATATAATACACATACATACATATGCATATATATACACATATATCTTATTGCACATTGTTAATATCTCATATTTTATATATCATAACTTTTCAGCCATTACCTAATTTCTGGATACCACTTTGTTTCCAGTTCTTTGATTTCACAAAGAGTGTTGCTTTGAATATTTTGTTGCATATTTTAACTTTTTTTCTTCTGTTTAATTTCCTCAGGATATTGGCCCAATAGATGGATCTTTAGTTTATAAACCAAGAATACTTTATTTTCCTTGAATAAGTCCAAACTGATATTCAGAATGGCCAGACCATTTCACAGTGTGACAATACTCCTAAACCTGTTGTTCCACCTAGTAGCCCCTACCAATGTTATTATCTTTTCTGGATTATGTCTGTGATGTAGATTTCTGAATATACCTTCTCAGGTCTTCTAAAATCTGTCTTCTGGCATCCAGAAGGCCCTTGGGTTCAATGTATTACTCCATTTTTATTGATATTTTCTAATTCATAGCCTGCATTTATGTGATAATTGAAAATACCATTTTGCTCTGAGAAGCCTCTATTGTATTCTTTCCCAACAATTAAAATATGTAAAATCCACGTTTCCATTTGAACCACAATTTATAACCTTTCATTGTTTTCTCTCAATTTACAGTCACTTTGGGGAGGTGGGGCATATTTTTTTCCACAGGATAGAAAGGCAATTCTTGTTCCAGATTCCTGAAGCAGAATGTCAACATTTCCCCTCTTTTTCACATCTCTCTCTAGATGCCACTTATCCCTCCCATTCTGTGTCATGTACCTCTTCCATAGAGTCTATAATAATCCTTGAAAACAATACTCATAATTGTTTCACTATGTGGTTTGAAATTAGCTCTGTGATACTGGCCTCTCAAAGAGGTTGTTGATCTTTACTATGCGATGTAGAAATGGAAATTTCCATGAATATTTGCAATGTATTTTCTTTTATATCACCTCAGTGCTTCATTATTTACTTCCATTTCTATCTTTATTCTTAATAATAGCTTTAAAAAAACCAATGCTCTGAGTGCTTCTTAGCCTACCAATAAAAATTTTAATTATAGACAAAAACATAAAAGAGGTCAAATTTAATGCTTTTTTAAAAAGTACTAGCCACTAACCTGAGAAACCCTGACTAGCTTCTAGGTGTTCTACCATATTACATGTTTTGGTATTTGTTTTACTGACTCTATGCTATCACAAACGTTAATAATGCATGACTTATTCTTTTAGGACCCTGGTTAGATAATTTGAGAACCTGGTATCTGTAGTGGTCTATATGTTCATTGCAGATAATGCATTATCAGAAAGCTCATTCATCCTAATTAACTTTTGAATCTGAAAGAATTTTTTAAATGAAATAAATTGATAATGTGGGGTTATTAACCAGTGGTGGAGGGTGGTGGTGTAGTAGAAAAAGTTCTTGTATTTTACTTTGAGTAAGTGGCTTAACCTAGGTTGAAAAAGATGAATTTTAAAATAACTTCTACCTCTAAAATTGGTGAGGAACCTTTTAATTAATTTCCCTCCAAGAGAGCCATCCCGTATGGCAAATATTTTTAGAGAGAAAAAATGTCAACACAACAAATTGACATGTTGAAGAAGTCCAAAAACCTTGTGCATTGTGTAACAACTGTGGACCTCTTACTTTTGTCTCATATTTCTTCATTTGAATAATGTGTCATCTTTATAATTTTGTTATACTTTTTTTTTCTGTGTTGTTCTTTCCATCTACATTATTGTAGTTGCTCTGTATAATGTTTTCTTGGCTTTACTTATTTCACTCTGCATCAGTTTAGACAGATCTTTCCATCATTCTCTTTATTCATAATATACACAATTTCTCAAAGCACAGTAATATTCATTACAATCATAAAATACAACTTGTTTAGCTATGCCCCAATTGATGGTCATCTTCTTTGTTTCCAATTCTTCTCTTTCACAAAATGTGCTACAACTAATATTTTGGAGTGTTATGTCATCATTTTTCTCATCGTTGGCTTCCTTGGGGTATGAACTAAGCAATATAATATTATATTCAAATTTCATAGACATTTTAATAATTTTATTTGCTTAATTCCAAATTTCTTTCCAAAATTTTTGTACAATTTTATTTATACTAACAATATATTAGTATGCCTACCTTTCCACAACCCCTCCAATATTGACTGTTGCCATTTGTTGTCATATTTACCAATCTGCAGGGTGTTCAATGAAAGCTCAGGGATGTTTTTGATTCACATGTATCTTATTTTTAGTGATTTAGTGCAGTTTTTCTTTTGAGAACTGTTTGTTCCTATCCTTTGATCATTTAACTCTTAGGGAATGGCCATTAGTTTTACACACACATACAAATATATATGTATAATTATGTATGTGTGTGTGTGTGTATCTACACACACACACACACATATAAGACTATGTTGATAATTATGTATGTATGTATTATGTATGTGTGTGTGTATATATGTATACGTGTGGCTGTGTGGGTATATATCTTGGATATCAAACACTTATCAGAAACATTTGCTACAAAGATTGTTTCCCATTTGGCTTCTTCCCTTCTTGTCCAAAATGTGTTAAAGCTGTCTGTGCAGAAGCTTTTCAATTTCAATTTTTATTTGTTTATAATTGCCTCTATTTCCTATTTTGTTAAAAATATGTTTTTTACCCATAGCTATGAGAATTCTATGATCTATTTCTCTTCTAATTTTTATATATTAAGATCATGTATTCATTTAGAATGTATTATGAATTATGTTGTAAAGGTGTTGGTCTAAGCCCATTTTCTGCCACACTGCTTACTAGTTTCCCCAGAAACAGTTTTTTTATTCTGCTTCATCAAACACTAGGCTAATGAGTTATATTGTTTCTTTCTCATCTATTCTATTAAATTGATCTGTCTCTTTGTTCTTTAACCAATACTAGATGGTTTTTGAAGATTTCTTTTTATTTTAGCCTGAGGTCTGGAAAAACTATTTCCCCTTCATTATTATATATTTTTCTTAATTTACCTTGGTATTATATATATTTTGTTTTGTTTTTTTAAAATGATTTTTTATTAGACTCTGTAAATTATGCCCTTTGTAATTTGATTGGTATAGCAATAAAGTACTAAGAAAAATATACATTAATTTTGTAACATTGTTATTTTTATTCTGTCAGCAAGGCCTAATCATGAGCACTGAATATTCCTCCAAATATTTAAAAAAATTATTTCTTTAAGGAACACACTGTAATTAAATCTAGACAAGTGTTTTGTGTGCTTTGGGAGAGCGATAGATATTTTATGCGTTTTATACCAATTTGGAATTACAGTTTTCCCTTTCTATTGTTTCTTCTGTTTTGTTACAACTATAAAGAAATACTATTGGTTTTTGAGGATTTTTTGTAACCTTTAACTTTGCTTAAGCTACTGTTTTAATTAATATTTTTGCTTATTCTTTAGGATTGTCAAAATAAGCTATTGAATCATAAGTGATAGTTTCATATCCTCATTACCTATTTTTAATCCTTTAATTTCTTTCTCTAGTCTTATTGCTAGTGCTGCTATTTCCAGAAACATATCAAATAACAGCAAGAAGAGTGGGCATCCTTGCTACATTCCTATATTTATTATGATGCTTGCCTTCAGTTTTAGAGGATTTTTATATTTGAAAAGGTCATCTATAAGGTCACTACTCTGTAAAATTTTTTTTAGCATGAAACAGTGTTTTACTATGTAAAAGGTTTTTTCTGCATCAATTGAGATCATCTGGTTTTTGATATTTTGTTTTTTAATATAATTAATTACATTGCTCTTTTTTCATGATATTGAACCCTACTTGCATCTCTGGTATATACTTGACAACAAAGAATACGTTTTTTGTAGTCTGCTTGATAGAATTTTGTTTAAAGCATTTGAGTCACTGCTCATAATTATAATGGCCTATAGTTTTATTTCTATGTTTTATCTTTTCCTGGTTTCAGGATTAGGACTATATTTGTCACACAAAAGGCTGCTGGTAGAGATATTTCTCAATTTTTGAGAATAATTTGTGAACTATGAGTACTAATTTTTCTTTGTGAGTTTGATAGACTTCTTCTATGGATCTATTCAGTTTCAGAAGTTATTGTTATTAGGGTTTTTTCCCCCCTTTGGTACTTCCTTTACAACTAGATCTACTTCTTTTCTAAGAATGGATTACTTAAAATTTCTATTTGATTGTGAGATAGCTTGTGTAAATTATATTTTTGAAGATTTTCCTCTAATTTTTTTGTTCTTGGTTTTGATAGCATATAATTGTGCATATGTTCTGGTTTTTCTTTTTATTTCTTCTGGTTTTGATGTGATTTCACCTTGGTCATTTGTTCTTTTATTGATTTGCTTTTCTGCTCTCTTTAAAAATCAAATTTGCTAAAGGTTTATCAATTTTGTTAGTCTTTTAAAAGAACCAGCTTTTAGTTTTATTTATAATTTCTTTGGGATTTGTTTTTTGTGTCTTGTTTTTCTACTTACTCTCTAATTTTCAGTATCTTCTGTTGTGTGTTTATTTTATTATTTTTTACTTGTTTATTTAAAAAACTTAAAAGCACATATTCAGTCCATTAATCATCTCTGTTTCTATTTTACCAACACATATTTGTCATAAGTGATTATGACAAATCCTCCCTTGGGATTACATTAGCTACAGTCTAGAAATTTTGGTATGTTGTTTCATCATGATCAATTTTTGTTTAAATAGTTAACTGTTTCTATGATTTATTTTTTGACTCACTTATTATTTGAGATGTTATTCTCAATCTCTATTTGAGCCTATATCATTTATTTGTGGTCCCTGATCAAATTTCTGTTTATATTATATTATGGTTTATAAGAGATGTATTAACTGTTTTTTGCCTTTTTAAATTTTTTACAACATTTTGTGCCCTACTATATGGTGAAGTTTTATAAATATTTCGTCTTTGGCAGTTCCATTTAAAAGGTAATAAGGTCTTTTTTTAAAAAATTCTAGTTTCTATAGAAAATTGTTTAGTTCCATATTTTCACTTTGTTTATATTTCTTTTAGCCTTATCTAAAACTAGGAAAGTAATATTGAAGTTTCCTATCATTATTGTGTTACTATGTCTCCTTGAAGCTCAGATGTTTCCTGTATGAATTTAAACAGTAAAGCAATTTAAATCTATAAGTTTATTATTGGCATTATTTTCTCTTTGTTTCCTTGTTTATGTCTCTTTTTTTAATCTAATTTTTATTTTTTGTCACATAGGATGACATCAGCACCTTCTTATTTGGATTCATTAGCTGTTAATATTTTTCAATCCTTCAGTTTTATTTTGTGTATGTTTTATTTTTAAAACTTGTTTATTTTAAGCAATGGATTTTAGGGCTTTGTTTTCTTATCCAATCAGTCACTTTTAATTTTATTGTATTGTTTTTAATCATTTCACATTTCAATTTATGATTTAAGTTTATTTTTTCTCCACCTCTTTCTGAAATTATTTTTTCAAGTTATGAGTTTTCCCTCTTTTACTGGCAACATAGTATTATATTCCTTTGATTACTCATCTCATCCCCTCTTGTTTTTACCCTTTTCCATTTAGGCTTTTATTAGTCCCTTTTTCTTTCCTGCTTTTTTCTAATTATATATTTCTTCCCACTCTTTGTTTCCCTTCTCAGTTAGTCAAATAGATTTTCCTCATCTGATTCCTTTCAGCTACTCTTCAATAATTTTTTAAAATATCATTTTAAAAAAATTCTCTCATTCTCTCCATTAACTATCCTCTCTGTCTACTCTCTTACCTCACTATTTGATTCATGACCCCTATAACTATCTGTTTTCTCTCTTTTCTATGTATTCTTCATGTAATCAAAGCTTCCAAAGTATCCATTCTATGTTTTCCTCTCTAAGAGTACCATGAAGGGTTTGCCCCGTGAATTTGCCTTTTCCATTATGGCTTATTATCAAAACATTCTCTATTATTGCAGATGTCATAAAGGACACTGTCCATCATAGGGCCCTTCCCGCACCAAGTCCCTGATTATGCAGCCTATCATTGATTTATTGATCTATACTCTCTCCTTTTGACCTTTTTTTCTTGTAGATTTTCATGGAAATCTCCCCATGTCCATGTTCTCTCACTTCTTCAGGTGTCAGTTGCCCTCTCCCCGATGAAGGACAAGTAGAATTTTCTAGCATGGTATTCCCCAGAATTTATCTAGCATAAGGTTCTCATTTTCCTTCACTGGCCATTGAGCATCACTCTCTTCCAGAGTCATTGAAGTCCAGTGGAAAGACAAAAGTCAGGATGTCTGGCAATAGACCGGGATGCAGTGGATGACCTTTACATCTTCGATATCTGACCAAGCTTTAAGTACTTCACAGTGCCTGCCTCAGCGCATGGCCATTGGAACAAATTGTTCCCATCTACTGTTCTGCCAAGGGGAATTCTTCACATGCTTGGGATAGATATCTCCCTACTTCATCAGTGGGTCTGAGGCCTGTCAATTATCTTCAACCTGCTTTAACCCAGTTGCCAAGCCAGTTTTACCAGGGTGTGACTCTTGCACAGGCTACAACTTCTTGGAGCCACAAGTGAAAGTTGGGGGATAGATGGACACCAAAAGTGGATGAGCAGCCCTCAAAACAGGCTCAACAAGCCCTCAGACCAGAGTTGTTAGTCCTTCCTGAAGATCTAATAGGCCCCATCCACAAAATCTATCATTAATCAATAAATACCAAATACCCAGAATTTCTCTTACTGTAAAGAATAATGAAGATGTTTATCAAATAGTACTCTGCATTAGACCACATCAGAAAAAGGGAATCAATTTTAGGTACCAAATTTTGAGAAGGACATTGCCAAGTTAAGGATTCTTCATAAGCAGACAACAAGGATAGTGGATTGTGTAGAAACAATGTCATATGAAGATTAATTGAAGCACCTAAGCATGATTATATTGGAGTAAAATACTCTAGGGGGCATATGATACCTGCCTTCAAATGTTTGAAAAAATACTTGATTTGAATAAATCTATAATCAAATAATGATTAGAAGATTCAGAAAGGCATATTTTGCCTTAAATAAGTATGTGGGATAACTTTCTTAACAGAGCTATCCAAGATAAGAATGGACTGCTTAAGGTCTAAAAGCAAAATTTATATAACTGTCAGTGATGCCATAAAATAGTAATTCTCATTTAGAACTTCCTGAACACAATAATATTCCAAGGAGTTCATGCTAATGTATATGTGTGTATGTGTGTGTGTGTATGTGTGTATGTATGTGTGCATGTATACACAGACACACACAGACATATATATATATATATATATATATATATATATATATATATATATATATGTATATATAATGGTGCCTTAAGTAGAAATAATTTGCCAAGTCATATTAGAAAAACATTTTTCCTCTGTGTGTACAGTGTGTACACGTTTGAAGAATGATAGGTTTGTTTCTGCAGGGAACCGAAACTGTTATTATCATGTACCAAATGATTCATTGTTTATGCAGCGGTTATATCAAACTCTGACCTTGTTGTTGTTTAGTTGTTTCAGTCATGTCCAAGTCATCATGACACCATTTGGGTTTTCATGGAAAAGTTACTAGAGTGGTTTGACATTTCCTTCTCCAGCTCATTTTACAGATGAGGAAATTAAGGGAAATAGGGTTCAGTGACTTGCTTAGGGTCACACAGCTATAAGTGCCTGGGGCTGAATTTGAACTCAGGTCTTCTCAGCACTCTATCCACTGTACCATCTAGCTTCCCAAACTCTGACCGCTTCTGACTAACTGCAATGTACTCTTGCAGTTTCCCAAGCCATTATCAAATTGTTTCCAAACTGTCACAAGATTTGATATTTAAGCACAAACTTATGTTTAACATATAATCAGCCACATGCATATACACTCATTTGCATTCTGTACATTGACCAGAGTAGCTCTTTCATTCCCCTCCATTAGTTTGTAATTGTATTTCATCAGATATGCAAACATGTGGTGATATAGTACAAATGTTTCCATTCTTTCAATGCAAATGTCAGTCTGTTTGAAAACCAGGATTGCTAGTCATGCACATTCCAAACCATTTTTAAACCATTGCAGACAATCACAAATACTTTACAGAAATGAAACTTATATTGCTTCTCATTTCTGTATAAAATTGTGTTTTCCAATGTAAACTGATAGGTTTTAAAATGAATTAGTAACACTGTTCAGTCTTTCAGTAGAGTTTCTGTGAGATTACAATGTGTCTGCCATTGATAGAAGAGAACATAGTGACAGCTAGAGTGTTTTGCCTAACAATTGTTGGTTTATATAAAAATAGTTCAAATGAAACAATATATGCAATTGACTTTAAGTACATTTTTCCCTTATTGTATTATCATTAGCCAGTAGAAGAAAGGAATATTTTTATATTGTAATTAGCTATTCATTTTTGTCATTCGGTTAGGTGACTAAAATTTTTTAAAATAATTTTTGTTTCTCAGCAAGAGAGACTATAAAAAATCCTACTATTTTCACCACTTATTTGCATGAGCAAGAATTTTCATTTTATTCTTCTTTTAAATCAAAATGCAAAAATGAACTTGAAATGGATCCAGATTTATGACTTATGTTTGCCTAGTGCTGAGACAAATATTGCAAACCTTTGTTCAAATAAAAAATCCAACATTAAAATCACACTATGTACTTACATTAAATATATTTTAAGTTACTTCATTTAAATTCTATTTTATTTCACTTAAATGTATTTAGATTCATCAAAAAATAAAGAAATATGATATGAAATCTTACAGATAATAGTAAGTGTAACAGTTTACACTCTAACCCACACTGTCTAATGACCAGGTTATGTCACGTTTCACCCCTTCCCCAAAGGTACTCCAGTATCCTTAAAGGGGTCGTGGGGGGAGATCCAGTCTCTGCCATTGACTCCAGACTTTGCTAATTGTATTCCCTTAATTTTAGGGGTCTTTGTACCCCGATTCTATTTAGCTATTTGATATATTAGCTTTTACAAAAGAATTTTATATCAAAACTCTAGCAAGCATAAGCAAACAATTTTCTCCCCCCACTTGAATATGTGGGAGGCATAATCCTTCTTTATACCACTTCAGTCTCTGGAAAGAGGAAAGGAATTAGGTTGACAGTTTAATTCAGTTCTTATATAGCCTAGTCCCATTTAGTTTAAGTCCAAAGTCCCATTTGGGTTTGAATCCTGGGTACCCTGGCTTCTCAGGGTTTCAGTGCTGGGCTGATAACATCTAACCTTCATTCTTTGCCTCCAAGATCCTCATGGCTAGAATTTCTAGGTCCAGGGACTTGACTCTTTGTGCCTAGAACTGAAAAAATTTTAAATAAAACAGAAGAAAATTTTACACCCATTTCTCAGGCCCACAGAACCTAAAATGGAGGAGAGAGAAGGAGATAGCCTTTCCCCACAACTCAGCTCATTTTGTGGTGCCCATGCTGTGGATAAAAAAGTTTGACCACACTGGATACTACCAGAAATATAGAACCAGACTATCACTATCTGGCAATTTTAAAGATGCAGGATCTATCCTGTGTGGAATGGGGGAGGGAATCTTTCCTTCTGAGGAAGGAAAAAACAAAAACAAAAAACAAAACTATTCTCATCACTCCCATGCTTAATAGACTCAGATGGCTCCCTACCCTGGCATTTAAGGTCCTTCATAACCTGGCTCTTACCTATCCTTCCAGATTTATTATACATTCCTCACCTTCAATGACTCTTCCCTCAGGGCAAAATCATTTTCTTGCTGTTCTTCCCATCTTTTATTTCTCAACTTGTGCCCAGGCCTGGAATTCATGCCAGAAATTTACCCCTCCTTCACTTTGACCTTTTAGAATCTTTAGTTTCTTTTAAATTTCAGGTCAAGTAGTACCTTTTATATAAAGTGTTTCTTCACCCCCAGTTGCTTGAGAATTCCCACAGGAGGACACACAAATAAATGTTAACAGTAAATCATAATTTTTTAATATTCCATTTTCATATTTTAGCTAGCCTGTGTAGTCTTATAAAATGCTATCTCTTCAAATATGTGATTTTTTTAAATTAACGATTCTGTGAGGATAGGAGGAGAAGAGGGAATGTGCACTATAATTCCTATAAGAAAACATATGAATGCAAGTTTTATAGAACTGAGGCTCTAATCATTTATCAGTTTACAAGATGTGTCATTTTCCATGAATTAAATCCCCTTCATTACAGTGACAGTTTCTGGAGAATGAATTTAAAACATTTCTTTTTTCGAGATAGAAACATTATGTGGTGTCTAACAAAGTGAGATGTATCACTCCTTTGATTTAAAATGTCTTCCATACCACATCTGGATGTTCCTTTCTGATGAGAATTTTATATAAAATATAGAGACAAAATGTACTCCAACCCTTTAAGCATTTTGGAGATGATCATAAAATGGTATAAAACTCACTCTCAGTGACAAGTTACTTTTGAAACATATACTCCCCAATAAACTGTGCTTCATTACATGGCGTATTATTCTTCCTGAAACTATATCTGATCAATTATTTCAAGAATATTTATATCATATACATTAAAATTCTGTCATGATAAATTGGTTTGATAAAGTCTATTTATATCTAAATAATGTCTGTCTTGATAACAATTCATAGAAGCCCGTATTTACAATATGTGTGTATATGTGTGTATAGATATATAAAATGTCCTAGACCCCAAGTTTCGTTCTTTAAAAATTAATAGGCATTTCTTTTCTCTTCCTTTTTTTCAAGTACAAAAAAACATTTATTAAGTGTTTACTGTGTGCCAGGTATTATGCTGAGTGCTGGGAATACAAATACAAGCAAGAAGAACACCTCTGGCCTCAAGGAGGTAACATCCTGATGGGAGAAGACAACCCATAAAAGAAATTTGACAGAGGTGGGGGAGTTACCACAAGGGAGAATGGCAGAGAACGTCCAGAGAGTCAGTAGACTTACAAGCTGAGGTGGTTACTGTGGGATAGAAGATTTTAAAAAAAATAGACTTTTTTAAATGAAAAGGCTATCAATTAAAGTGAGGTGGCATAGTAGAATGCCAGGCCTGAAGTCAGGAAACTCATCTTCATGTGTTCAAATCCAGCCTCAGACACGTACTATTTGTATAGCGCTAAGCAAGTCACTTAACATTGTTTGGCTCAGTTGCTCATTTGCAAAATGAGCAGGAAAAGGAAGTGGCAAACCACTTCAATACCTTTGCCAAAAAAACCCCAAAGTGGGGCAAGGAGAGTCAGACATGACCTAACTTTTTTCTTCCCTCCCTCCGCCATCACTCTAGAGAGGGCCATCATTAGACACATGTATATGTATATATATGTGTATGTGTACGTGTATGTGTACATGTATGTGTACGTGTATGTTTATGTGTGTCTATGTGTGTATACACACACATACACATATATGTATATATACATATACATATACATATATAAAATTCTATACATACCTCTGTCAATTCTTTCTCTGGATGCAGATAGCATCTTTCTTTATATGTCCTTTGTAGTTAATTTGGGTATTTATAATAGTCAAAATGACTTATTAACTCAAATTTGTTCTTAGAACAATATTACTGTTACTGTATATAACATTCTATTAGTTCTGCTCATTTTGCTTGTTATTTTGTGCAAGTCTACCCATGTTTTTCTAAGATCATTGAGCTCATCGTTTCTTATAGCACGTTGGTATTCCATTACAATCATATACAAATTGTTCAGCCATTCCCCAATTGATAGGCATCCCTGCAATTTTCAGGTTTTTTTGTTTGTTTTTTGCCACCACAAAGAGAGCTGCTATAAACATTTTAGAACAAGTAGGTTCTTTTCCTTTTGTTTTCTTCTAATTATCTTCAGAAATAAACCAGGTAGTGGTAATGGAGAAAACTGGGGAAAAGTTTTTTATGGACATTTCATCTGTTATGTATTTTTAAAAACTTTCATTGATGTATTTTTCTTTTTTTTTTTAACAACAACAGAACTTTATTTATTTATACATTAATGTTGAGGGCTGGACAAGAGTTTAAGGAAAAGAAAAAGGAAAGGAAAACAGTCTATGAAACACAGTTCTGTAGAGAAAAGAGGAGAAGACAGGTTGTGAGGAAGGTAGGCTGGGCAGCCAGGGTCAGGGCTCTTGGCTAGTCACCTGCTTCATGTAGGTTTCCAGCAGGTACTTTTTCTTTCTTTTTGATTTTATTAATTTATTTTGATTTATCAACAATCACTTCCATATGCTTTTGATTTGAAAATTTTTCTCCCCCTTCCTTCCCCCCACCCTCCCAAAGACGGCGCACAATCTGATATAGGCTTTACATTTACATTCCTATTAAACATATTTTCACATTAGTGAAGTTGTAAGTAAAAATTAAAACCAATAGGAGGAATCGTCAGAAAGATGAAACAAAATTCAACAAAATAAGTGATAGCGATTCGACTTCCATAGTTCTTTCTTTGGATGTGGACAGCATTTTCCATCCCGAGGCCTCTGGAGATGTCTTAGATCCTTGTAATGCTGAGAAGGGTTCAGTTTAACAATATTAGTCATCGCATAACGTGGCTGTTATTGTGTACAAAGTCCTGTTGGTTCCAGCAGTTACTTTTTAAAGGCTGTGGGGTTTGTCCGAAGTTCAGCAGCATATGTGTTCGATGGGCTGTCAATGTTGGGTTCTCCCAGCAGGCTCTGGATAGATAGCAGTATGGTCCTGACCACTTGTCCTTGAGGATGTCCAAACAGATACTGCCTTGGGTGTCCACATTAGGATGGTAATAAGGTGTGACAAATTTGACAGTGGGAGCAGTATATGGGTAGCCACTGGGGAATTCCAAGGAGAGCTTGTAACTTAGGTCTTAATATACTGTCCCAGCTGCCCCATGGGTGGTCCCAACCCACTTGAAGAGATTGTATGACTCTGGGAAAGCAGAGATTCCTTTGTCTCCAGACATCATTAGGTTCATCAATTCCTGCTCTTGCCCACGGACCCGCGGGCAGCGCCCTCCCCAGGCTCGCCTCCCTTATGGGCAGCGGCGGCGGCACTGGCTGCGGCCGGGTCGCTTCTGCGAGTGCATGGGGGACCGGAGATAAAGGAGGAGAAACTCCCGGGCGGCAACTGCCTATTGATGTATTTTTCCCCTTTAATACATTACCCACATTATTTCCAATCTTTCCTACAACCTTATAATACTCCTTTCTCTGAAAATAAAAGCACTTCCTGTAAAAAAAAAAGTCAAGCAAAATAAATTTGTTGTATTGGTTGAGTCTGAATATAGATCCTAGAGTCCAGCATCTTTCTACGAAGAGGCAAAAGTATGCTTCATCAACAATCTTTTCATTTAGTAATTGGTCGTTGCACTGATCAGAGTTCTTAAGACTCTGTCTCTCTGTGTCTGTCTCTGTCTTTCCCTTTCTCTCTCTCTCTGTCTCTGTGTCCGTCTGTCTCTCTGTCACTCTCTTTTTGTCTCTCTGTCTCTCTGTGTCTCTGTCTCCCTCTTTCTTTTCTGTTTCTCTTCGTTTTTCTCTCACCCTTATCTCTTTACTGAGAGCCAGTTTTGCATCTAAAACTAACTATAGGTTGTTTTTAACTAGATATCCTTTAAGAATATCAAATCCAACATGTCTAAAACAGAATTCATTGTGTTCTCCTCAACCCCATCCTTCTTAATTTCCCTATCACTTTTAAGTCAACATTTATTAAGTGCTTACTATATATCTGGCACTGTCCTAAACTATTATTATCAAGAATACCATTATGTTTCAATGTAATTCCCAATCCAGTGCCCATCCTCACTGCAAAATATAATCAGCTGTCTTATTTTGTTTCTTCTATCTCTATAATATTTGTTACATATCTATATATCTATATCTATCTATAGACATATAGATATAGATATAGATATGGATATCTCCTTCCCTTCACCCACAGAATCATTCATTTTAGATCCTTCAGATCATCATCTCTTGCATGGACTTGTGCAATAACCTTTAAT
Source organism: Phascolarctos cinereus (assembly GCF_003287225.1). Taxonomy (NCBI): domain Eukaryota; kingdom Metazoa; phylum Chordata; class Mammalia; order Diprotodontia; family Phascolarctidae; genus Phascolarctos; species Phascolarctos cinereus. The sequence continues at coordinate 394,576,409 of NW_027555958.1, read as the reverse complement.
TAGTCTCCTTGATAGATATCTTTCTTCACTCTAATATATTCCCACAACACTCCCAAGTATAGCCTTAACCATATTAAAATGTAATTGGGGAATATTTAGCAAAATATATAAAAATACAATAAAGCATAAAATTAATAACTGATTTTCTAAGTCAATACTTGGCCTGCAGAGATCCTTAAATATGGTTTTATATCCCCCATTTCTATCTGAATTTAGAACTACTGACCTATACAATTGCAAAAGTGATTTTCCTAAAATAAGGATCCAATCATGTCATCCCCTTCCTGGACAAATTTCAACTTTTTCACTATTAATACTAGGATAAGAAATAAATTCTGTTTGACATTGAATAGTCTTTATAATCTGGTTCCTTCCTAAATTTTTTTCTCTTCCTACACATTCTTCTCCTCTGATCTAGCCATACTGGACTACTTACTGTCTCTTTGTAGTAGCTCAAAGAAATCTACTTAGTTTTAATTAAGCAATGTCTAGCATCCATGATACTGGTATAATAGAGTCACTAGTAATACTGGTGTCAAGGGCAAACAGCATGAAATGTGATCTCAAGTGAAATTTTAAGTAGAAATTCAGTTCATAAGGCAAAAATCATCTAAGCTGGAGGGATCAGATCAGGACTGATCTAGTGAAAGGTGCAATTAAAGTCAGTTACTGAGGAGAGGAGGGGCTCCATTTGTTAGCTTCCTATATTAGCCAATTATATATATATATATATATATATATATATATATATATATATATATATATATATATATTTCTAAGCTCAATTTCTATACTGGTAAATTATTATAATTACTGTATAATCTCTGTCAAATATCATTGCCTTTGGGCAAAGGCCATAAGGGTACAGTCACATTTAATTTCTCTCCATATTCCAAACCTTACATCTAAATGTGTCATGCTTGGTTTATTGCAGGAATCTTTACAGTTGATTGTATTCTACATTGTTCAGCAAATAGTTGAATTATTTGATATGACTCAGTTGGAGTCAGGTATTTTGATTCTATAGATATCTAGCACTCTAAATTTCTTCAGTGAGCACACAATATTAGATTAGACAAGACAACAAGGGGCATTTAGCTAAACCATTTAATTTGTGTCTTGGCCAATTTACAGCAAAATTTTAATCAATCTGTAAGTATTTAATTACATAAAGAAGTGGACATATATAAGTAAATCAACAATAGTTCTTGCCTTTAAGGAACATATAGTATAATTTGGGAAACAACATGGCAATATAAGATATATAAACAGAGATATAAAATAATCTTAGAGGGGAAAGCAATAGCAGTTGGGAAAACTGAGAAAGGCTTCCTTCATGAGTTTCAGCTTGAGCTGTCTTGAAGGAAGCCACCAATTCTAAAGAAGTAGAAAGGAAAGGAGTGAGCATTGTTGATAAGGGAGACAGACAGTGTAAAAGTATGGAGACAGGAAATTAATCTTTGGGTTTGACAAACCCATTGATGTAATCTTTAGCTTGTGATCAGTTAAAACCTCCTGATCTTTTTCACTATCTAGTCATAGCTCCCCAATCCTATCTTGAACTTGTAGATTTTTAGCCTCATGTTAAACTTTATATTTTTCACTATTTAATTTGATATTATTAGATTCAGCCAAATGTTCCAACCTGTCAAGATCTCTTTGGATTCTGACTGTCACCCAACAAGTTAGCTGTCCCTTGCAGCATTATGTCCTCTTCAAATATGACAAGTATGCCATCTGAGCTTTCATTCACATCTTGCAAAAAAAAAAAAAGGTTAAATAGCACAGGGCCAAGGACACTAAGGTTCTTCTTAAACTCATATCAAACTATTAATGATTGCTCTCTCTGAGTCCAAGGTCCCCATTTTAAGAAAAATAAAGTATACTTTTAATGAAGTTTCACAAAATGCAAAGATGTCCACATTTTTCGTTTGAACAATATGATCTCCATAGTTATAGATAGTCCAGAGAAGGAGAAAAAAATGTTCAATCCAGTTTTAACTCTTTTCCTATCTTTTCCCTAGTCTGCTTAAAGCATGCAGCTAACCTTGCAATGATTTCCTTCCAATGCTGAATGGAGTTGCTTTAAAAATCAAGTTGCTATCTCATTCAATTAACTCTCCTCTTCTCCTTTATCAATGCTCAATTAACATTGGATTACTTTTGTGGCAAGCTTGGTAGTCTTGCTGCTAGTAAATCGTCTTATTTATTAAAGGGGATAAGATATTTTTATGATGAATACTTTAAACATATTTGAACATAAATGAATTGTTTAAAGCAAGTTATACTGAAGTCTCTTTAAAAGTAATGTGAAGGAGTAATGATAATAACAGCTAGCATTTATATACATTTTAAGGGTTTCAAAGCACTTTAAAATATTATCTAATTTAATCTTCACAACAGGCCTCTAAGTGATTACCATGGCCATTTCACAGATGAGAAAACTGAGGCAAACATAGACTAAGTGATTTACCCAGGGATTTGATCTCATGTTTTCTTGGCTGGAAGTCTAGTGTTCTGTCTACTATACCACCTAGCTGCCTAGTACCCTTAGAGAATAGTAACTGTTTAGGTTTAAAAAAATCACCCAACATGACTAGAATACAGAGTATATGAAAGAAAGTGATAGAAAATAACACTGAAAGATTGATTTTGGAGACCTGTGAGTATTAGGCCTCCATAACTTGGGAAACAATATCAGCGGCACTCAAGAATTTTGAGCAGAAGGCAAATATGGCCAGATTTGTGTATGAGGAGATTATTTTAGGAGTGGCATGTAGTCATTTTCAGTGACCTGGATCATGAATACTGGAATATTTTCAAGTTTTAGCGCTAGCTAATGCAGTAGATGACAGAGTATCTAAAAATCTCTTGATATGTTAGAATGATGTTAGAAATTAACTAGAAGAAATTTCATAAGGGTAAGTAAAAGGTCTGAACTGTTTTTTTTAGATATGTAAGAATAGATTACATTTTATGTATGCTTGCCAGCCTCTCCCCTCCTCACTTGTACACACATACACATAAACACATACACACACAATACACTTTTCATAATTCCTTAATTCCCATCATAGTTCACCAGCTTCTCTTCCTAACAATAGGAAACAAAGAGGTTAATCTCACACAGCCTGCCCTCGATTTTTCTGGTGTAACACATCTAGCACTGGCATAGTGCAACCTCTTATTTATATTGCAATCCCTTTAAATAGGGATTCCTTTTTGCTTCTCCTTTTCTCATTTTCTGTCATTATTACCTCTCACACTTTTCAGACTATATCCTGTCTTGCTCATCCTATTACCTCACTTACATTTTTTTTCTATTTCATTTTGGTATTTAATTAATCCATCTATCCTATCATCATCCTTATTTTTTCCCCTTTCCATCTATTTCACAAAAAACTTTATCTTCTCTTTAAGTTTTTCTCCAATTCATATTTGGATTCACTAGGCTTCTGTTCAAAAGTTTCTATTACTCTCCTTCCAGCTCCCATCTCCCTTATTTATCTAGTAAATTTTCTTTCCTGAACATTTTTTACCCTCTCTAATTTCTTTCTCTGTTTAGACCTTGAAATATTTGCTTTCTCTAGCTACCACTTATTCTTTAAATCCTTTTCTCTTCTTCTACTTCCTTGTCTTGTATCTCAGCTCACTGCTGTTATTGTGGCACCATTATGACCCTCTGATCAACACAGCTAGTCTGCCTGGAGAACAAAATTCTCAGAGAGATAAAATAGAGCTATTTTATAGCAAATTTATTAAATTATATTGCTATGTAAGTATAGCCTGTGATGTTTTAGGATGAAAATAAAAGTATGATTCTCAAATAGTTGAGTAATGAGTTATCAATATTATTATCATTGTCTCCAATATGATCAGTGCCCTCTCTTAGCAGTTGACTTTCTCATCAGTACTGAATGTGAAATAGTACTTCCAGGAATGTAATTAGATAAAATTACATTGGCTGGAATTTGTACATCACTAATGCCTTTTAAGTGATATATTTTTGGAAAAGGTATGAGACCATTTTAATCTGTACCTCCTCCTCTCTAGTTATACATTCTCATAAGTGAAAGCTTGGGATATTAAACAAAAGCCTTTAGAGATGTAAGCATTAATTTTATCAATGTAGAAAGTGAGATATATGGAGTTCAAGATTGCCCAAGATTGCACAGGATAGCTGATGGAAAAACCTCTACTTGAACCCTGTATTTTTTTACTTCAAGGCCAATTTTTTTTTGTTTTGTTTTTTATTTATCAACCTAATGCACTGTTTCATGAATTTTGAAAACCTTCACTGGGGATGAACCATAAATGCTAATTGCTGAAATGGAAATGATTGATAAAGAAAAATTGAAATGATCACTATTATCATCATATTCTTTCATTTCTTAATCTTCTGGCATATTTTGTTTATTTGCTACACTGGCAGATAGGTTTTAAGCCAAGCATGTATTTCCAGATATCATAAAGAAATTTGGCAGAGGAATGAACAAAGGAGCCAAAAATAAAGGGCAGTCACAAATGGAAAATTTCAACATAGAAAGTGATAGTATAGAGTTTAATATTTCAGAATTTATTTTAGCTTTTTACATGTGAAAAATTATGCAGATAATATAACAATGAAGGTGAACAATTTTTACACAATGGAGAAGAAAATAATAAGGCAGAAAAGTTCACAATCTTGATCATGAAAATCCAGGAGTGATACAGACATTTGTTGGCAATCACAGTTCTCAGAACAGATAAATGTCAAATAAATCATCAAAACATATGGGTGAAAATATTAGCTTAATGACTTGGCAGAGAAAACATTTAGCATCATCAAATTTCTCATAGAGAAATTTAGAATTCCTTTGATACTCTTAGTAAATGTGCTACTGGAAATAGAGATGGAAATATGAAACATGTCTGTCTTTAAAAAATCTGCCTGCTTCTAACATTCTTGGTCATAAAAACTCATTTATGTGAAATTGTACACATTTCATAAAATACATTTTAAGGAAAAAGGATCAGGGCTGTGGTGCTTTTTTATATGCACAGGATGAAGTTTTGAATATAGTTTAATCTAGCTGTATACAAGGATAAAAAGAATCCTAGATAGTCCTTTACTACAGAATAACATTAAATATATATCTAAATTCATATGAGTAACTTATGAAGCATGGTTGAAGAAGAGGAAAGGGTGGAAAAAGGACTATCTGAGTAGATTAAATCATAGGAGGAAATTCCAATGTAAACAATCGTGCTAATATTTCAAAATTATACCGTGTGCTAGGAATTTGACAAGTGGAAATAGCCAAATGTTGACAAATATCCAAAATAAATAGCAGCACTTTGAAAAAAAATAACTTTTTTATATAATTGAAATCTTTTCAACACTATACACATCAGTGGATTTAGATTTGGAAGAGTCTCATCGACCATCCTCACTTTTGAGTTAACACAACTGAGGATTAAAAAATATATGAGATGAACTGACTTCCCCAATGCCACATAGCTAGTAACTAACAGAACTGGAAATTGAGGTAAGGTCCTCTGAGCCCAATTTCCTTGGTCTTTCTGATATACCATCTTATATCTATCCATTTATTGAACAAATATGTATTAATTACCAATTATGTGCAACAGCTAACCAAATGCTGGGGAAATTCATACGTTATAGAGACTGAACTCAATGAACATACTCTTCAAAAACTGTTTCCAAGAATGATCGTTTTCCTCTATGTTAATAAGCAATTGGCCTCTGTCTTCCCTTTCATCTCTATTCTATGAATCCTATGAACAATAATAAAACAAAATGAAACAAAATAACTTTTTTCAATAATAGAAAACTTTATGTAAATTCATTTTCTTTTTATTATTTATCTGTAACATCCTTTCTGCCATCTTTGCTATCTTCTTAAGAAAATCATGGCTTAATTTCTTATTTAAAATTCTCATTATTGTTCAAATATTATTTTGGTTCTTTATCCTCACCTGTAAAGTAGAATGATGAATATTTATTGAGATGTGCATTTCTGACATTTTATTCTCAGATGTGTATACTTAGGAATGTGTAGATAAACTGAGATGCATTTTATACAATAGAACTCAATTGATTAGTATAAAAAAAAATTCAGTCCAATGAACGGTGCATGGTCCAATGGTACAATAAAGGTACATGTGTCAAAATGACGATAATTAAAGAAAAGAGATACTTAGATAATGAAGTGATAAATCATAATTCAAAAATCAAATGATTACACATTAAAGCATACATCTATGGACAAATGCTAAGAATTACTTTAAAATAAAAACTTGGTGTAGGTACATGCCATTAATGATGCTTCAACATTTGGATAACTGAAATAACAACAATGTTGACTTAGAAAACAAGTGTTTAGGAACTACTGAAGTGATAAATGCATTTCTAAAGAGTGTGACCTTGGCACTTAATGGAAAGGATATATGCATTGATTTGAAAAGATTATGGCTTAAAGACTAAAATATAATTACTATTTAATCCAAACAATGTAAGTATATGATCAATATGAAAGCCTAGTTGAATGATAAAGTATTAAACTTGAAAAGGATATATAAATCTTGGGAAAGATCTTGAGACTTGCTCAATCCAAACCTCTTATATCATTGGTGAAGAAACTAAGATTTAGAGAGAATTCCACAAATTCATTTAGCTACCTTTTGTCAGAGCTGGGATTTGAAGCCTAGTTCCTCCAAACTTTAGTCCATTGTCATTTACACTCAACCACAATGCCTCTCACTTCTAATTCTCCAGTAAATCTGCCGTCTCATCAAGAGGAGCTATTCTCTCCATTGAAAGAAATCACATATCCATATGCCTGAGTATTCTGTGCTTTTCTTTTTGATGTCCTTTAATAAGTTTATCATAGGATGTCTGCTTGTTGTGTTGGACACCTTAGCCAAATTTCCTTAATATCAGAACAATAATGAAGGCCATAGACTGTGCATTGGTTGCTCTTCCCTACTCTCCCTTGAATGGCTTATCTTATTTATTTATATAAAATGTCTCTGGAGGATTATGAAAGACTGTGTTTACTCTGAGAAAAGCAATAAAATGAATCCCTTAAGATAAATATTATTTTATTAATCCTATATAAACCTAATTACAAAATGTTTTTGGTATGTGATAAAGTCCAAGCCTTCCTATAGTACAATAAAATGATGCTTAGTCTAATAAATTTCAGTAAAACCAGCCAGCATAGTTCAATTTGCCTACATAGTGACACGATTAGAATAATTTGAAGATATTTGAGGATGATACAAATAAAGTAAGTTGACAGACACAGTCATGCAGATTGATAACTGAATTGGTACTCAGAAATGTTCTTATTCCAAGTTTACAGAAACAGCATGCAATATGAAGACCAAGTTACTGCTATTCAATTTCACTTGGTAATTTCCTTAGCTTATTTGCATATTGATTAGGAAATCAAACTATGTAACCTATCACTAGGGTGCACCTGAAATTTGAATGAAGTAAAAATCAAGCTAAATCTGCAAGCTAAGTCACTCTTCTAAGACTGAACTATCAGCTAAAGGTGTGGAAAAAATAATACTATTTCTCAGAATTCCACTAAAGAAAATATAGAAACCCGTACTAGCTTACTTTGCTAGTTTTCCATAAACACCAGGTGTGACTTACTATATGGAAGAATACAAAACCAGGCAGAAAAACTTTATGTTGTGATTAAAGGTTTTTTAAATGCATTTCCTGTAATACCAATTCCTCAAAGCTACAACCATAACTTCAACCAGATGCTAATTCTTTGAACTGTAATTAACAGCATGACTCTTAAGAAGTAATTTTTATAATGATTACAGTCACTATACTTTCATTCTCGTGAAGTGCTAAGTACTGTAATCATCACCTGTTCACAGTAAGCCTTATTGCACCACAGGCTATTAACAACTGATAGCACCATTTAACTAAAGCTTGGCTCCTAATGAATTGTCAGTAACCGAATTTTTATGTCCAAAAATGAACTGATAGGTGATGTTGTTGTTGTTGTTGTTGTTGAATGACATTATGTTTATCCTTATATATGACAAAAAGCTCTTGGAGGAAGGGAAGGAAAAAAAAGACCTTGACATTTTAAAAAATCAGTGTTCACGCTGTTTTGATTAGATACACCAATTATGTATAATTAATCTATTAGCTTAAATTTACTGAAAGAAGTATATGTACACACACAAATATACTTGCTTGTCTATAAGTAGAGTGAGGGAGGGATGGCAGTTTTGAAGGCCTCTTCTTCTGAGAGAATTCAACAATAGCCCTTTGACTAAAGTACTGAGAGAAATCAAAAATCAATGCTCCCTAGCCAGCATCACCAAGGTTAAGTAAACATCATCAGATGTAGCAATTTGTGTCTATTTAGTAGGGTGCAGAAAGTATACACTGCCTGACTCCATTCTGTTATTTATGCTACTATTATATTTTAATTAAATTGATTTTTGCTTTAAATTCACATATCATTTGGATAGATTTAGTGTAGAAATTTATTGGAAGTGAATACAGAACAGAACATTTGAAAAAAAATATATATATATATATAGTGGCCAAAATATGCTCTAGGAAGTGAACAGGTATCACATAGCAGTGTAGAGATCTGAAGAGATCAGTTTAAAAAGAAAAACACTAATGTCATCTAGGTCTCCTTTTACTTAAGTGTAGAAAATAGGAAGTCATATGGTTCCCTGGCTAGGTCACATCTGGAATTTTGTGTGAATTCTCAGCCATATTTTTGAAAGCTCATTCAAATGCTAGGATATGTGCAGAGGAAGATAATTCAAATGATGAGGAGAATGGAGACAACTTCATATGATGAACAGTTAAAGAAGCTGAGTGAGGGTATTTAGCTTGGAGAAAAAGATCAGGTGAGTTGGTAGGGCTGGGAAAGATAGAAATCTGCCATGTGGAAGAGGAAAGATATTTATTCTGCTTAGCCCCATAGGGAAGAATTATGAGCAATAAGTAGATGTTTCAGTGAGGCAGCCTTTGACTTGACATATGGGAAAATTTCCTACTAATTAGACCTATTCAGAAATAGAATGGGATACCTCTGGAGACAGTAGGCACCTCCTTCCTGGGAGTTTTCAAGTGGAGGCTGAAGAATAATTTGTTCAAAATGTTGTGGGAGTTATTCCTTCTCAGACATGGATTTGACTACATGTTCTCTGAGGCTTTATTCAGTTCTGCCATTCTAGAGATTAGAGACTGCTTGTATTATTAAAAACATCATTGATGTCATTTTGCCAGTTCAGTATAATACTATGCATTATTTAGTATCATGCATAATAATAACCAGCAAAACATTTTACAAATATCTTGTTCTAATCTTACAACAACCTTAGAAATAAGTGCTATTGTTATCCTCATTTTGCTGATCAGGACACTGAGACATATAGAGGTTAACTGGTTTGCTTAGGCTGTATTTGAACTCAGTTCTAATATGAGTTCCTGCCATACATTTCTTTTGTATTTCCTACCATATAAAGCACATTGGGAGATCCTATGTACATGTGTAATTGGTAATTTTTTCCAATGAATAAATGAACAAATAATTAATGGATATAGGTGATCAATATATAACTTTTGGATGATTCATTAAGATCACTTTACCTCAAATACATATTTATACTTTCTGCATAAACACATGTAATATCAAATGGTTAGCTCTGTATTCTCTGTGTCAAACTATACATTTGAAAATAGCACTTAAAGGCTGTCATTTATAACCTTTTAGAGTATAGGCAAGGTTGAACTAACCCACCTCCTTACCACGTTAAAACACACACACACACACACACACACACACACACACACACACACACAGCACTCCTCCCATTTGAGAGAGGGGAAACAGGAAGTGAAACTCTAGACAGGCAAAGTGCCCTTCCCGTGGAAAGTTCAGGAAGAAAGACATCATGGACTGGATTCTCATAGTTCCATCTTCCACTGTACTTTAAGTCCATCCAATCAGGTTTCTTCTTGTCTCTCTCTCTCTCTCTCCCCAGCACCATATGTGTTTTGCCACACCATAAGATACAGGTCAACTTGCTGTGACATTGACGTTAAAATAAGAGACAGAGACCTGGGTTCTAGCATGATTTCTACCACTCTCCATATAACCATAAGTAAACTTTCTTTACTTCAGGATCATGCCATAAGATCATCAATTAAAGGAACTTTGGATGATTATCCTGGAGAAGACTTTGGGGCAAAAACATTTTGGCTAAATTCAAAAACTGTCACGTAAAAGAATTATTGGATTTTTTTTTCTGTTTTTCCCCATTGGTAAATCTAATAGAAATGTGTAAAAGTTACAGATAAGTAGATTTCACCTCAATGTAAGGAAAACATAAATAATATAGTAAAAACATAGTCAATAAGCCATAAACATTTATTAATCACCCACTATGTGCCAGGCAGTATAGCAAGTATTGAGGATACAAATATTAAAAACATTCCTTGACCTCAAGAAGCTTACAATGTCATGGGGTAAGACAACCCCCCAAAAAAAGTTGAAAATTGGTGGGAGGGAGGGGAGAAGAAGGAGGCATCTGGGCATAGCAAAATGATAGAAAAGTTGAAGAAATTTGAAATTAGCTCAGCTTGGATGATATGATGAGATGTATGTTCTGTTCACTCTCCTTAAGTAGAAGAATTTATGGCTTCATCCTCCAATCAGTACTCCAATGAGAGTACTGAAGAGGTATGAGTAATAAGGCTAATTGACTCTTGAAAAATAATAGGTCTTCACAATAATGAGTTAGTTGTGGGCATGGTGGAGAATCCATAGTCACTGTAGCTTGCTGGTCAATCAAGAGGTGTCCAATGATCACTAAGCATTAGACTGATCCAAATGTGGAAAGACCCACCTCAAGAGGTAGTGAGTTTCCTCTTACCGCATATTCACAAGCAAAAGCTTCACGACTGCTTGTTGAATATGTTGAAATACAGAATATCTCTGTAGTAGGGAAACTTAGGGGAATATCAGCTCACAACTGAGCAAGAATCCCTTCTAGGTATTGCCTCATAAATGTATGGCTAAATTCTGTATCTAAGATCTTCAAGCAAGGACTACCCCACCAAATTCCAAGAGAATCCATTACGCTTTGGGATATTTCTAATGGTTAGGCACTTTTCTTGATAATAAAATTAAATTGTAGTATTTTGGTTAGTAATTTTTTTTAAATGCTCTGCTTTTTTTTCATCTCTTATTTGGAATCTTTATTTTGCAAATGATTTCCCTGAGAATGTTAATAAGTAGGGTGGAGCCAAGATGGCAGAGTAAAAGCAGTGACTTGCTTGAGCTCTCCCCCAAACCCCTCCAAATATCTGTAAAAATTGGCTCTAAACAAATTCTAGAGCAGCAGAACCCACAAAAAGACAGAATGAAATAAATTTCCAGCCCAAGACAACCTGAATGGTTGATTGGAAAGGTCTATTGTGTCAGAGTAGAAGAGGAGCACAGCTTAGCGTGAGCTATGCAGGCTGTGCAGGCAAAGACTGGGCCTCAGTGAACCTGGAGCAGTCCTCAGGGGATTGAATCAAGAGGAGCTGTGGTGGTTTCCAGACTTTTCAACTGACAAACATAAAAGACAAAGGTCAGTAGGAAAGGCCTGGCTGACCTAGGTAAGAGAGGAGCTCCATCTGACCCCAATGCAGCCCCAGGGTGGCAACTTCTTCTGGAGCTCTCAGCCAACAGACATAGGGGAAATTGAGTGGCTGCTCAGTGGGGGATTGCAGGGATATCTTTGCTGGTGCTGAGGCAGGATTCTCTTGCTTTGCCTGTGCTTGGATCTGGGTCACAGCTCTGGTTGGCGATCCTGGTGTGAGGAGGAGCATTGGTGTAGTAGAGTTTGTGGTGTCAGTGTAGATGTAATTGTCCTCAAGGTTACAAGGCAGAAAAGAGTACTTGTGGTCATTCATAGACCAGAGCACAGTCCAGGAAAGGAGTAAACACCTTGCCTTTGATCATACCACCTTGGAAGAACTGACAATTTGTAGGTCCCTAGAAGTATCTCTGAACACAGTTGCACAAAATGTCCAAAGCTTGAGACAGTACATTCTCCACACTAGAAGCAGACCCCTACCTTAGCAGAGTTTAAAAGTCAAATAATTGGCTGGGATCATGAGCAAACAGCGCAAAAATGTCAGATCATAGAATCTTACTTCGGTGACAAAGAAAATCAAAACACTATCAGAAGAAGACAACAAAGTCAAAGCTCATACATCCAAAGCCTCTAAGAAAAATATGAATCAGTCCCATGCAACAGAAGAGCTCAAAACAGATTTTGAGAAGCAAGTAAGAGAAGTAGAGGAAAAAATGAGAAGAGAAATGAGAGTGATGCAAGAAAATCATGAGAATGCTAATAAGTTTCAATAATAACAAAGCATTATGAACATTGATTTTCAGCCTTCACATCATAAAGACATGCAAAGAAACACAGAGAATTGAAACAATTAGATTAATCCAAAAGAAAAGAAAAAATTAAGACAAAGCATATTCCAAATATGCCTGTGATTAACGTTTATTTTTTTTTCATGAATTATCTGGATCATTGCCTCACTTCTCAAATTAATGGTACATATGTACAAATAGATTCCAGCTAACATAGTGGAAGGCAAATAAATTATTTTGTAACACATACAGACTGGATGAGATCAAAACTATGGCTTGGGTAAAACTTGTTTGTACTTCTCCAACTCCCTTTTGCATTGTTCTCAACTTTCCCACTTCTGTCACAGGAGTTTAGTTTTTTGCATTAGGAAGACCTGGATTCACATCTTGCCTCTAAATATTTACAAACTATTTGAGCATGCAGACTTCACTTTTCTCATATATAAAATTATGGCATTATATTAGAAGGCTTCTAAGACCTCTTCCAGTAGCTTCAATTCTCCCAAATCCACCATCTGCTGACCACTGTACTCTTAGGGAGTGCTGGTCCCTAAGGGTGTCCTAAAAGTTCTCCCTGGGCTTACCCAATTAAGCAGAGTTTCATTTTCTTTATTTCTCCTTCCATTTTTTAAAAAAGGTTATTCCATGTTCCAGGCTATTAGTCTTAATGCATTACCCCTTCTTAAAAACAAATTAATAGCTTTGCTTGGTCCTTCAGGGCTGTAACTTATAGGAATTGTTAATGTAGGCATCTTCTCCCAAGGGGAAAAATATTTTGGGGTTAGGAAAATGTTTTTCTTTTTTAATTTTTTTCAGTTCATCCTTTGTTTTTCCAATATTGTTGCTTATCCCTATCCCAATTATGGAAAGGAGAAAAAACAAAACCCTTGTAGTAAATATTTATAGTGAAAAAAAATTTTTACATCAGCCATGTCCAAAAATGTGTCTCATCTGCACTGAGTCCATCACCCTTCTTTCAACATCATGTGACCTCTAGAATTATATATGTTTATATATTACCTCAAATATTGTTTGAGAGAATGTTTGTAATTCTCTCAAAGTTGTTCATTTTTAAAAAAATTGGTGTTATAGTAAAAAAATGTGTTTTGGTTTTGGTGCACTTTCCTCCATGTCAGTTCACACAAGTCTTCAAATCATTGCCTTCATCATTTCTTATAACAGAATAGTACACAGCCTCAGGTAGGAGATTGCTCCTTGCCCTGGTCTTCTACCTGTAGGCAGAGGTTCCATCCTCAATCTACAATGAATCTTCAACCTGGCTCTAGGGTTTAATTGACAAAACTTCCAGTGGGCACATGTCCCTGCTCCCTAAATAGGATCAATCTGGTGCTTCTTGGGATCCTAATTCTCTGCTTAGTACAATATTAAAGGCTCCTGTGGGAACCCTTCTGCCTATAATTTGTCCCAAAAGGCTGCAACTTTCTATATCCCTATACCAACCTCGGTCTGAAAAAATGACTCACTATAACTTTTCTTCTCAAGTCCCCATCAGGACTCAAGCTGCTTCTCTTTCCAGGTCTTTATTTCAGAAGGTGTGGGAGAAAGCTAGACTATGCATTTCCTTTTATTCTGCACTCTTGGCTGGTCTTCTGGAAGACATTTATCAAACCACATAATGAAAATAGCTAGCTAACCTTTAGCACTTGTCATGAAATTCATTGTTGAATTGGATTATCTTAATCATCTCATGTGGTCACTATGCCAGTTAATAGAACTGTACTATTTTAAGAGAGCAAATTACCTTAGCATGCATTTCAAGGAATTCATTTTAACAATGAGAATACAAAACAACAATAACAAAAGTAAAGAAAGAAATAAAAGAAATATGATTCTCAGAGTGATTAAATGACTTGTCAAATGTCATAGGGCTAATGATATAATCCATTTGCCTACTGGACATGTGGTTATGGAATAATACTGCTTCACAGGCAACTTCATGCATGGTCTTACAGTCTCAGCTTCCATATATACTTGGCCCTCCAGTTGCCGCCTTGAGACCTGGGCTTCTGATTGGTATCCACATTCTATATATAGTACCACCTAGATGGAGCTAGGTGGCCCAATGAATAGAGTGCTGGCCCTGTAGTCAAGAAGACCTGAATTCAATTCTAGCCTCAGACTGTAGCCATGTGAGATTGGACAAGTCATTTGATCTCTGATTGCCTTAATTTCTTCAACTGTTATATGGGGATAATAATAGCACCTACCTCACAAAGTGATTGTGAGGATTAAATGAGATATGTGTAAAGCACTTAGCACAGTGCCTGGAATAGTAGGTATTTAAAAAATGCTTTTCATTCATTGAGTTACAATAAACTCAATTCACCAATTTTGTTCTAACTGTTCTTCCTGTCTGAAAAACCTAAAAATCTTTAAAATCCAATCAGTTGGTATAATATTCAGCATTTTACAAGTAACTTTCTAACCATCATTAGGCACATTATCATTATTCATTTTGTGAGAAGCTTGAAAATATGAACCTTCAGTATATCATTTAAAAAGGGGTCATTATTTATTATTTCAATAACTATAGCATAATTTTGATTTATTATCAATTATTTTCTAATTTTCTCTGGTTTCCTATCATCATCTTAAATGAAAATTAAGACCTAGTTGAACCACATAAATACATTTAGCTTAATGATACAAAGCTCAGTTCTCATAACTTTTGGAATCCCTGCACACCTAATTTATGGATATCCCACTGATTTCAGAGAGAAGTGATGTACAAAGAGACCTTCTGGGAAGGAAATGGAGATGAGAAATGAGCTGATTAGGTTAAAAAGGTTTTTCAATCTTTTTTTTCTGTTAGGATTTATGTGGGAACTGAAATTTCAGGAAATTAACTAAAAGAATAAGATGAAATGATTGACGTGAACATTTCTTACATCTAGATCAACTTCTTGTGCATTCTTGTACTACCAGATCTAATGACATTATATAATGACAAGAGATATGGGATTTTTATAGTGTTCAGTGTTACTAGGAATGCCAAGAGGCATATTTATATATCTAAGTCTCTCTGAATTATACATTCTCATAAAAATTAATTGCATGGCTCTTTTTGAGGTGGCAAATAATTGAAAACTGATAGGGATGCCCATCAATTGGGGAATGGCTGAATAAGTTGTGGTATATGAATATAACGGAATACTATTGTGCTATAGAAATGATGAGCAGGTGGATTTCAGAAAAACCTGGAAAGACTTACATGAACTGATGCTGAGTGAAGTGAGCAGAACCAGGAGAACATTGTGCCCAGTAACAACAGCACTATGTGATGATCAACTATAATAGACTTAGCTCATCTTAGCAATGCAATGATCCAAGACAATTCCAAGAGACTCATTATGGAAATGCAATCGACATCCAGAGAAATAACTGTGGAGTCCAAATGCATTGGTTTTTTTTCTTATGGTTTTTCCCTTTTCTTCTGATTCTTCTTTCACAACATGACTAATATGGAAATAGGTTTAACATGATTTTACATGTATAACTCATGTCAGATTTCTTGCTGTCTTGGGTAGAGGTATGGTGGAGTGAGGAAGAAAAATTTTGAAATCAAAATCTTATAAAAGCAAATGTTGAGAAACTATTTTACATGTAACTGGAAAAACATAAAATACTATTAAGTGGGGGAAAATAGTTGCATGGATAACTCGAAATGAAAGGTACTCTAATGATAATTTTATTATTATCAAAGAATATACTATATTTTCCCATAAAAGATTAAACTTTCCAGTAGTGTTTTAAATATTTTCTTGTGTTTGACTTGGGTCTTTCATGAAATGATTTTTATTCAATATTTTCTTAAACACAAACTCCAGTAAATTCATACTGTCATTAGTTCATTGTGATGTAGCTGAGACTAGGGTTTTCAAAGATAATATTAATGAAGCAGAGTCTTTCCAGCTCGAAACACTCCAAATATAGGCTATATGTGTGTGTGTGTGTGTGTGTGTGTGTGTGTGTGTCTGTGTGTGTGTGTGTCTGTGTTGCCTGATGACCAGCCTTGATAAATTTGTAGTGTCTCATTACTAGATTGGCCAAAAGATTGTGAAAGTTTTGTCCACAGAAGCTATGAAAGACCACTAAAGAAATGATAGGAAGAGCAGTCACCTGCAATCTGACCACACTGATGAAATCACAGGTTCTTAAAGTACTTCAAAATGTAACATGTCATTAAAATGTACTGCACCTTTTGCTCAAAGGGAAATGAATCTAGCAGTTTCATGGGCATTTTTTGGTTTTGTAGTCCAGTGCATCAGATAATTCATGTCAGACACTGAGCATCAAGGTAAGCCACTTCAAAAAGTGAAACAAAGGAGATGGGAAGAGGAAACTGGGTGTAGAGATGATAAGATAGCAATGACAGTTGGATCCTTGATAAAAATCTTATGCCATTCACCTCAAAGCAAAGTGATCAACCTCTGCTTTCCATGAAACTCAGAGCATTAAGATGTGTGACCATTTCTAAAGAACTAGTAAAAAGCTGCCTACAAGTTCTCTCTTCTTCTTCCTCTTCTCACTTTATCTTCCATCTCAGTTCCTTAGATGGATAAAGCCTGGTCTCTCTCTAGATAGGATTCCTGGCTGTTCTCCCCTCTACCATAAAATTGTAAGTTCATGCTTGAAATGTTGTGAATGACTTGCTGACATTTTACTACATGGTAGAAGAGAGTGGGGTATTGATGAGAAATATCACAGCTGGTTGAAGGTTACATAGAGTGTAAGGATAGAGCAACCACACTCTGATTGATGTTTAGATAAATCTCTTTAGATCTCTTCTCACTGGATGGAATTCTCTCCCTCCTCTTCCTTGTTTCCTGCCTTTTGTCTCAGCTAAAATAAACCCCACTTTCTGCAAGAAGCTTTTCCTGGCCCACCTAGATGTTACTGCAATCCTTCTGAGATGTTTTCATTTTTTACTGTATATATTTTGTTTCTGCATAGCAGTTTTTATATTGTCTCCTTCTATTAGATTGTGAGCTCTTTGAGGCAGGGACTGTTTTTTTAAATTTTTTTTTTTGTATGCTCATTACTTAGCACAGTGCCTGGCACAGTCAGTGCATAATAAATGTTTATTAACAACTTGACTCTAGCTTATAATCTTTCACAAAGTCATTAATATTAACTTTTCAAAAATAGCAAGGTAAGGGACAATGTGAACCTGTGAGACGAATTGCCCCAGACTTTAAAAAGAAAGCAAAATAAAAAAAGATGACTCTATATTGAGTTCTTAAGGACTTTACCTTAAGGATCTTACCATGGATCTGTGAGTTCTCCAATAAGGAGTTTCCCTCCATTCATCTAAGAGAGCATAAAAACCAGCTGAAACTTTTTGAGTATAAGCTGACCAACTATGAAAGAAGTTGGTTAGAAATAAGCTGTGTAATTGGGGCAAAATAAAACATCATTATAAATGTACTCCCAAAAAAATCACTGAAAAGCTGAATAACACATGAAAATTTAGCAGTTAATTCATCTACTTCTTGTTGGTCAGTCATTTCGCTTATGTCTGACTCTTCATGACCCCATTTGGGGCTTTCTTCACAAGGATATTGGAGTGGTTTGCAATTTCCTTCTCCAGCTCATTTTACAGATGAGGAAAGTGAGGCAAACAAGGTTAAGCAACTTGCCTAGAGTAATACAGCTACTGTATGACCAGATTTGATGTCATGAAGATAAGACTTCCTGACTTCAGGCCCAACAGTCTATCCACTGTAATTGCCCCCTATTTCATCTATGACATAAGAATAAAAAAAAAATCTGCCTTTCCTGGCTCCCAGGTTATTTTAGGGATCAAATTGAATGATATTTGGGGGGGTTTTGAAAACATTAAAACAGCATAAAAATATGAGGAGGCAGTCTTATTATTTAAATTATATCTAGTATTACTACATTTCTTCATGTAGACCAAAGTCAGGACAAGGTGGAAGGCTTTGCCAGATTTTTTTTTCTCTTCTTACAGGACTAAATAACATTAACGCTATTCCAAAAATACCTAGGATCTATTTATTTTGCAAGAGAAATTAGGCAAAGGATTCCTTTCTTAATTCTGCAATGGAAACCTAAATTTTCTAATGATCCCACTGACAATTTTATTTCTGTCCTTTGAAAATCATTTTAAAACTTTTCACAGGGATCCTCTGAGTGAAATATTAAGTCTATTAGCTTCCAAAGGCCAAGCTAAGTCCATGATCTGATAACTGTCATAAAACAGAATAAGTGACACTCTAAAGCTGGTAACAGATTTTTTTTTTCTTTCACACATGGGGTGTCTTTAAGCTTTCACTTGGTTCACAACTTATTATCCTGTTAATGCCGTATATTGTATTCAGGTCATGTAACTTGACCTAAAAATTCAAATTCTCTACACTATGAAACATTTCCCCCCTTGTTCAACACTTTAAAGCCTCTTGGTGAATCAAATATGCTTACATCCTTAACCTTAAAAGCCCTATATATTTTGGTGTCTCTACAAAGCTAAAGCCAGGCATGCACAGACTACAGAAAGGAAGGAAGATTAATGATAAATAGAAGACAGATGACCTGATAGAAGACTAGAAGAGGTCTGAATTTGAATACAAATTAGCTAAGACAAGTGGGATATTAATATTTCATATGTTAATATTTCATTTACTAAGGAAGCTGTTTGACCTGAGTTGATATCTATTATATTCCTCTATATAGTAGAGGTTTACTGTTGCAGACCTCTACTATACTCTGTAAGACAGTTTTCTAGAAATTTAACTAAGCAAATACAGTTGTGCTCCTAAGACTTAAATGACATACAACTAATTATCCTCTGGAACCATAAAGCTGCTTCATATATAAAATACAGATTTATAGCAGAAAGGCACCCATGGGGAATAGTGATGATGTTAATCACCACTTATATTTATATAGAAAACTTAAGTCTTTGGAAGTGAATCCTAGGGTAGTTTGGCACAATGGGAAAAAAAATTCTACATGAGAAGTGAGTAGATATGAGTTGTAGATGTGGTGTTGTCATTGACAAGGTGTGACGGGGGTAAATTATTTAAACTCTTTGGACTTTGGTTTGCTTCTACATAAAATTAAACAGTTTTATAGAGTGGTCTCTGTGTTGCCTTCCAAAGCAACAAAACCCCTCTATTAAGACATTAAAGAGTTATTTTCACCTTGCTTTCTCTTTCAGAGCTACAGACCACCTGAAGAACTGACTTGACTGCACATCTCCAAAAAATTTAACACGTAATATAAGAAAACTGCAAATTAAAGCAATTCTGAGTTTCCACATTGCACTCATCAGATAAGCAAAGTTAATAAAATTGGGAAATGTGGAATGTTGGAGAGGTTGTAAGAGCACAGGAATATTAATGCACTGTTGGTGGAGGTATGAATTGGTCCAGTAGTTCTTCAAAATTATTTGAAACTATATTCCAAAGTTTATTAAACTATGCATGCCATATACCCTTTGACACAGCTTCACAGCTACCAGACCCATACTCCAAAGAGGTCAAAGAAAGAAGAAAAGAACCTTTAAGTACAAAAATATTTATAGCAGGTTTTTGTTGTTGTTGTTGTTGTGGAAAAGCACTGGAAACTAAATTAGGGGGTCACAATCATTTGGGGAATAAATGAACAATTATGATATATTAATTTAGTTGAATAATATCGTGCTATACAAAAAGGGTAGGTAGGTGTCCCAGTGAATAGAGGGCCAGGGCTGGAGTCGGATAGATTCATCTTCCTGAGTTCAAATCTGGCTTTAGATACTTAATAGCTATGTGACTCTAGGTAAATCACTTAACTCCCTTCCTCATTTCTAAAATGAACTGGAGAAGGAAATGGCAAACCACTCCAATATCTTTGCCATAAAAACCTCAAATGAGGTCATGAAGAGTAAGACACAACTGAAAAATGACTGAAAAACAACAACATACAAAATGACAAATTGGCTGGTACAGTGTTGTAACACTTTAATCACTGCTCCCAGGGAAGCTGAGGCTGGTAGATCTTTTGAGCTGTAGAATTCTAAGCTTAAGTTAGGCTAAAACTGCAGCAACAATATTTGAGCTCCTGGGGTAGGGGTGCCTTAGTCTAACCAAGGAGGAGTGAATTGGTCCAGGTCAGAAATGGAGCAGGTCAGGGGCAGCTAGGTGGTGCAGTGGATAGAGCACTGGTCCTGGATTTCAGTGAAACCTGAGTTCAAATCCAGCCTCAGACACAAAAACACTTACTAGCTGTGTGACTCTGGGCAAGTCACTTAACCCCAACTGCCTAAAAAAAATGGAGCAGGTCAAAGCTTTTGTGCTGATCAGCAGTAGGATAGCCCACAAGTGCCTACCATACCTCCAGTCTGAGTGAGACAGGGAGACCCAGCCCCCACCCCCCAAAATGATTAAAGGGACAGTTTCAGAGAAATCTGGGAAGAACTTGCACAAACTGATACATAATGAAATGAGCAGACAAAAAAGGAAATGTATAACTACAACATTGTAAAGACAAAACAACTTTGAAGAACTTTTGTAGAAATAGTGATTATGTGGGTTTATTTTGCATCCTGTGACTGCTAAATTTGTTAATAATTTCAAGTAGGTTTCTTTAGTTGATTGTCTAGGGTTTTCTAAGTATAACATCATATCATTTGCAAAGAGTGATAGTTTTCTTTGCTCATTTTCTATTTTAATTCCTTTAGTTTATTTTTTTTCCTCTTATTGCTACAGCTAATATTTCTAGTCCACTATTAAATAGTACAGGTGATAATGGGCAATCTTATTTCACCCTTAATTATATTGGGAAGGCTTCTAGTTTATCTTCATTACAGACAATGCTTGCTAATGGTTTTGGATAAATATTATCATTTTAAGGAAGACTCCATTTATTTCTGTGCTCTCTAGTGTTTTTAATAAGAATGGGTCCTGCATTTCGTCAAAGGCTTTTTCTGCATCTATTGATGTAATCATATGATTTCTGTTGATTTTGCTGTTGATATGGTAAATTATGCTATTAGTTTTCCTGATATTGAACTAGTCTTGCATTCCTGGTACAAATCCCACATGGCAATACTGTATAATCCTTCTAATGTATTGCTTAACCTCTTTACTAGTATTGTATTTAAAATTTTTGCATCAATATTTATTAGGGAAATGGGTCTATAATTTTCTTTTTCTCTTTTGGCTCTTTCTGGTTTAGGTATCAGCACCATATCTGTGTCGTAAAAGGAATTTGGTAAGATTCCTTTGCCTATTTTTTAAAAAATACTTTATATTAGGGATTGGGATTATATTGAGATTCATTGTTTTTTAAATGTTTGGAAGAATTTGCTTGTAAATCCATCTGTACTTGGGGATTTTTTCTTAGGAAATTCATTGATTGTTCAATTTATTTTTCTAAGATTAGGTTATTTAAGTATTTTATGTATTTTAATCTGGGTAATTTATATTTTGTAGATATACATCTATTTTGATTGTCAAATTTATTTAGCATATAATTGGGCAAAATAAATCCTAAGAAGCGTCTTAATTTCCTCTTCATTGGTGGTGACTTCACTGGTTTCATTTTTGATGCTAGTAATTTGGTTTTCTTTCTTTTTTTAAAACAAAGTGACCACTATTTTATTGCATTTTTCATAAAACCACCTTCTAGTTCAATGATATTCTTACTTTCAATTTTACTAATGTCATGTTTAATTTTCAGGACTTCCAATTTGGTATTTAATTGGGGATTTTTAATTTGGTCTTCTTTTAGTTGCGTGTCTAATTCATTAATCTGCTTTTTCTCTATTTTATTGATGTAAGCAATTATATATATATACATATATATGTATATATATATATGTATATATATATACATATATATGTATTACTAATAAAGTCTAGCAGCAAGAGATAGAAAGAAAAATTCTGTTTAAAATAACTGTAGATAATATAAAATTCATAAGATTCTACCTGCAAAGACAAACACAGGAATTATATGAATACAACTACAAAATATTTTTCCACAAATAAAGTCAAATCTAAACAATTGGAAAAACATTAATTGCTCATGGGTAGGCCAACCCAATATAATAAAAATGACAATTCTACCTAAATTAATCCATTTATTCAGTGCCATACCAATAAAACTATCAAAATTATTTTATAGAGCTAGAAAAATAATAAAATTCATCTGGAAGAACAAAAGCTCAAGGCTACCAAGGGAATCAATGAAAAAAATGTAAAAGAAGGTAGTCTAGCCATACCAGATCTTAAACTATATTATAAAATGGTAATTATCAAAACAATCTAGTACTGGCTAAGAAATAGAATGGTGGCTCAGTGGAATAGATTAGGTACAAATTACAATTTAGTAAGTGACTATACTAATCGTGTATATGATAAGACCTAAGATCCAAGCTTTTGGAAGAAAAACTCAGTATTTTGATAAAAACTGCTGTGAAAACTTGGAAACAGTATGGGTATAGACTAACATCTCACCCCATATACCAAGATAAGGTCAAAATGGGTTCATGATTTACACATAAAGGGTGATACCATAAGCAAGTTAAATAGTTTATCTGTCAGATTTATGGAGAAGGGAGGGATTTAGAAACAAAGAAGATATAGAGAGCATTACAAAATGTAAAATAGATAACTTTCATCATATAAAATTATTTTTTTTTACACAAACAAAGCCAAAGCAACCAAAATTATTAAGAAAGCAGAAAACCAGAGTGGGGTAGATTTTTGTGACAAGTATTTCTGATAAAGGCCTCATTTCTCAAATATTTAGAGAAATGAGTCAAATTTATAAAAAAATGTAAGTTATTCCCCTGTTGATGAATGGTCAAAGGATATTAACAAGCAGTTTGCAGACAAAGAAATCAAAGCTATCAATAGTCATGTAAAAATGCGCTAAATCACTACTGATTAGAGAAATACAAATTAAAACAACCTGAGGTACCACCTCACACCTATCAGATTGGCTAATGTGACAAAAAAGGAAAATGTTGGATATTGGAAGGGATGTGGGAAAACTGAGACACTAATGCACTGTTGGTGGAGCTGTGAACTGATCCAGCCATTCTGGAGAGCAATTTGGAACTATGCCAAAGGGCTTTCAAACTGTGCCTACCCTTTCATCCAACAATGGCATTGCTAGATCTATATTCCAAAGACATCCAAAAAATGGGAAAAGGACCTATATATACAAAAATATCTATAACAGCAGTTTTTGTGGTGGCTATGAATTGGAATTCAAAGGGATGTCTATCAACTGTGGAATGGTGAAACAAGCTGTGATATATGATTGTAATGGTATTTTATTGTGCTATAAGAGATAACAAGCATGATGATTTCAGAAAAAACTGGAAAGACTTACGTGAACAGAGTGAAATGAACAGAACCAAGAGTATGTTGCATACAGTAACAGCAATATTGTTTGATGAAGAATTGTGAATGACTTAGCTATTCTCAGAAATACAATGATCCCAGAGAATCCCAAAGGACTCTTGATGAAGCATACTATCTGCCTCCAGGGAAAGAATGGATACTGTTTGAATACAGACTGAAGCATGCTATTTTTTACTTTCTTTTATTTTTTCTTTCATTCAAGTCTTCTTATACAAATTACTAATATGTAAATGTTTTACATGTATAACCTCTATCTGATTGCCTACCTTCTCATGAGGGATAGGGGAGGGATGAAGGAGGGATGGAATTGGAAACTCAAAATTCAAATTTTAAAAAATTTTAAAAATTTTAAATTTTAAAGAAAAGAAAAGAATGGAAGAACATTAGCAGAAATAGTTTCATTGAGAAAGGAATATGAAGAAATAAATACACAACCACAAACTCCAAATCATATAAATTAAATGAAGATCCTAAAGTAAAATCATTTAATACATTTTGGAATTTGAAGGAAATTACTAGAGCTGACAGAATCTAAGTTTTCTGAGTAACTGATTTCTAGGACAAAAAAATCCCTGAATTTGCAATATCATCCATTATTGATAACTGTGGCAAGCTGATATGAAATTCTTAGAAAGAGAACAAAATGGAAGACTGGCAAAACATAGCTATCTATGTCCATATATATATATATATATATAGTACCAAATAAGGCAAGAGAACAAAAATAAAAAAGAGAAAAAAATAAGTAAAGATAAGTTCCTCTCCTTTCAGTGCTCAAGCATCACATGTTCCCTTGGTAGTCACACACAGAATCAGATGTGGTTTTTTTAATTACTTCTTAATTAAATATATGAAAATATCTATTATTTCAAAGGTGAAGATAGTCCATTGCTGCAGATTGCAACTCTTCCACAGCTGTGATCATCAAAAAAATTCAGGTTTTTCTGGGCCTTGATAAGCTTGATAAAGTTCAGTTGCAGGTAGGGACCTGCCTCTTGCTCTTAGCATGGCCCTTTATCCTGTCCTCTGCAGCAAATATCCACACCCCTTTAATGTAAATGTAAGGTCCTACCAGTCTCTCTTTCTTTGAAGTTGGAGATGGAGAATTAATGAGATACAACTATTTGAGAACCCAGCCTCATTCTATAAACCTGTATCATTAAACTTCCCTATTGTTAGAGGTGACAGGACATTTGCAAATATCACTTTGACTAAGAGTGAGAGGAAATATTGAAGCTTTGTTTTGCAAAATCTGAGGGTAATCTTGCTGCAAGGCTATTACTGATTCCCTTCCTCCTCTTGCCATGTACCACATACCAGTATGCCTGTGACTCCAGTGACCTCCCTGTCTATAGTCTACCTTGGTTGTTCTTGTCTCCATGTACTGAATCCCACATGACTCATATTAGACCTTAATCCTTACGTTAGATGAGTTAAAATTATTGAGGTAAATAGTTGAATTATATTACTGATCTTTCTGACATCTCTGGAAAAACTTCCCTTGTTCCTCCAAACACATGAACTGAATGGAATAAGACATTCATAAGTTATGATCAAATAAAATCATCACATAGTAGTCAGGTTTCTATTATCCACAATTTTCAAGACTAGACCTTAGATGACACAAAGCTTATCTCTGTCCCCATGGCAGAAGCCCCATAAATTTATAACAACCTCCAGAATGATCATTCCACTAGTACAGCCTCTGATAATCCAGCCTCTCAAATTCATGCCATACAGAAGGGACCCACTATTCAAGACACGGCCAATACCCACAATTCACCATCTGCCACTGATAGGCATGTAAACCCAATTGCTGTAAAAGTAGTAGTTCTCTATCAGATCACTATGCCTGCTCCCAGTCCAGCTCCCATAGCTATCATCCAAGGACCCATTCCTTTACATAGATTCAGTCTATCAACAATCTCTATGCTAGTTTCCTCAGTAGCCACAGATTCTGAAGTTGGGTAAAGAGCATTCTTGCCAATAATCCTTTACTTTTTCAGATATCAAAATCATAAATACTGCAGCCTTATATATAGAAATAATGCTAAATAAGATATGTTATTATCTGCTTTGCTACTGTGCTCTAAGAATAAAGAGACCTTTCAGTTAGACTTGCAGGTGAATTCTCCTACATGTGTCATCATCTCCATTGTTGTAATGTAAGCCACTTAAGAGCAGATTGTCTTATTTTTTCTGTTTATCTCCAGCACTTAATGCTTTGCACATAATAACTTATTTAATGATTTTTGATTAATTCTTTCATTTGTTCAGCCATGGGTTGGAGACGCTAATGAAAAAGATATTTTGTTTTGAATTCATACATTTCCTTTTCAAAAATAATTTCAAAGAAGTTGTGTATATTTTATCTGAAAGCACATGTGTTTATTAACTTACATATAAATATGTGTAAAAGACAATATGAAGGACAGATGCAACTGAAAAAGGTAAAGGGATGAGCATGTAAGAAAAACAAATGGACATGCTACATTTATGAGCACAAGACACAAAGAGACCTAGGAAAAAAGCCTCAAGTTGATTGGGTATATACTATATAAAAGACTTATGGACAAGAATTCCACAGGATGAAAAGGTATGGATGGCTTTGAGGATAGATTTGATTCAGTGAGAGGAATGTCCACATGAATGTCTCCTTATGACTTATGTATTAAATGTTAGGTAGTCCTTGATGTAATACTGTCCACTTATTTGTGTTTATAAGATCTCTTATTAAAGTTGCAACTTGATTAAATAGGTTCTACATCTCCCAGACTACTGTGATCTATAGTTATTTTCATTGCCACCCTAAAGTCACTTACTTTCTCTTATCCCAAAGAACTCTGTCTTCATGGTGTCCATTAGTCATCCAAACTTTGCCCATGAGTATGAATCACTGAATTCCTCTTTAAGCAAACGCTTGAAGTGAAAGCAGAATGACCCTTTAATAATATATTTTCTAGAGGGGGATTCTGTTGTATCTTTTCAGGTGCATGTTTGGCTTAATGACTTATGAGATGAGGTCTAATCCAACTCTGAAATTCTGTGAGACCATAATTCTACTTCTATTATCCCAAATGGCTTCCTGAGTTAGCTGTGTTTTAGCTTCGAAATAATTTATTTGACACAATAGGCTGAATGAAGTGACCTCAACCTTTTTTTTTTAATGAGGAAGAGTTATTTTTTCCCACAAACTACTGAGATATCAAGAGATTGGAATATTGACAATAAAAACAATGAACTTTCAATACTTTTGTTGGTGGATGAGTATAAAGTTTAAATGACTTGTTGACAGTAAGGGAGCAGACTGAGGATTGAATTCATGTTTTGTGACCACAAATCTACATCTTTTCACTTTGACATACTATCAAATCTTCACAGGCAGGTTTTGAGAGTTATCTCATCTATTATTTTAAAGCTCCATTTTATACTTTTAATACTGTCTTTATAAGATTTAGAGGCAGGAGGGAATTTAAAAGATAATTTACTTCAACTCTTTCCTTAATAGATGTGGAAACTGAGGACCATAGACATTAGGTTACTTGGCCAAGGT
This sequence comes from Phascolarctos cinereus, assembly GCF_003287225.1. Lineage (NCBI taxonomy): Eukaryota > Metazoa > Chordata > Mammalia > Diprotodontia > Phascolarctidae > Phascolarctos > Phascolarctos cinereus. Next base: position 394,549,026 of record NW_027555958.1, on the reverse strand, counting down.
CATAAAGGCAATACATAGTTGAAATGGGATTCAAAGTGAAGTTGTCTGATGCAAAATTCCATTTCTTTTTCCACTATAGCATGCTTACTTTTCATTTTGAACATATATTTCTTCTCTAGGGATTTTGAAATCGTTTATTTCTCCACTCCTATTCCCTTCCAACTTATTTCAAGCTGAAGAGTGAGTCTGACTGAATTTATCAATCTTCTCTATAATTTAAAAGGTGCAGTTAAGTTACCTGAAGGTGTCCTTTCTTTTTCCAGGTAAAATAACCATATTCTCTTAATCTTTCTTCATATCTTAAAATTCCAAAGCCTGCTATCACTTCCTTTTCTGTACACTATCCATGAAGAACAATTATATTCTTTAAGTACGGCATGATGATGATACCAGATACAATGTACTAAGTGATCTCTGTGTTTTATAGAATGATTATTGCCTCCCTTGATTTATTTTTTTGTTCTACTAACAAGCCATCTCATTGCAGGCTGTCTTCCTCACTATCTCTAGGCAAGAGTGAAGTTTTTCAGTGACAACTCACAAATCTTTTACTTGGCCAGTATATTTGTGGTGCCTTAGAATAGGACAGATCTGCCCAGCTTATTTCTGACTCCCAAGATTTAGAGGCATAATTTCAATTTAATGTGAAGAGTTTTATCTGGGTAAGTTCCATTAGGCTCTTTTGTCAAGGACAGAATATACCTATTCATTCTCATGTACAGTTTATATATTGAACTCCATCCTCAAATGGATGGTGCTACATAGTGTTTTGCAGAAATGGAGTTTTCCCGTTTGTTCCAAGTTTGTGGTTTTATGGTCCTGGGCACACATGCATGAAAATAATCCATTGTTATTGATCTGTCAGACCGTTTGTTAGCTGTAGGTGGCTCTAGCTCATGCTTTTAAATATGTAATACATGTTATATACATACGCATACATGTTATAGACATGTATAATGTGCACATATATAACATATGCATAGTGTATATACACATACATCTAAATATATACATGTTCCTATATACACATAACCATAAAATAGATGGTTTATTTTAGGTGGATCCCATATCTTCCTTATGAGCATCATTTTATCCCACATATGATGTTAAATCTTACAACTAGTATGGGTGAAAAACACTTTAATGTGTTTATTGTGTGTTTTAGGCAAAATAGGTCAGGGATAACTTATTAGCAAATGAAGACTTGTGCATAGAGAGAGGTTCAGAGTACAGAACTAACTACATTTCCTTTCATCCTATTCTGCCCCCCTGTTTCTTCTTTTCTCTCTTTTAACCCTGTCCCTCCTTAGAAGTATTTACTTTAAATTACCCCCTCCCCCAATCTGCCCTCCCTTCTATCATCACCCCATATAAGAGGGCTCTTATCCCCCCCCATTTTTCTCTGGGGTAAGATCGATTTACATACCCAATTGAGTGTGTATGTTATTTCCTCCTTAAGCCAAATCTGATGAGAATAAGATTCACTCATTCCCTCTCACTTTCTCTTACTTCCCCTCCACTATAAAAGCTTTTTCTTGTCTGTTTTATGTTAGATAATTTACCCCATTCCACCTTCTCCTTCTCCCAGTATAATCCTCTCACCCTTTAATTTTATTTTTTAGATATCACCCCTTCATCTTCAACTCACCCTGTGCCCTCTATCTATCTATCTATCTATCTATCTATCTATCTATCTATCTATCTATCTATCTATCTATCTGTATGTACATTTTTTTCCCACTCCAACTATCCTAATACTGACAAAGGTCTCATGAGTTACAAATATCATCTTTCCATCAGGGAATGTAAACAATTCAACTTTAATAAGTCCCATAAGATTTCTCTTTCCTATTTACCTTTTCATGATTCTCTTGAGTCTTGCATTTGAAAGTCAAATTTTGTATTCAGCTCTGCTCTTTTCATCAAGAATGCTTGAAAGTCCTCTATTTCACTGAATATCCACCCCCCACCCCCCCACCCCTGCACAAAAGATTATACTAAGTTTTGCTGGGTAGGTGATTCTTGGCTATAGTCATATCTCCTTTGCCCTCCAGAATATTATATTCCAGTCCCTCTGATCTCTTAAGGTAGAAGCTGCTATAGCTATCGCCAAACCTCCAGCCTCCTGTAAGTGCCCACAGACAGGAGCCTTTGCCCCACTCTTTCTCTTCTCAACTTGGTGCGTGCTGGTTCCTTCTCACCCTTACTGCTCTCTCTCTGACGCACAGCTAGGTCTGGCATTTCTTGTCAGCAGAGGTTCCTTTGATCTTCCTGGGCTCAGACTCCCCTCACCATCCCAGGGGATAACTCACTATCCTGTAGCTAGGGCTCAGGCAGAATCCCAAACCAGCTAGCCCCCAGGGCTTGCCACTAGTTGTAACCTGGCCCCTAACCCGGAGGTGTTTATTCTTCACAGGGACCAACCCTTGTCCTGGAATTTTTCTTTTGATCTTCTCAAATTATCCAGGAAGGCCCTCATTGTGCCCCTATTCTGTTTATTTTTACTGACACTTTTTTTGCATTAAGGTACTATTTTGTCTCTTTTCTGGGGGAAAATCTTGAAAGTTTGGAATTTCCTGACCTACTCCACTATCTTTCCAGAATCTTCTCAAATATAATTTTATATCAAAAGTTTTGGTAATAAAACTTTCCAAAATTAGTTTCTAGGTCCTAGGATGGGATATATGAGCCTTACCACATCCAAATTTTAAGCATTATAGTTTCATTGGATTGTCCAGAGAATTCTCCTTATCTGGTATGGCCTTCAGGAAATAAGTTGGTCTTTATACTATGATGAAGCATCAGAGGAAGGCTTTAGAGAAGTAAATAATGCATCTACATATCAAAGATACATGGTTTTATCAGTGTGAATATTCCCTATACCAATACAGATTGCCATTTGGTATGCTGTATTTGTTGTTGTCATTCAGTTGTTTCAATTGCGTCCAACTCTTTGTCACCCTGGTTTTCTTGGCAAAGATACTAGAATGGTTGCCTTTTCCTTCTCCAGTTTATTTTACAGATGAGGAAACTGAGGCAAATAAGATTAAGTGATTTGTCCAGGACAGATGGTAAGTATCTGATACCACATTTGAACTCAGATCTTCCTGACTATAACCATGGTATGCTATCCAATGCACCACCTATATACCCCTGTAGAATATATATAGACTAGTATATACAGTGTTAGTATTTAGCAAGGGAAAATTGTATTCAAATCCCATCTATGGGAAAAACATATTCTATTGTCTTGAAACTTAATCACTAAGAGACTAAATTTCCTCATCTATAAAATGGTGATAATAATGTCTATCAGTCAACTAGCACTTATTAAGCATCTATTATGTTGCAGACACAATGCTAAGCAATGAGGGAAAAAAATGAAAGGAAAAAAGTCTGACAAAATTTAAGCAACATAATATAGGATATAAATGTAGGTGAAATTGGAGGTAGTCTCAGAGGGAAGGCACTAAGATTGAGAAGAAAGGGAAAGGCTTCTTAAAGAAAGTAGGACTTTAGCTGAAACTTGAAGGAAGCCAAGGAAGCTAAAAGACAGAGATGAGGAGAGATGGTGTTCCAGGCTTGGAGGACAGATAGTGAAAAGGGCTAGAGTAGGAAATGAAATACTCATTGTGAGAAACAGCAAGGAAGCCAGTGCCACTGGATGACACAGTATACAGAAAGGAGTAAGGAGACTCAAAAGATCAGATTGGGCCAAATTGTAAAGGGCTTTAAAAGCCAAGTAGAGAATTTTATATTTGATCTTAGAGATAATAGGGGACCACAGCAGTTTATTGAATAGTGCAGTGACATGATAAGATTTATACTTTAGGAAGATCAATTTGATAGCTGAGTGGAGAACAGATTGGAATGGGAAGTATTATGAGGCAGGTAGACCAGCCAGCAGTCTATATCAATAGTCTAGGAAGAAGGTGATGAGGGTTTGTAGCAGGATGATTGCAGTGTCAAAGGAGAGAAGGGATAAAAGAATTAAGGGAGGAAGGAAATGAAAGAGAGTGAGAAGTTGAGGATGATCCCTAGCTTTCCCCTAGGTGACTAGAAAGATGGTGGCACCCTTGATGGTAATAAAGAATATCAGAAATGGGAATGGCTAAGGCCCAAATGGCCTTACAGTGGTCCAGAGAAGCAGAGAATCTCTAATTAAGCCACTTTTAAGGAAGTGGGGAATTCTAACTCCATGCTTATCACAACACCCACCAGGCTTAACCAGTGTAGAAATGGAAGCTATCCTACCCACAGGCATGATTCTTGTCAATTGGGAATTTCAAGAATTCTTGGTTGTGGGAGAGGTTTTAATACTTCATTGGTTCTACATTAATTTTTTTATTCCTTTTGTGTTTCTATGACTGCGTGCTGTTCTTAATCTCCATGTCACTTAGAATGACAACAATAAAAACTGATATGTTGAAGGCCTACTTGTTCCCAGATTTATTTTACCAATAATGGGGGAAAAATACCAAAAACCAGTTATCAAGAGATTATTCCTATCACCACTGTATCATAAAAAACAGATAACCTATTACTTGAAGTTTAATGTAGAGTCTTTTTAAGAATTAAGGTTTTGTCAGGATGATTGTCTCTTTGGTAGATTTAAATAGAAATAATTCAATGAGTATTTGGTACCTATAATTGGTGCTTCCATTTCTTTCTTTTCTTTCTTTTTTTCCCCAGTTCCTTTCCTTTCACTCTCTTAACTCTTAACACTGTGGCTTCCAATCTCATCATTCAGCAGAAACCACTTCTTTCAAAGCTACCAATGATCTCTTAATTTTCAAACCCAATGACCTTTTTTCACTCTTCATCCTTCTGAATGTCATCTCTGTAGCCTCTGACATTGACCATCACATGTCTTTTCCTTGATTCTCTTTTCTCTCTGTTTTTGTGACATTGAAAACACCTTCATACAGGCCCTCATCACCTTATACTTGGATTATTGCACCAACTATTCATCTGATTGGTCATCTTTCCTCAAGTCTCTCCCTATTCCAGTTCATCCCCCACTCAGCTGTCAATTTGATCTTTCTAAAATGCAGGTCAGACCACATCATCCCTTTATTCAACAAACTCTAGAATCAATAAGATATGTTGTTTGGCTTTTAAAGCCTTTCATAATCTGACCCCTTTCCAATCTTTTTATAGCTTACTCTTCCCCTGAATTCTGTAATCCAATGACACTTGCCTCCTTGCTATTCCTTCCACAAAACACTCTACCTCCCTATTATGATAATGAATTTTTTTCATTCACTGTCCTCCATATCTGGAACATTCTGCCTCATCATCTCTGGCTCCTGGCTTCCATATATCCCTTCAGGTCCACCTAAAATCCCATTTTCTGCAAGAAACCTTTGGCAATATTTCTTAATTTCCTTCACTCTAACATTATTTCTAATTCATCCTGTAGTACATATCTTGTTTGCATATAGTCTTTACATACTATTTCCCCCATTAAACTTTGAGTCCCTGAAATCAGAGACTTTTTTTTTTTTAATTTTTACACCAGTGCTTAACAAAGTGCATAGCACAGAGCAGGCACTTTCAATCATACTTGCTTTGACTTGATACCTATTATACACTTATGGCTGTGCTATATTATGTGTCAGATTCTCTGGATAATAATTTTCTAATGCTGTCTGAAGCACCAGTATTTCCCAGTCCAGACTTTCTCTTCAAACCCTGTTAATGAAAATGTGTATGAAAAAGAATGGCCTCATTCTGAGCTTTTATTTCCTTTTAATAATTATCTTGTCTATCAGGACTATAGATGGTAAGGGTTAGAATTACCTAACAACTTAACTTTATGACTGAGGAAAAAATATAGATGTTCCCGCCTATATCATGGTTCATTATTCTTTTTCTTTTAGTGGTTTGTCATTGTTGTTGTTGTTGTTTTGGAAAGAGAATGTGGAATTCGCAGTAGCTAATGATGCAGAAGTTGTCTTCTGGGCTTTATGGAGCCCCATTCTTTACACAAACTAAGACCTGGGAAAGACCTTAATTTAGAAAGGCCAAGGTTACCCACTGAATCCTGGCCTATCATCAGTTATTTTGAACCTTGTCTTGCCACTGGATGACGATGACTCTGGAAAAGAGAGTGAGGCTAATATTTGTCACAGCTCTGCTGTATTCATTCAAGTCCAAGTCAAGACATCACACTCATGATGTCATTGGAGTTCCACAATCAGCAGAATTGTTAATTAGTCCAAAATAACTCAACTTTAGCTTAAAGAAGAGAAATGAGAAGGCTCTTCATACCTACTTTGAAGAGGTGGAACATAGTATGTGATATTGAACTTTTCTATTGTTTTTGTTGCATTTGTTTGATTTTTTCCCCCCACTCTTTGCTAAGGAGTGTGACTTTTTCTTAAAGGAGAGAGGGATATATTGGAGAATGCAGGTGACAATAACAAAATATAACAATAAAACTTTTATTTAAAAAATACAAAGAGTAGGGACTGGATCTGTGATTTTATTTATATGGTGAATACATGGGTGAGGAAAGTCACTCTACTAAGTTGAAGTTAACTCCTTCGCTAAAGGTATAGTGTGGAGAGGTTGTGTCTAGCCTAGGAGTACACACCTGGTATGTTTACTAGGTCAATTCATTATCACTATAATAAACTATAAACAAGAGGATAGTGAGCATGATCTAATAACTTAGACCTTAAATTAAAAAAATAAGTCAAGTAAATATGTGATGAAGAATAGTCTTATAGACCACTTAATATCTTCAACAGAAATATTGGCAAGCCATTTACAAATGATGTATAATTCAATAGAAGTTATTGATTCTGATAACATACAAAATTGCTTAAACCATCCAGTATATAAGTATGTCTGTGTCAATGTTGAGACTGCAAATAGAGAAGCTTGTGAATGTTGGGGAGGGCAAGTTCTTCATGGAAGTAATCTTTTTCAGTCATGGCAATCTATAAAGTACAAAATCATTGTGATTTGTCACTTTTAGTTTTATTTTATGTATATGTTATTTCTTACTAGGAAACACAGAAAATCACTCCTCCACATGTTCTCATGCACAGATGTTGAATTTTAACTAGAATGGTTTAAATGTTAAAAATTTTACTTCAGAATTCAGTTTCTTTAAATTTGTAAATGAAGTTAAGCTTGCTCTGGGTGGAGAGAGCTCAAAAATTGGCATGTATAGGAAATATGTGTTTTGTAATCAAGAAAATGAGTTAATTTCCCTAAAGAATTGGTACTGAAAATATTTTTTGTGAATATTAAGTGACCATTGCAAATCTTCAAAAGCATATCAATATGTTCCCTTTCACTTTAAGAGTAATAAGAATATAACCATCTAGATCAAAAACAGTTTCTGAATTAGGCTATAGCATTTTTTGAGCTTTGATACAGGCACTTAAGCAAGCATGTATGGCAAGAGGCATAGAAATGCGAAGAATGTAACAGAATGAATGCAGGATGTAGGGAAAAGGTGCCTGTGTTTAAATTTCATATTCTCACTGCTTACTTAGCTATAAGAAAGTCATAAATTGATAAGGGCCTCAATTACTACATCTGTAAAATGGAGAAAATAGTGTTTGTATTACCTACTTCACAGTGCATTTTTTAGGGAAATGCTTTGCAGACCTTAAAACACAATGTAAAAGCAGGTTATCCTTATAGATTTTGCATTATAAAGGACTATTTGGCTATTCAACAACTTTAAGATAATAACTGTTCAACAAGTTATCAATATCAAATGAGTTGTAAAACAGAAGGATGTATCCTCACAAGATATTTGCCACTTTGATGGAGGGGATGCATAGCAAAAGGGATTACCAGTTGATAGTGAAGTTATCCAGCTACTTCTTTATGCAGAGGACATTACATTAATTACATCAAATATACATTCAATATCTTACTAAATATCAGTAGAATGTTGTTTTTGTTGTTGTTTTGAAAAATGGACCTTTATAGAAACCTTAGTGTTAGAATAAGGGCTTTGAAATTTTCCCAAACTAATGTAGCCCCCTTTTCTCTTCTTTTGCAAATTACTAAACACCACTCCTTAGAAGAACTGGAGAAAAATGTCACACAGAGGGCCAGGGAAAGGCACAGAGTGGGTGTAATTAGGCTGCAATGTATAAGTAATGAACACCAACCAACATACAATTCCAAAAAATGGGATTAAATGATGAATTATGTGACAAAAAGAGAAGGTGGTCAGATGGCAAATGTAAGGGATATATAGATAGAAGCCCAACAAGTTCTACTGACTGGTACCATGAAAATTAGAGAAGAAATCAAGAAAGCCTCTAGTATGTTGAAACACTGAATAAATGCTCAGACTTATTTACTGTGTTGTTCTATTTTAATATATTTTCTTCTTTTTAAATCCTTTGTTATAATGGATGACTGTGAGCAGTGGAGGGACAAGAAATTTTTGGGAAAGGGAATGATAACAGTATTTTAAAATGAAGAAAAAAAATGAACAGACATAAAACTCAAGGCTTAATCTCAGCATCTATATCATCCAAGCCCAGGATAAATACATGTGCATAGTAGTGTTCTAGGCTTTGTAGGTAATACAAAAGAAATATGACACTGTCCCTGCTTTCAAGGAGTTTATACTATTTAAGCCATTTTTTTTCCTTGAAGAAAAATGAAGATTTGAATGTCAGCTTTCCATATAATACTTTATTGGGGAAATCTCTCTTGACAGTATTTTTTAAAGCACTTATATGCTGTCATATAGCAACTAAATTTATATTTTGTTGTACTTTGGCCATGGAATATTTAATTTTTGATGCATTGCTTCATGAAGTTCTCTCAAGATTATAGCCTATTACAAGCAGATGGTACCATTCATTGCCTGGGATTATATCATAGGAGTGAATTTATGTACCACAACAAATACCTCAGCATCTGAGAGTTGACAGAAAAAGAAAGAAAAAAATTAAAGAAATTTTAAGTATGGATATCACCTATTGTTTGTTTGTCTTCATGTTTCACATTAGGGATGCTGAAAAGGATGCCACAGAGAAAGCACGGAAAAAGAAAAAGAAATTGAGGCAGTGTCAGAAAACCTGGATTCTAGTTCTGTCTCTACCAGTAATTAGCTTTAAGTTTTTGGGTAGTCTGGGCCTCAGTTGTAATACTGATTGTTGTTCAAATCAAGGATCACTTATTAAGTAAACACTGTGTATTAGCTGGGAAGCTAAGTGGCTCATGGTTAGAGTGCTGGGACTGGAATCAGGAAGACATATCTTCCTAAGTTCAAATCTGGCCTCAGACACCTATTAGGTGTGCGGGCAGATCACTTAACCTGTTTACTCCAATTTCCTCATCTGTCAAATGAACTGGAGAAGGAATGGCAAGCTAGTCCAGTGTCACTGCCAAGAAAACCCCAATTGAGTTCGTGAAATGTAGGATATGATTGAGAAAAAAAATTAAAATGATGTGTACTGATAATTTGCTGTTCTGTTTTAGGTTTTTTGGTTGCAGGAGGTGTATAGACACTGCTATTTACAAGGCTTTTGAGTTCAGGGTTCCAAGCTGTCTCTATTAGAGTCTGATTGGAGCTGGCATTCAAGGTGGTACTGGTGATGGTTGACTCAGCCAAAACATGCTGCCTCCTGTTTCTTACCCTGGGTGCTTTATTGCTGGTGTCACTAATTTCTGTTTAGATGCTTAACATGATAAAGTTGATTATAAACATGATCAAGTTTCAAAAGAATCATTGAAACTCATTTTCTTCATCTGTAAAATAAATACTTTAAACATTTCTAGTCACATGATACTGACAAGAGCCTTTCAAGCATGTTTGACTCATAACCTCTAGAGATCATCTCTCGAGACAATACTTGTCAACAGCCATGTTCTTTCTTTATAAGGAGGATCAAGATTGATACATTCAAACCTACAATAAATCTGTGCTGCATGAAACCTTTGTTCTTGTCAATACTTCACATTTCCTGTTAGAATATTAAAAATAGAACCTATTACAATTCCTCATTAGCATTTTTCTAAATACTGAATGCCAATTCGAAATACTAAGGTACCTTAGCCTTTTTTCCACTCAGTCTTCATTTGACTCCCTAATTTTGGAGATCTGCCACATCTGAGATTTAATTCCTTGCTTTTCTTTTGTCTGCATTTACTATTGTCATTCAGTATTATTCATTTCCCTTTTTTCTTGGTTTCCCAGTTTCTCTGTACATTCCAGATAAGAAGCATGTGGTTTTCTTTTTCACCTTTCATCTGGAAAAGGCTGCTAAATGGTACAGTGTATAAAGTGCTATACCTGAAATCAGGAAGGCTTATGTTCAGACATGGACTCAGACACATAACATCTGACTTCCTTAGTTTTCTCAACTGAAAAATGGGGATGATAACAGTAACTACCTCCCAGGAATGCTGTGAGGATCAAGTGGCACATTTGTAAGGTGCATGGTGCATTGTTTGACAAATAAAAGGTGCCTAATAAAGGCTTGTTCCCTTCCACCTTACCAATAAAATATATACATGTTGTTTCATTAAATATTTCCCAATTACATGTGAAAAATTAACTTTCATTTTCTAACATTTTGAATTCCAAACTCTGTTCCCACCCCAACTCTTACCACCCCATGAGAAGGCAACCAATTTTATATTGATTGACTTACGTGGTAAGTCATATGAAACACATTTCCATATTAGCCATGTTGCAAAAGAGAGACCAAAAATGGGAGAAAAATAAAGAAAGGATTTTTTTTTCTTTTAAAGTAAGGTTCAAAATACATTTATCAGTTCTTTTTCTGGGGGTGGATAGAATTTTTCATCATGCAACCTTTGAATTGTCTTGGATCATTATCTTGATCAGAACACTTAAGTCTTTCATAGATTTTTTTAAATGGTATTTTATATTTTCCCTAATTATATGTCAAGACAATTTTTAGCATTCATTTTTACAAGATTTTGAATTTGAATTTTAAACTTTTCCCTCTGTCTCCACCTTCCTCTCTTCCTAAAATGGTAGGCAATTTATACATGTGCTATCATGTAAAACATATTTCCATATTAGTTGTGAAAGAAGAAACAGATCAAAAGGACAACAACTATGAAAAAGAATAAGTGAAAAAGTATGTTTTGATCTGCATTCAGAGTCTGTCAGTTCTTTATCTAGATGTGGATAGCACCTTCATGAGTCCTTTGTCTTGTGCTTGTCTTGGATTATTGTGTTTCTAAGAACAGCTGAGCCATTCATAATCGATCATTACACAATGTTGCTGATACTGTGCACAATGTTTTCCTGATTCTGCTCATTTCACTGTGCATCTGTTCATACAAATCTTTCCAGATTTTCTGAAATCTGCCTGTTCATCCTCTTTATCATCCCTTAGTATTTTTATATTATTCCCTCAAATTCACTTTATACCTCTACCCTCTGCATATGTATATTCCTTCTAACTCTGCTATTAGTGGTATAGTTTTTAAGAACTGCAAGTATGATCTTCCCATGTAGGGTTGTAAACAGTTCAGCTCCATTGAATCCCTTATGTTTTCTTTTCCCTTTTTACCTTTTCAGGCTTCTCTTGGGGCTTGATATTGGAGAACATTTTTTTTTTGTTCAATTTGGGTCTACTTGCGAAATCTTGAAATCCTATTTCATTGAATGACCTTTTATTCTCCTTAAAATATTATGCTTAATTTCACTAGGTAGGTTGTTCTTTATTGTAATCCCAGTTCCTCTGCCTTCTGGAATATCATATTCCATGACCTTTGATCCTTTAATGTTGCAGATGTTAAGTCCTGTGTAATGCTGATTGTCACTCCCCAATACTTGAATTGTTTCTTTTTGGCCAGCGGTAGTATTTTTTCCCTTGACCTGACAGTTCTAAAATTTGCCTGTAATGTTCCTTAGAGTTTTTATTTTGGGATCTTTTCCCTGAGATAATTGGTGTATTCTTTCAATGCCCATTTTGCCCTCTGATTCTAGGACATCAGGGGAGTTTTCCTTGATAATTTCTTGAAAGATGCTATCCAGATCCTCCTTTTGATTATGGCTTTCAGGTAGTCCAATGATTCTTATATTGTCTCTCCTCGATCTATTTTCCAGGTCAGTTGTTTTTCCAGTGAGGGGTTTTATATTTTCTTCTATTTTTTTTTCATTCCTTTGAATTTGTTTGTTTGATTCTTGAGGTTTCATAGCTTTTGCTTGCCCAATTCTAAAGTTGTTTTTTTCCCCTTATTTAACTTTTGTACTTCCTTTTCCATTTGGAAAATTTTACTTTTTAAGGAGTTGTTTTCCTCAGTAGATTTTTGTATCTCATTTTCCATTCAGGAAATTCTACTTTTTGAGGAGTTGTTTTCTTTTTCCAAGCTGTTGAATCCATTTTCACAATTCTCTTGCTTCACATTTTGTTTCATTTTTTCTTCTACCTCATTTATATGATTTTCAGGTCCTTTCTGAGCTCTTTCATGAGTTCTTTCTGTTCTGGAGAACACTTCTCATTTTTCTTTGGGGTTTTGCTATAGGTATTCTGACATCACTGTTTTCTCCTGAGTTTGTTTCTTGTTCCTTGTCACCATAACTTTCTATGGTCAAATCTCTTATTTTTGCTCGTCTTTTTTTTTTGCCTTTTTCCTTTCTTTTAAATTTGAGCTCTGTTCCTGGGGTGAAAGGGGCACTGTCTTAGGCCTCTTGTGCCATGGACTATAGGCCCTGGCTATTTACCTGGAGATAGACTGATGTTGCTTTGAGGCCTACATGGTGCTGTGGAGGGTAGTTGGTGCTGCTTGAGTTCATAGGGGTCAGACAGGTTACTTGGTGCTGAGCCAGGGTCCTAGTTGTGGTGTCTAGTATGTACTGAGGCCATTGAGGTGTTTCTGCATTTCCCCACAGCTACACTGAAGCATGTGATCGTTCTTGGAGCTGAAGTCTGCCCATTCTCCTGGCTATGCTAAGACACATGGGGTTTTCTGTTATCAGCGTTTTTCTTCTCCACCATACTGGGGCTCACTCCTACTGGTTTGCTGAGGTGGGGCTTGCTGCTGACTTGCTTGAAAGCCTCCTGTCCTGTACTGTTCCCTTTTTAACCAAATGAGACAAACCTTTCTTGACAATCTTCCAAGTTTCTTGGGCTAAAAGATTGTTTCACCCCATCTTTTTGCTGGTTCTGCTATTTTAAGATTTCTTTCAGGGTGCTATTTTGTGGTTGTTTGGAGGTGAATATGGGAGAGTTATGGCAGTTTACTGTTTACTCTGCCATCTTGGCTCCTAGACGTGGGAAACTCAATAAACATTTATTAAATGCCTGCTTTGTACTAGGTGAGGCAGATAGGTAGTACAGTGGATAAAGTGCTGGGCCTTAAGTCACAAAGACTCATCTTCCTGAATTCAAATCTGGCCTCTGACACTTAGTAGCTTTGTGGCCCTGGTAAAGTCACTTAATACTTTTTGCCTTAATTTCCTCATCTGTAAAATGATCTGGAGAAGAAAATGGCAAACAGATCTAGTATCTCTGCAAAGAAAACCCTTAGTGGGGTCATGAAGAGTCAGGCATGGCTCTACAAGAGCAACAATTATGTAATAGGCAATGTGCTATGTGCTGGAGATGTTGTTTTTCTTTCCTTTTCTAAGAGAACCAATAGCATCATGGGGGTGATGTCTTGACTTGCGCATGAATTGGACTTATGTGAGGCAGTGTTGCACAAAGGCATCAGCATCACTCTCTTTTCCAAAGTCCTCTGAATCCAGTGTCAAAATAAAAGTCAGTATGACTGGCCTAGGATGCAGTGGGTGGCCTTGGAGTCTTTGATGTCTGATCAAGCTCCAAGTATTCCATTGCACCTGCTTCAGCTGCCTTAGTTTCCACTGAAGCAAATTGTTCTCATCTACCTATTCCTCTAGAGGAAGTCTTCACATACTTGGATTAGACATCCCTCTAACTCATCAAAAGATCTGATGCCTGTTGGTTACCCTCAATCTGGTTTAGCTTATCTGCTGAGATGGTTTTATCAGTGTGGCCACTGTGCATGGTACAGCTTCTTGGAGCCATAGGTGAGAACTGGATGACAGCTGGACACCGAAAATAGATGAGCAGCCCTTAAAAGAACTCAGCAAGCCCTCACAACAGAGGTGCTAGTCTCCCCTTAATACCCCATAGACATTTCATACAAAGAAAGGCAAAACACAGTCCTTGCTCTTAATGAGCTTATAAGCCTAATGGGGCAACAATATAACTAGGTACAAACAAGATACATACATACATACATACATACATATATATATATATGTAGGAAAATTTGGAGACAATTAAACAACTTTTGTATTAATGGGGCTCTGGACCAACATTTCTTGTTATCCTAGTTTTGAACCTTGATGCTGGGTCTTAGACAATGTCTCTTTCCTTGTTCTCATATTGTTTTGATTTTGTTTCCAGCCCTGTAACTCCATTTTGTTTATTATCCACCATTTTGTGAACTCCAACTCCATGTAAGTCACTTGATTTTGGAGATTAAGTATGTTTACCTCCCCCCCCCTTCCATTATCACCCTATCCCAAGAAGACCCCTCTATCCTCACCTGAGTATCTATCCCTTGCATCAATAAGAAATCAGATGTTTTAATCTTTGTATCCTGTTTTTCACTCCCTTCAAATTATCTACTAACTGGGAAGAACACAGGATTCAGGGCCTCTTGTGCTATCAAGAATCTATGGCCTGATTTGTTTCACAACTGTATGCCTTGCTGAATAAATCGCTTGTCTAGATAAAACTCAGTTTCTTTATTTCTTTGTAACACTACTCAGCATTATATATCCTCTAGCAACCAATTTCAGGTTTGGCCAACCTTTTCAATACTTGTAATCTTTGATAAACAGGGGTCACTAGACCCTCAAATGGCTGACTTTCAGTAATACTCTGTAAGATTCTGCACCAAAGTTTATGGCAGGTCCTATCCCTGGCCTTTCAGGAGGCAGGGTTAGGCAGATAAAACACTGCCAATCTGCTTTTACATCATCCTTACCTGTGCCCCCCTCCCTCTTAATGGGGGGAGGGAACTGGGTTTTTAACCTGATTGATAACTTTTTAATTCTACTTGAAGATGTTCAACACATTCCTTCAGATAATCTGTAATGAAAGCCATATAAATTTTTAAGTATTTCTGCTCATTAAACTAGATATTTAAAAGCTTTTTAGATATTTACCTTTATTCTGCACCAAAATGCAGCATGTCATTATGAATGAGCCCTATAGAAAACCTTTATATCTGTTATCATAAGGAACTATCTCATCGATTTTCTTTTAGAAAAATAGCAGAACTGATGCCAAATTCATGTCAATATAGATAAGATTTCAAACTATTTGATAAAGAGATGGCTTAATTAAATCAAGAACCAAGAGTGAACATTCTATGTTACTGGGCCCATTTATTTGTAGGACTTCCCCAAGCCAATCAAGGTCAGTTTTGATAAAATGATATACAGCAGCATTAAGGCAGGAAGTGGAACTGTTTGGAAAGCCTTGAATGAAACTCTAAACAGTTCATAATGTAAATGGCCATCTTTAAGACTGCTGAGTAGTCATTTTCTTTTGAGTGTGTGCTCAAGGAGTTAGACAATTGATCTTTCTTTCTTTCTTTCTTTCTTCTTTTTTTTTGTGGCCTGGTTGCATTTGCTTTGAAAAGTTAATCTTTAATTTTTAAAAATGAAATGTTTTGGTGAAATGTTTCTTCCACCCTATGTGGTAGAGGTAAATTCAAATTTTGAAGTTGTGAATATTTATTTTCAAATAGATATATCTTATCTGTGTCTAAATTTGAGTTAATCATTATATATGATGCCCTAAAAAGATATGGATTGAACTGTTCCCATGAATGAAATAGCATTAGGCAATGTAAGCAAACATTATCAACAGTGTCAGCCTCTGAATTTTAACTATGTCAAGCTGAGAGCTAGGTTTTTTATCTTTCATTCCCTGAATTTTCTTTACAAATCTCAGTATAGCTGAGACAAGTGCTACAACACAGATAAGGTCTTTAGTATCAACAGAACAGCCTCTTCAGCAAAATCCTCCAAAATCCTTCATCTTGTGTTTTTCTGCTTGAGCAGGCATGCACACACACAACAAGTTTCCATTATGTCTATCCATTCCAAGATCAGGAAATTTCAATTCACTGAAACTCCCTTTCAATTCTAGATCCTAGGCAAACTTTGATTATTTCAAAGACCTAAATTATGGCTTTCCAATTGAATGTTTCTCACTTACAATGCTTTCATTTTCTCTCTTTTGTCTGTAGAAAATTAATTTTGATATTTTTTCCCTGTTTTTGCTTTGTTTTGCTGATTTTCATGTTCTGTCCATCATCTTGAAACCTTTAGTAGGGTCTCTCCATTCCTGTATTACTTTATAATTTGTTTTACAATTACAATTATATACAAGCACACACAAACACACACATATGCATATGTTATACTTCAATTGTAATCTTCTTGACACCAGATATTGTTCCCTGCACTTTGCAAAGTGCCTGTAATTCAATTTAATAAACATTAGAGATATATCTAAGCTACATATATTAAAAATCTTAAAGATATATTATCAAATATATATCAACATGCATGTATATTTGAATATATGAGTCTGTAACACTATGTTTTACATTAATTATGAAAACAAAAGTGAAAAATATTTTCTTCAAGATGCTTACCTTCTACTGAGAGAATATAGAATGTATATAGCTAATGCAAGGGGAATTAAAGAGACAAAGAATGATAACTGGGAGAATTAGGAGGGGCTTAAGATAAGAAATATTACAGAACTAAGACTGAGGTTGACATATCTGTGGTCTCATAGCTAATATCAGAGGCAGTATTGTGCCCAGATCTTTCCTTTTGGACCTAAGACTGTGGTTAAGTGGTCTGAACATTTTTAGATCTGAAATTCTTACCCTGGGAAAATAGCCCTGAATGATGAGTGCCTCTCCTGGTTGATTATTTTATGTGTGTGGTGTGTGTGTTGTGTGTGTGTGTCAGACATACAAACATATTATGATTACTCTAGTAGAGCATAGTATTTTTAAAGGTGTAGGTAATTTTCATGTTTGACTTGGTATCACTAACATTTATCATTGTGCTATTTATATTCTGAGAAGGGATGCATAAGCTTCACCAGACTGCCAAAGGTATCTATGACACCTTTGAGAGCTCTCAATATGAAAGAAATTTTTTTTAAAAAACAATGAGTTTAATTGTATTAAATAAAAAGTGTTTATATTGTAGCCAATATGTTCTTACCCATCTCTTTGAGCCAACCTGGTTACCCCTCCCTCTCAGAATTTTTTGTGTTTAAGGTGTCTTCTTTATCATCAGTGGCTCAAATACCCACTGTGTGTGCTATCTCCCCTCCTCCAACATCAGCAGGCTAATGACTAGCATCTTAATTCCATTTAACCACTTACTTTCAGGTAACTCTTACAAAGAGTATTTAACTCACAGATATAAGAAGAAAATGCATACACAAATTTTACTTATTACCTCAGGAGAATATTGTTCCCTACATCACTTGCACTCTGAATAGTGGATTAAGTTCATCTCAGTTCCTACATAGCAGCAGCCCCAACAAGTTTATGTCCAGATGTGTTATGATTGTAAGATGATTCAACATCTCGTTTTCTATTGGTCTGGGTCTAGAAGTTCATTTATTGGTCCTAGAGAATCAGTTTTGGGCTGGTCACAAAACCCAGCATGAAACACCATGGCAATAAGGCATATTTTGGCTTTTAGAATGCCAAGGTGCTGTAATGCTCTCTGAACCTTTTGAAACTCACAAAGGCCAATACTCCATCTCTTTCTACTAGGATGAAAACAAACAAATACCAAATCCAAGGACTGAGGCTCATTCCTTGAAGCAACATGATTTTTCACAGGAGAAGGCCATATGCCTTCTCCTCTCACACCATGATCTTTAACCAGACTAGGTGGGTGAAAAAGCACCAAGAACAGAGTAGCCAAAAAGACAAAAGAGAGGGGGAGAGAGAGAGAGACAGAGACAGAGACAGAGACAGAGAGAGAGAGAGACAGAGACAGAGAGAGAGAGAAATTTAGTTACATTTTTTGAATACCCCCTTAGCCATAGAAGAGGCTCCCATTCACCATATTTAGCCAAACCTAAACAATTATACTCTATTCATGTTCCATGATCTCTCCAAGACATTCACTTATATTTCATCATGACTCTCAAAATAAGGCTCTTCATGGTTTCCAGGTAGAGAAGCTATGTAACCTAAATAAACTGATGGTGTCTGTGCAGAAACCAGACCCTCATTATATAACATTTGGAAGGATTTTAAGTCCTGGGTTCAAGTTCCACATCTGATACCTACTGGTACTGCAGCCTTGAACAAACCATCCAACTTCTCAGTACTCTAGGCAACTCTCTACTAATATAAGGTGCAGAGTAGATGTGAATCTGTATTGGAGATTTCCTATATCAATGAAATCAGAGGTCCTGTCTCCATATATTACTGTTGAGGGCACCTCTATTCTTCTAGAACCTGAGGCTCACCACTTAGGTGTCATTCTAGGCTCTTTACTAACCGTCATCAACCCTTACCAATATCCAATCTCTTGCCAAGGCCTGTCTATTTCACCTTTGCAGGCTATCTAATTTGTGCCCCATTCTGTCTTCAGATACTGTCATTGCCATGGTGTAGGCCCTCATCACTTCAAGTCTGGACTATTGCAAAAGCTTGCTGCTTGGTCTATCTACCACAGTTCTTTCCCCACTTAAGTTTTTCTTCAGCTCAGTTATCAAATTATTCTTCCTAAAGCACAGATTTTTTCATGCCATCATACTACACAATAATCTCTGGTGGCCTCCTAGCACATCCAACGTCACATACAACATCCAATTTTTTAGCATCCAAAGTCCTTTATAATCTAGCTTCTACTCACAACCTTTCCAGTCTTCTTATGCCTTATACCACCTCTACCATCTTCCTCCTTCAATCCAGTGACACTGGCCTCCTTACTATTCCATTATCAAGATACTCTATCTCTTTGTTCTGGGTATATTTCTGTCTCCCTCCTCATCTCTGCATCTTAGCTTCCCTTACTTCTTTCAAGTCCCAACTCAAATTCCATTTCCCACAAGAAGTGTTTCCCAGTCTTTCTTAATTCTAGTGCTTACCGCTATTAATCATTTCCTATTTATCTTGTTTATAACTTGTTTATGCAAGTTTGTTTGGTTGTTTTCTCCCCATTAGATTATTAACACTAAGAGAACAGAGACTGTCTTTTTACTTTCTTGGTATCCTCAGTGCTTAGAACAGCACCTTAGTAAGTCCTTAATAGCTCCTTGATGATTGCCTGACCCATTTCTACAATTTTTTTAAAATGCAGAGGGAAATAGAAGTTACACAGATTGGAAATAAATATTGGCATTAAACATCTGATAAAAAGTTGGTATCTAATTGAGAACTGACAAAAATTAAATTGAATTAAATTGAAAGATATGAATGGATTGCTTTCTAAAGAAACTAGTAAATAGTTCAAAATGAACTATGCATAGCCATCTAAAAGCATGTATAAATTTGCTAATAATAATTAAAGAACTTCAAATTAAAATAATTATAATGTAAAGCAGATAGGGTATAAGAAAAATTCAGTGTTGAGAGGGCTGATGCATATTGTTCACATATGGTAGAGATATGATCATTTTGGGAAAAAATATAAAATAACAATTCCACTGTTGTCCATATGCTCGACCATGTGATCCTCCTGGAAGGTTTATACCTAAAAGGAATTATAATATAGTGCGTGGGAGGATGTGGGTGGTAGGAAAGAAAGGATTTAATTATTAAAGAAATTGATAGTATGGTTACTTGTAATTTCCACTAAAATATTGAAAATAAGCCATATGCCCAGTGATGGACGAAAAAGTGAATAAATTATAATATATATTTATAATAGAATGCTATTGACCCAAATAATTTCAAAAACCAAAGGATTATAAGATGAATTTATAAAGGGAGAAGAAAGTAGATGTAATTGTACCAGAAATATAATGGCCACAATAATGTAGATAAAGACTACATCATAAGACAAAAAAAACTCAGATTAAATAAAATGTGTACCATCAATGCTATGTTCATCATTCAAATTAAGCACAAAGTCCTGGGGCAGCTAGGTGGCACGGTGGATAGAGCACTGGCCCTGAACTCAGGAGAACCTGAGTTCAAATCCAGCCTCAGACCAAACACTTGAAACTTACTAGCTGTGTGACCCTGGGCAAGTCACTTAACCTCAATTGCCTAAAAAAATAAATAAATAACAGTCTTCTATTCTTTTCAAAAACAGTAAATTGTAGAAGCATACAGTTGCATTTATTACCATCTAGAAATTTCACTTTATTTTACTTCATGATTTTGAGGAAGCATATTTGGTGATTTGAGTGTTTTTGTTTTTGTTGTTGTTTATCAGTTCTGTTGAAATGCAGCAGTGAAACTTGTAGTAGTGGCTGATTTATGGAAGTTGAAGAAAGGAAGTATAAAAATTAGCTGTACAGGCACAAGTACAAAGTGTTCTTTATCTGGCCTTGAAGTGACACAAGTTTGAAATTATCAGTGGATTCATTTATAAAATAGATAAAGGGATAAGAGATAACAAATAATTGGAAAAATAGATATGATATTTTGGGGAAGTAGGAAAGCTGTAAATTCATTATTGGCATGGAAAATTTCCAATGAAGATCTATATCTATTTTACATATTGTATTTCTAGAGCACTGAAAAGTTAAAAGAGTTGACAAGGATCACAGAGCCATTATGTTTCAGAGATGCAACTTAAATTCAGGTATTCCTAACTCTGAGGTCATATTTTTATACACTATATCAGGCTCATTGTCAAATGGCATTAGTACCACCAAAATGATTGAGAAGATATTAATAATAAATAACCCTTTCTGTTCTTTGTGACATCTTTATGATTTGTGTATACATCATTGGCGACATTGATGTAAAAATGAGAAGGGAATAAGCAGGCTATCACAATCTACCTTTTAGAATAGAACATGTACTAAAGTTGAATGATTGAATGCAAGGTCTGAAGAATGCCAGATCCTACTACTCTTTGTTATTTGTTCATTATTTAAAAAAAATTACTGAAAGGGCTATTAGCATGAAAAGAGCTCTTCCAACAAATTGCTTCTCATTCACAGAGTAAAATCATATACAGTTCCTTTATAAATGTAATCACAAAACTAAATTTGTTCAAAAACTCAGTGACAGTTGTAAAAAAAAAAAAAAAGCAAAACAGGGAAATACACACTGAAAGATATTCAACTCCATCATGGAAGATGTTCTTAACAGAATTTAAATGCGAGTTATTTACCATAGATATATGCTTCAATTTTGAAGATCCTATTGTATTTCTTATATTAAGTTCTACAATAAATAAGAATATACCTTAAAGAAATTCATGACTAAGCAAAACAGACTGACCTAATAATCCACAAAGGAAAAATCAAATACATAAAAGTTGACAACTGCCTAGACTACCACAAGTAATGGATGGCAGAATAATGATCATCCTTTTGTTCATATATATTTGATAATTACTTCAAATGGTGAATAAGTGAAACCAAGAAAAAAATAGAAGAAAGCAATGTGGATTCCATTTGAGAAATTGTTATGCTTTCAAAGTCTCAAGCTAATCCTCAATATAAAACACGTCTATTTAACATCAGTATTTTCCTGTTGGTTCTAGAGGCAACTTTCTAAGACTATAAGATAAAGGCTTACATTGCTAGGAGTAGTTCCCTATGCTGGTGAAATTACATGCTATCAATATTGCTTTCAATTTCGCTATAATTTATGGGTTAGCATCATTTTGGAAGACTTTAAGTGGTGATTAATCCAAAAGGAAACAGAATGACCCATTGTGGTCATTAGCATGCTGTAACATATTACCAATGATGGCATAGTTACATAAATGGTATAAAAATTTTAAGGTAAATAAAATAAACCAGGTGAGGTCAACTAGCTTTTATTCAGTTCTGTCTCCCATGTCAGCGGCCACATGAAAAAAACAAGGGATAATGTATCTGCTGCTCAAGTGCCACACTGGAATCTAGGGGGTGTTCAAAGACTGAGATAAATTAACACAACATTTTATGTAAATGTTTATGAAAGACATGAGACAATTAGATGAGTTGTGTTCTGAAACTCTGAAGGTAGTTCCTACATCCCTGAGATCACAGATCTATAGGATTAAACAAGTATCCTCAGTACCTTGTAGAAACCCTTGTTTTCATTTAGTTTGAAATCAAGGAATTTTTTTTAATTATATAGAATTAAGATTTTTAAAAAGCTCAAAGGGGCAACACAAGACTTTGACCCCAACATGTGATTCTTAGGAAAAAGGGAGAAGGAGGCAAAGGCAGAGTGGCTAGGTCAAAGAGGTTAGATAACCTTTCACACTATGTTATTAGCTTTCTTTTTTTTTAGGATATGGGTTCATTTTTTTTTTTGCTCTACAGAAAGAGGCATTTAATAGGGATAATTAGAATGGGTCCTATAAGGAAATTCTTACTTTAGTAATGCATGTACCGTAAAAGTTGAATTTCCAGGCTTATGTGTACAATTCAGTGAATCACCATCTTAACAACATACAAATCTATAATGTGTTCTATGTAATAATAGTAAAAATGATAAGCAGATAACATGTATGTTGTTTTACTATGTGCCAGGCACTATGCTTTATAAATATTATCTCATTTGATCCTCATAACAACCCTGGGAGGTGAATGGTATTATTTTTCTTATTTTATGGATGGGGAAAATGAGGCAAAAAGCAGTTAAGTGACTTGCCCAGGGTCACAAGGCTAGTAAGTGTCTGGGGTCAAATTTGAACTCAGTCTTTCTGACTCTTAGCCCAGAAAGCTATCCACTGTGTCCATGGCAATATAAAGCACACAGTCCTATAAAGATAATGCTGTTGGGTTATGCATCCTAGGCCCTGTTAGGCATCTCTGGAATTACATTCATGTGGGCTTTCTTAAAAGAGAAAGAAGAAGCAAGGAGAGGAGAGGAAGAGAGATGAGGGAAAAGGAGGTAAGGGGAGGGAAGGAGGAAAAGGGCTGACCTCTTTAGCCAGGAAGTATGGATACCCTAAGTTCCTGAGTTCTTCTGGGCCACTAAAAGTTGGGGAGGAGGGAAGGAAAGAAACATATACCCCACCTAGGCAACAGAGAAACAGGAAACAATGTGGCCAAAGTCCAGAAACCCTAGCTACTACTTCCTGTCAAATGAGATCACATGTTCATTCTTTCTCCTTGAATAAGGCAAGATCTATCTACATATTACTATCTATAGTTATTTTAAAAATGTCAGAGTCTGGCCAGTGTTACCTGAATTTCCCTGGGATTTACAGTTTTCAATGAGGAAGATGTCTATTGTTTGTGATAAAAAGCCATTTCCTCAATCTTCTGCTCATTTGGGGATCACTCATACTGACAGTAGCTAGATGGGGAATAAATGGACTAGTCTACCATATATCATCTTGTAATATCATTATAAGAGTCAAAGATGAAAAATATTGTGATCCTTTTTTATAGCCTGGTGCAGGAACCAGGATAATTTACCCACTTAATTCCTAAATATTTTTCATACTTTATTGATTTTCCTATTGCCTCTTAACTCCTAGGGATGGATTAGGAGGAGAAAGGGATTACACTTCCAAATGGTCCTATGTAATTCTCTCCTTTTGGCCAAGTTTATACTTTATTAAATTCTAGGGAATGCTATAATATTCCTCATGGGGCAAGATTATTGATATCAGAAGAAGGCTGCTCAGTGTTAATAGAAACCTTTTTTTCCCAAAAAACATTCATTCTATCTGAGTACTCTTACACAAGGACACTTAATCTAGATGTTCCTCCACTAACCAGCTGGGATGCGATAAAGTTGGCTTATGGCCATGTGATCAAGCTGCAAATTATCTTATCTCTTCTATATCTCAGTACCTGATATCTTCATATTATCATTCATTTTTTTTAAAGCCCAGAACTATGCTCCTATGCATTTTTACCTTTCCTAAATGCTTCTTTTTCTTAAAAAAAAACTTCTAAAGCTTGCCTATCCTCCAACAGAATCCACATTCCCTCCAAATAACTATTGTCATGTATCTGTTAAGAGGAAAATGATCTGATTAGATGAATTCAAACTAAGCTATGCACATAGTTATTAACACTCAAGATTATTTGCATTTTGAAAGGAGATGACTATTAATTGAGATGAATAACTTGATTTGGTGACAAATTAAAGAATTCTAGACAGAATGAGAATGATAACTAAAGGGATAAGGCTTCCTGGAACTCCCTAAATAATACCTTGGAGACATAGCATACTTTCTAAATGTAAGGCCATCCTTGCCTGGGGCAAATTGTATACAACTTCCAAGAAGTCAAATCACTATTAGAAAATTTGTTCTATATTATTACAAATAAGTTGATTTAATACGTTTTCCTATACCTAAAATGGTCTACTTTCACCATCAATCCATGTCCCTTCTCTTCTCCATGACCTGCTTTAAAATGCATTCCCTCAACTATATTTAAAGGGTTATAAAACTGCATTCCCTTTGACCCAGTAAAAGCACTTCTAGATCTGTATCCAAAGAGATCATAAAAATCAGAAAAAGAATCACATGTACAAAAATATTTATAGCAGTTCTTTTTGTGGTGGCCAAGAATTGGAAATTGAGGGGATGTCCATCAACTGGGGAATGGCTGAACAAGTTGTAGTATATGAATGTAATGGAATACTATTGTTCCATAAGAAATGATGAGCAGGCAGACTTCAGAAAAACCTGGAAAGACTTACAAGAACTGAGGCTGAGTGAAGTGAGCAGAACCAGAATGTTGTGCATAGTCACAGCAACATTGTGTGATGACTAACTTTTATAGACTTACCTCTTAGCAATGCAAGGATCTAAGACATTCCAAAGGACTTATGTTTGAAAATGCTGTCCACATCCTGAAAAAGAACTATGGAGTCTGAATGCAGATCTAAACATACTGTTCTCTCCCCCCACTCTCCTCCTCCTCCTCCTCCTCCTCCTCCTCCTCCTTTTCCTTCTTCTTCTTCTTCTTCTTCTTCTTCTTCTTCTTCTTCTTCTTCTTCTTCCTCTTCTTCTTCCTCGGGGTTCCTCCCATTGGTTCAAATTCTTCTTTACAACATGACTAATGTGAAGCTATATTTAATATGAATGTATATGTAGAGCCTATATTGGATTGCACACTGTCTTGTAGTGGGGGGAGAGGAGATAAAAGGAGAAAATTTGGAACTCAAAATCCTATGGAAGTAAATGTTGAAAACATAAAATAAATTAATTAAAATAAAAGAAAAATGCAAAAAAAAAAGACAAATTACATCCAGGAAATTTTCTTAATCCATCTATGTTGATCATTGTATATCTAATTAGCAATTCTTTCCTTCCTTCCTTCCTTCCTTCCTTCCTTCCTTCCTTCCTTCCTTCCTTCCTTCCTTCCTTCCTTCCTTCCTTCCTTCTTTCCTTCCTTCCTTCCTTTTCTCTTTCCTTCTTCCTTCTTTCCTTTCTTCCTTCTCTCTTTTTTCCTTCTATGGACAAGGATTCAAATACTGTCCTGCTGCTTATTATCTCCTTGATCTTAGGCAAAACACTTTCTTTCCCTGGGTCTCAATTTTCTCATCTGTAAAATATGAAAACAGAGGAAGCTTGGACTGGAGGACCCTTGAGTTCTGTTCTAATACTAGATCTGTGATTCTATTGCCTATTAAATCTATGTTGATTCAACAGGCATTTATTAATTGCCTATTATATGCTCAGAAGAGTGCTAGGGGGCTGGGGATATAAAAATGAGTAAAATTAACAAGTCTCAATACTTAAATATGTTCTATTAGGGAACATAGATAAGTTAAAATAAATCAATTATTGGGGACCTGAGGATACAGTCATAACTAGGGGAATCAGGAAACAAAATTTTCATTTTTACTTTTAGTAAGATTTGGCACTTCTTTTGACTCCTGAAAAGTGCAATGGATTACTGGACTCTATAATCCAGCATTTGTGTCCTTCCAAAATACAATGCACAGCTACTTCTCCAACTTTACATTGCATTACTGCCCTATGTAAAATATGTGCTAGCCGAACGGGACTACTAGTTGTTCCCTGAACTACGTATTTTCCTCATATCTCTGTGCACTTGATAACATATCTGGGAAGTAAGGAACTTACCTACAATGCTAAAGGACTTTGGCTTCTTTTATGAAGTACATTCCATTCTTGTCTCTACATCAAGAATATTCGTCTTCTTTCAAGGTTTAGCTCAAGCCTTGCATCCTACATGAAGTATTGCATGTTACTGGTCTTCTCTTCTGTCCAGTTTTCCTTGTATTCTTACTGCATATTTTTGTGTATATGCTGCATTTCCCAAGTAAAATTTTGTCTTTTTTGAAGACAGTGACCATTTCATTTGTATCTTTGTATCCTTGAAGCCAAATACAGATCCATGCACATAGTAGGTACATAAGAAATTTTCATTAAAGTGTATTTTGATGAGTATTTGATTAATTGTCGAATAATGAGATGTCTCTGTCACACAAAGTAATCTGAGGAGTCTTTATTAAGATGGAAAATTTAATATGGGCATTGAAGAATAGAGTTTTTGGATATTCAGAGAAGAGGGGAGGACTTTGGAGGCAAAGGTAATTGCATGTACGTAAATGAACAGGCAGTCAAGCACAGTATATGTTTAATAGAATATGACTAGGGAGGTTTAGGCAGAAAAAAAATTGGTTCAATAGTTGAAGTGGGAAAGATCTATCTATTTGAATATTACTATTCAGGGTCATGAATGTAAGATATTTAAATTTTATCCAGGACATAATGAGGAAACTTTGAATATTTATGGATAGGAAATTAATACAGTTAAAAGAATGAATTGGGGACATTAACCAAAAGTCTTTCCATTTGGTAATGAAAAGAGACAGGCAGGGATGAAAGCAAGTTGATTTAGAAGACTTGTACTTGATAAAACCTGAGATGATATCGGTTTGACTTATCTTGGTGTCAGTGAAAAGCAACTGATGTAATCACATCTATAGTAGCACCCGTGACAGAGAAGGCTCTCAAAAATTTTCATTGCTGGTTTTGTTTGTAGGACTTTTTTCCATGTTACTTCTGTGTAGCTTGGTAGATTAAACCATGGAGAACACTGACAATTGAAAGCATTAATGTGTTTTCAAAAAAGGACTAATTTGTTCTTTGGAAATAATTTATGTACTTTAAGAGTTTGGTCAACCATGTCTGGAAAAGAGCATTTAAAAATATTTATAAATAGTTTACTTGTCAACATCAAAAATATTTATACATTTAATTTTATGTTTTGGGGCATTTGATTTAAGAGTGTACAATCTAAGCCTGTAGGAAATAAATGTCAATATATTAAATCATCTTCCTTCTCATAAATTTTGCTACTGCTCCAGATGCCTTTTGAAATAGAAGCAGAAGTCTTCAAATTGATTCATTGGCATTGTGACTTCATAACAGAAACATTATTTAATGAAAAATGTCATCTTTGTATTTTAACAAATCCATAATCTATTAAAATATTTAAAAACAAAATACTTTGCATCCCCAGAAGATTTCTTTAGCCAATTCCCATATGTAATGAGTTCTCAAATAGCTTTCATTCTTAGTAAGTTTAATTGCTTTCCAGTTTTCTCAAAATCATTGGGATTACAAGGTAAAAATTAATCACTCCAATTCATTAGACTAAATTCATTTTGTAAGGCTTCTATCAAACCAATTTCATATAAAATTTTGATAAATCATTACATTTTTGATGACATACACTGCATAACTGAAAAAATATGTAAATTTAGAATTAACTTCTTTAATGATGTTTAAGTTGTCTGTTGAATAAAAAAAGTAAAAGCAATAGTGAATTCTCCATAAGGTATTTGAACATAAGTAGAAAACAACTTAAACTAGAAAAGTATTAAAATTCATTAATGCTTGAACCATTTAAATAAGAGTACTAGGTTAACAATTTAGTGTCCTAAGTTTACCATATGTCGTGGTTTAAAGAAATGTTTCTGATATTGTTTTGACTGACATCATTATTTTTAGCTCCTTGCATTACTTTTTTAAAAAATAATTATTATTAAGATACTCATATACATGGTATAGGATAGATTTGGAAATCCATCTCATTTCTTTATATTTTTAATCATGATGATTTCTTTTAATCAGAAAAAGGTTGCCATTTCTCTCAACCCTATCTGAGAATAGTTAAGAAAAACAAAATTGGCCATATTCCAAAGGAGTATTTGTGTACACACACAGACACACACACACACACACACACACACACACACACACATTTCTGTGTATGCTTCTCATTCTGAGTCTTTCACATCTCTATCAAGAAGTGAGTAGGTAGTATTTTTCATCGTTATTCTTTTGTAATCTTACATAGCAAAAATAAAAAATTTTAAGTGATTCATTTTATAAATTGATTTCATTATGTTTACTTGGTATGAATTCATACAAGTCTTCCCAGGTTTCTCTGAAACCATCTCCCTCACAATTTCTTACAGCAAAATAGCATTCCATGATATTGATATACTCTAACTTGTTCAACCATGCCCTAGTTGATGGGCATGTCCTCAAATTCCCATTCTTTGACACCTCAAAAAGATCTACACATATTTTTGTATGTATTTAGTTAGAATTTGTTTTGCTTTGGGAATAATTCCTATCTTGACCTAACCCCTTCTCCCTTTTCCATCCTGTTTTCCTGTTGAATGAAGTGTATTTTTCTTCCCAATTGTGTGTGTGCATGTATTCTTCCTTCCTTTCACCAGTTCTGAAGAAAATGGTATCAAAGCATTGTTATAGCTTATAAATTAATGTTATAATTTTTATAATATAAAAGATACATTATTCAAAAATATAACAATTTTATAAAAATTACATTCAGGAATTTATTAGAAACTAACAAAAATAGAGACTAAAGCATTATTATTTGCAATCTATCCATCTAAGTAAATTTTTGTGATGCATCAAACAGCAGCAGTTAACTCCTATCCCCTCCTCCTAAGAAGTCCCAAATATACAAGGCATGACTAGTTTTATTGATATATAAATGGAAATAAATATTCAATAGAAAATAACATGGTACCTAGCAGTGATAAACCATCCTTATGCAGAGACCTTTTTGATTTACATGACTTACAGACTTGTCACAAGTATATTTTCTTCTTGGAATAATAGGATTTATTAATCTACATTAGCAGTCTCCTCCATGGCCCCTTGTCTCTACATTATTTGTTCCCAGACATCATGTCTCTCACTATTTTCTATAGGCATCACCAGTTATCACACCATTGTTACATCCTCTAATTGTGTTCTGTAACCCTGCTTCATCTATCCTCACCTCATAGCAGGTAATGCTAATTACAAACACCATCCACTATCCTTCAGATTCCTTGCTTCTGAAAGTTTTGCTAAGTTCCCATCTTGATCTTCCCCTCTAATCCCCATGCTGGCCAACCTCCTCTGCCCCCAACAGATGGTTGCTTCATTCTCAACCTCATTTGCTGTCTTCTATAATCCTTTCTCTTCCAAGAGATGATCCTCAACACTTTTTCCAGAGTAGCAGCTCTGTAACAAGTGGCACAAATGGGAAGAACTTTTCAGTAATTTTATAGCTTAGAAATAAGCTTCTGTTTTTCTGAAGCCATCTCTTGCAGAGTCTTCAGAGACTTGAGGCTTCATATAAGAGGCATCCCAACACTATGCTTAAGAAATTGTGAACAATGTCTCCTTAATAAAACATTCTCCTTTACAGTTAAAATGTGCTAAGGGAAAAGTAGCCAATGCTACCTCATGTGAAAATGAAGCATAAAACTTTTGTTCATGCTTTGAAAATTGGAATGTCCCTCAGCTACTGAAAGGAAATGCATCCATTTGGGTAAAAACTTTGATTAAGGCTTATTATTTGTCTTTCATTTAAAAATATTATCACTATATTAAGAAATATAGAAGCCACATAACATTTCTGGCTCTAATTTTAATGATTTGGATACAATTCATTAGAAGAAATCACATAAAAGAAAAGAAAATAATTTTAATTAAATTTGATCAATTCATTACATGAATTAGACCAGGGAAATTCAAAGAAATTTTACACATAATAAGTTCCAAATAATCTTTGTTGTTTTTCATAATGGTTATGGTAGAAAGAGGGGGTTAAATTTTAGGAAGAGCAAGACACAAGATGAAAAAGGAAAAAAAAAGCAGGTGACCACCTGACTCTGGGCCCAGGATGTATATAATCCTCTATAATTTTAGGCATAACCTTAGCAGCTGAAGTCTTTTTCAGAACTATCAAGTTTTATCACATTTTAAAGTATTTAACTTCAAGAAATAGAGATGAAGAGCAGAATCTTTGTAGCAGAGACATAGATGTATTTTGTACATCAGCAGGAGGGATCTAAAAGAATGCTAAACTTTAAAGCTGAAGTCAAGATAACTTTGATACATGTCATGTACCAAGATAATGGACTAGTTCTCTTTTTATTTTCATTATGTTTTTATTAAAATTTAGCATTTCTTTCAATTATTGAATAAAACCAAATATTACTCAGAGAAAAATGTCCATATACTTCACCAGATGGTCAAATGAAATGGTTAAGATCCCTCATTCTAGGCCATTATTTAGATGATAGTTGAAAAAGTGAAAGAAAGAGCTTCATTGGAATGGGAGAAAAATGGATGTATCTTGTTGAATATGAAATATTTATTTTTGGAAGAACCAAGTGTTTTATGTTGTATTCTGTAAGCTTATTCCCAATACCTCCTAGGCAGAGTTCTATAGTCCAAAAAGGTATCTGATAAATCTTGGTTTCTATTATATTATTTCTGAGCCTAAAAAAGAAATCTCCACAGATATTTGCTTAAATGCATTGATGCTTGTTTGGAATATGTTAAAGTATTGTACATAGTAGGTTAAAAATATGTTCTAACTAAAAACATGAGGGAAAACCTAAAATTATCTCCCCAAAGTATCTTAATCATAATATTTGTTTTGAAGGATCCTTCTGGAGACAACTCAATCTTCCGTTTAGACATAAAACTCAGTGCCTGATGTTGTGCAATACACCTGTGTAACTGCTGACCTTGACAAAGCAGCACTCATGGGCAATGGTTTTGTTCCATTTTACACTTTGTTTTATGAAACATTCAAATGAAAACTTTCTTCGTGTCACCATTAAAGAATCACCGCTGGTAAAAATTGCAAGAACCAACAAATCCACACTGACTTGTGTAACATTTTATAAAAATTAATTTCCCTAAATACAAAAAAATCTCCGCAAACAGATTAGGAGAAAGATGATGATGATGATGATGATGATGAATTTGAATTTGTGTCAGAACAATGGAAAACAGAACAGATCTCTTCCCTCTCATATGTTCTGCAAGGAAATCTGACTCAAATATGTCCACCATTGGATGCTCCCTCTGACTTCACCATCAGCCCCAAACATCACATATAATCTGAACAGAAAGATGAGAGTTGACAAAAGAGAATGCTAATAGTGGTGGGTTGTTTTGTCAGGTATACTGACCTGAGGAGTTATTTCTGATTTGGCATGAATGGAACTTAGGAAGATAAAGGATCTTTAATCTTTAAATTTTAATAATAAGCACAGAGTCCCTGGTGAACATGAGATAAATAACTTTAATATCATTGTATTAAACTTTTAATATTTATTTTCCTTTTTTTAAAGATTTTGACTTCTGAATTTTCTCTCTCCCTCCCCCCATCTACTATCCATTATGAAGGCAAGAAATATGATATCAATTATTTATGTGAAATCATGTAAAACTTATTTTTATAAGCCATGTTTCAGAAAAAGACAAGAATTTTTTTTAAACAGACACGTTTCAATTTGCATTCAGACTCCTTCAGTTCTTTCTCTGGAGGTGAATAGATTTTTTTTTTTTATCATTAAGTCCTTGGTAATTGTCTTGGATCATGGCATTGCTGAGAATAGCTAAATCATTTACAAGTCATCATTGTACAACATTGTTGTAACTTTGACTATGTTCTTGTGTTTCTGCTAACTTCACTTTGTATCAGTTCATTTAAGTCTTCCCAGGTTTTTCTGAAACCATCCTGCTTGTCATTTCTTGTAGCACAATAGAATACTACCAAAATTATATACTACAAATTATTTAGCTATTCCCCATTTATTGGGAATCCCTTTAGTTTCCAATTCTTTCCCAAAACAAAAAAGACCTGCTATAGATAGTTTTGTACATATAGGACCTTTCCTTTTTTTCTTTAATCTTTTTGAGATACAGACCTAGTAGTGTTATTGTTGGGTCTATAGCCCTTTGACATAGTTCCAAATTGCTTTCCAGAAGGGTCAGATCAGTTCACAATTCCATCAATAGTGAATTGGTATCCCAATTTTCCCATATTCCCTCCAATATTTGTAGTATTAGCCACTCTTATAGGTGTGAAGTGGTACCTCAGACTTATTTTGGCTTTTATATAGCTTTGATTTCTTCATCTGAAAACTGCCTGATCATATTCTTTGACCAATTATAGATTGGGGAATGAATCATATTTTTACAAAGTTGACTCAGGTCTTTATATATTTGAGAAATGAAGCCTTGATCAAAGAAACTTTTTGTAAAAAATCTTCCCCCCTGCCAAGTTTTCTACTTCTTTTTTAACTTGGCTACAATAGTTTTATTTGTGCAAAACCTTTTCAATTTCAGGTAATCATAATCATCCATTTTACTTCCTGTAATGCTCTCTCTCCCTCTTATTTGGTCAGAAATTCTTCCTTCATCCACAGGTTCAACAGGTAAGATATCCCATGCTTCCCTAACTTGCTTATGATATGATGCTTGATGTCTAAATCATGTACCCATTTTAACCTTATCTTGGCATATATTGCGAGATGTTGGTCTAACCTTACTTTCTGCCAAACTGCTTTGAGTATTCTCAGGAATTTTTGTCAAATACTGAGTTCTGGTTCCTTCTAGTGTTTTTAATAGGAATGAATGTTTTATTTTGTCAAAAGCTTTTTCTGCATTTATTGAGATAATTATATGATTTGTGTTGTTTGTGTTATTGATATTGCCAATTTTGCTGATAGTTTTCCTAATATTGAACTGTCCCTATATTCCTCATATGTCTCACATTGTTGTAATGATTTTTGTGATATATTGCTATAATCTCCTTGATAGTATCTTCTTTGTGTGCATCAATATCAGTAGGAAAGTTCATCTATTGTTGTCTTTCTCTGGTTTTTTTTGCTCTTTCTTGGATTACATATCAGTACCATATTTGTGTCATAAAAAAATTGGCAGGACTCCTTCTTGGCTTCTTTGTTTTTCCGAATAATTTGTATAGTATTTGAATTAACTGTTTTTATTTTAAATGTGTGGTAAAAGTAACTTGTGAATCCATCTGGTCTTAAAGTTTTTAGATTATTCAATTTCTTTTTCTAAGGTAAAATTATTTAAGTATTTTATTTATTTTTCTGTTAATCTGAGCAGTTTATATTTTGGTAAATATTCAGCCATTTCACTTAGGTTGTCAGATTTATGTGCATGTAATTGAAAATGTTACTGTCTTAATGCCTAGCTAGACTACTTTCTGGTGATGGGTATCCTAAGAAGGCCTTCCAGTAGTCTAATTAGGACACCCATCACCAGAAAGTAGTCTAGCTAGGCATTAAGACAGTAACAGGAAATGAATAAAACTTTGAAAGATATTTTATTTGCTTAGTTAAAGCCATGATTTTGCAGAGTTATAACTACTCCATGCTGGCATATATCTCCATAATATCTTCAATCTAGACAAATTATCTGGCAGTTAGGAAAGTGAAAAGCTGAACAATTTATTTATCCAGTGAATTATATGGTAAAAATAGCCATAACAAATCTACAATTGTTCATTAAGTGATTGCATTAATAAATAATATTTCATAACTAAATAAATAGGGCTCATTTTTCTTTGCTTTGACTGCTTTGGATCATTGTCAATTCAATTCAAGCAAGTATATTTCTGAAACACCAAGTATATGTAAATCACACAAAAGTTTACCCAAAGAAATTAAAATTATATTTCAATTAAAAAGTGAAATGGCTGAATATTTACCAAAATATAAACTGCTCAGATTAACAGAAAAATAAATAAAATACTTAAATAATTTTACCTTAGTAAAAGAAATTGAATAATCTAAAAACTTTAAGACCAGATGGATTCATAAGTTATTAAATGAATTGCACAATAACTAGATAAAAAGGGGATGATCTATACAATGAAAGTGAGATATGTTGGAGGTAGACATTAAATGCCGTATTTTTGTACGTGAAAAAGAAAAATAAAAGATGTAGAAGAAGGCCTGCAGCACATTAAGTAAATTGCCCATTCAGAATTTTTGGAAAGGGAAGGGAGAAGAATCATGTACCATGAATGAGATGGAGCAAGCTGAAACTTTTACATGTAAAGGGTATACCTATGAGTCCCTATAGCCATCAAGGTAGAAAGTAAATAATGAAGTAGGATTTAGTTGTTACCAGTAAATTTGTTAGTGTTTCTCTATATAAA
This sequence comes from Phascolarctos cinereus, assembly GCF_003287225.1. NCBI lineage: Eukaryota > Metazoa > Chordata > Mammalia > Diprotodontia > Phascolarctidae > Phascolarctos > Phascolarctos cinereus. Next base: position 394,514,386 of record NW_027555958.1, on the reverse strand, counting down.
TAGAAAGTAGATCCCGATGAGAGTGGATGAATTATTACATTTAAAATTGAGAATTAAAATATCAGAGCATTAAGGATTTCACTAGATTTTGTTATACAATGTTGTAACATTTCTGCCATGTAGAATGCAACTGAATTGTCTCAATATAAAAGGTTTTTCTGACACATATATTATTATTTTCAACAAATGACAGGATATTATTGACCCAATTCAATATTTTACAAGTAGATATTGAGCTGGGTAAGATAATATCCTAATTCTGACTAGTAGAATATTATGTTCCTGAAGGTGAGGAACTATATTGTAAAAAATCCAATCTCTAAGTTATCCCAACCAGTCTCAGGCCACCTGTCAAAACAGAGCAGTACATTCAGATCAAAAGGTGGCATGGAATTCTGTCACTCTGAACCTCCAGAGCTGGCTAGCTAGCTAGCAGGAGGTTGAAACAGCAGCAATTTGTTGTAGGTCCATTCAATAATTATATAACATACCAGTAAAACCCTAAATTGTAAAAATCTAGGACAAAAAAAGCCCAACTATTCCTTTCAGAAGTACTAAAAGCATGAGTATAACATGATGTCCAATTCATCAAGTGAGGTTAGAAGAACTGATAAACAACAACAAAAATCCCCTGAAAATACCAACTATAGAGACAAGGAGGCCCACAAAAAAAACTCAGAAAAAGTTGAATACTTCAAATATCTACAGGCAAAAGCCTGAAGTAAAGATATCTTTGACACAAATTTAACTAGAATTGTTGGAAAAAATATATTAAGACCTACCAAAAAAAACTGTGTCTAAATGAAATGAGAGTGCCAGAGGAAAGAGTTGGAAAAGAAAGACTAGAAAAGAGAATTAATAACTCAGTACAAGAGGTAGAAAACTTACACAAGTATTAGCTACTTGAAAATTAGAATGGGGGGGTGGAGCCAAGATGGTGGAGTGAAAGCAGTGACTTGCTTGAGCTCTCCCCCAAACCCCTCCAAATACTCATAAAAAAGGGCTCTAAACAAATTCTGAAGCAGCAGAACCCACAAAAAGACAGAGTGAAACAAATTTCCAGCCCAAGACAACCTGGATGATTGATCAGAAAGGTGTATCAATCCAGGCTGGGAACGCAGTGCAGCAAAGCGTGGGAGCGCAGGCCATAGCTAACCTGGAGCAGGCCTCAGGGGAGTGAATCAAGGGCAGCTGTGGAGGTTTCCAGACTCCTCAACCCACAAATGCCAAAGACAACTTAGAAGGTCAGTGGGAAAAGTCTGTTTCTGTCAGTGCTGAGAAAGGAAGGTGGGGTCTCAGTTTCATTCCCCAAGAGCGTGGCCCTGGTGGGGGCAGCTGCTTCCCAAGCTTCCTGCCCACAGACTGAGGGGGAATCCAGTGGCTGATCAGAGAGGGACTGCAGGGATCCCTTTGCCAGTGCTGAGGCAGGAATCTCTTGCTTTGCCCATGTGTGGATCTGGGTCACAGTTCTGGGTGGCGGTGCTGGGGTGAGGAGGAACGCTGGTGTGTGGAGCTTGTAGTGGCTGTGGAGAGAAACCCCTCCTCACAGTTACAGGACAGAAAGGAATACTTGTGGTCACAGGCCAGGAAAGGAGTAAACACCTCACCCCTTATCATACCACCTTGGAAGCACTGAAAATTTACAACAAGTATCTCTGAAAACAGCTACACAAAAAGCTTGGGAAGTACACTCTCCACATTGGAAGCAGACTCTTACCTTAACAAAGTTTAAAACTCAAGTAATTGGCTGGAATCATGAGCAAGCAGTGCAAAAAGAGTCAGACTATATTATCTTACTTTGGTGAAAAAGAAGATCAAAATATACAACCAGAAGAAGACAACAAAGTCAAAGCTCCTACATCCAAAGCCTCCAAGAAAAATATGAATCAGTCCCAGGCCTTGGAAGAGCTCAAAAGGGATCTTGAGAAGCAAGTCAGGGAAGTAGAGGGAAAACTGGGAAGAGAAATGAGGGTGATGCAAGAAAATCATGAAAAACAAGTCAACAGCTTGCTAAAGGAGACCCAAAATAATACTGAAGAAAATAATACCTTAAAAAACAGCCTAACCCAAATGGCAAAAGAGGTCCAAAAAGCCAATGAGGAAAAAAATGCCCTAAAAAGAAAAATTGGCCAAATGGAAAAGGAAGTCCAAAAGCTTACTGAAGAAAATACTTCCTTAAAAATTAGGATAGAGCAATTGGAAGCTAGTGACTTTATGAGAAATCAAGACACTGTAAAACAAATCCAAAAGAATGAAAAATTAGAAAACAATGTGAAATATCTCATTGGAAAAACAACTGACCTGGAAAATAGATCCAGGAGAGAGAATTTAAAAATTATTGGACTATCTGAATGCCGTGATCAAAAAAAGAGCCTAGACATCATCTTTCAAGAAATTATCAAGGAAAACTGCCCTGATATAAGAACCAGAGGGCAAAATAGAAATTGAAAGAATCCACAGATCTCCTCCTGAAAGAGATCCCCAAAGGAAAACTCCTAGGAATATTGTAGCCAAATTCCAGAGTTCCCAGGTCAAGGAGAAAATATTACAAGCTGCCAGAAGGAAACAATTCAAGTACTGTGGAAACACAATCAGGATAACACAAGATTTAGCAGCTTCTACATTAAAGGACCGCAGGGCATGGAATATAATTCCAGAGGGCAAAGGAGATAGGATTACAACCAAGAATCACCTACCCAGCAAAACTGAGTATAATCCTTCGGGGGAAAAAATGGTCATTCAGTGAAATAGAGGACTTTCAAGCATTCCTGATGAAAAGACCAGAGCTAAACAGAAAATTTGACTTTCAAATACAGGACTCCATGGAACATGAAGAGGTAAACAGGAAAGAGAAATCATAAGAGACTTATTAAGATTGAACTGTTTACATTTCTGCATGGAAAGATGATATTTGTAACTCATGAGAACTTTGTCAGTATTAGGGTAGTTGAAGGAAAAAATTATATGTATGTATATATAGATCGATAGATAGAGGGCACAGGGTGAGTTGAAGATTAAGGAGTCATATCTGGAGAATAAAATTAAGGGATGAGAGAGGATGATACTCGGAGAAGAAAGGAGAGGTAGAATGGGGTAAATTATCTCACAAAAAAAAAAAAGAAAAGTCTCTCAAGTGGAGGGGAAACAGGGGAAGGTGAGAGGGAATGAGGAATCTTATTCTCATAGGATTTGGCTTAAGGAGGGAATAACATACACATTCAATTGGGTATGGAAATCTGTCTTACCCTACAGGAAAATAGGGGGAAAGGGGACAAGAGAGCAGGGGGATGATAGAGAGGAGGGCAGATTGGGGAAGGAGGGTAATCAGAAGCAAATACTTCTGAGGAGGGACAGGGTCAAAAGAAAGAATAGAATAAATGGGAGGGCAGGATAGGATTAAAGGAAATAGAGTTAGTTTTTCACAACATGTCTACTAAGGAAGTGTTTTGCATAACTGCACATGTACAACTTTTATTGAGTTGCTTGCCTTTTCAATGAGGGTGGGGTGGGGAGGGAGGAAGGAAGAAAATTTGGAGATCAAAGTTTTAAAAACACATGTTTTAAAAAAATGTTTTCACATGCAACTGGGAAATAAGAAATACAGGAAATGGGGTACAGAAGTCTATCCTGCTCTACAGGAAAATAGAAGGGGAAGGGATAAGAGAAGGGAGGGGGGAGATAGAAGAGAAGGAGACCAGGGGAAGGGTATTCAGAATGCATGCCATCTTGGGGTGGGGGGAGGGGTGAGAAATTTGGAACTCAAAAACTTGTGGAAATGAATATTGAAAAATAAAAATAAATAAATTTATGTTTAAAAAAAGAAAATTAGAATGTTTAAAGAGAAGTTAATGAGTCCATGACACTATAAAAATAAGAAAAAGAATCCAAAATAATATAAAAATAGAAGAAAACATGATTTTTCATGTGAAAACCAAGAGATGTGGAAGAAAATCAAGGAGAAATAATTTAAGAATCAATCATTGGGTTACATGAAAGCGATAATAAAAAACAAAGCCTGGATAGGCACTTGATTTCAAGAAATCATGAGGAAAATGAAGGCAAAAAAGAAAATAACCTAGACCAATAAAATAAGAAGACAAAGTAAAAATGGAAAAAAAATTCACTGACCTGTTGAAAGAATGTGTGAAGCAAAAACTTCCAGAACATCATAGCACAAAACCAGAGCTTACAAGTTCATGTGTGTGTGTGTGTGTGTGTGTGTGTGTGTGTGTGTGTGTGTAACATTCAGAAAAAAAATAGTTCAACTAAATTCAAGTAAAGAAGGGTCGTGAGTCATAGTCAGGTTCACATAAAAGTAATAACCATCATTAAAAAGAGTGGAGAGTTCAGAATATTCCAGAAGACAAAGGACATGGGAGTGTGGCCAAAAATTATTTGCCAAGTAGAATGGTACAAACCTAATAGATTAAAATAAAATGAAACTTTAATGAAATAGGGTACTTTCAAGCATTCCTAATGAATAGAACAGAATTGAGTAGAAACTTTATAATACAAAACAATGAAACAAATAAACAAAAAACAGGAATCAGAGGAAATAGAAAATGATAAATATCAACAAACAATTGAAAGGGACTAAAAAAGGATGAAAGGTTTATGTTCTATTGGGGGAAATGACATATGACCCCTCAGAACACTAATGTCATCAGGGATCATAGCAGGAGGTAATTTAGACAGAGGGCCTGGGATTGATTTTGTTATGTTTGAATGATCTTAAAAGAAAAAAGGTAAGGGAGAGGAATTGGAATGCTTTAGAAAATTAAGGAGAAGGGAATTTACCATATTACATAATCAGACTATGCAAGTAAAAGGCTGTATATTTAAAGAATAGAGGGTAGGGAGAGGCAGTGATGCTGGAACATTACTTTTATATGAACAGATTAAAGGAGGGTAGAATATGCAAAGTTAAGCACAGAAATACATTTAAGTCAACAGGTAAATAGGAGGGAGGAAATGAGGGAATAAGACCAAAAGCAAATTCAGGGAGGGATTAGTCGTAAGCAAAACAAAATAACATCAGAGGGAAGATTGTGAGAATGATCTTAAAGTGAAAGAAAGAAAAGGTTAGAACTTAAATAGATCTGCGACTGAAAAAGAAAACAAGTAAGGGGAAGCAGTGGTAGATCACATAAAATTAGAACCATAGTGCTTAGCACAATTCTTTTCTCTTAGCACCTTATTCTTTGTAAAAGGAACCAGGAAGCAAAGAAAGAGGGAAAGTATTTGAAAATAGGTTAGAGGGAAATGCACAATTAACTATAATAAATAATAATGTTAATTGGATTAACTCAACCATAAAGAGGAAGAGGATAGAATGAATTAGAAAGCAGCATCCAATAATGTTACAGGAAATACATCAGAAACATAAATATATGCAGAAAGCTAAAATAAGGAGATGGAGCAAAATATTTTATTGCTCACTCAAAATTCTGTTTTGAAAAGGGTGGTAATCATAATCTCAGAGAAGTAAAGAGCAAATGTAGATTTGATTAAAGGAGAAAAACAGAAATATTTATTAAACCAAAGATACCAGAGACAATGTTGTTATTGTTGTCCAGTCATTTTTAGTCATATTCAACTCTTTGTGACCCCAGTTGGGATTTTCTTTGCAAAGATACTGAAGTTGTTTGCCATTTCCTTTTCCAGTTCCATTTATAGATGAGGGTACAGGGTTAAGTGACTTGCACAGGGTCAACAGCTAAGTGTCTGAGGCCAGATTTGAACTCAGGAGGATGAGTCTTCCTAACTGCAGGCTTGAAATTTTATCCACTGTACCAGCTAGCTGTCCTACTATAGATAATGAAGTGATATCAGTACTTGACATATATGTGCTGAATGCCATAATGAATGGCTGAATGACATCTAAATGATAAAAGGAACATCTAAATGAGTTATAGAGATAAATGGACAATAAATCAATAAAGTAGACCATATATACTTAGAGAAATCTAAACAAAAATAAAAAGGAAAAATGTTAAGGAGTTCATTAGAATTTTAGCAATTATATATACTAGGCATGTCGTGATTATTAAATACTGTTATTTTTACAATTATTTAGTGGCATTATGTAAATTATAAGAGTATATATACATGCATATATACATGCGTACAGACATGTTTCTCACCTATGCCTGTCATTCACAAAAATTTATCATGATCCATGTATTGTCACATGAAAAAATCTTCTAAATCACTATTGATTAGAGAAATGGAAATTAAAACAACTCTGATGTACCACTTCACATCTATCAGATTGGCTAATATAAAAAAAAAAAGAAAAAGAAAAATGTTGGAGAAGATGTGGGAAAATTGGAACATTAATACATTGTTGGTAGAGTTGTGAACTGATCCAAAACCACTACTAGGTCTGTATCCCAAAGAGATCATAAAAAAGGAAAAAGGACACAGATACATAAACATATTTATAGCAGCTCTTTTTCTGGTGGCAAAGAATTGGAAATTGAAGGGAATGTCCATCAGTTGAGGAATGGCTGAACAAGTTGTAGTATATGAATGTAATGGAATACTATTGTGCGATAAGAAATGATGAGCAGGCAGATTTCAGAAAAATCTGGAAAGACTTGTATGGTCTGATGCTGAGTGAAGTGAGCAGAACCAGGAGAACACTGAACAACAACATTGTACAATGATTAACTGTGAAAGATAGTTCTTCTCAGCAATGCAAGGATCTAAGACAACTCCAAAAGACTCACAATGGAACATGTTAACCACATTCACAGTAAGAACTATGGTGTCTGAATGCAGATTGAAACATACTATTTTCACTTTTTTTTGTTTCTTACGGTTTTCCCCTTTTGTTCTAATTCTTCTTTCACAATGTGACAGATGTGGAAATATGATTAACATGATTGTACATGTCTAAACTATGTTGGATTGCTTTCTCTCTTAAGGAGAGAAGAGGGCAGGGAGGAAGGGAGAAAAATTTGAAATTCAATATTTTACAAAAAATAATGTTGAAAACTATCTTTACAAGTAATTGGAAAAAATACTATTAAGAGAAAAAAAGAAACTACAGCAAAATGTCGCAAAAAGTATGTGCTATGACTAGGTTGATTGCATATCAGAAATATAGGATTTGTTTTATATTAGGAAAACTATGGATATTATAAACTATAGTAAGAACAACAAGATCATATAGAAATATGGGATTTAAAAAATATATCACCAAGTTCTAAAAAAACCCCTATAAAATATAAAAATAAATAAACTTCTTGAGATGTTGCATATTCTCTATCCAAAACCAAGGAGTAGCATTATATATTTTAGGTATTAATTGGAGTCCTTTCCAATAACATACAAGCAAAGCAAGATGTCCATTATCAATATAGTCTTAGACTGGTTTTGGCAATAAGATAAGAAAAAGAATGAACATAGGCAAAGATGAAACAAAATGAATGCTCTTGGCAAATTTTATTATAGTGTATCTAATGTAGCCTAGAGAGTCAAGTACAATTTATTAATTGAAACTCTAAATTCATCAAAGTATAAGAACATAATATATCATCATATATTACCATATATAATCAGCAAATATATCAGTATTTCTGCCAATTGCCAGGAATATTCAGCAGGAAAAGATAGAAATTGAAATTCATTGCCTTTAACTACAGACACATAAAATACTTAGGCATCTGCCTACTAAGACACAGACAAGTTTCCACTATTTCACAAAACTCCCCTTGGCACTCAGGCTATTTGCTATTCTTTATCTCTCTTTCCTTTTCACTGTAACATTTCTACAAAAAGTACCTTATGTTTACCTTCATTTTTTTTTATTAGTCACTTCTTTCTGAACCCTTTGTGATCTGGATTCTAAACCTATTACTCTTCAAAGCTACCTTCTCTTAACTTTCAGATTTCATAGACTTTGAATCAGATCTCCCCCTCTTTGACCTGATATTCACCATTTACTTTGATGCAACAGCTAGCATAGTGACTAATACATAGTAGGAGCACTATACATATTATTTGAGTCAATTGCATGCAATAGCATGTTTGATGTATTTGTGGAGAAGCTAGAACTATATCTCTATCCCCAACACAGCATAGTGCTTGGCATAGAGTAGGGGATTAATAAATATTTATTGAACTGAATTGAAGAACTTGGTTAGATTGCTTTTATAAGAATCATGATGATATGTAAAGGAAGTACATAGTGAGTCTGTCAAAAAGGCATAGACATTCTGCAAATGGTTCTAGTTGCCTAGAGATGTGGAGTTGAGTCATTTAAGAGGCCTGTCAACTTCATCTACCTCCCTTTTTGCCTGATGTTTTGGCTTCATTTGGTCACTCTTTGGTTCCCAGTGTCTGGTGAGAAACCATGCCAACCTTTAAAAAAAGGTCTGGAGAGCTAACACGGGAATTTGAGTCAAATTGGGTTGTTTCACAGCTAAAGCAGCATTTACATCCTGCTCCTTAAGGAGCAGGAATTGATCTTTGAGATGCCAGTCCAGAAGTAGCTGAGATACAGTCTTATCTAGTAGTCTTTCTGCATCTAGATGTGAACTTTGTAGAAACAGTGTTAGAAATTTTGAAGCTATTGTTATAGAGACTAAAGTGGTATAGAGGAGAGTAAGCCCTTGATGTATTATAAAAAATGTTTGCATACAGTGTATTCCAAAATATTTTAATTGGTTAAAATGTACTAAGACTTCTGGGACACCCTATATTTGTTCTTACTCTATCTTTGAAGTAATTATCTCTTTGTAAAGCTAATTAATGTTAAGCGGTTAAATGGAACAAAGGGCACTAGTCAGAGGCCCCTGACAAATGGTGGGAATAGAAATACTAGGAACTCAAGACTTTTAAGAAGAGAAGCACCCATATAACCCTCAGCATATCTTTCACTCTGAAGATATGATCTAGCCATCTCATCCCTGAGAAAGATAGAGGACACGCATAATGCGTAAGGAAAGATATGTAAAAATAATGCTTTCTGGGGTTCTATGAACTTTAAGCCCATGATAGAATTGCATTTCTGTAATTCTATTATTAACAGTGATCTATAGCTTAATCACAACAATAAGTATTATTTTAAAGTATACATTTTCAAAACAATTTCATGAATTCTTCCTTTAAAAAAAGTTCAGAGATAAAAGTAAATATTTAGTTAAATTTCTAATTTTGATGAATTTTTATTCTCCCACTTTTCAGCATTTAATAAATCAATACAGTTTTAATTACAAAAGTATATTTATGGAAAACTAGCATCTCATAAATATAAAACTCTCGTTGATTATATATACACCAAAAAGAAGTAGTGGAGTATTATTGTTTTCTTCTAGCTATTTTTCTTTTTTTCCCCCATCTCTTCAGCTCAGCTTATACTGTTGATGAGGTCTAGAGGTTTAGGGATGCTGGAACCCCAAAATCATGACACACGGGTCCTATCTAAAAGAATTCAACCCAAATCTTCTTTCAGCCAGAGAAAAAGTTTATTAGAGATGAACCATACAAGCCAGACTCTTAAGAAATCTGAACATTACTGACTCCCATAAAGTGAGCATGAGAAAGTCTGAGGGTTTAAATGGGGGCCAGGATGGATCTTATATACACTCAAGTAATTTTGGGTGACCACAGGAGGAGCTAGGAAGAGGGTTTGGGTGATTTAGGTAGAATTGAGATTGGAATGTCTGGGAGATTGAATAGGAATAGATAATGAAGTGTACTGGAAGGAAGAGGTTTAATAAGATCAAAGGTGCGATATAAACTAAGGCTTTCAAAGGGAGATAGGGAGAAAAGCCATTGAGCCAAATACAGCCTCAGGTAACAGTTTGAGACCAGAGTGAGTTTAAGGGTTTTCTGGGTCCTGTAGACAAATGGGAGCCAAATTCTTTTTGGGACAAGGGGCAAAGGTCTCGGTTTGGGCCAATACCCCATCACTATGAATCATTTTGGGGGGCTTTTCATTCCATAATTCTTAAATGTTTTCTGGATACTTATTGTTGCTCCCTTGATTCTTATAAAATGGTATCATTTTCCATCCTCATTTACAAGTGGGTGAAAATGCAATTCTACTTTTCTGATACTTCTTTATATGTCATAATCCATTGCATAGCCCTGCAATTTAAAAACAATCCATTTAAAGACATCATCCTCTAGCCAGATTTCCTAGGTATGCTGTTGACAACAAAGGGGATTGGGGGGGTGGAGTTTGGAAGATGTAATAATTCATCATCGAAATGTAATAAACAACTCATTCCCTGTCTTATGAAGAACAGTGCTAGCAATAACATGGTCCCCATAGACATTTTTAAAACTTATAATCCATTTGCCAGTTCTATGAGAAAAACTAGCAATTGTTTTCAGCACAAAAAAATTGCACCATAATGTGCCTGTTATGTCAAAGTGACTGAAGAAACTATAGAATTGGTCTGAGGAAAGAATGGAACTTCAGTATATTTTTGAGTTGGAATTCAAAATGTAGCTATTTAACTCAATTCATACAGAAAAAGAGGATATTGTGAATGAAATCATTATGGAATTTTGGGACCAGCAGGGATATTGACAATTATCTAGTCCAAATCATTCATTTTATAAATTTGAAAATTGAGGTCCTGAGAAGGGAAGTGACATATTTAGGGTAGTACTAGGTCACTTTGGTGTATTGGATAGAGCACAGGGCCGGAGTCAGGAAATCAAATCTAGCATCAGGCAGTTACTAGTTTTGTGAACGTTGGCAAGTCACTTAACCCTACTTGTCTCAGTTCCTCATCTGTAAGATGAGCTGGAGAGGGGTATTAAAACCCCCTCTAATGCCTTTGTCCAGGAAACTCCAAATGGGATCATGGAGAGTCGGACATGACTGAAATGACTTAACAATAACAAGGTCCCTCCCAGTCCAGTCTTCTTTTCATGAAAGGAAAGTAAGAAAATAATAGAAATATGTAAATGGTTACTTTAAAAATGTAACAAAAAATTCAAATCACTGTATGCATATTCACCATCCTTAAGAAAGAAACAAAAAAAAATCTTCATTAAAACTTAACATGCCTTCCAACTATTGTTCTATATTTCCTTAATTCTTAGCTAAATGCCATGAAAAAAAATCTAACCATAATGTTTCCATTTCCTCTCCTCTTATTCTCTTCTAAACCCCCTACTTCTGTCTTTGTTCATTCAACTGAAACTGCTTTCTCCAGAGTTGCCAACAATCTATCAGCTGATAGATTGTTGTACTTCTCTCTTCTCACATAGACACTCTTTTAACTGAAGCTACCTTTTACCTGGAATATTATAATAACCTAATGTGTGGTCTCTACCAAAATGTATATGAATTATTACAAAACAATTTGTATCCCTCCAATAGACTTCTGTCCCTCCAGTAGCACAATGCCTGGCACATAGTTGGTGCTTAAAAATGCTTATTGACTAATTGACTATAGAATGTTAAGATCTTTGACTATTTCTATTATTGTAGCACCAGTGCTTAGGACATTGTAGATGCTTAATTAATGTTTGTTATTGAAGTGGTCAACATTTCTTACTTCATACTATGTTTAGGAGTTAATATCCACCTTGCTTGAAAGAGTCTTTTTGCCCTTTAGTCTAATGCTGTAAAACTTCTTGTTCTTGTAGATGATAAAATGAATCAGCAGTAGCTGTCTTTTGTGGAAGAAAAACATGGTAGAAATTGAGTTGTCTCAGAAGGACCTGAAACTCTGATACTGATTTGAGAATAGGCCCATCATAGTAATTGTATAGCCTTCACCTTGGACATATTAGACATCAGCAACAATTTTTATTACTTTAAGAATGTGATGATGAAAGTACCAATTTCATATTTATCTCTATCTATTTATAAATGTGATCAGTTGAAATAATAAATGACTGGCAGAGGTCTCTTTATAAGTTCAACATTTTATTCTCTGTGACCATGCTATCATGAAAATCCAGTATCTAAACTGGATCCTAGAAAACTTTACCCCATGAAACCCTGGAAAACCATAGGGGCAACAGATATTGTAAATTGAAAAATCTTTCACTTCGAATGCCCCTTGGTTAGTTATGACTACTCTTAAATGATAGAATAATTGAAGATCAGCTGGTCATTGGCTTAGTGGCAAGGTGAAAAAAATTATTAAACTTCCCTCATACACACACACACACACACACACACACACACACACACACACACACACACAAACAAAAAGTATCACAAGTGTTTCACCATAGTCATGGGATAAAGGTGTTTCTCAAGTAACTTTGTTGACTGCATTCATAGTCTTCACAATGTCTCACTTTAACATTAGGATTGAGGATCAGTTTCACTGTCAGAGATAGAGAGCTGACCTCAGAGTCATGAAGACCTAGGTTTAAGTCTTACGTCTGTCACAAACACGATTCTGGGCATGTAACTTTGTGCCTCAGGCAGCTGCCTAAGACTGTAAGTTGCAGAGAGGGTACTATATGAGGAAAAAGAATTTTCTTACCTTCCTTTTACCAGTCCTTATCACTATAATTGACATAGCCTACCAAATACATACAATTGGTTAGATATCACCTTTTTTGATTAGCTTTAGAGGTTGGTACAACTAGAGGATAACTCATGAAAGACTGGATAGACTAAAGAAAAGGGACTTGAGTTTCCTCTGCTTACTACAGATGTAAGTGCATGGTGATATGCCTGAAAAATGACATGTTCAAATTTCTTAGATTCTTGGGAAATAACTAGAATATTATGGGTCAGCCTTCATTAACAGATGAAAAGTACAATCAAACATTAAAGTATGGATGGGACCCTTGTTTGGATGGCAGGTACTAAAAGAACAAATTAAAATATACGGAAGGTAGGGAAGTCCACTGTATTCTTTATTTCCAGAAGTGATGGAGTGTGGTGATATGGTGAGTTAGGGAGGTCAGCTAATATTGGATTTACATAGATATATTTCTTTGAGTGACTTTATGGGATCTAAAATACCCTGCTGCTTTTTTGGCTATAGAGAGCAAAGCAGTTCTTGAATTTAAACAGTGATATAAGAATAATCATTCCCTGTGTCTAATTTACTCTTCAGCTTCTAGGTCCTAGGCTATGATGCAAGGGAAACAAGAGAGACAAGATGCATAATCTCTTTCATATATTTAAGTTTCAAATTAATTAGCCAATCGTTGAATTCAAAAGGATGCTAGCTCCACATTGTATTCTTCAAAATCCATCAAAAAGCACCCTAATAAATGTATTAACAATTTTCTAAATTCTTTGGGAAGTAGTATAAGATAATGGATGAAGTGATAGATTGGAGTCAAGTTCTGTTTCTTAGGCATGCTAGCTCTATGACCACAGACAAATCACTTAAACTCAGTTTCTCAAGAAAATTTCAAAGACTGTCAGTTAAAAAGTTAGCAATATGCTCAGTGAAAGTAATTTCTGCACTAGAAGTTCTGTACACTCATGTCACCAAATATCTGAACTACTATTCTTCCTCCCAAAAATGAATTAGACAATGATTACTAGTAGTATAAGTCTTAAGCATTTCCCCTTTATGGTGATGAAAGAAAATTTCTCTGTTGACAGTGTTACATCAAACACTGAAAACATATTTCCTATTATTATCAAATGGATGATGAAATTATAAATATGTGATATTCCTAACTACTTGGGACATAGGTCTCATGAGAAAATACTGTGGCAAGTATTATTACAACTGGGGTTGACTTCCAATTCAAATTGAAGGCATTTCTGAATATAGTTGAAAATATTGGAATGTACATAAGCCTCTCTAGATGTCCCCTTTAATATAATGAAATCCTGTGTTTAATGCTTATATGATAATAAAGATCAGCTAAGGTCATGTAATGAGATATTCTATGACAATTCTTGGGTTTCCTACTGATGGAATTTGAAAAGCATACTATCATGATGGGGCTCTTCTTGCAGAATCTACATTAAGTATCACTGAATCTATGATCAGAGAATTATTATAGCCCTCTACAATCTAATAGGGGTTGTTAGGCATGACTTGCTCCACAGATGTTGTGGAGTCTACTTGTCCTATGTTCTGCTGAACTTGTAGTAAAAAAAAAAGTTTAAATGGGTTTTCTTGATGGTGCTGAAATTTCAAACTGCCTTCTTTAATCTTTGTGACATGCAGTGATATGATCTCATTGCCAAGGACATCAGCCACGTTTTTAGAAATGTCTGTAGGCATGCACTCTTTAACTGCTAAGCATCCAGTAAAACCTTTAAGACATTTTTACTGAACGCTGAACAATCTGACAAATATACTCAACTGTCTTTCCTTTATATTATCAACAATTTATAGCCACACCTTGCTTCTTCTGTCTTTCTTCAGCAACCTTTAATTTTTTTCCTCACCATTTAGTTTTCATTATCATGAAATTTCTCTAAATAGATACCCATTTCTTTTAGTTGTTCATGTCCATCAGCATAAATATGTGGAGTAGTTGGAACAAAGCTCCAATGAACTAGTGCTAAAAGAGAGAAGTCATGAAGGACATACTGCCTTCTGGAAGTTGAAAAACTATTTGGATGACCTCAAACTTCTCCCTGAAACAAAAGTTCATTAAGTTTTGTGACAATGTCCTACCAGTGTTGTTGAAGGACTGTGAATCATTAAATAATATAATATTTCAAGAAAGTAAAGGGATTATAGCTCTGGCAACAAGGGAGAAGTGGAGGAAAGGGGGGGAATAAACATTTTTAAGTGCTGGCTATGAACCTGGCTAAGCACTATGTTAAGCATTTTAGAAATATCTCAATCAGTCAATAAGAGAGGAAAGGTAGGTGTGAGTAGACTGAAACATAAACCAAATAGGAAACTTTGAAGAATTCGAGTACAGAGTGTCATTAGAAAAATGTATTAGTGAAAAAGAAAGTGAGTTGATCATTTAGGGGCAATGAGAGATATCAGGTGGAAAGTTCAAATATTCCATTGGTACGAGAAAACAAAAAAGGTCCCCCAGCAAACTGGATAGGCCTTGTGGTAAACTTATTGGATAACAGTGACAAGAATCTAACAACGTGGATAGGAATTTGTGAGTTGTAATCCTAATCATAAGAGGAAATGGACAAATTTAAGGTATCAGATTCATTAGAGTATGTTCTCCCTCAGACAGAAGATTTCATCCACGCAACTTACATAGAAGTGGTCTGACTAGAGTTTTCTTCTGACTTGTTTGTTAGGCTTAGCATAACAATTTTCCCAGGAAAGCGATCAAAAGGAATACCAATGTGAACTTTTTTCTTTAGCTATTTATTTAAAGAATTTGGACTATCAGAGAAAGATATATCTCATTAATTCATGTTTTACACAGGGCAAGTTTGCATCTGGACCAATCTATAGATTGATTGTAAGTTGCCTCTTCTTTTCTCTCTTAATTATGAAAAGTAGAAGCCTTTTTTGAAAACCAAAGACTAAGAGCTTAAGAGCTCCCTGCCCCTGCCTTTCTGCCAGCACACTCAGAAAATAACCAGTTGCTTTAAGGAATAATTTAATAAGTTATCATGTAAGAAGAATTTTAGCCTGTTCCTTCTATAATGCAATTTCAATTCCTTGATTGTTTCATGGTGTCAACCATGTTAATCATTATAGTGTAAATAAGTCTTTTACCACTGAGGAGATGTACCTATAAGTAAAACCATATTCCAGAGGCATCATGATAATGTTCTTCCATTGACAAAGAACTCCATTTCTTTCAGGAATCAGCTTTTGACTCAATATAAATAAATATTTCCCAAGATTTTAAGTTGTTCTCAAATAGATTTGTAAGAAAGATAATGCCACCTGACATTATAGGTGTGCAAACAGAGGCTGGATGACTATGACCACTTAATAGGATGTAATAGGAAGAATTTATGTGGCAAGTAGATGTTAGACTAGATGATACCTAAAGTCCTTATCAATGCTCAACTTCTATGCTTATATGATTCTGTGTTTATATATCGTAAACTGTTTTTCAGGCTAAAGTCAACTTTTCTATATTAGGTGGTACAAAACTCCAGGGCATCAACTGACTCTTTGTACAAGTACCTAAGATTCAAAGTTCTGTCTTGAGTACAATATTGCAATCAACTACAGACATTCCCCTTGCCAAATCTACACTGAAGTTGATGAACTCCCTTATCTAAGCGAGATGTCAGACTCTTAAACTTCAAGAATAGAATGACAATGCTGCCTCTCTCCCACCTGAGATCTAAAGCATATGGCTCTAGCTTTAACCAACAATTTAGAGTAGCTGCACTCAAGGCACTTGCGAGAAAATTCAATCATGAATTGACTACAGTCCAAAAGCTGCCAAATACCCACTTAAGACATCTGATACTTGAGAGAGACAGTCTAATGGCTATATTAACTATCCATTCTTTTAGATTCTCCAAGCTCTCTCCATGTACTCAGTTAGATTATGAGAAAGCAAAGTGCCTGGAAAATATTATCTGAGCTACTCACAGAAACACCTTTACAGAATTATGACTTAATGTTAACCACTCAGCCTTTATATGGGGGGTGGATAGAAGTGTCCATTCGAAGAGTGTTTCTATTTCCTTAGGAAAAAAAGTAAGCTTTGTTATTTTATCCAATTCACATCTTAAAAGGCACCATACAATAAAAATTATCCTGAGTTTAATTCTAAGAAAATATTTGTTTCTTCAGACTTTTGACAACAGAATCTGTTACTCAATAAGTCTCTTTGAAAGTTTTAACTGCCCGAAAACTTACAGCCAAATTCATTAGCATGTCACAGGTATTTAGGGGATTCTCTATTCCCTAAAAGCTACCCCTTCAAGAAGGCGGTTTATGTTTGTCAACCATATCTTCAAGGAAATCAGAGTGATTAAGTTCTCCACCAGTGCTAATTGAAGCCTTTCCCTGCCTTCTCATATGGTATAATCCTTAATGTGTTCTCTTGTAATTCTCTTTGGGGGTTCTAACCAACACCTAGGAGTTCTTTCTCTGATCTTTAAATATTTCATATCTGTAAATATAATACTCATCTGTTGGGTTGTCATCATTCTCATGTTACTAGCATATCTCCTTTTCTGGTTATCTTTCTATTCATCACTATATCTATCTGTATATTATTCCATCTATCTGTCTAATCTATCTCTGTATCTGTCTTTCAACTATCTATCATGTATCAGTTGATTTGTCTCTTAATCGAGATATAAATATACATATATCAGGAACAATGACTTCTATGACACTTAAATGCCTAATACTAATTATCCAAAGGCCACACATCTTGCTTAGTAGCATGCTTTAGCCTTTATTCTCATTCACCAATCTCCCCCCCCACTATTCTTTGTGTCATCTGCAATTTTGATTTTTCAACAACAATGGTGTTCCAGTGTTTCCACTAGCAAAGCACTCCATTGGGGCTGCAGGGTTGCAAATGATATAGAGTATCTGCATTAATTTATTGGTCTACATAAATCCAGCTAGCAACTAAAAGGAATGAGCTTATAGTAGAGAATGTAACTAAAGTACCCCTTTTTCATATGTTTGTATTGATAGATAATTCAATGGCTTGTCAATGTAACTGAATAAGATATCATATACATCCTCTCTTAGGTAGTGTGACATGAACAAGAGGCAGAAAGAAAGCAGACAGAAAAAATTTCTTTTTCCTCTCTTCTGCTGATAGATCGGGATTGTGAGTTTTTGTGAAAAACATTGTAAATGACTAAAGACTTTGTAGAAACAAATTTGCTCATAACCATTGCTATGTAGGGTCAAGACAAGTTTCTAGAGCAGATACTAATTAGGTTCATTAAAACACTATATCCTATTCTTCACCAAATTATGCATTTATTGCCTTCATTCATCTCAACCTTCATATAATATGGTTAAATATCTTTTAAAAGACATTACATTTAGTACAACATATCCTCCCTTTTAAAATTACAATTTCTTCTTAAAAAAAATCTCACTTTAGTCCTAGTAATTTTCCCATTAGTCAGGAATATCACTGATTTTAAGTAATTTGCTATATTTTTAAAATCCAGTTTGGCACAATAGTTCAGTTTGCCACGCACTTAGATGAACACCTAAACATAATTTGCATGTCTACGTAGAGCTAAATTTATATCAACAAGTTCTTTTCTTTCTTTTTTTTAAAGTAAATATCTACTAAGTACCAGGCCCCATGATAGGCAAACAAATACAAAAAGGCAGAAGTCCACGCACTCAAAGAGTTAACTTTCATTGGAGGACAAACAGTCTCTAAATAAATAAGTAAATATGAAATATGGGCCAAAAACTATAATGTGTGGACATGAGGGGGTATTAGAACAAGGGGCATCATGGAAGTTATTCCTGATTCCTAGGTTGTTTGATATATAAATAATTTAACCTATTGACATCCTTCATAACTTAATTTTTTAGAACCAATGTGCATACACATGGGATAAGAATGGGGAAAATCATCAGATGGTGATTTCTAGGTGCTTTTCATGATTGTCTCACTATCATCAGTCACCACCTGCTGCCAACTATGAGAAGATAATATTTTAAAGGAGACAAAACTCAAAATAGTTTTTTTAAATTTTATTTTATAATTACAATAAAGCATAGAGGAGACTGAGATGTGTGTGAGGCCCAGGGCTCTTATCACCTTGCTGTATACTAGCCCAGTGAGACATCAGAGCAAACCACCTGTTATCTCCTGCACTTGAAATTCCCTGGGAGAAGAGCCAGATGAAGAAGGAGGACAAAGAAGGATGTAAATGAGCTTGAAGGGTACTTTGTTTGTTTTCCTTTTGTTTTTCCAGGAGGGCTTCTCTAAGACATCTGTTGACTGAGGTTACAATCTATACTAGGTGCAATTAGGACGTTGGCAAAGGTCTGCTAATTACTGATTGTTCAAACCTGCTAGACTAGAAAATAACGTGAGGAAGTGTCTGAGAAGAGACCTTTGACAGCTTTAAAATCAGAGGCACCTGAGTCCCAGG
Organism: Phascolarctos cinereus; assembly: GCF_003287225.1. Classification (NCBI taxonomy): domain Eukaryota; kingdom Metazoa; phylum Chordata; class Mammalia; order Diprotodontia; family Phascolarctidae; genus Phascolarctos; species Phascolarctos cinereus. Next base: position 394,495,440 of record NW_027555958.1, on the reverse strand, counting down.
CTGCAATGAACAGCCTTGGCAAAATAGTACTGTGGTTTATTGCTAGAGTGAGTCTCTAGGACATGATCCAGGTAAAGGAAGCATGGACAGTAAAGGAAGAATTCTGTGGAGCAGAGATATTTTGCCGTATTTCTGTTTCTGCCACAGGTAAGTAACTGTGAGCTCCTTGACCACAGGAATCCTTCTTTCCTTCCCCCCTTCCCCCCTTTCCTCCTTCCCCCCTTCCCCCTTTCCTCATTTCCTCCCTTCCTCCCTCCCTTCCTTCCTTCCTCCTCAGTGCTTAGCACAATGCCTATCACATAGTAGGTGAGTACTAAATGCTTGTTGACTGAATGACAAAGCAGAAGAGTAGGTCAAAGAGCTAGGGGAAAACACCTCCCTTTTCTCTAACTCATCCAGGGTGTTAAGTACTCCCTGAGTGAATGGAAATAAGAAGAAAACAAAGAATAAAAACTCTAAAGAAGACAGAAAAGAATAAAAAGCAGAGGCATAGGAGCCAACAAGATTAGGGATTAGAGAAAAATGCAATACAGAAGGGAAGGGAAAGGATCTCTAGGTAGCTGTAACTCTGAAATTGTACAACATTGCCCAGAGAAGATAGATTTAAAATTTTGCAGAGTTCAGACACAGACTTATTGCCGTCCAAACCCCTATCTTTACTTCTCATCACCAGGCTACCTGTCCCCTTGGCCACTAGGACAAAATACCCTTCCCTTCCTGTTTCCTTTTAGTAGTAGACTTGGCCTCAAACTTTTATTAAAAGAAATGTGGCTAATGGTGAGGAGCTCCCTCTTCTCTCCAGTTCAACCCCTGAAATGCCTTTAACATTTTTTAAGGGAATAGTAAGTTGGGCACAGTAGATTTATGGTTTCACATGCAATCATCTTTTTTATTGTACTATGTTATGGAAATCCTTGTTTTATTCCATAAATTAAAAATAAAGTTTTTTAAAAATTACCATAAAAACATTATTTCCCTGTATTCTTTTCCTCCAATCTGGAGAAGGGTTCATTTTTTTCCCTTGTCTATACCTACTACCTCACAGGGTTCTTGTAAGGATCAAAATGAGATTTATGAAGTGCTTAGCACAGTGTCTGGCATATAGTAAATGCTTAATAAATTCTTTTTCTCGTAACCCTCCATTCACCTTAGATAAAGTATGTTTCTTGCATGCCAAAAATTGCTGGATTTTTAAAAAGTATTCTCCAATCTGTCTTTTTTTTGGGGGGGGGTTGGGGTGAGAGGGACATGCAAAGGTAGAATTGATGCATTCACATAGAATGTTACAAGTAAGTTTGTATCTTCTATAAAAACTTTTATATAGGTTACTTCTTTCTCCTTTACATGAGTACTTTGTAACATTTATTTTGGAAACACTCGTCTGATTATGATCTCTCTCCACAATTCATGTAAGAATATGGCACTAAATTCTACCTATTCTAAACCCTTAGATCTATTCTCTTATTTTGAGTGGATAAAGCACCAAACTCAGTGTCAGAAAGAACAGAGATCAAATCTTACTTCAGATATGTACCAGCTGTGAACCTGGGCACTCCACAGCTACTCTCTTAGTTTTTGAGGTCGCTTCTAATTCTAAATCTGTAATCTTGTAATTTTAAATGTTCCTTTAACTTGTAGCATACTCTAAGATCTAATCTACTCATGTGCTTTGTGCTATGTGTTCCTTTTTGTTCTCTGTGGTCCTTACATTAGCTGCAGTTCCTAGAGTACATAAGCTTTGTTCTCAAGAAGAACTGGTTCAGTTGTTTGTGTTGGTAAAGAGCTCTTGCTCACTCTCCTTATCCATCCTCTTTTTTCTTTTTTTAAGAAAATTCGCCCTGTGATAAACTTGATCTCTGTAATAATAATTCGTGAAGAAGGAAATGGGGTGTAATGGAGAATATTGTGTAACTTCTGTTCTGGGGGCCCAATCCTATTCCTATCTTTTCTCCCTCAAAACCAACACAAAACAAACAACAACAAACCCCCTAAACTAAACCTTTAAACACCTCCTTTGCATTTAACACATTTTCTCTTGTATATGATTTCTATATATGTTCTACCCAGAGCTTTTGTGAGATACACACACACACATACACACACACATACACATGCATTCTTATATATATACATACACACACACAAATTCTTATATGTATATACACATATACATATATACACGTATATGTGTGTGTGTGTGTATGTTCCCCAACATGTCATTCAATTACACATAGTAGACAGCATTCATTTCAATGGCTGTAAAGTCATTAGTTTGGATATTGCCTCCATTTTGCAAATGAAGAAACTGAGGTTTAGCAAGGTTAAGGGATTTGAACAAGTTTGCATGGTTAAAAAAAAGTATTAGAGCCAAGTCTTGACCCCCTCTCTTCATATTGTAAGTTCAGCATTCTTACCACCTACCATAAGTGTAACTGGATTATTAAATGCTCTTACTGGAAACCTACTAAGGTTCTTCACAGAATGTCATGACAAATATAGCACTGGTATACTTTATTTAGCAGTGTTTAAGGTTTTCTGGGTATGAGCAAGGATGAATGAAAATAAGACTTAATTTTTCAAGTGAAAAAGAATGTCTCTGATGTTATTTCCAACCCACATTTTAGGTATATACTAATCATATTTTTCTTAGTGAAAGCATGAACAAATTTAGGCTCATGCTCTCTCTCTCTCTCTCTCTCTCTCTCTCTCTCTCTCTCTCTCTCTCTCTCTCTCTCTCTCTCTCTCTCTCTCTCTCTCTCTCTCTCGTCATTTTTCCTGTGCCAGTGCAGCACTATGCCCATTAGTATGAACTCATATGGTGGAGTCACATTAAGGCTGTTGTCTGTGCTGCAGAAAACAGGAACCATAAAGTTTACAAATGAAATTTGGAGAGAAGACAATGAAATAAATTTACAGAAGATAGCAGTGGATGGAATCAATCCAAGCTAAATGCATTCTTAATTTGCCTTATATTTTACATACTATTTTGAGCAATGGTTTTACATAAATGGGTGTAATGAAACAAAATGAACTCAGGACTTAGGACATAGCTATACTCAGGACTACATTAAGTAGGAACTAGTTGACCTTTGTTAATCAGTGATAATATGGACTTCTTGAATATTCCATGGTAAATCTTTTAATATTTTTCTTGTTTTTATGGAATAAAATTTAATACTTGGGTATTATGTTAATCTGGCAAGATGATTTAATGGGAAAAGAAATTGAGGATACTAAATCTCTAAAATGAGAGGAATCATATCATTGCCATGAACTCTTTTAAAGATATGGGACAAAGCTGCTGGGCTTTGCCAGGTTTCCCTTAGTCATATTGTACTCCTGAGAATTCTGATCCACTGAGCATTATTTATTCACCAACATGACCTACCCCTCATATCAAAAAGGCTTTGTTCTCACATATTTTTGTGCTTGTAACTCCTGTCCTGCATCCTTGAGTTTTTATGAACATGTTTTTGATCCCCGATACATTCAGGATCTTTATAGAAGTAATGGTATGTGTATTTCTATTTTCTATATTTCTATGGATATATGTAATGTGTGCATGTGTATGTATACATGCAATTGGCTCTACTTATATGCTTATAACTCCTTTATGTTATTTCCACAATTTTAAGAACATATTATCCATTCCCTGACACATTCAGGATCCTGGTAGAAATAATGGTAAATGTGTGTTTGTGTGCTCATGCATGTTTTTGTGTACATATGTGTACATGTATATAGGATAAACAGACATATACATGTAAATGTATATTTGTAATGTATATACACATTATATGTTCTATTAACACCACATGTTCTTTGGGATGATGATTGAAAAACAATTTCCCTTCTCTTACCTCTGGTACCTATTACCATGGATTGATTGAGACACCATGGATGCCCTCCTATCTCTCAATAATAGTAACATGGGAGGAAACATAAAATCAAACACTATGCATTAAATTATTACCTGAGGCCTCCAAATTTAAATAATTATCTTAGGACACCTACTTTTGCCACAGCATTTTTAATATCACATTTTACTTATAACAGGAGTAGGGGGAGGTTATGGTCCACACAGGTAAAGGATAACTTATTTAAGTGTCTAGAGGTGGAGGATAGAATGCCAAATTTTGGGAGGAATGAGTTAGCCAGTTTGGCTGAACAGAATGTATGGAAGGGAGCAATTTGAAATTTTGTAGGGGATCCACTGTGGATGACCTTAAATGAATGAATGTGCAATTTATCCTGAAGGAAACAGGGAGCCACTAAAGGTTTGTTTGTTTTGTTTCTTTGCTTGCCTGGTTTAAAGTGGGGCACGGTCAAGCCTAAGCTGTAACAATATGTAGGGAGCTATGTAGAAGATATGATATAAAATGGAGAATCCACTTAGAGAAAAAGATTAGGAGGCTCTCCAGGTAAGAAGTAATAAAAGCCTGAATTAGAACAATGGCTATGTGAGCAAAAATTAGGAGATGAAAATGGGAAAGCCTGCAGAGATAGAATTACAAAGATATAACAACTAATTGGATATAAGAAGTAAGTGAGAGAGAGAAAAGTCAAGGTTGTGGCCCAATATCCAAAGGTGAGTCCTGGGGCAATTGTGCTCTTTTTTATTTTTTTAAATAGAAATTGCACTTTATGAAGGAAGGAATGGTTTGGAGTAGAAGATGATTAGTTTGGTTTTAACTGTTATTAATTTTAAGATACTGACAGGACATTTGGTGAAACTGTACCAAAGGCAGTTGAAAGAGAAGGACAGACATTTTGATAAGATATTAGGCCTGCAAATATAGATTTGGGACAAATGTGTGTGGAGATAATTTAACCCATGGAAATTGATAATATCTACAAATTTGAGAGTGTATCAACTTTTATCACACTTAGGGCATTGAAAGCAGATAATGATTCACCGAAGATGACAAAATGGAAATAATTAGACAGGTAAGGGGAAATCTGAGAGAGAGCAGAGGAAGAAAGGAAGGAAGGAAGCTAGGAGGTAAGCCTTTGCAATGTGCCAAATAAGCATCTAGGTAAGGCAGTAAATAGAATGCTGGGCTTGGAGTCATGAAAACCTGGGTTCAAATCCCAACCTTAGATGCTGTTTATGTTTGGGAATTCACTTAATCTCTGTCTGCCTCAGTTTCCTTAGCTATAAAATTGACATTATAATAGCACCTATCACCCAGGGTTGTTGTGAGGATCAAATTAAAACATTTGGAAATGTAGGGCATCTAGGTGGTGGAGCTGAGAGAGCCCCGGGCCTGAAGTCATCTTCCTGGGTTCAAATCTGGCCTCAGACACTTATTAGCTGTGCAACCCTGGGTAAATCACTTAATACTGTTGCCTCAGTTTTTCATCTGTAAAATGAGCTGGAGAAGGAAATGGCAAACCACTCTACCTCTTTGCCAAGAAAACCTCAAATGGGGTCACAAAGAGTTAGACATGACTGAAATGACTCAACAACAAAATTTAACACTGTTACTGACACATAGGGGACACTATATAAATTATAACTATGATGATAATGATGATGGTGATGCACTATTCTAAGAGCTTTACAGTTATTACCTCATTTCATCCTCACAAAAACCCTGAGAGGTAGGTGCTGTGATTGTCTGTATTTTACAATTGAGAAAACTGAGGGGAAAGAAAAGGTTAAGTAACTTGCCTAGAATCACACAGCTAATAAAATCTGGTCTGAGGCTAGATTTGAACCCAGGTAGGTCTTTGTGACTTTAGGTTCAGGGATCTAGCAGCTCATTAGCTTCAAAAGGTGCAGAGAGGCCAAAGAAATTTATGACTAAGGAAAAAAAAAGTCACTGGATTTACCTGTTAAGTGATCATTGGTGATTTTTATTTGAGAAGTTTCAGTAGAACGGTTAGCATAGACACCAGACTGAGAGGTTTGAGAAGTGAATGTGTTTTAGTAGTCTTACAAGAGGATTTTGTTTAGTAAAAACTATAAAGGTTTGGCCAAGAAGAGATAATAGAAATAAAGGACTGGATTGGTTTTACAAATTTAACAAGTAAATTCTTTCTTTTTTTAATTATTATTTTTTATTTATGTTATTTTTTAAAAAATTGTCATCATAATACACCATATTTGATATATAGATTTTCATTTTTTTAAATTTAGTTTTAGTTTTCAACATTCACTTCCACAAGATTTTCAGTTCTAAATTTTCTCCACATCTCATCCCTCCCCCCACCCCAAGATGGCATGCATTCTGAATACCCCCAATCTTCCCTCCCTTCTATCTCTCTCCCCCCTTCTCTTATCCTCTTCCTCTTCAATTTTCTTGTAGGGCAGGATAGATTTCTATGCCCCATTTCCTGTATATCTTATTTCCCAGTTGCATGTGAAAACTTTTTTTCAACTTTTTTAAAAATTTTGGATTCAAATTTTCTCCCTTTCTCCCTCCTCATCTGCCCTTATTGAGAAGGCAAGCAACTTGATACAGGTTATACATGTGTAGTCATGAAAAACATTTCCATATTAATTATGCTGTGAAAAACTAACTCTATTTTCTTTAATCCTATGCCACCCCCTAATTATTTTGTTCTGTCTTTTCACCCTGTCCCTCCTTAGAAGGGTTTGCTTCTGATTACCCTCTCCCCCAATGTGCCCTCCCCTCTATCATTCTCCTGTTCTCTTATACTCTTCCCCCACTATTTTCTGTAGGATAAGATAGATTTCCATACCCACCTGAGTGTGTATGTTGTTCCCTCCTTAAGCCAAACCCAATGAGAATAACATTCACTCATTCCCTCTTACCTCCCCCCATTTCCCCTCCACTGTAAAAGCCTTTTCTTGTCTGTTTTATGTGAGATAATTTACCCCATTCTACCTCTCCCTTTCTCTTCTTCCAATATAATCCTCTCTCACCCTTTAACTTTATTCTCCAGATATCACCCCTTCATCTTCAACTCACCCTGTGCACTCTATCTATCTATCTATCTATCTATCTATCTATCTATCTATCATCTACCTATCTACCTATCTACCTATCTATACATACGTATAATTTTTTTTCTTCCAACTACTCTAATACTGACAAAGGACTCATTAGTTACCAATATCATCTTTCCATGCAGAATGTAAACAGTTCAACCTTGATAAGTCTCTTGTGATTTCTCTTTCCTGTTTACCTCTTCTTGCTTCTCTTGAGTCTTATATCTGAAAGTCAAATTTTCTATTCAGCTCTGGTGTTTTCATCAAGAATGCTTGAATGTCTTCTATATCACTGAATGTCCATTTTTTCCCCTGAAGGATTTTGCTCAGTTTTGCTGGGTAGGTGATTCTTGGTTGTAATCCTATTCTTTGCCCTCCAGAATATTATATTCCATGCCCTGTGGTCCCTTATGTAGAAGCTGCTAAATCCTGTGTTATCCTGATTGTGTTTCCACAATACTTGAATTGTTTCTTTCTGGCTGCTTGCAATATTTTCTCCTTGACTTGGGAACTCTGCAATTTGGCTCCAACATTCCTAGGAGTTTTCCTTTGGGGATCTGTTTCAGGAGGTGATTGGTGGATTCTTTCAATTTCTATTTCACACTCTAATTCTAAAATATCAGGGCAGTTTTCCTTGATAATTCCTTTTTTTTCCTCAATGATATGCTTTTTTTATTGCTGAAAAAACTTTTCTTTGTTAAAGACTTCATGGTTCAAGAGTGTATCATTAAGCTCTAATTCCGTGCATGAGTCTAACACTTTATGGAAAATTACCTGAATTTATGATGAAACATGCTGTCCATCTCTAGAGAAAGAACCGGTGGAGTCTGAATGGAGATAAAAGATACTTTTTCTTTAGTTTCCTTATTTTTTGTCTGGGTTTTCTTTTTTTTTCCCTCTTTTTTATTAATTTAAAAAAATTTTATTTTTTATTTTATTTTATTTTTTGCTTTATCCATAATCACTTCCATATGCTTTTGAGTTTAAAATTTTTCTCCCCCTTCCTCCCCACCACCTTTGCCAAGTTGGCACACAATCTGATATAGGCTATACATTTACATTCCTATTAAACATTTTCACATCAGTGGTGTTGTAAACAAAAATTAAAAGCAATAGGAGAAACCATCAGAAAGAGGAAACAAAACTTGAAAGAACAGAAAAAAAATAGCAATTCAACTTTCATAGTTTTTTTTTTTTGGATGTAGATAGCATTTTCTAACACAAGGCTTCTGGAGATGTCTTTGATCCTTGTATTTCTGGGAAGGTTTAAGTGTATCAATGCTAGTCATCTCACAACATGGCTGTTATTGTGTACAACATTCTCTTGGTTCTGCTCATTTCAGTCAGCATCAGACCATACAAGTCTTTCCAGGTTTTTCTGAAGTCAGCCTGTTCATCATTTCTTACAGCACAATAGTATTCTATTACATTCATATACCACAACTTGCTCAGCCATTCCCCAATTGATGGGCATCCTCTCAGTTTCCAATTCTTTGCCACCACAAAAAGAGCTGCTATGAATATTTTTGTACATGTGGGTCCTTTTCCCATTTGTATGATCTCTTAGGGATATAGCCCTGGAAGTGCTGTTGCTGGGTCAAAGGGTATGCACCCGTGATAATTTCTTGAAAGATGATGTCTAGGCTCTTTTTTTTGATCATGGCTTTCAGATATTCCAATAATTTTTAAATTCTCTGTCCTGGATCTATTTTCCAGGTCAGTTGTTTTTCTAATGAGATATTTTACCTTCTCTTCTATTTTTCCATTCTTTTGGATTAGTTTTACAATCCTTTTATTTCTCATGAAGTCAGTAGCTTCCAATTGCTCCATTCTAATTTTTAAGGAAGTATTTTCTTCAGTGAGCTTTTGGATTTCCTTTTCCATTTAGTCAATTTTGCTTTTTAGGGCATTATTCTCCTGTTTGGCTTTTTGGACCTCTTTTGCCATTTGGATTAGGTTATTTTTTAAGGCATTATTTTCTTTTGTATTTTTTGGGTCTCCTTTAGCAAGCTGTTGACTTGTTTTTCATAATTTTCTTGCATAACTCTCAGCTTTTCCTCTACTTCTCTTCTCAGAATCCCTCTTGAGCTCTTCCATGGCCTGGGACCAATTCATATTTTTCTTGGAAAATTTGGATGTAGGAACTTTAACTGCGTTGTCTTCTTCTGGTTGTATGCTTTGATCTTCTTTGTTACCAAAGAAAGATTCTATGGTGTGACTCTTTTTGAGCTGCTTGCTCGCGATTCCAGCCAATTACTTGAATTTTTAACTTTTTGTTAAGGTAGGGGTTTGCTTCCAGTGTGGAGAATATACTGTCCCAAGCTATGGGGGTTTTATGCAGCTCCTCTCAGAGATACTTCTAGGGACCTGAAAATTTTCAGTTCTTCTAAGGTGCTATGATCAAGGGCGAGGTGTTTACTCCTTTCCTGTCCTGTGCTCTGGTCTATGAATGACCACAAACACTCTTCTGTCTTGGAACTGTGAGGAGGATTCTATCTTCACAGCACCAGCACTCCTCCTTGCCCCAGGACAGCCATCCAGAACTGAGACCCAGATCCAAACATGGACAAAGCAGGAGAATCCTGCACCAGCAAAGAGATCCCTGCAATCACCCTCTGAGCAGCCACTCAATTCCCCATTAGTGTGTGAGCCAGAAGCTCAAGAAACAGCTGCTGCTCCAGGGCTGAGCTCAGGGAATGGTGCTGGGACCCCGCTCTTTTCTCTCACCACAGACACAGACTTTTCCTACTGACCTTTTCAGTTGTCTTTGGTGTCATGGGTTGAGAAGTCTGGAAACTGCCACAGCTGCCCGTGAATCAGTTCTCTGAGGCCTGCTCCAGGTTTGTTGAGGCCTGCCTTGCCTGAGCACCCACGCTGAACTGTGCTCCTTTACCTGCCTGATATGATATACCTTCCCGATCAACCATCCAGGTTGTCTTGGGCTGGAAATTTGTTTCACTCTGTCTTTTTGTGGGTTCTTCTGCTTTCGAATTTGTTTAAAGCCATTTTTACTGGTATTTGAGGTGTTCGGGGGAGAGCTCAAGCAAGTCACTGCTTTTACTCTGACATCTTGGCTCTGCCCCAAGTAAACTCTTCCCTGTTAGTATTTTGTCTGTTGAGTGGTAAGCATTTATTTGGCAACTGGTATTTCATGACTATATAAAACTCTGATACAATAGGTTAAGGGAAAGGCAGTAGTGAGAAGCAGTCATTCACACTCATTATCCTAAATATTATATTCTGAAGTCAATAAATTGAAAATTTCTTTTTACTAGCAAGCCCAATACCATGGAACAGTTTTTATTGTTTGGTTTTGTTTCTTTCTAGTAAGCCATGAAACAGTTCAACAATGTTCATCCTTTGTGGGAAAAAATATGGAAATGGAACATTTTTTACTTTGAAGCTCTTATTTTGTTTTCTGAGTAAGAATGTTATGTTCTAAATTTGTTTTTGAATCCTTAACACCTAGCTTGTCATCTGGCACATAGTGGGTGCTTAAAGTATTTGACCAAAGTACTGCATATTTATGTGTGATGGAAGGAGTTCTAGCAACATTACTGTCGTACTATAAGAGAAAAAAAGTTAAAATTCCATTTTTGTCTCATAAAGATATCATGTTAGTTTGATGGCAGAAATAGGTGACTTGGATTTATAAAAGAATAATTCACAAATTAGTAGTACTTCATGTGACCTAGTCCATACCATTTTCCATATATTTGAAGAAATTTCATATTTTCAGATAGAATTAGTTACAGGTCTGATATTATCATAGGTCTCCCGATCTTGGTCAATTGCGTCATGTGTTTTTTACCACAAAGTGTGTTTTTTTTTTTACCCCCAGTATCTTTTCCTACATTGATTCCTTGCCTGACATCCTTAGAATTTGGTGACATACATAGAATGTTAGAAAGCAGAGTGCTTGAATAAATTGATTTAATAAATATTCAATGGAATCTTTTTTTTTCTGTTAAAATATCCCTCAATAAAGAATGATTACTATCAGGAAAGAAATATTGATAAGCTTGAGCAAAAAAAAAATAATGTTTTTCAGAGACCTTTTCCTCAGTAAGAAGATCAAAGAATTGAATTGGTTAAGAGTACTATTTGCATGCCTTAACAGCACTGAATTTCAGTTTTCCCAAAGTTCATCCTACCATTCAACTTTAATTCAGGTACAAGTGGTATATAGCCTAGGATCTCAAAATTGAGATGGAGAGGAATGAGGGATTATGCCAGTGTAGACATATTACCACAAGCTAGAAGTGACTTGGATATAGATTAATATTAAATTTAATAAAATTATTTCAGAAAGTGCATATATCACAAAGTATATTATTAGTGTTAAGATTTTTTTTCATCATTCTGTATATGTAGATTGAAGTACATCTCTGCTTTCTTATTCTTTATGAAATTTTCTATATCCTCCCATAAATTTTCCATAAATAATTTACCCATTGAGTTATTCCATCAATGTGTCAGGATATATACCTTGGAAAGGCACTTCACATAGACAATGAGCTACTCAAAGAATTGAATAGAAGGGAATATGATGGATTGCATATAGCAAACTGCAATACTTTAAAATGATCTCAGGCTGCTCCCTGAAAGACACACAAACATATTTTACTGCCAGTTTTCTCCGTGCAATGTTATGTATTGCTGTGAAGTATAGGATGCCACTGTGTCCAAAGAATCTTAATTGCAAGTGACCGAAAGTGTAAATTAAGACTTGTGGAGAATATAAGTAGGCAGCAGCATGCTGGTATCATTATAAAATTTTACATTTTGTTTCATTAAGTGGTCCTTTTAGGGGATTTAATCATGAAATCCACTTGAGACACTCACAGAGTATCATAAGCAATATCCCTGAAATAGTAGCTTTAAAATATATGACACATTTCTCTAGACTATTCAAAATGGCCTTTTTGGGTTTTTAATTCTTGCATATGTATGTGTGTATACAAGTTAATATGTATGTTTGTGTATGAAATTTAAATCTCTGAGTAATAATAGATGGAGTTTAGCTTACCCTTTCACATTAGAATTGATGAAACCATTGGCCCTCTATGCTTTATCTTAAAAAAAGAAAGGGAAGAGCAAGTTCACATGTGCCTTCTATGATTCAAGAGCATACTATTTTATGATTAAATAGGCAAAAAGATAACTTGCCTAGCTAAAAAATATGAATATTTGCTTATGAAAATTTGATCTATTATCTCACATTTAGGGGGGAAAATACTTTCCTCAGTAACATTTATAAATATTATATCATATATAACATTATTATTATATAAATATTATAATGGTAACTTCTTTTCCTTGTGTTGTCATGCCACTCATCTTTCAATATATCCTAAAGTTTTATGCAGTTTAATTTTTAGCCAGCAGGAATCACCAAGTAATACGAATTTTCAGTGTTCATGCTTAAAATGTATATATCACCATGTGCTCCCAAACCTTTTAGTTATCATTGATTTTTAACTCTTACTCAACCTGCATATGCAAACAATGTTCAGTTCTCTTCAACTGTACTTCTACAGAGAGGTTGGGGCCAGGATGGCAGATTAGAGGCAGGAACTCACCTGAACTCTCCCAAATGCCACTACAGACAACTTTAAACTGAATTCTGGAGTGGTAGAGCCAAAAAAAAAAAAAGGTCAGGATGAAACAACTTTCCAGTTGAAGAAAACTTAGGAGGTCAGTGGGAAAGGTCTGTCACAATGTGATGATGGTCAGCCTCCAAACTGTACAATGCCAGCAGCAGGCCTTAGAGGTGGCTACAGCAGCAGCTGCTTTGGATGAAATGAGCCCACAGACAATAAGGGGGTCAGACAATAGGTAAGATGGAAATTACAAGATTTTTTTTTGATGGCACTGCATACAGGACCATGTCGCATTGCCCATGTGCTGTTCTGGGTTGTGGTTTCAGTACAAAGAGGAGCATTAACACTTGTGGCAGCAAGTGCCTAGTCGCAGATCCCGAGTCAAGAGGAATGATAGCACTCTATGCTATATGGGAGCAGGGGTCCTGGCCATAGTTCCAGGGTAGAAAAGGGTGCTTCTGGTAATCACAGAAGTGTAGGGGGCCTGGTCACAGTTCCAGATCCAAGAGGAGCACTACCACTTGTGGCTACAAGGGGAAAAGATCCCTTCCTGGATAAAGTCCAGAGCACAGGCCAGAAGATCAAGGACCACAGCTTTCCTTAGACCATACTACCTTGGAAACACCAAAAACTTACAGAGCCTCAGAACCAGCTCTGAAAACAGCAGCATGAAAACTCTGAAGTTTGAGACAGTGTCCTCTCCATTCCAGGAGCACAGCCCAACTTTAATATAAAATTAAAAGTCAAGAAATAGTTGGGTTAAACAACCACTAGCACCCAGCACCCACCACCAACAACCTGACCATAAAAACATATGAGGGTGATAAAGAAGGTCAAGACAGAACTCAAAAGAAGACAGTTATATCAAAATAGCTAAAAGCAAAGCCTCAGAGAAATGAAAGTGTGAGTTGGACACAGATTCAACAAGAATTTCTGAAAGAGCACAAAAATGATTTTAAAAATCAAATAGGAGAGGTAGAGGAAAAACTGGGAAAAGAAATGAGAATGATACAACCCAACTTTCTTCTGGTTCAGCTGTTCCAGAGTTTTTCCTCAGGTGATATTTTCTGGGTTTTCAGAGGTTAATATGGTGACTTGGCCAAGTATGAATGGTAGACGGATACTTAATGCATTCAATAAGTAGGATTGAAAAAGTCTCAGTTAACTGGAATCAGGAGTCCAAAGGAATGAAATGATATTGCATAAAAGTACGAATATTGAATAAAAATACAAAATTAAAAGTACTATTTGTAAGTTTAAAAATCAATTGCACAAATAAAAGAAAAGGAAAATAAGATTTAATTGTATTTTAATCCCATATAAAGTAACTTAAGGCCTACTGATTTTAGGCACTAGTGATTCAAAGACAAATGTAATAGGCCCTGTTCTCTAACATATCACATCTTTCTGAGAGAGTATAATGCATACATGTATTCATGCATACATACATACACATATATGCGTATAATATACACATACATGTGTGTATGTATGTATAATTGTGGTATAGGATAATTTGAAGAGGCAGAGAGAAATGTTACCTAGGTGAATCAACAAAAGCTTCCCCTATAAGGGGGAATGTGTGACCTGGCTTTTGAAGGAAACTAGAAATTCTAAAATGCATTAAAGAGGAAGGAATAGATTCTAGGCATGGGGATAATGTTTTCAAGGCTTATACAACTATTAGATGGGGTATGCCAAGTTCATGGAATAGAAAATATGCTAGTTTGGCTGGAACATGAAAGGCATGGAGGAGAATAATGTGAAAGAAGCTTAAAGTGTAGTTTGGAGTGAGATTTTGAGGAGATTTAAATGCCAAGCTAAGTGGTTTATATTTTATGCTTGAATCAAGAGACTTTCTTTAGAAGAATTACATTGCAAGACTTGTGCTTGGGGAAGATGTATTGAGCAGCTCTGTGTAGGAAATGTTGAAGAGGGAAGAGATTAGAATCCACAACACTTCAAGGTTTTAGTTGATTCCAAACTCAGTATATTGTGACTATGCTCACCTTCATCTGCACATATACACAGACAGACACATATTGCAGTCTTAGGCAGCATAGTAGAAAGGCAGCATGGTACCAAAGAAAGAACATTACATTTGGAATTATAGGATGTGTGTTCAAATTCTGCCACTGTCACTAACTACCTGTATGATGCCGGTCAAATCAGTAAACTCTGTGGACATTTTTCCTCATTTATAAAATGAGAGGATTGGACTATATGGCTCCTTAGATCCCTTCCAACACTAATCTATGATCCTAATTATGGTGTATAAATGAAGGACAAGTTCTACTCCACTTTGCACTTATCAGACCACATACAGAATATTGTTTTCAATTTTGTATGCCATATTTCATTAAGAACAAACTGGAGTATGCCAAGGGGACAAAACGTACTATATGAAGAACAACTAATGATATAAAGTGTATAGTTCTCAGAGGGAATAAAACCATTTACCTTCCACATCAGCTTTTTGCTGGGTGACTGAACCATTTCTTAGTCAAAGAGATATGGTTAGTGTGAACCTATCCAATAAGAATCAGTTTGAGGGGTGGAAGTAGGGGGTGGGGTTGTGGAGGCTCCACTATGAGAAACTGTCCCTTTAAGAAATATAGCACCTTTCATAGAATTCTATTCATTGGCCTTTTATTAATACAGTTGGTTCCCTGTGAGATAAGATAAATATTCTTCGACATTGTATGCAAGACTCTACTAAATAAAAACAAAGCAAAGACAGAATTAGCTAAAGGAATAAAAATGATTAAATACCCCACTATGTTGCTCTACATCAAAAGCATCTCCTAGAACCAGTCTACCCCTATGAAACATATGAGTGGTCTGAAACCACTCAAAGACAGTTTAGTTATCTACTATTTTTATGGCAACCCCTCTTGCAAGGAAGTAAAGGATACTACTACATATAACCCAATGTTTAACTGATGTTTTGATACAAAATATGTAGTAGATCCAGTCACTAGGTGAAGGACCTAAGCAGTCTAGCACTGGGTCTTAATACCTCCTTGTTGGCAATATACTGCAACTTAATTATAATGACCATGTGTTTTTCCATCATCTTTTGTGTTACCGAAAATTTTGATTCTTACGCATTTTTTTATTTTCTTGCATTTTCTTTTGTGGATCATTTATCTGATCTCCTTTGAATGGTTGTGCATCTCACTGATTACACCCAGAGTACTCTGGTGTTGAGCTCATTCTCAGTAATATCACCTACAAGCAAGAATTTTTTGAAAACCTCCTTCATCTCTAGGGAATTACTTTTCCAGTTAGATTTGACAAGCTCTTTCGAAAAGCACTTTGAATAGCTCTTCCTACATGATACTGGCAAACACCTTTATAGAGCATAGAAGGGGAAAAGTAAAATATATGTTTCTTGAGGCATATACTGTCATATTTTCACCATTATTTTCCCAGAACACATCAGAGAAACTGAAAAATATCAAAGATATGTTGAATTAGTCCTCCTTGTTTTCTGTATTGGTTAATATTGCTAATAAGAAGACAACTAATTAAAGTTAACAATGGTTGTATCTGTTAAGGAATTTTACATGCTCTGAATATATGGATGTGAGACACTAGTTTGGAGGACAACCTTTACTTATGCATTTTATTTTCATCTCTAATTTTATTTTTATTATTATTATGAACTTAACAAACAACAGATTAAAGCATTTCAATGTACAAAGAACAGAAAAAATGGATTGTGCGTGATAATGTAAATCTTCAGCATATATGTGTGTGTAGTTATATATGCATATATATGTGTGTGTGTGTGTGTGTGTGTATACACACACACACACACACACACACACAGACTATATATTAAGTTTCCCATGACAGCACCTTCTGAACTTTCTCTGCTCTTGTATGTGTATTAAAAAAAAGTTTCATGTTTTGGAGAGAGAGAGCCAAGATGGTGGTGTAAAGGCAGAGACTCACCTGAGCTCTCACCCAAACCCCTCCTTTAAATAATGACTCTAAAATTGAAGAGTGGTAGAACCCAAAAAAATACAGAGTGAAACAATTTTCTAGCCTAAGACAATTCAGAAGGTTAGCAGGAAAGGCCAGTTGCACCAGGATGAGAATGGAGTACAGTCCAGCACAGGCTTTAGTAACACAGCCCCAACCCCAGCAAACTAGGAACAGTCCTTGGGAACAAGTGAATCAGCAGTGGCAGCAGATGCTTCCAGAACTCTCAGCACACAGACAGTAAGTGGGTTGAATAACTCATTCAGCAGGAAAAAACAGGAGATTATAGGGGTCTCTTTGCTAGCACTGAGGCAAGACTTTGTTGCTTTGCCCATATTCAGATCTGGGTTCCAGTTCTGAGTGGCAGTCCCAGGATAAGGAGGAGCACTAACTAGCATTCTAGAGCTTTTAGCCACAACAGAGAAGGAACCCTCCTCACAGTTCCAGGGAAGAAACGAGTGCTTGTGGTTACTCAAAGACAAGAGCACAGGCCAGGAGAGTAGTAAACATAGCTCTCTTCAGATCTTATCTCCTTGGAAGAACTGAAAACTTAGAGGTCCCTAGAAGTATCTCTGAAAACAACTAAACAAAACCTCTGAAGCTTGGGACAGTGTATCCTCTACCTTGGAAGCCTAGCCCTGCTTTAAAAAAAAAGTTTAAAGTCAAGTAATGGGCTGGGAAAATGAGCAAACCACAGAAAAATATTCTAGCCAAAGAAAGTTACTGTGGTGACAAGGAAGATCAAAACATACTCAGAAGATAACAAAGACAAATCTCCTACATCCAAAGCCTCCAAGAAAAATATGAATTGGTCTAAGAACATAGAAGAGCTCAAAAAGGATTTTGAATGTCAAATAAGAATGGTAGAGGAAAAATTGGGAAGAGAAATGAGAGTGATAAAAGAAAATCATGAAAAATGAGTCAACTGCTTGTTAAAAGAGACGCACACACAAAATACTGAGGAAAATAACACCTTAAAAGAACAGACTAGTCAAATGGTAAAAGAGGTACAAAAAGTCAATGAGGAGAAGAATGCTCTAAAAAGCAGAATTGGTCAAATGGAAAAAAGGCACAAAAATTCACTGAAGGAAAATAACTCCTTAAAAAGTAGAATTGGTGAAATGGAAAAGGAGGCACCATAATTCACTGAAGAAAATAATTCCTTAAAAATTAAAATTGAGCAAGTGGAAGGTAATGACCCCATGAAACATCAAGAAAGACTAAAACAAAACTAATGGAGTGGGGAAAAAATAGAAGACAATGTGAAATAGCTTATGAGAAAAACAACTGAATATGAAAATAGATTCAGGAGAAATAATTTAAAAATTATTGGACTACCTGAAATTCATGATTTAAAAAAAAAGCCTAGCCATTATCTTTCAACAAATTTTCAAGGAAAACTGCCCTGATATTCTAGAATCGTAGGGTAAAATAGTAATTGAATATATCCACTGAACACCTCCTGAAAGAGATCCCCAAATGGAAACTCCCAGAAATGTTATAGCCAAATCCCAGAGCTCCAAGGTGAAGGAGAAAATATTGCAAATAGAAAAAAGAATAAACAGTTCAAGTATTATGGAGCCACAGTTGGGATAACACAAGATTTAGAAGCTTCTACATTAAAGGATGGGAGGGCATGAAATATGATATTTGAGATGGCAAAGGAGCTAACATTACAACCAAGGATCACTTACCCAGCAAAACTAAGTATAATCCTTCGGGGGGGGGGATTGGATATTCAATGAAATAGAGGGCTTTCAAGCATTCTTGATGACCAGGGCTGAATAGAAAATTTGACTTCCAAATACAAGACTCAAGAGAAGTATAAAAAGGTAAATGGGAAAAAGAAATCACAAGGGACTTAATAGGGTTAAACTGTTTACATTCCTATGTGGAGAAAGAGGAATGTACTACGAGAAAGGGAAAGAGAGAGGTGGAATGGGGTAAATTATCTCATATAAGAGTCAAGAAAAAGCTTTTACAGTGGAGTGGAAGTGTAGGTAGGTGAGGGAAAATGACTGAACCTTATTCTCATTGAAATTGGCTCAAACAGGGAATAACATACACACTCCATTGGGTATAGAAATCTATCTTACCCAGCAGGAAAGTAGGACGGAAAAGGTATAGGAGAAGTGGGGCTGATAGAAGGAATGGCAGATTAGGGGTAGGGGTAGTTAGAGGCAAAACACTATTGAGGAGGGACAGGGTGAAAGAGAAAGGGAAAAATAGAATAAATTAAGGGGGTATAGGATGGAGGGGAATACAATTAGCAATAGTAAGTTTGAAAAAAAAATTTGGAGTAAGTTTCTCTGATAAAGACCGCATTTCTGGAACCTTTTAAAGAACTAAGTCAAATTTATAAAAAATAAGAGCCATTCCCTAATTGATAATGATCAAAAGATAAGAACAGTTTTCAGATGAAGTAATCAAAGCTATTGGGCGCAGCTAGCTGGTGCAGTGGATAGAGAATTGGTGGAGCACTGGCCCTGGAGTCAGAAGGACCTGACTTCAAACCCCCAAACCCTGTCTTTCCAGGTTTTTATGAAGTCTATCTGCTTATTATTTCTTATGGAATAATAGTATTCCATTACATTCATATACCACAACTTGTTCAGCCATTCCCCAATTGATGGGCATCCCCTCAGTTTCCAATTCTTGGCCACCACAAAAAGAGCTGCTACAAATATTTTTGTACATGTGATTCCTTTTCCCATTTTTATGATCTCTTTGGAATACAGACATAGTAGTGGTATTGCTGGGTACATTTTTATAGCCATTTGGGCATAGTTCCAAATTGCTCTCCAGAATGGTTGGATCAGTTTACAACTCCACCAACAATACATTAGTGTTCCAATTTTTCCACATCTTCTCCAACATTCATCATTTTCCTATTTTATCATGTTAGCTAACCCTGATAGGTGTGATGTGCTACATCAGGGTTGTTTTAATTTGAATTTCTCTAATCAATAGTGATTTAGAACATTTTTTCATGTAACTATAGATAGATTTAATTTCTTCCTCTGAAAACTGCCTATTCATATTCTCTGACCATTTATCAATTGGAAAATGACTTCTATTCTTAAAAATTTGATTCAGGTTTCTATATATTTGAGAAATGAGGCCATTTTCAGAGACACTGGTTGTAAAAATTGTTTCCCAGCTTTCTGCCTCCCTTCTAGTTTTGGTTGCATTGGCTTTGATTGTGCAAAAACTTTTAAATTTAATGTAATCAAAATTATCCATTTTGCATTTCATAATGTTCTCTTTCTCTTGATTGGTCATGAATTCTTCCATTCTCCTTATACCTGACAGGTAAACTATTCCTTGCTGTCCTAATTTGCTTATAGTCTTACCTTTTATGTCTAAATCATCTGCCCATTTTGACCCTGTCTTGGTATACTGTGTAAGATATTGGGGTATGCCTAGTTTCTGCCATACTATTTTCTGGTTTTCGCAACAGTTTTTGTTAAATAATGAGTTCTTATCCCAGAAGCTGGAGGCTTTGTGTTTATCAAATAGTAGATCACTATAGTCATTGCCTACTGTGTGTTGTGTGCCTGATCTATTCCACTGATTCACCACTCTTTTTCTTAGCCAGTACTAAGTAATCTTGATGATTGCTGCTTTTTAATACAGTTTTAGATCTGGTATGGTTAGGCCACCTTCCATTGCATTTCTTTTCATTATTATTTGAAGTTTCTAATGAATGAAGCATGGTATTGTGTTATTCAAACTCCTTTGCTTTATATTTAAAGGTTTTTCTTCTGATCAGTTGTGGGCATTATTTTTCCATTCCAAATGTTAAATACAACACTAGGGTCTTGGAGTTTGCATAAGAGTTCCCCTCTATGCCCCAGAGAATTTGTGGATTCTTTCAAATAATGCTTCATTTTCTGTATTCAGAACCTTGTGAAGTATTTTTTTTCTCTTATTTCTTGCATCATGGTGCTTAGACTTTTTGACTTGTCTTGTTTTTTAAGGCCCAACATCCTTAAGTTGTATATATACATCTTATCTTCATAAATAATATTTTACTTGCGTTATTATCATATGTTATTTTAATATTATTCTTTAAAAAATATTTTCTTCTATACGGTCCTTCCCATTTGTTTACATGTGTCCCTATCAGTTCTCTCTTTGGAGAGATTTGCATGTGGTCTGTCACCCCTAACATGTGGATTAAAACTTTTCTGTTCTACTAATTGTTTCTATTATGCACACCAGAAATTCTGCCATTTTCCCCCTTGACTTATTCTTTCAAGATCGTTATTTCTATCTTGAACCAATAAAAAAAAATCTTGCTCTGGTTCTGTTCTTCTTGGGAATGCAGTGTTCTCTCCCTCTTCAGGTATTGGTTCATTTTCCTCTGTCTCACAATTTTTATTTGGCTATATTTGCATTGATATGTCTTGGTGGTTATATTTTTTTTTCTGTTTTACTTTCTTTCCTGATGATTTATCTGGTAGTGTCCTTTAGCTTTAATTTAATGCTCTTCCTCATGAAAACCTTTGATAATTTCAATCATTTCCCCTCTTATATTCAGCTATTGCTTACTTTCTGACATCTTTTGATAGCTATCCCTAAGAGCTAGATCTTTAAGAATTCACTTTTCACCAGTCTAAATCTCCTGGAAGGACTGGAAGGACCTTATCTGGATGACAATTCTTTTTTTTTTTTTTTCCTTTAGGCCTGAGGCAACCACCTCCTACTCCCATACAAGTTGGTGCACTGTTCACATTCCCTCTGTTTTTTAGTTCTCTACATGAGTTCTGCTTTAGGGAACATCTATCTTAGAAAAAAACTTCCTCATAATTTCCTCTATTTTTATTTCTTCTGTAAATGGATGGTAGAGTTGAGGTCCATTGCTTGTTGTTAAAGAATGAAGGGGTGTGGGAGGAGTGGTAGGGTGTGTTAGCAGCTCTTAGATGTAGATTTTCACACCACTAGAACCTGGGGGCTAGAGGTAAAGAGGCTGTTGAATTAAGTTCCTTAGAGATTAACAAATTCTGCTGCAAATGCCTACATTTATTCCTTTATTGGGCTTATTATTTTGGCTGGTGAAGACGGCTACAATGACTTTGGCTCTTACACGTGATAACTGTCTGGAAAGATGTTAATACCTTTTGAGGAGTGGGGAAAATATCTTGGTCATGTGACCCAATATTCATTCCTTTTGAATCCTAACATTGATATATAATATTTTAACTAATTTTCCCGTATTTGCATTGTCTGTGAATTTATCATAGATGCCATTTTTGCCTTCATGCAAGTACTGATGCAAATGTTAAATAGCACAAGTTCAAAGATAAAAGCCCCAAGCACTCCACCAGAGAACTCTTTCCAGGTTGATATACTTTGTTTTGAGTACTTTCTGTAAATTACTTCCAAATTCACTTAGTGACTTCACATGTAGCCCACATTTCTTTACATACTATATAAGGAACACATCGGAGATTTTGTCAGATGATTTCTTGAATCTAGGTAAACTATGTCTATAGCATTTCCCTGATCTTTAAATCTGGTTACCATAGCCAAATTTTTAAAAAGTGGTCAGTCTGGCCTGATTTGTTCTTAATATGAAGCCAAGCCCACTCTTTGTGATCACTATTACATGACAAAGAAGTGGATTAAGTATTTAGTAAAGGATCATTGTTATACAGAAATTGAATTATATCATAGTATAATAATTGAAAATTTTATTGTCTAATGTAGATTATTTCTTGTTTGATAATTATATTTCTACTGATCTGTATTTAAAGTCATTTATAACTGAACCAGAAATAGAAAATCTCTTGTAGATTAGCAATTGAAACTACTTTGTATACTCATATATTTGAAGAGAGTAAAATTATAGTCATATGCACACATCCTTGAGTGCACTCTGGGATGCAATCGTTGATCAGAGTAAAAGCAGGAATTTAGCTAATTAAATTTTTGAATGGACAATATTTTGTTTTTAATTTCCCCTACAGTTTATTGAAAGTAATGTGTGAGCACTTTTGTCAGTTTCACTCACACTATGAACCTGCTGCTCTGTTGAGGTACCATTTTGAGTGTAATCAATATCCTGTCTGGAGGACTAAAATAATTAAATTCCATATTTCCTTGGTGCCTGGTGTTTTTTGACTGACTCTGGGACACTTGTAGCATCTTTGAGCCTTGAAATTGGAGTATGTGTGTATTATCTTATAAAAACATACCCTTCATAGTATATTTATATCTGCACTGCCTTACCTCCCTTCTAGACTTTAAATGTCACATTTTCATATATGATGACTTATTCATGTTGGCTAACACATCAGTAAAATGTGTGTGGAATGAGCTAAAAAGGTCTTTAAGAGCCTTCCAACTCTAATAATCTATGGACTTTGCCTCATAACACAGTCTTCCTTACATTTTGTTTGTTTCTGCATATGTCTTATCTCTTTTTGCCCCCTTAAAAACTGTTATTTAATTTTAACATTTTTTTTTAAATTTTAAGTTCCGAATTCTCTCCCTCCCCTCCCTTCCTCACTCACTGAGATGGTGAGAAATGTGATATCAATTATACTTGCAAAATCATGCAAAACATATTTCCATATTAGCCATGTCACAAAAAAGCAAGCACAAAAATAGGTGAAAAAAATACAATTTAATCTGCATTTAGATTTCATCAGATCTTTCCCTGGAGATGGATAGCATTTTTCATCATAAGTCTTTCAGAATTGTCTTGGATCATTATATTGCTGAGAATAGCTAAGTCATTTGCAGTTGTTCATTGTACAATATAGCTGTTATGGTATGTAATTTTTTCTTCGTTTAAGTAGAACGAAATTAAGTAGATTTTGCATGAGTTCATGTAAGTTCTCCCACTTTTTTCTGAAAGCATCTTGATCATTATTTCTTAAGACAGCAATAGTATTTCATCACAATCATAATACCACAGTTGTTCAGCCATTCCCCAATTGATGATGCCATATCTCTTAATAAACAATGAACTCCTGTAGAGCCATTGCAGTATTTCACTCATATTTTTCCTCATACTATTTAGCACAATGTCTTGTATACAGTAAGTGCTCAAAAATGATAATGAAAAAATATGATTAAATTGAATTTTAAAAGATGTTTTTGATACTAAGTGGGGAATGGAGAAAAAAATGTCTACTTTATTTTTTATTAGTAATATTACCAAGAATTCCATATTTGATTTTTTATGTCATTTTTTGTTTTTATATCAACTTAATTTTTTTTATTTTATTAATTTATTTTGATTTATCAACAATCACTTCCATATGCTTTTGAGTTGAAAATTTTTCTCCCCCTTCCTTCCCCCCCCTCCAAGATGGCACACAATCTGATATAGGCTTTACATTTACATCTCATTAAACAAACTTTCACATTAGTGAAGTTGTAAGTAAAAATTAAAACCAATAGGAGGAACCATCAGAAGTATGAAACAAAACTCAACAGAAGGTAAAAATAAGTGAGAGTGATTCGACTTCCATAGTTCTTTCTTTGGATGTGGGCAGCATTTTCCTTCCTGAGGCCTCTGCAGATGTCTTAGATCCTCATAATGATGAGAAGGGTTCAGTTTAACAATCATAGTCACTGCATAACATGGCTGTTATTGTGTACAAAGTCTCTTGGTTCTGCTCATTTCACTCAGCATCAGACCATATGAGTCTTTCCAGGTTTTTCTGAAGTCAGCCTGTTCATCATTTCTTATAGCACAGTAGTATTCCATTACATTCATATACCACAACTTGCTCAGCCATTCCCCAATTGATGGGCATCCTCTCAATTTCCAATTCTTTGCCACCGCACAAAAAGAGCTGCTATGAATATTTTTGTACATGTGGGTCCTTTTCCCATTTGTTTGGTCTCTTTGGGATATAGCCCTAGAAGTGCTATTGCTGGATCAAAGGGTATGCACATTTTTGTAGCCCTTTGGGCATAGTTCCCAATTGTTCTCCAAAATGGTTGGATCATTTCACAATTCCACCAACAATGTATTAGTGTTCCAATTTTCCCACATCTTTTCCAACATTTATCATTTTCCTGTTTTTGTCATGTTGGCCAATCTGATAGGTGTGATGTGGTACCTCAGAGTTGTTTGGATTTGCATTTCTCTAATCAAAAAGGATTTATAGCATTTTTTCATATGACTATAGATGGCTTTAATTTCTTCATCTGAGAACTGTCTGTTCATATCCTTTGACCATTTATCAATTGGGGAATGGCTTGTGTTCTTATAAATTTGTCTTAATTCTCTATATATTTTAGAAATGAGGCCCTTATCAGAGAGACTGGTTGTAAAAATTCTTTCCCAATTTTCTACCTTCCTTCTAATCTTATTGCATGGCTTTGTGCAAAAAAATTTCAATTTAATGTAATCAAAATTCCATTTGCTTTTCATAATGTCCTCTATCTCCTGTTTGGTCATGAATTCTTCTGTTCTCCATAGATCTGATAGGTAAACTATTCCTTGTTCTCCCAGTTTACTTATGGTATCAGCCTTTATATCTAAGTCTGAACCCATTTTGACTTTATTTTGGTATATGGTGTGAGATTTGGGTCTATGCCTAGTTTCTGCCATACTCTTTTCCAGTTTTCCCAGCAGTTTTTTTCAAAGAGTGGGTTCTTATCCCAGAAGCTGGGGTCTTTGGGTTTATCAAATAATAGATTACTATAGTCATTGACTACTGTGTCTTGCATATTTAACCTATTCCACTGATCCACCTCCCTATTTCTTAGCCAGTACCAAGCAGTTTTGATGATTGCTGCTTTATAATACAATTTAAGATCTGGAATTGCTAGGCCACCTTCCCCTGCATTTCTTTTCATTAGTTCCTTTGATATTCTGGACCTTTTGTTTTTCCAAATGAATCTTATTATTATTTTTTCTAACTCTATAAAATAATTTTTTGGTAGTTTGATTGGTATGGCACTGAATAAGTAAATTAGCTTAGGTAGGATTGTCATTTTTATTATATTAGCTCAGCCTACCCATGAGCAACTGATGTTTTTCCAATTATTTAGATCTGATTTTATTTGTGTGAAAAGTGTTTTGTAATTGTGTTCATAGAGTTCCTGGGTTTGTTTTGGGAGGTAGACTCCTAAATATTTTATAATGTCTACAGTAAGTTTAAATGGGATTTCTCTTTCTATCTCTTGCTGTTGGGCTTTGTTGGTAATATATAGAAATGCTGATGATTTATGTGGGTTTATTTTATAGCCTGCAACTTTGCTAAAGTTGTTTATTATTTCAAGTAGTTTTTTACTTGATTCTCTAGGATTCTCTAAGTATATCATCATGTCATCTGCAAAGAGTGATAGCTTTGTTTCTTCTTTGCCTATTCTAATGCCTTCAATTTCTTTTTCTTCTCTTATTGCTAAAGCTAAGGTTTCCAGTACAATATTGAATAACAGTGGTGATAATGGACATCCTTGTTTCCCCCCCGATCTTATTGGAAATGCTTCTAGCCTGTCCCCATTACATATAATGCTTGCTGAAGGTTTTAGATAATGCTATTTATTATTTTAAGGAAGACTCCATTTATACCTATGCTTTCTAGTGTTTTTAATAGGAATGGGTGTATTTTATCAAAAGCTTTTTCTGCATCTATTGAGATGATCATGTGGTTTCTTTTGGTTTTGTTGTTGATATGCTCAATGATGCTGATAGTTTTTCTAATATTGAACCAACCCTGCATTCCTGGTATAAATCCTACCTGGTCATAGTGTATTATTCTTGTGATAAGTTGCTGCAATCTACTTGCTATATTTTGTTTAAAATTTTTGCATCTATATTCATTAGAGAAATTGGTCTATAATTTTCTTTCTCTATTTTGACTCTTCCTGGTTTAGGTATCAACACCATATTTGTATCATAAAAAGAATTTGGTAAAACTCCTTCACTTATTTTCCCAAATAATCTATACAGTATTTGAATTAATTGTTCTTTAAATGTTTGATAGAATTGCATGTAAATCCATCTGGCCCTGGAGATTTTTTCCTAGGGAGTTCATCAATGGCTTGTTCAATTTCTTTTTCTGAGATGGGGTTATTTAAGTATTTTACTTCCTCTTTGTTAATCTGGGCAATTTATATTTTTGTAAATATGTTATCCATTTCCTAAGATTGTCAAATTTGTTGGCATATAGTTGGGCAAAATAATTCCTAATTATTGTTTTAATTTCCTCTTCCTTGGTGGTAGCTTCCCTTTTCATTCTTGATACTAGTAATTTGGTTTTCTTCTTTCTTTTTTTAATTAAATTAACCAAAGGCTTATCTATTTTATTGTTTTTTCATAAAAAGCTCTTAGTTTTATTTATTAGTTCAATAGTTTTCTTAATTTCAATTTTTTAATTTTTCCTTTGGTTTTCAATATTTCTAATTTGGTGTTTAGTTGAGGATTTTTAATTTGTTCTTTTTCTAGTTTTTTTAGTTGTATGCCCAATTCATTAATCTCCTCTTTTTCTATTTTATTTATGTAAGCATTTAGAGATATAAAACTTCCCCTAAGAACTGCTTTTGCTGCATCCCATAGGTTTTGGTATGTTGTCTCATTATTGTCATTCTCTTGAATGAAATTATTGATTGTTTCTATGATTTGTTGTTTGACCCAATCATTTTTTAGGATTAGATTATTTAGTTTCCAATTATTTTTTAGTCTATCTTTCCATGGCCCTTTATTACATATAATTTTTATTGCATCATGATCTGAAAAGGATGCATTTAATATTTCTGCCTTTCTGCATTGGATTGTGAGGTTTTTATGCCCTAGTACATGGTCAATTTTTGTGTATGTGCCATGTACTGCAGAAAAAAGTATATTCCTTTCTATCCCCATTCAGTTTTCTCCAGAGGTCTATCATACCTAACTTTTCTAATGTTCTATTCACCTCCTTAACTTCTTTCTTGTTTATTTTGTGGTTAGACTTATCTAGTGCAGAGAGGGGGAGGTTCAGGTCCCCCACTAGTATAGTTTTGCTGTCTATTTCTTCCTGTAACTCCCTGAACTTCTCCTGTAAGAATTTGGATGCTATACCATTTGGTGCATATATGTTTAGTAATGATATTACTTCATTGTCTATGGTGCCTTTTAGCAGGATGTAGTTTCCTTCCTTATCTCTTTTGATTAGATCTATTTTTGCTTTTTCTTTGTCTGAGATCAGGGTTGCTACCCCTGCTTTTTTCTTCAGCTGACATAATATATTCTGCTCCAGCCTTTTACCTTTACCCTGTATGTGTCACTCTTTTTCAAATGTGTTTCCTGTAAACAACATATTGTAGGATTATGGTTTTTAATCCATTCTGCAATCCTTTCCTTTTATGGGAGAGTTCATCCCATTCACATTCACAGTTATGATTACTATCTGTGTCTTTTTCTCCATCCTTTCCCCCCTTTATGCTTTTCTTTCTCCTTTTTCCTTTCCCCCTTCACTAGTGTTTTGCTTTTGACCACCACCTCCTTCAGTCCCTTCCCCCTTTTATTATCCCTTTCCCTTTTCTTCCCCTTTAGTCTTACTGCTTCTTCCCTCCCTTTTTCCCCCCTTCTTTCCCTCCCTTTTCTTTCCCCCTCCCTTTTCTTTCCCCTTTTCCCTCCTACTGTCTATATGGCAAGTAAGATTTCTATACCTAACTGATTATATTATGCCCTTCTTGAGCCAAATCTGATGAGAGTAAGTTTCAAACAATGCTCCCCCCCCTCTTCTTCCCTCTGCTGTAATAGGATTTTGTGTCTTTTCCTGTAATGTAATTTACCCTTGTCTGCCTCCTCCTTTCTCAGTACATTTTCTAAGATCAGATTGATCCACTTATTTGGATCCATT
This sequence comes from Phascolarctos cinereus, assembly GCF_003287225.1. NCBI lineage: Eukaryota > Metazoa > Chordata > Mammalia > Diprotodontia > Phascolarctidae > Phascolarctos > Phascolarctos cinereus. The sequence continues at coordinate 394,467,076 of NW_027555958.1, read as the reverse complement.
TAACCCACTTGATTAGATTTTTTTTTATCATTACATCAAAGTCAACTAATATCCACCCTCTTTATGTATACTCCTTTAACAAGGTGTAATAACAATACAGTTCTCAAGGGTTGCAAGCTCATATTCCCTTGTAGGGGTTTAAACAGCCCCCCCCTTATTAACAACATATTGTATCCTTCTGTCCCATTTACCTTTTTAAGTCCTTCTTGAGTCCTGTACTTGAAGATCAAATTTTTTGTTGAGCTCTGGTCTTTTTATCAGGAAAGTTTGGAAGTCTCCTATTTCATTGAATATCCACTCCTCCCTTGAAAAATGATGCTCATTTTTGCTGGGTAATTGATCCTTGGCTGCATTCCAAGCTCCTTTGCCTTAGGAATATCATGTTCCATGCCCTGCTGGTCTTTTAATGTAGAAGCTGCAAGGTCCTGTGTAATCCTGACTGTGGTTCCATGATATTTAAATTCTTTCTTTCTGGCTGCTTGCAGCACCTTCTCTTTCATCTGGTAATTTTGGAATTTTGCTATTATATTCTTGGTTGTCAATTTGGGATCTCTTTCAGGTGGTGATCGGGGATTCTTTCTATGGTTATTTTCCCTTCTGGTTCTAGGACTTCTGGGCAGTTTTCCTTTATGATTTCCTGAAAGATACTGTCCAGGCTCTTTTTTTCATCATGATTTTCAGGTAGTCCAATAATTTTTAAATTGTCTCTCCTGAGTCGATTTTCCAGGTCGGTTGTTTTACTGATGAGGTATTTTACATTTTCATCTATTTTTTCATTTTTTTGTTTCTGTTTGACTGATTCTTGCTCTCTCATAGAGACATTAGTTTCCATTTGTCCAATTCTAGTTTTTAACAGATTGTTTTCTGTTAGTTTTTGTACTTCCTTCTTCAACTGGCCAATTGTGTTTTTTAGGGACTTGTTTCTTCAGTGTACTCTTCTGTTAGTTTTTGTCCTTTCTTCTTCAATTGGCCAATTGTGTTTTTTAGGGACTTGATTTCTTCAGTGTATTTTTTTTCCAATTGGCCAATTGTATTTTTGAAGGACTCTTCTACCTCTCTCATTTGACTATTAAAATCCTTCTTGAGCTCTTCTAAGAAGGCTTTTTGGGCTTCAGACCAGTTCATATTCCCTTTTTGTTGCAGATGTGGGTTTGTTGACAATGTTGTCCTCTTCAGAATTTCTGTCTTGATCTTCACTCTTCTCATAATATGAATCTATGGTTCATTTCTTTTTACTCATGGTGTTTCTTTATTCCCTGGCCTTTAAAGAGATTGAACTCTCCTGCTGGGGAACAGAGAGCACTGACCCAAGCTTCTTGAGTGGGGAGCCTAGGTCTTGGTCACTGTCTTAGTGTGCTGGGGCCTCTTATGTTGGCAATTGGAGGCTGTAGGTTTCTGGCAGCTTACCTGGTGTTGGGCTGGAATCAGCAAGGCTGGAACTTTCAGGCAATTCTAGGTTGCCTGCTTTTCCTTTCCTTTAGCTTTCTTCTTTTAGGTGGGTGCTGCCGGGTGTTTATCTGCCTGAGGCCCCCTGCAGTGTTGTCTCCCTCATTTCTGCTAATGCATGGGGAGATTCCTTTGTAGTCGCCGAGGCACCTGGTGGTTTTCTGAGCTGGTTTCCACCGTTTCTCTCCCCCCCCCCCCCTCACTGAGGCACTAGGAAGTCCAGGTGTTGGTGCTTGCCTGCTCTACCACCTGGGCTTTAGGATTTCTTTACAATTGGAGGCTGCACGGCTTGGACAGCTCACCTGGTGTTTGATTGGAATCTACAAGGCTGGGGTTTTAGGAAACCTTTAGGTTGTTTTCTTCATCTCCTTTCAGGTGAATGTCACAGGGTACTTATCAGCTTGGGGCCCCTCGTAGTTCTGCCTTCCTTAGTTTTGCTAAGGCATTGGGAAACCTGTTTGCTGGGCTGCTGCACTGCTGCTCCCCGTCTTTCTTCTAGTGCAGGTGTTCCTGGGTATTTTTTCTGGAGTGATATTTTCTGGATTTTCAGAGGTTGATAAAGGAGAGTGAGAGCAACTACCTTTTCACTCTGCCATCTTGGCTCCAGGAAGCAGAAGTCTATATCAACTTAATTTATAAACATATCTATCTCCTTCCTTATTCAGTCAAACACTTTAGCAGAGGGGAGAAAGAGAGAGGAAAATAAATAGAGAGAGAGAGAGGAGAGAGAGAGAGACAGACAGACAGACATTGTAGCAAGACTAACAAATATCAATTAAGCCTTACAGGATACATAGTGTTCCACATAGTCTTTTATGTCTACAAAGGAGGAAAGAGTTTTTCTACTGCAACACTATGATTATATTTGACTATTCTGTTTATGTTATTTTAATAATTTCATGTGCATTATTTTCCTAATTGTGCTTATATCACTTGAAAATAGTTCATATATCTTCCAATGCTTCTCTGAATTCTTCATATACAGAATTTCCTAATACATCATATTATTCCGTTGCAATTCTTTACCGCAATACTATGTGTTTATGTGACCTTTTTTTTTTTGTCTTTAACTACTTTGAAGTATGTGCCTGCCAACAGGATCTCTTCTACAAAGAGTGCATATGTGTCAGTCACTTCAAATTCCTATTTTAATTCCACACTACTTTCCAGAATAAATGAATCTGCATCTCCTCCAATTTTTTTGGTATACCTGCTCTTTGACAACCTGTACACCTACCTTTAATCTTCTTTGTAAATTAACTGGGTGGTAGGGAAAACTTCACATTTATTTTGATTTGCATTTTTCTTATTATGATCTACTTGTAGAAGTCTTATGGTCCTTGATACTTTGCAATTCTTTTGTTGGTAACATTTTATTCATATTAATTCTCCATTAGGCTAGTGTATACAATTCCGCTTGCTACCTGTGTGACCACAGATAAATCATTTACCTTCCCTGGGACTCAGTTTCCTTATCTAGAAAAGTAGGAAAATTGTATTTATGCTTCACAGTACAGTTGTAAGACCATGTTCATAGTCTTTAATGTTATACATACACAATGTAAATATGATTTATTTTTGTTGTTAATAGTCATAGTTATAGCAGCACTAGTGCATAAAACTACTAAAATTATCTGTCTACAAGATTTTCCAAAATTATATAAAAGTAGTTAAAAGTTATTATGAAATACGACAGGTCAAAAGTGATTAAGAACATTAAGATTAAGTTGAATATTATTCACATATGTATAGGCACAAATAGAAGTGTTACCTTAGATAGACATAATGCATTTTGTTCTTCAGCTTCATTGAACAACAGGCTGCTTTGGTGTTGTTGATAAAACTCAACAGTCATTTGAAATATGAAATCACATGTTTAAGTTTGATGATTTTTCATTTTGATGAAAGTCCCTGATATCATACACATTATTAAAAAGGTATGTACCCAAGTGTGAAACTGATTTCCAGAAAAGAAGAAAACAAAGAAGAGAGGGGAGGAGGGAGGAAGAAAGGAAAGAAGCAAGGAAGAAAGGAAAAGGCAACTTTTTAGCGTGGTTATTGTTTATCTTCCTTGATCACAACCCTGTAAGACTTCATTGTGGCCACTTACACACAAATCCTACAATTCTACAATGTCAACAATCACTTAACCAAAACATAGGGTAAAAAAAAAAGAAAAGAAAAGAAGGAAGTAACTCTGACTGGATACATGTAAATATGAAAAAAAATATTCAGTCTCTTATACTGAATATTGTGCAGCTTGATTAAAAAGCATTTTATATTGGAAACATATTAGAGAGAAAAACATCTCTTGTCTTTTCAGAAATATGTAAACAAAACAGTCACCATAATTTGTTTTCTGCCATTTCTTCTCTTCATGCTTTCATTTGATGTAGACGGGACAGAAACTCATAACTATCAGAGAATTAGAATTGGAAGTTTTATTAGAAGTTATCTAGTCAAACCTCCTCATTTGAGGTATCTTTTTGATAGAAAAACTTAATTTCATTTTACTTTCAAAGAAAACAGATGGAGAAAAGACATTTAACTTTTGGTAATGCTACTTTCAAGTCCTATTAATAAAACTGAACATCTCATTTAATTTACAGTGTTATAGCTGGAAAAGTCTTACAAGATTATCTTTTCCAAATCCCTTATTTTATTGATAGGAAAAGTGATAGATTAAATTACTGGTCATGTACCTACAGTCGTTTAGTGGAAAAACTGTGAGAAGAATTCAAGTCTACCTTCATCAGCTTTACTATGTTTTATAAAACATTATGCCTCCTTTCATCTTACATATCACTCATGTTCAAATATATGTAAAAATAAAATGTAAAAGCCAAAACCAAAGTGTGTTATTCACATTTTGGGAACCTCTGCAACCTCCTCTCTATTTTCACAGACATTTAAGTTCCAGTACAGTGTTTTCAATGAGATAGCAATGAAAATGCGTCTAATTATAAATTTCATCACATCTAGAATTTTGTTAGCATGGGATTAATTTTTTCTAATTATTTTAATATTTTGTGGAGATTAAAATCATGGTATAGCCTCCACCTCTTACTAAATGACTGATTTCTTTTCCCCATTTATACTGTTTTTATTGATTATGTATTTTATTTCAGGCTCCATTAAGTTGTCATAGTTGGCAAAATAATTCAGGATTATAAGCAACATTGATCTTTTCATTGCCATTTAGATCATTTGCATTTAAGACATTTCTAAACCCATAATATTCCATGATTCTTAGTCATACTGTGTTAATAGGTACGGTATTTAAAATGTATTGTATTAAAAAGATAGGTTACAAAGATGACCTAAATCAGTTAGTTAAACAAAAAATATTTACTTAATACTTATAATAGAAAACCAAATTACTAGAATCAAAAATGAAAAGAGTAAATTCATTAACAATGAAGAAGAAACTGAAGCAGTTATTAGGAGTTATTTTGCCCAATTTTATACCAGTAAAACTGACAATCTAAGTTAAATCAACAATTTTTTACAAAAATATAAATTGCCCGTATTAATAGAAGAGGAAATAAAATACTTAAATAACTGTCTCTTAGAGAAATAAATTGAAACAAAAAATCATCCATCAAGGAGCTCCCTGAGAAAAAAGGCCCAGGATCAGACAGATTTACAAGTGAATCTACCAAATATTTCAGGAACAATTAATACCAATACTTTATAAACAATTTGAAAAATATGTAGAAAATGAGTTATAGCAAATTTCTGCTGTAACACAAATATGGTACTGATACCTAAACCAGGAAGAGCTAAAACAGAGAAAATAAAATAAAATAAAATTAAGCATATATAACTCCCCCCTCCAAAATGAAGAAAGCAAAAAAATATGCTTTTATTTTTATTCAGAATTCATCAGTTTTTTTCTCTAGGGATGGATAGCAGTTTTCATCATTAAGTCCTTCAGAGTTGTCTTGGAACACTGTATTGCTTAGGATAGCTAAGTCATTCACAGGTGATCATCTTACAATATTGCTGCTACAGTGTACAATGTTCTCTTGGTTCTACTCACTTCATTTTGTATCAGTTTATGTAACTCTCTCCATGGTTTTCTGAGAGCATCTAGCTTATTGTTTCTTATATCACAATAGTATTTCATCACAATCACATACTATAAATTATTCAGCCACTGTTTACCTTTTTATGTTTCTCTTGAGTCTTGAATTTGAAAGCCAGATCTTGTTCAGCTCTGGTCTTTTCATCAAGATTGCTTGAAAGGCTTCATTTCATTTAATATCCAATTTTTCCTCTCATGCATTATACTCAGTTTTGCTGGGTAGGTGATTTGGAAGTTGAGGGGATGCTCACCAATTGGAGAATGGCTGCTGTAAATATTTGGGCATAGTTCCAAAATGCTTGAAATAATTTTTTTCATTCATTTTAAAAATTGAGTTCTAAATTCTCCTTCCCTTCTCACCCTCCCCACTTAAAAAGGCAAGCAATTTGATATAGATTATATGTATGTAATTATGCAAACTGTATTTCGATATTAGTCATGTTATAAAAGAAAACATAGCCCTCCCATCCTTTAATGTAGAAGCTGCTACATCTTGGGTTACCCTAACTGTGGCTCCACAATACTTGAATTGTTTCTTTTTGGCTGTTTGCAGTATTTTTTCCCTGACCGGGGAGGTCTTGAATTTGGTTATAATATCCCTGGCACTTTTCATTTTGAGACCTCTTTCAGGAGGTGATTGGTGGATTCTTTCAATTTGTATTTTGCTCTCTGGTTCTACAATATCAGAGCAGTTTAACTTGATAATTTATTGAAAGATAATATCTAGATTTTTTTTTGATGATATCTTTCAGGTAGTCCAATAATTTTTAAATTCTCTCTCCTGGTTATATTTTCCTGGTCAGCTGTTTTTCTCATATTTCAGATTGTCTTCTATTTTTTCACTCTTTTATTTTTATTTTTACTATAAACTTAAATATTAAAACCTAAATATAAAATAAGAGAAGGGAAAGTATCATGTTCACAGCAGAATATGAGAGGATTCAAAATATATAGCAATAAATTTCCATTTCAAGAAAGCCCATGTAATAAATACTATGTGTTGTGTTGAGAGCTGTCCATCTTTTCTTTGCTTCCTTGTAAATTTTCTTTTGTTTCACTTTTTACTTTATTCTTTTTCCCCTTTCTTCCCCTCCCCCTCCTGGATGTTACAATTAAATATGGATATATTTATATATAGATATAGATATAAACATATCCCATATGCAAATATACTAATACTCCCTCTCCCCCCAGAAGACTACACTTAAGCATGGGCACTAACTCCTCTACTTTATTTCTACCTTCTATCTTGCCCTCCTGTTACTTAACCTACACCCCTCCAAAGATTGCTCCCTTATCCTCCCATTCTCATTAATCCAGACACCCTTTTATACCACCCTTTAACTTATTAACCCTCACACTCCACTCTAGAGATCCCTCCCTTATCCTCTCCCCCTCTATTTCCTTAACATTTTATTTTTCTGAATTTAGAAGATTTTTATCCTTTGCCTTTTCCATTTGGCCAATTTTGCTTTTTAAGACATTCTTCTCCTCATTGGCTTTTTGGACCTCTTTTGCCATTTGGGTTAGTCTATTTTTTAAGGTGTTATTTTCTTCAGTATTTTTTGGGTCTCCTTTAGCAAGCTGTCGATGAGTTTTTCATGATTTTCTTGCATCACTCTCATTTGTCTTCCCAGTTTTTCCTCTACTTCTCTTACTTGCTTCTCAAAATCCTTTTTGAGTTCTTCCATGGCCTGGGACAGATTTGTATTTTTCTTGGAGGCTTTGGATGTAGGAGCTTTGACTTTGTTGTCTTCTAGTTGTATGTTTTGATCTTCTTTGTTACCAAAGGAAGATTTTATGGTCTGATTTTTTGTTTTTGCCAGGTCTGCTTATGATCCCAGCCAATTACTTGAGTTATAAACTCTTTGTTAAGGTACAGGTCTGCTTCCAGTGTGGAGAATGTACTGTCCCAAGCTTCAGGGATTTCATACAGGGACCCGTAAATTATCAGTGCTTCTAGGGTAATATTATCAAGGGCGAGATGTTGTTTGTTTCCTGGCCTGTGCTCTGATCTATGAGTGACCAAAAGCATGCTTTTCTGCCTTGGAACTGTGAGGAAGATTTCCTCTTCATCACCACTACAAGCTCCACCACAGCAGCACTTCTCCTTGTCCCAGGATTGCTATCCAGGTTGTCTTCAGCTGGAAATTTGTTTCACTCTTTTTGTGGGTTCTGCCACTTTAGAATTTGTTTAGAGCCATTTTTTACAGGTATTTGGAGGAGTCTGGGGGAGAGCTCAAGCAAGTCACTGCTTTTACTCTGCCATCTTAGCTCTGCCCCCTGATTTTTATACTTTTCTAGAAATATATGTATTATTTCCTCTTGAACCCATTCACAAAAAGGAAGATTCCAGACCTAACAGCCTTCCTTCCCCATCTAATTCATCTGTGTTCTTCCTCTTGCACCTCATTTGTATGAGATAATTACTCTTTTTTAGCTGTTCCTAAATGGTTTTACCTTTTAAAGTCATATCATACTCAGGTATATCCCAATCTTTCTTATGAACTGCCCAATTATTATTAACAGTCTTTGACATATGTTTTACAATTTACATACAAAAAAGATAAACAGTCTGTCCTTAGTGAGTCCCTTGTAATTAGTCTTTCTATGTATTTTATATTTCTCTTGGATCATGTATGTTAAATCTTCTATTGAGTTCAGTTTTTTTTTTAATCAAAGTCCTGAAAGTCAGACAGTTCATTAAATGCCCTACCTTTTTCATTTAGGATTATGATTAGCTTTGCTGATCATGCTATTTTTGGCCATCACCCCAGTTCTTTTCCTTTTTGGTATGTAGTGGTCCAAAACCTGTGGTCTTTTAGTGTTGTCATTGCCTTGTATGATTGTAATTGTGGCACCACCATATTTAATTTTTTTTCTTGTTGCTTGTAACATTTTATCATTAAGCTAGGGGATTCATAATTTGACTATAATATTCCTGTGGGTTTTCCTCATAGAATCTCTTTCAGGTAGTGATTAATGGATTTTTTTTTCTATTTTTACTTTCCTCTCTTGTTCTAATGCTTCAAGACAATTTTCTTTAATTATTTCTTGTATTATTGTATCAATGTTCATGTTTTGATCAGAACTTTCAGGTAGTCTGATTATTCATATGCTTTCTTTTCTTGATCTGTTCTCCAGATCAGTTGTTTTTCTTATAAGATGTTTCACTTTCTCTTCTCTTTTTCATCTTCATATTTTGTTTTATTATTTCTTGATCTCTTATAACTTCAGTGGCTTTCCCTTGCCCAAACATAATCTTTTTTTTTTCTTGGATTGTTCTTATTTTTTTTTTAGTTTTTTTTTCAATCTCTCTCATTTGATTTTTAAAGTCTTTTTTTTTAAGTTCTTCTATCAATTCTTTTTGGGAAGGTGACCATTTGATGTCACCCTTTGGGTTAGAAGAGAGTTTCTTTGCTGCAGTATCCTCCTGTGAAGATGAACCCAGGTCTTCTCTGTTACAATAGTAACTGTCTGTGGCAGGATTCTTTCTGTTGCCTGTGCATTTTTTTTGTAGTAGTAGTAACTTAATTTTTGTAATCACCTCAAGTCCTGAGGGTGGAGGATCATGCCTGTGGCCTGAGAGCTTCAGTTCTCCTCTCTGGCCTGGAAGTGGAAGCAAGATCTAAAGCCTCCTCTAAGTGTCCACAGCCAAAAGCATCCCCACTCAGCTGCTTCTGCAGTTATGAGGCATGTGTTGGTTCTGATGTTCCTTGTCAGCAGAGGTTCCCTCAATCTTCCCTAGTTCAGAAGCCCAACTCCTCTCACTAACCTTGGGATAAAAGTTCCTGTGACTGGGGCTCTGGGGCCATAGCAGTCTCCCAACCCAGCTAACCCCAGGGCTTGCTGCTTATGTACATGGACCTAGGACCTAGCCTGGAGGTATTTACTCTTCACAGGGACCTAACCTTGTCCTGGGAATTTTCTTTGGATCTGCCAGGAGGATAGCTGTTGTGCCCCAACTCTTATTTATTTTTACAGCTCTATATTCAGCCTGAGACACTATTTTATCTCTTTTGTGAGAAAACATTTTAGAGTTCAGGATTTTCTGACCTACTCTACAATCTTCCCAGACTCCTTCTTCTCAATTCGAATTTTTAAGGAATTATTGTCTTCAGTGAGGTTTGTACCTCTTTTTCCATTTGGCCAATTCTATTTTTTGAGTTCTTTTCTTCAGTAAAATTTTGTGTCTCTTTCTCCATTTGGCCAATTCTGCTTTTTAAGGAGTTCTTCCCTTCAGTAAATTTTTGTTTATCTTTTTCCATTTGGCTTTCAAGGCATTCTTCTCCCCATTGGCTTTTTGTACCTCTTTTACCATTATTCTACACTGTTTTTTAAGGTGTTATTTTTTTAAATCCTTTTTTATGTGTCCTTTACCAAGCTGTTGACTCTTTTTTTCATGATTTTCTTGCTTTGCTCTCATTTTTCTTCCCATTTTTTCTGCTACCTTTCTTACTTGATTTTTAAAATCCTTTTTGAGCTCTTCCATGGCCTCAAACCAATTCAGATTTTTCTTGGAGTCTTCAGATTTAGAAGTTTTGATTTTGCTGTCTTCTTCTGAGTGTTTGTTTTTATCTTTCTTGTCATAGAGTAACTTTCTATGGTCATAATTTTTTTCCTGTTGTTTGCTCATTTTCCCCAGACTATTTCTTGACTTTTAACTCTTTGCTAAAGTGCGGCTCTTATTTCAAAGTGGAGGGCACACTGTCCTAAGCTTCAGGGGTTTGTGCAGCTGTTTTCACAGATACTTCTAGGGACCTGTAAGTTTTCAGTTTTTCTATGATGGTATGATCTATAGAGAGGTGTGCTTACTACTCTTCTGGCCTAAGCTCTGGTATATGAGTGACCATGAGCACTCTTTTATGCCCTGAAACTGTGATGAGGGTCTCTACCTCACTGCAGCAGCAAGCTTTGATGCGCTAGTGCTGCTCTTCACCCTGGGACTGTCACCCAGAACTTCAACCTTGATCTGATTATGGGTAAAGCAACACAGTCCTGCATCCAATGCCAGCAAAGAGAATCCTGTAATCTCTTTTTGGCCAATTATTCAGCCCCCCTAGTATCAATAGGCTGAAAGCTCCAGAAGCAGCTGATTCAGTGCTGAGGCCTTGTCTGTGCTCGTAGAGCCTGCACTTGACTGCACTCCACTCTTACTCTGGTGTGAGAGACCTTTCCTGCCACACTTTTAAATTGTCTTTGGCTAGAAAATTGTTTTACCCCATCATTTTGTGGGCTTTTCCACTCCAGGATTTGTTTTAGGGCATTATTTAAACGTTTTTGAAAGGGTTTGGGAGAGAGCTCAGGCAAGTCCCTGCATTTTTCCACCATCTTGGCTCCACCCCCTTGTAACCTTTCTTAAAATAATGCATCTTATCTATCTCAAACCAAGAGCAAGTATCTGTAATTGGGATAAACTTGAGGTCTTTACAATAAGATCAGGGGTGAAGCAAGGATATACGTTACTATCATTATTATTCAACAGTGTACTGAAGATACTAGCTGTAACAATGACAAAAAAAAAAAAGAAATAGAAGGAATGAAAATAGGCAATGAGGAAACAAAACTATCACTCTTTGAAAATTATATGATGGTAAGTTAGAGGATACTAGACAATCAACTTAAAAAAAGTATTTGAAACAATTAATAATAGTATCAACAAAGTTGCAAGATATAAAAAAAAACCCATACAAAACATCAGCATTTCTATGTAACATAACCCGGCATTAAGACATAGAGAAATTCTGTTTAAGATAATTGCATATAATATAAAATACTTGGGAGTCTATGTGCCAAGAAAAACTCAGGGATTTTATGGTCACAAAAGCAAAACATTTTTTGCTTTAATAAAAAGAAATCTAAACATTTGGTCTGTGTTTTCTTTTGCAACATGGCTAATATGGAAATATGTTTTATATGACTGCATACACACAGGTGTGTGTGTGTGTGTGTGTGTGTGTGTGTGTGTAATTTATGTCACATTGCTTGTCTTCTGAAGGAGTGAGAGGGGAGTGAGGAAGGGAGAAAATTTGAAACTTAAATTTTTTTAAAAAGATTGTTAATTTTTTACATGTAATTGGAAAATATTTAGTAAAAAAACTATATTAAAATACTTACACTGTTTTAAATGTTAAGGATACAAAGACTATTTCCTGTATTGTGAAATACTGGATTGTGTAATGTTAAATAGTTCTTTCCTTCAAGAATCCTACATTTTACAATGACAGACATGTACATATAAGTATATACAAAATATTTGCAGGGTATATATTATTTTGTTTTGGAAAAAAGTAGACATAACAATGAGGATCAGAATAGACTTCATGTAGAAGGTAGTGCTTTGAACTAAATCATGAAGGAAACCAGAGATTCCAAAATACAGAGCTAAAGAAGTTGGGCATTCCAGCATGGAGGACAATCCTAGAAAAGTCATAAATATAGGAGATAGAGAATTGTGTATGTAAAACCATGAGTAGGCTATTATGATTAGATTATAGACTTTGTGGAGGACAGTCATTGGCCAAATGAACAATGTTGTGAACTGCTATGATTTCCAAACTGAAGATCTTATATTTTAACTTAGAAGTAATAAGGAACCACAGGAGTTTATTGAATAGAAGGTTGTCATGATCAGGGCTTTGTTTAGGAAATTTACTTTGGCAGCTTTGTGGGTTTGGATTGAAGTGGGGAAAGACTTGAGGCAAGAAGACCAACTAGAAGGCTATTGCATAAGGCCTGAACTAGAATCTTGGTGGCTATGTGACTAGAGAGGAAGTAACATATATGAGGAATATTGTAGTACTAGAAATGAATAGATTTGAAAATTGACAGGTTATGTGTGATAAGATAATAAGAAGAATGGTATGAAAGTTAGGAATCTAGGTGATTAGAAAAATGGTGGTGACCTGGGCAGTAATAGGAAATTACAGAAGAGGGTTGGGTTTGGGGGGAAAAGATAATTTTATTTTGGACGTGCTTAGTTTGCAATGCTTGCCATCTATCTTGTTTGAAATGTTAAGTATATAGTTGGTGAAGAACTAGAGTTTAAGAGATAGAATGGGCCTGCAATATATAAATCTGGGAGTCATCTGCATAGAGATGGTAACACATGGCCATTGGTGAGGTTGCATTGTATACAATGTCCAGACAAAGTGTAGAGAGTATTAAGGAGGCCTAGTCCACAGTCTTGGAGTACACTCACAGTTGGTAGGCATGGCACAAGTGATGAATTTCAGCAATGGAGACCAAGAAGAGTCATCAAGGTAAGAGGAGAATCAAGAGAAGAAATTGTCAGGAAAACCCAGAGAGGAGAGTATATCTATGAGCAGATGATAGTCAACATCAAATGCTACATACCAGTTGAGGATGAAAATTGAAAATAACAAAGTGAAATATGAAAAAAAATAGTTATCAGATTTTACTATGAAAAAATTATTGGTAACTTATGAGAAAGCCTTTTTCAGTTGAATGATGAAGTAGGAAGACTGATTAGAAAATGAATATGAGAGAGACAGAGATAAAGAGAGGCCTAAAAAGACCTTTTTTAGGATGAGAGAAGTCAGAGTTACTGACTGATTGATTTGTTTTAGTGTGTCACTACATCGATATAATACATTTTTTCTGTTTTTTAAAATTTTCCTAGTTTCTTGAAAACACTCATGAAGTCACTAAAGGCTTCCTGGGCCCACTTTGATTATCACCCAACAATTCAGAGTGTGAACAAGAAAGATTCTTTACACTAAAAGAACCAGAAAGCAGTTTTATTACCTCCTTAATACATAGTTATAATGCAGCAAATCAATATACTAACTACCTGCGAAAGAAGTTTGATTTTTGAATCATAATTTTTTTTATCTTTATGAACCATTGGGTTTGACCATTTGAGCAATTCTAATTAGAAACTGAAAAAAGTAGTGCCTCACTTAATTACTTCGTTCCCCTTTAATGGTAGGAAGTAATATTAATGCATATTAGCTGCTCCAAAGCAAATAGTCACCTTTGATAAACCAGTCTTGGTATCATATTTTCTTTTTAAGTGAATTTATCATTTATCAAACGTTTTTATTTATTTATAAATTTATTTTTAATTTATGGAATAAAACAAGCATTTCCATAACATAGTACAATAAAGATGACTGTACATGAAATTGCAAATTTAGTATGCATAAATTGCTATTCCTTTCCAATATACAACAAAATTGTCATGTAATTTTCTCTCTCCCCCAGCCCCTATCCTAAACGAACAAAGAATCTAATTTATCATGTCACAATAACTTAGACATATTTAGTTTGTCCTTGTCTTAATATTCAAAGATACTTATTGAATACATTAGTAAGGTTTTGCTTATCTGTAATCATTAAACCACTTCAGCTATACTTGGACATATGGATAGATGGAAGGAAGAAAGGGAGGGAAGAGGGGGCCAGGGAGGGAGGGAGGAAAGAAGAATGTTTTAAGCATCTGTAATGTGGCAGCTAGGTCACACAGTAGATAGAGCACCAGCCTTGAAGTCAGGAGAACCTGAGTTCAAATCCAACCTTATATACTTACTGTGTGACTCTGGGCAAGTCACTTAACTCTAATCGCCTCAATTTCCTCATCTGTAGAATGAGTTGAAGAAGGTAAATTGAAAACTACTCTAGTATCTTTGCCAAGACCACTCCACATGGGGTCACAGAGGGTCAGACATGACTGAAATGATTCAACAACAAAAAAGTTCCAGAAGCTGTGCTAAGCTTTTTACAAATATCTAATTTGATTCTCACAACAACCCTAAGAAGTAGGTACTATTATTAACATTCACATTTTTCAGTTGAGGAAACTGAGGCAGAAAGAGGCTAAATGAGTTGTCTGAGGTCACAAAGCCAGTAATCATCTAAGAATAAATTTGAAATCAGGTTTTTCTGACACCAATTCCAGCATCTTATCCTCTGTGCTTCCTGTCTTTCAAATAATCTTACAAATACATTTTTTCTAAATGCTTTAAATAACTATTGATTAGAGAAATGCAAAGTAAAATAACTCTGAGGTACTACCTCACATCTATCAGATTGGCTAATATGACAAAAATGAAAATGACAAATGTTAGAGGGGATATGAAAAAACTGGGACACTAATGTACTTTTTGTGGAATTGTGAACCAATATAACCATTCTGGAGAGCAATTTGAAACTATGCCCAAAGGGTTGTAAAATTGTGCATATTTATTGATGTAACAATACCACTTTGAAGCCTGTATCCAAAAGAGATTTTTTTAAAAAGTGGGGGAATACCTATTTGTACAAAAATATTTATAGTAGCTCATTTTCTAGTGGCAAAGAATTGGAAATTGAGGAGATTCCTAGTAGTTGTTGAATGGTTGAACTAGCTGTGGTATATGATTGTCATGGAATACTATTGTCTGAGAAGAAATGACAAGCAGGAAGATTTCACGAAAAAAAACTACAAAGACATATGAATGGATGCAGTGTGAAGTGAGCAGAACCAGGAGAACATTACACACAGTACAAGCCATATTGTTCGATGAAGAATTGTGAATGACTTAACTACTCTCAGCAATACAATGATCCAAGACTATCCCAAAGAACTCATGAAGAAGCATGCTATCTGCCTCTAGATAAAGAACTGATATTGCCTAAATACAGACTGAAACATGCTATTTTTCTACCTTCCTTTCATTCATATTTTTGTTTTGAGTCTTCCTGTATAAAATGACTGATGTGGAAATGTTTTACATAATTGTGCATGTATAACCTATTTTGGATTGCTCACCATCTCAGGGAAGAGGGAGGGGAGAGAGGGATGGAAGAATAGAATTGGGAATTCAAAACTTTAAAAAATGTTAGAAATTGTTTTAAAGAGTAATTGGGGAAAATAAAATATTATTAAAATACATTTTTCTTCTGATATGTGAAAGCATTTGTAAAAGAGAAATTCAAAAGAGCCCCAAAAAGTCCTTTGCAATAGATTTTAAATTTCTTTTAAAAAAATCTGTGAAACTACTTAATCTTTCTATGATTAGGTATTCCATTGGTAGAACATGGCTTAATTTAAATGAACTAGAAATTGATGTTGTAGCTAATAGTTTGTATCAAATTATAGCCACCATAAAGCAATCATACCTTAAGAAGGCAGTTTCATTTTTCCAGTGATAAATTGCACGATGAAGTTATCAAGTACTTCTGTGGAAAAGCTGTTCAATGTTGTAACTTCATTATCTCAAACAGCTAAAGTATGAGCAGCAGGTATCTATCCACTTTAGAGAGAAATAAATTGTGAACTACTTTTTGGCCTCCACATCATATGTAATCTATGTTTTAGTTCAGTCATTCTTAATTGTTTGTACTTTTTTGTGCTGCCAAATCTAATATAGTGATACACTAAAACAAATCAGTAAACATTTATCAAGCACCTACTATGTTTCAGGCATTGTATACAAAAAGAGAAAAGATAGCTGGTGCCTTCAGGGAACTCATAATCTAATGGGGTAGACAGCCAGCAAATATGATATAATTAAGGTAAGTAGAAAACAAGAGAGAAGATACCATACTTCAGAGGGGTTAAGAAAGACTTCTTTTAGAAGATGGGGGTTTAGTTGGGATTTTAAAGAAGAAAGGAAATCAAATTTAAAACACACTATGTATTTTTGTACATATTCTACACCACAGTTCTGTATTGATTATCATTGTGGCATGAAGATGACATTGGCATTTTGCAAACCAGGCCATCAGGACACAATCTCTAGCAAGCCTTAGAAAATTAGAAGGGCTTTATGGTACTGACAGTGGCTTGCATTTCTGTCACCTGGGTTCATATGGAGGATCTTATTGCTAATCAATTTGGAGTTCTTCAATTAGCTTCATTTAACACTTGGATTACAACTGTGCTAAATGTACCTTTTTGCTAAAATTATCAAATGATACAATAACAATAACAAGTAATTAACGATGTGGTAAAAAACTGGATGTGGTGACAGTCTGATATGTGGTGCCTCTTTGTCCAGCACAGAGGCCCACACTAGGTCCTGATAGAACAGCCTGTGTAAATTAGGGCTTGGTTTATTATCCAGCTATACCTCTTATTTCAGATATGCATACTGATGGTCAAATTCTCTTCTTGACTGTTGACCCAAATGCCTCTTGAAATCGAGGCAGTAAACAACATTTATTTTATATGTCCTGGAGGATGAACCATCTGAGATCCTCTGAGTGGTTACATGTCTCTTCCGCAAGACTGTACAATGTCCTGAGGATTGGTGTAATTAGCAAAATATCATCCATTTCCAACTAGGGAATCTGTGCTGGATTTCCTATATCAAAGGGGTAAAACTCTGGGGCCAGCAAACTCCTGAGTGTCGCCCAAAACTGATTAAAATGTAATTGGGAAATGTTTAACAAAATAAGTAAAAATATAAAACAATCTAGATAATGTTAGTTTGTGGTTTTCTAAGTCAATTTTAAAAGAGCTATTTTTATTTGAGTCTGACACCACCATCCTGTATCACAATGGAGAGTATCTTTGCAAATATATAGTCAGTCAGCAAGCATTTATTAATGTCTTACTACGTACTAGTCAACCATGTTATTGTTTACCTCTGTTTCTGTCTCTCTTTTTTTCACCTGGACTAATGCTTATTATGAAAAATTATTGAAAATGTTGCACTTACTAATGAAGTCTAAGGAATCTTGAATGATTTTATTATACAGATTGGTTAGATCATGTTGTAAAATTATCTGTCCCAAATGCTTTTTCGTATATAACAACCAATAAGTACAATGGGATCTTTTAATGGAGAGAAAAAATGTGTTATTGATGTAGGAGATTTTCCACCATTAGCTCTGTTATGTACCAGTTAAGAGTAACTAAGTCAACACTACCATTTTAACACTCCACTGATCAACATTTCCCTATATGTGCCTTTTTCTCTCATTAAAATGTAAGCTCCTCAATGGCAGGGATTGTCTCTCTCATTTGTATTTATATCCCCAGTGCCAGCACTTAGTAAATGCTCATTCATTCTTTCATTAATTCTGAAATGGGGTTGTGATAATAGTTTACCTTTCATTTGCCCGGGTTTTCCCCAATTCCCCTTCAGCATGTCTCGAAACAATGAATGTATTACAAAGAGTCTTTCTCATATGTTGACTCCTTTGACAGCCAATATTCCTAACATGTGTAGCCTCCTCTAGTTGTTTCTATCCCTTGCCATACAGCAGAAGCAAGACAGGATATAGTATTTCAGGAAGCCATCTCAAAGACTCAGTGGACATTCTTATTACACATTATACTCCTCTTTTGCCAATTATGTCCAGCCAAACTTGCTTTTTAAGGTTCCTCATATACTACACAGGTACCTAGATGGTATAGTAGATAGAGCACCAGACCTGGCATCAGGAAGATGTGAATTCAAACCTGGCCTCAGACACTTGCCAACTGTGTGACCCTGGGTAAGTCACTTAACCTTGGTTACCTCAGTTTCCTCATCTGTAAAATGAGTTGGAGAAGGAAATGACAAATCACTTCAATATCCTTGTGAAGAAAAACCCAGATGGGGTCACAAAGAGTCAGACACAACTGAACAATGACTGAGCAATAAAATATGCTATACTGAATCTTCTTTCTCCATGACTTTGTAATAGCTATTCCCTGTGACTAGAATAAACTCCCATTTCAATCTGGGCCTGTTAGAATTCCTACTTTCCCTCAAAGCATAGCTTAAATACCACTTTCTACATTTAACTTTTCTGTATTTCCTGTCTGAAGTGTCATTGAGTGGTAAGAAAGGAGCCATTTTTATTAAAGGAATATAGTGAAGGGGGTAAAGCAAAGAATTATCTAATTATTTGACAAAGATTTTAAATGAATTTTATTTTGAATTTCAGATTTTTTATGTTGACTACAATGATATGTTTTTATAACTTAATGTAACAAACATAAGGTCAAATGAAGTTTCGGCCTAAACTTGTTTGTTCTCTAATTCATACATTTAACTTCCGTAGGAGTTGTGTCAACATATTAGAAGGTAATAGGCCCAATAACTTTTATAGTGAAAGTCATAAAGAAACAGAAAGCAACAAACAAAAATTGATTTCCCAGTTATCTGGAAATAGCCAGGCTAGCTGCATTAAAAACAGTGACTCTAGGCATCTTATGTGAGTTGAAAGAAGTGTAGGAGACTCCTGGGAAAAAATAATAGGAAGAAAATGACTTACTTAACGTTTATTAATTACAGAAAGAAATTAAATACATTAGTTTTGGATTAGATTGGTAGGATGGTTAAAAGATAAATGCAGAAAATTAAATATGAGGAAATTTGAGAAGTGAGATGTCATTTAATATCTGTCAAAGTTGGGGGAAGCTTCACCAAGGAGACTGTACCTGAGCTGAGAGCTTTGAGTGAAGATAAGGACACTGGGGAGATGAGGAAGGAATAGCTTCTATGCATGTATATGTATGGATGCAAGAAATTAAAGTGTTGAATTTGGGATAAAGCAAGTAGACTAGTTTGTCTGGAATGGAGGTGTTTCTTGAAAAAAAGACTTGAACTGTAGATTGGTGCCAGTTTGGGTAATTTTTTTTATTTTCTTATATAAATTTATTTTTAGTTTTCAACATATTCTTCCACAAGATTTTGAATTCCATATTTTCACTCCATCTTGCCCCTCCCCACACCCGAGATGGCATGCATTCTGAATACCCCTTCCCCTAGTCTGGGTAATTTTAAACACTGTACTAAGGAGATAATTTTATTTCATAGCAATAGTCACTCCCTGCAGTTTTTTGTCTGGGATATATATTTAGTTCTATGGAGATATACAACAAATAGTTGATATAGTGGGATGAAGGTGAGGAAAGAGATTCTTATTGGGAATTCTTCATCATACACACACATACACATACATACATACATACATATAATCTTCCCTAATTATATGTGAAAACAGTTTTAAGGTATATTTTTCTAGATTTTGAGTTCCAAATGCTCTCCCACCCTTCCTCTCCTTCCTGTTCATTGAGAAGTCAAGCAATTAGGTTACACACATGCAGTCCATATTAGCCATGTTGTAAAAGAAAACACCAAAAAAAAAAAAGTAAAACCAACAGAAGTAAAGTAAAAAGAAGTATATTTCAATCTGCATGCAGACTCCATCAATTCTTTCTTTGAAGGTGGAGAACATTTTTCATCATAAATATTTCAGAATTGTCTTGGATCATTGTATTACTGAGAAGAGGTAAATCATTTACAATAGATTATTATACAATAATGCTATTACTGTGTATAATGTTCTCCTGGTTTTGTTCATTTCACTTTGTATCAGTTCAAGTCTTTCCAGGCTTTTCTGAGAGCATTCTGCTTGTCATTTCTTAAGTACAATAGTATTCCATCACAATCATATACCACAATTTGTTCAGACATTCCCCAATTGATAGGCATCTCCTCAATTTCCAATTGTTTGCCACCATTAAAAGAGTTGCTATAAATATTTTATATAAAGGTCCTTTTTTTTTTTTTTGGTGAGGCAATTGAGGTTAAGTGACTTGCCCAGGTTATGTGTCTGAGCCCAGATTTGAACTCAGGTCCTCCTGACTTCAGGGACTGTGCTCTATCCACTGCGCCACTTAGCTGCCCCATCTTTTCTTTGTTTTAACCTCTTTGGGATACAAACCTAGAAGTGGTATTGCTCGGTCAAAGGGTATGCTTTGTTTTTTAGCCCTTTGGGCATAGTTTCAAATTCTTCTCCAGAATGGTTTAATCAGTTCATGATTTCACTGACAATGCATTGCTGTCTCAGTTTTCTCAGATCTCCTCCAACATTTGTCATTTTCCTTTTTTTGTCATATTAGTCAATCTGTTAGGTATGGGGTGTTAGCTTAAAGTTGTTTTAATTGGCATTTCTCTAATCAATAGTGATTTAGAACATTTTTCGTATGACTATAGATAGCTTGATTACTTTGTCTGAAAACTGCCTGTTCATATCCTTTGACCATTTATCAATTGGGGAATGGATCTTGTTTTTATAAATTTGGCTCACTTTTCTATGTATTTCAGAAATAAGGCCTTTCTCAAAGAAATATGCTAGAAAAAAAATTTACAGTCTTGATTCTATTTCCTGCCATTCTATTTACCCCCTATTTATCCTATTGTCTCTCTCCTTTCACCCTGTCCATCCTGAAAAGTGTTTTGCTTCTGACTTTTACTTCCCACATTCTGTTCTCCCTTCCATCCTTGTTTTCATATTTCCTTCCCCTCCTACTGCCTTGTAAGGCCATGTAGATTTCTCTACCCAACTAAGTGTGTTTGCTATTCCTTCTTAGAGCCAATTCTGATGAGAGTAAGGTTCAAGTGTTGCCCCACATATCCCCCATCTTTTCCTCAACTGTAAAAGTTATTTTGTGCCTCTTTTATGTGAGATAATTTAACCCATTCTATACCCCCCTTTCCCCTTCTCTTAGCGCATTCCTCTTTCCCACTCCTTAATTTTTTTAGATATTATCTCATCATATTCAACTGACACCTGTGTCCTTTTTCTATGTATATTACATCTAACCACCGTAATAATGATGAAATTCTTGGAAGTTATAAATATCATCTTCCCATGTAAGAATGCAAACAGTTTAACCTTGGTGAATCCCTTATGATTATTCTTTTCTGTTTGTCTTTTTATCTTTCTCTTTGTTCTTATATTTGAAAGTCACATTTTCTAAATAGCTCTGTTTTTTCAATCAGGAATGATTGAAAGACCTCTATTTCATTGAATATCCATTTTCCCCACAAAGGATTATACTCAATTTTGTTAGGTAGGTAATTCTTTGTTGCAATCCTAGCTCCTTTGCTTTCTGGAATATCGCACTCTAAGCCCTTTGATCCTTCAAAGTAGAAATTTCTAAATCTTGTATTATACTGACTGTGCCTCCATGATCTTGGAATTGTTTCTTTCTGTCTGCTCCTTTACCTGGGAGCTCTGAAATCTGAAATTTGGCTGTATTATTACAGGAGATTTTCATTTTGGAATCTCTTTCAGGAGGCATTATTTCAATAATGCTCAATAACTATTTCAATATGTATTTTATCCTCTGGTTCTAGAATTCAAGGCAGTTTTCCTTGGTAATTTCTTGAAATATGGATTTCTATGCTCCTTTTTTTTTGACCATCACTTAAATTATCTCCCCTAGAATCTCTTTCCTAGGTCAGTTGTTTTTCCCGTAAGACATTTCACATTTTCTTCAATTTAAAAAAAATTCCTTTGATCTTGTTTTATTGGTTTCTTGATGACTCCACTTGCCCAATTTTAACTTTTAAGGAATTATTTTCTACAGTGAGCCTTTATTACCTCCTTTTCCATTTGTCTAATTCTGTTTTTAACAACTCCCCTTAATAAAAGGATTTGTCCTATAAAACCTGAACCTAGCCAAAAAGCCACACCCAAGGACCCAGGAGGTCACATGTGGTCTAGAGGCCACAGGTTCCCCACCCCTGCTTCAGAGATACAGAAACAAAAATGAACCCATTTCTGCCCTCAAGAAGTTTACATTAATTCTACTTGGAGGATAGAACATGTACTTGGATTAGTAAGTACAAAGTCTATTCAGAGTCATACAAAATAACTTCAGGAGGTAGTAAGCACTAAACTAGATAATTATTGAGTGGGCCATGGGAAAGAGAGAGATCAGGAAAGGCCTTATGGAGAGGTGGCACTTGAACTGTGTTTGAAAGAAGTTATGAAAAACTGAGGTCAGGAGATAATACTAAAATGTGGCATTCAGAAATGAAGAGATTATTTATTCTTGAGAGTTTCTCATCCCTTTGGGCTGATTTCCCCTATAGAATTTTGGTTCTAAATAGGCTCAAAAGATTGTAGATTTGGAGCTGAAAGGGACCTTGGAGATCACTGAGTTCAGTTCTCTCTTACAGGTGAGAAGACAGAGAAGGGAAGTGACTTCTCAGGGTCATATATTTAGTCCCTCCTTACAATGTCCCTTCCAGCTCTCAACATTTCTTTCACTGATATATTTTAATCTGTTGTTGAGTGTCCTTTCCTTTCTTCTTTCTCTTTCTCTCTCTCCTTTTTCTTTCTCTTCTCTCTCTCTCTCTCCCTCCCCTCCTTGCTCATCAGGAATCATAGTCACTTTGCCAGAACCACAGCTCTCAATGTTTCTTGTATTTCTTCTCTTTAGGGGATTTTCATGGTGGGCCCTGGCCACTTTTCCCAATTGTTTCCCCATCTCTCCAACCATAGCTATCCCTTTTACAGATCTACACTCCCCCTTTTCTCTTATCTTTTCATTCTACATTGACATATATGAAATGTGGTCTCTTTGAGTAAGTATAAGTATTACTTATTGGTTCCTTTAAGTATCTATTATTATTATTATTACTATTATTATTATTATTAATTATTTGTTTTTACTGGTAAGAGTAAAATATATTCCTTCTTCCTGTTCTATAAAAATCATGGAAACAGGGATATAAAGGTACAAACTTTGGAGGGCAGGGATTAGGGCAAAAATATATTTATATTCTTAAAAATTAACCTGCATAGAAAGCAGCATTGTTCAATACCCACTTCTGTGTCTCAATGCATCTTCTTCTTCTTCTTCTTTTTTTTAGGCAATTGGGGTTAAGTGACTTGCCCAGGGTCACACAGCTAGTAAATGTCAAGTGTTTGGTTTGAGGTCAGATTTGAACTCAGGTCCTCCTGAATTCAGGGCCAGTGCTGTATCCACTGTGTCACCTAGCTGCCCTTCAATGTATCTTCTGAGCCAGGATAATGAGCAAACATTTTTAAACGGTGACTTAACCATGCACAGGACTCAATTACATTCCAGGATGTTTGTGAAACACATTCTCTCCCAGTAAGTCTGAGCAGAGTGAATGCTTGGGTCTGGCTTATTATTATGCAGAATTGTTTCTTTTGAAAATAGATACTGGACCCAACTTTGGAGGCTAGCTGGCTTCTTTACCTTAACCCATCCCACTTCTCTTTCTCCTCACAGTTGTTGGAGGTTGAAGTGGGGTGGTGGCAGTGGTGAGCACGATGTGCTGAACCTGGGTGATGCTCCCTGGGCAAAGGTTGCACCAGGGTCCAAGGCCATTGCTGCTACCTGTTCCCTCTCCTTCCTTGTGCCAGGTGGGAGAAGGTGAATTTGAAGTGAGGGGAGGGTGCAACTCTCATTTTCTATGAAAGGGGCTATTTGCAAACAGCACTGAGATACCCTCTTGACTCAGTGGAAATGAGTGAGCAGGGTTGTAAGGAGGTATTTCAAAACTTCTTAATGATCAATCACAAAAACCTTCAGAATCTGCTAAGATGATTTTAGCTGTTCTAACTCTTCACTGTAGTCAGACTGATCACAGCTGGGACTACAGAAAGAAGAATCTTAATTTTGTATTTGAACTTTTACAATTTATCTCGGTGTTCTAGATCATAGAGGTCAGGCACAAAGCTTTCCTTTTCAAGGTCTTAGAGACCAAGATTTTTCCAGTTCTAACCTCAGGGCAAGGCTGCCAGGGTCTGGTGGCCATGAGGCCAGGAGAGAAAGGAGATCCTGCAGCCATGACTGTTGGGACAGGAAGTCCCTTTATGGAGGAGGATGTAGGAGTGTAGAGGGAAGGGAGTAAGTAAACCTCTAGGAACCAAAAAAAGCACCTGCAGTTTTCCCAATTCCCTACCATTGAATTGACGAAATTGGGCATACACTTCCAGATAGGACATCCATCCTTGTCCTCTATGCTGCAGAAGGTGTGTCCAGGTCCATGGCCTCGAACTGAAGCACTGGACAAAGAGCCTGTGAGCATCAGGTTGAGTGAGAGACAGCCTTATAACTGTCTACCTCAAAAGCTCCTCCAAACCTTCCTAGGTGTTGGAGAGCAACCCTAACTGCAGGGTGAGATGGGGATAGGGAGAGAGGGGAGGCTTACATATCTGCCAGGTTTAGCTGCAGAAGAACTCGGGATTAGGCAGTTTTTCTGGTCAGGTGACTAAAAATATTGAGGTTTAGCAATGTAAGAAATGTTGGTACCCTAAAACAATGAGAGCAAGAAATGCAGGTCCTGTCCAAATGAATTCAACCCAAGCCTTCTTTCAGCCAAATAGAAGGTTTATTAGAATATCTATCAGGAGTGGGTGAGATTTTAAGAATCTACCATATTGGCCAGACTTAAGGAATCTAAAAATTTGTATCATTAATACAAGCAGGTCATATTTTAAGAATCTCAGCATTGGCTAGATTTTAAGAATCTGTACCCTAATTCTTGGCTTTTAAATCTATTTTAAAATAAAGTTCTGCACCCAAGGACACTGCCCCAAGTTTTTGGACTTTCTTGCTGCTCCTTTCAAAGCTACTTCTGGAAGTCAGTTCTTTCAAGTTGGTATGATCTAAGGAGAGGTGTGGTCATTGCTCTCCTGGCCTTTCTTCTGGTCTATGGTCAACCACAAGCACTCTTTTCTACCCTATAACTGTCACCAGGATTTCTGCATTCCTGTGGGCTGTGTGCTTCAGAAGCTGCTGCTATAGCTGATTTAGTTGCCCCCAAGGCCTGATGCTGGTTTGCTGCAGCAAGGTCTGAGCCAGTTGTGCATTTGTTGGACTGTGTTATCCTCTCATCCTAGTGTGATAGACCTTTCCCACCAACCTTCTAAGTTGTCTTGGGTTGAAAAATTGTTTCATCCCATTCTTTTGTGGGTTATTCTGCTCCAAAATTCATTTTGAGGCATTGTTTAAAGTTGTTTGGAAGGTCATTTTAGAGAGCTCAGGTGAGTTTCTGTCCTTTCTCTATCATCTTGGCTCTGTACCCACACATATAGTTTTTTATAAAGGATATCCTAAATTTAACAAATTTGTTCCAAAGCTATCCTAAACTTCCTTATGTACTCTTTTGTACATTAAAAAAAATTACTTTTCTTTCTTTTATTCTTTTCTTTTTTGGCAAAACTCTCATTACTCCCTTTACTGGCTCCGCCTCTTCCACCCAATGAAGTGAAAACAAATGAATAACTATTTATATATATATGTATATATATATAAACTCAGTTGCAACAAATAAGCAGAGTTAAGCAAAAAAATAAGTCCATATATTGGACATGTTCAAACATATGTGTCTCATTCTGAATCTCTAGTTCATTACCTCTCTGGCAAGAAGGTGCATCCTTCATCAGAACTCCTCTTAAATTTTTATTGCTATTCAGTAAGTTAACTAGAATTTAAGTACTTACTGTCTGTATGAGGCACTGAAGTTGGAAGGATAGGAGGCAAAACAAAACATTCCTTGCTCTCAGTGAGCTCACATTGACAACATTGAGACAACATGCAAATATCTTTGCATGTACAAGTTGTATATATATAGTGAAGAATGGAAGTATTCTTAAAGGTAAGACACTCACAATGGAGGTTGGGGGGAGGGCAGGGAGAGGGACAGGGACCAGGAAAGGCTTCTTACAAAGGGTGAGATTTGAACTGAGTTCTGAAAGAAGCCAGGAAAGCCAGGTTACATTGATCATAGTCTCAGGTCTTTCAAAGCTGTTTTTATTCACAGAGTTATTGCTGTATAAATTGTTGTCCTGGTTATGCTCATTCTGAAACTATATCAATTTATACAAGCTGTTTCAGTCTCTTTCATAACTTTTCTAGTAGAGTAATGGTCTTATATTCATGTTAATAGTAGTATATTTCTTATATTATACTATACTGATTACATTATAGTCTATACACTTTGTAGTCCATATTTAATAATCTATTTTATTCATTTTTTTCAGCCATTCTTTAATTGATGGATATTTAGTTAATTTACAATTCTTTGCTTCAACAAAAAATTACTACTCTGGACATTTTTGCAGAAATGAATCTTTTCAACTCTTTCATTTCTTTGGGGTTTTATTCCTAGGAGTGCTTATCCTGGCATACAAAGAATACATGGTTTGGTGACATTAAGTTATAATTCCTAATGGCTTTCTAGAATGGTTGGACTAATTCACAATTTATCCATTGACTAATTAGAAAGCCTGTACTCTCACATCCTCTCCAGCTACTGTCATTTCTGTTTTTTAAAATGTTCTCATCTCTGGAATTTTGTGGTTTTGAAGTGGAATATCAGAGATAATTAAATTTATATTTTCCTTGTTATTAATTTGAAAAATGTGTTCATATATTCATTCTCAGATTTCTATCCAAGAAACTTTCTGCAAAGATTTTTTTTTCCTCAGTTAACTGAGGAACTTAATATTTAACATCCTATTTTTGTTTGTGTAAATGTTTTTTTCAATGAAATTATTCATTGTATTTCTTATGATCCTCTCTGCCATTTGTTTTGTCAAGAATTCTTGCTCTATCCATAGTTATGACAAGTATTTCCTTATCTTTTCTAATTTGTTTATGGCATGAGCTTTTACATCTATGTCATGTAACCATTTAAAGTTTATTGTTGTATGTGATGTGAGATATAATTTCTGCTAGGCTGTTTCCAGTTTTTCCCATCTTTTCAGTAGAACAGTGAGTTATTAATCTAATTGTTGAGGACTTTGGCTTTTTTTTAACACCATAGTATTACTTTCATTTGCTTCTGTTACAGTGAACAACTTCTTACCAGTACCAAATATATTTTATGATTTGAGTTTTGAAACAGATACTCTGCCTTTCAACTTATTTTCCCTATTATTTTTATTGAGAACATTGAACTTTTGTTTCTGCAGATGAATTTAATTATTTTTTTATCTAGCTCTATAAATTATCTCTTGGTAGTTTGATTACATTGAATAATTGAAATAATTTAGGTAACATCCTTTATATTATATTGATATCCACAAGCTATTAATATCTCCTTGATTTTTGTCAGTTATTATTTCTATAATTTTTTTTATTAATGTTCATATAATGCTTCTGTCTTGATATATGGATTGTAAAATATTTTTGGCATTCCATAGTTAATTTCCAAAATACATTTTTCTCTTTATCTCTTTTCACTTTTTCTTTACTCCCTAATTTTTCAAGACACTTTTCTCTCCTGGTCTTCATTCTGTCTATCTATCTATCTATCTATCTATCTATCTATCTATCTATCTATCTATCTATCTGTCTGTCTGTCTGTCTGTCTGTCTGTCTGTCTGTCTGTCTGTCTGTGTCTGTCTATCTATCTATCTATCTATCTATCTATCTATCTATCTATCTATCCATCTATCTATCTATCCATCTATCATCTATCTCTACTTCTCAACCTCCTTTATGGAACAGTCAGCATTGCCCCAAACTTTGTCTTGTGTCCTATTCTCATCTGCCTTTACACTATTTATCAGTTTCCAATGAACAGTTCCCATTATTTCAATTATAGCTTCTATGCGTATTAACCTCTCTCCTGACCTCCAGTTTCTCAGTCCTAGATGCATATTGGGTATTTCAGACTGGATGCTCTTTAAACATTTAAAATAGTATGTCACAAACTAATTTAATCTTTTCCCCCAAACCGTCTCTTCTTCCTGACTTTGCTATGATTTTCCAAGGCACCATTCTCTTCCCAGTCACCAAAGTACAAATGTGTAGTTGTAATCCTAGATTCCTTACTCTTTCTCAAGCCCCATATCTAATCTGTTGCCACGGCTTGTTGATTTTACTTTTATGGTATCTCTCCAATAAAACCCATTCTTTCTTTTGCTTGTAACCACATTGTATAGGCTCTACTTTATTAGGGTTGAATTATTGCAATAGCCTTTTGGTTTGTCTGTCTGACTCAAGTCTCTCTCCACTTTAATCTACCCTCCACTTACTACCTATCCTTCTTAAAGAACCCATCTGACCATGTCAACCCTCTATTAAAAAACTTTATTGATCAAATATTAAGTCATCTGCTTGGCTTTAAAAACTCCTCATAACCTCTCTTCTATCTACCTTTCTTTTTTTATACCTTCTGTTGTTGTTTAGTCATGTCCGACACTTGATGACTGTATTTTGGGTTTTCTTTGCAAAAATAATGGAATAATTTTCCATTTCCTTCTGAAGCTCATTTTATAGATGAGGAACTGAGGCACACAAGGGTAAGTAACTTCACCAGGGTCACATAGCTAGTAAGCGTCTGAGGCTGGATGTGAACTGAAGTCTTTCTGATGACAATGCCAGTGCTCTATCCACTGCCTATCTAATTGCCTCATTTACTTATTTATTTTTCTTTATTCAATACCAAGCACTCTACAATCCAAAGATATTAGGTTCATTGGTGTTCCTTGATGAATTCACTCTATCTCCCAACTCAGAGAATTTATACTAACTGTTCCTGCTTTACCATCTTGGTACTCAGGTTCTCCCACTGCTTTACTGAAGTAGGGCTTACTCCTAGCTTGCTGGGATACTTCCTATCCTGTACTGCTCACCTTCCCCCACAGTGAGAGGGGCCTTTCCTGTTAATCTACCAAGATTCCTGCACTGAAAGACTCCAGCAATCCATCTTTCTGCTGGCTTAGCTGTTCCAGGATTTTTCCTGTAGTGATAATTTCTGGTCTTTCAGAGGTCAATAAGGAAGGGTAAGACTTACTTCTTACTCTGCCATCTTGGCTCCGCATCCCCTATCCTTTTTAAACTATTACAGGTTTCCTACTATAGAATGAATCCAGGCTAGACATAGTATATTCCACGTATAATGTGGCCTCTGTCTTCTTTGCTAATATTTTATTAGATATCTTGTTTTGTGATTCATAATGTATATTGGCTAAAATATTAGCTTTCTTATGCTGCTTTGTGTTTTCCTGGTTTAGACATAAAAATCCTATATTTATCATGGAAAAATTATTAGCAAGATCACTTCTTTTTCTATTTTGGCAAGCAGTTTATTTAACATTGTGATTGTTCTTTGAAAGTTTAAAATAATTCATTTGTAAATCTATCTGTTCCTAGGGGATTATTCTGAAGTTTATTTATTACTTGTTTAGTTAATTTTTTCTGAGTTTCAAAGTATTTAAAATTTATTTTTTTCTCTCATCTAAGTATTATGTATGTGTGTATATATACATTGTATACACACATATACATATACACACATATATATGCATACACATACACACACACACACACACACACACATATATATATATATATAAAATACCTAGATTAGCGAATATATGTGTGTATATAGAGAGAATATGTGAATATGTACCTATCTACTTATATATTTGTGAATAATCATTTCATTTACAGGTTCTTGACATATAATTGGGCAAATAGTTTCTGATAGTTTATTTACTTCTCATTAATTATTTTAATTTTAAACTTTTTTAAATATTTTAAACTTTTAAACTGACAATTTTATTTTCTTTTAAAAAAATAAAATTAATTATTGATATGTCTTTTTAACAGTTTTCTTTAAAAACTCCTATTCTTATTTATAAATAGTTTTTCTGCTTTGAATTTAGTATCTTCAGCATCTTTAGATATCTTTAGATCTTTAGTATCTGCTGTCTACAGATTTTTTATTTCTGATTGTAATTTTTAAGAGTGAGACATAACCAATGGAAAACTGATGCTTTCTGATTGCATGTACACACTGTCAGAAAACATAGAGGAAAGTCTTTCTCCCTTAGTGCTAGCATGTTGGGTGAGACTTCTTTGGAAGATTTGTGTAAAGAAATGTAGAGAAGCCACATAGGAAGTCACATCATGGACAAGTTGTGATCCGTCCCATTGGAGGGAATGCCTATATTAATGAATTAAAATATCTCCGGGTAATGATAATGATGTTTCATCAGCCAGTGCCATAAGAAACCTGTTTTAATGATTGGACTGATTTGTGTAGAAGTATTCTCATAATGGTCATGTAACTGTTTCTTATTGCTGACTATATTTCTGATATACAATAAAGTATAAACATTATACAGTTAGTAATAAATAGTGCCTGGCATCTGGAGGTACAACTTATTCACTAGCATCTGTACATACAGCAGTAGGGAAATAATTATTTGATTTATCCATTCTAAGAAAGGTGGTCTTTTTATTTACCCCATATAGTATGACATATATTGGATAATTAAATTTAAAGTTTAATCACCTAATGCTGCCTGGGTTGTACTTCAAAATTAGGGAATATCATTTTCCTTCAGTTATAACAAATCTTGATTAGAAAGGTTTATGTAAACATCTGTCTAATTGTATAGATGTTTTAATGGAATTAACTGAGATGGGACTTAGCCCAACTCATTAAAAACAACAACAATGGAACAACTTCAAGTTTAAAAGTGTTAATTTTCTCTTTTTGTCTCTGTTTCTTTTTCTTCTTCATCTTCTTCTTTTTCTTCTTCTTATCTCTTTTTCTCTCTCTTTCTCTCCCAACTTCCCTCTTCCCTCTCTAATCCCCATACATATCAGAGGTAAAAATGAGATGTTAGCTAAGGTTGAGATTTGCAAGTTAAATATAGGAGTAAGGCTTTTAACTATGTCAGCCATTCATTAGAAATTATTTATTGGAAATCTTTATTTACTTATTATTAGTTTTTTGAAGCCATTGAAATTTTATTCTACAATCATTTGCCAACATCCCCTTTGCCATCATTATAACAAAGCAAAATTCATTGACAGTATGATGACATATGACCACCACATTCCAAACCCATCATCTCCCACCTCCCTTCCAAAAGATAAGAAATGTGTTTCTATTAACTTCTATGGGACTCTGGTCATTTAATTACTCTAAGTTTGGCTGCCTTTAAGCATTATTTTCATTTAGATTATACTTGTTATCTCCATATTTCTCTTGGTTCTATGTTACTCTATATCAATTCATACAATTTTCCATGTTTCTTTGTATCTCTCATATTTGTTATTTTTTACATCCAATAGTATTGCATGGCATTATTTTACAAGAGCTTATTCTGCCATGTTCTATCTTCCTTCATTTACTACCTACCCCTCCCACCCCCCACATAAAATGCTGTTGTGAATAGTTTGGTATATATGACAAATTATCCACAAGAGATTGATCTCTCTCTTTTTTTATTTTGTTTTGTTTTGATTTCATTACAGCATTTTGCTCTGTAATTTGGTCACCAAATCAAAAGCTTCAAATATTTTAGGGAATTTTCTTACATAATTCTAACTTATTTCCCAAATAATTGAACTAATTCAAAGTTCCACCATTGTATTAATATGACAGTCTTGCTTTGGTACTTCAATAGTTAATATTTCCAGCTTTTGATCAGTGTTGACTATTTGAAGGGTATACACCAAAATATCATTTGCATTTACCTAATTAATGAACAACTGAGTTTAAATGGTACTCAGGTACTTCCTATCTGTGTAACCCTGGTCAAATTACTTAACTTCTTAGCCTCAGTTTCCTCATCTGTAAAATTGAAGTAATAATTACACCTGTCTCCCAGGGTTATTGCAAGGTATTATAAACGGTACCTTGTAAGATGTAAAAGGCAAGATATAGCTCCTGCCTTCACTATACTTATCATATACTAGGGAAGATAAGGTAGCACAGCTAATGGGGTGCTTGGGGGCTTATGCTTGGATCCCAGTTTCTCCCTGGCCCCAGAAACACTATCTTTGGCAGTTTCCCTACATCTCAAAGACCCTATCTCTGGCAGTGACTCATAAGTGGGCCCAGTGAGGCAAACTATCTCTCCCTGTTACAAAAACAAGCTGACCTCTGTAGAATTTCCCTTGTACTATCTTGTATCAAGAAAACCATCATGTACTGATTCCCACAATTATCATGTACAATCCAGGGGTCAAGTTATAGATATCAACTCCTGAAGCTCTCTTGTCACAGACATAAGAGACCAAAAATATACCCCTTTAGACCCCTCTCTTCAGTTTCCAGTCAGTTTCCAGTAATGAATGATATAGTTGTATGTTATCACCGAATTAGTGTACCTGGCATGTAATCTACTAATTTTCCCATATAAGCTTTAGCATCATTCTTGTTAGGTTACAGTTTCCTTAAGAATCCTTGCCCCCTGAAAAGCATAACATAAACTTTTGCCAACTTGACTTAAAGATTGCTTGAGTTTGTGAATTCAATCCAGATGACCCCATTTTATACTCCAGTTCTTGAAGGGTCAAAATCTCTTGGACCTCAACACAGCTAGAGTTTGAGTGGATACAGAGTAGGGCCTGTAGTCAGGAAGACCTGACTTCAAATCTAGCCTCAAACACTTACTGTGTGACCTCGGGAAAATCACTTAAGATCCATCCATTTCCTCAACTGTACGTTATAGTAGTAATACTATCTCCCAGAGTTGTTGTGAGGATCAAATGAGGTATTATTGTAAAGCACCTAGCATGGTGCCTGGTATATTGTAGGAAATGTGTTTTGATGGAATTAATGGCCACCCATATATGGTAATTTCAGTATCCCTGTAGAGGCCTAGTGCCTGAAAAAAAGTAGATTTCAATACATTTTTTTTTCTGCTTCCTGAAATTATATAGGCTTAGGCATTGTCCCTTTCAAAAGTTAAACATCTCAGGTGAGGTAACATGATATACTGAAATCACACTTGGTAGGGTGTAAATTGACCCATATAGGCCCTGCCACTTAATGCCTGTAGATTCCTGGACAGATTGTTTCCCTTCTATGAACATCAGCATCCTCATCTCTTCATTGGTTTGCAGCAAAGATATTTCTTGGGAGAAGCAACCAATATTTGGTCCAGGAGATCAACATTTAGAAGAATCTAACAATACTTATCCTCCTTCAGCAACATAAATGCAGGTGATCTTAGTCCATAGTCTGCAAAAATAATTGCTTA
Organism: Phascolarctos cinereus; assembly: GCF_003287225.1. NCBI lineage: Eukaryota > Metazoa > Chordata > Mammalia > Diprotodontia > Phascolarctidae > Phascolarctos > Phascolarctos cinereus. The sequence continues at coordinate 394,433,817 of NW_027555958.1, read as the reverse complement.
AAACAGGAAATATGCCTTAGGAGTTGGATAGGTGGTGCAATGGTGATATTACACTTGGAATCAGGAAGACCAAAGTTTAAATCCAGCTTCAGACACAATAACTGTGTGACCCTGGACAAGTCATTTTTAACCTCTGCCTCAGTTTCCTCATCTGTCAGGAGGAGATAATAATAGTACTGACATGATGATTGTTGTTAGGATAAAATTAGATAATGTTTGTAAAGTGTTTTTTCAAACCATAAAGTGCTAAACAAATATTAGCTACTATTATTTTTCCTTTCCATCAGTAGCCAAAGCTGAGATAATTCATTCTCCAGCTTCTCTCTTCCCTGTTCTATCCCCCAACACTAAATCTTTGTAACTGGCCTTCTAAGTTTCTCTAGCTCCAGATAGGATAACTGACTTGGTATTCAAAAAGTTGATGTGAGAGCATATTTTGTGATCATTCTCTGGGTCACACCTGATAAGAATCTTCCAGCCCAAAAAATCTAGTTACTGTCTGATTAAAGAAGGATTTAGAAAGGCTCTCTCATTTTATCTGTGTGTATGAGTTTTATGACAAATAGGAGAAAATAAATGACTTGAAAGAAATTGTTTCAAGATTCTCAGCAGGAAGTTAAAATGAGTAAAGTGATTGGGCAGAGACAATTATGATATTCAGTATGTTAACAACATTAATACAAATCATTGAAGGGTAAGCAGAAAATCAGAAAACTGTTATTGTTGCATGTTAGTAGGGACAAATTGATTAAAGCCTGTTTGTTTTAAACTGAAAAACAAAAACAAAAATCAAAAACAAAACAAAAAAACTCTTCCTTTCCTGTTTCCTTCTACCCCTCTTTTTGGCTTCTTAAAATTTGATTTTTTAAAATTCACAAACATGGCCATTTTAATATACAAGGAACAAAAATGAGTATTTTATGTGAAATTGGAATCTTGTCTTTTTTTAAAAAACAATATTGAATATAACATAGAAATAGCAAAACTACTCCATTTGCTTGTTTCCTCTTCTACATTTCCTTCTGCTATTCTTTGCATTTTAAAAATACTTCATAGACCATTTTATTTTAATCTCTGTTAATACCCACATACTATACCATAAATGTGTTGTTTTCCCAGCCCCTCTTGGCACTACATCACTCTGAGTAAGCCAGTTCTTAAAGTTCCGTCAGAAACCTTTACTTGTAAAAAAAAAAAGTATAGTCAGACAAAACAAATTAACACATTTTTTTTATGTCTGAAAATGTCTATCCCATTATTAATATTAGTCTATCACTTCACTGTCAAAAATTGGGAAAAGTGCTTCATCATTAAGCTTTTGAAGTCAGGATTGGTCTGTACATTTATCAGAATTTGAAAGTGTTTCAGAGTTTATTTCCTTTATATTATTGTGGTTATTATGTAAATTATTCTTCTAGTTATTCAAACATTGTTTATCATCTATTCATGAAAACCTATTTTTTCAGAATCAATTATTTTCTTTCTTCTTTATGACATGAAAAGAATCACTTACATTCATATGTTGCAGTTTATTAGGTCATTCCCCAGTTGAGGTATATTCATTTTGTTTACATATCTTTGACACAAATGTTGGAAATATTGGTACTTTTCCTCTGTCTTTGCCCTCTAAGGATTTATGCCTGAGTTAAAGGAATGAACAGTTGAGTTTTAGGGGTATAGTTTCAGATTTCTTTCTAGAATGTTTAGACCAATTCACATCTCCATCATCAGGCATCAATATGCCTGTCCTCCCACAGTCTCTCCAATAATTTGTGTTATCATCTCTTACATCTTTTCTAACCACATATTTATCAAAGTAATTCTATAACAATTAAATCAAGGTTACCATACTAAGAAATAGATCTCCTTTTCCCCTTCATCTCTATTGTTTCTTTAAGATATTTATATGTACATATGTTGTTACATAAATTATATATAAATATGCATTTATATACATGCATATTTACTGTATGTAGACAATGTATCTATAATCTTTTGAAGGTATTATTTTCCTTAGTATTTCTTATGCCTACTTTACCAAGATCTTGACCCTCTTTTTTATAATTTTTTTTCATTGTACTTGTTTTTCTAGTTTTTCTTCTACCTTTCATATTTAATCTTTAAAATTCATGTTGAACAGTACAAGGAATTCTTTTTGCACATGTAACCAATTCTCATTTTTCTTTGACGCTTCAGATATAGCCACTTTGACTACTAAGAGTCCATATCTTCCTTGTCACCACAATAACTTCCTATGGTCAAGTTCTCTGTTTTTTATTTATTTAATTTTTTTGCTCATTTTTCCAGCCTATTTCTTGATTTTTAACTTTATTTTAAAGTTGGGCTCTGGTTTCAAGGTGAAAAGGGGATTATCCCAAGCTTCAGGACTTTGTGCTGAAATTTTCAGAGCTAGTTATGGGGGTGTGTAAGTCTTTGGTGATTTCAAGATGGTATGGTCTAAGGAAAAGTGTGATCACCTCTTTACCCCCAAAGGGACCTTGTTCCCCTCTAGCCATCAATGTTATCATTACCTCTGCCCATGTGACTGTGACCAGGTCCCCTGCTCTCCTGAATCCAAAATTGAAGGTGCTTCCTTTTGTCTTGAAATTGAGAACAGGATTTCTACTCTCTTGTGAGTGACCATAAGCACTATTCTTCACTCTGGAACCATGACCATGGTGCCTGCTCCCCCATGTGGCTACAAGTGCTATTGCTTCTTTTGGTCCTGAGACTGTGACCCAGAATTGTGTATGAACAATGCAACAGGGTCCTGTACCCAGAACCAGTATGCAACCTCTTTCCAACCAGTAGTCTGACCCCTATAACCATAACATCTTAGAGACACTATACAAGCAAATTTGAAATGTGTCTCATTGCTTTATACTCAGGCATTATATATAAACTTCAGTTTATTTGGTTTCTAGTTTTGCCATCTTTAAAATTAAGGAACTGGACAACATGATCTCTAAGCTCTCTTCAAAATGCAACACTCCTCGAGTCTACGATGTTAAATGAAGTGTAGAGTAATATGTGACTCTTAAGAAATGAGATAGAATGGAAGCTTCCATGGTCTATTCCAGCTCTAAATCGATAACCCTATGATCCCATGAAAGCAAATATATCTCCAAATATATTTAAAAGATAATTTAAAAGATAAACCTCTTTATTAGTGCTAGTAATAATGTATCTTATTATAAAATAATTATTAAAGTACCTTCCATATTTCATGCATTTAATATACATACATTGAATTGAATTAGAAATGCATTAAATCATTATTGTTTAACAAATGTGCACACATTAATGTTTAAAGAATATGCGCACTGATTCTTTCTACTGAAGGGCTCAAGTAGGTGCTTTGACATGAAGCCTGGCCTTAGCTGCTAATCAGTATGCAGCTCACCAGGACTCAATGGGCTTTTTGCCACAAATTGCACATTCAGACAAGAGAGAGCCCTGGATTAGCAAATTGCATGATTCAAAGACTCTTCAACTGTTCACTGTTAAAGCATCCAAAATGTAAATGAGAGACTGTGTATTTCTGGTATCAGTTCAGATTAGATATAGGAGTTGACCTTACCAGGCTCTTGTCTCTTAGACCAAAAAAAAATGTAGCTGTCAAAGTAGATCTACAACCTTAGTTTCTCAGAGAAAAACGCACTAGTCAAATATTTAAGAAAGATAACTTTAGAAAGAATAACATGAAGCTTCTACAAAATAATTTACAGTTATAAAGTAACTACTATATATCTGAGGTTCATTTCATTTTTAAAAAAGTATTTATTTTTCCTTCTAATTGATGTTTTATTTTAATGAAAACATTCAATAATGTGTGTAGGTAGGAGGGTACATATGCATAGAGAAAAAAATCATCCACAGCAAATTGAACAAGTGTAGATAGTATGCGTAAGTCATTATAATTGGCCATGGAGTAAGGTTGGATATGCCTTTTCCATATTTCAGACAACTTGGACAATTTATAAACATTTAGCAAAACTTCTATCTAGAGGTATTTGTTACTTCTTTCCTGCTATTATTCAGTAACCATTATCCACGTGCCTTTCTCCTCACAACAGGTCTTTTCCTCTTTCAGTTGTTCACCTTCCGGAGATTATGAAGGAAGTACTTTGTGAGAGAAAGATTGGCTCTGTGGTGGAGGGGAACTTGACGAGCTAACCCACATCTTACTATTACTGGCATGTGGCTCCATGAGGTTTTGAAGGAAAGGTGAGATTATGGGGAAGACTGTTCATAGTAAGTACTTAATAAATGTGTTTTAATGACTTTAATTATGGGATCTGCTTCTTACAATCTAATTATCTAGACACTACTTTACATAAGATTGTTATATTGGTATTCTGAAACTTGTTTAATGACTCAATAGAATCAGCTATAGAAATTTAAGGTAGCTATTAATATATCATAATAATCATATATAGTGTTTTGTGGTATGCAATTTTTTTCACTTATGTGCATTATTTCTTTGGATATTCACAATCACCCTGCGAGGTATATCTAATAATTATAATCTGTATTTTGCAGTTGAGCAAACCAGAGCTCAAAATTGACTTCCCAAAGTCATACAACAAGTGGTAGAATCAGATGTTAAAAAGTGAGTATTTATCCCAAACAACTAAACATTTATTATCAACCACATGAATTGTCCTTTAAATAACATTTATATAAGCAGTCAAGTGCTATAAACTTTTTGAATAAATATAAAATTTACATCTGAGGCCACAGATTAAACCCATCATGTTTTTATATAAGCTAAATGTTAAGCCTAAGAAAATTGAATTAATTTGATTCAAGAGATTAATCAATAAACATTCATTAAGAATTTACTATGTGCTGGGCACTGTGCTAAGTACTGGAGATAGAAAAAGGGGCAAAAGATCCTACCCTTGAGTTTATAGTAAAATGTTCAGCTAATGACAGAACCAGGACTAGAATTCAGGTCTCCTGATATAGGTCTCTATGTTTTTTACACTATACCACCTTACCTCTTAGTACTTTTTACTATTTTTATATTGTATTTGTTGTTGTTATTGTTGTTCTTAATAAATGAAAATATGCATATTCTTTCCTTTACTCTAAAAATTCCTTTTTTAAGGTATCTCTTTACTTGTACTGATGAATATCTAAACCCCAGAGAAAGTAGTGACATTATTTACAGAGTTAGTACTGAAAACCAGACCTCCTGACTTAAACATATTCTTTTTAATACTAGACAACACTTTATTACTAGCAATGTTTATTTGCTATGTGCAGCTCAGAAATATGGTGCATATGCAAATGTAATGATTTGTTGAGCACAAATTCTACATACTCCATGGGCAATCTGTTTTCTCAAAAATTCTCCCAAAGACAAAGTTGAATTTATATTCTACATTACAAACTTTTTAAAGGCCATTAAAGTCTGAACTACAATTCATAAGTATAAGGCATACACAATGTTTACTTTTTATTGTTGAAGGCAAAAGTCTACCTGTCTCAGCCAATGTAATGAAAGCTTTATTTATAACTAAATTAGGACATCATTGTGTGTAAGCTCAGTTCTCCTCTATTTTGAAGGGCAAGTAAATTTGGTCCTATGGGAAAGTACAGTGAAAAAATTTTACATTCAAATGCCACTGCTTTCCAATTTATGCTACATATAGTCCCATGGAACTGAATTTAAACATCCTTCAAAAATACACAATGCAGTTTTAAACAGCTTTTTACAGTAATGATATAAAAATATCAGAAGCCTAGACTGTATTCTTATCTTCCTCATTGTTGGTAGACTTTTATTATATCATTTTAAAAGTAGACTATAAAAGTATATATGAGATATTAGTCATAATTTTCTGGAAAACATACAGTGATAGGTAATTATAGATGGAAAGGAAGGAGGGGATAAATATAGGTATCTGTGTTTATTCAAGTATGTACATACATATGTTCAAAATCATGCATGACCTCAGATTTCTGGCTAGACTATTCCTTTATAGGTCCACTACATGATTCTTATAAAGTATAATAATTAGGAAAATTGTCAGTGGCATTGTTGGAACACATTTTTCAGGAATGTTTCTGGAATGCCTAGTACTGTTTATTAAGAATGACTAGAAAATTTAAGGGTGAGAATGATGATAGAAATGTACCGAAAACCACTTAAATATCATTATTTCTACACTATTTGATCTTAGCTTAGTAGAGTGTTCTAATTGAATAATTTTTGGAAATTGCATAGTATAGTAACGCATAAGTAGCAGGATTTACTGAATAATGTATTCCTAACTATGCTTAGGATTTTAGCATTCCTTTTCTTATACTTTCATATTCCACAAATACCTCAGTCAACACATACCATATTGTGGCATTTAATACCTCCTCAGTTCTCTCAGTTAACTTTTCCCTGTTATTGAAAAGCAACAAGGTGAAATGAAAACAAACTAATAAAATTTTTCCCAAATCATCCCTTTAAAAGGGCTCAAGAATTTCCAAATCTTAATTTCCTATCAGCTGTTCTGTTTGGTTTTGACTCAACATGTTTGTGCGCCAATTACCTTCTTTTGGGCCTCTCCTCCTATTCAGCTTCCTTCCTTTCTTCTCTCATTAAATTGTAAGCTACTTAACAGCAGGGACTGTATTTTCTTTTCTTATTTCTATTCCTGATGCTTGGTATAGTAGGAGGCACATAGAAGGCACTTGTGAATTTTTATCAACTAATAATGATTTGTATTTGGGTATTCCTAGTATGATACAATTTGAGGTCATGAAATTAAAAAAAAAACATATTAACATATGGAGACATAGGTTCTAGTCTCTACCCTGTCACTATATAGCTGTACCACCTTGAGCAAGACATTTAACCTCTACAGGTCTCTGCTTTCTCATCTTTAAATAAGATAGCTTCATGGTCCTAAGATTGCATGATTCTGTGAGTGTAAATAAATTATTTTGAATATACTAACATTTTATTTGAGAAATCAAAATATATTATCATTGAATAACTCTGTTCACTGGAAGGAGAAGCAGGTACCTTCATGCTTGGCTAATATTTGGGGAGTATTTGTCTACAATCTATTATTTTCTAAACATTTTATACTGACTGATGACACACAATAGACATGAGTGGTTCTAAAATGGTGCTAGAGATTTGATGTCTTATGATATGTCATTATTTTGCTTTGTTGTTTCTTTGTAAAACAAGTCAGAAACTTTAATGTATGCCATATTTTGAGCTGCTAGACCACTTAAAAGCTAGGAGTTGATGCTTTTTTTGCTAAATATAAAATAAGTTTCTTATATTTTTTTATGATGGCATTAACTGAAGATATATAGTTATTTCTTCCTTCATGTAAACTGTTTCTCCCATCTTCATGAGCATTTGTCATTTTAAAAACTGTTAACAGTGACACTTTTTCAAAGAACTCCTTGCCCAGAGCAAATTTTAATATTTTTTTTGTAGCTTAGAAAGATCTGAAGCTTATCGTCAGAGGACATCTGCTACCATTTCTTTTGGAGCATAAATATCCCTTGATATAAAAATACATATGTTTATTTTGAAGAATCACAAATTTTCTCATTTTTTTTACTGATCACACATAAAACTGAGAATGTGCAAATGGGTAAACATCCAATCAAAATATATGCTCTATTAGTACTCTTAAACTGTTGATGAAAAATTATTTTCTGTAAACTAAATTATATATTTCATGAGTTCATAGGAATATTTAAGAGGTTTGTTTATAGGTCAAAATAAAGGAGACACTGAAGCTGTTCTATCCTCATTGACTCTTTAAAAAAAAATGACCCTCAAAGACAGGCTTAATGCTTAGAATTCATTAAGTTTACTTTCTATTTTCCAAAGTGCTTTATGATAATGAACTACATAAACCCTCATAATCCAAACTACATTTGTCTCAAAGAGTTATGATTGTTCTTATGAATACAGTAAACAGTTATCCACCATAGTTGGGAAATGGTATATGCTTGTTGATTGAATATTCTGGTTAATAGAGTCACCATATATATCAAAATAAATTATTAAATGATTAATTTTCTAAAGGAAGATAAATTACTGTGAAGTATAATAGTGAATCTATGTTATTATATAACATTATCTTTGATGTTCCAGAAGGCACTTTATCAGTATAATGAAACTAATTTATTATTGCCATTAAAAATGCTGAAATTTCAGTTATGTGTGCTACATTTGGTAGAATGTTAGATTGCATATCACTTATTCTATGCAAAAATGTAAGCATTTTACTAGAAAACTTAGTGGATATACTGTGTGCATCTTTTGGACTACAAAACTGATGTTCAACATTGTAGAAATAGTTGCAGTGTTCATCATGTTACCTTATGAGGAGTAAATCCATATATGTTCACATCACAAAGAGAAATACAGGGTAGAAATAAAGTGAAGCCATTTGTGGAGGTGCATCAAAATCAACCTGTATAAAAACATTCAAGAAGAGCAATGCAAGTTTTTGAAAAGTATTCAGGGACGCCTCAGAAGCCTTGTTTAAACATTTTAACTGAAAAGTATGGAATTGAGATTAATGGCATATTCCTCACACATGTCTTTTCTCCAAATGTCTGTGTTGTTCATGAGGATTATCTCATAACACAAAGAGAAGAAATAGCAGCCACAATAGGTTCTAACCTTGCCATCTCAAAAATTGTTTAATGCAGTGCAACATATGATTGGAGGACTCAGAGGAGACAATGATGTGTTGAAAAATAGATTACCTTAGTAACTGTCTATAGAAAGAGCCAGAAGAGAGGGAGAATGTGGCATTGCTGGTGCCAATTCACCTTGTTTTAACCATATCCATTCAATGTTAATCAATGAGGAGGTATCCATATAATCAGCGAAGGATTTGTTTAACTCCTCAGTGCTATCTGAAATACAATGCATCAATGATTTTTTTTTAAATGACTAAATATCTTCTATACACAAGATATTGTGCCAAGTTCTGGGGATACAATGATGAAAAAATCCATGAATACTAAAGGATGTTATAATTAGCTAATTATGTTTTTCTTTTAATTGAGGTTTACATCTAAGATGAGAAACATAGATATCCAATGTGGATTCTTTGGCTTTTCTTGGCCAGAAATAACACATATAAACAAGAAAATAAGGAAATGTATGAAAGATAACACTGACCAGGGACATAGTGAGTATTCAGTAAACCCTTGTTGATTGATACAGTATCTACCCTAAAAATTATAACAATGACAAAAATGATAATTGGACCCTCAAAGCCCAATCCATTACCCTATGTTGTGAGTAAGGACAACAGCAAAGTGAGGACATTCCAGACAGCATGATGTACAGTGAGGACTTGTATGACTTGGAAGTGCTATTACAGCAATGAATTCCTGGAAGAAACCTTAAAATTGTGGTTGTTTGGGCTCTGGTAATTATAGTGATTGGGTTAGCAACGCCAGCCATAGTGATAGAACTGCTCCTATGAATTAATAATAATAATATAATAATAATAATAATAATAATAATAATAAATGGGGTTGGAGAAGATTGCAGGCTGAATCTTTTCAAAACTGATATATGAGCCACTTGTCAAAGGTAACAACAAAGATTAGAGCAAGGGATGCTCCTTTTAAGTTGTGGTACCAGAAAAAGGCAAAATACATTTAAGTCATGAAAGGGAAATCAATTAACATTGATTAACTAATTTTTAGTTTGATTATAGGACTAAATTCCCTTCTTTAGGAAAAGTTAGTGCTAATAACTATGGCAGACTAACATAGGTAGTCTCTTAAGTCTAGGTTACCTGTAGATTTAGGGAATAGATAGATTTATAAGACTATCATTTAGCGGCAGATAATTTAGAAAAATAAAATAATTGCAAGACTATGAGATTTTTTTAAAAAGGCTTTTTCCTTCTAAAAGAAAGGAGGTTGACCAGAGGATGAGTACCCCTTTCTGGCAGCTGGATAAAAGTTAGCCACAGGTTCAATTTCTCTTTCCAGTCGTACTGGATGAGCTCTTTTTTCTCCCCCGGGAGCCAGACTGTAAGTTGAATAATGGAATCTTCTAAGAAAGGTAGAGGGTGATGACTAGCTACTGACCAGAAGTTCTTGCCCAGTTACAAGGACTGTAAGGAAAGGACTTTTGGTTAGGATTAAGAAAATCTGGGAGAGGCTAACTAGTCCAGTGACTTGCCTTGTCCAATTGAATTATGTTCAAAACAGTTTTCTGTCATTTAAAAAATTACTTTTTTCGGTTAAAGCAGTGGGTGGGAGTTGGAAAGAGGCAGACTGAAAGTTAATTAAGGTACAACTTCCTGACACTGAGAGCTCTCTAAAAGTGAAATGGACTGCTACAAAAGGAGTTAAATTCATTTTCATTGGCAGTCCTCAAGTGAAGGTTGGATATTGATTATGTTGAAGAGAAGATTCATGTTCAGATTTGAGTTGGTTGGGATGTAGTGACTTCTGGCTCTGAGATTCTGTGATTCTAGAAAGGTTGAAAAGATAAACATATTTTTCAAAATATCTGGAATGTGTTGTGTGAGCCAAATGGAGAACAGAGAAAAGTGATTGATCCTTTATAAGAGTAAATCATATCTTTCAACAGGAAAACAGAGACTTTCTATGACAGAGCAATATCAGGGAAAGATAAAACGTAACTTGAAACATGAGGTAAACGTTGAAGAGATGAGAAAAACTGCATTAGTTTAAGAAGTCATTTGTGTGTATAGTGAAATTATACAGCCTGTAAAGATGTGAGGAGGAGGAAGTGTCTCTTTGTGAGTATAATATAATGTTGAAAAATACAGATCCTGAAAAGAATCAGGAAGTGAGGAAGTGGTGGATTAAAAAAAAGGTTACATTCCTATTAAACTCTCTCTCTCTCTCTTTCTCTCTCTCTGTATATATATATATATATACACACACACACACACACACACACACACACACACACACACACACACACACATACATGCAAACATACATATGTAGATATAGGTATAGATATAATTTATTTTATCAGTCTCACTACTGGACATATAAACCAAAAAGAGGATAAAGGCAAAAAAAAGGTAAATTATATGTCAAAATATTTACAGAACTTTTGGAGGTACCAAGGAAATGGAAACAAAGGGCAGGCTCCTTGATTTGTAAATCGTGAACAAACTGTGATATGTGAATGAAGTGGAATATTGTTATGCAATGAGAAATAAGACATTCTGAGAAATAAGGGAATGTTTGTATGAAATTATAAAGAACAAATTAGAAGAACTAGATAAATAAGGGTCATTGTAATGTAAATTAAAAATGCATGAAAAAAAGGCAAATTCTACATATGTGGAAGAACCAATCTAAGTCCTATAGAACAGATGAAGAATCACACCTCCATGCTTTTGACAGAAAGTTGGGGGACTACAGAGGTAGAATGTTGCATACATTGTCAGACAGTCACTGACATAACTTCTTTGAGTTCTTCTTCTGAGAGACAAGATAGCAGAGTAAGTAAGTCACTTTCACTCTCCCTTATTGACCTCTGAAAGCGCCCCCCAAAAAAATAATGCCCAAGGAGCAGCTGAACCAGCAGAAAGACAGGATGTAGCATTCTTACAGCTCAGGAAGCTTAGAGGATTAATGGGAAAGGCCCCTCTCACCCTGGGGCAGGGGAGCAGTACAGAATGGGAGGTTTCCCAGCCAGCTGGTGGAAAGCCCCACCTCAGCATGTCAGGGGGAGATTTTGAACCCCAGGGTGGTGGAACAGGCAAGTGGCAATACCAGAACCCCAAGTGCCTCAGTATGGGCAGGGAAACCGTGGACAGAAATAGAGTGGTGGATCAGTGCAATAGGTTAGGTATGCAAGATCCAGTAGTCAATGACTATAGTTATCAGTTATATAGTTATACTTATAGTTATGTAGTTATGGTTAGTTTTGGGTTCAATAAACCTAAGACCTCAGCTTCTGGGATAAGAACTCACTATTTGACAAAAACTGCTGGGAAAAATGGAAAAGAGTATGGCAGAAACTAGGCATAGACCAACATCTTGTAGTATATTCCATAATAAAGTCAAAATCGGTACACAATTTATATATAAAGGCTGATACTATAAGTAAACTGGTAGAGCAAGGAGTAATTTACCTGTCAGATTTATGGAGAACAGAAGAATTTGTGAACGAAGAAAAGATAAAGAACATTATGAAATGCAAAATGGATAATTTTGATTGCATTAAATTGAAAGAATTTTGCATGAACAAAGCCAATACAACCAAAATTAGGAAGAAGCAGAAAATTAGGAGAGAATTTTTACAACCATGTCTCTGATAAGGGCCTCATTTCTAAAATATATAGAGAACTAAGTCAAATTTATAAGAATACAAGTCATTCTTCAATTGTGAAATGTTCAAAGGATATGAACAGGCAGTTTTCAGATGAAGAAATTAAAACCATGTATAGTCATAAAAATACTCTAAATTACTATTGATTAGAGAAATGAAAATCAAAACAACTCTGAGGTATCATATCACACCTATCAGATTGACCAACATAACAAAACAGGAAAATGATAAATGTTGGAGAAGATGTGGAAAAACTGGAACACTAATGCATTGTTGGTGGAGCTGTGAATGATCTAACCATTTTGGAGAGGAATTTGGAACTATGGACAAAGGACTATAAAAATGTGCATACCCTTTGACCCAACAATAAGCACTTCTAGGGCTGTATTCTGGAGAGATCATACAAATGGGAAAAGTACTCACATGTACAAAAATATTTATAGCAGCTCTTTTTGTGTTGGCAAAGAATTGGAAATTGAAAGGATGCCCATCAATTGGGGAATGGCTAAACAAGTTGTGGTATATGAATGTAATGGAATACTATTGTGCTATAGAAATGATGGGCAGGTGGATTTCAGAAAAACCTGGAAAGATTTGTATGGTCTGATACTGAATGAAATGAGCAGAAACAAGAGAACATTGTACACAAAAACAGCCACGTTGTGTGATGACTAATATTGATAAACTTAACCCTTCTCAAAATGCAAGGATCTAAGACATCTCCAGAGCCTCATGATGCAAAATGCTATCCACATCCAAAGAACGTTCTGGGTGGCAATCCTGGGGTGAGAAGGAGTGCTGGCTTGGTGAAGCTTGTAGTTGTGGTGAAGAGAAAATCCTCCTCACAGTTCCAAGGCAGAAAGGAGTGCTTTTGGTCACTCATAGACTAGAGTACAGGGCAGTAAAGGAGTAAACACCTCACCCCTTATCACACCACTTGGAAGAACTGAAAATTTACAGGTCCCTAGAAGTATCTCTGAAAACAGCTGCACAAAACCCCTGAACCTTGGGACACTACATTCTCCACATTGGAAGCAGACCCATGACTTAAGAAAGAGTTTATAATTCAAGTAATTGGCTGGGATCATGAATAAACAAAGGTCCAAAAAAGTCAGACCATAGAATATTTCTTTGGTAACAAAGAAGATCAAAACATACAACCAGAAGAAGAAACCAAAGTCAAAGCTTCTACATCTGAAGCCTCCAAGAAAAGTATAAATCAGTCCCAGGCCATGGAGCATCTCAAAAAGGATTTTGAGAAGAGAAGTAGAGGAAAAACTGGGAAGAGAAATGAGAGTGATGCAAGAAAATCATGAAAAACAAGTCTACTGCTTGCTAAAGGAGACCCAAAAAAATACTGAAGAAAATAACACCTTAAAAAATAGCCTAACCCAAATGGCAAAAGGTCCAAAAAGCCAATGAGCAGAAGAATGCCCTAAAAAGCAAAATTGGCCAAATGGAAAAAGAAGTTCAAAAGCTTACTGAAGAAAATACTTCCTTAAAAATTAGAATAGGGCAATTGGAAGCTAGTGACTTTATGAGAAATCAAGACACTGTAAAATCTAAAAGAATGAAAAAATAGAAAACAATGTGAAATACTAATTGGAAAAACAACTGATCTGGAAAATAGGTCCAGGAGAATAATTTAAAACTTATTGGACTATCTGAGAGTCATGATCAAAAAAAGAGCCTAGACACCATTTTTCAAGAAATTATCAAGGAAAACTGCCCTGATATGTTAGAACCAGAGGGCAAAATAGAAATTGAAAGATTCCACCGATCACCTCCTGAAAAGAGATCCCCAAAGGAAAATTCCTAGGAATATTGTAGCCAAATTCCAGAGTTCCCAGGTCAAGGAGAAAATATTACAAGCAGCCAGAAAGAAACAATTCAAGTATTGTGGAAACACAATCAGGATAATACAAGATGTAGCACCTTCTACATTAAGGGATTAGAGGGTTTGGAATATAATATTCTGGAGGGCAAAGGAGATAGGATTACCACCAAGAATCACCTACCCAGCAAAACTGAGTATAATCCTTCAGGAGAAAATTGGGCATTCAGTGAAACAGAGGACTTTCAAGCATTCTTGATAAAAAAAAAACAGAGCTGAATGGAAAATTTGACTTTCAAATACAAGACACAAGTAAAACATGAAGAGGTAAACAGGAAAGAGAAATCATAAGAGACTTATTAAGGTTGAACTGTTTACATTCCTGTATGGAAAGATAATATTTGTAACTCATGAGCCCTTTGTCAGTATTAGGGTAGTTGGAGGGAAAAAAAGTATATGTATGTATGTATAGATAGATAGATAGATAGAGGGCAAAGGTTGAGTTGAAGGTGAAGGGGTGATATCTGGAGAATAAAATTAAGGGGTGAGAGAGGATTATATTGGAAGAAGGAGAAAGGGAGAGGTAGAATGAGGTAAATTATCTCACATGAAACAGACAAGAAAAGCCTTTTACAATGGAGTGGAAGTGGGAGAAGGTGATAAGGAAGGAGGGAATCTTACTCTTGTAGGATTTGGCTTCAGGAGGGAATAACATTCACACTCAATTGGGTATGGAAATCTGTCTTATACTACATGTAAATAGAGGGGAAAGGGATAAGAGGGCAGGGGATATGATAGAATGGAGGGCAGATTGGGGGAGGGGGTAATCAGAAGCAAACACTTCTGAGGAGGGACAGAGTCAAAAGAGAGAATAGAATAAATGGGGGGATGGGACAGGATGAAAGGAAATATACTTAGTTTTTCACAACATGACTACTGTGGAAATGTTTTGCATGACTACACATGTATAACCTGCCTTTTCAATGAGGTTGGGTGGTGAAATGGAAATTGGAAATTCCCCTTTAAATTAATAAGATCACTCAAATAAATAGGTTCAGTTCAAATCTCGGTCATAACCGTTCCATAACTCCTGAGTGTTCTTGGCCTAGCATTCCAGGAACTAGCCATTCCTAGGTCACGTTGACATGGAGGTTGGCTCCTCTCCTTGTGAGACGTGATGTTATTAAAAAACAAAATACCAAGCCTCAGGCGGATGGGAGCGTGGCTAAGGTCAGATGTGTATTGAACAAACCATGAATAGCGCATGCATCAAAAAGGGCTTCTTGGGCCCCAAGCCTTCTTTGTTTAGAACAATATAAAAACACTGCGTCCTGTAAGCCCGCTGAGCTTCACCCGCGGGAAGGACGCTTCGCCCGGGAAAATATTTACACAATTCAAGTTTGTACGGGCTGTAACGGGGCTCCCAGCCATTGATTGATTTTGGAGGTTCCCTTGAATTGGTGATGTATTCTCTCCCATTACCGACTCTCTTGATCGGTGCTATATTATTGATTGTTCTTATTATTTATGCTTTCTATGCAAATTCAAACTATCTGTGCTTTGCTTCTTCTAAATAAATTATCTATTTCCTATTATTTTCTGGTGCGTTGGAGAGTGTCATTATAGGAGCGAATCCGAACTAAATCATATTAATACAGGTGGGGAGGGAGTAAGGGAGAAAATTTGCAACCCAATGTTTTAAAAACACATGGTAAATAAAAGTCATTTTCACATGCAACTGGGAAATAAGAAATACAGGAAATGTGGTATAGAAATCTATTCTGCCCTACCAGAAAATGGAAGAGGAAGGGGATAAGAGAAAGGGTGGACAGATAGAAGGGAGGGAAGATTAGGGGAAGGGGTATACACAATGCATGCCATCTTGGGGTGGAAGGAGGGATGAGGTGGGGAGAAAATTTGGAACTCAAAATCTTGTGGAAGTAAATGTTGAAAACTAAAATAAATTTTAAAAAAGGATAGACTAAAGGAGGGATTCATCTTAAGCAAAACAAACTCTACATATAGATACACACAAATATTTATAGCAGTTCGTTTTACACTGACAAAGAATTAAGTAACTTAGATTACACCCATCATTTAGAAAATGGTTATATGAATGTGATTTAATACTCCTGTACTGTAAGAAAGGGCAAAAAGGATGATTTTCTAAAAACCTGGGCCAACTTTTATGTCCTGATTCAGGGTGAACCAGGACAACAGTTGATACAAAGCATTAATATTGTAAAAACAACTTTGAAAGACATAGGATCTCTGATCGGTGCAATGATGAGCCACAATTCCAGAGGACTCATAATGAAACATTGCTACTCACCTGCTAATGGAGAGGTGATAAAATGTGGGTTTGGACATGGCCAATGTGAGCATTTGTTTTACTTGACTATACATGTTTATAAGAGGAGCTTTGTTTTGCTCTCTCAATGGAGGAAGGAGAGATGGGAGATAGAAAAGATAGATTTTTAATGATTGATAAAAAATCAGTTAAATAAATTCAAATGAGAGGACTTGACTAGAAGACCTCTAAAGTCCTTTGTAGATCTTGATCTAAGATTCAAGACACAACTAGACTGATAGCATGCTAAACTTGGAATGAGAGTGGGAATCCTTTTTTAGGCACTTACTAGCTGTGCAACCCTGGACAAGTCACGTAACCTCCATCTGTCCTAGTTTCCATATTTGTAAAATGAGAAAAATAATAGCACCTTCTCCAGATTAGTTGTGGAAAATAAAATGAGATAATATATGTAAAAAAAGAAATGCAAATCAAAGCAACTGTGAGGTACCAACTACATCATACCTATCAGATTAGCCAACATGACAAAACAGGAAAATGATAAATGTTGGAGAAGATGTGGGGAAAATGGAAAACCAATGCATTATTAGTGGAGTTGTAAACTGATCCAAACATTTTGGAGAGCAATTTGGAACTATGACCAAAGGGTTATAAAAATGTGCATTCCCTTTAACCTCATAATAGCACTTCTAGGGCTGTATCCCAAAGAGGTCATACAAATGGGAAAAGGACTTAAATGTAAAAAAAAATTTAATCATTATTTATTTATTTATTTATTTAGTTTTTTGGTTAGGCAATGGGGTTAAGTGACTTGCCCAGGGTCACACAGCTGGTAAGTGTTATGTGTCTGAGGCTGGATTTGAACTCACGTCCTCCTGAATCCAGGGCTGGTGCTCTATACACTGCACCACTTAGCTGCCCTTGTACAAAAATATTTACAGCAGCTCTTTTTGTGGTGACCAAGAATTGGAAATTGAAGGGATGCCCATCAGTTGGGGACTAGCTCAACAAGTTGTGATGTAATAATGTAATGCAATACTATTGTGCTATAAGAAATGATGAGCAAGAAGACTTCAGAAAAACCTGGAAAGACTTGTATGGATTGATGCTGAGTGAAATCCGCAGAACCAAGAGAACATTGTACACAGTAATGGCCGTGTTGTACAATGGCTAACTTTGATAGATAATATCTAATACATCTCCAAAAGTCTCATAATGAAAATGCTATCCATATCCAGAAAAAGATCTATGGAGTTTGAATGCAGATTGAATCATACTATTTACTCTTTTTTTCTGTTTTGTTTCTTTCTTTTGGTTACTCTTACTGGTTATAATTCTTCTTTACAACATGCCTAATATGAAAATATGTTTAATAGGAATGTATATGTAGAGCCTATATCCAATTGGACACCAGAAGGAGGAGGAGAAAATTTAAAACTCAAAAACTTATGGAAATGATTGTTCAAAACTAAAAATAAATAAATTAGTTAAAAATTAAAAAAAACCTTCTTTTTTATTTATCTCTTTTTCTTTTCTAAAGGGAGTATGTTTAGTTCAAGTTTGGGGATGTGGGAGGTAAGTCATTTCCAAAAATAACTGTGATGCAAAAGCAATGGGCATAATTAAATATTATTTTTAAAGTGTGGTGAGTAATACAGGAAAGATGTACTAGGGATATATTTACACCAAATATATCTCAGTATACTCTAATATCTAGAGAAAATCAACATTCATATGCAAAATTAAATCATTTCTCAATAGATAGATGATCATAACATATGAACAAATACTTCTGAAGATAAAGAAATGCAAAATATCTATCAGGAAATTTTGTCAAGTTTAACAGTTCATACCTTTTTACCCTCTTAAAAATGTCAAATCACTAGGCTTATACCATGGGAGGGTTAATGAGAGCAAGAAAAGGCACTTACGTACAAAAGTATTCACAATAAGTCTACTGCAGACAAAAATGTGTAAGAAAAGAATTTATCTTGTGATTGGGAGATGGAGGAACAAACTGGTTTGTGAGTATAATGAAATGTTATTACATTTTGAGATACGATGTATATAAAAATGCTGAGAAAAGTGAGAAACTTTATCAAGTGATGTGCAAAGAATAAAGGCAAGAAAAAGAACAACGAACACAGTAACATAAAGACAAGACTAGAAAGCAGTGATAATGTAGATGATCCCAAGATATAAATATCCAGCCCAAGAATTTCTTCTGAATTCTAGTACTCTATCACCTATTACCCATAGGTCGTTTTGACTAGGGATACCAAAAAATATGGCAGGGAAAGCTTGTGGTAATAGGATTTTATTTCAGTAAGGTTAAACTAAAAGTAATTGAGGAGACAAAGAACTGTGCTTAGAGAGGAAGACGGAAATAAACCTAATCTAGAAAATAAAAAGAGTATTAGAGACAAAAAGAAAAAAAATATAAACTCAACTCTTATAACTTTAAATATGAATGGAATAAACAGTACAACAAAATGAAAAGGTGACAGATTGGATAAGGGGAAAAAAACTTTTTTTTTTCACTTACAAGTAATAACAACTAAAAAATAAAGGCATACACAGAATAGAAATGAGGGGCAGGAAAATAACTTCCCATGCATTAAATGAATCCAAAAGAGCTGGATTTGCCATCATGCTATCAGACAAAGGATAGACAAATATTTAAAACTTTAGAAAGATAAAGAAGCAAACTACATTATACAGAAAGAAACCATACTTGAAAAACCAATATCATTATTGAACTTTACATGTTCCAAACGTCTTAGTATCCAAATTCATAAAGGACATATTAACTAAAAAGGAAATATTCATAGATAGTTATACAACAGTTGCAGATGATTTCAATAATCCTCCATCCATTTTGGATAAGAATAACTTATACAAAGTTTTGCATATACACAAGATATGCAAAAGAGAAAATGAAGGATTGAATAAATAGCTAGAGAAACTAGATGTAACTCTTATGATATCTTCTAAATACAAAAGAATATACATATTTCTCAGAATCTTAAGGAAAATATGTATTTTAAAAATTGACCATGTATTAAAGCACAGATAAATTACCAACAAACATAAAGAAGGTAGAAATATTAAACACATTCCTTATATATTGCAAAATAATCAGTTCAAGGAATACATGCACATATAAAATGATGCAGACCCAAGTAGAATTTTAATGATGAAATCCTAAATAATGAGTTGGTCAAAGAACAAATCATAGAAATGATAATTATATGAAAATGCTAATGATGAAACAATATATAAAAATTTAGGAGTTGTAACTAAGGCAGTCCTTAGGGCATAAAAGTTCTCAAAAAACAAAAACATTAAAAAAAAGTAGAAAAAGATAACTAATGAGAAGCATATTCACTTAAAATTAGAAATCTGACAAATTAAAATAAGCAAGAAATAAAAGATAAAAAAGTTATAAGTAAACTAAAAGCTAGTTCATTAAAATAAACCTATTAAAGTAAATAATCCTTTATTCATTTTGATTAAAAAGAATGCCAAAAATCAATTAAAAAAAAGGGCAAATAAACAAGCTAATGAACCTTTCTTCTTCTTAAAATTTCCAGTAGAAATTTGAGACTGAGACCTGGGAAAGATCTTTATTTTAAAAAGCCAAAATCACACATTGTATCCTGGGTCATTTCCAGTCACCTTGACTTTTGTCTTGCCACCAAACTCTGATGACTCTCAAGGAGAGGGTGAAGCTGATAAGTGCTCAGCTCTGCCTTACTTATATATAATTCATGTACATGTGAAGACATCACCCTGATGATGTCATTGGTCTTCTTTCAGAACAAAGGACACAGCAACAACAACATGCAAACTCAAAACAAAACAAAAACAAATCTCAGTCCTTATGGATACAGAGGATAAATCAATCAAATTTTTAAAGAACAATTTGTACCAATACTACAAATTCATTCTCAAAAAAAAAATCAAAAAAGAAACACTCCACAAACATCCTTTTATGAGACAGGTGTAGTCCCGATACCTAAACCTGGGCAGGGTAAAATATAGGACTATAAACAAAATCATTAATGAATTTTCATTAAAATTTTTAAATAAAATCCTGTCAAACAGACTATAGCAATTCATAGAGGATTTTTTTAGTTACAGATTAGTTGTATGCCTACTACAGATGCTAAGATGGTTCAACATTAGGAAAATCATAAATTATATTAGAAGCCAAACCAATATAACTCAAAAGATGTTAAAAAGTCCTTGAAGTGTTATAACACTCATTTATGCTAAAAAACTTTCAAAATATAGCCTTGTGGAGACCTTTTTTAATATCATAAATAATATCTATTTAAAACAAAAATCATATATCATATGTCATGGAGGAACATTAGGAGATTTTCCAATAAATATGGAATTAAAGAGAGGTTGCTCAAACTTCCCACTCTTAATTGAAACATGTATGGAAATGCTACCAATAGCAGTAAAATAGGAGAAAGAAGTTAAAGGTATGAATGATGAATAAATAATACACAAAATTATCATTCTCTGCCAATTACATAATAGAGATTGGTTCTTAACAAAATAAGCAATAGAAGCAGCTACTAAAGATAAAATGCATAATTTTGATTATGTGAAATGGAAAACATTGTGCACAAACAAAATTAATACATCTAGGTTTAAGATGGTAAACAGTTGAAAGTGGGTAATGTTTGTATTTTATTTCTTTAAAATGCTTTGCTATCCAAGGTATTTAGTCAATTTTACATATATATGTGTGTATACAAACACATCACACATATACACACCGTTATACAAATATGGACATAGATCATATATATATATGTGTATATTTATGGATACACATATACATAGATACATGTCTATTTGAATTGCAAACTATTAATTATCATATGAGAAAATGCTCCAAATAACTAAGAGAAATACAAATCAAAAGAACCGTGAGGTTTCACCTTACATCTTATAAGTTGCTGAAGATGACAAAAGATAGCAAAATCCAAACAATGTTAGAGGGGTTGTGAGAAAGGTAGACATTCTAGTGTTTTGTTGGTGCAGCTGTGACCCAGTTCAGTCATTTTAGAAAAGAATTAGGAATCATGCAAATAAAATAACTTACATGTTTGTACTCTTTAAACAAAAGAATACATTCCGAGGCTCATACCCCAAGGAAGTCAGTGAAAAGAAAATAAAACACACCAAAACCTTTATAGCAGAATTGTGTGTGTGTGTGTGTGTGTGTGTGTGTGTGTGTGTGTGATAGCAAACAACTGGAAATGAAGTAGATTCTGATCAATTTTAAAATGGTTAAAGTAATTTGAGTTCATGAATATAATGTAATATTACTGTGCTGTACAAAATTATAAATGTAATGAATACAGAAAGGTATGGGAAAAGTTGCATGGATTGATGTAGGGTGAAACAACTCAAATCAAGGAAATGATGTACACCATGACTACAAAAAAGTAGAAAAACCAGACTCACATACATACATATTTATATATATATATATATATATATATATATATATATACACATACATACATATATATGCATACCTACATAAATGTATGTGAATTTATAAAAGTATAATGAGTAAACATTGCTCAAAAAATTAATAGAAATTACAGCAGCAGACACTGCAATTGTTTGCAAATGCAGGATTTTTAAAATCCATATATTTTCAGACATTCAATGTATTCTTAATTTGTGTTAATTTCTCCTCTATTTCTATTCTTTTAATAGCATTTGTTGTAAGGGAAGGGTATTCATGAGGGGGAGGAGATTTGATTGATTCAGTATTCTTACCTGGTAAAGTTATTGAAGTGTGACCATTTATCCCTTACTTGTGGGCTTGACCCAATGACACCCACCCTTACCCGTATGTTGTGAGACATTATTTATTATAGTATAGAAAGTTAAATATTTTTCTACTTGTAGTCTATATCTGATTTTTATTTTTGGGTAAAAACTCCCAGTGTGGGAACTCTCTCAATTGGTACATATTGACAAGTCATTAATTATTTGTATTCTTAGTGAGTCGTATGAAGCACCAATAGGCTGAATACTTGCCCAAGGTCTCACAGCTAGTTTACGTGAGAGGCAGGGCTTGAATTTGCATTACACTAATTGACTGAACTTCAACACACTGCCTTCCTAGTAATGATATGCTGGCTTATTTATAATATTGAATCAGGCCGTATAGTTTTTCTTGTTTGTTTTTAGAATTAAATGAAAGTCAAAACAATGCTTTTAGTCCATATGAAAGTCCGTACCCTTCAATTAACTATGGTTTTCTAAAAGTTCTCAGTTCACAGGTTGAGAACAGTTGATATGGCTATTAGTTCTAGGAAACTGACTGGTTAAATAAGATCTTATATGTTATCTTCTTCATGCAGGATGACTCCTATGTCATACTTCTACAATTATACCTGTAGTTGACATGGATGTGACCCCTGGTTCTGAAACAATAGTTCATTCAAAAGTAAGCTCTGAAGAGCCACACCATGATGAAAAGGCTTTCGGGCAAAGCCTCATCAAAAGATTTTATGTCTGTTTACTGGGGTCCAGCCTAGCTAAGTTAAGAGAAGTTTATTTTCAAATAATTAAATGTTAAGTCATAGAGTTTATGACTAGAGCACAACATGAAAATCATCTACAGACTAAAGCAAGGTAGCAGTAGATGGAGTAACCATGATGAGGTAATCAGTAAACTTTATACAGTATCAAAGTACGCAGTTCCTTAAATATCTTATTAAAAATTGACTGATAGAATCATTGAATGTCAGAGAGGGAAGGAGATCTTAGTGAGCATTTAATTAAATTTGCCCATTGTACAGGTAAAGAAAATGAGGCCTTAGAGGTTAAGGTATTTTCCCAACATAATTCTTAATCTGTTAGAGTTCTGTACTTCAACTTATTTTGGCTTTCTATAGAAAAAAAATTAATTTAAATTTAAAGATTTCTTTAGAGAAGCTCTGAAGAGGGTAGAATAGATCAATAAATCCATAGAACTAGGAGGTATCTTAAGTCATCTAGTCCAAACCCTTATCTTAGAGATCTGCTTGTATTGAATTAAAATTATTTTATGCACTTTATTACACAGAAGAGGCAAACATTTAATCTACAAAAATATATGAAGTAAATAATTTAAATTTTCCCTAATGCATATGGCCAAATTAACAATAAAATGCTCATCTTCTGGTAATAGTACTTTTTTATTCCTCTTAAATATATTGAGAGAATTCTATACCAAAAAAAATCAACCTCTGAAGAACTAAAATAGTAGGAGCTGAAAAGGCTTGTGTATTATGGCTTTCACTGTGTTGAAAGAAGTCAAGGGCCCACCTAAAAGTAAAGAAAAGAAATCTGATATAGACACCATAAATATCATATATTCATATATGTCTTACTCCCAAGCATTTAACTTTCAATGCCTTTTCCTTAATAAATCAGACTAACTTGAGCTTTTATCTTCGAAATATACTCTATGATGAATAAACAGAGATAAGTCCTTATTTTTCAGGAACGCAATATTGCTCTTCACCTTCTAAATTCTTTAAAACTGTCTCCCAGGCCATCTTTTTTCCTTAGTTTTTTTTTTTTCCTCCTTATGCCACCTTGGCAGCCAAGGGAGATATTCCCTTGCTTCAGCTTATCTTATCTATAAAGGATTTAATTGTTAAAGTGGTACCTAAATATTAAAGAATGAATATAGCATGGAATAAGGACACACCAAGTAGACTCCTATTTCTCCTAGTATTGTATTTTGTGAGTAAAGCTATTAGTATTTTTTTTTAATTCTTCCCATTATTTTATTGGAACTATGTGGTAGGTAGCTCCTAAAGTGTAAATTTCCTGATTGAGTTGAATAGCCAGTTTAGAAGTCTGTTTATATCTCCTAATATTCATTTTCAATTATAGGGTTTTTTTTTCATTCATTTATTTGAAAGATTCCTTTGATCGACATATTTTAACTGAAAAGAGGATGTTATGTTGCCATTTAACTTAAGACACAGATTGACATAGAAATTATTGAAGCAGCTGTTAGCAATCCTCATCATGCTATTCAATTCAAATCAACAAATATATACTAACCAAAAATAAACTTGATAGATTTTATTTTTACACTATTTTCACATCACATTCCTCTCCCCACAATCCTTTATTAAAAAAGAAAAAGAAAAAGGATAAAAAAATAGTTCATTCACAGTTAACAACAAATTAACCCCATCCAATAGCAAATATACAATATTCAAAATTGCAAGAAACTTCAGTGGCTTTGTTGTTTCTATCAGAAAAAAACCAAACCTTTCTGTTTGACCATTTAAAGACCTTCCCAAGGTGATCACAGCTTATTTTTCTAAGTTGATTTCTTATTATTCTCCGTTGTTCACTTTACTGTTCTAACCAAACTGGCTTACTTGATGTTTCCCAATTGTTTCTTTGTACAGGTTATTATTCCCAAGGGCTAGAATTCTACCTCTCCTTACCTCTGGTTCTTGGATCCTCTAACTCCCTGAAGTTCAGTTCAAGTGCCACCTTCTAGCAAAATAGAGTGATACACACTGGCCATAATCAGTCACACAAACTCATTCAGACACAGCCTAATTAGTATATTTTTGGGAAATGGTACATAATATGAAGGCATTATTTTGACATCAAATCTTCTGATATAAAGACAGCTTGATGTTGCAGATAGGATGCTGTGTTGGGGTCTAGATTGCTGCTCAAATACCTCCTGTTAGATGTGTGACTCTAGGCAAGTCATTTGAGCTTCATGTGCCTTAAGCAACTTCTCAGTTCTTATCTACTAAGTAATAGATATGATGCCATCTGAACAGATGGAGGGAGTTTCACCAGGCTTATGAAATTCAGATCCCTGCACTAATGCCATTTTGTAGGTAGAAGCAAGGGAAGCTCCAGGAGAACAAATGTAAGGCAGTAGGTTGACTATTGACATGGTACATACACAGAGCATCTATTCAATCAAAAAATTCAAACTCAATTATTTGCTGGCTTACAGAGAAAAATGTTTGCTTGAATGGTTAATGTTTTAATTCACTTTTTATAGGTGCCACTTCTGGAGGAGAGAATTGAAAGTAGATAACTGGATTTTAAAAATAACTAATAAATGAATGTAGGGAAATAATTGTCACAGAATAACGCTCTTGCAGGAAAGTTGGCCAATCCAAGCTCCCCACCCCCAGGATCTTCAGGGTAGCTAATAAGGGGTGTGTGTGTTATGTTTATATATTTAAATGGGGAGATGGACATCGTATTAAAATAATTATCGACTATTAAGTGATTAAATGATAAAGACAGTATGTTTAAACATGAATTTAACCTTTATATATATTTGGAGGAAATTTGTATAGGTATTTTTGTTCAGCTATTTGGAGTCTAGTGGCACTACTAACACTCTTAAATTTGTGAGCAATGAGCCATCCAAACATGTAATAATTATATCTTTTGACATTCAGGAAATCTTTGATTTCTCTAGGCACATCTACTTTGCATATGCCATAGTAAAACAACTAGAATCGTTACTGAAATCATGATATATTTCTTTAAATTGGAAATATTCTAAATGATAGCATTATCATTAATTTAAAAATATCTTAATGAGGTCAGAGCAATAGCTTTATGTGACATTCTAGATGTCTTTTCTTTATACTAAAGAAGGAAGAAGAGCTTCATGGAGCCCTCCATACCTTTACCCAACATCTTTGAAAAGATTTCCTGTATACTCTTTCACAGGCTCATAGGATCATAGATTAAAACTTAGAATAGAACTTAGAGGCCATCAAATTCAACCCTATCACTGTATGGATCATAAACCTTAGAACTAGAGAAAGTGACTGTGAGTGTATGTGTGTGGGTATGTATGTGTGTATGTATGTATACATGTATGTATAGGTTGATAGATGATAGATAGATAAATATCTATATTGATATTGATATTGGTATCTATAGATAGATATGGACATCCATATTGATATCCATATCTATCTAGATATCAATCATCTATCTATTTCTGTCTATGGAATAATCAGCAGGGTCAAGATTTGAAACCCAGTTCTTTACTCTAAATCTCTCATCTCTTACTCATTATATACTTTGCCTCCTGATTTGTCTAAATTCTCTCTCTCTCTCTCTCTCTCTCTCTCTCTCTCTCTCTCTACTCACTCACACACACACACACACACACACACACACACACATGCATATGTATATATACACACATCCATTGATGTGACTTTTAAAAGTTCAGCAGGGAAAAGCAGAAAGCTATCCTTGTAGGCTTTTAAAATTTAGACATGGATAAAGCAGCTATTTCAATTTGTTCCTTAGGTTAGCTAGAGCTGCATTTACAGTGATATTACTCAATTGCAGGTTGACCACATCCATAGAATTATAGAATTTTGGATGCAGAAGGAAACTTGTTTTACAGATGAGAAACCTGAAGCCTCAGGAAGAATCACATTTCAAACTCTTGTCTACTTATTCATCCTACTTCCTAATTATTATCCTAAATATTCCCCAACCTATTCTGTCTCTCAAATCAAATTCTGCCCACTATGCTCCATACATACTGTGCTCTTTTCTATCTTCCTCATGATAGATTTCCATTTTCTTCTCTACCTTTATCTTCCCCTTCCCTCTCTTGACTTGATATAGCTGAAATTCAATTTCCTAGATAAACCCTGTCATTTCCCTTAATAGAATCTAAACTTCTTGAAAGCAGGAACTGTTTCCTTTTACATATTTGAATTTCTAATGCACAATATGCTGTTTAGAACATATTAAGCATTTAATAATTGATTGTTTTTAGTTCAATTTTCAATTTCAATTTAATTTAATTTTTTAAAATTTAATTATATTCAATTCAGGCATTTCAACCTATAAATAAATTTCTGAGGAGGGAAGAGGGGCTGTGGTCAGTAGTTCAAACTCTTAGTGATGTTTTGTTTAAGTTTTGATAATTACGTACCCCATTTGGCCAAGCTTGTTGAGGAAGTAGAATTTCTTTGGCACCTGACACTAGTCAAGAGGTAGTTAGGTGGTAAAGTGTCAGGCCCAGAGTCAGGGAGACTTGAGTTCTAATTCAGCCTTAGGCACTCACATGACGTATGATCCTGGCCAAATCACTTAACCTTTGTTTCTCTCATTTTCCTCATCTATAAAATGGACATAGTAATAGTACCTACCTCTCAGGGCTGTTGTGACTATCAAATTAGATAATAATTGTAAAGTGTTTAGCACAGTACCTGGCACCTTGCAAATTCTAAGTAAATGCTAGTTTTCATTAGTCTGTCCTAGGACTCTGTGGTATCTGAATTTTCTAGGTTTCACAAATAATAAAAACCCCTTCTCTTTAGTACTGAGACAATTAGGGTTAATAGATATTTATTTTTGGAAATTAATCAAAGCAAAGCAAAAGTTAATTAATTACAAAATTAAGATGACTGGAATTACCAAGACTTAAAAGTATATCAGTCTTTAATCTCGTAATTTTTTCTTCACTGGGGATAATACAGGGGGAAACCTTTCACCTCCTGCCTCTCCTCCTGCATATATGGAAAACTCTATTTTTTCCTGTACTTTTAGAGTTGCTAACAGGAATGTATAATACAACTTTTCAAAATAATTTTTTTTTAACTTGGGAGAGAGGGCCATGCCAAACAGTGAAACAAAGAACAACATAAAATGGCTCTTACATTTTGCCCTTCCATTCCACTTCTCTAGTAATAAAATGGTAGAACAAGTCATAGGGGGTGGAGCCAAGATGGCAGAGTGAAAGCAGTGACTTGCTTGAGCTCTCCCCCAAACCCCTCCAAATACTCATAGAAAATGGCTCTGAACAAATTCTGAAGCACCAGAACCCACGAAAAAACAGAGTGAAACAAATTTCCAGCCCAAGACAACCTGGATGATTGATCAGAAAGGTGTATCACGCCGGGCTGGGAGCACAGCTCAGCATGGGCTTTCAGGCCACAGCAAACCTGGAGCAGGCCTCAGAGGACTGAATCGTGGGCAGCTGTGGAGGTTTCCAGACCCCTCAATCCAAGAATGCCAAAGACAACTTAGGTCAGTGGGAAAAGTCTGTTTCTGTCAGTGGTCAGAGAGGAAGGCAGGGTTTCAGCTCCCATTTACCAAGAGCATGGCCCTGGTGGGGGCAGCTGCTTCCTGAGTTTCCGGCCCACAGACTGAGGGGGAATCCAGTGGCTGATCAGAGAGGGACTGCAGGGATCTCTTTGCCAGTGCTGAGGCAGGAATCTCTTGCTTTGCCCATACGTGGATCTGGGTCACAGTTCTGGGTGCGTGCTGGGGTGAGGAGGAAGCTGGTGTGGTGGAGCTTGTAGTGGCTGTGGAGAGCAACTCCTCCTCACAGTTACGGGACAGAAAGGAATACTTGTGGTCACAGGCCACGAAAGGAGTAAACACCTCACCCCTTATCATACCACCTTGGAAGAACTGAAAATTTACAGGTCCCTACAAGTATCTCTGAAAACAGCTACACAAACCCCTGAAGCTTGGGACAGTACACTCTCCACATCAGGAGCAGACTCTTACATTAACAAAGAGTTTAAAACTCAAGTAATTGGCTGGGATCATGAGCAAGCAGTGCAAAAAGAATCAGACTATATTATCTTACTTTGGTGAAAAGATCAAAATATACAACCAGAAGAAGACAACAAAATCAAAGCTCCTACATCCAAAGCCTCCAAGAAAAATATGAATCAGTCCCAGGCCTTGGAAGAGCTCAAAAGGGATTTTGAGAAGCAAGTAAGGGAAGTAGAGGAAAAACTGGGAAGAGAAATGAGAGTGATGCAAGAAAATCATGAAAAACAAGTCAACAGCTTGCTAAAGGAGACCCAAAAAAATACTGAAGAAAATAACACCTTAAAAAACAGCCTAACCCAAATGGCAAAAGAGGTCCAAAAAGCCAATGAGGAGAAAAATGCCCTAAAAAGAAAAATTGGCCAAATGCAAAAGATTACTGAAGAAAATACTTCCTTAAAAATTAGAATAGAGCAATTGGAAGACAGTGACTTTATGAGAAATCAAGACACTGTAAAACAAATCCAAAAGAATGAAAAATTAGAAAACAATGTGAAATATCTCATTGGAAAAACAACTGACCTGGAAAATAGATCCAGGAGAGAGAATTTAAAAATTATTGGACTATCTGAAAGCCATGATCAAAAAAAGAGCCTAGACATCATCTTTCAAGAAATTATCAAGGAAAACTGCCCTGATATTTAGAACCAGAGGGCAAAATAGAAATTGAAAGAATCCACAGATCTCCTCCTGAAAGAGATCCCCAAAGGAAAACTCCTAGGAATATTGTAGCCAAATTCCAGAGTTCCCAGGTCAAGGAGAAAATATTACAAGCTGCCAGAAGGAAACAATTCAAGTACTGTGGAAACACAATCAGGATAACACAAGATTTAGCAGCTTCTACATTAAAGGACCAGGGCATGGAATATAATATTCCGGAGGGCAAAGGAGATAGGATTACAACCAAGAATCACCTACCCAGCAAAACTGAGTATAATCCTTCAGGGGAAAAAATGGTCATTCAGTGAAATAGAGGACTTTCAAGCATTCCTGATGAAAAGACCAGAGCTAAACAGAAAATTTGACTTTCAAATACAGGACTCCAGTGGAACATGAAGAGGTAAACAGGAAAGAGAAATCATAAGAGACTTATTAAGATTGAACTGTTTACATTCCTGCATGGAAAGATGATATTTGTAACTCATGAGAACTTTGTCAGTATTAGGGTAGTTGAAGGAAAAAAAATGTATGTATGTATATATATAGATAGATAGAGGGCACAGGGTGAGTTGAAGATTAAGGGGTCATATCTGGAGAATAAAATTAAGGGATGAGAGAGGATGATACTCAGAGAAGAAAGGGAGAGGTAGAATGGGGTAAATTATCTCACAAAAAAACAGAAAAGAAAAGTCTCTCACAGTGGAGGGGAAACAGGGGAAGGTGAGAGGGAATGAGGGAATCTTATTCTCATAGGATTTGGCTTAAGGAGGAATAACATACACATTCAATTGGGTATGGAAATCTGTCTTACCCTACAGGAAAATAGGGGAGAAGGGGACAAGAGAGCAGGGGTGATAGAGAGGAGGGCAGATTGGGAAAGGGGTAATCAGAAGTAAATACTTCTGAGGAGGGACAGGGTCAAAAGAAAGAATAGAATAAATGGGAGGGCAGGATAGGATTAAGGGAAATAGAGTTAGTTTTTCACAACATGTCTACCAAGGAAGTGTTTTGCATAACTGCACATGTACAACCTATATTGAGTTGCTTGCCTTTTCAATGAGGGTGGGTGGTGAGAGAGGAAGGGAGAAAATTTGGAACTCAAAGTTTTAAAAACATGTTTAAAAAAAATGTTTTCAGCAACTAGGAAATAAGAAATACAGGAAATGGGGGTACAGAAGTCTATCCTGCTCTACAGGAAAATAGAAGGAGAAGTAGATAAGAGAAGGGAGGGGGGAGAGATAGAAGAGAAGGCAGACCAGGGGAAGGGGTATTCAGAATGCATGCCATCTTGGGGTGGGGGGAGGGGTGAGAGATTTGGAACTCAAAAACTTGTGGAAGTGAAAAAAAATAAAATAAAATGGTTGAATGTTGGATGCAGAGCCTATTTAAATCTTGTCTGAATAATTGGTGTGAAATAGTGATTTATACCTATTTTCTACCAGACTCTTTTCCAGTTTTCCCAACATATAGTCAGATAGTGATTTCTTGCCCCAATTAGTTAGTTTATTACATACTGGGCTTCTTGTTTTTTTTTATATATATATTGTATGCCTAATTTGTTCCAAAGGTCTTTCTGACTCCAGGCCCAGCACTCTATCCACAAGTCATCTAGCTGCCTCTTTGTTTTTCTTACATAGTACCAAATCATTTGGATGGTTATAACTTTGAGCTCTGCTACTGCTTTTCTCCTTCCTTCCCACTTCTTTTTTCTTGTTCTTTTTTTTTTAAATTCCTTTGAGATTTTTTTTCATCTGGATTAATTTTGTGATTATGTTTTTTTCTAGCTTCACAAAAAATTATTTGGTAATTTGATTGGCAGAATGTTGAATAATTAAGTAGAATTTGGGAACTGGGAAGAACGTAGAATGCCAAAAAGATAAACCCCAACTTGCTCCTCTCTCAAGGTATCCATCTCATTTTTTGAGGATGTTCTTTCCCATGTTTTGGTGTAGTGGAAAGGATATGGCTTTGGAGTCAGGATATGGGTTCATAGCTCTTACTGTCCTTGTGACCTTTGGCAAGTCACTCCTCTTTGGTCCTCAGTTTCCTCTTCTATAGGATAAGGAAGCTGGAGTAGCTGATCTCTAAGGTGTCTTCCAGCCCAATGTCAAGTCACTTCTCTTTGGTCAGGTTGTCAGTCAACTAGCATTTATTCAGCGCCTACAATGTACCAGGCTAAAAGTAGGGGATAGAAAGAAAACATTTTTGCAAAAACATATCCTGCCACCAAGGAGCTCACATTCTAATGGGGAAGACTGCATGCAAACATTTGCATTTATACAAGATATATACAGTGTAGAATGAGGGATAATCTTCAAGGGAAGGCACTGACAAGGGGTTGTGAAGAACTAGAAAAACCTCCTTTAGAAGTTTTGGTTTTTAGCTCCTCCTGCTATATGTAGGGTTCTTTCCAGATTATTCTTTTTTATGCTTTTTCTCCAACCCTTTGTGTCCTGCACTTATTCATTCTCCTAATCTCTCCTTCCAAAGTTCTCCAATGAGGACTCTTCTAGGCTCCTACACACACTGATACATATATCATCTCTTCATCAATAATCTCTCTACCCTGGGGAGAATGACCTTATAAAATATTTTTCTCTCTCCAAGTTTTCACACAGCACTTAGACTTTATCAGCCCCTTAGAAGCATAATAGGTGGAACTGAGGATCTTGACTTCAGTATGGCAGATAAAAGAACAGAGAGGTTAAGGTACTTTCCCAAGGCCACAAGACAGTTAAATGGCAGTCACTTTTCTGGAATGAATCTGATGTTCGCAGAGGCAAAGAAAAATGTCTAGATGAGTAGCTAAGGGCTTTGCCTAGGGACTGGCTACTTGATCCTTGATCTAGAAGATTCTGATATTAGCCTGGCACTGCTCAAGGTGGCAGCTGTGACTCACTTTCCTTGTTCTATCAATAAAGGAAAGAATGAAGTATTTACTAAAGTTTGCTTTTGGGTTCAATGTTACAGAGAATGACTCTAAGCTGGTTTACTCTTGATTTAGAGTGCCTAGAACTTCCAGAGGCAGCCTTGGGTGGTGGCTATTGCTTTGCTTTGGACCTGGATTTGGGAGAAATGGGCTCAAATTTTACCTGTAAGTTTCTAGGAGTGTGGCTGTGACTAACAGCTAGGAGGCCACAAAGAACAGAATGCCAGACCTGGAGTTTGGAAGAGGTGAATGGCCTCAGATATTTACTAGTTATATTATTCTGGGCAAGTCTTTTAAACTTCTTTCTGTCTTCTTATTTATAAAATGGGAATAATAATAGCTCATATCTCCCAAAATTATTACAATGGTAAAATGATATAACCTTAAAATAAAATGAATTTAATAAGATAACCTTAAATGCTATATACATTCTATTATTGTCATTATTTTTTAATCTCTTTGAGTCTAAGGAAACTCATTGGGACTTATCTACTCCACTCTCATTAGGCATTCACTACATCACTTTATTAAGGTTAGTGGAAATCCACTTCAGAGCCAGGACTCTCTCCTTTTTGTCTTTATATAGCAGGTGCTTAATAAATGATCTTTAATTAATTAGAAGTAGCTAGATGCACAATGGGTAGAGCACCACACTTGGAGTTAGGAAGACCTGAATTCAAATCCAATCTCATACACTTACTAGCAGTGTGACCCTGGGCAAGTCTCTTAACCTTGTTTGCCTCAATTTCCTTATCTGTGGGGAAGGCAATGGCAAGCTATTCCAGTATCTTTACCAAGAAAACCCCAAATGGGGTCACATAGAGTTGGACAT
The DNA here is from genome assembly GCF_003287225.1 of Phascolarctos cinereus. Lineage (NCBI taxonomy): Eukaryota > Metazoa > Chordata > Mammalia > Diprotodontia > Phascolarctidae > Phascolarctos > Phascolarctos cinereus. The sequence continues at coordinate 394,400,299 of NW_027555958.1, read as the reverse complement.
AGCTGAATAACAGTTGATTGGAATAACCACTGTATTTGGAGCCAGAGGAGGATCTCATATCTCCATGCTTTTGCCTAGGCTGGAATGCTTCTTATCTGGAAGGCTCTTCCTCTTTTCACCTCCACCTCTTAGAATCCCAGGTTTCTTTTAAAACTCAGTTCAGGTGCCACCTTCTACAAGAATCCTTTCCTGAGCCCTCAGATATAAGTGCCTAAGCTACTAAAACTACTTTGTATTAATTTATTATACATTCTGTGTATACTGCTATATACAAATTGCCCTCTTCTGCTCTCCTCTGCATTGGAATGAAAATTCCTTGAGGGCAGGGACTGGCTCGCTTTTGTCTTTGTATCCCTAATGTTAGCACAGTGCCTAGTACAAGTAAGAGTTTAATACATGCTTGTTTGGATAAAGCACTGAATTTGGAATCAGAGGACTTCGCTTCAAATTCCAGCCTTTGTGAAACCTTGAGACAGTAATTTAATTTTTGTGGGCTTCTATTTCCCCATCTGTAAAATGAAGATATTGGAGTAAGTAGCAAGAAAGAAAAATGAAAGGAAGAAAGCAAAAGAAAGAAAGAAAAAGAAAGAAAGAGAAAGAAAGAAAGAAAAGAAAGAAAGAAAGAAAGAAAGAAAGAAAGAATTAAAAGCCCCCCAGATTAAAAAAAGTAAAACAAAATTAAAAACAGATCAACAAATGAAACCCTGATCACTTGGCAAGGGACCTCTCTAGAACCACTAAAGAGATTCTTTGGAGGATAGTGGGTCACAACTACATGACAGGCATCCTTAAGATGCCATTGATGACATTGATGGAATATTCTACTAGTTAAAAGCCATAAAGAGAAAAAAATGTTATCATTAGAGTTGAAAGGAACTCCTTCATTCAGTAGATGATGAAAATAACTCCCGGAGAGTTTTACCTAGTCATACAATGAGTTAGTGAAAAGGGTTGCCTTGGAACAGTCTTCCTGAATCCTTGTTCAGCAGAAACACAAATCATTTTGTCACCTGAGGCAAGTAGTATGAAAGATGCCCTCAGATGAAATTGGTACAAGGCTGTTGGTTCTCAAAGGTGTAGTAAGGACTGAAATCCATGGTTTAGAGATTGTAAACTGTTAAGATCCCATTTCAGAGGGTTCTTCAGATTAAGTATGTCATCTTGAATCTGTATTCAGTACTGTTAACATTATATAAGATCTTAGAGTTTGGGCCTGTTACCCTAATCCCTAACAATCTACAGAATTGTTTAACCAGAAATAATAGCCAAATTTATTTTGGCAATGTATAAAGCAGCTTGATTTTTTTGTTTCTCAGAATTCATGGGATCACATGGCCTAAGAAAATCCCCATACACCTGCAGGAATTAAGATGTGACTTTAACAAATCAAGATTTGTTTCTTTGACAATTTGGTAAAAATATCACAAGAAGTAGAAGTATTTGAGGAAAATTTGCTTAAACAGGAGAGGGAATTAATATCTTTATTGTTTTAAATATATTTTGATGAGATATTTTACTGTTTTATATAAATTTTTGTTAGTATCTTTGCTATCAGTGGATAGAGTGCCAGGACAGGAGTCAAGAAGACTAAGTTCAAATCTAGCCTCAGATCTGTACTGTATGACCCTGGGCAAGTCACTTGCTTCTAGCTGGTTCAGTTTCCTCATCTATAAAACAAGGATAGCAATATCACCTACTTCCCAGGGTTGTTATAAAGATCAAATGAGACAATAATTGTAAAGTGCGTAGCAAAATGCCTGACACATTATAAACACCATATAAATGTTACTTATTTTAATATATATATAATATATATATATATATTTTATTATATAAATGTACTTATAAATAAATGTTACTTATAAATGTTACTTATTTTAATATAATTTTACATTATGTCTCTTCCTCAACTCCTTTCAGAGAGCCATAACTCACAATAAAGAATCTTAAAACAGGAAGAAAAAAAAAGTTAGCAAAACTAATGTATTCAAAAAGTCTGATGTTATACTACATTTCACACCCATGGTTCTCCATGCCCGCAAAGAACAAAGGGGAGTTGTTTTCTCATATCCCTTTTTTGGGGCCAAGCTTGGTCATTACAATTTTTCAGCATTTGGGTTTGATTGTTTTGTTGTTATTCTTTTCCTCTACATTGCAGTAAATGTAGTGTATAGTGTTCTACTAGTTCTGCTTACTTTACTTTGCATCAATTCATATGTCTTTCCATGCTTCTCCTATATTCCTTGTGTTCATGTTTCTTAGACAGCAGTGATATTCCATTATCTATGCCACAACACAATTTATGTGAATATTGTCCAATTGATAGACATTTATGTTGTAAATGTATAATAAGCAAAATTAAGGAATAGTGACTTTTATTATATTAGCTCAGCCTACTCGTGATCAATTAATATTTCTTCAATTATATAGACCTGTCCATATTTGTTTAAATAGTGTCTTATTGTTTTGCTCACATGGTACCTGTGTACATCTTGGTAGGCAGATTCCCATGTATTTAGTATTTTCTATAGTTATTTTATATGAAATGTCTTTTTTAATCACTTCTTGCTGGATTTTCTTAGTAATACAAAGAAATAGTAATGATTTGTGTGGGTTTATTTTATATTCTGCAACTTTTCTGGCTTCATTTTATTGTTGTTTTTGACTCTTTAGGGTTCTCTAAGCAAATCATCATATCATTTGAGAAAAGTATTGATTTTCCCTCTTTGGCTATGCTTATTCCTTCAGTTTCTTTTGTCCTTTTGTCATAGCTAATATTTCTAGTACAAATTGAATAGTAATGATGGTAATGGAAATCCTTGCTTTCCCACTCATCTTACTGGAAAGAATCCTAGCTTAATCCTTATTAGAGATGATGCTAACACTTGGTTTTCTATAGATACTACTACTAATATTAAGGAAAGCTCCATTTATTTCTATTCTTTCTAGAGTTTTTAATAGGAATGGGTATGGCATTTTGTTGAAAGCTTTTTTTCTATTTTTATTAAAATACTCATATGATTTTTTTGTTTTTTATTGACATAGTCAATCACATTTATATTTTTTTCTAATGTTAAACAAGCTTTTAATTCCTAGTATAAATCCACTCTGGTGATAGAGTATAATCTTTGTGATATATTGCTTAAGGTTTTTTTTTGCTAATACCTTATTTAAAATGTTTCCTTTAATATTCTCTAACTACATGTTTTCTATACTTTTCTTTCTTTATTTTGACTGTCCCTGGCTTAGGTCATCAAGAACATATATGCTTCATAGGAACAATTGATTAGGACCCATTCCTTTCAACTTTTTTCAAGCTGGTTATCTTGTATTAAAATTATTTTTGGGGGGACATTATACATGATTTAATACATCTGCCCCACAACCCACCTTTGTTCAATTTTCTTTTTTTAAGGTAGGATTACTTATATATGCTGTTTTCTGTTCTGTTAACATGGACCATATATATTTTTAGAAAAAAAAATTATCTATTTCCTTTAGATTATCAGTTTTATTGTGATACAATTGGGTAAAATGACACCTAATATTTTTTTTATTTCTTCATTATTTGTGAATTCACATTTTAAAAATTTTTGATACTGCTGATTCTTTTTTATTGTTTCTATTTTTAATCAAATGCTAATGGCTTATTTTTTTTTTTACTTTATTTTTCAAATAACCAGCTCCAAGGTTATTTATAAATTCATTTTTGAAAAAAATATTTTTTGTTACTCTTTTTATTTTCTAGATTTCTATTTTGATGTTTAATTTAATTGTGGACTTTTAATTTGTTTTTTTTTCTAGTTTGTTTCTGTTAGTTGAATGCCTTAACTGTTGATCTACTCCTCTCTTTTATCATTGAAAGTCTTTAGAGATATAAATTTCATTTAAGCATTTTGTTGGCTATATTCCCAAAATTTTGGTATGCTGTATCATTATTGTTATTATCTTTAATTAAATTATTGGTTATTTTTATGATTTGTTCTTTGGCTTATCTATTCATTGGGATTTAGTTATTCATTTCTAATTAATTTTTAATTTTTGCTTCAGAGGCCCTTTATTAAATATTATTTCATTGCATTGTGGTTGTTTAAAAGAGACATTTATTACTTCTGAATTCATATATCTGTGAGGACTTTTATGCTCCAATACACGGTCAACATTCCTTAAGGTGCCATGTGTAGCTGAGAAATATATATTATGTTATACCGTATTGTGTTAAATTATTGTGTGTGTATTCCTTTCTATTCCCATTCATTATTCTCCAGAAATTGTTAACAGAGATCCTAATTTTCTGGTATTTATTCCACACTCTGATACTTTATATTAGCTCTATTACTGATTAGGTGATCCTGACTGGAGCATCTTGGTTCTTGAATTCTCTGTTCCTGGCTGCTTGTAGTTTTTTGTTGTTCTTGTTTCCTTATCTCCCCCACCCCTAAACTTAACAGAGGAGCTCTGAATTTTGGCTATAATATTCTTAGGAATTTTCATTTAGGGGATTTCTTTGAGGAGACTGACAATGAACTCTTTCAATTTTTACTTTGCCATTGGTCCAAGGAGACCTGGGCAGTTTTCTTTAATGTGTGTTTTTTTTAATATCATGTCCACAGTTATTATTTTCTATGACTTTCAGATAGTCCAATACTTCTTACATTACTTTTTTCTCAATTTATTTTTCAAGTCAGTTGTTTTTTGCTATGATATACTTTTTTGTCCATTATAATTTTCAGGGAATTCTTTTCTTTCAATTTATTTTTACTTTTAGCTTTCACCATTCACTTCCACAAGATTCTGAGTTCTAAATGACAGGGAAGCTGGTTTCTACATCTTTCTACCACTCCACCATCTCTGTAGCAGTAAACCAGTATCTGAAGAATTAAAAATCGATATCTGAAGGCACCTATGTGGCACAGTGGATATAGTGCCATCCCTGGAGTCAAGAGGACCTGAATTCAAATGTGGCCTCAAACACTTGACACTTACTAGCTGTGTGACCCTAAGCAAGTCATTTAACCCTGGTCACCTTGCAAAAAAGTGCATATCTCATAGAGAGTACGTTAAAGGTGAAGAGTGCATATGAGCAGGCTGTTATCTGTAACCAATGAGGAACTCTGAAGAACAGGAGTTTAAAATGTCATTAAGGAATTATGTGATAAGAGAAGACAGGCCAATCACATATCAGAGGCCAAGGATGACAGGTGGCAGCAAGAGCATTCCATTTTGTAACTTTGCCATGTCAGGAGAAATCAAGGAAGACTTCTATGTGGAAAGAACTTCTACGTTGACCTTACGGATGGACATGAACAAGAGTTATGGGATCACAGAGCTAGAGCTGAAAGAGAGCTTAGAAGCCCTCTAGTCCAATGCCCTTATTTTACCAGCAAAAAACTAAGGCACAAAGAAATTAAATGACTTGCCAAAGGTCACATATATGGAAAATATCAGAGGTGAAATTTAAACAACTATCCAGTAAACATTAATTAAGAGCCTACTCTGTGTCAAGCATTGTGCTAAGTACTGGAGAGGATTTGACAGTTAGCACCTTACCTTTTCTTTCTCATAGGACAATGGAAGAAGGGAGGTATAGTGAGTCTCTTCCTCAATGCATTTTTGAAGTGTAATGACCACTTATCTGATGAGTTGAAGTAGTGATTCTTGTGAAAGTATACAGTAAGTTAGATTAGGTCCCTTTTTAGGTGTCTTTCAATTTCAACAGTCGGTGATTCTAGAAAAGATAGACACTTGTCATTTTCTTTAAATTGAAGAGCCATGCAATTTGAGGGATTTTAGGTTGAGGGAAAAAAGTTATTTCATTCCTAATGTATGCTGGTAAATAAATATTTTTTTGTTTGTTTAATATCCCCATAAATGCTTGGAATCACTCCTCTCAATATTTTCCAACCATGCTACCCAGTGGGATACCCCATTAGAAGAAAACAAAGCAATATGATTTCATAAACCTTTTATTCTTATGGATCAGTTTGAAATTTCTTTCACAAATTAGTTTTTAATAGCACAAAAACCATTCAAACTATAATTACAATACATACTGTAACAAGTCAGATAATTTTCTCTCCACTCCAACAATAGAGGATTCATAAGGATTCTTGAAAAACTAATAAAGACATATTCACCTTGGCTACTATTAATATAAATTTTTGCTTCTTAAGAACTTATCATAATTACTAGGTGATTCACTTTCTTCGTTGATTTTTTTTTCAGGAACATATATTCTCCTTCAGTACAATTTCTTCTCCTTCCTTTTCCTGCCCCTCTCTCTACCTAATCCATGTCTTACCCATCCTACAAAGTCCATCACAAATCCTATATTCACCATGTTACTTTCCCCAAGCCACATTGATTTCAATATGTATGAAGCTGTGTTTGTTAGAATCATCACATTTTAGAGCTGGAAAAGAAGTTCGATATCAGCTGTTTCAAGCCCCTTATCTAAAAAATAAAGATTCTTACAGGTAGTTGGATCCTAAATGCCACAGCCAACTTAAAAAGCTATTTAATAACAGTCAAGACAGGAACCAGGTCTCCCAAATTCTCATTTCCTCAGTCCTTTAAAGAAGTATTCATTTTTCTTATTTCTAATTATATTAGGAAACTAAATAATGCCATGAATATAATGTTTTACTTGGAGTCAGGAAAGCCTAAGTTCATGTCTTTCCTAGCTGTGTGACATTAGGCAAGTTGATTAACCTTTCTCAATCTCATTTATAAAATAAGGATAATTAACAACACTTACCTCACACAGTTGTTGTGTGTGGTGAATATGAGATAAAGTATGTAAAATGATTTCAAATACCTTGAAGCAATGACTGTTTGGTCTGGTTGCATTGCCTGGGAAAGATTCATTTTGTATAAATAAATTATTAACTTTTTAAAGTTGCTGAGCCAAGATGGCAGAAAAAAGGCAGGGACTCTCCTAATCTTTCCCCCAGCCCCTTGAAATATATTTAAATAATGCCTTAAAACAAATTCTATAGCAGCAGAACTCAAAAAAGGACAGAGTGGAAGAATTTCCTAGCCCAAGACAACTTAGAAGGTCTACAGTAAAGGTCTGTTGCACCAGAGTAAGAATGGAGTGCAGCTCTGCACAAGACCAGATAGCCCACACCAGGACCCAGCAAACCAGGACCAGGCCTTGAAGGTGATTGAATCAGTGGAGGCAATGGAGGTTTCTGGATCTCTCAGTCCACAGACAGGAAGTCAAACATTTGGTCAAAAGGCAATTAGAGGGTGGTACCAGGAGCAGGAATCTGTTGCATTGTCCATACTTGGATGTAGGTCACAGTCTTGGGTCTCTGTATCAGGGCAAAGAAAAGCACTAGGACACCAGAACTTGGGGCTGCAGGGGAGCAGAAATCCTGGTCATAGCTTCAGGGTGGAAGAGTGCTTGTGGTCACTCACAGACCAGTGCATAGTAATGAAGAATAGTATACACACCTCTCCCTAAATCGTACCACTTTGGAAGATATGAACACTTACAGGTCCCCAGGATTCCCTCTGAAAACAGCGGCACAAAAAAAACCCCTAAAGCTTGGGATAGTGCTACCTCTATTCCAGAAGCAGAACCCCACTTTAGCAGAGAATTAAAAGTCAAGAAAGAGTCTGGAAAACAAGTAAGCAGTAGAAAAAGATCCCCATTATAGAAAGTTACTATGGTGACAGGGAAGATCAAAATGCAAACTCAGAAGAAGACAACAAAGTCAAAACTCCTCTCTCCAAAGCCTCAAAGACAACTATGCATTGACCCCAGGCTATGGAAAAACTCAAAAAGATTTTTAAAATCAATCAAGAGATATAGGAAAAATTCAGGAGAGAAATGAGAATGATGACAGAAAATCATGAAAAAAGAGTCAAAAACCTGGTAAAGGAGGCACACCAATACATACATACATATATATATATGTATATATATATATACATACGTATATATATATGTACATATATATATATCTATATATATATTCTGGAGAAAAAAACTCCTTAAAAGATAGAAAAAACCTCATTGGCTTCTGTTGCTGTTTGAGGGTCATTGCAGTTGGCCATCACCAGAGCCTCCAGACAGGGTGCTGGGAACCACCTCTGCTAGTACTCCTCAGGTTTGCCTGCTTTTGTCACTGAGGATGAGTGCCCAGTCTGCCTAGTACAAATCCCATGGAGACTGCCTGTGCTGTTTTATCTAGTGACTGGTCTCCCTTGCAATTATGGATATTTGAAAGGATTTTAGATAGTATGGAAGTGGATTTCCCCTCCCCACTCCCTCTTGGTGCTTGAGTCCTGGAATAATTAATGAACAGTGGAAAGTTTTTTTTTTCCTTTTTTAATAATATGCTTTTGATATAAACTTTATAGATATTTATACTTAATTTTAAGTGCCAAAATAAATTGCACAAAGATTCATAATTTTATATTATTGTCCTGGGGAAATGAATTTGAATTCTGGAAATACCATCTATACCCAGCGTAGTTCAGCCCAAAAAGCATATCGGTGCTTTGGCTCTCTCTTTTTTTTTTAAATTAAAATAAAAATAAATAAGACTAGTTTTAAAGAATTGATCTTCTGAAGAAAGAATAAACAGTGTGAAAAAGAATAGGATGAGTGCTTCTATACCAGATTGTACTTTAAAATGTCAATTCCTGAAGCATGCTTTGGATGTCCTTTCTGTAGTAACAAGGAGGAGTGAAGTCCAGATTAAGGCCTTTCTCTCTACTTACTGCAATAATCAAGGGTGCCTTTGGAAGGAATGTTCTTCACTTCATTTCATCATGTGGAAAGAAAGGAGTGTTGGATTGTCAGAGACAAAAGGAGTAGATCTGTTGGCGAGAGACAAGGAGCAGGTATGGGCAGCTTTGCATTGAAGCATTTTTATGGACATATTGGTTGTGTTTGGTCACTTTTGAAGCACGGTGTTAGTTTGTATATCCAGGATAAAGAAGGTTTATCACCTTAGGGCCTTGTAACGAAGGACAGACCAGCCCATATAGTATTCAATAATACTGATCCTACTGATGTCTAATCTTGGGGAAATAACATAAAATTTACCCTGGGTCATGGAAGCCCAAAATAGTAAGCATCAGCCTGAGTTTGTGGATCTATTCTCTAGAGCTGAAATTTGTATCAAGCAGGTGGTACTTTGCACATTTCATTCAGTTTTTCTGTCTCAGAAAGGGCAAGTTTACACGTGTGGTCATGGTCAAGGAGGATGCTTAAGCCATGGAGATGGACAAACTTGTGTGGTCTCTAGGCTGGTAGAAGGACTAACTGGTCTTAACTGCTCCCAAGTGGCAGCTGCTAAGGATCATACTTAACTGAAGAAGGAGGTGTTTATACTTTCAGTCTAGATAATTTTCATCAGTTGGGTAGTATCCCTCCACTAGCTAGATGCAGTGTACTGAGACAGATTCAGGCAAAGAAATCTGAAAGGGAGAACAATTATTGGACTGGCTGCAGGCAGGTTCCGTATAGTGCTGTGGACTAAAGAAGCTGTTTCCACTATGGGACTAAATGGTGGACAACTAGGATATTTACTAGGTCCCAAAGGAGAAAAGTGTGAAAGGCTCACAGGAAGGCATCAGCTCTCCATAATAAAGATTGCATTGTGTCCGTGGTTGCTTCAAGTGATGGTGCCACAGTTTGTATTACAAAGGAAAGAGATATTTACTTGCAGATTATCACTGCCAGAAGATGGCTTCAAAGCAACTCAACTTACAAAAGGTTCTTGTGTCTGGGGAGCATATGGAACACAGGGTTGATCCTCAGCATCTGAAATAAAATGGGGGTGAAAATTTCTATTCTTGCAGTGGATGAATCTGGGAGAGTGTTTTGCTGGAAATAAATTAGCAGCCCCATGAAACAGCGTCAATGGGCTTATGTTCGCCAGATCTTCATGTCTGATATTGCTTTAAATAGAAATAAAACAATGTTTGTTACCCAAGATGGTGAAGGATTTGCAGTGAAATGGCTTGAAGGAGAAAATAATACTGAAAAGAAAGAAGTTAAATCAAACCTGCATAATTCCTCATCAGATAGATATTATGTCTATGATACAAGTAGTGTGTATGAAAGAATTCAGCTTACAAAACTTAATTTTGTCCACAGAGCTATTGGCATCAGCATGGATCCAAGCAGAAATAATCTTGCACTTTTGCAATCAGACCCTAAGACAAGCCTTTACAAAATTCCAACTGTGTCCTCATCATTTTTTGCGGAAGATTTTGGCACATTATTGGAGGAAACAGATGAGATGGACAATACCCATGATGTGACATTTGAAGTTGGCTATAAAACTTTACCTGTGCACAAGTATATTTTAACTATGCAATGAGAGATTTTCAGGAAGTTATTCACTTCAGATGGTACTTCTGTCAATTGTCCAGATGTTTACCACAAAGATGAAGATGCTGTAAGATGTGATCTCTTTGTTACAGAGAAGGTTCACCCTGATTCGTTTGCTTACCTTCTATAATTCGCCTATACAGATGCATGATTTTTTTTAACTGATGGTTATAAAAAAAGTGCAGGTGAGGATGGGAATCCTGTAAAGAAGGTGCAAAATGTTGCAAAGAAATTTGATGTCATCAGTTTGAGTAGTAGACTAAATGGAGTCAAATTTGAAAATAAAAAAAAGTTAATGTTGTTTCATCAGAAACTGGAAATAAATCAAATCTAATTCAGAAACAATGTTAATTTCTTTGTGATGTGACCATGAAGTCAGTGGATGGGAAAGAGTGTATCAGCTCCTTTATTGGTGGTGAAGAATTAAAAATTGAGGGGATTTCCACCAATTGGGGAATGGCTAAACAAGATGTTGTACATGAGTGTGATGGAATACTAATTGTGTTATAAGAAATGACTAGCAGGATGTTCTCAGAAAAACCTGGAAAGATTTACATGACTGATGTGAAGTGAAATGAGCAAAACCGGTACAACATTGTACATAATAACAGCGATGCTGTATGATGATCTACTGTGAATAACTTAGCTATTCTCAGAAACACAATGATCCAAGAAAGTGCTAAAGGACTTATTATGAAAGATGCTATACCTTTCTAGAGAGGGGGAAAAAACTGATGAAGTCTGAATACAAATTGAAAATACTTTTTTTCTTTTTTTTCTGATTGGGTTTTTTTAATTTTATTTTTCCATACTCTGATTAATGCATCTGGTGTTTTTCAATTGGCTCCCTTAAGAAGCAGATGATTCAATTAGGAGATTTCATATTTTTGGCACCAATATCATTCATGTTACAACACTGTTTTTCACTCTCCTCATCTCCTTCCTAGAGAAAGTACAGACAGGTGTTTCTGGAAGCTGAAATATCCACATATAATTCTTTAAACAAAATAAGGTGCATGCTTCCCCCCTTCCTGAAACTTTTGGCCTAACATTTCAGTTACTGTGTGTTATTAGCCTTTTTTGGGTCATACGGCACCTCATTCTTTCTGCCCTTTTTCTACCTCTGTTACTTTTCCCTGTTCTGGGCGACTTTCCCTTCTTCTATGCATCTCTCTAGAATGTCCCCTCTCCAAACCAGCAGGACATCTCTACTTTGCCTACCAGGGAGGACTCCAGCCATGATGCTCTGCTTCCAGGGTACCAGTCAGCCCGCATTCAGACTTGCTAGTCTCTGGTGGTACTAGAGGCAACACAGTTAACTTATTAGCTAGTTGTGTCTTCTGGTTTGGGGAGCCAAGTGAAGTTTCCCCTCCCCTTGCTTGGGGCTGAAAGACTAGAGATTGTATTGGAACTTTACAAACACTGAGGACAGTTTGGGGTTTCATCCCAATTTAAGATTTTTGTTTATTTATTTCTTTTACATTGGAGAAGATGTAAATGCTCTTCTGGTGGGATGGATGAACTTCTGAGAATCTGAACTGACTTTCTGTCTTTTCTTGGCTAAGTAGATCCTAAGGTTGTGGACTGCTTCATTAATGATTTCTGATGTTTCTTTAGCCCTGGCTTCATAAAGTACCCCTTCTCAAACTGTTCCCCTAGTGAGTCTTTAACAACTTCTTAGATTCTAAAGTGTCAACTTTTTCAGATATTTTCATTTTTATTTTATATTTTGTAATTTACTTATTTTCACTTTTCAATATTCACTTCCACAAGATTTTGAGTTCCAAATTTTCTCCCCATCCAACCCCTCCTCCCACACCAAGATGATGTGCATTCTGAATATCCATTCCCCTAATCTGCCCTCCCTTCTATCATCCCCTGCCTTCTCTTATCACCTTCCCCTTCTATTTTCATGTAAGGCAGGATAGATTTCAATACCCAATTGCCTATATATCTTTTTTACCAGTTGCATTTAAAAACAATTTTAACATGTTTTTTAAACTTTGGGTTTCAAATTCTCTCCCTTCCTCCCTCCATACCCACCCTCATTGCGAAGGCAAGCAACTCCATGTAGGTTGTACCTGGGTAGTCATGCTGTGACTTCCATAGTAGTCATGTTGTGAAAAACTAACTATATTTCCCTGCATCCTATTCTGCTCCCATTTATCCTATTCTCTCTTTTCACCCTCTCTCTTCTCAAAAGTGTTTGCTTCTGATTATCCCCAATCTTGCCCCCCCTTTATTATTCTCCCTCTCTCTTATCCCCTTTCCTCCTATTTTCCTGTAGGATAAGATACATTTCCATACTCAATTAAGTGTGTATGTTATTCCCTCCTTAAGCCAAATTTGATGAGAATAAGATTCATTCATTCCCTCTCACCTTCCCCAACTTCCTTTCCGCTGTAAAAGTTTTTACTTGTCTGTTTCATGCGGGATAATTTACCCCATTCTATGTCTCTCTTTCTCCTTCTCCCAGTATATTTCTCTCTTACCCCTTAATTTTATTTTTTCAATATCACCTCTTCATCTTCAACTCAACTCACTCTGTGCCATCTATCTATCTATCTACCTACCAATGTGTCTATTTTTTTTTCTTTCCAACTACCATAGTACTGAGAAAAGTCTCATGAGTTACACTTATCATCTTTCCATGTAGGAAACAGTTCAACTCTAATAAATCCCTGATGATTTCTCTTTCCTGTTTACCTCTTCATGCTTCTCTTGAGTTTTGTATTTGAAAGTCAAATTTTCTATTGAGCTCTGGTCTTCTTATCAAGAATGTTTGAAAGTCTTTTAGATCACTGAATGTCCATTTTTTCCTCTGAAGGATTGTGCTCAGTTTTGCTGGGTAGGTGATTCTTGGTTGTAATCCTATCTTCTTTGCCCTCCAGAATATTACATTCCAACCCCTCTGATCCCCTAATGTAAAAGCTGATAAATCTTGTGTTATCCTGATTGTTTTTCCACAATACTTGGATTGTTTCTTTCTGGCTGCTTGCAATATTTTCTCCTTGACCTGGGAACTCTGGAATTTGGCTACAATATTCCTAAGAGTTTTCCCTTGGGGAAAACCTCTTTCAGGAGGGGATCAGTGGGTTCTTGCAATTTCTATTTTACCTTTGTATTCTAGAATATCAGGGCAGTTTTCCTTATTAATTTCTTGAAAGATGATGTCTAGGTTCTTTTTTTGATCATGGCTTTCAGGTAGTCCAATGATTTTTAAATGATCCCCCTTGGATCTATTTTCTAGGTCAGTTGTTTTTCCAATGAGATATTTCACATTGTCTTCTATTTTTTCATTCTTTTGGCTTTGTTTTTAAAATATCTTGATTTCTCATAAAGTCACTAGCTTCCATTTGCTCCATTCTAATTTTTAAGGATGTATTTTCTGCAGTAAGCTTTTGGACTTCCTTTTCCATCTGGCTAATTCTGCTTTTGAAGACATTCTTTTCCTCATTAGCTTTTTGGACCTCTTTTGCCATTTGGATTAGTCTATTTTTTAAGGTGTTATTTTCTTCAGTGTTTTTTTTTTGGGGTCTCCTTTAGCAAGCTGTTAAATTGTTCATGATTTTTTGTGTCACTCTCATTTCTCTTTCCAGTTTTTCTTCTACTTCTCTTACTTGCTTCTCAAAATCCTTTTTGAGCTCTTCTATTGCCTGGAACTGATTCATATTTTTCTTAGAGGCTTTGGATGTAGGAGCTTTGACTTCATTGTCTTCTTCTGGTTGTATGTTTTGATCTTCTTTGTCACCAAATTAAGATTCTGTGGTCTGACTTTTTTGCATGTTTGCTCATGTTCCAAGCCACTTACTTGAGTTTTCAAATCTTCATTAAGGTAGGGTTCTGCTTCCAGTGTGGAGAATGTACTGACCCAAGCTTTAGGGGTTTTGTGCAGCTGTTTTCAGAAATATTTCTAGGACCTTTGAATTTTCATTTCTTTCAAGGTGGTACAATCGGGGATGAGGTGTTTACTCCCTTCCTGGCCTGTGCTCTGCTCTATGAGTGACCACAAGCAATCTTTTCTGTCTTGGAATTATGAGGAGCATTCTCTCCTCACCACAACTACAATCTCTTCCATGCCAGTGCTCCTCCTTGTCCCAGGACCACCACCTAGAACTGTGGCCCAGATCCAAGCATGGGTTAAGCAAGAGAATCCTGACTCAGTGCCAGCAAAGAGATCCCTGCAATCCCTCTGTGATCAGTCACTCTATACCTTCTCCTTCTGTGGACTGAGAGTTCCCTAAGCAGGTGCTCTCCCCACCCCCCCACCCCCATATCCCCAGGGCTGCTGGGACTGGGGCTGGACCAAACTTTCCTCTCACTGTGGTCCAACAGATCTTTCCTACTGACTTTATAAGTTGTCTTTGGTGTTTTGGGATTGAGAAGTCTGGAAACCACCAAAGGTCTCCTTGAGTCAATCCCTTGAGGCCTACTCCAGGTTTGCTGAAGCCTAGTCTTTGCCTGCATGGTCTATGCTAAACTGTGCTCCTCTCCCAGCCTAGCACAACAGACCTTTCCAATCAACCATCCAGGTTGTTTTGGGCTGGAAATTTGTTTCACTCTGTCTCTTCATGGTTTCTGCTGCTGTAGAATTTATTTGGTGCTATTTTTTACAGGTATTTGGAGGGGCTTGGGGTAGAACTCAAGCAAGTCACTGCTTTTACTCATCCATCTTGGCTCCACTACCTGATATTTTTTCTTTACTTTATTTTTCTTGTGGTTTGTTTTTTGTCTGTTTTCTTTCACAGCATGACTTACATGAAAATGTATTTTAATGACTACACATATATAACCTATGTCAAAGTGCTTTTCTTTTCTGTGGGAGGAGGGAGAGAAAGGAGACAGAGAACGTGGAGCTCAAAATTTTTTTTAAAAATGTTAAAATTATTTTTGCATAAAATTTGAAAAATAAATATTAAATTAAAAAGTTTAAAAAATTTTTTTATATTTGCCCATTAATAGCAAGAGCTTAAACTTTCCAATTACTTCTGATTTAAATGGGAAGCTTGAGTTCTCCAAAATTTGAAGGTTTCTCCCACGTAAGTGTTCTTTTAGGCACTCTGCCCAGAATTTTTAGACAATTTTAATAGCATTCAAGGTATTCCTAGTCATGTATGAGATCTCTGGAGCAGGATGCATGTTCTTCCACTGCCAACCTACCTCCAAGGATTTACCCCTTGTCACCAAACTATTCTGAGGACACAAGGGTTGTTAGGGTGCAGCAGCAAAGCAGATTGTAATATACCTTCTATTTTTTTTCTTTTCTTTTTATTCTCAAAATAAAATGAACATCTCCATATACGACCTAGAATAGGAAAATGATTTTACATTAAAAATTAATCTCATACAGCATGTGTTTCTGTTTAAGCAGTTAATAAATTCAAGGTATAAATTTTAAGATTTCTTACTTGACTGTGGTTTCTTCCACTCTTCTTTCTGTTTTCTTCTGTGTGTTTAAAAGTACTTCAAAGACCCCTTTCTTCCTTTTTTTTTTCTTTTTTGAGAATATTGCTTATTTTTATTGCAGGGGCGTAGTTTGTTTTTTTCATGTTTTAAGAACATACCTTTCACAATTCTAATACCCCACTGAAAAAGAAAAGAAAAATAAAATGCCTATAACCAATAGTTAGTCAATAAACATTTGAAGGGCCTCAATGTGCCAGGCACTCTTCTAAGTACTTGGGATACAAATTCTCAAGTAAAGTAGTCTCTACCTTCAAAGAGGTCACAATCTAATAGAGAAAGACAACACACAAAGGAAGCTTAAATGGGGCAGAGTGAAGGTAAATAAAATAGAGGCATGATGGAGCACTCCAAAAGAGTACAGTGAGGTTAGAAATGAAGAGATAGGGGCAGCTAGGTGGTGAAGTAGATAGAGCTCTGGCCTTGGAATCAGGAGAATCTGAGTTCAAATCTGGTCTCAGACACTTGGCACTTATTTAGCTGTGTGAACCTGGGCAAGTCACTTAACCCAATTGCCTCACCAAAAAGAAAAAAGAGAAAGAAATGAAGAGATAATTGGTCTAGGCCTATTCTGTCTATAAATGGAAGACTTGGGAAAATCTTATTGCTTTGCCCTCCGATTACAGTAGTGAGGGCACAGCTGAAATGTCATTATTCGGGTGATGCATGCTTTTAGGATGGTAAGTTTTCTGGGGCCATAAGTAAAAAGTAAAAAGTAGTACAGTTCAGTGCAAAATAAAGAGAGAAATGTTCACAGTTCGATGAACACAAGTTACTGTCTTGGCTGCTTCTGAAAATATATGTATCATTTGGAAACAAGTCAATTACCTCTCTTTCAGGAGATATGTTGATGTTCATCATTAGTTCTTTCAAATCAAGAAGATTTGTTATTTTACATTTCTGAGTTTAAAATCCCTTAAAGTAATTTTCCTTTTCAATGTTGCTGTTGTATAAATTGTTCATCGGATTCTACTTACTTCACTCTACATGAGTTTATGTAAGTTTTCTCAACTTTCTCTGAAATTGCCCTTTTTGTCTGAAACTCTCATAGAACAATATTTTTTTTATATTCATATACCCAAATTTTTAAGCCATTCCCCAATTGATGGGCACCTCCATAGTTGCCAATTCTTTATCACTGTAAAAAAAAAAGAGCTACTATAAATAATTTTGTACATATCAAACTTTTTCCCATTTCTTTGATCTTTTTGGGCCACAGGCTTAGTAGTGATATTGCTGGGCCAAATGATATTGACAATTGACATTGACAAGGAACATTGTTTCAAATTGATTTTTAAATTGAATTTTATTTTTTAATTAATGAAAATTGAATTTTCCCCTTCCTACCCTACTTACTGTTAAAAAAAACCCAAAACCTTTGTTACATATATGAATAGTTAAAGCAAATTCACACATTGATCATTAAAAAAAAGTCTCATTTTACTTCCTGAGTCCATCACCTTTTTTTTGGGCGGTGAGAATCCTGCTTCATTATTCATTCTCTACCAATGCAACTTATTGTGTTGATCGGAATTCTTAAGGCTTTCAAATTTATTTGTTTTTATTTTGTTTCAATTAAAATTCTTCATACTTCACTCTACATCAATTCATGCAAGTCTTCCTAGGTTTCTCTGAAACATCCATGTTTTTATTTCTTTCAGTACAATAGTATTCCATTATATACCACACACCATTGTATACACCATAATTTATTCAGCCATTTCTCAATTGCTGGACACTGTCCCCTCCTAGTTTCTAATTCTTTGTCACCACAAAAACAGGTATTATAATTATTTTTGTACACATTGTTCCTTTGTCTCTTTCATCTCTTTTGGATATAGACCTAGTAATAGCTCAACAGGCATATACAACTTGTTAACTTTTGGACATAGATATAAATTGCTTTCCAGAATGGCTAGACCAATTCATGGGTCTGCTGACAAAGCATCAAAGTGCCTGTTTTCCTGCAGCCTTCCCAACATTTCTCATTTCCTTTTTTGCCAGTGTTGCCAATTTGATGGATGTGAGATGAAACTGCAAATATATTTTAAATCACATTTGTAGCCTTTTTTTTTTCATTCCACTATTGATAGTCCATTCATATCCTTTGTATTGTTGTTGTTGTGGAGGTGGTGGTACCATTTCAATTGTGTGAATCTCTGTGACTCCTCTGGGGTTTTCGTGGCAAACATACTGGAGTACATTGCCATTTTCTTCTCCAATTCCTATTATGGATAAGAAGACTGAGGCAAACAGGGCTGTGACTTGCTCAGGGTCACACAGCTAGTAATGTCTAACATAAGATTTGAATTCAGGAAGATGAACCCTTCTGACTAGGTCTGGAACTCTATCTACTCTGCCACATAACTGCCTCATTCATATCCTTTGACTTTTTATTAATTCAAGGAGTAGTTAATCTTGTTTAATGTTATTTCCACTGATAAGAACAACAACAACAAAATAATAGCTGACATTTATATAGTGCTATAGGGTTGCAAAGTATTTTACAAAATTTTATTGTTACAGCAACTCTGGGCAGTAGGTACTATTATACAGCTAAGTGGGGCAGTGGTGAATAGAGTGCCAAACCTGGAGTTAAGACCCTTGCTCAAATCTATAAAATCAGCTGGAGAAGAAAATATTAGACTGCTCTATTATCTTTGCCAAGAAAATCCCAAAAGGGGTCATGAAGAGTTTCAGGACTGAAAAATAACTAGACAACTGATGTTATTATTATCCTCATTTTACAGAGGAGGATACTGAGGCAATCTAATGTTAAGTGACTTATCCAGTTTCTCACAGCTATTAAGTGTCCAAGATTGGATCTGAACTCAGGTATTCCTGACTCAGTTCAGCTCTCTGTCTAATTGCCTATAAATCACCCAACCCATGTAACAAAATAGTAATTAAACAAAACAAAGTAAAGAGAAAAATACTGAAAGAACAAATAAGAGAAAAAAGCACAGTAAAAAAGCAATTAAAAATAAGAAATTGGAGAGGAAAAAAGGAGGAAAAGCTTTGAACTAACTTGCTAGTCAGGAAAGAGTAAGAAAGAAAAAGAAGTCAGGAAAGAGGGGAAAAAAGGAATGATTATATATAAACATACATTCATAAATATATGTGTATATGTATACATAAATATTATAAAGAAAAGCAATTAATATTTTAAATAAAATCAAGGACTTTTAGTCCTAGCTTTATTATTGCTGATACTTTATGCATTTGTTTATAGATACTTGAGACTGTAGGGTTTAATAATTGATCTTTTCTTGGATTTTAACTCTTGTAAGTTTCTGGCTGCCTCAACCTCTCTTCATTCTTCATTATAGTTACTTTTTATGGAATCTCTGTTGGTAAATATTTTTTTTTCTCTCCCTCTTCAGTACATATTCTTTCTAGCCACAATTCCATTTCTGTATTCTCCAAACTTGGCATAATGTGTTAAGTAGTTCTTGAAAACACCTGGGTTCAATTCCTGCCTTAGACATAAATTAGCCATTGTAACCCGGGTAAGTTATTTATCCTTTTCAAACTCAGTTTTTTCATCATAAAATGGAGATAATTATGCATAGTAATTATCTCACACTGTAGTTGACAGGATCAAATGAGGTAATAGTATATAAAATGCTTTGCATATCTTAAATTAACTACATAAATTTCAATTATTACCATTGCATTATATAGTGAGTTTCACATATGTGTGTGTTTCTCTCTCTTTCTCTCTCTCTCTCTCTGTATGTGTGTGTGTGTGAGTGAGTGAGTGTGTGGCTGGACTCTGGAGAGAATGCTAAGCAATTTAGGCATAAGCTGTGCTTTAGTTTTGTTCTGCAATATAACTCCTAAACATTAACACATTGAGAGCAAGCCATTCTCTTACATATATACATGAATAAGAGGAAAAGTAGTTTCCCAGGTATCCTCTTCCCAGAGAAGACTAGTAGATAGAAGGTCTTTTAAATCCCTGTGGATTAATTATTTAATGCAAGGAATCCTATAACCTATTTCTGTGTTGCTCTCTAGAGAACAGACTATATCATCCAAAGAAGAATTAATTATAGCTCTACCCGGCCTTGTGAATTTCCCTAAACACAACAGCTGCCTTCTCTCTCTAGGGTGTGGAACGTAACATCCCTGCTTATCATGCATCAGTGAGAGTACCTTGGTATTAACCAGAGGGAATTTTAAAGGTTATCACTCAACCAGCTCAGTAATATAAACCTATCCCAAAGGTCATAGTGCCTTCCAGGCTCCCATCTCATCCCCACCCTCCCACATGACATGGATCTGGTAGCTTCTCAGTAGTGTGACTAATTCTGTAATCAGTATCTGCTTGGTCTATGGACCTTCACCATACACTCACTTCATCTTTAAGAAAGGCATCCCTCTGGGAAGAGTTCTTAAATATAGAGCCAGAGATGCACCTTTCTAATTTAGTACAGTGTTTTAAAGTATTCATTTAAATGCTTATGTGCAAAAACTTTGGTAATAAGTAAGTTAGTAGGTCTGTAATTTCCTAGCCTTCTCTTTTCAGGGATGGATCTCCTTGAAGAGTGCAGAAGAAGGAATTTTTTTTTCCCCACAAAATAACTGAAAAGTCTCATTTATATCCATAAATAAGAAACTTTATGTTGTCTGTCTTATGTGATTGTATTCCTGTTTTTCAAACATGTGTAGATAATGTTGTGATCAATATCATATAAATCCAGATTAAATTTTTTGTCCTAATGTGTTTCCTTAGCTCATTAGATATAAAAAGTATAATTACTATCACCATTATGGTAAAGCGGGAGATGGTGCTGTTTTTGATGGCCTCCTCATATTTGAATATCTTTGAAACCACTGTTAAAGACTTCTACCCATTCCCATGGCCATAGTGTAATGTCATAATAGTTGGCCTACATGTTGCATTCTCCAGGGAGAGAAATGAAACATTTGTCACAACTGTTTCTCTTCAAGTTAAAATTGTTTAGATTTTTTTTTTAATGATACATTCCTTGTACACCATGGTGTACATATTGGATTCAGGTAATCTTTTCTGACAATAAAAGTCCATATGTTAACTTGTTAATAATTGTCAAGTTTATGTGGCATTTTTAAGGTTTATAGAACACTATTAGCTTTTAGGAGTCACAACAGTTTCATAGATAGGTGATTTTTCTATGGTCTGTGAGACATGCAATTGCATCCATACAGGAAACTCTTTATAATGAACTTCTTCTATCAGTGCAGAAAGATACCTGCCCAAATTGACATAGTCATGTATAGAGAGGCATCTTTCTAAGGATATAGAATATAACTTCCCTCCTCATCATGCATGGGTGAGAGTACCTTGGTATTATAGATTTCAGATAAAGTGAAGTCCTGCATTGGCAGAACATCCCTCAACTAGTAGTTCCTTTTACCATTTCAAATGTAGATTCAGTCATTATTAAATTGC
Source organism: Phascolarctos cinereus (assembly GCF_003287225.1). Classification (NCBI taxonomy): domain Eukaryota; kingdom Metazoa; phylum Chordata; class Mammalia; order Diprotodontia; family Phascolarctidae; genus Phascolarctos; species Phascolarctos cinereus. Next base: position 394,379,045 of record NW_027555958.1, on the reverse strand, counting down.
TATTGTTATTATTATTATTATTATAGGGTTTCTAATCATGTTTCTCAGGGCAAAACCCTGTTTCCCTCTGCCCCCCAAAGTCAGGCCCCATGTTTTCTCTTCTACAGATATGAGATATAATTATAAAATAATGAATCTGCTAAAAATAAACAATAATGGATCTGCTAAAAAAGTAATACTTAAATAACTCTGACTTCCTTATAACGTGGTGCTTTCTGGAATTGCCTGAGGCTTGAAAAGTGTAGGTGTCTGGGGTCACAAAGATAAGACATTTCAAAGTGGGAATATGAACCTGTCTCTCTGCACAGGACTTGACTCCAGGTCCAGCACTGGATCCAATAACACTAGGTAATTTTTTGAACAAAAACCAGTATTTTAAAATTTACAATTAGACTCAGTATATTCATTTGAAACAGTTTCTTTGCCCACAGTATTAGCAATATATGCCAACGATATCTTCAGACATTTAGAACCCATTAAGTAAATTTCATCTCGATTGCTTCTCCAAAATAAAATCACTGAATTAACAGTATTAACATTCTAGAATATGGCGCTGGCATGGAAAGGCAATTGCATCATGTGGAGTAAGAGGTATCAAGCACTTCCTTCAGATAATGGATCTGGGCTTCATCAGCTGGATTTGATATCAGTTTGACCTTACATTACTCATGAAGCCATTCTAAGCTAAAATCTCATTCCTCCAGGCAAAAGGTGTATGTGAATTGCTTTTTAATGATATTTTATTCCTGAGATGCCAAAAAATGAGAGAGAAATTTTTTTTTTGGTTGAAAGATATAAGGTCAGAGTTGAGTATGTTAAAAATGCTTTGCTAATTTCTTGATGTGATAATAAAATGCCTCAAGAAATACTTGATTAGGTTATCTTATTGACAGTTCATTCTGAATTCTCCCCCTAATTTGAAATGGTAACTATGTTTAAAGAGCTAATATTGAAAGCCAAGGATGAGGAAATGTATTTTCTTATATATGAGATAGGAGGATGTGAAGTATGACTGCTCTTCATTGGTTTTCCTGAGTGTTGGAAATATTAACCATTCACAACTTAAGTTAGTCATTCACTTCCAGTTGAACAAATGCAATTAGGCACCTACCACATATAGGAGGTTATGCTTGATAGGAGGAGAGGTGCAAAGACAACTAAACCATCTCTAAATTTACCAGGCTCACAGTGTTCTAGAGGGAATGCAAATTATGAACTGTTAAGGGAATACAGAAATGAGAGAGCACTGATTTTAGGCATCATTTAACACAAGTACTATAACAGGGGGAAATAAGAAAAGACATTCCAAATTTGGGAAAGAATGGTGAGGAGGGGCAATTAGAGGAAATCACAGATATGTGTGTCAAATATTGGAAGCAGCTAAAATGCAGTAGGTAATATAAATCATAGATTTATAAGAGTAAAATATTTAAAAGAGTAAATAATTTTGAGGCCATTTCCACCTCTAAGACAGCCATCCCTAATAATGAAGTTGGTTTGTTTTTTAAGAAAAATAGGGAGAGAGAGGATTCTGGGAATATGGTAGAATAGGTCAGAAAATTCTAAGATCTCCAGATTTCCTCAAAAACTAGACAAAATAGTGCCTCAGGGTGAATGTAGAGCAATAAAAATAAACAAGAGTTGGAGGCAGAACAGTGGTCCTTCTGTGGCAACTAAAGAATATCCAAAGAGAAATCCAGGATGAGGGTTTGATCTGTGTAATGTATAAATACCTCTAGGCTAGTTCCACTGAAACATCAAGCAGTGAGCCCCAGGGATTGCTGGATTGGGAGGTAGCCTCAGCCCCAGCCACAGGAATTTTCACTTCCTGGACAGTCTGAGGTGTTCAGCATCTGAGCAGGGAAAGATTGAGGTAACCTCTACCAGTAAGGGATGCTAAGCCTTGCTGTATGGTGGAGACATGGCCCTAGGCAAGAAGGAACCAGAACATGCCTGGTGAGTTCAGAGCAGTGGGGTGAAATGCCACAGGCTGTGGGCACTTACAGGAGGGCAGAGATTTTGATTTTGGTTTAAGGTCAGATGGAAGAACTGAAGGAGGTCTATGGCCAGAGACACAGGACTAGAGGTAATTACAATAATAAACTGCTACAAATTAAAAAAAAAATTGAACAGGCAAAGAAGAAGGAATACAACTATGGAAAATTACTGTGGGAATAGAGAAGACCATGGTTCGTCTTCAGAGGAGGATAGTGAAGCAAAGAAAAAAAAAGCCTCTCTTACCCAAAGAGTAACATCAAATGGTCAGCTGACCAAAAGAAATTTCTAGAACTTTAAAAAGGCTTTCAAAATCAAATGAGAGAGATTGAGGAAAAATTTAACAAAAATAAGAACAATCCAAGATAAACACAAAGATTATGAAAAGAAAGTTAACCAACTGGAAAAGTGGATCTAAAATCCTAAGGAAGGAAATAACTCCTTGAAAATTAGGATTGGGCAAGGGGAAGCCAGCAAAGTTATAAGAGACCAAGAAATAATAAAACAGAATATAAAGAATTAAAAAAATTGAAGAGAATGTGAAACATCTCATAAGAAAAAAAACAACTGATCTGGAGTAGAGATCAAAAAGAGAAAACAAGAATAATTGGACTACCTGAAAGCTACAAACCAAAAAAGAATCTTGATACAATAATGTAAGAAATAATTAAAGAAAAATGTCCTGAAGCATTAAAACAAGAGGGGAAATAGAAACAGAAAAAAAATTCACTGATCACCACCTAAAAGAGATCCTACAAGGAAAACCTACAGGAATGTCACAGTCAAATTCTGAAACCCCAGCTAAAGGAGAAAATATAAACAACAAGAAAAAAAATCAAATGTTGTGGAGCCACAATTAGAATCACACAAGACCTAGCAGCAGGCAACACTAGAAGACCACAGGAATTAGAACACTACATATCAAAAAAGAAAAAGAACTGGAGTTGCAGTCGAAAATATCATACCCCAGCAAAGTTAAGCACAATCCTGAATGAAATAAAAAAGGACATTCAATGAATTGTCAGACTTTCAGGATTTTGTTGCCAAAAGAACAATAACAACAACAAAACAAAAAACAAAAACCTGAACTTAGAAATTTTATACACAAGATCCAAGAGAAATCTAAGGTACCCATCAAAGACTAATTACAAGGAACTCAATAAAGACAACTGTACTTTTTACATGAGGAAATATAAACATATGTCTAAGATTGTCATTGGTAACTGGGTTGTTTGAAAGAAAGATTGGGGTAGACCTGAGTATGATGTGATTCTAAAATGTAAAACCATTTAGGAAAAGGTAAAAAGAATAATTATCTTATACCAATGAGGTGTGAGAGGAAGAACTGACACAGATGAATTAGATAGGGGAGGAGGGCTGGTAGTTCTGGAACACTATTCTCATTGGGAATAGATTAAAGATGGAACAATACACATATATCTGGAAGGGTATAAAAGTCTTCTGAATTCTAAAAGAAATAAAAGACTAAGGGGATAGGGAAGGGATTTTTTAGAGGGAACCTTGCTCATATCAGCTCTGTGTTAAAGAGAGAATAATATATACATTTAGAAGGGACTAAAAGTCTTTAAATTTATAAAGAAATAAGAGGAGGAGGGAATAGGATAAGGGGAGAGTAAAGAAAGGTGACCAGAGGTCGCCAGGCAGGAAGAAACAAAACAAAAACAAAAAAACAAGAGAGGAAGGATGAGGTCAACCAATGCCTTTTGAAAGAACTGCTAATTCCAGCTATGTAATCATAGCTAATCCGAGGTTCTTATTTGCCACATGGTTAGTAGGAAGGACCCTGTTACAGAATGTCTGTGCATGCTACAAATCTCTCCAAGATCTTTCTATCACAGATTATTGTCCATCACACTGTGAGCTCCTTGAAATAATGGATTGGGGCTTACAGTAGCCAAGATGGTGGAGTAAAAAGGTAGTTGCTCTCACTCTCCCCTATCAGCCTCTGAAAACCCAGAAAATGTCACCCCAGAAAAAAACCTTGGAACACCTGAACTAGAAGAAAGATGGGGAGCAGCAGTGCAGCAGCCCAGCAAAAGGTCTCCCAGTGCCTCAGCAAAAACAAGGGAAGCAGCACTACAAAAGGCCCCAGGCGGATAAGTATGCTGCAGCATTCATCTGAAAAGAGCTGAAGAAAGCAACTTAAAGTCTACCTAAAATCTGAGCCTTGCTGATTCCAGCCCAACACCAGGTAAGCCATCAGAACCTCCAACTGTCAACCAGGAAGAGATCCTGAATCCCAGATGGTAGAGCAGGCAAACACCAACACCTGGACCTCCAAGTGCCTCAGTGAGGGCAGGGGAACTAGTGGAAACCAGCTCAGAAAACCACCAGGTGCCTTGGCACTCTACTGCAAAGGAATCTCCATGTGCATTAGCAGAAACAAGGGAGACAACACTGCAAGGGGCCCCAAGCAGATAAACACCCTGCAGCACCCATCTAAAAGGAGCTGAGGAAAGCTAAAGGAAAGGAAAAGCAGGCAACCTAGAATTGCCTGAAAGTTCCAGCCTTGCTGATTCCAGCCCAACACCAGGTAAGCTGCCAGAAACCTACAGTCTCCAACTGCCCCAGCACACAAAGCCAGTGACCAAGACCTAGGCTCCCAACACAAGAAGCTTGGGTCAGTGTCCTCTGTTCCCCAGCAGGAGAGCTCAATCTCTTTAAAGGCCAGGGAATAAAGAAACACCATGAGTAGAAAGAAATGTACCACAGATCCTTATTATGAGAAGAGTGAAGATCAAGACAGAAATTCTGAAGAGGAAAACATTGTCAACAAATCCACATCTGCAACAACAAAAGGGAATACGAACTGGTCTGAAGCCCAAAAAGCCTTCTTAGAAGAGCTCAAGAAGGATTTTAAAAGTCTAATAAGAGAGGTAGAGAATCCTTAAGAAATACAATTGGCCAACTGGAAAAAAAGTACACTGAAGAAAACAAGTTCCTAAAAAACACAATTGGGAAACTGGAAAAATAGTACACTGAAGAAAACAAATCCCTTAAAAATACAATTGGCCAATTGAAGAAGGAAGTATAAACACTAACAGAAGAAAACAATCTGTTAAAAACTAGAATTGGACAAATGGAAACTAATGAATCTATTAGAGACCAAGAATCAGTTAAACAGAAACAAAAAAATGAAAAAAAAATGGATGAAAACATAAAATACCTCATCGGTAAAACAACCGACCTGGAAAATCAATTCAGGAGACACAATTTAACAATCACTGGACTACCTGAAAATCATGATGAAAAAAAAGAGCCTGGACAGTATCTTTCAGGAAATCATAAATCAAAACTGCCCTGAAGTCCTAGAACCAGAAGGTAAAATAACCATAGAAAGAATGTACTGCTCACCACCTGAAAGAGATCCCAAATTGACAATGCCAAGGAATATAATAGCAAAATTCCAAAATTACCAAATGAAAGAGAAGGTGCTGCAAGCAGCCAGAAAGAAACAATTTAAATATCATGGAACCACAGTCAGGATTACACAGGACCTTGAAGCTTCTACATTAAAAGACCACAGGGCGTGGAACATGATATTCCGTAAGACTGAAGGAGGCAGTGGCCAAAAGCAAAGTACTAGTGAAGGAGGGAAGAGAGAGAGGAGAAAGAAAAGCATAAATGGGGGGGGAAGGATGGAGAAAAAGACACAGATAGCGATTCAACTTTCACAGTTATGATTACTATCTTTTTTTTCTCTTCTGTTGAGTTTTGTTTCCTCTTTCTAATGTTCCTCCTATTGGTTTTAATTTTTAATTACAACTTCACTAATGTGAAAATATGTTTAATAAGAATGTAAATGTATAGCCTATATCACATTGTGCATCATCTTGGGGACGGTGGTGGGGAGGAAGGGGGAGAAAAATTTTAAACTCAAAAGCATATGGAAATGATTGTTGATAAATCAAAATAAATTAACTATATATATATAAAAGAAAGGTGTCCAGATTAATGGAAATAGGATAAAGAGGGAATCACACACACACACACATACACACACAGAGACACACACGCACACACATATTTGGAAGGCTATAATAAAAATTTTCTAAATTCAGATAGAAACAAGAGGATAAAGGGAAAGTGTGGGGGGAAAGAATAAGGGAAAGATCTTTGGAGGAGGGGTAGGTTAAGTAATAGGAGGGCAAGGTACCAGGTAGAAGTAAAGTAGAAGAGTCAGGAGGGATAAGAAATAAGAGATACACACAAACATAAAATAAAGATCAGCAGTATAATTTATTAGGAAAAAAAAGCAGGCATGGTAATCATGATCTCAGACAAAGTTAAATCAGAAATAGATTGAGTCAAAAGAAAAATCGAGAAACTACACTATATGTCAGCCATATTAATCAACTTTGTTTTAGACTATTTAAAATAGCTAGACAGTATAAGATTGGAATATTGCTGTGGTATAAGAAATGATGAGTTGTTGGACTTAGAAAAATATGGAGAGACTTGAACTTATGAAGGAAGATGTTATCTACCCATGAATGTGTATGTCTATATATTAGTATGATTGCATATATCTAAACGCATATATGTGTATACGTATGTATACATGAGTGAGTGTATATATATATGTATATATATGTATATATATATATGTATATATATATAAAAATGTGTGTGTGTGTGTATGTGTTTGTATGTGTATATTAAAGGTGTATGAATCTGCACTTAATTGTAGCCTTGAATGGTGGGATAAAGGGGGGTGGAGAACAAAGTGAAAAGTACAGAACAGAGAACAAAAGAAAACTCACAAGGAAGCAAAGACAGACAGTTCTGAATACAATGCATAGCATTTATTATATGTGCTTTCTTGAAATGGAAATTTATGTCTATATATTTTGAATCATCCCTTACATTCTGTTGTGTACATGGCAATGCTTTTTTCCCCTTATTTTCTATTTAAACTTCAATATTTTTCTTTTTCTTTCCTTCTTGTGTATTTAAGTTTTAATATTTAAGTTTAAAAAAGAAAAATAGGAAGAAGACAATAAGTCATCAAAACCAATAAATACATTAATCACTGCTGGTACTTCTGCTGCACTCCAGGCCTTGACCCACCCAGTGTTACAAACTTCTCCTGAGGACTTCCTATTAGGTTGGAAAAATGTCTCCTTCTCACCTTTTACTGGCTCTGCCACTCCAAAATTTGATTTGTGACATAATTTAAAGTTGTTTAGAGGGAAACATTGGAAGATTTCAGCTGGATCCTACCTTGTACTCCAACATCTTTAAGTTTTTGACCCAGAATGCAGATTGAAGCATAATTTTTTCTTTTTCTTTTGCAACATGGCTAACATGGAAATATGTTTTCCATAATTTCACAAGTATAATTGATATTGTATTTCTTGCGTTCATAATGAGTGAAGAGAAGTGGTATAGAGGGAGAGAATTCAGAACTCATTTTTTTAAATGCAAATGGGAAGAGAATAAATCATCAAAACCAATAAGTACATTAATAACCTAACGTTATGTGCAAAATTCCCCATCCATTCATCTCCCTGTGTCTGCAAAAAAAAAGGGCAATATATTTTCTCTTATCTCTTCCTTTAAGCTCAGCTTCTATGTTTGTAATTTTATGTCTGAACATTTCATACTGGTTCTTTCTGTTTACATTGTTTTAGCTGTGTTTGTTGTTTTTCTGGCTCTGATTAATTTGCATCAATGCATGTAAGTCTTTTTATGTTTCTCTGCATGGTTCATATTAGTAATTTCTTATAAGGTGGTAAAATTCCATTATATTCATGTACCAAAATTTGTTTAGCTATTTCTCAAAAGATGGACACATATTCTTTCCATCTCTTTATTGTTTAGCTCTTTTTTTCAAAAGATGGACACTTGTATTGTTTCCATATCTTTATTACTCCCCCCAGCTATAAATATCTTTGTTATGTGACTTTGCTCACGTAAGTGACTTCTTTGGGGTAGTAATAGTACTAGCAGTAACAGTAGTTTGAGTACTTTATTTCCTTGATTTCAAATTGTTTTCCATAATAGTTGCACTAATTCACAACTCCACCAACAATACAATAACATGTTTGCCTGATTATAATACCATCCATTGCCATTTTATATCATTTTTGATAATTTGCTGGGTGTGAGGTACAAAGCTCAGGGTTGTTTTGATTTATATTTCTCTTGGAATTAGTCATTTTTAGCATTCTTTCATGTGATTGTTTTTAGTTTGCAATTTTTCATTTGAGAATTGTTTATTTGTACCCTGTGATAACTTCTCATTTTATTTTTTTCTTTTTCTTTTAGTTGTCAATGCATACAGGATACCAAACCCTTATGTAAGAAACTTAATATGAAATCCCCTCCACATTTAAACTATTCTTATCTTAGATGAGTTAGACTTTTTTTTATTCAAATGCTTTAGTTTCATGTCATCAAAATTATCTTTTTTACTTTGTTAATTACCTCAATCCCTGGTTTAGATAAGTAGTAATCTCCTACCCAGAGGTACAAAAGGTATATGATCTACTTCTCTTCTCACTGTTTAATGGTATGATCTTTAATATCTGAGGACAGGGAGTTCATATATCTATCTTGAATTGTGAATTATGATGGAAGATGTTAGCATAAGCCGATTTCTGTCAGATTCATCTCTAGTTTTTATAGCATTTCTTATCAAATATCAACATAAGAAAAATTGCAAAAAAAAAGTATAGATGAAGCATTTCAATCACTTCCTGATAGAAAAACAGTGGACTTAAAGCACAAAAACAGTCATATATTTTTAGATAAGGCTGACATAGGCATTTGTTTTGCTGGACAATGCATCTATGTATAGAAGGTTTTTTTTTAATTTTAAAAAAGCTGAGAGGAATGGGAGTTGAGGGAGGCATAGGTATAATAAAAAAAATGCTCGGTAATTGAAATTTAAAAAAAATACACAGTCCTTCCATAATAATTTATGTTTTGGGGTTTATTAAACATGATTTGGTCAATATCATTGTTTTTGATTTTCCTTTGGCTAATTTGTTATACTGATCTACTTTTCTTTTTTAAACTACTACAAAGTAATTTTGATGATTGCTGCTTTATAATGTAGCTTGAAGTCTGGAAATACTATTCCCACTTCATTTGTATCTTTTTTTAGCCAAAAATAAGCAAAAGAATTGACTTCAAACTAAAAAAATGTGGCACACACTCAGAAGAAATTGATGAGAGAGATATGGGAATTTAAGCCTTAAATTAGTAGAAATATCCAGGATCAGATGAATTACATCACTAACTATTTTAAGAATTTGCTCAGATGATTAAAATAACGAGTAATCTTTGAGAAACCATGTATAACAGGGGAGGATAGAGATTATTTCAAGCAAATACCATAATGATTTGCAAGAGGGAAAGAGGAAAATAGAAACAGCAAACAGACAAAACAGATGGGAAAAGAAGAAAGTCACAGAAGTCTGGGGTAAACAGTAGGACAGTAGGGAAAAAAACAACAATAGAAACAGACAATAAATTAGAAAATGAAGGAAAAACTTTAAGTCCATGAATAAATAGTGTGGCTTAGGAGAATCAAAATATAAAAATTCATAAGAAATTATGTAAATAACTGAAACTACTGTCCTAGAAATGAGAAAGGAAGAGTGAGTAGAAAATTGGAAAAAAATTAAGGAAGAGGAACAGTGAAATTAGATGTCTTAGTAAAATCAATGGCTTCATATAAAAACAAGAAAACATTAGACAAAATAATGATGAAAAATTTGAAAGTTCAATGATAAAGCAAAAAACAATAAACTGCTCACAACCAGTAGAACTTAGGAGATATCTTCAAATTACCTAAATATTGAGTATTAGAGAAAGAGTCTAAAATTCATTAAATTTCCCCCCAAAAAAGATCCTTAATAGCATAGTTCAGAATACAAAAAAGAAAATTACCTCAAAGCATTGCAACTAATTATTTAAAGACAAATCAGTAGTCTTCCAAGAGTAATACCAGAGAGAAATACTAGGTTTAACTTATTCAGAATTGGATTTCCCAAGTCCAGAACTCTTAGGTCCAAGAAGAAATTCTTCAAGTATCTAATATGGAAAACTATGGTCAGAATTATGGAGGAATTCATATTGTCAATGAAAAGGTAAACAGGGATATAATATTCTAAAAAGTAAAAGGAAAATGCAAGATGGTGGTAAAATACTTTGGAAAACAAAATAAATTGACACATAGTAGGCACTTAATAAAAGTGTGCTGACTTTACATGAGAAGAAACAAAATATCAGAAATGACTATAATTATAGGCTAGCAAAATAGAAACTTAAAATAAATGGAAGAAGGGAGTGAAGCCAAGATGGCGGACTGAAAGCAGTGACTTGCTTGACCTCTCCCCTAAACCCCTCCAAATACTCATAAAAAATGCCTCTAAACAAATTCTGAAGCAGCAGAACCCACAAAAAGACAGAGTGAAACAAATTTCCAGCCCAAGACAACCTGGATGATTGATCAGAAAGGTGTATCAATCTCGGCTGCGAGCGCAGTGCAGCACAGCGTGGGGCCAGGCCAGCAACCTGGAGCAGGCCTCAGAGGACTGAATCGGGCAGCTGTGGAGGTTTCCAGACTCCTCAATCCACAATGCCAAAGACAACTTAGAAGGTCAGTGGGAAAAGTCTGTTTCTGTCAGTGCTGAGAAGGAAGGTGGGGTCTCAGCTCCATTCCCCAAGAGCTGGCCCTGGGGGGGCAGCTGCTTCCCAGCTTCCGCCCACAGACTGAGGGGGAATCCAGTGGCTGATCAGAGAGGGATTGCAGGGATCTCTTTGCCAGTGCTGAGGCAGGAATCTCTTGCTTTGCCCTGTGGATCTGGGTCACAGTTCTGGGTGGCGTGCTGGGGTGAGGAGGAACGCTGGTGTGGTGGAGCTTGTAGTGGCTGTGGAGAGGAACCTCTCCTCACAGTTACAGGACAGAAAGGAATACTTGTGGTCACAGGCCAGGAAAGGAGTAAACACCTCGCCCCTTATCATACCACCTTGGAAGAACTGAAAATTTACAGGTCCCTACAAGTATCTCTGAAAACAGCTGTACAAACCCCTGAAGCTTGGGACAGTACATCTCCACATTGGAAGCAGACTCTTACCTTAACAAAGAGTTTAAAACTCAAGTAATTGGCTGGGATCATGAGCAAGCAGTGCAAAAAGAGTCAGACTATATTATCTTACTTTGGTGAAAAGAAGATCAAAATATACAACCAGAAGAAGACAACAAAGTCAAAGCTCCTACATCCAAAGCCTCCAAGAAAAATATGAATCAGTCCCAGGCCTTGGAAGAGCTCAAAAGGGATTTTGAGAAGCAAGTAAGGGAAGTAGAGGAAAAACTGGGAAGAGAAATGAGAGTGATGCAAGAAAATCATGAAAAACAAGTCAACAGCTTGCTAAAGGAGACCCAAAAAAATACTGAAGAAAATAACACCTTAAAAAAGCCTAACCCAAATGGCAAAAGAGGTCCAAAAAGCCAATGAGGAGAAAAATGCCCTAAAAAGAAAAATTGGCCAAATGGAAAAGGAAGTCCAAAAGCTTACTGAAGAAAATACTTCCTTAAAAATTAGAATAGAGCAATTGGAAGCTAGTGACTTTATGAGAAATCAAGACACTGTAAAACAAATCCAAAAGAATGAAAAATTAGAAAACAATGTGAAATATCTCATTGGAAAAACAACTGACCTGGAAAATAGATCCAGGAGAGAGAATTTAAAAATTATTGGACTATCTGAAAGCCATGATCAAAAAAAGAGCCTAGACATCATCTTTCAAGAAATTATCAAGGAAAACTGCCCTGATATATTAGAACCAGAGGGCAAAATAGAAATTGAAAGAATCCACAGATCTCCTCCTGAAAGAGATCCCCAAAGGAAAACTCCTAGGAATATATAGCCAAATTCCAGAGTTCCCAGGTCAAGGAGAAAATATTACAAGCTGCCAGAAGGAAACAATTCAAGTACTGTGGAAACACAATCAGGATAACACAAGATTTAGCAGCTTCTACATTAAAGGACCACAGGGCATGGAATATAATATTGGAGGGCAAAGGAGATAGGATTACAACCAAGAATCACCTACCCAGCAAAACTGAGTATAATCCTTCAGGGGAAAAAATGGTCATTCAGTGAAATAGAGGACTTTCAAGCATTCTGATGAAAAGACCAGAGCTGAATAGAAAATTTGACTTTCAAATACAGGACTCAAGTGGAACATGAAGAGGTAAACAGGAAAGAGAAATCATAAGAGACTTATTAAGATTGAACTGTTTACATTCCTGCATGGAAAGATGATATTTATAACTCATGAGACCTTTGTCAGTATTAGGGTAGTTGGAGGAAAAAATTATATGTATGTATGATAGATAGATAGATAGATAGATGATAGAGGGCACAGGGTGAGTTGAAGATTAAGGGGTCATATCTGGAGAATAAAATTAAGGGATGAGAGAGGATTATACTAGGAGAAGAAGAAAGGGAGAGGTAGAATGGGGTAAATTATCTCACAAAAAAAAACAGAAAAGAAAAGTCTCTTACAGTGGAGGGGAAACAGGGGAAGGTGAGAGGGAATGAGTAATCTTATTCTCATAGGATTTGGCTTAAGGAGGGAATAACATACACATTCAATTGGGTAAGGAAATCTGTCTTACCCTACAGGAAAATAGGGGGAGAAGGGGACAAGAGAGCAGGGGGATGATAGAGAGGAGGGCAGATTGGGAAAGGGTAATCAGAAGTAAATACTTCTGAGGAGGACAGGGTCAAAAGAAAGAATAGAATAAATGGGAGGGCAGGATAGGATTAAGGGAAATAGAGTTAGTTTTTCACAACATGTCTACTGTGGAAGTGTTTTGCATAACTGCACATGTACAACCTATATTGAGTTGCTTGCCTTTTCAATGAGGGTGGGTGGGGAGGGAGTAAGAGAGAAAATTTGAAACCTAAAGTTTTAAAAATGTATGTTTAAAAAAAGTTTTCATATGCTATTGGGAAATAAGAAATACAGGAAATGGAGTACAGAAGTCTATCCTGCCCTACAGGAAAATAGAAAGGGAAGGGGATAAGAGAAGGGGGAGAGAAAGAAAGAGGACAGCCTAGGGGAAGGGATATTCAGAATGCATGCCATCTTGGGGTGGGGGGAGGGTGAGATGGGGTGAAAATTTGGAACTCAAAAACTTGTGGAAATGAATGTTGAAAACTACAAATAAATAAATTTATATCAAAAGAATTTTTTTAAAAAATTAAAAATTAAAAAAAATAATAAATGGAAGAATATTTACCAGAATTCAAAATACACATCTGGTTTAGGAAAATGGGAACTAGATGATCAAAAAATTTAACTGCAGAAAGATAAAATGAGTAAGCCACTTGTGAACTTACCAAAGACTAGTTAGGGAGTGGTCAAGATTAGGATGGATTTATAAGTAAGTTATATCAAACCTTTAAATAACAAATAACTTGTCTGCTGTATAAGTTGGTCATCAAAATAGAGAACAGTACCTTAGAAAATATATTCTCTAGCAACCATGGTATTGATACAAAAATCATGGAGAAAGAAATTATAGAAATAAAATTAAAGAAGTTTGAAAAAATCAGAGTATGAGCACTTAAATTCTTCATTCTTCTTGAAAGGACAATGGCTTTGTTCTATACTGAAAGCCAGGTAACAAAGATATCAATCCATAGGGAAGAGTTGAGATTAGTGCAAGCTAGTAATAGGTCTCAACAATATAATTCCTAAGGCTTCTTGGAGGAAGAAGAGTGGCATTTCATAAGTTTTCAGTTTGTTGCCAGTCTTTCAGCATTTCACCATCCATCAGAAATGTGGAGAGCACAGAATCAAACATTTAAAGGGAAAATTGACAATGCTGGTATTGATGAATAAGCACATAGATGCTTAATAAATGCTTATTGACCAAGTGATCTACTAGAGCTTGTTATCAGGAAGATCTAGATCCAAGTTCTGCCTTGGCCATGTATTAAATGTATGACCTAAGCAAGTAAGTTAATCTTTTAGTGCCCTAAGAAATTGTCTAATATTACAAATTGCAAAATTAACACCTTCCAGAATTAATAGAAAATGTTTTTGTACTAGGTATTCCCTAAGCCAATGAAACCAGAAGTCTGAAACTCAAATTAATACTTTAATAAGTAAAGCACAAATAACAGACATTTAAATTTATTTTTATGGTGGTCAAAATGACATATGTATATATTTGCACAAGTACATATGCAATGTATAATGATATATGACATACAAATTGTATTTATATACATACATATGCATATAGATATACATACATGTGTGTATGTGCGTGTGATAGCCTGGCTATTGAGCAGAACCCACAACTGCAATCACTGTTTCTTTTTGCCACTCTGTTTCCCCAAGTATTTTAGAACAAATGATTCCATAGTCCTCTCTGGTTACTGATGTCTTATTTCCTAGCACATTGTCTGCATTTAGAAATGAATAGGTCAATAAAGACTTAACAGGAAAACATGAAAAAATAGAAGGGGCACCATTTCAAAACATCACAATGCAAACTCAAGGGGAAGGATTGTTCCTGAATGATAAGAATAAGTGCAAACAAAAGCTTCATGGTCTTGAGTCTTCATTATGCAGTCATGATGAATGTGAAACCTTCTGTTGCATTCATTATCATAATGGATTTTTGAAGATCAAATTTGTTTCTAATGAAGGTATACCGGGGGCAGCTAGATGGTGCAGTGGATAGAGCACTGGCCCTGAAGTCAGGAGTACTGAGTTCAAATCTGACCTCAGACTAAACACTTAATACTTACTAGCTGTGTGACCCTGGGCAAGTCACTTAACCCCAATTGCCTTAAAAAAAATAATGAATACCTGCATCAAATTTCTGCTTTGTACATTGTACCAGCTTATGTCCAATGACTTTCATTAGGTCTCACAAGGGTTAGTGAACTTTCACACTTGAAATATTTAAAAGAAAATGTGCTCGTGATGTAAACTAACAACTTGAAATGAATGAATAATTTTCAACTTTTGACATAGTGCCTAATGAGTCATTTCAAATGAAATCATTGACTATTTTAAAATCCAGATGTGGTTAAAGAAGATCTGAAAGGTACAGACATTCCATAGAGTTAAATATGTGCTTTAAATTTGTGATGGTTGTGCAATGGGCAGTGAATAATAATTTAGCCCCAAAATAAAAACTGTGAAGATCAGGTGTTATGTATTATTGGTATGAAATTGGTGTCCATCTATTAGCAGAAGCACCAGTCAACCACTTATATTTTGGGTGCAAAGAGAATGTAAAAGAAGTGAAGTATTACTTCTTCCCAAAATTCAAATTTAATTTTTCAAATTGCCTATTTATGAAATAAAACATTTTCCCTTAGGAAAATGATTCCATAATCTGCAGAGGTTAGATTAACACTTAGAAAAGATTGACAGCTAGGTTTAGATTAGTATACACAGTCCCATGATGTGGTCCCCTTATTTGAATTTGCACTGTGTATTTCTATTTGGCTGGAGTTAATTTCCATATTTTACATGACTATAACTTCAAATAGTGAAAATTTGAGCACAGGAGATCACTTCACGGTATTCATTATTTCAGTATTTTCCCCTATTTCTTTTTTAGAAGATAACAGCAAATAGTGTGAAAGCTATGACTTTCTTAGTATGGAGGGAATTATGGTACAAGAACTCGCTTCACCAGTGCAGACTGAAACTCATGATTTAGGAAATAAGCAGTAGGATGTTACCTTAGTGCCAAGTATCATACAAATAATAATAGTTGGAGGCAAGATTTGGACCCAGTTCATTCTAGGTTATGTCCAGCTCTCTACCCGATATGCCACACTGTTATCTAAGAATTACTTTTCCCCTGAAATCAATTATTTAGTTCAATTTGTACTGAGTTATACTGCTCACCATAATTAAAGTTTTTGAGTAAATAATATGAATAAACAAAGTACCATGGGATCATTTTTGATATGGCTTCAGAAAATTCATTAAAATTGTCATCTATTTTCTTTCCCTTGTCTTTTGCTAGAGGAAGATTGATTATTCCTCAATAATCATTCTCTTTTTCCATGTTATTCATACATGACATTGATCTTGTAAATGAGCCACTGACATTTTTGCTGATAATGATGGTGTTCTTACAGCTAGGTATAGAGCTGTCGCTGTCCTAGGCTACTTTTAAAATTTGTTATATGGTCAGTCAAAGCAAGAGGTAAGCTGTACAAATATGATAAAAAGACTCATGAAGCTGTAAGAGATGTCAATTGCACTAACTTTTCCAAACAGCCATCTCATGTAGGCAAAAAAAAAAAGGTTAAACAACCAGTCCAAAATTTGAAGTGAGATGAAGATAATGTGTTTCTTGCCTAACTTGTATATGACAATGTATTACTTGAAAGTTTTCTGTGACTCTGCTCAAGCATGTAACAAATAGCATTTCAGCAAGCTGCAACTTACTTTCCAGGTGATGATTTTGACAAGTTATTATTTTTCTTTTGCTGAAGCTATTCCAAGAATTTTTGCTGCTTTCAAAAACTTTTTAAAATGCCTTAATTATTCTGTTGGTACCCAATTTATCTTAGTATTTTAGTCCTTTGTGGAAACATGCATGGTATTGAGCATTAGGGAAAATATAACACACAAAATATGTTAATGACCTTCTTTAACAAACTTCTTACTTAAAATATCATTTCTCAGTTAGTGCTCTTCTACATTATGATTTTATGAAAAATTTACCTTGGCATGCAAATAATTGACACTCTTTTGAACTCATTGATTCAACAAATATTTATTAAGGGGTAACTATGTTTATGGCAGTATAATAATCAATGGAAAAGGCTATTCTGAATTAATGAAATTTTTGAATCAAATCATTATTTAAGGTAATATCATGATGAGCATCAAATTTTGATGACAAAAATGATGAGCAAGACTAGAGGGACATAAGGGACAATCTATCACTAATTAAAAATTAGAAGGAATTCATGCTAAGTAGAATTTTAAGGTGATATAGTGACAGGTAAGAGGGAGACCAAGACACAGGAGGTATTGACTGAGACACTTGCTTCAGGAACACCATGGCCTCTGTTTGAAGGTTTCTAAGCTAGCTCATACGAAGATTTTGGCTGTTGTTTTGTTTGTTTATTTTTCCCTAGTTGTTAGTATTGTTTTGTCTTGGATTTTTTTTCTATATTGAGGGCAAGAGAAGGTTTTATGAAAAGGCAAAGCTACTTACTGATGGGATGATATGGGAAAATTAGAGAGAATACAAAAAAAACTATCTGGTTTTTGCTTTGCTTCTATTTTTTCTACCAAGCAATATGTTTGGTAGAAATATATAAAAATAAAATAATAATAAAAATGATTAAGAGGCACTTGAAACCCAAAATAAATAGATAAATAGGGGGATTTCAATAAACTCAAATCAGAGCAAAAAAATTACATTCATGCTAGGGCAATAAAAGCATTATCAGAACCAAATCTGATTATAAAAGCATTGTCAGATTCAGATCTCTCACGGGGATTTTTAGAAAAAACTCTGAAGAATAAGAGAGTTCTACAGTGCTACCATGGGCAGATGTTCCAATTTTCAAAAAAGGAAGAGGATAGAGTTATCACAGTCAAGATCAAAGAGCCCTAGTTTTATTCCTGGGGAATACTAGAATTTAGTGTAAAAGTGATGGATTATCATCATTTAGAAATGAGTACAGTATCTTAAAAAGATAGCACTATGACAATGAAGAATGATTTATTCCAGACTAAGTGGATTTCCTCTTTTGACAGAGAGATTAGATTGGTATACATATGAAATTTAGAAAAGCATCTGACAGTCTCTCCTGCTCATCCTAATGGCTAGGATCCAAATAAATACAATCTGGCAAGCATTTATTAAGTCCCTACTATATGTAAGATAGATATGAGCTGAATGTATTTAGGTGGACTCAGTTTAAAAGTTGGATCTAAAGAGTAGGAGGAGGTGAAGGAACAAGCATTTATTAAGCATGTCCTATATGCCATAATTAAAAAAAAAGACTGAACAACAACAATGTTCCAGGCCCCTGCTAAGCATTTTATAAATATGATTGCATTTGATACTTACAACAATATAATGAAGTAGGTGCTGTTATGATCCCTACTTTACAGTTGAGAAAACTGAAGCAGACAAAGTTTAATGATTTGCCAAAGTTCATAAAGCTATAAATATCTGAAGTCATATTTGAACTGAAGTCTTCTCGATACCAGGTTCAGTGGTCTATCCACCATACCACCTAGCTGTAGTAGTTAACATATCAGTGCTAGTGCAAAGTTATTAAAGTATTAACTCCAATGTAAAGATTGGGTATGTTTCTAATACATACCAATGACTTTTCTTGGCTTTATGAAATTCCACATCAATATTTGGACAAAGTCATGTTTGATAAATTCTACAGTGACCAAAAGCTCAGAAACATAGCTAAAAACATTAGATGAAGGCACCAGGAGTCAAAAGCACCATGGCCAATTAGCAAAATGGCCTGTTTAATAAGGATAAATCTAACCTTTCATACCTGCAATAAATAAAATCAGCTGTATAATACAGAATGGAAAGGAATCATTATGAGGCAACATTTGGAAATGTAACCTAACTTAAACAATGCAAGGAGATAACCAAAGATAACAGTTCTAAAAGAGTTAGTTATCATTATGACATAATAAAGGAAGTGAAAACCCCTTTTTACTTTTTCCTGGTCAGATAATATCTCGAGCACTTTGTTCAGGTCTAAGTCATTACCACACATATTATTAAACTGTATTGAGAAGAGGAGGGAAAGTAGGACTGTGAGGGAACTGACTATGATGCTGTATGATCATCAGATGAAGGAAGTGAAGTTTAGCCTGGGAAAGAATATTTAGGGAAAAATGATACATAGCTTCAGGTCTGGAAGATCTCTCAGGTGAATAATAGACTTACTCTGCTTAGCCATGAGGATATAATTAGGAGTAATTGATGAATGTTTCAGAGATTCCATTCATTAGGTCAGATCAAGCCAGAAAGCAACAATTATGTGTTTACTTTCTGCCAGACATTGTACTAAGTTCTGGGAGCACAAAAAAAAAAAGGCAAAAACACAATCCTTGCCCTAGATCTTTCTGTTGGGGAGGAGACAATATGAAAAAACAGAAAACAAAAAAGATGTGTAGTAGATAGAGCACCAGGCCCAGATTCAGGAAGATTGAGTTCAAATCCAGCCTTAGACATTTGCCAGCTGTGTGACCCTGAGCAAATCACTTTACCTGTTTGCCTCAGTTTCCTCATCTGTAAAATGGGGAAAATAATAGCACCTACCCCCCTGGGTTATTGTGAGGATCAAATGATGTAATGCTTATAAAGTTCTTAGCACAGGTGTCATGGTAGATGTTAGGTATATAGTTGTAAGAGCAAAAACAAAGTATATAAAGGATAGAGATACTCTAAGGGAGAAGTCAATAACATTTAGAACTGAGAAAAGCTTCTTGTGTAAGGTGGGATTTTAGCTAAGACTTCACAAAAGCCAGGATGCAGAAACTGTGAAGTGAAAGGCTGCTTAAGTTACTCAGTTCATCAGTCTCTTTTCACAGTCATCTACTGACAGTTGGCTCTGTCCCCTGCTAAGACTCGAGCAAACCAAGACCAAGACCCTGCTAACTTGGTTCTTGTTGCTGTCCAGTCATTTCAGTCATGTTTGACTTCATGACACCATTTGGGTTTTTCTTGACAAAAATACAAGAGTGGTTTGTCATTTCCTTCTTCAGCTCATTTTACAATGAACAAACAAAGGCAAACAGCATTAAGTAACTTGACCAGAGTAACACAACTAATATCTGAGGTCAGATTTAAACTGAAGTGCCCCTAACTACAGGCCTAGTACTTCATTCACTGCACCAGGAGGTGTCCCTGCTACCTTTAGACCTATCTTTACTAGGGGTTTCAAGCCCCTTTACCCTCCCCCTAGCACATACACACATTCCAAAATGCCATTAGTTTTTCTGTTTTCTTTCTATGCAGCCCTGGATTAGGTGGAGAAATTTACTTTTGTTTTCTCTTTGTCTTGCTAAATGATTGCTTTACGTAGTTTCCTTTTCCATTTTCCCCAATGTGTTTGTCAGGGAACAAAGACTTGGTTGGATTATTTTATGTTGCCGTCCTTCCCAGGACTCCCTGTAGAAACTTTCTCTAACAATACTGAAAGATCATTTGAACTGGATGAGTGGAAAATTCTTAATGTGTCCCTAGGAAAAATAAAGACTAAGGCTTTAAGCTTGAATACAAAGGCCAAATTGAACCAATTTATGAAGTCACTACTAAGAAATAACTTGGTCTTCTCTAGGCAAGATTCAAACATAATGCAAAGAAAAAGGTAAAGCCTTTTATGTTTCTCAGTCAATGAGATCCTGAAGTCCAAACTTAATGGCTAAAGCACTTTTAGAGTAATCAGTAGTCAATGCATGTGTGTATGTGTTGGTGTGTACATATGTATATATATATAAAATATCTGTAAACATGTATATATGCATAAATATTTACTTAGAAAATGGAAGTCAGTAAAAACCAAGGTGTTCAAATGAAAACTTTTACACTATTAGTGAAACTTAGGATTTGCCTCTCCAAAGCAGATATAGAAATACTAACCCTTTTTATTAGAAAGGAAGAAAAGTCTTGATATTCTCTTTGCAAATGATAGCTTAAAATTTTTCACAAACATTTTTACAAAAATACTTTATAAATTGATATTAACAGGCATAATGTATCAATAGATCTGTGGGAAAAAATGAAAGGGTTTTTATTTGAAGAGTCTATGAAAATGAGAGCTTCTTGAAAGCAATTAACACCCTTGCAGTACAAGTCTTAAAATATAATTCTGGGATAGAAAATTATGACCACACACCTAGAAGTCATTCAATAACAACAATGATGATAACAACAACACACAATGCAATGAAACAGTTCTCATCACACCAAGAGAAAACTTCTGCCCATAAAATTCTAGATGTACAGGAATGACATCATCATCATCATCATCATCATTATTCAGTCATACCAAATATTTATAATTTTTAAAATACATGGAACAAAAACCTTTTATATAGGTAAATATATATATATATATAAAACATAAAAGGTCAAGGTAAATGTCATACATAGTATTTCATCAGCTAACAGGGTTTTCCTGGAGGTATTTTCATTGAACCCGTACAAAATAAGCTTACCTAGCAATTACAAAAAATTCAATTACAAAAAGCAATCACTTTATCTACCTGTGTTAATAGTCCACAAAATATTAAATATGAAAGAACAATATTTTTATTTTTTTTAGGCAGTTGGGGTTAAGTGACTTGCCCAGGGTCACACAGTAGTAAGTGTCTAGTGTTTGGTCTGAGACCAGATTTGAACTCAGGTCCTTCTGACTTCAGGGCCAGTGCTCTATCCACTGTACCACCTAGCTGCCCCTTAAAAAAACAATATTATACTGACTTGTCCTTTGACCTTTTCTATTTGAACTCCCTTGAAGATAATGATAAGGTAGTAACAATAAAATTCATCTCATATATCATTTTGGAATTTACAAAGTGATTTCTCTAAAACATCATTTTTAATCTAAAGAAGCACATATATTTTTCTGTATTATATCAGTAGGCATGGTTATAAATCATCAAAAGTCACAGCACCACAAAAACAGATGAATTAGATAGTATAATATAGCATTATTCTAGTTATTTTATCCCTTCATAAAACCCAAATCGTACCTTATTTTATTCTCCATTTTGTGTTGTCAGAAAATGTATTTATTTACACATTCTCATGATCAGGTGAATACCCTCTGCCAATTACTCTACTCTAGTAAAAATTCGTCACATAAAATATTGTACCTCAAATTATTCCATTATCTTTTTTCTACTCTTATCAGTAATTTTTTTAATTTTTAAAAAATTTTTAACGTATGTTTGGGTTATGAATTTTCTCCCTTTCTCCCTCCCCACCCACCCTCATTGAAAAGGCAAGCATGTCAATACAGGTTATACATGTGTAGTCATGCAAAGCACTCCCATAGTGGTCCTGTTGTGAAAAACTAAGTATATTTCCCTGCATCCTATCCTACCCCCCATTTATTATCAGTAATTTTTTTAAAAAAATGAATAATATATTGTTTGATTTATGAAAGGGAAAGTAGTTTATTTTGCTTCCAGAATCTAGGTCACTAAGCACTATCTCAGTATAGTCACTAGGGATCTATAATCAGTATTTCTGCTACTTGATACTTTTGGGTATTTGCTGATACCATGCATAACTATAACTTCTGAAGCATATCTTTCTTTTAATATACATTTAACCATCTCTCATTTCCTCTATTATATTTAAAGAATAACTTTTGTGGTCCTCAGAGAAAATTAAATTGGAAATCTTAAAGTAGGAAAGATTTCACAGCATTTTCTTGGCTGTTGTAACTTGTTCTTGGTTATAGTCACTTCCTACATTTGTTAATAACACCTGGAGAAATTAAAGGAAAATAAAAACATACTAAATGGACTCAGTTCATTAGATGCATAGATTCATAGGCTCTCCAACTTTTCCTTTCGTTTTACCACTAATTGACTTGTAGTTGGAAACATTCCCTTCCCCTAATATCCCTCTTAATTAATACAGTGCATTGGGATGAG
Source organism: Phascolarctos cinereus (assembly GCF_003287225.1). Lineage (NCBI taxonomy): Eukaryota > Metazoa > Chordata > Mammalia > Diprotodontia > Phascolarctidae > Phascolarctos > Phascolarctos cinereus. The sequence continues at coordinate 394,356,359 of NW_027555958.1, read as the reverse complement.
ATGTTTCCCTTGTTTGATTTATTGTCTTTTTTAAAACCTTTACATGCTTTGTTTTTCCTATTTCTTTCCATAGAAAATTGGAAAATAATTGAATAGGGAAGATGAGCGGAAAAGATTTGGAGAAAAAATTTGGGAAAAATAGAAGTATGCTTGAGGTATATCAGATTGTGTGGTTGTGGTTGTGCTTTGTAATCCATTCTTGAAGAGGACTAAGACGTCAGAGAGATGATGACATGATTTGCAATTGACTTTGATTTGAGGGAGGGAGGGTTGTGCAAAGTCAGCAGCCTCACTCTGTCCTCCAGACCCATGTGGGTCCAGTGGCCAGATATCAATCAGGATGACTGGAGACAGCCCAGGATGCAGTGGGAGACTTTGGACTTTTTATTTTAAGGTCTTTCCAGGTTCTCACTCTGAGTGAGATGACCCATTGAAATGACCAAGGTAGGATTAGTAGTACCAAGATACCAGTACCGTCCTGTGAAGACTTTTGGTTTATTCTGACTTGCCTCTTATCAAAAATTTGTATAATGCCAGTTAAAAAGAAAAACATTTATTCTAGTATCAAAAGTCAAGTCAACAAGATTGTGTTAAGTGCTTACTATGTGCTAGAAGACTGAGATAAGCTCTGACGATACAGAGAAAAATCAAACAAACATAAAATATCATCTACTCTCAAAGAGGATCCTCCCACCCCCATCTAATGGGGGAGAAAACATGGAAACAGTTATGAACAAACATCACACACACACAATAAATTGGTAATAATCTTAGAGGTAAGGCACTAGAATTACATAAAACTAGGAAAGGTTTCTTTTTTGAAGGTGGGAATTTAGCTGGGATCTGAAGCAAGCCATGGATCCCAGTAGGTAGAAAGGAAAGGCTATCACAATCATTCAGGCATGAAAAAATAAGAGACTGCACCATGGTGAAAGCAGAAATTAGAATCAACAGGCTTCAATGACTGATTGGACTTAGAGAGATGAAAGTAAGGAGTCAGATACCTAATACCAGATATTTTGCTTAAAGCCAAAATTCCTTGAATTTTGTATTCTTTTTTTTTCTTCAATCCTTCTTTGGATAAATTGTCACAAAATCACAGAACTCGAAAGTTAGAAGGGACCTCAGCAGCTATCTAGTTAAACATAATCTAATAAGATTCCCCACCACAAGATAACTATAAATGATCACCCAGCCTCAATCTGAGGTTCTGCAATGGGGCTGGGGTGAAGAATTGTTTCCCAGTGTAGTCTGTTCCTTATGTGCACATCTCTTTGTCCCTTTTCAACTTAACTACATTTCCCCTGGTTTTATTTTAGGAATCCAATAACTACTACCTGAGACTAGATCCATGGGTCCTTATATGTGAATTTAACTTGGGGGAAGGTACCAAGAAGAAATTATGTGGTGTATATACTTTGTGATCATTAGAATTACATTGCCAATGGGGTGTATATCTAGTTTTGGATTCTGGCTTTTTGGTTTCCTAATGGGGTACCTTGATTAACTCATGTGAAAAGTGACATAATTTGAATGGATGATTTTTAAAAGTCCCATCAAATTCTAAATCTGCGATCTTTTGAACTTTGTTTTAACTTCTCCTTTCGTAACATTAGTAAAAGTATCTGTGTATCTTCTTATTTGGAAGAGAGATTACAATAAATGATCTTAAAATGTGAAAGAATAATTTCCCCATATGTTCAGTTCATTAATGCTCTTTGATATACCTTTTCTTCACTTTACACCAATAATCCAATTCAGTCTCTGATTTTTTTAATGTGTAAATTAATAAAAAAATTTGATTTGACATTCTTTTTTTGGAATTGTACTTTTTATTTTTTTTAATTAATTTTAATTTATTCTATTTTTAATTTTTTTTAGACAATTGGAGTTAAGTGACTTGCCCAGGGTCATACAGCTAGTAAGTGTCAAGTGTGTGGTCTGAGGCCACATTTGAACTCATATCCTCCTGACTCCAGGGCTGGAGTCTATCCACTGTACCACATAGCTGCCCCTTGATTTGACATTCTTGGGCAATTAAGCTCTCATCTATGTTGTCTACTCACTGTCAAGGTTTCCTACCTTATCAGATATTCTTGAGCATGTGGAAGCTACCCTATGAGAAAATAAACTCTTCTAGGGAAGGAACTCTTTATTTTTTTTTATTTCCAAGAGCTTAGAATAATATCTCTCACATGATAGGTACTTAATAACTGATGAATGATGAATTCTTTTAATATATTGAAAATTAAGTTGGTAGGAAATATTTCTAATTCCATCTGGTCGTTGTAAAATATCATACACTACTTCAGACTACACCCCATTGGTAATTTTGATTGAATTAAAACAACTGAATTGACAAAGTGGACTGACTTTACCAGTTAATTCTGTCAAACTAGCTATACCATCTGAATATGTGTATATGTGTGTTTACGTACATTCAGAAGTTTTATGGCTTTCATACATGTTGAATTACAAAAAGGGGTTAGTTGAGAAGTCTCTAAATCCATAAAACACATTATCCACAACAAACATTCTTTCAGAAGTAAATGCTTTGAGGAAAAGATCAAGAACAACAAATGTGACTGTATATTATACTAAAATGAAAACCTTAGAGTTTATTGTTAGTTTTCTGAACACTTGAATAACAATCTTTTCAAGGCATATTTTTAATATTACAGAAAAAAATTTCAAAATTTTACTTCCTGAAAATGTTATAGATTTCTAGGTGATTTCCATTAAATCGGTCCATGCTTGGCAATGAGTTACATTGCTGGCACAATGTATCTGGTCAAATTTAAGATGGTCCTGGCTAACATCATGTATCAAAGTATCAAATATAATTACATATATAATTTTAGTACTCCCAGCTACTCAAGATGTGATTATAAGGAATATACTGGAGTTAGTCCTCTGTCAGTCTCTCTCTCTCTCTAGCTTTCTCTGTCTTTCTCTTCATCTCTCTGTCTCAGTTTATGTCTCTCTGTCTCTGTCTCTTTCTCTCTCTCAGGAAAATTAAGCAACCTTATTAAAAATGTCTGAGGTTACATTCAATATTTAACATTTATGGGTTTCCACCTCTGCAAATGAGTGGGATGAAGTACCTTTCTATATATCTTTCCAAAATCCTCCAGCATTCACTATTCTCATATTTTATTACATTTGATTTTTTTGATAAGAAGGGAAACATCAGGGTGGTTTTGATTTGTATTTTTTTTCATTATTATTAAATTAAAGCAGTTTTTCATGTGGTTGTCAATAGGTTGGAAAATTTCATTTAAAAATTTTTAAGGTCCTTTCACCACTTATTTATTGAGGTTTTTGCTCTAACATATTTATGATGATGAGGAAGTGTTATATAATGTATAGATAGCAGGATCTGAAGCCAGGAAGACCTGGGGTCAAGTTCTGCCATAACACAATTTGACTGTGTGACCCTAAACAAGTATTTAAACTTTCAGGGCTCCAGAAGCTTTTCTAACACTCTAAGCTGCATAGAAGGAACTAACTGCCATTGATAAATGGAGTTTCCTCACTCAGGAATCCCATGTTGTAATTAAAATCAGATACAGAGTGATTCTTATCCTTATGCACCTAACAACTGTTTATATTTTGTAGATATGAGACTGTTATCAGCAGTTTTCATACAAAAAGTTTTCCCTCAATTCCTTCCCTTCTTATCCTGGCTGCATTGATTTTGCTCATGTAAATGCTTTTTTGTATTTTGTGTCATCAATGTTTTCTGTAAAATCATTTTTAATTGCCTCTGTCTCTTAGTTCTTAAAAAAACCTCATTCCCTACCCATACCTATGAAAGTTGTGTGATTTGATCTCCTCCTTCTTCTTGCTGTTATCATTAGTCTCACCATAGGCAGACATAATGTTGTGGATAGAGAGCTGTTGTTGTTTGTCCTTCATTTTTGAAGAGTACCAAACGCTCACACCAGAGATGGTAGTCTTCCCTGAAAACCACACACACCCCATAGAGAGCTGTACACCAAGATACAGTGACTGGGATTGTCATCCTGCCTATGACATATACTGGTTGTGTAACCTTGGGCGAGTCATATAATCTTTTAGAACTCTATGCAAGACTCATGAACTACAAGTTGCAGATGAGGTACTGACCTGCTTTGTTGGAGGGAGTTTCCTCACCTGGGATTTTCTTACACCAATGAAATCACTAGTTGTGGTTTCTGGCTACCGCACTTCCCTGTTATCTTTAATACTCAGATCACATATATTTTTGTTTTATTATGAAAGTTTATCTAGTCCAATTTCTTTAAGAAAACTTTAAAGTTTTCCCAGTAGTTCTTATTTTTTTTTAAATCAAATTCTTTTGTGGATAATTTATCTATTATTTATTTATTTATCAAGCATTATGTCTTCAAGTTCCAGTATTTCTGATATTGTTTTTTGCTTTCATTGTTCTACTTTTAATTTTTTATTAGTATGAATTGCTTGTAGCGAGTGCTGCTTTATAATGCAGTTTTAGGTCTGAAAGTGTTATTTACCTCTCATTCACATCTTTTTTCTCCACCACCTCCTTTGATATTCTAGAATTTTCATATATTCAAATGAATTTTATTATTTTATCAATATTTGTAGTGTATCCCTTTGGTAGTTTGGCATATTATTAGTTCTATATGTTTACATTGATGATATCATTTTTACTATATTAATAAAGAACAGACAAAAGCTTTGAATTCTATATACATCATCCAATTTTATATCCATATGAAACCTTTCCTCTCTACTTCAAACTTCCTTGATCTGCCTTTCCTCAATTCCTCAGAACCACACCATTTTAACAGTGAATTATATCCTTCTTTGTGTTATTCACTACATCAAAATAATAACTTGCCTTTTATTTATTTTTATTTAGTTAGTTTTTGGTGAGGCAATGGGGTGAAGTGACTTGCCCAGGGTTACACAGCTAGGAAGTGTCAAATGTCTGAGGCCTGATTCGAACTCAGGTCTTCCTGAATACAGGGCCAGTGCTCTCTCCACTGCACCACCTAGCTGCCCCAATAACTCTAGTATAGGTTAACTTGCCTTTTAAACACAATTAAATTATAATTTTCTGGAGGAAAGTGACTATGACTTGTATTTTTTTTCTATTCCTTCTCATGCCTATAGGAAGGCTACTCACACAGAAAAATCACAGAATTATTGCATTGATTGATTCAGAAATGTACATTCATAGAATAACATAAAGTCCAATCTGGAAAGAGCCTTGGAAATTTCTATTCCCTTCCTTTATTATAGAGAAAAGTACATTAAGTCTCAAAATGGTCACACGAAGTATCTAAGGTTAAATAATTGCTGAATGGTAGATTAAGGACTTCTATCCCACTTTCTTTTCTGTAACCCAGTATTCCTTCTAATGTAACACACTGTCTTTATTAATGTTTTTTTTTTACTAATACCTGACTTTATTTTATAACATTTCATATAGAAATTGGAAACTGTACAATGCAATAACAAATTATTTACTTTTATATAAAATACAATCATTATCTGAATTTACATACAATCATTATCTGAATTTACCTGTGAAGTCAACCTTAATGTACAGATAAGCTAATATATCCTGGAAAATTCTCACTTTCTTTAATTCTATTTGAAGCATCATTATCCTTTCTGTCACCCAGGTTCAAAATTTCAGTGTCACCCCCAACGTTACATTCTCTCTCACCATATATATATATAATTAATCACTAAGTTTTTTCAGTTATCAACATCTCTTATACCTAAACTTTCTCTCTACTCACACAGCTACAACTATACTTCAGACATTCATCACCTCTTATTTGTACTATTGAAATTTTCTTGTAATTGTCCTTCTTATGTCAAATCTCCCCCTAACTCATGCTATACATCTCACAATGATCAAATGATTTTCCTAAATTATAGATTTTGCTATATCACTCCCATACTAAAAAAAAATCTACTCATGATTTATTTTTTAAATTATTTTTATTTCATTAAACATTTCTCAATTACATGTTAAAATTTTTAACTATTTTTTTTAAATTTTGAGGTACAAATTTTCTCCCTCTCTCCCAACACTTTTCTTCCTTAAGAAGGCAAACAATTTGATTTAATTTATGCTTGTGAAGTCATGTAAAACATTTCCAAATTAATCATGTTGCAAAAGAAAATGTAAAATAAAATAAAGTTAAGAAAATGCTTCAATCAAGATTCAGAGTTAATTAGGTTTTTCCTTGCAGGTGAATATTTTGTATCATAAGTCCTTTGGAATTGTATTGGATCATTGTCTTGATTAGAGTAATTGCCTTTCACAGAAAATTATCCTTAACAATATTATGTTTACTGTATGTAATGTTCTTGTTCTTCTCACTTCACCTTGCAGAGTTTATATAAGTCCTCCCAGTTTTTTTTTTAAAAACCATCCTGCTTATCATTGCTTTTTTAAATTATGTTTATTCATTTCATTAAATATTTTTCAATAACATGTAAAAAATTAACACTCTTTTTTTAGTTCCAATTTCCATTGTTGTCGTTTTCTTTAATGAAATTATAGATTGTTTCTATTGTACTTTTTTTTTCCCTTTTGGCCAATTGTATTTTTTAAGGACTTGTTTTCTACAGTCAATTTTTGTTCTTCATTTTTCAACCTATTGACTCTCTCTTGCATACCTTTTATTTGCTTTCCCAATTTTCTTCTACTTCTCTTACTTGACTTTCAAAACCCTTCTTGAGCTCTTCCAAGAAGGCTGTTTGGGCTTGAGACCCCAGTTCATATTCTCCTTTGAGATTTCAGATGTGGGTATATTGACAATGCTGTACTCTTCTGAATTTGTATTTTGATCTTCTCTGTCCCCATAGTAAGAATCTATAGTCTTTGTTTTTCTATGTTTCTTTTTGCTCATGGTGTTTGCCTTTTTCCTGGCTTGTAAAGTTGACCTCTGCTTCTGGGGCATGAGAGGGAGGAACTGTTCCACACTTCTTGTGCTGAAGGATAGGGGCCTGGTTACTAGCTTTGTGTTACTGGGGCCTCAGGTTCAAGCAGCTGGAGGCTGTAGAAGCTAAAGCTTACCTGGTGCTGAGCTGGAGCTGGTGGTGGTGCCTGGTGAGTGCTGAGGCCAGGTGTGTTTTTTCTGCATTTTCCTAGAGTTACACTGAAGCTTGTGTGGTGTGGTGTGGTGGTGGGCATGGTCTGGCCATTGGAGGGCCCCTCCTCACCCAGGTCTGCACTAGAACATGGGTGGGCTCAGCCACTGGTGGATGCCCATACACCCACAAAGTTGGTGGTTCTCTGCACTGGTACCTGCAAGTTTATCTGGCCATGCCAAGGCATGCAGGGGGCTGTGATGTTGGTGTTTTCCCTCTCCACCTCTCCGGGGCTCAGGATCTCCCACTGATTTGCTGAAGTGGGGCTTGCTGCTGGTTTGCCAGGACACCTCCCATCCTGTACTGGTCCTCTTCAATCACAGCAAGAGAGACCTTTCCTATTAATCCTCCTAGCCTCACAAACTAAAAAATAACTTCTGCACCCAGTTTTTCTGCTGGCTCCACTGTTCCAGCATTTCTCCTGGGGTGATATTTTCTGGGTTTTTCAAGGCCAATGAGGGAGAACAAGAGTGACTTACTGCTTATTCTGCCATCTTGGCTCCTGGAAGTCAGGGAATTATTTGCTTCAGCAAGCTTTTATACCTCTTTTTTTATTTGTTTGTTTTCCATTTGGTCAATTCTGATTTTTAAGGAGTTATGTTAATCAGTCTTTTTTTGTACCTCTTTTTTTTATTTCATTTAAACAATTACTGTTTTAAGGTGTTATTTTATTCAGCATTTTTTCCTTATTATTTCCAAAAGCCCTATGAACTCCAATGTTAGACATTTAAAACTCTTCCCAACTTGACCCCAATCTACCTTATTATATTTTGCTTCCTTAATATAGTCCATAGTTGTCACAAATTGGCGTTCTTACTCTTTCCCATACTCGGCCTATGAATTACTTTATCTGGGCCTTTGCACTGGCTATCCTCCATTCTTAGAATATCTACATTTTCAACTATGACTCTAATAAGTCTGAATTTTCTTAAAAATTTAGGTTAACACCTATATTAGGCCTTTCTTGATTCATCCAGCTATTAGTACTCCACTTCAGTTGCACATTTATTTTACACACATACACACACATTCATCTTTATGTGAACAAATAAATGTATATATTTGTAAACACATATATATGCATTCCTACATACATATTGTCTTTCATGATAAATTTTGAGCTTATTTAGGGAAGGAACTTGCTGAATTTTTTGTTCCTACCTGCAGCATCTTGCATAGTACTTCCCACAGTGTTAATAAATGCTTGCTGATTTATTGATTTCTTACCAACCAATAGTGCTTTTGAATATTTATTATTTTCTATTGTATTTTGAATGTGGGATATAGAATGTAACTTAGTAAACTTAGAACATAGCATTTGGAGTTAGGAGACCTTCATTACCACATGAAAATCACTTTCTCCTCTCTATGCCTCAGTTTCCTTATTTGCAATATTAGGGGATTGATTTAGATGAGATTTAAGTTCACCTGCAAGTCTTACTCTAACACACTAGAATTTATTTTTAAAAAATTATAGAGTTACTACAAATATAACTATTTTAAATTTTCTAATGAAATGGAAATATATATAATATTTCAATGATCTCAATATTTTTAGGAAAATCCTAACTCTGACTTGATTACCAAAGTATTTGAAATGTGAAACTGTTAATACCATCAGTTATGACCCATTGGTCAGGAGTTAATTGGCATTCCCAATCTGCCCTGCTTGCTTATATACCCGAGTAAAATTATTCATCATTGTGCTCCTCCTCTTGAGTAAAGAACATGATGTTATAATGTTCCTTTGATTAATTATGATCCATCATTTTAATCTTCATACTACAGCTGAAAGTAAATTGCTCTTTAGGTATAAGTGTAGGAGAGTGGGAATTTGTCAGTGTAAATCTACCTATTAGCCTGAACCAGACTTCCTAATCCACTTTAAAATCTTCCTTGAATTTCATAATTTTTATCTCTTTCATACATTTCCAGCATTAGTTGAGATTCATCGGATCTTTGCTAGCATATGTCCAATGAATCAGGACTCTTTAGGAGATTTGTATTATTCTTGTAGAAAGGGGGCACATTTCATTGCCCTAAGAGTCTCAGAATTTCACTTTTTTAGTGGAATATTGTCTTCTACCTGGGTACACTTGAAATCATTTCTAATTGATAATAATAATCATAATAATAGCTAGCATTTCTGTAGCACCTATGTAACAGGTGCTGGGCTAAGTGCTTTAAAAAACAATTTCTTATTTTTTGATCCTCAACAGCCCTGGGAGGTTGTCCTGTTATTATCGCCATTTTACAGATGAGGAAACTTAGGCAGCAGAGGGGAAGTGACTTGCTCAGGGTCACCTAGCTAGTAAGTGCCTCAGGTTGAATTTGAACCCCAGTCTTTCTGAATCCAGGCCCTGTGGTGCCCTCTCATGTCCTCAGTGGGTTACATTTAGCAAACATTTGTTTTTGACTAGGTAAAAGAGGCCATTCTATGCCTTATTTCTTATCTAGCCTTAATCACTGAATGGGTGTTAACACAGACAAAATGAGATCTGGGAAATGCCTTAGCTTAAAAAAACCAAGGCCCCCCACTCCATCCAGGCAATCTCTGGTCATCATGATTCATGTCTTGCCATTGTACTCAGATATCTCTGGAGGAGAAAGTGAGGCTGGTGATTTTGCACATGCCTGCCTCACTTAAATATAGTTTACTTGCAAGTCATGACATCTCCTTCCTGATGTCATGATCCTCTTCCAGATTGAAGGACAAACAATAATATATTCAATGAGATATATGACCTCCAACTAGGAAAACTTGAATTTGCATGATAGAAAAAATACATAAACAAATAAATAAAATTTAAAATGGTAAGCATAGGCTATAACATAAACCCACAAAATGAGGTAAGAAATATGAAATGCCTTAGAGCATAATTTTACTTCAGTACGTAATGCACTGCTTATTGCTTTTCTTTTAAAAGGATGTAAATGTAGAGAAAATATTTCCCTTTTAATATATGATTCTTTATTTTCCCCTAATTTACACTTCCTTTTCTACTTTTACTTTTTGGCATTTCTCTGTAGAAATTTCCTACTTTAAGTTTTATTTTCTAGCTTTGATTTTTCTTCTAATCATCTCTCACATTCTGTTGTTCACATTTTTTAGCTACTGCAGAAATATTGGATGGAATTGAAGTACAGAGAAATATATCTCTAACAGAACAAGGTGTGTGTATACACATCACACATGCATGCCCACTCAAATGCACCACACAGTCATGCACACACATACGCGTAGATTTATATATACTTCATGTGTACATATATGTATATACGTGTATACATGAGTCCATATATGCATGTAATTATATCTATGTATACATATACACACACATCAAGAGAAATAGTTTGTGGAGTATTTTCTGGGTGGGATTCGAAAGGGGTTGGTAAATTTTTGTATGTATGAGAAGAGCAAAGTAGTGATTTTTTTTTCTACAGAGGACAGTTTTGAAATTATTGAATCATAAGTGAAGAATTCAGTTGCATAGTAAAATGATATGTGTTAGATAGATCTCAACCAGTTTTTATATGGGCTATACAAATATCTGAGGAATTGTGGTATAAGTGGGTTTGCTTTTGGTCCCATTGTGGGGGAAAACAGGGTATGAGAATGACTGAGACTAATTTATTACAATAGTAAACTCATACAGTATTTTCATTTATTTTGCAACATGTTTCCTAGGAAGTTATCAAGCAAGTTATGTGATCTGTGCAGAGTCGTACATGACTGAACAACAACAATCAATAAGCTTTCATCTTTCATCCTGAAGTCAAAAAACAGAAAGTTAGATGTTGCTTCAAAAGAGTAAATATAAGTAAATGAGGTTATCAAGATTAACTGGGATATTCCCTGGGTGAACAGAAATCACTTCAAAGTCAATGATGAATTTACAAAATGTAAGACAGCTCTTCAGTAAAGGAGAACAGGATACATGGGAAATGATTTCTATTTTGAAAATGTGAGTTTTGAAAATAAAACATTTATTTGCTCTTTATGGCCAATTGCTGAAGTTAAAAAGGGGAAGATGATGAAATATCTATTCCCTATGGGTTATTATTAGTAGGTAAAAAGGCAATGATTTTACATTTAAAATGAAAAATTTACCTTTCTTTTTCATAAGAGCAAAGATAATCTCATTACAGTTTGCAGAGTCTTACACATAACGTACACTTAAGTAATTAAGGACTGTCTTCTCATTCCTGTATATCATCTTTTAATGATCTCCTTAGCTCTCCTGGGTTTGATAATAATTTCTTTGCAGATAACTCACAGAGTTATATATCCAGCACCAGTATCTCTCATGAACTCTCATCCCAAATTATCAACTGCTAATTAGTGATTCTAAATTGAATATGCTGGGGTTTTATCTATTCAACGTGTCCCAAATAATATTTATTATCTTTTCCTTTCAACTTTAGCCTTCCACCAAGTTAACCTATTTCTCTTGAAGGCATTACCCTTCAAGTCTCCCAGTTTTAGAACCTTTAGAACCTTTTAGAACCTTAGTGTTATTCCACACCCCTCACTGTCACTCACCCTACTAACCAAAGTATTGTCAAACTAGCCATTTCTACATGTACAACATCTGTCATATATGACTACTCTTAACTCATATAATCATCTGAATTCAGACTCTCATCACCTCTTCAAATATAGCTATGATCTCATCATTATTCTCTCTTCCTCAAGTCTCTCAATATACCACTTCATCTTTCATACAGCCAACAAAGTGATTTTCCTTTTGAACAAATATAACCACTCTCTACTCAGTCAACTGTAGTGCTTCTCTACTAGGTTCAAATACTAACTCCTATGTTGATCTTTTAAAGTAATTCACAATTTGACCTCAAATTATCTTTCTAGTTTCATTATATATTACCACCCTCTCCTTTCTCTACAACTAAATGAGCCTTTTCTTAATTACTTACATATAACATTACATTTCCCATGCCTGTGCATTTGTATTAACCATTCTTCATACCTGGGATGCACTATTTCTTTAACACTACCTTATAGAAACCCTCATTCTTTCAACATAAGGCTAAAGGACACACTTCTACACAAATCTTTCTTACCACCCCTCCCATAAATAACTATGTAAATCTACTACTGCTCTTCCTAAGATTGTGTGTGTGTATGTGTCTGTGTGTGTGGGCATCTATATCTATATATCTATATCTATGTATCTATATCTATATATATATATATGTATATATATATATATATATGTATATTGAGAGAGAGAGAGAGAGAGAGAGTATATAAAAGACAGAGAGAAATAGAAGGAAAGGAAAAGAAGGAGGAGGAGGAAGAGGAGGAAAGGGATGGGGAGGGGGAGGATGAGGAAAAGGGAGAGATAACACTACCTCTCTGAGAGATCTTAAAAGGTCATCTAGTCCAACCCACTCATTTCACAGGTAAGGAAACTGAGACCCAAAAAGTTAAGTGATTTAAATAAAGTAACATAAGTAACAAGTGACAGAGCCAGGGTCTCAACCCAAGTCCTCTGACCCCAAAGGTAGCAATCTTTCCATTGTACCATATTGTTTTAGGTAGTCACAACATAATTAGTACCTGCACTATTTTGGGAATCTGCATATTCATATATACACCATATATGTCTGTATATGTATGTGTGTATGTGTATGGATATATGTATGTATGCATACGTATGTGTATGTTGGTGTGTGTATAAGCACATATATATGAGGAAGGCACTACTAGGTATATACGTGTCTGTGTGTATGTGTGTATTACATATGTATATACATATATGTATATTGTGTTACATTATAGCTTATATGCATATACATATATACTATATATACATACATATATGTGGATATATATGTATGTGTGTATAAATGGGTGAATACATTTACATATATACATTCTTACAGACATATGTCTTCCACACAGATGTATTTTTATGCACATATATATATGTGTGTGTGTGTGTATACATACATACATACATATATATATATATACATACATATATATATATATATATATATATATATATGCACACACATGTTACTTTTAAATGTCTCAACATATTTTCATTTTGAGAGAAGTTCTTTGGAAATCAATTGGCCAGGGACCATTGGAGATCAAGCACCCCCCCCCCCAGCCCTTGATTCTTCTCAAGTCACTGCCTCTTCCAAATCTGTCAGTGTGTATGCAAATGGAGGTTAGCACACTCACCAAAGAGAAACACTCAAAGAGATAAGATTAAGCAAGGAATAACCCCTCTTCTTTTACAGTTCCAAATGAGTGCTTCTACAAAGGGGTTAGGGCACTTATCAGCCAGTGTTATAAAAAAGGTAAGCTTTTAAGCAAAAAAAGCTATTAACCTGAAATGCAGCCCCCAGTGAAATCAAAAATAGTCTAAGAAGAAGAGACAAGGAAAAGTTTATGAAAGAGAACTTGTGACTGAGAACTCATTTGGTACTCTCAACAGTAAAGTGAAAAGAAATCTTGTCATATTAGATGGCTTAAACTTGAAAATCCAGGCTTTTCATTGGAGGTTATGGAATATTTTTCACCATGTGTAACCAATCTCATAATTCCACTTAGGCACATTCAATTAGGTTCAAATCTACTGAGATCCTCAAGATAATGGATTTCATGTACCCATTATAGTTGTTAAGGATTCAAAGAATATTTTATCTGAAAGAGACCTTACTGGTCATCTTTCCAAAACAGACATTTTAAAATAAGGAAACTGAAGCCTGGATAAGAGAATAGCCCAATGCTTATGAACCAAATCAGGGGCAAAAGCTGAATCTAGAAACATAAGTAGGCATAGATATCATGCCAGATGTACCTAACACACCATGGTGTTCCAGAAGCCTTCTGGATGCTGTGGGGTTGCTCAGAATCTAAAGGTCCTGAGGGCAGAGATGGTCTACTCCAAATCTGAGGATTTATGGTTGTTATAATCTCAATTTATTTTACTCCTATCTTTCCACTATATTCTTCTCCCTTGATCCTGGTGCAAGAGTGTGGAACCAGAGGCCTCAAGGCCACATGTAGTCTTCTAGGTCCTTGGGTATGGCCTTTTGACTGAATCCAAGTTTTATAGACCAAATCCTTTTTTTAAGGGGATTTATTCTGTGAAGTTTGGTTTCAAAGGGACACACTTGAGGACCTAGAGGGCCACGTGTAGCCTTGATGTTATAGGTTCCACACACCTGTAAGACTCACTTGCATGAGGAAAATGGAAGCACTTTTAGTGATTTGGTTTTCCTAGTCTGGGGATTCTCTAGTACCCTATCTTAGAATCTCTCTGGGCCTACCTTATCTACTCTAGTTAAAGGTCTGCTTCACAGAGCCCAACTCCTGCTGTGTGCTGGTGCCCTCCTACTTCTCACTCTCTGAGACCATTACTTTGTGTGAGGGATTAGAAATATGGTTCACTGTAACCAGGCTAAGAAAAAAAATTCTGTAGACATTTTCTACCTTTTGACTCTTTTTGGCCACTTTGTTTTCTGTGGCTCAGACTACATAGGATTACTGCAGCTCTAGTTGGCATGGGCAGGGAAGAGAAAAAACAAAGTTAAAGTTTAGAAGGATTGGCCTCTGGTTATTAGTCCTTAATCTTACCACTGACCTTTAATGACAGCATATAGGGATAGAGGAATAGGGTCCAGTTAGAGGAATACTTTTTAACCAAAATGCTAAGGATATAAAGGTTGTTCTACATTGTGAGATAAGAGGAAGGATTTGATTAGAAAAAAAATTTACAAAGCATAAATTTATAGTAAAGTTTACTTGTTACAGCTAATTTTCAAAATAACCTTAGTTGAACCTTAGATTCTTTGATTAAACAAATAGCATCCTTTTTCTTTCAGTCTTCAATAAATGGTTGCCATATTAAAAAAAAATAAAGCTAGAATGAATTTTTTTTTTTTGTGACTCTGACCTTGGAATATCATAAAATATAAGACCTTAAAAAAAGGTCCAAAATATCAAGGGAATTAATGAAAAGAAATCCAAGGGAAGATGGCCTAGCCATACCAGATCTTAAATTGTATTGTAAAGCTAAAATCATCAAAATTCCTTGGTACTGGCTAAGAAACAGAGTGATAGATCAGTGGAATAGGTTAGGTACACAAGACACAATAGCCAATGACCATGGTAATCTACTGTGTGATAAATCCAAAGATTCCAGCTTCTGGAATAAGAACTCACCATTTAACAACAAAAAAAACTGCTTGGAAAACTGGAAAATATTATGGCAGAAACATGGCATAGACCAACATCTTGCACCCTATACGAAGATAAAGTCAAAATGGGTACATGGCTGAGATATAAAGGTTGATACTATAAGCAAACTAGAAAAGCAAGGAATAGTTTGCTTTTCAGATCTATGGAGAAGGGAAGAATTTGTGACCAAAAGAGATGGAGAATGTTATGAAACGCAAAATGGATGATCTTGATTACATTAAATTGAAAAGTTTTGCACAAACAAAGCCAATACAACTGAGAGTAGAAGGGAAGCAGAAAGCTGGGAAACAATTTTTATAATGAGTGTCTCTGATAAAGACCTCATTTCTCAAATATATAGAGAACTGAGTCAAATTTATAAGAATACAAGTTATTCCCCAATTGATAAATGGTCAAAGAATATGAACAGGCAGTTTTCAGAGGAAGAAATTAAAGTCATTTATAGTCATATAAAAATGCTCCAAATCACTATTGTTTAGAGAAATGCAAATCAAAATAGCTCTGAGGTACCACATCATACCTATCAGACTGGATAACATGGCAAAACAGGAAAATGATAAATATTGGAGAAGACATGGGAAAACTGGAACACTAATGCGTTGTTGGTGGAGTTGTGAACTGATCAAAGCATTCTGGAGAGCAATTATTCTTTTTTTTTAATATACTGTCTAACAGAAATGTTTTATTCTATAAATTTAAAATAAAAGAATAAAAAAGAATGGAAAGTAAAGTGTGTTTTGATTTTTTTCATTTTTGTGGAGGTGGGGGTAGGGTGAGAACTAAGATAAAAACTTTTGGTTTCCCTGGGTTAGGGAACTTTCCATAAGGAAACTCCTTCTATTAATTCAGGTCTATACCTACTCTGTTACTTATAGACTGGGAGAGTTGCCTGGGCCACTAAGTGTTTCATTTGTGCATAGTCCCAAACCAATACATGAGAAAGGTAGAACTCAAAATTAGGTCCAGTCTTCCAGTCTTCCTAATTATGTGGACAACTTTTTGTCCATTACACCACATGACCTCATAGGTAAAGTCTATGGAAATGTTAGGTTGCCTCTATGTAGGCATTGGGGGTATAATTTCACATAATGTCACCCTAATCAATATTTCACTATTTAATCCATTTTAATCAATGATTGAAGACTCGAAAAAAAAATCTCAGCATCTTCTAGTATCCATACTATTGACCTATGTCTCTGTTCTTCTTCTCAGCTAAACTCCTTAAAAAGCTACTTATACACATCACCTTCACTTCCTCTCCTTCTTCTTTGTTTTACAGTACAATATTTTTAAATGTCTAAATATACAATATCAATAAGAGTTCATGTTGGAAAGGAATACATTACTAAACATAGCTACAACTATCAATTGAAATACAGTGCCTAGGCTTTCCTTTTTTGACCAGTTTATCCAATAATCCAGTTTATCCAATAATTCTTAAATTACCTCTCCTTGATCTATTTTCTCTAAGCTATAGTGTGGTAGTACTTCTCCTTGCCCTGGGACTGTGACCTAGAACCATATAGGGCAGTGCAACAGAGTCTTGAACTTGGTCCAGACAAAGGGTGTCCTGTAATCTCCTTCTTACTCTGTTATGATCTAATGGCTGAGAGCTCTTCCATCTGCTTCTGCCACTGCTAATGCAGATGCCCCCAAAGCCCAATCACCACCACAGGGAGACAGACTTTTCTGTCAACCTCCCAGGTTGTCTTTAACTGGAAAATAGTTTCACCCCAATCTTTTGTTGATTTTGCTGCTCCAGATCATACAGTATGACCAGGTAGGATTTATACCAAGAATACTTGACTGGCTCAATGTTAGGAAATCTGTCAGTATAATTGACCATCTCAATAACAAAATAACAAAAATAACTATTATCTCAATAGATGCAGAAAAGCTTTTGACAAAATACTATACTCATTCCTATTAAAAATACTAGAAAGTACAGGAATAAATGGAGATTTCCTTAAAATGATAAGTAACATTTATCCAAAATGATGAGCAAGCATTATCTGTAATGAGGATAAGTTAGAAGCCTTCCCAATAAGATCGGGGTGAAGCAAGGGAGCCTGTTATCACCACTATTATTCAATATTTTACCCAAAATGCTAGATATAGCAATAAGAGAAGAAAAAGTAAGTGAAGGAATTAAAATAGGCAAGTAGGAACAAAACTATCACTGCTATACTCACAGAATTCTGGAGTCAACTAAAAATCTAGTTGAAAAAATTAACAATTTCAGCAAAGTTGCAGGAAGTAATAAAGCAACTTAAATCATCAGCATATCTATATATTACCAACAAAATCCAGCAGCAAAAGATAGAAGTAAACATAACATTTAAAATAACTGTAGATGTGATAAAATACTTGAGGTTTCCATGTGAATACAAGTCCAGGAACTATATGAACACAATTATAAAACACTTTTCACGTAATTAAAATGTAATGTAAACATATGGAGAAATATTTATTACTTATGAGTAGGGTGAGGTAATGTAATGAAAATGGCAATTATTTATTCAATGCTATAACAAATTACCAAAATTCTTTTATGTAGTTAGAAAAAGTAATATCAATATTTGTCTGAATAACAAAAGGTCAAGAATATCAAGGGATCCAATGGGGAAATATGGGAAGGAAAGTGACCTAGCATTACCAGATTTCAAACTGTATTTATGAAGTGGTCAACACCAAAATAATCTGCTACTGGCAAAGAAATGAGCTGGGTCACTGTAATAGATTGGGTACACAATACATAGTAGTAAGTAACTATAGTAATCTAATGTTTGATAAACCCAGAGATCCAAGTTTTTGGGACAAGAACTCACCATTTGACAAAAATTGCTGGGAATGTTAGAAAGTAGTTTGGCAGAAATGAGGCACAGACCAAAATCTCAAACTGTATATCAAGATGTGGTCAAAATGGCTAAGCGATTCAGACATAAATGTTGATATCATATGCAAATTAGGGGAGAATGGGATCTATGGATAAGGGAAGAATTTATGACCAAACAAGACATAGAGAGCATTATGGGATGTAAAATGGATAATTTTTATTCCATAAAATTTTAAAAATGGTTTGCACAAACAAAACTAATGTAGCCAAGATTGGAAGGAAAACAGAAAATGGGGGAAAATTTAAAACAAGTTTCTCTAATGGTCTCATTTCTCAAATATGTAGAGACCTGAGTCAAGTTTATAAAAATATAAGTCATTCTCTAATTGATAAATGCCCAAAGGGCATTAACAATCAGTTTCAGAAGAAACCAAAGCTATCTATAGTGATATTTAAAAATGTTCTACATCACTAATGATTAGAGAATTAATCATTTGCAGAGAATTGCAAATAAAAACAACTGAGTTACCACCTAATACTTATCAGATTGGCTAATTTGACAGAAAAAGAAAATGACAAATGTTGGAGGGCATGTGGAAAATTGGGACACTAATGCACTGTTGGTGAAGTTGCAAACTGATGCAACCATTCTGGACAGCAGTTTGGAACTATGCCCAAAGGACAGTAATACTTTTTATGCTCTTTGACTCAGTAATATCACTACTGGGTTTCTACCCTATAGAAATCAAAGGAAAGGAAAGTGGACCCATTTGTATAAAAATATTTTTAGCAGCTCTTCTGGTGGTGGCAATGAATTCAAAATTGAGGGAATGCCCATCAACTGGGGAATCACTGAAGAGCTTTTAGTGTATTATTGTGATAGAATACTGTTGTGTATAAGAAATGATGAGCAAGAGGCTTTCAGAAAAACCTGGGAAGACTTTTATGAACTGATGCAAAGTGAAATGAGAAAAACCAGGAGAACAATGTACACAGTTATACCAATGTTGAATGATGAGCAACTGTGAATGACTTAGCTATTCTCAGCAATACAATGGTGCAGGAAAATTTGTAAGAACTTATGACGAAAAATGCTGTCCACCTCCAAGGAAAGAAGTGATAGAATCTGAATGCAGATTGAAACATAACATTTTTCTTCATTTTTCTTTTGTGTTTGTTTGTGTGGTCTGTTTTATTTTGCAACATGGCTAGTGTGAAAATATGTTTTACTTGACTGCACATTTGTATCTATTTAAAATTGCTTGCTTTCTCAAGAATAAAGTATGAGGGGAAGGGAGCAATATAATATGGAAGTCAAAATTTTTAAAATGAATTTTAAAATGATTTTTACATGTGACTGGAAAATATATTAAGAATTTCAAAAAGATAATAAGGTATTCCATCTGGATATTTAAATATTTGCATTTTATATACCTCTATTTATATGCTTTATTATGGCACAGGGTAGCCATGGATTCTTTTTTTTTCTTCAAGTCAATTCAACAAGTATCTATTTATTTAAAATTTAAATTATTTTGAATTATCAACAATCACTTCCATAAGCTTCTGAGCTTCGATTTTTTTCTCCCTCCTCAAGATAGTATGCAATCTGATATAGGCTACACATATATATTCCTATCAAACATATTTTCAGATTAGTGATGTTGCAAGTAATGATTAGAGACAACAGGAAGAACCACCAGAAAGAGGAAAAACAAACACAACAGAAAAAAAAAAGCAAGTAGTATGCTTTAATCTGCATTCAAACTCCATAGTTCTTGCTTCTTCATGAGGCCTTTGGAGATGTCTTAGATCCTTGTATTGCTGAGAAGGTTTAAGTCTATCAATATTAGTCAACTTGTGGCCATGGATTCGTACCAGTGGATTTACAATTGTGGCAGGTCCTACTAAGTTAGCAAGACTTTAAGTGAATGTTCTTCAATGAATTAGCATGTTTCTTTTCCAGAGTCTCAACTAGTAAGCTAATACATATACATATATATATATATATATATATATATATATATATATATATATATATATATATATATATACATGTTAAACATAGGAGATATTGAATGGAGGAAAGTCACACATTAAGCCTTTCTTAAATTTCACATATTTATCCTATCCTTGCAAAAGTAGTAGCTTTGAATTCTATAAATCCCACTGGAAAATTCCATAAATTTCCCCTGTAGTCATGTCATCATTCTCATATTGAAGCATAGTATTTTTCACTTACTTTGGTTTTTTTATAGATTTTTTTACTTTTAGTCTGTGTTTTCTTTCTCAACATGGCCAATTTGGAAACATGTTTTGATTGATTGTACATGTACAACCTATTTCAAATTGCTTACTGTCTAAGGGAAAAGGGGAGGGAGGAAGAGAGAATTTGGAACTCAAAATTTCAAAAAAAGAACGTTAAAAATTCTGTTTCCATGCAATTGAAAAAAATAAAATATTCAAAAAATAAAAAGATAACATCTTAAAATATTCTCTTAGTTTTTATGTATTTTACATTGTCTAGTTTACATGAGGAAATAATTTCTTTGGAGAATACTCTCCAAAACAATCTTATTTTTTGTTAAATAAATCATGTCATTAATAACTTTCTGGTCCTTAATTAGATTACTTGGTATACCAAATACTTTAATGTTGACTACAAAAAGGGGGGGAAAAGCCTCCAAATAAGAACTATTCTATCACTAAAAACTATAGAATTATAAAAAAGAAAAAAAATAGCTGAAAGTTATTATTGTAGAGATTCTTTGTACATTGTTATTGTTTACAGTCTGTATCTCCTCTTCCCACTTTAGCATGAAAGAAGGAAATAAAAAAGGAAGAAAGAAAGAAGGAAGGAAAGAAAGGAAGAAAGAAAGGAAGAGAGAAAGAAAGAAAGAAAGGAAGGAAGGAAGGAAGGAAGGAAGGAAGGAAGGAAGGAAGGAAGGAAGGAAGGGAAGGAAGGGAGAGAGGAAGGAAGGGAGGAAGGAAGGAAGGAAGGAAGGAAGGAAGGAAGGAAGGAAGGAAGGAAGGAAGAAAAGTTAAAGGAAGTAATTTCAAAAATTCACTTCTAAATTAAATTGATTTTTTTCTGTATTATTTTCTGATATTTTTCAACTTTCTGTTGCTATTCTTCCAATTATCATTTTGAATACCTCTCTTTAACCTTTGGAATTGTCCATTTATTTAATTTGATGATACTGCATTAAAATTCCAATGACATTTATAATGATGGCTTAATTTCTTTTCTCCTGGCATATATTATATTCATGTATTTCAAATTTTCTGTGTAAAAGGTTCAATTGCTTTTGAAGAGCATGCAGGTGACTGTTCTTTGAAATGGAGCCCCTGCCTGGTTTTAGTTAATACCTCTGGGTCAGTGCTCAAATATAGAAAACATAATTATTCTTTTCTACAGTAAATAGGGATTTATAGCAAAGCATCATAGAGAAGTAGTGACATAATAGATTGTGATTTCTATTTTATCCAGTTAAATTTAATTACTGCATAATTGTGGTAGATAATTGTTTGCTTCTGTATGTAGCTGTTGATTTTTCCATCAGTAAGATTTAAGAATATCCATTTGTATCTTTATACTGTAGTAATAATTCTTACCCAGTCACATTCCCTTCACTTTTATTCTAGTGCTTATCATACTAAAATGCTTTTATTTGTATCTAAAATCAAAGGCTTTTTTTCATCCTACTCCTATAATCATTTTGCCTTGGTCCTATGAGATTTCCTTACGAAGTTTAGTTATCTCATGACACATTAATCTTTTTTCACAGGGGACCATATGCTATTATTTACTTCTTAGAAGCCATACTTTTTTGAGGTAAGAAAATTCTGATGATACTATATTGTTGAGAATAATTTCCTCAGATATAATATTCTGCCATACAGTAGAAGAAGAAATGGAGAAAATAACATTTTGACCAAATAACATAAAATCAACTTGTAAAGTAGTTTGTGACAATTAAAAAGAGTTTAATTTGGAGTCAGAGGACCTGGGTTGGAATTCCAGTCCCTCTAATTTCTACCTACATTACCATGGTGAAGTCATTTTTGGGGTCTTACATTTTTTGTTTGTTTGTTTGTTTGTTTTTGTTTTTGTTATCTATAAGCTGAGAAATTTTGGACTAGCTTCCCTGAAGGCCATATGTACCTCTAAATTTATGATTTAAAGTGAGTACCATTAGTCATTGAAACCTTGACCATACAGTAAATGTTTCTGAGGGGCATCTTAAAGGGAAAGGAAGTAGAAGAGTAAGTGCCTACTATGTGCTGGACTGTAACAAGCACTTTTACAAATATTATTTTATTTAATCTTCAAAACAGCTTTTGGCAATAAGTACTATTATTATCCCCATTCTTTAAATTTGAGGAAACTGAGGTAAGTAGAGGTTAAATGACTTTTCAGAATCAAATAGCATCTCTGAGACTAATCTGAACTCAGTTTTTCCTGACTCAAAACCTAATGAGCCTATCCATGGTGCTACCTACCTGCCTTATGAATCATTAAATCACAGAATTTCACATTACAATAAGCTTTGGGAGCCCTCTAATGCAACCCATATCCTAAAGGAGTCCCCATTATAACATACTTCATAAGTGGTCACTCAGCCTGTGCTTGGCAATTTCTCATGAAGGTAAATACCAAAGTATTTCCTCAAGAGCCTAGCAGAATGTTCTACACATAGTAGGTACCTAATAAATATGTTTTGAATCACTAAATTAACCATGGCACTGCATTTTCAAAAGGATTTGTCCAACCCTAGAATCCCTAGGAAAACTTGAGTTGA
The DNA here is from genome assembly GCF_003287225.1 of Phascolarctos cinereus. Lineage (NCBI taxonomy): Eukaryota > Metazoa > Chordata > Mammalia > Diprotodontia > Phascolarctidae > Phascolarctos > Phascolarctos cinereus. Next base: position 394,333,345 of record NW_027555958.1, on the reverse strand, counting down.
TTAGGAATGCCTTCCATAATCTAATACTAAAAGCAATATATTAATACCATCAGTGTGGCTATCCAACTAATATTTCAGATCTTAACCCATCCATGCCAATGTGACTTTTATTGATATTCTCCCTTTATCTCACACCAGAGTGTCCAGAGAACATTTTTGGAACTTTCTTTGCATTCTCTTGACATAGCAGTGATAATGGTAGAGCATGTGGGTCATTAATTGGTCATCTCATTCTTTTTAACATGACTTTTTCATTCTCAATTTCAGCAATATTTATTTGATGCCATTCTTTGCACAACTTTATTCATAATATATTATCAGACACTCAGTAATTCAGCAAGTATTTATTAATGAACTGTGGTGATATCATGATATAATTGTTAATGCTCTCAGTGCCAAGCACCTGTATGATAAAACCATGTAAATATTATGAACAGAATCTTGTTATGCTTACCATACTAGGAGCTTCTCCACTGGCTTTCAGGTATGTTTATGGTAACACAATGACAAATCAAAACATAAGTCCAACCGGCTATTTCTGTGATCCATTATTGATGTAAAGATCCTATTCCAGTAGTTTGCTTACACGTTGCTAATGAGGTATGAAAAGTTAGACTTTGTATTCATTGGAAAGCTATGAATCCTTTTCCTGAATTGTTGTTGTTCAGTCATTTTAGTCATGTCCAACTCTTTATGACCCCATTTTGGGGTTTTCTTGGCAAAGATACTGGAATGCCAATTTGTCATTTCCTTCATTTTACAGATGAGGAAATAAGGCAAATAGAGTTAAATGACTTACCTAGGATCACACAGCTAGTAAGTGTCTGAGGTCAGATTTGAACTCAGAAAGATGAGTCTTCCCGACTCCAGGCCCAGCACCCTATCTGCTACACTTTTATGGCTTCCCTTTTCCTCAATTAGCCATCGCTATTCCCTAGGGGTCCAGAAATACAGCACAATTTTTGATATTTTGGGTTTGTTCCTTCTAATGAAAAATTTCCTGATCTCCCTATAAATTATGCCTTCCCTTCCAAACTACCTTGTATTTATTTGTATTCTAGATATTTATATTGTACATACTTTTTTGTCTTTCCCATTTGAGTGTAAGCTTTTTTGTAAGTAGAGATTGTTCCATTTGTATCCTCAGTAAATAGCAAAGGGCCTGGCCCTATATAGCCTAGAGTCTGAAATTTATAGTAGGCACTCAATAAATGCTTTTCAATTGAATAATTGATTGATATACAGTGAGTGTCCATAGCATAACAAAGATTCTACTACCTCTTCCTCTATATCTATATTATATAAATCAAATGGCTATAATGTGTGTGGAAATCTCTAATTCAAATCAAAACAGCAATTAAAATCAACAACAGAAGTCAAAAGATGTTTGAAGGATTGGGATTAGGGAGGGAGGATAAATGGGGTAATGCCCATTTAAATTTCAGGCTTAATAACAGGGGGAAGAGATTTTAAGAATATAAGATATAGACTCTAGATTTTAGGAGAATCAGCTTCTAGGAGTTCAGAAGTAGGATGCATGGGATCCCATAGCCAGAGATTTCAAAAGGAATGTTAATTCCAAAAAAGAAAGGAAGTTATAAAGAATCCAGGCCTAGAAAAGCTGTCAAAATAGATTTGTATGAGGAGAAGAACTGACTGATTTGGCTGCACAAGTCATACCTCACAACAATCTATCTGAGTTAAGAGACATTAGCTGATTATGAATACCACAGAATGGCCAGGTGTTAGAAGGAGAGCTCAGGAATCCTCAAGACTGGGACAAGTTCAAAGTTCTAATTGTAGCAGAGAAGACAGGGCAAAGATCCAAAGATGGCATCAACATGACCTCATGATCATGTTCCTCTCTGCCCAAGGCCTCCTCTTAGATTCTAATTCCAAATGATCTGCTAGGTTCAGGATCTTAGCACAATTCAGGAATTCTTCTAAATGGTCCAGATATTCAAAATTTCTGCCTATTTCTGAACTTAGGTAGCTCTTCTAGGTGCTTATTTTTTTTTCTCTCAGCACCCATTGTCTTTGCCTTTTTTAAAAAAGTTAATTTATTTATTTTTTAGTTTTCAACATTCACTTCCACAAGATTTTGAGTTCCAAATTTTCTCTGCATTTCATCCTTCCCCCCATCCCAAGACAGTATGCATTCTGAATACCCCTTGCCCTAATCTACCCTCCCTTCTGTCTCCTCCCCTACTTCTTTTATCCCTTTCCCCTTCAATTTTCTTGTAGGGCAAGATAGATTTCTATACCCCATTTCCTATATATCTTATTTCCCTGTTGCATGACTAAACAATATTTTTAACATTTGTTTTTAAAACTTTGGGTTCCAGATTTTCTCCCTTCCTCCCTCCCCACCCACCCTCATTGAGAAGGCAAGCAACTCCATACAGGTTATACAAATGTAGTCGTGCAAAACATTTCTATAGTAGTCATATTGTACAAAACTAACTATATTTCCCTTCATTCTATCCCACCACACCTTTATTCTATTCTCTTTTGACCCTGTCCCTCCTTAGAAGCATTTTCTTCTGATTACCCACTCCCCCAATCTGCCCTCCCCTCTATCATCCCCCCTGCTCTCTTATCCCCCCCCCCATTTTCCTGTCAGGTATGATAGATTTCCATACCCAATTGATTATGTATGTTATTCTCTCCTTAAGACAAATCTGATGAGAATAAGATTCACTCATTCCCTCTTACCTTCCCCCATTTCCTCTCTACTGTAAAAGCCTTTTCTTGTTTGTTTTATGTGGGGTAATTTACCCTATTCTTCCTCTCCCTTTCTCCTTCTCCCAGTATAATCATCTCTCACCTCTTAATTTGATTCTTTCGATATCACCCTTTCATCTTCAACTTACCCTGTGCCCTCTGTCTGTCTGTCTATCTGTCTGTGTGTCTGTGTGTCTGTCTGTCTGTCTGTCTATCTATCTATCTATCTATCTATCTATCTATCTATCTATCTATCTATCTATCTATCTAACTACATACATTTTTTTTTCCTCCAACTACCCTAATACTGACAAAGGTCTTATGAGTTACAAATATCATCTTTCCATGCAGGAATGTAAACAATTCAACCTAAATAATTCTCCTATGATTTCACTTTCCTGTTTACCTCTTCATGTTTCACTTGAGTCTTGTATTTGAAAGTCAAATTTTCTATTCAGTTCTGGCCTTTTCATAAAAAATGCTTGAACATCCTCTATTTCACTGAATGTCCATTTTTTTCCCCTGAAGGATTATACTCAGTTTTTCTGAGTAGCTGATTTTGGGCTGTAATCCTAACTCCTTTCACATCCAGAATATTATATTCCAAGCCCTCCAGTCCCTTAATGTAGAAGCTGTTAAATCTTGTGCTATCCTGATTGTGTTTCCACAATACTTGAATTGTTTCTTTCTGGCTGCTTGCAATATTTTCTCCTTGACCTAGGAACTCTAAAATTTGGCTATAATATTCGTAGGAGTTTTCCTTTGGGGATGGATTTCAGGAGATGATTGGTGGATTCTTTCCATTTCTATTTTGTCCTATGGTTCTAAAATATCAGGGCAGTTTTCTTTGATAATTTCTTGTAAGATGATGTCTAGGCTCTTCTTTTGATCATGGCTTTCAGATAGTCCAATAATTTTTAAATTCTCTCTCCTGGATCTATTTTCCAGGTCAATTTTTTTTTTCCAGTGAGATCTTTCACTTGTTTTCTATTTTTTCATTCTTTTGAATTGTTTTACAGTGTCTGGATTTCTCATAAAGCTTCCAATTGCTCCATTGTAATTTTTAAGGAAGTATTTTCATCAGTAAGCTTTTGGACTTTCTTTTCCATTTGGCCAATTTTGCTTTTTAGAGAATTCTTCTCCTCATTGGGTTTTTGGACCTCTTTTGCCATTTGTTTTAGGCTATTTTTTAAGGTGTTATTTTCTTCAGTATTTTGGGGGGTCTCCTTTAGCAAGCTGTTCACTTGTTTTTCATGATTTTTTTGCATCACTCTCATTTCTCTTCCCAGTGTTTCCTCTAATTCTCTTACTTGTTTCTCAAACTCTATTTTGAGTTCTTCCATGGCCTGGGACTGATTCATATTTTTCTTAGAGGCTTTGAATGTAGGAACTTTGTCTTCTTTTGTTGTCTTCTTCTGGTTGTATGTTTTGATCTTCTTTGTTACCAAATAAAGGTTCTGTGGTCTGACTTTTTTTGGACTTTTGTTTATTCATGATCCCAGCCAATTACTTGAGTTATAAACTCTTTGTTAAGGTAGGGGTCTGCTTCCAGTGTGGAGAATGTACTGTTCCAAGTTTTGGGAATTTTGTGCAGCTGTTTTCAGAGTTACTTCTAGGGACATGTAAATGTTTAGTTCTTCCAACGTGGTATGATAAGGGGTGAGGTGTTTACTCCTTTCCTGGCCTGTACTCTGGTCTATGGGTGACCACAAGCACTCTTTTCTGCCTTGCAACTGTGAGGAGGATTCTTGCTGTACAGCCACTACAAGATCCACCATGCCAGCACTCTTTCTTGCCCCAGGACCTCCACCTAGAACAGTGACCCAGATACAACCACGGGCAAAGCAAGAGAATCATGCACCACCAAAGAGATCCCTGCAATCCCCCTCTGATCAGCCACTTGATTCCCCCTCAGTCTTTCAGCCAGAACCTCCAGAAGCAGCTGCTTCCCCATAGGATCTGGGGCTGGAATGGAGATTCTCTCTCACCACAGTGAAAGACTTTTTCTACTGACCTTCTAAGTTGTCTTTGGCATTTGTGAGTTAAGAATTCTGGAAACTGCCACAGTTGTCGGCGATTTAGTCTTCTGAGGGCTACTCCAGGTTTGCTGAGGCCTGTTTTGCCAGCATACCCATGCCGAACTGCATTCCTCTCCCTACCTGGTGCAGTAAACCTTTATGATCAACCATCCAGGTTGTCTTAGGCTGGAAATTAGTTTTATTCTGTCTTTTTGTGGGTTCTACTACTTTATAATTTGTTTAGAGCCACTTTTTATAGGTATTTAGAGTGGTTTGGGGGAGAGCTCAAGCAAGTTACTGCTTTCACTTCGCCATCTTGGCTCTACCCCTCTATTTTTGTTCTTCTTAAATAGGAGCCTTCTTCCCAGTTTCTTGGGAGAGTGACCTTTCCTACCTGGTATTCTGGGTACAACATAATTATCACTAGAGACAGCAAAAAAAGAAAAGGCTTATAAGAGACAAGAGGAAGATCTAGATAGGATTAGATCAATTATTTATAATAAATTGGAAGTTTACAATAGATAAGGAAAGGAAATCAGAGCTACTCAACAATTTTTATTTGTCCTTCTCTACTAAGGATAATTGTTTTTATTCAGGAAGGATAGTACAATAATGGTTAGCAGAGAATTGAAACATAGCTACAACAAATGACCTTTGGCCCACCTACCCTGGAACATCCTGTGAAATGATAAGGCCTAGTTGGTTCTCTATCAAGATTCTCCTCCACCAACACTACTTTAGGGTAATCTATATATTATTTCAGGACCAGAGACTCATGACCTGTTATCATCAACCAATGGTATTCCCACTGGCCAGATGATTCAGTATCAGTCCCTAGCCATGACCAAACTCCTAACTAAGCTCTGGGGAAAGATGGGACCACACTAACCCCATTTTGGCCCTTTATAAGTTTTTTTTTTCTCTGTATGGCCAAGTCACTGGAGCCAATATCTACCCTTGGACAATGTTTACAATTTGCCTAATGTCCCTTCCCCTTCCTGAGCTTTTCTTGATCAAGTGTTTGCTTAGTAAACATGCTTGCTTTATCTACATCTCAGAGCTATTTCTGTGGAGGGACTCACTGTATAGATTTAATAATAGATTTTCTCTTACTGTTTTCCTAATATTGAACTACAATATGCCTTCCTGTTTCTTCACATCAGTATTAGTTCTGACCTAAGGGTTCCAGTTGAACAAGTCTATAAGTTTGCAAATCCTGACACAGGATTTCACTATTGAAAAATAGAATGAAATTCCTTTGAGGGTAAAAACTAAAAGGTTCACATCATTAAATGAGTTTTGGTATAGAATTTTACTCAGTCTCCTTCCCTTAGGACTTTGAATTAACCTATACTTCCTAGAACTAGTAAACCATACTATATACTAGTACACCTCTAGGCTAGCTACCAACAATGGGAGTATGTCTGGTCAACTTTTCTCCCAAATTAACTTTCAGTTTTTCAACTCTTGCTCCCCTGTAATTGATTTCCATGATTACAGTATAAGCACCTTGAGGGCAGAGACTACCTTTGTTGCTTGTATTTTCATTCTCAGCTTTTAATGAGCTGCCTCTCATATATTAACAAAATGTTTTAAGTGATTTTTCATTCGTTCTGCATAAAATATGGTGTAATACTAGTTTCCAATAATATCTATTAATTCAAATTTTTTACTCATATAGTTCACCACATGTGTATGATTTTATTTATTTATTTTGCCTTGTCTTATTTTTGACTTTGTTTTTTAATGCCTTCTAAAAGATGTTGTATAACCATTTCCCCCACTTTTACTTGAGGAAACACTAGGCATTAAAGTCCTCAATGATTTACCCAAAGTCACAACTAATGTGTCAGAAATATAATTCAAGCTTTGGTCTTCTAAATCTAATTGCAGTGTCCTATCTACCATGACAGATACAATATGAAAGGACAGTAAATATCCTATGTAGACTTTTATGACATGAGTCTTGCTAGAAAATATTTTGATACCTTTCGAATCTTAAAATAATGTTTAGATATACATATAGTTAATAGAGGACTTTTAAATATCTTGTCCAACTCTCTCATTGAGTAAAATATACGAACTTCAAAGAGAAAGTGATTTGTCCAATGTCATATAATAGTAAGTAGCACAGCCCAGATTTGAACCAAGGCCTTTGTCTCCAAATTTGGTGTTCTTTCTATTCTCCCACACTTCAACATCTAGGTTCAATACAATTTTAGTGTTATAAAAAATGAGAAAGTGCCGTGATATTATTAGTATCACAGTATCTCTCCAATATCACAGAGCTCAACCAATCTATGTTTTAGTAGGTAAGTTTTAGGGAGTTGCCTGAAGTACAGAAAAGTTAAGAAGATTTGTTGAAGTATACACAGCTAGCTTTAGAAGCAAAATTTGAACCCTGATTTTTCTGACTTCAAGCCCAGAATTTCATGCACTTTCCCATGATGCCTCTTTAATATTGAATGTATTTTGGTAGGTTCTTATTTTGTGAAATTTGCAATCAATGCCTTGTATAACATTTAATCTACCACTATTCTCTGACCATGCTACAGTACTGCTTAGTATATTAAGAACACTTCTAAAATGGTATTCATATCCTCAACTTTTCTAGAGTACTGACATAAAACAAGTTGAATTGGTCTAACTGAAAGGACAAAATTTGCCTATTCATGATCCTTCAAAGAAGAATCTTTTGACAAGTTTCAGGAACATTACTTCTGGGTCGGTATTCTAGACCAATTTTACAATTAGACCCTAGCTTTCCTCTCATATAACTTGGAGCTTAGTGTTAACGATATTATTCTTTCTCGTATTCCATGCTTCCCATATTTTACTTTGTGAGCTTTTTCTTATTGATATTATTCTACAATTATTTTTGCATCTCTTTGCCTTAAGTTTGTAGCAAATCAAATTCATATTGATACATTTTTTAATGTTACAGCTCTACTTATAAAACCCAACTTCATAATATCTGAACATACATTAATGTTGCTTTTTTGTTAAAGTCATCCAGCATTTAGGAATATGATGCATAATCATATGGAAGGTAAATTTTGTTGCTTTTTTCTTTTACTTTATTTTTATTAAATATTGCTACAAATACCATATAATTTTAATTTTCATTAATTTGAAGTTTTACCCATTGTATAAATTTATAATAAAAAACTGGCTATTATTTTGTTGTTGCAGCTTTAGGAATGTAGAAAATAAAAAATTAATCCTATAATCAATTACCAGAGGTATAATGGAAAGAACACTGAATTTAGGATTAGAAGATTTGATTGAAAATAATTTCATGACTTCTTATGAATTGAATATAGGGCAAATAACTTTTCTTGGTCTCATTTCTCTCACCTGTAAAATGGTGAGGTTGGTCTACATAAGTTCTAGGATTCCCTTCTCATTCTAAGTCCTATAATTCTAGGCACCCTGCCAATAAGAAAGACAATATTTTTGCTTGCTCAGATGCATATTTCCTGCATAAGGATCACCCTGGTATAAGTTATAGTAGTGGTGATAAGAAAATGAGGAAGATCTAAGGAACTTACATAAAATAGACCACATCAAAGTTATCACCAATTAACACCCCACAATGAAACAAGGTGACACATTGGAATAATGGTGGTTGTTGAAGATTCAGCTTTTCCTTGAGTCTATGTAACAACAGTAACATATCTATCAATCTCCTTATTTTCTAATTATAAGTCCTTGGTCTCCAGTTGCAGGCATGTACATCTGTTACAGTGAAAAGCACACTGCTCTAGAAGTTCAGGATATCTAGGTTTCATGCTATCCGGGATCACTAACATTGCATTGATCTTATGTAAATCACTTGACCTCTCTTTGCTTTGGTTTCATTATTTGCAAAATTGCCATAATATTACTTGCCCTGATATGTTTAAAGAGTTATTGTGAAGATGTGAAAAAATGATGTAAATACTTTTTGAAAATTCAAAATGATATAAAAAATTGAACGTTATATTATTTTCACTTCTCTATTCAATCCTTGTTTCAATGTCTCATCAATCCATGGAGAGGATCTAGGGTTCCCAAAGGTTATTCAAATGGGAAAAATCTCCAAAAAGCCCCATCAGTATGGTAAGACTTCACATATCAGGTTGGTGATGAAGTTTGCATATTGTATAAAAATGCATAGCTAAGAATATATAAATAATTTCACAGAAATTGGCCAAAGAATGATGATGGGTTTTGACCACAGCAACTCTGAAGAGCTGCCTAGTAATGAAGTCATAAAAATTCTGTAATCTGTACCCATGAAGAGACTACCCACAATAGCAAAATTACAGATTGTTGAAGTTTATGAATATCATTGCAGTGTGATGCAAAAGGTTTTATTATATTTTCTACAGGAGGTGAAATTTTTTTAGGAAGAAAGTATTTGCAATTGGTAAGCAACCATTAGCCCATTAACCTCTACCCCATCTCACCAAGTAAGTATGGATTAAGAAAGCCAAATTTAATACAAATGGCATATCCATAAAATATATTTTTACAGGGCTTAAAATAATTTTGAAAGTTTTTTTGATTAATGTAACCATGAAAAAACTGCTTTCTTTTGCAGCATCTTAATAATATTGGGATACTCTAGTCCAATGACAATCTATATTGGCCTTTTCCCATTGTATTCTAAAACATTTCCCCTTGGGTAATTGAGGGAGTAGAGGATAAAAATACACTGTTGAACTGAGAGAAGTTGTAAATGTGGTGGTATTCAACTAGTGAGGTTTTTCAAAGATTGGAAAATTTACAGGGATAGAATTTGATTATGATTCTTTAGAGACTTCATTTAGGTTTTTCCTCAAGGAAAAAATTCTAATTGGCTGTTTTGAATGATGAAAATAAACAACAACAAGTTTAATTTAGCCAACATTATTTTTCTGGTTCGGGGGAGACAGTATATCTAGTCCATAACTCCCAATTGAATTCATATTTTCCTCCCAAAATTGTTTTTTATGTGTAGATTTAGCTGTAATAAAACAACTGAAAGATAAGAAATATGGACACTATATTATCTGTTTAAGTATTCACATTTGTTTGTTATTTGTCATTATTTTGAAGCAAAATCATACTGATGAGCTTGTTGACATAAATTGCCTAGAAACAGTGATGGTAGGATTTGAAATGTAAAGTCTTAAGGGAACAATATAAACTTTGAAGTAATCTCAATATGTAGAGTTTTGCTATGATTTTATTTTTCTCTTTAAAAGAATCCTTTTGTTGCTTCTCCTGATTCAAAATTTTCTTAGATCTTCCAAATAACAAGTATATTTTCAATCATCAAGAAAATACAAGAATGTGTTTTTTTTAAATTATGATTTATTTCACCAAAGCAATGAAAAATAAATTAATGCATATTACTAAGAACGAGAAGGAAATGTGAAGGAAATGATATAGCGTGTGTGTGTGTGTGTGTGTGTGTGTGTGTGTGTGTGTGTGTGTGTGTGAAAGAGAGAGAGAGAGGAGTGGAAGAGTTGGGAGGGTTTTAATCTCCAGAAAACACTTGAGTTGAAAGGGGACTTGGTAGCTGTCATCATGTAATCCAAAGGGTTGTGATGTAGAAGGTTATCAGACTAGTTTTGCTTGATCCATAAGAGAGTAAAAAGGGGCAGTGGGTAACAGTTATACACAGATTTCATCTCCATATAAGGAAAACATTTTCCTTGAGTGTGTATGTAGTTGATGAAGTAGATAACTTTCTAAGTTTTATACAATTATAATGATAGATTGTAGATAGATACAAATAGATTATAGACAGTGATAATTAAGACTCAGACTACTGAAACTCAGCTATTTGATTTTTTTTTTACATTTGTTAAATTAAATTTTATTTTTTTGATCCAATAGATAATTAATTCATTCCTACTATCAAAGGTAGTCTAGCATAGTGGATAGATATATGGGCTTGAACCCAGGAACACCTGAGTTTTAGTCTGGCCTTTGACATACATTGACTGTGTGAACTTGAGCAAGCGATTTTGACTCTCGGTGCCCTAGACAATTCTCTAAGATTAAAAGTTACAAAGAAAATGCTGACCTACATTGATAGAATGAGATTCCACATCCATATACCAAGGAAATCACAGGTACTATTCTTATCCTCATCTTGCCTATTATTTGCAAAATATTGTGTGCTAAGAGTTAATAGCTAAAGATTCTGCAAATCAAACCCTAGACTTCATTAGTAGAAAAGTGTACTAGTATTGAGTTACGTTATGTAATATGTAAGTTCTTGAAAACAGCTCATATCAGATAGATATATTTTCTAGTTTGAAAGAAAAGGAAAAAAAAGTCCTTATTCATTCTTATTCATTTGCTCCTAATAGATTTGGAAAATCAGTGTACACGTATTTGTTGCTTTTATTCAGTTTAAGTAGTGCTTTAAAAAAAATGTAATCCAACAGTATATCTACTTTTACTGTAACCATCTGAAGCTAATTGACAAGTAGAAGAAATGATTCAAATTAGAACATCCTTAAAGTGCACATCAGTGTGCTTTATTCTACATATTTTATTATATTTTGTATATTTGTCTTTTCAATTATTAGTCCTCCCATCTTTTCTTATATGACTGCATTTTCCCAAAGAATTCCCTCCCCTCTGTTACTCTACCTTTTTGTCAAAAAAGCACTATCAAGTAAAATGAAGTAACATGTTGGCCACATGTTAAAACACATGCCTTATTCTTTCCCTATATTCTGCCTCCTCTTTGCTAAGAGACAGAACATGTATTTCATCACCAATTTCTCTCAAGTTATTATTGTTCACAGTTTCAGTCAGAGTTCTAAAGTCTTTCAATGTTGTTGTCTTTTATATTGTTAGTCAATATATGATTGTTTTCTTAGTTATACCTACTTCATAATTCATTAGTGCAGGCAAGTCTTACACAGTGTTTGTGAAATATTAATATTTCCAATTTCATATGACTAAATTATCCACCACATTCACATGCCACAATTTGTTCACATAACACAATTTGTTCAATCATTACCAAATTGATGGGCATCTAGTTTCCTTCCATTTCTTTGCTATAATAAAAAGTGTAGATATGTGTGTGTATATGTGTGCGTGTTATATGTGTGTATGTGTAAAACTTTTCTTCTGATTTTACTTTCTTGAGTAACATAAAGTTGTAATATCTCTAGATCTAAAGGAGTATATTTTTTAGTGATATTTATAGTATTATTTCAAATTCGTTTTCTAGAACAGTTGGCTCACTTTTATAGCTCTGCAAACAACATATTGGTGTTCCTGTCTTCTTATAGTCACTCTAATATTATGTGATCCTTGCAAAAACAGTGACAAGTGAAACTTAAAATTTTTCTAAATTTATATTTTGCATATATATTAGGCATTTATAAATAAGTCTTGTATTGAGACTTCAACATGTACCAAGGACTGTGAAATTTTATTTGATCGTTAATGAGTTTTATGATATAAGGATTATCTGTTAGGCATGATAATAAGTGACGATTAGTGATGGATGACAATAGGCTTTATTTGTTAACTTCTAAATGTTACCATTTTAACAGGGATATTCAAGAGACAATAACTTAATTAATAGAAATGAACTTAATTGAAAGAATTTCAGATGCTATAATAGGTAAGTTGGGGATAAATACTTTGGTTCCTATTCTGTTGTAATTATACCCCCCTCTCAACCTTTTATTCCCTAATCTTGTTCCTCCCACTCATAATGATCTCCAACCCCACCACCCTTCAATTATTTCCCATGCCATCACCCCTATATTTTTTTCCTCTCCACCTTTCCCTATCTTGACCCTTTAACTAACAGCTCAACTCTATACTGTCCTCTAAATCCCTTCTCACATTACAGCTCTTAATCTTGTAAAAAGCCTGTATCTTGGTTTACTCTGACCATATTCTATCATTTCTTCTACTCACATGCTGTTGAATAAAGATGGAGAATATCATGAAACTTTGGTGGCTGAGTGCCCTATAAACTTATGTTACATGATCTCAACCAGGCCTTCCCTGTGGCACAGCAACCCTTATATTCCACCCACCTCATGGTTTTTCAAAAATTTCATTCCTTAACAACTCATTCACCCCTCAACCTCAGAAAAAATTGAGTCTTTTCCTTGAGAAATCCATTTTTCTCCTTATTTCTCATCACTCAGTTGTCTTCTATCTCTTCTCTTCCCCCTCTTTACTTTTTTCATTTGGTGATGTCAACAGGTCAACAGTTCTCATAGAATCGATTAGCATTTCCATTCAGATGATTCTTAGATTTAGCCCTAACTCTAATCCCATTCTTACACCTCCAACTACCTATTGGGTATTTCAAACTGTATGACCTATAGATATGTTAAACTCCACATGTCCAAATCAGGAGGGTTTTTTTTCCTTCAAACCCTCCTCTCTTTCTAACTTTTCTGTTAATGTCATGACATCACCATCCTCAATGTTGTCAAGGATCACAACTTAATTGTCATCATTGATAGACAATTGTTAGATGTTGTTAGTGGTATTATTAGGTTAAAAGGTATGCATGGCTTCATAGCCCTTTGGGCATACTTCCAAAGTGTTCTACCGAAGGTTGAATCAGTTCACAACTCCACTAATAGTGCATTAATCCCTCATATTTCCCACATCCCCTCCAACATTTGTCATTTTCCCTTTCTGTCATGTTAACTAATCTAATAGGTATGAGGTAGTACCTCAGAATTGTTTACATAGTTGCTATTGCTAACTGTATTTCTCTCCATCCTATCCCCTCCATTTATTCTATTCTCTCTCTCCTTTGGTCTTGTCCCTCCTCGAAAGTGTTTTGCTTCTGATTACTCCCTCCCCCAATCTTCCCTACCTTCTAATCACCTTCCCCCTTTCTCTGATGCCCTACCCCTCCTACTTTCCTGTATGGTAAGATAGATGTCTGTACCCAGTTGAGTGTGTATGTTATTCCCTCTTTGAACCAATTCTGATGAGAGTAAGGTTCTCTCTCTCACCCTCAACTTCTACCTCTTCCCCACCACTGTAAAAGCTTTTTCATCAGCCCCTTTTACATGAAATAATTTGCCCCATTCTACTTATCTCTTTCCCTTTCTCCCAGTATATTCTTCTCTTACCTCTTAATTTTATTTTTTCATATCATCCCTTTATACTCAACTCACCAACATGCCTTCTGTCTGTGTACAATGCTTCTAACTGCCTAATAATGATATAGTTCTTAGGAGTTACAAATATCATCTTCTTGTGTAGCAATGCAAAGGGTTTAACCTTATTAAGTCCCTTATGGTTTCCCTTTCCTGTTTCCTGTTTACCTTTTTATATTATCTTGAGTCTTGTATTTGAATTTTCTATTCAGCTCTGGTCTTTTTTATCAAGAATGCTTGAAAGTCCTCTATTTCATTGGATGTCCATTTTTTTTCCCAAGAAGGATTATACTCGGTTTTTTCTGAGTATGTGATTCTTGCTTTTAATGCTAGATCCTTTGCCTTCTGGAATATCATATTCAAAGCCCTCTTATTCTTTAATGTAGAAGCTGCTAAATCTTATGATATCCTGACTGTGGCTCTGTGACACCTGTATTATTTCTTTCTGGCTGCTTGACCTGAGACCTCTGGAATTTGGCTATACTATTCCTGAGAGTTGTCATTTTGGAATCTCTTTAAGGAGATTAGTAGATTCTTTCAGTTTCTATTTTACCCTTGGGTTCTAGGATATCAGGGTAGTTTTCCTTGATAATTTCTTGAAAGATGATGTCTAGGCTCTGGTTTTGATCAGGCATTCAGGTAGTCCAATAATTTTTAAATTATCTCTCCCAGATGTATTTTCTAGGTCAGGTATTTTTCCAATGAGATATTTCACATTGTCTCTTATTTTTTCATTCTTTTGCTTTAGTTTTGTTGGTTCTTGATTTCTCATGAATTCATTAGCTTTTATTCGCTCCATTCTAATTTTTAAGGAATTGCTTTCTTCAGTGAGCTTTTGTACCTCCTTTTCCATTTGGCCATTTCTGCATTTTAAGGAATTCTCCTCCTTATGGGCTTTTTATAACTGTTTTACCATTTAGCCTCATTTGTTTTTTAAGGTGTTATTTTCTTTAGTATTTTTTATGTCTCCTTTACCAAGCTTGTTGACTCATTTTTTCATTATTTTTTTTACATCACTCTCTTTTCTCTTCCCAATTTTTCATTTACCTCTCTTATTTGATTTTCAAAATCTTTTTTGAGCTATTCCATGGCCTGAGATCAATTCATATTTTTTCTTGGAAGCTTTGGGTGTAGGAATTTTGGCTTTGTTATCTTCTTCTGATTGTGTGTTTTGATCTTCCTTGTCACTATAGTAACTTTTAAGGTCAGAATTTTTTTCTATTGTTTGCTCATTTTCCCAACCTGTTGCTTGACTTTTAACTCTTTGTTAAAGTAGAACTCTGCTTCTAGGGTCTGGGGTTTTGCGCAGCTATTTTCAGGGATATTTCTAGGGATTGTAAGTTTTCAATTCCTCCAAGGTGGTATGATCTAAGTAGAGGTGTTTACTACTTTCCTGGCCTATGTTGTGGTATGTAAGTGACCACAAGCACTCTTTTCTGCCCTGGAACTGTGAAGAGGGTCCCTGTTCCATTGTGGTCATAAGCTCTGGTGTGCTAGTTCTTTTCCTAATCCTAGAACTATCACCCAGGACTGAGACCTGGATCTGAGTATGGGCAAAGCAACAGAGTCCTGCCTCGGTGCTAGCAAAGAGACCTCTGTAATCTCCTTCTGACTATTTGTCTAAGCTTCTTACCATCTGTGGGCTGAGAACTCTGGAAGCAACTATTACTGATGATGATTCGGTGCCTCCTGAGGCATTCACCTGGTTTGCTGGGGCAGAACTGTACTGGGATGATCTGCACTTGTCTGTGCTCCACTCTCACCCAGGTGCAACAGACTATTCCTTTTGACTTTCTAAGTTATCTTTGTCATCTGTGGGGTTAGTGATATGGAAACCGGCACTGCTGCCACTGATTCAGTTGCCTTCTGAAACCTGCTCTGGGTTTGCTGGGGTTTGGTCTGAGCTGGATTGTACTCCTCTCACCCTGGTGCAACAGACTTTTCCTGCCTACCCTCTAAGTTGTCTTGGGCTGGAAAATTGTTTCGCTGTCTTTTTGTGTGTTCTGCTACTCTAGAATTTGTTTAGAGTCATTATTTAAAGGCATTTGGGGGACAGCTTAGGTGAGTCCCTGCCTTTACTCTGCTATCTTGGCTCCACCTCTAGATCAATATAACTTAAAAAGAAAACAAAATAGCCACCTGTCATCTTGACAAATTCAGTTCATACTTGTCTTTTCACTGAACTTCTACGGTGTCTGCTATTAGTGACATATATATTTTTTTTCACCACTCAAAATTGGTATGTGATGGAATCCCAAAATTACTTTAATTTGCATTTTTCTAATTAGTACTAGTTTAGAGAATATATTCACATGGCTATAAATAAACTGAGGTTCCTCCTTTAAGAATTCTCTGTTCATATTCTTAGACCATTTAACAATTGGGGAATGGTTTATTTTTACAAATTCTAATAAATTCCTTTAATATCTTAGAAATGAGAACTTTACCTGAGAAAATGAGTGCAGATAATTTTCCTAGTTCTTTTCCTTTCAATCTTCATTTTTCTTAGATTTGAATATACAAATTATTTTTCTAATTTCATAGAATCAATTACTTATGTTGTTTTTTGTGATACTCTCTATTGCTTATTCTGTCATGAACTTTTTTACAACTTGTAGGTTTTACAGGTATTTTTACAAGTCACTCTAATTTGTTTGTAATGTGCCCTTTTATATCCAGGTTACATACCTATTTATCCTATTACCTTTATATAAAATCACAGAATTTTAGAGCTGGAAGAAATCTTGGAGATCACAAAAGCCCATCCTTCTCATTTTGGGTAAGCAACATGAGGTCCCAAGAGATACCTGATTTGCTCAAGGTCATATAATGAATTAGTGACATATCTAAAATTACATACCCCTTAGGCCTTGACTAATAATCCATCAAATTATTGTACTACCATCTATTATAACATTGAATGTGTGTGTGTGTGTGTGTGCACGTGTGTGTGTGCATGTGTATCTGACTCAATGGATAGAATGTTGGACCTGGAATCAGAAAGAGATGATTTCAAATCCTGACTCAAAGAATAGCTCTGGGACCCTGTTCAAGTCATTTAACCACTGATTGCCTCAGTTTCCACAATCGTAATTCTTACAATTGTAAATTGTTAAAAAAAATAGAATTGGCCAAATGGAAAATGAGGTACAAAAGCTCACTGAAGAAAATAATTTTAATTCCTTCAAAATTAGAATTGGGCAAATGGAAGGTTATGACTCCATGAAACATCAAGAAATAATAAAATCAAAAGTATGAAAAAATAGAAGAAAATGTGAAATATCTTATTGACAAAAACAAGTGACCTGGAAAACAGATGGAGGAGAGATATTTTTAAAATTGTTGGATTACCTGAAAGCCATGATCAAAAAACAAGCCTAGTCATCATATTTCAAGAAATTCTCAAGGAAAACTTCCCTGACATTCTAGAACCAGAGGGTAAGATAGAAGTTGGAAGAATCCACTGATCAAGAAATCCCATAAGGAAAACTCCCTGGAATATCATAGCCAAATTTTCAAACTCCCAGATCAAGGAGAAAATACTATAAGCAGCCAGAAAGGAACAATTAAAATATTGTGAAACCACAGTCAGGATAACCCAAGATTTAGCAGCTTCTACATTAAAATATCAGAGGTCTTGGAATATGATATTATGGAGGGCAAAGGAGCTAGAATTACAACCAAGATTCACCTTCCCAGCAAAACTGAGTATAATCCTTCATGGGAAAAAATGGGAATTGAATGAAATTGAGTACTTTCAAGCATTCCTGAGTGGGGGAAAAAACAGAGCTGAATAGAAAAATCAGACGTTCTAATCAACAATGCTTACTTTGCGTAGCTTAACTTTGTTGATGATACTTCAGAATCAAAGAATCTGGTGACATGAAGTGCTTGATTAAGTTTTAGCTCTATGTGTACAACGTTCACCCATGAAGAAATCACTAAGAAGATAAGAGAAGGGGGGTGGAGCCAAGACGGCAGAGTGAAAGCAGTGACTTGCTTGAACTGTCTCCCAAACCCCTCCAAATACCTGTTAAAAAAATAGCTCTAAACAAATTCTAAAGCAGTAAAACCCACAAAAAGAGTGAAGCAAATTTGCAGCCCAAGACAACCTGGCTGGTGGATCAGAAAGGTATATCTTGCCAGGTGGGGAAAGGAGCTCAGTTTGGCTTGGGAAGAATGCCCTAAAAAGCAAAATTGGCCAAATGGAAAAGAAAGTCCAAAAGCTTACTGAAGAAAATACTTTCTTAATAATTTGAATAGTGCAATTGGAAGCTAGAGACTTTATGAGAAATCAAGACACTGTAAAATAAATTCAAAAGAATGAAAAAATACAAGACAATGTGAAATATCTCATTGGAAAAACAATTGACCTGGAAAATAGATCCAGGAGAGAGAATGTAAAACTTATTGGACTATCTGAAAGCCATGACCAAAAAAAAAAAAAAGAAAGAAAGAAAAAGAGCCTAGATACCATCTTTCAAGAAATTATCAAGGAAAACTGCCCTGATATGTTAGAACCAGAGGGCAAAATAGAAATTGAAAGAATCCACTGATCTCCTCCTGAAAGAGATCCCCAAAGGAAAACTCCTAGGAATATTGTAGCCAAATTCCAGAGTTCCAAGATCAAGAAAAAAATATTATAAGCAGCCAGAAAGAAACAATTCAAGTATTGTGGAAACACAATCAGGATAACACAAGGTTTAGCAGCTTCTACATTAAAGGACCACAGGGCATTGAATATAATATTCCGGAGGGCAAAGGAGATAGGATTACAACCAAGAATCACCTACCCAGCAAAACTGAGCATAATCCTTCAGGGGAAAAAAAATGGTCATTCAGTGAAATAGAGAACTTTCAGGTGCTCTTGATGAAAAGACCAGAGCCAAATAGAAAATTTGACTTTCAAATACAGGACTCAAGTGGAACATGAAGAGGTAAACAGGAAAGAGAAATCATAAGAGACTTATTAAGGTTGAACTGTTTACATTCCTGCATAGAAAGATGATATTTATAACTCACGAGACCTTTGTCAGTGTTAGGGTAGTTGGAGGGGAAAAAATCATATCTGTGTATGGATAGATAGATAGATGATAGATGGATAGATAGAGGGCACAGGGTAAGTTGAAGATTAAGGGGTTATATCCAGAGAATAAAATTAAGGGATGAGAGTATTATACTAGGAGAAGAAGAAAGGGAGATGTAGAATGGGGTAATTTATCTCACAAAAAAACAGAAAAGAAAAGGCTCTTACAGTGGAGGGGAAATGCGAAGGCGAGAGGGAATGAGTGAATCCTATTCTCATAGGATTTAGCTTACATTGGGAATAACATACACGTTCAATTGTGTATGGAAATCTGTCTTACCCTACAGGAAAATAGGGCGAGAAGGGGACAAGAGAGCAGAAGGATGATAGAGAGGAGGGCAGATTGGGAAAGGGGGGGTAATCAGAAGCAAATACTTCTGAGGAGGGATAGGGTCAAAAGAAAGAATAGAATAAATGGGGAGGGCAGGATAGAATTAAGGGAAATAGAGTTAGTTTTTCACAACATGTCTACTAGGGAAGTGTTTTGCATAACTGCTCATGTGTAACCTATATTGAGTTGCTTGCTTTTTCAATGAGGGTGAGTGGGAAGGGAGGAAGGTAGAAAATTTGAAACCCAAAGTGTTAAAAACAAGTTAAAAAAAATATTTTCACATGCAACTGGGAAATAAATACAGGAAATGGGGTACAGAAATCTATCCTGCACTACAGGAAAATAGAAGGAGAAGAGGATAAGAAAAGAGGGGGGAGAAGATAGAAGAGAGGGCAAACTAGAGGAAGGGATATTCAGAATGCATGCCATCTTGGGTGGGGGGGAGGGGCAAGATGGGGTGAAAATTTGGAATTCAAAATCTTGTGGAAGTAAATGTTGAAAACTAAAAATAAATAAATTTATATTAAAAAAACAAAAACAAAAAGAAAGAAGATAAGAAAAGAAACTTTTACCTCTGTGATTCCAAATAATGTGGTTTTCCCCCTGCTCCCCCCCCCAAAAAAGTCATTCACACATATCACTAATAGAGGCAATTAAAATTTTTAAAAAAAGAAAGAAAATTTGACTTTAAAATACAACTCAAGAGAATTATAAAAAGGTAATCAGGAAAGAGAAATCATAAGAGATTCCACAAGGTTAAAATTATTTGTATTCCTTCATGGGAAGATGATATTTGTGACTCCTAAGAACTATATCATTATGAGGGCAGTTAGAAGCATTATACACAGACAGAGGACATGGGCATGAGTTGAATATGAAGAAAAGATGGCTAAAAATAATTAAATTAAGGGATGAAAAAGAGAAATGTACTGTAGAAAGAAGAAGGGAGAGGTACAATAATTTATTTCACACAATACATTATTTCACACAAAAGAGGTATGAAAGAACTTTTATAGTAAAGGAGAAAATGGGAGAGGAGAGAGAGAATGTTTGAACCTTACTCTCACAGGAATTAGCTCAAAGACAGAATCTCATACACATTCAGTTGGCTATAGAAATCTGTACTTTCCCTTTTGGAAAATAGGAGAATGGGGATAATAGAAAAGCAGGTGGGACTAAGAGAAGGGAAGGTAGATTGGGAAGGTGGTAGTCAAACAAAACACTTTTCAAAATGCACAGGGTGAAAGGAAAGAGTAGGATAAGTGGGAGGAAAAATAGGATGGAGGGAGATACACAGTAATCATAATTGAAAAAGAAAATTACAGCAAGTTTCTCTGATAAAGACCTCATTTCTCAAATATATAGAGAATTGAGTCAAATTTATACAAATTCAAGGAAATCCTCAGTTGATAAATTGTCAAAGTATATGATCAGGCAGTTTTCAGAGAAAGTAATCAAAGATATCTATAGTTTTTTGAAAAATATGCTCTAAATTAGATCATTTAGATTAGAGAAATGCGAGTTAAAGCAACTTTGAAGTACCACCTTGCACCTATCAGATCAGCTAATATGACAGAAAAGGAAAATGATAAATATTGGAGAAAATGTGGGAAAATTGAGACACATTCATTCTTGATGGAGTTGTGAATTGATTCAACCATTTTCTCTCTCTTTCTCTCTGTTGTCAGCCAAAGACAAGGTTTATTAGAACATCCTCCATATTGGCTAGACTCTTAAGGAATATAAATATTACTGAGCTATGGGCTAGATTTTAAGAATCTGAGCACCTTAATAGAGACAAGATGAATCTTATATACAGGAAGACTGTGGGAGAGATCCAGGAGTAGCCAAGTAGTCTGGGGTGCTGGAGGAGTGGTCTAAGGAGGTTCTGGATAGGAGTGGCCAGTAAACTGGAGTGAACAGAACTCCTGGGACCTGGACCACATGGCCAAGGGAGAATGGAGTCTAGATAGGATTAAGGGTGGGAAGTGACCCAGGACAATCAGGAGGTTACAGAACAAAACTGGAAGATTGGGTGTAACCATAGTGAAAAGCCATTCCAGTGGTTTACAGCCTCAGGCAAATTCCAGAGATTTGGGAAAAGTCCAGGGATTTTTTGCGAAGTCCAGATCCCAAAGACATGGTCTTTTCCTTTTAGGGATTCAGATCTCATTACCATAATCTCCCCCTCAAACAGATGGGAACCAAATTCTTTTGGGCCAAGGGGGCAAAGGTCTTGACTTCTGAAACTGCTTCCTGTTGGCAAGGAGTACGGACCTGTCCTGTCTCAAGGGGGTCCCAAAGAGGAGGCTGACTGGAACCAAGCATAGGCTGCATCAAGGGGTCAATGGGGGCACATTGGCTGATACCCACACTATTTGCTACCAATTGTAGGTGAATGGCCTGTAGTTTGGAAGACATAAATCTGACAGAAAAGACTGCAAGGCCCAGATATAGGAAGGCGTAAGTATAAGTGCTCCATTAAAATCATTTACATTTGACCTGCAGGATTATCTGATCCTGTTACTTTTCCAAAAAATTTAAGTAACACTTGCAAGTAGAAGTTTTCCATACCTAGGTTCAATAGTTACACAAACAGATTTGTCAGAGACTGACTTTCACTTCAATTAACACTGAAATTCTCCTCCCCGAACGAAACTGAAGATGTTTCTGATTTAATTTCAGTTGTTGGGGGGGTATTGAATGACTACACATTCAGGTCAAAACAGCCAGATTTCACACACTTGCATTGATCTTTTATTGACTACTTGTTCTGATTGTAGAAATTTGCTATAAAAAGATAAAGCAGGGAGAAGATTTAGGGCCCAAATATGACAGGATAAAATATTCTTAGCTCTGTTTGGATTCAGATAATTGAGTTTTCCAACTATTTAGTATCAAATCCACCTAATAGCCAGACCCAGGAATAGCCAAGTAATATTCCTTTTCAAAGAAATATAATGGGAAACTGAGCCAGGATGATCCCACCCTAGACTGAGGCTAAAATTGTCCTCTCAGCTTTTCCTGATGCTGACTTCCCACCAGTATCACATTCTCTCTGAGTAGCTTGTGGCATTTCTCAGATGGTGGATTATTGATTGTCGATGGATTATTATGATCCATCAGACAACTAAAATAAAATCTCATGAGCTTTTACCTCAAACAGCAAGTTTCACTAATCACAGCTTAGGAAAAACTTTTCCAGATTTACTTCTCGAATTTAAATTTCTCTTGGTGTAAAAAGCCAATTGTTAGAGATTATTTCCATATACTTGCAAATTCTCAGCAAGCCATAACCCAAACAAGCTTTTTGTCAACTTTACACATTAAAACAATAATCAACAATAGTCAATTGTTTTAGCTGTAACCAAATTTTGAAAAGTGGCTTGACATAACTGATACAAAAAGTTTACCAAATTAAAACTTGAAGTAAACCCATTACCAATCAGGTGATTTCAGTTCTGTTAAATGCATTTCCAAATTACTTTACACGGAGAATTGGCATCACATCATTAACATTTTAAAACTATAACTTTAAAAGAGCAGCTTACCCAAGTTTGGAGGCTGGCTAGCTTTTTACCTTGACCCATCCCCCTTCCCTTTCTCCCCACAGCCACTGGGGGTTGAGGTGATGGTGGGGGGTGAGCAGGGAACCTGGGTGATGCTTCCAGGCAAAGGTTGCCCCAGGGCCCAAGGCCATTGCCAGGGGGGCCCACACTGTAGCTGCTGCCCCCCCCTGCTCCTTTTTTCCAGGTGGAGGAGGGTGAATTCAAAGGTGGGGGGGGAGGATGAAACTCTTCTCCTATGAGAGGGATTAACAGATGACCTCTTTACTCAAGGAAGGGAGTGGGAGAAGGAAGTGACCAGGGTTATAAAGAGATGTTTCAAAACTTTTTAATAATCATCACAAAACCTCCAGAATCTGCTAATTTTTCCCTGTAGCCTCCATGAGGGACGATTCAGGGGTGTAGGGGGAAGGGAGTAAGTAAGCCTCAGGGAACCAAAAAGCACCTGCAGTTTTCCTAATTCCCTAGCACTATAAGAATTGATGGAATTGGGCATGCACTTCCAGATAGGGCATCTGTCCCTGTCCTCTATGCTGCAGAAGGTGTACCCAGGTCCATGGCTTTAAACTGAACCAATGAACTATGAGCATGAGAGCATCAGTCTGAGCACAAGACAGCCTCATAAATTCCTGAAAAACACCTACAAGCCTTCTTAGGTGCTTGGAGAATGACCCCAACTGCAGCACAAGAAAGAGGGGGGTGAGGCTTACATACCTTCCAGTCTTGGCTGGAGAAGAGCTTGGGGTTAGGCAGCTTCCCTGTAGGGCCACCAAAATGTTGAGATTTAAAGGTTTGTGGGTGCTGAGACCCCAACATCACAATATGCGGGTCCTGTCTGAATGAATTTGACCCAAGCCTTCTTTCAGCCAAAGACAAGGTTTATTAGAACATCCTCCATTTTGGCCAGACTCTTAAGAAATCTGAACGTTAGTGGGCTATTGGCTAGATTATAAGAATCTAAGCATTTGGCTCGATTTTAAGAATCTGAGCACCAATTCAACCATTCTTGAGAGTAATTTGGAAGTTTGCCCAAATGTCTATAAACCTTTGAATACCCTTTAACCTAGCAATTCTCTACTAGGTCTGTATCCCAAAGAGATTTAAAAAAATAACAAAAAGGAGAAGGACTTACATGTAAAAAAACATATTTACAACAGCTCTTTTGGTGGTGGTAAAGAATTGGAAATTTTGGAGATGCCTATCAATTGAGGAATAGCTGAACAAGTTGTGGTGTATGATTATGATGGAATACTATTGTGCTACAAGAATTGATGAGCAAGATAATCTCATAAAAATCCTGGAAAGACTTACATGAACTGATGCAAAGTGAAATGAATAGTATCAGGAGAACATTAACAGTCACAAAAATAATGAACAGTGATCAACTGTGAATGACAAGCTATTCTCAGCAATAAAATTATCCAAGACAATCCCAAAGGATGCAAAATGAAAAATGCTATCCACCTCCAGAGAAAGAACTGGTGGAATCTGAATGCAAATAGAAGCAACTTTTTAAAAAACTTTTTTTATGTGTTTTTTTAACCACATGACTAATATGGAAATATGCTTTGCATGACTGTACATGTATAACCAATATCAAATTGTTTGCCTTTCCAAGGTGGGAGAAGAGGAGGAAGGGAGAGGGAGAGCTTCTAACTCAAAATTTGAAAAAAAAAGTTCAAATTTGTTTTCACATGTAATTTGGAAAAAAATAAAATATTAAATTTTTTAAATTGCCTTATCTAGATTCTCAAATTTCCCCAAACTTGGAAACCACAGATTAGGCAGGATGGTCAGATTAAAATTGTGACAGACTGACTAAGGTATGAGAAATGGAGTAATCTAAGGAGCTACTTTCTGTAAGAGACTGGGCTACTCTTTGATGGGAGAAATGCATTCCCAGGCCTAAGAACTCTCTGCATTCCCAGGACTAAGAACTCGCTGAGTTCAATTTTCCCCCAATAAAGTAGGGGATTGAAGAACTTCAGGGCCATGAATTCCTGGAGAAGCCTCTGCTACTCTTATTCCTAAGGACATTTCTCTCCCTGGAAGCTTTTCTCCTTTCTCACTGCCTCTCACCCTACCATACCTAATTCAATTTTCCCTATACATGAAGTGTGTATGTGGGGATGGGGAGAAGAGAGAGACCTAAATTTGGAGTGTGGGTTGCCCTGGGAAGACTGAACGCCACCACCTCTCTGTTTATCTGCTTCTTCCGAATCATAAAACTGAGAATCTCTGCAATTGAAAGGTTAGTGACACTATACCCCAAAATATTGAGGTACGCTGGAGCTAGCTGGAAAATTTGGCTCAGTACATTTGATGGCCAAATTTTGAGTATGAGAATTTACACCTCAGAAATCAGCAAACTAAATATGGATTTGATTTATTGTTTTAATGATGATCTAGACTTAAGAAAATGTTAGTGATGAAGATTAAACTTAAAAGTACGTCATACTTTTTTTTTCTTTTTTTGGTAGGCCAGAATTTTGACAATGGAGCTGGAAGAGTATTGAACTGGGGGATTAGGAAATTGCCAGGTCTTAAGTCAGGAAGAGCTGAGTTCAAATCTAGCATTAGACAGTTATTAGTTATTTGGCCCTAGGCAAGTAACTTCACCTCAGTCTGCCTCAGTTTTCATCATTTGTAGAATGGGGATAACAACAGCTTCTACTTCTCAGTGTCATTGTGAGAATAAAATGAAATATTTACGAAGTGTTTTTCAAAACTTAAATTGCTATATAAATGTTGTTGCGTCATAGTTGCTGTTGCTGTTATCATTATTATACCTCTGAGATTTCCAGTTCCTGTTCTGAAAAATTAGAAATTAGGATAAGATAGAATCTAAATTCCCTTCTGGTGTAATAGTCCATGACTTTATGAGATTTGGTCTTTATTTCTGTAAGAGTTGTGACCTCAGTGAAATCACTTCCCCTATTTGTTTCAACCTCTATAAAATCAAGATTTAGACTAAATGATTCCTAAGATACATTCCTTATCTACCATGATATTAACTGACTGAGACAACCCGGAGAAAGATAATTTAAGACTCTCTAAAAATCATGACTAAACCAAAAAACAAAATATAACCAAAAAACTGATCCCTATATTTCAGTCACTTATATAAAGAGACTTCCTAGCAGTTCTTAACCTTGTATGTGTGTGTTATGGTTCCCCTAACAGTCTGATGATCAGTAATATTTTCAATTTATAAAATTAAATACATAGGATAAAAAAGAAAGCAAATTACTTGGAAATAAAGATCTCTTTTCTCATTCAAATTTACATCCCCCAAAAATTTTCCATGTATCCCAGATTAAGAACCCCTGGTTTAAAACTAATAAAAGTATAGGTAAATGTGCTTTAAGAAAAAGAACCAGTTTGATCATGAAAGAAACCACCAATTACACATACCTAGTAATTTATAAGTTAAATGTTTTCAGGTCAGAAAACAAATATTATAAATAGATAGGAAGAAAGAGAAGTACCATTGAACTACAGTTAGAATCACAGAAGACTTAGAATATGATAGGAGTACAAAATAACTATAGTCATGAATGCAAATCGGGTGAACTTACCCATAAAATGCTGGAAGAAGATAGAATGGAGAATGTACTAGAAAATAGACTACAACAATACATTTCTTAATAGACAAATTATATTCTTGAATCTAAAAGAATTGAACAGAGGAAGAGGGGATAAAATAAAACCAATTATGCCTCAGGTGAATCTGAAAAAGGAGTGGTAATTATAAATCTCATATCAATAGTAAAAATAGACATAGTTAAAAGAGATAAACAAAGAAAATGAAAAATGCTGAAAGGCATCATAGAGAATGAAATACTCTCTATACAAAATGCATATGTACAAAATGGTATTGCAAATGTATGTCTAAAGGAAAATATAAAACAACAAACAATAATCATTTAGAACATTATTGTGCTCTTTTCAGACTTGACAAATCTAAAAGGAATAAAAAGAAATTAGTAAAAAATTTAAAGACACAGTTTTAGAAAAGTTAGATATGATTATCTTCTTGAGACTATGAGATGGCAGCCACAATCCTAAGAAAGAATTCCTTGGATGATAGAAGAGTGTCTTAGCTTTAGCCTCAGTTCATTTCCTCTTCCTCTATCAGTAGTTTTATTGTATGTTGCGGTGACTCTTACCTATTTCCTTTACCCTTAAGCTGTAACGGAGAGTACTTTTTTGTAACCACTTGCCCATAGGTGTTAAAATCATTGCTGAATTCCCACTGTATGAATCTTCCTCTCATATTAAAATAAACTAGATCACTTCTATACATGATAAAGTATGGTTTCTTATATTCTCTGTACATTTCACATTTATGTATTTATAGTCTCTGTACCATAGTCAAATGACTATGAAGGTATCACTGGTTATTAAAACAAGTAGTTTATAGAAGACTATCTGATCTCATATCATACATCCATTAAGGATTCCCTTTATGTAAATGTAGATGATTCTCAGAAAGTGTTTATAGAGATATGAAAGTAGACATGTGACTTAGTTATTGATGTCTTCTCAATTGCCTTTTTCTGGATAATATTTGTGACCTCCTACCCCAGTTTCTGAGTATATAAACCTCCATTTCGCTACAACTTGCTTGCATTTTGAATTTATATTGGGAATATAATTATATTACACAATTCTTATGTATTTCAACTTGTAGGTTTTTGGAAAGAGATCTCACTCACGTTTAAAGTGACAACAGTTAAATTAATATCTATAGATTGCTAAAATTCTTAGCATTTTCTACTGAAGAGATGAGAAACTTCCAAAGCAGAATAAAATGTAATTGGGAAATGTTTAACAAAACAAATAAAAATACAGTACAATGTAGATAATGTTAATTTGTGAATTTCTAAGCCAATATGTGGGCAATCTATGTATTTTTTTTTAAAATTTGATGCCACTGGTCTACTCTCTCTCTGTCTTTGTCATATCCTTTATACTAGTCTCAAAGGAAGAGGTGATCTATATTCACCTCATTACCAAGGTCATAATGTGATACATTTATAAATGTTAGATCATAGATCTAGTGTTGAAAGGAACCTGAAAGACAATCTAGTCCAAAGATCTGTTTTTATAGAAAAGGAAACTAACCCTAAGTTGTCTAAGGTGATACAGGTAGCAAATGGCAGAACCAGAATTTGAAATGTTCAAATTTCAATAGAAACACTCCACTGGTTTAAGCCTAGGTGAGGGATTGCCATGTGGGTTCCTAGGATGGCAGGAAAGGAAAAAAGGATCGATGCAGTCATAGAGGAGCTGAACTGCAACTAAAGAAATCTGTATCTTAGTCCTGGCCCTGCCACTAACGTACTCATATTAAGTAGGTCATTTTATCATGTTGGGCCTCCGTTTTCTCATTAGTAAAATGAGCACATTGGTTGAATTGGTGTCTAAAATGGCTTTCCACTTGACAATTTTCAGATTTACTGGACTAATAATAACTTACTTTTACATGGAGCTTTAAGGTTTTCCAAGCATTCTATGAATGATATCTCATTTGAACCTCATAATGGTACCATAAGGTGGGTACTTTGGGGACTGTTTGCCTCATTTTACTAATGAAATTACTGAGGCTCAGGAAGTGAAATGACTTGCACATTGTGCCAAAGATGGTGTGTATTAGAGGTAGAATTTAAATCCTTGTCTTTGTGAAGTCTGATTCTCTTAGTTGGAGCCCTGAGACAAGATAAGATCGGGGAGGGGAAACAGAGGACACTAGGAGGCAAGGGAACAAGTAACTTCTTCTCCACCTAATAAATTAGAACACAGTTTTCAGTAAAATATATGTGTGTATAGATAGATAGATGAATTATATATATATATGTATATGTATATATAATTATAGATAAGAATAATTGTAGAAATGATTTTTAGCCTCTTATTTTCATGACACTGATTTCAAGGTGATAAGAAACTAAATAAAATATCAAAAGAGGTGATGCTTCAGTAGTGAGACAAAATTTATTATTTTTTTTACTTTTTATTTGTAAAATTCTAAATCTTTAAACTGTATAAGAAAAGAGGAACACAAAGTCAACAGAGGTTCTTTTCAAGTTCTATAAAAGAAGAAAAGATTGATTGCTTAGAAATCCAGGGATTTTCAGTGCCTCTCAGGAGGGAACAAATTATCAAGTCAAATTTAAGCTGCTGCCTCTAAAATACTTGACTAACACTTATATTGTAACTAAGACATAAATGGAAGGAATAACTTTTAATTTATTAGAAAATAAAAAGTCAACTGGGATTGGCGATAAGAAACTTTGCTGCTATATATCCCATTTGTCTGACATTGGTACTTCCTTTGTGCTCATAATTAGTATTGTGGATGGAATTGTTTTAGACTGAACAACCTTATTTTATATTAATAGCAGTAGAATCCTTCACATACTAAAATGAATCTTCACAATAATTTGAATACTTTTTTCTTTTTTAATTTAGAATGTTGAACAAGATTTATCTATTTGTATTAAATATAAATAACATATTCATCAAAGTGCCAACCATATGTATGTTCTAACTTCTATGACATTGCTTATGTCCTGTGGCAATTCCCAATTAATCAGTACAGCTAAATTTCAAGGAACATATATAGAATTGGGGTAGTGAATATGTAATAAATGTTTAGTTCTAGGGAGAGTGTAAAGAGGGGAAGAACCTTTAAAAATCAAACACAAATCACTTAAATTAGAGAAGACCTTCCTGAAGAAATTCCTTCATGTTGATTGCCTTTACAATGAGCTCTATCTTAAGTGAAAAGGTTGGGCTGATCTTTTCTCTGATTGAAGACATTAAAAAAAACATAAGTGAAGTAGGGTTAAGTTAGAGGCTGCATGCATAAGTATATGAAAGAGGTAAATAACGTTCCTTTAGTACTTTGCAGATGATGGGAATACTAGGTATGTCAAGAGTCACTCTGGCTAACTACCAGACTGATGAGTAAATCAAAGAATTAGGCTAAATATTATTGTCTGGCCTCATCCATGTTTTCCTATAAAAACAAACAACTAAAGTTTATTTGTTCATTTACATTGGAAAAATAGCATTGCAGATGGATTATGAGCATCTTTGCCCAATTCTCTCCCTACCCCATGCCCATAAGGTTCTTTACCTCATTGCAGTGAACACCATTAACCTATCAGTATTAAGAGTGGTGTGTTTTCATTGTATGCTATTGATTCTTCTACTACTACTACTTAACTACATTACTTTAAGAAGTTGCCTGGTACCTTCTCAGGCGCTAATTTGGAATGGAAAAATAAAATTCATTTTGATTAGTTAGTGTTTTGCTTTTTCCTTAAAATTGGGTAGTTAAATTTGATGATCCTAATCTTCTAGTAAAATAATTTTAAAAGGCACTTATTCCATGTAAAATAGCTCTTTATTACTAAATCATAGGGTATGTATGTGGCTCATGAAGTTATATTCACATTATGTGGTCTAAATGCAACTTCTGGTGAGAATTTTATAGACATCTCATGCAACTTGCCCTCCCTTCTTCTAGGGAAACATTTATTTCTACCTGGAGGGTAGTCAGGAAAGGGGGTCTTTGAACACTCTGCTCTCCTCAGAGAAGAGAAATATATTTATCTCACCACTTAAAGATATTCTAGGGTAAATGGATTTTTTAATTAATTTCAAACAACTTTCAAGGTCACTATCTCATATATAGGAAGGTGTGCTCTAAATTTATATTTGAAGACTTGAAACTTCCCGCCAAATGCTAGTTACACTAAAGCACAGTAAGAGTAAATAGTCAGTAAACCCATTTATACAAGCAGATAGCAAACATAATTTGCAGGAGTTATACAGATTAGAATATTCCAGTTAATAGATGGAGTTGAATGAATTTTCTCACTGAGAATGAGGTAACTCAGCTCAACCAAGAGAGTCCCAGATCTCACATGGAGAAAGTTCCCTAGGGAGGTAAGTGGGAATTTGGGACATGTTGAGTACCTATTTTTCTTCTCCATGTATACCTTCTAGTATCTTCTCTCATTCTTTCTGAGTTTATCCCTAAAGAAGGCCAGGGACTGCATGTGTTCTCTCTAGAAGTAGGAAGGAAGAAAAATAATTCTCCTCTCCTTCCAATTCTGCCTTTCACGTAGACAAGCATTATTCATATGCTCTAGGCCTGAAGTCAGGGTTACAAAATTAAAAAAGAAAAGCCATATTCTGTATAAAATGGAGGGATTTAGAAATCACTGAATTCTGCTAAATGTTAATGCTTTAGAAAGCTTGGTCAGGGAATTTCCTCAATAATTCAATCTTTATTTTAGTTCTGCCCTTCTATTAGTAATGTAAGTACGTACTTTTAGCAATTCTTTGGTAAACTCAAATGCAAAGACCATTAAATTATATACTAATTAATTAATCATAAAACTTTTAAAAAATAAATCTTATTTACTACAATGCAATTTAAAATGAAAATTCTAATTTTTGTCTTACCTTACAAATCTAATCGCCTTTGGAATAATCATTCCTGTTGGGTAGAACATAAGAATGGTAAATAGAAAGCAGGTTCTGTTCTTTAAAAAGTTTTAATATCTAACTTTGAAGGCATTATTTCAATCAGTGCATATTCATATACTAAGTTTCCCCCATAACAGTGGGAAAGGCTATAACTTTTCCTGATAAATTTCACATGATGTTTCCAGTTTTAAGATATCAGTCCTTAAAATAGTAAGCAAATAAGCATGTATAAATTAATTTTCTCTCTCTCTCTCTCTCTCTTCTCTCTCTCTCTTCTCTCTCTCTCTCTCTCTCTCTCTCTCTTTCTTTCTCACACACACACACACACACACACACACACACACACGGCAATTCTTTTAGCTCTACAAAATACAACATATACTATGGGGGTTCCAGGTTTTTTTCCCCTTTCTATTTCCTCATTCAAAGTCCACCCCTTCTCACCCTGCCCAAAGAATTCACTACAACCAGACCATCTTGTCTAGGTAGAATTCTTACTCCACCATTGTTTACTGTTCATTGACTGGGTGGAAGAGAGATCTTTTTGTATATATTGCCCCAGAGGGGAGTGGTCTGGCTTGAGATGATTCTCTCTTTGTCCATGAATGACATGATCAGAGTTAAGAACCCAGCCCTTTATAAGAACAGGCCCACCTTTCATTATAATATTCATTCTCTCATAAAGCATTAATCAATCAGAGTTGATTTCTACTTGTTGGGAATACCCATTCTTCCAAGGGCATATAAGCATTGAGTTGCCTCCATGATTCATCTTTGGTTTACAAAAAAATAAAAAAATCAAATGTCCAGCCTTTTATTAAATAATCTGCCAGCCATAATTAATACAATTGATTATTAATTATGCAGAAATTATGTATCTCAGACTTTTCATTTGCCACAGCCATAAGCAAAATGCCTTCTAGCTGGCACCAACCTCCTAATCCAATCTGTCCAGAGCCCTACCATATAATGACCCTCCTTTGTCTGTCTTTCCCTAGTAATTGTCTATGGTCCTATTCTCTAGGCACCAGAGTACAGGATATATTCTTTACTTTTTCCTATATTAAAATTTATGTACTTATGCCCCTTTACCTCAGTATGTTGTTAAATAATCACTGCTATTTAATACATACTTTGTCACAAGGGAATGCTTTTATTTTCCATATGCACTTCTGATGCCAGGCTCAAAAATGTAAAATGAGCTTCTCTGTCAAATATTATAATTAAGTGCCATGTGAATCTTGAAATGAACATGAGACATAATATAATGTGGTTTTGTTTTGGAGTATTGAAAAGGTAGAGTAGGCAGCAAGAATTCAGTAGTTGGCTTGTTCTAACTTCTTGTATGGAAGGGTAGCCTGACGTGTGTTCACTCATGGTCAGTAATGCAATGAAACTCTAAATAGCTGGGCATCATTAGTTAAACACCATCATTGATTCTAAATCTTGTTTACTTCTTTTTACATATCAGTAGATGTTGCTTTAATTCTGTAACTCAAAAGGGTGCCAATTTTCTGAATAACTTTTAATGTGTATATGGTGAGCTAAATTTTAAATATCAGATTCAAAATGTCCCTCCTCTAGATAAAAAAGTGCATGTACTCCAAGATGCTTGGTAAATGTGTTCACATCTTAGGTATCTCATTTAGGATCATAGCTTTCTATCTATAAGGAAGTTGAGAGGCCTTTGGATCATAGGATCATAGATTAGAGCAGGAAGAAAATTTAGGAGGGATGTACTAAATCCAGCTCAAACTGATTCATGAGAGCTGATGCTTAAATGTTCAGTGTGAGCATTTTACACCTCAGAAATCTGCAAACACTACATGTCAGGGTGTGATTTATTGTTGTGTTTAATGTTAGACTTAAGAAAGGGATGGAGAATATGGCAATAATGAAGATTAAACTTCCAAATGTATTGTGAGTCTTTCTTCTTCTTCTTCTTCTCTCCCCAGATAGCCAGTTGTTAAACATTTATCGGTACACCCTTGCCTTAGAGATCATCTAATATAACCCTTCATTTTAACTAAGGCCTAGAGGAGTGACTAGCCCCTAATTTCAAGAGTACTAAATAAAAGAACCAGGATTCAAAACCAGGGCCTCTGATTCTGGATCCAGTTTTCTTTCTTTTATACCGTAACATCTCTTGTTTTATATATGAGAAAATTAAGACCTGGAGAAGTTATATGCAGTCTATCTACTATACCAGAAGGTCTTGCCTACTTGTGCTAAATCTCTTATATTAGAATACTAATTGGCTAGTTACATGGTCCCTGTTTTATGTCCTTTGTAGTCCCTTTGCTTTGCAGGGGACAGAAAGAGCATTCAATAGACTGCATTTTTTAAAAA
This sequence comes from Phascolarctos cinereus, assembly GCF_003287225.1. Lineage (NCBI taxonomy): Eukaryota > Metazoa > Chordata > Mammalia > Diprotodontia > Phascolarctidae > Phascolarctos > Phascolarctos cinereus. The sequence continues at coordinate 394,299,629 of NW_027555958.1, read as the reverse complement.
CTAATATGCAAGGATTACCTTGGAGAGGTAGCACACACTGGCCAAATATTACCTGTAAAATATACAAATCTACCATCAGCTATACCTCTTTTACATGGTGAAAAAATATCTGTTTTAGCATCATCAGAAACTTGGAATTTAGGGAGAAGATGATGAAACTGGTTATTCAAAATACAATGATAAGTTTCTTAGCATGACAATGACCTGAAGGATTATTGTCTTCCATTTGAAATAATTGTTTCTTCTTCAGATCTTTATTTTATAACTCTAAAATACCTACATGATTTTATCCTTGCCCTCAAAGTACTCAAAAATTAGGCTGGATCTTTAACTTGTAGACTTAAAGGTTAAAATATCCTAGAAGAGGGTATCAAGAGATGTTCAAAACATGAAATTTATATTAAGAAACATAAAATATGGTAAGTATTCTAGGCATATATGTGGGATTCTGAAAATTTTTTCTTTTTTTTTTTTAACTAGGATTACTACTCAGGTTACCACTACTATAATTTTAATTGTAAATGGAAGAGTAGAGATAGGAAATAATAACAACACCTCAAACAGTAAACAACACTTCTTTAAAAACCACTGGTCTCAAACAGTTATTTCAAGTAAATAAAAATGTGATAATCCAACTAGTTATTAATCCTGAATTATTATTATTATTATTTTAAAATCCCCATTGAACATTATACTTGGTTTAATGAAGTTATTACTTATGAATTATATTTGGTTTAATCAAAAGTTTGTTCAGGTGCTAGATCCAAATGGGAAAAATACTAGAACTATGAAATATGTTTTATAGCCAAGATACTTTGAGGAATTTTGTTTTTATGACTCATGAACCACAGATAACAATTTCCAAAGGTAATAGGATTTAAATATTTAATTGCAATGAAGAAAATGATTCCAGATTATTCTGAAACCTCATTTACAAATGAAAAACATGGCAACAAAAAGGTTTACTAATATCCTGCCCCCTTCCATGCCAAGGACTTTCCTAAAAACCTGAAAATAAAACTGTTTCTATCATTCAAAACACTTCACTTTCTTAGTCTGGAATTTGTCAAATAAACACATACCCAATTGCAATCTCTCTCTCTCTCTCTCTCTCTCTCTCTCTCTCTCTCTCTCTCTTCCCCCCCTTTTCCAATTAATCAAACTTGGAAATGTAGTTCTTCCGTTCCTAAATAAGCTATTTATTCTCTTGCTTTTGCTTTGAGTGAATGATGCTAGAGAGGTTATATCATTTTGTGGCAAGGAGGAACTCAGGCATAATTTAGTCCAATCTGCTCAATATTAACATGAAGTCACTAGCACCCAAAAAAAGACAAAACACTATCTCAAAGCCACATAGTAACTGGCTTAGAATCTAGCCAAGCTGATTTTAGAACCCAGATTTTCTAACTTCTAATTCAGTAATATTTCTGCTATGCAACATATTCCATCTTCTTTCCCCTTTACAAGGAGCTCTCCAGGACTGAGAAATTTATCTTACTTAATCTATAACGAGAAACATACTTTGGAACATGTTAGGAATAGAGTTTAAAAATTATGTGATATGTCATACAAAGACTGTTTTGTCAGTATTGTGTTTTCTATGTTAATTTTTGTTGGTATTAGAGAATGGGAAAGTTAGGTTCATTTAGACTTCTTTATTTCCATTAGTTAACTTGCACTCAAAGGGATTTTGCTGAAACTGTTCTTTCCTTTAAGTAAACAAAAATGTCAGTGAATATCGAAGTTAAGATTGTATTTATGTCTTTATTTAGAAAAAGTAAAGGATTATTGCACTTTAGGGTTTCTTACTTTGTTAGAGTGTATTAGTTTTCCTCTTAGGACTTAGAATTCTTAACCATGCTATTTTAGGAAGAGAATTTCTAAGTTTTTCTGCTTTGCCTCCATGACACTTATTAGGACAAGCTCTAGAATGTCTAAGAATTAGTACAAAGATAATGTGTCAGGTTATTCTGAAGCAATGCATTTAAAATTATTTTTTCTAATGGAGATAATTGTGTATTAGCCATTCATCACATACACTTAAGCAAGACTAAATTTCATGATCCATCTATATTCTCTTCTGTCTATAATAAATAAAGACACATGGGCCAGAGTAACATTGGCAAGGTCAAATACGACTCAGTGAACCAAAACTGATTAAATATCTGAATTCTTCTTTCTGACCATTCTTTGATCCATTTATCAATATAGATTCCTTAGCAAACCTCAATTTTTAGACCCCACTTGAAAAAGCAAAGTATAAAATAAAGCTATTTTCAAGAAAGTTAACTTGCCTTCAGTGTTATTCTGTAAATATAATGGTCCAAATAATTACATCTAATAATATTTGCTTGAAGCCTTTTATACATGTATTAATTAAGTCATAATTTAATTTCCTAATAGCAAAGCTTTTGATGAAAATGCCATTAACATAGGCTAATGATAAACTCACATATGAAGTGAACCATTGCATAGCTCATTAAAAACAAATAGTATGATGTTAAATAAACTGATGGGGAAAATTAATGAGCATGGAGTATTTCAAATTTTAAGTTTCTATCATTCAAATATGCACACTATCTTTAGTATATTATGTTCTTAAATATTTGATAAAGCAGAAAGACTTCACATTTTATCTTGGGATATAAACATTTACAGACAATTTGTATAATGTGAAATACTAATAGTTTCTGTCTAAAATTTTTAGTCTTCAAAATATACAAATATTTTAAAATCTACAATTAAAAATAGTCCTTAAAAAGATAACTAATCAGCACATGGACAGCTAGCTGATGCAGCACATAGAGTGTAAGCCCTGGCGTCAGTTAGACTTATCTACCTAAGTTCAAATCTGGGCTTAGACACTTACTAGCTGTTTGACCCTGACCAAGTCACTTAACCTTGTTTGCCTCAGTTTCTGCATCTGTAAAATGGCAAACCACTCTAGTAACTTTGCCAAGAAAACCCCAAATAAGGTCACAAAGAGTCAGACACAACTGAAACAACTGAGCAATGACAATAAAATATATCCTATTTATTAAACATCTACTGTATATATATAAATCCTTTCAATAGGTGGGAATCTGTCATTGTCTTCTGAATACCACACAGTCTTCAATTCTTATGGTTCCAGCATGCTCCATGATGTCAAGGACCATGCCTTTTCTAAATTTCACATCTCTCCCATCTCCTAACAGAGCATATATTTTGTACAGAAGAATCAGGACCTATGAGTTTCCCTCATTGGAACTCTAATCATGAAAACTCTTCGAGAATGGGGCAATTTATCTATAATGCATAGTCATAAGGACACTGAGAGGTTAAATGTTTAAGCCATTACAGCTTTCAACTGCACTATGACTTTGGGGACACTCTATACAGAAAGTACTTAATAAATATTTATTGGATTGAATGAAACCACTACTTTTGACCAAAATCAGGTCATTTGGGATTTTTTTTAGATTTGAATTATTCAAGGATTTCCAGGGAATCTTAGTGTGCAGATAGTAATGCATTACTCCTTAAATTCACTCTTGGTCAAATGACCATTATTCATATCTGCCTCTAGATGAGTATGAACCTCTAACTGAATGAGACCTGCAATCTCCTCTTAAACTCCCAAACTACACAAATATATTATTTACACTCGTATACTTCTGATTGGCTATAGAACTCTAACAAGAGTTACCAGGCTGTCCAATGTATATACTCTATGGACTTTCTCCATTAAAATCTGACAATTCTATTAATAGATAATTATATCACTTTAGGTCATGTTTAAGATGAAAGCTTTTTAAGCACCTTTATTTCCTCTCTTTTGTGCCTGAAGTGCTGAATTATTTTGATAAGGAAGAAACTACTGATTTTAACTGATTTTTAATATTTACCTCTATCTGCACAGGGATAGCTAGATGGCACAATGGATAGTGTGCTAGGCCTGTAGTAAGAAAGACCTGAATTCAAATGGGGTCTCAAACACTAGCTCTGTGACCTTGGGCAAGTTTGTTTCAATTTCTTCATTTCTAAAATGAGTATAATAATAACAACTACCTCCTAGGGTTGTGAGGATCATATGATATAATAATTATAAAGCACTTGAACGCAGTGCTTGGCACATAAGTGCTATATGAATATCATCATCATCATCATCTCCCAACTCTGTGCATTTTCTCTGGCATTCTAATCCTCTCCCTCCTTGTCCTTGCCTCCTAGCTTCCCCAGTTTCTTTCAGGTTTCAGCTGATATCCCACTTTCTGCATGATAACTTTTCCAGTTCCCTTTAATGTTAGCACCTTCCCTCTGAGATCATCTCTTATTAATTATGTTGTCTCCTCAATTCAATTATAAACTCATTTAAGGTAGAGACTGTTTTTGCTTTTCTTTGTATTTCTAGTGCTTAGCATGATGGCTGTTGACTAAACGATAGGAAGAACAGATTTGGTATAAAAATGGCAACATTAAATTTTAATAATTTTTAATGGGGAAAAAAACAAATGATCAAAGTAACATTAAATATAAAAGAGTTCAGAGTAATATTTGAAATATAGATTACTGGTCATGAAAACACATGTTTAAATTACTACAATCACTTTTTGACTTAGCAATAAGCTACACATACAAATGACCAGGCCAAGAACAGTTGCCTTAATTCCACTGATCATCCAAACTATATTCTGCTTGGCTCCCTTGAAATATAATTGGGGCTTCCTTTTCTTAGTAACTTGTTCCTTAAATATCCTTCCCTTGCTTTCTTAACAATTAAATTAGTATGAATTTTTTAAACCCAAATTCATATGCTGCTTCCTCCATGAAAGTCATTCATTATCCCTTCCTTTCCATTACTTACCCCAACTATTGGTTTAGTAACAATTTTTATGCAAGATCTGATGAAGCATTTTGCTTTGCAACTCACTAATATATTTATGCTACAAAAATTCCTATTCTAGTTATCTATATTTGTGTCTTATCCCCTGACTGGATAGAAAGTTCTACAAGGAAGAGGCTTAGCAATCAATTGATCAATAAAAAATAATATGTGTCTACAATCTGCCTGGCACTAGAGCCACAAAGAAAAAAAATGATATAATCCTTGCCCTCAAGGAGCATATAATCAAATATTATATGTATGGATTACCTTCCTATCTCCCATAGCACCTAGTTCCAGAGTTATTGCTTATTGCTTGCTGAATGAATGGATGGATGGATGGATGGATGGATGGATGGATGGATGGATGAAAGCTTCCTGAGAGCAGTGCTCTTGTGCTTAATATATTTTGCACATCTATCCCAATAATATAGGATAAACATTTTAAATAATATTAAAAATTATAATGACAATTATGGAAAAAGAAATATTTTTATATCCAGGCCTGAGTTCTCTCTGTTGTAGTTCACAGTGTTTTAAGAATTCTTAGAGTTTGTAATTCTTTAAAAAATGAGCTTTTGTATAGAAATATGTGAGAGCAGGTCCTTTTCACAGAGAAACCTCATACACATGATGAAAAATGAGGGGATTTTGACTGATTGGTGGCTTGGAAGATCGTTTCAATTATTTTACCTTCCTAAAATTGTGCATTTATCTGGATGAAGGAAGAATATTTACTACCCCAAATGGCAAATTGGCAGCTGAATTCCTCACATTGTGCAGCTTTCCTGGTATGGAAAAGGTCTAAACTGGCAAAGGAAAATGCTATTCACATTTTTAAAAATCCTTATTAGAAATGAGAGGCAGTAATTTCAGTTTGAGGAAGGTCCTGATCCTATTAAAAATGAATTGTTTTATGAAGGAGAATTTAGGATATCATCTTTCTAAACTGCATTGTGTGACTGCACTGGAATTTGGTTTTAAAGAATAATTAGTAGTCACCACCTCTTGAGTCCCCGTTTCACCTTAATTTACTCGTTGCTGTCAGCCCTTGTCATTTTTCTTTTGGGGTGAACATTAAATTGCCTGTCAAACAATTGCTCAGAAAGGTCCTGGGACTCTGTGATTCATGACTTGATGTATTTTATGTCTCATATTTTGTTTAACCACAGTTGAACTGCAGAATTTTTCTCTCCTGAGGTGTATTATAGTAACATATCTTTTTGCTGCTGTTATTAGTGCGGTGAGTGAGCCTAACTGTTTCCTAATTGACGTTTATATTTTAAAATCATCGATGGTTTTATTCAGGCTCATATACTCGGGAGGACAACTTTAAAACCCAACAGTAGTATGTACTACAGAATTAAAAATAATAATGATGATGAGAAAATAAGTATTCAGTGCCCTAAAGTACTATAAAGCATGAAGAAAACTTTTTACTTTTTCAATAATTACATGTAACATCTTCCAACAAGATATGCAGAGAGTTTATAGTTCCATTCAATAAGCCTTTTATAAAATGCTTGCTGTGTGCAAAATATTGTGCTAAATATGGGAACTAAAAAGGCAAAAATAAAACAGCCTCCACCCTCAAAGGGCATATATGCTACTGAGGGGATACAACTTAGACACATATAAATGTATATAAACTTTTTTCTTGGTGGGCCATTACAGAATACTAACAACTTAGGGAGAGGGATCATGAAAAAGTCGTTTCAGGGATTTCAAAAGGTGGAGGTGAAGAAGAGAAGTATTCCAGGTATGGGCAGGAGGTGGGAGGGTGACCTGTGCAAAGATACAGAAGCAGGAGACACAATGTTGGGTATGGGGAACTGAAAGTTGTTCAGTTTGTCTATAATGTAGAGTTGCTGAAAGGGTGTAATGTGTTATTACAGTCTGGAAAGACCATATTCCATCTCCAGTCTCTATGCCATGATCTAAGCTATTGATGCATAGGAAATACTTTATCCTTGCCTCTGTCTTTTAAAATCCTTAGCTTCCTTCAATGCTGGTCACCTCAGATTCTAGTGCTTCTTCATTGCCTTTTATCTTGTATTCTTCCATTAAGTGTGGGTAATGAGAAAGGTTTCAGCCACATTCATCTTGGCTGAGTTATACCTAAGGAAAAATGAAGAAGGACAGATAAAACAAAAGTTCAAGAAGACAAAGAAAAACAATGAGTTATTCTACCAGTAGAAGACTATATCAGCACCTGGTTCAAAGTTGCAGATGGTTCTAACACCATAGGCATATAAGTATACATGTGGGGAGGTAGGAAGGGGAAGGGCTGAAGCTAGCCTGATCTCCCCATATGGGCTGTGCATGAAGATAGGCCTAAGCCAGTGCTAGACCCCATTCCAGGCAGTCATATTGAGTCAACGAGTGGAGCTTTGTCCCAGCTTTTGGTCCAGGTGCTGGTGCAAGACCAAGGCTTAAAAAAATAAGACAATGTCTTGTGCCAGGTAGCTTTTCAGCTAGGGATTACAATATGGAAGGTGGGACAAAGACTTAAATACCTCATCCAAATTATGGCTAGCCAGTGAAATCTGAACTGAAATATCAACAAGAAAGAATGATTTTACAGGACTGATGTTGATGGACAAATAGTATCCTGATTTTCCAAAGAGGAACATGAGAGATTATATTATAGGGTTATGAGATTGACTTTAATTTCAGAGAAAATTCTGGAATATATATTTAAGAGGATGATTTGTGTAAAGGAAGCAGCCATCATTAAGATCCTACATGAGCTAATTATTAGTCAGTTATGCATATTTAAGCTCATTTCTTTTCTTCAATGCCATTAAGAAACTCATCATTAGAATGTGATAAACAGTGTGTTTTGATTTTAACAATGGCCCTTATTCCATTTCCATGCCTTTACACAGGCTGCCCTCATGTGGAATGCATTCCTTCCTCACTTCTGCCTCATATTATTCTTCTCTTTCTTGATTTATGTTTGTGTGTCCAAGTGCCACCCTCTACTTGAAGTTTTCTTGATGTCCACAATCACTAGCACTCTCCCTCCCAAACTTTTATTTAATTTCTTTATTTGTATGTATTCTCTTTATATTTATTCCATATTTCTTATTTTGTAATTGCTGTCTTCTTCCTTAGAATGAAAGCTCTTCATGAGTAAGGATTATTTCATTCTTTGTATTTTTATCCCCAGAGCTTATTGCAATGCTTGGCACGAAGTAGGTGCTTAACAATGCTTACTGATGATCAAATTTTAGGTTGCACAAAGCTGGCCAGAATAGGTACCATAACAGAATCAGGATATGAAAATATCTTGATATGCTAGTAGATTGGCTGAATCCAATAAGATGAAATTCGATAGAGGGATATCTAGTTAGGGTCACTATTTTCTTAAAGCTCTATATTCACTCAAAATTTTAAAGCATAAGAGAGGACACTAGCCTAGCAAAACACTGCTGAATGAGCATGATTTTCTTTTAGGGGAGAGGAATAATATTTGAAAACCACTGGCAAATAGGTGGACTTTCAAGAAAATATATATCTCAGGAAAAAAATAGTCAATACATTTTAAATGACTTCATTATGTTAGTAACTGAAAAAATATTAAGTGCTTACTTTATGAAAAGCACTCTTTTAAGTGTTGGGGATATAAATGATAGGTAAGGCAGATTTTTTTTCTCAAGGAGGTTACATCTAACAGGGGAAGGGAGAAAACTAGCATTTATTATGCACCTGCTATTTGCCAGGCAGATAGGGGCTACTATGTGGGGACAGCCAAGTGCTATAGTGAGTTGCCTGGAGTTGGGAAAATCAGAGTTCAAATCCAGCCTCAGATGCTTACCAGATGTATGATTCTGGGCAAATCACTTAACTTCTGTTTTCTTCATCTATAAAATGGGGACACAGTGGAGAAGATGGCAATTTTTGGCAAACTGCTCCAGTCTCTTTACCAAGAAAACCCCATGGGCTTGTCACAAAGAGTCGGACATGACTGAATGACTAAACAACAATAATGTACCAGGCACTGTGCTCCATTCATTCCAGATTTTCTCTCGTTTGAGTTACCATATATATGGGCTTCTTCTGTAAATCAGATGGAAAAGCCCAGCATTTCTTCAAATTCAGTAGCAAAGCACATAGAAATGAATCTTTAGTTTCATGTATCTGATATATATCTGATTTCTGAAGTATTTTATGATTACCAGGATTTTATTGTTGAGAATTTTTTTTGGCCTGGTTCTTTAGTATTTATGGATATTGTAGGGGTAAAGGAGTTCAGCAGTGTCAGAGGCATTGGTCAGGTCCCTTACCCACAAAGGTTGCTTCCTGCATGATAACTACCACTTATGGACTAGAAGAAGGGTGGGTGGTCTATGGAGATTGTGGAGGTGAGGGTTGGGGTGGATGCTGCTATTCCTGGTGCTCTTGAGCTTGCCTGCCTGTTATTGACAGTTAGCCTTGGTAGTAACAAGAATGTCAGGGTCCTTTTCTACACAGGCTGCTCTTACAAATTATTGGTATGGTGCCATACTGGAAGTAGAATCAACATTTGAGATTCGATGATGGAGTGGTGTATAGCTGTTTTTGTCACCTTGGGCTCATGTTGCCTCAGGTTCCCTTGGGCAGCTTGGTTTAAGGAACCAAAAGTTATGACCTTTATTGACAATTTTTAAAATAGGTGCAAGAGCATCCCTAAAAAGAGACAGAAAATTGAATATTGATCCCTATCTATTCTAAGCATGGTCAGGCCTCCAGTGAAAATGCCAAAGAAGAGTTAAAAAAAAGCAACAAAGAGGAACACTGCTTCCAGTGATACACTGACCTCTAGGAAAAGAGTAATAAAATGGATGTTACCAGCCACTCTGCTCTCTAGAAAAGAAGTGAAAAGAGAGGTATAGAGAACACCTTTAAGCATTCCCTATTACTTCATTCCATTCAAGTGACATATAATCTAGCTTCCTCCTTGAAATTTTCTTTTTAGCCTACTACTTAAAATAACCCTGAATCTCTCTGGCAACATCACACTGTCTGCATGCCAGATTTGAGAACCAGTGAAAGGATCAGTTGCTCCTTTGAAACATGGAAGCAAAAATCTGCTAAAAACAATAAACAATGAGCCAAATGTCTCTTTTCTGCTAGTTTTCCAAGTTCTATTTTTACTGAAGTTCAGTAGCAGAGGGGGGAGTCTTATTTTTGACGGGTAACATAGCATTTTGGATAATAAGTCTACCCTGCAGTCAAAAAAACCTGGATGCAGCTCCTGAATTTGAAAAATACTGATTGACTCTGAGCAAGTCTCTTAACTTTGCAGCATATTTAACAGCTTACTATGGCTAGAAGTTAAAGAAAAGTTGATGATCTACACTGGAGGTTTCTGTACCAATGAAATCATGTCTAGACAATATACAAGTGTATATTCTAAAGAGAATTCTAAATACAAGTTAATACACTCATTTGATAATTCCTATATTATTAAGTGTGGCAAAATGGTACTAAAGAGAAATCCTACACACAGGTTAAAAAGATAACAATTGTTCTGTGGTACAGGATGACAGAGACATGACTTATAGACAACAGCTATAGGGACTGGATTTGTCATTTCACTGACAGAAGGAAGTCCTGATGAGAAATTTCCCTCTGTTAACACATGGTTAATACCTATAGTTATAGAAAATTACCTACAACACTGGCTTCTCTGCACTTTAGGTACCCTACAGAGCTATTTGGGGGATCAAGTTGACAAGAAAAAAACCTTTTAATAAGCTTTCTTTCCAAACCTTAAAGTGCTTTATAAAAATCCTCAAGATAAATCATCACTTAGTCTAAGGAGTATTTCTTAGAGAATTTTATAATGATTGGTTTTGGGAGTTCCTTTTAAATAAATGTATGAAATGAAATATATATTTACATAGCATATATATATATATATGTACATATATATACACATAAATATATGTGTCTTTTTGCAATGAGCTCATATTCTCAAAAAAATCTGTTCTTCTGTTTATGTGGTACTGAATACTTTATAACATAAGTTTTTACTTGCTTTTACCTGTTTACATTAGAGTTGTGAATACTTTATTATGGAAAGTTGATACGTATTTTCTTTTATTCATTTTCCTCATTTCATTTAACTTTCCTGTGTAGCTAGAACAAGAATGTTGTTGAGCATAACACAATAGCCCATGTAGTGTGATGGTCCCAATTCCTCTGACAGACTCCCATATTTCCACTAAGTATTATTTAATGTTTAGAAAGATAGTAGAACTGTGTCATTGGTCAGCTCACTTTTCCAGAAATAGAAAATATATTTTACAGTTTAGTAAAGCTAAATATTTTCAAATTTATGATTGGATCTTTCATAAACTGAGTTAAATACATAACATTGTGATTTCTTCTGTCCTGAGTGTAAAAGCATTCTATGTGTGAAATTGTTATATATGTATTAAACCAAAATGCAATTAAAAAAAAGTTTGAGTCATATGTTTATCCATTCTATATATACCTATTCATTCCAATTATACAGCTATTTAGTAGTTTTCTTTCTAATTTATGTGATGGATTCTACCAACCTTCTGTTAATTCTATAGAACCTGAAATTGAAGGAACTTAGATTATTGGAGGCAGTGTTTAAAGTCCTAAAAATATTTGTATGAAATGTCATATAGAGGTTTCTGGAGATTAATGGACCCATTTTTTTCAGAATGGAAGGGGAAAGAAGGCAAGAGGAAAATCTGAATCTGTTATATATGACCAATGGTTTTGAAAGAAAAAGGATATGGCTCTGTGTGTGTGTGTGTGTGTGTGTGTAAGGAAAAAAAAGGAAAAAGGAAGAGAAAGAGATGGAGAGAGAGAGAGAGAAATGATTTGATAGTACACCCTAAACACTAATCCTACTGTATTTTGGTTTCTGTGATACCACAGCTTTTTCTGATCTCTTATCTCCCTGACCACCGTCTTTCTTTTTCCTCTTTTATTGGCTATTTCTTATTTTTCTACTGCCTTGGTAGCCACCTTCATTCCTTAACATGCTTCTTTTCTGTCTCTCCTCTCTTTCCCACCATCAACCTCCACCTCACCTACTCAAGAGAGGCTAACCTCAGCTAGAAGATGTCTCAAAACTGTGCTGAGTGCATTAAATTTTCATATCACCCAACCTCAGTTGGGCACCAACTGCAAGGCATTACTCATTTCTTCCTATTAGATTTACTATATTATTTCCAACAAAAGGTTTTCCAGGCTTCTCTTCCTTTTTGTAGCCTCCCACAGTTCTGTATCTCTTTTCTTAGCTGAGAATCTTGCTTGTTATTTTAAAGAGTAAATTTAGGATATTAAACATGATCTCCCTCTTTTACCATCTGCTTCAACTCAAAATCCTTTGATATCATTTACTTACTTTCTCTCTTATTTTCCCACAGTCTCCTACCTTTCTTCTTTACCCCCATGCCCTTCTCCTTAAGTCAACCCTACCCATGTGTACTTGAATCCATCCACTTCAGTCTTCTGCAGATTGCACCCTCATGCATCTCTTCTAGAAACTCCTACTACTCTTTATCTACTATTTCCCTAGCTCCTTCAAACATGTCCAAATCTCCCCATTCTAAAAGCAAGCAAATAGATAAATAACAAACGTGTGTGTGTGTGTGTGTGTGTGTGTGTATGATATATATTACAGATAGAGCCCAAGACCATTCTACCCCCCCAAGCCTGTATTTCTCAAGCTTTTCTCACCAAGCTACTTGAAAATTCTCTTTACTAATCCAATTTCTCTCCTCTCGTTTGTTTCTCAACCTTAGCATCTGGTTTGAATTAAAATGAAACTCTTCTCTAAGACATTACCAGTGCTCTTCTAATTGCCAAATTCAAAGATCTTTCCAAAGTTCTCAACTTTCTTGAATTTTCTGCTGCATTTCAGACAGTTAACAAACATTTGTAAAACACTTACTATGTGCACATGCTGACACTATGATAAATAACAGTATGGAGCAAACAATCTCTCCTTTTTTTGTGATACTGCTCCCTCTTCTAGCTCTCTTCTTACCTGACTCATCATGACTTTCTCAGTTTGCTTTGCTGGCTCATCTTTTATAGCATATCTTCTTACTGTGGATGTTCCCCAAGACTCTGTCCTAGAACTTCTCCTCTATCTGTATTTGTTATCTATCAAATCTATATTTATATCTACATATAATAATATTAATAGCAATAAGTAGCATTTTTGTTGCACTTTAGGTTTGCAAAGTACTTTACAATCATTATGTCATCTGATCTTTGCCACAACCTTGTGATGTGGATACTACTAGTGTCCGCATTCTGAAGACAAAGTCTGAGAAATTTCAGGCTTGCTTACAATCAAATACCTAGTAAGGGTTTAATGCTGATTTGAATTCATGTCTTCCTTACTCCAGGTTCACCACTCTATCCATTGTACTACCTACCTGGTTATCTGTGTCTCTATTTTTAACTCTAAATCAAACCTAACTGCATCTATATCTTTAGCTTTCTATCTGTCTGTCTGTCCATCTATCTATCTATCCATCTGTTTATCTATGTGTGTATGTATTGACTATTTCTGAGTCTATATCTATATCTTTGTCTATATCTAATTATTTTCAGTCCCAACCTCTCCCCTGAATTTCAATCCCTCATCGACAGTTGCTCATTGGACATTACAAAATGATATCCTAATAACATCTAAAATTCAATATGCCCCAATTTGAACTTCTTTCTTTCAAAATGGCCTCTTCTTTCAAACTTCCCTGTATCTATTGAAATGACTACCAACTTTCCAGTCTCTTAGGATTTTTAACTTAGCATTACCCTGGACTCCTCATTTTTCCTTTATCTCACATAGCCAACCAGTGGCCAAATGTTTCTGTTTCTACTTTTGTAGCATTGTCCTTACCCAACTGCTTCTCTTCACTCATATACTTACTACATTGATTCAGAATCTAATAATCTCTCACCTAAGTTACTGCAATAGTCTTCTAATTTGTTTCTATCTTAAATTTCTCACCAGTCCAATCTATCCCACACACTGCTACCAAAGTGATTTTCCTTAAGTACAGACCTGACCATGTCAGTCTCTTACTCAATCTACTCAAGTGGCTTCCTATTGCCTCTAGGATAAGATATAAACTTCTCTGTTTAGTTTGTAAAGTCCTATACAATCTGCCCTCAAATTATCTTTTCAATTGCACTGGATGTTACATCACACTTCTTCAACTATTTCAGTGCCTTTGTACTGGCCATCTCACATTCTTAAATGCACTCCTAAACTATCTCTCCCTCACTGCATCCCTCTCTTTAAGATAAAGCTCAAGCATCTTTTCTACATGAAGTCTTTCCTTACCTTACCATGTGCTAGTACCCTTCCTCAAACTATGTTAACATTTTTTTTTTTTTTAATCCCATGTAAACAAAAATTTTAATGTTTTTTTTAAATATTGCATTGCAAATTCTTTCCCTTCCTCCCCTATCCCTTCCTTGAAAAGACAATTTGATAAAGATTAAGCATGTGTAGCCATGCAAAACATTTCCATATTACCCATGTCACAAAAGAAGAAAAAAAAATCAGACTGAAAAAGCAAAATTAGTAAATACAATTTTTAAAAGTATGCTTCGATCTGCTTTCATATACCATCAGTTCTTTTTATGGAGGTGGATAGCATTTTTCATCATAAGTACTTCTGAAATGTTCTGGATCATTGTATTGCTGAGAAGAGCTAACTAATTCACATTTGATAATCATATAATATTGCTTTTACTCTGTATAATATTCTCCTAGTTCTACTCATTTCACTTTATCTCAGTTCATTTAAGTCTTTCCTGTTTTTTCTGAAATTTGCCTGTTCATCATTTCTTATTGTACAGTAATATTCTATCACAATCATATACCATAACTTATTCAGCCATTCCTTAATTGATGGGCATCCCCTGTTTCCAAAAATTTGCTGACACCAGAAGGGCTACTATAAATATTTTTGTACAGATGAAATCTTTTCCTTTTTCTTTGATGTCTTTGGGATACAAATCTAGAAGTGGTATTGCTGGGTCAAAGGGGATGCATAGTTTTACAGCCCTTTGGGCATAGTTTCCAATTGCTATCCAGAATGGTTGGATCAGTTTGTAATTCCACCAACAGTGCATTAGTGCCCCAATCTTCCCACACTAACTTCAACATTTGTCATTTTCCTTTTCTCTCATAATAGTGAATCTGAGAGGTGGGGGGTGGATACTCAAAGCTGTTTTAAATCATAAGTCTCTAATCAATAGTATTTTAGAGCAATTTTTTTCAGATTACTATAGATAGCTTTGATTTCTTCTTCTGAAAAGTGTTCATGTCATTTGACCATTTATCAATTGGGGAATCACCTCATTACATAAATTTGACTCTGTTCTCTAGATAGTTGATAAAAAAAGAAGGCCTTTTTTCACAGAAGCTTGCTATAAATTATTTTTCCCAGTTTCCTGCTTGCCTTCTAATTTTGCCTGCATTGGTTGTTTGTGGAAAGAAAAGCCTTTTTAATTTGATTTAATCAAAATTATCCATTTTATAGCCTGTAATGCTTTCTATCTCTTCTTTGATCACAAATTCTTCCCTTATCCATAAATTTGACAGGTTAAATATTCCACGTTCCCCTAATTTGCTTACAATAACACCCTCTATATCTATACCATGTACACGTTTTGATTTTATCTTGGCATACTGTGTGAGATGTTGGTTTCTGCCAAACCGTTTTCTAGTTTTCCCAGTAATTTTATTCAAATAGTCATTTCTTGGCCCCGAATCTTGGATCTTTGTATTTGTCAAACACTAGGTTATTGTGCTCATATACTAATGTGTCTTGTATACTCAAACTATTTCATTGATCCACTACTCTATTTCTTAGCCAGTACCAAGTTGTTTTGACGATTACTGCTTTGTAGTATATTTTGAAATCTGGTACTGCTGTCAGCTTCCTTCACTTTTGTTTTCATTAATTCCCTTGATATTCTTGACTTTTTGTTTGAACCTCAAACTATTTTGAGTGTTTTGTATACCTTTGTATATGTTTATTTTGTATTTACGTTACAAAATATATACGTATATGTGTATGTGTTTGCATATATTGTACACACATATATATACACACATACATGCATATATACACACATATATATACATATATCTACATGCATGCATACATACATATATGTATGTGTATATATATATGGAGGCAACAAGATGGCATGGTGAATACAATGCTAGACCATGAATCAGATCAACCTGAGTTCAAATCTCCCCTCAGACTATTACGGTGACACCCTGACAACATCATTTAACCTCTGTTTGCCTCAGTTTCCTCTACTGAAAAATGGGTATAATAACAGGACCTACTTCACAGGGTTGTGAAGGATCACAAGAGATAATATTTGTAAAGCACTTAGCACAGCATATAGCACCTAGTAGCTGCCATATAATTGTTTATTATCTTCTCCACATACCTAACACATACATATATACAGACATAGACATATATGCATGTTATATGGAAGGACTTATCTCCCCCCATTAAATTGTAAGTTTCTTAATTAAATGTAGTTTTATTCTTTGTACCTGTAGCCCTAGGTCTAGAAAAAATATTTGGAATACTGGGACACAATTCAGCATCTCTCCTTCTCATCCATAAACAATTAGGTAGAGCAGTGGATAGAGCACTGAACCTGGAATCAGGAATATCTGACTTTAAACCCTGTGACTTACCAGTTATAAGACCCTGGGCACTTAAACTCTGGCTGCCTCAGTTTTTTCATCTGTAAAATGTGAATTATAATAGCACATATCTCTTAGGATTGCTTTAGGATCAAATGAGATAATATTTGTACAACACAACAAACTTTAAAGATATTGTTATTATTATTATGATTAATTATTGTAGAATTTTATCTTCCTTTCTCACTTTTTTTGTCTGAATGGGTTTAGCATGTCGAACCAGGTATTTGGTTCCACTCTTTATAAATTAAACCATCCTTAGGGTTTTCAGTAGTAGTGAATTGGGTTCATTTATTTCACTACATGAAGGAGGACATTACAGAATGTTTCCTTGCTGTTTCTTTTGAACTATAACATGGCATGACTTTACCACTGGATGTTTATTTTCTCATCCCTGGGTATTAAAACTCATTGGCTGGCCTAGGGTTATATGATAAGCTAGTGATAAAACCAAGAATAAAAATCACAATTATTGATTATAGGGCATTGCAGTTGAAAATTTGCATTTGTTTTTTATTTGGTGATTCCCCTCCCTCCCCCCCCCCCAAAAAAAAAAAGAGATACAGTGTGAATAGCTAGCTGGCCATAAAGTCAGGAAGACCTGGATCAAAGTTTTACCTTTGACACAAGCTGACTGTGTGACCCTGATCCAGTCACTTAACATCTCAATGCCTTAGGTCAGCACTTCTTAAACTGTGGGTTGGGGTTACAACCCATAGTCTAAGAAACACTGAAAGGATAGCAAGTGGAAAAAGTTTAAGAAGCCCTGCCTTAGGTAGTACTCTAAAATTATATCCTGTAATGAAATTGTCAGTCTTGACTGCTGGAAGATATTTCCTCACTCAAGAATACTCTATAATGAATGAAATTATTAGTCCATTCCATATAGCTATCCTTATTTTTAACCTCACTGGTATAAATGAGGAAAACAAGTAAAGGATGATTCTCTTTCTCTGTGCTTTTAACTGATTTCATGATCCTCAAAATGGGGCGAGGGATAACAAAACGTAAGATGAAAATGTATCATCTAAGCTAGTAATCATTTTCAAGGAGAAAAATATACATATGTATTTTTAAGCTCAATACAAAAATAGTAGTGTGGTTTTGTATTGTTTTGTTTTGTTTTTTATTTCAAACTAGAAGCATCCAGCTATGTTATGTAACATAATTTTTTTGTCAACCCTATGAATAAATATATTCATAATAAACCTACTGGAAACAAATGTCCATGACCTTTAATGACAAAGCTTATGGAGCTGCAAGTTAGTCATACTAAGCACGTGGAATGTTTGCTATAAATGGTCTGGCTTTATAAAAAGCACAGAGTGTAAAACTTTGGCTTATGGACCTAGACTTTCAACTAGTATAAAGTCTTGAAATAGTGCCCCTTTTACAATAGCCCCATCAATTGATGAGGGGTGGAGGGGAAAGCATTTTCTTTCTGTCAAAATATATTTCCAAATCCTTTAATATTCAGATAGTTAAGTCAAGCTGGTAAGAGCCTATATAGGTTTAAATTGAGCACTTATTTGGACCAGGGAAGGGAAATTATATTTTATATTGACTATTTATTAGTCTCCATAATCTTAAAATCCAGAGTTCTTATTATAAGAAACTAGGAAGAGTTTCAAGATCCTTAAAACCAGCCAGTACTTTTAAGTATTCATGTCCTGTATAAATAGGGGCTTGAGTTCCAGTTATCTTTGAATACTTTTTATATTAAAAAATAGGGGAGGATTCTGTTGAGCATTAAGTGGAGATAAGAAAAGCTTAGTTTCAGTGGATGAGAACTCTAATTCTCTTTTCTATACCTTACACAGTGTCAACTATGATCAGGATAAAAGGGACAGTCTTTTTTTTTTAACTTCAGCATGATGAGTTTACATTAGTGATTGACAGATGCTATGAAAGATCTTTCAACTGTTGTTTTTGCTTCTCCTTCAGGTATATATCACTTTACCTTTTCAGGTAAAATTTTTAAAAATAGCACCTTTATAAACATTCCCACATGCTGGGGTTGAATTCTTATCTGACCTTCCATGTTTTATGTGATGTGTTACTTCAGTTTCAAATAAGCTTCTTTTTGCTCAATGGTATATGGAATAAAAAGTATCCTTTCTGGAAAGATGATAGGAAGTAAAAACTAAGATTGTGGTATTTTTTCACAATGAGAAAACATATTTTATAAGAGCATAAGGGAACATAGACTCAATGTCATTCTATTTGTTACTTTTTTGCTTTAGATGCAACATAGAAGTGGTGAAATATATTATTGATTAATATTCATTAATCTCAAGTTTTAAATAGAATTTTTTTCTGGATATGATGACACTTAGATAATACATTTATGAAGGAAATATTTGTGTTTCAAGAATTTTAGTTTCTTTAACTATTATGCAAAGTATCTTAAGTAGCCTAATTCAAGGGATATAGTCTTTATTATAGCTTATTACATCAGTTAATACATTGTCATTAGAACACTACTCATCTTTCTACTTAACAGATAAGCCCATGCCACTCTGTGCTACAAAGTCTTAAGTGGCTCCTCACTGCTTATTAAATATAGAATATAAACTATTATTTAAGCATTCAAGTTTCTCTAAAAACTAATTCTAATCTTCCTTTTTTTAATGTGTGCCACTTTCTTTCATCACTCTATACTCCAGTCATACTGAAGTATTGATTGTTCCCCAGACTCATCTTTTTTTTCCTATTCCATGCCTTTGCCTATGTCATTGTCCAAGCCTAGAATGGTTTCCTACCAAAATTCCACCTGCTACATTTTTCCTCTGTCTTCAAAACCCAGAATACCCAGAATATTACAGTTGGAAAGAACTACCTTTACTAATTTTCCAACTACTGTATTTCTCATCCCTGCTTAAAGACCCCAACGTTAGTGAATCCATTCATTACTGTTCAAAATAACTCATTCAATTTTTGGATTTTTTTTTTTTTAGAATTTGTTTACCCTTATGGTAAAGTGAGCTCCACCTATATACAGTTTCCCTACATATATCTTGTTTTATCCGTTGTAGAACAAATGTATTTTTTTTATAAGCCAGCCTTTCAAATATATTAAAACATATATCATGTCCCCAGTACCTCCCTCCCAACCCCTCAAAAAATAAAAGCAGCCTCTCTTCTAGGCAAAATATTTTCTCACCATTCTGGTTAAATTCCTTGGTATACTCCATCTCATCATTGTCTGTCTTAAAGTGCAATGCCTACAGGCAGCTAGGTGGTGCAGTGGATAGAGCACCAGCCCTGAAGTCAGGAAGACCTGGGTTCAAATCTGGCCTCAGACAGGCAACACTCACTAGCTATGTGACCCTAGGCAAGTCACTTAACCCCAATTGCCTCACAAAAAAAGTGCAATGCCTAAAACTCACCACAGAATATATTAGAATAATTATCTTACTCAATCTGCACACATTCATGGAACCTAAATTTGGTGACTTGTTCTGAACATGGAGTTTACTAAAACTTCCTTCTTTATTATATCAATTATCATATAGATATTTCTCCTCTGTCTTCTACTTGCATATTTGATTTTCAAATGAAAATAAAGAGGTTTATATTTATGTATATTTCAGTGCTTTAATAGATCTGTGATCTCATTGATATGGATATTCCCTCCAGTGGAATAAATTGCAACCTGAACTCTTGACCTTATATGTTTTTAAAGGCTCCCCTCTTCCACCTCCAGGATTCACTCGCTTACTTCAAGTCTCATGTAGAATTCCACCTTCTACAAAAAGCCTTTCCTGATATTGCTTAATGCTAGTGCCTACCCTTTGAGAATACTCCAATTTGTTTTGTGTTTATGTGTTTGTATATATATTTTTTAAAATGTTATTAATGTATTTCGGTTTATCAACAATCACTTCCATATGCTTTTGAGTTTAAAATTTTTCTCCTCCTTCCTCCCCATGACCCTCCCCAAGATGGCACACAATCTGATATAGGCTATACATTTACATTCCTATTAAACATATTTTCACATTAGTGAAGTTGTAAGTAAAAATTAAAACCAATAGAGGAACCATCAGAAAGAGAAACAAAACTCAACAGAAAAGAAAAAAAAGATAGTATTTTAACTTCCATAGTTCTTTCTTTGGATGTGGATAGCATTTTCCATCACGAGGCCTCTGGAGATGTCTTAGATCCTTGTATGGCTGAGAAGGGTTCAATTTAACAATCTTAGTCATTGCATAATGTGACTCTTATTGTGTACAAAGTCCTCTTGGTTCTGCTCACTTCACTCAGCATCAGTCCATACAAGTCTTTCCAGGTTTTTCTGAAGTCAGCCTGTTCATCATTTCTTATAGCACAATAGTATTCCATTACATTCATACACCACAACTTGCTCAGACATTCCCCAATTGATGGACATCCTCTCAATTTCCAATTCTTTGCACCACAAAAAGAACTCCTATGAATATTTTTGTACATGTGGGTCCTTTTCCCATTTGTATTATCTCTTTAGGATATAGCCCTAGAAGTGCTATTGCTGGGTCAAAGGGTACGCATATTTTTATAGCCCTTTGAGCATAGCTCCAAATTGTTCTCCAGAATGGTTGGATCATTTCACAACTTCACCAACAATGTATTAGTGTTCCAATTTTCCCACATCTTCTCCAACATTCATCATTTTCCTGTTTTGCCATGTTGGCCAATCTGATAGGTGTGATGTGGTACCTCAGAGTTGTTTTGATTTGCATTTCTGTAATCAATAAAGATTTAGAGCATTTTTTCATATGAATATCAATGGCTTTAATTTCTTCATCTGAAAACTGTCTGTTCATATCCTTTGACCATTTATCAATTGGGGAATGGTTTGTATTCTTATAAATTTGTCTTAATTCTCTATATATTTTAGAAATGAGACCCTTATCAGAGAGACTGGTTGTAAAAATTTTTTCGCAGTTTTCTACCTTGCTTCTAATCTTAGTTGCATTGGCTTTGTGCAAAAACTTTTCAATTTAATGTAATCAGAATGATCCGTTTTGCTTTTTGTAATGTTCACTATCTCCTGCTTGGTCATGAATTCTTCTGTTCTCCACAGTTCTGGTAGGTAAATTATTCCTTGTTCTCCCAGTTTGCTTATAGTATCAGCCTTTATCTAAATCATGAACTCATTTTGACTTTATTTTGGCATGTGGTGTGAGATTTGGGTCTGTGCCTAGTTTCTGCCATCCTCTTTTCCAGTTTTCCCAGCAGTATATATATTTATAAAATCTTCTTTGTACATTGTTATTTCCACACTGTCTCCCCTATTAGATTATGAGTATCTTGAGAGCAGAAACTGCTTTTTTTTTTGGCCTTTGTATTCCTTGATTTCAGGCCTGGCATTCTACCCACCGGACCACCTAGCTGCCCCTACTAATTGACTATGTCTGTCTGTCTGTCTGTATGTATATTTTATATACATAGGTATATAAGTGTGCATGTATATGTATGTGTGTGTGTGTGTATATATATATATATATATATACACGCATATATACATATATACATATACACATATATACATATATACATATACACATATACACATATATACACATATACATATACATATACACATATACACATATACACATATATACATGTATACATATATATATATTCCCCTTTGAACCAATTTAGATATTAGTGAAGTTCAAGCATTATCTTCCCCTCCCCCCCATTTTCTCCTCTAAGAGAGAATTTTCCCTTCCTAAAAGCTCTTCCTTGTGACTTTCATGTGACTAATTTTCTCCATTCTGCCTCTCCCTTCCTCTTCTACATCATCCCAAGATAATCAGCCCACTTCAGTGCCCTCTTTCTATATAGTCTTTCTAGTTACTCTCATAATGATAAAATTCTTAGAAGTTATATGTAGCATCTTCTCATATGAAAAGGTACACAGTTTAACCTTATTGAGTAATTTATAATATTTCTTTCAGCTTTTTTATACTTCTCTTCAGTCTTTCATTGAAAGTTATATTTTTCTATTCACCTTTTCATTAGGAATGCTTGAAAGTTCTCTATTTTATTAAATATGTATGAAAAATTGGACTGGTTTTTTTTGGAGTAGATTACTCTTGGTTGTAATCACAGTTCTTTTGCCTTTCATTATATAATATTCCAAGCTCTCTAGTTCTTTAATATGTTAGCTGCTAAACATTGTGTGATCCTGACTGTGGCTCCATGATATTTCAATGATTTCTTTCTTGTAGCTTGAAATATTTTCTCTTTGAACTCAGAGCTGTGGAATTTGGCTATAATATTCCTGGAAGTTTTCATTTTGGAATCTCTTTCAGATGGTGATCCATTAATTCTTTCATTTCTATTTTACCCTATGGTTCTAGGATATTGGGGCAGTTTTCCTTGATAATTTCTTGAAATATTATGTCTAATCTCTTTATTTGATCATGGCTTTCAGGTAGTCCAATAATTCTTCAGTTATCTCACCTTGATCTATTTTCCAGTTTAGTTGTTTCTGATGAGATATTTCAAATAATCTTTTTTCCCATTCTTTTGACTCTATTTCATGATTTCTTACTGTCTTATGGAGTAATTAGGTTCCACTTGCTCAATTCTAATTTTTAAGGAACTCCTCTTTTTTATTTTTATTTATTTTTTTTTTTAGGCAATCAGGCTTAAGTGACTTGTCCAGGGTCACACAGCTAGTAAGTATCAAGTGTTTGGTCTGAGTACAGATTTGAACTCAGGTCCTTCTGACTGCAGGGCCAATGCTCTATCCATTGTGCCACCTAGTTGCCCCAGGAACTCTTCTCAAATGAGCTTTTGTACCTCTTTTTTTTCCAATTTGTACAATTCTGTTTTTTTTAAAGTATTATTTTCTTCAATTTGCTTGTGCCTCGTTTACCCAGCTGTTAATTGTCTAGTCATAATTTTCTTCCTTTGCTTGAAAGTCATATTTTAGTTCTTCTAATTGTTCTTTTGTGGCTTGTGTCTTATTCACATTTTTTAATGCGGCTTTGCTTGCAGCTCTTTTGACTTCATTGTCTTTTTCTGAGTTTGTATCTTGATCTTCCCTGTCACCATGTCAGCTTTTTTATGGTCAGATTATTTTGTTGTTGTTTGCTCATTTTTCCACACTGTTTCTTCAGTTTTAGCTTTATTTTAAATCAGGTTCTGTTTCTGGCGTGGGTGGGGAGGGGCAAAGTCTCAAGCTTCAGGCTTTAATTTGCGTTGCTGTTTTTAGAGTTAGTTCTGGGGATCTGGAAGTTTTCACTGCTTCCAAGGTGGTGTGATCTGAGGAGAGGTGTGGAAAATGCTCTCCTGGACTGCACTCTGGTCCTTACCCAGTAATGACTCTTCATTGAAATCTATTGGAATTGCAATAGATATTTGCTCCTCAGAGCCCCTGCTCCCTTGGCACCAGAAATGATATTATTCCTCAAAGTTCCTGATCCCTTGAGACCAAAAGTGATACTGCCCTTCAGGGCTGTTTCTTGACTGAAAGTTCTACTTTCCCCTCTTCAGCTTTGACCCAGAAGTAAGTATAGGAAATGGAGTTGCTAAACAGCATCTAGTCTTTCATCTAGGTCTAGCACAGGGCTTACTTGTAATCGCTTTCTGATTAGTTTCCATGTCTCTGGCTTGAGAAATCCCAAAGCTGCTGTGCTTGTGTCACCAACAGCATCCCCACCACTGGTGTTTTATCCATGCGTGCTTTTGGAAAGCTTCTACCCTTGTGTCACAGATCATTCTTTCTGACCTCCTAAATTGTCTTGGGATGGAAGAATGTTGGCTCTACCACTCTGTTTATTTCTTATATGTTTTCTGGTAAGAGGGGATATTGGGAATAAAATAGAAAGTAACCTGTAATTGTCCATACATTGAGACTATTTCTAGAACTAAAAGGTTCTCTCAAACTTATGGTATTAAAATTATTTTTTTCCTCTACTGTGCTGTCTCCATTGATATCTACATCCCCCATTTTTATCTGGGTTCTGCCTGTGAGGTATTTTCTCAATGTGAACCAGTTCCCAGTGCCTTCCTTTCTACTATCTCCTCCGTTCTTTTTCCTTCTAAGTGATAGCCTGAACTTTATACAGGAGATTCACTATATATACATATATATATATATATATATATATATATAATATATATATATATATATATTACACACACACACATACATATAGATACATACATATATATGTGTGTGTGTATACATATATATATATATAAAGACAACAATAAAACCACATCAAGCTTAAAAATGCTTCGTCCAGTCATTACTAAGTTGTTTTAATAGATCATTCCTAAATATAGAGCCTTTATCATTCACATCTAGTGAATACATCATCTAACTTGACATCAGCCATTAACATAATTTGGATTCTTCCATTTAACCAGGCAAATTTCCTTGTAGAATTTGTGCCATGGGATCTTATTATTCTCCTAAAACATTTGAATTCTGCCATCTCCAAATTTGGGGTATATTTCATTCTATGCTAAGCTTTTTCTTCTCTATACATCATGAATTCTCATGTTACATTTCCTCTCAGGGTGTCAGTCATTTTGACTTTGAAAACAAGCTCCTCCTTGCAGGGCAGATTCAGCTCCAGAATATCATCTCCCCTTTATTACTTGCTCTGCCTCCTGAGGAATGCAGTCTTCTTCTCTGATTCCTTCCGCTGACCCCTATCTCTAAGCATTAAATGGTCTCTTCCTCCTAGAATCTCTCAAGCTACTCAATTTGAATGTTTTCTAAGCATTCACCATGTCAATAACTGTATTAGAATTATTTTTATTTCTGTCTTACTAATACTAAATTAATTACCTAATACTAAAGCATAAATTCCTTCACATCCACAATCCCTTGCCCCATCTTTGTTATCACCAGTGCCTAGCATAATAGATTACACAAGACATACTTAACAAATATTCATTAAATTAAATAATAATTTAGAGTATGTTTAAAGTGACTTAGCTATTTTTAAAATTATAAATTATATGATTATCTATTGAGTAGTTTGAAGTTACTGATATTATTAATTCCTATATTGAAATTCCAAATTATTCCACCTTTTAGAATTTGATGGCCACATAAGCTTTCAGATATCTATTTAATATTAATTATCTCATTTGTAATTGTTTTATATCATAAGCTATGTAAAACCTTCTTTCTTCTCTAATAAAACTAACTTGCAGGCCTCTCCTTCAGAAGATAAGTTGCTGTGATATCAGCAATTCCCCTACCTATCTTGGATATCCTATGAAGCTTCTTCCTGTCATAAAATATAGAATATCACCATTTGCATCAGTGGGGGGAATTCTTCTGTTTCAAGTCTAGAGATTGTGTTAAATCCTGTTAGAATAACATTATTTTTAAAATGGGACAAGGAAATAAGTCATAAAAAATCTTTAAAAACTCACTTCATCCTTAATTCATGTTTCACATGAATTTGTGTTAAAAATGAAATTATGATTATACAGAAGTTTGAAAGCAATGATCTCATTTTTCTTAAAGACAGGCAAGGATAAAATAGTACCTGTATTCTAATGTAGCACATAATAGTTAAACCACCAGATATATAAAATAAATAATTAGTCATGTAAATGGCATGAATGCATTATGAATGATAATATTAGTGATTTTGTAATACACATAATAAGTAGGATAGATTGCTTTTGTGAAATAGAAAGGAGAATCATTATTGAGGAAGACAGTGAATGTACTTGTCAACCTTTTTACTGGAATGAATGTATACATGCTGTTAATTTTGAAGGTTATTTTTAATCCAACAGAATATTCAAAATAGTAATTTCCTGCATGTGGCCAAGCAAAAAAGTAAGACTATTTTTTCAGCATAAATCCAGGTCTCTAAATCATCCACCTAAACATTATATGTGTGTGTGTATGTGTATGTGTGTTTGTGTATGTGTGCGTTGCTTATATATATTTATGTATATATACATTTATATGTGTCTACATATATGATTCAACTAAATATGTTCTCATTTGATCATACTTAGGACTGAGAGTCACAAAATCATGTTTTTGATTACTAAGTAAAGTGCTCAGATGTTCAAATTTGGGGCATTAGAAAATTCTCTATATAGATAGCTAGATATAAAATAGATACAAAAATATATCATTGGGATCTAAGCTATATGTGTCTGTTTGTTTATTTATTACATTTCCCTCTATTCCTCACTTTCATTCTGTCTTCTCAATTTTCTTCTCCATTTCCCTTTCCCAGCAGTTTCCTTACTGAAAACCATATACCATATTGAAAATAACTTTTTTTTTTCAAATTGCCTTTGAAATCTTCCAAAACAAAAATCATTAGGAACATTCAAGTCCTTCTAATAAGAAAACTTCATTGTTCTCATATGTGCATGAGGTATTCAAACAATATTTATTGACTTTAATGAAGGACACAAAAATATCTATTTAAAATGATTTCTTGGCATTTATTTTATTTCAGTATTCTGTTAATGACCTTTATTTTTTATATCACAGTCATTTCTAGTCCTCCTGCCCCAACTACCAATAAGCCTAGTAAGCTTCTCCATTTGTAACCAAAAAAAGGGGAAAAAAGGCCAAACTATACAAAACAATGACTATTTCTCAGAGTAGATGTAATATTACACAACCCTAATCCCATACCAGGGCAAGGAGAGAAATGCATTTCCTCATCTCTTCCCCACGGTTAATGTTTGTTATAATTACATAGCATTTGGCCTAATTTTAATGTTTGGTTTCCCTTTCACTATGTGTAGATAATAATAATGAGAACAGCAACTACAAGAACAGTTCACATTTCTTTGGCATTTAAGGCCTTTTCCTTTGTTTTGCTCCTTTCAGAAAG
This sequence comes from Phascolarctos cinereus, assembly GCF_003287225.1. Taxonomy (NCBI): domain Eukaryota; kingdom Metazoa; phylum Chordata; class Mammalia; order Diprotodontia; family Phascolarctidae; genus Phascolarctos; species Phascolarctos cinereus. Next base: position 394,272,196 of record NW_027555958.1, on the reverse strand, counting down.
CTATCCATTTTCATAGGTCATGATAACCATGTTAACTATTACGTGGATAAGACTAGACTAGTTAATTTGTGAGGAAAAGTGTACTAAGAAACAGCATCTCTGCCTAATGGCTGTTCTGAGTCCATTAACCCTGAGGAAATAGTGACTACCTCTGTCAATTGCAACTACCACTTTGAAAGTTAGGGAAACCTTAATGGAGGATTTTTATACTCTTCTTACAAATTGAAAGGGAAAAAAATACAATGTAGCTTAGTTATTCATCTAAAGAGCAGTGTGCTGGCACCAGTCTGTTGTAAAATTTTTAGTATTAGAATTTGAACCTCAGAAATCACAATTGCTACAAATCAGGACTTGACTTACTCTTTTCTTGATCATCTAGACTTATTAATGCAATGGAGAAAAATGTTATTAATGCCGATTAAACTTAAAAGTGTGTCCTGTGTATATTTTTCCCAGACAGCCAATTTTTAAATATTGGCCAACATACATCTACATCTAAAAGCTACTCTAAAAAGCAATTTATTCTTCTAATAAGCAGCATTCCTGATCTACCTATAGTATAATATTTGAAACTGAAATTCTACTTCTTTCTGCCTCCTTAATCAACTGGAAGAAAAAAAATGTGGAGTATCAGTGGCATGTCTGATTTGGCAGGGTAAAGCACTTTCAAAACCTTGGAATTCACTTGAAATAAGATTGAATACATTAGGTAAAACTTACAAATTTAGAAGGAATTATGGTGACCCTATTTGCCTATTATTTTCTGTAAGTGAACGTTTAATGCGCTACTCAGAAAAGAACTTAAGCTTTAGAATTCTTTTTAGGTAAATAATTATGTCCCTCTTCATAAAACTATGACACTTTTATGACATATGTATCTAAAGAATTATGTAAAGTCAAGTAAGTATTTTCAATCTATCAATTCCTTGTATAATAGGAATGGTACCATTAACTTTAGGGAGGGGTAAGATCTCAGCAGTTCTTATGAGGATACTTATTTATTTTCATTTTTATTATAAATATGTAGCCATCATAGTATCAAAGGAAAATCAAGATGGAGAAAATTGGTTTATTTACCTTTTTAAAAAATCCATATGACATTTAACTTCTTTATTCATATGTGACAAATTGTAATTCTTCCTTATTGGAGTGCTTTCACTTCTGAAAAAGAGCAGAACCAATCTGACATCGGTTAAAGAGAGAAATTTATGTACATTTTATTTTAATTAGTCCCAATTGTTTTTAACATGACATTTTAATTCATTCATGAACTATTGCTGGGGGCAAATAAAATGATGATTGTACACTTGAAATATAAATATATGTGTGTATAGTGGGTAAAAGGATATAGCATTTACCTGCCCCAACCATGTCTGAAATATTATTGCGGTGAATATTCGATGGCAATGTTATATGAATCATTACATTAATTCAAAGTCACTGTTATTCATATTATTTATCTTATTCACATAAAAAAGCTAGCCTATAAGCAGATTTGAAATTGCTATTTGGTCTCCTTACCTCAAGTCACTCACCATTTCAATCTATCCTCCACTGTACTATCACATTTATTTTCCTAGAATACAGGTCATATTAAATCCCTATCAATTATAGGGTTCCTCATTACCTCTATGACAAATATGAAATCCTTTGGCTTTCAAAGTCCTTCATAAGCCACCCTCTTCATACATTTCCAATCTTTATGCCTTACTTGCTTCTAAATACTTGTCCCCTGGTGATATCGTGTTCCTTACTGTTCCTTCCACATGTCATTCTATCTCCTACATCAGAGCATTTTCATTGGCTGTCTCTCATGCCTAGGATGCTCACTCTGTTCATCTCTGTCTCCTACCTTCCTTGGTTTCCTCTAAGTCTTAGTAAAATCCAACATTTTGCAAAAAGCCTATCCCAGTTCTCCTTAATCTTAGCTACTGCTTAATTTTTGAATTTTCAAAAGTATGTTGGTATTTGTGTTTTTAAAATAGGAATTTGTCATGTATTCATGTATAACTTATATCAGGGGTGGTGAACCTGTGACCTTGAGGCCACATGTGGCCCTCTAGTTCCTCAAGTACGGCCCTTTGACTGAATCCAAACTTCAGAGAACAAATCCCCTTAATAAAAGGACTCATTCTGTAAAACTTGGATTCATCAAGAGGCCATCCTTGAAGACCTAGAGGGCCACATGTGGCCTCGAAACCACAGGTTACCTACCCCTAAATTTTATAGTGAGCTTCTGGGGTATAATTCTTGTAATTATGTATTTTAAATTTTCTATTAGATACTAAACCTGCAGTGATACATTATATAATTTCCACTATCTTTTAATCATAAAGCCTTCTATTTTTATTAGCAATTACACGTGATGCAGTGTTTGATTTTTCTTTATTAATATCTTGTTTTATTTGAATTCATGAGAATATTGCCTATGGAACAACTTTGGAGTCTGTTATTTTATCTTAACCAATTGAAATGTTCCATCCAGAGATAAAACACGATTTTATTTAAAATAATTTATTGGTCTTTTTTAAAATCTCATCATAATTTCTCCTACTATCCCTATCTTTTGCCCCTCCAGAGAGGGATCATATATAAGAGATAATATTTTAAAGAAAAAAGGTACAAAGAAAATGGGAAGAAACAAAAGATAAAAGAGGAAGACTGATAAATATATCAAAAATTTCTGAAAATATAAATCATGTTCCACAAGTAGACCTCTCATCTCTTCAAAGTGTGTGTGTGTACGTATATAGGTGGGGTGGTATTTTCTTATATTTATTTGAGCTCACATTTATTCTTTGTCTTTTTGCAATATTCACCCTTCAATTTGTTATGGTTGTTCTTTTCATTTCTATTATTTGTAGTTGTTATATATATTGTTTTCCTGGCTCTCCTTACTTAACTCTGCATCAGATCCTGTAAGTCTTTACATGATTCTGTACCTTCATTGTATTTCCTATAGCACATGAGTATCACATAATGTTCAAATAACACAGTTTGTTTTGTCTTTCCCCAAATTATGAACTAGTTTTTTTCCAGTCCTTTGCTACCATAAAAAGTCAGACTAATTATTTTGGTGCATATATGGACTTTTTTTGTTATCAGTTATCTCTTGGATTATATATCTAATATTGTAATCACTGGCTCAAGGGGTATAGACACAGTCACTTTATTTGAACAATTCTATATTGTTTTCCAAAATGGTTACACTAATTTTCAGCTCCAAAAAAATGCATTAACATGACTATATTATTTCTAACAATGACTATTTCCATCTTTTGTCATCTTTCCCAATTTGCTGAGTGTGAGGTGCCACCTCAAGGCTGATTTGACTTTCATTTCTCTTATTATTAACAAATTGCATCATTCTTTCACAGGGGGTTAATATCCTTTCATCTCTTGTCTAATTGAGAATAGCTTTTGGTTTTTAAATGTATATGTAAGCATATATTTGTATATTGATACACATATGAATGTGTATATCTAATTATAATGTAATTCATGAATATAATATAATTGTATACTATATTTCTATAACATAGTATCATATAGTTATATATTTATATAATTGTGTATATAATATATAAATGCATATGGTATGATTAATGAATGTTATACAATAGCTAACATTCAAAAGAAAAACACCAATGTTTTATTAAACACTATCAAATTAAGGAATGCTCTAAATGTATAAATGCATGAATTGATGGTGGAAAATCCAAAACTTTTTATGTTATATCCTTTTAGCATATAAGTATATACATATGTGTCCATATATATATACATATATATATATACAGACACACACAAATATATGTATACACATATATACATATATACATGTGTGTATATATTCATGTCTATATTAGTTGTTTAGCTATCTTGCATACCAACTGTTATCTGATAAATTTTATACAAAGATACTTTCTCAGCTGACCTCTTCTTTTTATACTCAATGCATTAATTTTCTTTGTTCAGAAGCTTTTCTTTTTTATGTTATCAAAGTTGCATATTTTATTTTTGTAATTGCCTCTATCCCTTAGTCCTTTAGGAATATTTCTCATACCCATAGTTATGAAAAGCATAAGATAAATTTCTAAATTTTATACATAATAAATATTTAATGTCACATATCCATTTGAAATTTATTATGGAATATATTGTATGATATAGGTCTAAGTCTAATTTCTGACAGAATGATTTCCTATTGTCCTAGAAGAGTTTATTGAAGAGGAAGTTCTTTCCTAAGTAATTTGCTTTTTTCTGGTTTTTGAAATTCTGGGGTGCCGAGTTCCATTGTTTCTGAATCTCCTTTTTCCTGTGTCTGGTATAGCTCATTTTTTCCCCTTTTGATCTAGTTCAATACTGTTTAAACCAATGCCAGATGGCTTTGTTGACTGCTGCTTTCTCATATACTTTGAGGCTAAAAGTGCTATTCCTGTTTCCTCCTCCTGTCACCCCAATCTTTAACCTTGTCATATCTACCTGTTTTCTTCCCTATTAATTTTACACTTGCCCAAGATTCTCTACAATTTGATCAAGCTCTCACCCTATTGATACCATGCCTTTTCATAAACATAATGAAATTCTTCCCAGAAAGAATTTCATTTCCTACTTTTTAGAAATAATGCACTAATGGCTTGATTAAAGAGATCATTATAATGACTGCATCACTATGAATATGCCATGGTAACAGCTAAAATTATTAAAGTGCTACAATTTAACATAAGCAGCTTCTTTTTCTTTTAGAGGGAAAAATGAATCAAAAAGGGAAAAAAGTTTTTCCGCAGTCAGTTTTTAGTTATCTTCTTTCATAAAAACTGTCATTTGAAAATATTTTGCTTAAGGCAAAATTTCATGTAGCAATTCTCCAGAGCTTACAGGATGGATTTCAATCCCATGATACCCTGTGAATTTTTAAAGGAAACTTTCCAAGGCAGGAACCAAAGTTCTTACTAACCAATTATTTCAATTCTCCTCCAGATGTGTCTTTGGGCTATATGTTTTAAGTGAAGAAAATAGTTAAAATCAATATTATTTCATTGAGAAGTTGTTATCAACTTAAAAAAGTAGAGGAATTATTGGTATTGTTTATTGCTTATTTCTTAATATTTTCTTTTTTCAAAAAACAATGTGAAAGGAAATCTACTTAGATTTTAAGAGCCAAACAATCTTTCTTATTGAGTGAAAATAAATCAAATGTTAAAATGTAGTTAAAACAAATGAAAATTTGACTGTGGACAACAAACCATTAAGTATGAACATCTGACATCAAAGGAGATTTTAGTGTGTAGAATGTAATTAGAGCATGTAAGTTATCAGGCAGTTTAAAAAATCAGAAAAAAAAGGAAACGTTCTGTGGTTCTGGAGAGCGTAAATTGTTTGTATCTCTGTTTTCACAACATATACAGGTTTTAATCCTAGTATTCTTTTTAAGGTAGTAAACATTATCATCATAATAAATACCTTTAGAGGAAGCTAAATAGTACCATAGACAGAGCATGGAGTCAAGAAGATATGAGTTCAAATCCAGCCTCAGACATTTACTAGCTATGTGATCCTGGCCAAGTCACTTAACCTCTGCCTGCCTCATGTTCTTCAAATATTAAATGTGAGGATCAAATGAAATATTTATCCCAGTGCTGGGCACATAATAGGCACATAATAAATATGTGGTTCCTTTTCTTTTTTTCCTTCCATTAAGACTAAAGTGAAGAATAATAAAAATACATCATAGTCACCCCCTCTTTACTGCTAATAACAAATTTTAAAAGGGAACGTGGTGAAAAGCTTATGTTAGAACTTAAAGAAATAAAACAATAGTACTAAGAAATGACTTCTCATGCGATATTGTTAGATTCTTTCAGATGATAGGAGGTAGGTCTAAATGTTAAATAGTTGAAACAATAACTTTGCTTCCTTCAAAGCTCAGTGAGAGATGGCTCAGAGGTAAAAGATAAAGTTGCAAAATAAAAATTCTAAGTCCTTGAATTTAATTTGGTCAGCATTTAGTTGGAGACAAATAGATGGTTTTTTAAGATTATTTTTTCAGTAATAACTTCTGAATCTTGTTCTAGATTATATTAAAATTCTAGGCATCATACTGCTTTCTAGGCTCAAGAGAAAGACATTTTAAGGGGAAAAAAAGACATAATATTTTAAAAGACAAAAAAGGTAATACCAAGGGTGACCTAATAATTTTGCTGAACTCTGCAGTGAATCATTTTGTGCTGAAGTAACTAAAAATGCTAGTGAAATCTTAGCACAGACACTTAGAAATGTGGTATTCATGTTAAAGGTGCATAGTTTCATGTTATCATGACCTAGGCAAACCACATTTGGAGCATTCTGTCCAGTTTTGGAAGCCATATTACATTTGAATTTTGACAAGTTTACATTTATACAAGGAGATCCAGAAACCATGCCTTAAGATGAATTGAAGAATCAGAGATATTTAACCTATTAGTCAATCAATCCAGCCATAAATAGGAAGGAAAAAAGGAAGGAAGGAAAGAAAGAAAGAAGGAAGAACCCTGCTTTTGAGAAGCTTATATTCTTTTTTGGGGAGAGAGTATGTGTATATAAAAGTATATACAGAAGAAATACAAAATAAATGCAAGATGGTTACAGAAGAGTGACAATAGCAGTTTAAATCAGGAATGGCTTGAAATGAATTTTGAAGGCAGGGAGGTAGAAGCAAGGAGAGAAAATACACTATCTGCATTTATATGGTCAATGTAAAGACAGAAAGATGAGGAATGGGAGATGGAAAATAGAATGAGATGAGTGAATAAGCTAAGAAAGCCAATTTGGCTAGATCACAGAATGTGCAGAAGGTAGTGATGTATAATGGTAAAAGTATCTTAGGACTAGATTGTTGAAAGCTTTCAAAAAAAGCCACAAAGAGTATTTATACTTGATCCTAGAGTTAATAGGAAACCATTGGAGCTTACTGAGTAGAGGGGTGATGTGGTCAAATTTTCAATTAAGGAAAATCACTTAGTCATCTATGTGGAAGATATATTGGAATAAGGAGGGATGTGAGGCAGGGAGACCAATTAGAAGGTAATTCTAATTATCTAGGCAAGATGTTATGAAGACCTGAATGGTGGTAATGTGAGTGGGGCCAAGAGGTTGGATATAAGTGATGTTGTAGACATAGAAAAGAGAAAACATGTTGGCGACATGAGAACAGCCCATGAAAATTTGATGCATTTTCGAGTTGCAAAATAATTGGACTTATTTTTCTTGTCACAGAGGAAAAAACAAATATCAATAGGTGGGAGTTGCAGGGAAGTAAATTTCAACTGAGTTTTAAAAGGTTATTCCTCCTAATTATGACTGACTAAAAACTGAATTTCCCATCAGTACCTGATAAATAGAAGAGGTCTTCAAGACACCTCTGGAGTCATTATAGACTAGAATCATGCTTCAGCTAGATAAAGTCAGTCAAGTGAGATTGGGAAGGCAATCCAATGCTTTGGAAAGAGTAATAGATTCGAAATAAGAAGATCTGGTTTCAACTCCTTAATGATGCCACTGTCTGTGTAATGTTAGGTCACTTACCTCACAGATCCTCAATTTCCTTGTCTGTAATATGAAAGGGTTGAACTAAATGATTTCATGAAGTTCCATCTGGTTCTAAACCTATGATCTTCCCAAATCTAAGATTCTATTGAACTAAACAGACAAGGAAAGTATGCTGGGATAGAATGGGAAGGGTACATTACAATTCTTCTTTTGGTACCTTTAATTATATCTTCCTTCTGATTCAGAAATATATTCTGTTCCTTTTCCTGTATTACCATCCTTTTCTTCCTTGATCATCCTGTGAATCTCTAATCTTTTCCTTTCCTTCAAACCTTCCTTTTCCAACCTGTGATCCCCATATTGCTTTTCCTTTCTTACTTGCCCAAGCTTCCAACCTGTTCCTTATATATATGGATAGACACAAAGACTAAAGTAGCAGAATTGGTTGTTAGTGGTTCTTTTTTCCCTCCTGGCTTGATCCTGATGGGAAGGTTTGGTTTTGTTTTTTAAAAGTAAATTGAGGAAAAGAACCTATACCCGTTAAAATATTTATAAAAGTTCTTTTTGTGATGACAAAGAACTGGAAATTGCAGGTACATTCATTAATTGGAAAATGGCTGAACAAGTTGTGGCATATGATTGTGATGGAATACTACTATGCTATAAGAACTGATGAGTTCATTGACCTTAGAAAGACATGGACAGACTTGAATGAAATAATGAAAAGTGAAATAAGCAGAATTAAGAGAACTTGTAGACAGTAACAGCAATATTGTTTTAAGAACAACTTTGAGTGAATAAGACATTTTGACTATTACAATTACCCAAATTAACTACAAAGGACATATGAAGGAAGATGCTATCTGTATCTAGAGATATTTGTGTTTAATGGGCATCTCTAAGTTGGGAGAGGGGAGAGGCAAGTCAAAAAAAAAAAGGAAAAAAAAGAAATGTACATGATATCTTTATTATATATTTAAGAGGAATAACAAGTTGTATATAATAGATTTGTAGTTTCATGTGCAACCATGTTTTTTATGAAAATTTTTAGGAACATTTTAATGAAATGGTTGTTTTATTCCATTAATTAAAAATAAAATAAAAAGTAAAATAAAATTGTATACTGGGAGAGAGTCTAATGTTTTCACAATTATGGAAAGAAGTGGTCTGAAAAAGAGAAGACTAGATACACAGGAGAGAATAGAAGGTTGTTCAGAGAAAAACACAGATAGACAAGAGAGCTTTGAAAGAAAGGTGGTGAATTACATGTGTATGTATTTGATATTCATTAAATTTATTAAAAAATTACAAAAAGATGAGTGCTAGACTTGGAGGTTGAGGTTTTTGCATTACATTGGGCATATTTCCCATTGTTATGGGTCCAAATTCACGTGGTAAATTGCACAGAATCAAGTCAATTGAAAATGTGAGTCACAATGTTTGTCCTGAACATTCTTATGAAAAATGATGACTTTTTTGGGGTTAAATTTAAATTTGTAGGTTATTTTTAAAGAATACCATAATATCTGTTTTCTGCTTGTATATTTAAGATGGCTGAAAGCCAAGTTTTATATTAATTTTACTTCTTGTGTTATGTGATCTAGCAGCTAGAGTATTACAAAAGGCTTCAAGTTTTATAACACCCTGGATTTTTACATTCTGTTTTCTTTTCTTTTCATGAAATACAAGAAGAGAAACTTTTATAATATTATTTAAATTTATCTATCATTTAATCCTTAAAATCAATACTTGTCTATGGACATTGAGGGAAGGTATTAGCAAAAAGGAAGTGTTGAGAAAAGAAAGGTAAGGAGTGAATAAATCTCAGGGATAGACATTATTACATAATTAAATTTTTTTAAAGTACAATTTATATGGTACTTTATAGTATACAAAGTACTTGTTGGAAAACAAACTTGGGAGCTAAGTAGTTACTAAGAATTATGGATACTGTAACTAAATTATTATAAATTGCAGATTCCTGGAGGATAAATTAGTGGATTATGATGAAAACCTGACAATGACTGATCATTTAGTATCAGCAGAGCATACCTTTTTCATAAGATCAATCAATCAGCATACATTTATTATGCACTTAATATTTGCCAGTTATTGTGCTACATACTCATTACTATAAAACTCTAATGCCATATGTAGATTTCAACTCCTAAAATTGTACATAGAAAAATTCAGTGTTTTTGGCCATTTTCATTAAGTGATGTTCTGTTAGTTTCAACAGTAAGGGAAAAAAAGTGTCATGTTTTGACCAAATAATAATAGGAACAAAATTAGCACAAAATACCAAGAAAATGAGAATGGAAATGGAATGTATTAAGACAAGAATTAGCAGAGAGTAAAACACCAGGACCCATTTTATTGAAAAGATGAAAGTATTGCTGTGTATATGAACAGTTCATGATATAAACTAAAACTGGATCTGACTAGCTCCCAGCAGGTAATAAAATCATTTATTATTTTCTTTGAATAGTACATTGAATTTGCCTCTCTTTTAGAATCAGCTATCATTTCAGGTTTTTATTATTGTGGCTGTTTGGAATCATATGACTTTTTTTGTTTTCAAACAAGGCATGAACAATTTTGATATTACATAGGGCTGTTTCCTAAAATTATCGTGGTGATGAATATGCAACATAGCTTTATATAGTTTATTGATATTTTATAATTGATCTGTAAACTTTAACAAGTGCTACATAGATTGTTGGAGGAAGTAAAATATCATAAATACATTATAGCTGTGCTGACTCACAGTAAGATATAAGATCACTAAAATTGGGTGAGCTAATAAGAGCAATTCATATCTCTAAATGTGCTACATTCTGATTACTATAATTCCTGTAATAAATTTGCTTCTGAATCTTCTTTGGTACCTTTTTAAAAAGTCCTGTTTTTGTTTGTTTTTGAATGGATGTGCAGCTGTTTTTTTGATGGGGTTTAAGGTTCTGTAATTCCAATGAAATATTCTGAGGTTGCCACAGTATATACAATTGAATATATAGTTGCTATATCTAAGACAATCAATACTACACTTGCAATTCCAAAAGTTAATATTTCTGTGAAAATATATATTGTTCCCAAAAGTATACTGTAGCAACTGAATTCAGAAATGCTTAATTAAAATGAGTAATGTAAGTTCATAAAATCATTACAACTCTAAGAGACCTTAGTGTTCTAGGCACTGAGGCAAGATGGTCTCCAGCTGGGAATTTCGCTAATGGGGCTGTCTTGAGAGATAACAGAATATCAGTGTCATCAATATGATTTTTGCCCACATCAATCATGAGAAATGGGTAATGTTCTTCAGATTTGACATGTCTTGGTAGGCTTTTTGTCAAATCTTGGGTGTATGCCCTGAGAAGACAGCAGACATCTGTATTATTAATGTCAGGCAACATATAGCAGCTACTATACCCATCAACAGAAATCACCAATCACCAATATTTGTCTCTTCATATCTGATGCCACTCATAGATCTACATCATCATTCACAGAATCAAAGAATTTCAGCATTAGATAAGACTTCAGTTAATTTCTATCCTTGGAATGACATACCTGACAAATGATTATGTAGCTTCTGATTGAAGACCTCCAAAATATGAAAGCACAACTCCTACAAAGCCTCATTCCACTTTTGGGCAGCACTAACTGAAAGGTGTGTGTGTGTGTGTGTGTGTGTGTGTTTCCTATAATAAAGTTCACATTTGCCCCCTTTGTAATTTCTGCCCATTGCTTCTGGTCCTACTCTCTGGGGCCAAATAAAAAAGTCCCTCCATACCACAGCCTGTCATATACTTGAAGGTAACATTTTTGTCACCCATGGGGGTGATAAATATCCCCTGTTCCTTACAATTATCCACATATAACAGATTCAAGATCATTCACCATTCTGGTTCTCTTCCTCTGTACACACTTCACATTATCATTTTCCTCATTTAAGCTGTAGCATTCAGAACTGAAAAAAAAATACTCCAAATATTCTGAAAAGGGCAGGGTATGCTGGGAATATCAATCCCCCTCCCCCATGCCTAGAAACTCTCTCTATTAATGCAAACTAAGATCACCCTTGATAACTTACATATAATTTATAATCATTTTTTTAGAACAACTGCTATCTAACCATGTCTTATCCATAATGTGCTTGTGAAGTTGACTTTAGTATACCTAAAATTTAAAATTTATCACAACTGAATTTTATCATACTAACATTTATTCCAATGTTTTACTGTCAAGATACACACACACACACACACACACACAGAAATATACATATAATTTGGGGGTGAGGCCAGGGACATAGAGGATCCTGTTTGTCAGCTGCTGTGTTAGCTAACCATCCTGACTTGATATCATCTGTAAATTTAATGATCATGCTAGTTTTTTATCTAAATTGTCAATTAAACATTTCAAGTAACATAGGGCTAAACACTCTAACACTGCAGAGTTTTTGCCATACCAGACTGAAATGGGGTTAGAAAACAACCAAACAACAACATACATGGAAATTCATGCAAAAAATATCTCCAAAAAGCCATGTTGGAAAAAAAGGCAAGAAAAATAAAGTGAAAAGCACATGCTTCATTCTGCACTCAGACTTCATTAGATTTCTCTCTGGAGATTTCATTTCCTTTATGGTATTCCATCACAATAATATAACAGAATTTGTTCAACTATTGTCCTATTGATGGGCATCTCTTCAATTTCCAATTCTTTTCCAATTCTTTTCCACCATAAAAAATAGAGTTGCTATAAATGTTTTTGGACATATAGGTGCTTTTCCTTTTTCTTTGATTTCTTTGGGATATAGATCTATTACTGGTATTGCTGAGTCAGAGGGTATAATTTTTATAGCTGGTTTCAAAATGTTCTTAAAAATGATTGCAACTGGGGCAGCTAGATGGTGCAGTGGACAGAGCACTGGCCCTGGAGTCAGGAGTACCTGAGTTCAAATGTGACCTCAGACACATAACACTCACTACCTGCATAACTCTGGGCAAGTCACTTAACCCCAATTCACACACACACACACACACACACACACACACACACACACACACACACATAAAATGATTGCAACAGTTAACAACTTTAACAGTAGTGTATTAGTCTACCCATTTTTCCACATACTTTCCAGAATTCAGCATTCTTCTTTAATGCCATGATGGCCAATGTGATGAGTGTGAGATGGTACCGCAGAATTGTTTTAATTTGCATTTCTCTAATTATAGGTGATTTAGAGCATTTTCTCACGTGACTAGTCACAGTTTTGATTTCTTCTTCTGAAAAATGCCTGTTGTTTCATTGTTGTCATTATCATTTAATGAAATGATTGATTATTTTTATGATTTATTCTTTGACTCACTCATTCATTTAGTTTCCAATAAGTTTTTAATCTATTCCTCCACAGCACTGTATTGACTGTAATTATGGTCTGAAAAGGATACATTTAATATTTTTGCTTTTCTTCATTTGTTTATGAGGTTTTATGCCCTAATACATGGTGAATTTTTGTAAATGTTTCATATGCAACTAAGAAAAAAAACATGTTCTTTTTTATTCCTATTCAATTTTCTCCAGAGGTATATCATATCTAACTTTTCTGAAATTCTATTAATCTCTTTAACTTCTTTATTATTTACTTATTTTAAATATCTTATTTATTTTCAACTTTCTTTTCTTTTTAAATTTTGAGTCCCTCTCTCCTGCTTTTTCCCTCTGATTAAGAAAATAAGCTATATATCAATTACACATGTGAAATCATGTTAACTATATTTTCATTTTAGCCATAATAGCAAAAAAGGAACAAAATTATATTTCAATGTACATTCAGAGTTTAACAGTTCTCTGTTTGAAGGTAGATAATATTTTCATCATGAGTCCTTTGGAATTATCTTGGATCATTTTACTGATCAGAGAAACCAAGTCTTTCACAGTTGATAATTATTACAATATTGCTGCTGCTGTGCACAATGCTGTCCTGGTTCTTCTCACTTCACTTTAAATTAATTTATATAGGTCCTGCCATGTTTTTTTTCTCCCTGAAACCACTCTCCTTGTCATTTCTTACAGCACAAGAGTATTCCATGTCATCATATGCCAAAACATGTTCATCCACTAGTCACTTGATGGGCATCTCCTCAATTTTCAATTTTTTTGCCAACATAAAAAGAGCTATTATATATCAGTCATTTTCATTTTTTCTTTGATCTATTTGGAATATAGAACTAGTAGTGGTATTGCTGGGTCAAAGGATATGCACAGTTTGATAGCCCTTTGGGTATATTTTGAAATTGTTCTCCAGAATGGTTGGGCCAGGTCACAACTCCATCAGCAATATATTAATATATCTATTTCCTAGTATCTAAAACCTTCATCAAGCATAATATCTAATGTGGACAAACTGGAAGCATTTCCAATAAGATCGGGGATGAAGCAAGGATGTCCATTATCACCACTATTATTTAATATCGTACTAGAAATGTTAGCTTTAGAAGTAAGAGAAGAAAAAGAAATTGAAGATATTAGAATAGGCAAAGAAGAAACAAAGCTATCACTCTTTGCAGATGACATGATGATATACTTAGAGAATCCTAGAGAATCAAGGAAACCCACATAAATCATCAACATATCTATATTTTACCAACAAAGCCCAAGAGCAAGAGATAGAAAGAGAAATTCCATTTAAACTTACTGTACACATTATAAAATATTTGGGAGGCTACCTCCTGAAACAAATCCAGGAACTCTATGAACACAATTACAAAACACTTTTCACACAAATAAAGTCAGATCTAAATAATTGGAAAAACATCAGTTGCTCATGGACAGGCTGAGCTAACATAATAAAAATGACAATTCTACCTAAGCTGATTTACTTATTCAGTGTCATACCAATCAAATTACCAAAAAATTATTTTATAGAGTTAGAAAAAATAATAACAAGATGCACTTGGAAGAACAAAAGGTCTAGAATATCAAAGGAACTGATGAAAAGAAATGCAGGGGAAGGTGGCCTAGCAATTCCAGATCTTAAATTGTATTATGAAACAGCAATCATCCAAACTGCTTGGTACTAGGTAAGAAATAGAGTGGTGGATCAGTGGAATAGGTTAAATATGGGAGAGCAAGAAATAGTTTATCTGTCAGATCTATGGAGAACAGAATTCATGACCAAATAAGAGATAGAGAACATTAAGAAAAGCAAAATGGATAATTTTGATTACATTAGATTGAAAAGTTTTTGCACAAACAAAGCCAATGCAACTAAGATTAGAAGCAAGATAGAAAACTAGGAAAGAATTTTTACAACCTGTCTCTCTGATAAGGGCCTCATTTCTAAAATATATAGAGAATTAAGTCAAATTTATAAGAATACGAGTCATTCCCCAATTGATAAATGGCCAAAGGATATAAATAGACAGTTCTCAGATGAAGAAATTAAAGCCATCTATAGTCATATGAAAAAATGCTCTAAATCATTATTGATTAGAGAAATGCAAATCAAAACAACTCTGAGGTACCATATCACACCTATCAGATTGGCCAAAATGACAAAACAGGAAAATGATAAGTGTTGGAGAAGATGTGGGAAAATTGGAACACTAATACATTATTGGTGGAGTTGTGAAATGATTCAACCATTTTGGAGAACAATTTGGAACCATGCCCAAAGGGCTATAAAAATGTGCATATCCTTTGACTGAGCAATAGCACTTCTAGGGCTATATCCTAAAGAGATCATACAAATGAGAAAAGGATCCACATGTACAAACATATTCATAGCAGCTCTTTTTGTGGTGGCAAAGAATTGGAAATTAAGAGGATGCCCATCAATTGGGAATGGCTAAGCAAGCTGTGGTATATGAATATAATGGAATACTACTCTGCTACAAGAAATGATGAAGAGGCTGACTTCAGAAAAACCTGGAAAGACTTAAATGGTCTGATGCTGAGTGAAATGAGCAGAACTAAGATGACCTTGTACACAATAACAGCCATGTTATGCAATGACTAAAATTGTTAAACTGAACCCGTCTCAGCATTACGAGGATGTAAGACATCTGCAGAGGCCTCGGGATGGAAAATGCTGTCCACATCCAAAAAAAAGATCTATGGAAGTTGAATCGCTATCACTTATTTTTACCTTCTGTTGAGTTTTGTTTCATCCTTCTGATGGTTCCTCCTATTGGTTTTAATTTTTACTTACAACACCACTAATGAGAAAATATGTTTACTAGGAATGTAAATGTTTAGCCTATATCAGATTGTGTGCCATGTTGGGGAGAGTGGTGGGGAAGAAGGGGGAGAAAAATTTTTAAACTCAAAAGCATGTGGAAGTGATTATTGATAAATCAAAATAAATTAATAAAATTTAAAAAAATCTATTTTCCCTCATCCCTTCCAATATTTGTCATTTCGGATAGGTTAAAAATGTCACCTGAGAGTTGTTTTAATTTTCATTTCCCTAATCAATAGTGATTTAGTGCATTTTCATATAACTATAGATAACTTGGATTACTTCTGAAAATTGTCTGTTCATATCCTTTTACCATTTATCCAGTTGGGGATTGTTTATTATTTTTATAAGTTTGACTCAATTGCCTATATATTTGAGAAATTAAGCCTTTATTAGAAAAAATTAATGTAAACATTTTTTATATTATTTCATTGTCTACAGTACCTTTTAGAAAAATATACTTTCCCTAATCATCTCTTTTAGTTAAGTCAATTATTGTTTTTGCTTTGCTTGAGATTGTGATTGCTACTCCTGCCTTTTCAGCTAAATTCAGCTAAGGCATAAAAGATTATATTCCATCCTTTTATTTTAACTGTGTGTATCTTTCTGTTTCAAGTGTGTCTTATGAACAACATATTGTTTGATTCTGGTTTCTCATAAATTCTGCTATCTGCTTCTATTTGGTGGGTGAGCTCATCCAAGTCACATTCCCAGTTATAATTATTAACTATTTCCTTCCATCCTATTTTCTTCTGTGTATCCTTCTCTCTTTTTATCTTGTACTTCCTCAAAAGTCCATTTTGCTTGTAATCACTGGCTCCTTTTATTTGCTCGCTCTTTTCTTATACCCACCCCCATCTCTTATCCCTTTGCTCTCCTATTTTCCTATTGGGTAAAGTAGATTTCTATACTCAACAGAGGGTGTCTTCCCTCTTTCAACCAATATTCTTTCCTCTTTGAAACAATTTCAATGAGAATGGGGTTCAAGCATTTCACACCACTTTCTACCCCTTATTTTCTACTTCATAAACTCTTCCTTGGGAGCAGCTAGGTGGTGCAATGGATAGAGCACTGGCCCTGAAGTCAGGATGACCTGAGTTCAAATCCTACCTCAGACCAAACACTTGACACTTACTAGCTGTGTGACCCTGGGCAAGTCACTTAACCCCAATTGCCATAAATAAATAAATAAATGAATGAATGAATGAATGAATGAATGAACAAATAAATAAATAAATAAATAGACTCTTCCTTGCATGCTTCTTGTGAGAAAATATTCCCCATTCTACCTGTTCCATTACCTTCTTCAAGCACAGCCTTCTTTCTCAACCTTTCATTTTTTTTGAGATCATCTCAACATAATTGACACACTCTCATACCCTATGTCCAAGTAGACTCCTTCTAACTGCCCTAATAATGATAAAATTCTTAGGAATTACATGTACCATCTTTCCACATAGGATAGAAAGTTTAACATTGTTGAGTCCTTTATGATTACTCTTTTGTATTTAACATGTTATGCTTCTCTTCAGTTATGTGTTTGAATGTCAAATTTTCATTCATCTCTGGTCCTTTCAACAGGAATGTTTGAAAGTCCTTTATTTCATTATATATAATTTACCCCCACATAGGATTATACTCAGTTTGGTGGACAGGTGATTGTTTATCTTAACAGTCGCACCTTTGCCTTCCAGAACATCATATTCCAAGCCCTCCAGTCATTTAGTGTAAAAATTGCTAAATCTCGTGTGATCTTGTCTGTGGTTCTATGGTATTTGAATTTTTTTCTGGCTGTTTATATTTTCTCCTTTATGTGAGAGCTCTGTAATTTGGCTATAATATTCCTGGGAATTTCCATTTTGGGGTCTCTTTCAGTAGATGATTGATAGTCTTCCAATTTCTATTTTACTCTGTGGATCTAAAGTATCGGGCAGTTTTCCTTGATAATTTCTTGAAATATGAAATCTAGGCCCTTTCTTTGATTATGGCTTTCAGGTGGTAAAATAATTCTAAAGTTATCTTTCCTCAATCTACTTTCCAGCTTAGTTGTTTTTCAGATAAGATATTTTGCATTTTATTCAATTTTTTTCATTTTTTACTTTTTTTCATTTCTCTTGGTTTTTTTCAGTGAGTTTTTTATCCTCTTTTCCATTTGGCATATTAGGTTTTTTAAGGTGTTATTTTCTTCAGTATTTTTGTGTATGTTTTACCAAGTCATTAATTCTCTTTTTTTATTTATTTGATTATTTATTTTTTGTTTTTTGGCTAGGCAATGGGGTTAAGTGACTTGCCCAGGGTCGCACAACTAGTAAGTGTTAGTGTCTGAGGCTGGATTTGAACTCAGGTCCTCCTAAGTCCAGGACCAGTGCTCTATCCACTGCACCACCTAGCTGCCCCCGAATTCTCTTTTTTAAATAATTTTCTTGTGTTGCTTTCATTTGTTTTCTCCATTTTTCCTCTGTCATTCTTATCTTTTTCTGTTACTCTTCCAGGAATTTTTATTGGGCTTCAGTCTAATTAGCTTTTCTTGATCTTTTGCTTATAACTGTTTTAATATAGTTGTCTTCTTCAGAGATTATGTCTTGTTCTCCCCTGCCACTATAATAGCTTTTTTTGGTCAAGTTATTTTTGTTGTTGTTTGCTCATTTTCCAGTCCTTGGCTTTGACTTTAATGTTAACATTCGGTTATACTTACTTTGGGGTGGGGAGTCACTTTCCCAAGCTTTAGGCTTTTTTGTGCTGCTGTTTTCAGAGGTAGTTCTGGGGGCTCTGCAAACTTTGGTGCTTCCAAGGTGGTGTAATCTGGGAAAAGGTGTGGTCACTGCTTCTCTGGTTGGTTCTATGGTCTTTACCCAGCAAAAGCATCTTCTCCCTTGCATCCACAGGGCCCCTCCTTTACTGAAGGCTTCAAGTACTAGTCCTCTTAGGCACAATCCCTAGTGCTCCTCTTGTCTTGGAACTGTGATTAGGACCCATACACTACTGCAACCACAAGCCTAACGCTCCTCTCCAACCTGGAACTGCTTATGGGCAATAGAGTTGCCAATCACTTCCAGCTACGTACAGTGCCAGCAAAGGGTCCCTTGTAATCTCTTTCTGACTACCTGTCCAACCCCTTACCATCTATGGGCTGAGAGGTCCCAAAGCAGCCTCTGCTGTTACCACTGCTGTTTTCACTGTTATGTCTACCTCCAAGGCCAACAGGTGGTTCTGCTGCTCTTCTACTGACCTTTAAAATTGTCTTAGGCTGGTAAAATGTCTCACATTGACCTTTTGTTGACTTTGCTGCTTCAACATTTGATTTGAGGAGTTATTTAAAGTTGTTTGGAGGAAAATGTTGGGAAAATTAAGCTACATTTCTACCTATACTCCCAGCAAAATCACTGACATCTAAGTGAAAGATGATTTGGACTGAAGAGTGACTTGAAGCAGGCTAATTCATCTGGAGGCTTTTTACAGTAATACGGGCAAGAGGTGATGAATGCCTGAAATAGGGTTGTAACTGTTGTGGGGTTGTGATGGAGAAGTCAGTCAAAGTAGATCCAAGGCATCACAGATATTTCCTAACTTTTCTCTATTTTATGGTTAAATTTATCTAGATCTGAGAGAGGAAAGCTGAGGCTCTCCACTAGTATAATTTTTTTCTGTCAATCTCCTACTATAATTCATAACTTTTCCTTTAATAATCTCTATGCTCTGCCAGTTGGTGCATATATGTTTAGTATTGATATTACTTCATTGTCTATGATGCCCTTTAGCAAGATATAGTTCCCCTGCTTATCACTTTTAATTAGGTCTATTTTGCTTTTACTTTGTCAGTGATGATAATTGCTAACACTTTTTCACTTTAGTTGACACTTAATAGATTCTCCCACAATCTGTTATTGTAACTGTGTCTTTCTGTTTCAAGTGTGTTTCTTTTAAAAAACATATTGTTGGAATTGGCTTTCAAATCTGTTCTGTACTCTGCTATTTTATGGACAAGTTTATCCCAATCAGATTCACTGTTATGATACTAACTGTTCATATTCTTCTATTTATCCTTCTCTCTCTCTATTTTCACCCTGTCCCTCCTCAAAAGTCTGTTTTGCCTCTGATTACTGCTTCCCTTAATCTGCCCTCCCTTTTGTCACCCCACCCCCCTTATTGTATCCCTTTCTTCTCCTATTTCTCTTTTGGGTAAAATGGATTTCTATACCTAACTGTGTGTGTTTATATATTCTCCCTTCTTAGGTTTTTTTTTAAGTTTCTTAATTCTTAAACATATTTTATTTTATTTCATTAAATATTTATTTCCCAATGACATATAAATTTTTTAACATTCTTTTTGTTTTTTAAATCTTGATCCAATGAGTTCAAATCCCATCTCAGACCAGACACTTGACACTTACTAGCTGCGTGACCCTGGGCAAGTCACTTAACCCAATTGCCTCACCAAAAAAAAAATTATTGATCCAAATTATATATCTTTTTTTCTGTGCCTCCACTCTTTTTGAGAGGTGAAAAATAAAGTTTTAAAAAGTACATTTCAATGTGCATTCAGATTTAATTATTTTTCTTTTTTATCATGGGTCTTTTGGAATTGTCTTGGATCATTGTCTTGATCAGAGTAGCTAATTCTCTCACCGTTAACCAATCTCAAAATATTGCTATGAATGTGTACAATGTTCTCCTAGTTCTGTTCAATTCATTTTTCATGAGTTCATGTAAGTCTTCCCATGTTTTTTGGAAAACATCCTGATCATCATTTATTATAAATAGTATTCCATTATAATCATAACACAAAATTGAAGTACATTTTTTCTTACTTTATTATTTTGGAGTCTCTTTGTCTGTTTTCTTTTGTAACATAGCTAATATTGAAATGTTTTGTATGATTGTATATTTATAATCTATATCAAATTGCTTGTCTTCTTAAGGAGATGAGGAAGGAGAGAGAAAATAAAATATGGAGTGCAACATTAAAAAAAATACTAAAATAGTTTGTTTGCATGTAATTGAGGAAAAATTAAATGAGAAAGAATAAACCTATATTCAAACTAATCCAGCCATTCACCAATCAATGAGCATTCCCTCAATTTCCAATTCTTTGACCCCACAAAAAGAGCTACTATAAATATTTTTGGATGCACAGGTCCTTCTCCCTGTTCTGTGATGTCTTTGGGAAATAGACTTAGGAGTGGTGTTGCTGAGTCACAGGGTATATACAATTTTATAGGTTTTGGGCCATAATTCCAAATTGTTCTCCAGAAAGGTTAGACTAATTCACAACTCCACCAACCCAGCATTAATGTCTCAATCTTTCCACATCCTCCCCTGCCTCAGCATTTGTCATTTTCTCTTTTTGTCATCTTAGGCAATCTGATATGTGTGAGGTAGTGTCTAAAAGTTGTTTAAATCTGCATTTCTCTAATGTGATTTAGAGCATTTTTATTTGACTATTCATAGCTTTGATTACTTCCAAAAAATGCTCATTCACACCTTTTGACCATTTATCAAATGGGAAATGGCTATTATTTTTATATATTTGGCTCAGTTCCCTATATATATTTGTGAAATGAAGTCTTTATCAGAGAAACTTGTTTTAATTTTTTACACTTTCCTATTTTTTTCTAATTTTTATTGCATTAATTTTGTGTATTATATGATATCTATCTATCCATCAATATATCATGTGATCAAAATTATCCATTTTACTTCCTGTGATTTTCCTTATCTCTTCTTTGGTCATAAATTCTTCTCTTATCTATAAATTTGAGAAATATATTTTTCTGTGATTCCATACTTCACTTATGATATCACCTTTTATGTCTAAATTATGTGCCCATTTTGACTTTGTCCTGGCATGTGGTGTGGGATATTGATTTATGCCTAGTTTTTGCCCAAAAAAAACCTTTCCAGTTTGCTCAGCAATTTTTTGTCATATATTTAGTTCTTACCCCAAAAGCTTGGATATTTGGGTTTATCAAACACTAGATAATTATAGTCATTTACTACTGTGTAGTTTGTACCTAATCCATTCAATTTATCTACTACTTTTCTTAGCCAATACCCAGATTGATCTGAGAATTTCAGCATTGCAATATAGTTTGAAATCTAATGCTGCAGAGCCATCTTCCTTCATATTACTTTTTTACTGATAACCTTGATATACTTGATCTTGTATTCTTCCAGATGAATTTAGTTATTATTTTTTTCTAGCTTTGATTGTCATGGAACTGAATAAGTAAATTAATTTAGGCACAATTGTCATTTTTGTTATATTAGTTTGTCTTACCCGTGAGCAAAATTTTTCCCTAGTTGTTTAGATCTGTCTTTATTCGTGTGAAAAGTGTTCTGTAACTGCGTTCGTACAGTCTCTGGATTTGTCTTGACAGGTAGACTCCCACGTATTTTATATTGTCTACAGGTTTTTTCTTAAATGACATTTCTCTTTGTCACTCTTCCTGGTGGGTTTTCTTGGTAGTATATAGAAATGCTAATAATTTATATGAGCTTATTTTTTAGTTAATTATCTAGGATTCTCTAAAGATAGCATAATATTACCTGAAGAGAATGATACTTTTATTTCTTTGTTGTCTATTTTTATTCCTTCAATTTCTTTTTCTTTTCTTATTGCTACAGTGAGCATTTCTAGTACAATATTGAATAGTAATGGAGAAAATGGACATCCTTGCTTCTCCCCTGATCTTATTAGAAAGTCTTCAAGGTTATTGCTGTTACAAATAACTCTTGTCTTTGGCTTTAAATAAATACTACTTATCATTTTAATAAAGACACCATTGGTTCCTGTGTTTTCTAGTGTTTTTAATGGGAATGAGTGTTGTATTCTGTCAAAGGCTTTTTCTGCACCTGTTGATATAATTATACACTTTTTATTGTTTTTGTTATTGATATGATCAATTGTGCTGATAGTTTTCCTATTGTTGAACTGGCCTTATATTTTTGGTGTCAGTCCCACCTGGTCATTGCGTATGATTTTTGTGACATATTGTTATAATTTCCCTGATAGTGTTTTATTTACATTTTTTACTTAAATATTCATTAAGGAAATCGATCTATAGTTTACTTTCTGTTTTTGCTCTCCCCGTTTTAGGTATCAAAACTATGTTTATGTCATGAAAGGAATTTGGTAGGACTCCTTTACCTATTTTTTCCAAGTAGTTTATATAATATTAGGATTAATTGCTCCTTAAATGTTGTGTAGAATGCACTTTTGAATCCATCTGGTCTTAGGGATTTTTTTTCTTAGGGCGCTCACTGTTGGCTTGTTCAATTTCTTTTCCTAAGAGAGCATTATTTAAGTAATCTATTTCTTCTTTTTTAATAGTGGTGAATTTAACCTTTTCATTTTTGATAATGATAACTTGGTTTTCTTTTTTTTTCTTTTTTAAATCAAATTAACCAATTTTTTTAATAAAACCTGCTCCTATTTTTACTTGTTAGTTCAATAATATTCATTTTTTATCTCTCTTCTGATTTTCAGAATTTCTATTTTGGTGTTTAATTGGGGATTTTTAATTTGTTCTTTTAAATTTGTTCTTTTTCTAGTTTTTTTTAATTGCATGACAAATTCATTGACATGCCCTTTCTCTCTTTTATTAACGTATGTATTTAGAGATATATATTTTTTCAAAGTACTGCTTTGGCTAAATTCCACAAATTTGGGGATTTTATCTCATGGTTGTCATTCTCTTTAATGAAATTATTTATTATTTCTATAATTTATCTTCTTAGTTTATGTCTTGATCCTTTCTGTAACCATAGTAGGTTTTATGGTCAAGTTCTTTCTGTTGTTGCTTGCTTACTTTTTCAGACTGTCGACTTTGAACTTTATATATTAAAGTTAGACTCTCTTCACCTGTGGTAGGGAGACAATTTCCCAAGTTTCAGGCTTTTTCATGTAGCTGTTTCTAAATCTAGTTCTGGGGTTTTGGAGATTTTCTGTGCTTCCAAGGTTGTATGAGCCAGAGGAAGATCTGGTCACTTCTCCCCTGGTCTGCCTCTGGTCCTCACTCAGTAAGGGCCCCTGATCCCTTAACAGCGTAAGCACTATTATTCCTCAGAATATCTTCTACTTTGCTACTGCAAGCAGTAGTGGTCCTCTCTGACATGGAACTGCAAGTCAGAAGTGGGTATAGGCAATAAAGTTGCCAAACAGCAACCAGTCTTGAAACTAGTGTTAGCAAAAAGGTGTCCTATAATTTATCACCAGTTTTCCTGTTTCT
Organism: Phascolarctos cinereus; assembly: GCF_003287225.1. NCBI lineage: Eukaryota > Metazoa > Chordata > Mammalia > Diprotodontia > Phascolarctidae > Phascolarctos > Phascolarctos cinereus. The sequence continues at coordinate 394,248,187 of NW_027555958.1, read as the reverse complement.
TTGCAGTCTCTAGAGATTTTGAGGTTGCTACTGTTGCTGTCATCCCTATGTACATTCTGGGACAGCCCCTACCCCAGTGCCGTAGACCCCTCCTTACCTTCTCAGTTGTCTTGAGTTGGAAAAATGTCTCACCCCAACCTCTTGATGGTGGTGCTGCTCCAGAACCTAAATATTTTAATGTTGTTTAGAGGGGAATGTTGGGAGAGCCAGATGCAGTGCTTCCTCTACTCCACTATCTTGGCTATATACCCATTCCATTCCCTTTTCAATAGATGACAAATAATCAGCGATCTGCCTTTCATCTTAAACATCATTGTTTTTCTCACTTCTTCCATTTTTTAGCTCTCACTGAGACATGGTCCCCCTCCCCCCAACAACATTTTTTCTCTCACTTTCCTATCTTTTGCTGTCTATGCATTCTGTCATTGTCCCACCCAGATTCATTCATTGTGTTGGTAGAGTTGGAATATGCCACTCCTTGCAACACCTTTACTGAGTAAACATTCCTCTAAGAGTTGCATGTTATCCAAATCCAAATAATGAAATCCAAATCCTGATGACTATTAGCTGTAGATATCTAGGACATTCTTCTTGCTTCAGTGAGTTTATTGCCTTGTACATATTCTTTCCTCTCCATTTCCTGACCTTATACTAGTGGGCTTAAGCTTATATAATGATAGCTTGGCAAATATCCTTACTCAATTCCTATTCCTTCTCTGTTCTTCTGAAATACACACTGAAATGAGCATACCCTTGATCTTGGCATCACCCACAGGAGTTCTATGTCCATGTTCCTGAACTCCAAAATTCCTTTATCTGCTCACAATCTTTTATTATTCTCTCTTTCCCTTTGTCTTATAACACCTAACTGTGTTTTTATTCTACATCACTCAGTTCCCTCTACCCTCAATTTGTTCCCACATCATCATCCTTTTACTAACAACATTCTCCTCTCTTCCTTATATCTAAACCTCGGTAAACCAACTCAACACTACACCATCTTCCAACTTTGATTCCATTCGTTCCTTGTCTTATGTTGAGTATATCTTGCTAAGCCCCAACACTACCCATGTGTAACTGATAGTCTACAGGTGTGATATAGTGATGCAGATCCACTACAAATTTATGTTATCTAATCTTATATGTAATATTTCTACTTACTTAAGCTTAAAACCACTTTTTGTCTTCCTCCATTAGAATTTTAACTTTTTGATGGAAAGAACTATTATTTTTGGGGGAGGTGTTCATATTTGTATCCTCTGCCCTTAACACAGTACCTGGTGCATAATAAGTGCCTTATTGACTTGTTGATTTGATTATATCCTTCTGTACTCTGATCTCAGATGTAGTGATAGCCCTGCTACTTGCCAAGGCAAAGCCCTCTTTTTGAATCCTTTAACCCATCCCCTTCAAACTCTTCTAGCATTTAGACTCCACTATTGTCCCTATTCTTTCTTTGTCTCTGTCCAGTCTCTCTGTCTCTCTCTGTCTCTCACTCAATCTCTGTCTCTCTGTCTTGCTATTTCTTCCTATCTATAGGCTCCTTCTTTGCTGTTTTGAAGCTTTCTAATATTATCATGTCTCTCTGAACATAAAAAAGCAAAGATATAACTCTCACATTATCTTATCATCCAGAATAGCTGCAGCTCTATGTCTCTATGCTCTCCCTCCTGCCACCTTCTTGGCTAAAGGTCTGGAGAATGTCATGTACAATCGGTATCTCCACTTCCTTTTGTTTCATTCTCTTCTAAATCCTCTACAATCTGGCTTCTGATCACATCATTCCAATGAAATTGCCCTTTCTAAAGTTACCAAGTATTTCTTAATAGTCAGATCAAATGACCTTTTCTCAATTTTTGTTCTTGACCTCTCTGTAGCATTTGGCACTGTCAATCATAATCTTATTTTGTATAGTCTCTTCTCTTCAAGTTTTCATGGGAATGCTTTTTCCTGGTTCTCCTCCTATCTGTCCATTCTCTCCTCTGTCTGATCTTTCCATTGCTGCTTCTTAATCCATGTCATGCCCACTAACTATGAGTTTCCCTTAGACCTTATCCTGGTTTCCCTTCACTTTTTATTTTATTTTATCTCATTTGATGGTCTAATCAACTCATGAATTCAATTATCATCTTATGAAGATGACTCTTAGAATCATTCAGCACTGATTTCTCTACAGACTTTTTAGTCTCTCATCTCCAACTGCCTCCTAGACATCATAAACTAAATATACTGCATGTATATCAAGCTTATCACAATCATAATTTAATTCATTATCTTTCCCTGCAACAACCTTTTTTGGAATGGCACTATTGCTCTAGAGGACCTGACCATTTTTCCAATTATCAATGTCTCCAACCTCAGTTTCTCCCTCAATTTCTCACTCTCCCTTACCACACATATCTAGACAGTTGTCAAATCATGTGGTCTCTACCTTAAAGACATCTCTCATTACATTCCCTCCTCCCATGTAAATCTCCACAACTCAGTTCATACTCCATCTCCCTTATCAACTCCCCTTTGGACTATTTCAACAGTGTTCTAACTGGCTTCTCCCTATTCCAGCCCATTCTCCACTTAGCTGCTAAGTTGATTTTTCTGAAGCTTAGGTATAATGCATGTACACTCCCTACTCACAGAACTCCAGTGGCTCTTTATTACGTCCAAAATCAAGCATGAATTCTCTTGGCTAGCATTTAAAATTCTTCATAACCTGACAGTTCCTTATCTTTCCTTTCTTCTTACTGTGCTCAATATGCTCTAAAATCCAATAATAATGCCCTATTTGCATTCCTTAAACACAACACTCCAAAGAAATGTATGTATGTCTCCATGCCTTTTACCTGGCCATCCCCCTTGCCTGGAATGCTCTGCCCTGTCACCACTATCATTTGGTATCCCTGGCTTTCTTCAAGGTTCAGTTCCAATCTGCCTTCGGAAGGAGTCCATTCTTCTTCCCTGAATCTCTTAATATCTTTCCCTTTCAGATTAATTCCATATACACTGTCTATATCTCATATGTACCTAAATAATTACATATATTTTCCCTCATTAGAATGCATATTTCTTGAGAGTAGGGACTATATGGGTGTGTGTTTTTCCCCCTTTGTATCCTGAGTGCTTAGAACAATGCCCGGAAAATAGCAGCACTTAATAAATGCTTATTGATTGACTGATATTAGCTTTCTGCACTTGTGTCACACTACTGACAGTCATTCATACCTATGAAATTTCTGGTCCATATATTCTAGCCTGTCAAACTTTTATTTTTTTGGATCCAGATTCTGCCATCCAGTATGTTCATTCTTTTATGCCATATGCCGTCTATATATTCAATCTTTTATTGTACTCTATCATCAATTTGATATTTGATAAGCAGGCCATTTGTTTCTTTATCTAAACCAGTGGTTTAAAAAAAAGTTAAACAGAACATGAACAATCATTGATCCCTGAGGCACATCACTAATAATAATAATAATAGTTAACAATTAAAAGTGTTTACTACATGCTTTCAATCCTCACAACAGTCCTGAGAGGTAGATACTATTATTACCCCATTTTGCAGATGAAGAAATTGAGGCAAATAGAAGTTAATTGACTTGTCTGGGGTCACACAACTTTAAGTGTCTGAGGTCAGATTTGAACTTAGGTCTTCCTGACTCCAGGCCCAGTGCTACATCTATTGTGCCACCTAGCTGCCTCTAGAGACTTCCTTTTACAATGACACACATCAAACTATTAATAAATCCTCTTTGAGCTTAACTATCTGACAATTCCAATCAATTTAATTGTGCTAACTTTTGGCCAAAGAGAATTATTATTATTATTGGTAAGAACAATAACAGCATGATTAACAAATGATAGTTGACATTCTAGTTTATACTCTATAAGCACTTTGCTTTATTATAATAATTATACTTTTGCTTTATATTATAATAATGACTCATGTTAATATAACTTTAACTTTGGAGAAGTGTTCTCAAATTATATGTTTAATCCTAAAGGAAAAAAAAATAATAGAAGCAGGATAGGCATTATTACCTACAGTTTAGAGAGGAGAAAATAGGCTCAGAAAAGCCAAGATATATGTAACCCTTTTGGCTATAGTGTTAATAATTGATAGGGCTAACTTTTATACACAGAAGTTGTAATTTTAAATCCTTTAGTCATTTTGATGCCACAACAGTGCCTAACACTGGTGGTTTGAGTCAAAAAAAAAAACTAGTACAAATTTAGGTTTCATTTATTGAAATACTGTACCAAAAATTAAGGAAGGACTTGAAACCTTTTCAGATGGACAGATAGATAGATAGATAGATAGATAGATAGATAGATAGATAGATAGATAGATAGATAGATAGATACATAGATACATAGATAGATAGGTACATAGATAGATAGATAGATAGATAGGTACATAGATAGATAGATAGATAGATAGATAGATAGATAGATAGATAGATAGATAGATAGATGGACAAGTGATAGATAATAGATAGAAGATAACTGATAGATAATGGATAAATAGATATATAAATTATAACATAGACAGATGTTAACAGAGATAGATAGATAGATAGACAGACAGACAGACAGACAGACAGACAGATAGATAGATAGATAGATAGATAGAGCTGTTATTATGTGCTAGGCATTGTTTAAGTTCTGAAGATGATAGTCCTTGCCCTCCAGGAGCTTACATTTTGGTGGGAAATGACAATACATTTGGAACTGGTAGCTAGGAAATGGAAATCAGAATCTAGGCTGCTCTTGGGCAGAGTCCAAGTTTCTACCTAGAGGAAAATAGGATATGAAGGCCAGAGGGTAAGCAGCATGGACTGCTTCATAAAGTAATAAGTTCCCTGTCACTTGGAGGAGTTAGAGTTGAAGTTGTATGACTACTTGTAAGGAATATTTTCAATGAGATTAATACTTTTGGTTAAGTGCTAGACTAGATAACGTCTCAGATACCTTAAAACTTTTGAGTCTATTCTAATCTTAAATTACTGTTTGATTCATAGGAGATAGCCGATAAAAGATTAAAAGAAAAACTATGCTATGACTTCACAGGTATATTTGATATCTTGTTTGCCTTCTCAGTGGGTGGGAGAGAAATAGGAGAGAGGGAAAGAATTTGGAACCCAATTTTTTTCCAAAAAATTTAAAGTTAAAAAGAAAAGAAAAGAAAAGAAAAGAAAAGAAAAGAAAAGAAAGAAAAGAAAAGAAAAGAAAAGAAAAAAGAAAAGAAAAGAAAAGAAAACAGCGTATGCTAGTTCAGAACAATACTAGGTTAAACATTAGCCAAAAAGGGATCCTTAGTTTTATTTTTTTCTTGGCAATGCTGGACAAAAAAAGTTAGATACATTTCTTTGTTTTGCTGTAAGCAAATATGAAAGACAGTATGGTATGTACTGAATCATGAGGCATCCTTGGAGTTAAGAAAACGTATCTCTAGAGCCACTTTGACACATATAGATTATATAGCCCAGACAAATCATTTGATCTCTTAGTGTCACCTCCCCCACCACACTCCTGAATTCTCTAAGACTACAAACTGTTGAAAAGGTACAGCTTCATACTGATAGAAAAAAAAATTAGAACCCCTTAACCTTTGCCCTCCCAAGAAAACCCTACCATTATGGTAAATAAAAATATGTTTTTAAAAGGCTTTATTATAAATAGTCCTTTATTCTTTCAAATTTTGATAATTTTGGTATGTACTGATGAATTGTTTATATATTTGCCTTGACTAACTTTTGTGCAGGTTAAGAATTTCTAAGCAAAATAAAAATTTTCACATAATGTAGGATTATGATAATCTTATTAGTATTATATAGTTGTATGAACTATAAAATTGTTTTTTGTTATTATGATATGTGCTTTCAGTGTTGTTGTTGTTGTTTTCTTTTTCTTAGAAAGTAGATGTGGGTACCCATGTCAAAGACCATCATGCCATTTGGTCTAGCTTTCAATCTGCTGCAAGCCCAGGTTGTTTTCAGTGCTATCTTTACATAAACTATTAAGTGTGCTTGCTTATCATGGACTCAGCTACATTTCCCTCTCTTTCACTCTCAGCACAAAAGTGACTTTAATCAATGAAAGATCAGACAACACATCAATATATTCTACTCTTAATGATTAATCACCCAATAGTGAAGGAAATAAATCCTTTCTCCCAGAAAACATTCCTTTAGAAAGAATTGTAATAATGGTTCCTTAACATTAATTGTATCAAGGTCCAAAATATGTGCTTTTTGCTTTTGTGGTACCTCATCAAAAGAAGGTATTGTAATAAAGGTATCTGTTGAATTTTTATATATAATTCACATTAGAATGATAAACTTGGTGTTTGGTGATCAGGTAGATTTATACATTTTATTAAGAACTTCACGTTTAAGTATCAGAACACTCTTGAATGAAGAGGAATAGGAATGGGTTTACTTTGATCGCAAGTCCAATTCACAGTAATTCATATTGAGTCCTCCTTCTTGGCAGTAATAGAAAAAGATGATATAATTGGAGTTAGTTGGGTGCTCAATAAAGCTAGAATGTTGCTTGGGATGGTAACATCATCATGAAGAAAATATAGACATTCCTTACATATATTCATAATTCAAAACAGCAAAATCAGGGATAAATTATTTAATTATATTAAATAGCTCTAATATCACTTTCTATTTGATTTAGTCTGATTTTGGGGGAGAGACATAAGGGATTTAAAAGTCTTTAGGGAAAAAAGTATGATCCACCACCAGATGGAGAGCTAATGGATTCAGAGGGCAGTTTGAAGTATATATATTTTCCCTTTATTTTTCTTGCCTCTTTTTACATATAATGAGTATCATTACTTTTCTTCTCAATGGGTGGGGGAAGGGGTGGAAGGAGATAGAAGGGTAGATTTTGGAAGTGTAATATAAAATAAAATAAAGATAATTGAGGAGACATGAATAAATTTGCAACCAGTAGAGAAATAGCCAATAGACATTGAAGATAAGTAAGAGACCAGGAATGACAGAGGTCAAGACAAGCTGCTGGAGAAAACAAGATGGAATGGGATCACATACCTAGACAGAAGTTTTTCTTGGCCATAGGAAGGGCCATATCATTGTGAGACAGGGGTAAAGGTGAAGCTAGTAAGAGAAGGCATGTGGGAAGTGTTAGTTGAGGGGAAGGGAGAGGAAGCTCTTTGTGAATGACCTCATTTGAAATATGAGGGAAGTTTCTCAACTGAGAGGGTGGGGAAAAGAGGGAACTATGAGAGGTATAAGGAAGGATAAAAAAGGATTGGAAAATATGCCATAATGAGTAGAATAGGGAATCAATTAGGGAGGTGTAAAAAAATTGCCCTACAGCAGTGAGGGCCCATTAAGGTTATACAACATAAATTTGTAGTGGATCTACTCAGTATGGTTTCATGATTTTCTCCAACAAAAGAAAATCTGATTTCCTTTTGTGATACCTCTCCATGTAATCGCAAACTTCATCTACAAAACTGAAAGTCTTTCTTTCCTACTTCTACTGGATTTTCTTGGACAAAATTCAAAAGTAATGAATGTACGGTTTAATAGTTATCTCAAATAGCGTAGGCATTCACAGGGTAATAGTCAGTGGAGTAATCAGACAGATAAACAGACCTTGTGTTCTCCTTGGAAAGTGTCCTAAAGAAGAGGATAAGAAAAATTTAAAAAGAGCTATGGAGTGGATTCTATTTGTTTCATCAGCCCCCTGTATGCTGTTACAGTATGATCTTCATTGGTCTTTTCACCTGCCTGAATCCTCCCATATCTGTTTTTATTTAGTCACTCCTATCTTTGCTCTCAATTTCTTGGCCTCTGATGTACCCTATTCCTAACCATCAGATGAGCTGTTGCTACTGGCCATTACTCTTGCCTACTGTACTGTCCTGGAAACCCACATACAACATGGAATTGAGGAGCTGTGCTACTTCTGTATTCTCTCCTCAGCCTCATGGCTTCTTTGAAGGAATTCCTTTCAAGTATACCAGAAATTGGAAGAGTATGGGTCTTTGCTGTATATCCTATGCTCAATCTGTGGCCCTGCTGTTTCTTGGCCATCTATGTTTCTGGTAGACAAGTCATAGCTATAATATTGCATAATAGGTCATAGCAGGCTCTTCATTGTCCTAAAAAAAGCCCAAACTCCAGGAAAAGATCCCGGGATGATCTATGATCATTACCATGTTAACTTGCATTTATATGGGATCAAGTTAATAGTTATACTTTTAGATAGTAATTAAATGACAAGATGTGATTGGAGCACCAAAATCCTTATATTTATTATAAGTTACAGAAAAACAGCTGGTTCAATATTAGGGAAACTTTCAGCATAATTCACCATATCAATAACAAAACCAACAAAAATCATATGATTATCTCAATAGATGCAGAAAAATTTTTGATATAATGCAATACTCATTCCTATTTAAAAAAAACACTAGAGAACAGAGAAATAAATGGAGCTTTCTTTAAAATAATAAATATTATCTATCTAAACATATCAGCAAGTATTCCCTGTAATGGAGATAAGCTAGAATCCTTCCCAATAAGATCAGGGGAGAATCAAGAATATTCAGTATCACCTCTATTATTCAATATTGTACTAGAAATGCTAGCTGTAGCAGTGAAAGAAGAAAATAAAATCAAAGAGTTAGAATAGGCAAAGAGGAAACAAAACTATCACTTTTTGCAAATGATATGATAGTATACTTAAAGAATCAACTAAAAACTAGTTGATGTAATTAATAACTTCAACAAAGTTGTAGGATATAAAATAAACCTAAATAAATCATCAGAATTTCAATATGTTACCAATAAATTACAGCAGAAAGGGATAGAAAGAGAAATGACATTTAAAATTACTGCAGATAATACAAAATACTTGGGAGTCTACCTGCTAAGAGAAACCCAACAACTATATGAATACAATTACAAATACTTTTCACTCAAATAAAATCAGATGTAAATAGTTGGAGAAATATTAATTGTTCATGGGTAGGCCAAGCCAATATAATAAATATGATAATTCTACCTAAATTAATTTCTTATTCAGTACTATAAAAATAAAATTAACAAAGAATTATTTTGTAGACCTAGAAAAAAAATAACAAAATTTATTTGAGAGAGCAAAAAGTAAAAAATAATAAGGAATAAATGAAAAAAAAGTGAAGCAAAGTGGCCTACCAGATTTCAAACTGTATTACAAAGCATTAATCATCAAAATTATCTGATACTGGCTAAAAAAAAAATCTTACAACATATGCCAATATAGAGTCAAAATGGGTATGTGATTTAGACATAAAAGGTGATACTATAAACAAATTAGAGTGATGAATAGTTTATCTGTCAGATCTATGGAAAAGGGGAGAATTTATGAACAAACGAGATAGAAAGCAATACGGAATTTAAAATGGATAATTTTGATTATATGAAAATAAGAAGTTTTTGCACATACAAAACCAATGTAGCCAAGATTAAAAGGAAAACAGGAAATTGGGGGGAAGGCATTTTATAGCCAGTGTTTCTCATAAAGACCTTATTTCTAAAATATATAAAGAACTGAGTCAAATTTATAAGAATATGAGCCATTTCCCAATTGATAAATGGTAAAAGGATATGAACAGGAAGTTTTCAGAAGAAAAAATCAGTTACCTATATTCATATGAAAAAATGTTTTAAGTCACTATTGATTAGAGAAATTAAAACAACACTGAGATAATATCTATCCCCTATGAGATTGGCTAATATAACAGGAAAGGAAAATAATAAATGTTGGAGGTGGTGTTAATGTTAGATTGAAAAATTGGTACACTAATACCCTATTGGTAGAGTTGTGAACTGATCCAATCATTCTGGAGCACAATTTAGAACTATGCCTGAAGGGCTGTAGAACTGTGCATACCCTTGAGGCAGCAATACCATTACTAGGTCTGTATCACAAAGAGATGGAAGGAAAAGGAAAAGGACCTATGTGTACAAAAAAATTGAAGCAGCTCTTTTTGTTTTAGTGTAGATTTGGAAATTGTAGGGGTGCCCCTCAGTTGAGGAATGGCTAAACAAATTGTGGTATATTATTGTGATGGAATACTACTGTGCTATAAGAAATTATTAAAATGATTCTTCCAGGAAAACAACAACAACAACAACAACAAACCTGGGAAGACTTATGCAATTTGATGCATAGTGAAGTGAGCAGAAGCAGAACATACATGCAAAGTGAAGTGAGCAAAACATTCTACACAGTAAAAATATTATATGATGATCAACTGTGAAAGACTTAGCTACTCTGAGTAATACAATGATCCAAGGCAATTCCAAAAGACTTATGATGGAAAATGCTCTCTACCTCCAGAGAAAGAATTGATATTGTCCGAATGGAGATTAAAGGATACTTTTTTTTAACTTTCTTTACTTTTCTGTTCTCTTTTGCAACATGGTTAACATGGAAATGTTTTATATGATTGCACATGTGCAATCTATATGAAACTTCTTGCTTTCTTAAAGAGAGAGGAAAGGGAGGGAGAGAATTTGGAATTCAAAATTTAAAATGAAGGTTATAATGTTTTTATATGCAATTAAGAAAAAAATAAAAAGAAAGGATAGGGGATTGATATTCTCAGAAGTGATGATAAACCTGCTAAAAAATAGTTCTGTAATAAACAGATTACCTTTCATAAAGTGATAAGTATACATCACTGGATCCATCAAAAATTGCTTATTATGTCTTTAACCTATGAAGCAGGTAAGATGTTAGATAGAGGAAGCCAAAAGGCTTTTCATGGGTATCATAAGCTGAAACAACAGTATTCAATGATCATGAAATAGATAACTTAATCATGTGAAATTACTTATATAAATGGAATATTTATGGTAGTGATTCTAAATGAGGTCACTGCCACAAAATGTTACACAAAAATTATGTTTAAAGAGCACAGACTTAAAAGAACAAACTTTAAATTGTATATGTAATGAAATGGAAACTGCAACATAGCATTGCAAGTTGCAAACTCACGTATCTATCATGTTCTTATAAAAACATAAAAAAGAAACTAAAAGTATATACCAGAAGCTCGTGGCTCTTTATAGACTAACAAAAAACAATATATGTACTAAAAATACAGATTCCTATATATCCTTGAGAATTTGGCAAAAAATTGGTGGAATGATTATCATTATTACCAGAACTGTTGCCCACAACTGCCTGCACATATATTTACTCATTAAAATCATGAGAACTTTAAATAAATGTCCTCTTGCCAAATTTGCACAGTCTCCAAACTATATGGAATGAAACATTTTCTAAATATGGAGACAACATAAGATATTAAAACCATGTCAGGACAGCTAGGTGGCGCAGTGGATAGAGTACCGGCCCTGAAGTCAGGAGTACCTGAGTTCGAATCCGGCCTCAGACCAAACACTTGACACTTACTAGCTGTGTGACTCTGGGCAAGTCACTTAACCCCAATTGCCTAAAAAATAAAATAAAATAAAATAAAAATAAAACCATGTCAAAATAGGACAAAATACATGTCATTACTGTCATCTGGAGATGTCTGAAGATGTCCCTTGTCATTTACTGGCTCAAAATTCTTTAGTCTCTCCCAATTTTCTATAATAGCAGCTATCTTTTGCAGCTGTATTTTACTTTGAAGAAAGTTATAAAGTTATGAAATTATTTTTGAATAGCAATAACCTCATGGGATTATGTGTTAAAGCCTAGGTAGTATTTACTTAGAAAGAAAAGCATTTTTTGGTGTTTTTAGTACATTTGGTAATTTCTGATACATTTATTAAAATAAGTACCTTAAGGTTTTATTAATAATTTGGCACAGAGTTCCCCAATTTTTCTTAAATGTTATTTTCAGATCAATTATTAAATAGAACATGTAATATTTTAGGGACAGTAACGGGATTCATACATTCACAGAAACTGATGTGGTATATAGAAATAGATGTATGTTACCTAGAAAATGAGGAAAATGTGTTTCCATATAAACTTTATAACTATGAATGATGTATGTTCTGTGATAGCACATGAGTAGTAATGGAGTTGAATTGTCTTTACCATCACCCATGGAGAGATTGAAGAGGAAGGTTTTCTATATCTTTATCAAAATGAGGCTAGAAATTGACAGCCCAATGACCCCAGAGAGCAAAGTCAACAAGTGTGGCTCAGAGAATAGAATGAAAAACAGCTTTCAGAGTAATGAACTCTATGGGGTAACAGTATTTTGCTTATACAGTCTAGTCCTCTTAATGTCAGCATCAATTTACCAGAGCAATTTTTTAGCTTTATGTAGTATTTTCCAATAAGCAATCTGTTGTTTTCATTTTTAGTTTCTTGAAGGTCAAAATAGAGGCTTTGAAAAAGAAAAATCTTTTTCTGCTTAAAAATCAAAATCATTCTTTTTGCTATATCAATCTTTCATATAATTTTTACATGACTAGAAACAAACTTAAAACATAAAATTTAATTAAATTTAATTTAAAAATGGAAAAACATGTGATACCTATTGTCAAATGTTAGAGGTGTAACTATTAAATTGCAATTAACATTAAATGTATTAATATTCAATTGATATATTAGGATACTTCCCAGAATTAATATAGTTTGAGAAGCGAACAATCCTTGAGTTCATTTAAATTGAATCCTCTAATTTTAACCCTTTCTTTATAATGTGATAATAAGCATGAAACATGAGCCCATAGTTCATCAAACAAATAACAGAGAAATCATTGATCAATGGATTCTGTCCTTGGCTCATTTTTATTTAACATAAACTTCACAGAGTTAGAGTGGGAAGTGACCTTAAAAGTGTTCTAATCAACTTTCTTCATTTTAGACATGAGGAAACTAAATGCCAAAGAAATCAAATGATGTTCTTGAGGTCACAGAGATTATAAATAGCAAAGGCAGATTTCAAAACCAGGTCCTCTGACTCTGTATCAAGTGATTTATCCACAATATTGTGTTGTTTCTCATTTTTGTCAGTTCAATGCATGAGTCCAGTACAATTAAACAAATATTTAAATTCCACCAAAAAAAACACTCCAACTCTCAGATTTAGTAATTTTCTTTGACTATCCCTCATGACTGGATGTTCTTCCTTCTTTTCTCTGATTATTGATCTCCCTACATTACTTTAGTTCACAACTAAAATCCTACTGTCTACAATAAAGCTTCCTTAATTCCTCTTACTTATACAGTGCTTTCCTTCTTTTTCATACTATATCATTTTTATACTATATATGGTTTGTTTGCATTTATATTTGTTTGTGTGTTGTCTCCCCCACTAGATTGTAAGCTATTTGAGAGCACGAACTGTCTTTTGCCTTTTTTTTGTATCCCCAACACTTAACACACTTCCCAGAACATAGTAGGTGCTTAATAAATGTTTATTGATTGAATGAATATGTATTCAAAGCATAGTTCTGAGTTCAAGTCACATTGCTGATATATACTGGCTGAATGACTTTGGGCAAATCACTTAAACTCTTAGTGTTCTAGACATTTTTAAAACCATAAATGTTAGGAATGCTTTTACCTACATTAGAAGAAACTTGTCTTTCAAAAGTTTACCTATGCCAGTGAAATCACAAGTCTAGTCTTTGTCCCTATTATTATTTCAATTTTACTGATGAGGAAACTAAGGCACAGAAAGGTTAAATGACATGCCCCGGATGACATAGCAAATAAATATTTCACTTGGGGTTTGAAATCAAGATTTTGTGGCACTGAGTCCAGCATTATATTCACCATGACATACTTGGTTACGGTGAAAAGGAACAAATTAACAAAAGGGAAAAAAACATTAAACTATTAACAATTTCACAGAACTCTCTAATCATACTTAGTCATTGGCCTGATTTTTGGAAATAAAGCACCAACATCCTCCAGGGTCAAAAAAGAAAAAATACACAGGAAAAAGCAAAACTATATTGGGGTAACACTCCAGTCACCTAACATCCAGAGTAAAAGTCATCTTTGTATAGAGATCTCAGCCTTTATCTGATAAGATTCTCAAAACTCTCTAATGCTTTATCTAATTTTAGTATTTCATTCCTAGAAAGACCGTCACATAAAATCAGTTCTGTTCACATTTTCTTAGCTAAGGGTTTAAAACAGAATTTAAATATATCTTCAAAGGCTGATTCTCAGTGAATAATATTTGTATTATCATGCCTCAAGTCTCATGATGAATGATTGTAATGGGGCTAGTCTTTTAAACCATAGTCAAAACAATATGTGTAGCCGAGCATGCCCCTGTGGGAAATTTGAAGGTGGAATCTTAATAATTCTTTATGTACTCCACCTTTAGAACAATGTTATACCCATTTTTACAGACAAAAGGAAGCTTGCTGCTCTGGATATTAGGATGGTGAAGGCTTTGTGAGCTTTTAAATAGATACATCAGGCATAAAACTTACAAGCTTTTTCCAGGAAAACTCAACCTTCAATATTTTTGCTCTGGTTGATATACTACCATTCTATTAGGGCAATTTTACTCTCCTACATCATGGTATAGAGCGCTTTGGTGAGAAGCAATATAAGAGAACGCTATTTTTGTCTAAAAGGAGACATATTGAAAAGTCTTGACTTAAAATCAAGAGAAGGGCTAGTTTTTTTTTCCCTTAAAGTAAAACTAGAGGAAAAATAAATCAGGTGTGGAGAATTTTCTGTGACCTCTACATTAATTAAGTGGGAAATGGTCAGTTTCTCTACTTAGTTCATCATCTTGACCATGTGGTTAATATATGGGGCCCCATACAGAAAAAGCAAAGCCAGCTACTGTCATGCATCAGTGAATTATGATATAACATTGATTTTCACAGCTAGCACCAGTAAGTACTAGCTCAACGAGCATTATGGGCACCTGAAAATGACATGGAGAGTGACAGCAGTTCTTCAGTGAGGTGGGATGCCCACCTTACTAGTATGGACTTAAAAGGCATCCTAAACCCTTTTGTTGGCATCTTCAGAATAATACAAAAACCAACATTGAAATTAAAATCAAATTATCAATTATTTAACATCTACTAATGAGCAGTGTTAGGGATAAAGTAAAATTAAATAAAAGACAAATAATTTCACCCTCAAAGAACTTGCAGTCTGAGGGTAAATACAGCATATGCATGTGAAAAGGCAGTATACTGCCCAAGGCAGTATATTGTAAGTGCCAGTTAGATGCTATTGACAATAATTGTTTGAAAAAACAGTGTCACCTACAGCTAAGGTGGCCATAAAAGGTAGGGTTTGAAATGTCTTCTAGGGTCAGATAGGATTCCAGGATGAAAAAGTTGAAGGAGAAACAGGCCACTTCAGTAAGGAAGGAGACTGGGTAAATAGGAAACCAAATAACATATTCAGGGGGTGAGTTCAAGTTGATACAGAAGAAGGATATGTAACTTATGTTTTCCAATGAGGAATCCCCTGATCTACTAAAAGATATTAGGTTCTGTAGTAATTCAAGCCATTTCTAATTTTCCATTTTTTTCTTTTCAAATTAGAATCTAATTTGATTCAACAACATATCAAAATAGGGAGGGCAGATAATGCTGCCCCTAAATTTGTGACCTCTGACATTCTAAGTGCACCACAAAAATCATAGTTCATATTAAGATATTTTGCCAGTTACTTATATACCACATTTGATTCTCACAATTACCCTGTCAGGTTTCTACAAGTCCATTTTGTTGTTGTTTTTATGTTTTTGTTTTTCATCTAAATCTATGACTTTATCAATATGGGGAGCTTTCCACCACCGATGCAAGAAACAATCTTATGAAGTTACCTAGGCCACTGCAGGGTTGTGATTTGCTTCAAATCACATAAGATCTTATAGGTTTTAAAATGAGCTCTTCTTAATCCCAGTTCTGCTTCCCCCAGCCCCATCTACTTTACCAGAATGCTTCTGATTGCCATTTTACAGATAAGTGAATCTGCAAAATTAAGAGAAGTCAAGTGAATAGTCACATTGCTAAGGTCATATTGCTAATTAAGTGGTTCTAGCTGGAATGAAAACCCAAGGTTGAGTCAAAAAGACCTTGTTCCTACTGTGAAACTAAAGTTTATGGAGGATGTCTGGTTCAAGATTACATTATAGTTAGTGATGGAGTTAGGATTAAAGAAAAAGCAAAAAAAAATATTATTTATTTATATGAATTACTTACTAAATAGAGAAAACCTGGGGAGATAATTCCTCAGCAAGAATAGGGATTAGTGAGTTTGTTGTAAGGAAAGGATGAAAAAAGAGAAAAAAATCTCATGTTACTTGAAACTGCTGGTAAATCAACATCTAAAACAGTCTAATCAAAGAAGTCAGTGCTACTTTCTGTTGGTTCTCACTAGGGCAAGGAGTAGAAATCAAATCTCTCCCCTGTCATTCTGCATTGATCATGCAAGACTTTCTGTGGATGCGAGAAGGGCAAAAAACGCTTTGTCTTATAAAACTCAGAACAAAGACACTTATGCCATGAAATACAAGGGAGAAATTATCTTCTAAGCTATAAAAAAAAAGCAAGGAAATTCAATTATGGCTGGCAGTACTGGGTATAACAGTGCCTTGTTTTTTAAAGCTTACTATTAGAGTAGACACTGCAAGGAATTCTATTGCAAGAGTAAAGAAAAAAAAACAGTCACAAAAAAACAAGGCTTTCAACAAATTGATATTGACTTAGAGAGTAATATTGGAGGGAAGTATTTCTTTTTTGTTAGAGGTGGGGAATGGTTTTAAATTATATTTTCTTAATATTTTACAGTTACATATATATCTTTATGTAACTATATACATTTTATATGTGTGTTACATATATATATATATACACATTCATACATGTATAGATACACATATGCACAAATGCACACACACACACACACACACTATCCCCCCCAAAAAAAAACCACATCAAAATAATTGTGACTAAGGGATTAAGATCTGTTGCAAGAGATTAAAAGGTAGCAACATTCTATGAAGAATTTGATAAGCACTCCAAATTAAATTAGCAGGCATTTTAATACTTGGGAACTTCATTAAAAGATGGCAATATTGGAAGATGGTGAAAATATATTTGGAAATATGACTTAGGAATAAGGAAGTACAGAAGCAAATGACCTGAAGACAACTCATACTAATACCTTAGGAATATATTCTCAGAAAAAATAATTAATAAATTTGGACCTATGTACTGAATGGAAAGAGAGAGAGAGAGAGAGCCTATTTTAACAAACAGTGAATTCTGAGAGGTAGAAGTAAAACAGTTATTTGGGTACAATCAGGTTATTGACATCTTAGAGAAAAGATCAAAATTAGTAAAATTCTAAAGGAATAAAATTGAGAAAAAAGCATGATATTCAGTTAGAACAACCAAAGTTCTTTATTCACTCAATAAACACATATTATGTCTCGACTATGTTTCAGGAATATTCTGGGCATTGGAGATATGAAGGAAAAAAAATGAAACAGCCCTGGACTTCAAGTAGCTCACATTTTATTTTGAAGACATTCTATATGAAATATGTACAACTTCTTTACATAGAAATAGATAACTTTTCAATGCTACAAATGTGAAATCAACAGTAGGAATGGCTGACACAAATTAAAATAATTTCATCTTGAAGGTCAACTATTGTTGAACTCACTAAATAAACTCCAGTAACTCCAGTGACAGCCAGGATCTAACCTACATTCCTGTTTCCATCCAAAGCTCTTAAGATACAGATTCAACTTACCTTTTCATCCTTATAGATAATACTAGCCTTCACTAACACTATGTTTCAGTCATACTGGTCCTTGTTCTGTTCTTTACATATGACATTCTATCTTCTGTATCTATGCCTTGTACAGGCTGTCCTCCATTATTAGAATGTACTTCCAAATTTTCTCAACCCCTTAGAATCTTTAGTGTGTTTCAAATGAAAGCTAAAATGCCAATTTCTGCATTAGTGCTTCCCAAATTCTCTGGCTTCAAGGGCCTTCTCCCTCAAAATGAATTTATATTTATTTTTATCTATTTGGTATATACTTTATATACAATTATATAGTTCAGCCATTATAAAGCATTTCTTGTCTCTAGACTCTACCTTTGGGCTGGCTTACTCACTCAAATTTGCAGTGATTCTAGCAGGCTGGAAAATTTTACCCAGACAGAGGTGAATACTTCAACTCAGTTTCATGATCTTGGGATAACACTAGTGTGGGAATAGTATCTACTACTCAGTACTCAAAATTATAGTTCCTGAGCCCCTGTTGCTGTGCTTTCCATTTTCACAAATCAGACAAGATAACACTATCAACTTTTAATTGTGAAAAATTTACCAGTTATTTTCCAGGGCAATTTTCCATGACTATGGACTATGGGACTTAATATCCCTGTTTTCAATAGGAAATACTGTACCCAAAAGGCCACTGTTTGGATTAGGTCTCTTCTTTGGGGATGCTTTGCTTCAATTCCTTCTTAGATCAGTTCTAAGGCAACATAATGGTTTTGTTTTTTGTTTGTTTTAGTAAAAGTCCCTAAGACTGAGATTTACAACACTATTTAGATTTGCTGTCTATGCTAGTCTCTGAGGAGTGAATTGTCTCAATCTCTAGGTGGCAATAAAAGGCAAGCCACACAAGTCTCTCCTTTCTCTAGCCACCTTTCTTAAACAGTAATGGTTTCCATTAGTAATGATTTTCCTTCATTCTGCTTCTAATGTGAAACATTTCCTCTAACCCACTCAGCCTCTAGTAGCAGTTACAAAACTTGTCATATTTGAGTCACCTCATTAGAAGAGCAATGCAGGCTAAGTTTTTCTCTTAGCTCTTAGTTTGGCTGTCATTTAGAGGAAATATCCACTCAGCTGGACTTGGCTGACTTTGACTATTCAAGTATCAGGAGAGAGTCTTAGTTCTCTTTCAGTCTCTTTTTCTCCTTCCTTACTTGTCTTTGTCTTTAATGCTTCTGTTCATTGTCTTCCTGCCTCAAAGCAAGTTCCCCTTGTATGAAATAGCTCATCTCTGTAACAGAGAGTAAAACCAAAATTCATGATTCTGTAAGACACAGAGCAAATGGGCAATATGAAATCATTTCATATCCATTAGATTTCTAGTTATCATGTATTCCTAGATATCAATTTCAAAATTCTCATAATAATCATATGTATATTAGTTGCTGGAAAACATGAGACTTGGGTGACCTTTTCCTTCAGTATTTGCTTTTTCACCTAGAGATTACTTTTTATCAGATACTCTTAAAACTGTTTATGTTTCTGCCCAAGTATTTTTCTCCAAGGGGCTGTTCTTCTCAGTATTTCTTATATAACTATTACTGATTTTGTCCCTTTCTATAAATAAAATATCTGAATGACGGAAAAGTCACCATCTTACAATTACATATATGATGTATTTCATGATATGTAATATTATGTAATTACATAAAATAATAATAATATGTGCTATATTTCCCTGATAGACTGTAAGCTCCTCGATGGTGAGGGCTATTTCTTTTCTATTTTTGTATTCTTAGTGCCTGGTAAGTAGTAGGTGTTTGATAAATGTTTGTTTATTGATGGATATGAAAATATACCGATGAACAAAGGACCATTTTAAAGGCATTATTCCAACAAATGTTTTATGTTCATGAAAATTATGCAAGGGACACATAACAGCAAAGATAACCTCATAGAATAGCCAACATTGTATACAAGTTTCATGGAAGAATCTCAGTTGAAGAGTGATTCCTTATGGATGATATTCTTCTCTTTGTGGATGACATTTTGTGGTTGCATTAACACATAACCATGCAGTGACCTTTGGACAAGATCCATGATCATTCAAAAAAGTTTGACCTAACATCTAATACTACATTCCATGATAAAATTGCAATAGATATATGACTGAAATATTAAAGCTAATATGATAAAAATCAGAACAGGAGCAGAGTGCATACCTTTCATAGCTATAGGTAGGAGATGAATTCTTTTTTCCCCTCATTTACTAGTATTTTATTTTTTCCAATTATATACAAAGATAGTTTTCAACATTCACTTTTATAAGATTTTGAGTTCCAAATTTTTTTTTCTCCCTCCCTCCCCATCCCATTCCCCAAGATGGCAAGTAATTTGATATAGGCTACACATGTACAATGATATTAAACGTATTTCCACATTAGTCTTGTTGTGAAAGAAAAATAAGAACAAAAGGAAATAACTACAAGAAAGAAAAAAAAGGGAAAATAGTATGCTTCAATATGCATTCACACTCCATACTTCTCTCTCTGGATGTAGATAGCATTTTAGGAGATGAATTCTTAACAATGAGTGAGAGAACCAATTAAAAAATGTAAAATGCTGATTACATGAAACTAAAAATTAAACTTTTATACAAACAAAAATAATGTATCTAGTCTAAATATGGTAGAAGTTAACTAAGAGAAACAATCTGTCTTCCAATCTTTTCTCGGATAAGGGTTTGACATTCAAGATATTTAAACAAATTATTGTTTGTACTTCCTCTCAAAGAGGACAAATGATACCACAGGGTGATGTCTTGACTTACACATGAATTAGATTTAAGTGAGGCAGAGTTGCACAAAGTCTTCAGCCTTAATCTCTCTTCCTGAGTCCTCAAAGTCCAGTGGCAAGACATAATTAGAAAGGCTGATGATAACCCAAGATGTAGTGGATGGCCTTGGCGTCTTTGATGTTTGAGCAAACTCTAAATATTACCTATGCCTACTTCAGCCGCCATCGTGGCCATTATTTTCATTGGTCCATCCTACTGGGTGAAGTCTTCATATGCTTGGGGTACACATCTCCCCAACTCACCAATGGGTTTGAGGCTTGTTACCCTCAACCTGGTTCAGCATAGTTGCCCAGATAGTCTTACTAGAGGGTGACCACTGAGTGTTCTGTAGCTTCAGGGAGCCACAGACAAAAATTGGGTGAAAGTAGACACCAAAGGTAGATCAGTAGCCCTGAAAAGGGCATGGCAAGGCTTCACACCAGAGGTGATGGTCCTCCCTGAATACCCTATCCACAAATACCAAAAGTATATGACGCTGAAAGCCATTCTCCAATAAATAAGTTATTAAAAATATGAACAAAAAGTTTTGAAAAGAATAATTTAAGGGGGAATAACATACATACACTCAGTTGGGTAAAGAAATCTATCCTACCCTGGAGGGAAGTAGGAGGGGAAGGGGAAAAGTAAAGGTAAGGTGGTGCTGATAGAAGGGAGGGCAGGTTGAGAGAAGTGGTGGACAAAAGGTAAACATTGGTTAGGAGGCACAGAGGGAAAGGGGAGAGAGAGAGAAAGGCATAAACAGGTGGAAAACAGGATGAAGGGAAATAAACAGTAATTATAACTGTGAATGTGAGTAGGATGAATGCTCAAAGAAAATGTAAGCAGAGAGAAAAGTGAATTAAAAACCAGAATTCTACAATATGTTGTTTACAAGAAACACATTTGAAGCAGTCATAAGCACACAGAGTAAAGGTAAAAGGCAGGAGTAGAATATATTATGCTTTAGCTGAATAAAAAAAAAAGGGGGTAGTAATCCTGATCTCAGACAAAGCAAAAAATACATCTAATTAAAAAAGACAAGGGAGGAAAATAAATCTTCCTAAAAGGTACCATAAGCAATGAAGTAATATCAATACTGAACATACATGCACTGAGTGGTATAGCATTCAAATTCTTAGAGAAGAAGTTAAGTGAGTTACAGGATGAAATAGACAGCAAAACTATCTCCTACCTCCCTCTCTCAGATAAATAAACTAGATAAATCTAACCACAAAATAAACAATAAAGAAGTTAGGAGGTAAATAGAATTTTAGAAAAGTTAGATATGGTAGACCTCTAGAGAAAATTGAATGGAGATAAAAAGGAATATACCTTTTTTTCTCCATGGTACATGGCACCTACACAAAAATTGACAATTTATTAGGGAATAAAAACCTCACAACCAAATGTAGGAAGACAAAAATTTTAAATGCATCCTTTTCAGATCATAATGCAATAAAAATTATACATAATAATGGTCCATGGAAAAGTAGATTAAAAATTAATTTGGAACTAAATAATCTAATCCTAAAAAAATTAATGGCTGAAACAACAAATCATAGAAACAATAATTTCATCAAAGATAATGACGATAAGGAGACAACATATGAAAACTTATGGGATGCAGTCAAAGCAGTTCTTAGGGGAAATTTTATATCTCTCAATGCTTACATGAATAAAATGGAGAAAGAGGAGATCAATTAATTGGACATGAAATTAAAAAAAAAACTAGGAAAAGAACAAATTAAAAATCCCCAATTAAACACCAAATTAGAAATTCTGAAATTTGAAGGAGATGTTAATAAAATTGAAAGTAAGAAAACTATTGAATTAGTAAATAAAATGAAGAGCTGGTTTTATGGGAAAAAACAAAAAAATAGATAAACTTTTGGTTAATTTTACTAGAAAAAAAAGAAAACTAAATTACTAGTATCAAAAATGAAAAGGGTGAGTTCACCACTAATGAATAGGAAATTAAAAAAATAATTAGGAGCTATTTTTCCCAACTGTATGCCAATAAATTGGACAATCTAAGTGAAATGGATGAATATTTACCAAAATATAAATTGCGCAGACTGACAGAAGACATAGGATAATTAGATAATCCCACTTAGAAAAAGAAATTGATTTTTTAGGGGGAAAATGGATTTTTAATGAAAAAAGAAGACGTTAAGCCATTTCTGATGAAAAGATCACCACTTCATAGAACCTTCTAAAAATAAAGTTTAAAAGAAACATTTTAAAAAAGGTAAAATACATTGAACAATGATAAAGGATTGAACAAGGATAAACTGTTTACTTTCTGATATGGGGAGATGATACCTATAAATGTTCCCTCTGCACCCTATCATCATCAGGGTTTGTTATCATAGAATCTAAGTAGACAGAAGCCTCAGAGTGGTTTAGTTAGTTCCATCTAAAATCCCAAGACACTTTCCTGATCCCCTTTAACGCTAATGCCCTCTTTCTTGATTATCTTCAATTCATCCTATTTGTAAATAGTCGTTTGCATGTTGTTTCCCCTAGTAGAACTGTGAGTTTCTCAAGAGCAGGTACTATTTCTGCCTTTCTTTTTTTCCAGTGCATAACATAATGCCTGGCATATAGTAAGCAATTAATAAATACTTATTGACTTACTACACAAGGTCCTCTTGCATGGCCTCTGCCTTGGAGTAAAGGAGGTAAGGAATGCCTGAATAACTAATGCCAAATAATAGTTCACATTCATATAGTGCTTTAATGTTTGAGATAAATGGTGAATCGTTCACATTTTATAAATTAGAAAAATGAGGCTGGGATTGAACCTGTTTTCTGTATCCATGTCCAAAACTCTTTAACTTTGTAATAGTGTCTAGAATGTGACAGAGTTGTCATCAGGAAAGCACTTTTTAAACTTTAAATTGCCATAAAAACACAAGTCATTGTTATGATTGTTAAAATAAAGAAGGAAAAGACAAAAGTGCTGTGAGAATTCTGAGAAGTGAGAGCTGGCTTCTGGAAGAGGGAGAGCTCCAAAGAAGGAAAACTGCAATTGATCTGGGTCTTGAAGGATAGGGAATTTTAGAAAGAACATTCTAAACCTACAGCGTTGTGAACAAAGGCATGGAGGTAGTAGGAAACTTGGAGCACAGAGCAAATCCTGTTTTCATCAAGCATAATTTGTTAAGTGGGGGAGCTTGAAGCAGTAGTCTTCAGTTTGAGATTCAGGAAAAGTGGGATTAAACCCTAGCTCTGACACTTCTTAGTTTTGTGAATTCAGGCCAACAAGTATTTATGAAGTTCCAGACAGATTTTAAGAATCTGAGCACCTTAATGGAGACAAGAGGGTCTTATATACAAAAAGACTGTAGGAGAGATCTAGGAGTGGTCAAGTAGTTTGGGGTGACTGGAGGAAGAATCTAGAGAAGATTTTGAAGGCAGTGACCAGTAGGCTGGGGTGACTGGAGGAAGGGTCTAGGAAGGGTCTTGATGGGAGTGACTGGGTGAGAATGGGGTCTAGATAGAATCATGGGTGGGAAGTAGCTGGGGGCCATCTGGAGGTAATAAACAATGGAGGGCTTGGCTAGGTTAAGGATAACAGAGAACTGGGAGATTAGACATAGTTGATAAGGAAAAGCCAGTTGAGAGGATTATAGCCTCAGGCACCTAGAGACTTCCTTGATGAAGTGGGAATTCAAGGAGAGTCCAATTGGTTTTTCTAGGGCCCATAGACAAATGGGACCTAAATTCTTTTTGGGGTAAGGGACAGAGATCTTGGCTACCCCATTAGCTGGATCACAGATAGACAGGATTGTCCTTTTACTTTCTGAGGCTAAGGAGCGAGAGTTGGGCCTTAGTTCATAGCCCAGATACTTTACAGACTGGCATGCTGTCTGGACTTTGTTCCTAGAATATCGAGTGCCCAAGAAATTAAGAGCTCCTGCTGAAGAAGTCAAAGAAGCCTCCAGAGCAGAGCTACAAATAAGAATATCAATTAATGTTTGAAGTCTTGGTTATTGACTGCAATGGGGCAACACTTTAGGGTCTCAGAGGTGAACAATGGCTGGGGTAGCATGAGTAGATTGCCCAGGAATTCCCTGATCCCAAACAATTGCTTCAACTTTCTCCCAAACTTCCAGGGGAACATGAGGAGGTTTGATGAACAAAGGGAAAAAGTAGATGAGAGGCTTAGA
Organism: Phascolarctos cinereus; assembly: GCF_003287225.1. Classification (NCBI taxonomy): domain Eukaryota; kingdom Metazoa; phylum Chordata; class Mammalia; order Diprotodontia; family Phascolarctidae; genus Phascolarctos; species Phascolarctos cinereus. Next base: position 394,223,455 of record NW_027555958.1, on the reverse strand, counting down.
GAAAATTGGCTCCCCAACTTCGCTATCTTGTCCTTTCCCAACAAGGGGGCAGGGTAAGAGGAAAGCATAGGGAAGGACTGTTCAAATAATGATCCTCAAATAGGCAGGGCAGGGGTTATGTCTCCAGACATCCCTTAGTTTTCCCTTCAGGCCAAAGTAATTGGTTAAAACAGAGAACATAGCCCTGGTAAAGTTGGTAACCTTACCTTCAGCCTCTATCTTTGCCCAGGGCTCATCAAGAGAGATAAAGAAAGTGGGAACAGTGCCAAGCCCCAGGCTCCACAATCATTCCCAGTCTTGAGAAAACTGGAGGACAGGGTACTGGGAGGCAACTACACCACTTTTCCAACCTTGGGGACAATCCTTCCTCCAATGTCCCTCCTGGTCACATCTTTTCATGGTCTCAGATTTGCTGGTCCTGGGGGATTTGGGGGGGGCACCATGGAGGGGCATCCTTGGACTAGTCACCCTCTTGTGGAATGGAAAACAAGGTTCCTAACTACCAAGTCACCAGAAGCACCCTTGGGTCTTTTGCTGGCTCTGGCAGCAGCCAAGAATTGAGCATGTTCTCTGTCTCTGGCTCTTTCCCTGTATTATCTTTCCTCAACTGTTACTAAGTCTCTGTTGTTAAAAATTCCAAAAGCTATCTCCAGTAATTGGGCTTGAGGTGTTTGGGGTCCCACTGCCAATTTCTGCAGTTTCCTTCTAATTTCTGGGGCAGGCTGATTAGTGAAATACAATGCTAAGGATTGCTGCCCCTTCTATGGAGTCAGAATCTAAATGTGTATTTCTTAATAGCTTCTACCAGTTGGTCTTGGAAGAGGGCAGCGTTTTTCTTTTCTCCCTGAGGAATTTCCCTAATTTTTTGAAAATTTATTTGCTTGCAAAATGCTTTTCTTAGGCCTTCTAGCAGGAAAATTACCATATAGTCTTTCTTTTCCCTAGCCTCACTCTTGTGATAATCCCATCCTGGGTCACTAGTGGGCACAGCAACTTATAAAAACGAATGTTGAACACTATCATTACATGTAATTGGAAAAAAGAAATACTATTTCCAAGAAAGGATTTAAAACTATTATTAGCCATAGGAAAGAATATTCCAAATCACTAACAACGTGAAAAATGTAAATCAAAATAAATCTGATATTTCTCCCCAAAACCACCAAATTGATAAAGATAATAAAAGAAAAAAATAGTCATTATAGGAGGAATTGTAGAGAGACATGTTCATTAATATATTATTGGTGGAGCTGCAGATTAGTAAAACCATTTTAGAAAGAAATAAGAATTACACAAATAAAATTACTAAAATATTCATACTCTGATTGAGAGATTTGACTATTAAGCATATATGTAAAGGAAGTCATTGATAAGAAGAAAATCTCTACGTTTACCAAAATATTTAGAACAACATTTTGTGTGGTAGGAAAGAATTGAAAACAAAGTAGATGCCCATTAATGACTAAACAAACTACTATTCGTGAACTTAATGGCACATTGCAATACTTTAAGAAACAATGGACATGATCAATATAGAGAAATGGGGAAAGACCTACATGAAATGGCTCGAAGTAAATTGGAGAGAGATAAACAATATACATAATAACAACAATACAAATCAAAGGCACGAAAGCCCACACAAAAATTTTAAAAAAGAATTTTACAAAATTACAAAGAACAATCTGGACCCCCAAAATATGCGAAGATACCTCCATCTATTTCCTTGCAGAGGTGGGAGATTTACATTCCCACAGGTGTGGAATGCTCCACTTAATGCCATTTTTTTTTGTGATGTATTCATTGGTTTTGACGATTTTTTGTTGTCTTCCTCAGTTTCCTTATTCTCTTAAAAAAACTTTATTGTAAGGAATGGCTGAGGGGAGGGTTACAGGGGAAAACTAAGTAACATAAAACTAAAGCTATCAAAAATATACATTTTTTTAAAAATTGGCATAACTATCCTAGTAGGAAACAATCAGTTCAATGAAGCATACTTCCTAAACAGATATACAAGATGCACAAATGATACAGCTTTTTAAGCAGTGTCTGTGTCTGTGTCTGCGTGTGCACACGCCTGTGTGTGAGCTGTTAGGATATTTTCTTACTTTGAACTGAAATCTACCTCTCTGTTTTCCCCAGTTCTGCCCTTTGGGATGACGTAAACCAAAATGAAGCTTTCTTTTACATGGCAGCCATACAAATATTTGAATAAAACTATCATGTACCTTCAAGTTAAATATCTCTATCTTTTTCAGATTATAAACCTGCCATTATCTTGAGGATTTTCACCATCTCGGTCATCTTTCTTTGGATGATCTCCTGTTTATTTACATCCTCCCTAAAGTGAAGAACCCAGAAGTTAAGGCAGAGCTGCAGGCATGTTCTAAAAAGAGAAAAATAAATTTAGAAAATCACTGCCTTAGTCCTGGACATAATATCTCTCAAAAACACCTTAAGATGGAATACATATTATAATTACTTGTCAGATATCATGTTGTTGGCTCATATGGAATTGACATTCCACTAAAAAATTCTCAGATCTTTACCACTCCATGGACCCTTTTGCACTAAAGGTAAATAATGAAACCTTGTTGTTAACCTTAGTGCCATAAAAAAAAATATTTCATTATTGTGTATAATATTTTAAGTGAAATTATTTTAGTTATTCTAATTTTATATCCTATAGTGATGATATAGATAGAAGATCCAAATAAATTTTTATCCTTAAGCATTGTCCATGTATTTTAATTGCTTTTGTCAATCTTTACATATGCGACTCCAGATGAAACATCTAGTACTGACTTACAGGCAGAAATTATGTTTTCAGTTACAGCAGCTGACAGGGTTCACCAGTGTAGGAGCAATTTCATAGCATAATTTCCTTATTCTTGTTTTAACATTGAATTGAATTTTAAAAAGAGGTAAAATCAGTTGAGTAACATACATTAGTAGTCAGCAATCCTTTTTAGTGCCATAACAGCAGATTCTTTCAATGGAGAGAGTTATGAACACCTGACTCAGAAACCCTAGCATTTTACAAGGTAGTACTCAGGAAATGTCTCATCATTTGCATGTGCTATCAATTCAGCCAACATTTTAGTTTTCTTATATTAATATTATAGAATAGTCACTTTAAAAATCACTGAAAAGAATATTGTAAGTCTCCCAGGATTACACAAACAGGATGTTATTTCTTTAGGTTTGGTCATGTTATATGTTTTCTGACTGTATTTATAAATCCTGAAAAAATCTATTTAATTAAACATGATAATTTTTTAAGCATTTGGATTTTACTTAAATGATTTATTTAAAACATTACTAAAAATATATCCTTTTCATGGGCAAATTATCCAATATTAAATAATTTAGTAGACTTCTTGAAAAACAGTATATTCCTTTTGTTTATAAAAATGACATGCCTAGAGAAGCTTTAGAAGACACAAAATGAAAGTCCCTTTTTCTGACATACCTTTAATGAAAAATAAGTGATAGGCTTTATTTTCTAAATTATCCTAATTAGCCATTTGAACCTTTTCATATATTATGAAGCTTGCAGTGAAAACTTAATAATAATAATAACAAATGTACATAGTGATTTACAATTTGTAAATTGCTTCAGAAATATTATCATTTAATACTCACAGCAACCCTGGGAGGTGAATGCTATTTTCTAAATGAAAAAAAAAAACTGAGGCAGATAAATTTTAATTAATTTCTTGAGGGTCCTATCTCTACTAAGTGTCTTAAGCTATTTTTTTTTTAGGCAAGTGGGGTTAAGTGACTTGCCCAGAGTCACACAGCTAGTAAGTGTCGAGTGTTTGATCTGAGGCCGGATTTGAACTCAGGTCCTCTTAACTTCAGGGCCACTGTTCTATCCACTTCACAACCTAGCTGCCCCTTGGGCTAAAATTTTAACTTAGGTTTTCCTAACTCCAGGTCTTAAGTGCTAGCCAATGTGTCACCTGGCTGCCTAAATACATGGAACTAATCAAGCACTTAGATGCATTGGAAAAAGCAAAGTGAATCATGATCCATTTAAAAATAAATAATCACAGTATTATAGAAAATAAATTTGATAAAATATAGATTGATAATTATCTATGTCCAAAATATTGTCCTATAGACTTATTCTGATATCTGTCAGCTATTCTTTTACAATTGTGTAAGTATCTTCTGTTAATGTTATTTGATTATGCACTGCATTATACATTAACAAATGACTATAATGTCCCTATAAGTTGGTATTTGTAAAGAACTCAGCACAGTGCCTGGCACACAGTAGCACTTAAATACCTGTTCTTGCCTTCTCCCTATCCCATGGTATCGGATGTGTCCTGGAAATTATGTCATGTGACTAACCAATCTGTATGTTTTTTTCAATGAAATTCATTCAATTCCATTTTTTTTTTTAACCAAATAATTTCACAAGAGGAAAAAGAGTCAGAAGTCTAGATATAAGTGAAATCTCTATTATTTCTGAAGTTTACTCTTGTATATCTCCATAACACCACATAGTGATATAGTTTATAGATTTTTACCTAGAAGGGACTCCAAAGGACATCTAGTTCAGCCTCTTTCTTTTTCGGATCACTAAAGTAAGGCCCAGAGACAATAAGTGATTTGCCTAATAAGGTCAGAGATGTCACAAAGGTCAGAGTAATAAGTCAAATCTAGACCCTCTGACTCCCAAACCAGCACTTTTGGAAATTATTAAAAGGCATCATTCAAATAAAAATTTAAATATTTGTATATTATGCAAATTAAAATTATAAAATATTAATTTTACCCAACTATTTAACTTTCAATTGTGTGTTATATAAAAAATTACTGCAATTCTATAAAGTCCTGAATTGTTATTATCTTTTAGGAAGGACACTTTATCATTTTATAGTGAGAGTTAATGAAAAAATTTGAATTCAGCACACAGAATTTCTCTATCAACTACTACTACTACGACGACGACAATGACTGCTGCCGTTGCTGCTGCTGCTATTGTTACTTCTACTACTACTACTAGCTAGCTAGCATTTATACAGTATTTTAAGGTTTGTAATCACTCAATAAACATGTAGCATCCACTGTGTCCTAGGGACTTTGCTAAACCCCGGGGATATGAAAAGAAGCAGAAGATGGTAAAGTGTATTACAAATATTATCTCATTTTGTCTTCACAACATCCCTGAGAGGTAAGTGTTATTACTACCCTGGGTTTACAGATCAGGTAATTCAAGCATACAAAAATGAAGGGACTTACATAAATTCACACAACTACTAAGGCAGTATGCTATACTGGAAAGAGTAAAGGAGATATGGGAGACCAGGGTCTTATTATAAGATATTATATATGCATGTAGGCATATAAGTGTATGTGTGCATGTATGTATATGTATGTATGATAGATACACTTATTCTATGTTATTATTATGTTTCAAAAATATATACTTTGGTTAGGTTTTGACAACATATTAGAATTTTGTGATAGGAAAAGAAGCAATGCAATGAGGAGTGCAAAGCTCCAGGGATCAAGTTCTTCCAAGGTATGGTCTTTGGTGAAGGTGGCTGGGCCAAGGAGGTTGCCAAGAAGGAGAGTATCACAGACACTTTTCAGATCACTGTGGAATTCTATATAATATCCATTCTTCCTGGAAATGAGATCAACATTTTTTTTTGTTCCTCCTAGGTTTTTGCTATCCTAAGGAACTACTTTAAATTCAGACCTAGCAGCTCAGTTTAGAAAAAAAGATCTTTATGGCAAGGTAATGTCCTGTTATTTCAGCAAGATTGTAAGTTTTATTTTGAGACCATTATGGATAAAGGATGTCTTTCCAAAGTTCTGGATATGAAACATTAAACCAATCATTGCCTTTAATTGGGGCTCTTTGGGAAATAATATTAGAGTAGAAAAGAAAATTAAAAACACTGTATCATTGTACCAAGTAAAAGAGGCTTTCAGACATTTATTGATTGTAAACAATACTTGATTTTTGACCAAAATACATGATTCAATCATTATCTTTTCTTGGTTTCAATAATAAACATACAAATTCTGTTTTTTAGCCATCCAGCCATTAACTACAGTCTAACATTCCCCAATACTGTAAATGGAAGTTATGGTAAATCATCTGCTGGCTAATCCCAGTTCTGTTGCTTTAACTATTCCCCATTTTCAGTACTTAGATGAATGTAGATTAGAAAACACAATTTTAAATAGCAATGGAAAGTGCCTGATTTTTCTCTTCCCACAATAGCCATTTTACAGGCCTATATGTGTTTTCAAAGGATGTCATAGCCAGCCTACTGATGATGAGTCTCTTTTTAGTTAGCTAGGCCAGTGGTCAAAGGACTATTATTAGAAATGTTCTTGAAGTCTTTTAGCATGGTAGAAAACTCTTCTGCTAATGCTCAACTAGTATAGCCTTCAGGAAGCCAGAGGTGCCTGCACTTCACAACATGTCAGGTTTAAGACTTTGTACAACTATAGGCATTTAATTCACACGTGATATTCTTTAAAGGAAATTTCAGAGTGGTGCACTGGGTAGAACACTGGACCTGAAATCAGGCAGACCAGAGTTCAAATCCAACCTCAGACACTTACTAGATAAGTTATGATAGGCAAGTCATTTAACTTCTGCTTGCTTCAGTTTCAATATCTAAAATAAGCATAATAATAACACATCTTCCAGGGCTGTTGTGAGGATAAAATGAGACAATACTTGTAAAATATTTTTCAAACCTTAAAGTGCTTTATAATTCTTATTGTTGCTGTTCTTATTATTAATTGTATTAGTAATTGGCAAATAGAAACCAGATGACCTGACTGCAGACCAGCACTGTGCTTTATAGATAATAAGGCTCATCAATTCTAAAGAAACAAGAAGCGTAATCATCTCATTTACATAGATGCGAATTATTATATGGATAAAAATGATATAATATGTGAGAAATTATTGTGAAAATAAAGTGAACTATGCCTATAGGGTTTATAGTATTACCCTCATGGAAACAGTTGCATTTTGCAAAAAGGGCAAGATACTTTAAGAAAAAATAGTTCATCTCTCTGTAATTTTAGTATGAAAAAGGCCATGTAATACAGTAAAAAGAGGGTTGGACTTTGAATCAGGAGATATCTGAGTATGAATATCACCTGTGATGCTTATTAATTCTGTTATCCTAGCCAATTGACAATCTCTCTGAACTTCGCTTTCTTCTATAAGGCTCAATAAAATGATAAAACATTCTGGAAATCTGGAAATGGTGTATAAATGCCATTTAATATTGTTATCATAGGATGGGTGAGGGAAAATTCTGGGGTTGATGTGGGTGAACTTTTTTTATAACCAGGAAATAATTCTATCTGATGTGATATACTTTATAATGCATATATTTATAATTCATAAAGTGTTCATTCATACCTTTCAGACATACCCCAGGAAGTAGATATAAAGTGAATCAATATCATGTTTTTAAATGAAGACATTGATACCCAAATAGGTTAAGTCAACTGCCATAGACATAGTAACTGCCAATGGCTAGACCATACCCAAATCTTTTGGAGCCAAGTGTAATTCTCTTTTCACTATTTATATCATACTGCCTTCCACAACCTCCACAACAAGTTGATATATACCTTTTTTTGCTGGTATTTGATAAATAGATAATATTGGCATGGTCTGGATGTCTGGCTAGAGGGTCAACGGACAATTGAATTAAAGCCTATGACTCTCAGTTTCCTAATCTATAAAATGGGGATAATAAGGCCTGCATTAGCAACCTCACAGGATTCTTGTGGACCTAAAATAAAATAACATTTGTAAGGAAATTTACAGAATGTGCAATATAAAGTTATCATCTTATTATTTGTGAGTGCCAGAGAGGTTTAGTGTCTTGCCAAAAGACACACAGGATTAAGTGGCGAATAAGTATTTGTCCACATGTATTTCTTAAGTGATTTCTTTCAGTGGTGGGGGATGGGAAGGGAATCAGGGATTTTTTAATGCTTAGAATCCATCTTAAATAATAGTGAATCTTTCATGCCTTTTTTAAAAAAAAGTAATTTATTTTGAATTATCAATAATCACTTCCATAAGCTTTTGAGTTTTAAATTTTTCTGCCCCTCCCTTCCCACCTCCCTCCCCAAGATGGTGCATGATCTGATATAGGCTAGACATATACATTCCTATTAAACATATTTTCACATTAGTGATGTTGGATGTAAGAATTAGAACCAATAGGAGGAACCACCAGAAAGAGGAAACATAACACAACAGAAGAAAAAAATAGCAAATAGTAAGCTTCGATCTGCATTCAAACTCCATAGTTCTTTCTTCTTTGTGGACAGCATTTTCCATCATGAGGCCTCTGGAGATGTCTTAGATCCCTTGTACTGCTGAGAAGGGTTAAGTCTATCAATAGTAGTATCACACAATGTGGCTTTTACTGTATACAATGTTCTCCTGCTTCTGCTCACTTCACTCAGCATCAGACCATACAAGTCTTTCCAGGTTTTTCTGAAGTCAGCCTGTTTATCATTTCTTTTTATGTCCTTCTTGAATCTTGTACTTGAAGATCAAATTTTTTTGTTGGGCTCTGGTCTTTTTATCAGGAATGTTTGGAAGTCCCCTATTTCATTGAATATCCATCTCCTCCCTTGAAAAATCATGCTAATTTTTTTCAGGGTAGTTGATTCTTGGCTGTAATCCAAGCTTCTTTGCCTTACAGAATATCATGTTCCATGCCCTGTGGTCTTTTAACGTAGAAGCTGCAAGGTCCTTTGTAATCCTGACTGTGGTTCCATGATATTTAAACTGTTTCTTTCTGGCTGCTTGCAGTATTTTCTCTTTGACCTGGTAATTTTGGAATTTGGCTACTATATTCCTTGGTGTTTTCAATTTGACATCTCTTTCAGGAGGTGACCAGTGGATTCTTTCTATGGCTATTTTACCCTCTGGTTCTAGGACCTCAGGGCAGTTTTCCTTTATGATTTCCTGAAAAATATTGTCCAGGATCTTTTTTTCATCATGATTTTCAGGTAGACCAATAATTTTTGAATTGTCTCTCCTGCATCGATTCTCCAGGTCAATTATTTTACCAATGAGATTTTTTACATTTTCATCTATTTTTTTTCATTCTTTTATTTCTGTTTGGCTGATTCTTGCTCTCTCATAGAGTCATTAGCTTCCATTTGCCCAATTCTAATTTTTAACAAATTGTTTTCTTCCATTAGATTTGTGCCTCCTTCCCCATTTGGCCAATTATATTTTTTAGGACTTGTTTTTTTCAGTGTAATTTTTTCCAGTTGGCCAATTGTATTTTTTAAGGACTTATTTTCTACAGTTAATTTTTGTCCTTTTCCCAAGCTATTGACTCTCTCTTGCATACCTCTCATTTCTTTTCCCATTTTTTCTTCTACTTCTCTCATTTGACTTTTAAAATCCTTCTTGATCTCTTCTAAGAAGACTTTTTGGGCTTCAGACCAGTTCACATTCCCTTTTGAGGTTCCACATGTGGGTTTGTTGATAATGCTGTCTTCTTGAGAATTTCTGCCTTGATCTTCACTGTTCTCATAATATAAATCTATGGTATGCTTCTTTTTACTCATGATATGTGCTTATTTCCTGGCCTTAAGAGATTGAGCTCTCCTGCTGGGGAGCAGAGGACATTGATCCAAGCTTCTTCTGTTGCGAGCCTTAGGCCTGCTCACTGGCTTTGTGTGCTGGGGCATCTGATGTTAGCAGTTGGAGGCTGAAGGGTTCTGGATGCTTACCTGGTTGGGCTGGAATCAGCAACACTGGAACTCTAGGGGTATGGTTGGGTAGTCTGGCCTCTGGAGGTTATCTGCTTTTCCTTTCTTTTTACTTTCTTCAGCTCCTTTCAGATGGATGTTGTAAGATGTTTATCTGCCTGTGGCCCCTTGGAGTGCTTCACAAATTTTTTGCTGAGGCACTCAGAGACTGCTGTAGAATGCTGAGGCACCTCGGGGTTTTCTAAGCTGATTAACACTGGTTCCCCCTCCCTCACTGAGGCACTCAGGGGTCCAGGTGTTGGCATTTGCCTGCTTTACCACCCAGGTTTCAGGATCTCCTCCTAGTATGCTGAGATGGGGCTTTCTGCTAGCTTGCTGGGTGGGATGCCTCCCATTCTGTATTGCTCCCTTTCCTGCAGGGCAAGCAGGGCCTCTCCTGTTAATCCCTCAAGCTATGTGGGCTACTGGACTGCCACACACCATCTTCCAGTTCAGCTGTTCCAGGGTTTTTCCTGGAGTGATATTTTCTGGGATTTCAGAGGTTGATAAGGGAGGGTAAGAGTGACTTGCTTTCATGGCTTTTTAAAGTTCACAATTTCAATCCAAATAACACAAATTGCAAATGTTTTTGTTGAGTTGCAAACTAAAGTAGAGATGATCCTCACTTTTGCATATTCCACAATTAATCTATGATAATGTTATTATATAAGGATAATTCTAGAAATATATGGGAGATTTCAACATGTGGAAAATTATTTGCTGTAAACATAGATAAGAACTCTTTTAGACTCTTTAATGATCTCTTTCAGCTCCTGAGACAAAAAATTTTAAATTCAACAGGCTTCTTTCAAAAAAAAAACTCAGTTAATCTTTTGCTTTTGAACAAATTCCAAAAAAAAAAAAAGAATGATTGGCAAATGCATACTGATCATGTTAGAAGAGTTCCATCAAAGTTAAGGAGTCCCCAAAATGTCTTTTGTTCAAATCTTCAAAAGATATAGAGATATAGATATAGATTGGTAGATAGATATAGAAATAGATAGAGATATGCAATTAAAATGAAGGTTGGATTTTTTGGAAGCTCCACTTGTCCTCTAGAGAATATCATTTGTTTTAACCTACATCTGGCTTTTAGAAAATGGTGCCTATTTAAAACTTTCAAATTTGGAACTACTTCTGAAAAAGTGAAGGACAAGGAAGATATTTTGAATATATAAAGATTATCATAAGGGGATAAGAAATATATCTTAGACAAAGAAAAATCTATTTCAATTTCAGAAAGAAAGATTTTAGTTTGACCTAAGAAAGAACTTGTCACCTAAAAGATGACTGACCATTGAATTGAGATACTAAAAGAGCCTCTGGTAGTTTCTTTCCTCAATATAATTTTAAATAGGATTGTCATGGTGTAATTGTTGGTTAGTCATGCTTGAATCAATAACACAACAAAGAATCAGAAAATTTGTGCTCTAATTCTGGCTCAGACATTGACAAATTGTAAGGCTTTGGCCAAGTGATTTCTGTTTCTTCATTTGTAAAATGAAGGCAGAGAGGCAGAATGATAGAGGATAGAGAGAACCTTCAGAATCAAGAAGACCTAGGTTCAACTATGGCCTCTGACATATATTGGGAGAATAACTCTACTCAAGTCACTTTTAAATGTCGTATTAAATACAGCATATTACTAAAGAAAGTTGACATATTGTACTCTCATATTGTCATGAAATATGTATCACATAGTCCACATATCTTCATCTTATTCACAAAAATGTGATGTCTTGTTAAATGACTTGCTGAAATCAAGGAAGTTTTGATCATTGACACTTTGAAGTTGAAATTTCTAAAACACAGGTAGGACACTTTCATTTCCTTACTTGATAAGTTTCAATGAGGGAGCCAAGATGACAAAGTAAAAGTAGTGTCTTGTTTGAGTTCTACCCCAAACCCCTCCAAATACCTGTGAAAAATGGCTCTAAACAAATTCTAGAGCTGCAGAACCCAGAACAAGACAGAACGAAACACATTTACAACCCAAGACAACCTGGATGGTAGATTAGAAAGGTCTATTGCACCAGGCTGGAAAAGAAGCACAGTTCAGCATGGATGTGCAGGCAAAGATCAGGCCTCAGCAAACCTGGAGCAGGCCTCAGGAGACTCAATCATAGGCAGCTGTAGCAGTTTAAAAACTTCTCAAACCAGAAATGCCAAAGACAACTTAGATGGTCAGTAGGAAAGGTCTATGGCCATGGTGAGAGAGAAGCTCAGTCCCAGCCCCAGTCCCTGTGATACTATGGAGTGGTGGCTGCTTCCAGAGCTCTCAGCCTACAGACTGAGAAGGAATCAAGTGGGTGATCAGAATGGGATTGCAGGAGTCTCTTGCTTTGCCCGAGCTTAAATCTGGATCACATTTCTGGGTAATGGTCCTGTGGCAAGGAGGAACACTGGTGTGGTGGAGCTTGTAGTGTCAGTAGAGAGAGAATCCTCCTTACAGTTCCAAGGCAGAAAAGAGTGCTTGTGGTCACTCATAGACCAGAGTACAGGCCAGGAAAGGAGTAAATACCTCACCCTTGATCACATCACCTTGGAAGAACTGAAAATTTACAGGTCCCTAGAAGTATCTCTGTAAACAGATGCACAAAACAACCAAAGCTTGGGACAGTACATTCTCCACACTGGAAGCAGACCCCTACCTTAAGAAAGAGTTTAAAATTCAAGTAATTGGCTAAGATCATAAGCAAACCATGCAAAAAAAGTCAGATCACAGAATCTTTCTTTGCTGACGAAGAAGATCAAAACATACAACCAGGAGACAACAAAATCAAAGATCCTACATCCAAAGCCTCCAAGAAAAATATGAATTGGTCCCAGGCCATGGAAGAGATCAAATAGGATTTTGAGGAGCAAGTAAGATAAGTAGAGGAAAAACTGAGAAGAGAAATGAAAGCAATACACAAGAAAATCATGAAAAAACAAGTCAACAGCTTGCTAAGGAGACACAAAAAATACTGAAGAAAATAACACCTTAAAAAACAGCCTAACCCAAATGACAAAAGAGGTCCAAAAAGCCAATGACGAGAAGAATGCAAAATTGGCCAAATGGGAAAGGAAGTCCAAAAGCTCACTGAAGAAAATACTTCCTTAAAAATTAGAATGGAGCAAGTAGACACTAGTGACTTTATGAGGAATCAAGACATTATAAAACAAAATCAAAAGAATGAAAAAATAAAAGACAACATGAAATATCTCATTGGAAAAATAACTGACTTGGAAAATAGATCCAGGAGAGATAATTTAAAAATTATTGGACTACCTGAAAGTCATGATCAAAAAAGAGCCTAGACATCATCTTTTAAGAAATTATCAAGGAAAATTGCCCTGATATTCTAGAACCAGAGGATAAAATAGAAATTGAAAGAATCCACTCATCACCTCCTGACAGAGATCCCCAAAAGAAAACTCCTAGGAATATTGTAGTCAAATTCCAGAGTTCCCAGGTCAAGGAGAAAAATATTGCAAGCAGCCAGAAACAATTCAAGCATCGTGGAAACACATTCTGGCTAACACAAGATTTGGCAGCTTCTACATTAAGGGACCAGAGGACTTGGAATATATTATTCCAGAGGTCAAAGGAGATAGGAGTCCATCCAAGAATCACCAACCCAGCAAAATTGGGTATAAACCTTCAGGGGGAAAAATGGACATTCAATGAAATAGCAGAATTTCACGTACTCTTGATGAAAAGACCAGAGCTGAATAGATAATTTGACTTTCAAATACAAGACTCAAGAGAAGCATGAAGAGGTAAACAGGAAAGAGAAATCAGAGGGGACTTATTAAAGTTGAACTGTTTACATTCCTGCATGGAAAGATGATACTTGTAACTCATGAGACCTTTGTCAGTATTAGGATAGTTGGAGGGAAAAAATTATATGGCTATAGAGATAGATAGATAGATAGATAGATAGATAGATAGATAGATAGATAGATAGATAAAGGGCACAGTGGTGAGTTGAAGATGAAGGGATGATATCTGGAGAATAAAATTAAGAGGCGTGAGAGGATTATCTTGGGAGAAGGAGAAAGGGAGACATAGAATGGGATAAATGATCTCACACAAAACAGATATAAAAAAAGGCTTTTAAAATGGAAGGGAAGTGGGAGAAGGTGAGAGGGAATAAGTGAGTCTTATTCTCATTGGATTTGGCTTAGGGAGGGAATAATATATACATTCAATTGGGTATGGAAATCTATATTACCCTACAGGAAAATAGGGGGGAAGGAGATGAGAGAGTAGAGGGAAGATAAAAGGGAAGGTAGATTGGTAGAAGAGGCAATCAGAAGCAAACACTTCTGAGGAGGGACAGTGTCAAAAGAGAGAAGAGAATAAATGAGTAGCAGGATAGGATGAATGGAAATATACTTAGTTTTTCACAACATGACTACTATGGAAGTGTTTAGCATGACTATACATGTATAACTTGCATCGAGTTGCTTGCCTTCTCAATGAGAGTGGGTGGGTAGGGAAGAAGGGAGAAAATGTGGAACCTATAGTTTTAAAAACGAATGTTGAAAATTGTTTTCACGTGCAACTGGGAAACAAGGTATACAGACAATGGGGTATAGAAATCTATTCTTCCCTACAGGAAAATAGAAGGGGAAGGGGATAAAAGAAAGAGGGGGAATAGAAGGGAGGGCAGATTAGGGAAAGGGTTATTCAGAATGCATGCCATCTTGGAGTATGGGGAGGGACAAGATGGAGATGGATGAGTTGGGGAGAAAATTTGGAACTCAAAATCTTGTGGAAGTGAATTTTGAAAACCAAAAATAAATAAATTAAAAGGATTTAAAGAAGTTTCAGTAGCTCCCAATTCCAAAATGATAAAATAAAAATATCCATGTCATTTAAATCCCTTCACAATTTGGCTATACTCTATATTCTAAAACTACTAACAATTATTCCCCTTCAAACACTATTGCAAGCCAACTGTTTGATTACTTACCGCCTTTTTCAGACATCCCTTCTCCAATCTTCTAACCTTTGCACAGATCATCCCCTTCATCTTCAACAATCCACTGTCTTAACTCTGAATTTTGGAAAATTCCATGACTTGAAACCTTCAAGATTCAATTCATGCACACCTTTCTAAAAGAGTCCTTCCCTAATTTCCCCCAACTATTATACTCATTGCAAAGTAATTTCATTTTTATTTTTTTAAATTTTTTTTAGTTTTCAACATTGAGTTTCATAAGATTTTGAGTTCCAAATTTTCTCTCCCTCCCATTTCTTCCCCCACACATACACCTGAGACAGCTCTACATATACATTCATGTTAAGCATATTTTCTCATTAGTCATGATGTAAAGAACAAATAGATCTAATGGGAGGAACCGCAAGAATGAAACAATAAAACAAAACAACAAAGGAAAAAAAGAGCAAAGAGTATGCTTCCATCTGCATTTAGATTCCATATTTCTTTCTCTGGGTGTGGATATCAATTTCCATCATGAATCTTTTATAGTTGTCTTAGATTCTTGCATTGCTATAAAGAGTCAAGTCTATTTAAGTCAATCATCCCATAATGTGTCTGTTACTGTGTACAATGTTCTCTTGGTTCTGCTCATTTCACTCAGCACCAGTTCATGTAAGTCTTTCCATGTTTTTTTTCTTTAAATTCTACCCACTCATCATTTCTTATAGCACAGTAGTATTCCACTGAATTCATATAGCACTACTTGTTCAGCCACTCCTCAATTGATGAGCATCCCCTCAATTTCCAGTTCTTTGCCACCACAAAAAAAGCTGCTATAAATATTTTTATACATGTGGGTCTTTTTACCATTTCTATCATCTCTTTGGGATACAGACCTAGAAGTGGTATTGCTGGGTAAAAGCATATACACAATTTTATAGCCCTTTGGGCATAGTTCCACGTTGCTCTCCAAAATGGTTGGATCATTTCACAACTTCACCAACAATATATTAGTGTTACAAATTTCCTACATCTTCTCCAACATTTATCATTGTCCTGTTTTGTCATGTTAAGCAATCTGATAGATGTGATGTGGTACCTCAGAGTCATTTTGATCAGCATTTCTCTAATCAATAGTGATTTAGAACATTTTTTTTTGTGTGACTACAGATAGTTTTAATTTCTTCCCCTGAGAACTACCTGTTCATATCCTTTGGCCATCTATCAATTGGGAATTTTCATTTTTCTTTGTATAATTTTGTATCAGTTTCTCTGTTTACATATTACCCCTACACTCCTGCCCTATGAAAAGCATGCTTCTAAAGGCAGGAACTGTTTTGTTGTTGTTGTTTGGTTGGTTGGTTGGTTGTTTGTTTGCTCTTGGGACACAAGAATGTTAGCTGAATTGAAATTCAAATAAATGTCCATATCAATATATTATACTGCTTATGCCAATTTGAAAGTGTTAGATAATAGAATTCTAAATTGTTTGAAATATTCAAAATCAATAATAACTGAAAAGATAAACAAAAACTCTATTTTGAAAGTAAACAGAAAACTGAGGTCAAAAGGGGAGATAAGATGTAGAAAAAGATAGTTTTTAAATGTAGCTGGCTGAAGACATATTGTTTTCTAGGGGTCCTAAATCACCTGAAATATTGGCAAACTAATTATGGAAGACTTAGGTTCTTCACTTATTTGTTTGCACATGTGTTTCTAATTTCTTCTTAAACATCTGGAATTGTGGAATTTGATGATTTTATACCATAGAGGACCTCTTACTACTTATAGCTTCTTGGTTACCACTGCAAGCAAGTTCAAAAAGGGGCTCAGTGAAGAATTTTATGATCCTATACAAGGAACAACCTAAGTAAGTGAGAAGACATTAATCTGAAGGTTGGTGACTGGATGAGCTTTTGAATTTCAAAAATTGATGAAAATGAAGTTGACTAAGCCATGATGAAACATGTGTATTTGAAATGTACATATACCAGTAATGACATAAGGTAGTTGTATATAAGTATCAGAACCAATCATATAGAAAATTTTAATGAAATAGTCTAGTAGTTATTTTTAATATCTTAAGGTATACTTATAAGTATCCTTTTTTTTTTTTAAGAACTTGGGGTAGGGATAGGCTTGAATCCTAAGAAGATAGTGTACAGATAGATTACAGAAGAGTCTATAGTCTGTAGAACACAGTCTACAAGATGGTTCATCTAACTGTGTGGAACAATCTGGGCAACAGACATTCTTTACCTACTTTACCCATTTTCTTTTCTATGTGTGTGGTTTAGCCATACCCTTTTGATTGGTTTGAAAGTTCCACTTAATATTTCAATGATCTAATATTTCAGCAATGTATGTATTCCCACCATTATCACAGATCGCATCTAAAGACAAAAGATATTGAAGACAAAAGATAGTCCCAATTCTTTGAGGAACTCATTACATATATCCATAAAATTAATTATTTAGAATCCAGTGTAATGATAACCCTCTCCAAACTCACACGGGAAGTCCTGAGGTGATATGTATTTTGTCACTGCTTCAATACTTCAATCATTTCTAGCTTGGTGTAGCTTTCCTTGGAGAAAGTTTTATTGGCATAGCCTTTGAGAACCCAGGGTCACCTTTATGACATTGTGACGTGTATGACAAAGAATTTAATAGACATCCATCAAAATAAAGTCAAATGACCATAACAATAAAAATAACTATGATTTGTAGATAGAATTTTATGCAAGATAAATGGTTGGGTACAGTTATCAAAAATAATTTTATCTGAAAAGCTGATATGTCTACTACAGGTGGGAATGCAAATTCCATGGAGCTACTTTTGGACTTGAGAATGTAGAAGTCCTTTTAAAGTTATACCATTTTGAAAATTCTTTCAGAGATAGGCATCACACACATATTATTGCCTCAATAATTCACTTTAATAGTTAACTATTCCTGTGTTCACAAAAGCCTGATGACATGAATTCCTCAGGTTACAACTTAAGGCCAGCCATTTTTTTTTTTCAGTTCTTGCAGCAGATGGAGATCACCTCCTTATCGGCTTTTCTGTAATATTTGTTCATGTACTTGAAGATCATAAAGTCTCTCTGCTGCTTTCTTTTATCCGTGTGTGTATGTGTGTGTGTGTGTATGTGTGTGTGTGTGTTTCATTTAACCTTATCCTTTTAGTCTCATTTACCACACCCTCGTGTGAATTAGAGTTGTAATGATGCTTAGAACTAGGTAGTGCTCTTGTAAGCCCAATTGTATTTATTAAACATTTAGCACTTACAATGACTGACTTTGATAGACTTATCTCTTCTCAGCAATGCAAGGATATAAAACATCTCCAAAATTCTTATGATGGAAAACACTATCCACATGCAGGAAAATAAGTATGGAATCTGAATAGAGATCGAAGCATATTATTTGGTCTTTTTTTCTGTTTTCTTTTTGTTTCTTCTTATGATTCCTTCTATTGGTTCTAATTGTTCTTCAAAACATGACTAATGTGAAAATATGTTTAATAGCAATGTATATGTAGAGCCTATATCAGAATGCATGCCATCTTAGGGAGGGAGGTAGGAAGGCAGGGGGATAAAATTTAAAACTCAAAAGCTTATAGAAGTGAATGTTGAAAACTAAAAGTAATTAATTAAAAAAAAGAATGACTGCAAAACAACCTTTTTTCTATTCCTCCTTCCCCCCTTTTAATCTGTGCCATATTTTAAGGTGAATTTCCCAATTCAGAAATATTCATTGAAACTATAATCACTGAGAACAGTTCCATGAATACTAAATGGCCCAAGCTATATACAATCTTATAAAATCTTATAGAAGAAGAATGGCAGACTGGAAGTTAGCAAAAGATGGATTTTTTTCAGATGTTCATGCCATTCTGGGGACTTGAAGAAAATGAATTGAAATGACTTAGAAAGCAAATTTTGTTAGGTGTCTAAATGCTTTACTCTTTTATTTAACTAACTTATGTTCCCATTAGAAGTGTAACAAGTAGTGAGCAAATAAGACTGGTTATTCACCTAATGTGTCTCATTACTCTGCCTACATGGGTGAATGGATATTTCTGATAGATCAGTAGATGATTCTTTCCAAAGATAAAGCCTTATTGCAATGATTTGTTATGTCCTGGAAATTATAATGGGGTCCTCAAAACTATGTCAGCAGAGCACAAGCTCTGGCAGGCCCTACCAAAAGTTTTTAATATAGGCTTTGTTATATGAGGTCTAAGGTACTAAGATTGAAGAAGTTAGAACCTATGGGACTTTGGTCAAGTAAGGCAGATTCTTTGGGCCTTGGTTTCCACACTTATAAAATAAGAGGATTTAACAACTTCAAAAAAATATATTTAATTTCATTAAATAGTTCCCAATTACATGTAAACATTTTTAACAATCTTTTTTTTTTTAATTTTGAGTTCCAAATTTTCTCCCTTCCTCTTCCCTCTTCCCCTTTCTTAAGATGGCATGTAATTTGTATCAATTATACATGTGAAATCAGGGAAAACATATTTCCATAATGACCATGTTGTAAAAGAAAACACAAACAAAATGAAACAAAGATAAAAAGTTTTTCTTTTCTTTGAAAACAAAACCGAAAACATTTAGCACTTACTATGTGCCCAACCCTTAGGACAGGCTCTCTGGAGGATAAAAAATCATTAAAAAAATCATAGAAAATCATAAAAATCATGTATCACAAAATTAAAGCATGTTAGTGATAGAAAGGCCATCTGATATTATCTTGTCTAATATTTTCATTGTACAGCAGAGTAAATATTTTATGTGGTCAAAGTAAATAATGATGACTATAAAGTAGGCATTTAATTTTTAAATGTATTGACTCATCTATACATACTCATTTTTATATTTATTTGCTCATTTATTAATCCATCTTTATTTGTATATTTATTCATTTATGATGTTAGCTTATTTATTTATTTATTTATTTGTTTGTTTGTTTGTTTGTTTGTTTTGGAGGGATAAATGAATTTTGAGAAGTGAAGTAACCTATTGAAGGCCACACAAAGCCTAGATATGAACTTTCTAATCCAATTCAGGGTGACTCCATTAGTGTCTCCAAGGACTTTGCATTCTTTTTGAGCACATATGACTTACACACAGACAACTAGAGAATAATACAAATGTGGAAAAGTATGTGCAGGAGTATAAACTTATAGGTTATAAACAATCGATATAGTTGAGATTCTGAGGACAGATTTCTATGTATCTTTAGCTAAACAGATCATGACAGGTGCATAAAACATCTGATTTATTTCCATGCAATGACTCTGGGACCCAAGGGTGCTAAACATGACAAAGGCTAGCTAAAGCCATTTTTTTAATAACAAAAAAAAAGTGAAAACTTATCTGCTAGAAGACAGAAACTTTTGGTTAGCTCTGGAAAAGAGCTAGGACCCATATAACCAGTGCTGTTTTTCTCAGATTCCTATTGAAAAAAATGTTCCTTTGTAATAAAAGTAAAATAAGTTATTTTGATGATATTTTGTGTATACCTTTTCCCGGTCATGATATTTGGACCATAAGGAGAAAGACACTATATATGCAACTTTAATTAGTATTAGAAATGGTATTTTGCTTTGTAGAAGAAGATGCCAATTAAATATATAATAGCACTAGAGGGTCAGTTTGTGCCTTTTAACCTCAGCATACCTTAACAGAAAGACAGCCATGGAAAATGTCTTTGGCAATGCACATCCTTCAGTCTAAGTTACTTTGTAGTTCTAAAGGAATGTTACATCATACAGGTCTAATGCTATAAGCAAGTTGTCAGTGGAAAAGATCGTACATTGTTGAAATGCCAATTAATAGGCACCCTGTAGGTTCCCCATTTAAATTCCATTGCAATTCAATTGAATTCATTTTACAAACAATTGGATGTTCATTTTTGTGGGGACAACTCTTCTCAGCTATGTACCACCTCCAATAAAACACTGCAGGAAATCTTCATCTCTCTAAAAATATCCCTTTATGAAAAGTAATAATCTAAATGACCCAATCTTAGTAAAGAACAGTTGCATTCTACTTTCTGTCCTCCTAATGAGAGAAAGCATATTCAAATTTCTTTGGAAAGAACGAGAATGAATGATATTCTCTGAACATAATAAAAAAAGTATTAGGCATAGCAGCAAATAGGTTAACATTTTCAATTTCCATCATGTCTGGAAATCTTAAACTGAAATACAGAAAAAAAATTACACAACTTTATAGGCAACTTTTTTGTTAAACAAAATACCCCCAGGTCTCTAATAAAATAACTGAAAGTCATAAGGATGATGCTATAGGTACATTTTTTTAATTCTAAATTTAATGAACTATAAAAAGAGACCACTCCTACATACAAAGTAGTAAAGAAAATAATATTATGTATGAAACTATGATTCCCTTACATACAACTTGCTAACTTTCAGGTACATAATAAATTCAATATTTCACCCCATAAAGTGGTTTTGCCTGTCCATGTCTCCTTCTGTTGTCAATTATGCCATTAAAAATGCTTCAATGATCCTCTTTGCTTTCTTTTCTTTTCCTTTTTTTTTTCAGGGGGAAGAGGAAATCAAATTTCTCTTTTTTATATACTTTTTAAATATTTTTTTTAAAAAGGTAATGAAAATAAAGTCTTCAGTATATTCATGCAGAGTCCAGAAAAAACAAATTTCCATAATTTCCATGGCCTAAAATAGATGCCTCTTTCTAGATTTTAAATTCATCACATTTCTGGCAGGAAGTGGTAAGTGACATGTTTAATTCATTCATTTGGACCTAGAGTTATTATTTGGCTGGATAGAGTTCCCTTTCAAACGTGTTTTACTTTATAATATTGTTATTATTGCATAAATTATTCTTGGTTCTCCTCACTTCACTCTGACAAATGGTTAGATGAGGATGATGCAGAGATTTTCTCTGAAAATGACCATTTCATAATCTCTTTGTTAAAATAACATTCCACTACATTCGTATATCACAAATTGTTTAGCTATTCTCTAATTAGAGGATACCTCCCTTAGTTTCCAATTTTTAAATGCAAAAGAAGTATTTTAAATGTTTTTCCTCTTTTCTATTCCTCTTTCTTTGATTTGTTTAGCCTACCGTGTTAGTATAGTTAGATCAATCTTTGGGCATAATTCCAAACTGCTTTAGAGAATGACTAGAAGGGGTATCTAGGTGGCGCAGTGGATAGCGCACTGGGCCTGGAGTCAGGAGGACCTGAATTCAAATCTGGCCTCAGACTAGCTGTGTGACACTGGACAAGTCACTTAACCCCAATTTCTTCACAAAAAAAAGAATGACTAGAACAATTCATAGCTCCAACAAGAGTATACAGTATACTTACTTGTGTACCTATTCATATTTTTCCCTCATTTATAATTTTCCTCTTTTTTTTAATTTGGCAGTGTAAAGGGTTTGAAGTAGAACTTCAAAATTGTTTTATTTTGCATTCTTCTAATTATTATTGACTTAGAACATTTTATATGATTATTGGTAACTTGGATTTCTTCCTTTGACAACCACCTATTCATATCATTTGATGATTTATCTTATTGCAGAATAACTCAGTCTCAGATATGAGTCATTTATCAGAAAAATATTGCTACAAATATTTTTTCATATACATATTATCCTTTTCATTTTAATTATATTACATTTGCTTGCTAAAGAATTTTATTTTTTTTATTTTAAATAATCCAAACTGTCCATTTTATCATGTGTGAAAATCCCAATTGCTTGTTTGACTATGATTACTTCCCCTAATCATAAATTTGAAATATAATCTCTTCCTTGATTGTCTAATTTAGGATATGTCTTTCTATAGTTGGCCAAAGTAGCAATTTCTGTCAAATAGTGAGTTCTTCCCTCAGTAACTGAGATCTTTGAATTTATCAAACATTTTGTTACAGTGTTTGGCTGCTTCTGTATATTGTATACCTAATATATTCCATTTACAGACTCCATTTCATTTTACCTTTCTTTATAATACTTAAAGATAATTGAGCTTCTGAAAAAGAGATTTCTGTTATCTTCTACAAACATGTAAATCATTCATACCCATGTATACTTTTTAAAATATGTTTAGCTGGGCAGCTGTGTGGCACAGTGGATAGAGCACCACCCCTGAAGTCAGGAGGACCTGAGTTCAAATCTGCCCTCAGACCAAGCACTTGACACTTACTAGCTGTGTGACCCTGGACAAGTCACTTAACCCCAACTGCCTAAAAAAAAAATATGTTTACTTTTCTATTTTTCTCTCTGCAATATACTAGCATTTCAAAATGTCTACAAAGTTCTGGCCTTTTCATCTAAAATGCTGCAATATTCCATACTTCATTAAATATCCACTTTCCCTTTTCCTTTATTATTACATTTAATTTTGACAATTTATCCTGATTTTTAAGCCTCTTGCTTTTTGTAATATCATATTCTATGCTCTCTTTTTCTCTAGTAGAAGTTACTATATCTTTGTGTGTTCTTTATTTTTGACTATGTTTTTTAACTCTTTGCTGCTTAAAATATTTGATTTTTAATGGGAAAGCTCAGGATTTTTGTCTGTAAGATTCCTGGGAATTTCCTTTTTTTTTTTCTTGAAGTAACTGGTGGATTTCTTTCTTCTTTTTCTGCTGTGGTTTTAAGAATTCTGGTTGGTTTTTATTTATAATTTCTTGAAATATGGTATTCAGGCTTTTTTATTATGTTTTTCCAATTATCTGAATATTATTAGATAAGCTCTTCTCTCTGACCTGTATTTCATGTGTGTGTGTGTGTGTGTGTGTGCGTGTGTGTGTGTGTTTGTATGTGTGTGATATTTCTTACATTTTCTTCTGGGTCTTTTATTTAAAACTTTTGACCTTATTTTAATACTTTTTATCATCTCATTGATTTTTTTTTCTCTTTCACCTATTATAATTTGAAGAGTATTTGACTTTAGTGAAGTTTTCCACTGTCTATTCTATCTGTGAATAGACCTCTTTAAGAAGTGAGTCAAACAATGGCTCCTTTAATAAAAAAAAATAAAATTGGGAGGGGAGGACCCTCAATTTTGCTGACCAAAAGAGAAACAGTTAATATTTACATTCACTCTGAGCCTAGAGGGCCCAAAAATTAAACCAGATCACATGTGAAAATCCCAATTGCTTGTCTGCCTATGGTGCTTGGGCAGGGATCTATTGTTGTGTAAACCAGGAGATCAAAAGTGAATTGGGTTTAAGGCTCAGTCTTTGAGGAAAAAAACATAGCCAGTAAACCCCAAGTTAATTAGGCAGGTTTCTGCCATCAAAATTTACCTTCTTTTGGGCAAAACACCCTCAGAGTAGAGGACGGGAGAGGAGAAGAGAGGACAAGTTGAGTTGGCCAACTGGAATTGGCCATCTGGGTCCCCATTCAGGCAGCTTAGACTGCTTACAGGTTGTGGTTTGTCCTTTGTTCTTGAAGAGCACCATGACATCAGGGAGATGATGACATGACTTGCAATTGACTTTGATTTGAGTGAGGGAGCCTCAGTTTCTCCTCCAGGGCCATCGGGTTCCAATGGTCAGATATCGATCAGGATGACTAGAGATGGTCCAGGATACAATGAGAGAACTTGGCCCTCTTAATCTAAGATCTTTTCAAGTTCTCACTTTGAGTGAGGCAATGCCCATTCAGTGAACAGTCCTCTTTAAGAAGTAAGTCAAGGGATATAAATATATATAAATATAAATATATATATGTACGTGTGTGTGTGTGTGTGTATAAACATGTTCATTTTTTCTCTGATGTTTTACATGGACTTGTAGTTGGCTCACTAGGCATCTCTCACAGCAAAGTTTTCCATGATTTGTTCATGTGATCCATCTCAGTATCTAGTCTGCGTGTTCTGCAGTACAAACATATTCAATGTAGAATATGAATGATGTATGGTAAAGGTATTTATTTTCTACACTCACAAATAGACAAACAATGCTTTACACAGATAACTCATGGGTTCTAACTAATGAAAAGATACAAAAGTAAATATAGTGACATAACTTATAGCTAATATTGTACTCAGCTTTCATTGATAGGAATTTAAAACTATATCTAAACATGAATCATTTTTCTGAACTTCTGATTAAGCATTTTACATTTTGTCTTTGCTCCAAGTCCATGTCTTATGGAAAAATGGGTGAGGTTTAGGGCGAACCCCTTTTGGTCTTTGTCTTCTCCAAGAATGCTAGAGCATTGGCAGAGACTTCTCTTGCCACCAGTCATCCATCTATATCCAAAACAACCATGGACTTTGGATATCTGTTGTTGTTGCTTAATCATTTTCAGTTGTGTTCCCCCCTTTATGACTCCTTGGGAGTGTTTCTTTGCAGAGATAATGAAGTGGTTTGACATTTCCTTCTCCAGTTCATTTTACAGGTGAGGAAACTGAGGCAAATAGGGTTAAATAATTTACCCAGTAAGTATCTGAGACTAGATTATAACTCAGGTCTTCCTGACTCTAGGCCCTAGATTCTATCTATTGTGCCACCTAGCTACCCTAGGACCTCTCAAAATTTACAGTGCCAACTTCAAGTCTGGACATAGAACTCTCAAGGCCTACGCTTAATCACCTTCTTAGATAAATAAATACAAAATAAGTCAGGAATTCAGTCAGTCAGTCAATAAGCATTTATTAAGCCTCTGCTATGTGCCAGGCACCATGCTCATCACTGGAGTTACAAAGAAAAGCAAATATAGTCCCTGCCTTTGAGGAATGTTTAATCTAATGGGAGAGACAACTATGGACAAATAAACTATAAAGAAAATATACAGGAAATAATCAACAGAGGAAAGGCACTAGAACTGGAAGGATTGGGAAAGGCTTCCTGTAGAAGATAGAATTTTAGCTGGAACTTGAAAGAAGCCAGAGAATTTTAAGAGATAGAGATGAAAAAATGAGAATGACCTCAAAGCAAGCTAGTTTAATTGAACCCATGTTCCACATGGGTCAGAGGAAAGAGCAAAACCTGTTCCATCCCCCTACCTACCATGATAATGACAGACAGATTTGCCACATGGACGAGAAAGAGAGCTTCAGGCTCTTTCCTCTTTAACAGATGTAGCAACGTCTCCACATTGTCACAGGATTGTTGGAGAACCAAGGGAACATCTAAGGTTTGTTACCCTACTAAATTACCAGGTTTTTTTCAGTGTTGAGCCAACAGGCATAGCTGGGCATAACAGGCATAACAACACATGCAGAAAGGTTTTCATCTCCAATTCACTCAAGTATTCAGTCACATATGTGGTTGGCCAGAAGCAAAAAAGGCAACTTTGTGCATGTCCTATTCAATCCCTAATTTGTCTGTCTGTTCTCTTGCTGCTCTGCTTCTGCTTCTGACTCTCCATCATTTGCCACCATGCCTCAGCTGTCTTTTTAACACAGAACACACCTCCACTATGTCAATCCCTTTCTCCCATTGCTGAATTGATGAAGTGATCTCCAGAAGGCTCCATTTAGGGGAGCGCTCAGGTTAGCCATCTTTCTGTCCCCTCCTGGCTCTGATTCTGACTCTGGAGTTCACTACCGTTACTGAATTGCCTTTCTCACCTTGGAACATCTATTCTTTTGGCCCCCTTATCCTGTTGATAAGTTCCATTCATAGCCTAAATTTTAGCTATCTATACTACAGTCCTCTCCTCATTCTGCTTCTGTATCTCTGGACTTAACCATGATGTTCCCAGACCTTCTGGTTTTTAGCTCGCCTTTATTTTTCTTCCCTCAGTAAAATGCAAGTTCCTCGGAGACAGAGATTTTGTGTGTTTGTTTGTTAGTATTTGTATCCCCAGCACTTAGCAGAGTGACTGGCATATAGTATTTAATACATGCTTTTTACTGCCTGTTACCATTTTGGATTGGCCTGTCTTTCTACCCCTTGTAAGTATATTTTGATTTACATAAGCTTCTTGAAGATTCATTAAAAGCATACATTGGCTTAAATCAAACTAAAGCAGGATATTTGCAAACAGACGTATGTAAATATGTATATATGTGTGTATATATATATATATATATACACACACATATATGTATAAAGTTGGTTATAGCTAAGTCATCTATAAAAACATATGATTTGTTTTTTACTCCATTTCTTTTTTACTTGTGCCTACAGGTCCTTTGAATGGGAATACACTTTTCCTTCATTCTCAATTTATTTTCTTCTACAGGCATAAGAATACTTCAGTCAAACCCACCAGGAAATTATAATGGCAGCTATTTATTTAGCTGCCACCTTCTTTGCTCAATTTTATCTGAATGATGATTTAGGAATATATTATCAAGTGAGAAATGTACCATTCACTTTCTACCTAATGAATTTTCTACAATTAAAAAAATTACATATATACGAAAAAAGAGCAAATTGAACCTGAGACTCCAAAGTATATTCCTGAACTCCATGATTTTCATGGACACACAATCATTTTTTGATCAATGAGAATTTATTAAGTACCTATTATGTGTCGCATACCTTGTTAGTCACTAAGGATACAAAGATACCAATAAAAAAGTCTATGATCTAAAGGAGCTTGCATCTATTGGGAAAGACAACATGCATGCGTTCAAAGCATGTGTTCCTGAGACCCGTTTCCCCACAATTTATTATCTGCTATTCATTCATCTTCTCCCAAAATTCTGTGAACAAGGGAGGGTCTAAGAGTCTTAGAACAATTTCGCTCCTATCAAAACTAAGTACCGCATTCTAGAAACAAACTCCGTTTTACCTTTTTTACCCTAAGTAATGACAGCTTCCTAGTACAACTTACATTCAGCCTTACCTTGTAGGCAGGGAAAGGCTATGAAAACCAAGCGTGTGAATTCAGGAAATTGTAATCCTTTGCAACACTGTTTTCTCCCTGTCCTGGGAGAGAGATGCTCAACAGAGTTTTCGCATGGACACACCAGGTTGGGAGGACGATGAGCTGGCGTGGCTTTTTGAACAAAGTTCAATCAGGAATTGGGCTTGGGGAGCAGTGATGGCTGACACAGTGGTGCAGTGGTGGCAGGGAGTGATAGAAATAAACCTCTGCAGGCCTTTTGAGGTGTAACTTAAGAGACTAGAGTCTGGGTATTGTAAGCTTGATGCAAGAAGTCATGGCCTCCACCCACTGAACCAAAACTCTGATGGACAGGTTGGAATAGACTGAAGCTGCTGGCTATTGTCACTTCTTTAAGCAAAAGGACAATGGAGGTTTAATTCCCTCCCCCCTTTTGCTTAAGTCTGATGGGTATTTTCTGCATGATTTCTCTATTTCTTTAAGCTGTTTCTAATTCCTGATTTGATTCATATAAAACTATTACAGAACATAACATTTGTGATTCATGTCTGTCAATTAATTTGTCCTAGAAAACCACAATTGAGGAAACCAGTGAATATTTTGGCATGCATGGAAGGGGATGGGAACAAACATCTAGTAAGTGCCTACCATGTGCTAGGCACTGTGGTAATCACTTTACAAATATTATCTCATTTGACCACAGAACCAAATAGGTCAGAAGTTTGTACCTCAGTGTTTTGTTCGTTTGTTTGATTGTTTTTTTTGACTGTGTGTGTATGTTAGGGTGTGTGTGTGTGTGCATATGTGTGTGTTTTGTCCCTGGTTACACACTGAGCAGAATGAGAAAGAACCTCATGGTTTGGCTTTTTACTAATAATACTAATAAGCTCCTAAATAGCAGCTACAGATAAACCTCATGTCTCAGGACCCTTTACCTCCAAACTATGTAGTCATGAATAAATAGGATTCGTGTAGCTTACTGTAGTGAGCTTTTCAGTGAAACTTTTGGCCTCCAGAAGGCAGAGCAGAGTAGAGGAGAGAAAAAGAAGGTCATGACTTGCACTATTTAGTGGGAGGAAGGTGTGGTCTAACAACACAGACTGATCCCTGAGTGGTCCCCCACAAAAAAAAGAAAAAACAAATTCCATAGGGTGTAGGCTATTCCCTCATCTGTACAGCCAACTTTTTTTTCCCAAATAGCATCACTTGGTAGTTACAAAATACAGTCCACATAACCACCAAATGCTTGGGATTTCTTGGGATTTTATGTAGTCAGAAACTTCCTAAGTGTGACTTACTACTGTCTTCTGAATATAATGTCTCTAACTTCTATTTATCTTTTCAGTCAGAGGAGGGAAAGGCAGAATTATTCACGGTTTGAGAATCAGAGGTAAAAAAAAAAAAGAATTGAGAAGAGAATGGGAAATGTTTATAGTTATGTACATTTTTTCTTAGGTGAAAAAAAAACACCTTGTTTACTTTGAAGTATAACCAGTACTCATTCTCTTATCCTCAGATTATTAATTATACGAGGTCTTAGGGAAATTCTAAATTGGAGAGCTGAAATGTTATCATGCTTTCTCCTCTTTACCGATTTTTTTTCTGATAATATAAATTGACAGAGGAGAAAAAATGATTCAAGAACACTGAGTCTGTGCTATCGAGTGTAGGCGTGGAAAAGGTGAATTCAATCTGCTCATCCTTTTTGCTTTTGAGAGAAAGGAGATTTGGGTACAAGGGAGCAGGGCAACATGGTACAGATTAACCATTCATTCATCTGCCATCTTGTCAATAGGTAGTGTACAGTTAGAATATTCAGACTAATATTGTGTCTTCTTGACTGTTGCTCCTGACCTAAGCTCTACTTGTAGTGACAAGAAGTGGAGTGGGAGATAGCTGAGATGTGATAAGTGTCAGAGATACAAGCTTTGTTCCAGAGGCAAGTCCTAGAGTTGAGGCAGCAGAAGTCAACAACTTTGAAAAAAATCTAAGTGATTGTTGAGGCAGAGGGATGAAAGCCTCTCTGAAGTGTGTTCTCTCTTCTTCCCATTTAGTAGAATTTCCTAACTCTAAGAAGACCTTCTCAAGCCCTTTCCCTCACTTCCTCCATTCCTTCTAACCTTTGCTGGAAAAGGACAGCTAGGGGGCACAGTGGATAGAGTACTAGGCCTGGTCTTAGGTGAGTCTTCAGACTGGATTAGTCTTCTTGACTCATCTTTCTGATTTTAAATCTTGCCTCTAACACTTACTAGCTGTGTGACACTAGGCCAAGTCACTTAACTCTATTTGTAATAGTTCCCTCAACTATAAAATAAACTGGAGGAGGAAATGGTAAACCACTCCACTATCTTCACCAAGCAAACCCCAAATGGTGTCACAAAGTGTTGGACACGACTGAAACAAGTGAACAACAGCAAAATTTTTACAACCTTGGAAAGCTGACTCTCTCAGCTAGAAGAGATTCCAGTTTCAGGAAATGGTTGGGGACAACTTTCTTTTATTATTTTCTGTTTATTTCATGAGGAGATCCACTCCTGGTAGCCAATCAATTAGCCAACATTTATCAAGCATCTACTATGTGCCGACCACTATACTAAGCCTCTGTCTAGAAATACAAAAAGAGGCAAAAGACAATCTTTGCCTTCAAGGAGCTGACAGTCTAATAGGGAGATAACAAGCAAACAAATGTATACAAAGCAAAACGTTTAAAGATAAGTAGGAAATAATTCACAGAGGAAGACATTAGAATGAAGAGGATGGGGAAGGATTTTTGTGGAAGGTGGGCTTCTGATTAGAAATAGTAAACTGGCCTTAGACTCAAGAAAACCTGAGTTCAAGTTCTGCCTGGGACACATGCTGGCTATTCAAGCCTGGGAAAGTCACTTACCGTCCCAATGCTCTTGTCAAGTCTTAAGACTATAAATTGCAGAGATGGAGCTGACCTGCATCAACAGATGGGGATTCCTTCCTTACCTGGTAATTCCCATTACTAATTAAATCACAGGTCCTGTTCCTATCCTTATTACACAGATTATATTTGCCTTATACTGAAGTTTGTGATTACACACATATAACTACCCCTTGAGTGTATAGTTCATCCCCACAAAAGTTTGTGAAAGGACAAGTATTTGTACTGAAGTACAAATGCATTTCAATCAGTTTTTTGGATAAATTCACTCTAGGAGCATAATAGAGCATTAGGGTAGGGATTGAGGAAGACACATCTTAGATGGAGAATCGAAGCATTGTTGGTATGATGTACTTGCACTACTGACACAGGTGTCCCAAGGGAAACCCATGACATACAAGCACAGTATATACCCATGTCACAGAAGGATAAAAGAGAACTGGGGCAGCTAGATGGTGTAGTGGATAGAGCACCGGCCCTGGAGTCAGGAGGACCTGAGTTCAAATCCGGCCTCAGGAACTTAACAACTGCTAGCTGTGTGACCCTGGACAAGTCACTTAACCCAAATTGCCTCACCAAAAAAAAAAAGAAGAATGTAAGAGAACTATGGATAATAAATACAGGCTGGTACAGTAAAGCAAGGACTGGTCTTGGAGTTGGGAAGATGTGGGTTTATATTTTGCTCCCGATAGATATAAGGTATGTGACTATGAAAAATTAACTTAACATCTCTATGACACAAGGCAATTCTCTAAAACAGTAAGTTATAATTTTCCTGGAATGCTCTATGCTGATCACATAATCACAGACCTAGGGCCTAGAAGGTACCCTTGTTGTTGTTGTTTCAGTCATTTCAGTCATGTCCAAATCTTCATGACCTCATTTGGGGTTTTCTTGGCAAAGATACTATAGACTGTGTTGCTATTTACTTCTCAAGCCCATTTTACAGATTAAGAAACTGAGGCAAAGAGGGTTAAATGACTTGCTCAGGTTTAGATTTGAACTCAAGTCTTCTGACCCCAAGCCCAGCACTCTATCCATTGTATGACCTAGTTGCCCTCTGAAGATGCTTTAGTGATCATGTAGTCCAACTCCTTCATTTAACAGTGAAGGAAAGGGAAGCCCAGGATGAGTTGAGACTTACCTAAAATTGTACAGGTTAACACATGAGAGGCAGGATTTGATTTCAGGTCCTCTTACTCCAGAACCAACTTTCATTCCATTGTACTACATTGCCTTTCAGAGAATTCATAAGTATGAGCCCAAAGAAACAAAGGAAATCATAGATAATTCTTTTCAAAAAATTAAAGTCTTACAGATGATACCACACACGCTTACTTCTCTTTTGCATACATCTTTTGACAGTGCATTCCCCATGATCAAACTTTGAAACCATCTGGTTTCACTCAATGAATTATGGGTGGGGGGAGTAGAATAACAAGTCTGTACAGCTGGATTATTCTTGCATTTGCATAAAAATTAAATGTGCATAAAATTAAACGTAAATTATGCAGGGTGAGCCCAAAGTCCCTATACACCTGTCTTGCTAATGGCTTTTCCAGGTAGAAAGAAATTTTGATACACACTGGAATTATTTTTTCCCTTTAAGTCAAGTAAAATAATCCACTAATTTAATATTTGATATATTTCTTTTCTTTATAGCTTCTTGACTGATTTTGTCTGCTTTTGTCCCCTTCACAAACATAGAATTATAACCTGTTTTTGCTTAATGAAGAAGGTCTAGGGGTTTCCCTGAGGCATGTTGTAGTTAAATGAACTGCCTAGGGACACACTATTAGTATTACAGGTGAAATTTGAACTTAGGTCTTCCTGATTTCAAGCCTAACATCTATCCACTGTAGTTCTTCTTAACATATTTCAAGTACATGACATATACACACAAGCCTATACACATGTATACACAAACTCTTTGGGGTTTTTTTTTTCCTTTTTATCAGGACCTATAATTCCATCTGCAAGAGGAATGTTCCCCAAATGGAAAATGCCTCCTTTCTGCCAATTAACAAGACAATCTATAATGTATAGCTTTGAAATTTGCCTGAGACATTGAGAAGTTTAGTAAATTGACACGGTCACAATGTTGGTATATGTCAGAATTGAGACTGAGCATGTAACACCTAAAATTTAGAAGATATTTTTTAAATGAATTTTATATGGCATAAATTAGTCACAGCCAACACACACTGAATAAGTGCCAGGCACTGTTCCTCTAGTACTAAATAAGAAGTAAAGAGGATCATAGATTTATATCTACAAGGCTTCTTGGAAGTTATCTAGTCCCACTCCCTCATATTAGGCAGCTGGTTGTCACAGTGGATAGAGTAGAGAAAAATGCACTTGCCTCAGAAAGGCCTGAGTTCAAATCTGGCCTCAGGCACTTACTAGCTGTGTGATCCTGGGCAAGTCCCTTACCCTCTGTCTGCCTCATTTTCCTGAACTTTGAAATGAGGATTAAAAGTATGTGCCTTACAGGGTTGATAAAAGTATCAAATGAAATCTATAAAGTACTTAGCAGAGCAGCTAGGTGGCACAGTAGATAGGGTGCTAGGCCTTTAATGAGGAAGACTGATCTTCCTGAGTTTGAATCTGGCCTTAGACACTTACTGGATGTGTGACCTTGGCCAAGTCACTTAACCCTGTTTGCCACAGTTCTTCATCTGGAAAAGGAAATGTCAGACCACTCCAGTATCTTTGCTAAGAAAATCCGAAATGGGGTCATGAAAAGTCGACATGATTAACGATTGAACTGCAATAGAGTACTTAGGCTAGAACCTGGTACGTAATAAATGCTTATTTCCTTCCTTCCTGAACATTGTAGATGAAGAAACTAAGGTCCAGAGAAATTAAATGACTTGTAAAAGGTCACATTAGTCATGTGTCCTTTGACTCCCAGCCAATGCACAAAATTGGAAAGGATAGCAAAAGACATTTACTACCCATGTGTGAATAGAAATCTCTGACAGCCTGGCTAAGTTGTCAATGAGCTGCTTGAAACCCTTTGGTTACAGGCAGCTCACTTTCATATGAAGAAACCCATACTGCCCTGAAACAGCTCTAATTGCCACAGTTTTTTCCTTTAGTAAGGAGCTGATATCTACCTAGGTGTAGTTTTCATCCTTTCCTCCTAGCTTTATCCATTGTGTCCAGGCAAACCAAGTCTGATCCCTCTCTTATCAGATAGTTTCTCAAATACCTGGAATATTAAAGACAGCCACCATGTCTCCCTGTTTCTCAGGTTCTCTAGGTCAAACACCCTTAACTTCCACAACAAATCCTCAAATAGCATGTTTTTGAGTTCTCTCACCATCTTAATTTCCCTCCTTTGAAGATGTTCAAGCTTACCCAATAGAACACACATTTTGAAAAAAACTAACAAAATACAGAAATACAAGTCTGAAGGAAGGTTGCACTACCATCCTTACTAGGTTTTCATTCAAGTACTTCAAAGAGTGGACTTGTAGAAGTGTAAGAAGGCTAGCAATAGGAAGGAAAATGGCTACAGCTTTTGGAGGCCTAACTTTCTGGAACTGACTCTCCCTCTAAAAGATATTATCATCTGTGAAATGCTTTTCATGTATTTTCTCATTTGAATCTCTGAAGAACTGGTCAAGGTGGATGATGTAACTATTAATTATTATTCCTATTTTGCAAAGGAAGAAACTAAGGTACTAAGAGGTTCACAGGATTATAGATTTAGGTCAGGGATGGCTCAGTCCAGCTCTGTTATTTTACAGATGAGGACACTGAAGCTTAAAGATGTTAAGGGACTTGCTCATATCACACAGCTAGTAAGTTTCCTAGCAAGATTGGAACCCATATCTCTCTAATACTAGATACAGGATGGAGTCTGCTGATCTTGAAAGAAAAAAAGAATATGTTTAAGGAAAAATGAACCTGGTATGTTAATGACAAAGTCATTATTCCTTCATTTATTTAACATTTACTATTCCTTCATCAAAATTTACTCTTCCTTCATTGTGTAAGTATCAGATAAATCTGATAAGAGTTTTTCATTTAAAAATACATGCTTTATTATGCAGTCATAGCCTAGTTATAAGCAAACTGATTTCTGGATGGTCTGTTCCAGTACTCCTCTGTCTGACAAGTATATAATTTAGCCTTTTTCAGGGAAGGAAATTATGCCTGCTTCTGTAACAGTTTATTGTTTTGTTCAAATTCCCCAGTTATTAACTCTGTATTAAATAATCCAATCAAATGAGTAATTGGTTAGCTAAACTAATCTTAAACATAGATTATGTTTTTCCTTTTTAATAACATTAATCTTTCCAGTTCTCCATGAATTTTCAAAAATATTAGTTTTTAATAACTTCAACCTGGTTATGTGTTTGTTTTACTCTGGCCTTTCTTTTTTTATACGTACATTCATACCTACCTCAGGCATCTAACCCTTCCTTATAAAGGATTTGCATTTAGACAAAATCAGTCAAATAAGTAATCATAACCAAGTATGGGTACCACAGTCTAGGGTCAGTTAGGTGTTACAGTGTACAGAGCATTGGGGCTGGAATCAAGAAGACCTGAATTCAAATTCAGCCTCAGACACTTAGTAGCTGTGTGACTCTGTGCAAGTCAGCTGATCCGTGTTTCCTTCTATTTCCTCATCAGTAAAAATGAGCTGGAAAAGGAAGTGGCAAAGCACTCCAGTATCTCTGCCAAGAAAACCCCAAATGGGTTCACAAAGAGTTGAACATAAATGAAAAAGATTGAACACTGGGGCAGCTAGGTGGCACAGTGGATAGAGCTCCAAGACTGGAATCCGAAGGCCATGAGTTCAAATGTGGCCTCAGACACTTAAAATTTACTAGCTATGTGACCCTGGGCAAGTCACTTAACCCCTATCACCTCACAAAAAAAAATAAATAAAATCAACAAAAAACTGAACACTACCACCACCACCTCTTCCCAGATCCATTGACCCTGCTTCTCAATTTAGAGAAAGACAGCATGTTTCATTATCAGTTCTCCAAAACCTAAATTATTGCTTAAATTTTCTTAGTTTGGTGTTAGAGTTGTAATCATTTACATGATTATGGTCGATATGGATCTTGTTCTCTTCATTCTGTTTACTTCATTTTCCTGCTCTTCTTGTCAGTTTTTCCATGTGTCTAAACTCACTGTATTTGATGTTTTCTTATATTACAGTAGTATTCTATTGCATTCATTAATCAATATCTGTTCAACCATTCCACAATCACTTTGACCCTCATTTTGCTTCCATCGGTCTATTTTTTTCAGTGAACTAAGAAAACAAACCTTTACGAAGGGCTAGTAGCTTGAGATAATGATGTGTTATAAGAGTCAGGGCTCTGAACTTGGAGGCAGGAGGTACAAGTCTTGCCCCTACAATCCATTTGAACTTAATCTCTCTCATCCTCAGGTCTCTGATTTGTAAAATAGAGATAACAATAGCATCAATTTCACAGAGTTGTTATGAATATAAAATGAGATAACATTTGAAGAGATTGGCAAACTTTAATGTGCTATGTAAATTTTAGCTGCTATTATTATTATTATTTTATATTATTATATTATTTAATATACGTAGCTTACTTCTGTATTCTAGCTTGGTTTCTAGATCTCTGATCTTACGTAGGAACTGTTTCCTATTTCACATAACAATTTACCTTTTAGTTGCTGTTAGGACCAATCTAAAAAGAAGCACATATTTCTGTTTTTAGTATCATCTTATGACTCATAGATCCAAGATACATAATTTTGATATTTTAACTAAGCAAAACTGCAGATTCATATTTTTCTGAATGCTGTTCTTTTCTCCAATAGGCATTACTGAAAATAAGGGCAAATTAGGCTTAAGTATCAAGTGACTGTAGCTGTGTCTATCCAGCTGTGTCCAAACAGGCACTTTCAACTGAATCAACTGAGAAATTCAGTCGAACAACTGATAGGACTAGGTTTTTTTGTCACCAGATGGTTTGACTGAATTGACCAGTTTAGGCTTTGTGTTGAAGCTTTTGTAATAAAAGAAGTCTTTGAAATGACAACCAATCATGAATGAATCTTTTTTTTAAGTGATTTCCTAAAGAATGTATTTTTAAAATAACATTCTTCATTTCAATTTATAGTTCAAATTTTCTCTTTATTTGCCAATGATATCTGCATAAGGAATGAAATCTACCATGCTGATTACCATTTTGATGATTTGACTTTCTTCAGACACCTGCATAAACATTCCATTTTAGTCGTTTCCCAAACCTCCCTTTCTTTTCTTCTTCATTCAAAAAAAATAATTTTTTTTAACAAAATTGATAACTCAGCTGAGTTTGGCCTTTCTAAATCCTTTGAATCTTTGGCCTAGAATCCTTTTTTTTTAAACTGGTTTATTACTGGAATGTACTAGAAATTGTGACAAATCAAATACTGTTTGAAATTAAAAGGGGAACTAATGATTATGGAGATTGATTAGGATCATAAGATTATTAATTTAGAGCTGGAAGGGACCTATGGGGTTATCTAATCCAACTTGTTTATTTTATAAATAAGAAAACTGAGGACAATTCAACAATCAGGAGATATTAAGTGACTTACCCAATATCACAAAGTTAGTACAGTCAGAGGGAAAATTTGAATATAGGTTCCCTGATTTTAAAGCTATTGCTTTATCATCTGTTTTTGTGGGTATTTTTGATTTTGTTTTTGTTTTGGAAAGGAAGATGAAAGAGGAGGGATGAGTTTCAGGGTACAGGACATTATATACATTCATGTATGTAAATTATCACCATTGATGCAAATCCATAACTAATCTATAACATATAATAATAAGTTTTTAAAAGCTGCTAGAAGTACTGAAAGGTTAAATAACTTTCCCATGGTCATATTTCTAGTATGAATCACAGGCAGGATTCAAACATAGCTCTTTCTGACTCCAACACAGTCCCAATGCCACACTGTGTCTCATTAATCTGTTTAGTGCTATAGGTTTAAGCATTTTAATCAACCATTCTCAATACATGTTCCCCTCCCAAATATTCATTTGGTCCTGAAATTATTTTTGTTGTTGTCAGTATCTCAAGGTGGATGTCAAAAATATTGACAAAGGAATTGGATTTGGTGGTCTTCTAAAGATACATGACAATTTCAGAATTGGACTTGACCAAAAGGGCTGGCCATACTTATTCATTATATCTGAGGCATCCATGTGAGGGCAGGCCTAGTTATTTCTAGGTCTTTGTTGTTCACAAAAAAAATGTCAAAATCCTACAGTGAATAAGTCTGACTGCATTTTTCAGTCATGTTTGATTAGGCTGCAATTGTTACTGCAGAGACAGCAGTGGGGAAATGGATCTCAGGAAGAAGAGGGAGTTAGGACAGTAATGGGAAGTGAAGCCTTTTTTTTTTCTGGGCACAAATTTTCATGGGAAACAAGGAAGCAGAGGAGAAAACTAGTTCATTGCCTGTCAGTGCCACTCAGTGTGAATATTTGACAGATTCGTCAGGTCACCCAAAATCTAGAGCTGCTGGAATAGAAAGTAAATTGCAGAACTTCAGGGAATAGGGAGAAGAAAATTGGTGATTGGTCCTACTTAAAATGAGAAAAGTAGAAAGTGTGCACTGATAAGAATTCCTTGGTGCAAATAAGATTTGAAGTGATGGAAAATTCTATTTAAACTCCAGAAATTAAAAGTACTAGGGTGGGATCTGA
The DNA here is from genome assembly GCF_003287225.1 of Phascolarctos cinereus. Classification (NCBI taxonomy): domain Eukaryota; kingdom Metazoa; phylum Chordata; class Mammalia; order Diprotodontia; family Phascolarctidae; genus Phascolarctos; species Phascolarctos cinereus. The sequence goes on along the minus strand of NW_027555958.1, from coordinate 394,185,319 downwards.
GTATGAGGGCTAAGATTCAGATACCAAGTAATATTTTTTTTTCTAATCTAAGAGTTTGTGATTAAAAATTTGATCTATCACTGTTAATTGGAAAAAGGGAAGCCTCTGATTTAAATGTATACCAAGTATCACAAGAGAGAGTTATAATTGAAAAACCTTTCTGGAACTAAAATTGTAAATGTGTTCCAAAATTGGTAGGAATAGAGCATTAATATTTTAGTAAAAGTAAGAAAACCATGTAAATATGCACATTGGATAATCCAATTTTCTTTTATCTTTTAGCCCAATCTATCTGGCTGTACATGAAACACCATTATTATGATTTCTTTACTACCCTTCTCATGGATCTCAAACCTATCATAGCTCAAACTTATAAACAGGTTTAGCAGTAACCTAAGCTGCCTTGGATTGTCCAGGAAACTAATTTTCTACCATTGTTGTTTAAATAGCTACTAAAACAAATTATCTACTGAGAATAAAAGCTATTGTGATGTGTGATGAATTCCTGTGACAGTATCACCTCCCCAAAGGGACGATCAGCAGCAACAGCAGCAAACATTAAGTTTCTGGTGTGTACATTTATTTGAATATGACCACTAGCATGTTAATACGGAGGCAAGAGAATGGAAAGATATTGAATGCCTTCAAGGACTTTACCTATTATAAAATGAACATTTTAGCACCAGAATACACAGAAAAGAAAAGCAACAGTCAAGGGAGGAAGAAAATAGGTACACTTAATATTACTATTTGATCAAATAGATGAGTAGGATAGAGTGAAAGAAAAAGGCAAACGAGGATAAAATAAAAAATTGAATACCAGTTAAAAACTGAGAACGGCTCAGTGACTGAAGCAAGGAAAAGTGATATGCAAATTTTTTTCTGGGGTTGTGGCATAAATAAAAATAATTTAGACTAGGCCAGAATTACATACCATCAGATGAGTCCTACAAATGGATTTCACATTTTCCAAATCATTGGAGAGTGTCTTAACTCCTACCTTGTGGCAAAACTCAAGAGATAAAATCCCATCCATAACCATTTCCTTGCAGCACTTAAGTTTTTCATTTCTTCTGACTTCTTCATTTATCTTTCATTCAGGGTATGCAATAGTAATTTGTCTTTAACTTCTGCTATTTAATCAATCAATAAATAATGATGCACTTATTATGTGTCTTATAAATGTCAGGGACACAAAGACAAAATTGAAATTGGTCCTGGCCTCAAGAAGCTTTCATTCTTTTGAAAGGAAACAACACATATAAAAAGAAGTATAAGCACAAAAAAAACCAAGGTAATTTGAAGGTAGGAAGGCAACAGCAATCTCGGGGACCAGGAAGGGCCTGAACACTTCCAACTCAAACTAAAAAGACATGTTCATTTGTATATCTGCCTGAGTCTTTCCCAGCTTTACACAATAAACAAATAATAATAAAAAGCTGACTTTGCCAATTTCTATTCAACTCACTTCTCAATCCCTTTTAATCTGGTTTCTGACCTAACCATTTGACCTGGATTGCTTTCCCCAAAATTATTAGTCATCCCTTAACTACTAAATACAGTATTCTCTCCTTAGTCCTCATTCTTCTTGACTTTTCAGTGGTTTCTGGCATTGTCAACCCACTCCTTCTCCTGGACACTCTCTGCTACCTTGGCTTATGCAATTGTGTTCTCTCTCCTACCTTGGTGACTATTTCTTGGTCTTTTCTGCATCCTCTTCTGCCTCTAATGACTGTGGGCATCCTCTAGCGTCTGGCCTGGGCAGTCCTCTTCTTCCTTTACATTCTTTCTTTTAGTAGCCTCATCAGCTGCCAGGAGTTCAATTTTCATCTCCAAAATCACTTTGACTACCACATTTACATTGTTTCTAATCTTGATACAAAATTTCAGTCCTACATCGCCAGCTGCCTGCTATGATGCTCTGTAATCACCTTCAATATGTCCAAAGTAAAACTCACCATACTTTCTCCCAAGCACTTGTCTTCAGTCTTACTCATTTCTCTTCATGGTACATTATTCTTCTAGATGTGTAGATTTTAAGCCTAGTAGTCATCATTAACTCTAATGAGTGAAATAACATTTATTAATCACATACTTTGTGTCAAACACTATGCTAGGAGCTAAATAAGCAAATTATATAGTGAGGAAATCTGTACATTCAAGGAGTTTATAGTCTAATGAGATAATATATATAAGCAAACAATTGGCAGGGGAAGAATTTTTTTTTTTGGTCAAGAATCAAATACATGATGACTTGATTCATAGAGCAATCTATTTTCACATCCTTTCCCAAAGCAATAGCCATATTAACTTGATTATTGTGCCTAAAGAAAAGTATTGGAAAGCATAGAAGTGAGGGGAGGGCTAGTTGCAGGGTAGATGATGTTGGTAAATGCTCACATGGAGATGTGTCTACTATAAAATAGAATAGTATTTATTGTAGAGAGAAAAAAATGGTTATATTCAAAGTACCTATAGATGCATATAGGGAATCACTTGAGACTAGAGAGGGGTTGAAACTTAATTCTCTTTATACAGTCTCAAAGACTAAATATTTATACTATCCTAAAATAGGTATTCTAAAACTAGATAATCATCACATTGTTTCTTATTTTTAAAATAGCTAGCCAATACCTTTATATTTCTGTAATTTCTGTTCTTAGACAACAGGAAATGAGTGGGAGTTCGTGTGTTATTGTTGCAACAAACGTGCAGTCTTGGACATTTTAAAAAATACACTCTACAGTCCTTTAGGTGTAATTCTTGTGATCTCTCACAATGATAAGTCAGGCTGGTTTGTTTGGAAATGATAGAAAGGAAATGAAGTGTGGGGGCCATGGTGTACAGTGAGATAAGTCTGTGCTCACTTATTTAACAAGCAGTATATAGATCATTTCCAAGATGGAAGTTGCATATCAGAATAGATATAGCCCATCATTTGAGGAAGTAGAGGATACCCAAGAGAGCCCCAAGAGCAGTCCCAGTGCAGCTGCCTGCCTAGTTACCATCACAACAACCATGCCACAACAGGACCCCCAGTCACCATAGTCACGTCACCGTCACAATGAGCCATAAGGGGGAGACGAAGCAGCCACCAGCAGCCTGTCCCTTAGTATTCCAGACTCCCAAGACAATTATCACTAGCCCGCGCCCCCCGCCCCCCGTTTCCCTCTCTGCCTTCCCTCTCCCTCCTCTCCCCGTCCTTCTCCGCCCCTCCCCTCCCCCGCAGCCATCCTGCCATCTCCTCTATGGCCTCAACTGGCCAGGACAAGAAGATCATCACAAAAAAGGTTTTGCCAACAGCAAAATGGCTCAAGGTAAGAAATGGCTCCAGTGACACCAATTAAGATATATTTGTACGCAAGACTGCTGTAAAGAAGAAAAACCCTGGAAGTGCCTTCTTAGAGTGGGAGATAGAAAGACTGGAGTTTTAAGGATATTGAAGGAAAAGGGGGTGCAGAGGATGGACACGGTGGATCTCACCTTACTGAGTGCAGAGATCCCATCAGCATCAACCACAACGTTTTCAACCCTTCAATGCAAGAACTGAAAGAGCGCGCTGCTGATACAATAGGGTGCACAGATAGTGATAGAGGGCGCTGAGAACCAAGTGGAGGCAGATTAATCGGGGCTGTACACCACGATTCTGCGCGGGCTCTCCTCATCAAAGACAGCCTGGAGAGGATGATAACAAAGACAAGGAAAACCAAGAATACAGACCCAGGGTCAGCAGTCACTTCAACATTGGTGCCACTGTAATTTTGATTACCAACAGATGCCCAGAGAAACCTAAACCACAAGATGACAAACAGTTAAAAGCAGTCAAATCATCAGCTGAGAATAAATTGGCTCCCAAGGCTGAGCAGAGCTGGGCTGAGTAAATGCCGGCATACTATTTCTATTATCATCCGGTTTAACACAAGAAGAAGGAATATGAAATTCCAGCAATAATAAGAAATGCAAAAAAATGGAACTGAAGACCTAAGTGCTTGCTTTTTTCCCTTTTTTCCCCCTTTTTTATCTCTTTTTTTTCCTTTTTGCTGTTGACCAGATAACTAGAACTATCTGCATTGTCTATGCAGCATGAGTTTTGGTTGTTTTTTGTTTTGTTTTTTACTTTAAAAATTTTTGTTTTGTTTTGGGAGAATGACAAGCATCTTTTTGTTTGTTTTGTTTTCTCAATACAACTTTAAAGGTTTTTAATTGATTATATCTGGTCAAGTTGAGATTAAGAATCTCATTTTTAATTTGCATGAAGTATCCTTGATTAAAAAAAAAGTCAACAAACTGCAAGCATCTGTTAATAAAGGTCTTTAAATTAAAAAAAAAATAAAATCTGTCTTAACTCCACTGGTATTGTTTCTGGAAAACTGGTCAGTGGGTAGTGTTCGAGTTGGAGAGAATCAAGATGTATTTGGTAGGCTGATGAGGTTGGTTGGCTGATGAAACGTAAAATTGTGTTTCCATTCTCAATCCCCATTGTTGATCAGTTGTCAGATCCCACCTCTCACATGTCTTCTCTCTACTATTGAAGCTTCTATTCTCAGGTCTTCATCTCTGCTACAGGAGCAAGTTTCACTTAACCTATCCTTGGAAATTTGCTCATTATAAATCATAGAAGTGCTCTTTTTCATCTATAGGAGTTGCTACATTTAGGTTTTCCTTAACCCATTGAAATCATGGGTCCTGAACCCCATTGCTCTCAAAGAAAAGAAAAAGTAGTTTTTATGTTTCTGAAATAAAGTATTTTGAAGGAATGCTTAAATTCTCCTTGTTTGTTAATTCATCCTGCTATGATCCACAGATGTTAACAGGTAAGTAAATATTAGGCACTGACATACAAATTACTCAATGATAATTCATTAAAAGCCTGCTATTTTTCAGACTCAGCTTAACATTGGGGATAAAAAGTTAAAACTAAAACAAGTCCCTGTGTTCAAGGAGCTTATATTCTCTAGGAGAAGACTCCATGTGCATACCTAAGTGTGTACACACACACACCCACACACACACACACACACACATGCACACACACATATATATGTGGTATATGTTATATATGCATATATACTTCTGCATATATATGCATATATGAACATGCTTTTCTGCAGCTATGGTTATAACTATTTCTATGTCTACAAACATAGAGTGATAGATGTTGTTGTCGTTGGTGTCTGTTCTTCGTTCTTGAACAGGACCATGACATCAGGAAAGTGATGTCTTGACTTGTCAAAGAATTGAAGTGAGGCTGGGCTGCACAAAGTAACCAGGCTCAGTCTCTGCTCTACAGCCATCTGGGTCCAGTGGCCATCAGGACCATTGGAGATGGGCCCTGATGCAATAGGTGACTTCGGCCTTTTTTAAGCTAAGATCCTTCCCATGTCTCAATTTGTCTGAGGCCACACCCATTCAATGATTAAGGCTACATTAAGAAGTGAGGCCAAAAAATGGCTTCTTTTAACTAGTCAAAAATAGAAAAAATTAAATCTGGAAGGGGAAGGACCCCACCCTTTCTCCCCTTCATTGCTGGCCAGAACAGAAATAATTGCTATTTATACTCAATCTGAGCCATCAAAACCCAAACAATGACCCAGTGAGGCTTGGGCTTCTATTGTTGGCCAATCAGTGAGAGCCAGAGTGATTTGGATTTAAGGCTTGGTAAAGTAGCTGCCTGGTTTTCCAGTGCTGTATTTCAAGAAATGCTAAATGAGACTACATGGGGAAAATATATTGAAGGATTAGGTTACTTGTGATATGTCATAAAACACATATATAAGGTACATATTAATGTTTTCAGTTAATAAGTAAAAACTTCAACATAAGATACGTAAGTTCAGAAGATTTTAATAATAGCACTAGCTACATGTTGTGGTTTACCTGTACATTCAATCAGTGGAAAATATACACTCTTCTAGAATTCATGGCATCTTCAGACACTTCTGAAAATTACAAAATGATTTAAAAAGGTTCAACTCTTGTAGAATATTAAAGTCATGAAATGTTTTCTTTACTACAGTTCTTATCTTGATAGATCACTCTTTATTTAATGTGAATTCTGCAAACAGCAATTACACACAACTCAGAAAACAAATGATACAAATAGAACATTTAGTAATATACATAATGGTTCAAATTAAATTATCATAGTATAACATATGTTTAGCATAAAGTTTTTGCTCAGGATAAATAGTCAAGCTTGATTTTTTTTAATAATAAGCATTGAACATTGTGAAGGCATTTATTTCTCTCATAAACTTAAGATGTAGCATTAGTGTTCTGTTCATTTCTTTTTTTTAGTCTAGACTTATTAGTTCTTTAATGTGGGGAACTTCAGGAATGGAAACTCCCTCCCTCTGGTAGAGCTACAAAAACAAACAAGCAAAAAAATGAAACAGTCCTTGCCCTCAAGAAGCTTTTTTTTTGGTGGGGGGGGGAATGGGAGGAGGCCACAAATACATGCAAAGTTTTGATCACAGGTAAATTTAGGAATTGGATTACATGTTCTATCTAGTACCTTCTGGCTCTATAGCGTTGATCCTGTGATTCTACATATACGAAAAATAAATATATGGTGGGAGGAGGGGAAGAGGGAAAGGTAAAATTACCTTGAATTTATTTTAGTTCAACCATTTTTAACCAGTGGTGGAAATTCCTTAAACTTTATACCACAATTACCAGTGAGTAGCAAAGTAAGTAAGTGTAATATTTAGAAACTTGGCTTCCAGGGACAAAGAGAGAAGAAGAGAAGGCAAAGTCCTGAACCATTAGCAGGTTAGTCAATCTGATATTAAAGAATTGGTTGTTCATATTGAAATAAAGCAAAAAAAACCAAAAAACAGAAACCTCAAGTACTTCTTGTCTATGGCTATCAATATACCCTGTTCTCTTCTCTGTCACCATTCTGAATATTTGGATTATTGCAACAGCATGCCAGTGGGTCTGCCTGCCTCCAGTCTCTAGCCCCACTCAAGTACCTCCTCTAATTCAGCCTCTAATGTGATTTTCCGAAAGCACCAATCTGACCATGTCACTCTGATGTGGATACAAACTTTACCCTAAAGGTCAAGAAGAATATTAAGGGTTGCTTTTCCAGTACTTTGTGAAGACCCCCTCAGAGGGTTTGGGGCTCATTCTGTAACTCATCCTGTAATTTGAGATACTGTAACTTGAGGGGGTGTAAAGTCCTTTTCCCTTTATCTTGAAATACCATAGAACTTCTCCTTATCTTGTAAGACTGAAAGAATTGGGTTTTTTTTTCCTTCCTTATCCTGTGTCCACCTGTCCTTCTTATCCTGTCAACCATCTTCCTCATCCTATGTCATAAAATTCCTCCTTATGTTGTAAGAAACCATCTCCCTCATCCCGCGTCATAAAATTCTTCCTTAATCTTCAACCACCATAAAATTCTAAAACTACATCATCGTCCTGGACATCTACATTCTGTATAGTTTTCTGTCTATATAAGCCTGGTCCTCCCAAATATCAGCCTTTTCATTAGCTTCTTGCTAACAGGAGCCCTGTTGCTTTTTCATGTAAAGCAAAAGCTCCTATTAGCTACAGAGAATGTCTAAGTGAATTCTTTCAAACCCAAACTGCTCTCCAAAATCTGACCTCAACCACTCTCCCTACTCAGTAAACTCCCTTGGCTCCCCATTGCCTGTAGGATCAAATAGTAAATCCTATGGTGTTCAAAACCCTTTATAACCTAGCTCCACCTACCTTGCTAGTCTTCTCATACCTTAGCGTTCAACACGTCCATCTTAATCCAGTGATACTAGCTTCTTTGCTGCTCCACAAATAAGACACTGCATCTCTCTGCTCCAGGCATTTTCTCTGGGTGTCCCTCATGCCCGGAATGCTCTCCCTCATCTCTGCTTGCTGACTTCTTTGGCTTCCTTTCAATCTCAACTAATATCCTATCTTTTACAGAAAGCCTTTCTCCAACCACTCAGTTCTAGTGCCTTCCCTCTCAATCATATGCTATTTATCTTTTATGCACTGCTTTGTATATATTTGTTTTCTTGTTGTCTCCCCTAGTAGACTGTGAGGGGAACTGTGAGACTGCCCTTTCTGAGGGCAGGAACTGTCTTTTGCTTCTTTTTCAATCAATAAACATTTATTAAATGCCTACCATGAGCCGTGCATTGTGCTAAGCACTAGAAATATGAACGGGGGTAAAAGATAGTTCTTGCCCTTAACTTAACACTTTAAGAGACAGACAACTAAAAAGCAGATACGTACCGACAAGCTTTGTGTTTCTCTACTACTTAGCACATTGTCTGACACATAGTGGATGTTTAATAAATATTTATTGAGTGCCTGACAGGGTCCATTCTAGACTGAGGCAATGTCTAACTTCAGACTTCAGAATAATATTCAAAAAGTATTGGTAAAAGCCTTAGGTGCACAATTTAACAAGATTGCAGCAGAGTGAGGACTGTAAAACTTTAGAGAAAGATATGTTTAACTATCTTGAAGCAGTCAGGTTGATTTGTCTCCATTTTTTTTTCTTTAGTCAGTGACAGTGCTTCTTTTGTCACCGAACTGATTTCTAGCTGGAAAAAATTTGCAACTATAGAAAATTACCTTAGTAAGAAAATTGGTGACTATGTAAATATGCTATATAAACTCTTTGGAAATTCCTGTCCCTATCTTCTCATCTGAACAATTTACTTAAAGCCTCTAAAAGAGAGACTATTTCCCACTAAGATATCATAAACCTGAATTTTTTTTGGGGGGGAGGTGAAGGTGAGGGATGATTATCTTTAAAAAAATTATTTTCTAGGAGTGGAACGTATATCTAGATACAACTAAGGGTAAAATATTGTTTTCAGCACAAACAGAAAGAAAAAAATCAAAATGGAGACTATAAAGAAATATGGCAAAAAATAGGTTGAAGCATATATACACACGTGTGTATGTGTGTGTGTGTATGTATGTATGTGTTCTGTACCACTTGAGCACATTAAAACAAATTCATAATTTGGAAATGTCTGAATCTTATAATAGTAAATATTTTCCATTGAGCAAAATTTACAGATAAACCCCATGTAAAGGAAAGCATTAATGGTTACTGTCACATGCTCCAGGTTAAAAAAAAGCCTTTATGACTCATCATGTGATCCTTGTAGAAATCTTGTGATATAAAAAGCAAAGGAATACATGTCCTATTCTGCAAATGAAGAAATTTTGCTGTAGAAATGTTTAGTAGCTTGTGCAAGGCTGTATAACTTGTATGTGGAGAAGCAAAATTTGATTATAGATCTTTAATTTTTTTTTCCACTACACCATGTCACATGTCTGAGTTTTTGAAGACTAGGAAGAAAATCCCAAATCTTATATACTATTCTCTTTGCACATCACAATATTATTCACACCTCTTACATTAAACATTAATATTATATAACCATTTTAGGTTCAGCTGAACATCCATTATTTCCCCCCACTGTCACTCTTAATAAAAGCTAGTCAGTTTTTATTTTGTATGCCTGTAATTTATTTTTCTACCAATTCTACTGCAAAGTATTTATAGGAGTCTTTGACTATATTCTTTGTCTTTTAAAAAGATAACTGGAAACTTAACTGAGAATAATTGGTAACTTTCAATTCATTTGTAGAATTCAAGAAAAAAAATTCTACCATATGCAAGACATTGGCCTATAAGGAAAAACAAATTACTTTAACCAAATGAAAGATAAGTTTGATTATAGGAAGGCCAAGAACTTGTCACCTATTTTTTAGTATTTGAATATGTATAAAGAACTCATTGGCTAATTTTATCCAACAAAATGAAATAACAGATGTACAGTCAGTTTCTCTAGCAACTGAATATTAATTTTAAAAATTACTTCTGTTTTGATATTCTCAGTAGAAAATCAGCATGACATCTATAATCAACAACTGATGGTCTGTGGGCTAAGGATTTTCACCCATAAAGCACATGTATGTTATAATTTATGTTTTATGTACAATGAGGGAGCATTGTGTACTTTAATAGGGAGAGAATTAATCTCAGGGTCATTAAAACATCAGTTCCAATCCAGCCCCGACACGTATTGTTTATCTGACCTTGGGCATGTGACAACTTTTTATTGCTTTAGACTTGAGTTGGAGTATAAATCGTAACATATTGTGCTTGGTATATACTGGTAGAGGGAATTACCTGTACAAATGAAATCACAGGTTTGGTTTAAAAAAAGAAACAGAAAAATAAGTATATACATAGACCTACACATACACTTAGGTGTTTTGTTCTCATTCAGTTGTTTTAGTCATGTACAACTCTTTGTGACTTAATTTAAGTGGTTTTCTTGGAGGAGTTACTAAAGTGGCTTGCCATTTCCTTCTCCAGCACATTTTATAGATGAAGAAACTCATTCAAACAGGGTTAAGTGATTTGCCAAGGTTTACATAGCTAGTAACTGTGTGAGGCCAGATTTGAACTCATCTTCCTGCCTCCAGGCCTGGTGTTCTATCCATTGTACCACCTAGCTGCTTCATATGTATGTGTGTACACACACACACACACACACACACACACACACACACGTACACACATACATATACACATGGGTGTACATACATGTGCACATATACTACTATTTCTATGCTACTATTTGCCTTTATATAGCACTTACAGTTTGTATGTGTGTGTGTGTGTGTGTGTGTGTGTGTGTGTGTGTATGTGTGTATATGCTTATTTGATGCTTATAGCAACAAGCCTGGGAAGTAGGCAATTTTATTGTCATCTCCATTTTATAGATGAGTTAACTGAGGCAGACAGAGGTTAAATAGCTTGTGCAGGGTTATACACCTACTATTTACCTGATGCCTAATTTGAACTCAGGTCTTTCTGTTTCCAGGTTCAATGCTTTATCACTCTATCTATAGCATTACCCAGCTACTTCCTATACTGTCTGCCTGCCTCATTCACTACCTATTTGCACATGTATTTATACATACATATATACACAAGTGTGTATATGCACATATATAATATATTGGTACATACATGTGCATTTGTGCACACATGTCTATTGCATAAGTGCACTGAGCATGTATATTTCTATCTATTGTATGTATATGTGTATATGAAATCTATTCATAGCTTTTGTAGTTGTATTCATATGCATGTGAATACATACAAATACACATATGTACCTGTCTGTGCATGTATGCATATCTACACATATAGGTATATGTGTATATAATATGTGTTTGAATTTGTGTATGGTGAAGAAAGGGCACCATCTTGAATAGAGTGCAAAATCAGTGAGGAAGTTCATTCAAATCCCTCTTCTAACTTTTAGCTCTGTGATCATGGACAAGTCATTATTTAAGCTCTGTGTTCATCAAGCCTCTATACTAATGGAGTTACTTATTTGTTCGAACTAAAACTTAAAATAAGTTATAAGATACCCTGATCTTATAAACTTGAAATGATATATAGAAAATTCCTTCAAATTATAGTGAGTTGCTCAAGGACTGTGTTTGGATAAGTTTAGAAAACTTGTCCACAGTTGAGATGTTAATTAATATGTGGATTCAGGAGGCTGGAAGAACCATGGTATTCCAGCATACTCTGAGGAGAAAAGGCGTAATCAGTTTTGGTAAAGAAGGGAGATACGGAGGAGAATTATTGGTTCTACAGACATTTCAGACCAAAAGATCTGGGCTGGTATATACTGGTAGAGGGAATTACCCTCTAAGAAAAGGTTGTTGGCTTTTTTCACAAATTTCCTTCCTAGTGCCTGTTTATCCACAAACACTATACAATAATTCATTCTTACATTACATTTCATTTTTAGTAAACTAAATTTTGCTTGAAACACAAAATGGCCTGAGGTTAAAAATATAGAGATATAAAGTTAGGAAGAGACCAACCTCTGCTTAAATCTTAGGAATTTCCTTAACTAATGGCTGAGAGTGATTGTGACAGAACTCATAATTTTTCATCTAAAATAAACACCTTTAAACCTAGAGAGGAGAGAGAGACTTGTAGTATTTATGGGACTTTATACCACCCCCTAGGATTAAAACAAGATAATAATTTTAATTGTGTGTTATGAAGTTTTCAAGGATGAGATGTTTGAGTTACTATCACTGATGAAACCACAGATGTGTTGGAATAGTCATAATTTATACATAAGATATCATCTATTATCCGGCAATCCCTTAACTGTATTTTTCATTTTACCCAAAAACATCAGCCATATCAACCTTAAATTTGGATTCTTTTTGTAGAATTAGAATACTTACATATTCAGCTTTATTCATATATTACATACATACATGTATATTCAGTAATATGTATGTTCTTTATGTGTGTATAGTGAGTAAGTGTGTATATGTATCACATGCATATATGGTATTGTCTATACAGAGATTATATGTGTGTATGCATATATATGTATATTTGTCTTTAATTTAAAACATGTTGAACTATGATGGAAGACTTGATTGGAAGGAGAGGAAAATAATGCATACATACACATATACATGCATATATATGCATCATTTTATGTGTACACATGTGTAGATATATTTATATCTGGATACATATATGTGTGTTGTATGCATGCATGATATTTATGTGTGTGAATAAATTAATAAAATTTTATTAATCACCTACTCTGTGCTAGGTACTACACTAAGTGCTAAGCATATGTATGTATATGTGTACATTACATATGTGTATTGAAGTATGATTTTCCTTTACTTCCAGTTATTTCATCACAGTTTAATAGTTTATATATACAGTGATTAAAGACAATATTTTAAGTAGCATTTTGAATTTGAGAAATTTCTTCACTCTAATAAACATGGAAATAACATAGAGTTATTCCTTTAAACTTCTGACATGCCGATATAGTTTTCTCCTCCCTAGAAAGTTTAACTCTGGGATAAATATTATATCAACCAGCTTTCATTCCTGAGATTTTTTTATTAACTGTATTAGATTGTGTGTGAAAAATAGTGCAAAATGAAAGCCTAACTGCTTTGCTGCAGTCATAATGCAATAATTATCTTAGCATGGCATCTTCTTTCTGTGTAATCCACTTATTCCTTTATCCATAATATATCTATAATAAAACTGTGCACGCCATGCCACATTTGATTACTGTGTTATAGGCAAGTCTCAGAATGCAACTGTCAGATTCCTTTTTTGTAGCTTCTCCCTCTACTTTTGTTTTCAAGACCAGTAAATGCACTATTTGCTTTCTAAATAAGATTCATTATCAGAGGCTATGTTTTTGTTATGGTCGAAAATAATTTCATGGCTGTGTCAAAGCACACAATTGTTCAAAGTTCCATGATGTTTACCCATTTTTCTCTTCAATAAATCTGCATGAAATTCACTGTCCCTATCCAATTAAAAGTTATTTTTTATAAATCAACAATTTTAGTCAATTTTTTTTTACTATAAGTAAAATGTCTTTTTTGCTTTTCCTTTAAGGTTGTAAGTAAGGTTACAGTTGCAATATAGGTGTATTCTCTATAGTGTGTAGCCTGAAAACTATGTAAAGTGGAAAACAAACATTTTTAATTTATTTAATTCACTGTTACCTGAAAAACATCACTGATGGGTTTTTAGAAAGTAAACATGAAATGTGAAAAATAAATTCAATGTGGATCCTAGCACTAGAGATACAAATAAAAAGAATAACACAATCCCTCTTCTCAAGAAGCTTGTCTAGTTCAAATGATTTTAAAATATTGTTTGGAGGCGGAGAACAGGACATTGTAAAGAAACAGCTATTGTATTTTTTAAGCCATGGTTTGATAAGTTAATTAAAGATTAATATTTAGTGTTCTGTGCAAAGTATTTTTAAAATTCATCACCCCTTTCTCCCCCCTACTATCTTTGGTCCTTCTAGATTTAATATGTCACACCCAGTTACAATAATTATCTCGTTTTAGTCTAGTTGCCATATAATTAGGCTGTTCATTTCTGGGTGGTCCCTTCTATGCTATTCCATGGAGTTTATATTAAATTTAAAAAATAGGAATATTATCATAAAATCACAATAGCTCAAAGGACCCCATTTAGAGAAAATCTTAAAATTTGGAGATTTCACTCTTTGACAGTATTTTTAATTTTAATATATCTGTAGCTAACTTTATGGATGAAACAAAAAAACTGGCCTCTTTTTATGGATGAAACAAAAAACCAGATTACTGTAAAATTTAGTAGTACAGAAAGGTCTGTTAATAACCAAGTATCAGGAGAAAAAGTATGTATGTATATGGTTGTGGACTTAAGAGTTAGTGAAGAGCAGACTCTTGTAATTTTCCTCAGCCCCGGAAGAGAAAGATGTAACTGATAGCTTAGGCCTCAGTCTTCTACTATGAGATGCCTGTAGAGGATGACAGCCCTTCGCTATCTCTCCTTTCTCTGCTATAGCTCAGTACTACTTTTTTTTTTTTGGTGTTGGTCTCTGGCCTGTTGCCCCTGTGACACCAAATCTCTCCCATTAAGCTTTTGAAGCCCTTTCTTCCCTCATTCTGTCTCTTGAAGACCCTATGTATCTCTTTAAGAGCCCTTAGGCACATGATTCAATTCTGCCTTCCAGCTCAGAGATCAAGGTAGTTCCAAATCACTGTCAAGGCTGAGAAGAGAAATGCTTATCCTTCTGAACTACAAATCCCAAGATGCCAGTCCATTCTTAAACTTTATTATTCAAAGGATATATTTATAGAATGGATAATTTCAAGAGAGGGGAGGAATGACAATGCAAATGGTTTCTAGAATTACCTTTCCTTTATTTAAAAAAAATGTACTCATGAGGAATTCATATTGTTTCAGATTTACTCATTTTGTCTCATAATTTGTTTGCTGTTGTGTGAAGAGTATGACATGGTAAAGAGAAAATCATTGGAAACAGAGAGCCATTTTTTTCTTTAAAAAAATCAAATAACAAAAACAAAAAGTCAAAGTTGGATAATAATAGCAACTTAATTACCATAGCAATTTGCAAGGTTTCCTCCCAGAAATCCTGTGAGTTGAGTAATACAAGTATTATAATCCCCATTTACAGCTGAGCAAACTGAAACTCAGAGAGTCATAAAAGGATTTCTACAACAAAAACTATGTTACCTACAAGCATCGCAGTGGGTGCCTACAACTACTACTGTACATAGTCATTTATAATTAGCAGTGATTTTCCATATCCAATAAACCAGAAACAAACATTTTAGCCCTGTTATCTCTATCTTTAGTGCTGGTATGGCTAGCTTCAATCACCCTAATAATTATGAGGCTTAATGTGGTTCTGAGAGGGAGAAAAAGGACAATAGATTAGGATCCAAGAAGCTTTCAGTGAGTTAGCTGTTATTCTTAGGGTTTTCTTTTCATTTCTTTCCCAGTGAGAGTGGTGGGCCAATCTAGTTGTATTGACCTTTGTCTTGTCACTGGACTCTGATGACTCTGGAGGAGAGAGGGAAGCTGATGAGTGACTTCATGCAACTATGCCTCACTCAAATACAACTCAAGACATCATGTTCATCATGTCATAGGTCCCCTTGGAGAAAGAAGGACAAACAACAAATGAGTGTACCCCTGGCTTCACTGCCTCTAGGGAACATTCAGCCAGAAGCTGATGTCCTAAGTCAATTGACTGTCAATTAGTCAATGAGTAGGACAACAAGTACTTACAAGTGCCTACTATGAGTAAAGCACAGTGCTAAGGCACTGGGAACACAAAGAAAACAAAAAGACTCCCTTCCCCACCCCCACCTTGCTTTCAAGGAGTTTATAGTCTAATGGGGAAGATATGCAATCAACTAGATAAAAACCAACTTTATGCAAGATCAGTTGGAAATAATCAAGAGAGGAAAAGGGTTAGAATTAAGGGGGATTGGAATGGTTTCCTGTAGAAAGTGGGATTTTTGCTATGACTTGAAGCAAGGGAAGCTAGAAGGAATGAAGAGGGAGAAATTCCAGGCATGGGGAACAGCCATTGAAAATACAAAGAGAACGGAGGTGAAGGGTCTTGTGTGAGGTGCATCAAGAAAGCTGTTATCACTGGGTTGCAGAGTACATGGGAGTGCGTAAGGTTTAAAAAGACTGGGAAGTTCATAGTGGGGTGGTTATGGAGAACTTTAAATTCCACTCGAAGGATTTTATGTTTGTTCCTAGAGGGGATAGGGAACAACTTCAATTTAATGAATGGAGGATGATGTACTCAAACCTGTACTTGAGGAGAATTGATTTGCCGTGTGTGTGTGTGTGTGTGTGTGTGTGTGTGTGTGTGTGTGTGTGTGTGTGTGTGTGTGTGTGTGTGTGTAGGATCGACTGAAGTGGAGAGAGAGACCAGGTAAGGAGACCAACCCAAGATTATTTTGTTTGGGCATGAGGTGCCAAGGACCTGTAACAGAGTGGTGGCAGTGTCAGTAGAGAGAAAGGGGACATTTTGAAGGTAGAAACAACAGGACTTGGCAACAGTTACATTTGGAGGGTGAGAGTGAAGAGTTAAGAATGATACTTAGATTTCAAGCCAAGGTAAATTGGATTATTGTGCTATCTCAACCACAAGGAAGTTTGAGATGGGGAAGCTTTAGAGGAAGTAAGTTCAGTTTTGGACATGGAGTTTAAGATGTTTAGGGAACATCTAGTTCTGGATGTCAAAGAAGCAATCAAAGATGCCAGTCTGGAATTTTGGAGGAAGGATAGTGCTGGGGAAATTTATCTGAGAATCATCAGCATATAGATAATTGAATCCATGGGATTTGATAAGGTCACCAAATGAAATAGTATAGATGGAGAAAAGAAAAGGAGAGGGCCTGGGACAGACACTTGAAATGCTGAATTATGTTAACGCACAGGTATATGTGCAGGAAATTTATAGTAATGGAGCTCCAGGAAGAATTACAAGGAGCAGCAGTTTCATTGATCAGAAATGCTTTGTAATTTGCATTTTTTTAATTGGTTAGCCATTATACCATCAGTGTCTGACATGATGTGAATGCCTTACTAACCTGCTTGTCCTCTGTATAAGCTCTAGTTGGACCATATGTTAATACCTTAAGGAGAGATAATTTCAACCTTTTGGGTACACCCTCTGCTGATATTAATCAAAACCCTTCTGTTTTAATAAACCTCATCCTTCTGGAGCTGCTTGTTTAAGGATCCTTTTGTCCCACCCACTCATTTTATAGACATGAAAATTCTTAAAGGCCTAGAGATGTTAAATGATTTACATGGAGTTTCACATGCAGTTAGTGATGGAGTCAAAGTTCAAAACAAAACAAAAAGAAAATGGATTTCTTCATTCCCAAACCTTTTTGCTCTCCACTATACCATACTGAAATATAAAGAAAAATACAATGTTATACTTCACATAGAAATCCGTCCAAAAAACTTATTGAAATGCGCTTGTACTGATATAGCTCTACCTTCTTAAATTTGTATGGAAATGAGCAAAAAGGCAGAGATGTAAATGTATGTAAATATAAATAGATCTGATCTAAGTGTAATATAATAATAATGATTGAAAGGAAACCATCACTTATTAAGTGTCTATTATGCATCAAACACTGTGTCATGCAATTTACAGAAATGATCTCATTTATCTTCACAACAATCTTGCAAGTTAGATCTTTATTTTCCAGCTGAGGAAACTGAGGCAGGAAGATGATAAATGACTTCCCCAGGGTCACAGAGCTAGCAGATGTCTGAGGTTAAATTTGCATGGTCTTCCTGACTCTAAGTCTAGCACTCTATACCCAGTAAGGCCTAGCTGCTTCACTGTAGCTAGTGACTAGACTTGGTTTTCATTAATAAGGCAAACTGCCAAGTGAGGAAATCTCCTCTACCAAGACAGGTTAAAACTTCCCCTGAAACTTGGAGTCTTAGAGAATTACCTACCCCACGGAGGGGGATTAAGTGACTTCTAGGCTCACACATCCAGGATGTGTCAGGGGAGAGACATAAATTCAGGTCTTGCTATATTTATTTTGTCACGCTTTATGAAGTCATATTCATTGTGACTGGATACTTTGCATTGTGACCGCTGAAATCCAAAATGTCTGAAATAATCTTTATATTATTTGTAATTAATGAAAGTAATGAAACTCTCCCAATATTTGTAGACATAGGAGCATGGGATGTATATGGAGAGTTGAAAATGAATTTTTAAGGTCATGTAATCCAAATCCCTCATTTAACAAAAGAGAAAACAGAGGTCAAGTGAGTTTAAGGGACTGACAAAAAGTTACATAAATTGTAAGGAGAAGTCTAGGGAATTGAGCCCCTTGTTTGATTCTAAATAGGACCCATGTTCCATTGCACCTTGCTGCTTCCCCTCTCAAGGTGATTAACAAAAAAGTTATATGGATTTGCCCTGAAGAACATCAATCAATAGTTTACATCCATGGTCATCTACTGATTAAATGCTCTACATAACTCTGAGCTTCTTTTACAGTGTATTTCGTTTCTGTGCAATATGATTCATTAAACAATCAATATTAAATTTACATATATAATTACTTTAACCTGCCAGTGAAAATGTATAATTTTGTTTAAAAATAAAACTGGCATATTAAAAGTGTGGAAACATATAGTATCAGGATCTCAGTTTTATTATAGATATTAAGAAATAAAATTATGGTAGATCACCCTGAGCAAGTCACTGAACCTCTGCCTACCTCATTTTCCTCAACTGTTAAATGTGGATATGATAACATCATCTTATTCTCAGCTGGGTTGTTATGATGATCACATGAGATAATATTTATGAACCACTTAGCACAGTGTTGGGCATATATATATATAAATGCTATATATCTATGTATCACTATTGATGTCCTTATGATATATTGATATCACTATATATCTATTTCTATATCTATATTATCACCATCTCTCTCATATAAAGATTATATACGTATGTGTATATATGTGTGTATATAGATGTGTGTGTGTGTGTGTATGATTATTTCCTTCCCCTCCTCCCTTCCTGTTTTATCAAGTGGAAACTACTGCTTTATTTTGCTTTATGATTCCCTATGATTTCTGGCTTCTTTCTTTCTTGGTTTTCTTTAGGTCACCTTCCACCTTCCTTAATCACATGTAAAACTTGAACCCAACCACAAGTATCCCCTAGACTGATCTCAGGCAAGGGTCCTGGTGATGGGCTCAGTGGATTTTGAATGAAAGAAGTGTTTTGGGCCAATCTCGGTCCTCAATGTTTTCCTATGGGGCTGAGCATTCTATTATTTCTGTTTTGTTTTAGCATCAGCGTTGGTCTCTGTTGCTTAGCTTAGCCTTTCACCCCCAGCTTTACCTGGGAGCTGTGGTATTTGCTTTAGAGACTCTGGTTGGACTGAGCTCAAACAGTAGTCCCTAGGTATCCACAGGGCTTCTATTCCTTCTTTTATATTTGTGCTTTTCTTTGAAATCAGAGCTCATTTCAACAAGCATTTTTGAAGTGCCTACCTACTATATGCAATGAACAGTGATAGATACTTGGGATACAAAGCCAAATGCAAAAATTTTTTGCTTTCAGGGAGGTTGCATAGTTACATAGTTGTATAGGGGGAGAATAAAATGTATGTAAAAAGTAAGTAATGGGGGAGAGGGTAGAGAGCACCAGTTATCAGGGTGCCTCTGTAAAGGCCTCTCTTCTTAGGAGTTGGCACCTAAATTAAGCCTGAAGGGACCTGGGTGTGCTAAGACGTGAATGTGAGGAGTCAGCATTACAAGTAAGAACTGGCATCATGTAATACAAATGAATTAGGCCATATACCTCCCAGTTACAGGACCTGTGTTTCTACCCTGTCTCTGAAAAGTACCATTCTTGTGACCCTAAGCAAGTAATTCTCCTTGGGTCTCAGTTTCCTCATTTGCTAAATGAGAAGGTTGGACAAGATATTCTCTAACATGCTTTTCAGATTTAATTTGTTGCCAAATTTTGCTTTCTACCTTCAAAACATATCTCATCTATACTCTTCTCTTTGCTCATATAACCACCACTGGCATCATTTCTTACCTGGTCCCTTGAGATAGCCTTCTAAATGGTCTAAATGATGGTATCAACTCAGGAAGACCTGAGGTGAAATGTAGCCTCAGACTGGTACTAATTATGTGACTCTGGGAAAGTCACCTAAACCCTTGCCTCAGTTTCCTCATCTGTAAAATGGGGATGATAATAATAGCACCTACTTCCAAAATTTGTTGGGAGGATAAAATGAGAAAATTTTTGTAAAATATTTAAAACAGTACATGGCACATGTGCTAAACACAAATTGCTTAATAAATTCTTGTTTTTATTGTCATTAATCTTAAAAGTCCTGGAGAGTAGCTGCCAGGGAAGGAAATAAGAGTCATTCATACTACCAATTCCTTTTCTGGAACATCCTTGCTTTTACAGCTTAAATCCAGGATATTTTAGTCCTTTCCTTGTGATTTTGACTCCTAGAATATTCATTACTTTCTAGATCCTTAATTTCTGATATTGACCCTAATTAGAATCTTTAATAGAAAACTAATAGTTATCTCATCCAGTAACTTTCATGACTTCAGCCAGGCACAGTGCTTAGCATAGTGCCAGGTCCATAGTAGGTGCTTAATAAATGTTTGTTCCCTTTCCTAACATGATAAAAAGATTGATTGCTAATGATATCTTTACCTTAGACCCAGTAAAACTTGTCTGTATGTGCAGAAATACTATAAGTTTTCAAAATACCTAACTACAACATGACAACTTTTAAAATACAGGCAAAAAAAAATTCCCCAAGACAATGCCCAGATCTTTGGATTTATCTAGTGTATTGAGTTTAATTTTCATCCAGATGTTTGGTGTTCTGTAGTACAGCTCAAGAGAATTTCACCAGTAAGATATGATTGTGCAATGGAAAGAACATTAGATTTAGAATCAGGAAAAGGAGGTTTAATCCTGACTACCACTGTATTATCTGGGTGTGAACTGAACAATTTAGTGGATCTTCATAGGTCTCAGTTTCCTCATTTTTTTTTTTGGCTAGGCAATGGGGTTAAGTGACTTTCCCAGCGTCATACAGCTAAGTGAGTGTTATATGTCTGAGGACAGATTTGAACTCAGGTCCTCCTGAATCCAGGGCCGGTGTTCTATCCACTGCGCCACTTAGCTGCCCCTAGTTTCCTCATTTGTAAAAGGAAAGGGTTGAACTAGTCAGGGGTGGGGAACCTGTGGCCTGGAGGCCACATGTGGCCTGCAGCAGGTTTGTCACTCGTGAACTAGATTATCTCTAAAGTTCTTTTCACCTGTAAATCCTCTAAACTGCAAAAGTGATTGAATTGTAGAGTTTGAAGGGACTCTAGATCTGGCTACTCATCACAAGTTGCTTAGAAATGACTGAGGGAGATGAGAAATAAAATAATTATTGAAAAGAACTCTGGGGCAGTGATGGACTCAGAGTTTAGACTGAAGCATACTTTTTCCCCCTTTGTTTCTCGTGCTTTTTTTTTTTTGAATACAGCTAGTGCAGAAATATGTTTTGTGTGATCTCCTATGTATAAGAAGTATGGTACTTCTTGCCTTCTTAATGAGGGATGAGAGAGAGGGGTGATAGGAGGGAGAATTTATAACTGAAAATAAAATAAATTTTTAAAAAAGAAAAGTACTCTATATATTGTTTATATGTATATATGCATGTATGTATTATACACTGATGTAAAGTACTACATCGCATCCTCTAGACAGAAAGGCTTTGCTTTGGTAAATACAATGAAATTACTCTGGTTAAGTAAGATGGAGTCATAATATGGAGACGGATAACCACAGTACTTGGTTCAATGATATTCACATTAGAATTCTAATACATATCAATTAACTAATCAAGCAACAAACATCTGGAAAGCACTTCCGATGTTCCAGTCACTGTCCCGGGAATATAAATAGAAAGAATGAAGCAATCTCTATTTTGAAAGAGCTTATGTTCCATAGGGATAAAACTTTCATGCACATACAAATTTGCAGAATAAATACCAAATAAATGAAAGTTAATGAAAAAGAAAATAGTTTGGGTATGGCAAGCACTAGTAGCTGGGACAATCAGGAAAAGCTTTAGAAATTCTAAAATGGGGTGTTTGAGCTGTGTCTTCAATAAAGAGGTAAGAAAGGAAGGCATTTCAGGTAGCGGGGAAAACCAGTGAAAAAATATGTGTCAATTAAATAATTGAAAGAATGAATGACTTTTCATTCATCATTCATCAAAACATTTTTCTTTAGTTTCTAATTGCTTGGGGTTCTATCCTCTGAATTATAAAGAAAAAAACATGGAACACACATGTTGTTGGCAGGGAACTTATCCTTTCTTTGAAAATAACCTCGTTTAAACTTAAAAGGCATGCATTTCAAGCTAATATTTACCTTGTTCCTTATCTATGAAATATAGCTACCTTCAAAGTTGAGAGGAAATAGGCTTCTTTGATATTTATGGTGGGTCTGGTAATTATTTATGTTTGCAAACATTTTTGAAAATGTGTCATGCTGAGTCTTTACATAATGATTAGCAACTCTAAATATGTGCATATGGAATATGATTATAAAATAAGGCTAAGTTTCTTATATAGCTTATCAACTTGCTTCAAAGGCAAGTTGTTTGGAAGATTAGCGTCAACCAACTAATCAATCAGCAAGCATCAATTAAGAACTTACAATATGGCAGGCACTGCTCTGAGGGCTGGAGATGCAAAGACAAGAGTGGATGTTTCTGACCTCAAGGATCATGCATTCTGGAGAGGGAAACAACATGTACATATATAAATCAAGAGACAATAAATATATTAATTATCTACTATGTGCCAGCTATGGTGCTAGGTGTTGAGGATATAAAGGTAAAAGATAGAGAATTATTAAAAGCTTTGAATACAAAACAGAGGATTTCTTGAGTAAGGTGTTAATATTGTCAGACTGGCATAATAGGAAAATCACTTTGGCAGATAATTGAAAGATGGGTGGTAGTGGGGAAAGGCTTGAGGCAGGGACACCAAGCAATACACTCTTGTGGTGCTCTAGGTATGAAGTGATTACCCTGACCCAGACTGATGTTATTGTCAGAAGAAAGAAGGTAAAATCAACAAACCTTGGCAAAAGATTGGATGGGGGCTTGGGTGAGGTGTGTGCATGCGTGTGTGTGTGTGTGTGTGAGAGAGAGAGAGAGAGACAGAGAGAGACAGAGAGAGACAGAGAGACAGAGACAGAGACAGAGAATATATATATATATATATATATATATAATATATTATATATATATATAGAGAGAGAGAGAGAGAGAGAGAGAGAGAGAGAGAGAGAGAGAGAGAGAGAGAGAGAGAGAGAGACAGAGAGAGAAGAGTTGAAGATGAGATATAAGTTGCAAGCCTAGGGGATGGGGAGGATGGCAATGCTCTCAATACTTAGCAATAGGAAAATTTGGAAGGGGGAATAGTTTGGGGAAAAAGATGAGTTCAGTTTTGGATATGTTGAGTTTAAAATGTTTATAGGACATCCAGTTAAAGATATACAATTGGCAGTTGGAGATGTATGACTGGAGGTAAGTAAAGGGTTTTGGACTGGATAAGTAGATGTGAAAATTATCAACATAGAGATGATAATTGAATCCATGAGAGCTGATGAGATCAACAAGTAAAGTAGCACAGAGAGAGAAGAAAAGAGGGTCCAGGAAAGAGCCCTATGGGATGCCCATCATTAATGGGCATGAACTAGATGAAGATACAGCAAAGGGGATTAAGAAGGAGTGATCAGGTAGGTAGGAGGAGAACCAGGAGAAAGTATTGTCATGAAAACCTAGAGAAAAGTATCAAGGAGAAAAGAGTGATTGACAGTGAGTGTCAAAGAATAGAGAGATCAAGAAGGATGAGGAATGAGAAAAGGCCATTAGATGTGGCAACTAACAGTGTTCATAACTTTAGCCACAGCAGTCTCGGTTGAATGATAAGCAGCTACAGAAAACTAAGAAGATAGATGAGGAAAAGAAGTCAAGGTACCTATTACAGACAGCCTTCTGAAAGAGATTAACCCCAAAAGAAAGGACAGACATGGAATGATGATTAGTGAGGAGAGATGGATCAAGTGAGGGGTTTTTGAGGATGGGAAGGCATGTTTGTACGCAGTAGGGAAGCAGGCAGTAGCCAAGGAGAGATTGAAGTTAGCAAGGCCATGGGGTTGATAGGACAATCTGTTGGAGAAGATACAATGGAATGGAATCACTTGTGAATATAGAGGGGTTTTCCTAAGCAAAGAGAAAGTCCACCTCTTTATGTGAGATGGTGTGAAAAGGAGAGTGGATGAAAGCATCTGAGTTATATGAAATGAGATGAGAAGAGGGAACTCTTGATGAATTGCCTCATTTTTTTCACTAAAATATGAGGCAAGTTTTAGAGAGGATAGCCATGGGGAGGTGAGTTTGAAGAGGAATGAGAAAGTTTGAAATATTTGTTGTGGTCAAGATTAGTGAAGGAATTTTGCTGATGTCTCCCACCATCTAACAGCTGTTTATGGGTCATTTTAGTTACTATCAGGGGCATCATTTACCCTCTGCTGAATTTCATAACCAGATCAATGCTCTCAAAAGAATAACAGATGAGAGATTGGGTCAGTTATCGTTCTGGACATAAGGTGCCATGATAATATCTTACAGTGGGCATTGGACAACGTGACTCTCTGAAACAAGTACAATGCAGTTACTTCTGTTTGATAATGCTTCTTGTGCCAATTAGAAAGCCCACTTTTGAAGGGTCAGTATGAAATGATCCTATACCTTCTGTTACCTGCCTCTATTTCACAATTTTTTTACCTTTTTCTTCCATCACAGGGCAAGATATTTGTCCTCCCTGTAGTTGATATTTATTCTGTATATAGGGTCACAATACCAATTAATTCTGTTACTCTGGCAGCCACTATTAAGACCCTTCTAGAACATATCCTTCTTTGTGGTCCCTCTTATATAATATTGCCTTTGATAAGGGTACCTATTTTAGTACAATAAAGTTCAGAAATTGGGCCTATCACTATCATATCACATTTTCTGGATTTTACATTTTCCATATCATCTTTAGGCATAGCAGAATGTTAAAACAGATCTTTAAAACAATAACTTCATCATCACATTACTGATTATAATTTGAGTGTCCTAACTCTCAGAGTCTGTATCTTTGATAAATTGTTATTATGCCCAAAAGAAAGAGGGCTCTCTACCCCCATAGCTACTTGGATCAGTCCTTCAGTAATACATGGCGGATAAGGATAGACTACTATTGGGCTATAATAAAGCAGACTGTTTCTAATCCTACATTTTTCTCTTCTATTCAGGCAGGGTTGCCTAGACTTCAAAATTTCTCTTCCTGTGAAGATTTTGTATAATTCAGGGAAATAGTTTAGTTTTTCTTTAATGGATAACTTTCTTGTGAACCTGGAAAGATTCAAACAATTCCTATAGGGAATGGTTGTGGGCAACAAGGAGATGGGATTGTTGCTAGGATCTTTTCTTTTCAATATGTGAGTGGTAAAACTACATTTTGAAAATCATGATGAAAAGGAATAGATATGGAAAAAAAGAGAATCCTGCACTTAACTCTGTTGTAATTTTAAACCCCAAGATGAAAGTGAAAGGAAATTTTGATCCATCCTCAATAGTTGAAGTAGAGTATCCTTTCAGCAGAGACCTGTAAAGGGGCCAAAACCTCATGTGATCTTCCTGATGGGGTTCATAGGAAAAGGGCTGAGGCACACTGCATGTTTGAAGGTGTGAGCTGAGTTTTGGCACTGACATAAAGTCTGGTGCAATTTGAATGTAAGAGGCCTATGACCACTTAGATATTGATTCAGACGTTCCAGACCTCTAATGGGAACATTAGGAGCAGGTGCTGCTCCTAGACATTTTGATTGTTTGTTACTTTTGAAGATATTTTTTGAACTGCTTCTGACTAACCACCTCCTCCCTTAACTCACACATGCACACTTATTTAAAGATTGTTCATATTACTTTATGTTTTGTTATTTCTATTAAGTTCCACCTTCAATGGTTTAATTTATTATTAACTGCTTTTTATTGATGTCATGTCCTCTAGAATAATTTTGGAAGCCATGCCACCAAGTAATGGGATATTTGGCTTTCATGGGGAGAAGCTTGCTAGCCCTGTTGAACAGTTAAAAGCTTAATAGTTCTTACATTTCCAGAGATGTTGGGGCTGTAGCCCAAATCTCTTCCTCTCTTCCTCATGCCTCCCCTTTGCTCAGCCTTGTCTGATACTTAACTTATTAAGCAATTTGAAGAATAAGAGGCTTAACTAAAGGAGATTTTGTCAGATTATTCATTAGTGCAAGCTGCCTACAGGTTAGTCCTGGACTTGGTCATTGTGCAGGGGAGTAACATTTTATATCCTTTTAACTTAATGCATCCTTCTAATTCCCAAGAAGTATGAAAGTCAGATTTAATTGGATTTTTCAGCCAATGAGTGATGATTACTTTTTAAACCTTGAAAATGAATGGTTGGACTGGCCTAATTTACGCTTAGCACATAATACCATCCCATATTATTTTTTTTGGGGGGATGGGTGTATTAATAGGATTTAGTGAGGTTCGGATTCGCTCCTATAAATGACACTCTCCAATGCACCAGAAAATAATAGGAAATAGATAATTTATTTAGAAGAAGCAAAGCACAGATAGTTTGAATTTGCATAGAAAGCATAAATAATAAGAACAATCAATAATATAGCACCGATCAAGAGAGTCGGTAATGGAAGAGAATACATCACCAATTCAAGGGAACCTCCAAAGTCAATCAACGGCTGGGAGCCCCGTTGCAGCCAGTACAAACTTGAATTGTGTAAAGATTTTCCCGGGAGAAGCGTCCTTCCCGTGGGTGAGGCTCAGCGGGCTTACAGGAGGCAGTGTTTTTATATTGTTCTAAACAAAGAAGGCTTGGGGCCAAGAAGCCCTTTTTGATGCTTGCGCTATTCATGGTTTGTCCAATACACATCTGACCTTAGCCACGCTCCCATCCGCCTGAGGCTTGGTATTTTGTTTTTTAATAACATCACGTCTCACAAGGAGAGGAGCCAACCCTCCATGTCAACGTGACCTAGGAATGGCTAGTTCCTGGAATGCTAGGCCAAGAACACTCAGGAGATATGGAACGGTCATGACCGAGATTTGAACTGAACCTATTTATTTGAGTGATCTTATTAATTTAAAGGGGAATTTCCAATTTCCATTTCACTTGGCCTTAAGATCATGAGAATAATAGGTGAGGGGCAAAGGTGTGACATGAGTGTATATAGTGCGTATTTTGGTATACATATAACAATTGCATATACAAAGACATAAAAAGAACAAAGCAAGTAGTAGTATGGGGGTAGCTAAGGAATTAAAATACATAGTAGCAGTAGGAGATTTAAAAAGAAAATCATACCAATGATGATTAGTATCTGAGATCACTAAATGAGAAGCTTCGACTAGTCTTCCTGCGGCTATAAGAGTCTGTATTCGATGTTCATTTAACGCGCGTTGGTTGGACTCTAATAACTTTTTGATTTCAGTCGACTGATTCAAGATGTTCATAAGGGGATATAGAGATAGAGACACATGAGGTAGAGGCAAAGATTGGGGTACCCAAGCAAAATTTTTAACTAGGTTAGTGTCTGGTGGAAAGTAAAAATCATTTCCTTGCCAGCGTAGGAAAGATACATTGGATAAGCAACCAGAAAATGGAACAGTAGTAATATCTACAGATAGAAGGTCAGAGTGATTATTAGAGGCTATACAAACATATTGAGTAGATACTTCATATATCATAGAAAAGTTACTCACTGGGTATAAAGTTAGATCACACAAATTGGATGAATGTGAGAGAAGGCAGGGTTCCATCTGCCGAGTCATCATCCCACAAACAATCCCTCCATTAGTTACAACACAATCAGACAGAGTATGAGTTACATTATACCAATCTATATAGTTTCCATAGATATAAGAGGTAAAGCAAAGTATTTATGTAAGACAAAAGGTATTACATGAAATTGACACATAACAGTCCAAGTTTTAACTTGGTAGAGTTAATAGTTCCAGCGCACCAAAGTGGAGTGCATCTAGCATTCTCAGGTTTTTGCTTTTTCCATACATCTGACAAGTCAAGTATATCGTTCCATATGTGAGAGTTACCTTCCTGTAGTAATCTTTGGGCATTTTCCTTCTGTATGAGGGTATATAAGTTTTGCAAGGAACATTTAGTCCAATTAAATAAAACACCAATGTTTTTCATAAGGTGTAAATTAACGAGGATGCTATTATTAAAGACTTGTAAAAATTGGCCTTGATATTGTAATGTATTTTGGTGTGGCAGGATCGTTGTGGGTAACCATTGGGCATTCACAGTCAAAGCTTGAGTAACATCTTGTCCAGCACTGCGCAGTCTGCTAGCCAAGGTCTCAAGGTCTATAGAATTAACTATACCCAAACCAGTTCCTGCACCACCAAGTAATGTATCAATGGGTCATAAGCTTTTTGATTATATCCTTACAGACTTTCTTTTTCTCCTTCATATTTCTTTCTTCCATTCTTTCACAATTTTCCAAAGGCATTTAAGCCTACTTGGCTATTCCTATTAAGGCTGAAGTTCAAGGGTCTCTTCAAGGTATTTATATATACCCAGAAGAAAGAGAAAGAGACACAGAGAAAGAGAGAGAGAGAGAGACAGGGAGATAGAGACACAGACACAGAGACATAGAGGCATATAGAGACAGAGAGAGAATGTAAAAGATACATGCATATGTTTGTGTGTACATGTATATATACATTTATACATGCATGAATGTATGCACATATACATTCACCCATCTATCTATACATATCCACTTATACATATACACATGAAATGGTTAACGTTTATAAAACTCTTTAAAGCTTTAAGTTTTGAAAGCACTTTATATATGCTACTTCATTTGATCCTTACAATAATGTAAGATAGATGCTGTTATTATTGCAATTTTAAAGATGAAGAAACTGGAGCTGAGAGATGGTTATTGATTTGTCACACAGTTAATAAATAACTACACTGGGCTTGAACTCAGTTCTTTGTGACTCCAAACCCAGAGATCAGTAAACTATATCAAGCTGCTATGGAATAGAGAATAGTTATATATGCTATACTGAGATCAAAATGTTAGAGGCAGAGATAATGATAGAAGAGAGAGATAAGGATAGATGCACATAAACATATATTCACATATGGATATAAATAATATACATGCATGTATCTATATCACTACTTCTAAATATATAGATGGAAATATAGCCATAAATATATAAATGTGGAATATTTGTATGTTGTTATATGTATATTATGTGTAGACCTAGGCAGAGACAGGTATGTATGTATGTATGTATGTAATGGGACACAGAGTATCCCAAAAGTTTTAGTGCAGTTTTAAGCCTTAATAACTTTAGAAGTATAAGTCCTACAAAATTAAAAAAAAATCAAAGTTAATTACAAATTCTTTTACTCTTAATTAGCTTTGTAAGTTTTGAATAAAATATTTTTTACTTTGAATTTTAACAGTTCAGGGCACCCTGTCATTATTGTGCATTGTGTGTTGTAGTTCTTTTATATCACTTCCTCAGACTGGTAGATCAGTTGAGGGAAATTCTTTTATTTAGTCACCTTGTTTTCTGTCTATCACCATTAGACTTTCTTGTCATGTCATTTCAAAACTGTCACATGTACATCAAAACCTGTTTCTTTGAAAGACCTTAAGTCCAGTATTACAAATGAAATCCTTTCAGTCACTGAGCAGCCACTGAGGAAAGTTTTTACTGTTTAAAAATCAACTACAGCAATGTCTAGCAGATAGTGGAGTTATATTTAACTTTAACAAGAAAGTTATTCAAGCTTAAAATTGCACAGACATTTTTGGGAGAGAACATATGCATTTAATATATTCTTTTTGTATAACTAAACACGTGTATAGGAGCTATAAGGATATTGAAGTGTGTAACACTTCCTTAAGTTGGACTTGATACATTGGTTACAGCAAATCATAATTACAGTAACTCAAAAGAAATGTGAGATGTGCAAATTTAGAAACATCTGTCCTCTAAATGTTCATGAAGAATATTTGTGCTGAACCTGTGGTAGAGACCTCTGAGCTCATATTGGTCTGATCGGTCATAATCAGGCACACTGTACCTTGACCCTCACATAGTGATGTCATTTTCCTTCTCTTTGAGCACAAAGGACAATAAGCAAGCAATCAACAAATCAAGTCTTGCTTAACTGTTTTCTTAAATATATTTATCCTTCATTATAAATTATAATTTTCTGGGAGGGGAGAGAAAGAAGAATATTTATTGGAAACTGTTAAGTGATGTATAAGTGATATAAATACACTTAAAATAATTTTGATAAAGTCAACCAAAAATAAGCAGAGTGGGAGAGTTTTTCAGAGAATTGAATTAACCCCCCCCCCCCCGAGGCATTTGGGGTTAAGTGATTTGCCTAGGGTCATACAGCTAGTAAGTGTCAAGTGTCTGGTTTGAATCTGAACTCAGGTCCTCCTGACTCCTGAACCAGTGCTCACAGCTATGGAATTGTCTCGTAGTCACTGCCTACCTCTGCTACTTGGCAACCCTTGACTGGCCTAGTGGAGGCTTCACTGCAGGGTCAGAAGTGCATGCCTCTGCCCAGACAGGTAAGTATGTGCGCAGTGAGGAAGTCATTCCCTGCCTACACCTTTATATCCCTGTCTTCCTCATCATCCTCTTATAGCAACAACATTAACCTTATATCTCCTCTCCTGGTTTTACTCAAGGCTCTCTGGCCTTTTCCATCTCCTCCCTTATCACCCTTGAGATGCCACCACTATGGTTGCCCCAGGTCCATATCCCAGTTTTATGAAGTTTTCAGGTCATGTTCATGGTGGCTCCACTCATGACTTTATACATCCCCACTTTCTCATCATACTTGTCCCCACCTGGGAACCTTTGCTACCCACCACTTACTTTCCAACTCTTTATTATGTGTAGTCTTCCCCCATTAGAATGTTAGATCTTGAAGAAGGAAAAAAATGTGGGTTTTTTTGCATTTATTTATATCTCCAGCAGTTAGAATAGTTCCTGGAACATAGCAAGTGCATAATACATAATTTTTCTATCTGTCTTTTATCCAGGGCTCCATGTAAGTGTGATGTATAAGCTCCTTGCTGACTAGCATGACTCTCATCTTACCCTCCCTGAAGGAAAACAAGCAAGACTAGTCTACATCTAAGAGGAACTGCCACAAGGAAGTCCCAAGAAGATCAGGCACAGCAATTGCAGAAGTCATCGAGCTTGGTCAACCAATAACAACAATTACCAAGAAGTGTGAAAATGGTAGCTGCTGCTGCCAGTATACTGAGAGATCAAAGAGTCAATTAATGAACTTTCTCAGATAAAGAACAGAGAAAGTCTGTGTCCTCTCTTGAAGGTGT
The DNA here is from genome assembly GCF_003287225.1 of Phascolarctos cinereus. Taxonomy (NCBI): domain Eukaryota; kingdom Metazoa; phylum Chordata; class Mammalia; order Diprotodontia; family Phascolarctidae; genus Phascolarctos; species Phascolarctos cinereus. Next base: position 394,153,874 of record NW_027555958.1, on the reverse strand, counting down.
AAGTCAGAAGAACATTTCTCCTCCTGCATACTGTCAGCAATTCCACCCCTCTCACAATCAAGGAGTATTCATTTTGAAAGAAAAATCATTCAATGAGGAGACTGGTGCAAATGTATCAAATTATGTACATATATCTGGACATTACTACAAAAATAAAATATATTAATAAATATTTTGGTTAAGTACCAAGAACAATTTTTTTTCATATGTAGAAAGAAATTTCATTTAAATGGACTTTACTTAGATTTTGTTACAGTCATATGTATATATTAAAATCTTTTGTGATGGGCTTGCCACTTTCTGGAAATACGGCATTTCTCCAACCAATCTGCTGTTGGATATTCACATGTATATGTACGTATGTATGAGCATGCATATATGTATGTGTATATGCAATATAAAATTGAATTATTATTATTTTTGGTGGTGATAGTGATGGTGGTGGTGGTCGTGATGGTGGTGATGGTGGTGGAGGGAAAACTTCTGGATCAATTACCTGAAATAAAATCACCTCAGAAAAAAATAAAATCAGTATTCCGATTATTACTTGGGAAATTGTTACATACAGAAGAGCTATTAAATTAAATGTCTTGTAAAAGGTTCTTTGCTTTTTAATGCTCAGAATATTTCCTAGTATTTGAAGCACATCTAGGAGAGCTGTTTTGCTAAATTTCCATGCAATTATCTCTTAAACTAATCTGGTCTTCTCCCCACAGTCAAATAGGAAGAAAGCTGTGCTGAAAAATGCTAAGCCAACTAAGCTGGAGATCCGCCCTCTTGGAGCACCTCTTGGTTATATTAAATATAATGGAAGCTAAGATCAGCATTTCAGTTAAGATGAAGTCATTACTAACATGTAAAAGCATAAGAAAGAAGGAGTTTGATTTTTATAACAGAACGATTCTGAAGCATTACAGTGGTTAGAAAACTTGGGTAAGTACTTATAGAAACTTTGAGATAATTAAAATTCTTAAATAAAGTTTTCTTTACATCAAACCTAAATTTGCCTCTATGCAACTTCCACACATTATACCTTGTCTGTACTTGGATTCAAATAGAATAACTCCATTTTTTCTTTCACCAGCTAACCTTTCAAATATTTGAAAGCAGCTATCATATTCCCCTTAATTCTTCTCTTCAGGCAAAACTTCCCCAGTTCCTTCAATTGATGCTCATAAGGCAGGCCTTTTACAACTCTGTACTCTCCTTTAAAAATTGCCAATTTTTTCAATGACCTGCCTAAAATATAGTACTTACAATTAAGCACAGTATCCCAGACATGATCTAACTTGGGCAGAGTAACGTGAATGTATCAGCTTAAAAGATTTGCCTCTCTAAAAGCAGCCCAAGTTTGCATTAGCTTTTTGACTGTCATAGTGAATTTTTAAACCAATAAAAGTCACACTTTTTTTTCACATGAACTGCTTTCTAACCATGGTTCCCCTATCTTGTACAACTAGGTTGTAATTAATGCAAATTTGAATGATGCAAAATTCAATTTATTGCAAATTATAAAAAGATGTCAGGGCACATTTAATTGGAGCCAAAATTCAGTTAATATGACATGTGAGCTACTTAAGAATTTTAGTCTACTACTATATCTATGCTATCAATCTACAATTATTTATCATAGAGTATGGATGAGATTGGCTGTTGTTTACCACATTACCAACAGTTGTGTTATTTTTTTAAAGTAAAAATCCTTAATATAACAGCCAAAAGGAAGGATATATTAGATGGAAACACAACCAGCACAAAAAGGACGAGGCTTGTCATCACAATAGAACAAAAATTTGATGTAGTTGAACTTCATGAATATGCTCATAAGAACTCTAAAATAGGACAAGATCTTAGAATGACAGTTTTTAGTACAGAATGTAAAACACTTGGGTAAAATAAAACAAAAAGGCAAAGCTGCATCATCTTTTTTGTGGTTTAAAAACAACAACAAGGAATAGAAATGTTACAATGATAGAAATGGAATGATTTAGCTGCATGGATTAAAGATTGCATTAAAAAAATGTATTCCTGTTACCATATGGACCATTCATACAAAAGCTTCAAGTTTATGAAAGGCAGTAAAAGAAAATGGAAATGAAGTGGATAGTGAAGAAACTTTTACTACAAGCATTGGTTGGTTTGATCACTTTAAAAATTGAATTCAATTGCATGATGTTAAAATTACTAGAAAGGTAGCCAGACCTGGTAGTTAAATAGCCTGACATTCTGAAGAAAATAATTGAAAAAGATAGATGTGATGATCAATAGTTATTTAATGTGGATGAAAGAGGCTTATTTTGGGAAAGAATGCCATCTAGAACTTACATTTCTAAGAAAGGGAAAAAAAACTCAGCTTGGATTTAAAGTGTTTAAGAATTGCCAGATACTTTTATTGTGAAGTAATATAGATGGAACTTTAAATTAAAAACAATGATTGTTTATCAGTTTTGAAATACACTTGCTCTGAGAGGCTACAACCATTCATCACTTCCATTTTTTTGGTGGCTAATAAGAAAACATGAGAGACTAAGCTGTTTTCAAAGGCTGGTTTTCAAATTATTTTGCTTCAGTTATTGAAAAATATTGAAGGGACAACAACATTGCATTTAAAGCATTTCTGAATTTAGGTAATGTTCCAGATCATTCAGCTATACTTGGTTCCTTGTGTGAGAATGTCAGCATGTCAATTTCCTGAGATGTGGCTAAAGCTCTCTACATCTACCACTGTGAGAATTTCAGGAAAGAGAAGACAGTTCAGTCTATGCTGCTGAAATCTCTTAAATGATAATAGTATCATTTTCGTTATATGATCAGTTTAGGTGTATTTTTAGGTACAGAATTCAGTATGTTTTTAAATTTTAATTTATTTTAAATTGTGCTTTCTATGGGTACTTTATAGGTTTGTAAAAAACTTGCATCAGAAATACATGTTCTTATACTTTACTGTTATGTTACATTAATAAAAATAAAAGATTTCCAAACATATTAATTATGCATTTGTATTCAGTTATAACTAATTCTCATATTTTATATAAGTAATTATAACTTGAAATATTATAGATTTGAATAATGAACCACTTCATGAGATTCATTTTGTAGGGCATGGCTATTTTGTGAGTAGTTGATTTCTTGAAACCAAGTATAAATTTTCACATTTATACTCATATTTTATCTTATTTAATTTAGCCCAGGGGTGGGGAAACTTCAGCCTCAAGGCCTCTTAATAAAAGGATTTGTTGGGGTAGCTAGGTGGCACAGAGGATAGAGCACCGGCTCTGGATTCAGGAGGACCTGAGTTCAAATCTGGCCTCAGACACATCACACTAGCTGCGTGACCCTGGGCAAGTCACTTAACCTCATTGCCTAGCCTAAATAAATAAACAAACAAATAAATAAAAGATAAAAGGATTTGTTCTGTGAAGTTTGCATTCAGTCAAAGGGCTGCAGTTGAGGACCTAGAAGCCCACATGGGTCTTGAGGCCATAGGTTCCTCACCCATTCTAGATTGTCCTGAATCTACTATCCAGCCTCTCAGCTATCCCATTTCCCTAATATTTATGTCATTTTCAAATCTTACAGTATATTATGTCTTTCCTCATCCTCACCAAAAACAGCTGGCCTTGCTGCCAACCCAGCACTCATACTCATCATACAGAGAAACAGTACCTTTGGAGAAGGGGCCAGCTTTCCCCATTAACTGCCAACCAACTGATACCAACTGAGCAAGGTAGCTGGTTTAGCTCAGGGCACCAAAATGCCCTGGGGGAGAGGCAGGAGATAGATTGTGCCAGGTTAAGTTAAACCATAACCTTGATCATCATCTCTCCTCAGATCCTAATTGAGACAGATAACAGGACCCTGAACCCAAGAATCTTGGGAATAACAATACTTTCAGTCCAGTGCTCTCAGTCATAATCTTGAAAAGCACCACCAGTGGAGATACAGTCTGGAAACTGCTCATGCAAATTCTGAAAAGAGAGTTCTTGTCATTAGCATCCTCATGATTGTTGGTCTAATATTAGAATATTTCATATGAAATGTTGGTCAAATATCAAAATATTTCAATATCAGAAACTGATAAAATTTATTATGGAATATGGCATTAAAGAAGAAAAAACATTAATATCTGCTTTGCCACTATACCTGAGGAACCATGGGAACTTTGCATTATATATTCAACTGAAACCTTCTATTAGAATATGAGCTTCTTTTCTATTTTTATCCTCAGCACTTAGCACAGGGCTTTGCACATAGTAAGCACTTAATAGACTATTTTTCTCACTCATTCATTTATGTATCCATTTCTTCATCCCTTCATTAATCTCCACCTTTATCGGAGTCATTGATAAAATATTAACAGCACAGGAACAAGGATAGATCCCTAAGTACTGGATCCCTCCTACTAAGTTGACATGAAACCATTAACCATTAACACCTACTTTTTTTTCTTTTTCTTTTTGGCAATTGGGGTTAAGTGACTTGCCCAGGGTCACACAGCTAGTAAGTGTCAAGTGTTTGCTCTGAGGACATATTTGAACTCAGGTCCTCCTGACTTCAGGGCTGGTGCCACCTATACCTAGATGCCTCAACACCTACTTTTTAAGTCCATCCATTCAATCTATACCAAATCCATCTAATCATTCTGTCATTTAGCCCACAACTGTTTATATTTTCCATAAAAATAGAATGAAAAAGCTTATAAAATCCTTGACTTAAAAGTGAGACAACATATTTCTACAATATTCCTTTGATCTGCCGATTGGATAAACATAAAAAAAGAGAGAGAGAGAGATGTGGTTAGTGAACTATTATTTATTAGGTTACATACTAAATTTTTGTGATCATTTTCTCCCTTTTAGTGTGTTCACTGTCTTTTTAATAAAACATTCTACAATAAGTCAAGGAATCAAAGTAAAATGGACGGGTTTATAATTTGCAAATTTTATTATTCTCCCTCTTCTGAAAATCAGGGTATTTTCCCTTCTTTGATCTTCTCCCATTCTTCACAGTCTCTCAAATATCTCTATTAATGGTTCAGTAATCACATCTGTCAATTTTTCTCAGAAACACTCCCAAGGGTCTGTTTCATCTGCTCCCAGTGACTTGAGTCCATCAATGATGGTTACCTGATCTCCTCATTTATCTTGGGTATTTATTATCTTATTTATCTTTCATATTATCTATATTTGCCATGACTTTTCCAGGCCCTTTTCAGTCCTTTGTTTCTCCTTAGCAGAGAATATAGAATTAAAATAGAAATTGAGCAGATTTTCTCTTCCCTCTTTTGTCAATTACAATCATTTTATCCTTCTTAGAACTGTCTCTTCTTCAGTTCTCTTTGCCATTATTGCTTTAAAAATTATTTTTTTTAGCTTTGTTTTCTTCACTTCTTCAGCTCTTTCTTACCTGGTGACATTATTCTTACAATATTGTGCCATGTTTGAGTAGTCATCCTTCATTATGTTCCCTCCCCAATTTCTGTACACATCTTTAGAATCTAAGTTAGCTGAGAAATTCTTTTCACATAGACACTGGCCTCTTCAGACAACTCCCATTTAACAGTTTATTAGGCAATTAAAATACACACAATACCTTCCTAGTTTCTGGAAAAGATGCAAGGGTAAATAAGATGTGACACTTGCCTCACCAATATATTCCAAGTTTGTCTAGGAAAAAAAATGACATGGCTAATATGGAAATATGTTTTATATGACTGCACATGTGTAATCTATATCAAACTGCTTGCATTCCAAAAGAGGGGGGAGAGGAGAAAGGAAGGGAGAGAATTTGGAACTCAAAATTTAAAAAAAAGAAAGTTTAAAATGTTTTTACATATAATTGAAATAAAATAAATTTAAAAAAAATAATGTAAGTGGGAAAATATTTTCTGTGTTTTTCTGTCCTTAAGACCAATGACACAAAGAGCTACTAAAAACAATCATAATTATTCTAACAATTAAAGCTATGAAAAAGTGGAATGAGTTTCCTTGAGTGGTAGTGGATCACATTACTTTATTTTTATTTATTTGTTTTTTTGGCTTTTAGGCAATTGAGGTTAAGTGACTTGCACAGGGTCACACAGCTCGTAAGTGTCAAGTGTTTGGTCTGAAGTTGGATTTGAACTCAGGTTCTCCTGACTTCAGGGCTGGTGCTCTACCCACTGCACCACCTAGTTGCCCCTGGATTATATTACTTTAGGTAAAGCATTAATTAAGCATTCATCATAAGGCAGGCACTGGTTTCCCCATTCATTTGATGTCTTCAAATAAAGGTTTTATGACCATTTCTTTTCCAGGTATAGTTCCTGGTAGATGTACACTGACATCCCTATTAGTTCAGAAATTGTATAATTTTGTGAAAAAAGAATTATGCTATTCATTTTTTTTAACTTATTATCGAGCCTCCTTTCATAAACTGGCTCATAAGTGCTAAACTTAATAAACATGCATCCCCAAAGACTATTTTCTCTCATCTGATATATATTTTAGTTTTAATTAATATATTAAAAACTCAGTTGCTAGCTCATTCCATAATTATAATGGGCAAAGAACAGGAATGGAGTGATATCTTTCTTTATTTACTTTAAAATGATAGAAGAACATTCAAGTTTTCCAGGGAAAAGCTGAAGTATGTGAAGTATGCAGTTCTAAGAGCTAGGCTCAACCTGCTTACTCTTGCAATTTTAGTTTTCTATGAAGTGGGGATAACGGTCATTGCCTTCCTTAGTTCCTTAGTTAAATAAAAGGAAAGAAATCTTTTGCAGGTTGTTGTTGTTGATGATGATGATAATGATGCTAACGATGATGATGATGATGATGATGATGATGATGATGATGGTGATGATGGTGTTGATGATCATCATATTTGTTGTTGGGACCTATGTGCCAGTGGAATATTGACTATAAGATGCAAAATTAATGCAGGCACAGCTAGCATAACCCAGATCTCTAATCAAAGAAGGTGTATATCATGATACAAGTCATGAAACAAACTTTTTTTTGGTAGTAAACATTTTTAATAAAAATACAAAATTCACAATGGAGGCACATTCTGGGGAATGTAAATGAACTATTATCACAAGAAAAAATTGTGCCAGAAGAATAAACTAAGGCTCTATCAGAATGCAAATATATAGGAAGGAATGATTTAAAATAGGGTTGTGGTTCACATTTATGTTACATTGTGTTAGTCATTGAAAACTGGCATAATAACTCAAAATGTCTTTCAGCTGAAAGGCATTTGCACATGTATAGCAAATCATATAGTCAACATAGTTGTAAATAATAGCAATTTTTGAACACTTCATTTCAACACAAAACAAATGGACATCTGAAAAAGACACCTCTCAAAACCATATTAATTTATAATGTCTATGATAAAAAATTAATAGAGAATTTATACTGATGAAGGAAAACAAGACAGATCACTCACAAGAAGTCAACACTGACCAGCAACTAAGAGATTATTGGCTTTCCTGTCTCCTTCCTTTCTCCTACTATCCAAACTGCACCCTCCCCCCCATCAAAAACAAAAAAACCCCCCACCATTCCACTTAATATTCATCAAAAGGAATCATATCTTAAAAAGCTATTTTTCCATAAACTTTAAACTTGGTTTAATGAGTACAAAGAAATCCAACCTTTTTACAGTGGCCCTTTCTGCTAAAGACAGACACAGCAAACATTATCTGAAAGGGACTACCCTGTGGATTATGTGCACTGGTTCAAAATGAATTATTATATCTAAGTAGGAACTACTCTGTGATTTAAAGGTAGAATGGCGTTATTACAGTGAAATCTGTCTAGTAATCTGCTTTATTAAAAGGGCAACACTGCCTAAAAAGTTTTCTATCACAGATTTTTAAACTAGAAAAGACCAAGAATTTGTATTCCAAGTTTACCTGTCAGAATGCCCAAGATCAACCAAATGGCAAGTGGGTGGTCTCTTCAAACAAGCAGGTTTCACTTTTTAGTAAAAAATGAAATCACAAATAAGAACCAGGTAATCAAAGTCTTTATATAGTACCAAATGTGATCTTGGAACCTTCATGGAAAAGACAGTATGATTCTTATTCATTCACAATTTTAAAAGCAAACTGCTTGGGGCAGCTAGGTGGTACAACAGATAGAGCACTGGCCCTGGAGTCAGGGGAACCTGAGTTCAAATCTGGCCTCAGACACATAACACTTACTAGCTGAGTGACCCTGGGCAAGTCACTTAACCCCAAATGCCTCACCAAAAAAAAAAAGCTGCTAGTGGTACTCCATTCTTAAAGAAGGGATATGTTTCAATCTTTTATGTTAATCAACCATCTATTATAGCTACTTCCTCTGTTTGGATGCTGTACAAATGCCCTATAAGTTTACTCTGTAAAATAGCATTGATCTTCTTTAAAATAACATATGTAAAATAATCTTTTAAAGATATTTAATACATTAATATATAAAATAGTAGATGTTGATACAAATCATGTAAACCTCCCTTTGGAAAAGTCATAACTGGGCCATATCTTGAGGACCAGAAACCACAAATTTGTCTCTTGTCCATGCAAAGCTATTTTAGATGTTTTCAAATTATAGAAATAGCCAGCAACTCTCACAATACAAAGGTTCTTCAAAGGAAAAGCTAATGTTGGCTTATACAAATTAGGTTTACATTAAAGTCACCCACCTTTCCATCAATTTGAACATTTTAACTGTTAAAAAAGTTGAAAGGGAAAAATTAAAACTGTTTGTGCAAAAATCAACATAAGGGTCCTCTCCCTCTTTTCCTCCCCTTTTTAATTCTTATTGGGTTCTCAGATGATGATGGGTCTTCCTTCCCCCCCCCCCCCGGTCTGATTATTGTTCTTCAAGCCAGGATGCGGCAACCGCTCCAGGAGTTTTCAGTTTGATGTGGAACTGTTTGAGTGTCTGTTCAAGCTGCTTCTGATTCCTAGCAAAATAAGCTGCAGTGGCATTGTGGAAAAGAACTAGCTGATTGTGCAGTACTTTAACCTTATTTTCTTCTAGAAATTTCAATTTGATAGATACATCATTGTGTATTCTATCATATTTTTCCTTATGTGCTTGGAACAGATGCTGTAACTGCTCAATGTTTGCCAGAGTGGTTATATCATGTGGCCCAAGATTCAATTCTTCTAAATCAGTCAGGTATGTATTATATTCAATCCTGACACTTTCATATTGTTTCACTGTCATTAATGTATCTCCCATTGTTTTGCTCACCAAAGTGTTCACACTTGCAACAACAACAGAAAAAATAATGATAATAATAGCTCCAAGAAGAGTTTCTCCATTTCTGGCCAGCAGTTTCTGGGTATCTGCATTGTAGCCAAATTCTTTATGGAGTTCCAGGGACTTCAAACTCAGGTCAGCAAATGCATCTCTAACTTGCTTCTGAGTATCATCTGGAAGTTCTGGGAGGACAGCATCTGAGCCAGTTTCAACATGTTTTCACATTTTCTCTTGTTTTCTCTCAGTATATTAATCTCAGTTTCCAGGTTGAGGTCCACTACCCAGTTTCTCAGAGACAATTTGACAAGTATGCTTATAGGCATTTAGGCTCCATTATCTTACAAGCTCTAATTTCTCTGTTGCAGGATTTTTCGTTTCATCTGCTAAAATAACTGGTCCACTTTTTTTTTTCTGTATTCTCTGGCCATCTTGACATGGTTCTGTTTTAATGACCCTCTTTTTGGTGCTGTCAAAGCCATGAAATGTAATTTGGGTTTCTGATAGATTGAGGCCAGCTGGTAATGAACACTTCAAAGCCCTGCTAAAGCCATGCTGGTGTGAATCTTCCACTTCTCCATTGCTGATCACTGGAATTTCTGCTGCTGAATTTTGGGGAGATTCTTGAGCCATGGTATAATCCTTAGAATCTTGCTTTTCTGTAGCTGGATTATAAGCACCAAGAGTTGTGGAATCATTACTGGAGTTAGACAAAACATACCTTGAACCCAGAGGTGATGGGGTGGGGGTGGGGTGGTTGGGAGCCCCAGAGGCTGTTCCCAAAACACCTGCACAGCCTTCTGAGCCTCCTATGGTAGGATCCCCCTGTCCCTAGAATGCGCATTCTTTACCATGACCAAATAAATTCCCGCCTTTCATTTGTTTATCTCACTTTAATCATAATTATTTCATGTCCTGTTCTATCTAGTTTTGGGTTGCATTCCTCACCGTCTTTCATTTCAGTAGGTTCATGTTGTAATTAGGGATATCTACTTAACTTCCCCTGGTTTGATATCCACCAACTTTCTCTCTTTTGTCTTTGAATCATGTTATAATCTTCAGATCAATAACAAAAATAATAATAGCTATCATTTATACAGCACTTTAATTTTTGCAAGCACTTTATGTATTATCTCACATTGTATCAGCATAATAACTATGTGAAATAGGTACATTTAGTATCACCCACCCCCTCCTTTTTTTTTTTTAACAGAGAAGAAAACAGGCTGAGAACATAAGTGATTTGCTTAAGGTCACACAGATAGTGTCTTTGACAGGATTTGACTCAGGTCTTCCTGACTACAAATCCCATCTCTATATATTGTGCCCCCAGCTGCTCTAAGCTACTCTAACATCCAAAAGTAATAATATAATAACAACAACTTACAGACATTTCTACTTCTATCTTACGTTAGGTGCTGGCTATGAGAGGCAATGAAATGTAGTAGAAAAATATTTGACCTGGAGTTAAGATTGGATTTCAAATCTCTATTACATGTTTACTAACTATGTAAACATGAGCATTTAAATTATTTAAGCCTCAGTTCCCTCATCTGTAAAAAGGGGGTGAGAATAGTCTCACTACCTATTTCACAGGGTTTGAATAATAGCAATTATTTACATAGATTGATTTGAACTCAGACCTTTCTGACTAGCAGTCTAGCTTTCCATCTACTATGCCATTTAGTTACAACTTCAAACAGTTTGAAGAATATTGTTTGTAAAACTGAAAGCTCTACATAAATTGGATTTAATATTAACTCCTGTAAGGCAGGGAAGACTTGGTAATGTTATTTGTGAAGACTTCTTCCTCTTCTGCATTTAGTGCATTTAGATAATTTAGTGCTAATTTAGATCATGAGAATTTAGACTTATTGAAGGGCATCACCTTGACTAATTATTGTTGGTCAGTGCTGTTGTTGTTCTACATAATAATGTCTACTTCTTATAAGGCTTAGTTGGCAGAGGTTCTATTTAGCCTCGTCATATGGTCAGGCTTTGGGATCTTACAAATTCCTATTTAAGGTCAGTTAACTAGAGGCAGCTAGGTGGCTCAGTGGATAGAGCACTGGTTCTGTAGTCAGGAAGATCTGAGCTCAAATTCAGCCACATACATTCACTAGCTGTGCGACCATAGGCAAGTCACTTAACCTGTTTGCCTTAATCTACCAGAAAAGGAAATGGCAAACCATTCCACTGTCTTTGCTAAAGAAAAAACCATGGACAGTATTCATATGCTATGATCCACAGGGTCACAAAGAGTCAGACATGACTGAACAATAATCTTGTCTGGGCTAAAGTAAATGCGATAGGTTGTTTTATCTCCAACGGTTCTTATTACCTGAAGGTTGCCAGAGATCTGAGAACACAATAGAAAGGAATAGTTGAGTTTTCACTGAAGGATAAAGTAATGCATTCTTTGATCTCTTCACATTAAAGTAAGCAAATAATGCTACAGACTCTTCAACTCTACATTTCTTTCCATATATTTATTTCCATATTTCCAATATATTTCCATATATTTATTCTTTCTTTCCATATATTTACATTGATGTCAGATCTGTCCTTAAAATAGATTCAGCGACTATTAAGTTGATTGGTAAGCTGATTATTTTTAGACAGCTAGGTGGTGCAGTGGGGCCTCGAGTAAGAAAATTTGTTGTTTAGTCATGTTCAACTCTTTGTGACCCCATTTGGGGTTCTCTTGGCAAAGATACTAGAGTGGATTGCCATTTCCTTTTCCAGATCATATTGCAGATGAGGAAACTGAAGCAGAGTTAAGTGACTTTCTCAGGGTCACACAGTTAGTAAGTGTACAAGGCCAGATTTGAATTCACAGAGATGAGTCTTCCTGACTTCAGGCCCAGCACTCTATCCACTGGGCCACTAGCTGAGTAAGGAAGATTTGATTTCAATTCTGGCCTCAGAGTTGTATGACTGTGGGCAAGTCTCTTAACCTCTACTTACTTCAATGTCAATTCCTACCTTGCAAGATTGTTTTGGGGACCAAATGAGATAATATTTGTAAAATGCTTAGTAGAATGCTTGGCACATAGTGTGGTTTTTTTTCCTTTTTTTTTTTTGGTTAAGCAATGGGGTTAAGTGACTTGCCCCGGGTCACACAGCTAGTAAGTGTTATGTGTGTGAGGCTGAATTTGAACTCAGCTCTTCCTGAATCCAGGGCCAGTGCTCTATCCACTTTGCCACCCACCTGCCCCCACATAGTATGTGTTAGTTAAATGTTTATTCCTTCCCCTTTCTTATCTTCCTAAATCCAAACCCAGTAATCAATCTACTACATAATTTTGTTTCTCAGGATACACAGTAGATAGCAATGTACATAAATTTAAAAAAAAAACTACTGTGGTGAAGTTCAAAGATAAATGTTAGTATTATAATGCCAAAATTTAAGGATACATTCCTCCTATCTCTTATCAGCAGATAAATTAAGTAAGGCAGTGCATTTGTAAAGGTATTTGTATAGGTATTTAATGGGTAATATCTTTTGAATCAAAACAATGCATGTTTACATATTCAAAAAAAAAAGACACATCCATATCCTAAGGAATTTAACATAAAATGTGGCACCCATAAAATATGCTAAAGGAGACTTGATTAAAGATGGTAAACAGAATGCCCAATGTAACATAATCACTTAAGCTATCTGATGAAGATCAAGCATTAAGATATTCTGCATTGCCCACAATTTTATCGTCTGTAAAATGGTAATAGTAATAACACTGGGATAATATATATGGCATTTTTATAAACCTTAAATTGATATATAAATATCATCTATTGTTGTTTTGTACTTGCTTTCTTCACCTAAAAATTACTTCATGCAAGTCTTCCTATGATTTTTCTTTTCATAGCAATCCCTCTTTTGTTATCTTGTCATTCAATCTTTTTTTTTAAATTTATTTTTGGTCAATTCCAACTCTTTGTGTCCCCTTTTGGGGAATTTTCTTGGCAGAAATGCTGTAATGGTTTGCCATTTCCTTCTCCAGATCATTTTACAGACAAGGAAACTAAGGCAGAGTTAAATGACTTGCCTAGGGTCACACAGCTACTAAGTATCTGAGACAGAATTTCAACTCAGATCTTCCTCACTCCAGGCCTGGTTCTCTATCCACTGTGCCACCTAACTGCCCCACATCTTTTTTTTACTCCATAGCAATATTCTTCTACTTTCATATTACTTGATTTGTTCAGTCATTTCCTAGCAATAGGTCATGTGTTGTGTCAGTGAGAGCAAGAATTGGAATAAAGATCCTTCAGAATTTACTTATATGATCTAACTCTTTAATTTAGACCTTTTGGGTTTGCTTATCTCTGCCAGTGAATAAGCACTTACTACGCACATACAATGTTCCAGGCACTGTGCTCAGCCCTGGGGATACAGAGAAAGTCAAAAGACAGCCCTTGCCCTGGAAGATCGCACAGTATAATGTAAAACAGCTGTAAAATTATGCACTTGGATACATCAACTCTAAGGATTATTTTTGTTCTAAATTCAATAATCCAAAATAAATGGCATTATATTTTATTGACCTGTCTTGCATGCACCTGATAGTCCCTGGACCTTTCCTTTAATACCTCTAACCTCGAACTAAAAAGAGAACTTGAGAAAGAAATGGATTATATTGAGGCATCACGTTCTTTCTTGCATGCCTTTGTAATACATATGTGTGTGGTTCAGCATCTAAGAGAATTACACAGCATCTTTTACAAAATATAATAAATCATTCTGAGTGATTTTTTTTTTTTGCCAGTAGTATATGTTTAGTTTATTTTGTTGGACATAATCTCCCTCTACCATTTGAGACAGATACAGGCACCTTTCCAGTAAGACTGACAGAGCAATCCTGTGTTTGTCTGAACACATCTCAAGTATAAAATAAAACCAGTAGTATCTGGTATTCTTATCAGAGTCTGGGACTATTACCATCCTAGCTGCTATCTCATTAGGACTGACATTCTTCTTGCCTAGTAGAGAATATCATTTCTTTGTCTCTTTGATCTCTTCAAGTTTGATTCTTGAAATTGTTCAGGGGATGTGTCTCTTATTTATTTAAGGGTGCTAGAATTTAGTCTGCTTTTAACTTTAGTGTAGAGGCAAACAAGATCCTGGCAGCACTGAGAATAGACTGTAAAGTGTCTGCCTTTTCCATCCTGCCATGAATTTGGTGGAGATTGAAAGTCACATATACCAAAAAACAAAAACAAAAAAACAAAACACCTCCAGATTTCAATTGCTTTGTGATTCAGGACCCATGACTATGATCTCCACAATCAACATAATTGGTCACATCTCTTTGAACAAAAACAGTAATAGTAGCTAATTAAACTGTAGAAATGTGTTCATGGCTTGGTTTCAGCATCTTAATATTAACTTTTATTGAATGAAGACTGAACTCATCCCAGTATAACCCAGAATTTTACTATTATGTTCATGGCAGCAAAACAATTGGCTTGACAAAGCAAGACACTGGAAAATCTAAATTAAGATAAATGATTATAAAATGAGGTGGTTAAACATTCAAAAAATTTTTAACATGATATTTCTTACACTGAGTTAAGGGAGCATGTAGAACTCTATATTCTTCCCTATAACTAATCCACTACTTGTGCTCAACTCTAAAGTTAATTGTTTAAATGATTATAGTACAGAATGATCTTTTTTTAAAAAATCAACAGCTCTAAATATCAATTTCTGTATTTTTGTATATATGTGTGTATATGTTCCTGTGTATATGTATGTATATACATACACATACATATATATTGTTGTGGTTTGTCCATTATTCTCAGAGGACTAATGACATTAGGAAGGTGATGTCATGACCTGCAAGTGAATTGGACTTGTTAAAGAAAAGCCTCTGTGAACCGTTAAATGGAAGAAACCCCAGACCCAAAAAGGGAGATGTGGAATGAACCAAAGTCCAATCACAGTTTACGTAGATTATAAAAATATGTTTTTATTGCCTGAGAAAGAAAAACTTGCAAGCTGGAACAATGTGTGTCCTGACGTGGTCAAAGTCCAGTTGGAAAGAATGAGATGTTTATACAATTTTTGAACAAAGAAAGGAGAAAAGGTGGGAATTTGGGCAGATGCTAGGAAGAAGGTCTTAGGAAGCAAGGGAAATGAGGAATTCTAGGTGTTAGAGTTGAGGCCCTTTGATACACAAATTAGAAGGCATTCTTAGTAATAAACAATCCATAGTTCAAGGCTTGATAAGATGTTTCCAAAAACAGGATATTCTAAGAGCCCTGTAACCAAAGTTAGGGGAGTCTCTGGAGATAAGGTTGTCCCCCCAAAAATATGAACAGGTTGTATCTATAGTCTCACAACCTATAGACAGGAAAGTCTTTGAAGACAGAAATGTCTCTTGAGGGTCCATAAACTACTAAAGGGCTCAGGGTCTGCTTCAAAGCTAGTATGAGCTTAAAACTGAGTTTCATCGTAAAGGATCGTTGATATGTCAAGAAGTATTGGGCATCAGAAATCCTCCCAATTGACTAGTTGTTTTGCTATTCCACTGTCAGATTCTCCTGTTAAAAAGAAAAGTTCTAGCATATTCAATTGTTTAGTATAAGCATTTTAGTGCCCATGTTCCCAGATATAAGTGAGGTAGGGCTGGGCAAAATTGCCAGCCTTACTCTCTTCTCCAGAGCCATCTGTGTCCAGGTGCAAGATATAGATAAGGAGGACTAGAGATGGCCCTGGATGCAGTGAGAGGCCTTGGCCTTTTTAAGCCAAAGTCTTTCCCAGGTCTCAGTTTGTCTAAGGCCACACCCAGTCAATTATTAAGGCTAGGTAAAATTGAGGCAAAGAATGGACTCTTACCTAGTCAAAAACAAAGCAGAACAAAACAAAATCAATCTGGGAGGGCAAGACCCTGAGGGTTTCTGGACAAAACAGAAACAACTGCTATTTATACTCACTAGCAGCCATCAAAACCCAAACAATGACCCAGTGAGGCTTGTGTTGGCACCAAATGTGACTAGCGCTATTACTAAAAACTTCTGATCTTATGTGTCTTATGTTGAAGCTTTAACTTATTAACTGAAAACATTGACATATCATAAGTAACCTAGTCCTTCAATGTATTTTCCCCATGTAGTTTCATTTAGGATTTCTTGAAACACAGCACTGAAAAATCAGGCTTTAATAAAGCCCATTGAAATTCAAATGGAGCTACTTGACCAAGACTTAAATCCAAATCATTTTGGCTCTCACTGATTGGTCAACAGTAGGTTGAATCCAGATGGCTCTGGAGGAGAGAGTGAGGCTGGTGATTTTGCACAGCCCTACCTCATTTATATCTGTGAACATGGGCTTTATAATGCTTATACTAACCAATTAAATATGCTAGAGCTTCCCTTTTTCACAGGTGGACTAGGACAACATTCCCTTCTTTCTGGCTGTGTCCAGTGGATTGAAGGTACTGTTGATTTTACACAGCCCTGCCTCACTTAAATCCAATTCACGTCCTTCCTGATGTCATACTCTTCTTCCAGAATGAGGTACAAACAACAGCCTGTGAGTAATGGCAGCTGCCCCTCTGGGGACCCAACTGGCCAGTTCCAGTTGGGCAGCCGTATCCTTCCTTCCTTCCTTCCTTCCTTCCTTCCTTCCTTCCTTCCTTCCTTCCTTCCTTCCTTCCTTCCTTCCTTCCTTCCTTCCTTCCTTCCTTCCTTCCTTCCTTCCTTCTTTCTTTCCTTCTTTCCTTCATTCCTCCCTCTCTCCCCTCCCTTCCCCCTGTCCACCTGGGAATCATACCCTTATCTGCAGGTACTTTGCCCAAAGGGATATAAATTTTGATCTCTGAAACCTAGCAAGCTATCTTGGGGTTGACAGGCTAGATTTCTTTTTAAGGACCATGCCTTAAACCCAGATCACCCCGGCTTTCATGTCCCAGCCCAAGCCTCAGTTGATCTTTGTTTGGATTCTAATTGCCCAGAGTGAATGTAAATGGCAATTATTTCTGCTTTGGCAAGAAATCCTGAGGGTCTTCCCCTTCCAGATTAATTTGATTTGATTTGATTTGATTTTTTTTTTGATTAGGTAAAAGAGGCCATTGTTTGCCTCAGTTTTACCTAGCCTTAATCAATGACTGGGTGTAGCCTCAGACAAACTGAAAGGTAGGAAAGATCTTAGCTTAAGAAGGCCAAGGTCTCCCACTGCATCCATTCTCCTTTATCTATACCTTGCAGTGGGACCTCTTGTGGTGTGAGAGGTTGAGAGGTTGTGACCCCTCAAAGACTTAATTACACAACAGGTCATCTGGAATGAATTCACAGACTCAAGCATTCTTTAAGTCAAGGTGGCAAAGTTTATTGTTACGCTTTTCAGTGGGCAAGGATTCTTAAGGATTCCTGCAACCTTAGAGAGGTACGGTTAAAGTTTATATAGGATGAAATACAGTAAAACATGTGCCAAATATGCTAACTAGGTGATTCAGGGTGGGATTAGGGAGTGGTTAAGGAGTGGACAGTTCTTAAAGAAACATGCACTTCTTCTACCTACTGCACAGCGTTTTACCCAGAGTTCATTAGGAAAAACCCACAAGGGGGGCCACATGGAGGTACGGTTTTAGGACTGCTACAACACTAAGTCAACCAGAGTTCAGGGTAACTGAGAGTTGTCCAGTCTGTCACTAATCAATGCCTTGTTTGACAAGATAGATGTAGAGAGTATACATATGTCTTAAATCTAGAATTCAGCTAATGAGGAACCCAGGATGTAGATAATGAGGTAGGGCGGTAGTATGTCTTTATGACCCAGTGCAAAGCCAGTTTAAACTAATAATTCCTTCAGGTGCTGTTTGGAACTGCACCAAGGAGAGGGATAAGGAAGGCTTGCTGGGGCCCACTCATGAGTAATTGCTAGGCACAGTGTCCTTGGTCTGGGGAGAAACTGTCAGGGATAGTGTTTCTGAGGTTAGGGAGAAATTGGGGTCCAAGCACAATCACCCAAGCACCACATCAGACCCAGATGGCTCTGGAGGAGAGAGTGAGGCTGGTGACTTTGCATAGCCTTCCTTCACTTAAGTCCAATTCACTTTCAAGTCATGTCATCCCCATCCTCAGGTCATGGTCCTCTTTGAGAACTAGAACTAGCGACTAACAACAACAATACCCACTGTTCAGGCATTATGAATTGAACTGGGTGTGGGGAAGGACTACCTCACCCCTCTTCTTTAAGCCCTGTGATCCCAGCAAATCCTATTTGGAGTTTGAGTTTGTTTCATTTGTCCTTTTTAGATTTAGGTGCAAGTGACAGTCTCCAGACCCTGGAGGTCAAGATATAGCCACACTGGGGAATGGTTATACACTTGTTCTTGCCATACCTTCAAAATAAATATTCCTTTTTAAAAGCTAATTTGACTATTAAATGGTTAAGTAGGATTTGGGTGCAAGGAACTTTTAAATTGAGGGATCACAATGAATAGGGTCTAGAGCTAATGTCAGAGAGACTAGGCACCCCCTAAATACTTTCACAGATACTGAAAGATCCCGGGAGGGGAGTGAAATATAACATACCTGGACCTCAGGTAATGGGGCCCAGAGTAATTATGGTTGAATTTATGAACACTTCATTACCCTCTGTATTGGAAGAACGTTTTTCTGGTGATACTATATGGTTATGATTCATAAAAGCAAAACAAAATAAAACAAAACACTATAATACTATAATCTTAGAGGAATTAAACTTGAGGGTCAACTAAAGGCAATGGGCAGGTGTGTAATGGTCATACATATTCCAAGATTCTAGAAACAAAAAATTGCTAAGGAGAAGATACAACAATATCTTCAAATTGATGTATGACTGGACATAGGCCAATCATGTAGCACAATAACAGAAAAAAAAAATTCAAAAAATGTAGTGTGACCATCATGTTTAAAGTCAATGCTTTAAAGTCAGACTGGAAAATGTATATAAGAGGGCACCAGAATATGAAGGTCCTTAGGTCCATAACACAGAGATTGATTGAAGGTACTAGAGCTCTTTAGCCTGGAACATGAGAGCTTTCTTCAAGTACCTTGCCTTTGTTAATTATTCCCTATTTGTCCTGAATCTAGCTTGTTTTATACATAATTTGTTATCATGTTGTTCCCCCCATTAGATTGTAACTTCCTTAAGAGCAGGGACTATGTTTCACCTCTTTTTATGTCTCCAGCAATTTGGATAGTTTCTGGCAGAGGTAAGAACTTAAATGCTTACAGGTTAACTGATTGAAGTGCAGTACTTGAATGAATCACCCAAGTAATCAATAAGTATTTGTAAAGCACACATTGTGCTAGGCACTATGGTAGGGGCTAACAATAGTATTCTAAACAATGAAATAGTCCCTCTTCATAAGGAGCTTGCAAAAGAAGGGGGAAATAATATGCATATATTTATAAAAAATAAATAGCAACAAATACAAAATAGTTAAATACCAGGTGCTTTGAGAGGGAGGTACTAGGGAGTCTTTGAAGGACTATCATTGGAGAGAAGGATTCCATTTGTCCTATTTCTCCCTAGAAGACGAAAACTGGGAGAAATGAGTGGAGGTTTATAAAGAACTGAAATTTGTCTTCATAGCTATAAAAAAAAATTAGAGGAATCTAGTAGTAAAATAGCTTACCTTAGGAGGTCATGAGCTCACTTTCTTTAAAAATATTGCAGCAGAAGCTTGATTATCCTTGCCAAGTATGCAGCATAAAGGACTGTTATTCACTTATGAGGAAAGTACATGTCGAAGAGAGCTAGCACCTCGGGTGTGAGGGCTTGCTGAGCCCTTTTCAAAGCTGCTCATCTACCTTTGGTGTTCATTAGATTCATCCAACTCTGGCTCCAAAAAGCTGTGACATTCAGAGCAGCAGGTAAACCATCTAGGCATATGGCTTAAACCAGGTTGATGGTAACCAACAGGCCTCAAACCCTTTAGTACGTTAGGAAAGTGACTATCCCAAGCATATGAAGACTTCCCTTAGTGGAAAGGGCAGATGAGAACAATTTGTTTCAACAGCCATGAAGGTGGCTGAAGCAGGCATTGTGGATTGCTTAGAGCTTGGTTACACAGCAAAAACACCAAGGTCATCCACTGCATCCTGGATCATTGCCAGTCATCTTGACTTTTGTCTTGCCACTGGACTTTGATGACTTTTTAAAAAAAATAATTTATTTTGAATTATCAACAATTGCTTCCATAAGCTTTTGAGTTTAAAATTTTTCTCCCCCTCCCTCCCCACTTCCTACCACAAGACGGTATGCGATCTGATAGAGGCTATACATACACATATTTTTACATTTGTGATGTTGTAAGTAAGAATTAGAACCAATAGGAGGAACCACCAGAAAGAAGAAACAAAGTACTACCGAAGGAAAAAAAATAGCAAATAGTATGCTTCGATCTGCATTCAAACTCCATAGTTCTTTCTTTTTTGTGGATAGCATTTTCCATCATGAGGCTTTTGGGGATGTCTTAGATCCTTGCATTGCTGAGAAGGGTCAAGTCTACTAATATTAGTCATCACACAATGTGGCTGTTATTGTGTACAACATTCTCTTGGTTCTGCATCATTCAGCGTCATTCAGCATCAGTCCATACAAGTCTTTCCAGGTTTTTCTGAAATCAGCCTGTTCATCATTTCTTATAGCACAATATACCACAACTTGTTCAGCATTCCCCAATTGATTGGCATTCTCTCAATTTCTAATTCTTCGCCACCACAGAAAGAGCTGCTATAAATATTTTTGTACATGTGGGTCCTTTTTCCACTTGTATGATCTCTTTGGGATATAGCCCTAGAAGTGCTATTGCTGGAGACTTTGATGCCACTTGAAGAAGAAGTATGGCTAATGACTATGTGTAACTCTGCCTCACTTAAATCCAATTCATGATCAAGTCAAGACACCACCCCATGATATCACTGGTCCTCTTTGAAAATGCAGGACGAACAACAACAGTATGAAGATGTAACATCACTTAAATAAAGCTCCTTTGGTTTTTAACCTGGAAAGTTACATGAATATATCTATCATCTATCAATAAATTATCTATTATCTATCCATCTTTCTATCTCTATCTTTCTATTTTTAATTTCCATAATTTGAGCTCATAAACATAATACATCTTTAGATATGCATATTAATGCTGTTGTTCAGTTGTTTTTCAACTATATTTGACTCTTTGTGATCCTATTTAGGGTTTTCTTTGCAAAGATACTGAAGTGGGTTGTCATTTCCTTCTCCAACTCATTTGACAGATGAGGAAACTGAGGAAAAAAGGATTAAGTGACTTACCCAAGGTCACACAGTTAGTGAATATCTGAAGCCAGATTTGAACTCAAGAAGAGGCATCTTTCTGAATTCAGGCCTAGAACTCTATCCACTACTCTATACTATATTAATAGTATGTAACAAAAAATGATGAATTAAAAAATAAGGCAGCAGAGGTGGTATACTGGTAGTTGTTTAGTGATATGAATTATGCCAAGATTTCCAAGGTCCAAATGTTTTCTCTAGTGATCTTCCATGTTATTTGAAATCTAAAAAATTAAAAGCATATTTTTGAGGTTAATGCATTGAAGGCTTGCATTAATATGCCATTATAGTAACTTTGTATAATAAGACATTATTAGAAATTAACATCAGAGTAAAAAAGCCTTGAATAAATAGGAGTTGGGGAGAAAGCAGAAGAGTGGTGAGGAAACAGTGTGAGAATATTCTGTTCCAAGGGGAAATGGGTTGAGAGAGTAAAAGGGGGAACAGAGGAACAGAGAAGAAACACAACCTTTTTTTTAAAAAATTTAATTCACAGTTTGGTTTAAGGTTAATCTTGACTAAGGGAAATATGCTTAAAGTGACAGAAAATCTACTTCAGGAACAAAGATTATAAATAAATAAATAAATAAACAAATAAACAAATAAATAAATAAGCAAATAAATAAATAAATGAATGAATAAATAAATATATATATGTACACATACATATACACATATACACACATATAAACATGCACACATATACACACACATATGCCTACACACCTACTGACAATTTTGGCAAAGAAGAATTGGATGAATGGAAATAGCAGTTGAACTTAGCAGACTTTCCTATCAGTAAACCTGGTGCCAAGATTCATTTTGACAGCATAGCACTAGGAATGTGGCGCTAGTGATTTATCCACTAACTTTGTAGTGTATAAAAATAGGATTTCAGTCTACAAAGCTGTCTATCAATCTGATGTTTTTAAGTGAGCACAAAATTCACTTCAAATATGTTCAAATGATAACATCTATTCAAGCCTTAATTATAGCCACAGACTTTTGCATAAACACAAATTTTTGATTGGCATGATAGCTTCCTTAGTAGACTAACTTTAAAAAGTATACAGATGTATTTTACTCTTTCTGAAACTATTATTTTTGTTATAAAATTATACTTTTATTCCAGTCTAAAAAAGTGGTATTAAAAGCATTTTTATTTTAAAGTCCTTTAATTTCTATAAAATCATCTTGGTATTATAAAAATACAAGAACATAAATTATATTATAGTTAAATGAATGTGCTTATTATCATTTACATTTTCCTAAAACACTTAGGAAATTTCCTAAAATACTTTAGGAAACATAAAATACTTCCTAAAATTTTAATTAGGAGAAAAATCTCTTTCTAATTTGACATTGAGGAGTAACTTTGGCAATGCTCCTAGACTGAATGAATGCCAATAAAGCTAGCATTTTAACAACAACAGCAACAACAAAAAGATTTTGATCTGTCTATAGAGAAGAAATTTTAAAAAATAAAGTTTTCAGTGTCAGATGATTGTTGCTATGACTGTCCCTATTTGCTTCAATACATCTTCAAAATCTTTTGATATAGGGGAAAGACAACTGGACTCAAAGTCCAGAGCCTTGGATTTGAATCCTGTCTATAACACTTAATATGTGACTATTGGAAAGTCAACTAACCTCGTTGATTTTCAATTTCTTAATATGTAAACTAAGTTCAGAAAGTCATTATGAGAAAAGTGGTTTATAATTACGAATTATTATTTTGAACACTTGTGACTTCTTTGTCACCATTTATACACCCACCATTTATGCAGATCATAATATAACTTTTGTATGAAGTGGACAGTCTTCTAGGGTTACTGTGGCCAAAAAAATAATCATCACTTGGTGACTAGCCCTGTAGACATGAGCTTGTCTAATCTTAGCTTGGCAGGGCAACAGATGATTAATATAGAGTGTCATAATTCTTGAACCATCTATACCCTGATAGGACCTGGTAAGAATTCCATTGGGATAAGCAATCAATCAATAATTATTTTTTTAAAAAATTAAGTATATACTAGGTACCAAGTATTGTACAAGGTGCTGGTGATGCAAAGTAAATTAATGAATAAACAAATGAATGAATGAAGCAGTCCCTGTTTTACGATAAATATATTCAATTCTAATTTAAAGGCCTTTAAAATCCTGTTGTACACTTTCAAAGGCAAACATAATGCATGTATATACATGCATGCATATACTATATATACATATTTATTGCTGACTCAGTTCATTAATGTTAACCTCAATTTACTTTTTGTTATAGATATTCAGTGTCAAGATTTTGGCCCAGAGTATTTTTTTTTGCTGCATTACATAGATATTTAGCATATGTATGTGTGCATATAGATAGATCTCTTTCTTTTGAATATATGTCTATGTCTCTAGATAGATTATATTTATAATTTCTTTCTCTCTCTCTCTCTCTCTCTCTCTCTCTTTCTTTTTCTCCAACATTCTTCTGGTACTGTTCCTTGTACCGTGAAACCCCACAATTTCAAGAGAAAAAATGGCATGAAGTATAATGTTTCCAATCATGACTTATACATAAGAAGTAGCATTAAAGGCATTATTACACACATGCAAGATTAGAAAAAGTGGCTGCTCAGTTATGTATAAAGAATGAGAGACAGCATGCATTCTACATTGGAATTTCAATATTTTGTGGATGCATGGTCTCATCTACTTGGGTACTACTTTGTGTGTAACAGCATGTAGCCCATCCAAGTCTTCTTAGCCTGTGCAATTCTTGTTCGTGTCTTTATAGAGATCCTCCTCACAGAAATCTTCTATAGAGATTCCACCAAATGCAAATTCACTGTGAGTCTTCCCCAAAGTCTCAAAATATTCTAACCACCAGTACAAATAGATTGTCAATCAGTCAGTCAGCACACATTTTGAGCACTCTGTGAAGCCCTCGTTTCAAGCACTGTGCTAAACAGAAATGAAATAAACATCCCTTTCTCTCAAGAAACTAACATTTTAATGGGGGAAACGGCCTGAATATATATTAAATATACAAAAAATTATTGTAAGTAAATTTTCTGAATGATAAGGGAACTAGAAACTGGGGGTGGGGGAAATTCGAAAAAGTTTTCTGTAGAAGGTGGTTGTTGAGCTGAACCTGAAAGGAACCAGATTCCAAGAAGTGGAGGTGAGTAAGGAGAGTATTCCATGTCTTGGAGACAGCCCATGTCAATGCAAAAAGATTAGTGTTGGACCATCACGCTATTCTTATCTTTAAGTCTTTTATCCAGGATTTTACACGTAGGCCTTTGTTGGTAATATGATATACCTTAACTATGCCAAACATATGTCCTTCCACTACCAGTCATTTGATTCTTTGAACAGCATGATATTCTACTATTTATGACCACAGAAATTCATTGGAAAATACTGACATTAAAAAGATAAGATATAGGGTTTTGTGTTGGGGTATTTTAGAATTATTGACACTCCTAAGATAAGAATAGAAGAAAGTCCTCCAGTGCATTAATAGGTCCTTTATTGAAGATTTATGGAAAGACCTTGAAAAGAATCATATATGCTTAGGAAGCTTAGGTCATGTATACCCCACAAGACCTAGAAATAAAATCTAAGTATTAAAGACAGTATCTGAGCCATTTACATGAAACTAATATTAGATAACCTCATTATCGTTTCAAATCATAGTTACAACTTAATTCTTGCAAAATCTTCTGAAAAAGAGAATAGTGAGATATAACCAAGGAATCACACGCGCATGTTCCCTGATACAATCTGAGTGCACATATCACTTTACATAGAAAACAAAAAACTTAAATACAACTACAGTTGATTTAACAGTATAACTGCTAAAATAGAACCAAGAAAGATATCCCACCAAAGGCAAGGCCAAGTACAGATCTATTTTCTTATCTAATCCTTAATCTTTTCTTCTGTAGAGCTAGAATTTAATTTTTATATTTTCTTCTTTGTTTCTCATCTTTTGGTTGGCTGGTTGTCCTTCATTCTCAAAGAGCACCAAAATGACAAGACTATGTGGTTGAACAGACCAATATGAGCTTGGAATGCTCTGTCACAGGCCGGGCATTAAATATTCCATGTGAACAATTTGGGTGGATATGTCTCTAAATTTGTGCATTGCATGTTTCTTTTGAGCTGCTTCAATTCTGCTTCCCCCATAGAGTGTAGAGCCTTCTTTGATGCAGGTACACCACGATTGGTGGTCCTTTGACAGCATCACCCACACCACACAATCAATTCCAAAGGTTTTTTTTTTTTTTAGAGAGACTCATCTCTTAATGAGATAAGGAAGATTGGATTTTCCTTCTTTGGCCACCTAACCTGCACTGTAATAAGAAGCCAGAGGGCCTCATTACTTGAGACAGATCAACACCAATCTCTTTTCTTTCTTTCTAGTACAATCCTAATTTCTGTCCTTGACCTGGTATTATTTCCAAGTTCTATTTTTTTTGACTGATGTTTAAACTCATTTTTACTTGTTTGTGAACTAATAGCCTAATGGAATATCTCCTGGGGCTTCAGTCACAAAGAGCTCATTAAGTCACTCTTCCCTTCATGTAACTGTGACAGAGGCCCAGAATTTGAGGAAAGAGGTAAATGAGCTTTTGTTTATTGATGCCATGATTTGGGTGCATGTACCTGAATCTGACTGTATGAAAATAACTTCTCTTAATTCTACTTTTAAAGTAACTCAGTCTAAAGAAAATGTCAAAGCAAATTGTGCTAATTACTATTCCCCCACATCGTTCATCCCTGCTTTTAATCTTAAGAATATATTGTCTTAAATTTTAATTAAAAAAAATTCAGATCATAATCTATATTTTTAATTCTTTTATGTTTAAGGCAAATCAACTGACTCTTCATACTTTCAGATAAACTCCTTAAGAACTGTAAGGATTTTAAAAAGAGCAATTGAATAGCCTTTGTGCAGAGAGCTATTACTGTTCAACTTTTGACTGCATTTTTAAGTGTTTATTTTTGCCAGTAACTGGAAGATTCTAACTGGTTTCATGTAATTAACCTTCATTCTTCAAGCCCATGTTCTTCAGTTAGCATAATTTATGAGAAAATAAATGTAATCTGCATTTCTCTAATGTCAATTAGAAAGGTCAGAGACACAGGCCAGTGTTTCTCAGAGTCAGGAAAAGCTCTGTTGCCGAATACACAAGCCTGCTTTTACTGATTAGGATTCTTAGTTCCCTTTCCCTTTCAATCTGTTGGGTAGGACATTTGTTTTTCAGCTATCTTATTTTAAATAAGTTTCTGTTTGAGTGTCCAATACATGCATTACATTTTTCCACATAAATTCTTAAGAATATTTTCTGACAGCATTATATATACATATTTGTATGCGTGTATGTATATATACACATATGCAAACATATACATATGCTTTTTTCTGGTAAATTAAAGTATAAAGATTAAATTGAATTGTGTACTTTTAAGAGAGTGACAATATATTTTCACAAGGTTAGTGATAAGATTATTTTAATTAAAATGATGGTCATTATCGATGCGGTAGTAACCAATTCTTGCTAGTCAAATATAAGATTAACAACTTGTAAGCATGTGGAATTTATAAGGCAGACAACCAATTAAAAATATCACATATAGCACTATCAGTAATTGTGAAGCAAATTACAGTTTAAATATGTGCTAAACAAATTAGGAACACCCATGGCTAAAAGTACAAAAACCATAGCTGAGACCCTAGCTTAAGACAATTTACTTCAAAATTCTTGATAGAGTTGTGTGTGTGTGTGTGTGTGTGTGTGTGTGTGTGGTATACACTTTTTTTTCCTACTAGGATTTGCTCCTGTGTGCCCACCCTTGCACTGGCTGGGGTTGGCTCAAGGGCAGTGCTGATTGATTGATGGAAATTGCAGAGACTGGTTACAGTACTGCCCCACAGAAGATACGCGCCTTCATACTGTAGAGAAGGAATTATGATCATTTGGATACCTTGAATCTCCCTAAATCAAATTGGATAAGAAAGAAACCTATTGGAAACTCTAAGGTGACAGATTGGTGATTTGTTTTCAGACATTTGCACACTTTGATTAATAGTTTGACTTCATTCATTGAGAAACATTATTCTAATTAGTGTTTCATTCACACTCATTAGCATATGGAACAGTAAACCGTCTATACTTGAGTGCCATATGTTACAATAGATGGTGTTTATATATCATTTTAAGATTAGCAAGCCACTTTATCAGTATTCCCTCACTTGATCCTCACAACAACCCTGAGAGGAAGATACTATTATTATCGTCCCATTTTACAGAGGAGGAAACAGACTGAGAAAGGTTGAAAGATTTATCCAGGAATGAACTACTAGTACATGTCTGAGGCAAGACTTGAATTTAGGTCTTTTTAACTCCAAATTCAATGTTCTGTTCACTTAAGTTTTCTTGATCTACATTTAACCCAGGCTTGTTTGGATGTGCCCAGTGTGCCTAATCTGGAGGCCCCCCAGAAACCTTTGGAGCATATCCAAATTGCCTAACCTGGAAGCTTTGGACCCCCTAGAATACTACCAGTGTCTTTAAAAGTGGTGAGACTGAGATTGTCACTCTCTTGATCCCCATGAGAGAGTAGACTTCCATCCTCTGCTCTCTCTCTTTTACCCAGGCTTTGAGAAATAGGCCTGGGGGTATTTGGTTCTATTCTGTATTGTTTGCCCTTCTCAGTTCCAAGTGCCTGAAGTAATAATTCCCTTGAAACCTGGGAGTTCAAGTCATGATGACCTTGGAGCCGGGACTGCAAGCAGGATAGTACAGCCAGCCAGCTCAGAAGGGAATCCTTGAGAAGCCTGGGAGCCTAGGACTTGAGCCTGAGGAAAGTTAAGGATTTGGAACTAAGACTGGGCTCTATAGGAATCTAGCTAACCTGTGATAGTATCCCTTCCACTTCCAGAGGCTGATACCTCCCATGTGTTGAGGGAGTAAGTTTGTATATTTGCAATGATGCTTTTGAAGTAAATAGTTTTGTAAAATCTAATCATACTGTGAGTGATTAAATGGAACTGGAGTACAGAGGATCAACTCCTATCTGCTATGGAGGGAGCACCCATCAGTGGGGGATAGAGCCATTCACTGTCAAGACATTCTCAAATGACTGTTTAGAGAAGGCCTGCATAACATACAGCCCGCAGCCCACGAAAGGATTTCTGACGGCTCTGAAAAATGTAGGGTTGCCAGGGCACATGCTCCTGTTTGACATGTGTAGGGGATGAAATCCCTGGCACAGTGAAGTCTCCTCAGGGATTTAATAACAATATGTGCCCTGCCCCAACTCGACAGAGAAAACACTGTGCAAACTTTGTTGAAACTGCTTACCCTTGCAAAGCTAACATCTGCAGATTGAAATATTGTAAATAGCTTGCAGCGCACCCTGTACCCTGAAACTGCCCAGATCCTGTTTTTGAGCCCACAGCAAACAGCTATTAAAAGACTTCCCACCTTTTCTTGTCTCTGGGCAAACTTGTGTAACCGCCTTTGTTGCTGGGGAAGATTTCCTGCAATAGATTGTGAACTCTGAACCCAGCCAACAGGACAAGGAGGCAGAGGGTTAGGGAAGGGGAGCTTGCATTATGGTATAAAAAGACTTGCTTTCTGTAACCAACTTGTACTCCCTGGCCCAGCCCTTCTCTAGCGAGGAGGGGTGTGCCCTTTCTCATGAGAAAGTAATAAAACTCCTTCCTGCTTCTCAATAACTCAACCTCTGAATATTTTATTTGGGTAGTGGACTCTGTCCCCCACACACGTGCCCCTTGGCAACCAACCATCGTCATTCTTTCTCTAGTCTAACCTATCTGCTGCCTGAAGACGTTTAGCCTACTTTAATTTTGGCCACTAGCTACACCAAGTTGTGCAGGTCTGGCTTAGATACTCCTAAGAACTCTGGAGGAGGAGTGAGATGGTAAATACCAGGCCTTCTGATTGTGCTACCAAGGTAGAAAGAGTTACATATGCAAAGTCTTACAACTTTTTACATCTCCCAAAAATTTTCATTATGCAATAAGCCCTCCTTTTGCTAATGCTAATGTATAGAATGTAAGCTACTGAGGGCAGAGGTTGCTGGGTTTGTGTCTTTGTGTTTCCAGGGCATACTATAATGCCTTACAGATAGTAAATACTATACGAGAGAAATTAGGCATAAAATACTCAGGTTGAAATCCTAGTGTGATCGCTTTTTCTTCTTCTTTTAAAATTTATTTTATTTTTAATATATGGAGAAAAAGAAGCATTTCTAAAACATAGTACAGTAAAAAAGATGATTTCATATGAAACTGCAAATCTACTATGTACAACTTGCTATTCCTTTCAAATATACAACAAAATTATCATATAAAATTTTTTCCTTTTTTTCTTGGGTTCCCCATTCCTGCCCTAGAGATGGCTACTATTAGACACAAATTGTGTGCGTGTATGCCTGCATGTATACATATATGTATATATGTATATATATATGTATATATAAATAAGGTATGTATACATATCTATATGTGTGTGTGTTGTATATATATGTAAAATTATTCTATACACGCTTCTATTTATCAGTTCTTTCTCTAGATGCAGATATGATTTTTATTCATATGTCCTTTATAGTTAATTTGGGTATTCATAATAGTCAAAATATCTTATAAAATGTATTTTTAAAATCTAGGAGATCTGCTCTTTTCCTTTTTTGGTAATCTTTATGAAGAAATTATCCTTTTGAAGGGGCAGCTAGGTGGCCCAATGGATAGAACACCGGCCCTGAAGTCAGGAGGACCTGAGTTCAAATCTGGCCTCAGGCCAAACACTTGATACTTACTAGCTGTGTGACCCTGGGCAAGTCACTTAACCCCAATTGCCTAAAAAAAAAAAGCAAAAAAAATTATACTTTTGAATGGATTGTATTTTGAAGTTCAATTTTAGTTGTTTTTAGTAAAAGAATCTCCTGAATATGAAGGATGAATAGGACTAGGAAGGAAGATGAAAAGGAGAGAAGTATATTACACCCTTTGCTTGGAATAAATTGAGTGAGCTAAGTTAAACCAGGTGGAAATCCTCAAAGGTCACTCACCAAAGTAGTTCAAGAAAGGTCAGCTGGCAAATAGGAGAAAGAAGTGCAGTTAGAGGGTGGTGAGGACTAGGAACTGGAGTGAGTTGGCTTGACCAGGAATTACAAAGGTGAGTAGGTAAGTGGTCAAACAGTCACAATTGAGGCTGAGAGAAAATGATATGGTTGAACTGAAGGGAAGAGCATATAAATTCCAAAATAGGACAAAGAGAAGATGAGTATTGCAGTGAGACAGCTGTTCAGCATGGTTGATGAGAAGTATTAGGCATTGTCAGCAAGCCATGAATACTTCTTAGACCCCTCTGTCCAACTGTAAAATGAAAAAAAAAAGCAAAATAACACATTTATATAGCTCTTTCCAGCTTATAATGAGCTTTTCCTATCTGTGAGTCTTCACATAAATGCATGTGTCCCTTTGCACATACATGAAACAATGCAAAGAGAAACAAAAATCATGAACTGGTTACTGTAATTAAAACCATTTTTACTTTATAGCTTAAGAAATCAGTATCAGAGAGGAACCTATTAGATATCCCCTCTGCTTTTTTTCCTCTAGAATAGAAGTTTCATGGAACATTGAACCAAGTATATTGAATTTGCTATCCCTCCAATCCTTGCTACTGGGACAGCCAGGTTAATCTACTTATTCTCTCTTAAAGAATTATAGAGGTACTCAGGTGGAGCAGAGACTAGAGTAATGGACCCCTAGTCAGGAAACCAAATTCATATATGCCCTCAGACACTTAATTCTATGAATTCTATGATCCAATGTCACTGACTTCCTTGCTGTTACTTGAATACAACATTCCATCTCCTGACTGTGTGTTTTCTCTACCCCTTATTCTCCATCCCCCATACCTGGAACTCTGTCTCTCCTCATATCTGCCTCCTAGCTTGCTTGGCTTTCAGTTTAGTCTCATCTGAAGTTCCAGCTTCTGCAACAAAGCTTCTCCAAATCCTCTTTAATTTTAATGCCTTCTCTCTGAGATTACCCTCAATTTTTTTCCTGTATGTATTTTGTACATACATAGTTGTTTGCATGTTGTCCCCTACATTCTTCTGTGAGCTCCATAAGATGACTGTTCCTTTCTCTTTTCTTTGCTTTGCCTTTGTTTTCCCAGAGCTTAGCACAGAGCCTGACACATAGTGGGTGCTTAATGAAAGCTGGTCAACTAAATGACTGACCTTTATGTCTAGTCTGTGTTTCATTTTTTGTTTACCTGCCTTCTGAAACTTTTTTGCCTTCACCTCTAGCTTCTAGATATTCCCATCTCAGGGTTATTCCCATGCCTAGACATTTTCTTTCATTCCTCACCTTGTTTTGACACTGTCAGTACTGGCTTCCAACCCTGCCTCTGTGATTTATTGCTGTCCATGATCCCAG
This sequence comes from Phascolarctos cinereus, assembly GCF_003287225.1. Classification (NCBI taxonomy): domain Eukaryota; kingdom Metazoa; phylum Chordata; class Mammalia; order Diprotodontia; family Phascolarctidae; genus Phascolarctos; species Phascolarctos cinereus. The sequence continues at coordinate 394,121,851 of NW_027555958.1, read as the reverse complement.
ACTACTTTGAGAGAAAATTTCTCTTTAATGGCATGCCTGAAATTAATGAGTGAGGTATATGAGCAGGAGAGTCCCAGACAAGAAGTTCTATGGTTGTAGCTGCTGAGGCAAGAGATGCTTTAGAGGTGTGTGATTCGTAGTTTTGAAGACACAGAAATGTTGTCCAAGTAGAATGGTAAATTTATTTCATACTAGAATCATAAAATTGAAGAGCTAGAAGGAGGCTCAAATGATACTTAATCTAGCCTCACATCTCTTAGTCCAAGTGGTCTTCTGGATTGGGAGGCAAAAGGATGTACTTCCTGTGAACAGAAGACTCTACCTAGTTTCCCTATCAAGGGCTGTGTATCTGTATGGCCTACACTGAGCATAATGCCTGGCTCATAGTATGTCTGTGTGTACACACACACATACACACACACACACACACACACACACACACATTATCTACCCCAGTTAGCCAGTAAGCTCTTGAGATCAGATACAATTTTACTTTTGTTTATGCCTCTCCAGGATCTAGCACAGTGCCTAGAGCAGGTGTGGGGAACTGTGTCCTTGAGGCCACATGTGGTTTTCTAGGTCCTTGGGTGCCTTTGACTGAGTCCAAGTTTTGCAGAGCAAATCCTTTTATTAAGGGGATTTGTTCTGTGAAGTTGGGATTCAGTCAAAGGGCCGCAGTTGAGGACTTAGGGGGCCATATATGGCCTTGAGACCAGCTTTCCCACTCCTGGATTAGAATATAATAGGAAGCAAATCACTGTTTGATGATTGGTCAGTCAGATGCTGGAGGGGATACCACCACTTTGTCAGTGGCTAAAGCTAACTGCCAAAAAGAAGGTAGGTTGGGAGCAACCTATATCCAGGATAATTTATTTTTAACAGATAGATTTTTTATATACATGTGTGCATGTATATTTATGGTTGTATGTATGTGTATATAATTAGGGAAGGCATATATTATAAAAAATCCTGGCTTATGAGACCTGAAAGGACTGGTAAAATCTATCATAGTCCCTTACACATGTTTGAGCTGCTTAATGTGATGGTTGGCAATTTCAGACTGAATGGAGTTATCAGAATTGTCTTAGATTCTTGGCAAAAACCTCCCATGTTATCTAAAGGGATATTCTTTCCACTGAGGTAGTGTCCAGGAGTTATTTAGTCACAGGAGGTGGGATATTACTAAGTTAAATTTGGCCTGAAATAGGTAGAGCCCTAGATATTGATATCCAATACAGTGGAAGATCTTCAATCTTCTCTAGGGGTACAATACTATGACGTAATACTTCACCTGGAGGTAGCTAGGTGGTGCAGTGGGGCCTGGAGACTAATCTTCCTGAGCTAAAATCTGGCTTCAAACACTTACTATCTATGTGACCCTCAGCAAATCACTTAATCCTGTTTGTCTCAGTTTCCTCATCTGTTAAATGAGTTAGAGAAGGAAATGGCAAGCCCCTCTAGTATCTTTGCCAAGAAAACCCCCAAATGGAGTCACAGAGAGTTGAATACAACTTCACCTGTTTCCTTGCTTCTGGTAAGGCTATTAAAGTTGTCAGAATCATAGCCAGTTCTGTGGAAATGTAATCATGATGTTATTATTATAGGACTGGGGACTATAGTTTTCATGTGGCTCTGCGAGGAACCAATTAGTTAATCTTAGTTAATTTGCTTAAATTCTCTAAGCCTCAGTTTCTTCTTCTGTTTTCTTTTACTTGTTCTTTTACATTTTATCTGCTTTGTATGTATTTTGTATGTATTTGCATACTTGTTGTCACCCCAGTCAGAATATAATTATATTCATTAAAGGTAAGGTTGTTTGATATTTGTCTATGTACCCCTACACCTAGCACAAAGCCTGATAACATAGTAGGTCCTTAAAGTGCTTATGTATTCAGTGATACTTTGAACTGCAATTGCTATGAATGCATGAATTTATGTATGTAAGTGTTTCTTAGATTAGGCAGGAGAGTCACAAAATATTTGCTTAATAAATCATAGTATGGCCTTAGAAGGAGTAAGTTTTTTATGGTAGAAATAATGGTATAGATTGAAAAATTCAAATGATCACATTGTTAGCTGAAAAAATAATTACATCCTGAATTTCATTCTCATCTGCAAAATTTTTGTTGTAAACATTCTTATTAAGAATGTTATTAAACTTTATCAATGCATTTTAATGATTTAGTAAATATTGTATAAAAATGATAACTTACTTTTAAAAAATATAACTCTTACAATGTTATATACTCATTACTGTGAATATCAATTCCCTTTGGAGAGTACTAAATAAATTTTGTTTCCTAAGGGTATGTCATACAAGTTGTTTTATGTGACCTCAGACATAAACTTACTTTCTTATGTTGTGACTCCACCTTCACACAGTGCTATATAAACATTACTGTTGTTAAAGGAAAAATTCTGTGCTCAGGCCTTTTGCCCTGATAAGAAGCAAAACTCAAAATTAGTAAAACCAAAAGGAGTTTATTAAAAAAAAAATCAGGGCTGACACATGTTGATGGACTAGTCAGCAGGAACCAGTCCTAGGGATTTGAACTGGGGCTACTTTTAAAGAGAATCCTGATAGGTACAAGTCTGAAAAGGAGATGGGTCACTGTTGTGCATCTCCATTGCTGCAACATATGGAAATAAGACAAGAGATAAGGTGGTAGGATTTAAGCAATGTGACTATGTAATAACTAGCAGATAGGAGGTGGGATCAAAGTTCATGTAACAGAATTGCTGATATCCCACCTAAGAGACTGATTAACACTACCCAGAAGACAAGCCAGACCAGAAACAATAGAGGTCACCACATAAATTTGAATAATTTCCACCTTATGGTGCTATACCATTCACATAGAATAATACCACAATTAGGCGTATATATCTTAGTCAATGAAAAGTTCTGCACCCCAAAACATATCTGCAGACCATATATTTTGTCAGTTAAATATAGTCATTCTGTGTGTGTTTAAGCAGAGTACTCATTTTTATCCTCCCTTCCCTTGTTATCACAGTTTCCTTCCACTAGGAGTTAGACTGGACAAAAACAAACAAACAAAAAACAAACAAACAAATAAATAAATAAATAAAAAGAATAAATTTTTTAAAAATAGAGACAACATGAAGGGCTTCTGCATAAAGTCCATTGGTATGAGTATTACAAAAGCATAATCCCATGTTCCTTAGAATGTCATAAAGGTTGAACAAACTTAGATAAAGAGACTCACAATCTCACACATCTCCTAAAAAGATAAACCATGTTGAATAGACTCTATAGGCAAACTAAGATCAAGACACTTAGAGGGCTCAATATGTACTAATTTGAGGGGGAAGATTTACATATCAGCAGTGTCACTGAGAAAACTCAGTAAACATAAATACCATGACACAAAAGGCCAATGTAATACAATCATAATAACATCAAGTCTCCTTGTGATCTGGTAACCCACTCCCAATTGTTCACTTAATCAGCATATTTCATCTTTAGTCCTAGATGACCCTGGAAACATTTTCCCTTGGACATTCTAGAAAAGGCATTGTCCTCAGGGCAAGTCTTAAGGGGTTTCTCCTAGCAGATCTGCCTCTCTGGTCCTAAAGTCTCTTGTAAAGACTCTTAGATAATTCTGCTAAGTCCTGCTAATGCTAAAGCCTTGTATAACTCAGTAAATTTTGACAAAATCTAATGAGATTTGGTTTTCCACTAATTAGTTCATATGGGGAGAACTAACTCAAACCATATGGCTCTAACCCTATTAACAGCAGAATTATAAGAAGAACAACAAATTAGGAACCCATAATTCACCTAAAATGTCAGAAAATTTCAGTTTTTTCATACAACTTGCTCTTTCTACCTTTATCCAAAGTCTGTATCTGATATGGACAATGTCATCCACTGGCTGAAGGCAGAATCTAAAAAAAAAAAAGCGTGATGGTCTGACATGTAAAATGGGTTCTTCTGTCTCTTAAAACATCAGACAGTGATTTCAAAATAGAAAATAGGAAGACAGTAATTAAAAATTCTTTACAATTATTAATGCAATTTTACAGGTAAAATCATTAATCTAACTTAGATAGATAGATAGCCTAATTCTTAGATTTCTAACAGTCTAATCTTATTGCTTTCTGAAAATCTAGAATTCCATCAAATTCTTAACAACAACAACAACAACAACCCCCACCTTTTACACCTCTGTCTTATCTCTTCTTTTGGAGATTATATATGTAAACCAGCATATCATCCTGAAGGAATGAGGTACTTCAGAGACCCCAATCTTCTACAGGTATATGCATGCATGTATTATGTATGTGTATGTATGCATATGTAAATATACACATATATGTATACGTATGTATGTGTGTGCGTATATATGAACAAGGAGATGATGGCAAGCCTAAGAACTCATTTACTTAGTAATAGATGATATGGTATTAAATACAAATACTGATTAACAGTAGTAAGATCTTTCATACTTGCATCCTATTATAGAAATCCAGACGTTTTAGCGTTAATCTATCAATTAATAGACTTTATATTGTGAGGACAAACTTCTACTTTTCATCTGCCTTGATAATAGAAATTTGCTATGAAAGGAAATAAAGAGGGACATGGTTATGTCAATATCAGAACTGTTCCTGCAAGGACACAGATTGATCTGACACAAGATAAAACAGAAGAAAAGCTCTCTTAGTTCTATTTAATTTCAGGCAAGCATCATAGTTAGAAAATCACACAGCAAACTTCCACATTACTGAAAAAAGTCAGGTTTAGAATTAACCAGGTGGGAAAATTTCCTGTTCAGAAGGGAAATAACACAATGGGAAACCTAAGTCAAAAGGATCTTATGTTTACCTCTGTAAATTCTTCCCTTCAACTTTTCTAGAGACAGACATCCACCAGTTGCTAGACCACACTCCCTTTGGGCAGCACGTGGCATTCCCTTTGAATGATGGATTATTGCCTTAATAACAATCCAGACAATCATTCCTGAAATCAAAATCCAGATCAATATAAAACCACAGTTCTAAGAGATTTTACTTCAAATAACAAAATTTCACTACTTAAGGCTAGGATATTATTTGTTTTCTCATATTTCCCTAACAGTTAACAATAAGTAAATATAAGGACATTTCATTAATTTTTCATTTACAGATTAAGAATAATTACATTCTGGAATTTCACACATACAGTGAACATATGATAGCTGGCTCAACTCTCCCAGAAAATTGTTAGCTACCACAAATCTCAGGGTTAAAAGGTATTAGTATTGCTCATTAATCCCTAAGGCAAAATATAATATTTTAATTTAAAATCCATTGCTACTGAGTTGGTTCAAAGATATAATTTCGATACATACTACTTATTATCAGATACAAGTTCACAATTTACATACGTGATAGCCAAGGAATCTCAGATGAAACTCACTCTTCAATATAAGCAAACTTGTAAATTTCACCACTTTGGCTGGGAGAGGTCCTAGTATCTCAAACTTCAGTACAGCCAGTTATCACTTAATCTAAGTGGACTGCTCAGTAGACAGCCCCCCTCTTCCAGTCTGGCAGCCAGTGTACCTGGAGGGGTGTGGGGCTCTACCAGCACTGCTGCCATTGCTACACAATGCCGGCAGACCTATCCAGAGCTGCCAGCATGTGGTCCACCACCTGTCCATTGGGGAGATGAATTTGTATAATGTAAAGCAAGAACTATCTATAGCTGAGAATTTTACCACATGTGATCAGCAAGTCTGATAGGATTTTTTGATCTTCTCCGAGTAGAATTGTTGTTATTCAGTCATTTTTCAGTCATGTCCAGAGATATTGGAGTGGTTTGCATTTCCTTCTCCAGCTCATTTTACAGATGAGGCAAACAAGATTAAGTGATTTACCTAGGGTCACAAAACTAGTAAGTGTATGAGGCCAGATTTGAAATCACCAAAATGAATCTTTCTGACTCCAGTTCCAGTGCTCCATCCACTGCACCAACTAGCTGCCCAAGTAGAACCTCTTTGAAAAGCATAACTTAAAGAGTCTGTGCTACTTTTTTCCCAACATTAAGTTTTTATTATTATCCATTTTAAAGCAAACATACTCCATTAAATATTTACCAGTTTTCAAACTTGTCTACCATATTCTTTTAACAGTTCAATTCATAGTCTAACAGCATTCAGATTAAAAGGAGTTACTTTTCCAGCAGCATTTAATTACATTGGTTTCCCCAATTTCACAACATAAAAAATTTGAGACACATGATAATAACATACATGATATCATCTATTTAAAACACAAAACAAAAACCTATTACCAATCAGGTAACATCAATTCAGTCAAATGCATTTTCAAATTATCTTACGCAGAAAATCATTAATTTGATCACTTTTGACATTCTATACTGACTGCATTAAGAACCAATATCTAGTACTTATGTTTCTTAACATTTATATAGTCCTTACCATGTACTAGGCACTGTGCTAAGCACTTTGCAATCATGTCATCCTCACAACAACTCTGGGAGATGGAGGCTATTATTATTATCACCTCACAGGTAAGAAAATAGAACTAAACCAAGATGACGTAACTTGCATAAAAGTCACAGATCTAATGAATTTATGAGACCAGATTTTAACTCAGTTCTTCCATATCCATGCATCTTCCAGCACATTGTGTTAATACTAAATAGCAAATATGTTTTGCATCAAGTTCTGTTGACCACAAGTATCTTAATAGAACTGTCCCAGTATAAATGAGATAGCATTATGATTTAGTTTCGGAACAAATTATATAGAAAAAATTCTAGTGGCATCCCCACTTTCCCATAACTTTTCTTTCTTTTATTTAAAATCACTCAACAAGCCAAATCAATTCCCTTTGTTTTCTTAATCTTGGATACTTTAGGAGGGTTGGAAAAAAGACAAGTCTTACCTTACCCCAAGGCTTTTTAGTTGTAACCCTGAGACGGCCAAAGTGGATAAGACAAGAAAGAGCTACTTAAATTTTATATCACACACACAGACACACACACACACACACAAATATTTTACAAATCCTTTAGCATAACTAGTGTGAGATAAGGACCAGACTTCGCAAACTGTTGTTTTTGCAAGTGTTCAGTGGGGTTCCTTTATGGGCAGATGAGAAAGAATCAGTTTTAGATTCCTGACTTACCTCCTTATCTTTCCTGAGTTTGGGGAAATTAACTTCTTTGTCACTTCATGACTAACTAACTGTTAGGGTGGGGGGGGGGGGCTTTACTCCAGCCTTTGATGAGGCAATGCCTGAGGGCTGGCTTGCGGGGTGGTAGAGCAAGCAGGTTCATCCTCAGTGATAGCACAAATCTCTGATAAAAGAGGTAAAACTCAAGTTGAGAAAATGAAAAGGAGTTTATTGAAAAACAAAACATCAAGGCAGATGCTATTCAATGGACTGGACACAGGGATATGCTCTTGGGCTTCCAACTGGGGGCAACTTTTAAAGACCATCTTTCATAAGAAAGACAATCCATATCTCTTATTGTGTCTCAGCTCCTCCTCCTTTGCTACATCTTAATGAAATAAGATTGGCAATGGGGGGGGTAAATGGGATTTAAGTACATGTGACAATAACAGGTAGGGAATGGGATCAAAGTTCATAAAGCAAAGTTGCTGATACTCCACCTAAAAAACTGGTTAATACTACCCAGTAGATAAGCTGGTGGAGTGGAAGAATAGGGATTGCTACATAAATTTCAATGCTATGAATATCAATTCCCTTTGGAGAGTACTAAATAATGTTTGTTTCCTGAGGACATGACATGTAAATTGTCTATGTAATCCAAGATCCTAATTTGATTTCTTGTGTTGTAACTCCACCTTCCAAAATTATAGTCCCCTCAAAAAATTCCAGTTATTTTGAGATCCCAAATAGATGGATTTAATGATAGTTTGTTTTACATTAAATTGCCTATCCTATAAGGGAAAAAAATTAATTTGTTGTCTGGATAGAGGTTGATAACATTAATTGGTAATATGGGGCAGTTCCACTTTGAGAATATTATCTATTTGTATCTATCTATCTATCTATCTATCTACACAAAACTCATTTCTGCCTTTTCATTCTTTTCTAGATAAGTTTGATGACATTGTTAGAAAAGATGCCACCAATTTGCTCTTTATAAAAAAGGACCATATTTTATTCTCTTGATATGTAGCCACATAATATATAGATTTTTTTTTTAAAAATGAGAAATCACAGGGACAATGGCTTGACACTTGGTGTCATGAAGCTAATATAGACACATTCACTTTTTGCTGTTTAGTGACCTCCTGCCCCCACCTACTTTTTTCCCCCAAGTACAGTGAGTTGCTTTAGTACATTGTCACTTTCTGCTGCCATAGACTACTGTTATTGTCAGGGAAGGGCAAATATTCACTGCATTTCTGGTCCTTTTCAGACTGTGTAAGATGTTAAAATGGCCACTATGTCTTTGAGAGTTCTCAAACATACACTCCAGCCTAGAGAAGCACCTTACGGAAAGTAGAAAACATTAGAGAACTGCTACACTTAATCTGAAATGAGGAGAAATGAGATTGAATTGAGGATAAAATGTTACAGCTCCAAGGCCAATACAGCCTAGTTCAGAAGAAGTAATATGACTTCTGTAAGATAAAATTATACTTATGTAACCTGTTAGGATTCTTTGAAAAAAATAATGAATGTGGTGAATACAATTTTCTTATCTATTGAAGTATATTTTGCAGTTACCATGGAAATCATGTTCTTCCTTCTGAACTCTAATGAAAGTTGAAAGGAGTGGAAGCGGGAATCAATTGGCAAAGGAATGGTGTAGAAATACAGAGGGGTAGCTGTTAATTTGCTGTGCCGCTCCTGAGAAAAGTGCTCCATCGATGCTAATTTGTGGGGAATGGTAACAAGTACACTCTAGAATAGATAATAGACACTTGATTTGAGACTTAAATGACTGTAATAACACCAGCCCCATCTGATTCATTGCCATCTTTGCAAAGAGCTGAATATGCTTTCCTCACATTGTCATGTTTACTCGCAAATCAAGCTGATGAAGTTGGAGCGTCCATTTCTTCCTTCACTGTTTGCAGGATAGACAACTTGATTTACAGAGAAGTTAAGTGGTTATATTTGAACTTACAAAATCTCTAACTTATGCATATGAATGTGTACTCTCCAATGAGGTTACAAGATTTTTGAGGGCAAAAATCATGCCCTAGTTAATTTACTTCTCTCAAGACCCGTATCAAGCCTTAGCTTATACCAGTATTTACCAATGCTCCTAGCTGCTAGTAACTCCCCCTTAAAAAAAATCTATGCTGTGTGTGTATTTATTTAATATATATGTGTATATAAACTTATATTTGCTTTGTATATATGTATACACACAAATACATACACATAATAAATGTATACACAAAGCAGATATATTTATGTATGTATGTGTATAAAACATGTATACACATATATGCATTGTGTGTGTATATGTGTACACACACAACTGCACATGCCTGTGTTATCTACCCTATTTAGGCAGTAAGCTACTAGAGATCAGACTATTTCATTTTTATTTGAAGTGAAAGTTTCTTTTTTTCACTAGCCCCAGCACCTAGCACAGTGCCTGAAGCATAATTTTGTACCTTACCACATTTAGTACTATGTTATATGTACAGAAGCTGCTCAGAATAAGTTGATTAACTAGAATCCAAGTCATTTCCCAGTATACTATTCACTAGAATATACTACATAGGATATTTTACTATAATTCATTTCCTTGATCATGTAATTATCTTGAAGAGAATTACAAAATCAAAGAGTCTTGGAGAAAGAAATTTCTTCATATTACTAAACCTACATCAGAGTCCTGTCTATGACATACCTAGCAAATAGAAAGGGGCAGCCTATGAAGATGTTGAAATGTCAAAACAGTGATTTTACATTTGATGATGGAGGTAACAGGGAACCACTGGATCCCAGTGATGTTTGGGGGAGGGATTAATGAAATAGATTCATGCTTTCAGAAATTTATCTTATCAGCTGAATAGAACAGGGATTGGAATGGGGCAAGAATTGAAGTAGGGAGACCAGAAGTGTTTTTTTGCTTTAGTCCAGGTAAGTGACAAAATAATTAAATATTACTTATCAAGGATCTATTATTTTTGATAACGGGAGAAATTGCACTACCAATAAAACTTAATAGGTGAATTTTGGAAAGTTATATAGACTCAGAGAAATTAAACAATTTGCATAGTGTCACCCAGGTAGTTAATGTCAGAAGAGATATTTGAACCTGTCATCTGTAGTTCCAACACATTCTCCAGTAAATCACACTGTCCCTGTGACATAATTAGAGTTCCTGAAAAAAAATTCAGCATCTAAAGATAATTTTGGGCAGCTAAGTGGTACAGTGTGTGAATCAGGAGCACCCGGGTTTAAATCTGGCCTCAGACACTTACTAGCTGTATGACCCTGAGCAAGTCACTTAACCCTGTTTGCCTCAGTTTCCTGATCTGTAAAATGAGCTGGAGAAGGAAATGGCAAAACACTCCAGCTTTGCCAAGAAAAGCCCCCCAAAATGAAGAGTTGGATTTGACTTAAATGACTAAACCAATGCTAAAAATAATCACATCATTGGAAAATTAATACAAATCTTCTATTCACAGTTGTATATACAATGCAGATTATCTGAATAACAGAAATATAGTATCTAAATTTGTAAATAATTGTATCAAAGAAGAAAAAAAATTAAGCAAAATCTTCAGCTGGAGAAAATCTACATGAAGCCAAAACTCTATCAGAAAGAGAGAAAGCCTCCTCTTTAATTCTGTCACCCCCATAGAATAAAATCGTGCCATCCTGATGAATGGATAACTTAATGAAAATATTAGCTAGGTCTATGCTACAAAGGAAAGCAGTAGTTAACACTATGTGGCTATATCTCTCAAAGACTTCTTGCATAGCACATGCTTGCATAAATGGATTGTCTATTTCTTATTATTGCTCTGCTAAAAAAAATTTAATGGCTCTCTGTTACTTGCTGAACAAAGTCCAAATTTCTTATCTGGTTCAAAGGTATCACCAGGAAACCCTTACAATGTTTTTTGTTTGTTTGTTTCTTTGGGATGGGGTTTCCTCTCAGTATTCTCCATTTATTTGCCCTGATACAAAGTCAAATTGATCTCTTTTCTCTTCCTCAGCCCTATCTAAGTGTTTTGGCCTTTCAACTGATTCTCAAATTCTTCCCTCCTCTGGGAATGCTTTTCTTTGGTGTTTCTACCTATCATTTCCTACCCATCATTCAAAGTCCAATTCCATCAGACCATGAAGGAGATGATTGTTAAACCAGATTGGAAGACCACTGATCACTTATTGGGGATTCCCATGTGGTATGTAGGATTCCTGATCACAGAAGAGTTGGAGTAGATAGTCTCTGAGGTCCTGTTATGAAATAAACCCTTTTTGTTTTTTTGGTCACTACCTAGAAATAATGTCCCCATGCTCAGAACTACATTTTATAAATCTCTTGATTCACATATTTTCACTGTAAGTTTCATTATATGTTATAATTTTGGGCAAAAATGTTATTAGTCTTTATATCCTATCAGAGCAAGGTTCATTTATTTATTTGTATCATAGATAGTGCTAATTAGAAAAAAAAATGAACCCAAGTTTATTTCTTTTAGTCCCTGTTTTTGAGTAAGCTAATTCTATGTTGTCCTATTTGATGTTTGCTCCTCAGAGAACTGTAATACTATATTTGCCTACAGTTATTGAACCTTAGCTCAGTAATATATGTGTATACATGTATAGACACGCACAAATATCTATTATGTATTTACATATATGTATACAAATATGTACACACACATACATATACGATTCTTTTTCATCCAAACAAGAAGAATAGGTCTTTGTCACACATAATTCTGACACCATGAGTCAGTCACATCAGAGTCTTAATTGTTGGCAATCATTTCATGTCACTTTGTGTTAATTTTGACATATTCTGTTATTTAGTTCCCTCATGGAGATGTCCTAAGTTGTTATTGTAAGGAGGTAGTAAAATTCAATGACAGTTTTTTTTTCTTTCTTTCTATTAGGGGCAATTTGGATCCATATAGATGTCCTGGAGCTGAAGATTTTGAGCCCTATTTTTTCTTCCTTCAATTTATTGCCAGTCTATAACACTGTGCCAAGCGTGTAACTATATATAGATTATATACCCTGCAATCACATATGTACTGAGAACAAGGAAATTTTGGTAAGTTATAATGAGCATACAAAGTAGGCTGAATTAATAGAAATGCAAAGTTTCCACATCAGAGAAACTGCTAATCCCTGTGTATTGTGAGGTTCATCTGTGTCTGCTGGTCAGAAAATTTTGGGAGGGATATTGACATGTAGGTCATATAGGTTGACTAGGATGGTTAGGAAGATCAGAACCATGTTATATACATCTTGATTGTAAGATATAAGAACAATTATCATGGATGAGAGAAGGCTTTATAGAGATGTGATAGCTGCTTTCAGGTATTCAAAAGGTCTTTTTGATTAGATCTGTTGGGCTTATCCCAAGAAGGAAAAATTATGAAGTCATTAGAATTGACAAAATATAATAAAAATAACTACAACAACACACATATGCATATGTGCATTGCTATAGGGTTTACAAAGATAATTTGGATATAGGATCCCATTTGGTCTTAATGACAATGCTTTGAGGTAGATATTACATTCCTATTACAAGTGGGATTTGAACTCAAACCTCTCTTGATTACAAGGCTAGTACTCTCTTCTTTGTAGCTCCTATGAAATTCATCATACTTTGGCCAATCTTAAATTTAATCACCTGCATGTATCCCTATCATTTAGTACAGTACCTGGTACATAGTAGGTATTTATTAAATGCTAGTTACTAGTTGATTGATTGACTGGAAGTTGGATGATCATGTCAAGGGCATTGTAAATAGGATTCATTCTTTTGCTCATGGTTACAATAGTTAACTTTTTAGGTCCCTTACAAATCATAGGTCTATGATTTGTAAGGAATTTTAAATATTTTTCTTTTTAGTTTCCAAATTTTCATGGTACTAACAGAGCCAAATAATTGACAACACACACACATACACACAGGCACACAGGCACACAGACACACAGACACACACACACACACACACACACACACACACACACACACACACACACTAAATGAATTTATTTTGTATTCCTTCCCAGGTTCAACCGTAGCAGATGACAAAAAAATATATGACAACAAAAACTCAACAAACTTCATTTGGGAATTCACATTCATCCCAATAAATTGTTATGTAGTATGGCCCAGAAGCCAAACTATACACGTAAAATCAGAGGATCTAAGTAAAAACTCTAACTCGAAAAAGTTATAATCAGATCATACAGATTTTGGCAAGTCCCAAACTCTGGCTCTCTTTTCTCATCTGTATAAACTGAAAGATTGGACTAGATTTTTCCAAATTTAGAATCTTATGATCCTAAGTTTTACCTAATTAGGTTCAGTATATATAACATTAAAAAGAAAATGACTGGTATGATACATGTTGTTGAAATCAGGTCATATAAATTAGTAGAGATGTTTAGTCTAAAACAAAACAAATGGGACACATTGTCAAATACAGAATATGATTTCTTTTTCACTTTTAGTACTTGTAAGGGAACTGTAGAGTCTGTTATCTAAACTGGTGGAAACCAATATATAAAATAACATATTTGGGAGGCAGATGGGTGGTTGCTCTTGCTAGGGACATATAAGCCCTCAGAGTTGAAGCTGGTATTTCTGGGGCCAGAGCTTGGAGCAGACTGGCTAGCCAGACAATACAATATCTTGTATTATTTTTGTAGAATGTAAGTTCTTAGAGGGTAGGAGCTCCTTTCATTTATTTCTTAGTATTCCCAATGCACAGCACAGATCCCTTTCCATGCTTAATGAACATGCTTAATGAATGGTTATCAAATTGAATTGGATTGTATTGATGTGGTGTTATAGCTGTCTTCAAGTACTTTATGGGGTATCTTAAAGATGGATTTAGTTTGTTCTGCTTGGCTCTAGAGAGCTGAAGTAGGAGCAACTTGTTGAAGCTACAAAGTGCAATATGAATATTAGGTAAAGAAAAACTTCCTAACACTTAGAGATATTCTAAAGTGGAACGTCCACCTCCTACTTTAGTATGTAGGAATTTCCACCTTCCTAGAAGTGCTAAACCAAAGACTGGGTGGGTGAGAATTTTAATTTGACATAGAAAGTGTTCTTGTTAGGTGCAGGTTGAATTACCTGGACTCTTACCTATGAGATTCTGCAATGCCTTTAACTTGAGTCTACCTTCTAAATTCTAAAATTATATACATTAAGTTTTCCATAACTTTTGATCAAATGATGCTACTCCTGGGACTACATATTCCCCAAAGAAATCAAAGAAAGGAAAAATGAACCCACATGTTCAAAAATATTTATAGAAGTTGCCCCTTTATAGGGCCAAATAATTAGAAACTAAGATAGTATCCGTAACTTGGGGAATGGTTAAACAACTTGTAGTATATGAATATAAGGATTATTATTGTGCTATAAGAAATGGTGAAAGGCAGAGTTTCAGAGTAACCTGAGAAGACTTACATGAACAGATGCAGAGTAAATTGAGTAGAAGTAGTAGAAGAAAATTATAAAATAACAACATTGTAAAGATAAGTAACTTTGAAAGTCCTAAAGATGATGAGCAATACAATGACCAACTATGATTTCAGAGGATTGGTTATGAAGCATATTACCAATCTCCTAACAGAGAGGGTAATGGATTCAAATTTTGGTTATAGTGAGTGCAAGAATTTGTATTGTTTGGCTATACATATTTGTTTTAAGAATTTCATTTTTTATTGTAATGAAGTAAGAATAGAAGGAAAAGAAAATAAATTTTAATTGAAAATCTAAAACAAAATTATGTTTATAGGCAAACAGAATTGGGCTTTCTAGTAAAATTCAGGGCAGCTTGGTGGCTTAGTGGATAGAGTGCTAGGCCTGAAGTCAGGAAGACTCATCTTTCTCGCCCTAGACACTTACTAGATGTGTGACCCTGTGTTAACCTCATTTACCTCGGTTTCCTCATCTGTAAAATAAGCCGGAGAAGGAAATGGCAAACCATTCCATCTTTGCCAAGAAACCACAACATCTTTGCCAAGAAAACCTGCAAATGGGGTCACAAAGAGTTGCACATGACTGAACAACAAGAAGTAAAATTCCATCTGTACTTTTTGTTAGAGCACTCATATAATGTAAATTTTGAAGACAGGACATAGAAATTCTGGCTAAATCCCTTGTTATGTAATTGACTTAAAGTAAACAAAACCAACCAAATTTTAAACTCTGACTTTTCCATTAACAATAGTATAAAACAAATAGTTTAAGACACATCGACATGTTAAGGTCTATAAGCTATAGGTCAATGGCCTTAGAAAGCATGCACTATACCTGGATTTACTGCTTTAATACATTTCCCATTTCCTGCCTTTATGACCTAGTTTGCTTTTTTCAGAGCTTACAGAATTCTATATCTCAGGGAGAAAAATATATGCTGAAATTCTATGGTTGATATAGCTCATATGCTAACCCTAAAACTGTACAGAAAGCAATTATATGTTCTATGAGATTTCTAAGTCATTTTCTCTTCAAATATATGATTTTTAATTTTACCTATCAAATTCAATTTTAGATATCTCATAACAGTAAGGAAAATGTCTACTTATTTACTTATTTTTGCAAATCATATCTTACAGTAACATATACTCTTATTGAACAGTAAATTATTGTCTTGTTCCTGAAACTCCATTAACCTGATTGAATATATTTGTCTTTGCCTCTTTTAATGTCTGCACATTTTAAGAACTGTTTATGATATATACTAACAATACTTTGGTTTTTTGGTCAAGTAAAAAGAAATGGAATTATCAATCATGACAGAGAATTGACAGACCCAAGACCAAGTATATAGCATTTCTCACCCACGTATAGGCCAGTTTAATTGTATGCCTGTATTATGGGACAGATATCACATCCCAGACACTTTTCCTGACGTGACACAAACAAGAAAACATTTAGCTCAGCTACGTGTCATTTGCAGGTTGACAGGTTTTGAGACCATCAAGTTAATTAGTTCTAGGTCTAAAACAAAGGCTTAGACACATTCTCATAGTGATATGGTACAGTGTCCAGAGTCAGCTATAGAGTGGATAGCTAAGCCCCTTACAGTCAGTAAAACCTGTGTTCAAATCCACCTGCAGATGCTTAGCTGTGTGTTTTGAGCAAGTCACTTAACCTTTATTTACACATTTCTTCAACTGTAAAATGAGAATAATAATAGTATTCACCTTTCAGGTTTGTTGTGAAGATCAAATGAGATAATCGTAAAGTATTTACCACAGTGTCTAGCTCACAGTAAACATTATATAAATGCTAGCTACTGCTACTTTACCATGTTATATAAATGGTAATTCCTCCTCCTCCTCTTCCTAGTACCATTACTACCACCACCACCACTACTACTACTATTTTATTATTATCCCAAGAATCTATAAATAGTATTACCCATTTTGTCCTAGAGTAGAACCAAAATTTCAGAGTAATTCTGGAACCAAGTTTTGAGACTCCACTAAAGAGAGAATCTGTATGTGCTAACGATTGTGGAAATTCCCAAGAAGGCAATTCTTGCTGGGACAAAATGAACCAGACAGGAATAAAACATACATAATCCAAAAGCCCAGCCATTCTGAGATGCTAAAAGGTGCTAGGCTAGGGTGAACAAAGAAAACTGATACGAATCAAAATAAAAGGCAGAAGTTTATGGAGGTTCCAAGCTGACAAATATGGCAAAAATAATGTAAATGAGCTTTTGAAGGTGCTCTGGAAAGATAAGCACACTCATATATTGTTGGTGGAGCTGTGAACCTGTGCAACTCTTCTGGGTATGAACATACAAGAAAAATGACTAAATGGATCATACACTTTAACCCAGTGATCCTACTACTGAGCTTATATTCTAGGTATCAAAGACAATGCAAAATCCATTTTATACCAAAACATGCAGAGCAGAGCTCTTCATGGTAGCAAATAATAGGAAATATAGTTGGCAAATATCAATTGTGTGATGACTAAAAAAATAAGGACTGTAAGTGCAATGTAATTTTATTACAAAGCAAGAAATTATGAATATGAGGAATTTGGAGAAACATGGCAAGAATTGTCTGAACTAAAGCAGAACAGAAAAAAAATACATTCAATGACTACAAATATGTAAATTAAATATCAATAAAATATTATACTCTGAATAATAAAGTTACCCTGGAAATGAGACAATGAAACATGCCTCCTTCATAACAGAGGGATGGGAACCTAGTAACACAGAATGTTGCATACATTAGTCAAAGTGTTCATTGTAGCTAGTGATTTTGATTAACTGCTACTCTTTTTCATAAGAGAAAGTTGAATCTGATTCAGAAACAACTAGTATGTGAAGAGCAAACGTATCAATAAGACTATTTTTGAGTTTATGGAGGTTAAAAACAGGAAGTTCAATGGATCTCAGGCTTTATCAGAATTCCTAAGATGCTCAGGCCTTTTTATTCTAGAAGTTGTGTGCCTTGTTCTAACACTCATTTTCTCCCATGCGCTGCTAAATGAGTCATTCCTACTTCATCTTGTGCAGAGAAATGAATTTAGTGGACTAGAGTGGTATAGAGATTATATTACAATTCTAGAGACATCTCCACATCTCCAAACTAGGTCAGAACACCTGGATTTGAATGGAGACCAGAAAATTTTAGATAAGATATAGTCAAAAAGCATGAAGGCCAAATGAATCTATAGAAATTTTTAGCTAGAACTAACTTACTAGATCATGTACAAGGGTACTTATAATTGAAACCAGAAAGAAGACAACAAATTGATACAAAATGAAATGGAACTGCAAGTGTTTCTATAATTATCTATTTTAGTTAGTGATTATCCTAGCCTTCGTATTAAGATTCTATAATCTATGTACCTGATTTGCTCTGTGATGCAGTAAAGGTGGCACTTTTAAAGATGAAATGAAGAAGCGAAGCTAGATCTGATCAACTACCTACAAAAGAAATCTAAGCTTTAGTTGACATAATTTTAGTTTAGTTTAAATTTTTAAAGACTCGTATTTTTAATATATCCAAAGAAAGTAAGGAAAAAGGAATGTAAAAATGGTATTTTTATGAAAACAAAATGAGGTGACAGAGGAGACATAATCAAGTACCATTTAATATGCCTACTTTCCCATCTCTATAATTTTATTTTATTTTATTTTAATGACTATGGTCTATGCACATATTCAGATACATGAATACTGGCAGCCTATTTTCAAATGATTTTCTGAAGCATCCTGTAGGGATGGCTCAATGTAATCAATGCTGACTCGAAAGAAATTATAACAGAAATCTAAATGGAAAAGATGTGGAGTGGAATGAATGTTGACAAGATTGTGATGTATACTTGGATGGATATCCACTAATATTTTCTGTAAATACACATATACACACATGTATATGTATATATATGTAAATATATATAATATATGTGTGCATATACATATCTAGCTAACTAGCTAGCTATCATTTATAACAAATGTTGCAGACAGTTATCTGAAGTCAAAATTGAATAAGAGCAAGAGAGTAGGCTAGATTACATTTTAGAAATTTCAGTGTCTGGGCAGTTAGGTGGCGCAGTGGATAGAGCACTGGCCCTGGATTCAGGAGGACCTGAGTTCAAACCTGGCCTCTGACACATCACACTGACTAGCTGTGTGACCCTGGGCAAGTCACTTAACCCCATTGCCTAGCCAAAAAAAGAAAGAAATTTCAGTGTTTTCAGTGACTCTGAGCTAAAAAAACAGTCTCTTTTCAAGACCCATACTCTCTCAAAGTGGTATATAGCTGGAAATCATGGCACACTATCGTCTTTGAAGAATCAAAATTGTGAGAGCTTAAGGTGATGGAAGTAAATGGTTGGTGAAAGCAAACTGCAAAGTAGTATTTTCACAATTTCATAATACTTTAGAATATACAAAAGAAATATTGTAAAAACTATGTAACCAGAAAAAGAAGTAGATTGGCAAAGTTGGAAAATAAAACTTGGGCAAAGTATTACACTAATATTTCCAAAATACAAATATCTAAACAATGACCTCTAGGGTGCTTGGTAGATTCTTTATGAATGTATATGAAATGTCATGGATAAGAATTTCGATAGCTAAAAAGGTACAGAAAGGTAGTGATCAACACTATTCAGTCAGTCAGTCAACTAGCATTTATTAAGCACTTACCCACATAAGTATCATCACAGTCTTTTCAAAGTATAAAATTTACTACCCATTCCAGAACTTCATTGCAAGATATTTGTTCTTCCCCATTTAATGATACTGTTTTAATCAATAGTAGCATAGGCTGTCTGCTAAGTTGTGAAGGATTTGCTTTGATTTCAAATTGATTCATTCAACTCATCACTAGGACTCATGTCATTGTTCATTTCCAAGATGGAGTCTTTTTTCCCCTGTTTTTCTATTCTAATATCCACAATTCTAATATAGAGATGGGAAAGTAGGCATATTAAATGATACTTGATTATGTCTCCTCTGTCGCCTCATTTTGTTTTGTTTTCATAAAAATACCATTTTTACATTCCTTTTTCCTTACTTTCTTTGGATATATTAAAAATACGAGTCTTTAAAAATTTAAACTAAACTAAAATTATGTCAACTAAAGCTTAGATTTCTTTTGTAGGTAGTTGATCAGATCGAGCTTCGCTTCTTCATTTCATCTTTAAAAGTGCCACCTTTACGGCATCACAGAGCAAATCAGGTACATAGATTATAGAATCTTAATATGAAGGCTCCTTTGACTGTGATGTTTTCCTATGTATAATTTTTCTATCTTCTACTCTACTTACCGAATTTTATCCATCCTTCTGGTCTAACTCAAGTTCTTCTTCCAAGAAACTTTGTCTTGATTCTACCCCAAGGAATCAAACCCTTGATTATAACATTATTTAAGCTCTTAAAGTTTCCAAACTCCTGCAAGTGCCTTGAGGTCAGGGATGGTTGTCTCTATATCCTCAGAAACTAGAATAGTTCCTGGAAAGAAGAGGAGTTGAATAAATGCTTGTTAAATTGATTTATCATGTAGGTTTTCCTTTTGTCTACCTAAATTGTTTAAGTTAACTTGAGGTAATAGTCATGTCTTAAAGTCTCTGCATACACCATAGCACCTAGCATAAATGTGAGGACGTTGTAGGGGCTCAAAAATTGATTTTTAACGTTATTTTTATTGATGTATTTTGCTTTTACATCAAATTCATTTCTGTATATATTTCTCCCCCTTTTCTACTCAATGAACCATGCCTTGGAACCAAAATCTACAAAGAAAGAGGGAGAAAAAGCAATTCAGCAAAACTAACTAACACATTTTGATGATGGATTTTTAATCATTAACATCTTTTGATAAAAAAGGTTACTTTCTAGAGTTATCTGTTATTTTAAAGATGAAATACATTTGTGTTTAAAAGCCTTCCACTCAGCTATTTATATTATTTATTATTTCACATGTATTCAACTCAATTATTTCCTTTCCTTTCAAAAATGAGGAATCAAACAATCTTAAGACTATATAAAATACCTTCAGTTCCTTTAACTATCTTTTAAATAAAGGGAATTGTTCTCTCAACACAGTGATCCAGAGAGCATTTATGGGTTACTTGATGGACCCCTTACAAATGTTGTCAGGAAATAAGTTACTGGGCAGAGACTGTTTCTTGATTATGTTTGTTTGTTTGCTTTTATAATGAGGTTAGGGACAAAAGGTCCCTAGCCACATTCATCTTTCCCTGGCTTCTGGAGCACACATTAGTTATACAAGTATGTAGAAAATGATCATTACTGTGAAGCCTTCAATTCAGTGCAGTTTAATAAACATTTATCAAGTGCCTACTATGTGTCCAACATAACCACAAGAAACCTGGTTTAAGTCTCACCTGTAACACTATCTGACTGTGTGATAAGGACAAATTAAACTCTCAGCACTCTAGATGAATCTTTAAGACTGTAAGTAGTATATCTCCTCTAAGGTACATTGACCTGCACTACTTGAGGAAAGTTCCTCTTTTGGGAGCTATTACATTGAAATCACAGTCCTAGTCCCTCTTATCCACAATGCTAAATACAATGCATTGCGTATTGTAAGCACTTGATAAATGTTTATTGAATTGCATTGCATTGAAGACTTTATCATAATGATCATTTTCCAACATGCTTCTATAACCAATGCGTGCTCCAGGAGTCGGGGAAAGATGGATGTGACTATAGACCTTTTGTCTGTCACTTCCTGAAAATTGCACAACTGGATCACAAACTTGTGTAGCAGTAGAAAAAAAAATCCCTTCATCTGTCCTGAGCATGAAATTGCTTGGACAAAGTGACATACTCTGCCTATGATGTGGACACATGAGTGTGTAGTTAACACCACTTTTATGTAAGGTAATGGTAGTGCAATATCTCCCCTTCTGGAAAACAAGATCTTCACTTAATATGGGTTCTAGAAGTATGTTGTTACCCCAATAGTAACAGGGAAGTTAGGATAGATGGGCAGAATTTAGTAGGAAAGATGAGTTTGGTTTTGGACATGTTGTTATAAGATGTCTGGTGCATATCCAGTTCAAGATGTCTGAGAGGCAGTTGGAGATGCAACACTGGAGGTTGGCAAAGAGGTTGGGAAAACGTATGTGGATTTGAGAATCATCAGCATAGAGATGATAATTAAATCCATGGGAGATGATAAGATCACCAAGTGAAGTAGTATAGGGAGAAAAGAAGAGGGTCCAAGACATAACCCTGTGGGACAACTAAGATTAGAGGGTATGATCTGGATGAGGACAGAGGAGCGGTGAGATAGATAGAAGAAACGAGAGATGGGACAGGTAGGTGGTGCAGTGCATAGAGCACCGGGCCTGGAGTCAGAAGGACCTGAGTTCAAATCCAGCCTCAAACCAGACACTTAACACTTACTAGCTGTGTGACCCTGGGCAAGTCACTTAACTCCAATTGCCTCACAAACAGAAAGAAAGAAAGAAAGAAAGAAAGAAAGAAAGAAAGAAAGAAAGAAAGAAAGAAAGAAAGAAAGAAAGAAAGAGGAGAGAGTAGTGTCCTGAAAATCAAAAGAGAGAGAGAGAGAGAGAGAGAGAGAGAGAGAGAGAGAGAGAGAGAGAGAGAGAGAGAGAGAGGTATCCAGGAGAAGAGAAGGATCAACAGTGTCAATGCCTGGAAAAGGATGAAGATTGAAAAAAATGCCATTGTATTTGGCAATTAAAAGACCATGAAAACTTTGGAGAGAGTAGTTTTGATGGAATAATATGGTCAGAAGCCAGATTCTAAGAGTTAAGAAGAAAGGAAGAATAGAGAAAGTGGAAACACCTATTTTCAATGTCTTTTCAAAGACTTCAGCCACAAAGGGCAGAAGAAATATAGGAGGCTGAAAATTAACAGGAATGAAAGAATCAAGTGAAGGTTTTTCGAGGGTGGGGGAGACATGGGAATATATATACATATATATATATATATATATATATATATATATATATATATATATATATATATATGTATATATATATACACACACACACACACACACATATATACATATATATGTATATATACATATATATATATATATATGCTGTAGGAAAGGATAGGGAGAGATAGCAAATAAGTGATGGAGTGGATGGCTTATGTAGGTAGAAGGTTAGCCTTAGTAAAGAGTAAGGCTGCCTTTAATGTGTGACAGGAGTAAAGGAGGAGATAGTGGCAAAAAGCACAGGGAGCTCATGACAACTATCTTCATTCTTTTTTTTTTTTAATAAGGCAAGGTTTTCAGCAGAAAGGATGGGGTGAGGGGAGGCTATAGGAGGTTTAAAGAAGGATTAAAAAGGTTTGGAAGAGCCTCTGTGGAAAGTGAGATAGTGAATTGAACTTAATTACATTAAATACTATATTAAAAGGGACATGCAATTCACTTATTGAGGATCATGTTTAAAGGAAAACATTATTTATGCTGACAATTTTGCCATACCTTATGCAGCATTTTGTTCTTGGGCATAAGATATATATCTCCTCTTTTCAAGTAGCTCAGTATTAGAAAATGAACATAATGAATGCTCAGAGAGTAAAACTATGAAGAAATACAGGACATTTTGAGTAGCAAATTCAAGTTTAATATACAGCATTGCTTTTTTTTTTTTTAGGGGCTAGGCAATTTGGTGATTTGCCCAGGGTCACACAGCTACTAAGTGTCAAGTGTTTGAGGCCATGCTTGAATTCAGGTCCTTTTTACTCCAGGGTCGGTGCTCTATACACTGCACAACCTACCTGCCCCTGGCATTGCTTCTTAACACTTAGATATATCCTAAAGTGGAATGGGATGTCCTGGATTCCCCCATCATAAAAATCTTTAAGTAAAAGTTGGATAACTATTCTTCAGGGATATTGTACAGGCAATCTACATTTAGATGTGGGTTTGATAAGAGAGCCTCTGAGGTCCCTTATGAATCAGAGAGCCTGTGAAATGTACAATGTTGCTTCTGAATGTGGGAATAAAAGAAGTAGAGGGTTTATATCTTTTCCAATCCTTCTTTCAAAAGGGAAAGGTGTTTTCCCTTCAACATTTTGGCCTGGGACCATAACTTGCTTTTGTTTTTAAGAAATGATTCAGAAGTAGTCAAGTGTTACAGGATTTTAGGAAATATTCGTACTCCCTTTCAAAGCAGCATGGATCTCTTCACAGCAGTAATAAATTTGAAGAACTCATATCATTGACATTGGGCCCATTTGAATTGGGGAGCTAAGCTATAGGTGATGCAGGGAAACTGCTGAGCTCATATTTCCCAACATCTCTAAGTGTTCAACAAAGTGATCTGCAGGATGCTTTATGTACTGTTTGTTGTACTTTCTGAAAACAATGCAATAAATTTTTCCCTTTGGAGGTGCATGTAAAATCATGCATTTTAAATGAAGATATAGCACTATGAATCTCACACTAGGTGGTAGTATATGTGTATGTTTGAGGCATTGTTTATCCCTTGGACTTATTATTATTAGTTTATGTTTCTAGGCTGCATCGGATCTTGAATCAGATTATTGTCTTGATTTGTATCCTTGCTAGAGTTTATTATTTTACTAGGCTACTTCAACAAATGGTTGTTGTGCATCTGTCCAATTTTAAGTCCTCTTTATTTGGGTACAATGACATTTCTTTCTATTTATGAAATTATAACATGTGGTTCTCCCAATCTAATAGCACTTGCCCATTGATGGTGTCCTTACAGAGAAGTCTTCTGTTTATTTAATTCTAATAAAACCTCTGTGACTTGGAACATTTAGACAGAAGGAATGTACCAGTTTTTGAAAAGTATAAAATATACAAAATGTCCAAAGCTAAATTATTTTATTGCTTTTAAGTATGTACTTTACTACAAGAGTATTGCCAAGTGTATGTTTTGTCTACCTTATTTTAATTCATTGATTTGTAATTAGGACATTTCCCATGATGCTGCTAAAGAGTATGGGGAGGGGGAGTGTTTTAAAGAATGTAGTCTCATTGCAATGTAATGGAAAGAGGACTAGATTTAAAGCAGTCAAAACTAGAACTAGGTAATCAGGGCCTTGAATTTAGAGGGTAATGAAAACCTCTAGAATCCTTCAAAAGCATAGAAACAACATAATTTAGTACCCATTAGGAAAAATAATAGCTAAAATAGGAAGATAACAGATGGCATTCTAAGGTGATGATCTCCCTGACTCCCTCTCATACCCATCTTCCTGGCCTTCTAACAACCACTTTGCAGAAATGTTCTGTTGCTTTTGTCTCAACCTATGGTGTGATGCCTACCTCACCACTTCACATATGGGTGTCTTTCATGCTATTTGAGCAGCGTATAGTTTATAGTCTTTGTCTTGGATACAAAATTTTCTGATCACTGTTTTAACTTGGAGCCAAAAGACCTGGATTGTAATCCTGGATCCTACACCCACCAACTGTGTGATTGTGGAAAGCTCTATGCTCCATGAACTGGAATAATAATAATAATAATAACAATAATAGTAAAATATTTATGTAGAACTTGATATACTTACAAAGATCTATATCTATATAGAAGTATATACATAGATTAATCAGACACTGAAAACATATACACACATGCACACACACATAAGTATATAAATATACATATTTAGAATTTTTAAAGTTTACAGAGCACTAGGGAGAGGTTATTTCATTTAATCATCATAAAAATCCTACGAGGTAGGTACTATTGTTATTCTTATTTTACAGATGAGGAACCTGTGGTTGAAAGATTTTAAATGACTTGCCCAATGGCAAGGTAGTAAAGTTTCTGAGGTGAGATTTGAACTCAGGTGTTCTTGATTCCAAGTCCCATACTTCTACTCACTGTTTAGATTAGCTGCATTTAGGATGAAGGACACTAGAATATGAATACTAGACTACTGTCATTGCAAGTTTTAAGGAGAGTATCAATTCAAAAGCACTAGAGAAATATCAATTGTTATCTTCCATCAGTTATATATTCTAGCTAAAGTATTTCACCCTATTTATTTACATTGCAAAATATTTGTTGATAGTTCAATGGTAAACTTCATCCTAACCTATACTCAAATTATAATAAATTCCAAATTATTATGGTTCAAATCTATGAGGTTTTACTGTGCTTCATAATTTAGTTTGAACCAGATTTTGTGTAAGTGTATATATGAAGACACACATGAACTTATATGCATTCACTTCTGCAAAGAGCATTGCTTAGGGTATTTTTCATTGTTGTTGTTTGGTGGATACATTTAAAAAGCATTAAAACGAGGAATTGTGATATTGTTTAGTCTTCTTGAACAAAAACAAGAACAATAATTATTCACTGATTGCCTACAATTTGCCAAACATCATGCTAGATATCTGATGACAAAGACATTAATTAAACAGGTGCTTCCTTCCAAAAGGACATGTCATTCTGAGTCAGAAAAACAAACAAACATATACACAGATAAACAAGTGAGACAATATTTGTAAAGAGCTTTACAAATTTAAAGTTCTCTATAATTGCTAATTGTTGTTTTGTTGTGGTGGTGGCTGTTTATGCTATTATGACAAAAAAAAAACAATTTCTGGGGGAAGGTGCGAAGAACATTAACAACTGTGAGTTACTCAGGGATGTGCAAAAGTTAGCCCTAATTGGTTTACAAGAACTAGCTAAATTTTTAGCTTAAATTAAATCTCACAAGTCAACAATTGCTACAAATCAGGTCCATTTATTGTTTTATTTATTGTCTATTTTTTTTCTTTTTTGTAAGGTTAATAATGCAGATTAAGCTTCAAAGTGTGGGCAGATAATTTCCCCCCTTCCCTCAGGGCCCAGTTGTTCAACATTCATTGAAACACCCTTGTTTACAGTATGCCAGGTAGTATGTTAATCAGTAAGGAAACAAAGAAAAGAATAAAAAACATACAATACATTTCCTGCTCTCAAGTAGCTCACATTCTAATGGGGTAAACAACATGCAAATGACTATGTATTTACAAGTCTTATATGGAGTAAATGAAAGATAATCTTAAAGGAAAGGCATCATCAGGAGGAGAGATGGAAAAGGCCTCCTTGAGAAAGTGGGATTTGAATTGAGTTTTGAAGAAACACAGGGCCTACACCAGGGTGTTGGATGTGTGAGTAGAGAGAAATGGACATAAACGAGAATAGTTGTAAAAGAAGAAACAACAAGATAGCAGTAGATTGGATATATGGAGAAAGTTCAAGAGAGGAGTTACAGATCACATTGAGGTTGAAAGTGTGGGTGACTGGGATGATGTCGTCTGGAGTACTAGGGAACTTTGCAGGAGAGGAAGGTTTGGCGTGAAAGATGATTAGTTCTATGAACGTGTTGAGTTAGAAACGTCCAGTTCAAGATGCCCAGAATGAGGTTGGAGTTATGAAACTAGAGATGAGGAGGGAAGTTATTATATCTTAACTAAAAAAGTAACCTTTTGTTAGTTTGATTTAAATGGCAGTGAATCAGTACATTATTTTAGTTAGTTATTTTTATTGAATTGGTATAATCAAACCATAACAATTATTGTCTCTCAAATTATTTAGGTCTTCATTTCTGAAAAGTGTTTTGTAGTCATGATCGTATAATCATACAGGTACCATGTGTATTTCTTAGTAGGTGGACTGCCAACTATTTTATGCATTCTGTAGTTATTTTGAAAGCCATTTCTCTTTCTAACACTTCCTGCTGGTTGTTCTTGTTAACATAGAGAAAGGTTGATGATTTATGTAGACATATTTTATTTTGTTGTTGCTCAGTTTTGCTTTTTTTTTTTTGATAATCAATGCATGTCACAACCCAGCCCCTTCCTGACCTTCCAGGCTTCTTACATTTACTCCCCTCCAAGAACTATAAGATACAGGAACAGCAGTCTACTTGAAATTTTTCAACACATCATCTCTTGTCCCTGTGCATTTGTATTGTATGTACCCTATGTTGGGAATGTTCTGCCCCCTCACATGTGCCTCCTACTTTCCATGACTTTATTCAAACTCAATTCAGGGCCAAGATGGCAGATTAGAGGCAATATGGCTGAACTCTCCCTGCAAACAATTTTAAAATAACGCCACAAATAAAATTTGGGAGTGGCAGAACCAACAAATTCAAATGAACACAACTCTGAGGTACCACTTCATGATGGGGTGCTTGGGTGCTTGTGCTTGGACCCCAATTTCTCCCTAGCCTCAAAAACACTATACCTAACAGTTTCTCCCCAGCCCAAGGACACTGTGTTTAGCAATTACTCATGATTGGGCCCCAGCAAGACCCTTATCTCTTTCCCTGGTGCAGTTACGAACAGCACCTGAAGGAATTATTAGTTTAAACTGGCTTTGCATTGGGTAAAAAAGACATCTTACCCCTGGACTATCTATACTACTGCCCTACCTTATCATCTACATCCTGGACTCCTCATTAACTGTATTCTACACTTAAGACATATGTTTACTCCCTACATCTGTCTTGTCAAGCAAGACATTGACTGGTGGCAGACTGGACAGCTCTCAGTTACCCCTGAACTCTAGTTAACTTAATGACCGTAGCAGGCCTAAAATCACACCTCCATGTGGCACCCCTCGTGGGCTTTTCCTAGTGAACTCTGGGTAAAATGCCTGCGTAGTAGGTACAAGAAGTGCATGTTCTTTTAAGAACTGACCACTCCTTAACCAACTCCCTAATCCTACTCTGAATCACCTAGTTAGCATATTTGGCACATGTTTTATTGTATTTCATCCTATATAAACTTTAACTGTACCACTCTAAGATTGCAGGATCCTTAAGAATCCTTGCCTGCTAAAAAGCGTAATAATAAACTTTTTGCCAACTTGACTTAAAGAATGTTTGAGCCTGTGAATTCATTCCAGACAATCCCATCGTGTACTATAGTCTTTGAGGGGTCACAACGTCTCAGAGCGCAACATTCACACCAATCAGAAGTGACAAATGTTGGAGGGGATGAGGGAAAAACAAGTATACTAATGAATTGTTGGTGGAGTAGTGAACTGGCACAATCATTCTTTTAGAAATAGACCCAAAAAACTATAAAACTGTGTATAATCTATGACCTTGTAATACCAAAGAGATCAAATGAAAAGGAAAAGGACCCATATGTACAAAAATATTTATAGCACCTCTTTTTGTGGTGGCAAGGAATTGGAAATTGAGGAGATGCTTATCAATTGGGGAATGGCTAAACAAATTGTGGCATATGATTGTGGTCCTGTGGGAAATGACAAGGTGAATGGTTTCAGAAAAAAAAAAAATTAAAAGTCACAAAAGACATATATGAACAGATACAAAGTGAAGGAAGAAGAACTGGGAGATCATGCACAGCAACATTGATCAACTGTAAAAGATTTGGCTTTTCTTATCAATACAATGATCCAAGACAATTCCAAAAGATTCTTGAAGAAAAAATACTATCTACCTCCAGAAAGAGAACTGATGAACTCTGAGTACAAAGTGCACCGTAATTTTCTCACTTTCTTTTTTTTTTTTTGGAGATATGGCTAATATAAAAATATGTTTTGCATTATTTTCCATGTATAATTGATATCAGATTACTTGCTTTCTTAGCGGGGCAGCAAGGGGATTGGAGGGATGGAGAGAATTTGGAACTCAAAATCTAAAGAGAAAAGAAATTTAAAAATTTTAAAAGAAATTTTGAAAATTTAAAAAGACTGTTCAAATTTTACTTAGCTGTTTTTCTCTCTAAATTATCATATTCTCTAGTCAAATCTTGTATTTATGTACATGTGATCTTCCTTATTAAAGTGCATTTAAAAATATATTATCAATTTTCCTCTATTATTAGATTTTAAGATAATTCTTTAATATATCAATTCATATTTTATATTAATTTAACATCTATTTTGTAATTTTGTTTTTTATTTTCTTTTTCTAGTAATTTTTTCATACCCAATTAATTTGTTACTTGTGCTATTGATTAAAGTATTTAGAGATTTGAGTACTTCATCATAGTTTACTCCTTTCATGTGATCAAATGCATTTATTTTTCTAAGTTTTTCTTAACTCCTGTGTTTGTATTTCAAAATATCCGCTCAGTTCTGGTCCTTTCAAAGGGAATGCTTGACAACCCTCTATCCCATTTAAGGTCATTTTTTGTTTCTTTTGCTTTCAACTTCAGGAGAAATTAAGACTACACGCAGTCTTCATAGGTAAATTATTTTTGATTGTAAGTGTTTATGTTTTGGTTTTTTGCAGTACTTTATTTCAAGATTTTCTCTTCCTTGAAAAGGTAGCTGTTAAGCTTTGTGTGATCCTGATAGTTGTTCCTTGGTATTAAGTCCACCTCACTCCCCCTTTGTGGAAGCTTGAAGAAAAGGGTTTGGAAAATATTAGATCAGATTGCTATAGATTGTCTGGCTCAGTTCAAACATCTCAGTCAGAGTGCTTCTAACTCCTTTATTTATTGCGCTCTTATACCGGACACTCTCAGTTTAAGGGCCATCTGGAACTTTCCCCATCAAAGTATTACTTCCATCTCCATAGTGAATCATGGTCAGCCTTTTCTCCTTCCTTATCTGTTGAGTTCTGAGTTTTGTAGGCTTCAGATGTCTCTGATCTTTCTCTGTCTGGCCCTTTGATTATAGACTTTCACTTTATTTGCCTTCACTTGTACTGATTTCTCTGTTTGGAAGGTTCATACAAGCTTTGGGCTGCTTTTTGTGTATACCCATGGTAGATTAATTTGTTAATTATTCTTTCCTTACCTTCTTTATCTAGGCTCTCCCTCATCCACCTACCCCCAAGACTAGTTAGTAAATTGGAAAACAAAATAAGAGTTAGCCAAGGAAACAATGTTGAGACTCTTTCAACTCAGAGCCTTCTCCTTAATTTCATCCTCGACTTCTGCCAACTTTTCCATGATCCTCATTTTTTCTATAATCTTTTATGTGAAATTGGGGTAAGAGATAGAAGAAACCTTTGAGTCCAGCTAGTCCAATCCTTTAATTTTCATTTGAGGATCCCAAAACCCAGATAATTTAAATGACTTTTTTTTAAGGTGACACAAGAAGTAGATAGCAAAGCTAAGATTTTAACTCTGACTTCAAATGTAGCATTTTTTTCTGTTGTTCCATAATAACTGCAAGAATCAAAATGCCATTTCTAAAATGATATCCAAATTTTTTAATATCTTACTCCTTTTTACTCTTTTCTCCTGTATTCATCCTCTCCAAATGTAATCCCATCTATCTGTCTTCTAGCTTCTATTCCACATCTCCTTTCTGGAAAACCACTAATAGTTCCTTTTTTCTTGAGTTTAATTTCCAAGTCTACTAGCTCATCACTTTTTGCCTACATCCATTCTCAAGTCTTTCATGGAAAAGAATGAAAGAAAGGGAGGAAGAAAGGAAGGAAAAAAAGGAAAGAAAGAAAGACAGAAAAAAATGCCCTTAACCTTGCCAACACTCCAGCACTTGATCCACTTGTCTCCTCTTCTTTGCTGCCAGATTTCTAGAAAGAGTAAATATAAGACTTTATCCTCCATTCACATCAGAAATAATTATTTTCATTGGAAGAGTCTCAGATTCGCATATAATTGATCACAATTGTAGCCTATCTATAAATTCTACAATTACAAAATTCTTTTAATAGTAGCTCAGTCAATATTCAATAAATTTCTTGATGAAACATTTATTGAATACTTGCTATTTGCAAGGAACTACAGTAGGTGCTACAAAATTTATTCTGAGATGTACCTACCTTCTTAGAATGCCCATAGATTTTGATTCTACTTTTTTTTGATAGAATAAATTATTTATTTATAGAATAAATTATAGATTCAATACTGCCCTTTATTCTGGGCATTTGTGTCTTTTTCTTAGCTATCAAATGAACTTTAATTTCTCTTAAGTCACAGATTCTGTTCTTTTCAAACCATAATTATAATATTAACTATAATTTATATTACAATTTAAAGTTTACAAAACAATTGCTCCATCGCCACCTTGTGTGTTGCAAGTAGTTTTTACTCCAATTTGACAGTTGAAGAAGCTAAGTTTTGGGCACTTTAAATGACTTGCTAAAGATTCCATAACCATTATAGTTCTACTGAACTGCCACTTCAAAGGAGTTAATGCTATGATTAAAGGGTCTATTTTGGGGAGCCACTTTTTAAAACTTCTCTTGATCTCCTAGCAACAAGTTTATATCTAATAGCCAGTAGACAATTAGCTCAAAGCAAAATATTTATAAGATGGTATAGTAAAAAAAAATCACCATAAAACATCTCTCTACCCTTAATATATGTGGGAAGTACTTTCCCTTATATATAGACAGCATCTGTGGAGAAAAGTGGGCACAGACTGACAGCATAAGGGTAGTGAAGCACACATTTCAGGAAAACACATGGCCAAAGCAAATGATGTTTTCATTACTGCAGAACCCCTACATCCTTCCTCTTCCTCTGAAGTCCCAATGCTGCTTCCAGTTGATGGCAATATCTGTACTGTAATATGTTTGGCTGACTTCTTTAGGTCTACTGTTTTCTATAGTCTGACTCTCAACTACATGGCCTAGTTCCCTCTTCAATCTATAGTTAAGTCTCTTCTGAGCTGCTAGAGGTCCATGATTTTCTAAACTGCCACCAGCTAGAGGTGTCTCCTCCTATGTGAGTAGTTCCCCTTGGCTCCTGAAAGACATCAAGGCCAACAGGGGCAGGAAAGAAAACTCCCTTCCCATTAGTGACCTCTGGCAGGGGTAAAGTGTTCATATTCTACAAAGTGCCTCCTTGCTTTGAATGCATCAAACTCTTGAACCATGTTGACTGAATTTTAAGGACTCCCTGAGGCATGATCAATATTTTTTTCCCCTGGTGATCACCAGACTCTCTTTCTAATTCCATTAGGAAGAACTCCTTTACACACAACAAAGCAACAGCAGGATGTTGGAATGTCTTTGTACTTCATTAACTATTAACACCCCATTACCCCTGTTATTTGTCCCTTGGTTTCTGTGATTTATTGATCACCTGACATTGTGACTACTGCTCCCCACCCTGATCATCATCCCTGAACATTTGTAAATGGCAGAGCCAAGATTCAAATCCAACTTTTATTTTTTATTATTATTATTTGTTATTTATGAGGAAATCAGGGTTGAATGATTTGACCAGTGTCACAAAGCTAGTAAGTGTCTGAGGCTGGATTTGAACTCAGGAGCTCCTGACTCTAGGATGGGTGCTCAATCCACTGGGCCACCTAGCTGCCCCTCCTAGTTTTCTTATTACAAATTTAGTGGATTTTTTTTTCTATTCCTCTACTTCATGCTGCTTTCCAGTTATTTATTCTTCCATAGCATCTGAAATAGTGCTTTGTCATTGCTATTCAATAGTATGTTTATTAAATACACACTAAAAAAACCCCCAAAACTCTCTTCTGTTGGAATACTCTAATTTTTCTTTACTCTGCAGGTAGTAATTCTGGTATCACTCATAATAGAACATTTCAACTAAGGTCTTATCATACAGCCTTAAGAAAATGCTATCAATTCTATAAAGATGATGGTGACAATGATAGCTCTTCAATAATTATTTGCATTAGATGATGTACCGCACATTCCTTACCAATAGACATATTCTTTGTAATATTTCTCTTCTTGTTTCATACTGTTCAGTGCAAGTGACATCAAAATAGCCTGTATTGGTAGGAGGGATTCAAAGAGACTTGTTAGAATGTGGACCATTATGACATAGGTTCACATGCACAGGCACACTGCCTCTATAATCATATATTCTGAAGCATAACAAGGAGAAAAAAGCTGATACAAAATAGTTACCTTATAATGTTCCCCAACACTAGTGTTATAAAAGGTTTTTACTATAATACTTATTGTTAGTATTCATTGAACCTATTTTGTGCCAGAAAACTTTACAATACCAAATAATTTGGTCTCCAAAGCATATTCATGAGGTATATGGAACAATCACACAAAATTTTTCAACTGTAGAGCCAACAATCTCTCAAAAAAGCACAGCAAAATGTCCTTTTCCATGTAATATCTTCAATAAAACCTTGATTACATCTCAGGAATTATGAATAGTATTCCTACTATCCAGGGAATGAACCTAGTTGGCACCCACCCCTCAGAAAGTAATGTACCCTACCTGTCTCTATTCACAAATACTTATTTGCAGAATTTTCTGGAGGCACCATTATTTTGAGTTACGGTATTACTATTATTTATATGACACTACAAATGTGTGAGGTGGCATACAATAGATGAAATTGCGCTGAACAAAGAACAAAAATCTGTCCCCAAGGAGTGTGTAATTTGAGAGCTTGAATAGCTGTGTGCAAGGAAAAATAGAATTAGCAGTGGCCATTCCTTGATGAATCTATAAGGCATTTTTGCATTTTAAATAGGACTGATTTCAGAAGGCTTCCTATCTGAAAATTATTACTGTGATATTTAGAATACCTTAGAAAAACTGCAAAAAGACCAGACTATTAAGTGTAGTCTAAGTGTATTTAAAGAGGTAGAAATATGACATACCCTGAGAAAAGACACTTATTTTAATTAATATTATAAATATTATAATAAAATATTATAAATAATATATTATCAACAAAATATTATAAAATGTGTCCACATGAATGCCTATATGGATTAAACCTTAAGCCTTGTGAATATGTATACATACATATATATGTGTGTATATATATAGATACACACACATATATCTACAAATATAGATATACATATTTGTACATAAATTTTTATGCATATGTACATCTATACAGACATATGCATATTCATATAGTTCAGTTTGGATATTCTGGGATGTAATCTAATTTGTTCCAAAATTTATTACTTTTTTTAAAAATAATCTAGAAACTGAATAATGTATAGTCTTGGGTAAAGTCAAGTCAACAAATCAGCAAGCATTTATAAAGTGCTTACTATGTGACAGACACTTTGCTAAGTTCTGTGAACACAAATGTAAGCAAATAGGAAATCAGTCCCTACCCTCAAAGAGCTTGAATTATAATGGGGGAAGATAATACAACTGTACATAAAAGGACTTGGGACATTTGGGTGGAAGGCACTTATGTGCTGGAGAAAGAATTCAGCAGCTTAGTTCAGATAGGAATAAAAGAATAAATATGGCTAGCATGAGTACATTCCTTAAAATAAATATTCTGGGATCATTTGACCATTCAGAACAAGTGGTCACAGTGGCAGAATGATGTTCCAGGGTAAGACTTTTATTTGGGCCTCATAAAAGCTCTGTGAAATAAGTAATACTATGCCCATTTAAAAAAAAAATTACAAATGAGACTACCGAGGCTGAGAGAAACAAAGTGTCTTGCCCATGGCTTCAGCACTATTAACTAAGGTTAGATTCATAGGATCCCAGATTTTGAACAAGAATGAAACTCAGAGGTCATCTAGTCTAACTCCCTCATTTTATAAATAAATGGATTAGAGAGGGTGTGTCTTGCCCATTGTAACACAGCTATTATTTGTCAGAGGCAAGATTTGTACTTAAATCTTCTTACATGCCAATTCAGAGCACTGTACTAGAGCTTGGGTTGTTGATAATGGCATTTTTAGCAGTATACCAACTTTTGTTTGGATATACTATAGGAAGTGGTGGGATTCAGGTCTTTTAGATACAAATCTACAAATCTGTCTCCTATTCTCAGGAACAGGACATGTATATAATTTCTAACCAAGTAGAGTGGGAAAAAAAGGGGGAATTATAATCAAGGATATTTTAAATGACAGTGGAGTCATAGAAATCTACAATTTTAATAAATCGATTTTAGGCCACTATCAAATTGGCAAACAGAAACATAACTTTAAATACAAAACATGACGTATTTTCAAAGTGGGAAAGGGAATGATATTAAAAAACTATGCAACAGGAATGTCCACAACATGGAAGTGCACACACACACACACACACACACACACACACACACACAAGAATCAACTTTTAGGGGCAGCTAGGTGGTGCAGTGGATAGAGCTCTGGCCTTGGAGTCAGGAGGATCTGAGTTCAAAACCAGCCTCAGACACTTCACACTTACTAGCTGTGTGACCCTGGGCAAGTCACTTAACCCCAATTGCCTCATCTCCCCCCCCAAAAAAAAGAGAGAGAAAGAGAGAAAAAGAATGAAACACAGAAGCACAGAATAGATCATGTAAATTCTATGATGGTTATCCCCTCAGACTCCAGTTATGTCAAATTACCATTCTTTTATGCCTTAATATCTGGCCCCTTTCCTACTCATGAAAAAGTATAAAAAATAGAGTAGCCCTGGAACCTACACCAAAAATGCCTGATTTCCCTTAGTCCAAATTTCAAGGGAAGAGCTTATCAATATAATTAAAGAGAAGA
The DNA here is from genome assembly GCF_003287225.1 of Phascolarctos cinereus. Taxonomy (NCBI): domain Eukaryota; kingdom Metazoa; phylum Chordata; class Mammalia; order Diprotodontia; family Phascolarctidae; genus Phascolarctos; species Phascolarctos cinereus. The sequence continues at coordinate 394,085,789 of NW_027555958.1, read as the reverse complement.
AGGGAGAAATAAGTGAGAAAGGTTGTAAATCAAGTCTGTAGTAATTAGGTCAGAAAATAAATCTAGTATGTGATTTATTAGGGAACATGAAACAGTGAAAACACTTATAAATACCATATATCAAATTAATTGAGGAGAGCATGGGAATTTTTTTACATATACATATGAATGTATTTATGTATATGTATATACCTACATGTGTATATTAGGGATAGGATGTAGTTTAATTGGTATAAGGAGATCCTAGTAAGAAATTGCCTTTATCAATGTGTATCAGCACTTTCTCTGAAACTTATAATTCAGAATCTTGTCTATACAGCATAAATAACTTGGCAAGGGTCATTTCAGGCAATATATGTCAGAAGTAGGAGAAGGACCAAGGCCTTGGCTCTGAGGTCAGCTCTCCATTCCCTAACCCTTGCTTCCTCTCATGAATATTGCTATTTATGACCTCTTCACCCTTCAATATTACTCCATTATTTTATTTTTGGTCCGTTTCCATTGCTACATGTCTGAAAAAGGTGATATTGAGATGAAAAAGGTTGTAATCATTATATCCTTAATTATACACACACCACACACACACACACACACACACACACATATCTATAAGCATATGTTTATGCAAAAGTACATTTCACAAAAAATAATGTAGTCGTGGCTGCAGCCAAGAAATGAACTTGGAGAGGTGATGTTGAAGAAGGAAAGTGTAATAATTAACACATTCATTAAAGGTATGAAATATAATATAGAATCATTAGCTTAGAAAATTACCTTTCGAAATGAACTAGGTCATGTGCCCAGAGCAGCAGTGATAGCCTTTCTCTACATCCATGACTAAACAAGTGTGAGAGGAGAGACAAAAAGAATCAGGAGTGAATTGTTTCCTTTATGTTTTATAAGAGATTTTAGCAAGTACTCGAAATCAGAATATCATAAGTGAATATACTCATCATGCATAATTTCCACTCATTTACAGCTGTCATTCAGTCAATGCCAGTTGATATTTCCTTTGAAGAAATATACAAGTATAAAAGATTTCAGAAGTTACTTTCACCCATAAAGGGGAAAAAAAATGTAGCTAGAGTTTGTCTATTTTAAAAGGCAAGGAAAGAAAAGCAACAAGCATTTATTCATGGTTTAATATGTGCAAGGCAGTATACTAAGTGCTGGGGATACAAATACAAGCAAAATAAAGACAGTTCCTGACCTCAAGGAGCTTATATTTTAATAAGGGAAGATAATACAAAAAAAAAAAAAGGAACTGAAAAGGCTGGGTGGTATTTGAGGGAGAAAGTAACTGCATGAGGGCATGTTGTTGAAGTCCACAAAGTCAGAAACCCCTTCAGGAGGGGAAAGGAGACTGTCCAGCCTGTATCTCACCCAAAAATTGAGGCTGTAGAAGGAATTCAGCAATGGGAAAATGGGTTCATTATAGTAGAAGGATATTCCAGGATGAGAAGGTCTCAGGGACAGACGGATACTCCAGGATGAGTAGGCCCCAGGCACTGAGGGAAGTTCCAAGTTAAGATTGCAGTCTAGACATTATTTTGAAGTATAGAAAATTATACTTTTCTTTGTTGTTTCTATAATGTGCTCTTTGATCCTAGTATTGTAAGATTTATTCTTCATGTGTCTTTATATGTTTTGTGTATATCAATACCTACTTGTATGTTGCTACTTAGCATTAAGAGGGTAGTTGGGAAGTATGGTTTTTCTTAGCTGGAAGGAGTAACTGAAGAATCATGGAGGCAGCACTGCTTCAGAGTTCCTTTGTATCTCCTTTTACTGTTGTACATTGTAAGTTCTTTTGAATTGCTTCTTGTTTGGTCATTTTCTTCATTTAAGCCAGAATCCTTTCTCTTTATTTTCTTTATCTTTATTCCATTATGGTCTGTAAAGAATACTTTTAATGTTTGTGCTTTTTTTTTTTTGCACCCATCAGTTTTTTTTTTAATTTTATGGGACATGGTCAATAATTGTAAAGGGGACATGCAAAGCTGAAAAATATATTATAGGGGCAGCTACGTGGCACAGTGGATAGAGCACTATCAAGTCACTTAACCCCAATTGCCTAAAATCTCTCTCTCTCTCTCTCTCTCTCTCTCTCTCTGTATCTAATACTATTGCCTCTTCAATGATTGCCAGATGTCTATCATGGCTTTTTTTTCCTTAAATTTTCCTTAAATTAAGTCCTTTAATTTTTTATCTTACCATAATCTCCTATTACTCACATCTCTGCCTCTACCTTACTACTCTAAAACTAATTCTTTGACCTCATCATAACTTCCAATCTTTCCGTAATACCAGTGCTATCCCAGACTTACACTTCTCCTGACTTCATTCTCTTCCCTTCTTGATTTTGTTCCTATAGTTATCCAATACTTCCATCCATTACTCTTGAATTCTCTACTTCTTTCTACTATTGCCATTCACCGTTTGTCAAACTCTAATAATGGATGATCCCCACCCTTTACTGAAATATCATTGAGATATTGCTGAACATTAGGAGGAAGTTATACAATACTCTGCTTGGCTACATGAAAATATATATATATATATATATATATATATATATATATATATATATATATATATATATATATATATATATAATCATTTAACCTCATCTTGGTTCTCACTGTAGCAAGGCAAAACATTTATTCCTTCCCAATTGAGTTTCTATATCAGTCTACACTGAAGTTATTTCAAATACTGTCTTCTGTCTTAAAGTCTCCCAAACCTTCCCTACCCCAACTATATCAAGATCATGTCTCTTACTTTACTGAGAAAATTAAGGTGTTTGCCAACTAGATCCTTTTCTTCTCTTTCTTTTCTCCTCAACACCCCTTGATACAATCTCACGCTCTTATATTTGTTGAATCTCTAATAATAAGGCAGACTTTCTCTTTTCCAAGGCCAACTATGCTAGTTGTAACCTTTGTCACCAGACCCCTGAAAACATTCCTCCCCCTAAATTCATTTCTGATTGCAACCTAGCCAATGGAGAAGTCACTCCCTTACTTTGAGAAAATAGTGCTTCAGTGGCCAGGTCAATTTATAGCTGGGATGGATCACAGAGCATTCCTCAGAGCTATCTCTTTGGGCAAATTTTGTTTTTCAGACTTTTGGTGGCTCTTTCTAACTTTGGAAGCTCATAAGGTCAGCACCTGATCTGTTCCATCTCCAACATTTAGCCACCTTAGGCCAGTAAAAATGAGCAGAAGGTGCCATTCATTAGATTATAGCCTAGGGTGGGGAGATAAAGCAGCAAAAGCAACCCAACTCAGAGGCTTATGTTGTTCTTTTCCTTAATTGTTCTATTTGGTTTTTTATTATTATTTATTTATTTATTTGTTTTTAGTTTTCAACATTCACTTCCACAAGATTTTGAGTTCCAAATTTTCTCACCATCTCATCCCTCCCATAACCCTAAGATGGCATGCATCTGAATACCCCTTCCCCTAATCTGTCCTTCTTTTATCACAACGCACCTTCTCTGATCCCCTTCCCCTTCTATTTTCCTGTAGGGCAGGCTAGATTTCTACACCCCACTGACTATGTGTCTTATTTCCCAGTTGCATGTGGAAGCAATTTTTAACATTTGTTTTTAAAACTTTGGGTTCCAAATTTTCTCCCTTCCACCCTTCACACCTACCCTCACTGTAGTCATGCAACACACTTCCATAGTAGTCATGTTGTGAAAAACTAACTATATTGCCCTTCATCCTATCCTGCCCCCCATTAATTCTATTCTCTCTTTTGACCCTGTCCCTCTTCAGAAGTGTTTGCTTCTGATTATCCCTCCTCCGATTTGCCTTCCCTTCTGTCATCCTCCTACTCTCTTACCCTTTATTCACTATTTTCTTATAGGGCAAGATACATTTCCATACCCAACTTCTTTAAGCCAAATCCAATGAGAATAGATTCAGTCATTCCCTCTCACCTTCCCCTACTTCTCCTCCACTGTAAAAGCTTTTTCTTGTCTGTTTTATGTGAGACAATTTAACCCATTCTACCTCTCCTTTTCTCCTCCCAGTATAATCCTCTCTCACCCCTTAATTTTATTTTTTAGATATCACCCCTTCATCTTCAACTCACTCTGTGCCCTCTGTCTGTCTGTCTATCTATCTATCTATCTACCTATCTATCTATCTATCTATCTATCTATCTATCTACATATATTTTTTCCTCCAGCTACCCTAATACTGACAAAGGTCTCATGAGTTTCAAATATAATCTTTCCACATAGGAATATTAAGAGTTCAACTTCAATAAGTCCCTTATGATTTCTCTTTCCTCTTTACCTTTTCATGCTTCTCTTGAGTCTTCTTTTAAAAGTCAAATTTTCTATTCAGCTCTGGTCTTTTCATTAAGAATGCTTGAAAGTCCTCTATTTCACTGAATATCCATTTCCCCCCCGAAGGATTATACTCAGTTTTGCTGGGTAGGTGGTTCTTCGTTGTAATCCTTTCTCCTTTGTCCTCCAGAATATTGTATTCCATGCCTTGCGATCCCTTAATGTAGAAGCTGCTAAACTTGTGTTATCCTAATTGTGTTTCCACAATATTTGAATTGTTTTTTTCTGGGTGCTTGCAATATTTTCTCCTTGACCTGGAAACTATGGAATTTTGCTATGACATTCATAGTAGTTTTCCTTCAGGGATCTCTTTCAGGAGGAGATCAGTAGATTCTTTCCATTTCTATTTTACCCTCTGGTTCTAGAATATGAAGGCAGTTTTCCTTGATAATTTCTTGAAAAATGATGTCTAGGCTCTTTTTTTGATCACGGCTTTCAGATAGTCCAATTAAATTCTCTCTCCTGGATCTATTTTCCAGGTCAGTACTTTTTCCAATGAGATATTTCACATTGTTTTCTATTTTTTCATTCTTTTCGATTTCTTTTACAGTGTCTTGATTTCTCATAAAGTCACTAGCTTCCAATTGCTCCATTCTAATTTTTAAGGAAATATTTTCTTCAGTAAGCTTTTGGACTTCCTTTTCCATTTAGCCAATTTTGCTTTTTAAAGCATTCTTCTCCTCACTGGCTTTTTGGACCTCTTTTGCCATTTGGGTTAGGCTATTTTTTAAGGTAAGTATTTTCTTCAGTATTTTTTGGGGTCTCCTTTAGCAAGCTATTGACTTATTTTTCATGATTTGCTTGCATCACTCTCATTTCTCTTCCCAGTTTTTCCTCTACTTCTCTTACTTGCTTCTCAAAATCATTCTTGAGCTCTTCCACAGCCTGGGACTGAATCATATTTTTTCTTGGAATCTTTGAATGTAAGAGCTTTGACGTCTTCTTCTGGTTGTATGTTTTGATCTTCTTTGTCACCAAACATTCTATGATCTGACTTTTTTTTTTTTTGCCAGGCAGTGACTTGAGTTTTAAACTCTTTGTTAAGGTAAGGGTCTGCTTCTGTTGTGGAGAATGTACTGTCCTAAGCTTTGGGGGTGTTGTGCAGCTGTTTTCAGAGACACTTCTAGGGACCTGTAAATTTTCAGTTCTTCCAAGGTGATGTGATCAAGGGTGAGGTATTTACTCCTTTCCTGGCCTGTGCTCTGGTCTATGAGTGACCACAAGCCCTCTTTTCTGCCTTGGAACTTTGAGGAGTGTTCCCTCCCTACCACCACTGCAAGCTCCACCATGCCAGTTCCCCTCCTTGCCCTAGGACCACCACCCAGAACTGCAACGCAGGTACAAGCACAGGCAAAGCAAGAGAATCCTACCTCAGCACCAGTAAAGAGATCCCTGCAATCCCCTTCTGATCAGACCCTTGATTCCCCTTCTGTCTGTGTGCCAAGAACTCCGGAAGCAGCTGCCTCCTTGGGGCAACTCTGGGACTGAGGCTGGGACAGAGCTTATCTCTCACCTTGGTCACAGACCTTTCTTCCTGACCTTCTAAATTGTCTTTGGTGTTTGTGGTTTAAGAAGTCTGGAGACTAGTACAGCTGCCTGTGATTGAGTCCCCTGTGGCCTGCTCCAGGTTTGCTGAGGCCTGCATGTCCACACAGAATTGCACTCTTCTCCCAGCAATAGACCTTTCCAATTAACCACTGAGGTTGTCTTGGGCTGGAAATGTCTTTCATTCTATCTTTTTGTGGGCTCTGCTGCTCTAGAATTTGTTTAGAGTCATTTTTTACAGATATTTGGAGGGGTTTGGGGGACAGCTCAAGCAAGTCTCTGCTTTTACTCTGTCACCTTGACTCTGCCCTTCCTTAATTATTCTAAAGCTGCCAGGGAGAAAGTGATTTAATCTGTATATGCTTTTTATTGGTTCACTTCAAACACAACAACTCGTTAAAAATCTTTAGATCCAAATGTTGAAAACCCCATTATTACATGTTTAATTATCATTTTTATTCAGATGACTCTCATGTCTAGATATCTAGCCTTACTTTATTCACTGATCTTCAAGTCTTGAATCACCAATTTTGTATTGAACATTTCAAACTGGATGCCCCAGAAACATCTCTAATTCATCATGTTAAACATAGAACTCATTATTATTATTATGAGGGGATAATACTTATAAATCACTTCACAAATCTAAAAGCACAGTATAACTGTTAGCTGTTATTATATTATTTCTCCCTGAGCTCATACCTCTTAACAGCTTTTTTCCCCCTTCTGTTCAAAGCAATAATATTCTGCTAGTCACCTCTATTTGTAACCTTAAGTTGATCGTGGACTACTCCCTCCCTCACTTCACATTTCTAATCCGTTTTCAGCTCTTGCCTTTCTTAATTTCTCCACATGTCAAGCCCCTTCTCTTTACATCCATAGCTACCACATTATTTCAGATTTTCATCACATGTGGTCTAGATTATTATAATAGTTTTCTTTGTGATCTCCAGGTTTCTGATCGTTCCAGCTCATCTTACAGGCACAAATGCCAAAATGATCACCCTTTAGCACACATTTAACTGTGTCATTCTCCTCAGCAAACTCTTTAGCTTCTCTATAACCTCTAGAATACAGATCTAAATAACTTTCTCTTTTAAAGCCCTTAAGTATTTCCCCAACCCATTTTCCCAACCTTACTTACTTTATTTCCATTCCATGCACATGTCATTCTATCATGGCATATCATTTTTTTTTTCTTACTGGCTCTACTTCATCTCTGAAATGCACTGTCTTTGCAACTCACCGAATCCCCCTTTCCTTCAAAATGCAGCTCATAAATCACTTTTTATATGAAACCATGCCTGATCCCCCAGCTTCTAGTGTCCTTCCTCCCAAAATACCTACATTAACTACTTTGTTTTTATTCTCTTTTATTTCTTCTGTACATCCATATACATAGGAATAAGAAAGTGGAATTGTGGTATAAGGAAACTCCCTCTGCCAAAGCAAGTGAGCTACTGCTCTACGATTTATAGTCTTAGAAAACAATCTAGAGCAATGAGAGATTAAAAGATAGAACCAGTATTTGTCAGAGACAGAATTTAAATATAGGTCTTCTTTGTTCTAAGTACATATCTCTAGCACCTAATTCATACTCTATCTTGAACTGTTAAATACCACTTCTGATTAACTTTGGTCCATAGTCTTAATTTGCTCTCAATTCCGTGTATATGATACACTAGTAAACTATTTGTTTCCTTGAAATCCCTTGGCCCTGTGTGTTGCAGTTATTTTCTTTTAAATCACCATACTTTCATTGGAACCAATTAGAAGAGTGCTGATTCAATGGTATTTTGAGAGAATCTAGACTTTAAAATTTCCCACTGATAACAGTTTTCTTTGTGTTACATTATCACTGCTTAGGCCTCACCATGAGATGATCCTTCTATTTTGCTGATTTGGTTTCATCATCACATTTTGGTTTTGCATACTAAGCCCTTAGGATAAAAATTGACTTGATAGTAATAATATACATCGCATGGACTGAACAGAAGAGCTTTTTATTTGGGGAGAACACATTGTAAGGTGGCCTCTAAGGGCTGGTAAGGAATGTGTTTTTCCATCATAATTTGACATTCTAAGGTACAAAATGATCACATGAGGCTTAAATTGACATAGTTTCATTTATTTTTGACATGTTAATGTGGCCTCCATGTAATTCAGTTGGCATATTCCTGAATCATAATATCATTGTGACATTTGGGTAAATGGAAATAAATGTCATCAAAGATAATGACAAAATACTCTATGGTTTCAAGAGATTTTAAGAAATATGAATGCTTCAAGTGTTGAGCTCTTTGTCAGTAAAATGCAGCATTTAATATTAATGAAAGGTAGCCAAATACATGACCAGTCAGATTTCAGTTACTACTGAAAAATGATAATGTTTATTCTTGGAATTGCTGAAGAGGAGGTCATCTGATAGGTTGAAAGAGAAATGGCTGCAATACTCAAGTAGCAAAGTAGAAGGCAAAGATCAAATAAGATAGCTTCTTTGAGATTAATAGAAATGCACACTATCAGTGAGATTAAGGCTCTCTTGATCTCCACACTCATAAATGTAACAAGGAGACACATTTTAATCAGTGTAAAATGAGATTTGGGATTTAAAAATTGGAAAATTCTCTGAACAACCCTTGAAATAGGGAAAGGATAATGTAATGACAAGGTAACCCAAAGGGCTTGGATGTCAGTATGATATATTAAAAAAGGGAGATGTTGAGAATATGCCTAATCATGACTCAGTCCCTGGGGAAAGGATACTCTGATCTTAGTCACTAGTTATAAAACACAAAAAGCCAGAATTATAAGAAAGGAGTTCCTTTGGAATAATAATCCTCGTATGAACTACCCGATACAGTTATTAGGAGGAAAACTCTTTGGAAACTATAATGCAGTATGTACAAATTTTATGACAAAAATAAAAGAGATTATTATTATTATTATTTTGAATTACAGTGTCTTGAAGCCAAAATAATTACCACAAGGACCAGCACCAGTTCTGAAGCCCTATAATACTCCACAATAGTAAGTTTTATTGATTATATTTTTTTTAGCCATTTTAGGACAAGTAATGTGCCTAATTCTTCCTTTTTAACTCCCTCAGAATTCCCAGAAAAATTGTCTGTGTGGCATTGTTTCTTCTTTAAATGCTATATTTGACTCGATTAGATCAAAGATATAGCACCACTCTGTCTTACTGGCCTATCTCATATTACTCTCCTTTAAATTATCTTCACATAATACCTTCTTTTGCATTTATGGAAAATTTAGTATTGTGCTCCTCTCTGTGAGAGGTAGAATAGCTCAGAGGATAGAGACCTAGTCTAAGATGCAAGGAGGCCTGAGTCTTCTTGGACAAGTCACTCAGCATCTCACTGCTTCTAAGCATCTGTAAAAGGCTCTAAGCTAAAGACTTAGTTTTCTATCTTTGGTGAAAGGAATTTACAAACTAGGGGTTTCCCCTGTAAAGACAGAATTACAGATCTAGGGATGGAAGTGGAACTGAACATGTACGTATGTGTGTGTATCTGATTAAATAGATTGTTTAATTTATGAATTTCTAGTTTCTAGATCACTATGGCAATATACTTTGCTACAAAAAAAATTATTAAAAGTTCATAAATTTATCTGGAAAGCTTTTAAAGGATATAAAAGGGGTAAAATTCTTAAGTAATCATCTAGTTTAGGGGTGGGGAACTGTAGCCTGGAGGCCACATGTGACTTTTTAGGTCCTTTTTAGGTCCTTTTTGGTGTGGTCTTTTGACTGAGTCCAAGTTTTACAGAACAAATCCTTTTACTAAGGGAGTTTGGTTTCAGTCAAAAGGTCTCATTTGAAGACCTAGAGGGCCACATGTGGCCTTATGGCCACAGGTTCCTCACCCATAATCTAGTCTAACCCCCTCATTTTACAGATGAAAGAAGTAGTACTGAGACAGGTAAAATAACTTGTCCAAGTTTACACTTAATTGGTGGTAGAACTTACATTCAAACCTATGGCTTCCAAATCTTAGTCATATTTATAAAACAGATCTAACAAGATCTTAACATACCATTTGTTCCATGGCCATTTCAACTACATTGCAGTTCTAATTAAGATTCTATACCTATGATTAGCTGCCCTAAGAGTGGAAACTGAATGCCCAAGTTTGTAGGTAAGCAGAAGATAAAACAATGTTGATAATACTGTATTGCAAATCCATGTTATCTTTCTCCTCTCAGGCCATTTGTAATAGCCACAATCAAAATTAGTGACCATAATGGAACCTCTGAATTTCCATCATGTGCCCTAAGTGTATACATATGTATGTATCATTTGTTTTTAATCAGGATTATAAAACAGATAGATGAAGTGAATGTTGTAGATATAGTTTTCTTATTTATCAAAAATAAAAAAAATAGATTGACAACTAAATAAACAAATGAAGTTTCTCATACCATCATTGTGGGGAAAGTATAGATACATGTATTAAATAACATTCATAACCAGTTTGATAGCTACAAAGATTAGTTGTTAATAGTTCAGTGCCAACATAGCAAGAGATACTCATGGGAATACCTCCAGGGTTCTATGCTATTCAACATTTTTCATCAATAATTTAGATAAAGACATTGGTGGCATGCTCATCAAATTCTCCAATAACACTAAACTAGGTCATCAAATTCACAGATAACACTAAACTATGAGATTTACTGGATAAGAATGTCATGGTTCAAAACGTTCTTCATAGGCAGTAAGTTGAATTTGTAAGCTTAAATTCAGTAAGGATCATAGTAAGGTCTTACAATTCAGCAGTTTCCCTGTCTCACTGCCTACCCTTTCCCCCACTCAACAATAAAAAAAGCAACAATCACCAAAATTTAAAAATATTAAAAAAAATAACTTCACAAATACAAGCTGGGAGAAGCAAAATTCTATTTCATTTCATTTTACTTTCTGAAAAAGAATTGGGAGATTAAATGAACCTACAAGTTCAATATGAGTCAAAAGTATGATGAGGAAGCCAAAAATGCTAATGCCTTCTTGAACTGCATCAAAAGAGGTAGAGTTTTAAGAAATGAAAAGTTGACATCATCTCTATGTTTGTTTTTGTCAGACATCATCTGAATACTATGCTAAGGTCTGGGCACCACAATTTAAGACAATCTTTGATATTCTGGAGATTGTATTATATAAAAGAAGGCAAGCAGGATAGTAAAGAAATCTGAGGCTATGTCATGAAAATAAGTTAAAGGAACTGGGAATCCTTAGATTGAAGAAGAGAAGAATAAGATGATTGAGCTGCCCTCAAAAGCTTGAAGGACTGTCATGTGGAAAAGGACTAATATTTGTTCTATTTGGCACCAGAGGACAGAACCAAAAGCAATGGGTGGAAATTGAAAGAAGTCAAATTAGTCTTGCTAATAGGAAAAAAAAATCAAATCTTCTTAATAATAAGAGTTCAGAGCAATAGGGTATCTCAAGAGGTAATAGATTTCCTATACTTGAATATCTTCCAGCAAAAATTGAATGACCATCTTTTTGATATACTATAATAAAGATTCTTTTCAAATGTAGGTTGAATTTGATTACATCTGGGTTCCTTCCAACTCTTATTGAATTCTGATTTTTTTAAAATTTATTTTAATTTAAAAACAATCACTTCCATAAGCTTTTGAGTTCTAAGTTTTTCTCCCCCTCACTCCTCACCTCCCTCCCCAAGAAGGCAATCTGATATAGGCTCTACATATACATTCCTATTAAACATATTTTCAAATTAGTGATGTTGTAAGGAAGAATTAGAACAAATAGGAGGAACCACAAGAAAGAGAAAACAAAATGAAATAGAAGAAAAAAAACAACAAATAGTATGCTTCAATCTGCATTCAAACTCCATAGTTCTTTCTTTGGATGTGGATAGCATTTTCCATCATGAGACCTTTGGAGATATCTTAGATCCTTGTATTGCTGAGAAGAGCTAAGTCTATCACCCTGTGTCATTGCACAACGTTGCTGTTACTGTATACAACATTCTCTTGGTTCTGCTCACTTCACTCAGCATCAGTACATACAAGTCTTCCCAGGTTTTTCTGGTCTGCCTGCTCATCATTTCTTATAGCACAATAGTATTGCATTACATTCATATACCACAATTTGTTCAGCCATTCCCCAATTGATGGGCATCCTCTCAACTTCCAATTCTTTGCCACCACAAGAAGAGCTGCTATAAATATTTTTGTACATGTGGGTCCTTTTCCCATTTGTATAATCTCTTTGGGACATATCCCTAGAAGTGCTATTGTTTGGTCAAAGGGTATGCATACTTTTCTAGCCCTTTGGGCACAGTTCCAAACTGCTCTCCAAAACGGTTGGATCATTTCACAGCTCCAACAATAATGCATTAGTGTTCCAATTTTCTCACATCTTCTCCAACATTTATCATTTTCTTGTTTTGTTATGTTGGCCAATCTGATAGGTGTGATGTGGTACCTCAGAGTTGTTTTGATTTGCATTTCTCCAATCAATAGTGATTTTGAGGATTTTTTCATATGACCATAGATGGTTTTAATTTCTTCATCTGAGAACTGCCTGTTCATATCCTTTGACCATTTATCAATTAGGGAATGACTTGTATTCTTATAAACTGAACTTAATTCTCTATATATTTTAGAAATGAGGCCCTTATCAGAAAGACTGGTTGTAAATTTTTTCCCCCAATTTTCTACTTTCCTTCTAATCTTGGTTGCACTAGCTTTGTTTATGCAAAACCTTTTCAATTTAATGTAATCAAAATTATCCATTTTGCATTTTGTAATGTTCTCTGTCTTCTGTTTGGTCATGAATTTTTCTGTTCTCCATAAATCTGACAGGTGAACTATTCCTTACTCTACCAGTTTGCTTATAGTATCAGTTTTTATATCTAAATCATGACACCATTTTGACTTTATTTTGGTATATGGTATGAGATTTTGGTCTATGCATAGTTTCTGCCATAGTCTTTTCCAGTTTTCCCAGCAGTTTTTTGTCAAATAGTGAATTCTAATCCAAGAAGCTGGAGTCTTTGTGTTTATCAGATAGCAGATTACTATAGTTGTTGAATGCTGTGTCCTGCATACCTAACCTATTCTACTGATCCACCACTATATTTCTTACCCTGTACTAAGTAGTTTTGATGATTGCTGCTTTATAATACAATTCAAGGTCTGGAACAGCTAGTCTACCTTTCCCTGAATTTCTTTTCATTAGTTCCCTTGATAATCTGGATCTTTTGTTATTCCAAATGAATCTTGTTATTATTTTTTTTAGCTCTATAAAATGATTTTTTGGTAGTTTGATTGGCAAGGAACTGAATAAGTAAATTAGTGTAGGTAGAATTGTCATTTTTCTTAGATGAGCTCAGCCTACCCATGAGCAACTGATGTTTTTTCCAATTATTTAGATCTGATTTTATTTGTGTGAAAAGTGTTTTGTAATTGTCCTCATATAGCTCTTGCATTTGTTTCAATAGGTAGACTCCTAAATATTTTACAATGTTTACAGTAACTTTAAATGGAATTTCTCTTTCTATCTCTTGCTATTGTGCTTTGTTGGTAATATATAGAAATGCCAATGATTTATGTGGGTTTAATTTATAGCTTGCAACTTTGCTAAAGTTGTTTATTATTTCAAGTAATTTTTTACTTGATTCTTTAGGATTCTCTAAGTATATCATATCATCTGCAAAGAGTGACAACTTTAATGGAAGAAGTATATCATTGGCTATGTTGCCTTTGATAAATTCCAAGCACCAGTTAAATTTGCAGCGAGCTGGCAAAGTGGATAGAGCACTTGCCCTGGAGTCAGGAGGACCTCAGTTCAAATCCAGCCTCATACACATGACACTAGCTGTGTGACCCTGGGCAAGTCACTTAATCCTGATTGCCTCACAAAAAAAACCCAAAACAAACAAACAAACAAAAAAACAAAGAGTGATAGCTTTGTTTCTTCTTTACCTATTCTAATACCTTCAATTTCTTTTTCTTCCCTTATTGCTAAAGCTAATGTTTCCAGTACAATACTGAATAGTGATGATAATAGACATCCTTGTTCCACCCCAATCTTATTGGAAATGCTTCTAGCTATTCCCTATTACATATGATGCTTGCTGAAGGTTTTAGGTAGGTGCTAGCTATCATCTTAAGGAAGACTCCATTTATTCCTATGCTTGCTAGTGTTTTGAATAGGAATGAATGTTGTATTTTCTCAAAAGCTTTTTCTGTGTCTATTGAGATGACCACATGATATCTGTTAGTTTTGTTATTGATATGATCAATTATGCTGATAGTTTTCCTAATATTGACCTGGTATAAATTCTACCTAGTCATATTGTATTATTCTTGTGATAAGTTGATATAATCTATTTGCTAATACTTTATTTAAAATTTTTGTATCTAAATTCATTAGGGAAATTGGTCTATAATTTTTTTCTCTGTTTTGACTCTTCCTGGTTTAGGTATCAGCACCATGTTTGTATTATAGAAAGAATTTGGTAAGACTCCTCCTTTGGCTATTTTCCCAAATAGTTTATATAGTATTAGAATTGCTTGTTCTTTAAATCTTTGATAGAATTTGCTTGTAAATCCATATGGCCCTGCAGATTTTTCCTAGGGAGTTCATCAGTGGCTTGTTCAATCTCTTGGGGTTATTTAAATATTTTACTTCCTTTTCTGTTAATCTGGGCAATTTATACTTTTCTAAATATTCATCTATTTCACTAAGATTGTAAAATTTATTGGCATAGAGTTGTGCAAAATAGTTTCTAATTATTGTTTTAATTTCCTCTTCCCTGGTGTTAGATTTATCCTTTTCACTTTTGATACAGGTAATTTGGTTTTCTTCTTTTTTTAAAATTAAATTAACCAACGTTTATCTATTATATTGTGTTTTTTTCCATAAAATCAGCTCTTAGTTTTCTTAATTTCAATTTAGTTAATTTCTACTTTGGTTTTCAGTATTTCCAATTTGGCGTTTAATTGAGGATTTTTAATTTATTCTTTTTCTAGTTTTTTTTAGTTGTATGCCCAATTCGATTGATTTCCTCTTTTTCTATTTTATTCATGTAAGCATTTAGAGATATAAAACTTCCCCTAAGAACTGCTTTCACTGTATCTCATAAGTTTGGTATGTTCTCTCATTATTGTCATTCTCTTGGATGAAGTTATTGATTGTTTCTATGATTTGTTGTTTGACCCATTCATTTTTCAGGATTGAATTATTTAGTTTCCAATTATTTTTTAGTCTATCTTTCCATGGTCCTTTATTACATATAATTTTTATTGCATCATGATCTGAAAAGGATACCTTTCTGCATTGGGTTGTGAGGTTTTTATGCCCCGTACATGGTCAGTTTTTGTGTAAGTGCCATGCACTGCTAAGAAAAAAAAAGTATATTCCTTTCTATCCCCATTCAATTTTTTCCAGATGTATACCATACACAACTTTCCTAAAATTCTATTTACCCCCTTAACTTCTTTCTTGTTTATTTTGTGGTTAGATTTATCTAGTTCAGAGAGGGGGAGGTTGAGGTCCCCCACTAGTATAGTTTTTTGTCTATTTCTTTCTGTAACATCCTGAACTTCTCTAAGAATATAGATGCTGTACCATTTGGTACATATATGTTTAGTAATGATATTACTTCATTATCTATGGTGCCTTTTAGCAGGATGTAGTTTCCTTCCTTATCTCTTTTGATAAGATCTATTTTTCCTATTTCTTTGTCTGAGATCAGGATTGCTCTCCCTGCTTTTTTTTTTTTTACTTCAGCTGAAGCATAATATATTCTACTCCAGCCTTTTACCTTTACAGTGTGTGTGTCCCTCTGTTTCAAATGTGTTTCCTATAACCCACCTTTTGTAGGATTATGGTTTTTAATCCATTCTGCTATCTGCTTCCCTTTTGTGGGAGAGTTCATCCATTCACATTCACAGTTATGATTACTATCTATGTGTTTCTCTCCATCCTATTTCCCCCCTGTTTTTGCTTTTCTTTCTCTTTTCTCCCTTTCCCTCCTCACTAGTGTTTTGCTTTTGACTACTGCCTCTCTCAGTCCCGCCTCCCTTCTATTAGCCTTCTCTGTTTTCTTCCTCTTTACCTTACTACTTCTTCCCTCCCTTCCACCCCCTCCCTTTTCTTTCACCTTTTCCCTGCTATTGCTTATAGGGCAAGTTATATTTCTATAAGTAACTGATTATGTTATTCCCTTGAGCCAAATCTGATGAGAATAAGGTTTAAACAATGCGTGTCTCCTTCCCTTCTTTCCCTCTACTGTAATGAGTTTTTGTGCCTTTTCCTGTAACATAATTTACCCTTGTCTGCCTCCTCCTTTCCTTTTCTCTCAGTACATTCCCTTAGTTAGGTCAGATTAAATCCATTTACTTAGATCCATTTAACCCACTTGATTAGATTTTTTTTTTATCATTACATCATAGTCAACTTATACCTACCCCCTCTATGTATACCTCTTTAACATGTTGTAATAATAATATAATTCTCAATAGTTACAAGTGTCATCTTCCCTTGGGGGATGTAAACAGTTTGCCCTTATTAATAGCATGGTTTTTTTTGCTCATTTACCTTTTTATGTCTCTCTTGAGTCTTGTATTTGAAGATCAAATTTTCTGTTGAGTTCGTTTTTTTTTTTCTCCTAAGCTCTGGTCTTTTTTATCAGAAGGTTTGGAAGTCCCTTATTTCATTGAATGTCCATCTCCTCCCCTGAAAGATTATGCTCATTTTTACTGGGTAGTTGATCCTTGATTGTAATCCAAGCTCCTTTGCCTTAAGGAATATCATATTCCATGCCCTACAATCTTTTAATGTAGAAGCTGCAAGGTCCTGTTTAATCCTGATTGTGGTTCCATGATATTTAAATTGTTTTTTTCTGGCTGCTTGCAGTATTTTCTCTTTGACTTGGTAATTTTAGAATTTGGCTACTATATTCCTTGGTGTTTTCAATTTGGGACCTCTTTCAGGAGGTGATCAGGGGATTCTTTCTATGGCTGTTTTACCCTCTTGTTCTAGGACCTCAGGGCAGTTTTCCTTGATGATTTCCGGAAAGATGCTCTCCAGGCTCTTTTTTTCATCATGATTTTCAGGTAGACCAATAATTTTAAAATTGACTCTCCTGGATCTATTTTCCAAGTCAGTTGTTTTACTAATGAGGTACTTTACGTTGTCATCTATTTTTTCATTCTTTTTTTCTGTTTGACTGATTCTTACTCTTTCACACAGTCATTAGCTTCCACTTGCCCAATTCTAATTTTTAACAAATTGTTTTCTTCTATTGGATTTTGTACCTCCTTCTCCATTTGACCAATTATAGTTTTTAGGGACTTGTTTTCTTCAGTGTACTTTTTTTTTCCAGTTGGCCAATTGTATTTTTAGAAGACTTGTTTTCTATAGCTAATTTTTGTCCTTCCTTTCCCAAGTTATTGACTCTCTCTTGCATACCTCTCATTTCTGTCTCCAGTTTTTCTTCTAACTCTCTTATTTGATTTTTAAAATCCTTCTTGACCTCTTCCAAGAAAGGTTTTTGGGCTTCAGACCAGTTCATGTTCCCTTTTGAGTTTACAGGTGTGGGTGAGTTTACAGGTGTGGGTTTGTTCACAGTGTTGTGCTCTTCAGAATTTCTGCCATGATCTTCACTATTTCCATAATAAGAATCAATAGCATGTTTCTTTTTGCTCATGGTGTTTGCTTATTTCCTGGCCTTTAAAAAGATTGAACTCTCCTGCTGGGGAGCAGGAGGGACTGACCCAAGCTTCTTGTGTTGAAAGCCTAGGGCCTGGTTACTGGCTTTGTATGCTGAGGCCTCGACTGCTGGCAGTTGGAGGCTGTAGGGTACTGTCAGCTCACTGGTGTTGGGCTGAAATCATCAAGCACTGGAACTCTAGGGGTAGGACTAAGTAGTCTGGCCCCTGGAGGTTGCATGCTCACCTGGGCCTTTCTTTCCTTTCACTTTCTTTGGCTCCTTTTAGATGGATGTTTCACTGCTTTCAGGATGTTACTCTGCCTGGGGGGACCCCTTGGAGCACTTCCCAGAGTTTTGCTGAAGCACTGGGAGATTTGGTTGCCATAGGACACTGAGGCACATGGTGGTTTTTGAAGCTGGTTTCCACTGGGTCCCCTGATCTTACTGAGGCACTCAGGGGCCCTGGTGTTGGTGTTTACCTGCTCCACCACCTGAGTTTCAGGATGTCCTCCTGGTATGTTAAGATGAGACTTTCTGCTAGCTTGCTGAGACCCGTCCCATTCTGTATTGTTCCCCTTTCCCCAGGTCAAGAGAGGCCTTTTCCATTAATCCCTCAAGCTACCTGGGCTATCAGACTGCTGCACCCTGTCTTTCTGCTGGTTCAGCTGCTTCAGGGTTTTTCCTAGGGCGATATTTTCTGGGCTTTCAGAGGTTAATAAGGGAGAGCTACCGGATAAATTTTGTGATTTTGTGATTCTTCAGTTCTATGGTACTACATTTCAGATGACTTGTTTTATGACAAGGGTCGACTATTTTTGCTTGTTTTTAAGATGTGTTTGTGAGTGCGTGGTCTCCGATCAGAGTAACTCTTACTCAAATACAACAGGTCCTCAAAAATATTATGGGTGACTATTATTGTTGCATGATCCTACTATATCACTCCCTGAATCTCATAATAATATATACATCCATCATGTGTCTATCCACATATATGTGTGCTTATGTACATCATGGAAATGAAGTAGGATGTAGATTCAACCAAAGTCTTTACAATAGATGCAATCATCTGTTCCAAAGTATAAGTGGAAATATTTGAGTTTTTGGATGTTTTCCTTTGTACTATGTCTATATTTCACAAATGGGTTGAAGTCAATTGACTTATATTCTAATCTGAGTGGTGCGGAGTTGTGCATCAGAAATGACACACTGAGGACTTCTTTTTATGTTATGACTGTGTGGAAGATGGTTTCTATGAAGATTTAAGTATGCTTCCTACTGCCACATTAGGCCGCTGACCATTGTTTAATTTATCTGTTCGATAACCTTCCACTGTCACCAGAGGGTTAAGTCTCACTTAGGTAAACTGCATACTTTTATGTGGCAAAAGAGAATGGAATCTGTTACATAAAAAGAAATACCACTGCTATAGTAATCGGAAAGACATGGCTGTTAAGCAGTCTAGAGAAATTAGAATAAGTAAAATGCATGACAGAGAAATGAATATGCATTGGGAACAATCCTTTATCCACTTTTCAAATTTAAAATAAAAGCCTGGTTTTATAGGACAGAGGCAGTAGAAGGAGGCTCTTAAAAATAAAGGAATATAGATCAGGTTGGCCCCTTCTGTATCATTCATGGGTTGGCCATGACCTCATAAGTATGTGCTGCAGGTGCAGTGAAAAGCTTTAAAGAGAAGATATAATGGGAAGGTAGAAATGTCAGCAAGAATCAGATTTATTCTGAGCACGTATGATATTTTGTTTTGCAGGTAGCATTGAAATTTAAAAAAAAAAGCTGCTGATCATAGAAGGATTTAAGTGTTTTATTTTCTTAAAACAATATAAATGAAATCATTCCTGGATCATATGAACGCTATATAACCTCATTACTGTAAACACAATCATAACAAGCTGTACACATATTATCTTATTTGAACTTTATAAAATACCTGTGAGGTTGGTAGCAAAAGCATGGTTACTCTCATATTGCACATTGAGAGGCAAAGAGATTCCAACTTTTTCAGGGTCAGAAAGCTAAGTAAGAATCATCAAAATCAGAACTTGAATTCAATTTTTCTGCCTCCAATGCTAGTATTTTTTCCTACCACATCACAGGGACCTCTCCAAATATTGTCTTGATAGGAATTCTCTTTGCTCATTCTTCATAAGTATTGGGGCTTAATGATTTAACGTCAACTTATTTTTGTGTTCTGCTGTTTTGAAATACTTTTGTGTTCTGATAGTTTGGGACATCCAGTCTTCTTACCAAGGTGAGGCAAAAGGACAGCAATGTGATATAGTGTATTGGTCTTGGAATCAAGAAGACCTCAATTCAAATCCTACCTCAGATACTTAATAGCTGTGTGATCATGAGCAAGTCATGCAACTTCTTTCTGCCTCAATTTCATTATCTATAAAATGAGGATAATGATAACCTCTGTCTTCATGGGTGGTTGTGAGGATAAAATGAGAAAGTATTTGTAAAGTATTTTGCAAACTTCAGAGGACTTTATGAGAGATATCTTTAATCACTGTCATTATCCAATGAATTTCTATAACATAGACAGCCATCCTTGCCTTTAAAAACAACTGAGATTTGAATTATATAAATATTTGTTCCCATACTACTTACTTCCTATTTATAGTACTGATTATTAAGAAGGATATATATATATATATACACGTGTGTGTCTGTGTATATATATGCATATATGATATGTATTAAGAAGGATATATACATACATACATACATACATACACACACACACATACATACATAAAACTTTGTACTTATACAGAATGGGCAGTGACTCATATGGTATACTTTGAGAAGTGTTAGGTCCTACTGTCCAAACATAGCTCTGTTGAAATTTCACTATTATGTATATGTTTCTTTGGGAAATAAAAGCTACTCTTTTAAATTATAAATATCTTTTTTGAGCTCTATTGTGTCTAACTATCAAGGATTCACCCCCAGATTATACTTTCTTAACATCTGACTTCAGTTTGCTAAGAGAATTGGTCTTTCAAAAGAATTGGTGAAGTAAAAGATGAATGCTCATCATAGCAGATCACTGAGAAAGGCTGCCAGTATGGCATACTAGATGTAAAGAAGAAGGTCAAGGGAGGGATAATTATCGTGGTCATCCTTGATCCTTCTTTCTCACTATCTGTCGTCACCAAGTCTTGTTAGTTCTACATCCATAGCATCTCTCACATTTTCATACTTCTCTCCACTCACAAAGTCCCTATACTGGTTCAGGGTCTCACCAGTTTTCATGTAGACTACTGCAATTTCTTTCAAATTGGACTTTGAGCTCTGATCCCAGTCTCTGTTTTCCAAATAATCTTACTATAGACAGATGTTAAAATAATCCTCTTAATGCATATCACTCTTCTCAACAACTTTAGCAGCTTTCACAGCCATCGTTAGCATAAAATACAAACTCCTCAGTTTGACTTTCAAAGACCATCACAATACGGCTTTGTAGCACCTTTCCAGGCTTATTGTGTCTTGCTCTCCTTTTTTCACTCTACATTCCAGTCAAATGAACATTATCTCTTCCCTAATCTTAGCATTCTATCAGCTATCTCTGTGCTTTCAAAAGGATGTTCCCCATCAGTATAAGGCACTCCCTCTCTCAACTGCTTGTATTTGAATCCCTAGCTCCCATCAAGACTTGGATCTACTGCTTTGTTTTGCTTTGAATTGTTTTGTTCTTATATGCTGAGGGTAAGCATAATGTTTCATATATATATCAAACAGTCAATAAATATTTCTGGATCAAATTTGGCCAATATTGGATGGGACCAAATAGGAACCAAAAATAGAAAATCAATTATTTAAGACACAATAATAAAGTAAATGACAGAGAAAAATCAATTTATTTTCAGCTCAGCACACTCTTCCTTAAGTGAAAGAGTACAGTCTTTCACAGATTCCCATAACGCTTTGGAAACAAACTCTATGGGGAAAGAAAGAGTTTCATTGGCTAAAATACCACTTATTACTCTAGATTTCAGCAATCAACCATATCTTGCTGCTTTTTAGTCCTGTCTCTCACAGCTCAGGAAGACCTGAGTTGAAAATACAGCCTCTCACTCTTACTAGCTGTGTGACCCTGTATAAGTAATTTAACTCCTCTAAGCCTCAGTTTCCTCACTTGTAGAATGAGGACAATAATAGAATCTACCACCCAAGTTTGTTGTGATGATAAAATGATATATTAGTAAAAGGTTTTGCAAACCTTAAAGTGTTATATAAATACTGTCATCATCATCATCACCATCATCATCAGCATGTACTCTCATAGATATTTCTGGTGGGCAGGCACAGATACAAAAATATTTCAAATATTATATTAATGTAATAATATTAACACAATATAACATATAATCAATATTATAATAATATTGACATAGTACATTATATATTAATAACATATACATATAGCATATTATTAATTGCATGTTGTATATTACACATATATTAATAATGTGATTATTGTGAATATTGCTATATGCAATATATTATATATTATTAATATATTTTGTTACTAAACATTAATACATAATACTTATATAAAGGGACATTTCTCAGCAGTACAAAGGGTCCAGAGAACACAAAGGAAGGTTAAGGTGGAGTGGGAGAGGAACATATCTAAAGTACAGGGCTAATATAAATGGAGGCAAGGGATCAAGTGTTCTTCAAAGGGCCTCTGATTCGTGCCACCTACAACTGAGTCATATGGAATCTGAGTGGAGAAATTGTAAAGTCATCATCATACCTTTCCCAGAAGCAAAGGTATTGATCGTTTGAATACCATCTCCTGGCCAAGAGGTAGAAAGAATGTGGGAGTACATGCAATGACCTGTCTGGTGGTACAAAGAAGAGTTGGTAGAGTTCTGAAATGATTGATAACCAGCTATATGGAAAGTCACTATTTATTCAGTGTCCAGAGCTGGATTTAAGCAATGGTCAGATTTCTTTTTGGGGCAGATTAAGCAGTAGGCTATATAATATAATTTGGGAGATTTGAGAAAATCAAGCCAATTTCATTCAACTGGGGAAAAAAAAGTCTCATCAATGGTGGTATTTTCTTAGCTTGAATTATTGTGACAGTTACTTTAAGTCTATTTCTCTCTTTCATTGTCAAAAGAGCCCACAAAATATTTTCCTCATGAAATATATATATATATATTTTCATTATAGCATCAATATCTTGTTGTAGAGTGATTGCCTTCAATTTATTCAGCCTCACCCCTAGTGGTTTGAGGGAGATTATCCTTTCTAAGGAATTGATGAAGTCTACAAACATTTGTCTTTCACATTTTTTTGCCCATTTCTCTGTTGCCAAAGAACTTTGTGTATAGTAAAATTATCATCATTTTTCTATCTCCTTACAGTGTATGTTGAAATGCTATCTCTTTACAAAATGATATCATTGCAACTTTTGATGTAAATTAGGTCATGGAAGAACACAAGGAAATGAAATTGTCTACAAAGGATATTATTTAAAGTGATTTCAGATTTATATCTTCTTTGACCTTCTTTGCTATATATTTTTTAAGCAATAGGAAACCGTGAGAATGAAAGTTGCCTATTAGTTATGAATACTGTACAATTTGTGACAGGAAACAAAATCAGTTTCTCTTTATTTTGTGTATGATTCTTCCCCTCCCCCATATTTAAGTCCAGACTTGATTGTGTTTCCTCAAAGTACTGAAAAAAAAATGAAAAATAACACTTTGCAATAATCAAATAGTTTAAAGTTAAACTTTAAAGTGATCTGCCAAACTTAGTCATATAGCAGAGATCCCTGGTCTTGCACTGAGCAAGCTTTTATGAAATACTCATTGAACTGAATTGACATTGTAAAAGCAGGTCTATAGTGTATGGTAGAATTAGTGATAATAGCTCACTTTGATGGTAGCTCTTGTAGGTTACAAAGTGCTCTGTGAAGAGACCCTTACATCTGATGGGAAGAAAACTGGCTTTAGAGTCAGCATTCAAGTTCTCTTGCTATTCAAATGATTCAAATGGTTGTTAATACTTAAATGACCTTGAACAAGTAATCACTGTTCTCAGTAACTCAGTTTCCCCACCTATAAAATGAAGTCATTGATTTTGATGATTCCTTCTAGTTTTAAATTCATGGTCATTGGCAGTATGAGAATTATGATATAAGTTAGATAATTTCTTCTTTAATTGGGACATGGTACTGCTTGGTCCCTGTGTGGCTGTGCATACACCTTTAGTAAGTTTATGTCTCCCTGTTCCTTATTTGATATTAACATTTAGAAGTTATTTTAAAATGTTATCTGTTGTTACATTTTTCACAGAATATCTTATGATTTTGAAACATGCAAGGGAATAGTTTGTTGGAGGAGAACAATGTTTTGCTCTTCTAATTTAATGCCTCTAGATATTGAACAAACAATAAAGATGCTAGGATCTCACATTTTCTGATTTCAATCAATTTTGAAAATACGTGTGTGGATTGTTATAAAATATCATTTGGTAAAGTTTGTTCCCTTTTCATTTATCAAGTTTATGTTTAGTATGTATAGATTATTTTATTAAATATTTATAGAAATGGAAAAGTAGGCATATTGATTAGAAGTTCTTCATATTTTCTCAATTGATTTTTTTTCCTTTTGATAATAATCTATTTAATAATAATGTGTCTTATATGTTGGCACTCTTTAAGTTATTTTGAGAATCTCTCAAGATCCCTAAAATTCTGTTGTGGTTGCTAGATTTCCAAATTAGGTCTACTCTGTGAATACTTCTAGTCTGTTGTTTTCCTCATTATTTTCCTTTTACTTTATACACTAATCTCTTCAGAATGATATTAATTACATCAATAATCACATCTTAAGAAAACTCCCTTTACTGTTCCCACTATTTATGAGGTAAGATTCATAATATTCTTGTGTTCTCTTTAGTATGATCTGACAAATGTGTTCATATTATAAGCCAATGCTGCTTTTGGCCACCATATCCTTCTTGTTGTCAGAGAAATCCAGAATCTGTTGGATTTATATCAAAGTTTTTGTCTCATAGGTTGATTAATTTATGTTAAACATTTATAATAGTCCATATCAACACTTTTGCATATTTCCATTTTCAGCAGCAACAGATTATTTAAATGCCAGATTATATTTGCCTTTATTTTGTACCATTTGTATTCATTTATATAATTTTTAAAAATTTAGTACTAATTATAGCTTTTACTTTAACTAATTCATGTTCTGATTATCTGCACAAAGCTGATTCCAAAATGACTTCTATATAAGTAACCAGCATTTTATTTTCTCCCTAAATAGACTCAAACTCTTTTGTGTCTGTGAGCGTGTACTAATGGAATGTTTGCAATTGCCAATGCCTTTTGATTTTCTTCTCAAAACAGTCTTGATATACAAAGGTTAAGGGCTCAATGGGAGTGTGTGTGTATGTGAATATTTTTATCTTATTAAAATTTTCTAAGATATGACAGTTATATCTTTATATTATTCTTTATCACATTTTCAGAATTCATTAAAAAATTCCTCAGATTGGAGATACTATATTTTAATACAGTGTCATTACACCTGTATATTATTAAAATTACTGAAGACATTTGATGATGTCACTACAAAGAAGGCCAATTCTGAAATTACTGCTATGTCTGTAACTACTCCTTTTCTACTTGTTAATATAGTATATTTTTAAAGTTTCATAATCTGCTACTTTCCATGTCTATTCTTTTTTTAATATAAATTTATTTATTTTTAGTTTTCAACATTCCCTTCCACAAGTTTTTGAGTTCCAAATTTTCACCCCATCTCCTCCCTCCCCCCACCCCAAGATGTCATGCATTATGAATATCCCTTCCCCTACTCTGTCCTCTCTTCTGTCTCTCTCCCCTTCTCTTATCCCCTTCCCCTTCTATTTTCCTGTAGGTCAGGATAGACTTCTGTACCATTTCCTATATTTATTTCCCAGTAGCATGTGAAAACATTGTTTTTTAAACATATGTTTTTAAAACTTTAGGTTTCAAATTTTCTCTCTTCCTCCCTCCCCACCCACCCTCATTGAAAAGGCGAGCAACTCAATATAAGTTGTACATGTGCAGTTATGCAAAACACATCCATAGTAGACATGTTGTGAAAAACTAACTCTATTTCCCTTAATCCTATCCTGCCTTCCCATTTATTCTATTCTTTCTTTGACCCTGTGTCTCTTCAGAATTATTTACTTCTGATTGACCCCTTTCCCAATCTGCCCTCCTCTCTATCATTCCCCTGCTCTCTTGTCCCCTTTCCCCCCTATTTTCCTGTAGGGTAAGAAAGATTTCCATACCCAGTTGAATGTGTATGTTATTCCCTCCTTAAGCCAAATCCTATGAGAATAAGATTCACTCATTCCCTCTCACCTTCCCCTGTTTCCCCTTCCAGTGTAAGAGACTTTTCTGTTTTTTTTGTGAGATAATTTACCCCATTCTGCCTCTACCTTTCTTCTTCTCTGCATATAATCCTCTCTCATCCCTTAATTTTATTCTCCAGATATGACCCCTTAATCTTCAGCTCACCCTGTGCCCCTCTATCTATCTATCTACATATACATATATATATATTTTTTCCTCCAACTACCCTGATACTGACAAAGGTCTCATGAGTTACAAATATCATCTTTCCATGCAGGAATGTAAACAGTTCAATCTTAATAAGTCTCTTATGATTTCTCTTTCCTGTTTACCTCTTCATGTTCCACTTGAGTACTGTATTTGAAAGTCAAATTTTCTATTCAGCTCTGGTCTTTTCATCAAGAATGCTTGAAAGTCCTCTATTTCACTGAATAACCATTTTTTCCCCTGAAGGATTATACTCAGTTTTGCTGGGTGTGTGATTCGTGGTTGTTTTCCATGTCTGTTCTTAAAGGCATAAAACATATGTTAAGAATTTACTATATATCATGCACTGTATTGAATACTATTAACATTCGTACAAAAGAAGGACACCCCTGCCTTCAAGGAACTTACTATCTAAAAGGAGAAATCTAAAAAGGACAGTTCTCAAGAGTAACTTTGGCATAGAAAGTACTTTGGAAAAGAATAATTGGCATTGTATTTCCTTAAATATCAACTTAAAACATATTGCAACATAGATGAGATATTAAAGTTCTTTCAGAGGGAGTCAAATAGCAGGAATTTATATTTTTCCCTCCCATTCTTATTTGGATTTTTCATTAGTAAATAATTTTTGGAGTCTTGCTAGTAGTAATTTCAGAACTGGCATTCTGTGAAGTTAGATCAACTGTCTTGAGCAATGATTAAATAATGTACAAGTGTGATGACACTATTTAAAAGTATGTCTTCCATATAACAATACTGGTATAAAACTGAATTTATCTCCATGGTGATCTTTTTGTGTACATTCATCATGAGCACTGTATTTTGAGATGATTAATTGTTTTATGAGAAAATGTTTCTTGCTGCTGTGGATACAAGATGAAAATTACTCTTCTCATTCTTTTATTTTTCTTTCCAATGAACTACTTCCTCCCACACCCAGTTAGCCACAATTTCTAACTGCAACCTCATTTCGTTTATAACAATAGTTTCAGTATGGTTATAGTTTAATTTTGCATATGAGAGGTCAATCCACTGGTCATTGGGAAAAGATTGAACATTAGGATTACCTGCTCCATCAATGTCTACAGATTTCTCCTCTTGCCTCCTTTTCTACTTTTATACTACCAAGTCAAAGGGGAAAACAAGATATACCAGACTATTCCATAATTTTGCCTTTCTCATGGTTCACCAGGGCCAAGAAGTTCTTTACATGGTAACCAACCTTCTCATGATGAATCTCACCTTTGTTTATTAGGCTGGTCCTTAGAGAATAAGTACAGAAAGTTGCTGGACCCTATGATTATGCTTTTTTTTTAAGACTGAAAAACTACTAATACTCAAGACGCAAACCCCAAAGGAAAAAATTACTCTAAGACATTTGTGAGTCAAATCTCAAAGAAAAACTCAGCTTAGGTCAAAGTTCAACTAAAATTACTAGAAGAGATAAAGCAAGAATAAAATAAATAATTTTCTAAATAAATAAAATGAAAGCACCAAAGGGGGGAAATTGGAAAAGAAATGAAAGAATTGGTAAAGGAATTAATAGTAAAGTTATAAAACCTTTGCTTAGGCAATAAACTTAGCAAAAATTAGTATAGAGCAAAGAGAAGCCAATGGTTCTGTGAAACAACAAGAAAATAATAAAATAAACAAAAAAGACTGAAAAAATAGAAGAAAATGTATGGTGTCTCATAGGAGAAACAACTGACCTAAAAATATATTGAGGAAAAAAATAATCACTAGATTCCTTAAAGCCATGAATAAGAACAAAAAAGAGCCTAGACATCATACTTAAAAAATCTTAAAAGAAAACTATGTGGATGTCTTAGAACCCAAAGGAAAAGTAGAAATTGAAAGGATCCACAAGGCATCTTCTGAAAGTAACCCCATAGTGATAACTGTGAGGAATATTATAGACAAAATCCAGAGATTTTAGATTAAGGAAAAATTCATCAATAGCCAGAAAGAAAGAATTTTAGGTATTGAAGAAATAGAATATCACATACTGGCATAAAGGAATAAAGAACTTGGAACAGGATTTTCTGGAAGGCAAAAGGTAGACTTACTACCAAGAATAATATATGCAACAAAACCAACTATAACTCTAAAGGAAAAACAAAAATGTACCTTTTAAATGTAATAGAGGATTTCCAAGTGTTGCTGCAAAAATGACCAGAATTACATAAATACTCTGAAGTGCAAACACAAACACAAAAGATAAGCATGAGTCAACAATCATAAAGGATTAAATAAGGATAAACTGTTAAAATTCTAATTGGGAGATAATACATATGTTCCCTCAAATGTGTATCATCACAGAAGGAACCTAAATGGACAGAGATCATGGGAGTGATTCTATTATGTCTTGATGATCTTAAAAGAAGAATGGAAAAGGAGAAGAAGAGGAATACACTAGTGGAGTGCAAGGAGAGGAAAGATTTGGGAAATTATATTACATAATTGGGGTGAACTAGTAAGTCTGTACATACATGTAGAAATGGTTGGAGGAACAGTAGACACTTGAACCTTACTCTGAACTTGTCAAAGGAGGATAGACACACACACACACACACACACACACACACACACACACACACACAGATTTAAGTACAGGTACACATTTGAACAAATAGGGAAACAGGAGGTAAAGAGAAAAAAGAGAAGTGAAAATAAATGAAGATAGAATATGGGAGGGGCTAGTCCTAAACAAACCAAAATCTAACTAAGAATATATAGATAAAATTTATAGGAGCCAGATTTTTTGCTCATTGTTTGTTATAGTAGAGGTGCCCAACCTGTCAGGGAATGGCTAAACAAGTTATGTATATAAATGGTTGCTCTTAATCAGTCATTCAGTCATGTCCAAACTTGTGACCTCATGGGTCATGGTGTTCATGAGGATTTTTTGGCAAAGTTATTGTAGTAGTTTGGAATAAATGATATGGTATACCATTTTGCTATAAGAAATGTTGAAAGTGATGTTTTCAGAAAACTCTAGGAAAACGTGTGAATTTACATATGGTGAAATGAGCAAAACCTGGAGACAAATTTATGTGATAATATTGTGAAGAGAAACATATTGAAATACTTAAGGACTGATCAACGTAATGATCAGCCATAAATACAGAAAGACTTATGATGAAACATGCTACCTACATGCTGATAAGAAAGTTGAAGGACTCAGAGTAAAGAATGGGGGATCTTTTGAGATGTGACCAATTTGGGATTTTATTTTGCTTGACTACCCATGGGTTTTCTCTTTTCTTTCACCCTTCCCACATTAAGATAGGTGGGAGGAAGGCATGAAAAAGTAAAGTAGATTTATGTTGATTGAAAAGAAAATTTGCATGTAACTAGAATAATGGAGTTCCATTCTTTGTTCTTCCTCCCTCCCCACCCAACCCCTCACGTATAACTTATAGTAGTGCCTAACACATAACAGGTACTCACTAAATCTTTCTTTAAAGAATATAGGAATCACATTACACTTTAGAATTATTTATATGGCAACAGAAATGAACACACTACCATGTTTAATGAAAATTTTATTGTATGGGCTTGTTACTGCATTAGGAATTGCACCGTGGTAATAATTATTTAAATGTTAGAAAGATACAAAATAATTCTATCATCTCAACAGATGGTATGGGAGCACACTAAATATGGATACTTATATATTTTCATTTTTTTTCCTTGCTAAATAATTTTCATTAATTCCTATGTTTGGGGATTAAATTGAAATGGGTAAAGAAGCTACTTTTTTGGATTTATGAGGCTATTGGAAACTGAAATGAAATGTTAAATTTTAGAGATGCAGCCTGAGAACTGTGGTTTGAATTGTCTGAATAACTCTTTACACCACTACAAAGATATATATTAGGGCGAAAATGAAAGAACGAATATGTCCTATGAGTTTTCAAATTACACAAGAAAGGCAAAGGATACAATCATGTTGTAAAACTGTAGTTCCATCATTACATATGAGGTGATTTTGAAAAGTGCATTAAAGTGGAGGCCATTGTCTATAAGTGGAAGGAACAGGCATCACTCCCTCTGGAGAGAAAACTGAATTTTTTTTCTCCTGCTGAATGGGACTACAGTGTGATACACTATTGAATGAGAGCTAAGTTATGGAGACACTTCTGTCTCTGATCTACTTTCCTTGCCCATTTCCATCATTTCTCCCAAAGGGTAGAGTTGTTTTCTTTTCCAAACACTGCAAATATTCATACCTTACTAGAAAAAAAATATTTATGATCAACCAAAAATGTAGTAATACTACTTAAAATTCTTAATTTAATAGGTTTTCTTATTTGAAATCTTGTAGCAATGTTCAGACCTATTATAGTAACGATATTTTATGATATCACCTTCCAGGCCATATTATAAGAATATAAACTAAAGTTATGCAAATAGTCTGGTAGACTATGATTATTCTCTTTTTTTCCTTTTCTTCATTTTCTGGTTTAGAGATGTTTTATGAAAGTTTATATTTGACTCAAAGGAAACACAGATTTGCAATATACATATAATAATAATAGCTGACATTTATATAACACTTTGCTGCTACAAAATGTTTTCCTCACATCAGCCCTGTGATGTAAACAATTTATTTACTATGATTTTCATTTTACAGATGAAGAGTAGTTAGATGAATTACTCAAGGTCACACAGTAAGTGAAAGCTCTAGAATTTGAACCCCTGTTCTGATCCTCATTTCAATGTTCTTTCTACTATACCATCCCTGCACCTATGAAATCCTTAATTCGGAAATAATCTGTGCTGCAAATGTTCATTTTTAATTCAGTTATTTGAAACCCAAAACAGATTTTCTTATTAAAAAAGTAAAAAGTTGAAAATAGGTTGTGTTTCCTAGGCTACTACATAAAAGCCTATTTGATCATTATGTAGTTTAAATATCTCAGTATTTCAGCTTTGCTATCGTCCTACATATATTATAAATTAAATAGCCTTTTTGTGAGTTATGCTGGGAATGTAATCACTATTTATAATAATGTTCCTTTGAGGAAATGAATTAAATGACAGGAAGGGAATATGGAAGCTCAGGAAAGTCTTGGGCCCTAAATTATGGTCCCACTAGCCACCTGGCACATGAGAAGGGAAATTATTGGCTCCAGGAGCACTTCTCATTGCCTGTTGGCCCAGAGTTAAAGGTTTCCTGCACCTACCATGATGCAGACTAGCAGTTCCTCTAAATAAATGTATGTAAATTACATGTACTGAACTTGAGGAATAACAGAAGCTCAGATTTCAAAAGAACTTTTCTAACCCATAGCTGAACAGAACACTTAATATTCCCCCAGAAGTTAGCAGTATTCTACCTACTCTTTGTGGCATCTGGGTAGCACAGTGGAAAGAACAGCCTGGAGTCCAGATGACTCCTCTTCCTGAATTTAAATCCAGCCTCAGACTCTTATTAGCTGTATGACAGTGGGCAAGTCACTTAACCCTGTTTGCCTCAGTTTCCTCAACTGTAAAATGAGCTAGAGAAGGAAACCACTCCAGCATCTCTGCCAAGAAAACCCCAAATGGAGTCATAACGAGTCAGATATAATTGAAACAACTGAACAACAACAACAGCTATACTTGGTAGGTTCTTAATAAATGCATGCTGACTTGACTTGATACAACAGGATCACCATGTATAGGAGGTAACTGAAGTCTATCAGTGATGATTTGAGCTGCAACTATAGTAGAAAGGAGCTTGTCTACCCAGCAAATGAATAGTTGAGTATACATTTTTTGAAAATAATGAATTGTGCTTTAGCAAAACAATATATGATAAGACTGCAGAACACTTAACAAAATCCCATATATGTAGGAGTTAGCACTTACAAAACACCAAAAAAGGCATTACTCTCATAGGTAAGAGAAAATCCTAAATCCCTAACCCTTCATCCTCCCCTACCAATCCCAAGCCCCACCTTTCCTATTACTGTTGAGGACCACATTAATCCCCTAGTTCCTTAGGCTCACAATTTTAATGTTATCTTGAATTCCTAGCTATCTCTCATCCTCCATATCCAAGCTACTGTCTATTTAATCCTTGTAGTATTTCTCCAATAAAACCCCTTCTGTCCTCTGATATGACCCCCTCTCTAGTGTAGGCCCTCATCACTTCATACCTGGATTATTTCAATAACCTGCTGGTAAGTCTGCCTACCTCAAATCTCTTTCCACTCCAATTCATCCTCCATTCAGTCATTAAAACACGTCTGATCAAATCCTTCCCACACTCAGTAAATTACATTGGCATTCCTATTGACTTCAGGAGCAAACGTTCTATTCAGCTATAGGTTGGTGAAGTTCTTTCCAAATCTGGGCTTCTGTTATTCCTCAAGTTTAGCATATATGAAGTACATACATTTGTTCATAGGAGACCATCTTTTGCCTCAATTCTTACCTGGCCTTTAACTACAATAACCACTCAAAGGGACATGACACAAGGACATATATCTTTTCAGGGACTACTTCACCATATCTCAGCCAGTCCATATACATATATACATATATACATATATACATATATACATATATACATATATACATATATACATATATACATATATACATATATACATATATACATATATACATATATACACATGTACATATATACATATATACATATATACATATATAATACATATATATGTATGTGCTTATGTGTGTATGTGCACTTTTTTATTTCATTTTAATTTGTTTTGTTTTGCTTTGTTTTTTAAGGCAGTTGGGGTTAAGTGACTTGCCCAGGGTCACATAGCTAGTAAGTGTCAAATGTTTGGTCTGAGGCCTGATTTGAACTCAGGTCCTCCTGACTTCAGGGCTGGTGCTCTATCCACTGTGCCACCTAGCTGCCCATCATTTTAATTTATTTTGTTAAATACTTACCAACTACATTTTAATCTTGTTCCAGACTTATTTAGAAGTGTTGTTGACCACAATGACTCCATACTACATTTGACACCTCTGCTCCATGCCACACCACACCCAACCTACACTCCCCTACAGAAAGGTTTTTCTCTGAGGTGAAAGAAATTCCAGTCATAGACCTGATTATGCACCTCTGGTCTTACTAATTTCTGAAACCCCTAAATAACCCCAGAGAATTATAATCGCTAGTGTCCTCTGCTATTCCTAAAGGGGTGGCCACTGTCAAGCGCATATTCCCTCCAACGGGTTGTATGAGGCATTGAGGGAGAACTAGTAACTCTGGTAAGAGGGCTTGCTGAGACCTTTTCAGGACTGCTCATCCACATTTGGTGTTCACCTGTCACCCAACTCTCACCTCTGGCTCCAAGAAGCTGTAGCATTTGTGGAATCCACACCCTGGTAAAACCATCTCAGCAGATGGGCTAAACCAGGCTGAGGGTAACCAATAGGGCTCAAACCTGTTGGTGAGTTAGGGGGAATGCCTACCCCAAGCATGTGAAGACTTCTTCCAGCAGAATGGGCAGATGATTTATTCCAATGGGCCATGAAAGCAGCACTGTGAGGCACTTAGAGCTTGGTCAGACATTGAAGATGCCAAGGTCATCCACTTCATCCCAGGCCATCACCAATCATTTTGACTTTTGTTTTACCATCGGACTTTGATGACTCTAGAATAGACAGTGTGGCTGACGATTTTGCTAACTCTGCCTCACTCAAATCCAACTCATGTCAAGTCAAGACATCACCCATCATGATGTTATTGATCTTTTTTGAAAATGAAAGATGAATGTTAACAACAATTCCTTCCAATGGAAAGACAGGAGCAGCCTTTGAGTGTCCTCTTTGGTACACAGTTAGATGGGTATATTGGATAGAGTAATGGTCCTGACTTGGAATCCTGCCTCAGATGTTACTGGCTGTGTCACTCTGGGCAAACCCTTTACTGTATAATGGGAATAATAATAATAGCACTTATCTCACCTGGTTACAATAAGGGTCAATTAAGATAATATATGTAACACAGGTTTTAAGCTTGGAGCATTTGAATAAAATTCTCCTCACTGCTGGTGAGAAAGATGACTGTATCTTGCATGTTTGTATGAGGGATAAATTTGGAACAAGAGCTTGGGTTTAGAAGAGACTTTAATTCACAATTTGAGAGAAGACACATTATGGTTCCAGATACTTTTCAGGGAGATATTCATAAAAATAAAGAGCAGCTTTTGGAGGGCAGACAGAGGAGAAAACTGAATCGTCAACATGTCCTTGGTATTTAGCTTCATCCCCTAGAGACATCAGACACCTTGGGAAAAATGAGAGCCTTTCTCATAGGGAAGCAGAGTTATCTAACTCCAAGGGGAAAGCTCATTTGTTCCATGTATTTTCTGGTATAATCTAAAGTACACAAGCAAAATAATCTCATGCCTAAATTTGCATGCTGGTCAGCAAAATCAAGGAGCCATAGGAAAAGACAGGTGACCATTTAAACTGAGAGAAAAAACTACGCAGATCATATGTCAGTAGATTCTTTCATCAGTTCAGAAAGTAATCAGAGTAAAGGTACTTTTAGTAGAGAAAGGTGAGCAAGAACTGCAAGTTTTCAGGAAACCGTCTTGAGAGTTTTAGATAGCAAATCAAGATTCAGTGGGAGTTACAGAGGTTAGAGAAAGTTATAAAAGTAAGTCCATTGAGAAGTGCTGGACAGCTTTGATTTTATTGTGGCGAGCTTTCTGAATGTTTATATTACATTACTAAACAGACAAATCTAGCTGTTTCAGTAAGCCGATCATATTGCTATTTACAACTACTGGGAAGCAGATGCTAATCTCTTATCTCAGTCCAACACAACAGCATTTTACTACTCACAACCACTTAGATCACACACAACTGTCATCCTGTATCACTGTCTGGAGGCAGCACGGCTAAATTGCAGGGGCAGCACTTAATAGGTGCATTCTTCACTTAAACTCATAGACTTCGCCAACAAAGGTATTACCTTTTTGACTGGTTTTCAGGATATACTGCTAACTTTTGAATACCATGCAAAGGAGTACAGAGTAATTACATTCTTTATAAAGTCCCTTAGTCCTAATGTCAGAAGCAATATTAGATTTAATGTGCAATTGTATACCAAAACACAGGATCTCAGAGTTGGAAAAGACCTCGAAGATTATCAAGTTCAACTTAAAACACAAATAGAAAATACCTCTCTAATATCACTTGCAAGTGGTTATGGAGTCTTACTCTCAGGCCCCCAGTGATTAGATACACTCTACATCCTCAGATAATCCATTTACCTTTTGAAGAGTTCTAATTATGAGGAATTATTTTGTGACAATAAGACTGATTCCCTGAAATTTCCATTGGTTGCTCTTAGTTCAGACCTCTGGGGCCAAGCAGAACAATGCTTTCCCCTCCTTCCATTTCAAAGGACAGCATGTTAAATCCTCAAAGTCTGCTACTGAGTCTCATCTTCTCTAAGATAAACATTCCCATTTCCTTCAAACAGGCCCCATATAAATTAGTAGATTAGTTCTTTGAGGACAGTGACTATCTCATTTTCATATTTGTATCACCAGTTGCTAACCCTAAAACATTTTAGGCACTTCATAAATCCTTTTTGATTGACTGATGTATCATAGTTTGCAATCCCCTCACCTTCCTAGGTTAACTTTCTCTGGATGTGTGCCAATTCACCACTGTCTTTCCTAAATTGGGGCACCTAGAATACTCTAAATGTATGATACTCCAGATGCGATCTGACCAGATCAAAGAACAATAAGACTATAACCTCTCATGTTCAGTTCAATTTCAGAAGAAAAGAAAGAAACAAGCATTTATTAAATACCTACTGTGTGCCAGGCTTTTTGGTAAGCACTTTACAAACATTACTTCATTTAATAAATACAACAACTCTTGGATGTAGGTTCTATTATTTTATTTCCATTTTTACAGTTGATGAAATTGAGGCAGAAATAGTTAAGTGACTTGTTCAGGGTCACCCCACTAGTAGCTGGGGCCAGATTTGAACTCAGGTCTTTCTAACTCCAGTCCCAGTGTTCTATCTGTTGTATATCTTACCATATTCTAAGAACTGAGGATGCATAGAGGAAAACAAAACAGTCTCTGATACCGTGTGCTTCTCTTAATGAAACCTAACGTCACATTAGAATGTTTGTCCTCCATGACATTGTAGAACACTGTAGAATTTCTAAGCATGCATGAATGAATAACTATTCATTTAGTAAGTACTTACAATATGCTAGACCTTGTACTAAACAGGAGGGATAAAAACAAAACAAAACAAAACAAAAGCACCAAAATGAGATAGATAGTATTTACCCTCTAGAAGCTTACATTCTAATGGAGACAAAGGATACAAGGAAATAATGACCAGGGAAGGGAGTTTTTATATTCCTTTTATAGAAGCACTGATAATATTTTATTGTAGTGATATGAATAAGAGGACAAGAGTGGTGGAGGGCCAGGAAGAAGGAGAAAAAATTATTACAAGACATGTCTAATAGCAAAAAAGACAGAAGAGGGTGTCTGGTTGGGATGGTAGTAATGATTTGGTATGGAACAGACATGACATAGTTGGTAATTTGAATTTGCACTTACTGAGTTGCCAGTCAAGATACCTCAGAACCAGATTGGGGGTTCCAAATCTGAATGCAAAAGCAGCAGGTCCAATAACAAGATGGCCAGAGTGTAGAGTTAAATAGGATATAAAACATTACATTAAAAATGTAATTTTTCCAGGTTTTTCTGAAGGCCACCTGCTCCTCATTTCTTATAGCACAATAGTATTCCATTACATTCATATATCATAACTCATTCAGCCATTCCCCAAATGATGGGCATCCTCCGAATTTCTAAATCTTTGCCACCACAATAAGGGCTGCTATGAATATTATATGAATTGATGCTGAGTGAAATGAGCAGAACCAGGAGAACATTGTATACAATAGCAGCCACACTGTGCAGTGACTGACTTTGATAGACTTGGCTCTTCTCAGCAATGCAAGGATCTAAGACAATTCCAAAACACTCACGACGGAAAATGCTATCCACATCCAGAGGAAGAATTATGGAGTCTGAATGCAGATGGAAGCATACCATTTGCTCTCCTTCCTTTGTTGTTGTTTTTTAAATTGTTTCATTCTCATGGCTCCTCCCATTAGTTCTAATTGTTCTTTACATCATGACTAACGGGAAGACATGCTTAATATGAATGTATAAGTAGAGCCTATATCAGATTGTATGCCATCTTGGAGGGAGGAGGAGAGATAGGGGAGAAAATTAAAAACTCAAAATCTTATGGAAATGAATGTTGAAAGCTAAAAATAAATCAATTATTTAAAAAATGTGATTTTCAGTTAGTAAAATATCTTCAATAGAACAGTATTTCATCAAATTTGTTTTTAAAATATTTAAACCTCTCAGTATTGGTATACCTACTATTTCCTGAAGTAACCCATTTCATAGTGGGAGAATGCTAATGATCAGGAAATTTTTCATTACATCAAGTTTCAATCTGCTTCTCTATAATTTCTATTCATTGATCATAGTTCTGCTCCCAGGGACCAAGGAGAACAAGTATAATTTTCAGATAGCAGTCCTTTCCCATGTTAAATGCATCCTTACAATTGATTATGATGATCCTGGCCCCCAGTCAATGAAGCTTCTGAGGCAATGAGGGATAAATCCTACTCCTGAAGTTTGAAAACAAGGAACAACAACAACAACACTCCTTTACAAAGAAGATGACGTTCTAACTCAGAAAATTCTCTTGTCATAAAATCTAAAATATCAGACTACTAGGATTCTAGACTTCATGCAAGGCCAAGGGATAAAAGAAAGACTTCATAAAGAGAATGGCCAGTTGGTTGGTATTGACCAACATGAAAGAAATACAGAATGAATGAATAAAATGGATAGAATGAATGAAACCTCTAACAAAGTCTGATGGAAAAGTCCCTTGACACAATTGCCCTTCTTAGAAAGCTTACCGTTATTTTCAATCTCCATTTGACTTGCTACTCCCTCCTTATCTGAACATAACTTATCTTACTGACCACATAACTATCTGAACCTTATTGATCAGCAGTGTCAAACATGAATAGAAAAGGGGCCACTAACCCACATGTAAGGATTCTTGTGGACCACCTGTAGACTTAGTTTTAAAATGCATAATTTGTTTTTTATTTTGTTTATTTTGCTAAATATTTCTCAATTACATTTTGTCTTGGTTCAGAACATATTTGGGCTGTTGAGTGTAGCACTTCTGAGATAGATCGCTTTGCCCTATCTTGGTGAAGACCTAAGTCCTTCCTCATCCTTCCCATATTCTCATGTTCATATCCTCTCCTCTTAGCTAATACCTACCCAGCAAAGATTCATCTCTACGATTTTTTTTCACATGAATGGCTTTCTAATTTTTTTTTCTCTCATCCTGCATTATTATGGTTGGTTTTTTGAACCCAATGGAGAACTTTAATAAATTATTCTCTATCAAATTTTGGAGTCTTAATTTCTATCTTTTTTTCCTATCTACTATCTATCTCTCAAGATGTTTGTAGATTAATTCCATCTTCTAATATGTTCAATATCTCTCATAGCAGGATGATATTTGACAATTTTATGTGTTTAAAATCAAGTCTTCCATCGAAATTATTCAAAATACAAACTTGTTCATGAAAAAAAAATCTTAGTACCCAGAGTATAGTTCATAGAAGCTGTCTATTCACTTCCAAACCATTTTCAAATAAAATGGAGACTGTCCAGAGGAGGACAACTAGTATAGAGAAGAGAAAGTCCTCAAGATTATGTCATAGGAGATTCAGTTGCAGTGAATGGGAATTTGTAGCATGGAGAAGGGAAGACTTGGGTAACCACAGGGACTTACAAGCTGTGTGCTATAGGGCAAGGCACTTTGAGCCTCAGGCAGTTTCCTAAGTAAGCCTATCCTATTGATAAGCCATAGGCCCCTTGTGACCTTTAGATGAAATTCTAGATAAATCTTCAGGTACTCACTTATGTGCAAGTCATTGGAGATGGAAAAATTAAATAAACTTGGTCCCTGTCAATGGACAATTTTGATTCTAACTCTCCTAGATTTTACTCCCCAGCTCTTCTTCTATGGTTCCTTGGAGATTATGAGAAACTTTGTCAAGTGCTCCCACTAAATTCACTAAGTTCATGCTATCACCCTGATTGACAAATATAAAAATACTGTCAAATATGGACATGAGGCTGTTCTGAGGGAGGGGGGAAGTTTTTTAATGAAATCATGATTATTTTTAATAGTCACTTCCTTCTTTCCTTTATTTTCACAAAATTTCAATTCAAAATTCCTTTGTACAGTTTTTTTATCTCACTATGTAAGACTATACTGAAAAATGTTGAAAGTGTTTCAATATGTTAAAAGAAAATTCCATGCTTTCCTTTTGAGAACAAGAGCATTTGTTTGCCTCTTATTCCACAATCCCTCCCATATTCACCATAATTCCTGAAATTTCACTAGCAATGTTTTAGCAGTTATATCCTCAAGTCCTTTTGGGGTCTTGGGATATCATTCATCTAGGAGAATTGACTTAAACTCATTGAAAACAGCCAATTCTTCTCCTATCCCCTTTATATTGGTTTACATTTTTCCTCTGAACCACTGCTGTTCCAGCCATTCTATTTTATTTATTTTTTCTTTTCAGGCAGTTGGGGTTAAGTGACTTGCCCAGGGTCACACAGCTAGTGTCAAGTGTTTGGTCTGAGGCTGGATTTGAACTCAGTTCTTCCTGACTTCAGGGCCAGTGCTCTATCCACTGCACCACCTAGCTGCCCCTGTTCCAGCCATTCTAGTATGAATAATGTTCCCCTTACCAAAAAACAAAAACATCAGCAAAGCAGGAATTGAAGTGTTCCTCATTCTTCTACCCTCCATTATTATATTTCTACGCATACCAAGATAGTCTTCTACAACTTCTTTGATCTTCCAACTATATTCAACATAACCTTTTAAAAAACTACCTTCTATTTTCTTCAGGATTTGTTGCAAACATCAGTTTAAAAAGGGTTTTCCTTTTCTTAGTACTATTCATCTAGGAATTTTGTCACTATTTCTTACTTGTTGATCCATTAAAATGTATTTGTTAATGATTTTTTTGCATGACAGGTACCTACCTAAGCAGTGGAGATACAAAGAAACATTAAAAACAGTCCCTGTCCTCAAGTAGCTCATATTCTAATGGAGAAAATAATGAAATAGTACATACATAATTATATGGGGAGGGGAGAGAGACAGACAGACAGAGAGAGACAGAGACAGAGACAGAGACAGGGACAGAAGAAGGAAGGAAGGAAGGAAGGAAGGAAGGAAGGAAGGAAGGAAGGAAGGAAGGAAGGAAGGAAGGAAGGAAGGAAGGAAGGAAGGAAGGAAGGAAGGAAGGAAGAGAAATTGATAGCTCCTGACTGGGCTTCTCTGTGTTGTCCAAAGACAGCCTATTGAACTTTGTCTTTCTTTGCTTTAAAGGAAACTGCTGTACAAATTCAAAGTAACACTTTCTTACTGTAACTTTAAGGCAGTTTTAAGTTGAAATAATTTGTAAATGCCTTATTAGTTTATAATAGAAGAAGATTTGCCCAGCATTAGAGCGGCAAGGACTAGAACAGTTAGCAGTGAAACAGTTTTGTGTGATGCAGATGTACCTGAATGTACTAATCAGCTTAAAACCTATGGTCAATCTAGAGCTGTGAGTTACTTGGAACACTTCAACGTTCCTTACTCATGTGTTTCCTTATAGGTTTTTCGGTGAGTATGACCTCCCTTGATACTTAGTGCATTTATAAGAGAGTATGACATAGGTTCATGTGTGGATTATAATGTATTCACTATTCCTGCATTTGCACTAATAAATGAGTAGCTGTGGTGCTATTTCTTTTGCCTAATTTCTAAGGAAATAGTAATATTTGTCACTCCTGTATTTTCTTAGCATAAATGGAATGACACTGGAGGAACTATAAGAACTAAAGTGATTTGTGGGGGAAGTGTACTAACAACCTATTATAGGATTACCACTAGAATCCTAAAGGGGTCCAGGTATAAGCATATGGTGGTGGTCTTTCACTGGGAACATAGACCTGCCTATGAAAGGGCTTGTTATATTGAGTAAGCCAGTTTACAGATAAAGTAGGTATCCTATGCACTTTAAAAGAATTGACATTGTGGGATCCACCACAAAGGATATCCCCATGTACCTGTTATGGCTTATGGGTTCATTTAAGGTATACTGGGCAGTTATTATACTTGGAGGAAAAAAATCATCTGGCAGGTGGGGAATGTCTTTTCCACTGACAGAGGAACCCATTAGAGAGATTCTCCATTTGGGATTTATTGGATAAAGCAGTGTCATGAGAGTCTATTAGAGAAAAAAAATAGTTTTCTCATGTATTTTCCTTATCAGGCCAATTTCTGTGATAGAATTTTTGTATCTGAATATTCAAAGTATTATTATCTATTGATTTACTGTACCTATTGTTAGATATGGAAGCTGGCATTTATAATTCAGATGCAACATCTTTATGGCACCAGTGTTTTGTAATACAGATAAAGTGACACAGAGGACTGTTACTTAGGGGAATACCACCTGGTTTAAGTAATAAAGCTGTATTCAGGATATTTTATAATATACCATTGAAAATGTAGATAGATGTGAAATATTAATTAAGAGGTGTAAAGAGAAAAATAAAAATGTATCCTTTTTTTGTAAATTACCAAGGGATACAGGCCCTTCTAAAATTCCTAGAATACATATTTTAGAAAATGATTAGAGTCTAATTATAACATTTTTCAAGAAAATAAGATGATATTTAATAGAGTTAAAATGAAGTTAATTAATGAGGTAGTAATGGCAGATAAAATATTAGGATTAATTTAGAAGGAAAAAAAACCACATTTGAAATACCAGAAACAGTAACAGAT
Source organism: Phascolarctos cinereus (assembly GCF_003287225.1). Classification (NCBI taxonomy): domain Eukaryota; kingdom Metazoa; phylum Chordata; class Mammalia; order Diprotodontia; family Phascolarctidae; genus Phascolarctos; species Phascolarctos cinereus. Next base: position 394,043,631 of record NW_027555958.1, on the reverse strand, counting down.
GTTAATAGATTTCCCCACACTATCAAATATAATATTACATCACAGTGGAGTCATACACTTAAGTTAAAATTTGCTCAAGGGATGAGCTTTGTTCCTTTATGGAGGAAACGGGGATGATTGGATTATAAATGTAACTGAAGACTTACAACATTGGAAAGTACTCAGAGAACAGAGGTAGGTTGCTAGCCTGAAAGGCACAATGTTTGGATTCATGCAAAGTATAAATGCTTCATTACGTGATATCATCCATCAAGAATATCTGCAGAGATTAGAAAGGCAATTTGGTGTTAGTGAAACACCTTGACAAGCATATGCCAATTTCATTCAATGAATCCATCAAAAATGTGAAAGACCCTTCAGGTCTGAAATTAGAATTAATAGTGAACTACAAAAACTTATAGGGAAAGAAAAAAAAATCTGAGGAAGTAGGTGCAATTAGAAGGGAGAAAGCAAATCTGGGTATAGTCTACCTGCATAGGTTGAAGAAATATTTGATTGGACTTAGTAATAATACAGGGAAAAAAGCCAAATTTTGATGAAAGAAAGAGATAAAGAGCTTGAGCATGTTTAAAATTCAACTAACAGCATTTCCAAAACATTTCACCAGATAAAAATAATAGAATTTTAAGATAAGAGTCCCCTTCAGATTATAAAGTTTCAAGAGCTAGGGCCTATGAATATCCTGTTGATACATGAAATTGTTCTTATCTAAGCAGAAATAGGAGACACTTGATATGCAACATTGCATACACTGTCAGACTCAGTTGATGTGTGGTTAAAAAAAGCAAATACACTAACTAATGTGATGAGTGTTTGATGTGTGGCAATGTATAATCAGACTTCAAAATATGCAGATTGTGAAAGTTTTTAACTACCAAATAGAGATGTTTATATTTCATTCCGAAGGTCATGGGGAGACACTGAAGCTTCTTGAGCAAAAGGGTGACAGAATCATTCCCCACATTTTAGGAGTGGGACTGTATATGCATATGTATTCATTGACTTGAGTTTGACACTGGGTATCCACGTCCTCTTTGATTCATTGATGATTCTATGATCACTACTAGTACAAGATGAAATCCAGTCTTGTCATCTGTGTGATTCCTATCAATGGCTTTCCATCAATACTCCATAGAGAATCAGCCCAGTATCATGAAGGAATTCCTCTAGATCTTTATCATATTTCCTGGACACCAGTGTAGACTTCAGGCTGTTCAGCTGTTACATGTTATAGTGGAGAGACTGGTGAACTTGGATTAAGGAAAAAAAAAACTAAATTTGAATCCTGCTTCAGACACACAGTTTCCTCATTTGTAATATGGGGACAATAATAGCATCTTATGTCAAAGGGTTGTGAAGATCAAATGAGATAATATATAAAGTACTCTATAAACATTAAACCACTATTCTATGAAAGGTATTATTATTACTACTACTATTATATAATTATATAAATTATTATTGTAATTATTATTCCTTCTGCTAGTTACCTGACCTGCATAACTCATTTCCTTGCCATAGATGTCCCTAATAATTTCTCTTACACTGTTACTTGTGAATGTTGTTACTGATAATATATCTGTTTATACTTATTGTACCTTTTAGGTCACTGTCACTTAATAAGCATTTATTAAGCCCCTTCTATGTGTCAGGCACTGTGCTAATTGCTGAGGATGTGAAAAAGAGTCAAAAGCCAGCTCCTGATCTCCAGGAGCTCACAATCAAGAAGACTGAAGAACTTGCCACCTCACTGCAACATTGATTCTTCAGAGATCACAGTGTTTCAGTTCTTACAGCACTGCTGTTAAAAGATAGACTTTTGCATCAAAGAAGAGTTTATTATATTGTTTAACAAAGCATTATATTGTTTAATAAATGCAACCTATAGTGTTTGCTTCTATTCTGGTATCTTATTCATTGTTCCCTGGAACTAATTAGGTTGCCCACCTAACTGACTTTGTACAATCGGGGGAATACATATTCTCTATCTATCTGGTTTGTCCTTTGTGGATTCATAGACCAATCTAATCTCATTCTATTCAGGGGCTCAGGCTGGTCTTCATTCCCTTTTGGCCCTGTTACTGACTTTTCAACTTTAAAACCGTATCCCTTTTGGGTACCTTCATTCCCACTCCGATTCCCCCACCCTCATCCTTATTTTAAGCTTTTACAGGCTGTTTCTCTGCATTCGACTGCAAGTTCCTTCAAGATGGGGACTGTATTTTTACTCATGCTTGTTTCTTAGTGCTTAGCACATTGCCTAGCACATGGGAAATGTTCAAGGAATGATTAATTCCTTCCTTTTTTCCTTAATTTGTGTGGTCATGGATCTAATTCAACAGGCCTTGCAGTATGCTGGGGCCCAACATATGGAGAAGTATGACATCAGCAAATGACCCAGAGAAGCTTACAACCTATAAGTAATCCCTTTTATGCTTTGACTTAACCTTTATGAACACAGTTCAAATATTATCTCATCAATGCTGTCAACAACCCTATGAGGTAGGTGCTGTTATTATCCCCATTTCACAAAAGGGGGAGGGGGAACAACACCCTCCCAAGGATTGTGTGGATCAAGTGCCAAAGGGTTTGTAAACCTTTAAAGTCCTTTATTGATACCAGTTGGTGGTGGTAGTGTTTTTATTGTTAACCATTTTGGACTTTACAACAAAACCTGAATGATGCTTCTGGACACCTTTGGGGACCATATCTTTCCCTTTTTCATGCCTTCCTTGACATTCAGAGGATTTTTGAATAAAGCTCACACAGGATTTAACACATTTAATATTGAGGGCATGATTTAAATTTTTCTAATTTGTTCTCAATCAAACACACCAAAAAACTCATTATAATTTTGCTGTCAGGGGATGAGGATAATAGTTTCATTATGTAATATGTATAAAATTTCCATCATATAGCAAGAACTTCTCTGTAAGTGATGCTTACACAGGGGACATGATTTAGCCTGCAGTGTAACTAAATCTATAGAATAGCAAGGGACTTTATAATTGACTTCTACTGTATTAGAAAATAACAGAAGTTTATATGACTTTAAATTATAAAATCAAACACTCTGCATTTAATTTTTTTTTCACTTTTTTGGGAGTCTAGGCAATGGGGTTAAATGACTTGCCCAGGGTCACACAGCTAGTAAGTGTTAAGTGTCTGAGGGCCAGTGCTCTATCCACTGCACCACCTAGCTGCCCCTTCTGCATTTAATTTTTTATAGACAATGTGAAAAGGGAAATTTAGCTATTCTATATGCCATGTTTTAGGATATATACATATATTTATTTTAGGGAGGACATTGATCAATATCTATAGAAATGGTGAAGGACCACAAAATCTGGAAATGTTCAGATTAGCTGAATGAACTGAGGGGTTTTTTGAGTTTGAGGAGAGAAATAACTTAAGGGAACATGATAGCTCTTTTCTTTTTTTTTGGGAGGGGGGGAGTTAGGCAATGGGGTTAGCTGACTTGCCCAGGGTCACACAGCTAGTAAGTGTTATGTGTCTGAGGTCGGATTTGAACTCAGGTCCTCCTGAAACCAGGTGCTCTTTCCACTGCGCCACCTAGCTGCCCCCATGATAGCTCTTTTCAAGAACCGAAGGATCTGTCAGGTGGAAGAGGCATTAGACTTTTCTACTTGACCCAAAGGGGCAGAATTGGTCACAATGGACCAAAGACACATAGAGGCAAGTTTCAACTTAACAATGCAAAACTTTCTACTAATTAGTTATCCAAATGTGATATGGCCTGCTTGGTAGATAATGTGGCTTTTCATTCAGTGAAGGTCTACAAGGAAAATGACGATCACTTATCTGAAAGGTGATAGGGAGGATTCTTGTACCAGTAGAGGTTCAAGTAACTGGCTGCTGAGGAACCTTCCAGCTCTTAGATTTTCTGATGCATCATTTCATTGCTATTGTGATTAGGCCATTGCTAGGTTTGAATCCTTCTTCAAATATTTACTAGCTAATGAATGCTCAAGAAATTATTTAATCTCTTACAGCCTTTCTTTCTGCATAGGTAAAACTATAATAACTCAGAAGGCTATTTGAGGGATATAATTAGAAAACAATGTATATGAAAAGGATGTCATACATGTGTATGTGTACATGTATCTGCATATATGTACACATGTACAAATATGTTTATATATACATACACATACACATGAATACATGTATACCTGTATGTATAAACATATGCATCTGTGTCACTGGTCTCTCTATGGTCCCTTTCAGTTCTAAATCTATGATTCTGTGATATATAGTTGGATGAAATGAGGGATTTTTCAGTAATAATAGTAGTGGAAGGGGAGGAGAAAAGAGAAAAGAGGAAGAATAATAGTATTACTCAGTGTTTCAGTAGGAACTTTTGACTTTATTTTTTAACAAATTTCAATATTTTTATTTTTAGAATTGAGAAATCAATAAGCATTTTTTAAAACCTGCTATGAGTGAATAGAACTCTGGCCTTGGAGTCAGGAGGACCTGAGTTCAAATCCAGTCTCAGACATTTAACACTTACTATCTGTGTGACCCGGGGCAAGTCATTTAACCCTGATCTCCTCACCAAAAACAAAACAAACAAACAAAAAAACCCTGCTATGTATGAGGTCATAAGGTAGAAGAAATGAACGTGTCTGTAGGATTATTATATCGTTGCTTTCCTATTTAAAAAATATTATGTGCTAAATTTAAAAATCTTCATTATATTCTCTTTTGTTAATGTAAATATCCAGAGCCATCAATGCTCATCTAAGGTCATCTTCAAATTTCTCCTATGGTTTTCAGTATTTGTTTCACTGTTACAAATTAACTTTTATAAAATCACTTACTTTTTCCTTGATTTCTGCTTCAAGCTGTATAATTTAGGGTACCTTTATGCATCCTCTGTTTTTAATCTATGTTTTTGTTCATATTTCCATTATTATTTATGGTAGTTTATTCTTTGTGGCCTGTGTTGTTGTTCAGTTGTGTTTCACTTTCTGTAACCCCATTTAGTGTTGTCTTGGCAAAAATGGTGGAATGGTTTGCCATTTCCTTCTCCAACTTATTTTACAGAGGAGCAACTGAGGCAAACAGAGTTAGGTGACTTGCCCATGGTCACACAGCTAATAAGTGTCTGAGGCCAGATTTGTATGCAGGAAGATAAGACTTCTGACTTCAGACCTGGAAATCTATTAACTCTGCCATGTAGCTGTCCTTTTGTGATCTAAGGAAGATGTTAAATTTCTGTCATTTGCTTCTAATTTTAGTTCCTTATGCTCTGGCATGTGATCATTTTCTTCTCAAAAGATGCTATATGATGATAAAAAATAATTATATGTTTCAGAATTTCATTCGTCTTTGTAATTTTTTTCTTGTTTTTTCTCAAGTTTTTAAGTCTCTAGAAAGGAAATGTCCAAAGTACTTATATTGTTGTCTGTTTATGACATTACATTTCAAATTATTTTTTTCCTTTTCAGCAAGGTCTTAGATATTATGGCATTTAGTGAATGTGTGTGTGTGTGTGTGTGTGTGTGTGTGTGTGTGTGTGTATATATATACACACACACGTACATATGTATATGTGTATATATATATATGTACACACACACAAATCTATATTTATATACATATAGGCAAATAGCTATATAGGCATATATTTATGTAGATATAGACATATGCACAGATATGTACATATTTATGTATATATATATGTGTATATGTACTGAGGAAAATTAATATTATGCTTTATCATTTAATAACTGGTATTACTCCATAATTCATCCTATTTTCCATTTTGTCAAACTCCATTTCTCAGTCTAGCTCAAAAAGCAGTCTCTCCCAGTCTGAAATAAAGAAGTAGTTGAATAATGTTATCACTCCTAGCATTAGCCAGTTTAAAATGGGAGCCTTGCTTTGTTTAAAGGTAAGTAAAGAACCTGGTTCACCTGGGCCCCTCCCCAGGGGAGGGCTCTCCTGTCCTCCCTTCTCTTTGTCAAAGTTAATAGTGATTTGGTCTCCAAGAGGATGTCTAAGGAGGTGAAGAGTTTGGTGGAGAGAGGGAAGTGGGGGAGGGGGACCCAGATTCGGGTCATTCTGATTTTATCCTCAAGAATACTAGAGGCAGCTGAGGCCCATAAAGCAATTAGCATTCCATAATTGTCAGAGAAGGGTGTGATCAGCCACACCTGAAAGCTAACCCACTTTTCCTTGCTTCAGTCTCCCAAGCAGGAAGTAATATGGAGGAGCTAAGGTAACTCTTAAACCACTTCAGTATTAAAATGTCTATCAGTTGGGTTTGTCTTATATTTGCTAGGGGTGGTCTAAATGACATATTTTTAGGACACTCAGACGGAAGACACATCTAGGTTTAAAAGAGCCTCTTGGCTCTCATACAGGGTCTTTGTTTATTGAGAGAGACCATTGACCCAATTTATTGGTTTGTTGTTATTAAGTCATTTCAATCATGTCCAACTCTTCATGACCCCTTTTTGAGGTTTTCTTGGCAAAGATACCGAAGTAGTTTTCCATTTCCCTTTCAGATTCCTTTTATAGATGAGGAATTGAGGCAAACAGGGTGAAGCGACTTGCTCAGGGTTACACAGGCAGTGTCTGAGGAGTGATTTGAACTCATGTTCCCTTGATTCCAGGCCAGGACTCTATTCACTCTATTCACTGTGCCACCAAATAGCAAAATTATTGGTTACTGCTAACCTAACTAATAAATTGATCATGCTCAAGTCCCTGGCTTTTCTGAGGTTCCCAGTGACCCATATTATTAACAGCTATATGTATCCTTGTTAATAAACTATAATCTTGCCCTAAAGAAATTCATGCCTCAGTTTATTTTAGTGTCATTTTACTTGCCACAGTATATTATATATGTTGTAAGTATAATGCTGCTATTATTTATCTATGTTGTTTTGTTGACTTTAATGCTGAGTTCTTTGAACTGGGAGCCCTGAGGTAATTGGGTTACACTGTCAAGTGTATGTTTGTGGGGTGAGGGTGGGGTATTAATAGATATTTTCAAGTACAGTACTTGGCAAATACATGAACCTTTTTTAAAAATTCAAATCAAAGTTTAAAAATTGTAGCTAAGCACATTTGCTTCATCTGCTAGTAAATGCAGGGAATCTGTCATTTAAAACAATATACAAATGAAGTCAAATTTGACTTGATTCATATTGAAGCTTGATATAAACACTACCAGCCATTATAGACTCATGAAAAAGATCAGTTGTGTCATTGAACTACTTGCTACATTTGAATGTGGAATGTGGAAGCTCAAAATTAAACATGCTTGGTGGGAAAGTTTAAAATAGGACATTTTGTACATTTCTCAATTTCACTCATTTTGATAAATTTAAATTATTTCCCTAAAAAAACCTGGAACTTAAATAAAATGAAATAATCCAAAAATGGTTGTAATAATTTGAAATTTTCAGGAGTTACATATAATTTTAATTGGTATTTCTGCAGTTATTTATGTGGGCAAAAATGCTCCTTGGCAAATCATATGCAAAGTATTTTGGAATGGTTCCACTTGAAGATGATATGATAAGGACGTGTCTTGACCACATGTCTGAAGATATTTACGATCAATTGAAATGTGATATCCCTGAAAACAAGAGTTAGTTGTTTTGTTTTGTTTTGTTTTGTTTTCCATTTGAATACCTAGAACAGCCTAGTGCTTGGCACATTGTAAGTATTTAATAGATCTTTTTTCATTCATCTATTTATTCCTTTCCCCTAAAATCTTCGTATTTTACATAATCCTGAACAAAATTGACAGACTTTTAGAAAATGATGTATTATGGGAGAATGTTATTGGGCAGTGCACTAACAATGCTCAGTTTATTTCAGGATAAAATGCTGTTCAATAATCTTTTCTTCCTTCCTTTTCTTTTCTTCCTTTCTTTCCTTGTCTTCTCTTCTCCTTCCCCCCCCCACATTTCATCCCTCATTCAGTTTCAGAGAATTGCTTATATTAAGGAATATGACTAAGAAGGTATATATAATTACTCAAGTTCTAACAAGAATGATTAGTATTATAAAAATAAGTCTATTAAAAAGGGAATCTGCTAAATTGTGTGATTATATTTGAGAAGAGCCAAAGGAATTTCTATATCACTGAGAGGCACATTGGCTTTCTTGTGTTGAAGTACTTCAAAAACTATTTGAGTTAAAAAGAGAAATTGTTATTTGTTCAGTGATAAGAACAAGGATAAAGTAAATAAATGTATAGCAAAAACCTCCTATGTGCATATATGTACAAATGGATACACATACAAGCATACAAGTACAGTGTGGCTGACATATATGGCACATATAGTAATTTAGTGTATATATATATATGCATATGTGTGTATACACATGCATATATATATATATATGCATGTAGATAAATACATATACATATATGTGTTTGTGTGATATATATATATATATATATATATATACATATATATATATACACATACATATATAGATATATAACATATTAAAAATAAATCTAGGCAGTAATTTCATGGTCCTTTATAATCCAGAAAGATAACATGACCTTTTTGGAGAAAAACAAAAGGGGCAGCTAGGTGGTGCAGTGGATAGAGCACCAGCCCTGAAATCAGGAAGACCTGAGTTCAAATCCAGCAGCAGACCAAACACTTGACACTTATTAGCTTTGTGACTTCTGGGCAAGTCACTTAACCCCAATTGCCTCACCAAAAAAGAAAAAAAAAGAGCTATGGATAAAAATTTACTAAATAATATCGTTTTATTTCTCAATTTAAACATAAATATCTGCTATGTAAATGAAATAGAATAATTATCTACTTTTTATATTAAAGAACTAGATCTTTCTAAATATGAATGAGTGAGGAAGCCACTTGCAGTGAACAAAATAATACCTTTGGTCTTATTCCATTTGATCCAGAAGAGTTAATAAGCTTGTCTTATCTAAGACTAACTTAACTTATTCAGTACATTAAAATAAGAATTTGAATCTAAAATTTTATTTTTTATAGATGAATGATATCTCTTGTTTATAAAAAAAAGTAATACAAGTCTTGTACAGCCAATATACAGTATAAAATAATCTTTGCTGGCTTTGGCATTAAGCTGGTTCTAAACAGATGAAATTCTCTAGGGATGAATTTAAAAATATAAAATGGAAGAGGCAGGGTTAAGCAGCATTTGTTTTGAAAATGATCTGGTCATATTTAGTAGATTGCAATCTCATTTAGAAGTGTGATGTGTCAGCCAAAAAATCAAATATTAATTTGGGGAAAAATGAAATATTATTTAAAGAAAGAGAAAAAAGGAAAAATGACAAATTAACCATTGAAAAATCAAATATGATCTTGGGTAATGTTGAAGACAGCCATAACTTCAAGAAACAGAGATATTATTGTCCCACTATATACACTGCATTTTTATCAGACTTCATGATGAGTATTGTGTCCTGTTGTGGATACCACAGCTTAAGAAGGAAATTGAGAAGCTGGATAGTGCCTAGAGGAAGATAATAAGGATAGTGGAGTGACTTGAGACCATGTCACATAGAAGGAAAGATGCATGCTTAGCCCAGAGAAGAGAAGATTCAGAGGAGACGTAGTAACTGCCTTCAATTATTTGAAAAGCTGTTATGTGGGGGGAAGAATTAGACTTGTTCTCTTTGGACACAGAGGGCAGAACCAGGAGCAAAGCGTAGAAGTTAAAAAGGGGTGTATTTGGATTTAAAGTCTATCAATCAGAACTGTCCAAAAGTGGAAAACACTACTTTGACAGCTGGTAAATACCCTTTTCTTGGAAGTCTTCCATCAAAGTCTGAATGACCACTTGGCAGATATGCTATAGAAGGGATTCCTTTCACATATGAGTTGGACTAGATGGCCTTTGTAGTCCCTTATGCCAGAATTCAGCGATTCTGTGAAACTTTAACTATCATTTATACCATCGTATTTATAGGAAACAGGATTTTCTGCTGTAGCTTTTAAAAGACAAAATATTGATCTTGCTAAGGGTTGAAAAAGAATTATGAGCAGCATTATGATCCATGACAACATATTTTGAGGAATTTTGTACTACAAACAAATCTACCTGTCACATTAAAAATGCTATTATTATGGTTATTACTCTCAAGATATATAAACTCCCTGAGATCAAGTGTTGCACGAGAGGTAGGCTAAGATAACGCTTAGTATCAACCTGAAGTCATCACTCTGACTCATCCCATACATTCAATCAGTTGCCAAACCTTTTCTTGTGTACCTCCATATACCACTTTCTCTTTATTTGCACATCTTCCACTTGAGTTACATCTTTATTACCTTTCACCTGGATTATTACAATGGAATAATTGGTGTCTCCCTGCCTCAAGCCTCTTCCCAGTGGAATGTATCCTTCACTTGGCTGCCAAAGTGATTTTCCCTATGTTCAGCCCTGAGTAGGTCACTCATCTACTCAAGAAACCAGTGTGGCTCCCAGGAGTATAAACTCTTTTTGATTTTCAAAATACTTTACAATCAGCTCAACCTACCTTTCAAGCCTTTTTAAACATCACTTGCCTAAGTACTGCATATAACACCCCATCTCTTATCCCTGGTCCTTTGAAGTGGCCATCTCCCATGCTTACAACACACTCCTTCATCAATCTGCCTTCTAAAATCCCTTGTTTCTTTCACAACTGGACTCAAGGCCCACATTCTACATGAAGACTTTTCTGTTTCCTTCCAATATCAAGGACACCCCTCCCTCAGCTACTTTGTATTTGTTTCATGCATGTTAATAGAATACTAGGACTGTTCCTTTTTCGTACTGTATTTGTATTCTCAGGGCTTTTAGCTCAGTGCCTGCCACATAGAAAACAATAAAGAACACTTTTAGATTAATTGGTTGACCCTCACTTGCTTTCTAAGTTTTTTTTCCTGATTGCATCTTTTGTCCCTATATTAATTACCACAAGAAGGTCTTGACTTACAGTTTTAACAAAACTTAGAAATTTTTCCATAGCACTTATGTTCTCTGCCAGTGACAAAAAAAAAAAAAAATTTAAAACAACTTGTGGTAAACCCAAAATAAGCACAAAACAGGAAATGTTGAAAAATAGAAGATAAATAGATAAATTGCTAAGCAGAAATACTGTGGAAATTATCAACTAAACTAAACTGATTCTTTGAAAAGACTTTAAAAATTGTTTAAGCTATTAGCCAGGTTGATTTAAAAAAAAAAGAGGGCAGACAATAAAATCAACAAAATAGTAAATGAACAAGATGAAATCACAATAAAGCCAGAATTTAAAAAAAAATGCTATCAGAACCTACTGTGCATTATTATATGCTATAATAACTGAGAAAACAAAAGATATAGAGAAATAATTTCAATAATATAAAATACCTGATCTACTAGAAGACCAATTAGAGATCATAAATAATCTAGTCTCAGAAAAGGAAGTAGAACAAGTTTTAAAAGAGCTATCATAGGGGTATATGTGTGTCAGTGGGGAAAGGGAAGAATAATAACATTTCCTGGTTTTGATGGATTAGAAAGTGAATTCTATGAAATTGTAAGAAACAATTAATACCAATACAACACAAAATATTCTCAAAATTTAAGAAAGAAATTCCATACCAGGCACCTTTTTTGAGATAATTACAGTACTACTACCTGAAACAACAAAAGGATGCGTGTGTGTGTGTGTGTGTGTGTATAAGAGAACCATAATAAATATCATTAAAATGTATTGATTCAATTTTTTAAAATTAAATACTGTCAAACTACAGGATTCATCCAAGTTGTTCCATTCAGTATGACCAAGTTATTTTTATACCAAGGATATAGGATGTTCAATATTAGGAGAATAATTAATACAATGATATTAGCAACAAAACTTCTAAAAACCACATAATTATTGTGATAGAGCTAGAAAAAAACAAAAACAAAAAACCAAAAAAAACCCAAATCTTTAACAAAACACAACACTTATTTATGCTTTCAAAAACTACAAAGAATAGGAACAGAGAGATATTTTAAAGATCATAAAATATATTTAATTAAAATGAAAGTAAGCTTTACATAAAATGGGTATAACTAGAAGCTTGTAAAATTTATACAGATATAAAAAGTATGACTGTTCTCCCAGCTCTTACTTATTATTCTTATAGAAATGGTAGCAAATTCTATAATATAGAAGAAAGTCATGGAAAGGATAAATAGTAAAGAGATTTTAAAAAAAATCCCAATTTACTGATGACTTAATGGTTTACTTAGAAAATCCATGTAAATCAGCAAAACTATTACCTGAGAAAATAGCTTCAGCAAAGTTTCAGACAAGAAAATAAACCCACAAAAATCGATAACATTGCCATAAAATCATCCAAAAAAAATCTAAGAAACTATAATAGAAAGGGACATCCCATTTCAGATAAGTACAAAATGAATAGCCTATCTGGGGATCAATCCATGAAAGCACAAAGATGACTTATATAAGTTCAATTACATAGTACTCCTTAAGGAAATAAAGAACTTAAATAGCTAGGGGAATATGCAATGCTCATGTCTAGGCCACACCATTGTAATAAATATGATAATACTACCCAAGTTAATGTACTGTTTTAATGCTATACCAATCAAACTGTCCATGGGAAACTTTATATAACTCAAAAAAATCAAATTTTATTAAAAAAAACAAACAAACCAGAAGTTAGAGAAAATCAAGCTAGAGAAAAAGGGAGCAATAGCACTTCCAGACCTTAGACTGTATTATAAAACAATAGTCACCAAAACCATTTGGTAATGATTAAAAAAAATGGATAAATGGAACCAGTGGAACAGATTAGACAAGGGTGAAATCAGAAGCTATGTGACTGAATAACCCAGTGTTCAATAAACTGAAAAACATAAATTACTTAAAAAATAACTCTCTTTCTGATAAAAACTTTCAGAAAACAAAACAACCACAACAACAACAACAACAAAAAAAACAACTGGAAAGAGGTCTGGCAGAAAGTAGGCTTAGACTAAGATCTTATACCATATATATCCTTAATATTAAAGATTATTCATCCTTACTCTCACCACACACACACACACACACACACACACACACACACACACACACACATACACACTTTCAAAAAAGAATCTGATTATATGCCATTCATAGCTGTATGGTGATGATTTATCTGTAATTAAAAAAGAACAATTCCAAAAAACAAAATAGATTATTTATATTATATGAAATTGAAAAGCTGATTAAAATGTCATTGTATTTAAGATAAGAAGGGGAATGGTCAAATTAGGGAAAAAAATTGTATCATATTTCTCAGACATGAGTTGTGGTGGCAAAGAACTGAAAATTGCAGGGATCCCCATCAATTGGGGAATGGCTGAAAAAGTTGTGGTTTATAGTTGTGATGGAATGCTCCTGTGCTATAAAAAATGATGAGCTCAATGATATTAGATGGACATGGAAAGACTTGCATGAAATGATGAAGAAGGAGAATATCATATACAGTAACAGCAATATTATTTTAAGAACAACTTTGCATGACTAAGTAATTTTGACTATTATAAATATATGAATTAAAAACAAAGAACATTTGAAGACAGATGCTGTCTGCATCCAGAGAAATAACTGATAAATAGAATAATTTTACATACATATGTGTATAATGTATGCATATTTATGTATATATACACACCCCCACACACACACTATGTCTAATGGTAGCCACCTCTAGGACAGGGGAGGGAGGGAAGAAAAAAGGAGGAAAAAAATATGATAACTTTGTTGTATATTTGGAAGGAATAGCAAGGTATACATGGTAAATTTGCAGTTTCATGTGCAATCATCTTTTTGTTGTGCAGTGCTATAGTTCTGTTCCATGAATTGAAATAAATAAATAAATAAATGAATACAGATGAGGGTTTGGTATCCCAGATGTTCATATATCTCTATCCATATGTATATGTGTATATATGTATATATGTATGTATATACATATGTGCATATATGTGTATGTGTATATATGTATGTATATACATATGTGCATATATGTGTTTCATAACCCCATTTGGTGTTTTCTTGGTAAAGATACTGGGCTGGTTTGCCATTTCCTTCTTCAGCTCATTTTCCAGATGAGGAGCCGAGGCATACAGGTTTAAGTGATTAGCCCAGAGTGTCACAGCTAACAAGTGTCTGAGGTCAGATTTAAACTCAGGAAGATGAGTCTTCCTGACTCCAGGCCTGGCACTCTATCCACTGCACCACCTAGTGACCCATCTACCCATGCCTACATATACATGTATACTATGTACACACAAAACCTTGACACAAAATATTTTCTCTGCATATAGTATACATGTGCTACCAAATTTGATGAATTTTTATGCATTTGTGATTGTCTTTAATATTAAGGATACTTGTATGTATACATACACACACACACATATATATATATACACATATATGTATACATATGTGTGTATACACACACCTCCCTACCTCCCCATATCTGCATACATTTGGTATATGCCACATACATATATACATAGATCTGGTTGGAAAGATAAATAGATATGATTGAAGCCATTCTGCAGTAGATAAGTGATCAAAACATGAGTTTTCAAAAGAATTGCAAATTATTAACAACCTTTTGAAAGACTATTCAAAATTACTTATAATAAGACAAATGCAAATCAAAACAATCTAAACTTTTGCCTTATAACCTCAAGTTACTAATGATGACAAAAGACTGGAATAGTCCATGCTAAACACTTTGTCAAAAGACAGACGTACACTTCAGTGCATTGTTGGAGGAACTGGGATTTACCATGGCCATTTTGTAAAACAATGTGGAATTATGCAAAGAACGATTCAGCATTCCAGTATTAGGTTTAAACCACAAGAGAACAATAGACAATAAGAAAGTCTCCATATACAACAAAATATTTGTAGCAGCACTTTTTTTTTTGCAACAAAGAACTAGAAATGTAGTGGATTACTATTGATTTGGAATTGCTAAACAAATTGTGGCACATGAATCAAATGGAATATTACTGTGTTGTAAGAAATGATGAATGCAATGAAAACTAAAAATATATATATTTATATATGAAGACTTTTGTAAACTGTTGCAGAGTGAAGTGAGCAAAGCCAAGAACTCAATAACAGACATAAAATTCTCAAAAGTGAATGCTGCAAATTAAAAAGAATAAACAAGACCTATTAGATTGTCAGCACCTTGAAAGCCAGTTCTCTTTTTACCTTTTTTTTTTCATCCCCAGCACTTATCACTGTGCCTTGCACATAACTGGAGTGTAAAAAACTGTTATTGACTTACTCCCCCCAAAAAAAGCTATGAGAAGACCCCCTCACATTCACTACTTTGCAAAGGTGAAAGGTCTATAGTTCTGAAACACTGGATATATTTTCAGATTTTTTTCCAATGTATTGATTTCTTTTCCTCTTTCCTTCCTTCTCCCTGTTTTCCTTTTTCCCTTAAAATATTGTTACATGAGAAAACTCCTTAGGAAGAGTCAAAACAGGGGTACAGAGGGAAATTTGATGTAAAAACAAAAAAGAGATACTAATAAAATATTTAAAATGTAAGAACATTCTGGATCATTTGAGAATTAAATAATATCTAAAGCAAGTTATACCACCTAGTGTGCTATAAAATGCTAGTCATTATTATTATTATTTTAATGCTGATGAGCCTCCCTATATTGAAGTTGGTCCTCAGAATCAGACTCAAAAGAACCATGCTTGAAGTTTTTATTTTGCTTGGTGGAACTCCCACCGAGTTCCTCTCCACAGCCGTTTCTCTTGTTGGCATAGTCTTCAAGAACCTAGAATCACCTCCATGCTATGACAAGACAAGGGAATAGGGATTTGTGAGTGTTAATTTTCCATATATTTTGCATTTGCTTATTTATACACACATAAGTTTCCTCCATGAGAATGTATCTTGATATCAAGAATAAATTTGTTTTGAGCTTTATCTTGATGACTCCTAATACAATGCTTGCCATGTAGCAGGTGCTTAATAAGATTTTTTTTAATTGAAGTAAACTAAATAAGATCATTTCCCCCACAGTCATGGTGGAAGTAGAAGGGATCAATTCCATAATAGTATTTATTTCATGCATTGTCATGGCTGAAATATTTATTCTGGTGACTAAACTATTGGTACAGGACATCTCTACAAATGGTACTTCACATAACAGGCAGTCTGATAATAAGGGCTGTTCTCAAAATCCTTACAACTTCTTAAAACTTCTTCAAGCTTACATTATACAAATATAAACCTCCCAAATCTAGGATCATATCCATGTCATGATGGTAGCTAGTGTTTAGTGAAGATGGGGAAAAAGTAGATAATGATAATGATTCTGTTCCCATATAGAATGTAATAATACGTTATGAAATTGATCTTGGTTTGTATACCGTAACTTAAAGTTAATATTGATGCTACCTTGGGATCTCTTTTATTCTTAACTTTTATTAATCACCATTTTGAAGTGGGATCATTTGTTTGAGTCCAGAGTGGATTGCCCATAGGTTTCTCCTTTAAACTAATAATAAAAGTTTGAAACAAAAGTGATTTTACATAGACCTTTCAGTGTAGTAGTTAATCACAGTAATTTACTCCAATCAATAGAACTAGCTATTACTGAAATAATAGATAAAATGCCTGGCTTAACAATCTACATTCCAATGGAAAATTGTCTCAATTTTGAGTCAACATATGTGAGTTAGTATACTGGCTCTACCAGTTAGTGACTGCAGAATCTTGGACAAAACAATTATCATCTCTGTCTTAGCTGCCTCATTGGTACATGTGGCTAGCAATATTTATAATGTCTGCCTTTCAGTGTCATGGTAAGGATTTGATGAAACAATGTTTGTAAGTGAATGAAAAAATTATTAATTATTTGCTATGTATCAAACACTGGGTTTAAAGCTGTTGATAAAAATATAGCAGTAAATAGTCCCTACCATCAAGCAGCTTACTTCTGTGTACCTTTCTTCTCAACCCCCCACCCAGGGCTACTTTCCTTAATATATATCTGCTTGTACTGGAAGGATGAGTTCCCCTAAAGGCCATGACTACTTCTCTCCTCAGGTACCTAGGACGACTGTGAACCAGGTAGTGTCAGGGGTGGGGAGGGGAGGAGGAAGAGATAATTCTCTCACGCTGTTGCCCCTATCCAGTATAGTCTGCCTATTATTAGAAAATCAGAATTAATTAGCTTTGAGGAAAGATTATTTAATCAGGCAGCCTAGTTACAAAACAACCTTCTAAAAGTCTGAAACAAACACTTCCACAAGTGTATACTGAATCTGAGGGAAAGTGGGTTCAGGCTTAGGGTAAAAGAGCAACACAGCTCATAGTTACTGAAAGTAGTTTTCTCCATTTTTGAAGTACTCATAAAACTCCTTTTTGATGACTAACTCTCTTCTGAGCTTCAAGGGTATATGCTCTTGTAAAGTCTTGAACTTCCCTTTCTTCAGTGAGTATAATTTGTCTTCAATTCCTGATGCTGAAACTGCCGTTTACCGATGTTGTTCCAGAGATGTTATCGTGAGGTTAATGTGAAATCTAAATTTTGCAACCTTTAGAGAGCTTGAGATGGTTATGCTCTGGTCAGTGTAGGGATGGAGTGTGAGAAGGAGACAGGGAACTCTCTCTTTCTTCCAAGCAATTTACTCTCAGAGGATTGGCTGGAGCTGCTTTTCCACTATGCTGGCCTGCTATTGAAATATTGGATTCCTAACTGGCTGTTTCACAGGTAAACACACAGGTAACACCATTTGTTGTGCAGGAGAACACAGGAGGGCTCCTAACACTACAGGTGTTCTAGCACAGGTTCACTTTTGATCTTGTCAGACAGGAAGACAGCTTCAGAGGGGTTAAATAAGTTTACTTTATTCTAGTCTAGTCTTCTCAAAAGGGTATTTGCTGATAATGGGAGCACCAACTCCTACAGTATTCCCTAATCACACTTCTCTCAGGGGTGGGTGAGACAAGGAGTATAATTCCTTCAAGATCCCCTGATCCTCAATGGAGGCTGGTTGAGGCAAACACACAGATTCCCACCGAGCCTTTATGGGGGCCAATCAAGGCAGGTACCTGAAATCCTTTATGCATTACCCAGATCCCCAAATTGGGTTCCCCCCTCACTGACCAGTGCCCACTTGCTTTATAGGGCAGCACATAAAGAAGGCATCTTGCCAACATTAAGCTTACAGGTTAACTTTGGCAATATTGGCATGACCTAACACAGTGCACGTGTACATTATGTCATCCCTATATTTCACTGCACAAGTATGATGGAGATGTTTTCAACCATAATTCATTGGAAATATTATCTAGGATCCTGGAACAATTATCCAAAAAGGACTAATAAAAATCCTCCTTACACACACTGAAATTCCCTTTGCTTACATTGGCTTACTGTTTTATGAAGCATGACTGATTCTTTTCAACAAAACACAAACACGTATCGGTAAGGAATCCTCTGCTTTGGACAAGTACTTCCTTTCTCCAACATTGATTAAAAATCATACCTTTAATTGATGGCTTAATTGATGACACCTCAAAAGAGGTGTCTAGGAATTGCTCATACCTAGTTTATATTTTTGATTAATTAATACTATATTTCAATCAGAGAGGCATATTTTTTCTTTCAAGGCTAAAATATTTTATTGTTGCTACCTCATTCATCCTACTGGGAACGACAACATTTAGATGGGGACTGGTGGCCAGGACTGGATTTGTTTGAGGAAATCACAAGGATGGTAGTTGAAGTCACAAGAGAGTTGGCTCACTTGCCTTTTCTAGTATTCTATTAGCCACAATCATATTGCACGGTTCTAGAAATAGAAAGTGGTATGTGTAGGGAGGGAGGATGTACAGTTATCCCTTTCATATTGCAGGGATAAGGGACATGGCACTCCTGTGATCTGGAAAATCCACATAAGATTTTTTGGCCCTCCTTTGAAAAGAAATCTGAATTTTTTTTTCTTTTGTGGGGTATTCACAGTACCTCAGTGTAAAATTTGTATCATCTGCAGCTTCTGAAAAACTCCCCCAAAATTCCCATTTAATTTCTTATGCTGACCCATGATATAGCGAAACTAGGATGGGGAAACTCAAGACGTGGAAGGGATAATTTCATTGTACAGTGACAGGGAAGACAGCAAGAGGATGACCAGTGTGTCATATTAGACATAACTGTACCTGGCTAAATGTAGTGGGATATTTTAAAGATGTTTACCCCTCAAATCACTATAAAATATAAATAATTTCTATTTGATTACAACCTACTTGAGAGAAGAGGCTATCTCCTATTATCTTTGAATCTTCCTTACACATGGCATCTTATATAGAATAATTGTGTGATTACTGATCATTGAATGCATTCTTACTTCCATAGTTTTACTTTTAGTTTGGAGCACTATAGATTGTCTTAAACACCTTCTGTTAGTCA
The DNA here is from genome assembly GCF_003287225.1 of Phascolarctos cinereus. Classification (NCBI taxonomy): domain Eukaryota; kingdom Metazoa; phylum Chordata; class Mammalia; order Diprotodontia; family Phascolarctidae; genus Phascolarctos; species Phascolarctos cinereus. The sequence continues at coordinate 394,024,140 of NW_027555958.1, read as the reverse complement.
AGAGAATACTAATATTTTAATATTAAGTTTTTTAAATGAAACACATAATTATTTAATAAGAAAATACACATTAGTATACATGTCTTTCCCTACAGTTTTGCATCCATATATAGATAGATAGATATAGATATAGATGTACATATAGATATATAGATATACACACACATATGATAAAATGCTGTTTGTGGCTATATTTCAAAATATTTTAAAATATATACACACAATTTTATAATTGAATTTGAAGAACATATATTTAATTATCACCTTAGAGATCAAACCGGAAGAAAATAGAATAACATATTGTAGAAATTTAAGAAATGGCTGTATTTCAACATTTGTTTTCTTCTTCATTGGATCCCTTGGATTTGTGCTTTTCATGGTTTGAGGTAAATGGTGTTGAAGAATCTAATGAGGCTTTTTTGACCTTGGTCTCTCATTTTAATTGGTGTGCAGTGTCTTGAGACCCATTAAAAATACTTTACCTTTCTAGACCATCTGGTATTTGATAGTTAGTGATACATAGCGTACAAAGCAAAAGGACCACATGTTTATTCCTAGGTCACTCTGACATGATGGTTTATTACTTTCTCATGCCTGTGCACACATAGTAAGTACCATCAACATTACTGGAAGATGAGAGTTAATCTGAAATGAGGTAAATTTATGGAGCCTTTGAGTTGCAGAAATGATAAAGGGCAGAGATATAAAGGTATTATGAGGATCCAAAGTAAAAGAGTTAGAAATAAGTTAAAAATTATCTTTATCATTCAAATGAAAGGGATACTATTTATGTAGTTATAAACATGATTAGGCCCATTTTCCTTTCACACTTCCAAATGGTATAGCCTTCTATATGACCTACTAAGTAATGAAAGTGATCGATTCTTGGGTCCATCCACAACTTTTAGGTTTAATAGCTGAATTTCCCTACCTTTGGATGAATTTAGTGTATTCTATGCTCTGCCTTGTATTAACAGAAGATGTGATTTCTGAAGATGGTTGCTGGGATATTTTAAAATATTAATGAAAAGTAAAAAGAAATCTTTGATTTATGACCATCATATGAATTTAAGAGATAATAGTATATTCCGAATAGAGAGTCAGCCTTGGAATCATGATTTTGACTCCCATCACTTGCATATAATGCATGTGTAGACATAGACAAATAATTTACTCAACATCTCAGTTTCCATATAACCTCTAATCTTCATTAGCAGAGGGACTCCCACCAATAGAAGATCTGTGCTGATAAAGCCACAGTGTCAGACAAAACAAAACACAAGAACACATTAAAAAAATAATTTCTGAAACCCTTACACACAATTCAAATTTCACCAATTTTGTGATATCAGTGTAGTGGTAAAGGCATTTAAAAAGACAAAGTCGAAAAGAGTGGTTTGACCTGACCACAGAGATGAAGTTTCAAGAAATCTGAAGGAGAAACTTCACAAATAATGGAAGAGATTGTGGCTGATTGCATTACTAAGACAAATAAATGGTCACCAAGACCAAATCAGTAACTACTGATGTGATGCATAGAATTACTTCCACACATTTGTAATATAATTTTGCATGAGAATGGTATGTTAGCTGAGAGAATATTTGATAAAAATAAAAAAGAAGGAAGTGGTAGGTTTCCAGAAATGTCTTGGTCAAATAGCAAGGTGAAAACTAACAGATAAGCATCATGAGTACTGTACTGGAAGTCAGGGAATTTTAAAGGTTATAGAAGACAAGCAATAGTGCCATTGGGGAATTATGTTAATGGTAGACTATAGTACCAACTATATAGGATAGTATTTGGAATGTTTATGATCTTCATTGGAGAAGAGTGTTCCACACAGGTTATTTCAGATGTATGTCAAACTAGTGACTCAGCCCAGATTTGAAATGCACAAATCCCATCAACTACTGTCTCCTTATGTGTATGTATACGTGTATAGATAGATTTTTTAAAAAATCCAACTATAGGATTTTTATGTTGAGCCCATTAGATTGATATGTTAATTTCACTTTAAGTTTAGTCAATTGTTTTAACTTTTCAGGATCCGTCAAGTTAAAAAAAAATTATTAAGTGCTTACTGTATACCACACATTGTACCTTCAAGCACTGGAGATATAAAGAAAGGAATCAAACACCAAACCTTCTTTCAAGAGGCTCACATTTGAATAGAGGAGAAACATGCAAAAAAATGGACACACAAAATAAATTGAAGATTATCTGAAAGATGAGGTACAGTGGAGGGAACTGGAAAAGTTTCCTATGGAACATGGGATTTAAAGAAACTGGCAAAGTCAGGAGGCTAAGGAGGATAGACAGTAAAACAAAACAAAACAAAAACACCATAGAGTTTAGAAATGGTGTTTTGTGTTCAAGGAATAGTAAAGAAGGATAATGTTACCAGATTGTAGATTGTGAGGTGGGAGATAAAAGCATAAAAAAAATTAAAAAAGGAAGAAAGATAGGAAGGGTACAGGGCTTTAAACGCTGTATAGAGGATTTTATATTTGATCCTATAGATAGGGAGCAACTGCAATTTATTGATAAGGGAGGAAGGGAGTAATATGGTCAGGCTTATGCTTTAGGAAAATTGCTTTGGCAGCTAAGAAGATGAAGGAGAAACTTGAGGCAGGAGAATCATGCCAAAAGGTATTGAAATATAGGTGTGAGATGATGAGACATATTCTGGGAACTCAAGATTTGCCATCAAGAACTAAGCAAGTTTCCTCCTCCACTCCCTTCAACTCCTAGTGAAGAATTATAATGTCTGTGTAAGAAAGAGAATTTGGAGACAGAGATGAAGCTTTCCTCACTGCTGCCCATCAAGTTATATGATTGAAAGGCAAATTTTAAAAGTGAACATTTGGTTAATAAGATGATTTCTGAGAGTACATCATGGGTATCTGGACCACAACTTAAAATGTAGGAATGGCAGGTTCCTCACCAGGCCAAATATACTAACATGGGCCAGTAGGAATATATTTGGCTAGTATATTGTAAATCTAATTGAATGGATGTTGAACTTAATAGTACTGGAAAGGGAAAGAAATTCTTATAAACATTAATCAAGCCAAATATCACAGACAATAACTACAATGAAGGAAGAATAGAAATTTATGGACCAAAAAATACACAGAAGACCAAATCTGAGAAATGGGCTAGTAGTAATACTCTTGACTTCAAATGGGCTTGATCATTCAACCATTTGTTGAATCTATCTAACTGTACTCATCTCAGATTTACATCAACAAGGATATCAAGAAATAATCTGCCAAATGCCTTGTTGAAATCAAAGTGTATTTTGACTATGTGACTATGCACTGATTAGTTAGTCTAGCAATAATTGAAAAAATATCTTGGTATATCTTATTATTAGTCTGGATTATCACTTTCATTTCTAACTGCTTCCAAACCATTTTCTTAACATTCTAAAATTTTTTGCATATTGGCACATAATTTGAAAAATGTAACTCATTCCTTTCTTGGAAATTAGGAATGGCATTTTCTTAATGTCACTTGTTACAACTCTCCTAATGCCCATGATTTTCCTTTTTTGTGAATTATTTTGAAACCATCTACATTTTCCAATATATTCTGTCCCCTCCTCTATTAAGAGGGAGGGAAAAACGTAACTTAGCTAAACAAATAACACATCTATCAAGTCACACAAAGATCATAATCAATGGCTTAGTGACCAGAATGGAAAATCCTTTTAGAGTGGAGGAATGCTGAGCAAAGTGGAACAACATAATAGAAATAGTTATGGATACAGAGCAGGGAGATCTTGGTAAATCCTTTCTTCAACTTACGATAGTTTTAACCATGGGCAAATCACTTAAGTTCTCTGGCCCTCCATTTTCTTGTTGGTAAAATAGTGATGAAAATACTTTTATTACAAGGTTCAGAGCATTGTACTACACAGTAGTTTTTAAGATGTTATAAAAATATAATTATTATGTAGCTTGTCCAAATTTGTTGACTTAAACTCATGGAAGGTAATTCCCTTTTAAGTATTCGGTTTTTATTTTATGCTTGCTAATTTAATGATCATTTTTCTTTGTAAAGAAACCACAAGTAAAATATACAATCTTTCCATAATATCTAATTATCTTCTCATCTGTCCCAACAGCAGTTCTGTCCCTCTTTTATTCTTCCTCCTAACCAACATAGATTTTTTAAAAGTTATTTTTTGTTGTTGTCTATAAAACTAAGCTTCTCTGGGCCTGACTTTTGAATAGAATTGCACTTCTTTTTTTACATTCATTCTTAGTTATTTGTCCTTTTTCTTCCACTTTCTGGACATGCTTAAACCAAATTTTAAAACCAAATTTTTAAAACCAAATGACCTCAACAATAGTGTGGTCATTTATACCCAGGGTTTCTGTAGTTCATTTATAAACAGTTCCTACTCCTTGCTCAGAATCATTTTCAGAATAGCAGCTGCCCTCATCTTTCCTTCTATCCTTTGAAGGATGAAATAATCAAGACAATTGAATAGTTTCTCTGCTGCTCTGCATTTAGCCATGTCAGAGCTGTAACAGCTGCCCTGATAACTACCCCATCAGTACTAAATCATGATTCTGTGTCAATTTGGTGATATGCTTCCAGGACTCATCTTCCTTTCTCTTTTCCATTAGATTTGGCTCACGTACTTTAACAAGATGCCATTGAAAATGTATCAAGCAGAGAGCAGTGGTTTCCTGTTTCTCTTTTACAAAGTCTCTGTGATCAAATGATTAAGTGCAACACTTTTGCTTCCTTTTAGACTTCTTATCTGGATCTTTGTTTTCCATCAATTCTTTTCATTTGGTTGAAAAGCAAGGGAGATTTTGCTAGCTAGGTAAACCTAAACAGCAGTAATAGAAATATACCTTTTTTCGCCCCCCCTAGAATGTTGATATGGGAATTCCCTCTGTCCCTGCATTCCATTAGAATGTTAGTTCCTTTAGGACAGGGATCGTTTTTGTGTTTCCTTGTGTCCCTAGCACTTGGCACGGTGCCTGGTATATATAGTAAGTGCTTAATAAATCCTTATTGAGTAAATAACTCTATCCTCTGTATAGGTGCTTTTGCATCTAAAGTTTAGTGTTGTTTTTGAGCAAAACATTTCTACAAGAAGCAACCCCTGTTTTACACAGACTGCACTAGTTCTTTAAGGGGGCAGAATACCTGTTTTCTTTTTCTTTTTTGTTTCTTCCTTCCTTTGCCCAGAGGGAATTTAAAATCAGAAGCTTCACCTTACCCATCTTGTTGCACTCAAGGGAATGCTTTCCTGGCCGTTTGCTATTGGTGGACTCTACAGAAAGGGCTATTTTAACTGTGTATCCTTCTTAAATGATTCTATTAATTTTTGTTTTGTAAAGCTAGTTCTAATTATGTTTTATACTCCAACAGTGTTTACTGAATTTTAAACCTTGAATGTGATTGAGGATTGGTCTACAATGACATTGTAAAGGGAGACTGATAAATTTCAGTGTATCCAATGAACAAATAAGACAATGGGAATACTTGAAGTCATGTCATTTAAGGATTTGTTGAAGAATCACTGCTTGAAAAGGGAAGACTTTAAGAGGGTCGTGATAAATATATTTTGTATTTGAAAAATGATTATGAGCAAGAAGGATTGTATAATATGTATGGTTCCTCAGGGTCAAACAACTCAGCAGGAACATTTCAGTCATTTTCAGTCATCACAGGGAAGAACTTACTTTCTATTTAAAAAAAAAAATGGAATGTAGTGAATTACCTGTCATTGGAGATATTCAAGAAGAGGTTGCATGAAAAATCCTCAAATATATTTCTTTTTTTTATTAATTTATTTTGATTTATCAACAATCACTTCCATATGCTTTTGAGTCAAAAATTTTTCTCCCCCTTCCTCCCCCCCACCCTCCCCAAGATGGCGCACAATCTGATATAGGCTTTACATTTACATACCCATTAAACATATTTTCACATTAGTGAAGTTGTAAGTAAAAATTAAAAGCAATAGGAGGAACCATCAGAAAGATGAAACAAAACTGAATAGAAGGTAAAAATAAGTGATAGCGATTCGACTTCCATAGTTCTTTCTTTGTATGTCTACAGCATTTTCCATCCCGAGGCCTCTGGAGATCTCTTAGATCCTCATAATGCTGGGGAGGGTTCAGTTTAACAATCTTAGTCTTTGTATAACGTGGCTGCTATTGTGTACAAAGTCGTCTTGGTTCTGCTCGCTTCACTCAGCATCAGACCATATAAGTCTTTCCAGGTTTTTCTGAAGTCAGCCTGTTCATCATTTCTTATAGCACAATAGTATTTCATTACATTCATATACCACAACTTGCTCAGCCATTCCCCAATTGATGGGCATCCTCTCAATTTCCAATTCTTTGCTACCACAAAAAGAGCTGCTATGAATATTTTTGTACATGTGCGTCCTTTTCCCATTTGTTTGATCTCTTTGGGATATAGCCCTAGAAGTGCTGTTGCTGGGTCAAAGGGTATGCACATTTTTGTAGCCCTTTGGGCATAGTTCCCAATTGTTCTCCAAAATGGTTGGATCATTTCACAGCTCCACCAACAATTTATTAGTGTTCCAATTTTCCCACATCTTCTCCAACATTTATCATTTTCCTGTTTTGTCATCTTGGCCAATCTGATAGGTGTGATGCGGTACCTCAGAGTTGTTTTGATTTGCATTTCTCTAATCAATAAGGATTTACAGCATTTTTTCATATGACTATAGATGGCTTTAATTTCTTCATCTGAGAACTGTCTGTTCATATCCTTTGACCATTTATCAATTGGGGAATGGCTTGTGTTCTTACAAATTTGTCTTAATTCTCTATATATTTTAGAAATGAGGCCTTTATCAGAGAGACTGGTTGTAAAAATTTGTTCCCAATTTTCTACCTTACTTTTAATCTTAGTTGCATTGGCTTTGTTTGTGCAAAAACTTTTCAATTTAATGTAATCAAAATTAATCATTTTGCTTTTATTGCTGCTTTATAATACAATTTAAGATCTGGAATTGCTAGGCCACTTTCACCTGAATTTCTTTTCATTAGTTCCTTTAATATTCTGGACCTTTTGTTTTTCCAAATGAATCTTGTTAGTATTTTTTCTAACTCTATAAAATAATTTTTTGTTAGTTTGATTGGTATGGCACTGAATAAATAAATTAACTTAGGTAGGATTGTCATTTTCATTATATTAGCTCGGCCTAACCATGAGCAACTGATGTTTTTCCAATTATTTAGATCAGATTTTATTTGTGTGAAAAGTGTTTTATAATTGTGTTCATAGAGTTCCTGGGTTTGTTTCGGGAGGTAGACTCCTAAATATTTCATAATGTCTACAGTAAGTTTAAATGGGATTTCTCTTTCTATGTCTTGCTGTTGGGCTTTGTTGGTAATATACAGAAATGTTGATGATTTATGTGGGTTTATTTTATAGCCTGCAACTTTGCTAAAGTTGTTCATTATTTCAAGTAGTTTTTTACTTGATTCTCTAGGATTCTCTAAGTGTATCATCATGTCATCTGCAAAGAGTGATAGCTTTGTTTCTTTGCCTGTTCTAATGCCTTCAATTTCTTTTTCTTCTCTCATTGCTAAAGCTAAGGTTTCCAGTACAATATTGAATAACAGTGGTGATAATGGACATCCTTGTTTCACCCCTGATCTTATTGGAAATGCTTCTAGCCTGTCCCCATTACATATAATGCTTGCTGAAGGTTTTAGATAGATGCTATTTATTATTTTAAGGAAGACTCCATTTATACCTATGCTTTCTAGTGTTTTTAATAGGAATGGGTGTTGTATTTTATCAAAAGCTTTTTCTGCATCTATTTAGATGATAATGTAGTTTCTGTTGGTTTTGTTGTTGATATGCTCAATGATGCTGATAGTTTTCCTAATATTGAACCAACCCTGCATTCCTGGTATAAATCCTACCTGGTCATAGTGTATTATTCTTGTGATAAGTTGCTGCAATCTACTTGCTAGTATTTTGTTTAAAATTTTTGCATCTATATTCATTAGAGAAATTGGTCTATAATTTTCTTTCTCTATTTTGACTCTTCCTGGTTTAGGTATCAGCACCATATTTGTATCATAAAAAGAATTTGGTAAGACTCCTTCTTCACCTATTTTCCCAAATAGTCTATATAGTATTGGAATTAATTGTTCTTTAAATGTTTGATAGAATTCGCATGTAAATCCATCTGGCCCTGGAGATTTTTTCCTAGGGAGTTCATCAATGGCTTGTTCAATTTCTTTTTCTGAGATGGGGTTATTTAAGTATTTTACTTCCTCTTCTGTTAATCTGGGCAATTTATATTTTTGTAAATATGTATCCATTTCACTAAGATTGTCAAATTTGTTGGCATATAGTTGGGCAAAATAATTCCTAATTATTGTTTTAATTTCCTCTTCCTTGGTGGTAGCTTCACCCTTTTCATTCTTGATACTAGTAATTTGGTTTTCTTTTTCTTTTTTTTAATTAAATTAACCAAAGGCTTATCTATTTTATTGGTTTTTTCATAAAACCAGCTCTTAGTTTTATTTATTAGTTCAATAGTTTTCTTAATTTCAATTTTATTAATTTTTCCTTTGGTTTTCAATATTTCTAATTTGGTGTTTAGTTGAGGATTTTTAATTTGTTCTTTTTCTAGTTTTTTAGTTGTATGCCCAATTCATTAATCTCCTCTTTTTCTATTTTATTTATGTAAGCATTTAGAGATATAAAACTTCCCCTAAGAACTGCTTTCACTGCATCCCATAGGTTTTGGTATGTTGTCTCATTATTGTCATTCTCTTGAATGAAATTATTGATTGTTTCTATGATTTGTTGTTTGACCCAATCATTTTTTAGGATTAGATTATTTAGTTTCCAATTATTTTTTAGTCTATCTTTCCATGGCCCTTTATTACATATAATTTTTATTGCATCATGATCTGAAAAGGATGCATTTAATATTTCTGCCTTTCTGCATTGGATTGTGAGGTTTTTATGCCCTAGTACATGGTCATTTTTGTGTATGTGCCATGTACTGAGAAAAAGTATATTCCTTTCTATCCCCATTCAGTTTTCTCCAGAGGTCTATCATACCTAACTTTTCTAATGTTCTATTCACCTCCTTAACTTCTTTCTTGTTTATTTTGTGGTTAGACTTATCTAGTGCAGAGAGGGGAGGTTCAGGTCCCCACTAGTATAGTTTTGCTGTCTATTTCTTCCTGTAACTCCCTGAACTTCTCCTGTAAGAATTTGGATGCTATACCATTTGGTGCATATATGTTTAGTAATGATATTACTTCATTGTCTATGGTGCCTTTTAGCAGGACGTAGTTTCCTTCCTTATCTCTTTTGATTAGATCTATTTTTGCTTTTGCTTTGTCTGAGATCAGGATTGCTACCCCTGCTTTTTTACTTCAGCTGACACATAATATATTCTGCTCCAGCCTTTTACCTTTACCCTGTATGTGTCACTCTTTTTCAAATGTGTTTCCTGTAAACAACATATTGTAGGATTATGGTTTTTAATCCATTCTGCAATCCATTTCCATTTTATGGAGAGTTCATCCCATTCACATTCACAGTTATGATTACTATCTGTGTCTTTTTCTCCATCCTTTCCCCCCATTTATGCTTTTCTTTCTCCTTTTTCCTTTCCCCCCTTCACTAGTGTTTTGCTTTTCTTCCCCTTTAGTCTTACTGCTGCTTCCCTCCCATCTTCCCCCCCTTTTCTCTTTCGCCCCCTCCCTTTTCTTTCCCCTTTTCCCTCCTACTGCCTATAGGGCAAGTTAGATTTCTATACCTAACTGATTATATTATGCCCTTCTTGAGCCAAATCTGATGAGAGTAAGGTTCAAACAATGCTCCCCCCTCCCTTCTTTCCCTCTGCTGTAATAGGATTTTGTGTCTTTTCCTGTAATGTAATTTACCCTTGTCTGCCTCCTCCTTTCTCAGTACATTTTCTAAGATCAGATTGATCCACTTATTTGGATCCATTTAACCCACTTGATTAGATTTTTTTTTTATCATTACATCAAAGTCAACTAATATCCACCCTCTTTATGTATACTCCTTTAACAAGGTGTAATAACAATACAGTTCTCAAGGGTTGCAAGTCTCATATTCCCTTGTAGGGGTTTAAACAGCCCCCCCCATTAACAACATATTGTATCTTCTGTCCCATTTACCTTTTTAAGTCCTTCTTGAGTCCTGTACTTGAAGATCAAATTTTTTGTTGAGCTCTGGTCTTTTTATCAGGAAAGTTTGGAAGTCTCCTATTTCGTTGAATATCCACCTCCTCCCTTGAAAAATGATGCTCATTTTTTACTGGCTGCATTTTCCTTGGCTGCATTCCAAGCTCCTTTGCCTTACAGAATATCATGTTCCACACCCTGCGGTCTTTTAATGTAGAAGCTGCAAGGTCCTGTGTAATCCTGACTGTGGTTCCATGATATTTAAATTGTTTCTTTCTGGCTGCTTGCAGCACCTTCTCTTTCATCTGGTAATTTTGGAATTTTGCTATTATATTCCTTGGCATTGTCAATTTGGGATCTCTTTCAGGTGGTGATCAGTGGATTCTTTCTATGGTTATTTTCCCTTCTGGTTCTAGGACTTCTGGGCAGTTTTCCTTTATGATTTCCTGAAAGATACTGTCCAGGCTCTTTTTTCATCATGATTTTCAGGTAGTCCAATAATTTTTAAATTGTCTCTCAGTCGATTTTCCAGGTCGGTTGTTTTACTGATGAGGTATTTTACATTTTCATCTATTTTTTATTTTTTTTGTTTGTTTGACTGATTCTTGCTCTCTCATAGAGACATTAGTTTCCATTTGTCCAATTCTAGTTTTTAACAGATTGTTTTCTTCTGTTAGTTTTTGTACTTCCTTCTTCAACTGGCCAATTGTGTTTTTTAGGGACTTGTTTCTTCAGTATACTCTTCTGTTAGTTTTTTCCTTCCTTCTTCAATTGGCCAATTGTGTTTTTTAGGGACTTGTTTTCTTCAGTGTATTTTTTTTCCAATTGGCCAATTGTATTTTTGAAGGACTCTTCTACCTCTCTCATTTGACTATTAAAATCCTTCTTGAGCTCTTCTAAGAAGGCTTTTTGGGCTTCAGACCAGTTCATATTCCCTTTTGTTGTTGCAGATGTGGGTTTGTTGACAATGTTGTCCTCTTCAGAATTTCTGTCTTGACCTTCACTCTTCTCATAATATGAATCTATGGTACGTTTCTTTTCACTCATGGTGTTTCTTTATTCCCTGGCCTTTAAAGAGATTGAGCTCTCCTGCTGGGGAACAGAGGGTACTGACCCAAGCTTCTTGTGTTGGGAGCCTAGGTCTTGGTCACTGGCTTTGTGTGCTGGGGCCTCTTATGCTGGGAATTGGAGGCTGTAGGTTTCTGACAGCTGACCTCGTGTTGGGCTGGAATCAGCAAGGCTGGAACTTTCAGGCGATTCTAGGTTGCCTGCTTTTTGTTTCCTTTAGCTTTCTTCAGCTCCTTTTAGATGGGTGCTGCAGGGTGTTTATCTGCCTGGGGCCCCTGCAGTATTGTCTCCCTCATTTCTGCTAATGTACCGGGAGATTCCTTTGCAGTGGAGTGCCGAGGCTCCTGATGTTTGTCTGAGCTGGTTTCCACTGGTTCCGTCCCCACCCCCCCTCACCCTCACTGAGGCACTCGGAGGTCGGGGTGTTGGTGTTTGCCTGCTCTACCACCTGGGCTTCAGGATTTCTTCACAATTGGAGGCTTCAGGGCTCCTACAGTTCACTTGACATTGGGTTGGAATCAGCAGGGCCCGGGCTTTTTTCTTCACCTCCTTTCAGATGAATGCTGCAGGGTACTTGTCTGCCTGGGGCCCCTTGCAGTTCTGCCTCCGTTATTTTTGCTGAGGCACTGGGAGACCTGTTTGCTGGGCTGCTGCACTGCTGCTCCTCCTCTTTCTTCTAGTTCAGGTGTTCCAGGTTTTTTTTTTTCTGGGGTGGTATTTTCTGGGTTTTCAGAGGTTGATAAGGAGAGTGAGAGCAACTACCTTTTCACTCCGCCATCTTACCTCCCAGAAGCGGACAAATATATTTCTATGGATATAAATCAATCAGGGGTAGGAGTTGATTATCTTTAATAACTGATCAAACCCTATAACATTCTTATTCCTTATATGTGATATCTATTTCCACAAGAGAAGGTGAGATATTAGATTTATCTTTTTCCCCTTTTTCTATATAATAGAATCGCTTGTCGTTCCCAACCTATTTATAGAGCTAAAGCTTCTCTAACTAATTATACCAATTACTTTGTTTCTTACATATACTTTCTCAATTACTTTAAAGTGGCTTAATTGACTATTGAAAATGATAATTAACTTTTGTTTTCTAAATTTAGTACCTTTTAAGGCCAGGCTGAAATACTCTGACTTGAAAAGTAAGCTTTTTCTCACCTTTACCTCATATTCCATGATAAGCTTTTATAACTCTTGTGTTGCTCTATTAATTCTGTTTCCAAGTCATTGCTCTAAAATTCTCATTTCCTTTCCTATTATATTATCTATACTTTTTCACTAATAAAATAATTTAAAAACTCTTTCTTTATTTCCCCCAAGAATTCAAATTCAACTTGAATATAGGTTGTGTTTTGGTTTTTTTTTGAGGCTTTGCTAGTAGATGTTTTTGAGTCGTTTTCTTCTTCTGGGTTGTGTCTTAAATGTCTCTGTCACCATGATAACCCTTTATTATGGAAAACTCTTTAAAATTAATTCTACCAACCTTACTTCTCAAAGTGAGACATTGTATTTGAGCCAGACTTTGTGTACTTTTTTTTCAGATAAGTCTGGTCCACATTTTGGCCCTGTTTTGTATACTCTGGGGTCTTTATTCTGCCTTCTCTGGCCATTGGATGTTGTCTTTTTCAAAGATCTTGGGGATAGATTAATTTAGGGTTCTGTAAGGTTTTTTGTGTGGCCATGGTTGTCTGATCTAGGATGAAATCTGATTGCTTCCTTTCTGGTCTGAGCTATACAAGCTCCTGACCCAGATTCGAGCTAGGGTGATATAACAGTAGACTTGTCCCTTAGTTGATGTCTGTGGGCCTCAGACCCCTGTTAGCCATCAGGAAAGACATGCAGAGTGAGAGAAAATCGCAGGCTCCTCCTTCCTCTGAGTTCCCTACCCTTGTCATTCAACTGTGGTCTTCAGATTGAAGAGCAATCTAAGACCTTGCTCACAGGTCAGAGACACACCATTGTTGCTTGCTTCTGTTACTTCTCCTTGCTCAATATATGTCCTTGACCCTCAGTAGCTCCTTACTCCCCATGCAGTCATACTTCAGCCAGCCCTAGGTAGGGTCCTCTTCACATTCCATAGTATATCTTCCAACCAGGTCTGGTATGTGAACAACAAAACTGACAGTAGACTCCTGTTCCTCCTATCTACATAGTGTTAGGTCCATCTCCTCTGGATCTTTTACCACCTCTTGCCCTAGTGTACATCAGAGGCCCCATCTTAGTCCAATGTCCACTGTTTGAGAATGGTGCCTTTCCAGATAGACTCAGTCCCAAATGCCCAGATACCTGTCAATCTATATATGATTCTTTACCCTGGGGCAAAAATGATTTGCTGTGATTCTTCCTTAGATTTCCCAATCACAACTCAGTTTTTTATACACACACACATATACACACATACATGTTTAGTCTGTGTAGTAGTTGCTGATGAAAGCTAGGTTGTATTGTTTTCTGAAGAAACAAAATGTCATAATCTCTAAGTAAACATGAAACAAAAAGTGGGAAAAAGGGGGACCTAGCAGTACCAGATATCAAAGTATAGTACAAAGCAGTAGTCATCAAAATTATTTGATACTGATTAAAAAAATAGAGATTGATAAGTGGAACAATTTAGTTACAGATGACAGAGAAACAAGTAAAACACAATTGCTTGTATTTGATTAAGTCCAAAGACCTCATCTACTGGGATAAGAAGTAACTATTTGATAAAAAATGCTGGGAAAACTGGAAAATGGGCTTACACAAAGTAGACATAAAGTGACATTTTGTACTATATACCAAGATAACCTGCAAATAGATAACATGACTTGTACATATCGAGTAACCTAATAAACACATTCAAGGAATTGGAATATACTTTCAAATATAAGACATGATAAAACAAGAGAGGATCCCAGAAGATAATTCAATTTGAATTCAATTCAATAAGCATTTATGAAATACCTACTACATGTGAGGAACTGTGCTAAGAGCTGGGAATACAAATAAAAATAAAGACAGCCCTTGCCCTCAAAGAACAGGAAAAGACAACATACAGAAGGAATGGGGGAACTGCTAAGGGATACTCCATGTGGGTACATTTTGTTTCAGGGAGTTGAAACCTGGCAGAGGTACCAATGCAAAGCAGAATGAGTTTGAAGTCCAATTTCTGTCCTCTATAAAGGAAGGCTTTGGGAGGAGTTTGGTATAGTCCTGCTGTAGTCCTCCAAATCAAAGGCTAGAGGAGACTGAGGGAGGTGGTATCCAGGCTTCAGTTAGTAGCATGGCCATGGAATTAGAAATAATGTACTTAAGTAGATTAATGTACAATATAAAGACAAAATCAACAAAAAGGTCTTGCACAAAAAAAAGGGGAAAAAGAAAAGAAAAGAAAATCAAAGCAGTTAAAATTAGAAGGAAAACAACTAAAGGTAGGGAACCTTTGCATCAAGTCTCTATAACAGTCTCTTTCCAAGATCCTTAAGGAACTAATTCTAATTTAAAAGAATAAGTGTTAATCCTTAATTGATAAATGGCCACAAGATATGAACAGGCAGTTTCTAAGGGAGAAATTCAAGCTACAAATAACTATATTAAAATGCTTTAAATCAATAATAATTAAATAAATGGATTCCCAGCTTAGTTCTAAAATCTCTTTAAAAGAATGAATAAATTGAATTAAGATAAACATTCCTCCCTTCCTTGGCACTGCTATTCTCTATATGTTTCCCCTGTATTAGAAAGCAAGACCTTTGAATGTAGAAACTGCACCTGCTTTGGTATTTATATTCAATTTTAGTACAATGCTAACCACATAGTAAAAACTTAATACATTTTTTTAACTCATTTATAACAATTCAGTTATTAATAAAATTACATTGAAAATAATAAATAGATAAAGAGTGAACAGTAATGCTAAAATGAATAAAGCATAATAAATAAAGATAAAATTTGAGAAAAACAGCATGAAATAGAGATCATAGTATTTTAGAAAGTGTACTGGATGTGGAATCACAGAATCTGGGCTTTAATTTTATTTAAGCTACTGACAGGTTATGTGAGGCTGGGTAAGTCACTTCTATCTCATCTATAAATTGAGAGACTCACACTCAACATCTACTGAAGTCCTTTTCAGCACCAAATGTATGGCCATGTATCAACCTTATTGGAGTTGTCATCAGAATCATAAAAGAATGCTTTTCAAATGAATATGTCATTAATAGAATGGTTTGTGTTTCAGTAATACAAAATTATGCATATATGTTTATAATCTATATGTTCATTCATATATATATATATTCCTTTATTTCTATGGATTTCTTAGGGGTTGGCGTGAGGGAGTTCAGCCTTATGATTTCATCAGTGTATTGCATTCAGGGGCAGGAAACCCTCTCCAATACTGCAGATTGGCAACTACTTTGCAAATTAGAGAGTTACCTTAGGACACTGAGAAGTTAAGTTACTTGCCCACAGTCACACAACCAATATGTCAAAAGTTAGGCTTTAACCCAGTTTTATCTCAGAGAATATATACATGTGCATACATAAACATACACACATGCATATGTATACGTGTGTTTATATATATATATATATATATATATATATACACACACACACACACACACACATGCATATATGTGCACACATTTATGTATGCCATTATGGGACGTAGGTACAAATAATATATTGTAAATGTAAACATTTATGTATATATATATGTTTAAATCACTTAAGAACTGTATTTAGATTTAAATACGAATATCTCTGCATGTTGCAATTCTATATCTATATTTATATATACATCTATATCTGCAGTCTATATCTTATCTATGTATATTAATAGCTAGTCTTTTCTGGGAAATCTTGTAGTATTCGAAGGACAAACCCATGGATGCTTAGTGTCTGTGATGAATTTATGTATCCATCTATTTTATTAATAAATTCTTGCATATTAGCATAACAAACATAAGATTTGGATTCCTTCATTTTTCAATCACCTTTTTTTTTTTTTAATTAGTAACAAGGATCTGTTGATCAAATCTGTGGAGGAACTAATTGATTATATTTCTGTCTTAATGTAGCCAAAATATACATTCTTGAGATACTATCTCAACTATGGAGTTGGGATAAAAAGAAAGTGGAATCACTGAATTAATTAATGATTACATATATTTGAAACTTTCCTACTACTAGACACTCAAATATTTACCATATGTATTTTTTTTCGGTTGTAAATAATTTGGGGGTTACCATAACACGTGCTTGAAATGAATAGGTGTTTTGGTATCCCATAAACATTGAACATAATTTTAGCTCAGAGAACCTAGGACTTATTGAAGGAACTTGCAATCATTCAGTTCAATCCCTCATTTTATAAATAAATAAACTGAGACCCAAAGATGTTAAGTGTGCCACAAATAGTTAAGTCAAAATTCAAACCAAGTTCCTTTGACATTCTTTAACACAGTTCCATCATTTTTCATTCTTACTGATTTCTCTTGAAAATTTTTAGAAAAGGTTTCATATGGAGATATTTTAAGCTGATTTTTTAAGAAGTTTCATAATTATATTTTAATGAAATACCTATCTTTGGTTTTTAGAATTTGTTTTCTATTTTCACTAATTCTCAGACATAGTTCTTAAATCTGTTTATTAGATCATGAATAGTGGTGAAATATATAAAATATTAACATTTGAAGATTATTAGTTTAAAATGAGAAGTCATAGTAAACCCTTAGTGAAAATATATTTTTTTCAAGCAATTGCCCTCAATTCCAGAAATAACAAAATAATGAGAAAACTCCGTTCTTTACACATAGAATGTAGAAAGTGGTACCTATGAAGCTTGGTTGCTCATTAATAATTTGTAGCTGTCAAAATATGTATCTCCCTTGCATCATTTGCTTTTTTGCTTTTGTATGTTAGTCCAAATTTCTGAGTAGAATAAAGTATCTTGCTCAGAAAAGATATAAAACATACATATAGTATGAATGGACATAGAGCAAATGGAAATGTGACATTCTACCCAGTGGCACTTAAGAATGATAATCTTTCAGAGCATTCTTCATGATTGTAGTGCTAAATTATATTGATATTTTTTGTTGTATGTAATTCTCCCTATAATTCTTTATTTTCTTTTTCTTTCCAAAGTAATATGAGGCACAATGAATAAACATATTCCCATCTACAGTTCACTTGAACAGTTATTTGTCAAAATACATATTATAGAAGAAGGAAATGATTTGTTGCAAATTCTTGTGAATTTCAGATTTTATTACTTGCCTTAGACTAGTCCCACTGAGGATTATATAGTCACTTTCATCTATTCTCTCTTTCTTGGGAGTATGCTGATGAAAGGTGAGCAAAATGATCCAAAATAGAGCCTCAGAAAAGCAAATTAAAGTTATTAGCAAAGGGAGTAGGTGATATCTGTAAATTATAGCATCTATAGACAGCTATGTTTGCAACGTTCCCTTAACCATCCTATGATATTTGCTGACTGAATTTTTTAGCTTTTGCTATTTGTTCTTGTTACAGACCCAGATGGCCCAGGGTGATCTTTAATTTGTTGGGCTCAAAATAAAGTATTGCCCTCTCCAGAGTTTAACAAAGGTTGTCCGACTTCAGGGTTTAAGAAAGTCCAAATAAATCTGTTTCACTCTGCAATTTGACCAAAGCCTAAATATAAAGATTAACAGTTCCTGTTGGGACTTCTCAGCTGCTCATATTCAAATGCCCTTTCTGCATGGCCATCCTCCTTTTGCCTTCCTGGCAGATATTTTAGGCTAGAACCATAGTGAACATTTTTTAACCATTTCTTTTTTAGGAATCCAATCAATTTTGTCTCTACAAGCCTGATGAAATCTTGATTTAGCTCTTCAAAGGAGAAGTATTGCTTAGATCAGATCAGAGGTGTTAAACTCAAGAGCGGCCGAATCAGATTAAAATGTAATTGAGAAATGTCTTACAAAATACATAAGTATAGAATACAACATATATGATATTAATTTGTGGTCTTCTAAATTCCATCTGCAGCCTGTGGGGATCCTTTTCCATTTGAGTTTGACAACACTGGTATAGAATGTAAGATCTTTAAGGGAAGGGTCTACAGTCTTTTTCTTTCTTTCTTTTTTTAATCTCCAGGGCAGTTCTAGGCGCTTAGTAAATGCCTGCTAAAGTGTATTTTTGCATCTTTTTTTTTTAAGACAAAGGTTTATGTGTTTTCCTTTACTTTCCTCCCTTTCAGAGTATTGACAGGATCCTGTGAAAATCTCTTAAGTGTCTGTGGACTATCTAGTTTATAAGTAAATACACACATAAATATTTAAAAGAAGGAGCAGATCAGAGGTTTCCAGACCAATTTGAAGAATTCATTGACCCTCCCTCCCATCTTGTAATTAACTTTTCGAGATAACAGGAAGGGGTCCTTGGAAGAGAACCTCCTAGAAAGGTAGACCTTTGTTCTTTGTAAAAAGACTGGGGAAACTTATCTGATTCTTCCTCAATTACTGCAACTACTTCCAAGTTTCCAAGACAAATGGTGATTGAAAGTCAAGAGCATAGAGATCAAAACAGTTGCCCACTCTGAACTTGTCCTGTTTCAAGCACATTTTTTGTCATGAACTTCCAGACTGGGGTGCAGCATTGGGAGAGGAGAGAAAGGATTTTTTTTTTCCCACCAAGGAGCATAAAATGTTTAGAGTAGAAACTCAAAACAAAAGCCCTGTATTCTCATAGGTGAGTCTGAGTGGGAATTTCTGGGAATCTTTGTCCTGACTGCCTTCTTCACTCTTTCCTTTTTGTTTGAGCAAACGTCATGGAATATAATACTGAGAATGATTATTTCCAACCTGGGGGGGGTGTTTTCTGGCTAATTTTGATTTCAAAATTTCTAATTTGGAGGGATGAGATGCAAAGGTTATTTCCTTAGTAAGCAATATTTCTTAAAGAAGAGGAGAAACCATTCCCCTTGGAGAAATAATACCAGGCCAAAAGCACTCAGAAGACTGAGACCTTTCCAACTGTCGAATAATATTTTTGTGAATTGAAAAAAAAAACACATCTGAGATGAATAGGTATTATTTTTCAGTTCCATTTACCTTTTGTGTGAATCTAAATATAACAGACTGAGTGCTAGAATGGAGTAGGTCTCAGAAGTCACATAGCCTATAAGTAACAGAACCAGGACCAGACTGATTCCAAATCTAGGGATCTGGATGAGGGTGTGAGGGAGGAACTTTTTGTTTTACCCGTAGCATCTCTATAAATCTGTTTAAATATTGATAAGTAGTAGCTTAATTAAAATTAGAATTTTAAAAATTACATTAAATTAAATTAAACCTTTTAATTAGGATTTTTATTTAAGCCAAGACTGTAGAATTAGAGGTTTGCAATCTGAGATTGAGTATAAAGTGATCCAAAATCCTCATATATGAAGGAAATGGTAAATCAGTCAGTGTATAACCCTAGATTAAGATAAATGGGTAGAATAAGTGTGTTAGTTTAACACAGATACCTACTTGTGAAAAAAATGCATTTATCTTAAAATTATTACTCCACTATCTCTCCTCTATTTCTTTATATGAATTTGTGTTCATACTGATTTTAACAAAGATTTTGTTTCATGCTAAAACAACATATCTGGAATTCCCCAATCATCTCTAGTAAAAATGTGCAGAGAGGGCTGGTTATCACTACCTAACAAGTCATTGGGGCTATCTAGATAATTGGTTTCAAAACCTCCAAGAATTACAAGAGTCTCCCGGGGATAACATTAGCTAACTTAATCCCATCTAAGGTGACTAAATGTCATACCAGTAGCAAAGTATTCAAGAAATTAGAAGTTGGAAAATATTAGGAATAAAATCAAATACAGAACTCAGGAAGGAAATATAAAAATCTAAGTAGTAGAATTCTATGGAAATGTTTCACTTCATTATCCATGTAAATTTTATTCTCTATAGGAAACTACATGAAGAATTACATCATATTATGAAATACATTGAAGTTGCAATAAATAAAAGAGAGACTAACAGGAAAAAAAGTAAATCAGGATATCATAAGAAAGGAGTAAAAGTAACAATGTCAAATCATAAGAAAATAATTTAAAATGTCAGAAATAATGTCAGGAGGTATTGAGGGGTCCAGAAAATAAGAATCATTCCAATAAACCAATAAAATAGTCATATGTAAAACTTTGCCACTTCATGGTTTGCTAGAACTCTATTTATACTGTTTCTTTGGCTTCTCAGACAGTAAACCTTTGAAATACTTTCTACTGTTCCCCCATTTTAC
Source organism: Phascolarctos cinereus (assembly GCF_003287225.1). Lineage (NCBI taxonomy): Eukaryota > Metazoa > Chordata > Mammalia > Diprotodontia > Phascolarctidae > Phascolarctos > Phascolarctos cinereus. The sequence continues at coordinate 394,003,599 of NW_027555958.1, read as the reverse complement.
TGATGAGGAAACTGAGGATAAGAGGTTAAATGGGCTCAAAGTCATATAACTAGTAAATATGTGAGGCAAGATTCGAACCCAGCTCTTTCTGACCCCAGCTCTATCATGCTAGTGCATTTCTAATCTCTCCAAGCCATGAATTGTGATTCTCACAAGTTTAAAGCATCTCTTCCCAAAGACATTCTTACTGCAGCAGTTAATTGCTCCCTAACCCAGGGGGCTTCAGCTTGTACCATGTAAAGGTCTTGGCTTCACACCATGGCAGTTCCATCCCTTAGCAGGGCTGGGAAGAATATTACAAATAACTTGCCAAGAAGCTTTTTACTTATGCCCTTGTGCATTATGTGCTATTCTGCATAATATGTATTAAGGAGAATAAGTTTCTGTGGATGTTGTAGTCCTTCTATCTGCTTTTACTGTGAGATGGTTTTTGTAGTCTGTATTTTCCCCTCACAGTTCAATAACTTTTGCTCTTAAAACTTGGTTTCTTTATTTGGAATTATGCTAGGAAATTGACTAAAATGTCCCTAGCCATTGACCCAGATATCCAACTGCCAGGAAGAAACATTCTCCAAGGAAAGTTAAAGATGGAAAATAGTTCCATATGTACCAAAATATTCATAACAGCACTTTTTTTGTGGTAATAAAGAAGTAGAAATAAAGTAGATACCCCTTAGTTGGGGAAAGTTATGGCTAATTGAATATTTACTTTACCTCAAAAAATAATTAATATGAATAATTGAGAAGTAGTGAAATATTTAGATGAACTGATAAAAAGTAATCAAAACCAGGAACATAAACACACAAATAAATATATGTGTGTTTGTGTGTGTACATATGTATATATGTATTATATAGGTACAGATATATATATATGTATATATATATGCATGTATATATGTAGAGGCAGACAGTCAGACACAGAAAGAGAGAGAGAGAGAGAGAGAGAGAGAGAGAGAGAGAGAGAGAGAGAGAAGAGAGAGAGAGAATGAAAATGAATTATGATGATCAAGCTTGGACTGGAAGAATTAAGGTTATTCATCTCTTCTCTTTGAACAGGCAGGGCACTAACGGGTCTTTAATATTGCTTGTACTGTAACACACAAGTGATGTGTTGATAAGTTTTTCTAGAATGTTTTTTTCTCTTTTAAAAAATATTATAAGACATGGTTCATAGGGTAGAGTGGGGAAAAATATGTTTGGAAATAAAATTGTATTAAAATATTTTATAACAGATACCTTGTTTAAAGTTTTATTTTATTATATAAAATTATCTGGGATTTTGTACAATAAATTATAAATTTATATACTTGGTAGCTTTACTTAAAGCTAATGAGTTACTTTGGAAAGTATTCATGAGGAAAAATGAAATATGCATCACTTTTTCCCAATAAATTTATCTGTTAACAAAGCGTGCATTGTAAAACAAATGAATCATAGTCATAAGCAAGTTATCAAAATCTGTAACTTAAATAAAAGCTCAGTTCTCCAATCCATTAATATCTTGACTGGTGCTCACTCAAAGTCTCTCAGAGACCCAGAGAGTTCTAGGCTTTTTTTTTTTTAAAGCTCTCACCTTGTCCCTTTTCTTTTTTCCCTTTATATGTTTTTGCTTGATAATCTTATTAGATGCTATAGATTCACTTACCATTTCTATGCTGTGATTCTTATATCTACTGAATACACACACACACACACACACACACACACACACACACACACACGCTCAAAAATCAATCTCTCTCTCTCTCTCTCTCTCTTTCTCTCAATACAGTCCTAGCCTCTCTCCTGAGTTCCAGCCAAACATCTCCTACTGCCCGCTGAATATCTCAACATCGACATGCCACAGTTTTCTTAAATTCAAACTGTCTGAAACTTAACATCTATTTCCCCAAAGTTTCCTTTCTTCCTAACATCCTCTTACTTTTAAGAGCACTGTCATCCTTCCAGTCATTCTGGCTTATACCTGGCGTCAACCTGACTCTTAAGCTCTTAAGCCCCCCCATATCCAATATTTTGCCACATCCTTTAGATTTTGACTTAACATCTCTCCTCTGGCACTGCTACCACTTTGGTGCTGTACTCATTACCTTATGCCTAGATGATTAGAATAGCCTTCTGAATGAACTCTCTTCCTCAAGCCTCTCCCCACCATAGTCTATTTTCCATTCACGTGTCAAAATATCTTTCCACTATACAGCTCTGACCATCATACACACGCGCACACACACACACACACACACACACACACACACACACCATTCCATAAATTCAAGCACTTCCCTAACACCTCCAAGATCAAATATAAAACCCTCTGTTTGGTTTTTAAAATGCTTCATAATCTGGCCAATACCTTTCCAGTTATCTCATACGTGTGTATTCTATATTTTCTTTATGACTCAGTGACACTGGCCTCCTTACAGTTACTTGCACAATAAACTCCATCTCGTGACTCAAAGCATTCTCACTAGCGGCCCCCTATGTCTAGAATGCCCTCCTTTTTCATCTCTGTCTCCTTCCTTCCCTCACTTGTATGAGATCCCATCTAGAATTCCACTTTCTGGAAGAAGCTTTGCTTGATCTCCTTAAAGCTAGTGCCTTCCCTCTAAGATTGTCTGCAGCTTATTCTGTTTAGGTCTTCTTTGTACATAGTGGATTGTTGTCTCCCTCCATTAGACTTTGAGCTCCTCGCTAGTAGGAACTGTCTATTGCCTTTGTTTGTATGCCTACGTTTTAGCACAGTTCCTGGCACATTATAAATGCTTAAAAAAAGTTTGTCGACTTTTAAGACTGCTACTTTTAATTAAAAAGAAGAAAAAAATTGAAGATGCATGAAAACACTATTGGCACTAAAATTGTTGGGCATAATTTGACTATAACTACATTATTTAGCAATTTTTTTCTAATATGTCTGTGCAAATACAATAATTGGATTACAAGGCCTAATTTATTCTAATTTAGTAGCAAATTGTATGAAGCCATAGACAGCTTGTTCATCAAATTTTCATAAGGCACAAAACTGAGATAGCGAACATGTGGAATGACATCATCAAGGACCAAAAAATTCTTGACAGACTAAAACAATAAGACTGAATCTAGTAGATTAAATGTACAGATAAGTGCAAGGTTTTTTTACTTGGGTTAAAAAAAAAACTTTACAAGTAAAATATGAATTAGCTATGCCTAGACAAGACAGATTCTTTTATTCTTTAATTCTGTGAGTACTATGTAGTCTTAGGCAAGTCATTTAGACTCCCTTGAGGCACATTTCTTTCATCTGTAAAATTATGGGATGAGGGAGAAGGAAGAATGATTAGGAAGTGCTCATACAATTGACTTAAAGGTACAGAGAAGAGGTAGCACTATGCATATTGTTTGTTGACTGCAAAATAGCATTGATTTCAGTAGAGCAAAAGAATAGTTTAAAAATTCTTTTCCCTTCAAGGTTTGGAAAAATCATGCAGAATTCCTTGAAAGATATAAATAACAATAGCCTTAATTAATACAGTGCTTTAAGGTTTGTTGGGTGCTTTGCATATGTTACCTCATTTGATTCTCACAACAACCATGGGGAGTATGTGGTATTATTTTCCCTGTTTTATAGAATAGAAAACTGAAATTGGGGAGGGTTATTCACAAATTTGGATAGGAAAAAAAATACAACATTATTTTCATTTACATATGACTGAAACTAGCATTTCCTTCAATTATTTAAAAAGAATGTTTTGAGAAGGAGTCCTTAGGGGGTCCATAAGCTTCAACAGACTGTCAAAGAAGTCCACAGAAAACAAACAAATGATATTAACCACTGCTCTAGAGATTAGAACTCACAATACACTTATTTCCTTTTTTTTAAATCTTGAAATGATTTATGTATTCATACATTGTCAAGTAAACTAGACTTGTACAATGAATGAACAAATATTCATTAATTGCTTACTCTATGCTTAACAATGTGCTAATATTTTCAAGGGTACAGAAAAATATAAGTCATGGTCCTTGGGAAAAGGAGTTCAGTGATATTCTTTTAAAATATTGTAAATACTCCAGGAGCGATAGGGCAAATGACAATTAAGAAAAGCATAGAAAATAATTCAACATAGCAACAATCTTTTCAAACCCCCCTCTCCAACTCTGTGGATCACTCATTAACATAAAAACTACCCCCAAAAAAATACTTCTTAGAGAATGGTCTTTGTTATCTTTTCATCTCCTCTCTTCCACCTCCTGACCCCACCCACAACTTTTTTCTTTTTTTTTTTTAGGCAATTGGGGTTAAGTGACTTAATAAGTGTCAAGTGTTTGGTCTGAGGCCAGATTTGAACTCAGGTCCTCCTGACTTCAGGGCCGGTGCTCTACCTGCTGCTACACCACCTAGCTGCCCTCCCCCCCAACACTTTAGTGAAGAATTTCAGTGTCTGTATGTAACCCTCTGGCTTCTTAGAGCCCACCCATTTTGCCAATGGCTCACATTTGTCAATTACTTAATAACTATTTCTCCTTCCATCAACACCATCAAAACTCACATTCTTTCACTGTACTCAGCTCTAGAAGGGATTAGAAGAAAAGCAAACTAATTAAATACATTAATGATAAGGAATAAAATGACTGATAGTCTGCCAACCTTCATTGTTATCACTGCTGGGGGAGTTACTTGTTAATCTAAAAGATGAAATCTTTAATGATGGAATTTTAGAATATAACAAAACGAAGACCAAAAAACTTTGAAATACAACAGAGAGGATGATATTTTTAGATTGGAGAAACCTGTCTAAAATGCGTGAAATCAAAGCATTTTAGTGGCTTCGTACTTTGTACATTTAAATATCAGCCCTACGCCTTAGAAATCCACCAAAGGTAACATTTCTTGAAGTAGTCTAGCATTTTGTAAAAGAACGAAAGCTAGCTTTGGACTCCCTTTTCTTTCAATACACCAGATGGCATATGACATTTTGAAGTGATACATACATTATTTCCATAGAAAATGCATTACTTTTACTCTCATTCCTGGGGAGCAGGGATGATTTTAATCCATAGATAGTGTTATAACATTCACTCATCATTCTCATAAAATGTTATCTAGTGAAAAAAGAACTTGCTTGAAAATAAGGAGATATAGATTTTTTTTACTGTAGTTATATCTCTATGTAATTTTGGAGAAATAAACCTCATCAGGTTTTATTTTCCCTGTCTCTGTTTTAGAATAGTAATGCCCACGTCTCACCTAATTCAGGTGGGGGAGGGGAAAAGAAGTCATGGTTAAATCAAGCACTTTGTATGCTTTTGGAGCAAACAAAAAAATACATAAACCCTGCTCCTCTCCCAAGGTCACAGCCCCAATGCTCCTGGTCCCTTCTGTTCCTACTCCTTGCTCAGTAGATGTCCTGGGGCCTAAACCATTCCTTGCACTGTATCAACACCCTTGGGTACAGGTCTCTTCCTCAGGTTTCACTGGGACCAAGCTCTGGGGTATGAATAACAGCACTATCAGCTGACATCTAATCCTGCCCTATGCACAGGGTTAGGCCCCTTTGCGCTGGACCTGGCATTTCCTCTGGCCCTAGTACACACTGCAAGCCTTCATTTGGTGGGCTGGAAGTTCTCTGCATGGTGCCCTCCTTGTTAGATCCTTTCCCTAGTTTTACAATAACTCATTTCATTTTGATTTCAAAGAAGAATACATTTTAAAGAAAGGTTTCACCAATCTCTAGGAGTGTGTGGTTGTCTTACTGACTAGTAACTGACAGCACTTCTAAGACCTGATGTCTCTCATTCAATGAAAAATAAAGTTCTTCATTTGAAGTTTTAGATGCTGTTTTTTTTTAATTCACCTTTTCCATATCCCATTGAATGGAAAAGAAAAAAAAATATTTCCCAGAATGTCATTACACTTTATTTGTGATTTTTGTTTTCATATTTCATGAAGCTCATTTCTTTCTTACTTTTAAGTGCTCATTTCTGATATTTCTAAACATCTATATTCTCACAACATGACTACCTGGGCAAAAATTCTAACTGGAAGGTAATTTCTTTTGAAAATATTTTTCTTTGATTATAAAATTTATGATGGAAGGGGAAGAGTACACGGATTGAGATGATGTAATATATTGTCTGACAGGTGGGGATTTGGATTTGTCTCATCAGAAACTGCTTACTTTTCCTGATCAGTTACTTATTTTCTGTTCTTATATACCACATAATGCATGGAAAAAACATGAAGGGCAATTTGGCATTTTAAAATGATAATAAACCTGATTCTTCATTCTGCATGTTGAGGAAAAAATTCAAATAATCTAGCAGCAGGACCTTATTGAAGAGTTTATGTTGACATTGCAAAATTACTCTCTTCTATTACCTCCCAGCTCACTTTAACATCTAATTTATATAGCTAAGTCCTAATTAGTATGTACCAGGTCTGGAGTCAGGAAGATTCATCTTCTTGAGTTCAAATCTGGCCTCAGATACTTACTAACTGTGTGACCCTGAGCAAGTAACTTAACCCTGTTTTCCTCAGTTTCCTCATCTGTAAAATGACCTGGAGAAGGAAATGGCAAACCACTCCAGTATCTTTGTCAAGAAAACCCAAATGTGGTCACAGAGAGTCAGATGTGACTTAAAAATCACTGAAGAACAACAACAAATTTCCTGATGTAGTCACATGTGTTTGAATACACAATACTTAGAGTTACAATTATATAAAATATCTAATGACTCCAGCCCAAAAGAAATATGTAGTTCAAGTCCAAATAATAAGACAATTACTGGGGATTCATTATTTGAGCTAAATAGGACTTGGCTATACTTAACACAGGTAGATAGAGTATACTTTAAAAAAAAAGTATCATCTAGTAGAAAGCAGTGTAGAACTATTAATCAGAACTGAAACTAAGGTAGACACTCTGGCTTTTGCCCCAGAGTGACAAATTTAGAGGCTTCCAACAATAGGAGTTCTGAAACACCGTATCTAAAAACATTATCTGCAAAACTAATTACAACATAAAAAGTTAGCAGTCTAAGTTAAGCAATTTAAATAAACTTCCCACTAATGCTTCCATTTCTTTCTTCCACCATCCCTGGCAGACTTCTGAGGAATTGTCTGTCACTTATGATCTGTGTTGTCTGTATTCCTTTATGTGACAGGATGATATTCAGCCTCCTCTCAAAATGAGAGAATAATTATGCCAGGCATAGTTTATGATACTTGTAGGCTAAAACATTTCCACTTGCAGTAGCTCTGCTGTGTGTGTGTGTGTGTGTGTGTGTGTGTGTGTATGTAGGTATGTGTATGTATATATATATACATGTATGTATGTATGTATATATGTATGTATATTACCTATGATAGCCCTGATAGATCTCCTCTGAGTCTTAAAATTAGTACATACACGGGCTACTGACTGCAGAAGATCAAGTGTCTGTTTATTCCAGAAGGAATCAAGCTGAATAACGCGTACAAGAGCAATGTGTCTACAATGTGGAATACACTCTCTGTGCCACCTCTGAACTTGAAATAGAATGAGTTCATAGTGAACCTCTAGATTACTGCAAAGTTAAATAATTGAAGAGAACCAGGCCACCCGGCGATGCTATGTTACCTCTGCATTGAGAGAAAGAAAGACAAAAGACTGTGAAAACTTCCACCACTCCTTGTCTGTGGGGCCCCTGCTTGTAGCAGATATTTGTCATAAGGTTACATACTTTCAAGCACAATGAAGCGCTTCTAGATGTTCTGCTCTGGAAGCCAGTGGCTCAATACTGATATATTCTGGGACATAGATTCCCAAGGCATGTTATGGGGAGGCATTTTTCCTAAGAATCTTTTTTCTTGGGAGTTTTGTTGTTGTTTATGAATTGTAATACATGTGTATGATGTCTGTTCTGTTTTCTTACTTACCAAAAATTATAAGAGATTGAACAAAAAAAAATATTTAATCTGAATGACTTTTCAATCTCTTTAAAATCCCTACATAGATTAAATTATCTATTTTTGAAACAACAACAACCGCTTATTTTAAGAGTAATATAAGCAAAAGTCATCCTGGGACTGGCTAGATCATCAAACCAAGTTTGAATTCTGCCTCAGACTCTTTCTAGCTTTGTGATGCTGGACAAGTCAATTAACCTCTCTGAGCTTCAGTTTCCTCATCTGTAAAATGGGATAATGATACTTGGAAAACCTACCTTGCAGAATTATTTTAATGCAGTGTTTTAATAACTTAAAGTGATATATATGTGTCAGTAATTATTATTTTTAACTATTTTATCTTAATTTTATTAGAAATAACTTTTGTACCCACATTTATTTAAGTCATAGAAGCCGTTGGACTCTGTAGACTACTGGGATAACACAGAAGAAAGGAATGATAGATAATAGGAATCTTTTTATCTGTGTAGTACTTTCTATACCCCACTCCCTACCCCCCATTTTTTTATAGTATTTATGCTTTGTGTATGCACCTGTTTCTATTGTATGTGGGAATAGAAATGAATGAAAGATTTGAGACTTTTGGGAAATTTTAGTTTTGCTTAGGCAAATGACATTTTATATTTTTATTCCTAATCACAATATGTGTCAGCTAAGCAGCACAGTAGATATTGGGCCAGGCCGGGAGTCAGGAATACTCATCTTCCTTAGTTCAAATCTCCCTACCTGTGTAACCCTCGGCAAGTCACTTAACCCTGTTTACCTCAATTTTCTCATCTATATAATGAGATAGAGAAGGCAATGATAAACCACTCCAGTATCTCTGCTAAGAAAACCCCAAATGGGATCACGAAGAGTAGGACACAACTGAAAAATAACTAAACAACAACAAATCACAATATGCCTTTATCATCTTTATCTATAAATTGGATATGGGGGAAAAAGTGTTGAGAGTTCAAAGTTTGGAAATATCATAAGACAAAAACAAAAAGTAGAAAGCTAGCCTGAAATGTGGTGAATAATAGTCACATTAGTAATGGCTGTTGACTTTTTGATATTCTTTGAAATTATTGCTCAGATTTTTACTGAAGAACACATTAGATTGTGATAATATTTGTGAAAGCATTTTGAAAGCATATAAGTGTTAAATAAATATTAATTCATCATTTGGGAGCATGTACTTAATTCTTCCTGAGTTCTATATTGATGAAGTAGAAATAAGAAGCTCCTCAAAGCTGTGTTCTCAAGAAAGAAGCAAAACAGCTTAATCTGAGGTTGATTGTAATTAGCAGTCTTGGACTTCCTCTTCCTAATCTACCGAATGAGCTAATTTCCTCAGTTTTTTCATCGAAAGCCAAAGACTACAGCCCTAACCAGAATTCCTGCCCTCCTAGTAAACACTGAAGTGAAATATTGCTCCTTGGACCTAGATTCAAATGGACAGGCTCCAGATGATCCACATTGACACATGTGAAAGTAAAATTGATGTAGGACTGCTTTGTGCTACAGGTATGGAAACCTCCTATTCACAAGGTTTTGAAAGTGGTCTTCTTGAGTACTTCATCACTTTGTCTCATCTGTGTCTCATAAGTACTTGGAGAAGTCACCACCACTAAGCCCTAGCAGTTGTATACCTAAATAGGATACTAGTTTGATGCTATCTATAACACCATCCCTCCCCAGCTGTGCCAAGCATTTTTCTGCATTCTCTGTTTTAATGTGTTTTCACAACTCCTTTCCTAATAAGCCCTTTTGTAGTGGCCACACTTTCCACCAGATGTTTCATTGCCTGAACAGAAGCAAAATAACAGGAGCAGAATATCCACTATGCAGTTTAGGAAGCAGTATTTTTGTGTTTTGATCTGTGTGTCTTAAGTATTTCTAAAAGGAGAGAGGAAGTATGGGCTAGAAAACCAGCTTTGGAACCAGGAAGACCTGGATTCAAGATCCATTTCTAAGATTTACTGGTTCTGTAACCTTGGGCACTTCTTTAAGATAGGAGTTCTTAACATATTCTTGAGTGTTATGGCACAATATGAAAGTCTAGTGAAACCTATTAGACTCCTTTATTGAATGAGGCTTTTTAATGCATAAAATAAAATGCATAGGGTTACAAAGGAAAGCAGTTATGTAGAAAACTAATTATTAAAACATTGAGGAAAAAAAAAAACAGCACAAGTTCATGGGCCCAAGGTAAAGAACTCTTCCTCAATGACATTAATGCTAACCTATATTGGTAAAGGGAACTTCCCATAATGATGCACTCATAGGTCCGGTACAAATTGCTATCCTTAACTCAAAAGGATAATTATAATAAAATATATTTCAAAGGTTCTACTATAATCATGTTGGTGAATATGATCTTTGTAATACTCATTGCTCTACTGCTACTGTCCCTCTTGCTTTAAGGAGCTGCTGGACTTTGGGGGCTGGAGGAGTTAAAGATGTTATATAAGTGGTCAGGATCAGATCTGAGAAAGATGCAGAGACACAGTAAAGGACAGTGATAGAGCCACCCCTTACCTCAGGATGTGAGACTGATTTCATTAATTATATGCTCTAATGAATTTGTTATAGCCATAGGGGGTCAGGAATTCCTCATGAGAAAGCAGACAAACTCCTAATCCTCATGAGCTTTCATATTGGATCCATGGTCCTGCTTCCAGAGCTGAGAGGGAACTGACCAGGCTCTTTAAAAAAAAATAATAAAAAACATACACACACACACATATACCCACATATACATATACCTATATACATGCATACATATACATACATATGCATACATATATACACATTTTATATATATATATATATGCATATATATATATATATATATGTATATATATATATATAGTTTTCAACATTCACTTCCCTAAGATTTTGAGTTTCAAATTCTCTCCTCCTCAGTTTCCTCCCCCACCCCAAGATGCCATGCAGTCTAATATAAGCTCTACTTATACATTCATACCATATTTTCACATTACTCATGATGTAAAGAAGAATTAGAACCAATGGAAGGAAACACTAGAAAGAAGAAACAAACAGACAAAACAACAAAAGAAAAGGAGAGCTGATAGTATGCTTCCATCTGCATTCAGACTCTAAAGTTCATTCTCTAGATGTGTATAGTATTTTCCATCGAGAGTCTTTTGGAGTCATCTAAGATCCTTGCACTGCTGAGAAGAGCTAGGTCTATCAAAGTCAGTCATCGCACAATGTGACTGTTACTACAAACAATGTTCTCCCTGTTCTGCTCATTTCACTCAGCATCAAGGTTTTCAAATAATAAGTTTTAGGATTATGGTTCTTAATCCACTCTGCTATCCTCTTCCATTTTATGGAAGAGTTCATCCCATCCACACTGACAGTTATGATTACTATTTGTGTCTTCCTTCCCGTCCTATTCCCCCCTTGTTTATGCTTTTCTCTCTCTTTTCTCCCTTTTCCTCATCACTAATTTTGCTTCTGGCCACTGCGTCCTTCAATCTGCCCTCCCTTCTATTAGCCTCCCTCCCTTTTCTTTTCCCTTTTCTACTCCTACTTCCTATAGGGTAAGTCAGATTTCTATACCTAACTGATTATGTTATTCCCTCTTTGAGCTAAATCTTATGTGAGTAAAGTTCAAACAATGCTTATCTTCCTTCTTTCCCTCTACTGTAATAGGTTGTTGTGCCTTTTTATGTAATGTAATTTACCCTTGTCTATTTCCTCCTTTCCTCTTCTCCCAGAACAATCCTTTTTCACCACTTAGATTTTTTTTATCATCACATCAAAGTCAACTTATACCTATACCCTCTGTCTATGTATAGCCCTTTTAAATGTCATAATAATGGCACAGTTCTCAAGGTTCACAAGTGTCATCTTCCTTTATAGGGATGTAAACAGTTTGCTCTTATTAATAACTTGTTGTTATTTTTTTTTTTCCTCTTTACCTTTTATGCCTCTCTTGGGTCTTGTATTTGGAGAACAAATTCTCTGTTGAGCTCTGGTCTTTTCATCAGGAAGGTTTGGAAGTCCTCTATTTTGTTGAATATCCATCTCCTCCCCTGAAAGATTATGCTCAATCTGGCTGGGTAGTTGATCCTTGGTTGTAATCCAAGCTCTTTGCCTTATGGAATATTGTATTCCATGCCCTCCTATCTTTTAATGTAGAAGCTGCAAGATCTTGTGTAATCCTGACTGTGGTTCCATAATATTTAAATTGTTTCTTTCTGGCGGCTTGCAGTATTTTCTCTTTGACTTGGTAATTTTGTAATTTGGCTATAATATTCCTTGGCATTTTCAATTTGGAATCTCTTTCAGGAGGTGATTGGTGAATTCTCTCGATGACTATTTTGTCTTCTGGTTCTAGGACCTCAGGGCAATTATCCTCCATGATTTCCTGAATGATGCTGTCTAGGCTCTTTTTTTTCATCATGGTTTTCAGGTAGACCATTGATTTTTAAATTGTCTCTCCTGGATCTATTTTCCAAGTCAGTTGTTTTACCAGTGAGATAGTTTATGTTTTCCTCTATTTTTTTTCATTCTTTTGTTTCTGTTTGATTCTTCATATCTCAGAGTCATTAGCTTCTACTTGACCAGTTCTAATTTAAAAAAAAAATCAGTTAGCTTTTCTATCTACTTTTCCATTTGTCCAGTTCTGCTTTTTAAGTTGTTTTCTTCAGTGTACTTTTTTTTTCCATTTTGTCAATTGCATTTTTAAAGGAATTGTTTGATTTTTCTTCTACCTCTTTTATTTGAATTTTAAAATCCATCTTGAGCTTTTTGGGCTTGAGACCAGTTCATATTCCCCTTTGAGGTTTCAGATGTGAGTATATTGATGTTGTCCTCTCTTGAATTTCTATTTTGTTCTTCCCTGTCACCAAGGTACTTCTCTATGGTCATTGGTTTTCTTTGCTGCTTCTTGGTCTTGTTGTTTGCCTTTTTTCCTGGCTTTTAAAGTTGATATCTTTGCTTCTGGGGCACAGGGAGCACTGTCCCAGGTTTCTTGTGCTAGGGGCTAGGAGCCTGGTTGCTGGTTTTGTGTGCTGAGGCCTCAGGTGTTGGCAGCTGGAGGTTCTAGGCATCTGGTAGTTTACCTGGTGCTGAGCTGGAGCTGGTGGTGGTGGCTGGTGTGTGCCTGGCGTTAGTCCTTGCCTGTTCCACCATTCTGAGGCTCAGGATCTCCTGCTACTTTGCTGACGTGTGGCTTGCCACTGCCTAACCAGGACACCTCTCTTCCTGTAATGGTCCCCTTAAGCCACAGCAAGAGGGACCTTTCCCATTAATCTCTCAGCCTCTCTAGCTAGAAGACTCATGTACTTCATCTTTCTGCTGGCTCCCCTAGTCCAGGATTTTTCCTGGGGCAATATTCTCTGGGTTTTTCAAGGTCAGTAAGGGAGGGTGAGAGCAACTGACTGCTTACTCTGCCATCTTGGCTCCTGGAAGTCAAAATAGGTGACTTTCAAACATTCTGTCTGTGGGCTCATAGCTCCAGGAGCAGCCCCTGCTGCTGCCAATTTGGTCACTCCCATGGACTGCTCCTGATTTGCTGGGGTGTGGCTGCATTGGCTTCTCTCTCACCCAGGTCCAACAGACCCCTCCCGCTGACCTTCTAAACTGTCTCTGGCATCTGTGGGCTGAGAAATATGGAAATTGCCACTGCTGCCAATGATTCAGTCCCCTGAGGCCTGCTCTGGGTTCACTGGGGTGGGGTCTGTGCTCCTAAGGCCTGGGCTAGACTGTATTCTTCTCTTAGCCCGGTACAACAGACCCTTCCTGTCGACCTTCCAGGTTGTCTTGGGCTGGAAATCTGGCTCTCTTTGTCTCTTTGTGGGTACTACCGCTCTAGAATTTGTTCAGATTCACTTTTTAAAGATATTTGAAGGGATTTTGGGGAGAGCACATCGTGTGACTGTGACCCAGGGCTGAAAGGGAACTAAAAGCCAGAGTTCAGAATTCCTGTGTTTGTCAGTGATGACCAGTCCAAAGGGAAGCATGAATTGAGAAACCTGTGGAAACCGTCTTATTTTTCCTTTGCTTGCTTACTAGTTGTGGAGTTCCTTAGGTCCAGCTTCCTTAGGTCCAGAGCAATTCTACAGTTGAAGGATTTCCCAGTTCTGGAAGAACATTGAATTTTAAGCTACTCACTAGATATTTACATGCATTATATGTGTTCTCCAGTTATTACATGTTATTTATTTATATTTATCGATTCTCTGCCAGGAAGAAAATAAAAATTTATCTTGAGTTCTGGCTTGTGCCCACTTCTGAGAAGAATCAATGCCATTATCTCAAAATCACATGACTAATGCTCATTGAAATACTACAGCAGAAAAAGAGAGAGGGCTAGTTAGGGAAATGGTAGTTCAGACTGATATCATCTATAGAGTTGGAGATATTGCTATATAGAGATATATAGATATATCAACAAATTGATATATGTATAAACATTGATAGATATATTGACTGACTAGTATGGAAGCATCTATTACAAATATCAACAGATATATTGATATCTTTATCTCTGTAACACATATCAACATCTATATCTATATCTATCCATTTATCTATCTATCTCTATCTATATATCATCAATCCACACATATTTAGGTACTCAATGGTTCTGTCCTATAGATATTAGCCAAACTAAGGGACTCTGACTCATTGCTATCCATAGAGCTCACTTCATTGACTCAACACTTCAGGTCCAGTGAAGCATATACAAGCTACCAAGGTTCCAGTGGAACTGCCAGTGAGTAGAGTTACTACTGCCACCTGGTGATTTAAAAGAATTAAAGTAACTTCTAAAATTTGTTTTAGAATAGCATCAGTAAAGTTTTACGATTTTTTTTTTCTAATGGACAAGAGGGTGCATAGCAATGTCAATACCACTTAGTGGAAACTCTATAATAGCTACATAAATACAATTCTACAAAATGAAGAAATCATATTTTAATGGTAGTTATTGACAACCTAAAACAGAGCTAGTCCCTTGATATTTTCTATTATTGTTTAATGACAAAGTTTCAGATTATCTTAACAAAAATATACATATATTCACTAATTATAGCTAGAAAGGATGTGCCTTTGCCAGTGAAAGATACCAGTTATATTACTGAGTTGATTCCATTAGTTAAGTACATGATAGGTTGGCATCTATTTGGGGGTTTCTATTTCTCTAGGAAGAGGCTGCTAGGTGGCGCCTTGGAGTGCCTGGCCTGGAGTCATGAAGACCAAAGTTCAGATTTAGCCTGTGACAATTACTAGCTGTAGGACCCTGGGTAAGTCATATAACTTTTGTTTGCCTCAGTATCCTTATTTATAAAATGAGAATAATAATAGCACTTACCTCCCAGGATTGTTGTGAGAATCAAATGATATAATAAGTATAAAGAACTTAGCACAGTTCCTGGCACACAGTGTTATATACATGCTAAAAATTATTTTTGTTTTTGTTACCATTATTTATTGTTTACTAGGGGTTATATTTTCTTGGCTCCTATTTTGGATAAAATAGGTCATATCCTTCCTATCTCCTGCCTCCCCTTGAAGTGCCTTATACAATATTGCCCAAGGAACTATCACAAGTATCACAAATATCACAAAAAATACTGCCTTGAATTTTCAATCAAGGACCTCTTTAGATACATAAAACCCTCTTTGTCCTAGGGGACCTTAAGTCACTTAGTTTGAGCAATGTCAGGAGACTGTCACTTATGTATTTCTTATTGATTTTATAGTTAGGTACGCCACATCCCTATCCATCAAGAATCTAGGATCCAGGATGATAAATATCTATTTGGGCTGACAATTTGGGACCCTCTATGGCTATACCTACTTGTATGAGAGACTACTGAATCTGCCCCCTTCCAAACTTTCAGTAAACCTTACTTCATTACTTTACTGTAAATAAATCATGCAATTACTTCCTGCAACTCTTAGTTCAAGCCTGAACACTGACTAATTTGTCTATTGAGCCTAATATATAGTGTAACCATCTGATTTTAGAGATGAAAGGGAGTTCTGGGGAAATTAAGTGATTTGCCCATGTTTCCAATGAATGAGAAAACTTATGTTAGGTCTCTTTTCCTCTCAAATTTAAAAAGCATTATTTGAATGCCATTCATTATTATCAACACTTATCTTACTCTTATCTCCTTTACATATTCTCATGTGCTTTACCCTTTTCCCTGTTACATTCTGTTCCCATGTGCTTTACAATTGTTCTGCTAGCTATCCATACTTTGAAGTCATTCTATATCATCTACTTGGAGATTACAAGTGCTCAGTTTCACAACTATTACAAACGTTCCTTCATTTTTGAGGATCAATGTTATTTCCAACCAGTTGTGGGCAACAGTTCTATCTGTAATGATGTTCTAGTTCTCATATAAAGTATTTATCAAATTTTCAAGAATTTTGTGAGAGGTAGGGTGCTTTTTTAGTTCTAAGATTTGCCATTTGTTGTTTCATAAAGAATAGCATCAGCTGTATAATGCCAGCATCCAGAGCATGTCTTCCTAGTTATCCAGTACATGCTACTTTTTTTGTAACCTGCAGTGGGTTGCAGTTTCCCACATTTAATTGCCTCATCTTCATACATTAATAAGTCCAGGGTCCTTAAAGATAATCTTTATGTAATTTACAATAACAATGACCAGATCTTCAATCCTGTATCCTAAGTCGGGGTCTGTTTTAGAAGCAAACTCTCACAAGGAGTCTTTCCTTGGACACTTTTTGTCAACTTCTGCTTATTTTCATGTGGATGTTGACCACGTAGTTTGCTGTTTTGAATCTTCACTGCTTCAAAATCTCCAACCAGAGTTAGACCACCTTTGGTCTCTTAAGACAAATTCAATGACATATTCCTATCACCAGCTTTTATTACTACTTGATGAAGTGAAATGTATTTATTCTAATAGGTTTTTTTTCTGTAAACTTGTCAAGAACATTTTCTATAAATTTCTCACATTACAGAAAAAAAGAAACATCCTCAACTTGTTCAACAGAGTTCAGATACAGGCAGCCCTGGCACAAATTACTATCCTATTATTATTCTTTGCTATTTAATGTTCTGTGGAAAATTACACAATTAGATAAAATGATGGCTTTTTATAGTTGATAAAAGAATAAAGATGTAAGCTTACCTTCTTTAGGCTCACTTAAAGTATCCTTAACATACTTTTAGCAGCAGAGAGATTGCCAGGTATATGTACCATATCCTGCCCCCTCAAGGTTTTGATTTCTTCTACTAGATCTCTATTATTTGAAAGTTTTTTGTTTCATACAGCTTGAAGAAAGGGTGTTTTTTTTTTATATCCTTAGAGCTTAACACAATGGAACCATTATCAAAGACCAACACAATGACCACAATCATGCAGAAATAAAACTATCCATTTAAAAATAAATAATACAAAACAAACAAAAAACCCCTTAAAAACAAATAATTTAATTGATGCCTCCATACCAGTCAATCAATAAGCACCTACTATGTGCCAGAGTTAGAAATATCATTTCCTCCTCCCTTCCCTCTCATGTGACACTTTTTTTTTTTGGCTAGGCAATGGGGTTAAGTGACTTGCCCAGGGTCACACAGATAGTAAGTGTCATGTGTCTGAGGCCGGATTTGAACTCAGGTCCTCCTGAATCCAGGGCTGGTGCTCCAACCACTGCGCCACATAGCTGCCCCTCATGTGACGCTTTCAAAGGAAAAAGGTTATTATCACTTTTCTTTGCTATTTCATCTTGAAACCGTTAAATTTTTTTCATGATCATACATATTTTAAATACCTTAATGGCTTTATTTTTCATTTCTGCATTACATAAAAATATTGCAGAAAGGGTATGGTTCTGTGGTGTTTATTAGTAGTAGTTTTACTTTTGTAATGGTAATATTTCTACTCTACCCCTAAGTCCTAAGTCTTTGGAGACTCAGCACATTTTAAATGAAACAATAAAAAGTGCTTGCAGAGATCCGTGGATCCCTTCTGGTGACATGCTAACACTATCTCTGAGTCTTACTTGATTGCCTTGCAAATCCCAGGTGATTTCCTGTACCCAGCTCTTGGCACTTTAACCATTATCAAAGGGAAATTCTTTAGATTCCAGGAGGTCTCACAGGCAATGAGGAAGTTGAGTTTTGTATTGAATGAGATCTGTGAAAGTGAGCATTGATGAGGTAAGTGTCCCAAATATCAATACTTTAAAGTCAGAATTTAGAGGAACATGGCAGATGTGACAGGTATAAAATGAATATGAAGGGGAACATAGTGAGCCCCTCTCTTTCTTTTGTCCTATTTGTAATGAAAAATGTTTGGGAATTAAAAACTGTTTACTGTCACCATAATTGAGGGTAAATAGACAAGCTGTGCTTAAATATTTATTGATGGCATGTATTAAACATGGCACTAGGGATTCTTTCAAACAATCTGCTTTAATCTCCCCTTTGCCACAGGAAGTATGCATTCTTATCCCCTGACAGCATGTGTGTATTTAGAACAGCTTGTTCACTGCTATTCAATAAGGGTGAAAGAGTGTGAGAGAGTTCATTTTTCAATTGACAAAGTATTGTTTGTTAGCTTTCTGGGTGATTTAATGTTTTCACTTTTTCTCAGTTAAAACAATGGCCATAGAAACAGAATTCTAAAAAAATGAATACAACATCCATTAGGAAATTAGATGACAGATAGTGAGAACATTTATGAAGGGCTTACTAAGTGTGGGGCAACTAGATGGCTCATTGGAGAGAGTTCTCAGCCTGGAGTCAGGAAGACCTGAGTTCAAATCCTGCCTCAGACACTTAATACCTGTGTGATCCTGGGCAAGTTATTTAACCTCTGTTTGCCTTAATCTACTGATGAAGGAAATGGTAAACCACTCCAGTATCTTTTTCAAGAAAATCCCATGACAGTGTGGTTCACAAGATCACAAAGAATTAGGCGCAACCAAATTCTGAACAATAAAAGCAATGTGCCAAACATTGTGCTAAGCTGTTGGGAGACATATACAAACAGATGAGGCATCATTTAACCTCAAGAAGCATGTATTCTAATGTAGAAAGGCAGGACACAAAAGGGAGTTGGAAGAGTAAGAGGAGAGAAGGGTCAGAAAAGGCCAAATAATCAGTCAAAGTATGAGTGATATAAAGCATGGTTAGGAAGGTTTTGGTTATAGTGTTCTAAGCAAGGGAGTGATCAATCAGTAAAGCAGAGCAGAGGTATTTCCATGGTGGCAGAATTTTGAGATGCCAAAATGTCTAAAAGCTATTGAAAGTGAGAGTAAAGAAGTGGTAGAATAGATGTCCATTAAATGGAGAATGGCTAAATAAAATGTCATATATGAAAGTAATAGACTATTACTTGACTGTAAGAAATAGTGAAGATAATGAATAGAGAGTCATAGAGAGCTTACGTGGACAGATGCAAAGGAAAGTAAGCAGAGCCAAGAAAATACACAAAATGGCTATAGTAATGTTAGTTGAAAGAACAGCCATCACATACCAAAGGCAAGTGGATGTTGCAAATTACAAAGAAAAAGTGGAGAGGCAAAGAAGACATAGGGTATGACATTCTGTCCCCCATCCTCCATACCTCTTCAGAGGCAGTGGGGAGTGGGCTGTCCACAAGGGAAAATGATGGCATGGGAGACATTTGAAACACCCTATATAAGTCACTTTCCTGAATTTTTCTCTCTTCTTCCCATTTATCTTTCTTTTACTTAAAAAAAAAATCTCTGGAAGGCAGAGAAGAAATGCACAAGTAGATATCTACATGATACAAAAACCAAAATTTATCAAAGATCAATTTTAAGAAGTTATAGGGAGAAAGGACATTTAAAAAAAAGTAAAAATAGAATGAACAATAGGGAAAATAAATAAATTAAATTTTAGAGTACACTGGGGTCAAAGAACCCAAAATATTGGTCTCCAAAATGTTGGCATATATTTACCTTGATGTTATGTGGCCAAATTTGTTGGGTGAATCCATCTATGTCATTTACTAGGTTTTTCAGGAGCATATGTAGACAGATTATAAGAAACATATAATAGAGAATAATCAAGAAAAATAACTTAGGGAGTGACACAAAGAGAGGAAAAATTTGGTTGATGTGTGTATAGCTCATAATTAGAAGAAGCAGACAAGCCAGCCTAGCTGAACCACCATGACATCCTGAGGAAGAGACAGGAGGGAGCATGCACCAGCTGAATCAAACCAATTTCACCCCCTTGTTTGAGAGCCCCCTCAGAACACCAACTCTTCTTACAACTCAGCCCCCGCAGTAATCATCCAGTGAAGTAATAGTTAGGGAGGCAGATATAGCAAGAAAGTTCTTAAGACTTAATGCCTTGACGCTGTCAAATGGTTCAACTTATCAATAGAAATGACATTAAACAAGATTTATAACCATGTGATTTGCAGTTGCACCATAATAACTGTCAGCCTTTTCGTCTCACTTGTTGCTAAAAGCTCCTGCAAATATTGTCTCCCCTCATTTGTTTGTGAGATCTTTGAGGGCAAGAACTGTCTTGCTTTTCTCAAATGCTTAGCACAGTAACTTTTACATAATAAACACTTAGTAAATGCTCAATTTGTTCTTTCATGCATATGTCTTTATAATAAATGCTTTCTCTAGTTACTTAACCAGAGATAATAAATTACAACCTGGAAGGAACCTTTAGATCAATTAGTTTAGTGCCCTCATTTTATTTATGAAAATCTGATGTCTTTTATTTTTTATATTATATTACATATTACATATGTAATTATATTACATATTAAATATGTAATTATATAATACACACAATACATATTATTATTATTCCAAATGTCACTGCCACTGAATTCTCCTTTGTAACAATGACAATCAAACAAAACCATCCAAACAGACTATTGTTCCTAAATTCACAAAATCCTATTTTGGAATTGACCTCAGAAGTCATCTAGGCACAGGATCATAGATCTAGCACTCAAAGGAACCTTTGAGGCCATCAAATCCAGTAGCCTCATTTTATATATGAGAAAATACAGACGTCATTTCTGTGAGTCCATAGAATTTAAATAATTTGATAATTTGTTCCAGATCACACAGGAAGTAAGTAGGAGAGATGAGATTGAAACCTAGATCTTCTGACTCTAAATTCACATTTTTTCCCCCACTA
Source organism: Phascolarctos cinereus (assembly GCF_003287225.1). NCBI lineage: Eukaryota > Metazoa > Chordata > Mammalia > Diprotodontia > Phascolarctidae > Phascolarctos > Phascolarctos cinereus. The sequence continues at coordinate 393,982,534 of NW_027555958.1, read as the reverse complement.
TCCCAGACAGATTTGTTTCAATCTGTACAAGGGTTTTGTGGGGAGAGAGAAAAATAATAAAAAAACACGACCAAGTCCTGATGGCTTCAAGCAAATAAACATAACACTTTCCAAGCATGGTTTATTCCTGTTCCCATTCCCAAGGTCACTAGAGATTTAAAAAAGAAAAAGAAAACAGTGAAAACTCTAAATATGATACACTTTCAGGTCAATGAATAATTTTTAAAAACCTGTTATAAAGTCACTTTATTACTTTCTAATTACCTAGGAGACAATACTTAACTTTCAGGTTAGGAGCTAGGAAGCTGATAGATGTTCCTCTCTTTAAATATTATATTGAAGTAAAGTAAAATTTAAGGATATTGTAAACTTTGAGTATTTATTGTGACTGTCTATGTGTGTGTGTTTGTGTAAGGAAGGAAGCAAGATAGGACATAAGCATATATTGCAATTACTAGAAACAGCAAATTGATGGAATGTTTAGAGCTCTGAACTTTGGATCAGGAAGATCTGAGTTAATTCTGCTACAGATCCTCACTACCTGTGTGACCCTTGGCACTTAACCTTTATTTACCTCTGACTTTTTATCTGTAAAATGAGGAGAATAACAGCTTTAACCTCCCAGGGATATTGTCCGGAGCAAATGTAATAATATTTGTAGCACACTTTTGCAAATCTTAAAATGCTATGTAAGCATGCTAAATATCATTAGGCAAATTTTTTTTAAAAGCTAATGAAATAGAAACTCCGTACTACATGCAGGGGATGGGAAGTTGAAATAACACAGTTCTTGTCCTTAAAGAGTTTAAAATCTCACTGGAGGAAGGGACGAGATATGTACACAGGAATCTTTAATATGATATAAAATATAATTTGTGATATAGGAAAGAAAACAGAATAGCACTGAATATTGGAAGAAGTATCACTTCTAATTTTTCAGAGTGGGGATCAAGATACAAAAAGCTAAATTGTACATGGATGTTTAATAGAAAATATTTCTATTCAAGTAGTAAAGTAGCTTATAAGATGGAAGCCAATTCTTTCAAAGGCTTATTTGCAAAGCTATCATTGGATTTATTAAGAACTATCCCTTGTAGGTCATCTGAATTGCATTTGCATTTACATTAGTTTACCTATTAATCATCTGTAACTCAAGCCAATCAAGGAGCATGCCAGGAAACCAGATCAGAGAAAATGTAGCTGTTATTTTTGATTTGAAGTGGGAGAAAAATCATCGGAAATGATAAGAGACTTTGGACAAGGTAACAATTTCCCAATACCTTTTCATTTTCAAACAAATTTTGGCTAGCAGTCTCTTGTGATAAATGGGGTGTGTTAGACTAAATTCTCCGAGGTCCCTTCAGGTTCTATGTCTTATGCCTGGAGAAACATGGATACTTTCATCTGTCATAAATCCACAGACTATAAGTTCCTAGTGTGCACATACTATAACTCCTGTGTGGTTTTTTTTTTTCATATAACAGGCATTAATAAAGTTTTAGTGTATTAGATTCTTGGACATTCCATATACTTAAATAACCAACAAACAATTATTACTTGCCTACTAAGTAGCAGGTACCGTGCCCATTTAGTGGAAATTAGTTTGTGTTTATCAGGGACTTGTTCCCTAGGACTGTGGGGGTGCTAATAATTAAGATTTGTCAGGTTTTAACATTTAAGGCTTTTTTTCTCATCATCTAAGAAAAGAGGTATTAGGTCCATTTTTATACTTCTACATATTTCTCAAATCTCATGCCAATCTGGCTTATATGGATTTGTACATATTTCTCTCTTTTTAAATTCTGACACAAAACAAGGGACTACCCTTAGGCTTACAGCTGTGTACAAAATAAGAGTAAACAATTAAACACTGTGGACCACCCAGTTATGTAAATCTACCATTTTCTGTGCTGTAACTTAAATGAGGGTCAAATTGGGAAGTTCTTCTAAGGTGCTTCATATTGTCAGTTCCTAGAGTTTGATGGCAAATGGACTGCTCTATCTAAGAATATAATTCTAAACACTGACAGCTACATTGACCAGAATATGGAACACTTCTGCTTCCAATCTTTAGAAGGAGATACCTGGGTTAGAAAATATCCTATTCCTACTAGAACTCCAGGGGGTGACATCAAGATGAACTAAGCTATCACTGCTTTCATCATTGGATGTAGTGAGACAATTTAATTTATGAGAGAGAGAGAAAGAGAGAGAGAGAGAGAGAGAGAGAGAGAGAGAGAGAGAGAGAGAGAGAGAGAGAGAGAGAGAGATTTTCAAAGAACTGAAAACTTTAGGAAATATATGCCCCACTTTTAGGAGAGGAATAGAAATAACAGTGTTTGCATGAAAGGCTATAGTTCTGATTCATTTTTCAATAGAAAATATCCTAGTCTATTTTTCACACTTTTTTTTTCATCTTTCTAAGTGGAACTCTGTAAATGCATAGAAAGTAAAACTCAACCCTAAGTTGACTGAAGAATAAATATAAGCTGTTTACTTTCCATTTTCAGCGCTACTTCTCTTTGCCCTTTTTGGTCTACTGTTGAAATATAATCATCCCAATATAATACGCAGGCCAAGGCTTTATCTATATGTGCAGAGGTGAGCAAAGACTTCATTAAATGTAGTTGAAAGTCCTTCAGGTTTCCTAAACCATTATGAATTAGATGAAAGGACACTGATTAACTTCATTTTTCATAGTACTTTATCTTTCATTTCCAGGAAGGAAAAAAAAAATGACTGTAGTGCCTAGACTACAGCAATAGTATCCCCATGGTACCTTACAGTGAAATCAATGTGATTAATTATAATTATCTGGATACTTAGACCTGCTTTCATGATCTAATAGTTGGCTGAATCCTCTTGCTTATAGGTCAACGGTGGTTGTCATAATCTGGTGGAGAAAAGCCCTCTGTGGGCTTCCCTATAGTGTTGATCCATGGTGTTAGCTGTGTGAAAGTTGAGCTGGACTTCCACATTTTGGGAGTTGTACATATTCTAGGAACAGCTCTATAATCCCTAAATACCTGAAGTATCATGAACCTAGGACCGGAAAGGGAAATTTGACATCATCTGGGCCAGTGTCTACCTGAAACATAAATATCTGTCTCCAACATCCCTGAAAGGCAGTGGTTTAGCTTCTGGTTTGACAACTTCCATCAAAACATGTCATTTCACTTTTTTTTTTCCTCCAAGAGGAGTGCAGAGAAATATTAAATTCTTGTAAAGGACCCTGAGAATGTGAGATGATGGAGGTGGGTAGAGAAACATAAGTAACACTGGTGAAACACATACAATAATGAAAAGATTCTAACCTTTAAGGACTTCATCGTCCAGGGGTAAAGTAGGTGAGGGGCACTAACAACTGAGGGTGTCAGGAAAGGAGAGAGAAAGGGAAAGAGAGAATGAGTGGTAGAAAGGGGAGAGGTGAGGGGAGGAAGGGAGGGAGAAAGGAAAGGGAAGGGAGGGAGAAAGGAAAGGGGAGACAGAGAGAGAGAAAGAGAAAGAGAGAGACAGAGAGAGAGAGAGAGAGAGAGAGAGAGAGAGAGAGAGAGAGAGACAGAGAGAGAGAGAGAGAGAGAGGGGGGGGGCGGGGAATGGTACCAGAATTAAATTTTGAAGGGAATTCTGGATTCTAATAAAAATACAGACGTGAGAAAGGTGTATAGCCCTGCCTTACAGCTAGGATATGGAGGGTCAATAGGGAACCATTTTGAATGGGGTAAAGAATATATGAAGGGGAATGATGTATAATAACCTTGGGAAAGTAGGCAAAAATTAGATTCTCAAGGGATTTAAATAACAAACAGAGGAGTTTATACTTAATCCTAGATGCAAGAGAGGGTCACCAGAGCTTTTTGAGAAGGGGATTGACATTCTAGAACTATGCTTTTTCTCAAAACTGACCCTGCTCCTGCCTCTCCAGACTCTTCTACCTCTTTCTTGCTCCCTGCCCCTTAGGGATTGTGACATCTAAAAAGTTCTGAGAAACATAGTTTCTAGGTAATTTAATAATTTTATTAATAATGCCAGCACATTATTAATAAAAGGGTGGTCATTTGGCCTTCTCTCTTAGACCAAAGACCCCTCATGTCAGTGGGCTCACAGTTTATATACCTTTGGAAAAGCTTAAGCAACTTTGATTGGTTAACACAATGGGAGGTGGGCTATCTTGGGGCACATGACTTAGGTCACTTAAGTCTTGGTGAAAGAGACATCAATTTCCATATCACTAGTCTTGCTAACAGGGAGAATGAATATTTTCCCAGACCTGTCAGAACAAACGCAATGAGCAAGGATATATCCATTAGCCAAAGTTTAGAATTACTTCTACTGTCTGGTTAGATTTTGGCCTGGGTAAATCTCTAGGAGAGATTTCCCACACTGGTTGGTTTCTGGATAAGAAAGTAGAAAAGAGTAAAAACCTTGGTTCTAATACATTAATTAGTTATTAAATACAGGAGAGAGATACTCATTTCTCACAGGATGAATTCCTACCAAAAATTTTTATTTGAAGAAGTGCCCAGCTCTGCTGTGTTCATTTTGAACCTGTCTCTGCTCCTTATTCTTTTGACTTTTCCACCTTTGATGAGTTGTATTCACTGATTCAAATGCAGGGTCCTTGAGAATAGGGAATCTCTATTTTTATTTTTTGTATTCCTGTCAGCACAGTGTCTAGCACATATCAAGAATTTAATAAATTAACTATTTATCCATCTATCTGTCTGTCATCTGTCTGTCCATCCATCCTTCTTCTATCAACTCTAAATCTATAATCCAGTGACCTCTTGTTTGGGAATGTCAGTGACACATGAAAAATGGATTGGACAGAGGAGAGCTAAGATGCACACAAGTCACTGGTGCTTATTGTATAATTACATATACACATATAAGATATATTTCTATACATATATACTGTGCATATAAATTACATCTTGTTTATGTAATATAAATTATGTGTATATGTGTATACATATATGTGTATATATGTATATGTATGTGTGTATGTATATGTTTATACATACAATCTTTTCATATGTATCAACTTACCTTTATACGATTACTTTTCAGGTAACTGATCCAACCCAAGATCACGAAACTAGTTAATATCAGAGATGCAACTAGGTTCTTATCTCTTATATTTTAGTTTAATGCTCCCTTCATCAAAATACCCATAATCTTCTTGAGACTTTTTTTTTCATCATAAAGAAAAGCAATAAATATTCTGTGAAATTGATTTTGTTAAGCCAGAGACAACAAATTGGTCCCTGGGATTAAGCTAGCAAATGTGAATGTTGAATTAGCAATATTATGATCACAAAACACTATTTAATAAATGGAGTTTTGGCACCGCAGCTCACCATAAAAGCAAATTCTCTATTATTTTGTGACATTAACCCATGAATCTAATAATTTGTAGAGTAATTAAAGGCAAATAGCATACCTTTGGCTTTGTAAATTGGCATTGTAGCTAGCCATCCTTAAATATCCCCCGGGTTTCCCAACATTTAGAGCAATATAGAGTTATTAAGTGGCTGAACATTTTACACAATTCACAACTATTATATAATAGGAAGAGGAGAAAAATTCATGAAGTCTTTATAACTCTAGTATAATACCACCCTGAATAATCTCTCTTCCATATATAGGGTGATGACAATTTCATTTATTTTATTTTTTTTGTTTTACTAATTTGGTCCAAAAATTTGAAAAAAAAAGTGAATTTTAACAATAAATATAAAGTAATATTAAGTACAATTTAGTTTCCTTTGTTCACTTCTCTCTCTCCTTTCTTCTCTTATGTCTCTCCCAGTGTCTGCTTCTACTCAAATCCCTCCCTCTAATTAACAATTCAAGCCAGGAGAGGGAAAAAATACACTATTTGGGACTCAGAGCCTTGCTGTAAATGTGTGGTTGAGTAAATGCAGGTTAAAATCAGTATGTTATGTCAAGTGATTTATGACTATTCTTTTGTAACCTGTTAAATCAAATACCTTTCAAACCTTTCCATTTAGATATCCCCAAGAATAACAAAAACTAAGGATTATTTCAATGTATCATTTTTTCTGGTTATAAAACCATGTGTTTAGTTATTCTTTTCAAATGCAGCACTTGTGAGTAAGCCCCTCAAGTATATATAGTGTATACATACACACACACACACACACACACACACACACACACACACACACATACATATGAATGTATGTATATATAAATTACTCCAAAGGAATGGTACTATTACCAATTAAGTATGGAGGTCTAGTTTTAAGTTGCCATTAACTTTTACAGAAGTAATGGGTGTTAAGGTAATATTGCTGTTGTACAGGGGGTACCAAAATCAGTTATGGAATCACCAAGGTAACACATTACTAAAGGTGATTAAGAAATCCAGATACTATTGAAATACCATGAATACTTCCTCTTGCTCCTTCTTCCCCTTTGCATATATGCCTACTTATCTTTATGCTTTTAAAGAAAAAAACTGGTAACTGAAAATCACCTTTACATGAACAGTTTCATACTGATAGAAATATAATTAAGTCTGCAAGCTAAAGAATTTTTTTTTGTGGATTTTAAATTGTAAGAAAACTTTATTTTAAAATGTAAAACTAACTCTTAGCGTGCGAAGCTGTAGAAAAGCAGGTTGGCAGGCCAGATTTGGTCTGTGGGTCATAATTTGCCAATCCCTGCTATAGACTATTGTAATGTCAAAGTCCCACTGCTATATGTGTAGCAGTGAATGGCCGTGACCAAGATGCTTTGTGGGAAAAGGGTTCCTTTAAAGAGCTATTAAGACATGATATTCCTCAGAAATCCACTGATAGAGGAAGAAAGTGGGAATGATAAATTCAAAAAAGTGAGGAAAAGCAGAAACCAAAACACATTCTGTTTAGATGTGATAAGTGGTTATGAGAAGTAGCACAGAAAGAAGTAAAAAAGAGAAAAAGAAAAACAAAACAAAACAGAATTGAAGATGAAGGAATTGAAGCCAAGAAGCAGCTTTCTGAAATATTTGAAGTATGGTCAGTCATTTTGGATATAAGCAAGGGCTACCACTAGCATACTTTTCATTGAAAACTGTGGAATGCTGGTTATCTCATGATTATATATTAAATTAGATATTTTGATAGAACAAAGAAAATTGTCACACAGAATTTTCTTTATTTTGATTTGGACAAAGAAGAGGTAACAAAGAAGAGAAGGGATATGTTAGAAAATACTGAGCTGCAGAGAGCAAGCTCCATTGAGATGAGAAGATTACCTTATAGATGCTATTTAAGATAGGAAGGAATATTAGTTAAAGATTTAATGGTGATAGCGAGCATATTTGTTCAACTGAGATCTCTATACTGTTTGGGCCAAAAGGGAAATCCAATGGACTATATTTTACAGAAGGCTGTCTGTTAGAACACAACATAATAGTGTTAACAAAAAAGACTATAATGATGAGTACTCTACAAGACAGGTAGTTTTATAAAAGGGGTACCAGTTACATCAGAGAGCAAAGAAAGGAGATGTGGAAAAGGCAAGCAGATTCAGGAGAGATAGACATCCTGTTGAATCATGGAGACAGAAGAAGATTGAATGGAGTGGAGCCATAGCTGAACACTGATGAATCTTAAGCCAAAGGGGTAATCTGAAATTATGTCGTAGAGATGACACTCATCTCTTGACCATATGCATTTTTACTTGTCAACCCCCATGCTTGAAATTTTTTCCTTTTTAAAATTTTAGACAAATATTAAAACTTAAATACATAATAAGAAAAGAAAAAGACATATTATAAACTTAAATATAAAATAAGAAAAGAAAAAAATGTATGTGCACAGCAGAACTTAGAAGAGGATTCAGAATATATAGCAATAACTTCCATTTCAAGAAAGCCTGTATATTAAATGCTGCACATTATGTTGAAAGCTGTCCATCATTTCTTTGCTTCTTTGTTTTTTGCTCTCCTCCTGTACACTTTTTAAATTTATTCTTCCTCCCACTTCCTCCCCCCTCCCTCCAGGCTACAATTAAACATGGATATATTTATATATAGATATTGATATATACATGCACATATATATATATATATATATATATATATATATTTTATATACATATATAAACATGTACTTTCCCTAAGAGAGTCTACTCTTAATCTTTGTTTTTGTTTGCACATATCTCTTTTATCTGATCTCTCCTAATTCCTCTATTTTAATTCTACTACTACCTTGCTCTCTTAATACTTATCCTACCCCACTCCAGTGATCTTTCCTTTATCTTCCCATTCCCATAAATCTAAGTATCCTCTTTATATGCCCTTTTGATGGATTGCTTTTCTTGTACCCACTACATGCCTTCCTTATACTTAACTTATTCCCCTCTAACAATCCCTCCCTCATCCTCCCCTTCCCATAAATCAAAACACCTTTTTGTATACCCCTTTGAACTATTCCTTGATTTCTCATAAAGTCACTAGCTTCCAATTGCTCCATTCTAATTTTTAAGGAAGTATTTTCTTCAGCAAGCTTTTGGACTTCTTTTTCCATTTGGCCTATTTTGCTTTTTAAGGCACACCTCTCCTCATTGGCTTTTTGAACCTCTTTTGCCATTTGGGTTAGGCTATTTTTTTTAAGGTGTTATTTTCCTCAGTATTTTTTAGGTGTCCTTTAGAAAGCTGTTGACTTGTTTTTCCTGATTTTCTTGCATCATTCTCATTTCTCTTCCCAGTTTTTCCTCTACTTCTCTTACTTGCTTCTCAAAATAATCCTTTTTGAGCTCTTCCATGGCCTGGGACCAATTCATACTTTTCTTGGAGGCTTTGGATGTAGAAGCTTTGACTTTGTTGTCTTCTTCTGGTTGTATGTTTTGATCTTCTTTGTCATGCCTTTTCATCAAGAATGCTTGAAAGTCCCCTATTTTACAGAATGACCATTTTTTCCCCTAAAGGATTATACTCAGTTTTGCTGGGTAGGTGATTCTTGGTGGTAATCCTATCTCCTTTGCCCTCCAGAATATTATATTCTAGCCCTGTGGTCCCTTGATGTAGAAGCTGCTAAATCTTGTGTTATCCTGATTGTGTTTCCACAATACTTGAATTGTTTCTTTCTGGCTGCTTGCAATATTTTCTCCTTGACCTGGAAACTCTGCAATTTGGCTACAATATTCCTAGGAGTTTTCCTGTGAGGATCTCTTTCAGGAGATAGCTAGATTCTTTCAATTTCTATTCTGCTCTCTGGTTCTTAAATATCAGGGCAGTTATTCTTGATAATTTCTTGAAAGATGATGTCTAAGCTCTTTTTTTGATCATGGCTTTCAGATAGTCCAATAATTTTTAAATTCTCTCTCCTGGATCTATTTTCCAGGTTAGTTGGTTTTTCCAGTGAGATATTTCACATTATCTTCTATTTTTTCATTCTTTTGGATTTGTTTTACAGTGTCTTAATTTCTCATAAAGTCACTAGACTCCAATTGCTCTATTCTAATTTTTAAGGAAGTATTTTGTAATGTTCTCTGTCTTCTGTTTGCTCATGAATTTTTCTGTTCTCCATAAATCTGACAGGTGAACTATTCCTTGCTCTTCCAGTTTGCTTACAGTATCAGCCTTCATATCTAAATCACGAACTCATTTTGACTTTATTTTGGTATATGGTCTGAGATTTTGCTCTATACCTAATTTCTGCCATGCCTTTTTCCAGTTTTCCCAGTAGTTTTTGTCAAATAGTGAGTTCTTATCCCATAAACTGGAGTCTTTGGGTTTATCAGATAGTAGATTACTATAGTTGTTGAATGCTGTGTCTTGCATACCTAACCTATTCCACCAATCCACCACACTATTTCTTAGCTAGTATTAAGTAGTTTTGATGATTGCTGCTTTATAATACAATTTAAGATCTGGAACAACTAGGCTACCTTCCCCTGCATTTCTTTTCATTAGTTCCCTTGATATTCTGGACAATGAATCTTGTTATTATTTTTTCTAGCTCTACAAAATAAATTTTTGGTAGTTTGATTGGTATGGCACTGAATAAGTAAGTTAGCTTAGGTAGAATTGTCATTTTTATTATATTAGCTTGGCCTACCCATGAGCAACTGTTTTTTTTCCAATTATTTAGATCTGACTTTATTTGTGTGAAAAATATTTTGTAATTGTGTTCATACAGTTCCTGAGTTTGTAATGGTAGACTCTTAAAATTTTATAATGTCTAAAGTTATTTTAAATGGAATTTCTCTTTCTATCTCTTGCTGTTGGGCTTTTTTAGTAATACATAGAAATGACAGTGATTTGTGTGGATTTATTTTATAGCCTGCAACTTTGCTAAAGTTGTTTATTATTTTAAGTAGTTTTTTTAATTGATTCTCGAGAAATCTCTAAGCATATCATCATATCATCTGCAAAGAGTGATAGCTTTGTTTCTTCTTTGCCTATTCTAATGCCTTCAATTTATTTTTTTTCTCTTTTTCCTAAAGCTAATATTTACTGTGCAATGTTGAACAACCTACTTCATTATTCTTGTCTCTTAACTATGGAGAGACAGGTTAAAGGTTCTTAAACCTTCTTTCTCTTTCCTTTATTTATCTTTTTAGCACAGAGTCTGGCACATGATAGGTGCTTAATCAATCTTCTTTCTGGCGTAGACAAGATGGTGGAGTGAAAACAGTGACTTGCTTGAGTTTTTCCCCAAACCCTTCCAAATACCTGTAAAAATGTGTCTAAATGAATTCTAAAACAGCAGAACTCACAAAAAAAAAAATAGTGAAACAAATTTCCAGCCCCAGACAACCTAGATGGTTCACCAGAAGGTATATAGTGCTGGGCTGGGAGAGGAATGCAGTTTGGTATGAGCATGCAGGCCTCAGACAACCTGGAGCAGGCCGCAGAGGACTGAATCATGTGCAGCTGTGGCAATTTCCACACTTCTCAATCAATGAATGCCAAAGACAACTTAGAAGGTCAGTAGGAAAAGTCTGTGTGTGGTATGAGAGAGAAGTATGGTCCTAGCCATCCCCAAGTGTGGCCCTGGGGCAGAGGCTACTTCAGGAGCTTCTGGCCCACTGATTGAGGAGGAATGGAGTGGCTGATAAGAAAAGATTGCAGGCATCTCTTTGCTGGTGCAGGATTCTCTTGCTTTGCCCAGGCTTGGATCTGAGTCACAGTTCTGGGTGGTGGTCCTGGGGCAAGCAGGAGCACTGGTGTGTGGTGGTAGTGCAGAGAAATCCTCCTGATTGTTCCAAGACAGAAAAGAGTGCTTGTGGTTACTCATAGACCTGAGAACAGGCCCGAAAAGGAGTAAACACCTTGCCCTTGATCATAGCAACTTGGAAGACCTGATAATTTACGGGTCCCTAGAAGTATCTCTGAAAACAGTTACACAAAACCCCTGAAGCTTGGGACAGTACATTCTCCACATTGGAAGCAGACCCCTACCTTAACAAAGAGTTTATAACTCAAGAAATTGGCTGGGATCATGAGCAAACCTCGCAAAAAGAGTCAGACCATAGAATCACCTACCCAGCAAAACTGAGTATAATCCTTCAGGGGAAAAAATGGTCATTCAGTGAAATAGGGGACTTTCAAGCATTCTTGATGAAAAGGCCAGAGCTGAATAGAAAATTTGACTCTCAGATACAAGACTCAAGAGAAACATGAAGAGGTAAACCAGAAAGAGAAATCATAAGAGACTCATTAAAGTTGAAATGTTTATATTCCTGTGTGGAAAGATGATATTTGTAACTCATGAGTCCTTTGTCAGTATCAGGGTAGTTGGAGGAGGAAAAATTATATGTATGCATATATATATATATATATATGTATATACATATACATACATATATGTGTATATATGTATATAAATAGATCGATAGATAGATAGATAGATAAATAGATAGATAGATAGATAGATAGATAGATAGATAGAGAGAGAGAGAGATACAGATACATCAAGGGCACAGGGTGAGTTGAAGATGAAGGGATGATATCTGGAGAATAAAATTAAGGGGTGAGGGAGGACTATACGGAGAGCAGGAGAAAGGGAGAGGTAGAATTGTGTAGATTTATTTTATAGCCTGCAACTTTGCTTAAGTTGTTTATTATTTTAAGTAGTTTTTTTACTTGATTGTCTAGGAATCTCTGAATATATCATCATGTCATCTGCAAAGAGTGATAGCTTTGTTTCTTCTTTGCCTATTCTAATACCTTCAATTTCTTTTTTTTCCTCTTATTCCTAAAGCTAATGTTTACTGTACAATGTTGAACAACCTGCTTCACTATTCTTGTCGCTTAACTATGGGTAAATTATCTCACATAAAACAGACAAAAAAAAAGACTTTTACAGTGAAGGGAAAATGGGGGAAGGTGAGAGGAATGACTGAATCTTATTCTTACCAGATTTGGCTTAAGTAGAGAATGACATACACACTCAATTGGGTATGGAAATCTATCTTACTGTATAGGAAAATATAGGGGAAAGGGGACAGGAGAGGAGGAGGATGATAGAGGGGAGGGCTGATTGGGGGAGGGTGTAATCAGAAGCAAACACTTCTAAGGAGGGACAGTGTCAAGAGAAAGAATAGAATAAATGAGAGGGCAGGATAGGATTAAGGAAAATATACTTATTTTTTCACAACATGTCTACTATGGACGTGTTTTGCAGAACTATACATGTATAACATGTATTGAGTTGCTTGCTTTCTCAATGAGGGTACTTGGGGAGGAAGGAAGGGAGAAAATTTGGAACCCAAAGTTTCTAAAACAAAAGTTAAAAAAATTAAAAATAAAATAAAATAAAATGACAGGGTGGGACTAAATGGTCTGAGGTTTTGCCTAGCCCCCCAAAAATAAAGGAAATTACTTTCTAAAATGTGGAAATTCTACATACAGGATTATCATTTTCGCTATTACTTGTTTTTCAACATCCATTTTCTTCTATTGATTAAATGATAAATGCAAACCTTTTTTAAAAAAATCTTTCCTTCCTTCCTTCCTTTTATTATCAGCTCTCTGTTGCTCATTTTATTTTATACACAAATATTTCCTCCTTAGCTTTATACAACCTCTCACCTCCTTCCCCACTTTCCCTGTCCATAGTTCTCTGTTGATTTAAACTAGTTCTATACCAAACTCTTCAACATTCTTTGTTGTTGTTGTCGTTGTTGTTGTTGTTGTTTGTTGTTGTTGTTTGGTCATTTTAGTCATGCCTAACTCCGTGTGATGCCATTTGGGGTTTTTTGGCAAAGATAGTAAAGTGGTTTGCTATTTCTTTCTCCAGTTCATTTTACAGATAAAACAACTGAGGCAAACAGGGTGAAGTGACTTGCTCAGGGTCACACAGCTAATAAGTGTCTGAGGCCAGATTTGATCTCAGGTTTTCCCAATTCCAGGACTAGTGCTCTATCCATTGTGCCTCCTAGCTTCCCTACCCAACCTTTCTTACCCAGTTCTGATACGAGTGAAGTTCATTACATAGCTACTGCACCTAATTCTACTTCTATGTTCATGTATTCTCTTTCTGGCACACACCAATTGTGAAAATAATTGTAACCTCCTTCAATTGCTTCCTGATTTCTCCTCTTGAATATTATTTTCCCCCTCTCTTAAAACCAACAAAGGAGAACAAAACTCCACTTAGATTTTTGCTTAATTTACCAAGCACTCTCTGGGACCCTTGTAAATAGTTGGATTCCGAATGGATCAGCCTCTTCTCCAACTATTAGAATGCAAGTGCTTGTTCATTGTTTTAGTTCCTTTACCTTGCTCATATATGGTTACATTCCTAGGTTTCTCTTCCCTCCTATGTCTGCATCTCATAGATCATACCAAGCTTTGTTTGTTTTTTTTTTTTTAAATCAGGAATGTTTGAAAGTCTTCTATTTACTAAAAGATCATTTTCCCCAGTAATATTGTACTTAGTTTTGCAGGGTAGACTATTCTCAGTTGTAAACCATTTAGAATTTCCTATTCTAAGATTTTTGTCTCTTTTGTATTTGTTATATTATATGTGTGTGTGTAAATATACGTATATATGTATATGCACATATACATACATACATATATATATAACATATATATATATATATTTTTTCCTTTCTATATAGTCAAAGTACTTTTTCTTTGACCTGAATGCTATGAATTTTGTCTAAGGCATTTATAAGTATGTTCAAATTGAGTTTTCTTTCATAAGGTAACCAGAGGATTATTTTTGTTTTTGCTTTACCTTTGGTTCTAATAGTTTTTGGAAATTTTCTTTTAGAATTTGTTAAAACATTGTAACCAGGCTTTTTTAAGTATGTTATCAGGAAGACTACTGAATTTTTAATTATATCCCCTTGCCCTGTTTTCCAAATCATTTTTTAAAAACATAGCAGTTTACTTACATATTCTTTGTTTTTTTCAAACTTTTTACTTCTTTCTATTATTTGTTAATTTCTTCTGGCATCATTGAGTTCTTTTTGTTCCATTCTTTTTTTTTCTTTCAAGGTGCCATTTACTTGGCTATTTTCCTTCCATTCTTTTCCCCCTAAGAACTCTTATTTCATCATGTATCTATTACTTTATTTCTTCTAGCTACTCTTGAAGTACCTGTGGCCAACCCAGTCTTTTTTCTAGGGCCTTATCTATACTTATTTTAAAGTTACACACTTCTTTTGGGTTTGCTTTTGAAGTACTTTTAACCTACAATGTTTCTTCATTGTACTAAGAGATTTCTTCTGTTTTTTTTTTTAATGTCTCCTACCTCAGTTCTTTGATTGAGATTAGTTACAAAGCCAAACATTGCCTTCTCCTCCATCCTTTTTGTTCTCCAAGTGCTGGAGGTTGACTTGGTCCCTTCTGCTTCTCTGACAGTCTAAGGCCATGATCCTCCTTGCTTCAAATCTTATTTATGAGAATCCACACTGGATTCAGGGCTCCTCTAGGTTCCTGAGGCACACTTAGGTCATCAACACCTCTGTCTCTTTGACTTTAGGATTTCTGGGCTCATACCATTCCTTGATGCTCATACCATCCAGTGCCTCTCTTCTGTTTCTTTCTCCTTGGGCAACCAACTACCTAGAGTTGGCTTTGTCTCCTGCTTTGGCACCAGGAGTCCGGTACTCAGGATCCCACTGGCTTCAAACCCAGTATATCAGGGATCAAGTTGGCTTAAGACTCCACTGGCCAGAATGCCTTCAAGCTTCTTGACACCTTCTTGTGTAGTCCTGGTCTGAATGGACAAGATTACTTGTGTTTTTGAGTTATCGTTTCATCTGGTACAACTTTATATTTTTCTTGAAGTATTTATCGGGTAGTGTTCATCAATATTTATCAAGGATGGAACATCATGTCACCATCTTTGCTGGACATACTTTTCTTAATATTTGTACTGTTTCATATATTAATTAAATATTGTGCTATTGGAGTTATATTATCTAATTCAGTCTAGCAGTAAAAGACAAATTAGATAGGAACTTTGACTTGGAATTGCCTACTTGGATACAGAGAGCAATGATGATTAATAACCAATGATTTGGGGAGATCTAGAGTTCTCCCCCTTTCTCCAAAGTCCTCACTCCAGAGCTCAGCCTCTGACAGACAGGACTGATGCTAGCAGATAGAATTAACATTCTCCTCAATCTAGATATCACTATCTTACCCAACCTTACAAGAAATTTAATCTAAGGTGAAGCTGCCCATTGTGTTATGTTCAGGTTTGGGTTGGGGATATAGACCCTTTGTCTAGATTTCCCAGAGGGGTGATTTGGAAGTAAATTATATAATCAAAGTTACATCTCCCAGGCTTTCATTAGAATAGGTCCACTTCTCATTGTAATATTCATTCTCTCTCATTAATTGTTAACCAATCAGAGATGACTGCCACACTTAGGAACATCCATTCTTCCAAGGTCAGATAGACTGTGAGCCTACTCCCATGAGTGGTCTTTGGCATTCAAGAGTGTCACTGACCCATTTTATTGGTAATATGCTAGCATTATTAATAAAATGATTAATTACCCAGAAATTACGTCTCTCAAACTTTTTAAATGTCACATTACCTTCAAAATATTACACAGAACCTGGGAATAGAGAGTTGTGTTATGAAGACAATTAACAGTTACAATTAGTAGATAGTATTTGCTAATAACTCAAGGAAATGGATCACAGTATTTCTGTTGCCAAAAATTAAGGTTCATATTTTAAAGTTTTGCTTCCTTTTTCTCTAAGATTAGAGTCAGCAGATGGAAAAGTAAGAGATCTAAACTATATAAAGATATTCATAGGTAATGTGAAATTAGTTGAAAGCAACACATACATTACTAGGCAAAGACATTGGCTTGATTAAATTAATTAGGAATGAGGTCAGTTAATTAGAGAAAAAGGTCAAGCTGATGCCTTTTTGAATTCTTGCTTTATAGTTTATCTCACCTAAAATCTTCTAGTCCAACTATCTAATTTTATGGGTAAGGATACTGAGACTCAGGTAAAGGAAGTATCTTGCCCAAGGTCACACAATTAGGAAGTGACAACCAGGATTAGAATTAGTATCTCCTGAATTTGTGACTAGCATAATCCATGGGTCTGTGAGAGAAAGAAGGAGCAGTCTTCTCACTCTAACAGCCTTTCATGTTTGCCCAGGGCCCCAGTTCTACAGTAGAAAATGTGAAAAGAGGAAGGAGAAAGGAAGATGGGGAAATGAATGGTAAATCCAAGCTGTTAAAGTGGTAAGTTACAAAATTTATTTTAATAGTCATTGATCATATGGCTTTTTCTCATAAAATTGATTTTGACAGGAAAAAAAATCAATCATATAACTAGATTGTTTGCTTTAAATTGACAACTAAGCTTATTTTCCCAAGTTGGGGAGAATTGTATCTGAATTATTTACCATTTTAGGGAGGTACTGAGCTACTTTTAGAATTTGAGCCTGGCCAAATCGATTTCACTTACAAAATAATGCAAAAAAGCATTGTTTCAAAAGTGTAAAATGTAGCCAAATAGCTAGCTTGGTTGACCTGTACAATGACAGAGGACAATTTTCACTATTTTTATTTCTCAATTAATGGTTATCTAATGTTATCATGTGTTGCCAAATCATGGTGGATGTCTCCAATTTGTGTTCCATCAGTCAATTCTTCTGGTAACATGATAGATTAATATTTTATTTTATCCCATCCAGACAAATTGTAATTAGAACTAACATTTATATAGTACATTCAAGTTCGTAAAACATTTCATGTACATTATAAATGAGCTTCAAATCAACCCTGCTACTTGGGTCCTGTGGAAATATTTATAAGGAAACTGAGGATCAGAGTAGTTAAATATTTTCCCCTTGGTCACACAGTCAGAGATAGGTTTCAAACCAAAATTTTGATTCTAAGCCAAATATTTTAACCACTATAGCATGGTTATTCTTATCCTGGTGTACCTAATTAGAAATAATAGTTGCAACAGGTCAAAGAAAGATGCTGGGCACAATGGAAAGATAATTGGTTCTGAAGTCAAAGGAATTGAGTTCAAATCCTTTATCTGACACTTGCTATCTATGTAACTTTGGATAACTTCATTTATCTCAGTTTTCATTTATCAAATGAAGGTGCTAGACTGGATGTCTTTTTGAGGTCTCTTTTAGCTCTCATCGATAGTAGTATCCTATATGGGGGAGTTATAGATCTCACCATGGACATTTATACTTTCTCTTACTTTCACTGCCACAAACCTAGTCCATATCTATATTACTTTTCATTGCCATAACCTTCTAACTTATCTCCCTGCATCCAGACTACCCCTTCTCCAACTCTTAACATTCAGCTTTATCTCCATAACTCACAGCACTCATTACATGCCTCCCTTGCTCAACAAATCATCATCAATGGTTCTTTGTTTTCTGCCAATTAATTCTACAAATTAAAGTCCAGATTCCTTAAGGTGACTTTCCTAAAGCTCCACACTCTGAACTCAACCTAGTTTCCTGGCCTGATCTCAGACTGCTGCTCCTCAAAGTCTGTCATTTTATTTTGTTTTGCTTTTATCCAGTCAAACCAGACTTTTATTCTATTAGAAAGCTCATAGGCTCAAATCACTCCTTGTATCTTTAATGCTTTCTTCCTTCTTCTCTGTCTATTCACATAAAGTAGCTGAGGTTCAAGCCCAAAAGCTTGAAAGCTCAAAAGCAACTACCTCCAAAAGACTTCTTTCATTTTACTGGATGGAAGTGATTTCTACTTCTGATCTCATAGTACTTTGTAGTCTTGTGCATATAAATTCTAATTTATATCATATTTATTGGCCTACTTGGCTCATTGCCATCATTAGACTGTGAGGTGATGTTCAATCAAATGAAAGTTTAATCTTATCTTTATGTATTTTACTCATCTTTTAATGTTCCCAATGTTGTATAATGGTCATCATGTGACTGAATATGCCGTTTTTTCAAGTTGAGCCTAATTTGTTTCTTCTGAACAATGAGGAGACTGGGCAAGTTGATGTCTAAGGATTCTTCTTACAACTCTGAAGTCTCATTCCAAAAATTATAGTCTATGTTATTCCAGTTTCTGTGACTTTCAGACTTTTCTCTGTAGAGCTAAGCTGATTGTTCCTCTATAAGTAGCTCAGCAATAGAGTCAACAAAAAAATTCAGCAATCAATTACTTGTCTATAGGGCACTAACTAAATAGTTTGACTGATGTTTTAAGTGACTTTATTTAACTTAGTAGCTATTCTTAGCAATGTGCAAACACCGCCAAGCAGTGCTTTAATTCTTTTTCACTGTTTGCCTTCTAATGCATTATTTTAAATCCTTAATGATGAGGATATTGTGAAAAATGTTTTATAACTAGGTTTGCTTCTTAATTGTTCCCCCATAAATCTATAACCTGGATGAGACTGATTTCTCCTCTGAAGGAGGAGAAGGTTAATTTTGCATAGACTTCTGGGATTTTGAGTTTTTATTCTCCTCCCAAAGCAAGGAAATATTTAATCCTTTTAGAATGGGGAGAGACTTAGAAGGTTTGGTTAAAAAAAAAAGGAAGAAAGAAAAAAAAAAGACAGAAAAACACAGGAGAGGGGATGCTCCCTTCCCCAGCAACATTGGCACCAGCCCCAAAGCAGACATATTGACTGAGAGCAGACCCCTTCTCCTCACCCCATTACTGTCCCTACCCCCCAACCCCACCCAAACTAATGGAGTGAAGAACTAGAAGCAAGCCAGGGCAAGCAGTAAGACATAAGCCTACTTTTTATTATGACCACTCAGCATGGAACTGGGTCATGGGTACAAACACATATGTCATGGAGGAATGTGGAGGAACTGACTGTCTTTGTTCTCCTTTCCTTGCCCTATTTCTGATGTGAATGACACCAATTTCTGAGCCTATTTATTTATTTGCCTATAAGTTGTATTTTTGCTGACGTAATTTCACTTTTCATAAAGATCTGCAGTCAAACCACACATGTGTATTGCTTTATATCTCTTTTATCACAGTCTGAGTGTGTAGCATGACATCCAGCTTTGGTAGTGTTAGCCACGCATAAGAACACTGACAGGGAAATGTCTTCCTAGATTCCTAATGGAAACCCCAATCATTGGTTATTCTTGGCCTAACACTGAATGTAACTTCTAGATAGAACCTATATATAATAGAATATATTATAAACCATTTATTAGTTTTTTCCAATTACTTATAATCCCCAAAAAGCAGAACTCAGAATGGGAATCCTAGGTTTTTTACCCCGTTAGATGAAAAGAGCTTAATTTTCATCACTGTGACTAGTGGTATAAAGTAGAAATCTCATCTGGAACCATGTTTATGATATAGACAAAAATATAGATAATTATTAGTGTTAAAGTAGGATAGCATGATATAATGGATATATTATAAGGACCACCTTAGTTTAAGTCTTAACTTTGACCATAAGGAAAATTACTTAGCCTCTCAATGTTTCCAGACAACTCTCCAATATTATAACTTACAGAGGAGTTGTTTACATGCATCAATGAATGATGTTTCTGTACATAGAATTCCCTAGAGAAATAAAGTTATAGGTCCATGCCCCTCCTTAAAAAGTGTAGCAACTGACTCAATTATTTCTATTAATATGTATTTTTCAGTTGAAATGAATATCCCTTTACAATACATTTTCTTATTTGCAGAAAATCTCACCAAGTAACCTCATAATAATCATAGTGTTGATTAAAGATGAAATATTATGTTGTGTTAAGAATATCAAGAAATGAATCAAGAAATACTTCTGGCAGTTACTGGGCCAGAAAAGTGCTCTCTGAACCTCAATTTCCTCATTAGTAAACTGGACATAATAATACTTGTATTACCTCTCTCACATTACCTTATGAGGAAAATGATTCACAAAACAAAGTACTCAGTGAATATGAGATAACTGTTTTGTTCCCCAATAACTAGAAAACTTCCTTTAAAATAATTTAGCCCCAATACTATATTTGTTTGTCTTTAAACTTCAATTTTCAAGGAATTTTGATTTACTTTTATAGGTCCAGAAATCATTTTTCTTGTTATAGTTTAATCTAGTGCTCTATTTTTCTTCTACAGCTTTTCAAACTATTTTGCGACTGTTGTTACACAGTTAAGCATCCAGTACTTTAAATGTCTTAAATCTTTAAGCCTAGAAAACATTTTTGCATGACTATATTTTAAGATCTGGTATGGGGTATAGAGGTGTTTAAGATGATGGAAGAGAAGTGGAAAACATGGTGAAAATGTAGAATTTTCTGATTAGAATGTTAAGATACCAAATATAGAACCAGGGAAAATGTCAGGCAAGCATCTTTATGGGGGAGATATAAGAATGTTACCTCTATACTATCTCCTGTGTGTGATTTTCTTGTCCTTCCTCCAAGCACAGCATAAAATTAAGTTTTCATCAAAGTACTACACTGGGACTTATTTTATCTCTTAAAACAACTATCTACCACACAAATACAATAGCATAAGAGAAAACTAGATTAAGGGGGTAGAGGAGGGTACTAGTATTTCTAACAGATATATATTATATATATATATATATATATATATATATTTTTTTTTTTTTTAATTTTGAAACAGTTAAATACATGGTCCAGAAGCTGAGAACAAGAAAGTCTGTATTTTCAACGACCCTCTGCCACCATGTTGCAATATCACTTGCTCTTACTTGAGGGAATCATTTAATATCATGTATCTTAGTTCCTTTAATATGAAAAATGAGACTTTCTATTTACCTATAGTTGTACAAATTCATGAGCCCAACTATCCCTCTGCATTTTCTTTTAAAGGCAGGCAGAATTGCACTATGTTTATGCTGAAGAGCTTGACAATTTACACATGGGTACTTTGCCTGGACTTAGTCCACGCCAGGCAAATCCCCAAGGATAAGGGTGACAAAGATTTGTTGCAAATGGAGCCAGAAAATGAACCCTTACAATGATTTCCCAAGACATGACTGTCAATACCCTTCTTTCCCTAAATAGACAGTTTGCACAGGACAGTGAAAATACTTGTACCTTGTTATTGTGTTGTCACAAATTGTGTAGTCAATTGTGTAGTCACAAAACAGTGCATGTAACTCAAGTGGCAGCCAGCTTATCCTCTGGCTGCACGCAAGCACAAAAATGTGAGGTAATCAAAGTGAAAGCAAGACTTCTTCTTTCCATACCTGATAGGACACATTGCTAATATTTTAATTCATAAGAAGTAAGAGTCCAATCTGAAATCTTAAAGGCTTTAAATTCATTGGCTAGCTATTGTGTGCTTACACTTGTCATTTAAAACCATTAATAGAAGCTATTTTTAAAAAAATCAAAATATACACTCTGTTGGTATATTTAAACGACAGGAAAGCATGAGAATTCCAATTATACTAATTAGGTTCTTTCTGTATGTTATTCATAGAAAAAATCCACAAAGTCAATGAAAGAGACAGAAGGAAGAAAGAAATTTGTCCTTCTCTCCTCCTGCCAAGGTGTTTTTCTCAACCACCAGTTTACTGTCTTTCATGTTTTATCCATAGCCCCATAAGGCATTATTAATATTTTTTTTAACCATTCACAAAATATTTCCTATGTGGTACATCTACTTTTATCCAGTGATCATAGCATTTTACTTCTCCTAAACTGAGGACATACTGCTTTCGGATGTAGAAACAATAATAACATGAAACAATTTTTAAAAGCAATTTCCATTTAGTAGCATTAAAAATAAAATCCTCCCTCACCCTGCAAAAAGCCCATCAGTGAAATAAATGACACAACCATATATTCCAAATAGAGAACCTAAACAAAAATCCAC
This sequence comes from Phascolarctos cinereus, assembly GCF_003287225.1. Lineage (NCBI taxonomy): Eukaryota > Metazoa > Chordata > Mammalia > Diprotodontia > Phascolarctidae > Phascolarctos > Phascolarctos cinereus. Next base: position 393,960,268 of record NW_027555958.1, on the reverse strand, counting down.
GAAATCTTATGCTATTACTAATCTGTAATCAACTCATTGCAGTCATGTCTATCTTTGTTAGTATGTCTGGCCATTCAATAAATGTATCCATTATTACATGGAAGTTATGACAGGTGTATTCATCATGAAGACAAAAGTACAAATGTCCATTTCTTTAATTGCTCTAATGCCATTGCAGCCAATTTCTTTTGACTTAGAAAGGTTGTATTGGTTTTAAAGAAAGATAGTTATGTATTAATGTACAATGGATTCTGAGGTAATCACGCTAACAATTGAAAAAAGCTTCATTTAGATAACTGTCCTTGTATCTGGAGCATTCACTATTAAGGACCACAAACATAGTGGTAGAGTTTTAAAAATTCAGAACTTACTTCAAAGGGTAGAGAATCTGATTGAATATGAGATGAGTTTATATCTAATTAGATAATACACATAAAATGTTTTGCAAACATTTAGATGCTATATGAAAGCTTATTGCTATTATCATTGTTGTTTTTGCACGTTCAACTAACAACAACTTTTAAAATGCCAGAGCTAACCAAAAAAATAATTTTAGCTGATATATTAAATAATCTGGAAAGACTTTAGCTTTCAAAAAGCAAAAATTGTAAATGAATTTTTTGTCACATATTTTTTTTTTTGGTAAGGCAATCAAGGTTAAGTGACTCGCCCAGGTCACACAGCTGGTAAGTGTCAAGTGTTTGAGGTCATATTTGAACTCAGGTCCTGACTCCAAGGCTAGAGCTGTATCCACTGTGCCACCTAACTGCCCCATAAATTCTTTAAAATAAGTCTTGAATGACTATTTTGTCCTTGCCTACACACAGCTACAGTCAGATGTCCAGGATTTTACTCAAGGGGAAAAAAATCAAGGAACCTCCTGGTAAATTATGGTATTCCTCAAAGGAAGAAATCTAAGTGTGATGGCAGTGGTGGTCTTCTTGATGGTATTGGTGAAAAGTGGGGTAGAATTATTGTCGTGGTCTTTTGACTGGTCATGGGGCTGAGAGACCCCTTTATTAATAATTGCTAAATTGAAAGTACTTGTATTTTTGTGCCTTGGTTTACCTTAATTTCAATCACAACAGTCTGAGATTGTGATTGCTAGCCCTGTCTTTTTTACTTCAACTGTACAATTTAAGTATAATAGATTCTGCTCCAGTCCTTTATTTTAACTCTGTGTGTCTCTTTGTTTCAAGAGTATTTTTTGCAAACAATATATTGCTTGATTCAGGTTTCTAATCCATCCTGCGCTCTGCTTCTCTTTTATGGGTGAGTTTCTCTCATTCCCGTTCACAGCTATGATTGCTAACTATGCATTTTCCTCCATCTTATTTTCTTCAGCTTATCCTTCTCTCTCTCACCTTTTTTATCCTATCCCTCCTCTAAAGTCTGTTTTGCTTCTGAACAGTGTTTTCTTTTATCTGCTATCCCTTTTATCACCCCTATCCTTTTCTGATATCCTTTTTCCCTCCTATTTCCTTGTTGGGTGAGGTAGATTTATATTACCAACTGTGAGTGTGTGTGTGTGTGTGTGTGTGTGTGTGAGTACGTAACCATTTTAGATGTAAGGTTCAACCACACCACAGCACACCCCACCACTAAGCATTTTCCCCTCCACTGAAACAGCTCTTCCTTGCATGCCTCTTTTATTTGAGATAATTTTTCCCACTTTTTCTCTCCCATCCCCCTTCTCCTGGAGGATCCCTCTTTCTTGCCTATTAATTTTTTTTGTATCACCTGAATTTAATTGGCTCACTCCTTCACCTTCTCTCTAGGTAGAATTCTTCTAACTGCCCTAATAATGATGAAGTTTTTACATGCACCATCTTCCCAAATAGAAAGGTGCACAGTTTAATCTGATTTCTCTTATGATTTCTCTTTCAAGTTACATTTTTATACTTCTGAGTTTTGTGTTTTGAAGTCATATTTTCCATTCAGTTTGGTCTTTTTGTTAAGAATGCTTGAAAGTCCTCAATTTCATTAAGTATCCAATTTTTTTCTTTTTGAAGAATTATACTTAGTTTTGTTAGATAGGTTATTCTTGGTTGTAATCCCATTGCTTTTGTCTAGAATAGCATATTCCAGGCCCTCTGATTCTTTTTGGGTGGTAGCTGCAAAATTTTCTGTGATCCTGATGATGGCTCCATGATATTTGAATAATTTCTTTCTTCCAGTTTGAAATATTTTTAGCTTTGATTTAAGAGCTCTGGAATTTGGCCACAATATTCTCAGGAGTTTTTATTTTGGAATTTCTTTCAAGTGGTGATCAGTGAATTCTTTTAATTTATATTTTACTCTCTGGGTCTAGCATATTGGGGCAGCTTTCCTTGATAATTTCTTAAAACATAATATCTACATTTTTTACTTGTACGTAAATTTTCAGGTAGTGCAATAATTCTTTGTTTTATTATTTTTTATTAATTTATTTTGATATGTCAACAATCACTTCCATAAGCTTTTGAGTTTTACATTTTTCTCCCTCTCCCTTCCTCCCTCCCCAAAATGGGATGCAATTTGATATAGGCTATACATATATATTTATATTAAACATATTTTCACATTAGTCATGTGATAAGGAAGAATTAGAACCAATAGAAGGAACCACAAGAAAGAGGAAACAAAACAAAACAAATGAGAAAATAGCAAATAGCATTCTTCAATCTGCATTCAAACTCCATAGTTCTTTCTTTGGATAAAGATAGCATTTTCCATCATGGGACCTTTGGAGATGTCTCACATCCTTGCATTGCTGAGAAGGGCTAAGTCTATCAACCTTAGTCATCATGCAACGTCACTGTTACTGTGTACAACATTCTCTTGATTCTGCTCACTTCACTCAGCGTCAGTCCATATGAGTCTTTCCAGGTTTTGTCTGAAATCTGTCTGCTCATCATTTCTTATAGCACAGTAGTATTCCATTACTGTCATATACCACAACTTGTTCAGACATTCCCCAATCAATGGGCATCCTCTCAATTTCCAATTCTTTTGCACCAGAAAAAGAGCTGCTCTAAATATTTTTGTATATATGGGTCCTTTTCCCATTTGTATGAGGTCTAGAAGTGCTATTGCTGAGTCAGTGTATGCACATTTTTATAGCCCTTTGGGCATAGTTTCACATTGCTCTCCAAAATGGTTGGATCATCTCACAACTCCACCCACAATGCATTAATGTTCCATTTTTCTCACCTCTGCAACATTTATCATTTTCCTGTTTTGTCATGTTGGCCAATCTGGTAGGTGTGATTTGGTTACCTCGGACTTGTTTTGATTTGCATTTCTCTAATCAATAGTGATTTTGAGGATTTTTTCACATGACTATAGACGGATTTAATTTCTTCACCAAGAACTGCCTGTTCATATCCTTTGACCATTTATCAATTGAAGAATGACTTGTATTTTTATAAATTTGACTCAATTCTCTCTATATTTTAGAAATGAGGCCCTTATCAGGGACATTGTAAAAATTCTTTCCCAGTTTTCTACTTTCCTTCTAATCTTGGTTACATTGGCTTTGTTTGTGAAAAAACTTTTCAATTTAATGTAATCAAAATTATCCATTTAGCATTTCTTAATATTCTCTATCTCCTGTTTGGTCATAAATTCTTCAGTTCTCCATAAATCTGATAAGTAAACTATTCCTTGCTCTCCCAGTTTGCTTATAGTATCAGCATTTATATCTTAATCATGAACCCATTTTGACTTTATTTTAATATATGGTATGAGATTTTGGACTCTGCCTAGTTTCTGCTATACTCTTTTCCAGTTTTCCCAGCAGTTTTCTTTTCAAAGAGTGAGTTCTTATCCCAGAAGCTGGGGTCTTTGGATTTATCAAATAGTAGATTACTATAGTCATTGACTACTGTGTATTGCATACCTAAACTATTCCACTGATCCACCACTCTATTTCTTAGCCAGTGCATAGCAGTTTTGATGATTGCTGCTTTATATTACAATTTAAGATCTGGAATGGCTAGGCCGACTTTCCTATCATTTCTTTTCATTAGTTCCGCTGAATATTCTGGACCTTTTGTTATTTCTAATGAATCTTGTTATTATTTTTTCTAACTCTATAAAATAATTTTTGGTAGTTTGATTGATATGGCATTGAATAAGTAAATTAGCTTAGGTAGAATTGTCATTTTTATTGTATTAGTTTGGCCTACCCATGAGTAACTGATGTTTTTCTAACTATTTAGATCTGACTTTATTTGTGTGAAAAATATTTTGTAATTGTGTTCATATAGTTCCTGGGTTTGTTTTGGGAGGTAGACTCCCAAATATTTTATAACATCTACAGTAAGTTTAAATGAAATTTCTTTTTCTATATCTTGCTTTTGGGCTTTGTTGGTAATATATAGAAATGCCAATGATTTGTGTGGATTTATTTTATAGCCTGCAACTTTCCTAAAGTTATTTATTATTTCAAGTAATTTTTTACTTGATTCTCTAGGATTCTCCAAGTATGTCATCATATCATCTGCAAAGAGTGATAGCTTTGTTTCTTCTTTGCCTATTCTAATGCCTTCAATTTCTTTTTCTTCTCTTATTGCTAAAGCTAACATTTCCAGTACAATATTAAACAACAGTGGTGATAATGGACATCCTTGTTTCACCTCTGATCTTATTGGAAATGTTTCTAGCTTGTTCCCATTACATATGATGCTACCTGGTCTTAGTGTGTTATTCTTGTAATAAGTTGATATAATCTATTTGCTAATATTTTATTTAAAATTCTTGCATCTTTATTCATTAGGGAAATTGGTCTATAATTTTCTTTCTTTTGACTCTTCCTGGTTTAGGTATCAACACCATATTTGTATCATAAAAAGAATTTGGTAAGACTCCTTCACCTATTATCCCAAATAGTCTATATAGTATTGGAATTAATTTCTCTTTAAATGTTTGATAGAATTCGCTTGTAAAGCCATCTGACCCTTGAGATTTTTTGCTAGTGTGTTCATCAATGGCTTGTTCAATTTCTTTTTCTGAGATGGGGATATTTAAATGTTTTACTTCTTCTTCTCTTAATCTAGGCAATTTATATTTTTGTAAGTATTCATCCATTTCACTAAGATTGTCAAATTTATTGGCATATAGTTTGGCAAAATACTTCCTAATTATTGTTTTAATTTTCTCTTCTCCTCTGGTGGATTCACCCTTTTCATTTTTTATACTGGCAATTTGGTTTTCTTCTTTCTTTTTTTAAAATTAAATTAACCAAAGATTTATCTATTGTATTATTTTTTCATAAAATCAGCTCTTAGTTTTATCCATTAGTTCAATAGTTTTCTTAATTTATTAATTTCTCCTTTAATTTTCAGCATTTCTAATTTGGTGTTTAATTGAGGATTTTTAATTTGTTCTTTTTCTAGGTTTTTTTTTTTTTTAGTTTTAGTTGAAGTCTATTTCTTCCTGTAACTCCCTGAACTTCTCCCCTAAGAATTTGTATGCTATACCATTTGGTGCATATATGTTTAGTAATGATATTACTTCATTGTCTATGGTGCCTTTTAGCAGGATGTAATTTTCTTCCTTATCTCATTTGAGATGAGCTATTTCTGATTTTGCTTTGTCTGAGATCAGGATTGCTACCCCTGCTTTTTTTTTTTTAACTTCAGCTGAAGCATAATACATAACATATTTTCTTCAGTGAGCTTTTTTTTACCTCTTTTTCCATTTGGCCATTTGCTTTTTAAGGAGTTATTTTTGCTAGTGACTTCTTGTACCTTTTACCCATTTGGCTGTTTTTTAAAAGTTGTTGTTTTCTTCAGTATTTTTGTGTTTCTTTTTCCAGGCTGTTAACTGTCTTTTCATAATTTTCTTCCTTTTTTTTTTTTCTATTTTTACCCAAGTTTTCCTCTACCACTGTTTTTTTTTTTTTTTCCTTTCGGGGGGAGGTGGGATTTCCAAGAGTTCTTGTTTTGCTTCTGTCCAGTTCACATTTTTCCTTAAGGCTTTGCTTGTAGTTAGTTTAACTCTATTATCTTCTCCTGAGTCTGGCTTTTGATCTTCCCTTTCACCATCATGACTTTTTTTGGTCAGGTTATTTTTGTTGTTGTTGTTGTTTCATCTTTTTCTATTTTACTTCTTTATTTTTAACTTTATGTTAATGTTGGGTTCTGTTCCCAGCATGGGAGTTAGGGAAGGGCTTTGTTTTAAGCTTCAAGATTTTTCACAGTACTGTTTTCTGAGCTCATTCTGGGGGGTTTATAGTTGTTGTTTGTTGTTTTTTAATGCTACCAAGTGGATATGATCTGGGGAGACTGTGTGGTCACTGCTCTCCTGGTTTGCACTGTGTACCTTATACAGGAAGGGACCAGAAGTGATATTGCCACTCAGGTTCCCTGATCCCTTTGGGCCTGAAGTAATACTACTCTTCAAGGTTTCCACTCTCTCTTCAACAAAAGTGTTCCTCACTTCCCTTTAATTGTGGACCAGAAATGTATATAGACAGTGAAGTTGCCAGTCAGTTGCCCTCAGGGCTCCTACTTCCTCTTGACTGGAGTGCTCCTACCTGTATTGATTTGTGACCAAGAAGGTAATAGAAATGCTAAACAGCATCTGGTCCTACATTTAGTACTAGCACAGGGGTACCCTAGGCTGTCTTTTTGGAAAATTCTCAGAACCACTTAGTGTCTTTGGCATGAGAACTTCTGAAACTTCTGCTGTTTTTGTCACCACCATTTAATCCCATCATTGATGTTTCAACCAAGTGGGCTCTGGGACACACTCCTTCTTTGTTTCATAGATTTCTCTTTCTGACCTACATTGTTTTGGGCTGAAGAAGGTCTTACTCCAACCTTTTGTTGATTCAGTTTGAGGTGTCATTTTAAAGTTTTTGGAGGGAAATGTTGGGAGAGTGCTTGGCTAAATGTATTTCTACTCTGCCATCTCAGCTCTGATCTCTACACTCCCTTTGCTTTCTTTGATCTTTTTAGAAAGGACTCTAGTTTATCCTCATTACAGATAATCCTGACTCTTAGTTTTAGATAGATACTGCTTATCATACTAAGGAAATTGTTTTTGTTTCCATATTTTCTCATTTGCTTTTTAAATAGGAGTGGGTGTTATATCTTGTTAAAATCTTTCTGCATTTATTAATATAATCATATGATTTTTGTTCTTCTTATTATTATATGCAATTATCTTTATAGTTTTTTTTTACTGATAGTAAATCTGTATTCCTAGAATAAATCCCACTTGGCCATAGGGCATAAATTTTGTAATTTGCTGCATTAGTCTCCTTGCTAATATTTTATTTATTTTCAGTATATCGATTAAGGATGTTGGTCTATAGTTTTATTCTTCTATATTGACTTTCCCTAGTATAGGTGTCAAAACCATATTTGGGTTATAGAAGAAATTTGTATGCATACCTTTTTTACCTTTTTTTTTTCAGGTACTGTAGTAACGGAATTAATTGTTCCTTAAATTTTTCATATAATTTTTTCTAAATCCATCTTTTTCCTTTTATTTACTTTTGGGAATTCATTTATTACCTGTTCAACTTATTTTTCTAATATTAGATTATTTAGGTACTCTAATTCCAAAGATTTCTTTTATTTCTTTTTCATCAGTTCTAAATTCACCTTTTTTTTTTCATTTTTGATACTGGTAATTTTTTTTTTCTGTGCCTTCTTAAAAAAGATTTCTTCCCCTCATTATCTTCATTAGTTCTCTTCTTTTTCTTTCTACACTAGACTTTAATTCTTTGATTCATGGTCCTTGTAATTACTAATTTCTTCTTTAGTCTCTTTTCCTCATGGAATTAAAGTTACTAATTTACTATTTTGAGTCTCCTAAATAGTTTCTATTTGATTGACTTGTAGGTCTTACCAACTCCCCCCTCTTTTTATTCTTCTGCGCCTCAGCCTTAGAAATATTTATTCCTGCAAGGACACAGAGAGTATGGGTAGCAATTGACCTCCGCAGCTCCAATTCAGCCAACAAGTCAGGCAACAAGCATTTAATAAGTGCTTTGTATTTGCCCAGCACTATACTACGCATCAAATCATCTTATCCTGAAGCAAGATGTTGACCATAGAAAAGGCACAACATTTCTTGGATGTAATGGTCTCTCTAAGGACCAAATCACTGCTGATTATGTCCCATCTCTCATAAGAATGTGTGTCTGTATGTACATACATATACAGATATATGCACAATGACATGTGTATATATATACATATATACATATACATATATACACACACACATATATAAGCATATATACATACACATACATGCTCACACACATATGTGTGTGTACACACACACACACACACACACACACACACACACACACACGGCAGTTGATGGCTTAGTGGATAGAATGCTGGACCTGGAGTTAGGAAGACCTCAGTTCAAATCCAGCATCAGACAGTTCATAGCTGTGTGACTCTGGGCAATTCACTTAATCTCTGACAGCTTGACAGAATGGATCCACTTGATCCATTGGAGAAGGAAATAGAAAACCACTCCACTATCTTTGCCAAGAAAACCCCAAATGGGATCATGAAGGGTTGGACATGACACATGACAGAACAAAAGCAACATATATGCATGCATGCACACATGTAATAAATGCATATGCATAGTATACACATACATACACATACATGTATATACACAAACATTTACAAAATAACATATGCATGTATATATATTTGTACATGTATATTTATGTGTGTACATATACAGAGAGTTAAACACAACTGAAATAACAGAACAACACTAACAACAGCTGTGTAAGTACACACTAAAAATGCGTGTGCAAGTGTTTAACAGTCATTCCCTTTAAACGAATAATCCCATCACTGAGAATGTACCTTCAAAGCATTGTCAAATGTAAACAAATAAACTAGTAAAGAATTAGTTAGCTCTTCACAAATTTTCATTTTTTCATTATATAGAAATACAAATCACTGGAAACTTAATTGTCCATTCACAAAGATTTAGTTAAATGTGCTGTGATAATGGAATATTGGGTGGGGGAGGAAAAAGCAGCTTCCCCAGGTGTGACCTTAATGTACACTAGAGCCCACCTTCACAATGTGTCATTCTCCTTGGAAGGGTGCTACTTAAGCCAGGTAATAATATTCTTGTTAGAGTCAACTCTGACACCAGCCCTTCATAATTCAGATCTAATGTATTGACTTCTGAGTCATTGAACAGTTAACAAAAGGAAGTTTACTTTTTCCTAACACAGCAAGGATATGAGGTTAGGGAACCCCTGCTGCTCCATGTGAAAAGAATAGTGATAATCACTGTAGGATACAACGAAGGGCATAGTGACTCACTTAATGTTCAGAAATCCACCAACTCTGGGAGAACCAGATTCCACAAGACTGGGACTTTTTATGACCTTAGATGATCCATTAGCTCTCTAACTGTTGTCAGGACAGCCAGAGCCAATAAGGTCTCTGACAGTTTTATTGTTTTTTTAGGTAAAGTCACCTTATGTTGTAGGTGAGAGCAAAACACTGGTCCCACCTCAATTCTATTTATGGATCTGACTTTTTGTGTAAAATTCTGTTAAATGACTGAAAGTAACCACTAAAAGAGATGGATTAAATTTTTATTGTTATGTTTTCTATGGTCATATCTTTGTTGTATGATCAAGCTGGGTTCCAAATAGGGTCAGATGAGCTTATCTGCCAGAACCCTGTGGACTGAAACATTTCCTAACTGGATTTATTCTTCTATATTTTAGTGTAAATTGCTACCTGAGTTTAACATATGCATAATCCAATTTGCCATGGGTTGCATAGACCTGGATCTCTCCTTCCCTAGAAGAAATCCCAATTGCTTGAAATTTTCCTGATCATTTATGTTCCTTTTCCTCCTTGAGTAACAGACTAATTTCTCTTCTTCCTCCAGATCAATAACAAAAAATAGTAATTACTAAGATGTAAGTTATGTCAGATATTTATAACGAGAAGAAAGATGTCTTAGAACTTGGGGCAGAAAGAAGTTTGATAAGGCAAATGAGTGTGATAGCTGTAGTGCTAACAGTGTTCATCTACTCCCCTCATTTTACAGGTGAGAAAAATGAAACACAGAGGTTAAGTGACTTGCCCATGGTCACAGTTAGTATTTGAGATAGTATTTATAATTAATATTGTTACAATAGTTTTCAATTGTGTTTGACCCTTCAAGAATCCATTTTGGGGTTTTCTTGGCAAAGATATAGGAATATTTTGCCATTTCCTTCTCCAGCTGATTTTACAGATGAGAAAACTGAAGCAAATGGGGTGAAGTGATTTCCTCAGGGTCACACAGCTAGTAAGTATCTGAGTCCAGATTTGAACTCAGGAAGATGAATCTTCCCGGATTCCACCAAGCTGCCCAATAGCATTTGTATAGCACTGTAATATTCTCAAAGTGCTTTGTAGTTTATCCACACATCAACCCAGAGATGTAGGAGCTATTACTATCATTGTTTTACAGAGGAGGAAACTGAGGCATAGAGACATGTGACTTGCCCAGGGTCACACAGCTAGCGTCTGCATGCAGGACTATCTTCAGTCATCCTGATCTATTTCTTGCCACTGGACCCAGATGACTCTGGAAAAGAAAGTGAGGCTGGTGACTTTGCACAGCCCTCCCTCACTTAAATTTAGGTCACCTTCATGTCATGGCATCAGAGAACAAAAAACAAACAACAACAGCTGAGTCTTACTGACTCTAAGCACAGTGCTTTATCCAGTGTACTACTTAGCTGCCTCAGTCTAGTACTCTCTCCATTAATGGAACACAATTCAAAGTTTGGAAATAAATCATGTATTTTTTTTCAAACACAAGTCTGAGGTGAAATAATAAGAGAAGTTTCATAATTTGCCTTTCATTCATTTGCATATGTATTTTAAGCAAACTTTACTTCTCTCTATTAAAATAGCCAGAATTGCCAGTAATCTAATAAGACTGTCAAACTTAAATGAATATGTTAAAAAGAGCATCAATGACTGAAAATTCCCTTTGTGTGTCCTTCACTTACAATTTAAATGTTTTTAAAAGAGAAACATTGTCCATAAATCATTTGTTACAGTGTTGTGTGTCTTGAAAATTAAGCTACTCTCAGTGATGGAAAATAATAGATTCAAACAGATATCTTCTCTATTAATTACTTGCCATGAAAATTGTAGGCTTATTTCAATTTCAATCATTTCCTTCCACTCAAACCATTCCGTCCATATAATTCACATGTGGTGTTTCTCTGTTCAAAATCTGCACCCTGCTTAGAAAGAAAAGTACAGCTCTTGTGATACAGAGGCCTTTCTTTGTTTGCTGCCCTGTGACTGCTAACATTCAAGTTATGTTGCTGTAATAGTTTCATGCAAAACATTGGCTGTGCAAGTCCTCATTTGTTTTCCATCAGAGAAAACAACTCTGCAATGGGTTGGGCTTACTGTGACAATGCCAATTCTCTATATTAACAAGAAATAATTGCTTTTCTTGCAGTTTTGCACTGGTTTTATAATTATAAGCTGAGGTTAAGAAATAGTTTTGTGTTTTGTGTTTTTTTGAGACTAGCACATACAATTTAGAATTCTGTTTTGTTTTACTTTCTCTGAGCCTGCTGAGGGTAAAACCCTGGTAATGCTTATCGTTGCAAATGATGAGGGGAGAATAAAACAGGCCATATTACTGGCATGATGATTAGTTTTTACTTACATAAAATTTACTATTCCCTTGATGAGGGAGAAACTTCAGAGAATGTTCATTAAGTGGAAGGCAAATATCTTTGCACAAAAGGAATGCAACCCTGGATAACGTCAGCCTTTACCTGTTTGCCCAGTCATGCAGCCCAGAAAGAGGGAAAATGAAAAGTATGAGTTTTGAGGTGGTAGACTACTGGAAGGTAGCCCATAAAAATATTTCTTCATGCTTTTTAGTAATCAGATTAAGGAAATTGTCTTTTTGCCTGCTTCTTCTGTGATCTAGTCATGAAAGTAGTACTGATGAAAAAGCAAACCTGGTAGTATTTATGTAAAGGAGCAAGGACATGTCAAAGTTATCCTTCTCAATGCTTCTATAATATACACACTCACCTTACCAGATTAGATTCTAGGAGTAAAAGGTTTTCCATTCTGTACCTGGGAAAATCAATTACCAGCACCATTGCAAAAACAAGAGAGAATAGATAAACAATGTGTCTAATTAGAGGTCTTCTTTATGTCAGTGGGGCCAAATCAAAGTTAATAGGCAAATTTGGTTGGCCTGATTGGTTTAGATCATTTTTATAAACAACCACCATAATACCATAGATTTAGAAATGGAAGGGAAATTAGAGGTCATCCAGTTCAACCCCCTCATATCAAAAATGGGAAAGTGAGTCCCAGAAAACTTAATTGACTTGTCTCAGGTTAATTCAAGACTGCAAGAAAGAGTATTTGAATCCAGTCTTCCTGGGTCCAAGTCCAGACTTCATCTTTCATGTCTGCTTTGGCTTTCTCCTTGTAAAATGTTCATAGGATTTCTAAATATTAAGAGCAATTATTTTTGTATTTGATGAATTTGTGCCGTGTAGACGTAGTGATTGATCTTTGCATTGAGTTGCTGGTAGACAGCATTATTAACAACAGTCTAAAAAGGTTTGGATTTAGCCAGTGCCTCTCACCCTAGTCCTACCTAGTAATTGTTTAGGCATTGATTGGCTAAATGTGAATGACAATGGGAATTATTTCTGTTTTGGCCTGAAACTCTGAGAGTCTTCCTCTGCCAGATTATTATCTTTTTTTTTTTTGATTAGGTAAGAGGTCATTCTTTTTTCTTTTCTTTTTTTTTTTTTTGGCTAGGCAATGAGGTTGAGTGATTTGCCCAGAGTCACACAGCTAGTAAGTGTTATATATCTGAGGCTGGATTTGAACTCAGGTCCTCCTGAATCCAGGGCTGGTACTCTATTTACTGCATCACCTACCTGCCCTAAGAAGTCATTCTGTACCTCATTTCTTACCTAGCCTTAATCACTGATTGGGTGTTGCCTTAGTCAAACTGAGACCTGTTAAAAACCTTAGCTTAAAAATGCTAAGCTCTCCCACTGCATTCTGGGCCATCTCTAGTTATTATGATCTATATCTCACCGCTGGACCCAGATGGCTCCAGATGAGAAAGGGAGGTGGGTAACTTTGCACAGCACTCCCTCACTTAAATCCAATTCACTTGTATATCATGCCATCACCTCCCTGATGTTGTGGTCCTCTTTGAGAATGAAGGACAAACAAAAATAATCCTGATGCCTAGAATGCTCTTTCTACTCACCTCCTACTCACAGCTTTCCAGGTTTCCTTCAGATTCTTCTCAAATTACATCTTCTACAGAAGATCTTCTCTCTCTCATTCTCCCTCACATTTTCCCTGCAATGAATAGCTTACATTTACACTGTAAATATCTTCTATTTAGATAGGTATTTGTACAGTTTCATATTTTTGTTATTTAATTTTTGATAACTATTTCATTATAATTGGTTTCCTTTGTAATCATAAGTATTTTATGAGTTTAAAAAACATTATTTTGAGAAAAGGTCCACTGTCTTCACAAGATTGTATAAGGGGTCCGTGATGCACAAAAAAAAAAAAAAAGACTAGTCTGTGACCATAAGGTGCAGAATAGTTTCAAATCTGCATTGGTGGAAGTTTCCTCAGTGAGAATTCCCTATACCAATGAAGTTAAAGGTCTCATAAAAAGACAAGTCCATTTAATTTAGTGACCCTTTGTACTCTGTGAGGAAAATAAGATGTCCACATTACTTCAACAAAGTGATAGACATTTATGAAGCACCTACTATTTGAAAACCTCTATGCTAAGGGATGGAAAGCAAAGACCAAAAAGTATATTCCTTCAATGCACATATATTATACTGTCTGGAGGAGTGGAATTATGCCTTTCCCTAGGAGGAATCAACAAAAACTGGTAGTATACCTCACTCAGTGGAGTCATCAGAATTAAGCAAATACTATTAACAATTTATTTTTCTTATATAAGGATATGATGCAGTCCAGTAGATGTCTTTGCTTTCTTTTTATTAGAAAGTTTTGTTGCTGTTTTCCTAACAGGAAAACAAAAATTCATGTTACTGTGGTAAAATACACAAAAAATGTTCTATAGTACTCCAGCCATTTACATAAAAACTAAAAATGTTAAATGTCATATTCAGACATTTTATTCACTGGTAACAAAATATCTTAAATTCTTAAAAAAATATAAATCATACTTTTGATATTGGCAGCCCACAGAGAAAGAAAGTAATTATCTGGCTTTGATTAAATAAGTTAAGGGGTTAAGCCAGGTTTGTGGAAGCATCACCCTTGAAAAAACAATAAGTAAATGATGTTTTCATGAGCTACTTCAGACAGACACTATATCTAAAACATGCTTTAGAGGATGAGTTCCTTGAGGACAGGGATTATGGCTAATTTCATCTTTGGAGCCCTATGGCTGAGTACATTGACTTATACAATATAGTAGGAAATTAACAACTGCTTATTGAATTAAATTTGATCTGATTAGTCAAAAATGCTTCTTTTTAATATAGTATACTAATATCAATAACATCTTTACATGTGAGTATAGCTGAAACAATACACACTCATACATACATACATACATACATACATATAAACATATACACATAATATACACACATATACATAGACCCACACATATCACATAACAGGGCACGGCACAGAGTATGCACTTAATTAAGTTTATTGACTGCTGATTACCAAAAATTCTTTCACCACTTTGCCAATGAAGTTTTTCTAGGTCTCAGAAGCTTCAGATACTATGTGAAGAGCTTACCATTACTTACAGTTTTGCAGATTAGGTTCACATTTTACCAAAAATTTTGTTTCAAAAGGGACATTTGATTTGATAGTCATATTGGTCTTTCTGTTGCTATGACTTTCAAGATGTGTGACTTGAGGTTGTGTCTTCTTCATATCCTTAAATTTGTCTCTTGTTTTTTTCTACCATATTTCAGTCCAATATGCAACAGCTGCTTTGATATCTAATCATCAGTGCTTCCCATATGTACAACTCAGCAGAATTGCATTGCAATAAGCATCACTTCTGTACTAGTTGGCTGTGTATCAAGGCTTCTTTGTTCTTTGTTGGTGATATTGTCCAATCCCTTGGTGTTGTGAAAGCCTCATAAGTGGCTGATGGAATTGCTCCAGTGTCTGGAAAAAATGTCTGTGATAGGTCAAAGGTTCACAGTACATTAACTTTTTTTTTGTAATTAGCTACGTAAAATTATCTTCAAGATAAAGAAAATCCAAATCACATTTAACATGATGAAGTGATAATTTTAGTAAGAAATGGTAATGTTGCCATCGTTTCTATATCATATCAGACTTATAGGTTGGTATTCTAGGTGTGGATGATATTTACAGAATGCCAAAAGTGAAATGAAGATTTAAGATGG
The DNA here is from genome assembly GCF_003287225.1 of Phascolarctos cinereus. Lineage (NCBI taxonomy): Eukaryota > Metazoa > Chordata > Mammalia > Diprotodontia > Phascolarctidae > Phascolarctos > Phascolarctos cinereus. The sequence continues at coordinate 393,944,838 of NW_027555958.1, read as the reverse complement.
TATTTTTTTTTCCCCCTTCCTAGATTCACAGGCCTTAAATGCTTTAATCAGTGTGCACAGGAAGTTTTTATAACTTTCTTTTCATTTAATACCAAGCTTTTCCTCAGGTTACTTTACTAAACTTGGATTATGCAAGTCCCAGCAAAGGGTGCAAATTGTATTTGCCCTGAAAAAGTCATAGTTTTCTTCAATGGAAATTTTTATTGAATTCACAAATATTTATTTGATCTATACATGGGAGATGCCTTGTTGGAGGTGAGATTTTTAAGGGATTGTTTTGCTCTACCAAACAAAATCCTTTTAATAAGTTGCACATAAACAAGAAACAGAGTTAAATCTCATATTCTCTACCTTTTTCTGTCAGTGATGTGATATACAAGCTGTGGGTCTAATGTAGAATAATCCCTCTCTTAAATCTTTCTTAGATCTTATACAATTAGATAATTGAAGTGGAATAGAGAGGACTTTGTATTCCTCCAGGGTTTTTCTCTCTGACTCATAATTTCTGTTAAATGTGTTTCTGCATATGTGCTTACCATAAAATCATCTTGTCTTAGGTTTGGAAGGAACCTCAAAGCTCATTTAATTCAAAATGTACCTGACATGCTAAATATATCTGTAGTAGATTTATTTCTGTTTGTGTATTTGAGATCAAGTATCCTTGTCTCCAGGGGCATGTAGGTGGTCTAATGGATAGAGTGCTGGGCCTGGAGTCAGGAAGACCTCAGTTCAAATCCATTCTTACTAGCTATGGGATCCTGGGCAAGTCACTTAATCCTGTTTGCCTCATTTTCCTCACCTATAAAATGAGGTGAAGAAGGAAAAGGCAAACCACTCCAGTATTTTTGCCAAGAAAACCCCCAAAAGGGGTTATGAAGAGTCAGACACAAATGAATGTGACTAAACAGCAAATCCCCATTTCCATCAAGTTAGAAATACAGTAGCCACTCACAGGTCTCAACCCGCTACTAATCAGTACCAAAGCTTTGGACCTGCTTCATTTTTCCAATATGGTCCACTTTCCTTCTTCTTAGGCAGGCTGCTCCCTCCTTCTGTGTGTCTTTTTTTTCCCTACTACACATTGTATAGATACTGAATTATCTTTAGCTCTATTACAATTCAGAACTCCAGATCTAAAGTGATCCATCAGCACTTACCCTATCCCAAGATAAGGGATTTCAGGTGTAAACCACTATACCCAGCTTGGCCATATATCCTTTTGAAAATGTATACAGGGAGAAGCCAGAACAGAAGACAGCAATGCATTTTGATCTTCTTTGTCACCAAAGTAAGATAATATAGTCTGACTCTTTTTGCGCTGCTTGCTCATGATCCCAGCCAATTACTTGAGTTATAAACTCGTTGTTAAAGTAGGAGTCTGTTTCCAGTGTGCAGAATGTACTGTCCCACACTTCAGGGGTTTGTATAGGTGTTTTCAGAGATACTTGTAGGGACCTGTAAATTTTCAGTTCTTCCAAGGTGCTATGATCAAAGGTGAGGTGTTTATTACTTTCCTGTCCTGTGCTCTGGTCTGTGAGTGACTGCAAGCACTCTTGTCTGTCTTGGAACTGTGGAGGTTTTCTCTCCAGAGCCACTACAAGCTCCACCACACCAGCACTCCTCCTCACCCCAAGACCGCCACCCAGAACTGTGAACCAAATCCAAGCACAGGCAAAGCAAGAGATTCCTGCCTCAGCACTGGCAAAGAGATCCCTGCAATCCCCCTCTGATCAGCCTTTCTATTTCCCCTCAGTCTGTGGGCCAGAAGCTCAGGAAGCAGCTACCACCTGGGGCCACGCTCGGGAACTGGAGCTGAGACCACCTTGCTTCTCATTCACCATAGAAACAGACTTTTCCCATTGACTTTCTAAGCTGTCTTTGGCATTAAATGAGCTTTAAGGTTCCTTCCTAACCTAAGAATTTGTTGTTTAGTCACATTCAATTGTGTCTGACTCTTCATAACCCCTTTTTGGGATTTTCTTGGCAAAAATGGTTGAGAAGTCTGGAAACCATCACAGCTGCCCATGATTCAGTCTTCCAAACTCTACTCTAGGTTCACTGAGGCCTACATGCCCACATTGCACTGTGCTCCTATCCTCGCCAGGTGCGATACACCTTTCTGATCAACCACCCAAGTTGTTTTGGGCTGGAAATTTGTTTCACTCTGAATTTTTGTTTACAGTAATTTTTTATAGGTATTTAGAGAGGTTTAGGGGAGAACTCAAGCAAGTCATTGCTTTTACTCCACCATCTTGGCTCCACCCCCCATCTTAATTTGGTGACAAAGAAGATCAATAAGTACAACCTGAAGAAGACAATGAAGCCAAAGCTCCTACATCCAAAGCCTCCAAGAAAAAGATGAATCAGTCCCAGGCCATGGAAGAGTTCAAAAAGGATTTTGAGAAGCAAGTAAGAGAAGTAGAGGAAAAACTGAGAGTGATGCTAAAGGAGACCCCCAAAAAATACTGAAGAAAATAACACCTTAAAAATAGCCTAACCTAAATGGCAAAAGAGGTCCAAAAAGCCAATGAGGAGAAGATTGCTATAAAAAGCAAAATTGGCCAAATGGAAAAAGAAGTCCAAAAGCTTACTGAAGAAAATACTTCCTTAAAAATTAGAATGGAGAAATTGGAAGCTAGTGACAATTTGAGAAATAAAGGCATTGTAACACTAATCCAAAAGAATGAAAAAATAGAAGAGAATGTGAAATATCTCATTGGAAAAACAACTGACCTGGAAAATAGATCCAGGAGAGAAAACTTAAAAATTATTGGACTATTTGAAAGCCATGACCACAAAAAGAGTCTAGACATCATCTTTGAAGAAATTATCACGGAAAACTGTCATGATGTTTTACAACCAGAGGTCAAAATAGAATTTGCTTTTTTTTTTAGGCTATTAGGGTTAAGTGACTTGCCCAGGGTCACACAGATAGTACATATCAAGTATTTGGTCTGAGGCCTGATTTGAACTCAGGTACTCCTGACTTCAGGGCTGGTGCTCTATCCTCTGAGCCACCTAGCTGCCCCCACCAAAACAGAAATTGAAAGAACCCACCAATCACCTCCTGAAAGAGATCCCCAAAGGAAAACTCCTAGGAATGTTGTAGCCAAATTCCAGAATTCCCAGGTCAAGGGGAAAATATTGCAAGCAGCCTGAAAGAAACAATTCAAGTATTGTGGAAACACAAACAGGATAACACAAGATTTAGCAGCTTCTACATTAAGGGTCCAGAGGGTATGGAATATGATATTCTAGAGGGCAAAGGACATAGAACTACAACCAAGAATCACCTACCCAGCAAAACTGAGTATAATCCTTTAGGGTAAAAAATGGTCATTCAATGATATAGTAGACTTTCAAGCATTCCTGAGGAAAAGACCAGAGCTAAATATAAAGTTTGACTTTCAAATATAAGACTCAAGTGAAACATGGAAGAGTTAAACAGGAAAGATAAATCATAACAGACTTTTTAAGGTTGAACTGTTTACATTCCTTCAGGGAAAGATGATATTTGTTATTCATGAGTTCTTTGTCAGTATTAGGATAGTGGGAGGGAAAAAATTATATGTATGTATACATAGATAGAGGGCATAGAGTGAGTTAAAGATGAAAGGGTGATATCTAGAAAATAAAATTGAGGTGTGAGAGAAGATTATACTGGGAGAAGGAGAAATGGAGAAGTAGAATGGGGTAAATTATCTCACATGAAACAGACAAGATTTTTATAGTGGAGGAGAAATGGGGGAAGGTGAGAGGGAACGAGTGAATCTTATTCTCATAGGATTTGGCATAAGGAGGGAATAACATACACAAAAGGGTATGGAAATCTATCTTACCCTACAGGAAAATAATGGGGGAAGGGGACAAGCGAACAGGGGGTTGATGGAGGGGAGGGCAGATTGGGGGGCAAGATAATCAAAAGCAAACCCTTCTGAAGAGGGACAGGATCAAAAGAGAGAATAGAATAAATGGGGGGTAGGACAGGATGAAGGGAAATACACTTAGTGTTTTACAACAGGACTACTACAGAAATATTTTGCATGACTACACATCTATGACGTGTATTGAGATGCTTGCCTTTTCAATGAGGGTGGGTGGGGAGGGAGAAAGGGAGAAAATTTGTAACCCAAAGTTTTAAAAATATATATTAAAAAAAAAAAGAAGACAGCAATGCAACTGAGATTCTGCCCACAACTCTTCCAAACAGATCTATAAAATCTAACAGACCAAATCCTGATGGACAAACCCAGAAATGTCATAGAGAGTCCTTTGTTGAGACCTGCCACAGGGAAAAAGACAGAGATATTAGCTGATACTGAGGACAGGTTGAGGTAGGAACACAAAATGTTATTAACATTTCAGTGCCTAGGGAGGAGCTGCATACTAACACAAAAGAAAGCCACTCTTGAACCTACCCTAGGGTACTCTGATGGGGACTGATGGCACTGGCAGTCTTTTTTTCATTAATTAATTTTGATTTATCAACAATCACTTCCATAAGCTTTTGAGTTTTAAATTTTTCTCCTCCTCCCTCCCAGCCTCTCTCCCAAGACAGCAAGCAGTGTGATGTAGGCTATCTGATGTATATATACATATACATTCCTATTAAACATTTTCACATTAGTGATGTAAGGAACAATTAGAACCAATAGGAGGAACCACAAGATAGTGAAAACAAAACAAAACAGAAGAAAAAAAATAGCAAATATTACACTTCGATCTACATTCAAAGTCCATAATTCTTTCTTTAGATGTGGATAACATTTTCCATCATGACACCTTTGGAGATGTCTTAGATCTTTGCATTCCTGAGAAGGGCTAAGTCTATCAATGTTATTCATCATACAATGTTGCTGTTACTGTGTACAACATTCTCTTGGTTCTGCTCACTTCACTCAGCATCAATCCATATGAGTCTTTCCAGGTTTTTTCTGAAATCTTTCTGCTCATCATTTCTTATAGCACAGTAGTATTCCATTACTGTCATATACTACAACTTGTTCAGCCATTCCCCAATCAATGGGCATCCTCTCAATTTCCAATTCTTTACCACCACTAAAAGAGCTGCTATAAATACTTTTGTACATGTGAATCCCTTTCCCATTTGTATGATCTCTTTGGCATAAGCCATACAAGTGCTATTGCTGGGTCAAAGGGTATGCACATTTTTATAGCCCTTTGGGCATAGTTCCAAATAGCTCTCCAAAATGGTTGGATCATTTCACAGCTCCATTCACAATGCGTTAGTGTTCCAATTTTCCCACATCTTCTCCAACATTTATCATTTTCCAGTTTTGTCATGTTGGCCAGTGTGATAGGTGTGATGTGGTACCTCAGAGTTGTTTTGATTTGCATTTCTCTAATCAATAGTGATTTAGAGCATTTTTTTCATATGGCTATAGATGGCTTTCATTTCTTCATCAAGGAACTGCCTCCTCATATCCTTTGACCTTTTATCAATTGGAGAATGACTTGTATTCTTATAAATTTGACTTAATTTTCCATATATTTTAGAAATGAGGCCCTGATAAGAGAGACTGGTTGTAAAAATTATTTCCCAATTTTCTACTTTCCTTTTAATCTTGGTTGCATTGGCTTTGTTTGTATAAAGCCTTTTCAATTTTATATAATCAAAATTATCCATTTAGCATTTCTTAATGTTCTCTATCTCCTGTTTGGTCATGAATTCTTTTGTTCTCCATAAATCTGATAGGTAAACTATTCCTTGCTCTCCCAGTTTGCTCATAGTATCAGCTTTTATATCAAATCATGAACCCATTTAGACTTTATTTTGGCATATGGTGTGAGATTTTGGTCTATGCCTAGTTTCTACTATACTCTTTTCCAGTTTTCCCCAGCAGTTTTTGTCAAATAGTGAGTTCTTATCCCAGAAGTTAGGGTCTTTGGGTTTATCAAATAGTAGATTACTATAGTCATTGACTCTTGCATACCTAACCTGTTCCGCTGATCCACCACTCTATTTCTTAGCCAGTGACAAGTAGTATTGATGATTGCTGCTTTATAATACAATTTAAGATCTGGAATGGCTAGGACACCTTCCCCTGCATTTCTTTTCATCAGTTCCCTTGATATTCTGGACCTTTTGTTATTCCAAATGAAACTTGTTATTATTTTTTTATAACTCTATAAAATAATGTTTGGTAGTTTGATTGGTATGGCATTGAACAAGTAAATTAGCTTAGGTAGAATTGTCATTTTTATTATATTAGCTCAGCCTACCCATGAGCAACGATGTTTTTCTAATTATTTAGATCTAACTTTATTTGTGTGGAAAGTGTTTTGTAATTGTGTTCATAGAGTTCCTGGGTTTGTTTTGGGAGGTAGACTCCTAAATATTTTATAATGTCTACAGTAACTTTAAATGGAATTTCTCTTTCTATCTCTTGCTTTTGGGCTTTGTTGGTAATGTATAGAAATGCCAATGATTTATGTGGGTTTATTTTATAGCCTGCAACTTTGCTAAAGTTGTTTATTATTTCAACTAATTTTTTACTTGATTGTCTTTGATTCTTTAAGAATATGGCACTGGTAGTCTTACTGTTCTCTACCCAGTCTCATGTTACAGATTCAGGACAGAGTGAAAAGAGGACCTGTGAATAGCAGTAGGGAAACCCTGAGTGGCACACTGAGAAAAGAGGAAATTTAGAAGACAGCAGCAGCAACAGCAGTTCTGTGTCTCTGACTTTAAGTACATAGCAAGTTCTTACTTTTATCATCTTACCTAGAATGCAGAGGAATAAACAAGGTGGAAAACTCAGACCAAAAGGAAGCACTGAAAGCTTGCAAGATTTCCCTGGGATCCTGAAATATCAACACTCCTCAAAGTGCAGCAACTGAAACAGCTTAGATTTCCCTTCCAGAAGTGTGGCAGAACCATAACATCAAATCTAAAGTCAGGAAGAGTCTAGAAGAGCAAGCAAAAAAAAAAGGAAAAAAAAAAGAACCACACCATAATGAGGTATCACAGTGGCTGGAAGCTCAAGACATAAACAGAAGAAGAAAATGAGTTCAAAGTATCTACAAACAATGATTCAGAGAAAAACATAGTTTGGACACAAACTCAACTAGAATTCCTGGAAAAGATAAAGCAAGGGTTAAAAAATAAGTTTTTTTTTTTTAATAGAGGAAAATCAAAGTGCTTAAGAGAAAAATGAAAGAGAAAAGAGCTATGAAAAAATGATTTGGAAAGAGAATTCACAGCTTGATACAAGAGATACCTGCTAGTACCAGGAAGACATTCAGTTATTTGTGAGATGCCGTTGGGGAATATTTTTCTCCCAGTGCCTTGGATTCTGGCTGCATTCCCAACCTGGAAATGAAGGAGCAACCAATAGACACTGTTTTAAGGGAGAGGAAAAGGGCTTCAATGGTGAGGAACCTGTGGCCTTGAGGCCTCATGTGGACTTCTTGGTCCTTGGGTGAGGCCTTTTGACTGACTCTAAGTTTTACAGAACAAATCCTTTTGTTAAGAATATTTGTTCTGTGCAGTTTGGATTTAATCAGAGGACTGCTCTTAAGGACCTAGAGTGCCACATGTGCCTTGAGGCTACAGGTTCCCCACTCCTGACTAGATTCTCTAGGAAGGCAGTCTCTGTAGGGCCAGGGTTCACCACTCAGGCTCACAGTTATGCCTGGAAGGAATGTTTAGACCAAGCAGTAGATTGGCTGCTATCAAAAAGGTGAGTATTCTGCTTCTTACTGTACTCAAATGTATGATTGCTAGTGATGCCTCTGGACAGGTGGTACCGTGACCTTGCTGGAAGAGTCAAGCTACAGAATGGGGAAATGGATTTAGAAGCTGAGCATCCGTACCCCAAAGCATTTGGAGTTCTCAGCCTCCAGAGATGGGCCCTGGGATTGCTCTAAGAAACATAGTATGTGGTTGCTGTCAGACAAAGTGCAGTGTCTAGTAAGACTATTATTTCCCTTGTTTTGGACACAATACTTGTGATAATATAGCTTAAGCTTAAACTTTAATTTTTGAGGTCTTCTCCTTTCTCCTCATTTATTACCTAGCCTCATAATAGTAGCTCATATTGACATGCTGCTTTACATGTTACAAAAAAGTATATTTTGTTAGGTAACAGGGGTGTGTGTGTGTGTGTGTGTGTGTGTGTGTGTGATAGAGGGGGAGGACATCTCAATTCTCACTTCTTATTACTTCTTGTGAGTCAGCATGGAGATCTCTGATAGAATATACTCTCCCTTGACTAAACCCTCTTCTCTACTCTGAATTGTCCTCTGAAAATACCAAAAGTTTTACTATTAATTATATGATTAATATCATATGTTTATGATATTAATATTAAATATTTTATTATAGTAATGAAAACAAGAATGATTTACTTAAATTATTAAGTACTATGGTATTAGGAATATATATGAATGAATGAATGAATGACAAAGCATTTATTAATGTCTTATCATTAAGCTAAGTACTAGGGATATAAATAAAAAAGCAGGAGTGTCCTTGCTCTCAAAGAACTCCCATTCTAATATGGGGAGACAATTCCCATAGAAGATTTCAGCTATAAGTCAGATGGAAAGGCCCAGTCATCCTTAGGATTCAAGTAGCAAAGCTCTTGGCAATACATCTTCTTTAGTGGTCATTTCCATTCATAAAATCGTATGTGTTTCTAATAACGATCCACTTGACAACGCAAAAGACAGTGCAAAAGTGGTCAGAGCTTTCTGTGTCTTCAGACCCAAGCACGGTTGCTGATAAGGCATGGGTTTCAGCAGTTGAAGAGGCAGTTGCCAGGTCATGTCTGACTTTATAAGTATTGCTCACAACAAGGTTGTTTGGAGTAAGCTGGAAGTTGGACCAGTAGAGGCAGCTAAGTGGCACAATGAAAAAAGCACTCGACTGAAAGTTAGGAAAATTTGAGTTCAAATCCAGCCTCAGTCACTTAATTAGCAGTGTAACCCTGAGCACTTTCTTCCTAAGTTTACTCAACTGGAAAATGGATAATACCATCTACTGGCCAAGGCTGTTGATGATTGTGAAAATGAAATGAGATAACATTTGTAAAGTGCTTTGTAAACCTTAAAATACTATGTAAGTACTGGTTAGTAGTAGTATAGTAGTAGTACTAATAGTAGCAGTAGTAGTTTGGAGTGCTGCTATGCTGCTATTCCTAGAGCTCTTTGGTGCTGTGTCCTGGACTGTGTCCTCCTGGGTTTAAGAGAAAGTGATGGTGGTTTGATCTATCGGGTATATGCAGCTATGGTCTGTACCTCAGGTTGCCTTGCTGCTTCAGCCAGGTCAACTTACATGCTCTGTTTGGTGGCCATCAATAGTTGATAATGGTAATGATGGGAATGGTAGACTTTTCTCCTAGGGTTGTCACCTCTATATGATCTGAGGATACTACTGTTTTTTAGGTTTTTGGGTACAGAACAGGGTTCTGAGGAATCAGTCATCTTGCCCTCCCTAGAAGAGAAAGGGATTTCTGTTTAAATTCAGTTTGGCTTTTCAAATTTATTTTTTCAGTGGCCCAATTCAACTAGTAATATATCATCAGTAAGCTCTCCCAACCACCTAGTAAAGCAGCTATTGCACATATTGTTATTTCCATTTTGTGGCTGGGCAAATTAAAGGCCAGGGTTAATGTAATCCACCCACAATGATACAGATTATAGGTACTAGAATGAAGACTTAAATCTATCTTCTCAGTCCAAGTTTAGAGCTCTTTCCTTCTATACCATCACAGTAATTCTATCATACAATTGACTTCTGATGAAATTTTTTTAATTTTTTTATTTTTAGGCAATTGGGGTTAAGTGACTTGCCCAGGGTCACACAGTTAGTAAGTGTCAAGTCTTTGGTCTGAGGCCTAATTTGAAGTCAGGTCCTCCTGACTTCAGGGCTGGTGCTCTATCCACTGAGCCATCTAGCTGCCCCCTTTATTTTATTTTTTTTTTAAATTTTCAATTAAATAAAATCACAAAAAATTTTTAACATGGGCTTCTGCCTAGTCACATTTCCCCCAATTTGTATTTTGGTGGGAGCATTAAATAATACGTAGAGTCTTAAAATGTATTTCTATCAAATTTCAAATTTAGATTCAGGCCAACATTCCAGCTTGTCAAGATCCTTTTTTATTTTATTTTTTTAAAGATCATGTCATCCAAGGACTTAGATATCTAATTATTAGATAATTGCATTGTATCTATAAATTTAATTTTATTATCTATTTATTAATTGAAGGGCTTGATGAAGCATTTTGAATAGAATAGGGCCAAGGATTGTTGGCACTATTAGTCACTAGAGGATACACCTCTCCAGGTTGGCAGTTATTTATTTACGAACACAATTTAGATTTGATCACTAAATCAACTCCAAATGCACCAAATTTTGCTACTATTCAACCCACATTTCTCTCTCCTGTTCATAAGAGTATCATGGGAAAACACTGACCTATATTTAGGAGAAGGGTTTTTGACCTGGTTTTGGCATTGTGGTTGCTTTGGTAAGTCCAGTACCCCATTTGCTAGAAAATGAGGTATTGGGCTAGATATTCTTCAGTGTTCCTTCTAGCTTCAGCAGTGTATGATTCTATACACAGCTTTCCTTTCTCTATTGTACTAAGTCATCAAATTAATGGTCACATCTAGAATTTTGTTAGGAATTGCATTCAAGCTCATCAGTCTATAATTTCTGGAAGCTGCTGTCTCTCTATTGAAGATTAGTTTGCTCTCCACAATTTACACCAACTCCATGATCCCTTAAAGATACTTCTTATATCTTTTATGCAATCTTTTTACATTCTGTAATATCATTAAATTAGGAAAGAAAACTTATGAGCATTTAAGATAGCTATATCCTCATATTTTGTTTCCTTTTAATCTACTAAGCTATCCCTACTGTTTCCTCATCTATCCTTACTCCCTATGCTAAACTGGTTCCATTTTTTTTTTTTGCCCCCTTGGCTAGCTCTCATTCTGAGATGCTGTAAGATATTCTGAGGTGTTTCCCTTATTGTGTAACTACAATTCTTAATAATAAAGATCCTTGCCATACATAAAACTTGGTAGATATGACGTATGTTCACATTATGGTTAGTTATATCATACAAAAACATGAAAACATTTCAATACTTCTAATGTTTGCCTCTCAGTTAAGTGAAACAATAGAATTTGATTCATCTCTAACCCCCTCCCCCATTCAAAATTCACTGGTTTCAGGAATTTGGGAAAATTGATCTGTTGTTTTGACACATTTTAGGCATAATCTTCTCATAGTTATGAAGTTATCTGTACTAATGAATTTTTAACTCAGAAATAAAAGTTTTGTGACTTGCAATACATATTACCTGTGGCTTATTTATTTTGTAAGTTATGATACATATGCATACGTAGTCTTGCAGTTTTTATAAGGTAGCAGCAATTCTTTCTTTTTATTCTTTTTTTTTTTCTCCTTAAAGTCACATCTGGTCTTGAGGCTTCATTTTAAGATAAGCACATTCACTGAATAGAGTAGTTGCAATTACATCGTGAAGGGATACAAAATCCTTTCCGACAAGCTTTGGAGATTTTAATAGTAGGTGAAACTCTGCCTCTAAGTGAAGGAATATCCAATGCAGTTACAGAGACAGAACCAATTGAATCTTTTCCAGGAGACAGAAAAGAAAGTGAAAAGCCTAGCCCCCAAATCTCTGGGAAAAAAAAAAAGGAAACAGTCTGTACTTTCCTCTTGTAAGAGGGAGAATATATTTAGAGCATTTCATTTCAAAACCTATTTTACGTTTTTTCCTATTAATGTTATTCTTTATTATTAAATATTTATATACTACTTGCTTTTTATTTCAAACTGAGTTCTATATTAATCAGACATAATATATTTCTGCTAGAAAGAATAGAGGCTTTCTTCTTCTTATATACTAAATTTCAGTTACTTATTTTATTGATATATAATTTTACTTTTATTGCTAGGATAGATTATTTTGCAATAGTTTGTAATAGGCTCACATGACTTGAGCCATGATACATTGCTGTATTTTTCCTGATGGTTTTTAAAATTTGGTTTTCAGCAATTTGGCAAAAGTCAAAATACAAAATAAAATTAAAATTCTTCATAAAAATTAGAATAGCCTGAAAATTGGATGGGCTGCCTCCTTTTTTAATGGCATGAAAGACAGAAAGAAAGTATTATTTCAGTACTTCTACCCTCTCTCCATTGTCATCATCCTATCTACCCAGAAGAGTAATCTTATCTGTTTTTTAGCAACCTGTTTTTTTTCCAATATTGCTTAAAACAACTTTGAATTGTCCTTAGCAGCTCAGTTCAGCTCCTTTCAAGCTTTAGTGCTCATGACCCTATTCTTACATCATATGCCAGTCTTTATGTTCATCCTCTATTATCTGTCCTTGCTTCTATCCACTTTATGACTTTAAAAATTTTAAATCTGTAAATGAGAGTCCTGTGTGTCTATTTCAGTCTTGTGTATTCCTTATTAGACTTATTTGTGTTTGTGTCTTTAGAATTTCATTTAGGAGAGCTTCCCATCCATCTAGGAATTCTTTAGGAGAAGCAAGGAAGCACTGATATAGGGTAGAAGAGCTCTGAACAGAGCATTCTTTGAAAATAGACGTTAATCTACTTCACCATTTTGCCCAAGGCCTGCCCTTCATGTAGTCCTGTACATTTTCCAGTATTCAGAATAATGGAAACCAGATGCAATTAGCCAAACTAATATGAGGGGGCATGAAGGATTTTTTTTTATGTCCTAATATAATTATACTGCTAACAACTGTAAGCCATAGTTTTTTTTTTTAAATGTAGAAGTGAAGTTTGATAAAGCAACCAACTAGTGTTTAATGATTAATGATCCTTATTAAGCAAAATAAATGAAAAATAGTAATGTTAGTTAATAAATCTCTGGAATGGAAACATGTTAAAATGATCATTGTTCTTAGTATTATCATTTGATGTATTTGGAAGATATTATTATCCATATAAATATAATTTTGGCTCTCATGCATGATAGATTTTCTCCCCTTTTTACTATCAATAAGAATGCTATCAAAGGCATAAATCACTGATATTCATATATCTAGAGTACACTTATAAATGAATTATAGCAGGACACAAAATGCTAATAGTGAAAAGTATGTTTAAGATAATTCTGTTTTGTCCGTAAAATGAACAGGTTTTGTTTTTGTAAATCAGTGTTAGGAGAGAAATAGGGATTAGACCAATGATTTCTTCAATGTTGGGAGCAACTAGGGAGGACCTTCCTCTCCCAATGAAAGTTAGCTCATTCTCTGCAGCTTTTACTCTTAAAAAGTTTCCTAGAGCGTGGAAAGGTTAAATAACTTATCCAGTATCATTCAGGTAGTATGAGTCAGGATTTGAACCAGGTCACTATGCACTATGCCAAACTGACTTTATTTTCACTCTTACAGATATTAAAATAGTTTGACAAAAGCCTTCCTCTAATGCCTCACTATGATATATAGGTAATTTAAATTCTCAATGGCAATGCCCCTGGATTAGATACTCTGGCATGTTGTACTAACTTGAAAAGGTTTTAAGTACATATATGGCAAAGGATTGTTCCAAGGACTGGTCTGCTTCAGTTCAAAAAGAATAATTATCCATAGGCTACAATGAGGTGATTTTTTTTTTCTGCACTAGAAACTCTTAAAGATTATCTACTAAGTTACAATAAGGCTGTAATCTGCCTTGGTGGAGGCAGTAAACAACAGGTAGCAGTACAGATTTCTGAAGTATATGGTAATGCTATTAAAGCCCAACTTTATCATAATCTTTACTTTTTCAAGTTGATATTCTATATTTAATAGTTCAGTTATTTATAATAAACATATTCTATCTTTCTACCAGAGGATATATTCTTTAGGTCAGTGATTTCCAAAGGTTATTCAGCAATGTATGTCCCTATACCCACACATACACACATACCTTTTTATTTTTCAGAAAAAAAATTGTTTTGTTCTTCCAGAATTTCTTTTTTCCTTTTCTTAATTATTAACTTGACAAACATCAATAATGTGAATAGGCAGCATGCTAGAGTCCTATTCTCTGTGTCCATATCTTAACACAATTTTATTGAGAAACTTTAAAAAATATTTATCATTTTTTCAATTTATACATTTGATCTCTTTTTCTATTCTTCCCCAAATGAAATACATTCTCTCATTCTGCATTTTGAATCTGTCACATTTTTTTCAGGAGGTGAGTGCCTTCTTCATTGTTACTCTTCTGGAATATTGTTTTTTCATTACATTGATCTGAATTCCAAAGGAACTTCCTTTAAGTGTTTCTTTAAGCTGATTGCTCATAACATATTAAAAAACTTTATGTAGCTTCTCACTCTTATTTCTTGATTAAAGTGATTATGCAATAATCACATTGTCCAAAATACATGTGTCCACTTTTAAACTATTGCTTATAGACCTGAGATACTATCAAAAGTGATGATGTGGCGCAGTGAATAGAGCACCGGCCCTGGAGTCAGGAGGACCTGAGTTCAAATCCGGCCTCAGACACATAACACTCACTAGCTGTGGGACTCTTGGAAAGTCACTTAACCCTAATTGCCTTGCAAAAATAAACAAATAAATAAATAAATAAAAAGTGATGTTAGGGAAGATTTATTGTTTGCAAATTTATTTTCCAATCTATTGATTATGATGTCACATCAAGAGAAATTTTGAGTTTCATTGGAATATTTTTAAATAAAAATTATACCAGGCAAGAAAATTATATTATATTCTATCCTGATAGAACTCAATCAGTATCAGAAAAAAAAAATGAAACTCTGAAAGCACTAAGCAAAAAAAAAAAGAGAGAAAGAATGGTAAGAAATATTTTTTAATCACTGATGTTATTACTATCCAAAATGAAAGATCAAGGAAATACCAGTAACTCTAGATACATATGCTTACTCTCTAATCTGTAAACATATTTTATGAGTATACTTTATACATGTAACAAAATTATCCTTGAAGAATCTGAGGAGTGCATAGCCCAGACTTTCATAAAAGATATTCTAAAGCAGATTACATTTTTATAATCACACAATTGACTGAAAGATACAGAGAATCCAAGATCCTAGGTGGTTATTTTTTGGTTATTGTAAAAATATATTTGATTTAGTAGAGGAATAGTAGCTTTAAAGGCACCAGTTTAGTGTCTCTTGTGTATATGTTAAGATCATAAATATTCCTTAATAAATATGAGCCAAGTTATCTTTCTGTGATGATCTTGTGGTTATTAACATCAAGAAGAGTCTAAATCAGTAAGGACTCCCTAGGTCCTCCAGATGCTCCTTTAACCAAATGACATTGAGCTAACTATGTCAAGTCCTGAAACATTGCAGAGCCTCCCAAATATTGTTCAAAATCTTTCAAAACAGATTGGGCTACTATTGACAAAGGGGGAAAAAAGTGGTTGAAGAATACATATTAACTCTCACTTTTGTTCTTGTGATTTTATCTCATGTTGAGTGAATTTTAGAATCTTAATTCCTCTGCCCTCCCCCACTCCCTGCCCAGGGTGTCTAATGCTAAGTTAATATTTTCCACCTTCCATTCTATTTATTTTCCTTCCAAGTTTTTCCTTGACTCTTTACCTTTTTATTTAAATCTTTTTTTTCCTTTCCCATTTTGTCTTTGCAATTCTTCTGGGCAATACATTATTTTACTTATAATTACTGTGAATATATTTTCTTCTAGAATTTTACCTTAAGGTTCACCTAAATGAAAGTTTTTTTTTTCATTTTGCTAGACTTTCCTCATGTCTTCAAACTCTTTCAAACTTCTCTTGACTCTATATTTGCTGGATTCATTATTACTTTTGTCGCTCAATGTAAGATGCAGGGTGGTAGTTAAAACTACAAGTAGGCAAACTGAGCTCTCAGTGCTTAGACTGGAGTAGGGCAGCCAGAATGACTTTATACTAAGACAGTCAGATGGCATTTAAGTGCCTACTATGTGCCAGAAAAATGTATTCAGTACTGTGAACACAAAGACACGCAGAAACAAAACAAAACAACAAAAACAAAACAAAACAAACAATCAACTACAACGACAACAAAAACATCTCCTGCTCTTAAGGGGCTCACAGTCTAATGGGAGAAACAATATGAAAACAACTATGTCCAGACAAAATATATGCAAGACAAAATGGGGTTAGTCATCGAGGGATGGCACTAAAATGAAGAATGATTGGGAAAGACATTTTGTAGAAGGTGAAATGTTAGCTGAGACTTAAAGGAAGCCATTGAAGCCGGCAGACAGAGATAAGAAAGGAAAACATTCTGATCATGGAGGATGGTCAGTGAAAACACCTGGAGATGGGTGATGGGGTATGCTGTGCGAGGAACATCAAAGACTAGATAATAGATTAAGTTGAAAAGAGTAAGGTGTAAGAAGACTGGAAACATAGGAAGGTGACAGTTTACGGAAGTTTTAAAAGCCAAACAAAGGATTTTATATTTAATCCTGGATGTAGTAGGAAGTCCCTGTAGTTTATTGAATAGGAGGATTTTATTGTCAGATCTGTTTTTTTTAGGAAGATTAATTTGATATTTGATTAGAGGATAGACTGAATTGAAGGGACATCAGATAATATAACGGGGATGAAGAGCCAGCAAAAAAAAAATGTCCGAAATAATGGTTCTAGATGAAAAATTTAAGCCTGAGATACTTGGTTATAGGATTTACTCAGTTTTTTGACCTAGTTGGGATAACAAGTCTAGGATTTCAATGGTTTGGGGGCTCTGACAGATGCAGCAATCCTAAATTAGGATGCTGACCTAAGTCAAGCCATTTCTCATTCAGCATTACAGGAAGAGTCTACCTTGCCCATGTTCTGACTCATGTACTCTATTGCAGTTATGAATATTGATGGTATGCTATGGCTAGGCTTTGTTCCATCTTGTAGGTCTACATGGGGAGCCCACGTTCAGATCCCTCTCCCTGCCATAACCCTGTAGGTGCTAGAGAAGCTGGGATCTCCTCCATTGCAATCCTAAGACAGGGATCCTGCCTCTTATAGCCTTCCCATTTCCATCATTCTGAATGATATCCCCTCAGTATTGCCCAAATATCTAGGTTATAGCATGACTCTTTGTTTCTGTGATCTTTTCCTCTTACTTCCTTGTTTCCTGACTTCCTGGCTTCCTTTCCTTTCAATTTAATTATTTCTTTTTAAATGTTTAATAATTTTAATCAAAACATAATAACCATCAATACAAAATACAGAAATGTAAGTAACTAAATGTATTTTAAAGATTGTACAAGAAATCAAGAAGATGACTTTCAAATTTATTTATGAACTAAAAAGAAAAAAAAGTAAAAATTTGCTTCTTGTTTTTAATGTTTTAGCTTCTTCTAAATTTGTTATTCATATTACTTCCCATAACTCTAAGCAATGTTACAATGTTCTGATCTTCTTTGTTCACTATTCTTAGCTTCAACCGGGTCTTGCTGTATTTATTTGTATCATTTGGTGTCACTTTTCACAGTTGGCACAATAATATTACATTCTTATTTTATGAGTTTTTATTTGATATTTTTGCATGTGAGTTTGTGTTTGTTTTGTCAATCACTAATCATTTGGATGCATGAATTGTTCTGGAAAGGTGGCAAAATTAGACATTGTATGGCAACCTATTCCCTAAATCTCTCAAGTCCAACAATAAATACAACACATACCTTAAAGAAAACAAACTACTAAGAAATGGAAAAAGGGAAAATTTAAAAAAAAATCTCAAATTTAAAATAAAAAACCTTGAAACAATCTAAAGAAATATATTAAAAGGGTACAAAAACATTTTGTTTATTTTTTTAATATAAATTTATTTATTTTTAGTTTTCAATATTCACTTCCACAAGTTTTTGAGTTCCAAATTTCTCACCCTTCCCCTGACCCCAAGATGGCATGCATTCTGAATACCCCTTCCCCTGGTCTGCCTTCTTTTCTATCCCTCCCCCCTCCCTTCTCTTATCCCCTTCCCCGTCTATTTTCCTGTAGAGCAGGATAGACTTCTGTACCCCATTTCCTGTATTTCTTATTTCCCAGTTGCATGTGAAAACATTTTTTTTAAACATGTGTTTTTAAAACTTTGAGTTCCAAATTTTCTCCCTTCCTCCCTCCCCACCCACCCTCAATGAAAAGGCAAGCAACTCAATATAGGTTGTATATGTGCAGTTATGCAAAACACTTGCTTAGTAGACATGTTGTGAAAAACTAACTGTATTTCCCTTAATCCTATCCTGCCCTGCCATTTATTCTATTCTTTCTTTTGACCCTGTCCCTCCTTAGAAGTATTTGCTTCTGATTACCCTCTTTCCCAATCTGCCCTCCTCTCTATCACCCCCCTGCTCTCTTGTCCCCTTCTCCCCCTATTTTCCTGTAGGGTAAGACAGATTTCCATACCCAATTGAATGCGTATGTTATTCTCTCCTTAAGCCAAATCCTATGAGAATAAGATTCCTTCATTCCCTCTCACGTTCCCCTGTTTCCCCTCCACTGTGAGAGACTTTTCTTTTCTGTTTTTTTTTGTGAGATAACTTGTCCAATTCTACCTCTCCCTTTCTTCTCAGAGTATCATCCTCTCTCATCCCTTAATTTTATTCTCCAGATATGACCCCTTCATCTTCAACTCACCCTGTGCCCTCTATCTATCTATCTACATATACATACATAAATTTTTTTTCCTTCAACTTCCCTAATACTGACAAAGTTCTCATGAGTTACAAATATCATCTTTCCATGCAGGAATGTAAACAGTTCAATCTTAATAAGTCTCTTATGATTTCTCTTTCCTGTTTACCTCTTCACGTTCCACTGGAGTCCTGTATTTGAAAGTCAAATTTTCTGTTTAGCTCTGGTCTTTTCATCAGGAATGCTTGAAAGTCCTCTATTTCACTAAATGACCATTTTTTCCCCTGAAGGATTAGACTCAGTTTTGCTGGGTAGGTGATTCTTGGTTGTAATCCTATCTCCTTTGCCCTCTGGAATCTTATATTCCATGTTCTGCGGTCCTTTAAGGTAGAAGCTGCTAAATCTTGTGTTATCCTGATTGTGTTTCCATAGTACTTGAATTGTTTCCTTGTAATATTTTCTCCTTGACCTGGGAACTCCGGAATTTGGCTATTATATTCCTAGGAGTTTTCCTTTGTGGATCTCTTTCAGGAGGAGATCTGTGGATTCTTTCAATTTCTATTTTGCCCTCTGGTTCTAATATATCAGGGCAGTTTTCTTTGATAATTTCTTGAAAGATGATGTCTAGGCTCTTTTTTTGATCATGGCTTTCAGATAGTCCAATAATTTTTAAATTCTCTCTCCTGGAGCTATTTTCCAGCTCATTTGTTTTTCCAATGAGATATTTCACATTGTTTTCTAATTTTTCATTCTTTTGGATTTGTTTTACAGTGTCTTGATTTCTCATAAAGTCACTAGCTTCCAATTGTTCTATTTTAATTTTTAAGGAAGTATTTTCTTCAATAATCTTTTGGACTTCCTTTTCCATTTGGCCAATTTTTCTTTTTAGGGCATTTTTCTCCTCATTGGCTTTTTGGACCTCTTTTGCCATTTGGGTTAGGCTGTTTTTTAAGGTGTTATTTCCTTCAGTATTTTTTTGGGTCTCCTTTAGCAAGCTATTGACTTGTTTTTCATGATTTTCTTGCATCACTCTCATTTCTCTTCCCAGTTTTTCCTCTACTTCCCTTACTTGCTTCTCAAAATCCCTTTTGAGCTCTTCCAAGGCCTGGAACTGATTCGTATTTTTCTTGGTGGCTTTGGATGTAGGAGCTTTGATTTTGTTGTCTTCTTCTGGTTGTATATTTTGATCTTCTTTTTCACCAAATAAGATAATATAGTCTGACTCTTTTTGCGCTGCTTGCTCATGATCCCAGCCAATTACTTGAGTTTTAAACTCTTTGTTAAGGTAAGAGTCTGCTTCCAATGTGGAAAGTGTACTGTCCCAAGCTTCAGGGGTTTGTATAGGGGTTTTCAGAGATACTTGTAGGGACCTGTAAATTTTCAGTTCTTCCAAGGTGGTATGATAAGGGGCAAGCTGTTTACTCCTTTCCTGGTGTGTGACCACAAGTACTCCTTTCTGTCCTGTAACTGTGAGGAGGGGTTTGTCTCCACAGCCACTACAAGCTCCTCCGTACCAGAGCTCCTCCTTATCCTAGCACCGCCACCCAGAACTGTGACCCAGATCCACACACGGGCAAAGCAAGAGATTCTTGCCTCAGCACTGGCAAAGAGATCCCTGCAGTCCCTCTCTGATCAGCCACTGGATTCCCCCTCAGTCTGTGGGCCGGAAACTCGGGAAGCAGCTGCCCCCACCAGGGCCATGCTCTTGGGGAATGGAGCTGAAACCCCACCTTCCTCTCTGAGCACCAACAGAAACATACTTTTCCCACTGACCTTCTAAGTTGTCTTTGGCATTGGTGGATTGAGGAGTCTGGAAACCTCCACAGCTGCCCCACGACTCAGTCCTCTGAGGCCTGCTCCAGGTTTTCTGCTGCCTGTGCACCCATGCTGCGCTGCGCTCCCAGCCCGGCAGGATATGCCTTTCTGATCAATTATCCAGGTTGTCTTGGGCTGGAAATTTGTTTCACTCTCTCTTTTTGTGAGTTCTGCTGCTTCAGAATTTGTTTAGAGCCATTTTTAATGAGTATTTGGAGAGGTTTGGGGGAGAGCTCAAGCAAGTCACTGCTTTCACTCCTCCATCTTGGCTCCACCCCATACAAAAACATTTTAAAAGAAGATTAAACATATGGAAAGTATTAAAAAGATGCAAATAATAGAAGAAATCACAAAATAAAAGAGAAATAAATGAAACTAAGTAATCTAAGGACTAATTGTTGATCAAATATAATCAAACATTTTTCAGAAATCAATAGATTTGAGCAAAAACAAATTCCCCCCAGAAGCAGAATATTGGAGTAGTAGGAGAAGGAAAACAAACACATAAAATTGATAAGTGGAATATAAATGGAAGAAGTATTTTTAAATATAATTGATCTGGAGGATAGGCAAAGGGGGAAATAATTAATAGATTTCCAAAATACAGTGTCCAATAGAATATGAACATTGTATTTCATGAAATTATACTAAATTTTCCTATAATTATACAGAATGAAGAATGAGATGGCAAATCAGCACAATTCTTACAATAATAATAGGGAAAGGCCTCAAATTTCTCTTCTCCAGAAACATAACCTCAAATTGAAGACATAAATTGCAAGAAATTGTTCTAACAGTTAAGAAGACAACACATTTTAAAAAAAAATCACTTTTTTTGGCAGAAAAATAAGTGTAAAAGCTAAAATAAGATACTTAGAATACAAAAAGTAACAGGAATATATCCCCAAATCTCCTTCCTAGAAAAGCTAATCATTCTTTTACTATTTTTCTTTTTTGAGAATTGTTTTTAAAGTTTTAAAGATCACTTAAAACCATGGATTTGAGAAATCTGTAGGAAAAGTTTCAAATCAGAATAGGTTTTTTTTGTTTGTTTTTTTTATCTCTCAAAATGAGTAAAGACTGCAGAAAAGACTAGGGTCAACAAGATAAGTAATTCAATAAAAAAAGATAACTTTATATCTATAATTACCATTCAAGGCAATATGGATCATTATAATATGATTAAACACAATTCAAAACTTATTTTGTTTAATCACAAAATTAAAAAGTAGGCTACAAGGGAGAAAAGGAGAATGGAGTGCAACAGATGATTATGTTAGAGATAAAGAATGAAAAGAATAATACTTTGTAAGTGAAAAATAAGATGGAAAGGGGCCTGTAGGTAATCAAAATGTCAAAATTCTGTCAGGAAAGTCAAGGTTGTTTTAGGGTTTTTTTTTTTGTTTGTTTGTTTTGTTTTCCCTTAATGGAGCTGACAGTATATGTAAACAGCTAGTTAGGCTACTGAGCTAGGCATGTTGAGCTTGCATTGAACTTGCTCAAAACTCATTCCCACACTCCCTTCTTTGGGTGGTCTGGGTTTTTTCCACCGTCTTCCCTCAGGGGAGTAGTTTCCCTTTCAACTTCCCATTGAATGGTCTATCTAAGTTCTGAAATTTAAAATAAGCTTACCCAAATCGTTCTCCTCTTGAAAGCTTTGGGTTATAGTTATCTTTTGGAGAATCTGGCCCTAAGCATTATTTATTTTTCCTTCTCATGAATTGTAACACCCTCAGTGAAATATAAGGCTTGGACACCTAACCAGTATGCACTGGCAAATTCACATGTGGGTTTATAAAATGTCAACACTTTAACTCTGCCTCCTTTTCGGATTTTGTCTCTGTTTTTCCGTCTACTGTGCTCCCTCCTGGCTTCCCCCTCTGCATCTCCTATTTCTAATCTCATTGCTATCATTCAAGTAAGGAGAACTGGAACAAATTTGAATGACCATCTGGATTTTAATATATTATCACACACATGCTGAGAAATACTTAAAATAAAACTGATTACACAAATGGCAATTTAAAAAGTGACCAGAGGATGCTGCCCTAGAAAGAGGGAGAAAAATCAGAGGCTGTTCCGCTGTCTTCCTTTCTTTCTGTTTGCTCCTCCATTAGAGAATGGGGCAGCTAGGTTGCATAGTGGATGGAGTGAGAGCCCTGGAATCAGGAGGAACTGAATTAAAATTTATCCTCAGACACTAACTAGCTGTGTGACTCTGGGTAGCTTAATCCTGTTTGCTTCAGTTCCTCACTAGTAAAATGGGCTGGAGGAGGAAATGGCAGATCATTCTAGTATCCTTACCAAGAAAACCCCAAGTGGGGTCATAAAGAGTCAGACAAGACTGAGCAGCAGGAGCAGTAACTACACAAATTACAGGGTGGGGAGTGGGGATGACAAGGGAGTAGATCTCAACCTCAGGGAAAGAACTAGGGAATCTCCATTCTCAGAAACGGCCCTGTTGTTGCATCTCCTATGATCACTGGGAAGTGCTGAAATTCAGTCCCTTGGGGCAGGTAGGTGGCACAGTGGATAGAGCACCGGCCCTGAAGTCAGGAGTACCTGAGTTCAAATCTGGCCTCAGACTGAGCACTTGACACTTACTAGCTGTGTGATCCTGTGCAAGTCACTTAACCACAATTGCCTAAAAATAAAATTAAAAAAAAGAAAGAAATTCAGTCCCTTGTTCCTTAGAGCATGCCCCTATCATTGGTGAGTTGTGATGTCTTATGGTGCTCATCTCAACCCCATCAGGGTAGAGTCCAGTATCCACAATCAGTCTAGGATACTTTTTAGTGTCCTGTCATTCTCCACAAAAGTCAAAACTTCTCATCTATCCTTTATCTATTTTACTTCTCTTTACTTTTCTTACTCACAAACCACTTTCATGTATTGGTTGTCTGTGTAGGTGGTTTGTCTCCAGGTAAAGTCTGAATTCAATTCAGAGTTTGGAAATTGCTGAAGAAAGGGGATTGATCACCAGAAGGCAAAACCCCCACCAGCTCCCCCTTTCCTACCCTTTTCCATGCCCAATGCTTTTTTGATGAGTCCCAAAAGGTGAGCTACATATAAAATTCAGAAATTTTAGTGTTCTCTTTAATGAAAATATATTTTAAAGCTAGGAAAGAATATATATTAGAGAAATAAGAAAGATTTGTTATGATCTGGTCCTTTAATTTTATCAGTGTTGGGGAAATTCTTATTGTGAAAAATCCATCCATCAATGCAAATCAGGCTCAGAAAATTGCCTGAGCTAAAGAGAGATTAAGTAACTTGTCAGCCAATGTCATTGCAACTAGCATGTGGCAGAAACAAGACTTGAATCCAGGTTTTGCTGATTTGAAAAGCTGCTTTCCATTTGCTATAACATACTATTTCTTCTTCTCATCCCCAACCCCAAACCAACAACAACAGTAACATTGATGATGATGATGATGATGATGATGAACCAAGAATGGAAGAGATAGGTTATATTTAACAAATTATAACTTTAATTCTGAGTACGAATGGATTGAATTCTTCCATTATTTTGAGAAGCACTTCAGACTTTCTAATAAGCTGGAGAAAATGTCTGTCATCCAAACCTTTCATAAGATAAATGAGACATTGATTAGGTATTTACTGTTACCTATAGGCAGGGTGCTAAGTGATAGGGATACAAATACAACCTAGTGAGATAGTGCCTAACATCAAAAAGTTTATGTTTTAATGAGAGAAAGCAATACATTCTAGGGATACTGGAAAGAAGAAAGGAGGAAGAGGCCATTGTGGCAGGAAAAGAGAAAGATGGAGTCTTGAGAAAAATCTAGGTGAAAACAGGGTTGGGATTTTTCTAAAAACGGTGGTTGTGGGGAGTCACCAATGAGGAAAGGAGGTCCCCAAGGCAGAGGTCTCCCAGGGGAGTCATGTGGCAGGTCAGGAAAAGGAGATGGAATTAGAGTGTAGGTGATACTGACAGGAAAAGAAAACTTCATTGGTGCGCAAGTAATTCTTGGCAGAAGAAATATAAACATAGATTGATCTCTGCAGGCTATTGGCATGTTCCCTCCCTTTAGCCTTCCTAAACTGAGATATTTGATTGTCTGCTGTACTTTTTGCTGTTGCTTAATGCTGAATACCCTGCTAAAATTCCAAGTTGCTACAACTGTTAGCCATCTGGGGGCAAGAAGTGGGGGATGTTAGAAGGCCAAAAAGAATTCTATTTCTGGGAAATCCTATTCTAATCCTTTTTTTTCATAGTGTGTTTATCTGCCTTTTTCTCCATTCATATAGGAATACTTCTCAGTTGAGGTTGATATACAATTAGTAGATTCCTACATGTACCCTTATAAAAACTAAAGCAGCTCTCCCCTGTCATCTGGAAGGTTTTTCTCATAAAAATCTATCTTTCAACTATTTTTGTCTCTTCTTTCCTCTTCACTTTTCTTATTGCCGATAAGAAATAAAATGCTAACTCTCTTCATCCTATCCTTTTTTCTCTGCTACCATCATATGTCCAACAGAAGATGGGGTCCAGAATACACGGTGATCATAGCAGCATGCTTTTGGGGTCTTGCTTCAAATTTGACCTAACTGGCAATGATACATTTCTCATTTCTTCTGTTTAGCATCCCTCTTTTGGGGTTTCATGTTAAAGTTATACAGAATGAAACATTGCACAACGCATATGGAACCTATTGCTCTCTTTTGCAGAAGTCAGTGCTATCTGAGCAACCAGGCTTCATATAAATGAAAAGCCATGAAATAATTGTACATTGTTTGTTACACAGTAGTTTTTCAGCACATACAAAGACATACATACCTCTACCCTTACACATGCCTGTCACAGATTATGCTGCTTAACAAAAACCAAAAAAACCTCTCTCATATGTATCTAATAAGTTATCTTTTGCGTAGCTTTTATTAAAACTATTCCCTAAATTACACAAATAAAGAGAAAGGGAAGCCTTCACTCATCACTCTATTCTCAACAGGACTAAGGACATTAAAGCATCCTATATTAATTACTCAAATGACTTGATATTATTTAAGCAAATCATTTGAAATTTCAAAATATTCTGAAAGCAATGTATACTTCAAATATTCAGCTTCAAAAACATTCCTGAATGATATTTAAATTTAGGGCCAATTTGGGCAAATGCACACAAAGAAGACATTAGGATGCGTTAGAATGGTTTATTGATTTTCACAGCCAAGGGCATCACATGTGGTTTCCCTTGTTCCCACTGTCCCATGAAGTGACATGATGTCCTCTTAAGTAAAAGACACAGAGCTATTTAGGTACCACATTTATATAAGGTTTCAAGATAATAACTTCTGCCATGGCAGCTATCTTATTGTTGGTGGCAGGATGGGGTCAAGAAACACAAACTAGTAGCAAAACAAAGGTTTCTAAAAATTAACCAGGAGGGTCTACTCAGGATGAGGAATGTGAATTTATAACTATGTCACATTGTCAAGCTTGACTTAGATTGGAAGCAGCTTGTTGAACTATAACAGGGTGTGGTTTAAGCCTTCAGCATACCAAATTTGTATAACAAGAGACAGTACTAGAAGAGTGGAGCCTATTTAAAAAATTCCTGTGTAATAAAATAATCTCCTCGGCTTATTCTCAATCAACAATGGATATTAAACAATCACTACTTTCCTCATCACTTACTATAAATGTTCTCATATATTAAAACTTTATATGTATTTAGACCTATTTCTATTAGTCCATTTTTCAGTTTTCCCAAATATCAGATAATTCTTGATAACTCAAGCTTTTAAAAATGTTTTAATATATAGGACAAATCCCCATTTAATCTAATCTTCAAGATATCCTTTAGTATTTTTGTAAACTTTTGCTGTCCATATAAATTTCACTATCATTTCATCCAAGTTCTACAAAATAAACATTTTGAGTCTTCTTTGGTACTTTGATTGATCTATGTAAATACTTCCTCTACCAGTACAGATTGAAAACATTCCATTCCTCATTCAGTCTAAGTCTTGATCATGCTTTTTTAAAAAATTAATTTATTTTGAATTATCAACAACCACTTCCATAAGTTTTGAGTTTTAAATTTTTCTCTCCCCCTCCTTCCTCACCTCCCTCCCCTGATATAGTCTATACATATACATACGTATTAAACATATTTTCACATTAGAGATGTTGTAAGTAAGAATTAGAACCAATAGGAGGAACCACCAGAAAGAGGAAATAAAAAACAGAGAAGAAAAAAAAAGTATCAAATAGTATGCTTCAAACTGCATTCAAAGACAATAGCTCTTTCTTTTTTGTGGATAGTATTTTCCATCACAAGTCCTTTGGAGATGTCTTAGATCCTTGTACTGATGAGAAGGGTTAAGTTTATCAATATTAGTCATTGCACAACATGGATGTTATTGTGTACAATGTTCTCCTGCTTCTGCTCACTTCACTCAGCATCATACTATACAAGTTTTCCCAGGTTTTTCTGACATCAGTCTGTTCATTTCTTATAGCACAATAGTATTCCATTACATTCATATACCACAACTTGTTCAGCCATTCCCCAATTGATGGGCATCCTCTCAATTTCCAATTTTTTGCCATCACAAAAAGAGCTGCTGTAAATATTTTTGTACATGTGGGTCCTTTTCCCATTTGTATGATCTCTCTGGGATAAAGCTGTGGAAGTCCAATTGCTGGGTCAAAGGTTATGCATATTTTTATAGCCCTTCGGGCATAGTTCCAAACCACTCTCCACAATGGTTGGATCAGTTCACAACTCCACCAAAAATGCATTAGCGTTCCAATTTTCCCACATCTTCTCCAACATTTATTATTTTCCTCTTTTGTCATTTTGGCCAATCTGATAGGTGTGATGTGGTACCTCAGAGTTGTTTTGATTTGCATTTCTCTAATCAATAATGATTTAGAGCATTTTTTCATATGACTATAGATGGCTTTAATTTCTTCATCTGAGAACTGTCTGTTCATATCCTTTGACCATTTATCAATTGGGGAATGGCTTGTTCTTATAAATTTGTCTTAATTCTCTATATATTTTAGAAATGAGGCCTTTATCAGAGACTGGTTGTAAAAATTCTTTCCCAATTTTCTACCTTCCTTCTAATCTTAGTTGCATTGGCTTTGTTTGTGCAAAAACTTTTCAATTTAATGTAATCAAAATTATCCATTTTGCTTTTCATAATGTTCTCTATCTCCTGTTTGGTCATGAATTCTTCTGTTCTCCATAGATCTGATAGGTAAACTATTCCTTGTTCTCCCAGTTTACTGGTATCAGCCTTTATATCTAATCATGAACCCATTTTGACTTTATTTTGGTATGTGGTGTGAGATTTGGGTCTATGCCTAGTTTCTGCCATATTCTTTTCCAGTTTTCCCAGCAGTTTTTTTCAAAGAGTGGGTTCTTATCCCAGAAGCTGGGGTCTTTGGGTTTATCAAATAATAGATTACTATAGTCATTGACTACTGTGTCTTGCATATTTAACCTATTCCACTGATCCACCTCTATTTCTTAGCCAGTACCAAGCAGTTTTGATGATTGCTGCTTTATAATACAATTTAAGATCTGGAATTGCTAGGCCACCTTCCCCTGCATTTCTTTTCATTAGTTCCTTTGATATTCTGGACCTTTTGTTTTCCAAATGAATCTTGTTATTATTTTTTCTAACTCTATAAAATAATTTTTGGTAGTTTGATTGGTATGGCACTGAATAAGTAAATTAGCTTAGGTAGGATTGTCATTTTTATTATATTAGCTCGGCCTACCCATGAGCACCTGATGTTCTTCCAATTATTTACATCTGATTTTATTTGTGTGAAAAGTGTTTTGTAATTGTGTTCCTAGAGTTCCTGGGTTTGTTTCAGGAGGTAGACTCCTAAATTTTTATAATGTCTACAGTAAGTTTAAATGGATTTCTCTTTCTATCTCTTGCTGTTCGGCTTTGTTGGTAATATATAGAAATGCTGATGATTTATGTGGGTTTATTTTATAGCCTGCAACTTTGCTAAAGTTGTTTATTATATTTCAAGTAGTTTTTTACTTGATTCTCTAGGATTCTCTAAGTATATCATCTGCAAAGAGTGATAGCTTTGTTTCTTCTTTGCCTATTCTAATGCCTTCAATTTCTTTTTCTTCTGTTATTGCTAAAGCTAAGGTTTCCAGTACAATATTGAATAACAGTGGTGATAATGGACATCCTTTTTCCCCCTGATCTTATTGGAAATGCTTCTAGCCTGTCCCCATTACATATAATGCTTGCTGAAGGTTTTAGATAATGCTATTTATTATTTTAAGGAAGACTCCATTTATACCTATGTTTTTTAGTGTTTTTAATAAGAATGGGTGTTGTATTTTGTCAAAAGCTTTTTCTGCATCTATTCAGATGATCCTGTGGTTTCTGTTGGTTTTGTTGCTGATATGCTCAATTATGCTGATAGTTTTCCTAATATTGAACCAACCCTGCATTCCTGGTATAAATCCTACCTGGTCATAGTGTATTATTCTTGTGATAAGTTGCTGCAATCTATTTGCTAGTATTTTGTTTAAAATTTTTGCATCTATATTCATTAGAGAAATTGGTCTATAATTTTCTTTCTCTATTTTGACTCTTCCTGGTTTAGGTATCAACACCATATTTGTATCATAAAAAGAATTTGGTAAGACTCCTTCTTCACCTATTTTCCCAAATAGTCTATATAGTATTGGAATTAATTGTTCTTTAAATGTTTGATAGAATTGCATGTAAATCCATCTGGCCCTGGAGATTTTTTCCTAGGGAGTTCATCAATGGCTTGTTCAATTTCTTTTTCTGAGATGGAGTTATTTAAGTATTTTACTTCCTCTTCTGTTAATCTGGGCAATTTATATTTTTGTAAATATGTATCCATTTCACTAAGATTGTCAAATTTGTTGGCATATAGTTGGGCAAAATAATTCCTAATTATTGTTTTAATTTCCTCTTCCTTGGTGGTATTCACCTTTTCATTCTTGATACTAGTAATTTGGTTTTCTTCTTTTTTTTTTAATTAAATTAACCAAAATCTATTTTATTTTTTTTCATAAAACCAGCTCTTAGTTTTATTTATTAGTTCAATAGTTTTCTTAATTTCAATTTTATTAATTTTTTTTGGTTTTCAATATTTCTAATTTGGTGTTTTTGAGGATTTTTAATTTTTCTTTTTTAGTTGTATGCCCAATTCATTAATCTCCTCTTTTTCTATTTTATTTATGTAAGCATTTAGAGATATAAAACTTCCCCTAAGAACTGCTTTGCTGCATCCCATAAGTTTTGGTATGTTGTCTCATTATTGTCATTCTCTTGAAAATTATTGATTCTTTCTATGATTTGTTGTTTTACCCAATCATTTTTTAGGATTAGATTATTTAGTTTCCAATTATTTTTTAGTCTATCTTTCCATGGCCCTTTATTACATATAATTTTTATTGCATCATGATCTGAAAAGGATGCATTTAATATTTCTGCCTTTCTGCATTGGATTGTGAGGTTTTTATGCCCTAGTACATGGTCAATTTTTGTGTATGTGCCATATGCCAAGAAAAAAGTATATTCCTTTCTATCCCCATTCAGTTTTCTCCAGAGGTCTATAATACCTAACTTTTCTAATGTTCTATTCACCTCCTTAACTTCTTTCTTGTTTATTTTGTGGTTAGATTTATCTAGTCAGAGAGGGGAGGTTCAGGTCCCCCACTAGTATAGTTTTGCTGTCTATTTCTTCCTGTAACTCCCTGAACTTCTCCTCTAAGAATTTGGATGCTATACCATTTGGTGCATATATGTTTAGTAATGATATTACTTCATTGTCTATGGTGCCTTTTAGCAGGATGTAGTTTCCTTCCTTATCTCTTTTGATTAGATCTATTTTTGCTTTTGCTTTGTCTGAGATCAGGATTGCTACCCCTGCTTTTTTTACTTCAGCTGAAGCATAATATATTCTGCTCCAGCCTTTTACCTTTACCCTGTATGTGTCACTCTTTTTCAAATGTGTTTCCTGTAAACAACATATTGTAGGTTTTTAATCCATTCTGCAATCCTTTCGTTTTATGGGAGAGTTCATCCCATTCACATTCACAGTTATGATTACTATCTGTGTCTTTTTCTCCATCCTTTCCCCCCATTTATGCTTTTCTTTCTCCTTTTCCTTTCCCCTTCACTAGTGTTTTGCTTTTGACCACACCTCCTTCAGTCCCTCCTCCTTTATTATCCCTTTCCCTTTTCTTCCCCTTTACCTTACTGCTTCTCCCTCTCTTCTTCCCCCTTTTCCTTTTCTTTCCCCTTTTCCCTCCTACTGCCTATAGGGCAAGTTAGATTTCTATACCTAACTGATTATGTTATGCCCTTCTTGAGCCAAATCTGATGAGAGTAAGGTTCAAACAATGCTCACCCCTCCCTTCTTTCCCTCTGCTGTAATAGGATTTTGTGTCTTTTCCTGTAATGTAATTTACCCTTGTCTGCCTCCTCCTTTCTCAGTACATTTTCTAAGATCAGATTAATCCACTTATTTGGATCCATTTAACCCACTTGATTAGATTTTTTTTATCATTACATCAAAGTCAACTAATATCCACCCCTTTATGTATACTCCTTTAACATGTGTAATAACAATACAGTTCTCAAGGTTGCAAGTGTCATCTTCCCTTGTAGGGATTAAACAGCCCTTATTAACAACATATTGTATCTTTCTGTCCCATTTACCTTTTTATGTCTTCTTGAGTGCTGTACTTGAAGATCAAATTTTTTGTTGAGCTCTGGTCTTTTTATCAGGAAGTTTGGAAGTCCCTATTTCATTGAATATCCATCTCCTCCCTTGAAAAATCATGCTCATTTTTGCTGGGTAGTTGATCCTTGGCTGCATTCCAAGCTCCTTTGCCTTAGGAATATCATGTTCCATGCCCTGGTCTTTTAATGTAGAAGCTGCAAGGTCCTGTGTAATCCTGACTGTGGTTCCATGATATTTAAATTGTTTCTTTCTGGCTGCTTGCATATTTCTCTTTGACCTGGTAATTTTGGAATTTGGCTACTATATTCCTTGGGGATTTCAATTTGAGATCTCTTTCAGGAGGTGATTGATGGATTCTTTCTATGGCTATTTTGCCCTCTGGTTGTAGGGTCTCAGTGCAGACTTCTTTTATGATTTCCTTTTTTTCATTGTGATTTTCAGGTAGACCAAAAAATTTTAAATTGTCTCCCCTGGATTGTTTTCCAGATCAGTTGTTATTGTTGCTGTTGCTGTTTTTTTTTTTTTTGCAAGGCAATTGGCATTAAGTGACTTGCCCAGGGTCACACAGCTACTGAGTGTCAAGTCTCTGGTCAGAGACTGAATTTGAACTCAGGTTTTCCTGACTCCAAGGCCAGTGCTCTATCCATTGCGCCACCTACCTGCCCCTCAGTTGTTTTACCAATGAGGTATTTTACATTTTCATCTATTTTTTCATTTTTTGTTTCTGTTTGATTGATTCTTGTTCTCTCATAGAGTCATTAGCTTCCATTTGCTCAATTCTAATTTTTAATAAATTGTTTTCTTCTATTAGATTCTTACCTCCTTGCCCATTTGGCCAATTGTATTTTTTATGCACTTGTTTTCTTCTGTGTATTTTTTTTTCCAGTTGGCTAATTGTATTTTTTAGGGACTTGTTTTCTGTAGTGTACTTTTTTTCCAGTTGGCCAATTGTATTTTATAAGAGCTCTTCTGTCTGTCTCATTTGACTTTAAAAATCCTTTTTGAGTTCTTCTAAGAAGGCTTTTTGGGCTTTAGACTAGTTCATATTCCCTTTTGAGATTCTTGATGTGGGTTTGTTGACAATGTTGCCCTCTTCAGAATTTCTGCCTTGATCTTCACTGTTCTCATAATATGAATCTGTGGTATGTTTTTTTTGTGTGTTTTTTTTTTTTTTTTTTTTTTTACTCATGGTATTTGCTTCTTTCCTGGCTTTTAAAAAGATTGAGCTCTCCTGCTGGGGAGCAGAGGCTTTGTGTGCTGGAGTCTCTAATGTTGGCAGTGGGAGGCTGTAGGGTTCTGGCAG
Organism: Phascolarctos cinereus; assembly: GCF_003287225.1. NCBI lineage: Eukaryota > Metazoa > Chordata > Mammalia > Diprotodontia > Phascolarctidae > Phascolarctos > Phascolarctos cinereus. The sequence continues at coordinate 393,912,330 of NW_027555958.1, read as the reverse complement.
CTTATCTGGTGTTGGGCTGGAATCAGAAACACTGGAACTCTAGGGGTAGGATTGGGTAGTCTGGCCCCTGGAGGTTGCCTGCTTTTCCTTTCCTTTCACTTTCTTCAGCTGCTTTCAGATGGATGTTGCAGGATGTTTATCTGCCTGGGGCCCCTTGGAGCACTTCACAGATTTTTACTGAGGTACTGGGAGACTGCAGTAGAATGCTGAGGCACCTGGTGTTTTTCTGAGCTGGTTTCCAATGGTTCCCTTGCCCTTTCCGAGGCACTTGGAGGTCCAGGTGTTGGTGTTTTCCTGCTCCACCACCTGGGTTTCAGGATCTCCTCCTGGTATGTTGAGGCGGGACTTTATGCTAGCTTGCTGGGATACCTCCAGTTCTGTACTGCTCCCCTTCCCCCAGGGCAAGAGGGGCCTTTCCCTTTACTCCTGTAAGCTACCTGAGCTACTGGACTGCTGCACCCTTTCTTTTCGTTCAGCTGTTCCAGGGTTTTTCCTGGAGCAATATTTTCTAGCCTTTTAGAGGTTGATAGGGAGGGTGAGATCAAGTTACTTTTTACTCCGCCATCTTGGCTTCTGGAAATGGAAGTCCTCCGTGTTTTTCATAAGTCTTTCATCAGGTATTTTTAAAGTAGGCTAGAGATGTTCTTATTGTTCTTTCAGTATCTCAAGAACAAAATCACACATAAAACATAATAAATTTATATATCCTTCAAACTTTCACATATATTAAGGTATCAATATACCATTAAGAATGCTCATTCATAGACTCACATTTATTGGTGACATGTCTACTTCCTTTTCCAGTCATAAGTGTCCTCTACGATATATTTATGCCACTCCATATGTTATCATTGACAGTATGCTGTACCCACTTGTAACACCTAGAATGTTACATATCTTTTCAAAGCACTCTGAATTGTTTATAATTTTTATTATTGAGATTCTTTGGCATTTCAAAACCAATAGCCACACAGATCATGGCAAGAAAACTTGTATTAAAGAAACATTTTGCAACAGTGAGCAATTTAGCATCTTTTTAAAAAACTTTGTATTTCCTAAATTTAATACTGTTCAATGTTAATTTTAGAATTGATCATTCTCCTTTTTTCAGCAGTCAATAGAGTATTTAAATACATTTCTTTTATTCAGCTCATGTTATATTGCAGTCAATATGTACATTTAATCTCCTTTACATTCCCCTTCTCTGTGTTTAGGTTAAACTCCAATTATAGAATTATGAATGCTGGTAAGAAATTGAAAACTTTGTAGACACAGATGATATTTTCATAACTAATGCCAATTCAATATAGGGGCTTCAGAAGGAAAGACAGATCTGAGAGGTTAAAAGCTTGTTAAGATAATGGTGTCTGAGAATAGGATTTAATTTTCAGGGAATGACTTAAAATATAAAAATAATGATGGGCTTTTGGTTAGGGATAGAATACCTTTAACAAGATGTATACACACATACACACACATAATATATGTGAATATATATAAATATACAAGACATATGTGTGTCTACAAATACATAATATCTACATATATGTATGTAATTTATCATCTTGGAAATCTTATTTGAGTGCTCTAAATTGAATTTGGAGAAAGACACTTTGCTACAAAGCCCAAATGTCACAGAACATATTAAATAAAGCATAAGAAGAAAATATCTATATAGCATCTATAATTCACAGGAAACAATGCTCAAAAAGAGAACTAGTAATAATCCATGGCCTCACATGTCTATACATAAATATCCATATTGCCCAACATGCACTACAAACGGGAGATTTACATGCAAAAAGAGAAATAATGAGCTCTCATAGAAGAGGTTGGTTGCCATGCAATAAAAATTGTTTAGAGGAAGTCAGCACATGAGCAACGGGAAGCTCTTAAGAATCAAATCTTCAACTCACAATGAAAAATATTTCCAATGAAATAAAGGGAAAGTTACCAAAAAAGCAACTCTCTGATTACACAAGGTACTGTTTAAAGAACTTAGCTGTCAGTAAAAATTTAGACCTTTTAGAAAAAAACTGTTTAGAAAAAGAACTGTTTTTGGTTTATCTTTGTGTGCCAGGTGCCTAGCACACTGTCTTGAGATAGTTAGCATTTAATGCTTGTTGAATAAATTGAATAGAAATTTCACAAGCATATATAGAAGATGAAACAAAGACATGCAAAAATGAGGAATGTAAAACTGTGATGTAGCACTGGAAGAATGGTTTCAAGGGTGAAATTAAGAATAAGTTAAGGTTGATGATGAGGATGGGACCATTGCTCAGGGTGAACAAGACAATGATAAATGCAGAGGCTGAGTTCCACTAATCTTGTTTCTGTTTATTTTATTAAGGAAGTTTAATTTTGGATTAGAAAGAACAGAAACCCTTTTATAAATAAAAAGTGGCTGTATACTCATTATAATAAAAAGAGAGTAAGAGATCACCCATCACTCATCAATCAACAAGCATTTATTAAGCAATTCTTATTTGCGAACCACTGACTTTGGAATTGGGAATACAAAGAAAATAATAGTCCTACTGTCAAGTAATATAATTTGTTGGAGGAGAGAGCATGTCTATAAATTACTTCCTTGTTTTGTAGCTGGTTTTGTTGAAGTTTAGGGGTTTAGGGGTGCTGGGACCCCAAAATCATAACAAATGGGTCCTGTATGAAAGAATTTGACCCAAGCCTTCTTTTAGCCAAAGACAAGGTGTTTTAGAACATCTGTCATATTGGGTAGACTCTTAAGGAGTCTGAATGTTAGTGAGCTGTTGGCTAGATTGTTAGAATCTGAGCCCCTTGATAGAGACAAAATGGACCTAAAATACAGAAAGACTGTGGGAGAAATCTAGGAGTGGCCAATAGTCTGCAGGAACTGTGAGGTAATAGAATGCCAGGGACCTGGACCACACAGCCAAGGAAGAATGGAGCCTACTTAGGATTAAGGATGGGAAGTGGTCAGGGGCCTTTGAGGAGGTAGGGCTAGGCTAGGTTAAGGGTAACAGAGAATTAGGAGATTGATTGTAGCCACAATGGAAAGGCCAGTTGATGAGATTATAGCCTCAGGCTAATGCCAGAGATTTGGCCATGTGGGAAAACCAGTTTTTTTCCTTTCTGGGGTGCAGATCCCAACCCCATCAGTTTCACTTATTTGAGACTTTACTGACTTCTCCACAATGATCCCAGAACACTTGTCATTGGCAGTATCATTACCTTGCATGATCCCATCAGCATTGCCATTCATACTTCATCAGTACCTTTTGCCTCCTTGATTAGAGTTTAGGACTATGAACTCCTCAATATCCATTTAAGGAGGAAAGATAAGAAATATATCTTTTCACATATCTCCTCATTTCCCCACTGACTGCACTTATTTGAAACTTCTGTGACTTCTCTGGCTGAACTCACTTTGAATTTGTCTGGCTTCTCCAGGCACACTCATTTGTTTTTTTTTTTCTTCCCACCTAATGAGTACCTGCCCCCAATCTCTTTTCAGTTTTCTTTTGTATATCTTCACCCATTAAATTATAAATTCTTTGAGGGCAGCAACTGTATTTTCTTATGTGTATCCATAGTTCTGGGCTTTCTGCTTAGTTGTTTCTTTTTTATAACACTATCAGAACATATTCCTAATGGAGGTCAAAGGGAATGACTACTTTTATTGTTGTTGTTTTTGTTGTTGTTGTTGTTGTCATTACTTTAATAGCCTATTATTAGTTTATTTTTCAGAAAAAGTTTGCAGTTACCCTAGAAATGAATGAGCGTAATTGTTTTACCATGATTTCACAAGTATAATTTCATTGCTTTTCTCTTTTCCTGCCTATTTTGTGGGTATGCATGGGTCTTCATGAGGATGCGCGTTTTAGAAGGATTGTAAAAGAACTGTTTAAAAGAAATGTTTGATAGGCAGTTGATGACATGAAACTGGAGCTCAGGAGATAGTGTAAGGTTGAATATATATTTCTAGGAATCATATGAATAGAGGTGATTATAAACCATGGGAACTGATGAAATATTTAACAAGAAAAGAGTCAAGGTCCCAGGATAGACTCAACATATACTAATGTTTAGGAATGAAAATATGGAAGATGATGTTCCATAAAATAAAATTAAGATAGATTTAATAGGGAAAAAAATCAAGAAAAATAAGTGATAGAATTAAATAGAGTTAAAAATGAACAAGAAAAGATATGAAAATATACTTCCTTTTCTCTGTGCAGAGACAAGATACAATGGTATAGAATGCTACAGAAATGTCAGGATTTTTTTTTAACAGACTATAATTTGTTCATTTACCCCCTCTATTTTTGATTCTTTGTGATGAGTTAGGGCTGTCTGGGAAGTGAGAGGAAAGTGAGATAATTTGGGGCATGTAGGTGATATAAAAAAATAAAATTAGCTTTTTTGAAAACATTAATAACTTTGGAAAGAACAATTTTAGTTAAGTGCTGAAGTCAAAAGGCAGATGTCAGTAGCCCAAGAAATAAGTAAAAAGAGAAAAGTAGAAATGAGGTAGGTAGTCATATTTTCAGTTTCCCAGAGTAAGTATATCATTTGTATGTCGTCCCTCTGAGAAGCTAGAGGAATATGGGCAGCACCATGACGTACCCCACCCCACGTATAAAGATGAGGAAGCAAAGGCTTTTGAGAATAGTGTTTAGTTGAGGATGGTTTGCCTCTTTTCTAACAGTGTAGTTCTGACATCTCATTATCTCTATTTCATCATATAGTGAATACTTGGGAAAAAATACGAATGAGCCACTGACCTGATATGTTTAGAGTGTGTACCCCTGTTGAGAAAATGGCAGATCCTTTTCCCATGATTTATACTTCACTCATAAGCCTCCAAATTTATTTATTTTTTTTTAAGAAAAGAATCTTTAAGAAAAGTGCAATTGATGTTGGTGGAGCTGTGAACTGTTCCAACCATTCTGGAGAGTAATTTGTAACTATACCTAAAGGTCTATAAAACTGTGCATATCCTTTGATCTAGCAATACCATATATAGGTCTAAATTCCAAAGACATAAAAAGAGAAAAGGACCTATCTGTGCAAAAATATTTCTAGTAGCTCTTTTGTGGTAGTTAAGAATTGGAAATAGAAAGGATGCCCATCAGCTAGGGAATGGCAAAACAAGCTGTGGTATATGATTGTGATGGAATATTATTGTGCTGTAATAAATGACAAGCAGGAGGATTTTTTTTTTTGCTTTTTTTTTGGTGAGGCAATCAGGGTTAAGTGACTTGCACAGGGTCACACAGCTGGTAAGTGTCAAGTGTCTGAGGTCAAATTTGAACTCGGGTCCTCCTGACTCCAAGGCCAGAGCTCTATCTACTGTGCCACATAGCTGCCCCTCAAGCAGGATGATTTTACAAAAATCTGGAAACTTACATGAACTGAAGCAAAATGAAGTGAGTTGAACTGGGAGAACATTGTGCACAGTAACAGTACTATTGTTTGATAAACTGTGAATGAATTATTCTCAGCAATACGATTCAAGACAATCCCAAAGGACTAATGATGAAGCATACTATCTACCTCCAGAGAAAGAACTGACATTGTTTGACCATAGACTGAAGCATGCCAATTTTTCACTTTCTTTCTTTCATTCTTTTTTTTTCATTTGAGTCTTCTTGTACAAACTTACTAATATGGAAATGTTTTACATGATTGCATATGTATAACACGTATCTGATTGCTTACCATGTCAGGCAGGGGGTGGGTAGATAGGGAGAGAAGGATAGAATTTGGAACTCAAAACTATAAAAAATGTTAAAATTTATTTTAACATGTCATTAGGGAAAAATTTTAAAAAATGAAAAGTGCAATCATTTTCATACACAATAATTTTTGCTAACAAAAGAAGTGGTACAACAAACTAAAAAAAACAAAAACTTTACATTTTGCTTACATGTTGCTTATTTGCTCTTGAAATCTCATTTTCAATGTATATTTCTCAATTATAGTTAGAAAATAATTCTGATGTGCAATTAAATATACTCATGTGCAGAAGAGAGGATATTAATTGGAGATAATACTCTCTAGTAATATAGGGGACATAATGAAAGATTATGCTGAATTATAGTTCAAGTACACAATTATATTGAAGTATGCTTTAGGAGTCACTGAAAATCTGGCCACCCTTCCTAGATTCCACATCTCTCATTTTATTTATTTCTTTGGTTCTTGAAATCTGCCTTTTGACTTTAGCCCTCAACTAAAACTATTCTTTCTAAAGTTGTTAATGTTCTTTTAAAAATTATTAGATAATGTAGTCATACCAAAATTAAAAGTGTTGCAGGTACACATTAGATAATTTGAAAGGTAGATTAGTTCTTTTATCTACACCATGAATACCAAAATCTATGATATTGTTATTTAACATGATGCCAGGAAAGGGCTTGAGCTGCATTATAAAGGCCTGAGCCTTAATTCCACAATTAGCAATTTTAATATTAATTTGAGGATAATAGATTAAAAGCCATAGAATTATCATTATACTTTGTTCACTTCTCTAGCATTTCATTCTTCAGATAGCATGACATATATTTGTAGGCATGGATATGGAAAAAAAAGTAACTGAACTAGCTTTCTTCATTTTTTTAAACAAGTAAATATACCCTTTGTCAATTTTAGTTATTATAATTCTACAACTGCCTGAACGCTGTTACATATTGAAGTTTGTATATTATATATAAGAACACATTGGAATAATTTGTGTCTTTTGTATTTTCTATTTAAAAAATTAATCTTTACTCTCTTGCTGTTGAAATTATATATTATGAAGTAAAAGCTCAAATCCTCAAAAATGGATTAAAAGATATACTGCATTAAGTGTATCCATAATTAATGAAGGTTACTCTGCTTTCTTCATCTAATCAAAGAAGCTTGTCCATGTAGAAACACAGTGATCAGTTTTTATCTTTTCTTTTTCTTTTTTCCCACTTATAGAATAATTCAATTTAATGCCTGCAATATTGCAAAATCTTAAAATAGTTATGTAGAAAAAAAAGAAAAAAGGTCTTACAGAGAATATGACCTTAGAAGGGAACTATGGAATTTTCCATCATCCTCAGACTTTGGGATAGTTTGACAGTTTTTCATCTTCAAAGAGCTTATTCCAGGCATCAGATACATAGTGTTCTGTGATTGCAAGTACGGATTGCCTTGTCTTTTCTCTTTATGTTTCTAGAGCTTGTTGTACAATTTTTTATATGACTGATGCAAATGGTGACATCTTGCTCGTTTGCTACTTAAAATAAAATAAAACCTAATGCAATAGACATTTAAATCAAAGTTGAGGTCATATAAACCTGTCTTCCATCAGCCATTCACTTTAGCAATAACTATTCTTCTGAATTCTTTCAAGTTTAAGTTTTTTTTTCTTTCAAATCTAGGTGTATGATTTCTATATTTCTTTGAATACAAAATGCAGTCTATATAACCATATATCTATGTATGTATGTGTATAGAGTGTGTGTGTGAGAGACAGAGAGTGTGTATGTGTGTGTGTGTGTGTGTGTGTGTTATGTATACTGTGAGGCAGAGCATGGCTTTGTAGATAGACATTCTAGAAACTATTATAACTTCGGTTCAAGTTCTATCCCTGATACATACTGTCTATGTGAATCCAAAGAATTCATTTGTTCTCTCAGTTCTCTATGCAACTTTATGAAAGTATGTAGTTGCAGAGTTGTAGACGTACATTGGTAGAGGTGGAGTTTCTATGTCAATGAAGTCACAAGTCCATACTCTATCCCTGTGTCTATCTAGCCATCCATCTAGTTAGCTAGTGTTTCAACCATATGGAAACTCCTACTAAGATGTGTAAATTGACACCTCATTTGAAATGAAGAGTCTTAGAAAGTTGCCTCGAGCACTTTGAAACCAAATGCATTGTCCAGAGTTACATAGATAGTGTGTTAATGATAAGACTGCTAGCCTATTATTGACTATGTTCTCAATATTAATATTTGACCAAAAAATGGATAATAGTACAACCTAAATGCTAATCACCAGGTAACAATGTCACGATGAGTGCCATACCACTTATTTGAGGTTTGTGGGGTATTCAGGGAGGACTGCTGTGAGGGCTGCTGAGACTTTTCAGGGCTTCTTGTTCACCTTTGGTGTCTACCTTCACCCAACTCTCACCTGTGCCTCCAAAAAGCTGTAGCATGCCCGGCAGCCACACCCTTGTAAAACTGGCTTGGAAGATGAACTAAACCAGGTTCAGAGTAACCAACAGGTCTCAAATACCTTGGTGAATTAGGGGGACATCTACCCCAAGTATGTTAAGACTTTCCCCAGAAGGATAAGCAGATGAGAACAATTTGTTCCAATGGCCATGAATGTAGCTGAAGCAGTCATTATGGAGCACTTGGAGTTTGGTCAGACATTGAAGACACCAAGGTCATCCACTGCATCCCAGGCCATCATCAGTTCTGTCTTTTGTTTTGCCACTAGACTTCTGTGACTGGAAGAGAGAGTGAGGCTGATGACTTTGTGCAACTTTGCCTCACTTAAATTCAACTCATGGCAGTCAAGACATGACCCTGTGATATTACTGGTCCTCTTCAAAGCAAAAGACAAACAACCTTTTGCTCACTGAAAAAAAAAAGATTTCCACCAGTCTACTCCCCCCTCCACACATACACACACACACACACACACACACACACACACACACACACACACATCCCATGCAGCAAGAAATGTCATTAAACCCATAAAGAGCAAATAAAGAATATATTTTACTTTTCCCCAAGTAGTATTTATATTCAGCATCAGATCAGTACATTTTCAATCAATGAATGTTTTCTACAAATTTACATGTTTCAGCTAAAGTGTACATTACATTTGGTTGCAGCATTTGCTGTATCCTTAGAGGTTTTGAATATTTCAATATTTGTCCTACTTTAAGATTTCATGTTAGCATAGCTGGGCTATCTTATACAGGAAAGACTTTGAATACAAGTCACAACAAAATAATTATATCTACTTTCTGACTGGCTTCTGTGCATGAAGAGACTTGTTACCAGTGGGTCAGCCACTAGGTAATGAATTCATTAGTCATGGCACTCCATGAAAGAAAGAAAGAAAGAAACCATCAGGAAGTTTCAAGAAGAGTAGAAAAATTTCTTCTTGAATTTCCAAAATTTTAGATTAGCCTGAATTAGGACAGTACCATATAACTTGCAGTGTGAGTTTTGGGGTCCTTTCATTTTCCATGCTTCCAATCTGGGCCTTGCGAGAGGACCTTGGTTAAATGCAAAAGTTTACTTAGGTCTTTGCAATTGAATTAAGGCTATATCAATATTTAGAATTTTGACCTGTAATCCATTTTTGCTGTTCTCCATAGTTCAACTGCTGGTGATCATCAAATGATGATGACCGAACATGATATACAACATCTTTGCATGCACGTGTCCAGTAGTTGCCTGAAATAAGCTACAATAAATATAGACTTGTCCATAACTTTGACAGAAGAGATATGTTGAACAGCTGGTTGGTTTATAACATATCAAGATTTCTCTCATCAGAAAAAGAAATCAACACCATTAAAATGTTAGGATACAACAAATACAATTCACTTCATTAAAGGACATAGTCAGCCATTTGAATTTGACTGGGATGATACAATGAATTCATGTGAAAATTTCCACTGAGCACAGGAGTAGGGAAATAAACAAGTTTTCTTTCCAAGTACCTGCTGACTTTTTGCCACTTTGGTTCGTTAATCTGCCTGTGAGCTCATAGCATTTCTTAGCTAAAGTGTTCTTGGCAGTGCTGATGGGGTTGTGCTTTTGTTAGAGATAAAAAGAAAAAGAAACCCTTGGTGCTTTACTTAGTTAGAGGCAGAATGATTGCAAAGAGTGGGTGCAACTGCTTATAAATAATACATGTAAAACACAAATATGCACTATAAGCATGTTTCTGATTTCTGGAATTTGTCCTTAACAAGGGGAAAGAGGAGTACATTTTATTGTATTATTAAAATCACTGCTTTCACTTTTACAATAGTCTCACGCAGGTATGCAGTTTTACATAACACTCATGTCTTTGAGCCATTCACTATAAACTTCAAAGAAATTTACTGGTAACAGATATTTATCTTAATAAACAAAATGAGTACCTGGGCTCAAATAATAATCATATCATAGTTAATTGTATCAAATATTAATATTAGATCAATCATAGCTATGTTCATACTGTTTTGGAGCTAGAAGTGACCTTAGAACTCAGTTTTGTCTCTAAAAATTCACAGAATTGGAGAGTTGGAAGGGACTTCAATAACCAATCCACATATAATATTATTCCCACTATAACATACCTGGCAAGTAATCATACCTCCAGCATTTGAAGATGGTATGGGAATGGGAACCCAATACTTCTCAGGACAGACCATTCTACTTTCAGAGATCTGTAATTGTTAGGAAAATTCTCTGACATCAACTCTAAATTTGTTTTGACACTTCCATCCATTGCTACTAGTCTGTCCTTTGGGGCCAAATGCAACAGGTATAATCCCTTTCCCATATAAAATCCCTGTATATACTTGCAAAAAGCTATTCTATCACTCCTTCAGTCTTCCCTTCTTCAGGCTAATCATGCCCAGTTGTTTCAACTAATCATATACATTAAACGCATTTCACCATCCTGGTCACTCTCTCTGTATATGTTCCAGCTTACTAACATCTTTTTTCAACTGTGCTACTAAAAAAAAAAAACACACACACACAGAATACTCTGGCAACATCAGCATACAAAGGGATTGGGATGTATTATTCTGGCTGACATAATATACTACTGTCTCATAAAGCTTGAAATTGACTAAAACCTTCAGGTCTTTTCTAGGCTAAATCATACCTTGCCCAGCTTGAATCTCTGAAGTTCATGTTTTAGTTTTTAGCTTTTTTTAAACCAAGTGTTTTATATTTTATGCATGAAAACACCGAGAATCAAATGTACATGGGAAGATTCTGTCTCTGTTTCTGTTTTTCTCTGTCTCCCAAATGCTTAGCATTAAACTGGTTTGCTTAAAAAAAAACAAAAAAAACCCCAACTAGATTTGGTGTTACTATCATGATAAATCATCATCACCACCAAAAGTGTTTGTTGAGGAACTGTATAAAAATAAGAGAGTTCTAACAGAGCTCAAAAGTCCTAATATATCCTAGTCTATAGTTTGCAAGTAGAGGGTGGGGACTATGGTTCTGATGATAAAGTGTATTGAAGACTTCGCATGTCAAATTTATAATGACATGTAGTGGCTGTGGACAGGTTAAGCTCTATATTCATTCTCTGGAATCTTGAATGGGTGAACAAAAGTTAAAACTAGAGCTAAACATAATAAACTAACTGAAAATAGGTAAAGGTAATGACAGCTTACACTAATCCTATACTTAACTCTTATATCTTTTAATCTTCTTTCCTCTCATACATAATAAGCACGCAGTTAATTAATGCCAAACTAACAATTATTTTTCTTGTTATATTAGTTTTAATATTATAGACGGATACAATTAAATGTGTAATCCAGGTCAGTAGTTTTTCTCTTATAAAATCGAGACATTCAAATTATATACAAAGTTACAATACTACCTGTATTATGTGTTTGACCATGTTTCTCAACTATCCCAGCTTGTGCAGAAAGAACATTTCCACCTGATGTACCTAACCTGATTGGTACCATCTCCATCAGGTAGCAGCTACCCACCTTAGTGGTGCATTAACTAATAAGAAATTACCAACTTTTAAGAGTCTGCCTTATGAATTTAAGTTTGATCTACCAAGGACAAATTTAGCAGAATGGCTAAAATTAATAGTGGTATAAATTTAGGAATATGTGCTTATGGATATACAATTATGGGATAGCTAGGTAGCACAGTGGATAGAGCACTGGGCCTGGAGTCAGAACTGAATTAAAATCTGGCATCAGACACTAGCTGTGTGACCCTAGGCAAGTCACTTAACCCTGTCTGGCACAATTTCCTCATCTGTAAAATGAGCTAGAGAAGGAAATAGAAAACCACTCCAGTATCTTTGCCAAGAAAATCTCAGATGGGGTCATGAAGGGTCAGACATGACTGAAACAACTAAACAGAAAAAAATGCAACTATGTAATATGTATTTAAACTTTGTAATAAGTTAATACTTCAATCAGTCTATGATCTCAAACACTTCTGGGAAGTGACATCTATCATGACTATTCTGTACTATCTGGTTTATCTTTATATATCTTTTTATAAAACATCCTATGGGATCTATCCAAGATGCAAGTGAATTTCTTCTATTTCTCTTTATAACAATGGAGCAGAAAGCCTGCCAATCTAATAATTTACTCATGATAGATGTCTGATTTACCATCTTTTCTGATTATGTATCTCTTGGATTACATCATTTCCATTGTTTTGCTTGCTTAATTCTTGGTTGATAATTTGTTTAAGCCTACTTATGCCCACCATGAGATTCTCCAAATCATCTGGGTGATCTAGAGTTTAATCCCATATAGCATCACTGGTACAATATTGTTAAAAAGAGGAGTTTTTATTTCAAGAAAACGTGTCAGAATATTAAAAGAATAGCATAAGGAGCCAATATGGTGGAGTAAAGGAAGTACTACAGCATAGCTCTCCCAATATTTACTTCCAAATAACTTAAAAATTGTGCCTCAAATCAAATTCTGGAGTGGAACAGCCAGGTCAAGGTGAGACATTTTTTCTAGCCCAAGAAAATTTGGGAGGTCAGAAGGAGAGGTCTGTGATACTGTGGTAAAGGCTAGTTTGGAGCACATGCAGGGGAAATACCAGCCAGGTGCTTGGAGGTGGTGGTAGCAACAGCAGCAGCAGCAGCTTCAGGAGCTCTCACCCAGGAGATGGAAAGGAGACTGGACAATTGGTCAGAAAGAGATTACTGGGGCCCCCAGTACTAGTACTGGACATAGGGCTATGTGCTGTTTGCAATTTCCAATAACCAGTTGCAGGTCTCAGTTCCAGGTGGAGAGGAATTATTTGTTCACAAGAGCTCTGGTTCCAGAGCAGAGAGGAGACTAACATTTGAGGCTGCAAGGGAGTAGGGACCCTTCCTTGGTAGACACAAGAGCATAGACCAGAACAGCAGTGACCATACCTCTCACTGCATCAAAACACCTTGAAAGCACTGAAATTTGCAAACCTCTAGAACTAGTTATTAAAATAGCAGTGCAAAAAAAAGCCTGAAGCTTGGAACAGTATCCCACTACACCCAGGTAAGCAGAGTGCTACTATGGTGACAGAGAAGATCAAGACATAAACTGAGAAGAAGAAGACAGTGATATGAAAAAAGTTAGACACAAAGCCTCAAAGAAAAATAATTTAACACAAGTCCAAAAAAATATTCCTGGAAGAGCTAAAGAAAGAGATTTTTTTAAAAAATCAGAGTGGTAGATGAAAACCTGGGAAAAGGAATGTGAATTACGCAAGAAAAGTGTGAATAGAGAATTAACAGCTCGGTAAAAAAGGACACTAAAAATATTGAAGAAAATAACACCTTAAAAACCAGAATTGGACAAACGGTAAAAGAGGTACAAAACATTACTAAGGAAAAAAGACAACTCCTAAAAAGCAGAATTGGCCAAGTAGAAAAAGAGGTACAAAAGCTCACTGAAGAAAACAATCTTTAGAAATTAGAAACTGGAAAGTGGAAGCTAATGGCTCCATGAAATGTCAAGAAGTAATAAAACAGTCAAAATGGTGAAAAAAGAGAAGACAATGTGAAATGTCTAATTGGAAAAACAACTAACTTGTAAAATGGATCAAAAAGAGATAATTTTAGAATTATTAGACATGAAAAAAAGAGTCTAAAAATTCTATTTCAAGATAACATAAAGGAAAAGTGCCAGATAACTTACAAACATAAAGCAAAATAGAAATCTAAAGAATTTCCCATCTCCTGAATGAGATTTCAAAATGTTAACTCCCAGAAATATTATAGCCAAGTTCCAAAGCTTCTATGTCAAGGAGAAAATATTCTAAGAAGCCAGGAGAAAACTATTTAAATGCCTTGGGGCCACAGTCAGGATTCCACAATATTTAGCTGCTACCATCTTAAAGACTCAGGGAACTTGGAATATGTTATTCTAAATGGCAAATGGGCTGGTAGAATTAAAACCAAGAGTAACCCAGCCAGCAAAACTGAGTATAATCCTTGAAGGGGAAATGGATATTTAGTGAAATACAGCACTTCAAGAATTCCTAATGGAAAGAACAACACAATTTCCAAGAGTTAATCCAATACTGTTTCCTCTTCATGTTTAGTTGTGGTCCTAACTAATTGCGTAACTGCGATATCAAGATATATGTACTGATATACCAACTCTATTAGTCATCTATCTAACTGCATATCCTTGTCTGGATAATAGGAGTTATTAATTTACTTAAGTTTTTCCTCTATGAATAGATATACCATTTGTGTGTGTGTGTGTGTGTGTGTGCTTGCTATTACTTGTGATATTTGAGGGCTTAATGTAATCAATACATATCAATATAATGTGTAGGTTCTTATCATCTATAGGCAGGGATTTTAACTTTTTTAAAATTTTAATCAAATGTGCCTTTGATAATCTGGAGAAGTCTATGAACCCTTTGATTAATGTTTCTAAATTGAAACTATCAAATGCATAGAATTACAAAGGAAACCATTTGTGTAAAATACAATTATCAAAAGTTTTTAAAAACCAGATCACAAATACAAGGTTAAGAACCCTTGTATAAAGAATCCATTTTCCATTTAAACTCTATGCTGAATATTCTCCATGAGAGCGGCAAACATATTTTTTCAGTATACTTCACTGTTTTATGCCTTGTTTGATACTAATAATCAGATGGCCATCAAAGAAAATTATATAAGTTGTTTCCTATTTAAAGAAATACTGTATTATTTTTACTGTATTTATAAGGAGGTCAAGAGTTGTTGGATAAGAGTCTTTAAAGAGGAGTCTTGTTCTCCTTAATAAAGTGTTTTTCTATATATCTATATCTACATATAATTATACAAACAATCAAAATGTAATTGTGGCAGTGGGATCTTGCATTATCTATTTTCAGATATTTGTAGGATTATACAAATATGGTCTAATGAAAGCTATCATTTATAAAAACTTATTTTCTACTCATATGTTCATCAGGTACGCCCATGATTCATGTGTAGATTATTCCAAATGGAATTTTTTTGTAGAGTTGATAGTGTAATCATTTGAGTCAATGGTTGCTAATATTCTCTTCATTATTTGATGTGTGTGTGTGTGTGTGTGTGTGTGTGTGTGTATGTGTGTGAGATGAGGTCCAAGAATTTTCTAAATATTTAGAATCTTCTGCTTTTTCAGATGCCTTGAAAATCAATTCATTAGCATTCTAAACATTTTGTCACTGCCTACTCAGATTTTATTCTTTGTATGCTTTGTTTGGTCTAGCTGCTCCCCGCCTCTGCATTTTTTTTTTGGTTTTCATTATTGCTATTTTTACTTTTTAAATGAGTATGTAAGAAACTGTGATTTCATATGCCAAAGCTCCATTATAAATGATGGAGATGAGTTTTTTAAATAAAATACTTTTTTTTTAATACTCATTGCTTTTCAAGGAGAAGAACATTACAAGGACACCATAGAACAAATAGTCTTAATCATTGTGGTAAAAGTGATTGTAAATCCCGCCTCTCCTTTTCTGTCCTTGAATAGACCAGTATCAAAAGCCTCCCGTAACTTCAGCTCACTTTTACTGTTCTTAAAAAGAGATCACCTCCCCATCCTTTAAGTGTTTCCTAACAGTTACCTAGAAAATGGTACTCCAGATACCCCTATTTCCTCCCCTTTTGTTTCTGCCTTCCTCTACTCCTCCTTGTCCTTTGAAAAGTGTTACCTATTTGACCAAAATTGTCATAGAGTGCTACTTATTATGTGTCTAACCTTTGAAAACAAGAGCTATATATTGAGGTGAAAATTCTAATTAAAGCAACAGTAATCCTTTGTTGAGAGAGTCACTTTCCATTGAGTGCCTCCCTAGGGAAGATTTGAATAAATTTATTATTTTCTTTTCAGCCATTCTTTGAAATTACTGACTTGCAGTCATTAGGTACATCTGGTGGGGGAGATTCCTTGGGACTCTGAGAAGTTCACAACACCTTACTTACAATTTCATTCCCAAGTGATGTTGCTTACTGAATCTCTCACCAATCTATGTACAAATGTTTTGCCTTCACTGATTGTGATTGTTTTATAAGCAATACAACTCATGATTTTGAACCACGAATCTGTGTAACATCTTATACACTATTTTAAACTCTAAATATGTGTTGGCCTTGTCTGCCATATATCTCTGCTTTTGAGGTGATGGAACATTTGCTGGGTAAGGTAGTTTTGAGCCCCTTTGGGGAAAGCTTTTCTTTATTTTTGGGGAACCTGTCTCCCATGGCACCTTATTTAGTTTTTGGGTAGCTCTAATGCTTAGGAAATTGTTTTCCAATCTAAAGTATAAATCTGACTCTTCATAACTTCCACACATTGCTTCTAGTATTGCTTGTGTAGACCAAGCAAATCCAGTAAGTTGCTTTTTCCACATGACATCCCTTTAAATATTTGAAATGAACTTTCATGTATGTCCTATCTTTTCTTCTCCAGGCTAAAATTTCCAAGTTCCTTTGAAAGGTCCTCATATAGTATTAACTAACAATTGTTGCCATCCTCGTTGCCTTTTTCTCGAGATTATGCTTTTTGGCTTTCAAGGAATCCTGTAAAATCTGAAGATATACATGAGAGAAACCTCATTGTTGTAGGGCTATTAAGGTTGTTTTCTACTTTGTTATGTCAAATGTGTATGTGTTTGTTTAAACAAACAACAGAAAATAAATATTCCAGTCAGTAGACTAAATTGAGCTCACATTGTTTTATTTTGTTTGTTTTGTTTTGATACTAAAATGACATAGTAAGAACATTAGTTAGAAAACATTTATCCTACATGCCTATGGTATACACTCCCACAAATAAAAACAACGTATGTGGGAGGAATATGGAAAAACTTACATTACATATCTAAGTACATATGTAGAGAACATAAATTGCTGTGTAAACGGCATCTATGCTTTCTTGTGCCTAAAACATTTGACTTGGTAGCAGTATGGAGATACTGCTAAAATGTTCTCCCAAAAAAGAAAAATCAACTCCTTTAAGATATCAACATATCATTAAGAACAAACCATATAATTTGCTTAATGAGAAATTTGCTTTAATTTAAAGTTCAAAAATTCACTCCTTTTGAAGGATTGAAGTAAGAAATACATGACCAAAATTTTGGTTTTGAAAATTGTTAAGTCAGTGGAGGGGAGGAAGGCAGATACACTAGCATTCTTGGTTTTGTCCAATGGGTCTCAAAGCTTTAAATAGCCCATGTTCCTGAATGTAAAAAGATCCTATTTCCAGCATCATCAGGGACTTTCAAAGTCATCTTTTGTAATTTGTTCCCTGCTTCCAATTTTAGAATTCCTTATAAAAGTTTGAACCAGAACATACATACATTCTTTTTATACTATGATTCCTCCAAAACACAGGAGGTTATATAATGAAAAGAACTAAAATTTAAGGAACATAGGGAGAATTATGCTCCTGTCTTCACCCTTTGATTCTACTCAAAACCTTCAAGGCAGATCAGGCACCACAAATAGAATAAATGTTGGATTTCTAAACCCGGAGAATTTTTTCTATGGTATTTCATATCTTAAGAATGAATGCAACTTTATTATGCAAGTTCTTACGTCCCTACATACTTTCTTTCACCTGAAGCAGATGTATTTCAGAATGGACTTTGGTGAGATTATTGTAGTTGCTGTTAAGAATTACTCTAAACTTTGCATCTATTCACTAATTTTAGAGATGTCATTTCCCCATATAATTAGATATATTCATAAATGAAAGGGACCTTATGAATCACCTTATAAAACATTCAAATCTGACCTAAAGCATGAATTCCCATGACAACATTCCTGATCAATGATTACTTAGCCTCTATTTGAAGATCTCTAGTAAAGAGGGAACTCATTGCATTGTTGGATAGCTGTGGTTTTGGAGAACTCTTCTTTACTCAGGCAGAACCAGAATCTGAAGACTATTCTTTGTAGATATCACCTATTAACAGAAGACCTGATGCCTGCAACCTGTTACTTTAGTTCTGAAGTTGGGATAAAATCAGGCACTCAAATCACTTGAACAATTAACAAAAGGAGGTCACCTTAGCCCTAATATAGAAAGAATAAACAAAAAGGATATTCCACAGACTTTGTTTTCCTCATTTCCACATGAAATTTCTTTTCCACATTTACATATGAAAACACATCTGCTCCTTAGAGCACAGTGTAGTGATTATTGCTGTCTTCAGGCATCCAAATCTGTTGGTCCTTAACTTCTAACATAGGATAGAATCTTCTATGCCCTTAGATGACCAGGAAGCCGTACTAACACAACAATAAGCTTTCAAGCTGCATTAAGAGAGGCATAACTTGAGGCTTACCACAGAACATCCCCAGATCTGAACTCTTTGGAACCAAGACTTCACCTTTACCTGGGCCATCTTTCTACCCTCTCACAGTCCCAACTACCACCCATTTCCATATTCTATCTCTTAATCTGAGAGCTATAATTAATTCAGTATTTTGATTCTGGAAAGAGTATGTCAATAAGCTGTACTATTATTCCATCCACCTTCCTCAACTAACTCAGGCTTTCTTGGCTACTACTCTGCTCTATATATATGTCATCTATTTCTATCAGAATATAAGATTACTTTTACATTTATATTCTAATGCTTAGCATAGTGCTTGGAACATACAGGTCACACAGGTAGTATGTGTCAGACTCAGGACTTGAACTCATGTCTTCCTGACTGAAGACTGCTCTCTAATCATTATCCATCCTATATTGCCTTTTTGTAACTGTGGCAGATTTCTAGGGACATAATAATAAATGAGTTTTCTTTCATTAATTAATATCTATGATTATATGATGTTTCTTCTGATTAAGAAAAGGCTTTAAAAACATTAGTCTTAGAATACTGACATGTATTCAGATATGAAAATATATGCCTTACAAAAAATTAAAATTCATTACATATTCAAAAGAAGGAAATGAGAACTCATTACATAAGGGACAGAAGGGGACCTTCTATCTTTAAGAGCACATAAAGATGTCTCTTGCTCAAGGAGGGGGAAAATTATGCTTTCCCCTAAATGAACATAGTTATATTTGATGCATAGTCAGACAAAGTAGCAGTAATATCATTAATAGCTCTCCTGTCCAACCTCTCTGCTAGCAGGTGTTTTTTGGAAAAAAAAAAAAAAGAAAAGTATAAGCCTTCTGCAAGCAAAGCTGATGCAGCCCTGGATTTGGAGCTAAAATGTTCTATGTTCAAATCCCACCTCAAGCATTTACTAAACGTTGTGATCACGGGCACCACTTTTCTCTGAATCTCAGTTTCCTCCTCTGTGAAATTGGGATGATACTTTTCATCTACGTCAAAGAGTTGTTGAAAGGATCAAATAAGATAATGTATTTATAACAAACTTTACAAAATCTTAAAGTACCACATAAGTGTCAATTATTATTTTTCCTTTCTTCTTTCCTTCTTTCCTTCTTTCCTTTTTTCCTTCCTTCCTTCTCATGACAGCCTAGTAACCAATGCCTAAATTCCTGCCTAATTATCATTATGCTTTCTAACCACACAGACTGCACATATACAATAGAATAAAGTAAAATAAGTTCACCTAGTAATACAAGTTATACAATTCTTCCTGTCAAAAAGGAAACCTTTTGCAATCCTGAACCAGCATTTAATCCCACAGTCAAAACAGAGATTTGGAGGGAATTGAGCATCAAATTTTACTTCTGTGATTGTAATCACTGTGCCTGTTGATGTTTATAAGATGAAGTACATTATTGCTCAAATCTTTATATGATCTTTTATATAAAAAAGAAAATATGGAAGAAAAATAGAAACTGGGAAATGAGTATTTTCTTTCTTGGATTTATAAAAGGCATGGATTATTCTAGTAGAACACCCACTTAGTGCCATTTTTTTTTTTGGAGCTGTCTCATCAGTTCATTTTAATAATGCCATAGCAGGGAATCAATGTGTTGTCTCCATGTTAATGGGTATAAAACTTGTCCCACCTCCAGAATGCATGCATGAGGCTTTATGGGCTAGGATTTATTGCGAAAATTGCAGTAAAAGTATTGATGTTCCCATCAGTTTGGGCCCCAGTCTATAATTAATAGCTTGTTTCCTTCCTTTTAAATGGAGGCAATCAAGTTCTAAGTTAATTGTGTATGGGTAAGCCATAAATTACAGTTAAACTTAAGAGAAAAATCGGGTTTTGAAATAAATGACATTCATAAGTTTGGAAAAGAAAATACATTTATGAAACTTGATTTGACATTTCGAGACCTTCATTCTGAACCAAAGAGAGAAAGAAAGAGAGAAAAAGTATTGTTTACTTTCTAAAACCATTATTATCCACTAGAAATTGTGATTCATCTCCAGTCAAAGCTGTCATTAACTAACTGTAGCATTCTCTAGATAATCACAGCCAGCAGTTACAGTGAGGTTTTTTTTTTTCATGATACACAAGTTTGGAGCTTCATAAGCAATGCATTCATCACAGCTGTGAAACCTTAATATTTCCCTTCATGCTCATACAATGGCTCCCCTCACCTCATGCAGTGGTCAACATTAATAATACTTAAATCTTAACAGGAATTTTAGCAAACCACAGATTTATTTATCATATTATTACATTTATTGATCTAAACTTGACCTTGAGTCAAAGTTAGTATTTTTTGACAAACTACTTCAAGACATATTATTAAACATGAGCTTGTTGCTTAAACAGTAGTTATTTCTACTTTGTTTCATTTTGAAAAAATAATGAAAATGCATAAGTGCTTTGTGAGGTAGTAGGACAGTGGATAGGTGGTGAGCCTTTAAGTCAGAATATGTAAGGTTTAGGACTTGCCTCTGACACTTACTTGTGATGGGGCCATGAGAAAGTCACTTAATTTCTGAGTGCTCCATATAACCCTTTAAAATTTAGACTCCAGACACCCATTTGCATAAGTGGTAGGGATTTCTACACATGGCGTTTTTCTTTTTATTTCTCCTTAATAGTATCATGGCATTTTTCAAGGTTATTAAATCATAGGTCTAGAGTTCTTTAACTCCTCACCCTCTCATTCAGGTGAATGTGTGTAAGTATATATATGTGTGTTTTAACATAGATATTTCCCAATATCTTAAAATAACAAAATTTGAAAACAGAAAGTGGGCAAGAACCTGAGCAGCCCTTTAGTCTTACCTGTATGTTATATGAATCCCCAGTATAATAAACCCAACAAGTGGTTGTCCATCTTCTGTATAAAGACCTCTAAGGGGGCATCCGTCTTGCACCATGGACAAAGCCTTGGCCTTGGAATCAGGAGGACCTGAGTTTAATCTAGCCTTAGACACTTAATAGCAGTGTGACTCTGGGCAAGTCACTTAAACTTAGTTGCCTCTAAAAAAGAAAAAAAAATAAAGATCTCTAAGGAGGAGGAAACCATCACTGCTAAGGGTAACCCATTGCACCTATGAATGACTCTAATTATTGAAAATCTGTTTTGGAACATGAAGCTTAAATTTTCTTCTTTGTAATTTGTACTTGCTGCTGGCTCTGCCTTCTGGGATCAAATGAAACAAGACTAATTCCTCTTCCATATGGTAGCCCTTCAGGTATGGAAGCTATTCATCTTGACTCCCTACCTCATACTCCATCCCTATCTTCTTTTCTGCAGGTTAATATGTCTGGTTCCTTTCATTGGCCCTCATACATCATGGAATCCAGACCCTTCACTATGCTACTTGCCCTTTTCTGGACCCTTTCCAGGATATCAGTGTCTTTTCCAAAACTGTGGCACCTCAAACTGAACACAATACTCCAAAGAAGTTTGATGATAGGGAGTATAGTGTGGATATCACCTCCTTTTTACTAGAAGTTAATGGGGCTTCAGACTGCATTTCATTTTGACTGGCATATTACATTCATATTAAACTTAAAATCCACTAAAGATATTAGGTCTTCTTTTTTTTTTAAGAAAGATGTGCTATATATTTATTCTTCCATTATCTTATAACTATGAGGTTGATTTCTTTTTCTTTGTGCCCAAGTGCAAGACTTCACATTTCTCTTTATTGAATTCCATCATGTTATATTCTGTCTAATTCTATAGGTTTCTAAGATCCTTTTGCATCCTGATTCTGCCTTCCAGTATGTTAACTATCTCTCCCAACTTTATGTCATCTGCAAATTTGATGAGCATACCATCTATGCTCTTATTCAGATCACTGATAGAAATATTAAACAGTACGAAGCCAAGCACAGACCCCTCCACTCTTCACCTTTTCATTTTAACAAACAAAAAACTAAGAAAAATGAAACATCAAAGTCCCTTCTTCTGATAATGTATGGAAAATGCCATACTAAAAATATGTCTATCAATTGTTACTTGTAAGATGGGGAGATTTAGATCTGATTCTCCCTCCCCTTTTACCATGCTAATAAGGTGTTGGCATCTTGGGAATAATGAAGCCCATAATTGATTGGAGGGGAAAATTCTCCTTGTTTGGCAGAAGGTAGATATTTAAATGGATACTAAAGGTCCTGGAGTCAATCAAGGCAGTTTTGACAGATTTATCAGTTGAGGAAGAACCTGACCTCTGAGAAAAGCTCCTGAGGGTGAGGAAAGAATTTTTAACTCTTACATTCTCAGCATTTTGCAAGAGAACTGCTTGCTAAGCAGAGCAGTTGCCCATCAGTTCAGTTTCATCCATTAGGAAGCATAAGCCACCTGTTCCAGAAAGACACTTAAACAAAAAGATATTTCCTGTCGGTTAGAAACAGTTTCAAAAACATGGCCCCTGGCAGTAGAGAAGAGAGTTAGCTATGGACTTAAGAGGGATATAGCCCTGGCAATGTAGACCTTAGCTATAGAGAGGAAAGCTGGAAGTACCAGAGGAGTGAGTTGTCTTGGCTGTATGTCTTCCCTGCACGTGTGGCTCACTACCACTGTTTGCTTAGATTGTGTCCATTCTTCCCATGGGTGCTATGAATATTTGTGGGAGAGTATATTGAAGGTGTATGGAAGGAATGCTTTATGGCTACTATTTTTGTGTGGGGCAGCTAGGTCACTCAGTGATTAGAGTGCTGGATCTGGAGTCAGGAAAACCTGAGTTCAAACCTGGCCTCAGACATTTGCTAAATGACCCTGGACAACTCACTTGACTGCTTTCTGCCTCAGTTTCCTAATCTGTAAAATGAGAATAATGATAATACATTTCTCAGTGTTGCAAGGATCAAATATGATAATAATTGTATGGTGCTTAGTGCAGTGCCTGGCACATGGTAGGCACTTCGGAAATGTTAGTAATTATTACTATAATTGTTAATCTCTGTCATTTTAATAACATTGCTTTGAACTAGTTTTGTTTCTTAGCTGAATTTTAAGAGGAAGCACACTAGTAAGTTGTCATAGTTTTAGAGCTAGGTGCTTACAAGATGCCACTGGATCTCCTGGAAATGGCAGCCACCCTCTGAGGATCCAACGTATAAGAGCATATATTTTTGGGGGAGTTATCTAGACTAGAGAGAGTACAAAAGGAAGGAAGGAAATAAACATTTATTAAGTGCTTATTATGTGCCGGTAACTATGCTAAGTCCTTTACAAATCTATTATTTGATCCTTACCACAACTCTGGGAGTTAAGTTCAACAATTATCCCCTTTTTACAGATAAGGTAACTGAGTCAGATAGTGAATTTTTGAGCCTAAATTTCAACTTAGTTCTTCCTGACTCCAGGCCCAGTGCTCTGTCCATTGAGCCATTAATCCACCTCTGTGATACACACACACACACACACACACACACACACAAACACAAACATATACATATGTACATACATATCACTGTATATGCAGATAGAAATGTAATAAACATTACATATTATTTTGTGCACACATACATATATACATAAGTATATATACAGCAAAGTTCTTACACATAAATATATTATGTATGTACATTTATATGCATATATACATTTAAAAAGGCTTTAAAATTGGCAAAGTATATCACATATCCACTTGTAGATATTATAAGTATTATTATTATCCCCATTTTCCAGCTTAAGGAGATGAGGAACAAAGACATTAACTGACTTTGCCATGTTCAAAAATATAGTATGGTTCTAAGGCAGTATTTGATCCAAAGTCTTTCCTGGCTCCAAATTCAGCATTCTTTCCACTATCCCACATCATCAGCAAAAGAAGAGATAACTTAAGAATGGAGAAATCCATAATTAATTAAAAAGCTAATAACTTCTGAAGGCTTACTTCATCCTAGTTCCACTTAATGGGCTATGATCTTGTGTTGTTTATAGCCTAATTCTTATTTTAAGAATAATTTTGATCTTTCAGTCACTAAGACCTTGTAGCATAATTTTTTAAAAAGAATGTATACCTTGAAATTCCTTGTGATTATGCCTTCTGTGTGTTTCAGTTCAACAAATATTTATTAAGCCTCTATTATGTACAGAGTATAATGTTAGGTAGCAGTAACAACTTAGATTTATGGAGGACTTTAGGGTGTACAAACAGCTTTGTTTACAGCAATTCTGTAAGTCAAGTATTGTGGGTCTTATCATCTCCTTGAGGCTCAAGGAGATTCAGTTGCCCTATGAGTAAATGTGAAGCTGGCAATGAAAACTCACTCCTTCCTCAGTCTAGGGCCAGAACACATTCTACTTCACCATCAGCTCCATGGTTTCAAGTCTGGATGCAAAATTTAGAAAAGATTCACTCCTTTCCCTTGTGTAGAATACAGATTTCAAGAAATGTATTCCAGAATTAAGGGAATGGGTGTATGAAATAAAGACATCGATAATAGTAATAATAAGAAAAACAGTTAACATTTATATAGCACTTACTATGTGCCAGGCAATATGTTAAGCACTTTGTAATTATTATCTCATTTGATGAAACTAGATAGATTTAGAAAGCATAGAAAGTAAATTAGTGTCATATCATATCCATCCCCACAATTTTATAGATTTGAAAATTAGGCACAGAAAAAGGAAAGAAGGGGCTTAAAGTTACACAGAGAGTTAGGAACAGAATCTAGATTTGATCCCAAGTCAAGTAACTCCACATTCAAGCTTCATATCCCTTCACTATGCTATCTCTCCATCATTTTGACCTCAGCCCTAAACTGGATTTTTTTCCACTAATTGATATATTTTGTTGGTTTTTAGATCACCTTAATCCCTAATGTATTATCTGTTGTCACTGTTTGTCCTTTGTTCTCAAAGAGGACCATGGCATCAGGAAGGCGATGCCATGAATTGTAAATGAATTGAATTTAAGTGAGGGAGGGCTGTGCAAAGTCACCAGCCTCTCTTTTTTCTCCAGAACCATGTGGTCTCTGTAGCAAGATATAGATCAGGACAACTGGAGATGGCCTCAGAATCAGTGGGAAACTTTGGCCTTTTTAAGCTATGGCCTTTCCCAGGTCTCAGTTTGACTGAGGCAATGTCCATTTAGTGATTAAGTCTAGGTAAGAAATGACTCAAAGAATGGCCTCTTTTACCTAGTTAAAAAAAAAATCCATCTGGGAGAGGGAAACCCTCAGGGTTTCTGGTCAAAATAGAAAAAATTGCTATTTACATTTACTGTGAGCCATTGTTGACCAATCACTGAGAGCCAGATTGATTTGGGTTCAAGGCCTGGTCCTTAAGAAAGAAATTTAGCCCATGAACCCCAAGATATCTTGTGAGATTTCAGGGATCAACATTTGCATTCCTTTGGGCAGAGCACCCAATGTGCACCAAGGGAGAGTAAGGGAGGGTAAAAAGAAGGGAAAGAAAGGGAAGGGAAAGGAAAAAAAAAGGAAAGGAAGGGAAGGCAAGGGAGAAATCATTCAGAAATTGTTGGAACTCATTTCAAGAAAAGTCACATTTCCAAGTAAACCTATTATCCTGATAATACGGAGTCAGCAGCCATTCTCAGGAATTGTTTCAGAAACTAATTTCTTCTTATCCAGACATTATATTTGGCCCGACTAAAAGAGAACCTTGAAGGAGAGATACAGCCATTAGGTTTACCAAGCTCCTGAATCTCACTTCTCTTTCCCCATATCTTTTCTTATGCATTTTATTTCACAGATTCACAGGGCTCAGTCTGAAGCTTCCCTATGGAATCAGCTAGAGGCTTAAATTAGTGTTATTCTAATATGCAGCAGGGAGAACAACTTTCTTTATAGCTAAGATATCATTATACAAGAAGCTACGACAGATAGTGTGCATCCTCAGATGCTGTAAAATCTTGTGAAAGCTGGGTTCACATCATCTGTCAGATTGGTTGGAGTGCTCAGATTAGTAAAACACTAGAAAATCTCGTCTCTACCTAGATGTTTCTGGATTCTATTCATTCCTAATTTAAATTCAGTTCCACTTCTATAAGGAATGATTTAAGTCTCAGGAAGGCACACAGAACCTAGGAAATACAGAAAAGTCAGCTACTGATGTTGTCATGCACTGTCGTATGCGGTTTGATTAGACTGAGAGAAATTCAAATTAGATTCTGAATTTTAAGAAACAGGTATAGAAAGTAGAATGTTTTATAATCCTCCAATCACAGGAAAGGGATTTTAATTTTCTTTTCAACTTTTTCACAGGAAAAGCAAACGATCACATAGTGATTGTGGTTGTCAATGCTCCTCCCCCACGGATTATTTATTTTTTTTCTATGTATTTTCTATTTACATGTCTGGATCCATATTGCTTCCCCTCTAGTGGTATGTAAGTGCCTCAAGGGCAAGGATGATTCATTTTTGTCTTTATATCTCCAGTGGCTAGCATAGCATAAAGGAAAAAAACATTGTTGAATTGAATTTTGCCGTTAAAACAAAGAAAGGAAAGCTGTTTATATGCATTGATCATGTGAAAGTTTTCTAAGTACACAAAATATTAAAATAGGAATTAGTCATAATTTAAGCAATAAATATCCTCTTAATAATCTGTTAACTATTCTACCCCCCCAAAAAAAAACACGACATGTACATTTTTGAAAGGGAGATATTTGGAGGAATCCATTGTTATTCTTTCTTTAAAAAAGATACAAAAACTAAAAACTATTTCACCACTAATATAATTTTGATTTCATCAGTGCGGGAATACTCCCAACCTGGGAACTCCTTTCACCTTAATAGATTGTAACCACTTTATGACTTAGTGGATAAAATCTAAGGAATGACCTCAGGTAATGGAGATTAATTGACTTTCCAAAAGTCATAGATATATTCAGTGCCAGAGCTAAGATTTATACTTAGGTCCTTCTGACTTCAAAACCAAATACTTTTTTTTTCTTCTACAACACATTTCTTTATTTGCTGTACCCTCATACTATTGCATCATATTCATTGCTTCCTGTAACCACTTATCAGCTAAATATAGACGGTTAATACGCCTAATCCATCTTCCTACATAGTGTAGTATCTGGTATAATGTTTTGCATACCTTATGCCCTTGTTAATTGCATGTTAGATTATGATTAAATAAATATATTAAGATACATTTATGGCTATACTGTATGTTATTGGTATTTGTATCCTTAGTAAAGTCAGCAAATATTTGTTAAATGATTACTATATCCCAGGCATATAGTAGGTATTTAATAAATGTTTGTTTGATTGAAATGCATTACTAACAAGTACTTTCCAAGCACCTACTGCATACAGAATTATAATCTAAGAGAGCTTCTATCTATCTATCTATCTATCTATCTATCTATCTATCTATCTATCTATCTATCTATCTATCTTTCTGTGTATCTATCTATCTACAGATACACGCATACATTCATCTGTATGTACATATTCCTGTTAATGGAAAAGAATAAAAATCAACCTAAGGCATCTAAGATACTTACTCTGAGATAATTTACCTTCTTTTTTGAGGATCACCAGTCATTACTGGTTCAGTGGATTTTGTCTGTCTCTTTCTGATTTAGAAGTTGGCAGAAATGGGGAGTAATCTGTGGCTCCCTTTTTCTATTGTTTCTCATAACTGATCCTTAGCTCCCTGGTAGCACCCTGGGGTGCTTGTCATGTAATTTTCATATCAGAAACTCTGAACAGGTGGAACAACCAACATAGACTCTGTGGCTGGTCTATGATTGCTAAAAATCTGCCCTCTAATATATAACCTAAAGAAGTTGCTGTACTTGAGCACCCAGGGAAGGAAGAGTTGACAGTAGCCCCAGGTCTAGGAATAAACATAAGCTGAATCATTCTTTCATTCTGGTGCTATGGCTTATAATGTTTTATTATTCTTTCTGTCTAATTATCATCTGTCTATCATCTATCTATGTATATTATGACAGCTTTGAAAAATGTAGAGTTCTCTAGCGATTTGAAATAATAAATGTAGCAACTACATTGTCCTCATTATCCCATAGGAAATCACATTAAAGGTACTTGAAGTTAGGGACTTTTTTTTTTGTCTTTACAGCTCCTAGAGGTAGCAGGATTCCTTGCACATAGTATATGCTTAGTATGTGTTTATTAAATTGAATTGTATTGTAATATACTAGTCAGAACTTCCTTAGTACCCATGTTTGTGTATTTCGTGAAGACATCAAATTCTGAATCTTAAATTATTTTAGTATTGTATGCTACATTTTGCTTTTCTTTCAGGCATTCTTTTCCCATTACAGCACTGAAGTCAATAACCCTTAAAAGATGCTGCAGCATAATACTCTATGGCATCTTGTTTTAGAGTTTTCTTTTGTTCTCCAAAGAGTCTTGGCCATCTATTACCCTATGCCAATTGTCAGAGTTGCTGTATGGTACCATGAGGCAGCTACCTATTTCTTTACAAGTTTATCTAAAGGTTATCATGACCCCTACTTCAAGTCTAAGTTGAATGTCCCTGGATAGCATGAATGTCATTGAATGCAGTAAAATGCTATTGCAGTTAGAAGCAAACATTTTTCTTAATCCTTGAAAGTTGTCATGACTAGTGCAAGGCCAAACAGCGTTTTTTCCCTCCTGCTATATCATATTCAGACAGTCTCCAGGTTTACTTCTTGACAGCTAAGAAGGAAATAGCTATTCCTTCATTTCAAATTGTAGTTTGGTTTGGAAAAGAGAGGGAAAAACCATGTAATGAGACATATTACATAGAATACACAGCATATAACTATATATACACACACATATATATGTAAAATCTCTAACATCAGTGTGCTTTTATATGTAGGTTCACATATATTTTATATATCTACCTCACATATATGTATATTCAGACACACGTACACTTCTACCTGAAGGGCAAAACTGAGTTGCATTGTGCACTTAAATAGGCTGAAATATGTTACAAAAAAGAAATTATCCAGGACAAATCATTTAAAGGATGCCATCAAGGACACATGACCAGAAGAAATAAAAGTGGCTTATCACATAATGAGAGCAGCACACAACATGATCATGATCAATAATAATAGTAACTAATGTTTAAATAAGCACCTACTATATGTCAGTCGCTGTGCTAAGTATTTTTACAAATGCTATCTCATTTGATCCAAGATCACGTGCTCTAATACTGTGAATGAAGTGTAAGAATAGTTGAGCTGCAATCAACATCATTGGAAGCAGTGCCGACATTACTGTACTCATAAATGCAAAATGGTATCGTACTATATTCCTTCATTATGAGATATAAATATTAAAATTGGGAAGAATCAACTTCCTTATCTTTAAATTATTAAAGGTGAGGAAGCTTAACTTTATCCTCATAGCTTTGAGGTACTTATATAATCTAATATTCTTGCATGTAAAATAATAATATGTAGCTGATGTTTACTCTAAAATGATACATACATATATGTATACTGATCTAAACATATCTACACACATATGTATCAATAAATATATGTGATGTATCATACATCAATGTATGTATTAGAATGTTTATGTATTTGTATATAGTTGTATAAAAGTATACATATGTGTATGAAACACATCTTTGATTGCATGTTTGTGGTTAAGTGATTTGTTCAAGGTAGCAGAGTATCTAAGCATTAGAATCAGGATTTGAATGGTCAACATTCTAACCACTTTGCTTCCCTTCTGAGGTTCATGACCTCATTGTGTGTGTGTGCATGCACACATATGCATATAGACATACATATGCTTCATTACTCTGTAAATCAATTAATCTCTCTTTACATATACGTGTATGTGTATTTGTATGTATGTATGTGTAAATATGTGTATGAATGTATGTGTGTGTATATACATGTATTTATAAACATATATATTTATGTATATATGTGTATACACACTGTAGGGGTGTGTGTGTGTGTGTATGTGCGTGCAAGATAGCATGTTTAATAGCACAAGAGTTCATAGGAGTACTAAAAGTTGGAGTAAACATATAGCATCATGAAGGAGGAGGAGATACTGTTCTGGACCGTTAAGGTAGTATATGCAAAGGAAAGGGTGAAGGAACATGGATGAGTAGAACAAGCTGTGCGTTTGGAGCCAGAATACCAGTTTGAACCCTGGCTGTGCCATTTATCTATGTGTCACTAGCAGTCCACTTGTTTTCAAAAAGTATCAGTTTTTCCTTATCTGTGAAATGAGAGGCTCTACTAGACTACCTTTAAAAAACTTTCAGACTCTGAAATCTATCATTCTGTGGGAATTTGAAGCCAAAGGCATAGAGGTAGCAGAGATGAAGCCAATAATACGCACTGGTATGTTTGGTTATGTTTAAAAAAAAGAATGTATAATTTAAAATAGTGAATCAATGTGCTGTAGTGGGAAATACACTAGATTTGGAATCAGTGGAGAACTCCTTTCACATCCTACCTCTGATACCTATTTTGTGATTGTTTTACTAAATGTCTCAGAGCCTGTTTCCTCATCTGTCTGGTGGGAATAAATCTGAGTGATTATTTTACGGTTTATTAGGAGGTTTAAAATAGAAAATGTATGGAATATACCTTGCACATCAAAAAACACCATAGATATGACAGTTATTTTTGTGGTTTTTAAATACAGTATAGCAAGATACAATTAGGTATACCATTCACAAACCTTGAACTGTGCTCAAGCTCTGTGTAATCAACCCTGGTTTTAGCCCAGATCTGGCTGGATCTGACACCCTTAATTTCGTTAGAGATGGAAACTCCCCTGTGGTTATGCACAACTCTGTTTAACTTTAGGGAAGCTTTGCATCAAAAGCCCTAGCAGGCAGCTTCTACCCTGCCTTTTATCTTCCTCTGCCAAGAGAGGCCTTTATCTTTTTGCTTATAACTTCCTAAGAAAAAGACTCTATTTGCCCTTATGAGTCCCTTCCTTTCCTTGTTTTCTATTTCTTGCTATGGAACAGCCAAAAGCAAAGAGAAAAATTCCACAGTAATGGGTTATCCCTTTTCTAAAAGGGAAAACTTAATGTTTTCTTTCTGTTTTTTTTTTTCAGTTTTAAACAGATGCATCTATTTTATGAGTTATTGGATAGCTTTTCTCACTTCTCTATTTGAATTAATAGCTTGATCTACAAGTAATTTGTCCCAGTCATAACATCTGCAGGTCCTCTATGGTTTGTACGTATTACCCTCTGACACAGACTGCTTTCTATTTAAGTGAAATGGAGCTATGAAATCCCAAACTATACCTGAACTTAAATTCTAAAATTACATGTAAGCTGAGAATACTTGAGAGTATTAATATTAATTCAATATATATGTAATATCACTGGTGGATGATCAATGGCATAATTAGGAAAGCACCCACACCTTCCTCTACCATTTGATTCTTTTCTATGTCCTTTGCACCTGGTGGAGAGCTGGCTTTGGGTCTATGTGGCTAGCCATGCAGGAAAAAAAAAGGCTCATACTACATATTTATTTGATCATATTCTCTAAATCTATTTGTAGTGCTTATTTGGTGCCCAGGTATTTTCTGTAGAAAATCTTGTTTCTTCAGCATTGTGGGAGATCTAATTTTGCTTAACTTTGTCATTCCCATATCTCTGCTGAAGATTCCTACTATCTTCCTTAAGGCAACTCCTTGAGGAAGTTATCTAATTGGTTATTATAACCATACACCAAATGTATAATAACAAATTATTTTCACCTGCTCTGGTTTGCCTTTGGGTGGGCATGTTGAAGTGTAGATTCTAAAGTTGCTGAGATCCCAAAATCACAACACACAGGTGCTGCTCAAATGAATTTGACCCAAGTCTCCTTTCAGCCAAAGATAATGTTTATTACAGATGTACCATACAGGCCAGACTCTTAAGGAATCTGAATATTAGTGGGGCTAGTAAGGACAAGCGGGCATGACGAAGTCTGAGTGTTTAAATGGGGGCCAGGATAGATCTTATATACAGCCAAGTAATTTGTGGTGACCAGAGAAGGGTCTGGGAGGAAGATCCTGAAGCTGGGCTGACTCGGGGAGGAGTTTAGGGAGAATCCCAATGGGAGTATCTGGGAAGTTGAATGGGGGCATCTGGGAATAGACAATGGAAGGCTAAGCTTTAACAAAGAGCTGGAAGATAAGGAAGGAAGAGGTTGAATGGAGTCTGGATAAAGTCAAAGATGGAAAATGTTCTAGGCTTCATTAGGGCATCAAAGACCAGGGGTGAAGATAGGGCCCAGGGATAAGGGAGAATCAGTTGATTGGATTATAGCCTCCAGCAACTGCTTGAGACTTCTTTGACCAAGTAAGTGAATTCAAGTAAAGTTTAAGGGTTTTCTGGGACCCATACGCAAGTTGCACTTAAATTATTTTTGGGGTGAGAGGCAAAGGTCTTGGCTTGGGCTCATACCCAGGTGGGGCTGGGAAAGGATATCACTGAATTCAATACAGACATACATATACGTATATATATATATGTAAATGTGTGTATGTGTGTGTGTATTTATATTTGTACATGTATTTCCTTTATAAGTAAGAAATATCCTTAGATCATCACGTTAAATGCTTCTTTAGGTGGTCTTATAAATAATGACTAAGAATACCAGTAACTTTCTCTTTTCATTATTCCAGTTGTCCTTAACAAGATGATCCTTGTTTTATTTACAAAATGAGCTCTTATCTACTAACAAAATGCTTTGACATATTCCCTTAGATTTTCTAGGAATCTTTAAAATCATAGAAATTTAAAATTTCCCCTATTTAAATAGGGCTTTCCCATGTAATCTTCAAGTTTTCTTGAAGTTGACCTATGCAGACTATTACTTTATGTCCTTCTTCAAATACTAAAGTGAAACCATTTCATAGGAGAAATTTGGTTTTTCTTGTTTTAATTTTATTATATTTCATTAGAAGCAGCCAGGTAATATAGGACCTGACATTAGGAGGACCTGAGTTCAAATGTTGTTTCAGATTACTTGTGGTGTCAATTTATTACTTGGCAATTCAGTGAACATTTTGGGGCTTCAATTTTTTCATCTATAAAATGAAGAGTAGGGACTCAATGATCTCTAAGCTCTAAGTCTATGATCTTATCATCATAAAACTATTTTTCGCTTTTAGGCTTAACACTTAGCTGAATGTGGAGGTTTTGCACCAGTCTTACATACTTATACATTACTCTCGTATCTAGGGTTTCCATCCCCCTGACCAAATGTTATTGCCCTTTGCATAGCTAGCTATCCTTATAACATCAGAAATGGAGTTTTTAAACCCTATGCTACCACTATAGGTACTTAGCAGTTTTATCATCACTGTTGATCTAGAAAGAGCTTCAAAGTACCACGGTGTTCTTTCCTAATTTCTATTACTAATGCTCCATTTTGAAATAGATAATGTGGTGTGAAGTAGTTTTCTCACTATTATTAAAGCAAGTCACTACTGCTATTGAAGAATGCAGAGCATAAACATAGTTTAGACCTTGTGTTTTGGCTGATTTGCTACTTGGTTAATTAGTTTGTCTTCTCAAAATTAACCCACTTACTCCAGCTCTCAAGAGCATGATTGAAATTTTTGTCAATATTTTTTGCATAAATATATGGTACAGATAAGCTATAGTAGTACTGTTTTATATTTTGGCTCATTAAGACATAAATATGGATAAAATAATTTCATAAAATGATCATATAGACAATAAAGAAAGAATTGCACCTGTCTGCTAAAGTAAGTTTTATGAAAATATGATATAAAGTTTATAACAGAACAGCTACAAAATATTGGATTGGAAAATTCTAATTTGAATTCATAGGATAACCAAATCTAAAATGAAATTTCATAGTAAATATCAGATAATGTATTAATCTACAAAGGGTAAGTATTACTAATTTGGGGATTGGCAAATTCCTGAAATAGTTTGCTCCATATTGCTAAGAAGGGCAAAACAATGTTTCTGACAGTTTATATGTGGCAAAAAAAGCTCATCTACTGAACTATTGAAAGACAGAGGGGTAGGAATTTTATTTCCTTACCTCTGAGCCCCATTTTTGGAACTTGGATATCACTCATCTTGCAGCCACTCACTACCCTTTCCATTCCAGTGGGTGTGGCCTTCTCTCTGGGCTCTACCCTATTAAACCCTTGAGAATGGTGTAAAACAACAGGAAATACACGATGACTTGATGGATGGGCTCGTTAGTAGTAGACTCTCATTACTATTTTGAACTCACATTTTGAGTAGAGGAAAATATAAAATAGATTCATGCCTGTGCCACTTTGGGAATTTATCCTTTATAAAATATAAACCCTTAAGATTCTTTCTGGTTTAACTCTAGAGTCTCCAGACAGGAGACTCTACAACAATGCTAACGGTGGTCTGTGTTCTCACCCCTTTCCCTCAATCTTCTCTATAGCTTGTCATCCACTTTCTCCTCATGTCATCCTTTTCTCTTTGGAAACTTCCTATTCACAGATTAGGAATCATGCAAGTCAAAATAAATAATCTAATTAAAATAATTTTATCTAAATCACATTTTAGTGAGAATTGAACAGAAATTCAAATAAGCTTTAAAGAATGGAAAAAAACCCAACAACAATAAAACAACAAAACTTTGAATACCTGCATACATTTGGATTGGAAAGAGGAGAAACACATATTTCACCATCTGTTTTTAGCTTTCCTGGACATAAAAGTTCTATACAGCCAGACATTCCTAGACATAGTCTCTGATTATTCTGTTGCAGTTTGTGGAAATGGTGGTGACTGGTAAGAGTTCCTGTCAGTGCTCAAAAACTAGCATGTGTAACCATACCAGGAGTCTTCTATTTCATTCACACTTGTTTTCCATGTCCTGCAGGCATTTGCTGCACTTCCATCTCTCCAGATCCCTTATTCATTCACCTCATTTTCCCTCTACACTTCTCGCCTATTTGAGAATAGTCTTCCAGGGCAAAGGCAAGATAATGCCATACCGTTAAAAGACATTTAGTTCCTACATCTCCCAAAAGCTTGTGTACAACATTGTTTTTCTGTTTAGTCAACTTTTTTTTTTATACCAATGACTGTATTACATGGAATCCTGAAATAGCAGACGAGATATTGTAGATCATCATTTCCAAACCCTTCATTTTATAGGTAATAAAACTGAGGCCCAGACCCTACAATATGAATGAAATTATTTTTGTTGGATGAATAATAGTAACAGAGGTGATAAAAAATTTATACTGCAAAAATCTACTATTGTTTCATTAATGTATTATAAAACTATGAGTATGTTTCTTATTCCTGCAGTTGTTAGTGTCCTGAACATCTAGAAATTATTTTGTATATGTCTTGTATTTACTTCTCTGTGTACATATTATATATCTCCATTAAAAAAGAATGTTATCTCCTTGAAGGCAGGGCCTTTTTTTTTTTTCATTTGGCTTTGCATTCCCAGTATTTTTTTTAAATTTTATTAATTTATTTTGGTTTATGAACAATCACTTCCATATGCATTTGAGCTTAAAATTTTTCTCCCCATTCCTCCCCACCAACCTCCCCAAGACGGCACACAATCTCATATAGACTATACATTTACATTCCTATTGAACATATTTTGACATTAGTGAAGTTGTAAGTACAAATTAAAACCAGTTAGAGGAACCATTAGAAAGAGAAACAAAATTCAACAGAAGAGAAAAAAAAATGATAGTGATTCAGCTTCCATTGTTCTTTCTTTGGATGTGGATAGCATTTTCCATCATGAGGCCTCTGGAGATGTCTTCAATCCTTGTATTGCTGAGAAGGGTTAAGTTTATCAATACTAGTCACTGCACAATGTGGCTGTTGTTTTGTACAACGTTCTCTTGGTTCTGCTCACTTCACTAAGTATCAGACCATACAAGTCTTTCCATGTATTTCCGAAGTCAGCCTGTTCATCATTTCTTATATCACAATAGTATTCTATTACATTCATATATCACAACTTACTTAGCCATTCCCCAATTGATGGGCATCCTCTCAATTTCCAATTCTTTGCCACCACAAAAAAAGCTGTTATGAATATTTTTGTACATGTCGGTCCTTTTCCCGTTTGTATAATCTCTTTCGGATATAGCCCTAGAAGTGCTATTGCTGGATCAAAGGGTATGCACATTTTTATAGTCCTTTGGGCATATTTCAAAATTGTTCTCCAAAATGGTTGGATCATTTCACAACTCCACCTACAATGCATTAGTGTTCCAATTTTCCTACATCTTCTCCAATATTTATCATTTTCCCTTTTGGTCATGTTGGCCAATCTCATAGGTGCGATGTGGTACCTCAGAGTTGTTTGATTTGCATTTCTCTAATCAATGATCATTTAGAGCATTTTTTCATATGACTATAGATGGCTTTAATTTCTTCATCTGAGAACTGTCTGTTCATATCCTTTGACCATTTATCAATTGGGGAATGGCTTGTAGTCTTATAAATTTGTCTTAATTCTCTATATATTTTAGAAATGAGGCCTTTATCAGAGAGACTGGTTATACAATTCTTTCCCGATCTTCTACCTTCCTTCTAATCTTAGTTGCATTGGCTTTGTTTGTGCAAAAACTTTTCAATTTAATGTAATCAAAATTATCCATTTTGCTTTTCATAATGTTCTCTATCTCCTGTTTGGTCATGAATTCTTCTGTTCTCCATAGATCTGATAGGTAAACTATTCCTTGTTCTCCCAGTTTACTTATGGTATCAGCCTTTATATCTAAGTCATGAACCCATTTTGACTTTATTTTGGTATATGGTGTGAGATTTGGGTCTATGCCTAGTTTCTGCCATACTCTTTTCCAGTTTTCCCAGCAGTTTTTTTCAAAGAGTGGGTTCTTCCCAGAAGCTGGGGTCTTTGGGTTTATCAAATAATAGATTACTATAGTCATTGACTACTGTGTCTTGCATATTTAACCTATTCCACTGATTCACCATTCTATTTCTTAGCCAGTACCAAGCAGTTTTGATGATTGCTGCTTTATAATACAATTTAAGATCTGGAATTGCTAGGCCACCTTCCCCTGCATTTCTTTTCATTAGTTCCTTTGATATTCTGGACCTTTTGTTTTTCCAAATGAATCTTGTTATTATTTTTTCTAACTCTATAAAATAATTTTTTGGTAGTTTGATTGGTATGGCACTGAATAAGTAAATTAGCTTAGGTAGGATTGTCATTTTTATTATATTAGCTGGCCTACCCATGAGCAACTGATGTTTTTCCAATTATTTAGATCTGATTTTATTTGTGTGAAAAGTGTTTTGTAATTGTGTTCATAGAGTTCCTGGGTTTGTTTTGGGAGGTAGACTCCTAAATATTTTATAATGTCTACAGTAAGTTTAAATGGGATTTCTCTTTCTATCTCTTGCTGTTGGGCTTTGTTGGTAATATATAGAAATGCTGATGATTTTGTGGGTTTATTTTATAGCCTGCAACTTTGCTAAAGTTGTTTATTATTTCAAGTAGTTTTTTACTTGATTCTCTAGGATTCTCTAAGTATATCATCATGTCATCTGCAAAGAGTGATAGCTTTGTTTCTTCTTTGCCTATTCTAATGCCTTCAATTTCTTTTTCTTCTTTATTGCTAAAGCTAAGGTTTCCAGTACAATATTGAATAACAGTGGTGATAATGGACATCCTTGTTTCACCCCCAATCTTATTGGAAATGCTTCTAGCCTGTCCCCATTACATATAATGCTTGCTGAAGGTTTTAGATAGATGCTATTTATTATTTTAAGGAAGACTCCATTTATACCTATGCTTTCTAGTGTTTTTAATAGGAATGGGTGTCATATTTTATCAAAAAGCTTTTTCTGCATCTATTGAGATGATCATGTAGTTTCTGGCGGTTTTGGTTTTGATACACTCAATTATGTGATAGTTGTCCTAATATTGAAACAACCCTGCATTCCTGGTATAAATCCTACCTGGTCATAGTGTATTATTCTTGTGAGAAGTTGCCGTAATCTATTTGCTATTATTTTGTTTAAAAAAATTTACATCTACATTCATTAGAGAAATTGGTCTATAATTTTCTTACTCCATTTTGATTCTTCCTGATTTAGGTATCAACACCATATTTGTATCATAAAAAGAATTTGGTAAGACTCCTTCTTCACCTATTTTCCCAAATAGTCTATATAG
Source organism: Phascolarctos cinereus (assembly GCF_003287225.1). NCBI lineage: Eukaryota > Metazoa > Chordata > Mammalia > Diprotodontia > Phascolarctidae > Phascolarctos > Phascolarctos cinereus. The sequence continues at coordinate 393,873,649 of NW_027555958.1, read as the reverse complement.
TATTGGAATTAATTGTTCTTTAAATGTTTGATAGAATTCGCATGTAAATCCATCTGGCCCTGGAGATTTTTTCCTAGGGAGTTCATCAATGGCTTGTTCAATTTCTTTTTCTGAGATGGGGTTATTTAAGTATTTTACTTCCTCTTCGTTAATCTGGGCAATTTATATTTTTGTAAATATGTATCCATTTCACTAAGATTGTCAAATTTGTTGGCATATAGTTGGGCAAAATAATTCCTAATTATTGTTTTAATTTCCTCTTCCTTGGTGGTAGCTTCACCCTTTTCATTCTTGATACTAGTAATTTGGTTTTCTTCTTTCTTTTTTTAATTAAATTAACCAAAGGTTATCTATTTTATTGTTTTTTCATAAAACCAGCTCTTAGTTTTATTTATTAGTTCAATAGTTTTCTTAATTTCAATTTTTTAATTTTTCCTTTGGTTTTCAATATTTCTAATTTGGTGTTTAGTTGAGGATTTTTAATTTGTTCTTTTTCTAGTTTTTTTAGTTGTATGCCCAATTCATTAATCTCCTCTTTTTCTATTTTATTTATGTAAGCATTTAGAGATATAAAACTTCCCCTAAGAACTGCTTTGCTGCATCCCATAGGTTTTGGTATGTTGTCTCATTATTGTTATTCTCTTGAATGAAATTATTGATTGTTTCTATGATTTGTTGTTTGACTCAATCATTTTTTAGGATTAGATTATTTAGTTTCCAATTATTTTTTAGTCTATCTTTCCATGGCCCTTTATTACATATAATTTTTATTGCATCATGATCTGAAAAGGATGCATTTAATATTTCTGCCTTTCTGCATTGGATTGTGAGGTTTTTATGCCCTAGTACATGGTCAATTTTTGTGTATGTGCCATGTACTGACGAGAAAAATATATATTCCTTTCTATCCCCATTCAGTTTTCTCCAGAGGTCTATCATACCTAACTTTTCTAATGTTCTATTCACCTCCTTAACTTCTTTCTTGTTTATTTTGTGGTTAGATTATCTAGTGCCAGAGGGGGAGGTTCAGGTCCCCCACTAGTATAGTTTTGCTGTCTATTTCTTCCTGTAACTCCCTGAACTTCTAAGAATTTGGATGCTATACCATTTGGTGCATATATGTTTAGTAATGATATTACTTCATTGTCTATGGTGCCTTTTAGCAGGATGTAGTTTCCTTCCTTATCTCTTTTGATTAGATCTATTTTTGCTTTTGCTTTGTCTGAGATCAGGATTGCTACCCCTGCTTTTTTTACTTCAGCTGAAGCATAATATATTCTGCTCCAGCCTTTTACCTTTACCCTGTATGTGTCACTCTTTTTCAAATGTGTTTCCTGTAAACAACATATTGTAGGATTATGGTTTTTAATCCATTCTGCAATCCATTTCTGTTTTATGGGAGAGTTCATCCCATTCACATTCACAGTTATGATTACTATCTGTGTCTTTTTCTCCATCCTTTTCCCCCTTTTATGCTTTTCTTTCTCCTTTTTCCTTTCCCCCCAACTAGTGTTTTGCTTTTGACCACCTCCTTCAGTCCCTCCTCCCTTTTATTATCCCTTTCCCTTTTCTTCCCTTTACTTACTGCTTCTTCCCTCCCTTCTTTCCCTCCCTTTTCTTTCCCCTTTTCCCTCCTACTGCCTATAGGGCAAGTTAGATTTCTATACCTGATTATGTTATGCCCTTCTTGAGCCAAATCTGATGAGAGTAAGGTTCAAACAATGCTCCCCCCTCCCTTCTTTCCCTCTGCTGTAATAGGATTTTGTGTCTTTTCCTGTAATGTAATTTACCCTTGTCTGCCTCCTCCTTTCTCAGTACATTTTCTAAGATCAGATTGATCCACTTATTTGGATCCATTTAACCCACTTGATTAGATTTTTTTTTCATTACATCAAAGTCAACTAATATCCACCCCTTTATGTATACTCCTTTAACATGGTGTAATAACAATACAGTTCTCAAGGGTTGCAAGTGTCATATTCCCTTGTAGGGGTTTAAACAGCCCCCTTATTAACAACATATTGTATCTTTCTGTCCCATTTACCTTTTTAAGTCCTTCTTGAGTCCTGTACTTGAAGATCAAATTTTTTGTTGAGCTCTGGTCTTTTTATCAGGAAAGTTTGGAAGTCTCCTATTTCATTGAATATCCATCTCCCTTGAAAAATGATGCTCATTTTTGCCTTGGCATTCCAAGCTCCTTTGCCTTAGGAATATCATGTTCCACCCTGCGTCTTTTAATGTAGAAGCTGCAAGGTCCTGTGTAATCCTGACTGTGGTTCCATGATATTTAAATTGTTTCTTTCTGGCTGCTTGCAGCACCTTCTCTTTCATCTGGTAATTTTGGAATTTTGCTATTATATTCCTTGGCTTGTCAATTTGGGATCTCTTTCAGGTGGTGATCGTGATTCTTTCTATGGTTATTTTCCCTTCTGGTTCTAGGACTTCTGGGCAGTTTTCCTTTATGATTTCCTGAAAGATACTGTCCAGGCTCTTTTTTTCATCATGATTTTCAGGTAGTCCAATAATTTTTAAATTGTCTCTCCTGAGTCGATTTTCCAGGTCGTTGTTTTACTGATGAGGTATTTTACATTTTCATCTATTTTTTCATTTTTTTGTTTCTGTTTGACTGATTGTTGCTCTCTCATAGAGTCATCAGTTTCCATTTGTCCAATCCCAGTTTTTAATAGGCTTTTTTCTTCTATTAGTTTTTGTACTTCCTTCTTCAATTGAGCAATTGTGTTTTTTAGGGACTCTTCCACCTCTCTCATTTAACTTTTAAAATCCTTCTCAAGCTCTTCTAAGAAGGCTTTTTTGGCTTCAGACCAGTTTATATTTCCTTTTGACATTGCAGATGTGGGCTTGTTGACAATGTTGTCCTCTTCAGAATTTCTGTCTTGATCTTCACTCTTCTCATAATATGAATCTATGCTACATTTGTTTTTACTCACGGTGTTTATTTATTCCCTGGCCTTTAAAGAGATTGAGCTCTCCTGCTGGGGAACAGAGAGCACTGACCCAAGTTCTTGTTTTGGGAGCTTAGGTCTTGGTCACTGGCTTTGTGTGCTGGGGCCTCTTAGGTTGATAATTAGGGGCTGTAGGATTCTGGCAGCTTACCTCATGTTGGGCTAGAATCAGCAAGGCTGGAACTTTCAGGCAATTCTAGGTTGTGTGCTTTTCCTTTCCTTTAGCTTTCTTCATCTCCTTTTAGATGGGTGGTGCAGGATATTTATCTGCCTGGGGCCCCTTGCAGTACTGCCTCCCTAGTTTCTGCTAATGCACTGGGAGATTCCTTTGAGGTAGAGTGCTGAGGCACCTAGTAGTTTTCTGAGCTGGCCTCCTCAGGTTCCCCACTCTCACCAAGTCACTTGGAGGACCAGGTGTTGGTGTTTGCCTGCTTTACCACCTGGACTTCAGGATTTCTTCCTGGCTGACATTTGGAGGCAGCAGGGCACCAACAGCTCACCTGGTGTTGGCCTGGAACCAGAAAGGCCAGGACTTTAGGAAGACTTTAGGTTGCTTTCTTCAGCTCCTTTCAGATGAATGCCACAGGTACTTATCCTCCTGGGGCCCCTTGTAGTTCTGCCTCCCTTATTTTTGCTGAGGTACTGTAAGACCCATTTGCTGGGCTGCTGCACTGCTGCTCCCTGTCTTTCTTCTAGTTCAGCTGTTGCAGGGTTTTTTTCTGGGGTGATATTTTCTGAGTTTTCAGAGGTTGATAGGGGAGAGTGAGAGCGACTACCTTTTTACTCCACCGTCTTGGCTCCTGGAAGCAGAAGTCCACATTCCCAGTATTAAGCACAATCCCTTTTACCTATTAGATATTCAATAAATGCTGCTTATAAGGTTGAATTAAGTGAATATGCTAATTTTCCAAGTCACTTAATAAATCAAGATGTGAATACACTGTTTTCTCTAACCACTCACATTATTTTTTTAACAAATGATAGTCCACCAGAAAACATAAGTACCAAACGATTGGAGTTTCATTCTAACTTGAAATATTCAAGCAAAGAGGTTATAGGAAATTCCTCTGCTACGGATATTACATCAGTAATGAGGTTGCTGACTCAGTTATAGAATGAGGCAAAAGCAGCCCTCCCTACAAATAAAATATGAAATACAAAAAAAACCTTACAATCTTTTCTTTCAATTAGGATTTTAGGGCAGCTAATTTTACACTATATTCCTGCTAATTTAATCTTTTCAGCCCTGTAAATTGAGCAGGAATGTTATAATGATTTAAATAGCTCTTTAAAGAAAAACAGAAGTTCTCTCCTTACATTTAAAGACCTAGAAATTTTAAACACTGATCAGTGAAGGACTTACTAATAGTGGACAATGAGAAGAAAATGTTGTCATCTCCAGCCAAATATTGATTTTTCTTTACTAATTTAAATATGTAATTTAAGAATACCAATTCTTACTTCATTTTATATATTTTGATTACTTCATGGAAATGTTGAAAATTGTGACCACAGTAGGATCATAATAAGAACTATAATTGACCTTTATACAATAATTTAATGTTTGTAAAGTGCTTTTCACATCCATTATTTCGTATGGTCCTTATAACCCTATGAGATATTTTTCAGATGGGGAAAATGAATGAAAGAAGGAAAGTGATTTGTGCAGAGTCAGATAGTACATGGCTAAGATACAGTTAGAACCCTGGTCTTCCTCACCCTATTTTCATTGTTCTACTCACTCTTAATTAATGCTGACATATTTCTTCCTTGCCTACTGCATGCCAAACTCTAAACAGGACATTGGGGATACAAAGACAAAGTACCTTACACTCTATAAGGGACGTACTATGTACATATAAGGAATGAATACATACATACAAATACAAGATAGTGAAAATATGGTAGTTAAAGAGGGTGCTAGAAAATGAAAGGATAAGCAGAGATTTCAAGTTGAAGATTGTACTTGCACAACCTCCTATAAGAAGTGAGGATTCTATGAGTTGTGGTTGGGTGGGAGGGAGGGATGGGGTTAGAATGAATTCTATGAAGAGAGAAAATATTCTATGAATGTAGAATGGCCATTTCAAAACCATGGAGATAAAAGGTTGTGTGCCATGTTTGAAAAAACAAAACAAAAACAGTTGGTTTTGGCTGGATTGTAGAGTTTGAGAAAGGTGATCCATAGAAAGATAGCTTGGAACAAGCTTTTGAAGGGCTTTAATAGTTGAATTGATGAGTTTATATTTTGTCCTCGATGTATGAGGCTACCACTGGAATTTATTGAGTAGGACAGTGACACTGTAATACCTGTGTTTACTAAAAATCTTATTGCTAGCTCTGTAGAGAATGGATCAGATTAGAGAGAGGATTAAAGGAGTCAATTGCAATAGTCTAAAAGAGAAGTGGCCCATTTGTGAACTAAGGTGGTAGCTATGAATAGAGAAAAGGATTTGGATATAAGAGATGTTGTGGAGGTAAATGGCAAGATTAGGCAACTGATTAGGTATGTGGATAAGGGAGAGTGAGGAGTCAAGAATATTAAGGTCACACACCTGGGTAATGGTGTATGCTTTACAAAAAAAAAAAAGGAAAGTTTGGTAGAGAAGTGGGCTTGGTAAGGAAAGATAATGAGTTTTGCTTTAGACACGATAAGTTTGAGATGACTTTGAGATAACATATCTGGTTTTAAACGTTCAGTAGGCAATTGATGATTTAGAACTGAAGAATGGGAGAAAGATTTAGGCTGTATATACTGATATGGGAGTAATCTTCACAGAGATGATTGCAAATCCATGAGAATTGAGAGAGAGAGTAGTAAGAGAAGAGGGCCTAGGACAAAACCTTGGGTGCCGTCATAATTAGGGGAGATAATATGGCTATTGAGTCATCAGTGGAGTCTGAGAAGTGGTCATACAAGGTAGAAGAACCAGGAGATATCAGTGTCATGAAAATCAACAAAAAGAGTGAATGTGGATTTAGCTCTCTGAGCCGTGCCTCATTCCATATTTCTTTGAAAAAAAATAAATTTATGTTGTCAAGAGGTGAAAATACCAGTGGAACCTCCAAAAATGTTCCAATTATGTGTTCATGTACTTTATACAAATCATTCACATCTTTATTACTGTAAGAAAAAATAATGAACATAGCAAAACAACACATTATCTTCTCTACACAGATAATTTTTTTTGAAAACACATGAGGTTACAGATCCATTGAAAACTGCATCCAAGTCTCAGATTAACCTTTGCTTCATTATGAGAAGCAATGTGTCATCACCAAGTCTCTTGGTCTCTTCTCATCACTCACATCTCTCTCTCTCTCTCTCTTTCTCTCTCTCTCTCTCTAATACATCTAACACATCTCATCTTTTTTATCTCCTGATGACACAAATTGTCATTGATCATGATTCAGAAGAATTATAATGACAAACAACCCAAAGGGTAATGGGCAAATGCTTCAATGACTTTTAATAGACTTCTATTTGTTAAAAAATCCTAAAAAACTATGTAGACTTTTTTTTTTTGGCCACAGATTGTATGGCTATGTATCAATTGTCCTTGAAATTAGTTCAATTCAAAAACAGGAGATAGAGGAAATGGAAATTGGTGAGGAAAGGACTAGAAGTCACAGGTGTAACACATGGATCTGTATCAACAACTTATTTATGTACTTCCCAAGGGAAAAAAAAAGCAAAACAAAATATGATATTATACTCTGTCTCAGCACCAATTCTCATTGGTCTTCATATACATACTAAGAATCTTGATCATGCCACTTTTGAATATAGGCAATGTATCATACACATTTCAATCTAATGTCCTTATATAGGTCTCATAATACCTTACAATGCAACCCTGTCAATCTAGTCTTTGTTTATCTGGCTCTTTAGTGGATATGGCCACTGATGTGCAGAAGTGTTCCTTTGACAGCAATATCTCTCATGACCCTCATCCATAAATAGAGTCCTATGGTAGCAGTTTATGAAATATGTCTCACTACCTTTAACTTACAGGAAGAGATGATATAAATGGAAAGAATATCAATTATAAAACTGGTCAAACAAAATATTGTGATTTTTTTTTATAATGAACAGCTTGAATCCAAAGAATAAATATGAGAAGACCTCTCCTTTCTTCTCTGCAGAGGTGATGGAGTATATCTGTTTTTCACAACAGATTATTTTTTCAATTTGTTGGTTAGTTTTGCTAAACTTCTCATCCCCCCTTCCTTTTAAAAATTCTCTGTTTTGAGGGAAGGCTGTATAGGAAGGGATAGGAGAAAGACTACATTGGGAAATGTAGGTGATACAAAAACAAAATTTATCCATGACATTCATTTAATTTTTAAAAAGTGAAAAAAAAATTAAATGAAAAACTAGGTAGTTAAAATTAGAAGAGCACATGAATAGGGGGAACATGCAGCTGATGTCTCTGGTAAACATCTCATTTCTATGATATGTAGGTTACTATTATTCAAATTTATGAGAATAAGAGCAATTCCCCAACTGATGAATGCTTAAAGGATATAAATAGGCGGGTTTTAGATGAAGAAGTCTAAGTTATCATGAGCCATCTGAAAAAAAAATGCTATAAATCACTATCAATTAGAGAAGTGCACATTAAAACAACTCTGCGTTTCTACTTCACGTACATCAAATAGATAAAGTTGATAAAAAAGAAAATGACAAATGCTGGGGGGTGAGGATATGAAAATACAGTTATATAAATGCACTCTTGGTGTAACATCTACTGATAGCTGGAATAGTCCAGATATTTTGGAAAATAATTTGGAAATATAGCCCCAAAACTATTAATCTATGCACAACCATTGACCCATTGACACCATTACTGAATCTATATTTCAAAGATTTTCAAAGATAGAGGGTAACTACCCATATGCACACAAACATTTACAGCAAGTCTTTCTATGATGCCAAAGAATTAAATAACAAAAATGTGGAGGATGCCCATCAGTTGAGGGAATAGCTGAACCAGTTATGATATAGTAATGAGATATACTATTGTAATACAAGAAAGCATGAAAGGGATAGTTTCAGAGAAACCTGGGAAGACTTATATGAACTGATACAGAACAAAATGAGCAGAACCAGTAGAACAATTTGTACTTTCAACAATATTGCTAAGACAAAATACTTTAAAATATAATAACTCTGATCAACACAAGGATTAGCCAGAATTGTAGAAGAGTCATGAAAAATGCTTATGACACTCACTTCCTGAGAGAGGTGATAGATTCAAGGGATAGATTCAGAGATATAATATGTTTGGACATGACCTGTGAGAGAATTTGTTTTGCATAGACTATACATATTTATAACAGGGGTTTTGTTTTTATTGCTTTCTCAATGGGCATGCAGGAGGACAGCATAACATGAAATAAAATTTAATTAAAAGAATGATAAAAAAGATCATATGGAATTTTTGCTATAACTTGATCTTACCTAATCCCAAATAATCTAACTATATCCATTAAAAATTTACCTTGAAACAATATAGTGTACTGTATTGTTTGAGAACTATATAACTAAAAGTTATTTTTAAAATATCTTAAACTTTAGAGGAAAGAATAATGCCTGTAGAGTCATGTGGTCTCTGAGCGTGCAACCATACTTTAAAATCACAGATAATAAAATTTGAAGAATTCTAAAAAGTCAAAAATACATCAATGATTTCCTTCATTTGGCTCATTTGAAGAGATAATTTCACACTCTAACGAATCAAGAGATTTGATTTTTTTTTTGCACTAATAAGGAATGGGAACTTCTGACATAAATATGTGTTTCTCTCACCTAGATGTTCAAATTTTGGAGCTGCTTTCAAGGTGACTGGTGCTCAGAAAGAAAGGTGATTTCTACAGTAACAATGAAAAAGACATGCTGATTGTCATATGTACTGCATTCATTTTGTCAGTGACATAGGAGCAAAGGGCATTTCCTAAGGATTAATGACCAGCTGTGAGAGTTATACCCTGAGGTGATGCCAAGGATTGTTAACTCTTAGTGACCATTAATTCTGCTAAAAAAAAAAGTATACTATATAGAGGTCAACAAAGGTAAAAAAAAAGTTTCAACATATTTTCTGTAGTTCTCTCAGGTACACAAAGTGGCTGGGTGGCTAAGAAACATTCAGAGGAAACAGAGTAGAATTCAAAAATTCTCATGGTGGCAATGGATAGAACTATTAATATAAAGGTCAAGTTGGCTTCTCATGTGTGGATGTTATACTTTTTTTTTCCCTTCTGGGGGCGTTCATAGTACTGAAAAGGACAATAAATGCAAGCTTTCAGCTCTTAGAGCTTCGTAAAGATGTATGAAGACATTCTCTCTACACCAAAAAGTGAAGTCCTGTGACTTCATCGTTGACTCACTTAGAGTCACACAGGTAGTTGTGTGAGAGAGAATTTGAATCCCTGTCATCCTGACTTCCAGTCCAGCATTCAATCAGCTATTCTGGGGCTACCTCTAATTAGCTGTATATTAAAAACATGAAAAACTGATGTACATCTGGCATTGGATCAGAAGGAAATTTTCTAAAGGATTACACACCATCTCAAAAATATCTTTAAAACATATATGATGTGATTGCGTATAGAGATATGGTATTAATTTCCTTCAAGCAAGGATTTTTTTTATTATTATTATTTCTTTTATATCCTTGTTCAATGCAGACAAAGTGCTGGGTATCTCATAGGTACTCAACAAATAGCTTTTTTTTGGTTCATTCAGAACCATGCCAAGTTTTGATTGATTCAGAACCTTATGCTACAGTGTCTTTTTTTGTTTACCCAAAGTTCTAGAATTACTGGTAACTCTTTATGGCATTTAAAAAATATAAAGCTTACAAAAAAGCTACATATTTAATCCTTTATCCACCCCTAACCCTTTGCCATTCTTGGAAAGCACAGTATATGACTATTCTGGCTTTTAAAGACACCTCATTTCAAGAAAATGGGTCAGAAAACATCTCCTATTTTCTTGTTTCTGTGTATGGGCCTTCATAAAGATTTTCTTGAGTTACAAAAAGATCTTTGGGGCAAATCTTAAGTGAATCACAGATGCATGTTATTATTGTTATTATATCTATTATTTCTCTGCTACATCTAAGGAGAGGACTCAATTAAGACTTATGTAAAAGAATATGTCCTGATATATTGAACATAGCCACAAATATTACTTATCCCCATTACAAGAGGGTCAAAGTGAAATTTTTCAAGATATTAGGTATTGAAAATCTAAAGAAAGTCTTAAAATTGTGATTCATTTTAAAAATTCAGATGAGAAAGTATTCCCTAGTTGTCTCTGCTCAAATTACTTTGTATTTATATGTGTACATTTTCTATCCCCACCTGGAGAATGTAAGGTCCTTAAAGGCAGAGACCATTCTGTTTTGTCTTTGAATCACTAGTGCCTGGCTCACTTACTCACTTGTGCATAGTAGATGCTTTAGAAATGTTTGTTGCATCTAAATTACTACTGAATTCTTTGTTTGTTCCTTTTTTCTCCCCTACCTCCTTTATGGCCCTCTGTAAAACAATCATTTAACTTTATAATATTAAGAAATTCAAGTTCTTCTATTTAAATAATAATGAGACATAGTATCTTGCCTATGACCATGTCAGTCATTGCATTTATGTTTAGAATACTTTAGAGAAAATAAAGTGAGGGAAAGTGATGTACTGACATTTTATAGGAAGAAATTCTAGGTCATGGGAGTACAGGGAGATGTCCTAAGGTAAATGGATTCCTTAAGGTCAGATAGAGACATGTCGCTACTTCAAATACTCTCCAGACTAGATGATACTGACTCTTAAGGGAAATTCCTCTTTGCCTGAGTTCTAAGTATTTTCCCTTCTGCTGGATAAGAAAATCAATCTCTCTATTCAAAGGAATCTAGACTTCTGTCGGTGTGAAGCCATCAGGAGTTACAGCCATAAATCTTTCCTCCCTGTCATTTTAGAAGAGCTACCATGCTAGCACCATAATGCCTTTCATTCCGAGGACATGCAGTTTTGTATTTCTCAACAATTCCTCAATATCTACCTTCCTAAAACCATCAACATTTCTAGTGCTGCTTCATAATGCATTTTTTAAAGTATTTTTTAACTTTCACTTTTGTGCACTGGCCCTGTGTAGGTATTTGAAATATTCATCAGGCTTGTGGAATTGTTATGTATTTCTCAGAAGGATACTGCCACTTGAGTCATGTTAGTTCTTTCACTTTTGTTTTTGTAAGTCCTGAAAGTAACAGGAATTATTTACCTTTAAGCTCAATACTAAGTGCCATTGTTTCCTGGGCAGGGGAGGTGGGGAGAGTAGAGATCTGCTCTAGCTGAGATTTTCAGAAGAGATTGGCATTAGTGGTGAAAATGTAAATGAAGAAGGTTTGGGAAATTAATCTAGAAAATGGATCTTCATAAGCCACTTTGAAAGTCAGTGTATAGTCCACAGATGTATGGATCTTTTTTGACATAAACTTGAAAACCCTTCCCAATAATTCTAGCTTAAGTCATCAGAGGTGCTTTTTATGTTCCACTTGAAGGAGATGAAATGAAAATATATTAGTAAAGTCTCATATCAAAACTTTGGTTGGGAACTTGTTAAGTAAGCTGGATATTTGCTTCTAACAAAGCTCAGGTACACAGACTCAGGAAGACTTTAAAAGGGAATAACAAATGAAGTAAAGTGTAAATATTTAACAAGTTCCTTATGACTTGAGAAATATTAATCATTCTGTTTTGATCTCTTAAAGGCAATGCATGCCAGGATGTTTTAAATTTACTTGTAGCAATAATGGCTCTCATTTATTTAGTGCTTTGTTGTTTGGGACTCACCAATTTATCCTGTATAGAGCTTGTTTGTGCATAGCTGTTTATATGTTGGCTCCCATATTAGATAATGAGTTCGTTGTCTTTTACATTTTTTTGTGCATCCACAACACCTAGTATAGTATGTTTAGTCATTTTTCGGTTGTGTTTGCCTCTCTATGTCCCCATTTGGGATTTTCTTGGCAGAGATACTGGGATAGTTTGCCATTTCCTTCTCCAGTTCATTTTTTACAGATGAGGAGCTGAGGCAAATAGAATTAAGCGACTAGCCCAGGGTCACAAGCTAGTAAGTTTCTGTGCCAAATTTGAATTCACAAAAAGGAGTCTTCCTGAATCCAGGCCTAGCACACTATGCGTTGTACCACCTAGCTGCCCCTGACACATACTAGGTACTTAATAAATATTGACTGACTTCCTTGCAGAGAGCCCTGGGAGGTGCATCACAATTTTACAAGTGAAGAAACAGATTCAGAGGAGACAAATGGCTCATTTGAGGTAATGCAGCTACCAATTCAAATCTAACCTCAGACATGTAATAGCTGTATAACCTTGGTGAAGTCACTTAACCTTTGTTTGCCTAGGAGTCAGTTAGGTGACCCAGTGGATAGAGAATCCACTTAAGAGTCAAGAATAGCTGAGCATACATCTAGGCTCAGAAACTCACTAGCTATCTGACTAGGCAAATCTGTTTTCCTTAATCCACTGGAGAAGGAAATTATCTTTGCCAAGAAAATCCCACATACGATATTGTCCATGGAGTCACAAAGAGTCAGATAGGACTTGGCAACAACAACAGCAACAACCGAGTTACAAAATGGAAGAGCTGGAATTCCAATGTTTTAGACTACAAGTCTTATGTTGTTGTCACTGTAGCGCATTCTTTCCTACACTTGGGTCTATGTACATCTCAGAATTAGATAAAGTAAAAAACTGGAAACAAAGTGGGTACATATTTTGAGAGGAATGGCTGGAAAAGTGGTATAGTTGAAGAATGAACATGAGGAATACAAGAGAAACAAAAGAATAATTTTATAAACTGAGAGAGACTAAAATAAGCAGATCCAGAAAAGCAATAGAGACAATGACTACAATAACGTAACTCAGAGTAACTGCAATGAGTATTCTTGTTTCTGGAGAAAACATAACAAAATAATATTTCCATCTACTTGTCAAAGAGGTGGGAAATTACAGGGACAAAATGTTGTTGACATTGTATGAGTTCTCAAGTCTTAATTGAGTGTGTGTGTGTATATGTGTATGTGTTCACAGATCTGAAAAAGGCCACAGGGATATGTGGAAGGGTTTTCAATAGCATGAAGATGCCTACCCTTTAGCAAAGATTTTTCTTTAGGATAGAAAAAGGGATGGTGGATTTTGTTGTTGCTATTGTTGTTTTACACTAGTCATCTTGTTTCCAAAGCATTCTTCTCAACGTGCTTCGTTATAGATCAGATTTCTGATTTGCATAACATCTGATTGGATGACCTCAGTGAACTTCATCTTCTAAATTCTACATTCCAAAACAATTCTACTATCAATTTAAAAGATATCTAATAATTTTAGAAAAGGAAAAAAAAACAAATTTTGTTGACATAAATCAAGAAGGCCTTTCTTAAGTAACCACAATTTCAATGGACACAATAAAACTAAAATGAGTTTAGGGAAGAAAGAACAAAGAGATTTAATTAAGGGAGGTAAGTTGAATTTTTTGGAATATGTCATTTTAAAATATTTTTGCATTTCTTCCCATTGTAGACTACAGATAAAAGCTCCAAAACCTCTTAAAATATTGTCTTTATTATTTAAGCAACATAAATTATTATGGGGCATAAAATATAATACATGAGAATATCAAATATTTATATAGTTATACTTTTAGAATGCTACTTTTTATCATAATTCACATGATATTAAGTTATATTTGGCTTAGTTTAGTCCTATGATTTCATCCATGAACGGAATTACTCAGAGAAAAAACTTTCTCTACCAATTCAAATTGACAAATTCTGTAAATTATTATCATAGAGAATGGGGAGGTAGGGGAGACAGGAGAGAAGGATATCAATAAATGAGTGATTTCCATGGTCACACAGTCAGTATCAATGATGTGACTTGTATTCAGGTCATCTTGGCTTTGAAGTCAACTCTTTTAAGCCTATACTGGCTTAAAAAAAAAGAATGTAATCATAGTATATATGGTACTGACTCTGGAGGTATGTGACATGAGGTCAAACTCCAATGCTCATGCTGACTGTCTTAGGTTGCATAGCCTCCCTATACCCAGACCTCTGTTTCCTTATCTATAGAATGAAGATATTGGACAAGAGGGACACCTTAGGCCATTCTATTTCCAAATTTGTGGGCTTATGATCTATTTTTATGAAATCATAAAGTTTCAGGGTAGTAATAGGTTCACAAATTTAGAGCTGAAAGGGACATTAGAGAACATCAGATTCAACCCTTTCCTTTTATAATATAGGGAACAGAGGCACCGAAAAGTTAAGTGACTTGACAAGAGTCACAACTTTCTGTTATGGGTTTTGGAGCCAGGTCTTCCTAACTCCAAATTCAGTGTGTTATTTACTATAATATTTTAATATGTTATCTGACTGGAAACTCAAATTAAATATAGCCTAAATAGATCTCATTTCAGTCCCAAATTCATCCATTTTCTGAATTTGTCACATTTTACCTGGATTATTTCAGTAGTGTTAAACCATTCTCCTTCTCTACAGTATCTCCTCACTGCAATCCTTTCTCCATTCAGTTGCCAAAGTGATTTTTCTAAGGTGTAGGTCTGATCTTGTCAGCAAACTCCAGTCATTCTCTATTAACTGCAGATAAAATATAAATTCCTTTGTCATTTAAGGCTCCTCACATTTTAATTCTTATTCCCTCTCCATTTTTCTTATATGGTATTTGATTACTTATATTCTAATATCCAGTAATTCTGAAATTCATGCCCCTTGAACATAATATTCCATTACTTCTCTCTGTGTTTTTCCTGGCTGACCCCAACCACAGAATGCTTTCTTTCTCTACTTCTACCTCTTAACATATCTAGATTCCTTGAAGACATCTATTACAATAGACCCTTCCTTATCCTGAGCCACTTGAGTCTTACCTTACATATATTCTGTGATACATCTTGTATGTCTTTTTTTTTTTAGATAATATCTTCCTCAATGAAATGTAAGTTTCCTGAAAGCCAGGCCATAGCTTTACTTTTTTTTTTTTTAGTTTTAGAAAGAAATTTATTAGGTCTTTTGATAAAGAGAGGACATAAGAAGGAGCAGCACCCTCTACAAGTCTTTGTGAGGTTACATTGCATAACATTCAAAGAAGGGCATAAAGACATTTGCCTGATTGGCCTCACATAGATAATAGGTAGTGTCCAAGATAAGGCAGGTGGAAATGTATATCAACAGGTAAGTCCATTTACTTTGGGAAACCCGTGACGCTAGCTTTGGGTAGATCCAAAGCAAAATCTGTGGGACCCAGAAGAAGCACCGGGTGCAATCTAAGCTTTCCTTGCAACCATCCTGGAGTGTCTCTGAGGTCAACCTGACCTTTACAGTAAGGTTTTTTGGGTTAGACAATTTTTTTATCCACAAAAAAATTAGGTTTAAACTATATTAATAAATGATAAATAATAATTCACATACTACACAAATGTTAGCTATTATTATTATTTAGGGAGCTGTTTGATAGGAAAACAGTATCATAGCTGCTGAAGGCTGATGGGAGAAAGCAGAATCCTCTGGTTATATGAAATGCTGGCTGAACTCTAGCTCTTTGGCTCTTTAGCACCATCTATAACATGAAGAAAGGGAGATCCTCAAAAGCTTGATTTTGTTTCCTTCTACTAACTTCTCTGCCTTGAAAGGGAGAAACTTCTCAAAACCCAGAAAACAGAATGGAGGAGCTTTTCGGTTGTTCAGCTTAAAAACTATCTGATACTGAAATAGCTTCACACTACTTTAATGCTGGCCAAGGAAAGACCTGGAAAGCTTCAGACCCTGCATTTAGAGCTATTGTCTCATTGAAAGAGTGTAACACTGCTGCTTTACTAAAGGAGAGCTTAACATTGCTTCAGTGGCCTGAGAGTGGCAAATAGAAACTTTGTCTAGCAAGAGAGGATAAAGGCTTGGAAAAGAAGACTCATGGTATATAATATGGCCTAAAAGAGACCACCAACATCCAAGCATGCTGCCAGAGTTGTGAATTGCCCCAAGTATATGTATTTTCCTCCTGGATTCCTTTAAGTGTGTTCTACTCTCTCTCTCAAACACTGTGTGTATTGGTAGTGTTGAGGTTTAGGGGTATTAGGGTTGTGCCACCTCGAAATAGCTACACTCAGGTCCTGCCCAAATGAATTTGACTCAAGCCTTCTTTCAGATTAAAGATATGTCATATTGGCCAGATTCTTAAGGAATCTGAACATTTGTAAAGGTCATATGGACAATCAGTCTAGATTGAATCTGAGCCATGGGTCACATTGAATCTCAGCCTTGGCCAGATTTTAAGAATCTGAGCCTTTTTGCTTTTTTTTAATCCCCAGCACTTAAGACAGTGTCTGACAAATACCAAGCTCTTAATAAATGCTTATTGATTGATTGATTCTCTAAAGTGGCATTACCAAGTTTCTACTCATGTGTCCAACGTAGGAGACTTCCTTGACTCTTTATTCTGTCTTAACCCCTAAATCTAATTAGTTGCCAAGGTTTATTAACTCCACTCTCCAAGATTTCTTACAACCATACCATTGTTTGACTTATAAAGCTTTTCTCCTGGTCTAGGCCTGTTTTGCTTTTTTTGTTTTTCTATACAATTTCAGTAGCTCCTAATTATTTTTTCTACATCCTGTCTCTTCCCTTTCAATTCCATACTCTGCATAGCTTTGTTGTGTTTGTTGAGTCATTTCAGTCATATCTGATTCTTCGTGATTCCATTTGGGGTTTTCTTGGCAAAGATACTGGAGTGGTTTGTCATTTCCTTCAACTTATTTTGCAGATGAGAAACTGAGGCAAACACTGTTCAGTTCCTTGCCCAGGGTTGTTTGTTTATTGCCCTTTGTTCCTGAAGAGGACCAAAGTGACATCACTGTGTTAGAATCAAATTACAGTGTGTCCAACCGTAGCTGACCAGACCAGTACGAGCTCAGAATGCCCTACCACAGGTCGGGCACAAATAATCTATGTGAACATTTGCGGTGAATTCTCTAAATTTGCACATCTCATGTTTCTTTGGAGCTACTTCAATTCTGTTTTCCTCATAGAGCGCAGGGCCTTCTTCTACGTGGTTATGCCATGCTGGGTGGTCCTTGGCTAGTGTTCCCTGCGTCATGCAATCAATCCAAAAGCTCTTCAGAGAGATCTTGAGAGCGTCCTTGTGTCACTTCTCCTTCTGCCATGTGAGCGCTTGTATTTTGTGAGTTCTCTGAAAAATGGTCTTTTAGGCAAGTGTACATTTGGCATTTGAACAATGTGTCCAGCCCATCTTGAGTTGTGTTTTCTGCCGTAGGGTTGAATGCTTAGCAGGTTAGTTCAAGAAAGGACCTCAGTGTCCAGTACCTTATCTGGCCAGACGATCTTCAGAATCTTTCTAAGAAAATTCAAATGGAAATGATTTAGTTTGTACACATTTATAATAAGGTTAACACATACATTGCCAGAGCTAGCTCAGTGTTTGGGAGGATCCAAAGGAAAATGTGGGAGAGAAGAGGTATTAATTAAACTGCTTATCAAACTGAAGGGCTAATTTTTCTGACCTCACTGCTGCAATGCTTATGAAACCTGGACAGTATATACCAGCACCATACCAGGGTACTTTCAGGGTCACTAGCTAGTAAGTGTCTGAGGCCAGATTTAATCTCAGGAATATGAATATTTCTTGACTTCAGGCTGGTGCTCTATCCACTGTGCCACCTAGCTGCATAGCTACCAAATAGGTGTTCATGGAATCATCGATTGAAATCTGGAAGGGACATCAAAGAACATCTAATTCTATCCCCTCATTTTGCAGATGAAGAAATTGAGGATCAGAAAGAAAAAAAAAACATTCGTCTAAGTTCATATAGGCTATATTTGGTAGAGCTGTGATTTGTACACAAATCCTCTGATTCCAAATCTGTATTGTTCTTGTTGGTGATGTTTTTTTTCCCCCCTCACTGTCCCATGCTATTTTTTTAAAATACAGACTCTATAGACTGGCATTTAATGAGCTCTACTATCCAGTTTCCATGTACCTTTCAAGTCTAATTTCATATTTCTCCAATTACACACACTCAGTTCCAGTTAAATTAGCTTGCTAACTATATATTCTCTGTATGATATTCCAACTCCCACTTCCCGGCCTTTGATCAAGTGGTTCTGAGATTCTGTGCTTCTGTGTCTAGGATGGGCTCCTTCCTCATTTCTGTGTCCTACAACCTCTGACTTCTTTCAAAAACCCAGTTCAGTTACCACATCTTGCGTAAGATCTCCGCTCATTTCCCTAGGTATTGTCACTCATTGTAGAAATGATTGTGTCCGATTTTGTATATACTTTGCATTTACTTATTTCAGGGGTGAGCAAACTACAGCCACATGGCCAAAGGCAGTCTTGTTTTTACATGACCTGTGAACAAGGAATGAATTTTACATTTTAAATAAAGTTTTGTTGCATTAAACAATAAAATTAAATAGATAAACCACATGTGCTTTTCAACTATCACCCCCACCTTAACTTCTGCCCTCCAAAAAAATGAAATCAGGAATTTAAAAGATTGTTTTTGCCTTTGCATTCACTGTCTTTTGCATAATTCCTTGTGCAAGGAATTGCACTTATTAATTTTTAGTTGAATCAAATGAACTCAAATAAAAAACTAAAGGGGACTTTTTTTTTCTTGTCATATTGCCTACCCTGAAAAAAAAAAGATGGTTTATAAAGTTAATGTGCACACACATGCACACATATTCACACAAAGTTCATTCACCAAGATATCCTCAGAACATAAGTTTGGCAGCTTTACTTAGACAATGGTGTGTTCACATAGAATAAAGCTATAAAATCATGAAATGTAAGAACAACACAAAGAAAAAGTCATAATATTGACATCTCACTTTGAAAGATCACTTTCCAAAGAAGAAGAAAATACTCTCCAAGAGGGAAAAAGAAACAAAGTCATTTCAAGACCATTTAAATCCCGGATAATAACTCTACTAAAAGTAACAAGAGATGAATAAATCACCATAGATCTTGTTAACTGACTCAGACAGAGTACATTGAATATTAAACTATTTAAGGAAAGTTTTTGTTCTTTTCTTTTCCTCATTTATAATCTGACTAAACTTTGTATTTGGGAGAAAACAATTTGTTTTGGAAACAAAAAATAAAAGCAGAAATCTTGTTAAGTAATTTTTCCACATATGGACTTGAGTTTCATTTTTTTTCCCTTGCTGTCCAAAAGGGGTGGATGAAATTCATCCTTCTGGTTCATGAAAAGAGATGAGCCAGTCTATGTGATATATGCAGTATATTCTTACTTCACAAATAGCTCTCATAGGGGAAGATGCCTCAGAACTTATCAAGTTTAAGTCATGAACAAGAACAAACTATATGACAATCCCCTCAATCTTATCCCCAACAAATGGTCCTCCATTCTTTGCTTTAAGTTTTCTATAGAGGGAAATAAAGGGAAAGGAACAAGCACTTAAATCACACCTACTACGTGCGAGCCACTGTGCTAAATGCCTTTTTGTAAATATTATCTCACTTGATCCTCACGGCAACTCTGAGAGGTAGGTGCTATTATTATCCCCCTTTTGCAGCTGAGGAAATCAAGGCATGCAGAGCTTATGTGACTTGCCCAGGGACACAGAGGTACTAATTGTCTGAGGTCTGAATTGAACTTACGTCAGCCTGACTCTAGACCCAGGATGCTGACCGCTATGCCACCAGTATCCACTGTTCCATTTTGGGACAGTTTTGATATGAAATTTTTGTTTGTTTTGTTTTGTTTTTTCTTGGGTACAGACCGAACTTGTTTGTCTGCACATTTTAATTCTGTCTTCTATGTGCAAGCAGGCTACGTACAGTAACTATTTCAAAGGTCAGCCCTTCCAACATTTGATGACAGCTGCTGTGTCATGCTCCTCTTAAGTGTTCTCTTCTGGTTAAACACTCTTTCTTCCTTTAAACAATCCTTTTCTGGCATGAATTAAATTCCCTTCACTATTCTGGTTGCCATTCTGTGGATGCTCTTAGCTTTTAAATATCCATCCTAAAATGTAGTAGTCACCTTCAAACACTTTCAAATTCCCCTATTAGTCTTAAGTACGTGACCAGGTTAACCCACTCAGACTTGTATTCGCATTGACATCTGACACTTCTTATTTTCACTTGGACCACGTATCAAATCCTTTGCAAAATTCTTACTTTTTTCCAATGTTATATCCATTGTTGTAGAACTATACCCACTTATGTATTTGTCACTCTGGTTCAGGCTTTCATTACCTCTTATCTGGAGTATTTTAATAGCCTTTTAACTGTTCTCTCCAAGTCTTTCCCCCTACCTCCCCTACTCCAATCCCTTCTTCACTTGGCTTTTAAAATGTCACTCCTCTGCTCTTTAAATTCCAGTGGCTCCCTATTACCTGCAGGATGAAATGCAAAATCCTCTAACTGGCATTTCAAATTCTTATTTTGCCTGTTTCCTACATTTCTAGTCTTCTTATACGTTATACCCTTGCACCTACTCTAGGATGTACTTACACTGCTCTACTTCTTGCTCCTCACGTAAGACATTTGCAGTGCCTGTGCCCCAAGTCCATCTCCTAGATTACCTTCTTTCAGGCTCCAATTCCAATTCTCCCCTCTGTAAAAGGCCTTTCCTAGTCCCCCAACTCCTTCCTTTATGAGATTACCTACCATCTAGTTTGTATACATCTCGCAATCCTTTTAAGAGTATAAGCTCCTGGAAAGGAGGGCGTATTTTTTTCTTTCATTTCCTTTGTCTTTTCCCCTTTCTTTGTATTCCCAGCACTTAGTATAGTGCCTGGCCATTAGTAAGTATTTACTAAATGCTTGTTGACTGATTGATTGGATGTCATATTGTTCTTGATTTATGTTCAGTATAAATGGTAGTAAATGGAGGTAAGAAAATTAATTCAATTCTGCTTTATTCAGTAACTAACATTAATTTGGAGTATGCTACATTCATAGCATTACACTAGGAACCAGGGCAACACAATTCTTACCTTCAAGAAGTTTATAGGCTAAGTACCCAATGATGAAGGGAAGCAGATAAAATATGGAGATGAATAAGTATAATTTAAAGAAAACTAATAGGAACCAAGGGCAGCTAGGTGGTGCAATGGATATAGAGCTCCAGGCCTGAAGCAAGGAAAACCTGAGTCCAAATCTGGCCTCAGACACTTATTAGCCATATGACCCTCCACAAGTCACTTCACTCACCCTGTTTATCTGAATTTTCTCCTCTATTAAATGAGCTGGAGAAAGAAATGGTTAATTACCATAGATTTTTGCTAACAACAACAACAACAACAAAACAAAACCAAAAAACCTGCAAACGAGGTCAGGAAGAACCAGACACAATTAAAATGAATGAACAACAAATATTTCATTTCTATGTACCTGAATTATGAAATCTCTTCCCCCCCTCCCCCATCACAATAGTGAGTACTGGGCTTGGAATCAGGAAGACTCATGTTCATAGTTCAAATCCAGTCTCAGATACTCACTAGCTGTGTGACTCTGGGCAAGTCACTTAATCATGTTTGCCTCCATTCCTCATCTGTAAAATGAGCTGGAGAAGGAAATGGCAAACAACTTCAGTAGCTTTGCCAAGAAAACCCCAAATGAAGTCACAAAGAGTCAGACAGAACTGAAAACAACTAAACAATAAGAATAACAATAGAAGCCAAGGACAGCTCTAAAAGTATTATAGGAAAATTTGAGAAGGAGAATTCCTTCCTGCTAAAGAAATTAAGAAAGTCTTCATTGAGGAGGTGACACCTAGGCCAAGTCTTTAAGGAAATAACTGATTTCAAAAGGAGGGAGTACATGTCAGGACTAGGGAATGGCTGACTATCTGTGCCAATGCTTCTACTTACTCAGGATTACCTGAGACATGAAATATTCTACAACCCCTGTGGCAAATAAGCACAGTAAAAATGCAGGGACATATAAGCTGTCACCAAAAGGGACGAGTTTTGGAGAATGATCAACTCTGACATGACTTCCATCTTGTTTCATGGACTGGGGTTTGTCTTCTGACTTGAATCACTACTTGAATGCTCAATTTTCCTCAGCTTATCTCAGGCCCTAAGAATTTGGTGCTCCAAAGAACTCTAGTAGTATGCCAATCTGGGCTCCTCCCTCCATGTTCTTCACTTACTTCTCTGTTAACCTAAGCACTCTCAGGTGCCAGCTGATAAAAGGTTAAGTAATGACAATGTGCAATAGTGTGTGACTACTCCATTCCCCAATTGATAAATGGTCAAAGAATATGAACAGGCAGTTCTCAGATGAAGAAATTAAAGCCATCTGTAGTCATATGAAAAAAAAATGCTCTAAATCATTATTGATTAGAGAAATGCAAATCAAACAACTCTGAGGTACCACATAACACCTATCAGATTGGCCAACATGACAAAACAAGAAAATGATAAATGTTGGAGAAGATGTGGGAAAATTGGAACACTAATGCATTGTTGGTGGAGTTGTGAAATGATCCAACCATTTTGGAGAACAATTGGGAACTATGCCCAAAGGGTTATAAAAATGTGCATACCCTTTGACCCAGCAATAGCACTTCTAGGGCTATATCCCAAAGACATCATACAAATGGGAAAAGGACCGACATGTACAAAAATATTCATAGCATCTCTTTTTGTGGTAGCAAAGAATTGGAAATTGAGAGGATGCCCATCAATTGGGGAATGGCTGACCAAGTTGTGGTATATGAATGTAATGGAATACTATTGTGCTATAAGAAATGATTAATGGGCTGACTTCAGAAAAACCTGGAAGGACTGGTATGGTCTCATGCTGTGTGAAATGAGCAGAACCAAGAGAACATTGTACACAATAACAGCCACGTTGTGTGATGACTAATATTTATAAACTTAACCCTTCCCAGCAATACAAGGTTCTAAGACATCTGCAGAGGCCTCGTGATGGAAAATGCTATCCACATCCAAAGAAAGAACTATGAAAATTGAATTTTTTTTTCTCTTCTGTTGAGTTTTGTTTCCTCTTTCTAATGAATCCTCCTATTGGTTTTAATTTTTACTTACAATACCACCAATGTGAAAATATGTTTAATAGGAATGTAAATGTATAGCCTATATCAGATTGTGCATCATCTTGGAGAGGGTGGTAGAGAGGAAGGGGAAGAAAAATTTTAAACTCAAAAGCATATGGAAATGGTTATTGATAAATCAAAATAAATTAATAAAATTTAAAAAAAGAGTAAACAAAAACAACAACAAAAAAAGAAAGCGTGTGACTGCATCAGGGAAGATCTAGCTGTCCAATTTGGCTAGAATTTAGAAGAGGGACTATATTAAATGCTTAGAAGAGAAGCTGGAACCAGCTTATGGAAGCATTTAAAAGGTAAGTGGAGGAGTTTTTTTCTTTTATTCTAGAGGCAACATGGAGCCAATGAAAGATTTTGAACAGGGAGTGACATGATCAGACTTGTGCAGTAGGAAGA
The DNA here is from genome assembly GCF_003287225.1 of Phascolarctos cinereus. NCBI lineage: Eukaryota > Metazoa > Chordata > Mammalia > Diprotodontia > Phascolarctidae > Phascolarctos > Phascolarctos cinereus. The sequence continues at coordinate 393,850,120 of NW_027555958.1, read as the reverse complement.
TTATTTTGGCAGTATGTGAAAGTGAAAGATGCAGTTAAGGGGTCAAATGTCACTCATTTTACACCGGCAATCGATCACTCTTTTTGAACAATCCCCATGCAAAGAATTATTTTGATCATTGATTTAAACAAAATATGTCATTAAAATATCAAGCTGGTTATTTGGCGACAAGTAAACAAATTTCCCTATCACCCTGGCCTGGTTAGCATCTGGATGGGAGGCTCTCTGGGACTATTGGATACTAACTGCTTTACGTAGAAACTTTATACTACAATGGAAGTAAAACACCCAAGTTCAATTCCTGCCTCAGAAAAGTACTGATTGTGTGATCTTGAGTAAGGCACTTAATCTCACAGTACTCTAGGCCAGAGATGTTCAACATGTGATCTACACACTCCTGAGTGTAGTCTGAACCAGATTAAAATGTAGTTCCTGTATGCTTTTATTACATTGATACATTAAAAAAGAAACATATAAACATGCATGGTTTTCTAGTCAATATGTGGCCCATGGGTATGCTTATATATGATGTAGTGGCACCTATTTCTATTTGAGTTTGGACCCACTGCTCTAGGCAATCTCCTAAGAATATAAGCTACAGAAAAAGGGCTGATCTGAATTGACAGAGGGAGATTCCTCATGGTAAACTAATGAAGAACCAGCTATTAGCTGATTTCATTGAAGATATTTTTTGAAAAAAAATGTAGAACAAATATATTCAGTATAATAAACATTTATTAACTACAATGTTCAAATAGCAGATACTGGAGATACAAATCTATATTTATCTATCTCTATCTATCTGTCTATTTATCTATCATCTATCTATGTATCTCAATGACAAAACTCGTAGGGCCCAGTCCCAACATTTGACGTTCATTTGTAGTACATCATTTTCCTAATAAGTGGAATAAGAATTGTTAAAAGATTATAGGTGGCACAGTGTCATGCAGTGACCTGGAGTCAGGAAGATTTGAGTTCAAATGTGGCCCAAGACAATTAATAGCTGTGTGATTCTGGGCAAATCTCCCAAACTTTGTCTATCTTACTTCCCTTATCTGTGGAACAGGAGTGATAACAGTTAATTATTGTAAATATAAAATGAAATTATATTTGTAAAGTGCTTTGTACAACTTAAGGTTCCATGTATATGCTAGCTAGTTATTATTGTGACTGTATAAGGAGAAATTCCATTCTGATGCCACTTCTGCCATTGCATTTCTTTTAAAGCTCCACATACATTTGTGTCTCACCATAAAGAGCTTCTCAGGACCCAAGGAACATCTATGGATTATATAATGCTGACTGTTTTACATGACCCAAACTATGATGGCAAATATTATAAGACAGCAGAAATAAAAGATAGTGTTAGAGAATATTGCAACCATCAGACAGGGATGAAATGGACTTTCTATGTCTTATGATGTATTCTTAATAAATGCATCTGCAAGTTTGATATCATTACTATTTCTCTCACAGCATTTTCCCATATACTAGATTAATTTTAACAAATGTTCTGAAGCAGTAAAGCATTGCATAAATTCATTATTCTTTCTAGTAATAAGATCTGTAATATTTGATCTGCAAGATAAGTACTTGCTTCCCCAGAATCTGAGTCGGGGTGAAAAAAAAATACTTAGTTGAGAATAGGACTTCTGTCAAAACTCATCAAATATTCTTTGATTCTATGACTTCCCAATTCATGTAACTTTCTCTTGGACTGATTAATAGAAAATCATTCAGCTGAGTTACTATTGTTACTCTTAGTTTCAATGCCACTGTTTTATACATGTGAGCTGAGTTGCATACCAAAAAGGAGCTAGCAAGACACTATAATTCATAGGCCTGTTATTTACATAAAATGTATGCCGATTTCTTTGAACTTAAGAAGTAATCAGTTACAATCCTGGAATACTAGAAAATGCTCACAGAAATCTGAAATAAACTTTGTTAGTATTTTACTTTTAAACATTCTAGTCCCATAGTCTTTATCTATCTATTTTCCTATCTTCTTATATATAGAAAACTGAGAATGCTAACACATCAATACAACTATTTACAGAGCTGTCAGCATATACGAAGGTGAAAGAATTAACTGAAATCACTCAACTACACTTTTAGGAACTACCTTTTATAGGAAATGGTAATGGGAAGTTTTCCAAATGCATGGGTTCACTATATTGAACTCCATCTTTTCTTGAGTGCTAGCCACAGCAGGGTGTTAGATACAAATAGAAAAAAAAATGTTATATAGAATTTATTTCAGCTAATTTAAAATGATTCTCTTGAACAAACATTGATATCTGTATATCATGCTGCTGCAAGAAAAGCATGTGTTTCTATTTTTACAAAATAATAAAAACATTTTAAAAAAAGAAAATATGGATATGGATATTTGGATAGGGATAAAATAAGTGGCACTGCCTCTGAAAAGAATATGTCAATGGACAGGTGTATTGTTCCACTCACATCCTTTTGACTTCATATACTAATATAACTTCCCTAATCACCTCTGTCATATGTTTGCTATTTTCCCATTACAATATAAAGTTCTGGCAGGCAGAGGATGCATTTACATTTGTATTCACAATACTTAGCACTATGCTTGGTATATGATGAAGACAATTTTTTTTCATTTATTCATTCTTAATTAAACCAGTGACAATGACAGTAGTGCTGTTGCTGTATTAAGTGTGACTGCAATGATATATGAAGGAGCAATAGAAAGGAGGTAAAAAGAAGGGACTCAGGGAAACTCTTTTAAATGGAAATAAAATTGCTGTCCAGTACTAATTCTGGATCCTAAGAGTCATGGTGTTATAGGACCATATATCTGGAAAGAGCGTTAGTGATCATCTAAGTCCACCCTTTCATCTTGCAGAGAAGGAAATAAGGACGGATAAGTTAAATAACTTTCCCAAAGTTGGGCAGGCTGTAAGTGTCAGATTCCTCTCCTACCTCCATCTGCAATCTATAAAAAAGCCATTGAAAATTAATCATTTTTAATGACCAGAAATCCTGAAATAAAAACTATGAGGAAAATTTTCTTCTAAGTTTACAATGAAAGGGCATTAAATAATGGAAGTATTTCCAACTTGCAAAGAATTGAAATTTCATTTGGGAGATTTTTAATTTTCTGTATGAAAAAAGTCTTTGTGACTTATTGGAAGTCTTATTAGCATTTTGATAATGGTCATTTATGTAATGCTAAAATGTTTGTGTAGCATTTTATTTACTTTATTGTATTTAAGAGTCACCATGACCCTAATGAAGTAGATAATGGGGTTATTATTTGCTGTATTTTAGAGAGGAAACTGATGGTCAGAAATGGTCAGTAACTTGACCAAGATCACACAACTAGTGTCAGAGGCAAGATTCAAAAACTACATGTTCCTGACTCCAAATTCTATGTTCTTTCCATATTTATGAAGAGTTAAAATAAAAAAAAATCATTGTTTATTCTTTCTCTGGAGGAATGCACCTTGTGCGGATCAAATAGTTAACGAGTCACAATGTATTTTCAATCCTTTAAGAAAAATCTAGTCATACTTTTTTAAAACTTCATTTTTAAAAATTAACAGAGCAGGACTTTGGTATTTCAGAACTTTTTAAAAATAGTGTACTATTTATTACTAAGATACAAATTTAAGTTTAAATTAAAAATATGTGTGATGGCAACAAAACTTTTTAAATGATATATCACTGAATTCATATAATAGTAAGAAGTATGGCTATTGATATCTCATTTTACAAATTCAAAATGGTGATCCTTCATTACTTAATAATAGTTCTCTATGTGGCATTGTGTCTAAGACAAGAGCGACATCTAGTAGTCAGTTCTGGTAAACACAGACATACGTGCATACATAGGTATTTACATACTTGATCTTGAAATGTAGCAATAATTACTTTTTAATTACATACAACAAATTGGTATTTGTTTTGTACTTCTTCAGGGTTACATATAATTTAAGGTCATGGTAAGGAACATTTTACCCAATATACCATAACATTATACCCATTTTACAGGTCACTAATTTCATCATTAACACAGCATTTTCTTAATGTGTTCAAATAGATCAATACTTACATTTCCTGTAGTGAAGTTTAGGGGAACTTTATTCTTCAGCAACATCTTCCTTCATGCTGTTCTTCATTATTTGAATGCAAGCTCTCAGCCTCTGACTGCTTAAGATCTACCCATTCCTTTAAGCCCTACTCTGAATATAATTTCCCCAAGAAAATCTTCCTTGTTTCTTTATTAATGAACTTCCCACTTCTGCCCCACCCCCTTACATCACACAGAATTTTGCTTACACTTGCCTTTTTTAACTTAACATATCTTCCAATTATATTATAAGCTTCATAAAGACATGGAGTGATTGTAACTGAGTCTTGTTATCTCTCCCAGAGCCTTCAACAGTGCTCTCTGCACACAGTAGGCATCTAGTAAACTACTGAATTAAAAAAACAGGAGTTCAAGGTATTTTTTTTTTTATAGAATCCAAGAAACAAAGTGAAACTGGCTTGAAAATTTCTGGTGTTCACTGGAAGCATAAGTTTGAATGAAACTCTAATGTTTATGTCTAGAGTGGCCTGATTTTAAAAGAAACCCAGAAAAAAACAAACAAACAAACAAACAAACAAACAAACAAAAGAAAAACTTGGGCTAACATAGGTAGGTAATGGCCTTGGGTATTCAAAAAGCTTAAAATAAGAAGTTGGGCAACAGTTCCAAGGCTAGGTTCTCTAAAGCTGCGAACTACACCCTAACTCAACCCCCTTCATCTTTAGTATGACGGTAAGAGCTTAACACAATGCCTGGAATATACTAGACATTTAAATGGCTGCTGACATCATAATGAAACCAAAAGGAGGAAAGCTGGTTACATCATGATATGGCAACCCTGTTGGTGTCAAACCTCATAGTGGTGAGTGAAACTCTCTGCCTGATTGATTTGTATATCATAATTAGGGTCAATCTTAAGAAGATAAAATTAATGCATTGTTTGTGCCTGATTTGCCTGCCTCCTTAGACATAGATTTAGACTAACATTGCTGGGCTGAGGCCATAAGACTAATTGAAATGGATAAACAAAGAGAAAAAAAGACATTATAGGCATTGACATTATAAATGATATAAATTTGTCATCTTTTTCTTTGGTACAAAAAGTATAAATGAAATTTTTCATTATCTGCATTAAAAAGAAATTACTATGACTTTTTTTTCCAATTTAAGGAAGTCTCAAAATTTTCTCAAAAAACTGACCATACTATTTTTACATGTCATTATTCTAAATTATGTTTGCATATTGTTTGTTTTTAATGCCATTTAAAAGTATTTCCAATTGCATTTAAAATGTGAATATTTGTGTAGTTACAACTGCTACAGATGAATATTTTCAGTATGAAATAACTTAAAATCATAGTATTGATTTCTAAGTGAAGAAATTCACAATGTAAAAATATATGAATTTGAGTTTTTTATAATTGCAATTAAGTAAGAAAATATTGAGAAATATCAACCAATATTGAGTTCTTTTCCATTTGAGTACATGGATTCAAAGGGTATTGGCTTTACTGTATCTTAGAATTTGGTTTTGACATTTCTCTACCACTCCCTCCCCTACACACACTTTCCTCTTGAAGAAGGGAGGTATCTGGACCTATGACTTCTTTGATGTGAGGAATTCTCCTGGTGGAAACCCCCTCAATGGATGCAGATAGACAACACATCTACACAATATAACCATAGATAGTTGCTTGGGACACTGTGCTGCTAAGTGATTGAACCCACGATCCCACATATATCAGATGCAGAATTTGAACTTACATCTTTCTTACTGTAAAGCCTGACCTTTATCCACTGCCACATCTCTTGATAATGAAATCATACACTTGTCACTAATTGAAAAGCTAATGACAAAGCAATTAGATAAAAGGAAAAAAAAAAACATGAAATCATCCCACCATTTGTAACAAATTATCTTCTTTTCAGTGAGTCTCCCAAATCACTGAATGAGTTAAAATGTAATTTTGATGGAAATGGGGGGGGGAAGATGATTCTTTTATTTATTTGTTTTGTTGAGACCCCAAAACTTAGCATGGTGCCACACATATAGTAAATACTTGGATATTTTTTTTCCTTTGTATTAAGGACTTTTATGTTCATGGGTTCCTAACTCTAAGAGCCTCAAGCTTCATCCCCCCCCCCACCAATCATATCTGTGAGCCAAAGTGCAAGCTAAAATAAGTAAACACATTAACTTTCTCCCCATAGGAACCTGCCATCATTCTAAAGACAAATTCGCAAAAATTATATTTATGCAGGTGTGGTTCTTTCAAGTACACAGTTTGCTTTATGTATTTTTGAACAAATCTAAAAATCCTTTTAAGTCTCAAATGAAAGCAGGTAAACTTTTTTTTTGGTAGGGCTAGAAATCTTTCTCTTTCTCTTTTAAATTCAAATGATAAACCCAAAACAAATGGAGGTCATTATTTTCATTTAGTTGGATGCTTGTAATGCAGGTTTTCCTTTAATCTTTTGACTTGTGAAATAAAATTGTACTGCCATGTGACATGACAAAAAAGTCAGAGTATACTTTGTTATTGATATTGAGTGGTGCCAAAATAATACATCAAATCCAATGTTATTGTCAAACTAATGAGGAGATAAGAGTCTCTTGTGATCTGTAAATTTCTTCAAGTTAGTGACTCTTTCTTTCTAAAAATGTTATCATGATATTTTTCCTTTTCTTTTTCTTTTCTTTTTTTCCTATTCTTTTCCCCCACTACTATCACTATAAAGCCATCTCTATGACTCCCTCCAATATACATGTAAGTTGATCCTTGTATCAAATAAGTATAGTCAAGTAAAAGAAATTTTAAAATTTCTCACATCTGAATATGGATGTATCACCTTGTAATTCTAGTTTGTTACTTCTCTGTCAATAGATGAGAAGCATTTTTCATCATCAGAATCTTTTGGAGTCATAATAATTCATGGCATTGATCGGAGTTCTTAAGCATTTCAAAGTTATTTTCCTTTAAGGTATCCATATGTCATAGGTCTAAAGCTAGAGAGAACCTCAGAAACAATCTAGTTTAAGCCCTTCATTTAAAATGTGTTGAGGGAACAGATCCAAGATCACAGAGTAAAGGCAGGAACTCAATTGAGTTCTCCTAAATTCCCCTCCTAACAACTTTAAAATAGCAACTCAAATCAAATTATGGAACAGCAGAACCAGTAAAAGGATGGGGTGAAACAATTTTCCATCCTGAGATAACTTAGAAGGTTGGCAGAAAAGTTTTCTATCTCACCAGGGTGGTAGTCTGGCCTGGAGTGCAATGCAGCACAAGGCCTCACCATAGCACACCAGCAGCAGGCCTTGGTGGTGGCGGTTTCCAGAGCTCTTAGATTGTAGGCAGTATGGGGTGGAGGGGTCAGACAACTGGTCAGATGGAGATTACGGGGGACCATTTGCTGGCAGTGGGTGCAAGAACCTTTTATACTGCCTATACATAGTTCTGGGTCACATTCCCCAGGTGGAGGAGCGCTAGCACACTTGGAATTGTGACCAGAGTAGAAAATAGTGCTTACAGTTGATCATAAGGGAGCAGGAGTCCTGGTCTCAGGTCCAAGGCAGAAAGAAGCATTAACACTTGAAGGTGCAGGAGAGTTAAATTTGGAGGGCCATAAAGAGCCAAGAGCACTTGTGGCTGCAGTGGAGCAGGGGCCACATCATAGGTTGAGAGCAGAGAAGAATATTTGCAGTCATGCACAAACAAGAGCAAAGGATAGGAGAGCTATGAATACTGTTCTCCTTAGATCATACCAATTTGAAAGGACCTAAAACTTGCAGACCCCCTACAACTAGCTTTGAAAACAAAAGCACAAAAACTTGAAACCTGGCACCGTAGCCCCTTCACTCCAGTAGCAGAACCAAACTTTAAAGTAAAGTTAAATGTCAAGAAATAGACTGGGAAATTGAGCAAACAACAAGAAAAAATAACAGAATCTGACCATGAAAGTTTATATGGTAATGGGGAAGATCAAGATACAAACTCACAAAACAACTCAGAAAAATATATGTTCTGGAAGACAAAGGGGCTAGAATTATAAGCAAGCATACTCTGCTCAGCTAAACTGAGCATAATCCTTCAGGGAAAAAATGGATATTCAATGAAATAGAGGATTTCCAAGTACTTCTGATGAAAGAGTAGAAGAGCTAAATAGAATATTAGGCTTTCAAATTCAAGACTCAAGAGAAGCATACAAAGGTATACATGAAAGAGAAATCATAAGGGAATCAATAAACTGTTTACATTCATATATGGAAAGATGATACTTTTAACTCCTAGGAACTTCATGATTATTAAGGCACCTAAAAAGAATATACATAGAAAGAGGGCATGGGTGTGAATTGACTATGATGGGATGATTTAAAAAAAAATAAAGGATGAAAAAGAGGGATGCACTGGGAGAAGGGGGAAAAGAGAAGAAAAATGGCAAAAAATAATATTTTGCATGAAAGATATGTGAAAGGAGAAGCTTTCATTGTGGATGGAGTGGCAGGCAACACTTGAACCTTACTCTAGTTGGAACTGACTCAAAGAAGAAATAACACACTGAATTAGGTGTAGAAGTCTATTTTACCTTGCAGGGAAGTAGGATGAGGAGAAGATAAGAAGTTGAGGGGGCTGATAAAAAAGAGGGCAGATCAAGAGAGGCAGCATTCAGAAGCAAAACAGACTTGAGAAAAGAGGGAAAAAAGAGAGAGCAAGAAGGATACACATGGGAAAAAAAGGATAGAGAGAAATATAGTTAATAATCATAAAGTCAATCTCAGTGGTATGAACTACCAGTTAAAGAAAAGAGGATAGAAGATGCATTAAAAAAGAGTCTGACAATATTGTGTACAGGAAACACAATTGAAACAGAGAAATACACACAGAGTAAAAATAAAGGCATATAACAGAATCTATTACACTTCAGCTGAAGTAGGAGAAAAAGGCAGGGATAGAAATCATGATTTTAGGCAAAGCAAAAACAAAAATAGAAGTAATTAAAGAAAAAAAAAGCAGAGAAATGAAATGCTGAAAGGCACCACAGTGAATCAGTACTACACATGTATGTACCAAATGGTATAGTATCCAAATTCTTTTTTTTTGAATGAATGATTAAAAAACATTTATTAAATGCTTTCTATGTGTCATGCCCTGTGTTAAGGCACTGAAGATATAAACATAAAAGATAATCCTTGCTCTCAAGGAACTCCTTTCCTTCCCTTCCCTTCCCTTCCCTTCCCTTCCCTTCCCTTCCCTTCCCTTCCCTTCCCTTCCCTTCCCTTCCCTTCCCTTCCCTTCCCTTTCCTTTCCTTTCCTTTCCTTTCCTTTCCTTTCCTTTCCTTTCCTTTCCTTTCCTTTCCTTTCCTTTCCTTTCCTTTCCTTTTTTTTATAAACACATCTGTGATATTATTTTCAAATACTCTTAAAATTAATTTATTTATTTTTGGTTTTTCAACATTCACTTCCATAAGCTTTTGAGTTTAAATTTTTCCCCCACCCTCCCCAAGATGGCATGCAATCTGATATAGGCCCTACATATAAATTCCTATTAAACATATTTTCACATTAGTCATGTTGTAAAGAAGAATTAGAACCAATAGGAGGAACCACAAGAAAGAAAAAAAAAACAAAAGAGAAAAAAAAAGCAAATAATATGCTTCAATCTGCATTGAAATTCCATAGTTCTTTCTCTGGATGAGGGTAGCATTTTCCATCATGAGACTTTTGGTATATGAATGTAATGAAATACTCTTGTGGTGTAAGAAATGATGAACAAGTGGACTTCAGAAAAAACGAAAAGACTTGTATGGACTGATGCTGTTTAAAGTGAGCAGAACCAGAACATTGTACACAGTAACAGCCACGTTGTGTGATGACTAATGTTGATAGACTTAGCCCTTCTCAGCAATGCAATGATCTAAGACATTGCCAAAGGTTTCATGGTGGAAAATGCTATCCACCTCCAGAGAAAGAACTATGGAGTTTGAATGCTGATTGAAGCATACTATTTGCTCTTTTTATTTTTCTTCTGTTTTGTTTTGTTTCCTCTTTCTTGTGGTTCCTTCTGTTGGTTCTATTTCTTCCTTACAACATGACTGATGTGACAATAAAAAAAAAAACCCTGCCATTTCAAATTCTTTGGTTATTTAACTTTAGAAGAGTGAATCATATTCTTATATCTTAGAAATGAAAACTTTATCAGGAAAACTTGCTTCAAAGTTTTTTTTTCATTTTTTTTCTTAGTTAACTTTCCTAAATTTAACTTCATTTCTTTTGTTTGCAAAAGCTTTCAGTTTTATGTTATCAAGCTTGCACTTTTTTTCCTTTTGTGTTCATCTCTCTATTTCTTGCTTGGTCAAATAACATTTTCCAAAGAAAAGAATGTGTGGAAAGAAAATGTTAATAGTCTCACTCTATAACTGAAGAGGTCTGATGCTCCTCATCTGCTTCTCCTCTCTTTACCCAACCCACACCTTAATTATTGGTTCTAATGATTTCTTTCTTTTAATGCCTCTTTTAAAATTTTCTCTCTGTTGTTAAAATATATTTGGGTTGTCATAAACTCCACCTTCCATCTTAACTCTCTTCTTGACAATGGGAATTTCTCCATTCTATTTAATGAATTTAAACAGAAGACTATGCATATTTAACTTTCTTTTACCCAATTCAGATAAATATTATCTCCTCCTCCTTCTTCCTCACTTCTTTTTAAACTAGTGAATAACTTTTTTCTTGTCCTTTTCTTTCTTCTCTTTAAAACACAACAATAAGTACAGCCAATCCATACGCAAATCATGCACTTGTCTCAGTGATGTTTGTAGACAATAGAACTCTTAAGGGAGACCTATTTCCCCTTCCCCTGTTAGACTATTAGTGTTTCATTATTTAAACTCAAATATTCTAATGTATTTACCTTTCTAGGTTTCTCTTGTATTCTTTTTTCCCCCCCAGATTCTACCTGGGTCTGGTCTTTTAATATGCTTAAGCCTTTATTCTCAGGCTATATAACCAACAAAATAGAGGACTAGATAGTTTCTCTGATTCGCATGACATCTTAAGCAATTACAACTACCTTCACAGGCTAAAGCACCAGGAACTCTATGGAGGTGACAACCTGAAGAATTAGGATCAGAAAATATCTAATACCTAATCCTTGATGTGCTCACTCAGCAATGCCTCCATCAACTACAACCACCACATTCTGAAAGGGATATGGGCTTATACTCTGGGGTCACAGTTACCTCACTGTTGCTATAGTCTATGCCAGCATAATGCCCTGCTTGTGCCCTCAACTCATCATTATATAGGAATGAGTAGCAGAATTCACCTCAAACCTTTTTCCTCCCCCACTCAGATACATTGTGCAATGAATAAGTGGAATGTGTGCTCTCCTTGGGGGTGGTATTTAATTGTTTAGCATCAATGGTCAGTCAAAGAAGTAAGCAATAAAAAGAAATGGGGATTGGCTACAGGGTGGGTAGAGTGAGGAGGAGAAGGAGCCCTACTAGGTCAGAAGAGAAGGAGATTGGCACCAAGCTGAGGCAATTCTATTCCCCAGAAATCACTTGGGTCAGAGACTGAGGCCAGGGAAAAGTGAATTCCCTGGTTTGAGAGGAGTCTAAGACAGTTTTAGGTTCAGCTTTGGGGGATCCATCATCAAAGCATAAGGAGTCAGAAATTGAGTTACAGGAGAATATGAGGGAATAAAGACTGAAATTAACGTAAGTTTCAGACAGGAGAAGACTAATTTAAAAATTCTGATCACAAGTAAATAAACTAGTAAGAAGGATATTAATAATAATTGTCATAAGAGATAAGCTTGAATCCATAATGTCACATTTGCAATGTACCTATCAGAGTGTGGACAAATCAAATAGAAAAATAAGCAGAAGGGAAAATGCAGAATTGAAAAAATATTGCTAGAAAAACTAGATCTAAATGACAGATCTACTAAATGAGACTGCTAAAGAATATATGTATTTCTCAGCACCACATGGAAATTTTACAAAAAAACTGACTGTGTATTTGGACACAAAGATAAATGTAAAAAGGAGGAAATAGTGAATAAATTCCTATAGTTTCAGGGGCCAAAAAAACCCCATAGATTCAAGTGGAGAATTAACAACGAAATCCTAAATAATGAGATTAACAAATAATAGAAATATGTAATAAATATGTGAAAGAAAATTATAATGATAAACCAACAAATAATAATGAAGTCAAAATTTTCTACCTCTTCTATAGAGCCTTGCCTGGTTTTTCATAGGAAAGTGTTCTTTCCTTAATAAAATTTGTCCAGAATAATTTATGTAGGTATTCCTTTTGTCCCATCACACTTTCAATTATTTCTGTATGTACACAACATTTCCCCTCTAGCAGAAATTATAAGGCAGAGAAGACCCTTTTCATTTCTAAATCCCCAGAGCATTCGAGAGTACTTAATCAAAGAAAACATGACTTTTTTTTCCCTCTTGCCCAAGTGACTTCTAGGGGAACACAATTGCCTCACCTGGATGCCAGTGTTCTTCCTTTCTGACTTAGTTGGGCTCTCTCTCCTGCTCACTCTACTCAGCAATTTTTTCACATCAAATTTAAAATACATTTTCATAATTAAAGAACAGATCATTTTTGAGTTGAATATACAGATTTTTCATGTGACACCAGTTCGATTGCTTATTGAATCATGCATTACATAATTTATTTTGTCCTAGTGAATATTTATTGATTTTTTTAACCAAAATGTCCAGTCATATATTCAACATATTGTTTGAATAGCATGTAGGTCATACTTTATGATATAACTTTGTGAATTAGTTCACATAAAATGAAAAGTCAGAAAAGAAAAAAAATACCTTAAGATTACTCTAAAGAAGAACTTAATATTTGTTGAAATTTTGTTTAATTTCCCAAGTTTTTATTGTTGTAGTGGTGGTGGTTGAGATTATCACATAGGAACAAGCATAGGATTTATAGTCAGAGGAATTGAGTTCTAATCCTTATTCTGGTATTGATTGACTGTATGAGCTTTGGCAAATGACTGCATTTCTCTGAACCCCCATTTCTTCATCTGTAAAATAAAGGCAAAGGGTTTAATGATTTCAAATTTCCTTTCTAGCTCTAAATCATATGATACACAACTAAGCTATGAGTGTCTGACATTTTACAACAAGCATTTTAAATTTAGACCGATTTCTCAGCTGTTTCTTTTACGAAGAAATTTTCACTAATTGATTGAAAACCTGACCTGCTGTTTTCTGCTTTGCTCAGAAACAGAAGGCAATAGCAATGTGTTAGAAGTGCCTCTTGTTATCAATTCTTTAGCTCTATTTTGTAAACCCAAGAGATCCATTCTTTTCTGAGTGCTCAATTAAGTCAAAGCTTTATGATGGCAGAAAACAGCTGTAGAGAATATTCTGAAGTGGAGTTTGGTTATAATTTGAACAAGATCTTGTGTATAGTGATGAATGTGTATCCTGGCAACAGCATTTTCCTAAGCATGAGGCAATATTATTGTACTCCTCTACCTCTCTTTATACTTTTACCTTTCTTCGTACTAAGCTATTTTTTCAATCTAGTTATATGAATGGAAGGAATGACTTTTCTCAAGGTCAAATTAATTGTCTTGTGCTGTGATACCATTGTGAGGTAGGATATGAAGCCTTTCAACTCAGGTAGAATCAGAGGGAATTTATCACCACCTGTTAAATCCCTTACCTGTAGAACACTATAAAAAGAACACCTCTTTTATTTCTATACACCCCAAGGTGTTCTGGAACATAAAGAAGTCTAGTTTACCATTTTATCATTTCTAAATCTAGTAGACTTCCCCAGAGTTTGTACATGTAGGATAAATCATTATGCTGGGACCTTATGTGGTAGTGGAGAGTGTTGGACTTAGAAAATTGGCTCTACCTCCAAGTGAGTGTAGCAGTAGATGCTTTGTTATGTAATGATTTAAATGTGGTTGAAACACACCAATGAGTCTTTTTTAAGCATTTCTTTTGTGGTGTTGATAATAAACTGCCCTTTTATCTTTTTCACCTGACCTCCTTAATTCCTTGAGGAGAGACCCTAGATGTAACCCTTCCTATGCCCTCTAAAACAAAACAATGACAGCCACAAAACAAACAAACAAACATGTTATTTTTAAGAGATTTCTTTAAGAGTTTTACCCTGGATTGGAGACACAATGAACTGAAGAATAGAAGAAAAGCCTATTCCAGCAGTCACACATTCATTATATCTTTATATCCTCTCATGTCATTATCCTATATCTCTCCTCCTTTCCTCAACCAAACTTCTAGGGTAGGTGGCAGGAGAGAAACAACTGTCTACACTTGCTTTTCTTGCTCCTTGGATGATCTCATTCATTGTAGGAACAAAAATTGTTAAGATAGAAATGAACTATGCAGAATAAAACAAAATAATTATGAATGACCTACACAACCAAGCAATGTTGTCTTCTTTGCATATTACGTGGTAATATCAGAAAATCTGAATACACCTAAATTAAGCCAGTCATTTGTCCTGGATTACATGGTTTGAAGGTGGTTTAAAGTGCAATAAGAGGGTTAATGGAATAAGCCACAAGGGAAAAGCTCCCAATTTGGATTTGATGCAGCTGGTTGCATAGTCTATGCTTGCAAGAGAAAGTCTTTACTCCCAGATCCTTCAGGATGAGTGTTTGAGGATTGTCTCAGAGAATTTAATTCATCCCTCTCAACAGATGTCACTGAGTCTTGAGGTGAAGGTTGGAAGTCTGCAGAGGAAACCCTCTTAGGGCTTCCTGAAAAAGGAATGGGGCCATGTACTGAGGACTGATGAGGTCATAAACCCAGTGTCATAGCATAATTTTTCCCACCTTTCCCAGAACCCACCATGAAACCTGCTCCACAGACTCAATGGAGATGGCTTTTCAAGGGATTAAAAAAGTCATCTGCATAAGACAGAAACATGAGGCCAGAGGCATTGTAAATCCTCTCTCCAACAACAGGATGAAATGTCGAAGTATAGGAATGGCCTAGTCAAGTCATGTTCCTGCTGTGAATGCCTCTCTTCCTCAAACTAAGTATATAGTTGAGTCAAAATAATAATGATTTCAACAACAACTGCTTTCATTTACAAAGAACTTGAAGGTTTGCAAAACACTTTATGTAGCTTATCTCAATTAATCCTCAAAACAACTCAGTGAAATAGATACTTTATTATTTTTGTTTTGCTGATGAAGAAACTGAAGATGAGAAAAGTTAAATGGCTTGGCTGTAGTCACACAGGTAAGTCAGTATCTGGGCCAAGATTCAAACTTGCATCTTCCTGACTCTAAGTCCAGTGCTCATTCCACTGTACTATCTACCTTTGGAACCTCAGAAACAGTATTTGAAAACAATTTTCCATTCTCTGTTGCTTTGACAGGGAAACTAGAAGAAGTGGATATTATCTGTGAGAAGGCAAGTTTCAACTCAATGTAAGAAGCTATTGTTGTTAAGAGGTAACGACCTAGAGCAGAATGCTTCACTGACACATGCCCTAAGAATGTTAATTTTTTAATGAGATTGGTGGGACCAAATATGCTTTATTAATAAAAATGTATTTGTCCTTGCAGATAGGGCAGAGATAATGTTTTATAAATTAATTATTACTTTTTTTTATTTATGCAATTAGCCCAGCATGTTTGTTCAAAAATACACAAGACAAAAATGATAAAAAGTCGTAAGTCGGTGAATTGTTTTTTTTTTCTTTCTATTAATCCAAATGTTGACTTTTAAGATGTGGACTGAACCATTTAGTTCATGGGTATTGGGAGCTCCAAAGTGAGGAAATTCTCTCTATTAAGATAGCCAGCATTATTTATGCAATTTTTGACTTAGAGAGTTACCTAGTTCACTAAGAGGTTTTAACTTGCTCAGAGTCATATAATCTGTATGTATCAGAGGCAGGTAGATCATCCTGACTCTAAAGCCAGTCTATTTATTATGCTATTTACCATGCACCACTGCCTGTCATGAGGGAGTGAAGAGGAAGTAAGGAGGGAGAGAATTCCAGGCACGGGGGATAATCTGTGCAGAGACACAGAGGAAAAGAGATGAGATATTATCTATTACATTGCAGTTTTAGAATATTGATCTTTAAATATTGAAATTCATATCATACTCTTCATGTTCTGAGTGTCGAATAACTTTGGATACCTTGAATCTGCTTCTTAGAATTTCTGATTGTGTTTTGTCTTGGCTTCTTAAAAATTCTACGTTTCATCTACATTCTTAATAATTCACAAAAGAAGCCACTATTCTTTAAATTTGTTTTTCTTAATATATTGTAATCTTTAAAGTTATGACTGTAACTATAATAAACTTAAATTTAAAAGTCATCCTTTCCAAACTAGAAGACTAATAGTTTTCATCAACGTGGGCATGCATACATACTAGTTCATCATATCATGTGGCATAGTGTCTCCTATTATGTAACAATATGTTAGAGACTGAATAATTTGTACATAGACTGAAATACATTAATTTTCTACTTATAGTTATATGTTTAAACTGTAATAAAAATAATGTAGTACAAAAAAAGGTGGAGTATAACTTTTAATATGAAAATATTGTTAGAAGTTTTTATTAACAATAAAAATGTTCCAAATGAAATTGATTTCCCTTTCTTACATTGTAATTTTGATGTATTTTTCATATTTAATATATAATGATTATTATACTAATTTTGGGAAAGAGAGATATTGTATCTGAGGCTAAGGAAAAGGAAAGGAAGGGAAAGGAAGGGGAAAAGGAAAGGAAGAAAATAAACAAGAAAGGAAGTCAGGGAAGAAGGAAGGGAAAGAAATTTGCCCTCTATATCGCACAATCCAACTACAACTAATCTAATTGCTGTTCTTCACAATTGAAATTCTTTCTTGGTCTCTGTGACTTTGCTAATCCTGACCCCATTCTGAGAATACTCTCCTTCCTCAAGTCTGCTTTTCAATTTCCTTGGTTTTCTGGAAGAGTCAACTCAAATGATTGCCGATTTCTGCAGATCTTTTTTACTCCAGATGGCGCTTAGTGCTTTCCCCTCGAGAATACCTTCCGTCTAGGCTGTATGTATTTTGCATGTAGATTCATTTGCATATTATCTTTCCCATTAGAATGTGAGCTCCTTTGTGACCTTGCCTACCTTTATCTTCAGCATTTAACTCAATGCCTAACACCTACCAAGTAAACACCTGATAAATGTTTAT
This sequence comes from Phascolarctos cinereus, assembly GCF_003287225.1. Taxonomy (NCBI): domain Eukaryota; kingdom Metazoa; phylum Chordata; class Mammalia; order Diprotodontia; family Phascolarctidae; genus Phascolarctos; species Phascolarctos cinereus. The sequence goes on along the minus strand of NW_027555958.1, from coordinate 393,832,824 downwards.
TGACTGATACAGCTAAGTAACTAATGCATTGTGGGACAGCAATGAATTGTTCTAACCCATTCTGGAAAGCAATTCGGTGTTGTGGAAAGAACAGTCTTACTGCTGTAGGCATATAGCTTATTTGATCAATCAATCAATCAATCAATCATTCAAAGAGCATTTTTAAGCACCTGTTACACATTTGCCACTGCTTGGCATTGGCAAAAAGATTAAAATCAACCACTACTCAATTAGCATGTGATCTAACCACAGGAGACAGCATCTCTCTCATGTACATAGATTTATGGAAGATACACGTATACAAGTGAAAAATTTTTGATGTTTGGGCACTAGATTCAGGAAAGGCTTCTTGTAGAAAATGGTACTTGAGCCTTGATGAAAACTATTCCAAGGGGTAGGAAATAAAAAGGTCCCACAAAATATATAACAAATTATTTATCACACCATTTGTTTTAACAGCAAGGAATTGGAAATAAAGTAAATGTCCACTGAGTGAGGAATGGTTTAACAAATTGCTTTACCTCCATGCAAGGGAATGTCATTATGTCATATAAAATGACGGATAAGAATATGTGGAAGCATGAGGAGGCAAATACTGTATGAACTAATGCAAAGTGAATTAAGCAGATCCAGAAAACAATATTCACAAAAACTACAACAAAGCAAAACATAGAACTGTACATTGGAAAAAAAACAGAAATGAACAATATATTATTAAAATAGCCATGCCTGATCTTCAAAGCAGGTATGAGAAAATTTAGCTTGCTCTCTTTGCAGAAGTGATAGGGAGAGAGGGTGGTGATGATTAGAGATTGACATTGCATATACTGTCAGGTTCATTTAATGTGTTGATTAGTTTTGCTGAATTGCATTTCTTCTATTTTAAAAATTATTTGTTACAGTAATGGATGACACACCACTTTCTGTAAGTTACTGTAAAAGGATGGTTCCAAATAAGATGGCAAAGAAATCCCCCTTGAGTAGCTATTAAGTCTTTCCAACCACCCCAAAAAGAAAAGAAAAGCTGTGTATTCTCCAGGCAACTTTTTTACATTATTATATTTCTTGGACAACCTTTCATCAGACAGGTTAAAAGACACCGGTCTTTTTTTCTTGATTATCAAAACTTCCAAATCTGTGACATCTGAATTAATGTTTTAGTATTTATAGTATTATACTTTATACAACCAAAAATAATTCTGCATTTCCATATATTAAAATTTTGCCCTTGAAGCTATTTTGAATCCTTTTTTAGTTTCTGCATTTGCAATTGCTATTGCTGAAACAATTTGAATGTCAGCATATTGCTAATTAAGCCAGACTCTTTCAACATTTAAGCTAATACCTGCATTTGATTTAGGAACCTTTGGAAATTGAGGACTCTTATGAGGGAATGAGATTTTACAATGTACCAAAAGCTAAAATTCATACACAAAAAATTAAAGCATTTTGCATAGATTTCAGTAAAATTTCAACTTTAGGTTTTCTAACTAAAGCATCTGAAGATAATTTCAGACTAAATAACTTCATTATTCTGTTGCTGATTTTCCTATCTCTTTTACTGGGGAGGCAGCTAGGTGACCCAGTGCTTAGCCTGGATTCAGGAAGATGAGTTCAAGTCCAATCTCAAACTTTTACTAGGTGGATGGACCTAGGTGAGTCACTTAATCTCTGTTTGTGTCAGTTGGCTGAACTGTAAAATGGGGATAATTGTAGCTCCTACCTCATAGGATTGTCTTGAGAATCAAATGAGATAATAATTATAAAGTGCTCAGCACAGTGCCTGGATATAGTAAGGGCTATATAAATATTAGCTGTTGATATTTGTTTTATATTTTATTTTATTTTGCTATAAAATATATAAACTTATATATAAATATATTTATGATATTTTGTTGTAATTTACTATTCTATTGTGATTTAGGGTAGTATAAAAGAGGAAATGACAGTGTGATGTAGTACAGAGAGATAAGATTTGAATCAGAATACCTTGGTTTTGAATCCTAAACAAACCTTCATTCACTAGATATGAAATACATATCCACATGCATGTATGTATTAATGTGTGTTAAAATTGTGTCTTATTCTGGTCCCCTGACCCACAGTCTCTTCTAATCAGTATAGTAAATTTATTAGTAGCCAGCATAAAGTGGCAATAGCAGGAAATAAGTTTGCAAAAGGGAACCTGGAAGTCATGTACAGATCATCCCAAAGATCAAAGGAGCATAATTTACAATTTGTGTCGTATATTAACCAAAAATCACATCCTGATAATACGTACTAAATCAGGGAAGCCATGCATAATTTACAATTTGTGTCATATATTAACCAAAAATCACATCCTGATAATACATACTAAATCAGGGAAGCCATTTAGTCTTTACTGTGGAGGCCTTTTAGTCCTAGGTAAACCTCAGACAAGTTTCAGATACCAAAGTAAAACCAGTAGAACACCAAATGGTGTTAACTTTTAGATGACATGGAAATGTTAACTTTAAAGATTTGAATATGTTAATGAACCAACCCCAGTGCAGCACAGATAAGAATTGGTGTCCCACCCAAAAAAAAATCTATAAAAATGAGACCTCAAATTCCTTCCCCCCCAAGCACTCTTTCATCTCCCTTGGATCTATGATACAGAGTACTCCCAACTCTAATTCATGGTTACATGAATAACCTTCACCTCTGTTCATCCCCTTCCCCACCTCTGCCTGCCTTCCTTTATCACCCCATCCACTACTCCCATTCTGTTTACTTCTATATGTCTCATTGCCTCTTGTCCCTTTACTTTCTCTGCTATTTGCTTTTACATACTCTGTGCCTTATTAAAGGGTGATTATAGCACTGTTTCTTGCTGTCATCATGGTCTTTCACAGTGAGTACCCAAAGAATTGAGCATACCTGCCCCCATTTTATAATTTCATAATCATCAATTAATATGTATATATGCATGTACACATGTATGCATGTACATATCAATCAATGATCACATATTTAGAACTTACATATGCCAGGCATTGTGCCAATGGCTAGGGGTATAAAAGGAAAAAAGGAAGGAAGGAAGGAACAAAGGAAGGAAGCAGGGAAAAGTCCCTGTCCTCAAGGAGCATACATTCTAATGCATCCTAAAGCATGCATTCTAATGTGGGAGACAACATGTATATAAATAGTTGTATGCAAGATACACACATTGTAGATCACAGAAAACCTTAGAGGAAACCTCCCTCAACTTTAGAAGTTAAAGAAGTATGAAAGGCCTACCAAAGGTGACTTTTGAACTGAGTTTTAAAGGAATCCAGGGCTTCTAAATAGTAGAGATGAAGACTGCAAGCATTTCAGAAATAGAAAGGAAGACAAGAAAGAAACAAGAATTTATTAAGTGTCTACTATGTGCCAGATATCATGCTAAGAACTTTACAAGTATTTCATTTAATCCTCACAACAGCCCTAGGAGTTAGGTGCTATTTTTATCCTCATTTTTCAGTTAAGGAGACTGAGGCAGACGGAAAATAAATGACTTGTCCAGGTCACAGAGATACTAAGGGTCTGAGGTAGGATTTGAACTCTGGTATTACTGACCCCAGGTCTAGCAGCCACTGACCGTCCTAGTTGTGTAGGGAACAGACAGTGAAAAGGCACACATATGGGAAATGGAGTATGTATTTGATGTACAGCAAATAGACCAGTATAACTGGATTGTAGTGCATAGACTATGTGGATGGGGGTAAGGTATTAGAAAACTGGAAATGTAGAAAGGGGCCTGATTGTGATAAGTTTTGAATGCCAAAGGACTTCATATTAAATTATAAACATAATAGAGAGCCACTGGAGAGTTTTGATTATGTGTCTATGTGTATGTGTGTTTTGTGGATAGTGGTGTAGGATGTCATGGTCAAACTTATGCTTTAGTATGACCACTTTGACAACTTTACATGTATGACAAATTAGACATACCATTGTACTCAGTGACCAAATAATACCAATCATATACTACATTTAAAGTCAGAAGTTAAAGACTTCCAATAAACCCCATTCCTCTGCCTACTTATGTCAAGGAAATGATCATTTCTCCTTGAAGGCTAGGTCGATAATATTCACGCTCTGGCAGGTCCTATTGAAATATAGACTATGGGCCTGTGTTAATATGTTTTTGGTAAGAAGACCTATCTCACTAAAATCAGAAAGGGTTATCACCAAATTAGTCACAAGGTGTTGAATGTTTTGGCTACATCAATTCATGTTGCTTTTCAAAGTTTTGAAGAGTTGTAATCTGCATCAGTGGAGAAAAACTTGCACATATGAAATTAGAGCTCTTTGACTGAAATAAGTGTAGGTTGCATTATGGCTTTAAATAAGTCAGATTTGAAGGTGGGAAGGAAGTAAGGATTATATTTCAATGGATATATTTTCACCCATGTTTATGAAATTCTTAATATTTTAAAATGTAATTGCCAGAAAAATATATTAAAGAATACACAGTTTAAGTAAATATCTTGTTTCATCTGTATCTATGAAAATAAAGCCACAGTTTGATTTTACTGACCAGAAGGAAGACTAGCGTAGATAAAATACTCTACTGAGAATCAGGAGACCTGTATTATAGAACCAACTATGTCATCAACTACTTGTATGACCTGGGACAATTCTAGACCTTAATTCTTTAAGCTAAAAATTAAGGCATTGGAATAGAAAATTATCAAGGTTTCTTCCAAGTTTGGCATCATTCCATGTAATCTGTATTCCAATAAAATAACCAGGTAGATATAATAAACAGGAAACTTTTAATGTAGTTTATTAACATAATCTTCAAGAAACAATATCCTAAGGCAATTGTTTCCTGTACTAGTGATAATTTATGTAATTAGAAGTTTCCTTACACTAGGTTATTAAATTAATTTTCATGTTAATTAGTGCCCATAGCAATGATTATATTAATAAACTATTTAGCTAATTGCATTTTGCTGTTAGTTGTATTGACATTTCTAATCTACCAAAATTGGCTTACATCTTCATGCATATTTTATTACTGATACAAAATCATAGAGATTATCATAGATTGTAGGGCAATGTGACATAAAGTGGAGAGTTCTATACTTGATTTCAAGAAGAACTGGTTCTGACTCTTAACTATGTGATTGAGTGCTGATAGAACTGGTCCTGTTGACTGGTTACTGTCCTACTATTATTCTTTTGTGTCAAATGTTCTGCCAACTGTTTCATTGCTGGATAAAATTATTATTTTAAAAAATAAATAAAAATATTGGAATGTAAGCTTATTTTCTATAGATTTCATTGAAAGCATTTTCAGAATAACTCCAATAAAAACTCCGGTAGGTTCTATTGGAATATCTTAGAACAGTGGGGTCAAACTCAGATTGGAAAGTGTCCCTGAGGGTCACATATTTACTTAGAAAACTAGAAATTAACACTATGATAAATTATATTTTTATTAATCTTGCAAAATATTTGGGCAACTAGGTGGCATGGTGCAAGGCCTATAGTGAAGAAAACTTGAGTTTGAATCTGACCTCAGACACTAGAGGTATGACCCTGGGCAAATCATTTACCTTTTTTGCCTCAATTTCCTCATCTATAAAATGAGCTGGAAAAGGAAATGGCAAATTGCTTCAATACCTTTTTCAATAAAAAGCCAAAAGCAGTCACAAAGACAGATACAACTGAAAAAATGACTAAACACTAAACATATGAAATATTTCTAAATTACATTTGAATTTGGTTCAGGCTGCATTTAGGAGTATTTTGGGCTGGTGTTAAATACCTTTGTCTTAGACTAAGCATTAGCCATAGCATCCGGGATGATATTCATCCCATCCTGTTCCCATATGGTTTTTATTTCTTCTGCTAGGACTTTATATTTTATAAGCTTTTCATTCCACTTAACCTGGGAATAATTAATATTTGATATGGCATTACCTATTTAAAATGTTAATTTTAATGGATCAATAGGTTATATCTGCCAAGGTATATGGAAAGGGTTTTAAGGTTTTGCAACCTGTAGTAATGTATTATATGTTTTCTACCATTTCTTCACATATTCTACCTTGATCAATAAATCTAATACCATTAAGAATAGTTTCTCTGTATTTTCTGGTGACAAAAACTGGTCTCAAAATGCTATCATAAATCCCTCCACTTCTATAAACAAATCACCAAGACCCAGCTATTCATTCATTTCTTAATTGTCAGTTTATTCTTGGCATATTGCTCCTCTTGAACTCCGTCCATTTTATTAACACTATCTGGAGGTAAGCCAGTTATTTGTTACATTTGACAAACCTATTGTACCTTAAAGGATCTATTTCTCTTTCATGATATATCATTCTTTTTCTGAAGCCACTGCACCTTTTTCACATCTTTATTTTTTTTTAATGTGGTGACCAAGACTGCATATAAATCAAAACAATAGGGAAATTCAGAATACGGGAGGATTTGGAGGAAAAGATAATGAGTTCAGTTTTATTTGACATGTTGAAATGGTAGAAAATCTATAATACATCACTATAGGTTGCAAAAACTTAAAATGCAACCTACCTTGCAAGACAACCTATTAATCTATTAAAATTAACATTTTTAATAGGTAATGCCATTTCAAATATTAATTATCTCTAGACTATGTGGAATGAAAAGCTTATGAAGTCCTAGAAGAAGAAATTCAAACTATATAGGATTGTCCATCTGCAATTAGAATTGTGAGACTAGAAGTCAGGACAGAAGATAAGGGTAGATGAAGAGATCTGAGAATCTTTTGAATAGAGATAATAATTAAATGCATGAAAATGGATGAGGTCACTGAGAAAGATAATATATCAGAAGACAAGAATGGAATCCAGGAAAAAATTATGTAAGTATATGTGACCTGGATGAAGATCCAGCAAGAAGAATGAAAGGAAAAAGTCAGGCAGGAAGGAGGAGAGTGAGAAAGGACAGTGTCCCAAAGAGCTAGACCAAAGAGAGTATCAAACAGAAGAGTGTAAGTGATGGTACAAAGGCTGCAGAGAGATCAGGAAGGATGAAGAATAATAAAAGCCATGGGATTTGGAAATTTTCTGATTATTGCTAATATTGGAAAGAATAATTTTAGTTAAATGATTAAGTCAAGAATCAGACTGAAGAAAATTTAGAAAAGAGTGAAAATAGAAATAGAGAAATGGCTTAGCGACAGTTTTCTCAAGATTAGCAACAGGAGAGAGAAGAGATGTAGGATGATAGCAAGTGGGAATGGTTAGATCAAATGAAGGTATTTTATTTTTTTATTAATTTATTTTGATTTATCAACAATCACTTCCATAAGCTTTTGAGTTTTAAATTTTTCTCCCCCTCCTTCCCTACCTCCCCCCTCAAGATGGTGTGCAATCTGATATAGGCTATACATATACATTCCTATTAAACATATTTTCACATTACTGATGTTGTAAATAAGAATTAGAACCAATAGGAGGAACCACTAGAAAGAGAAAACAAAACACAACAGAAGAAAAAAATAGCAAATAGTATGCTTCAATCCGCATTCAAACTCTATAGTTCTTTCTCTGGATGTGAATAGCATTTTTCACCATAAGGCCTTTGAAGATGTCATAGATCCTTGCATTGCTGAGAAGGGCTAAGTCTTTCAGTATTAGTAATAGTACAGTATGGCTGTTACTATGTACAATGTTCTCTTGATTCTGCTCGCTTCACTCAATATCAGACCATACAAGTCTTTCCAGGTTTTTTTGAAGTCTGCCTGCTCATCATTTCTTATAGCACAGTAGTATTCCATTACATTCATATACTACAACTTGTTCAGCCATTCCCCAATTGATGAGCATCCTCTCAATTTTCAATTCTTTGCCACCACAAAAAGAGTTGCTACAAATATTTTTGTACATGTGGGTCCTTTTCCCATTTGTATGATCTCTTTGGGATACAGCCCTAGAAGTGCTATTGCTGGTCAAAAGGTATGTACATTTTTATAGCCCTTTGGGCATAATTCCAAATTGCAAAGCATCTCTGAGGGCCACATATTGACTATTTTTTTTTAATGGCAGTTCCTTTTTTTTTTTTGGTGAGGCAATTGGTGTTAAGTGACTTGCCTAGGGTCACATAGCTAGTGTCAATTGTCTAAGGCCTGATTTGAACTCACGTCCTCCTGACTCCAAGGCTGGTGCTCCATCCACTATGCAACCTATCTGCCCCAAGTGAGGGTATTTTAAAGATGAAGGAAACAGGTGCATGTTTCTAGGCAAAAAGAAATCAGCCAGTAGACATTGATGCTCATATTGAGATTGCTGATGAAAAAATCCCTGGTTGTTTTTATTTGTTTGTTTTCTTTTTACAGGAACTACTGTCTAGCCATGACTGCAATATCCTGCACCCCTGCAACAACTTGGAACTTAACATTTATTCAGTTTCATGTCCTGATCTTGATGATGCAATGGTGTGGCTTGGCCCTTTGTGATCTCATAACCATTTTTAATGATCCAGCCTTGCTCATTAGTCTATAATCATAAAAGAGAACATTTTTCCTTCCTAATCCATTCCCTTCACTTTCCTTCCTTTCCCTCTGCTTGCCTTAGTTTTCTAATCTATAAAACAAGAATAATAATAACAACTACCTCCCAGGATTATTTTGAAGATTAAATGAGATAATATTTGTAAAACATTTAGCAAAGCATCTGGCACATAGTAATTGTGATATAAATGTTAGTGAGTAGTAGTAGTAGTAATAGTAGTAGTAGTAGTAACAGCAGCAGCAGCAGCAGTAGCTATAGTAATGATTGTTCCATTATAAAAACATTTTTAGAGGATCAGCTGAGAATCAAAATGTTCCATCTGTTCATCAGAGTCACATCTAACCCGTAATACACTTTGATGTCTGCCAAGAATGGACTCTCACTAGAAACATTTTTAACATTTTTTTTTCTTTTTGTGTTTGATATTTTGATTTCTCTTGAAATAAAAAAAAAGAAGTAGTGCAATGGTAATCACCAAGATTTAGTAATCACCATTATTTAGTCCATTATATTGTGGGATCTTTGATGGCAGGAACTATTTTTTGCCTCTTTTTGTATATATAGAATTTAGCAGAGTTCTTGGCACATAGGATATGCTTAATAAATGTTTATTGATTGATAGATTGATTTGAGTTCTGTCTTGGGTGGTGTGATAATTACATAATTAAATTCATGTAATGTTCTATTTTCAACATGATAAATTAAGTCAATGTTTGCTAGAGGTTTCAGTGGGTTACTATCAGAAATCACTAATAACTAACATTTATATAGAACATTAAATTTTTAAAGGGTATAAAAGTGTTATCTCTTTTGAGTCTCTGAATAACCCAGGGAGGTAGGTGCTATTATTAATTTATGGATGAGAGAACTGAGGTAGACATAGGTTAAGTGACCTACCCAAGGTGAAGAAAGACTGATATGGTAAATGGATGACTAAACTTCATGAGTTTCATCTTTATTTTTTTCTAGAAATCATAGCAATGAAATTTCTAGTGGGAAATGTGCAAATAAGTATTCTTAAATGGCAAGATTTCATATTTTGCTAGATATGAAATTAAGCTTTTATGTTAGTTTTGAAGATATTGGAGAAAGCAGAATGTTTCTAGGGTAATGCATTCTAAATGAACTAATGAGTGTGTGTGTGTGTGTGTGTGTGTGTGTGTGTGTGTGTGTGTGTGTGTGTGTGTTCTGATCTCACATGGCAGCTAGCTGGCATGGTGAAAAGAGAGTACTGGACATGAAATCAGTAAAACAAGAGTTCACATTTGCCCTTAAACATTCTACCCATGTGACCCTGAGTAAGTCACTTAACCTCTGTCTCAGTTTTCTCATCTGTAAAATGAGGATGCTAGTATCACTTAATTTCTAGAGTTGTAGTGAGAATAAAATGAGATAATATTTATAAAGCATTTTGCAAACTTTTAAGTGTTATATAAATGCCAATTATTATAATAAATGCTAGCTATTATAAGTACTGAATGAATGCTTAGAATGCTTTTAAAATTGGAATAGTTTGTTATAGGAATCTATGTCATACACACAAAACATGAAATCTGCTAATGTGTTCTTGTTCTTGTTAGTTATTTTTCTTCTCCTCCTTCTTGAATGGACTCTTGGAACCTAAGCAGCATTTGTTTCAAATGTGAAAATGATATTGGACATAAAAAGCTCCCCAAAACCATAAGCCAACTTCATAATAATTTTCCAGAAGGGATCACTGTTGAAGTCAATTAATTAAAAGTACTTTAGTTCAACATATTCCATTTAATTCAGGGGCTGAACTGTTATGAAAAAGCAAGTCTACTGAGCCATGCATAACATTGACTCGCTAAGTGAGAAAAGAGACAAAATAGAAATTTGAACTGATTCTGTATGGTTGGTAGCAGAAATGACATCCACTCTATCTTTAGATATATATTAATCAATAACTTAATTTGGAACAAATAAGAATCAATCATTTTAAATGAGATATTTTTTCTCTGAAATAATTTATTACATGTATAATATTTGAACCCAGACATACACCTGGTGTTTCAGAAATCTATTGATATAGACAACAGCATGTGTCCATAATGTACAGAAGTTTTCAAGATACTGATATGCCAAATGATATATTAATTCTAGAAAAATGTTATGAGATTTTAAATTTCATGCAATTATGTTCAATTTAGAGGCTTTTAAAAAGCAAATATGTAGAGGTCATAAAAATACAAATTAAAGTATTTCTATATGTTAGAAATTACCCTTGCCTTCTTAAATGAGATGAGTCAATATAGAAAGAAGAGAAAAAAAATTACAGTTTTACATGAATGTCTAGGTATTAAGGAAAAGTAGAATTACAAAATTCATTGGGTGTTCCATATCTTAGATATGGGAATGAGAAAAATTATTTGTAGTACAAACAAATGGATATAATTTTATATTACTTGGAAGGATTTTTTTTAACTCTTTGCACAGAAAATATCTTCATTGTATAATAGAAAGGGGTTATTTGCTCCTTTCATTTTCTTAAGAGTAGCCTCACATTACTGCCATCCTTTCCTTCTCCTTGAATTCTCAGTGGTTTAATATTTTAGTAAAGGAGAGGATCGGTAAGTCAGTATTCAAATCTCTTTATGAGGCTCTCCATCCCCAAGAATTATTTTCAAAATCAAATTTTGAGAAGTAATGGGGGGGCAGCTAGGTGGCACAGTGGATAGAGCACTGGCCCTGAAGTCAGGAGTACCTGAGTTCAAATCTGGCCTCAGACCAAACACTTGACACTTAACTGGCTGTGTGAACCTTGGCAAGTCACTTAACCCTAATTGCCTAAAAAAAAAAAAAAAAAAGTAACAGGGCATAGTAGATAAAGAACTGAGCTCAGCATCAGCAATTTCAAGATTCAAGTCCTGTCTCTAAAACACTTTCTAGGCCACAATAGTCAAGCACCTTACTTTCTCAGTACCACAGGTGCATCTCTAAGATTTGAAGTTTCAGAGAAGTTGGTGATTATCATTGGTAAAGGAAATTTCCTCACCAAGAGCTTCATATGAAGAAAAAATCACAGATATGAACAAAAACAATGAAAAGTAAAATTTCAATTTTTTTTTCATAGAAGTACAAAACAGAGACAAATAAATGGCTTTTGGTCATGCTCCACAAAACAAATATCTTACATTAATGGCCCTGTAGTGTTATCATCCCTTTAAACATTCCCCAAATGCCCAAATCATTAAAAGGAAATTTTTGATCTGTATGGCAAAAAACCCAAATGTGTATTCCAGTAAAGAACCTATGCCATTGTATATTAAAGTTCTCTATTTAGCTAGGATTTAAAAGTTTACCAAAATAAAAAGAACATTTTAAAAGGTTTTTCTAAAAGAAGAAGAAAAATAAATCCTCCTGGTTAAGACCCTCATTTTGACATAATTAAATATTAAGAAGGACATATCAGAATACTCAATATAATGAAACTAGAAAATAAATACAGTGCCCCAAAGATATATAGATATAGATATATAGATATATAGATATATATGTACATGTATATATACACACATATATATACACACACATATATATATGTATGTATGCTTTGGTCACTTTGGCAATCTAATCCTGATGGGTGGTTAAGTGCCATAGCATAGAAGCGGAGGGGAGAGGAGTTGGAAAGGAGAAACCTAGAAGTTAGTATCTTTGAACATAGAAGGGAAAGCTAATCCCAACTGAGGAAGAAAATGCTTTTGTTTTGTTTTGTTTTGTTTTGTTTTTAGTCCTCAACCTTGGAAGGAAAGAGATGTTATTTGGCAAGTTACAGGAAAATATCTCAGGGTTATTATCTAAGAAAACTAACCAAAGGCAATAGACAGGTTGAATTGTAAATAGAAGAAAGCCCCTACTACCCATAGCAAAATTATTTAAAAGTTTCTGCTAGAAATTCCATTTGAAGGTTTCTTTGCAGTTTAGGGTTGAGAAGTGGGCCTGGCACATGAAGTCTACAGACCAAGCACAATATTACCCTTCCCCACTCCCCAAAGTAACCAAATTATATTAAGATGGCAAGTACCAGGAAATTTACTGAGCAAGGTCTGTATATCCCCCCCTCCCCCCATCTATCTAGAGTTAATAGTATACCAAGAAAAATACACTGAGAACTGGTCAAAATTTGTATGAAGAATAAATATTGTACATGATCTAAGAACCTTTTCCTCATTCACTAGTCCCACCATTATTTACAAAAATAACCTCAACTGTAAATCAAACAAGAGCATTTTTATAGTTAAATAGATCAATTAAATGTATTTACTATCTTATGTTTTCATCTTTTTGCTATTCAATTAAATTTAAATTGATTTGATTTTACTCTATTGTATTTCAACATCCTTATCTTGTATCCATGTTAATCTTGGCACTATTGTAGTTCCATGATACCTCTATGTTCACCTGCCATCTTATTAAATGAGCACCAGCTCAGTATAATACAAAACAAAAATACTGTCTACACCTAGGAAATGAAACATAGTAGAGAGAAGTGTGGAGTTGTAGTCAGGAAGACTTGGGTTCACATCATGACTTAGAAACTTGATATATCTGTGAGCATAGGGAAGCTAATTAATCTCTCTGAATCTCAATTTCTTTTGCTGTAAAATGGGAATAAGGACAGCAGCACCTGCTTCACTATATTTTCATGACAATTAAATGAGATAATGTGTACAGTCTTTTTGAAAATATTAAAGCATTATATAGTTAGTAAATAATAAAATGATTTTCAAATGTGATTAATATAGTATGAATTCATTTAAATTGTAGGCCAAGAGTACTCATCCCTTCCATCTGCTGGCATGCACTGAGATCTGATACCCTCTTAATTAAATTTCAACTGCCCGCGCCTCTTAGTATTGGTTGTATTTTGATTTGATACCACTGGCCTAATTAGTAGTGTTAAGCGAGCTGGTATACTTATTTTTCCCCATTGTTATTTCTAGACTCTCCCTCTACCATTACTGCTAAATAATTTCTTCACATTTCAAGTTCATCCAAACCATATTTTTCACCCAGTCAAGATATCTGGCATCTTCTAACACATAGTATGTTTTCCTCCGTAATTCAATAATTTCAGTGTCTAGATCATGGTTTTTCTCTCATATTGAAGATCATTCAAACACCTTACCTTTCCAGTTTCTCCTATTTATTCATTTCCCCATGAATTACTCCTCCACCCTATCTCAGCTACACACAAAAGTGGCCTTAGCCTTGATATTACCATCACGCATAAGAATTGCACTTCCCTGTTAATGAACTATGAAATTCCTTATTGTAAAGATAATCTTTTATCATTCTATTTTCCCTCTTCTTTTGCTAATTGTTCATTGTAACATCCAATCCCTCCATTCCACAATTCCTTCCCAGGCCATCAAGCCTATATTGCCTATACTATTTTTCCTTCCCCATATCAACACTGTAGTAAACTAGTTTTAGCTTCCTCTATTCCCATATCCCTTGATTCTCTTGTTTAAAGGCAATCATGCTTCGCCAAGCTCAGGCCTTGGATTATTCCCACCACCAACTAGGTTTATTCTTACTATTGTATCATAAATGGAGCTAGAGAAAAATCACTTGACAGTATAAACTCCCAGTTCTCTTGACTTTGCAATGTGCAATTGCAGGTTTACCCAACTGCTGTGCTTTCTGGAATGTGTCCTCCATGCTTAACAAATTTGCTTTCATCTTAAACCATTTCCTTTTCTCATTCCTTCCATTTTTTAGCACTCATTAAGACCTGGATCCCTCCTGATGAAACTCCATCTGTATCCACTACAAATTTATATTATCTTATCTCAACCAGGCCTTGACTGGATCAAGGAAATTGATACAACAGATTATATCACCTTTATCTTCCTCATTCTTTCATTAGTTTTTAAATCTAATCCTATATACAGCTTGTTTGTATGTAATTGTTTGGGTATCTCCCCGATTATCTCCTCTGTGAGCTCCTTTAGAGCAGAAACCACTTTTTGCCTTTCTTCGTATCCATAGCTCCTTTTTTAAAATTTAATTTATTTATTTTTAGTTTTCAACATTCACTTCCACAAGATTTGAGTTCCAAATTTTCTCCCCATCTTCTCCCTCCACCCACACCAGGATGGCATGCATTCTGAATACCCCTTCTCCTAATATTCCCTCCTTTCTATCTCTCACCCCCTTCTCTTAACCCTTCCCCTTCAATTTTCCTGTAGGGCAGGATAGATTTCTAAACCCTATTTCCTATATATCTTATTTCCCATTTGCATGTAGAAACAATTTTTTTTAAACTTTTGCTTTTATAACTCAGGGTTCCAAATTTTCTGCCTTCCTCCCTCCCAACTCACCCTCTCTGAGAAGGCAAACAATTCAATACAAGTTATACATGTGTAGTCAGGCAAAACATTTCCATAGTAGTCATGTTGTGAAAAACTAAGTATATTTCCTTTAATCCTATCTTGCCCCCCATTTATTCTATTCTCTCTTTTGACCCTGTCCTTCTTTAGAAGTGTTTGCTTCTGATTATCCCCTCAGGCAATGTGCCCTACCCTCTATCATCTTCCTGCTTTCTTGTCCCTTTACCCCCCAATTTTCCTGTAGGGTAAGATAGATTTGCATACCCAATTGAGTGTGTATGTTATTCTGTCTGTAAGCCCAATCCAAGGGGAATGAGTTTCACTCATTCCCTCTCACCTTCCCCCATTTCCCGTCCATTGTAAAAGCCTTTTCTTGTCGGTTTTATGTGAAATAATTTACCCCATTCTACCTCTCTCTTTCTCCTTCTCTCCATATAATCCTCTCTCCCCCCCTTAATTTTATTCTCCAGATATTACCTCTTTATCTTTCAACTCACACTGTGCCTTCTGTTTATCTGTCTGTCTGTCTATCTATCTATCTGTCTACATACATACATATATTTTTTCTCTCCAACTACTCTAATACTGACAAAGGACTCATGAGTTACAAATATCATCTTTCCATACAGAAATGTAAACAGTTCAACCTTAATAAGTTTCTTATGATGTCTCTTTCCTGTTTACCTCTTCATGGTTCTCTTGAGTCTTGTATCTGAAAGTCAAATTTTCTATTCAGCTCTGTTCTTTTTATCAAGAATGATAGAAAGTCCTCTATTTCATTGAATATCCATTTATTCCCCTGAAGGATTATGCTGTTTTGCTGTAATCCTATATCCTTTGACCTCTGGAATATTATATTCTAAGCCCTGTGGTGCCTTAACGTAGAAGCTGCTAAATCTTGTGTTATCCTGATTGTGTTTCCACCCATACTTGAATTGTTGTTGGGTTTTTTTTTTCTGTCAGCTTGTAACATTGCTTGCTTGACCTGGGAACTCTGGAATTTGGCTACAATATTCCTAGGAGTTTTCCTTTGGGGATCTCTTTCAGGAGGTGATGAGTAGATTCTTTCAATTTCTATTTTGCCCCCTGGTTCTAAAATATCAGGGCAGTTTTCCTTGATAATTTCTTGAAAGATGATGTCTAGGCTCTTTTTTTTGATCATGGCTTTCAGATAGTCCAATAATTTTTAAATTCTCTCTCCTGGACCTATTTTCCAGTTGTTTTTCCAATGAGATATTTCAGATTGTTTTCTAATTTTTCATTCTTTTGCATTTGTTTTACAGTGTCTTGATTTCTCATAAAGTCACTAGCTTCCAATTGCTCTATTCTAATTTTTTAAGGAAGTATTTTCTTCAGTAAGTTTTTGGACTTCCTTTTCCATTTGGCCAATTTTGATTTTTAGAGCATTCTTCTCCTCATTGGCTTTTTGGATCTTTTTTTGCCATTTGGGTTGGGCTATATTTGAAGGTGTTATTTTCTTCAGTGTTTATTTTTTGGGTCTCCTTTAGCAAACTGTTGACTTGTTTTTCATGATTTTCTTGCATCACTCTCATTTCTCAGTTTTTCCTCTACTTCTTTTACTTGCTTCTCAAAATTCTATTGAGCTCTTCCAAGTCCTGGGACTCATTCATATTTTTCTTGGAGGCTTTGGCTGTAGGAGCTTTGACTTTGTTGTCTTCTTCTGGTTACATCTTTTGATCTTTGTTACCAAAAAAAAAGATTCTATGATCTGATTCTTTTTGAGAGATTTGGCCATGATCCCAGCCAATTACTTGAGTTAATAAACTCTTTGTTAAGGTACAGGTCTTCTTCCAGTGTAGAGATTGTAGTGTCCCAAGCTTCAGGGGTTTGTACAGCTGTTTTCCGAGATAATTCTAGCGACCTGTAAATTTTCAGTTCTTCCAAGGTAGTATGATCAAGGGTGAGGTGTTTACTCCTTTCTTGGCCTGTGCGTTGGTCTGTGAGTGACTACAAGCACTCTTTTCTGTCTTGGAACTGTGAGGAAGATTCTCTCTCCCCATCCAATACAAGCTCCACCATGCAAGCTCTCCTCCTCACCCCAGGACCACCACCCAGAACTGTGACCCAGATCCAAGCACGGCCAAAGCAAGAGAGTCCTGCACCAGCAAAGAGATCCCATCAATCCACCTCTGATCAGCTACTAGAATCCCCCTCAGTCTGTGGGCCAGAAGCTCAGGAAGTAGCTGCTGCCCCAGGGCCATGTGCAGGGACTGGGGCTGGGACCCCATCCTGCTTCTCTCTAACCATTGACACAGACTTTTCCTACTTGCCTTCTAAGTTGTCTTTGGTGTTCGTGGGTTGAGAAGTCTACAACATGCTACAGCTGCCCACAATTCAGTCCTCTGAGCTCTACTCCTGGTTCACTGAGGCCCGTGGTCCCACGTTGAACTATGTTCCTCTCTTCGCCTGGTGCAATATACCTTTCTGATCAACCATCCAGGTTGTCTTGGGCTGGAAATTTGTTTCATTCTGCTTTAGAATTTGTGGGTTCTGCTGCTTTAGAATTTGTTTAGAGCCATTTTTTACAGCTATCTGTAGGGGTTTGGGGGAGAGCTCAAGCAAGTCACTGCTTTTACTCAGCCATCTTGGCCCCACCCAACCATATCCATAACTCTTAACACAGTGCCTGGAACATAGTATATAATAAATATTTAGTGAATGACTGGTTGACTAACCTTATTTGCTTTTTGAAGGGTTACTAAACTAGTAGATCAGGAGGAAATCATATTAGTAGTGAAAAAAAATGATTACCTAGATTTATTTTGTCCATTTATTTTTAAATTTTAATTTAATGAACATTAAATAAAATTTACAGGATAGGAAGAAAAGATAGGGAGAGTAGACTAGAGACCAAAAATAGATAGATAGATTGATAGATAGACAGACAGATAAATAAATGAATGAACAGATGAGGAAACAGAAAAAGAAAGAAAGAAAGAAAGAAAGAAAGAAAGAAAGAAAGAAAGAAAGAAAGTAAGAAGAAAGAAAGAAAGAAAGAAAGAAAGAAAGAAAGAAAGAAAGAAAGAAAGAAAGAAAAAAGGAAGGAAGGAAGGAAAGAATAGACAAGATAAAGCAAAGGCATAAAACATAATTCATATCTTGGGCTGCATTAAGAGAAATTTAACTACTAAGAATATGACATTTCCTCTGTGCTTTACCCTGAACTGACTACACCTGAAGTATGTTTGAGACATGGCAGTTGAAAAAAGATATCAATATATAAGAAACGGTCCATGTTAGAACAACTAGGATAGTGAAGAAACTTGTTTATGTTATCATATGAGAATACTAGACATTTTCTCTGGCTATCTCCCATTCCTAGAGTGCTCTCCCTCCTAAAATCTGCCTACTAACTTCTTTTCCTTCCTTTAAGGCTCAACTAAAATCCTGTCTGTTACAGGAAGCCTTCCCCAACCACTCTGTCCCTCCTTCTGTTAATTAATCATATGTGTGTGTATGTATATGCATATATACACATATGCATACATATTCACATATGTGTGCATATGTGTATGTATATGTGTGTATATGTATATATATGTATATATATACACATATGTATATACAGAGAGAGAGAGAGAGAGAGAGAGAGAGAGAAGTATTGTTTTGTATATATTTGCTTGCATATTGTTTTCCTCCATTAGATTGTAAGTCCTTTGAGCTCAGAGACTGTATTTTGCCTTTTTTTAATATTCCCAGGGCTTAGCACAGTGCCCTGCATGACGTGGGTACTTAATATGTTTATTGATTAATTCGTATGAGAATTATTTGAAGGAATTGATTATATTTAGCTTATTATGAGAAGTGAAGATTTATGTAGCTAGGTTTCAGAATTTAAATGTGTTTTAAGCAATTAAATGTGAAAGGCAGATTTTACTTAATCTGCATAATTCCAGAGGGTAAGACCAGAAGTAATGGGTGGAAGTTGTAAAGGATCAAATTTAGACTAAATGTTAGGAAAAGCACACTAACAATTGAAGTTATCAAAAAGTAAAATGGACTACCTCGGAAGGTAGTATCTTCTACCTTATCTGAGGTCTTCAAGTACAAACTAAATTATGTGTTTTCAGATATGGTATAGTGGTGGCATCCAGTTGGCACAGGGGACTTAGAGTTTGGAAGACATGAATTCAAATACGACCTTAGACAGTTATTAGCAATATGGCTCAATCAACTTACTTATTTGTCTCTATTTCCTCATCTGTAAAATTAGAATATTGCATCTACCTCCTATGATCATTAATTAAATAAATAATATTTGTTAAATGTTTAGTATTGTGCCTGCCATATAGTAGGCACAATATAAAAAATTGTTGTCATCATCATCATCATCATCATCATTATCTTCATCATCTTCATCATCCTCTTAAGGTATAGGTTATAATAGGTGAATCCTGAGCCCCCTTCCTGATCTGAAAGTCTGTGATAGTGTTTGTTTTCAGTGGTTCTGTCATATGAGTAAAAAATCCCTGACGTGGTTACACTGAAACCCATGTAAAGTAACAAAAGTTGTAAATCAATGTATGTGTATTAATGGATTATTATTTCATAGTAGCAAACAATAGTGATGCTGATCAGATTACTGGTTTTAATACTATGTTAAACTAATTCCAGACCTTCCCAATGAAATAAAATGTCAAGATTTGCTAACACAATTTTTTCATTACCACAGTATTAGGGGAAATGGTGGGATTTATCTCAGTTATTTTCATATTTATTCCCACAGGAATCCAAGTAATTATAAAGGTGAACAATTTATTGACATTCTGTTTGGATTCTGTCATTATTATTTTATCAGCTGCTAGTTACATTGACCATTGATGCTTTTCCAAAAAAAGGTGAATAAAATAATCTCAGTAGAAAGGTTACTATGTGTTGGGGGAAGTGGGGAGGGGAATGAAATGGTGTTATATAGACAAAGAGGAGAGGGAGGTGGCATAAAGAGGTATATAATGAGAAAATTTGAAAAGTGATAGATTATATGATAGAGTGTTCTGATTCCAAGATGTAGATGACTACTTGATCTCCTTCTCCCAGGCAAAAACAAACAAACAAATAAAAACAACCCACAGATACAAAGAATTTGTGAAATCATTTACAAACCTACCCTACCCTCTTCCCTCTCCCAACTCCCCAATAAAATATAACTTCAGAAGAAAAGAAGATCTACACAACATGGCATTAAATATAGTTCCATCATCCTTTTTCACCTGATCCCTTCCCTTACTTTGCATGGATTTGTCTCCTGAATTTGGTTGGTTGATTGATTTATCTTTTGGAGTATGACTTTCTCTTTTAGGAAAGGTTTAGGAGCATCAAGAGCAGATCTTTTGAGCCAAAATACAGTGAATTCTTTTGAATTTAATTATATTTAATAGGTGAATCCTATAAAAAGTAAAGCTCTAAGTTATTGCATTTAGTATTCTACATTCCAACTGTTCTGATTAGTTTCACATTTAGAAATCACACAGAGAGAATCAGTAGTTGGTATTCCTCAAGAATGTATCTGAAAGATAGTATTTTATAGTGAATAAAAGGCAGACCTTGGTTCTAGGAAGACCTTGATTTAAGGGCTTCCTCTGATACTTCTTACCTATGTGACTACCAGCAAGTTGTACAACCACAATGTCCTCGAGAATACCCTAAAGTGCTTTTACAGATTAGTTGCTGATATGAATAAATTTAAGGAGTTTTCATCTTGGGATTTCCCTACACTGATGAAATCATAGTTCTTAGACCCCCTTGCTTGTTCCACCAACCCCAAAATGTTCCTAGATTGCATTTTACAAAGCTAAGAAACAGATATATGAATATGGATCCTGAAAAATAAGTATTTGAATACATCATATCTCTTTTTTTGGGGGGGCAATTGGGGTTAAATGACTTGCCCAGTGGGGTCATACAGCTAGTACGTGTTAAATGTTTGGTCTGAGGCCACATTTGAACTCAAGTACTCCTGACTTCAAGGCCAATGCTGTATCCACTGCACCACCTAGCTGCCCCTATCACATCTTTTAAGAAGCAGTGTGGAAGCCATTGTACTCTTGGGGGCAACTGGATTAGCTGCATCAATTCCTGTACTCAGCCCATAGAAAGTAAGTGGGCAAGAAAACTGGTCAGAAAAAGATGGGACACTTTGCTCGCACTGAGTGCAGAACTCTGTTGCATTGCCCAAGTAGGGATCCAGTTCACAGACCTGGGTCATAATCCCATGGTGAGGAGGAGTACTAGCACATAAGAACATGTGGCCACAGGAGAATGGAGATCCTGGTCACAGTTCCAGGTCAGAAATTTACAGGTCCCCAGAATTAGCTCTAAAAACAGCAGCATGAAAAACCTAAAGCTTGGGACAGAGGCTCAATTACCCCAGGAACAGAGCAGAATATATGAGCAAACAACAAAAGGAACCTAATAATAGAAAAGTACTATGGTGACATGAAAGATCAAAACACAAACTTAGAAGAGGACAGCAATGTAAAAAAGCTATATGTGAAGCCTCAAAGGAAAAAAAAAATGTGACTTGATGTCAGACCTAAAAACAAATGAACAAAAACTTCTAGAAGAGTTCAAAAAAGGTTTTAAAAATCAAATAAGAGAAGTAGAAGGAAAAATTGGGAAAACAAATGAGAGTGATGCAAGAAAATCATGTGGAACCATATGGAAACAATTACAAAACATGCTTCACACAAATAAAGTCAGATCTAAACAACTGGAAAAAAATATTAATTGCTCATGGGTTTAAATTATGTCTACCTAACTTAATTCACTTTTTTTTAGTTCTATGCCAGTCAAACTACCAAAAAATTATTTTATAGAGCTAGAAAAAGTAACAAAATCTTCATCTCAGGGGCAGCTAGGTGGCGCAGTGTATAGAGCACCGGCCCTGAAGTCAGGAGGACCTGAGTTCAAATCCGGCCTCAGACCAAACACTTGACACTTACTAGCTGTGTGAACCTGGGCAAGTCACTTAACCCCAATTGCCTAAAAGCAAAAAAAAAAAAAAATCTTCATCTTGAAGAACAGGAGATTAAAAAGATAAAGGGAATTAAGAAAAAAAAGGTGAAGGAAGGTGGTCTAGCTGTACCAGTTCTTGAACTGTGTTTTAAAGTGATAATCTTCAAAACAATCCTGTATTAGCTAAGAAGTAGAGTGATAGAACGGTGGAAGAGATGAAATATACAATAGACAGTAATAAATGACCATACCAATCTAGCATTTGATAAACTAAAAAACCCAACATTTTGGTACAAGAACTTACTGTTTGAAAAAAAAGTGCTTGGAAAACTGGAAGAAGCCAGTCATTGACCAGCATCACACACTGAGATAAGGTCAAAATGGGTACATGATTTAGAAATAAGGCATGATACCATGGGTATGTTAGGGGAGCATGGAGTAGTTTACCTGTCAGATCTATGGATCAGATTAGACTTTAAGACTAAACAAGAGATTAAAAGCATTACTAGATGTAAAATGGGCAATTTTGATTATATTAAATTGAAAAAAAAAGTTTTTGTACAAACAAAAGCAAGGCGGCCAAGATTAGAGGGAAAGCAGTAATCTGGGGATTTTTTTTACACCAGGTTTCTCTGATGAAGGTATTATTTCTCAAATATGTAGAGAATGATTAAAATTTACAAAAAAATGTAAATCATTCCTCAACTGATAAATAATAAAAGGATATGAACAGCCAGTTTTCAGAAGAAGAAATCAAAGCTATCTATAGTCATACTTTTAAAAAAAGGTCTATAAAACTGTGTATACCCTTTGATCCAGCAATGCTACCCCTAAGTCTATATCCCTAAGAAATGAAAAAGAGAAAGAAAAAAAGAGAAGGACCTACTTGTACAGAAAATATTTATAGCAGCTTTTTTGTGGTGGCAAAAAATTGGAAATTTAGGGATACCCAGCAGCGGGGGAGTGGCTGAAGAAGTTGTTGTAGATGATTGTGATGGAATACTATTATTCATAAGAAATAATAAGCAGGATGCTTTCAGAAAAACCTAGAAAGAATTATACGAACTGATGCAAAACGAAGTGAGCAAAATGAGAGCATTGTACACAGTAACAACAACATAGTATGATAATCAACTGTTAATGATTTAGCTATTCTCAGCAATACAGTGATCCAAAACAATTCCAAAGCAATCATAATGAAAAATACTATTCACCTCCGGAGAAGGAACTGATGGAATCTGAATGCAGATCAAAATCATACTTTTTTCCACCTTATTTTTTCTGTTTTGTTTTTGTTTTTGTTTTTGTTATATTTCTTTCACAACATGACTAATATGGAACTATGTTTTGCATGATTGCTCATGTATAACTTGTATCAAATTGCTTACAATATCAGAAGTAGGATGGGAGTGAGAGAGAAAGAGAATTTGGAACTCAAAACTAAAACCAAAAACATGTTTAAAAATGTTACATGCAATTGGGAAAATTGTATTTAATAAAAAAGAGAGATCATGTTAAAGAAACAAGAAGGAAAAGGTGAAGAAGGAGAAAGAGGAGGAAAGGGGAAAAGAGGGGGAAGGAAAAGGAAAAGAGAAAGAAATGGGGAAGAGGGAGTAGATAGAAGAACAGCATTTGAGCCAGAAACACCTGAGTTAAAGTTCTCTCTCTGAAACGTCTCCCCTGTGTGACTATTGAAAGGTCACTTGACTTCTTCACCTGTCAATCTAAGTCAGGAGAGTGATTGACTTCCACATTGTAAGTCTATCACAAAAATGAAATCCTGAGTTCAAACAATCACCACTGCTCTCCTAACCTCCTCCAAGTTAAAAAAAAAATACAACTATTAAAATTTTTTGTCAATATAGACTATTTTATTTTATAAGTTATTTTAGTCAATGTCTTACATGAGTCGTTCTCCATTCCAGCCAAACTAACTCCTAGAAGTTCCTTTCACATGTCATTTTATCTTCATGTTATGCCTTTGAGAATTCCCAATCTGGGAATGCACTCTCCTTCCCTACACCTCATAAATATCCACCTCATAAAATATCTTACTTCCTTGAAACCAGAGTATAAGTGATAGATACTTCCTACAAGAGGTCTTTGTTGATCCTTCTAATTACCTGAATTCTCTATATTTTGAAATTACTTTTTATTACTTTGTACATACTTATTATTTACTTAATTGTATACATGCTATTTCCCACCTCTAAATATAAACTCTTTTAGGGCAAGCTTGCTTTATTTTTTACTTCATTTTTCAGTGCCTTCCATACTGTCTATCCCATGGTAAGTGCTGTAAAAGCATTTGTTGAACTAAGTTAAATTCCATTTTTACAAGGATTGTCATGTTGACAATATGACATTTCCATGTACCAAAATTAAGAAAAGAAGAATTATGCTGAAGATCAATGAAACTATAGATTCACATTGTAAATTAATATCTTATTTTTCTAATTACATATAAAATAATTTAAACTTTAAAAATTTTTGAATTCCAAATTCTTTCCCTCCTTCCAGTACCTTTACAGGCTAGACATGTGCAGTCATGCAAAACATTTCCATATTAGTCATGTTGTAAAAGAAAAGACAGATAAGAAAAAAAGAGAGTTACAAAAACAAAACAAAACAAAACGCTTCAATCTTCATTTAGACTCCATCAGTTCTTACTCTGGATGTGGACAGCATTTTTCATTATGAATCCTTCTGAACTGTCTTGGATCATTGCTGAGAATAGCTAAGTCATTCACAGTTGATCTATATTGATTGCTATCACTGTGTACAGTGGTTTCCTGGGTTTGCTCACTTCCTTTTGTATCAGTTCATATAAACCTTTTCAGGTTTTTCTGAAAGCATCCTGCTCATTACTTTGTATAGCAAAGTAGCATTCCAACACAGTCATATACTACAACTTGTTTCGTCATTCCCCAATTGATAGACATCTTCTCAATTTCCAACTCTTTGTCACCACAAAAAGATATCCTTTTTTTCATTTTTTTATATTTTGTTTTTGTCTATTTGGGTTACAGATCTGGTAATGGTATTGCTGGATCAAAAAGTATGTACAGTTTTATAGCCCTTTGGGTATAGCTCCAAATTGCTCACCAGAATGGTTGGATCAATTCACAACTCTGCCTATAGTGCTTTAGTGTCCCAATTTTCCCACATCCCTTCCAACATTAATCATTTCCCTCATATTAGCCAATCTGATAGGTATGAGGTGATATCTCAGGGTTGTTTTAATTTGCACTTATCTAATTAGTAGTGATTTAGCACATTTTTATATGACTATAGGTAACTTTGATTTCTTCTTCTGAAAATTGATTATTTATATCCTTTAAACATTTATCACTTGTGTAATGACTTGTAGTCTTATAAATTTGACTCAATTCTCTATATATCCGAGAAATGAGGCATTTCTCAGAGAAACAGTGCAATTTTTTTTCACAATTGTGATTACTAACTGTATGTTTCCCTCTATCCTATTTTCCTCTTCTCCCCCCCCTCTTTTACCTTGTCCCATTTCAAAATTGTTTTGCTTCTGACTACCACCTCCCTTGATCTTCCTTCAATTTCCTCAGTCTCCTTTCTCATATTGCCTTCCCCTCCTATATCCCTGTCTAGTAAGATAGATTTCTATATCCAACTGAATATGTATGCTATTTCCTCTTTTAGCCAATTCCAATGAAAGTAATGTTAAAACATTATCTACCCCCCAAAAAAATTTCCCCCTCAACCTGAAAAACTCTTTCATGCTTCATTGTTGTGAAATAATTTACCCCATTCTACCTCTCCCTTCCCTGTTCTCCCAGTCCATCCTTTTTTTTTATAATCTCTTAATTTATTTTTTTTTAGATATCATCCCATCATAGTTAACTCCCACCCAAACCTTCTATGTATACTCCTTCTAAACTGGTGTTCATGAGGTGTTCAGGGAAGACAAGCACCTCTGATGTAAATGCTTGCTGAGCCCTCTTAGGGCTGCCCATGCAACTTTAGTGTCCATCTGATTTACCCAACTCTTACGTATGGCTCCAAGAGGATATAGCATGTACATTAGCCACACCATGGTTAACCATCTTGGTAGACTAAACCAAGTTGAGGGCAACTGACAGGCCTCAGACCTGTTTGTGAGTTAGTTGGATGTCTACTCAAAGTATGTGAAGACTTTTCCTGGAATAATGGGCAGATGAAAACAGTTTGTTTCAACTGTCATGAAGGTTTCTAATGCAGGCACTGTTTAGAGCTTGATCAGTATTTGAAGACACCAAAGTCAACTGCTGCATCCTGGGCCATCACCAGTCATCTTGACTTTTTCCTGACATTGGATTTCAGTGACTCAGGAAGAGAAAGTAAGGCTAATGACTTTATGCAACTTTCTTTCACTTAAATCAAATTCACATGCAAGTCAAGACATCTCCCATGATGTCATTGATCCTTCTTGAAAATAAAGAACTCCTTCTAACTTCTCTAATCATGATAAAGATTTTAAGATTTGCATATATCATTTCCCAATATATGAATGTAAACAGTTTAACCTTATTGAATTCCTTATGATTTCTCTTCCCTGTTTGCTTTTTTATGCTTCTCTTGAGTCTTGTTTTTGAGAGTCCAATTTCTATTCAGCTCTGGTTTTTTTATGAAGAATGCTTGAAATTTTGCTGTGTCATTAAATGTCCATTCCTCCGTTCCCCTGGAAGGATTATACTCTGTTTCACCAGGTAGGTGATTCTTGTTTGTAAGCCTAGCTCCTTTGCCTTTCCAGAATACCATATTCTAAATCCCTTAATCCTTTAATGTAGAAGCTGCAAAAGCTTGTGATGTCTTCCCAGTGAATCCACAATATTGGAATCATTTCTTCCTGGCTGTTTGCAGTACTTTCTCCTTGACCTGGGGACTCTGGGATTTGGTGATAATATCCCTGGGAGTTTTTATTTTGAGATCTTTTTCCAGGAGAGGATCAGTGGATTCTTTCCATTTCTATTTTACCCTCTGGCTCTAGAATATCAGGGCAGTTTTATTTAATAAATTCTTGAAATATGATGTCTAGGTTTTTTTTGTTGTTATAGCTTTCAGGTTGTCCAATAATTTTTAAATTATCTCTCCTAGATCCATTTTCCATGTCATTTGTTTTTCCAATGAGTTACTTCACATTTTCTTCTATTTTTTTCATTCTTTTGATTTTGTTTTGTTGTTTCTTGATGTCTCATGGAGCAATCAGCTTCCATGTCCCCAATTCTAATTTTTAAGGAATTATTTTCTTCAGTGAGCCTTTGTAACTTCTTTTACATTAGGTGAATTCTGCTTTTTAAGGAGTTCTTCCCTTCAGTGAATTTTTGTACATCTTTGGCCAATTCTGCTTTTTAAGGCATTATCGTCATCGGCTTTTCATGCCTTTTTTTTTCCATTTGGCCGATTCTTTTTTTTTTAATTGTATAATTTTTTTTCAGTATTTTTCTGCCTCCTTTACCAAGCTGTTGAATCTTCTTTCATGATTTTCCTGCATCACTCTCATTTCTTTTCCAAATTTTTCATTTCCTTCTCTTATTTGATCTTCAAAATTCTTTTTGAGTTCTTCAAGAATTATTTTGGAGCCTGAGACAAGTTCACATTTTCCTTTGAGGCTTTGGATGTAGCTATTTTGACTTCATTGTGTTTTGAGTTTGTTTTTTAGTCTTCCCGGTCACCATAGTAACTTTGGTAAGCTTATTTGCTCAGCCTACTTCTTGACATTTAACTTTATGTTAATGTTGGGTTCTGCTCCTAGAATGGAGGGGGCATTTTCTGAAACTTCAGGTCTTTCATACTGCTGTTTTGAGGGGAAATTCTGGGGGACTATAAAGTTTCAGTTCTTTCAATGTGGTTTTTTCTAAGGAGAGCTGTATTCCCTGTTCTCCTGGCTTGTGCTCTGGTTTATGAGCAACGATGTGGACTGCTTTCTGGCCTGAGATTGTGCCCGAGATCCCTGTTCCCCTGACATCACATGGTCTAGTGTGCTAGTGCTCCTCCTCGCCCTGGGACTGTGATCCAGACCCGCATATGGGCAAAGTCTTGCACCCAGTACCAGCAAAGGATCCCCTGCAATCTCATTCTGACAACTAACTTGTTCCCCTTATCATCTGGGGGCTGACAGTGGCTGCTGATTCAGTTGGCCCCAAGGCATATTGCTGGCTTGCTGGGGCACAACCTGCTTGCACTGTACTCCACTCTCACCTTGATGAGACAGTCCTTTCCTTACAATCTTCTAAGTTGTCTTGGGCTGAAAAATTTTTACTCTGACCTTTTATCAGTTCTGCTACTCCAGAATTCATTCTGAAGCATTACTTTAAAGTTGTTTGGATGGGAATTTAGGAGAGTTCAGGTGAGTACCTGACTTTACTCCACTATCTTGGCTTCATCTCTCTTGCAGTGTAAATTAATGTGTTTTATTTCTTACTTGAACAAGTATCGTTTCCTAACAGGTATGCTATCAATATCTCTAAAACAGGGTCTTCATTTATAATACTTAGTGTATGTGTCAGTGCAGAATCAGAATTTAGGTAATAAGGCTCTGCCTGTTTCCCTACCTCAGAGCAAAATCACGTTCTGTGATTATAATTAACTGGTTCAGAGGATATTATCATTAGATGTTTCACATGTAAATAAATGCCTCTGACTTAATGACATCTTCTCCTAAAGGGGTTGATATTAGTTATACACCTCTCTTTTTATTGAAGTCTAGAATTATACTTTATGAAAATCAAATTCAGACCGCTTAAATCTGTTTTCTTCAAGCTAGGGTTAATTATTCTACTAAATGTGAAACAAAATTAGATTAAGGCTTGTGTAGTATTATTTTTATAATAACCTTTGACTTTGTCCTGGAAGAATATTTAGGGAATGCTAATGGTGAGATTATGGAAGGGTAGAATATCTGGAATAGAATTAGGACCATGTAAATAACAGATTCCTTGCAAATAATAAGGTTTGCATGAAAGAGATTCATGACAAGATTTAGGATGACAAATGTTTATGAATAACATTCTAAATGGCTGAAGTCAACTGTGCTATAAACCATCTGGCAGATTTAATTCCTAGCTGAAATGCATATGAATTATTGCCATTTAATGGACTATTTAATGGACCTGTGGGGGGAAAATCTTTGGCAAAACAACAGATTTTCAGTAAAAAGAATCAATCTTTGTGAAAATGTAACGTAGGAAAGATTTTCCCTTCCAAATGTGAATCAAAAGGCACAAAATGACATATTCTTTTGAATTTCTGAAAAACAAAAGCCATATTCATAATGCATAAATAAAAGATGCATACCCTTGTTTCAGGGATAACATTTTGGAGTGTGACTGAGTAGCATTCAGAGCCACTGCCATTAGTCACTGAGATGAGTTAAACATCCTATCAGGAAGTTAAAAGGTACCTGAGTAAGTTTTGTAAAAGGGACATCAAAAGCATCATGAAGAAAAAATTCAAAGTTAAAAAATCTTAACTGACTAAACCTTATTAAGGCCTGATTTTCACTCTATATTAAGGCAAGGTATTTGAATTTCTGTTCTAATTAAAGGTTGAATAATCCATTTTGTAATATATTAAAGTTTTGAATAGGACAGAACTAAACCTAAAACTCAATTTGTTTTCTAGGCTTTCAGCAATTATGTATCCTGCATTATTTTAATGAAGTAAAATCAGAGATAGTTAATTAGGTTTAGGAGTTTTTGTTTGTTTTGTTTAATGGATGGAAGTGATTTCCTCAGCAATTTGTTACTGCCTTGAAAGACTTCTTAAATATGATTTTGGATGTCTAGAAATCATGGTAGGTAGCAGGGTAGGGAGGATTAAAAAATGAAGGAAAACACATCTTAACCCTTTATATGAAAGAAATTAGTTTGGACATGCTGAAAATAATGCAATTAAAGCATTAGTTCTGAAATGGAGCATGGATCGTTTGCCTGTTAAGTTTCTCTACGGTGTTGTAGGCTGATTCAAAATGGAAAGGTAGATTAGATTTGAAGCCTCCACTAGATGAAAAGAGAGAGGTGGGATTTAGAGGGTTGTTGACTACTAAATAAATAATTATTTATTAAATACTTGTTAAGTGCTAGGCACTGGGCTTGGAAAAAGAAACTGTACAAAAGAATGTAGATGAACTGCAAATTTGTCGCTACCACTACAACAGTGATGAATCACTAATGTCATTACTGTCAACATTTATGTCAAATAGTTCAAAAGCCATTGCCTCTTGAAGATGTTTTATTTGTGGGGCAGAGACTTTTTGAGCCAGTGGGTGATCTATGAGAAACCTATTGCCTGCTTGAGAAAAACCGTGTGTATGTGTGTATATATGTGTATGTATACATGTTGAATATGTATATGTGTATGTATGTGTGTGTATATGTTTATATAGTTTAGGAATTGCTCATTTTTGTATGATTTATGACTTAATCTTGACTCCCCATATAATGTAAGCTCTTTGAAGTAAATAAGTGATTCACTTTTTTTTCCCCTCCAATGCCCAAGACAAGGTTTTATAAATAGGATGTCCTTAATAAAAGTTTCTTGGTTAATTGATGGGAAAGAGGCAAGAGAATAAGTATTTATATTATACCTACTATGTGCCAGGCACTGTACTAAGTACTTTACACATATCATCTCTTGATTCTCACAACAACCCTGAAAGCTAGGTGCTATTATTATCCCCATGTTATAGATGTGATAATGAGGCAAAGAGAAGTTAAATTACTTTCCCAAGGTCATACAACTAGTTAGTATATGAGGTAGGATTTCTATTCAGGTCTTTCTGACTCCAGAACCAGTGCTCTATCTCCTATACCACCTAGCAGATCAGTAAAAATACAAATTTATTTGAAAGGCAACTGAATCCAAAGTACCTTTTTGGCCTCCTGTATTTTCTCAGTCATCAGACACTAATAATTCAACTACCATCATGCAGGTGTTTATAAAATTGTTTTTTTAAGAAAAGATGGGGAACTAGTTCAATGTAACATTTCTCTTTCAAAGTACAACCTAAAAATGCCTTGCAGAGAGTCAATATATTTACCATTCTTTTATAAAATAATGTAATGTAGATAAATTCCTGCCAAAATGGTTACATTTATTTTACAAATAAAGCACAGAACATCACTTGCACGTATATGCATTAATTCATTTCTTCATTGACCAGAAGCACGAGGAAGAGGAGTTGCTGCTGTTTCCTACTGCAACAGTGCTTGAACGGAACCCACTGCTCGATTCCAGGCCAGAGCCACCCTTAGCTGCCTCTCACCTTCACCTCTACTAACCAACAATTCTTTCCTCCTTCCATTCGATCAGGCATCGCTGCCCCAGCCTCAGCCTCAGTTGCTGGGCAGCCACCTCCTCTGGCCTTCTCCTGCCTCCTCCCCCTCCTCCTCCTCATTGCTGCCTCCACCATTTCCACCACAATGATAACATTGTCCCCTTCTCAGGTGTGACAGAACTACCACCAGGACTCAGAGGCCACTATCAACTGGCAGATCAACCTGGAGCTCTATGCATTCTATGACTACCTGTCCATATCTTACTACTTCCACTGAGATGATGTGGCATTGAAGAACTTTGCCAAGTATTTCCTACACCAATCCCACAAGGAGAACGATCATGCTGAGAAGCTGATGAAACTCCAAAACCAATGAGGCCACCAGATCTTACTGCAAGACATCAAGAAACCAGATAGACAAGACTGGGAGAGTGGGCTGAATGCAATGGAGTGTGCTCTGCACTTAGAAAAAAAAATTTCAGTAAGTCCTTACTGGAATTGCACAAGATGACAATTGACAAGAACAACCCCATTCATGTAATTTCATCAAAGCCCACTACCTGGACAAACGGGTAAAGTCTATCAAAAACTGTGTGATCATGTAACCAATCTGGGCAAAATGGGGGGTCCCAACTCTGGCATGGCAGAATATCTTTTTCATAACCACATCTTTGGAGACAGTGACAAGGAGAGCTAAACCATACCTGGCTTCCCCCTTACTTGGGAACTGTGGGAGTGATTCCTACTGTCTTTCAGGGCATTCATATTTTGGTTATCTGACCTGTTCATAATCTGTACCAAAAAAACTACCACCATTTACACCCCAATAAAGTAACTTGGTACTGATGAAAAAAATTATTCCTTCATTAACTTGTCTGCCTACTGTGTGCATGGCTGTCAAAAATGACACCAATAACTGTTCACCATGTTCTCAAGTTTGGCTGAAAAGATATTAAAGGATGGAGTCAACATGGCAGAGTAAAGGCAGGAACTCATCTAAGCTCTCCCCCAAACCCCTCCAAATACCATTAAATAATGGCTCTAAACAAATTCTAGAGAAGCAGAACCCACAAAAAAGATGGAGTCAAATAATTTTACATACACAGACAATTTAGAAAGCCAAAAGGAAAAATCTGTCACACCTTAGTGAGAGTATAATTCATTCCAGTACAGGCCACGTCAGCACAGTCTGGGCCACAGAAAAACAGAAGCAGGACTTGGGAGCCCCTGAATTAGCAGAAGCAGCAGCTGCTTCTGGAGTTTTCAGCCCACAGACAGTAAGAGGAGCATACAGCAGATCAGAAGGAGAAGGATCTCTTTGCTAGTACTGAGGAAGAACTCTGTTGCTTTGACCATACTTGAATCCAAGTCCAGTCTTGGGTGACAGTTCCAGGGCAAGGAGGAGCACTGGAAAAGGAAAGCTTGTGGCAACGGTGGGAATTGGGAACCCTCTTCCCAGTTCTAAGAAAAAAAAGAGTGCTTTTGATCATTCACAGAGCAGAGCACAGGCCAGGAGAGTAGTAAACACCTCTCCTTAGATCATACCACTTTGGAAGAATGGAAAACTTACAGGTCCCTGGAAGTATCCCTGAAAACAGCTGTACAAAACCCTTAAAGCTTGGAACAGCCCACCTTCTACCCTGGAGGCCAAGCCCTTTTTTAACAAAGAGTTAAAAGTAAAATAATAATAGGCTGGGGAAAATGCGCAAATAACAGTAAAAAAATTCTGACCATAGAAAGTTACTATGGTGACAAAGAATATCAAAACACACACTCAGAAAATAAGAAAGTCAAAGCTCCTACATCCAAAGCTTCTAAGAAAAATATGAATTGGTCTCAGGCCATGGAATAGCTCATTCCCCCCCCCCCCCGGAAAATAAAGTAAGAGAGGTAAAGGAAAAATTAGGAAGAAAAATGAATGTTGCAAGAAAATCATGAAAAATGAGTCAACATCTTGGTAAAGGAGACACAAAAAATTACTGAAGAAAATAACACCTTAAAAAACATACTAGGCCAAATGATGAAAGAAGTTCAAAAAGCCAATGAGAAGAAGAATACTTTAAAAACCAGAATTATCCAAATAGAAAAACAGGCACAGAGATTCACTGAAGAAAAGAACACCTTAAAGAGTGGAATTGACTAACTCAAAAAGGAGGTCCAAAAGCTCACTGAAAAAAAAAAAATCTCTTAAAAATTAGAATGGAGCAAATGGAAGCTAATGGCTTTATGAGAAATCAAGAAACAAAACAACAAAACCAAAATAATGAAAATATAGAGGACAAGGTGAAATATTTCATCAAAAAAACAGCAGACCTGGAAAAGAAATCCAGGAGAGATAATTTGAAAATTATTGAACTACCTGAAAGCCATGATTGAAGAAGAGAAGAAGAAGAAGAAGAAGAAGAAGAAGAAGAAGAAGAAGAAGAAGATCCTAGACATCTTTCAAGAAATTATCAAGGAGATAAATCTGAGGTAGTGGAACCAAGATAGTGGAGTAAAAGCAGGTACTTGCTTGAGCTGTCCCCCAAACCCCTCCAAATACTTGTGAAAATGACTCTAAACAAATTCTATAGCAGCAGAACCCAGAAAAAGTCAGAATGAAACAAATATCCACCCCAAGACAACCTGGATGGTCAATGTGAAAGGTCTATTGTGCCAGACTGGGAGAGGAATGCAATTCAATGTGGGCATGCTAGCAAAAACCAGGGCCTAACAAAGCCAGAGTAGGCCTCAGGAGACTGAATAAAGGGGAGCTGTGGAGTTGTTCAGACTTCTCAACCCACAAATGCCAAAGACAACTTGGAAGGTCAATGGGAAAGGTCTGTTGGACCTGGGTGAGAGAGGAGCACAGTCCAGCCCTAGTCCTAGCATGATGGCCTTAGCTTGGCAGCCACGGTGGTAGCGATTGCTTCCAGAGTTCTCAGCCCACATACATAGCAGGGATTGAGCAGCTGATCAGAGGGGGATTGCAGTGATGTCTTTCCTGATGCTGAGGCAGGATTCTCTTTCTTTGCCTGTGCTTGGATCTGAGTCGCAGTTGTAGGTGATGATGCTGGGGTGAGGAGGAGTGCTGGCATGGTGGAGCTTATGACAGAGGTGGAGAGAGAATCCTCCTCACAGTTCCATGGCAGAAAAGAGTACTTGTGGTCTCTCATAGGTAAGAGAACAGTCCAGGAAAGTAGTAAACACCTCACCTTTGATCATACTACTTTGAAAGAACTGAAAATTTACAAGTCCTTAGAAGTATCTCCGAAAACGGCTGCACAAAACCCGGAAGCTTGGGACAGTATATTCTCCACATGGGAAATAGACCCCTACCTTAACAAAGAGTTTAAACTCAAGTAATTGGCTGGGAA
The DNA here is from genome assembly GCF_003287225.1 of Phascolarctos cinereus. Lineage (NCBI taxonomy): Eukaryota > Metazoa > Chordata > Mammalia > Diprotodontia > Phascolarctidae > Phascolarctos > Phascolarctos cinereus. The sequence continues at coordinate 393,798,335 of NW_027555958.1, read as the reverse complement.
CACGAGAAAACTGCACAAAAAAGTCACACCATTGAATTTTTCTTTGCTGACAAAGAAGATCAAAACATACAACCAGAAGAAGACAACAAAGTCAAAACTCCTACATCCAAAGTGCTTTCTTCAAGAAAAATATGAATCAGTCCCAGGCTATGGCAGAGCTCAAAAAGGATTTTGGGAAGCAAGTAAGAGAAATAGAGGAAAAACTGGGAAGAGAAATGACAGTGATGCCAGAAAATCATGAAGAACAAGTCAACAGCTTGCTAAAGGAGACCCCCCCCAAAAAATACTGAAGAAAATAACACCTTAAAAAAATAGCCTAACTGAAATGGCAAACGAAGTCCTGAAAGCCAATGTGGAGAAGAATGTCTTTAAAGCACAATTGGCCAGATGGAAAAGGAAGTCCAAAAGCTCACTGGAGAAAATACTTCCTTAAAAATTAAAATAGAGCAAATGGAAGCTAGAGACTTTATGGTAAATCAAGAAACAGATTGCAGAATGGACTAAAAATCACAATCCTACGATATGTTGTTTACAGGAAACACATTTGAAAAAGAGTGACACATACAAGGTAAAGGTAAAAGGATGGAGCAGGATATATTATGCCTCAGCTGAAGTAAAAAAAGCAGAGGTAGCAATTCTGATCTCAGACAAAGAAAAAGCAAAAATCGATCTAATCAAAAGATATAAGGAAGGAAACTACACATTGCTAAAAGGCAACATAGACAATGAAGTAATATCATTACTAAACATATATGCACCAAATGGTATAGCATCCAAATTCATACAGGAGAAGTTCGGGGAGTTACAGGAAGAAATAGAAAGCAAAACTATACTAGTGAGGGACCTGAACCTCCCCCTCTCTGAACTAGATAAGTCTAACCACAAAATAAACAAGAAAAAGTTAAGGAGGTGAATAGAACATTAGAAAAGTTAGGTATGATAGACCTCTGGAGAAAACTGAATGGGGATAGAAAGGAATATACTTTTTCTCGCAGCATGGCACATACACAAAAATTGACCATGTACTAGGGCATAAAAACCTCACAATCCAATGCAGAAAGGCAGAAATATTAAATGCATCCTTTTCAGATCATGATGCAATAAAAATTATATGTAATAAAGGGCCATGGAAAGATAGACTAAAAAATAATTGGAAACTAAATAATCTAATCCTAAAAAATGATTGGGTCAAACAAATCATAGAAACAATCAATAATTTCATTCAAGAGAATGACAATAATGAGACAACATACCAAAACCTATGGGATGCAGTGAAAGCAGTTCTTAGGGGAAGTTTTATATCTCTAAATGCTTACATAAATAAAATAGAAAAAGAGGAGATTAATGAATTGGGCATACAACTAAAAAAACTAGAAAAAGAACAAATTAAAAATCCTCAACTAAACACCAAATTAGAAATATTGAAAACCAAAGGAAAAATTAATAAAATTGAAATTAAGAAAACTATTGAACTAATAAAAAAAACTAAGAGCTGGTTTTGAAAAAACCAATAAAATAGATAAGCCTTTGGTTAATTTAATTAAAAAAAGAAAGAAGAAAACCAAATTACTAGTATCAAGAATGAAAAGGGCGAAGCTACCACCAAGGAAGAGGAAATTAAAACAATAATTAGGAATTATTTTGCCCAACTATATGCCAACAAATTTGACAATCTTAGTGAAATGGATACATATTTACAAAAATATAAATTGCCCAGATTAACCAAAGAGGAAGTAAAATATTTAAATAACCCCATCTCAGAAAAAGAAATTGAACAAGCCATTGATGAACTCCTAGGAAAAAATCTCCAGGGCCAGATGGATTTACATGTGAATTCTATCAAACATTTAAAGAACAATTAATTCCAATACTATATAGACTATTTGGGAAAATAGGTGAAGAAGGAGTCTTACCAAATTCTTTTTATGATACAAATATGGTGTGATACCTAAACAGGAAGAGTCAAAAGAGAGAAAAAATTGTAGACCAATTTCTCTAATGAATATAGATGCAAAAATTTTAAACAAAATACTAGCAAATAGATTGCAGCAACTTATCACAAGAATAATACACTATGACCCAGGTAGGATTTATACCAGGAATGCAGGGTTGGTTCAATATTAGGAAAACTATCAGCATCATTGAGCATATCAAAACAAAACCAACAGAAACCACATGATCATCTCAATAGATGCAGAAAAAGCTTTTGATAAAATACAACACCCATTCCTATTAAAAACACTAGAAAGCATAGGTATAAATGGAGTCTTCCTTAAAATAATAAATAGCATATATCTAAAACCTTCAGCAAGCAGTATATGTAATGGGAGGCTAGAAGCATTTCCAATAAGATCGGGGGTGAAACAAGGATGTCCATTATCACCACTGTTATTCAATATTGTACTGGAAATTAGCTTTAGCAATAAGAGAAGAAAAAGAAATTGAAGGCATTAGAATAGGCAAAGAAGAAACAAAGCTATCACTCTTTGCAGATGACATGATGATATACTTAGAGAATCCTAGAGAATCAAGTAAAAAACTACTTGAAATAATAAACAACTTTAGCAAAGTTGCAGGCTATAAAATAAACCCACATAAATCATCAGCATTTCTTTATATTACCAACAAAGCCCAACAGCAAGAGATAGAAAGAGAAATCCCATTTAAACTTACTGTAGACATTATAAAATATTTAGGAGTCTACCTCCCAAAACAAACCCAGGAACTCTATGAACACAATTACAAAACACTTTTCACACAAATAAAATCAGATCTAAATAATTGGAAAAACATCAGTTGCTCATGGGTAGGCCGAGCTAATATAATAAAAATGACAATCCTACCTAAGCTAATTTACTTATTCAGTGCCATACCAATCAAACTACCAAAAATTATTTTATAGAGTTAGAAAAAATAATAACAAGATTCATTTGGAAAAACAAAAGGTCCAGAATATCAAAGGAACTAATGAAAAGAAATGCAGGGGAAGGTGGCCTAGCAATTCCAGATCTTAAATTGTATTATAAAGCAGCAATCATCAAAACTGCTTGGTACTGGCTAAGAAATAGGGAGGTGGATCAGTGGAATAGGTTAAATATGCAAGACACAGTAGTCAATGACTATAGTAATCTATTATTTGATAAACCCAAAGACCCCAGCTTCTGGGATAAGAACCCACTCTTTGAAAAAAACTGCTGGGAAAACTGGAAAAGAGTATGGCAGAAACTAGGCATAGACCCAAATCTCACACCATATACCAAAATAAAGTCAAAATGGGTTCATGACTTAGATATAAAGGCTGATACCATAAGTAACTGGGAGAACAAGGAATAGTTTACCTATCAGATCTATGGAGAACAGAAGAATTCATGACCAAACAGGAGATAGAGAACATTATGAAAAGCAAAATGGATAATTTTGATTACATTAAATTGAAAAGTTTTTGCACAAACAAAGCCAATGCAACTAAGATTAGAAGGAAGGTAGAAAATTGGGAAAGAATTTTTACAACCAGTCTCTCTGATAAAGGCCTCATTTCTAAAATATATAGAGAATTAAGACAAATTTATAAGAACACAAGCCATTCCCCAATTGATAAATGGTCAAAGGATATGAACAGACAGTTCTCAGATGAAGAAATTAAAGCCATCTATAGTCATATGAAAAAATGCTCTAAATCATTATTGATTAGAGAAATGCAAATCAAAACAACTCTGAGGTACCACATCACACCTATCAGATTGGCCAACATGACAAAACAGGAAAATGATAAATGTTGGAGAAGATGTGGGAAAATTGGAACACTAATACATTGTTGGTGGAGTTGTGAAATGATCCAACCATTTTGGAGAACAATTTGGAACTATGCCCAAAGGGCTACAAAAATGTGCATACCCTTTGATCCAGCAATAGCACTTCTAGGGCTATATCCCAAAGAGATCAAACAAATGGGAAAAGGACCCACATGTACAAAAATATTCATAGCAGCTCTTTTTGTGGTGGCAAAGAATTGGAAATTGAGAGGATGCCCATCAATTGGGGAATGGCTGAGCAAGTTGTGGTATATGAATGTAATGGAATACTATTGTGCTATAAGAAATGATGAACAGGCTGACTTCAGAAAAACCTGGAAAGACTTATATGGTCTGATGCTGAGTGAAGTGAGCAGAACCAAGAGGACTTTGTACACAATAACAGCCACGTTATGCAATGACTAAGATTGTTAAACTGAACCCTTCTCAGCATTACGAGGATCTAAGACATCTCCAGAGGCCTCGGGATGGAAAATGCTGTCCACATCCAAAGAAAGAACTATGGAAGTCAAATTGCTGTCACTTATTTTTACCTTCTGTTGAGTTTTGTTTAGTCTTTCTGATGGTTCCTTCTATTCGTTTTAATTATTACTTACAACTTCACTAATGTGAAAATATATTCAATGGGTATGTAAATGTAAAGCCTATATCAGATTGTGCACCGTCTTGGGGAAGGTGGGGGGGAAGAGGGGGGGGAAATTTTCAACTCAAAAGCATATGGAAGTGATTGTTGATAAATCAAAATAAATTAATAAAATTTTAAAATAATCAAGACATTATAAAACAAAACAAAAGAATTTAAAAAAAAAGAAGACAATGTGAAATATTTCAGTGGAGAAACAACTTACCTGGAAAATAGATCCGGGAGAGATCATTTAATAATTGTTGGACTACCTGAAAGCCATGATAAAAAAAAAAAAGAACCTAGAAATCATCTTTCAAGAAATATCAGGGAAAACTGCCCTGATATTCTTGACCCAGAGAGTGAAATAGAAATGGAAAGAATCCACTGATCACCTCTTTAAAGAGATCCCCAAAGGAAGACTCCTAGGAATATTGTAGCCAAATTCCAGAGTTCCCAGATGAAGGAGAAAATATTGCAAGCACCCATAAAGAAACAATTCAAGTATGATGAAAACACAATCATTATCAAACAGGATTTAGCAGCTTCTACATTAAGGGATTGGAGGGCTTGGAATATGATATTCTGGTGCTAGGATTACAACCAAGAATCACCTACCCAGCAAAACTGAGTGTAATCAGTGAGGGGAAAAAATTGATATTCAATAATGTAAAGGAATTTAATGAGTTCTTGAGAAGCCAGAGCTAAATGGAAAAACTGACTTTGAATTACAAGACTCAAGAGATGCATGAAGAGGTAAATAGGAAAGAGAAATAATAAGGGACATATTAAAGTTGAGCTGTTTACATTCTTACATGGAAAGATGATATTTGTAACTCATGAGACCTTTCTCGGTATTAGGGTAGTTGGAGGGAATATATATGTATATACATATAGAAAGAAGTCACAAGGTGAGTTGAATATGAAGGGATGATATCCAAAAAATAAAATTGTGGGGTGAAAGAGGAATGTCCTGGGAGAAAGAGAAAGGGAGAGATAGAATGGGGTAAATCATCTCACATAAAAGAGGTAAGAAAAAACTTTTACACTGAAGGGGAAAAGGGGGGAGGGGAGAAGGAATGACTAAACTTTACTCTCATCAGATTTGACTTAAGGAGGGAATAAAATATACATCCAGTTGGGTATGAAAATTTATCTTAACCTACAAGGAAGCAGGGGGGAAGGGGATAAGAGAGGGAGGGGTGATAGAAAGGAGGACAGATTGGGGGAGGGGATAATCAGAAGCAAACTCTTTTGCAGAGGGACAGGAACAAAGGAAAGAATAGAGTAAATGGGGGCCAAGATAGGATGGAGGGAAATATAGCTAGTCTTTCACAACATGATTATTATGGAAGTATTTTGTATAACTGCACATGTATAGCCATGTCAAATTGCTTGCCTTCTCAATGAGGGTGGGTGGGGAGAGAGAAGGGGAGAGAATTTGGATCTCAAAGTTTTAGAAATGAATGTTAGAAAGTGTTTCTGTATGCAAGTGGGAAATAAGATACACAGACAAAGAGGTACTGAAATCTATCTTACCCTACAGGAAAATAGAAGGGGAAGGGGATGGGGGGTGCTGTAATAAAAGAGAGAACACATTGGGTAAAGGGGGAATCAGAATGCAGGCTGTCATAGGGTGGGGGAAGGGAGGGTAAGGAGAAAATTTGTAACTCAAAATCTTGTGGAATTAAATATTGAAAACTAAAAAAAATTGAAAAAAGAAGAAATTATCAAGGAAAACTTCTTTGATATTGTAGAAACAGAAAGTAAAATAGAAATTGAAACAATCCACCAATTGCCTCCTGAAAGAGATCCCAAAATGAAAATTACCCAGAATATTGTAGTCAAAATCCAGAACTCCCAGGTCAAGGTGGAAATATTGCAAGCAGACAGAAAGAAATAATTCAGTTATCATGGAGCCAGAGTCAAGATAACACAAGATTTATCAGCTTCTACCTTAAAGAATCTGAGGGCTTGGAATATGATATTCTGGAGGACAAAAGAATTAGGATTGCAACCAAAAATCACCTACCCAGCAAAACTGAGTGTAATTCTTCATGGGGAAAAAATGGATATCCAATGAAATAGGGGCCTTTCAAGTATTCTTTATGAAAAGACTAGAGCTGAATAGAAAATTTGTTTTTCAGACAAGACTCAAGAGAAGCATAAAAAGGTAAATAGGAAAGGGAAATCATAAGGTACTTAATAAGATTAAACTCTTTACATTCCTGCGTGGGAAGAAGATACTTGTAACTCATAAGACCTTTCTCATTATTATGGCAGTTAGAAGCAGTGTATATATAGACAGAGGGTACAGGTGTGAATTGAATATGAAAGGATGATATCTAAAACAATAAAATTAAGGGGTGAGAGAGGAATGTTCTAGGAGAAAGGGAAAGGGAGAGGTAGAGTGGGGTAAATTATGTCACATACAAGTGGCATGAAAACATTTTTACTATGGGGTGTAAGAGGGAGTAGATGAGGTGGAGTGAGTGAACCTCACTCTTGTTAAAATTGGCTCAAAGATGTAATAACATGCTCACTCAATTGTGTATAGAAACTCATTTTACCATCCAGCAAAGTAGGAGGGGAAGGGGATAAGGGAAGAGGGAGTGATAGAAAGGAGGGCAGATTGGGAGAGAGGGTAGTCAGAAGCAAAACATTTTTGAGGAGGGACAGGATGAAAGGAGAGAGAATAGAATAAATGTGGGGGTAAGGCTGAGGGAAATACAGGTAGCAATGGTAACTTGGAAAAGACTTTTGAAGCAAGTGTCTCTGATAAAGACCTCATTTCTCAAACATATAGAGAACTGTGTCAAATTTATTTATTTGTTTTGATTTATCAACAATCACTACCATAAGCTTTTGAGTTTCCAATTTTTCTTCCTCTCCCTCCCCAAGATGCATGCAATCTTATATAGGCTCTACATATACGGATCCTATTAAACATTTTCACATTAGTGATGTTGTAAGAAAGAATTAGAACTAATAGGAGGGACCACAAGAAAGAAGAAACAAAACAAAACAGAAGAAAAAATATAACAAATAGTATGCTTTGATTTGCATTCAAACTCCGTAGTTCTTTCTTTGGATGTGCATAACATATTAATCATGAGACCTTTGGAGATGTCTTAGATGATTGCGTTGCTGAGAAGGGCTAAGTCTATCAATGTTATTCATCTTACAACATGGCTGTTGTTGTGTACAATATTCTCTTGGTTCTGCTCACTTCACTCAGCATCAGTTCATATAAGTCTTTCCAGGTTTTTTTGAAGTCAGCCTGGTCATTATTTCTTATACCACAATAGTATTCCATTACATTCATATACCACAACTTGCTCAGCCATTCCCCAATTGATGGGCATCCTCTCAACTTACAATTCTTTGCCACCACAAAAAGAGTTGCTATGAATGTTTTTGTACGTGTGAGTCCTTTTCACATTTGTTTGATCTCTTTGGGATATAGCCCTAGAAATGCTATTGTTGGGTCAAATGTATGCACATTTTTATAGCCCTGTGGGCATAGTTCCAAATTGCTCTCCAAAATGGTAGAATCAGTTCACTACTTCACCAACAACGCATTAGTGTTCAAATTTTCCCACATCTTCTCCAACATTTATCATTTGCTATTATGTCATGTTGGCCAAATTGATAGGTGTGATGTGGTACCTCAGAGTTTTTTGATTTGCATTTCTGTAATCAATAGTGATTTAGAGCATTTTTTTTTTCATATGACTATAGATGGCTTTCATTTCTTCATCTGAGAACTGCCTGCTCATATCCTTTGACCATTATCAATTCAGGAATGACTTATATTCTCATAAATTTGACTTAATTCTCTATATATTTTAGGAATGAGGCCCTTATCAGAGATACTGTTAGTAAAAGTTCTTTCCCAATTTTCTACTTGTCTTGTAATCTTGGTTGCATTGACTTTGTGCAAAAACTTTTCAATTTAATGTAATCAAAGTTATCCATTCTGCATTTCTTAATGTTCTCTATCTCCTGTTTGGTCATGAATTTTTCTGTTCTCTGTAACTCTGATAGGTAAACTATTCCTTGCTATACCAGTTTGATTACAGTATCAGCCTTTATATCTAAATCATGAACTCATTTTGACTTTATTTTGGTATATGGTGTGAGATTTTGGTCTATGCCTAGTTTCTGCCATGCTCTTTCCCAGTTTTCCAGCAGTTTTTGTCAAAGAGTGAGTTCTTATCCCAGAAGCTGTGGTCTTTAGTAGATTACTATAGTCATTGGCTACTGTGTCTTGCAAACTTAACCCATCCCACTGATCTACCACTCTATTTCTTAGCCAGTACCATGCAGTTTTGAGGACTACTACTTTATAATACAATTTAACATCTGGAATGGCTAGTCTACCTTACCCTGCATTTCTCAAACATATAGAGAACTGCATCAAATTTATAAAAAAAAAAGTCATTCCTCAATTGATAAATGATCAAAGATATGATCAGTTTTCAGAAGTTATCAAAGGTACTTTAGCCATATGAAAAAAAAATGCTGCAACTACTGATTGGAGAAATGCAAATTAAAAAAATTCTGAGGTACTACCTCATACCTATTAGATCGGCTAATAGGACAGGAAAGGAAAATGACAAATATTGGAGGGGTTAGTGCACTGTTGGTGGGATTTTGAACCATTTTTTTATGTGTTTATAGCAATCATGGATTTATTTATTTTTAATTTTTTTAATATAAATTTATTTATTTTTAGTTTTCAACATTTACTTCCACAAGATTTTGAATTCCATATTTTCACCTCATCTTGCCCCTCCCCCACCCCAAGATGGCATGCATTCTGAATACCCCTTCCCCTAGTCTGCCCCCCCTTCTATCTCTCCCCCCTCCCTTCTCTTATTCCCTTCCCCTTCTATTTTCCTGTAGGGCAGGAAAGATTTCTGTACCTCATTTCCTGTATTTCTTATTTCCCACCCGCATGTGGAAACATTTTTTTTAAATATGTGTTTCTAAAACTCTGGGTTCCAAACGTTCTCCCTTCCTCCCACCCCAACCACCCTCACTGAAAAGGCAAGCAACTCAATACAGGTCATACATGTGCAGTTATGCAAAACACTTCCATAGTAGACATGTTGTGAAAAACTAACTCTATTTCCCTTAATCCTATCCTGCCCCCATCTATTCTATTCTTTCTTTTGACCCTGTCCCTCCTCAGAAATGCTTCCTTCTGATTACCCCTTTCCCAATCTGCCCTCTCTCTATCATCCCCCTGCTCTCTTGTTCCCTTCCTCCCCTATTTTCCTGTAGGGTAAGACAGATTTCCAAACCCAATTGAGTGTGTATGTTATTCCCTCCTTAAGCCAAATTCTATGTGAATAAAATTCCCTCATTTCCTCTCACCTTCCCTGTTTCCCCTTCACTGTAAGAACCTTTTCTTTCCTGTATTGTGCGAGATAATGTACCCCATTCTAGCTCTCCCTTTCTCCTTCTCCTAGTATAATCCTCTCTCATCCCTTAATTTTATTCTCCAGATATCACCCCTTCATCTTCAAATCACCCTGTGCCCTCTATTTATCTATCTATCTATCCACACATAAATATAATTTTTTCCCCTCCCACTACCCTAATACTGGCAAAGGTCTCATGAGTTATAAATATCACTTTCCATGCAGGAATGTAAACAGTTCAGCCTTAATAAGTCTCTTATGATTTTCTTTCCTGTTTACCTCTTCATGTTCCACTTGAGTCTTGTGTTTGAAAGTCAAATTTTCTATTCAGCTCTGGTCTTTTCATCAAGAATGCTTGAAAGTCCTCTATTTCACTAAGTTACCATTTTTTCCCCTGAAGGATTATACTCAGTTTGGCTGGGTAGGTGATTCTTGGTTGTAATCCTATCTCCTTTGCCTCCAGAATATTATATTCCATGCCTGTGGCCTTTAATGTAGAAGCTGCTAAATCTTGTGTTATCCTGATTGTGTTTCCACATACTTGAATTGTTTCTTTCTGGCAGCTTGTAATATTTTCTCCTTGACCTGGGAACTCTGGAATTTGGCTACAATATTCCTAGGAGTTTTCCTTTGGGATCTCTTTCAGGAGGAGATCGGTGGATTCTTTCAATTTCTATTTTGCCCCTCTGGTTCTAAAATATCAGGGCAGTTTTCCTTGATAATTTCTTGAAAGATGATGTCTAGGCTCTTTTTTTGATCATGGCTTTCAGATAGTCCAATAATTTTTAAATTCTCTCTCCTGGATCTATTTTCCAGGTCAGTTGTTTTTCCAATGAGATATTTCACATGGTCTTTTATTTTTTCATTCTTTTGAATTTCTTTTACAGTGCCTTGATTACTCATAAACTCACTATCTTCCAATTGCTCTATTCTAATTTTTAAGGAAGTATTTTCTTCAGTAAGCTTTTGGACTTCCTTTTCCATTTGGCCAATTTTGCTTTTTAGGGCATTTCTTCTCCTCATTGGCTTTTTGTACCTCTTTTGCCATTTGGGTTAGGCTATTTTTTAAGGTGTTATTTTCTTCAGTATTTTTTGGGTCTCCTTTAGCAAGCTGTTGACTTGTTTTTCATGATTTTCTTGCATCACTTCATTTCTCTTCCCAGTTTTTCCTCTACTTTCTTACTTGCTTCTCAAAATCCCTTTTGAGCTCTTCCAAGGCCTGGAATGGATTCATATTTTTCTTGGAGGCTTTGGATGTGGGAGCTTTGACTTTATTGTCTTCCTCTGGTTGTATGTTTTCATCTTCTTTGTCACCAAAGTAAGATAATATAGTCTGACTCTTTTTGCAATGTTTGCTCATGATCCCAGACAACTACTTGAGTTTTAAACTCTTTCTTAAGGTAAGAGTCTGCTTCCAGTGTGGAGAATGTACTGTCCAAGCTTCAGGGGTTTGTACAGCTTTTTTCAGAGATCCTTCTAGGGACCTGTAAATTTTCGGTTCTTCCAAGGCGGTATGATAAGGGTCGAGGTGTTTACTCTTTTCCTGGCCTGTGCTCTGGTCTTTGGGTGACTGGCCACAAGCAGTCTTTTCTCTCTTGGAATTGTGAGGAGGGTTTCCTCTCCATCACCACTACAAGTTCTACCATACTAGCACTCCTCCTCACCCCAGGACCGCCACCTAGAACTCTGACCCAGATCCAAGCAGGGCCAAAGCAAGAGATTCCTGTCTGAGCACCAGCAAAGAGATCGCTGCAGTCCCCCTCTGATTAGCCACTGGATTCCCCCTCAGTCTGTGGGCCAGAAGCTCAGAATGCAGCCACCACCCCTGCGTCTGCTCTCTGCGTTCTGTGCTCTGAGCTGGCTCTGACCTAGCTCCTCTCTAAGCACCATAGAAACAGACTTTTCCCACTGACCTTCTAAGTTGTCTTAGGCATTAGTGGACTGAGGAGTCTGGAAACTGCCCCACCTGCCTGTGAGTCATTCCTCTGAGGCCTGTTCCAGGTTCACTGTGGCCTGTGTACCCATGCCAAACTGAGCTCTTCTCCCCTCCCAGTGTAATATGCCTTTCTGATCAACCATCCAGACTGTCTTGGGCTGGAAATTTGTTTTACTCTGTCTTTTTGTGGGTTCTGATATTTTAGAATTTGTTTAGAGCCATTTTTTATGGGTATTTGGAGGGGTTCAGGGAGAGCTCAAGCAAGTCACTGCTTTCACACTGCCATCTTGGCTCCGCCCCCCATGAACCATTCCTTAGAGCAACTTGTAACTATGCTGAAAAATCTATTAAACCATGTATACCCTTTGACTTAGCAATACCAGTGGTATTGTATTCCAAAGGACATTAAAAACAAAAGGAAAAGAACCTGTATTAAAAAAATTTTTATAGCAGCTCTTTTCTGGTAGCAAAGAATTGGAAACTGAGGGGAAGCCCATCAATTGAGGAATGGCTAAACAAATTGTGGTATGTGATTATAATGGAATTCCATTGTGCTATAAGAAATGATGAGCAACATGATCTCAGAAAAACTCAGAAAAACTGCCATGAGCTGATGCTAAGTGAGTTGTACTGTATACAAAGCAACAGCAATATTGTAAGATTATCAGCTGTGAATGACATAACTCTTCTCAGCAATACAATGATCCACTCTGAAGGTCTTATGATGAAAAATGCTACCCATACCCAAAAAAAGAACTGATGATGTCTGAATACAGATTGAATCACACCTTTTTTCTTCTCTCTCTGTTTTTCTTGAGGGTTTTCTTTTTTTTTTGTCTGTTTTCTTTCATCACAGACTATTATGGGAATATTTTACATGATTACACATGTATAACCCATATCGAATTAATTGCCTTTTCAATAAGGGAGGGTAAGCAGGAGGAAGGGAGAGAATTTGGAACTCAAAAATTTAAAAATAAATGTTAAAAATTGTTTTTACTTGTAACTGGTGAAAATAAAATACTAAACCCACATACAAAAAAATAATAAAGGCTAGATAATAGTCCTTTCATCACTATGCACAAAGACAGATTTTTAATACAGTTAGGTAGAGGCTATTATTCAAATTCTTTAATAGTAATGGAAGCAGATGATGACCTGAAGTGAGAACCAAGATAGGCCAAGGGTTCACGAGTAGCTTGAAAATGGAAACGTGGTGGGTGTGAAGAAATGGCATGAATTTAGATCCGGTTAGTTAACATATGTTGTTTGTGAAATTCTGCAGAGGAATATTTTGCCTGCTTGTGCCATGTTTTTATACTTATTTGTGTGCCAAAGTTATGTATTTGACAAACTGTCTTTTTCCTCTTGTATTTGCATTTGCCAAATAGTGCTATTAAAGTTTTTACCATTTTTTTTTTAATTGAGGGAAGGGGAGAAGCAAGAAAAGCAAATCTTTTTTTTTGTCTTTACAAATATTTGTGGTTATAAAGTGGCACATAGAATATATCTTATGATCCATAAGAACCAGTATTAACTTAATGGATAGGGCACAAGACTTGGAACAAGCAGAGACCTGGGTAGAAATTCTGCCTCAGATACTTGCTGTGTGACCATGGACAAGCCATTCAACCTCTCTCTGCTTTAGTTTTCTCATCTGTAAATTAAGAGAGTTAGACTGTTTGTCCTCTAAGATCCCATTTAGCTCTACATTTATGATCCTGTGAACATCATTTCTAAGGTGTATGTCCACAATCTGACTCTTTTTTTGTAGTTCATTTTATAAATGTCCCATAGAAACCAAATGCATGCATGATACGGTGCTTTTCAAATATTCTTAGTTATACTGATTCAGGGACACTCTAAAATATCTAGTTTTGAGCCTAAACTTGGGAAAGTCACCAAATACCTGCTTACTTCAGGTTGCTCAATTATAAAATTAGTATAATATAGTACCTCATTACTAGGGCTGTTATAAGGATGAAATGAGATGTTTTTAAAGAATTTAACCCCAACGCCTGGCACATAGTTGGTGATAGGAAATGCTGGCTGTTATTAACAGAAGCTTCCGATTTATACAGGTTGCTTTCCCAGGAGATACCTATGTAGCTGTGCCAAACTGGAATCTGGTTAGATCATCCAGAATGATCAGAGGGTTTGCCAACTTAGATTAAGCTTCAGAAATATTAGCATGGAGACACTAGCATTTCCTTCATTTGTATCTGTTCTGTTCTATGTGTGATTCTCTGTCCCAAGACTTAACTGGGGTAGGTGAAGATTTCTCATGAAACTCTCTAAGGCCAAAACGAAGATTTCATCTTCCCATTTGAAAAAGTTGAATCAGATTCTTCTGTTTATAGATGTGCAATTGCAGAGGCCTAGGAAATCAGTAATGACTAGAATTGCTCAGAGTTGATTATGGGGTAATAAAACAACTACTTAACCACATGGCATGGCTTTTTGGTTAAGAAAACTATACATATTATATATATATATATATATATATTATATATATATATATACATATATATATATACATATATATATATACATATATATATATATACACATATATATGTATATATGTATATATATGTATATATATATGCATGTACATATACACATGCACACACATACACACACACATATATATGGAAATTCTTTTCAATTAACTAGCCTGAAAATATCATTTTTTATGACTTTGAGAGGGTTTTTATTTCTTTCTCAGTCTGTCAGTGTGGGTTAATCAAACACTGCCTTGTATAGTTGAATCCACTACTTATTTGACATGTATCTTCCTTTTGACTGTTTGTCTTTGAAAGGGTTCTTTATCAGATGAACTTTATATTGTACCTCATTTTTTAAAATGATTTTGTGTAGAGTGAGGATTCTACAATGAACATCCATCCCATTTGTTTCTTATCAAGGGCTTGAGAAATAGTGGGTCAAAGTTATAGCTTCTAAAAATCTGAGTCTCTTAAAAGAATAATATTTAGAACCTGACAAAATCCTTTATATAGGACCTCACTGATAACTCATTAAGTGATCACCAAAGTTCCTTTAGTAGATAAGAAACATTCAGAAATAAATTTGCTCTATCAAAAATGGTTTTTTACCTGTTTTCTCTATCCTTCCCTCCTCTCCCCCACAATTACTTTTGAGTAGATCTATGGAGTTAATACCTGAATTTATTCAAACAAGCTTTATATTACAATTTTGGGTGTTTTTATCCCACCTAATACTCTGAGGTATTAGGGTACCATTCAGTATCAGCTAGGATAGTCTGTGAGTAATTAAATATAAAGGGAAAATACAATTATTCTTAACTTATATTCTTTAGCTGTCAGATTGTATTTATGGCACCAGATACATACATAGGGTCAGTGTATGCCCTACAGATTACAGACAGCACAGGTAGAGTGCATTCTGGAAATTGCACAGGGAAGAAAAAGAGTAAGGACCAGAATTGATCTTTGCTCTCCATTAACAAGCTTCAAGGTAAGGTACAACACAAAGCTTACATTTTAAAAAGATGGGTCATAGCACTGTTTAACTTGCCCACTGTGGTTTTTTCCTTTGGATTTTTCTTAACTTAATTTAGCAGGTAATGATCCTGATTGTGCTCCTTTCATTAAAAAGGCCAAAGATAATCAAAAGGAAAGAAAATGTCTCCCTTGCTACTTTACATACCAATTAATAATGCATGAAAGGCTTCTGCTGACCCCTTCCCTGACAAGCTAGCTATGCATTTCTATTTATTAAGTTAATACTGTTATATTCCATATTCCGTCTCATATCTTCTTAGTGATTATGCTGTTAGCAATTAATCTTTCTAATAAGAAATGGGTTTTGTTTATTCTAACCAAGAGCCCAGGCTGAAGCTGTGTCTATACATGTAAATTATCTTTCAAATACAATTATAAAGAAAAGTCACAGTTGTTTAAATCCCCCACAATTCAATTCAAGTGATGATTGAATGGTTGCTCCCAGACAAACCAAGGTACCCTCTCCTCTCCTGTGAGAAACTTTCTGAGGCTGAGATTTTACCCAGGAAGTAGCAATAGAACCATTTAACACTTCTGTAACGTTTTGCTGGACTGATAATTAATTGTCCTCTATGGCAGTACGAATTGTTCTGTTGCTATATCTTCAAGCTTTGTAGTGACAGGCAATACACACCCAGATGTAAACAAATAACTATGGCAATTTAATATAGAATAGTATCACTGGAAAACATTTTAGCCACATTCTCACAAACCTATATAAAGCAAAGAAGTATTAGGGCATCCCACTAGCTGGCAACTTTCTGCACACAAATGAGGAATTTTCTTTAAGGTTTCTCCCCTACCCATTGCCCTCTTCCACAGCTGAAATTACAAAGCGTATTATTTAGTATATGATCACTCTTCCCAGAGCTAGATACTTTGTTTTACAAAAGTAATCACAGCACTTTTTTTTTTGGGGGGGGGGTTGTAGCTGGGAAGAGAAAGGGGGAAGCAAAACTTGTGACCACTGTTAGAGGGAGGGGCAGCAAGGAGGAACAGTAGAGTGCTGGGCATGGAGTCAGGAAGACTCATCTTCCTAAGTTCAAATTTGGCCCCAGAAACTTATTAGCCGTGAGACCTTGGCCAAATCACTTAACCTTGTTTGCCTCT
The DNA here is from genome assembly GCF_003287225.1 of Phascolarctos cinereus. Taxonomy (NCBI): domain Eukaryota; kingdom Metazoa; phylum Chordata; class Mammalia; order Diprotodontia; family Phascolarctidae; genus Phascolarctos; species Phascolarctos cinereus. The sequence goes on along the minus strand of NW_027555958.1, from coordinate 393,781,881 downwards.
GTTCCTCATCTGTAAAATGAGCTAGAGAAGGAAATGTCAAACCACTCCAGTATCTTTGCTGAGAAAACCCCAAATGGGGTTGTGAAGAATCACGCATGACTGAAATGACTCAACAGCAATTTCCTGGAAACCCTCATGCTTATTAGCAACTTCTCTGTAAACTACTACTGTCTTGGACAATTGATTGGGGATGCTGGTGGGTACTGACTGGCTTGTCCATTGTCACATGTATGTCAGAAGCAAAAACGAAACCCAAGTTTTCTGGACTTTGAGGCTACCAGCACTCTTATCTACTGTACTCCACTGCTTTTCTTACTACAGTCAAAATTATTTGATGACAGAAAAAGAAAATCTATTCATAAATTTTTGAGAGCACATGAAAAGCATTTAAATTACCTTTGAAGAAAACTGTTGTTTTCAACTTCTACTTCTCCCCTAAGAGATACTTTTACATGATTAGAAACTACCACTGGGGAAGGAACTTCATAAAAAATATTTTTACAATCACCAACCTGCCTCAGTATTTGTTGTTTGCTATGGTCTTAGTACTCGGTACTGGGTATGCTACAAAGGATTGAAAAAAAAAAAGTAAACTTCCTAATTCTGGATGTACCTATTGCATTACCTATATCCAGTTTGAAATAAATCAAACTCAAAATTAATTTTAAAAGAAAAGAAAAGGAGTCTTTAATCAAGATAAAGAAGGTCACAGACCTGTGGCACCCATGTGTCTGAGTATATTGATGTCCAGTAGTAAACTTACAGGAAGATTTTTATACATTCAGAAGGAAAAAAGAGAAGTGGATCATATGAGGAGTAAGGCCTGTTAATGAGGTTCCAGCCATCTTTGGCAATTTGAGTAAGAAAACCCACTTCATTCTACTTGTTTTTACCCTTCATGATCCAGCTTGCCCCAAACCTTAATGAAAGGTCAATCACTTTTAGTAACCACGGCTAGCTCAAGTTAGTTTTTCTTTACAAGATAAACTGAGCTTAGAGTCCCAGCCTGGATCTAGTCTAATTTAGTTGAGAGTAAGAGCAGGAATTCAATGACATTCCCAGGATTCTCTGGGGGGGTGTTTTTCTTACTGTTAAGATGGTCTTTTGACAGAGAAGATAATATTACATTTGATATTAATAATGTTAAAATTAATTTTCCTGTCACCTATTAGCATAGAAGAAAGGTCTAAATCTCATGTTCTCAGTAACAGCAATACTGTGCAATCATCAATTGGGAATGACTTAGCTATTCTCAGCAATACAATGATACAAGACAATGCTAAAGGGCTTATGATGAAAAAAGCTACCCACCTCCATTGAAAGAATTGATTGAGTCTAAAAGAAGATTGAAGCATACTGTTTTTACTTTATTTTTCTTTAATTTTTCTTTTTTAATTCTGTGTTCTCTTTCGCAACATGGCTAATAAGCTTATATGTTTTTAACGACTATACATGTATAATGTATAGCCAAATACTTGACCTTCTCAAGGAGGGAGAGGGAAGGGAAGGAATTTGTAACTCAAACATTATAAAAACGAGTGTTCATTTTTTTATGTGAAGACAAAATAACATAAAAATTTTATTTTAGAAAAGGAAATCTTTTGTGTGTTAACTAGTATTTAGTTATGATCATTTAATTCAGGATTTGAGAAATTTTAAAATTGATGACATTATTTATTTGGAGGCAGAACATATTATGGGATGGTTAACTAAAATCAGTCTAGGGTTAGTCACAGATATCTTGACAAAAAAGATGTCTGTTAATCTATTTTTAAACACAAAATAGTATGTTTTAGAGATATCATGGATAGTAGAGATCATCTAATCTTATCCTTTCATTCAGCATAGGAAAAATAGGCCAATTGGAATCTTTCTAGATAATTGACATATATTGAACTTTTTGGTTCAATTATCAGTACCCTTCAAAACTCTAATTAGAACATAATGTACCCCCTCAACATTCCCCTCATTAAGCTCTTTTGTCTGTACGGATACATCCCTAATCCTTCATCTGAATTATTGTTCAGAAGGGACAGATCTTTGGCTTGTCTTCTCTTAGGATAACCCTCTGAAATTCTATCCACATGGGGAAAGATTCTTGTCCTCTTTTGAAGTCATTGCATGCTGTTGAATCCTATTTGCCTTCTCCTGTTGTCTTCTTTAGTGGCAGTAAATCCTACAATGATGCCTGTATATGGTATAAAAATAATCCTGCATTTCCAAAGGCTATACAAAAGGAAACCAAGGGCAGGACTTACCAAGAGGAAAGCTTTACAAGATAGGTCTGGTCATAGATTGTGTGTCTAATTTTCATGAACCAGAGTAGGTGAGTTAATAGAAGATCCATATCAGAAAGTTGGTCACTTTTGGGGTGGGGGCAGGGAACAGAGGGAAGTCTTAAAGAAAAGCACAAACATTTATTTGCCAAGAATTTCCTGCTAAGAAACTGAATTTTTTATGACAAGTTTCTGATAAAGGTCTTATTTCTCATATATAGAACCAAATTTATAAAAGAGCCATTCCCCAATTGACAAGTTGTCAAAGGATATGAACAGTCAGTTTTCACTAGAAATCAAAGCTATTCATAGTCATATGAAAAAATCCTCTAAATCACTATTGATTAGAAAATTTCAAATTGAAACAATTTTGAGATACCACCTCACAACTATCAGATTGGCTAACATGACAGAAAAGGAAAATGATCAAAAAGGAAAATAACATGGCAGAAAATGCTGAAAGGGATGTGGAAAAAGAGGTTCACCAATGTACTGTTGGTGGAGTTGCAAACTCATCCAACCATTCTGGAAATTGTTTTTGTCACTTTCTTTCTCTAGGAGAAATATCCTGGAGAGGAGACCTTAGTTAAATTTCCCTTTGAGTATTTCTTGACTACCAGTATTAGACTTTACCTTCGCTAACAAGAAGAACAGCTCCCACTAAAACTCCTGTCTGTTCATGGATCCTTTTAAGGACCATAGAGATGAAGTGTCATGTTGAAGATCATGCTTATATTTAGTTACTGAGCTGGAACTCAAACTAAGTTCTCGTAATTCCTAATCCAGAGTTCTTTCTGCCACACCATAGATCCTCACCATTCCCAGTATGTCATAGTATATGAGAATACTTGAACTTATGAATCCAAACTGGGTTCCAAGTCTTTCACTCTTCCATTAAATACCAACATGACTTTGGGCAAATTATTGAATTTCTCTGAGCCTTAGTTTCCCCTTCTGTAACATCAAGAGGTTAGGATGTGACCGCTAATGTCCTAGAGCTCTAGTTTCAACATGGTAGGAAATTTATTCTGTCTAATGAGAAAATTTTAGTTGAGCAGCTTAAAAAAGAGAATACAATCTCTCTCTGAATTTAGACATAAATTCTTAAATTTGTGAAACACTTAGTGATTAAGTACCTTGTCAATGGTCACATGGCTATTAACTATCAGAGGCAGAATCAGAATCCAGATCCTTTTTAAAAAATAAGCTAAGCACAATTTCTATACACAATTTCATTCTGCCTAAATGTTATTTTTTGTATCTCTAACTAATAGGATTCATGAAATGCTCTCTTTCTGTTCTAGTATAGGTAGATAATCCTAATATCATTTTCTTTTTTAAAATTTTTTTAAAAAATTTTAACATATATTTTTAAAACTTTGAGTTACAAATTTTCTCCCTTCCTCCTTCCCCACCCACCCTCATTGAGAAGGCATCTCAATGCAAGTTATAGATGTGTAGTTATACAAACACTTCCATAGTAATCATATTGTGAAAAACTAAGTGTATTTCTCTTCATCCTATCCTATCCCTCATTTATTCTATTCTCTCTTTTGACCCTGTCCCTCCTCAGAATTGTTTACTTCTGATTATCCTCTCCCCCAACTGCCCTCTCCTCTATCAACCCCTACTCTCTTGCCCTTTCCCCCTTAGTTTCTGGTAGGGTAAGATAAATTTCCATACCCCACTGTGTATGTTATTCCCTACTTAAGCCAAATACTGTGAGAACAAGATTCACTCATTCCCTCTTACCTTCCCCCATTTCCCCTCCACTGTAAAACGCTTTTCTTGTCTGTTTCATGTGAGATAATTTACCGCATTCTACTTCTCCATTTCTCCTTCTCCCAGTATAATCCTCTCTCACCCATTAATTTTATTTTCCATATATCATCCCTCAACTCACCTTGTGCCCTCTATCTATGTAATCTATCTATCTATCTATCTATCTATCTATCTATCTATCTATCTATCCATACATACAATTTTTTTTCCCTCCAACTACCCTAATACTGACAAAGGTCTCATGAGTTACAAATATCACCTTTCCATGCAGGAATGTAAACAGTTCAGCCTTAATAAGTCTCTTATGATTTCTCTTTCTTATTTACTGCTTCTATGTTTCACTTGAGTCTTGTATTTGAAAGTCAAATTTTCTATTCAGCTCTGGTCTTTTCATCAGGAATGCTTGAAAGTCCCCTATTTCATTGAATGACCATTTTTTCCCCTGAAGGATTATACTCAGTTTTGCTGGGTAGGTGATTCTTGGTTGTAATCCTATCTCCTTTGCCTTCTGGAATATCATACTCCATGCCCTCCAGTCCCTTAATGTAGAATGTGCTAAATCTTGTGTTATCCTGATTGTATTTCTATGATACTTGAATTGTTTCTTTCTGGATGCCTGTAATATTTTCTCCTTGACCTGGGAATTCTGGAATTTGGCTACAGTCTTCCCTGGATCTCTTTCAGGAGGCGATCAGTGGATTCTTTCAATTTCTATTTTGCCCTCTGTTTTCTAAAATATCAGGGCGGTTTTCCTTGATAATTTCTTGAAAGATGATGTCTAGGCTCTTTTTTTTGATGATGGCTTTCAGATAGTCCAATAATTTTTAAGTTCTATCTCCTGGATCTATTTTCCAGGTCAATTGTTTTTCCAATGAGATACTTCACATTCTCTTCAATTTTTTCATTCTTTTGGATTAGTTTTACAGTAAGTACCTTGATTTCTCATTAAGTCACTATCTTCCAATTGCTGTATTCTAATTTTTAAGGAAGTATTTTCTTCAGTAAGCTTTTGGATTACCTTTTCCATTTGGCCAATTCTGCCTTTTAGGGAATTCTTCTCCTCACTGGCTTTTTGGACCTCTTTGCCTTTTGAGTTAGGCTATTTTTTAAGATGTTATTTTCTTCAATAATTTTTTGGGTCTCCTTTAGCATCACCCTCAGTTTTTCCTTTCCTTCTCTTACTTGCTTCTTAAAAAATTTTTGAGCTCTTCCATGGCCTGGGACCAATTTATATTTTTCTTGGAGGCTTGGAGGATGTAGGAGCTTTAATTTTGTTGTCTTCTTCCGGTTGTATGTTTTGATCTTCTTTGTCACCAAAGTAAGATAATATAGCCTGACTATTTTTGCATTGCTTGCTCATCATCCCAGCCAATTATTTGAGTTATAAACTCTTTGTTAAGGTATGGGTCTGTTTCCAGTGTGGAGAATGTACTGTACCAAGCTTCAGGGGTTTTGTGCAGCTATTTTCAGAGATGCTTCTAGGGACCTGTAAATTTTCAGTTCTTCCAGGGTGTTGTGATCAAGGGCTAGGTATTTACTCCTTTCCTGGCTTGTGCTCTGCTCTGAGTGACCACAACAACTCTTATCTGCCTTGGAACTGTGAAGAGGGTTTTCTCTGCACAGCCACTACAAGTTCCACCATCTCAGCGCTCCTCTTTGCCTAGGACTGCCACCCAGAACTGTGACCCAGATCCAAGCAAGGGCAAAGCAAAAGAATCCTGAACCATCAGAGAGATTCCTGCCGTCCCCTTCTGATCAGCCACTTGATTCCACTTCAGTCTGTGGTCCTGAAGCTCAGGAGGCAGCCACCACCCTGGGGCCGAGCTTGGGGTATGGGACTGGTACCTCATGCTTCTTTCTCTCACCGCAGAAACAGACTTTCTCCACTGACCTTCTAAGTTGTCTTTGGTGTTCATGAGTTGAGAAGTCTGGAAACAGCCACAGCTGCCCGTGATTAAGTCCTCTGAGGCCTGCTCCAGGTTTGTCTCAGCCTGCGTGGCCATGCCAAACTGCACTCCTCTCTCAGCCCGGCAAGATAAACCTTTCTGATCAACCATCCAGGTTGTCTTCGGCTGGAAATTTGTTTCACTTTGTCTTTTTGTGGGTTCTGCTGTTTTAGAATTTGTTTACAGCCATTTTTAATAGGTGTTTGGAGGGGTTTGAGGGAGAGCTCGAGAAAGTCACTGCTTTTACTCAGCCGCCTTGACTCTGCCCCCTATGGTTTTCCTCATACCATTTTCTTTCGAGTTTATAGGAAGTAATTTAGGGATGGAATTTCCATGGCAGAAGAGCAATACCTTAACAAAATAAATAAGAAGTGAGGAGCCAAGATATTAAATCCATCAACTTAGGTGAATAATTTTATCACTTAAAAACAATTCAGTTTGCACTTTTAGTTAATTTTGTTGATCATGTAAAATTTGCCCTTCATGGCATTTGAAACAACTAGCTATGCTTTCCAAATAAGATGACTTTCCCCCTTGCTTTCAACATGCCTCTCTTGTCTTCACTAGGAAGTGGGTGTGAATCTGAGAGCTTAGCCATTTCCCAGTATCCTCTAAAACATGTGTTGTAAATGTACCCTACTCTCCATTCCAACTGTTCTCAATCCATGTAAATCTCATCAAAGTGTTCCAATTGTTTCATTCTGAAGCCTCTGAGAGATGTAAAACACAGTTGTGTCTTTGGGACCATTTACTTTGTAGTTCAGAAATATCCTTTCCTTGGCAGCTAAGTACCGTACTAAAAATATAGCTTAATTATCCAAAACCTTCTAGAGGAAGACTTTATAATAAAATAATAAATGTTTTCCTTTTGCTAATTCAATTCAATTCACTAAATATTTATTAAGCACCAACTACATACAAGGCACTGTTCTCAGGGCTGGCAATACCAAGAAATGAAAAATAATGTGACATTCATTCAATCATTTATCCATCCATTCATTTACTGAGGGATAATTTGTCTTAGTGCGTGGTGTTGAACTTTGAGTCAGGTAAACCCTAGATTCAAATCCTGTCTCTAGCACTTACCAGTTGTGTTACCCTAGGGAAACCACATACCCTACCTATTCTTCTGATCTTCTCATATGTAAAAACATCATAATAATGCTAAATTAATAAAATAGTGATAAAACTAAAATAATTATAATAAAATAAAACCCTCATAGGACTGTTGCAGGGATTCATAAAGACAATGTCTGTAAAATGCTTTAAAACTTTAAAACAAGACAAATATTTACATGCTATATATTGTGCTAAACCAATTTGGTAAGTCACTACTTGTACATTAGGAAGATTCAGTCAACCCTGACCAAATGGCCAAAGAGCCACAGAAGTTTGGCAACTGCTATTAACTCTAAAATAAAATAAAATAAAAACCAACAGAAAGCTCACACAGGTTATCAAAACACACAATTAACTCTAAAAATAAAATAAAACCAAAGAGCTAACAACGGTTATAAGCATAAAGTTTTCTTTCTTCTTTTGGATGGGGGAAACTAGATGTATATGTCCTGCCTCCCCTAGTAGAAAACCCACTTTAATGAGGACAAATCTGAAAACTTATACCAATGGGTACACAGCTGTAGCTCCGACAGTGAAGGGGTAAAAGCAACAAAGAGACAAATTTGATTCATAGCAGGACTTTATGACCAGAACATGGGTACTACAGGTGCTTGTTCAAGCTCAGGGACCACCTGATGCTGGTGTGAAACAATTCTGGGATTTTTTTGTGGCTGAGATCATCCAGAGGGTAGGTGCAAAGGATTGTTGTTATGCCAAGCTCAGGACACAGCTTGCTTGCTGGATCTTAGCTCTGGAAAACAGAGTGTCTCCTACTAATAAAAAAGAGAGGAATAAAAAGAGAGGGGTGGTCTTGGCATGGGGATCCTGACAATTTTTTTGGCAATTTTTTGAAATTGGGATTATTGTTTACATCTCATCCCCTAATTGTGAGTATGTACCAAGATTCTGTCTGGGGACTTTCTTTTCTTCTTTTTCTGTGCTTTATTTTGTTGAATTCATCAGTTCCAGATTTTATTTCAATAAATATTTGTTAAGCATCTACTATGTTCAAGATACTGGGTAGGTTAATTAAGCCCCTTAATGTGGTAAGGTTTTTTTTTTCCTTTTTTTCTGTTAGACCAGAATTGATTTAATTAGCAGAAAGATCTCTAGGTTTGATAACTCCCTTCACTAACTGCATGTCTACTGCATTTTATAGCTTTAGCCTAGGATATTAAGAAGTTCAATGATTTACATATGATCACATGTTCAGTATGCACCAGAAGCAGAATCTGAAGCTAAGCATTTCTGAGAATAATATCAACTTTCTGCACATTGCAACATGTTGCTTCTCACTCACAACATGCTACCCCTTACTGGGACTCAAAAAACAAAAGAACCTCTGACCTCAAAGAGCTTGCATTCTGATATATTCTACCAGGGTTCATCACATGGACATTGGGAAAAGATTCAAAGCATGAAAAAAAAAACCACCCCCCCCAAAAAAAACCCAAAACCAAAAAAAAAAAAGACCAAAAAATCCACAAAAACCCTTACTGCAAAAATACATAAAGTGAAGGGAAGGCATGTCAGCTTTCAAGAAAAGCTAATATCTCATTATGAAAGCCATGAAGAATGAATGAAGGTGAGAAAATGAAATGTCTGGAGAAATAGGTGGGACTAGATTATGTAAGGTTTCAGATGTCAGGCTAATAAAGATGTAGTCAGTTGGAAGATTTTTGAGCAGAGAAGGGGCCTAACTTGACCTGCTTATTAAGAGGATTAGTTTGGCCTAGAGAGGAGAGAAACTAGAAGAAAGGTTGCCATTTAAGAAGCCACTAGAATTATGCAAGCAAGAGGTAATGAGGTCTAACTATTCATCCCAACTGACTTATTGGATGTTCCTTGGTTATATTTGCCACAAAGTATTCCTCATCCCTCTAAAAATTTTTTTCACCTTAAATTGGAGAAAACCTTGGGATTTTCACATAGCAAAATAGAAAGAATGGCTGAGTAGGAACTCAAAGCTGCCATTTGTAGAATATGGACTATTTAATTAAATGTTTAGATCATTCCATGCACTATTGCTCACATTGGCAGCTCCTTAAATCAGAATGAATCATAGGTATCTCAATTTAGAACTATAGGTCTGATTCAAAGTGGAATCTCACTCAGTGATTTCATTTTAAAGTTAAATTGCAAGCTTTAAGTAAACATCTCAGCAGAACCTGTCAAATTATTTTCCAAGGTTTTAGCTGGCAGTCACAGAGGAAAGAAAAGAAAAAGGAAAAGAAAAAGTCAAGCTAGTTAATTCTGCTTTTTGTGTGCAACTACCATGAGATGTCATAGAGAGAAGGGGAAAAAATCGCTGTGAGAAATGATGGTAGGTCTTATGATTGTCACTAGTGTTTTGTTCTTTATTCTAGATTCTTTTTTAATGTGTTCATTAAAATTGAAATAAGCTCTTTTTATTCAGAGTTTACAATAATTGATAAATCCATGAATTGCTGAAAGAATATATTTTTTAAAGTGGGCCATGGATTAAAGACAAAGAAGAAATAAATATTAAGGGCAGGCCCACCAGTTCCATTGATGAGCATTGCCCATGGCTTTTAAGATCTCTGAGGCTGGACTGTGCATAATTAAAAAAAAAAAGAAGAAGAAGAAGAAGCTAAACAGTAAATAATGCCCATTTCCCAACTAAAAGTGTCTTTTATAGGCAGCAAGGGCAAAGAAGACATCATTAATTTTTACCTTATCTAATAAAAACGTCCTAGGATTAAGGAGCTTATCTTATTGTCAAGGGAGCTTTACCACAACTGCAAAGAAAAACAAGAAATATGACTGTCCAATGTTTGGTATATAGCAGTGCCACCAATTCATCCTATCATAGGCCAGGTAAAAGAAGGCTTTTTTGTTGGTCCAGGTTACTGTTAAAATGGTGTTTCATTTTTACTCCCGGGCCTTCTCATTAGCTGCCACTAGGCCCAGGCCCAGTTGGCAAATTTGACTCTTCTGGGGCTAGAACTCTTGACTTGAGACCTGCTAGGCTAATTGGTAGTTTTCTCTGTCACCCACTATGCCTAAGAATGCCACCATCCAAACTTCACTTTACTCATACCTTCTTCACAATCTGCCTTTCTACACTGTGCATAGACCCTGCCTATTCTCCCATTTCTCTTTCCAATTCTGTGATTATACTTAAACAAGCTTTGACATTGATTCTGGAAAGAAGTGTGTCAATCTATTCCTAGATAGTGCCACTCAATATTCCAGTAATTTTCTGAATCGAAATATCCCTTTCTGACCTTTTCTTTTCCTCATGTGTTTTCTCTCTACAATAGTGTAAGGGCAGAGAGAACTTTTCTATTTGTATCCCTAGCATTTAGCACTTGCTTGGCACACTGAGAGTGTTTAATGAATCCTTTTTTCATCCCTTCATTAATATGTTTGGGGACTACAAAGGAGTCAGACTACTTTGCCTGTCCTTTCTTCAACCTTCATTCACTGTACCTGTAAGGCTAAATAGATGGTGGGAAAGTAAGACAAAATCACCTACTTTTAACCGAAGCAAACTGGAGTATGACTTTCCTTTGTCACCCCCTTCTGATGGAATAAAATCATAGCTTTAGACTTTAGAGGCCATTATGTCCAAACCATTCATTTTACAGATGAAGAAATTCAGTGACTTTCTTAGATTACAGAGTTAGTAGGCATCTAAGGTAAGATTTGAATTCAGCTCTTCCTGCCTCCAAACCCAATGTTCTGCCTGTAAGGGCAAATATGAATTATTAAGTACCTAGATATTTTCTCTTTCAGGACCTTTTTCTGACTATGTATTCTTCCTTGACTGTGTATCTTCTCTAAAGGTATTAGGTCTTTCAATATTTCAATATTATTTCTGGTCCTGGAGAGGAAACAGAAATTCCTGCCTTAAAAACCAATTGTTTGTAGAACAATTTCATTCTTTCTTGGGTCTGTTACTCGGATCTGTGTTACCTTCATTCTCTGCCTAGTTTCTGGCTCAAATTGTTTATAGCAGACTACTTGATGTGAACCAGGGGTTGCAATGGAAAGAATATTAAATTTGGAACAAACAAGATGAATTTCAAATGCTGACTTTTATATCCATCACACTTGTGATGTTAAGCAAGTTAGTTATTACATCATTTACTTCATCTATAGAATGAAGGATTTAAACTAGATGGCCCTTGGGTCCTCTTTTAATTCTAAATTTATGACCTCTTGGTGACTGCCTGTTAACTCTATTGATGACTTATGATATTGTGCCAGTGAGTTCCATTATATGAGGTTTAGTTTTCTTATCGTTTAAATGGGTATGATTTCTGTACTAACAATTTCCCAGATATTTTGTGAGCCCAGTATTTGTAAGCCTTAATGTGATATATCAATGAATTATGGAGTTACTCAGTTATTCTGACCCCTGATATTTGTGCTAAATAACATTCTTATATGCCTCCACTATCACTATATTCTTATATCTGTACTTTCCTTGTCTGTTCTCTCCATTATTGACTCCAGATCTCTCTTAGCTCCTTAGGTTTGCTCTTTCCTAACCTCTTTTGTGGCCTAGTGAGTCAACTTTACCTTATTCTGATACCTCTTCTTTTGATGGCTACTTGTCTATTTCATGGAACCCTCTCCAGATATCTTTCCTAGTTCTTTGCTGTATCACTCATACCTTTCCCTTGTTGCTTGGGGTAAGGAATATCTTCATCATGATCTGAAAATAGCACCTGTCATGCACAAGCCAAAGCTTAATATCTGAAAGCCTCAATATTCTAAATAAGACTAGTATAAAAATGTCAGAAAATAGTATTTCTTCATTCTAAAGAATAATTTTATTTTCATCTCAATCCTTTGCAATAGGTGTCATTAACAAAAGTGCAGATGATAAATATGACAATAAGGTTTGCCATTATTTTAGCTACTTCCCAAGGAATATTACCTTCTTATAGGCCCTTGAAAATGGGCTATCTGAAAGGTTTTATAAACCAAATTTTTTTTTGCATAGTTTTTTTCCCCTTCTGAAACATTCAGCTTAAAAATAAAGAGTTGCCTTGAAATTATTACAGTTGCTATGTGTTTATCCTTGCCCATATTTTGTTACCATTGCTGTCATATATACTAATTAGCTTGCCATGTGTTGGCACAGATGTGATGGATTTATCCAAATCCCCATATAGAGTGTCTTTCTATATATTGGTATCAGTGGGAGCATAGTGACATAATGTTCTGTGTAAGTAAGTAGTCATAGAGTCAGTGTATGCTTGTTATTGCTTCCTGGCAGCATGAGTAGCATTAAGAAAAGTGAATAGTTGAGTCAGAAGACAATATGTTATAGCTGTACAGGTCTTTGAAGTGCGGGACCTTTCCAGGAGTTTTTGAATCTGGCCTTTTCCAGACAATTGTCCTTAATCACGTAGTATTAAGCTTGGACTCTCTCCTTGGAGGAAATGTAGTCAATTTTTACATTCCTAAATTAGTGAACCTTATGTGATATTATATATATATATATATATATATATATACATATATATGTATATATGTATATATATACATATATATATGTGTGTGTGTGTGTGTATATGTATATATATGTATATATGTTTGTGTGTGTGCATATGTGTGTATTTCTTCCAGTCATACATTTTTTCATTTTTAACCTTTCAAAATTATTGGTATCCTAAATTTAATAAATACCAAATAAAATTAGTCTTTCCATACACATATTAGAATAGTAAAAGAAGATTCATACAGCTTGTTGTTTTAAATATATAAGTACAACCTATTGCATTCAAAGCTTTCATGTTTCTTTTTGCTTTTTCCTATAGTTCCTTTTGTTTCCTTCTCTAAATTAAAAAAAAAGAATACCTTGATGACATCTTTTATCTTTCCATCTTCTTTTTTGCTACCTTTTCCATACCCCACTTTTTTCCCTTTCCTACCCCAAGAGAAAATGAAAAAGAAACACATAGTCCTTTTAACAACTAGGCAAGTAAAACAAATTTCTAAATTGACTTTTTATGACAATATATTTCTTATTCTATATCTTCTTTACATCACCTCCCTGTCAAGCAGTAAATTCATTATTAGTTTTCTAGAGTCATAATCTATTATTACATTGATTAGAGTTCTCAAGTCTTCAAAGGTATTTTTATTTGTTATGTTTTTCTTATCGCATAAATTGTTCCTCAAGTTCTGCTTACTTTATTCTGCATCAGATTATGTAGGTTTACTTTGGAGGCAGCTAGGTGATGCAGTAGAAGATTTATCTTCATGAGTTCAAATCCAGCCTCAGATACTTACTAGCTGTGTGACCCTGGGCAAGTCACTTAACATCCTGTTGCCTCAGTTGCTCATCTGTAAAATGGGCTGGAGAAGGAAATGGTAAACTGCTTCAGTATCCTTGCCAAGAAAATCCCAAGTATGGTCACCAATGACAATTCCAAGGTAAAGGTAATATACTACTACATTCATATCTCATAATTTGTTTCTTCATTTCCCAGTTGATGGACATTTCATTAATTTCCAGTTCCTTTCTATTACAAAAAGTACTGCTCCCCCCCCAAAAAAAAACCCCAAAATACTTGTATACATGTGTCCTTTTCTTTACCTTCTTGGCATATAGGCCTATTAGTGGTATTACTGGGACAAAGATTATGCACACTTTAATGATAGTTCTGCTTCCCTGATCTCATTTGCTTCATTCTCTTTCTTCTGCTTCTTGTTGTTTTGACTCACATTTGAAATGCTTTCTACTTATATTCCTGTAAAATAAAGAGAGAGAAAAACAGAGAGAGTTACAGGGAAACAGAGGGACCATCTCCAAGCTATATTTGCATGTACTGTATATGTATGTATGTATATATATATATATATATATATATATATATATATGTAAAACATGTTTCTGTTTACTTATATGTTTGCAAATATACATATGAAGAAATTCAGATTGGAATAATAAAGCATTCAATATTTTCTGTTTTTCCTTTTATTTTGGTACCTAAGGTAAATAATAGGTACTTTATTTTCTTCAGGAACTCCTTATCAAATGCCTCAGTTATTCAAACTTTGAAAAAAATCCTTAGTAATGTTTTTGTTTTATTTTCATGCTTATCAACATTTCTATCCTAGAATGGTCAAGAGAGGGAAACTATGATGAATTCCAAATCATTTCTTAAAAAAATTGTAGGAAAGGAATAAAAAAATCATTGTTTTAATTGGAAGTTTGGAATGATCTGTGGATATCAATTATACATGTTATTTCTGTCTCCCTTTATAATGGATAATCAAGAGTTGACTGTACTATAATTAGGATTGCAGATCAAGAACCCCCTGAACAATCTATAATTTAAATTATAATATAGCTCATCAAATCTCTAAATTTGTATTAAAAGAGCATTGACAAGCATGCATTTGGCATTTCAAAGGATGTTTTACCCATCTGGATAGATTTTGGGACATATTATTTAGTGTTCCCACAGCCTAGAAACAATTTCCACTGAGGTCTACTTTGCATAATGTTGCAATCAGTCTTGAGTGGGAAATGTTAATGCAATGGAGGGAGCTAATCTTTCTCTCTGGACAATTCTGAGGAATACTAGGCAATCAAGAAAAGAATAGATTTTGGTTGCAATCAGATATAACATATGAATTCATTTTGATAATTTAAGATTATTTAAAACTATGGAATTTGAGTTTTAACTAACTTATTTGATTGTGCAAATTTTACATTTAAAATAAAAAAAAATACACTGATATGGTCTTTTGAGGTTTTGTTTGGTTATTAATTCTCCCTTCCACAAAATTAAAATGAATCAAGCAATATTAAAAGAGAAAAGTAGGCTACTCTACAACTAAGGATGCAATAAAGTAACTAGATTTGTCTAAACATAAATGATATTCATCATTTCTTCTGAGACTTAGGAGGTTCCAGAAGACCAGGGATGGGCAATTTTATCCTATTTTCCAAAATAAAAATTCCAGAAATTAAAAAGCTTGACAGTGATTATTGGAAAAATTTTATCTCTTACTAAACTTTTAAAACATTTATAAATGAAAATGGTAAGCACTACAAACCAGCATGGGTTGACTAAGGAAGCTGAATAATATGAGAGAATTTTCAAATACCTTAAGAAAATAAAGAAATACTATGCTTAGAACATCATTGTGAATAAAAATGAGAAACTGTGATATTGCTGATAGAGAATTTGTTCAAAATAGTGAGAAGGGTATTTAGTGGTTATCTCTTTACCTCAACCATTTTTAGACAAAGAAATTGAGCCCCAAAGAGGTTTAATGAATTGTCCAATGTCAGATAAGCAGCAAATATCAGGGTGTGGGTTTTAATCCATGCCCTCTGATACCAAATGCAACATGCTTTCCATTTCATCAGAATGAGTCAGGACATCTGAGTTCAAGTTTTGGTTCTGACATTCCGTGACTGGCCGTGCCAAACCAATTTCTTACTTGGATGGAGTTACCAAGAGCATAGATTATAGATACAGATAGATAATTACCAAGCTTTTTTTTTTCTTTTTTTAAACATATATAAGGAAAAATAAATATAAGGTATGTTCTTCATGTGTTTTCCCCCATTTTACAGATTATGACAATGAGGCTCGGTAAAGGTGAATGTGTTACCTAAAATTGTGTAGCTGATGTCAGAACTTGGATTTCAACTCATATCTTCAGACGCAAATTCCAGTATGTTTTCCACAACCTCACTAATTTTCATGACCACTGTCATACAACAGAGGAGGATCATAGAACTAGTGTATATTGAGTGCAACTAGGTATTTCGTGAAGTCGTGCAGACTATTCTTGTATCTTTGTGGGCAAAAGATAGCAGTCTAGACCATAGTAAATTATGCGGATTTGGAAGGAATTCGTTGAACAAATGTGTCCAATAAGGATTTATGAATAGATTTATATCAGAAAGGGGGAACATCTCTAGCTGTAGCTTTTTATTGGGTTCAAAATGTTTTCTATCACTTAAAGGAAGCCGTTCAAGTCTTTCCACTAGATTACTAGATCCTTAATTTCAGGGGCAGTCTTTTGCTTCTTTTTGTATCCTCAATGCTTGGATTAATGCCTGTCACATACTGGGTGCTTAATAAATGTTTATTGATTTATTATTCATTAATTTACCATACTTAATCACATTTGCAGAAGATGTCCAGCTCATATTTTAGCTAACGCACTGAATTCCAGAATGAAGCTGTTATATCACCTCAATGGACTCAACAATAGTTTGAGATACTTTTGACTTGACTGGGATGAATTCTGGGATGTGTCTGTAGGAAGATGGTTCAGATACTCAAGTCAAGAAGGGACAGTCAGTTTCTCATTTCTTGCTCTGTGTTCTAGTCAGAATGGCCTACCATCTTTTCCTTTCACACAGTAATTTAGCACTGATCTTTATGCCTTTTTAAATGTCTGGAATGAGCTCTGTTCTAACTGCTACCTCATAGAATCCCTAGCTTAAGTCAGCTCAGGCATCAGCTCCAAAGCAGTGCCTTTCTTTATTTCCCTAATTAGTTGTCTCTCTTTTTGAAATTCCTTTTATACAGGGTTTCTAAAGCTATAATAGCTTAAAATTTCACAGAGACCTTTGGGACAATCTGTATTACTTTGTACATGCTTTGTGTTTACTTATCTATATATATTTTATGTCTTTCTAGTAGAATACAAACTTCATGAGGAACAGTCTAGTTCATTTTCACCATTTTATCACCAGAAACTAGCACCAGGCTTTAGATATAATAGACATTTAATGCATGTATTATTCAAATGAACCTCTGCCTCAGGGACAGTGGAAGCCTAGCTTATGAAAAATTTATGAGAAAGAAATAGGCTCCTAGGTGGTATAGTGGATAGAGCAGTGAACCTGTAGGCAGGAAGATCTGAGTTCAAGTCTAGCCTTAGACACTTCCTAGTTGCATGGTTTGGGGCAAGTCACTTTGCCTCTGTTTGCCTCACTTTCCTTTACTATAACATAGGGTTGTGGTGATGATCAAATGACGAACTATTTTTAAAGCACTTAGCACAGTGTCTGTCACATAGCACTATATAAATGCTGTGTTATTATTATCATTAATCTTGAGTTAACTAATAAGTTTACCATGAACTAACAGTATGTTATATGGCTATTCTAAAGCAACAACAGCAACAACAATAATGAATTCTATTTTAGACTACATGTGAGGAACATATGCCCTGAAGGTACTGAATTTGATAGGTGCCATCAATTTCTCAAAGGAATATTGTGTGAACTAGAATTTTTCTGTATAATTCCAAAAAGTTAGAACTAAGATCAATGAATTGGCATTATAAAAGAGGAAGAGGGGCAGACTTTCTTCAAGTTAAAAAAAAAGTATTTATCAAATAGAATTCTAAAACTCTGTTTTATTAAGTTGTGAACTAACCAGTGATGGAAGTGTTCAAACAGAAGTCAAGTGACCTGACTGGATGGTTGTGGAAGGAAGAACATTGGACTTTCAAATATGAGTCCTTGGCCTGAGTTCCAATCTGGTCTCAGACCAAACACTTGGCACTTGCTAGCTGTGTGACCATGGGCAAGTCACTTAACCCCAATTGCCGAAAACCAAAACAAGACAAATCTTAGTCCTTGCGTCTTCACAAATAGATTTCATCACAAATTGGGATTATTACTAGTTAAGTTTCAAAACTGTAGTTGTCTAAATATTGTTCTTTCAAATGAAAATGGCAATAATTGAGACAAACCATGAAGAAACAAGCACATAAGAAGTGGTAAAGGCCAGTATATTGTTGAGGAATTAGACATTTAAAACTAGAAGGGAATTCTGAGGACATCAAGTCCAACCTGTCATTTTTTTCAGATGAGAAAACTGAACTTAACATATTTTATATCACCATTTTCTGAGGGATGATTTGAACTTAGATAATGCAGAATATACCCCAACATTCTATCCACTGCATTATCTAGTATTTGATTTGCAAATTTCTACGGAAAATTAAAGCATATTTGCTTTCCTTGATTTCCATTTCCTGCCTTCAAAATAGTGGTACACAGACATCTCAGGGAGATTGGTTACAAGTCACTCCATTTAATATTGATAGTATGTACATGTCACTTTTTATCTCATGATTCATTAAAAAACTCACTGTTTAGATGAATTGTGTTATTCAGAAAACAAAAAGACATAAAAGTACAAATTGTTCCAAAAAATCACAAAAATCATAATTCTCTGCTATTTTATGTTCACTTAGAATAATGAGTGTTCAAAAGCCAGTATGCAAGTTTCTTGCCACTTCAACACTGTGTTTCCATCAACATAATATCCTTTGATAAGTGGAAATTGTTCCATCTTATAATCTCACTGGGGATTTCTTTTCTGGATCTGATTTCATCTGTTGCTCTACACTCATCTATTATGTTTTCTCATTGTTTCCCAAAGGTAGTGGTTCATCATGCATCTTTCTTCTGTCTCCTTGCTACACTCACTTTATGAACTGAATTATTTCCATCTGCCATTGTCATTTTCTGGAGTTTCTCCATTGTTTCACTCCCCAGAGAAAACCTTTCAGTCTGACTTAGCAAGGGCATCTGAAGTGCCTTTATAGGCCTGCCCATAATCTGTATCCTTTAACAATTTTTTTTCTGTTATATGTTCTATTTATAAAGCAAAAAAAAAATACATGCACTTATAGTTTAGTAATGTGTTTCTTCTTCAAATGAATAAAAAGATGATGATAACTAGCATTCATATAGCATTTTAAGGTTTCAAAGTACTTTACATGTTATTTTAAACCCAAACATAGATAAGTTACTTATCAAATATTGTCTATCTTTAATCATCCAAAGAATTTCTAAGAAAAAGATGATAATAATTAGTATGTCAATATTTGACCCTAAGTAAAATGAGATAAAAGAAGTAGATTAGGTATAAAGTCATTTGATACTGACAGCTGCTAATAAGTTTGACTCTCTTGTGTTGCCAAGTATAAACTGTTTTGGGTCAGTATTCCTAATTTGAGTCTGCTATTCCTATCAGCAACGAGTTGAGGCAGTTAGGTAATATTGACTTCAGAATAGTCTCTTTAGTAGGCACAGAAGGTACAAAAGCATTACCTCATTCACTTTAAAGCTAACTTACGTTAACAGCAATGTGTATTGAATAGTATATAACTCACATGGACAGTCATTCATACAAAAAGGAAAGAAAATTTAATTTTTTATCTGTTTGCATATTTAATACACATGTACTCCATTGGCATTTTCTGCATCCTAATTTTTGTCTGTCCTGTGAAAATTAAGCCATACACGTTTAGCAGCTCCTTGAAGGGAGACTATCCAATCATGGCTTTACCCTATGTTGGTTCACAATCTTGATGGAAGTGCAGTTATATACAGTTAGAATAAGAGGATCTGGAATCCCTTGCACATGTGCCAAATCTTGGCTAGATCAAATAAGACTAAACACAGAGATTGATAGAATTCTTTGAGAGTTAGAGCCCGTATTTACTAGTCACTGACTGTTTTTATCTATGTGCCTTATTTTCCTCTATTGTTCAAAAGGATAATCAATTCACCCTACACCCATAGGGACACTTTCTCTGGGTTTCAGGTTAAACAATAAGTTGTTCAGTATGAAATCTATAGAACAAGGACCTGAAAAGTAACCTGATTAGAACTAGTGTACATAGGAGAACTTTATGCTAGAGGTAGCAATTTTAGGGTATTGCAGAAATAATTCACAAAATATATCAAAGAGAAGAAGGTTAAAATGGGAAACTATATCTTATTAATAACCCTCTAAAATTCAACTGAGACAGCATTTAAAAATACCAACCAATACATTTATTTTTCATCTATAACCATCTACATGTGAAATGAAGGCTTAGTAGATGAGAGTATTAGAAGAGAAATAGCAGAATTTTATAAGTGCCGTACAATAATGGACTCTCTCACTCTGTGTGTATGGATGTGTGTGTGTGCATGTCTACATGTGTCTATATGGGTATATACCCACATGTATATGTGTACACATATACATGCACACCTGCACACATGGACACACACATACATATTATCTTAACATCACAAAACTGACTGAATTTAGAGAATAAAGACCCCAGGTTAGTTATGGCCTTTTTTAAATAAAAAGTTATATAGAACAAAATCATATCTCAAAATGTCTCCCATTCTTATGTCAAAGTCATTCAATACTACGTTAAAGTGACAGTCTTGTGCATTAATTCTCTGATCATAAATACCAAGAAGAATTTACTAAGTGCTTATTATGTGCCAGACATTGTTCTAAAGGCATTTGATTATTTAATCCTCACAACAACCCTGGAAAGTAGGTGCTATTATTATCTTTATTTTACAGTTGAAAATTGAGGCAGAGAGCAATTAAATGACTTGCTCAGAGTCACAGCTATTAAGTGTCTGAGTCTGGGTTTGACTTGAGGATTTCCTAATTTTAGGATCAGCACTCTGTCTATGGTGCCATCTAGCTACTCACAAAAGGTGACATCACTGTGGTGGAAGAGATACAATACCAGATCCAGGTTAAATAAGGAATCTTCGTGGATGATAGAGTCCTCAGATTTCCCTGATTTGGGAGGCCATTGTGCTAGTTTCACCACAGCTCTGACTTACAAAGCCTCCTGAAAGAGAGCTATTATCCACTCAAAACATTTGGCCTGACCATCCACACAAGAAAAATAAAACAAAATGGACGGAGAATGTCTTTCCATTGCTACATACCATTCAATTAGGTTAAAACAACAATAACAACACCGCAAGGCAAAAACAAAAACTGGATTTTGCTGATCAATTTGTATATCAAGAGCAGATAGTACAAATGGCAAATTGTACCCCAAATTAAACTGGAGTAGAACAAGCTGTATTGCAGTCTGAGGATTTATTTATCACATCTGGTTACATTTGAGTAAGTACAGTGGAAATAGTGCTAGAATGGGAAGGCTTAGTACCCAATCCCAACTCTGCCACTTACTACCTGTGTGATCTTGGTCTAGTCATGGAACTATTTAGAGTTTGTTTCTTCATTTGCAAAATGTGTTTGGTAAAATGGGCTTTAGGTTGCATTTGAACTCTAACTCTGTGGCTGTGGCATCTGGGATTACCTTCATATGTTGTTGTTTTAAGGATCGTTTTGTAAAGTCACTCTTTTTTCCTCTAGGAAAGTACTAGCAGACTCTTAACCAGGCCAGTGTTTTTGTTTGTTTGTTTGTTTGTTTTTACACAGAATAAGAAGAATTAAAATGTTTATCCATTTATCTAAAGAATTTTGAAAAATGTATGCTAAAATAAATATAGCAGAACTCCATATTTTTTCGAAACCAAAAAATATGCCAGAAATTTATTTTTTAAATGCTCACTATAAGCCTGCATTTTTTAATTTAAATATCTTTTTTTTTTTTAAATTTGGATGGAGAAATCGCACTGTGGTCAGCTCTCTTAGCTACACAGAAATTTGAATGTGCATTTAAGCAGAATATTCTGTGCCGGTTTCACAGATTTCACAGATTTAGTTGTGGAAAGGACTTTAGAAATTACCTAGTTAAGTCCATTTATTATATTAGGGAACCTCAATTCTCTGGTGAAGGGATTTTTGATTTGATTGTGAAGTGTCTCAGGATCATGAAAGGATGAAGATAAAGAATCGGAATATTCTTCTGATTCCAAATCTCATACTTTCTTTAACATGTTCATCAAAAGACTGCTGACAGTATTTTACTGTGATGAATGTATAACAGTTTTTTTTTTTGCTTGGTTGATTAAGAATATAAAAATGTCAGAGATATATAGTCATGTCGGCACTTGCTCGTCAATTTTACATCTGCACTTTCCTTTTCATGTGTCACACAAGTCCCTGCGAGCATTTGCGGATTGGTAGATTTAATTAATGTTGAATGCCATGTTTCCATCTTACCTGTAATAACAATACTTGAGCATCACTGCAGTGAGTAAAAAATAGGTAGGTTTCACTCATGCAAAAAAGAGATACAATTGAGAGAACATAGGTTATACCCTAAAACATGATTGAGAACTAGTATGTTCGATTATTATTTTCTGTTCTTGAATTGCCATGTTTTGTTGATTAAATCATTTAATATAATTAATTTCATTTACAGTTTTCATTTTCCTACCAGCCATTTGCTATTACTTAATTTTTCTTTTTGTATTTCTAGTGCCTAGCATTTAGTAGGTGTCTAATAAATGCAAATTGATTAATTATAATTCTCTAAACTATAATTTCCTAATCATACATTTGATTGAATTTTTAAAGTAAACATATAAGATACAGAAAAAATATTGACTGTACAAGTTGTTTGGAACCAAGAAAAGGAAAATAAAGGCTTTTTATCCTGCTGACTCTCTTCTTTTTTTTCCCACACTTTTGGCCTTGCCTACTCAAGTTGCTTTGTTTCCTTGGCTTTCCATGAGCAAAACATAACTTCTCTGACTTTCAATTTTCTCATGTGTGAAATGGGGATGATGACAACAACAGCAACCTCACAGGGTTGCTGTAAGGATCAAATATTAAGTCTATGAAAAATTGTTTTGAAGACTTCAAGACACTGTAAAAATGCTTATGATCTGTCTATCTATCTGTCTGTCTGTCTGTCTGTCTGTCTATCTACTCCCCTTATCCCTGAACGGTCTTTAGGTGTCAATCCACAGCCACAAACAACAGAGTGTTGATGCACAAAAGGTTGTATTTATAAAAAGAAAGGGTTGGGTGCATACAGACCTAGATTCAGGTCCACACTTGTTTGATAAACATACAAGTAGCTGTGACAACTGAGTTCCTGAAATAGGAAAAAGAATCATATTAACCTGAGAAGACTATAGCATGATTGGTGGCATTAGACATGACTGGTAAGGTAATCTAGAGATAATTTCTTAGATATAGTTTCTGCTTCTGCCTACATTAACCAATGACACCTAACAGTTGTAACTTAGTTGGGGGGTTATTGTTGTTGTTCAATTAGTTTTCAGTATGTCTGACTCTTTGTGACCCTGTTTGGTGTTTTCTTGGCAAAGATACTGAAGTAGTTTGTCATTTCCTTCTATAGTTCATTTTACAGATGAAGAAACTGAGACAAACATGTTAAGTATCTGAGGCCAGATTTGAACTCAGGAAGTTGTCTTCCTGACTCAAGACCTGACACTCTATTCACTGTATCACCTAGCTGCCCCAGGGTAGGACCGGGGAAAGATTCTTTATAGTTTTCATCATTATGAGCACTATAATGGTTACCTCTGCCAGCTATCTCAGTAGGCATTCAATTAAACTCTAGGTAGTTGCTGGGAAAGGCAGTGATCAAGATACTCATTGTTGGAATAATTTTCAAATGCCTGCTAATGAGAGAAAATATAGCAAGCAGAACCATAAGAAATAATGTAAAATTTACTCTAAGATTATGATGTAAAACATGTCAACATGGTATAGTGATATGAATACTCTACTGGGAGTTGGAGGATATTAATTTGAATCATGCAACTACCTCCTTTGAGCTGTAGGACCCCAGGCATATCACTTTAGTACCATGGGCCTGAATACACTCATCTATAAAATGGAGAATATAATATCTTTAGAACTTATTCCATATGGTGATTGGGAGGAAACAATCCTCAAATGATATATATCAAGTGTTTTGGAAGCCTTGAAACTATAGATTAATGTAAGCTAGTATTGTTATGCAAATTTAAATATCAGCTGTTGTTGAGCTTTTTTTAGTATGAAATAAAAAAATATTCTAAATATTTCACACGTGGCTCATGATAACTAATTTCCAGCTCTAATTCACAGAATTCCTTCCTCCATACTTGTAAATAATTTTCTAGGAAACTTACACAAGACCTGTTAATAAGCATGAGAATGAGCATGAGAATGAGTATGAGTATATTTCAAAGTCAGGAATGATCTATGGAAACTAACATTATTATGAAGGATTTATACTACTGTTTTCTTCTTTCTTTCATAAGTGTATGAAGAAGCTAAAGATCTGAGATTTCCTTAGCAGAGGAAACTCCTGATATGTGAACTCAGCACACACATGCACACACATGCACACACACGCACACACATGCACAAACACGCACATACACACTATATATATAGATATATAGATATACCTATATCTATATATCTATATATATCTATATACACATATATATACATATACATATATACATACATATACATATATACATACATACACATACATACACATACATACATACACACACAAATATATATATATATATATATATAAACACTTTGTGGATTCTTGGAAGTTACCTGACATACTTACATACTTATAAGTTAAGTGAGCTGTCCAGGGGCCACCCTGCTAATAAGTATCACAAGCAATATTTGAACCTTCGTTCTTCTAACTCCCAACTGGGCATTCTACATTTTATACCCCACTTGCTAGCATAGATAAGGTTCTTAAAATCTCCATGCTTCTTTATGTGAGAACATGAGGAAAGTCATTAATTTACCTCAAAGAGTACATTTGAAATTCACTTTAATAGATGCATCCATTGCTCTTAATTCTACAATGAATAAAGAATGTTCTCAGCCAAACCTCAGCGTGGCTTTTACATTTGATAAACCCCATTGTTTCACATGGATCAAATAATCACAAGGGGGAAGAAAGTTGCTTGCCATGCTTCACTGCCACTAAAGCTCTGTGTGTCTTTACCCATTATCCCTGCCCACAAGAGCATTCTCCGTGCAGAATACTAGTGTTTCTCCAATCACAGGGCAAGGATGCTTTATGCCTGAAGGAATGCTAACTACATGAATGCAGCCCAACAACTGCAGGGCAGAATAAGCTTTTTCCCCCTTAGGTAAGGTGAAACCTTTATCACAATCTTGTCATATTGTCAATATCAGAAGATGAAAAGTAAAAAAGTCTCTTCGAATCACTGAAAACTGTACTGAGTTCTGTAATAGGCAATCTTAGAATAGAAGATGAGTTGTTAAAAAATACCAGCTGTCAGAGCTTAATACTTGATGAAAATTCCCTAGTGTTTTTTGTTACAGGAACAAAACCAGAATAAGTGAAACATTAAACAAAATTTATTAGCAAGTATATTTATGAAATAGAAAGAAGGATTCTTTCAGTTTTCTTCTCCTTCTTCCCTGGAGAATGGAACTCTCTTAATGTTTATGTATTATCTATTTATACACGTCTATATGTTATATTTTCATGTATATGCAATATTTTCTCAACTTTAACATAAATACCTGGAGGATAAGAACCCAATCTTTTTTATCAGAGAGTTCATTGTGCCTAGAACTGCGTAAACATCAAGGTATTTAGTAGATAATTCTGTTGCTTATACGATAAATTATTAATTTACTTATTTAATAAAGTTCAATTCATTATTTAGTAATCAAAAAAGTGAATCAACTGGAAGTATTGGGCAGCTAAGTGTCACAGTGGGTAGAGTGCAGGGCCTGGAATCAGGAAGACCTGAACTCAAATCCAGCCTTAGGCATTTACTAGCTGTGTGACCCTGGGCTAGCCACTTAACTCTGTTTGCCTCAGTTTCCTCACCTGTAAAAATGAACTGGAAAAGGAAATGGAAAACCACTGCAGTATCTTTGCTAAGAAAACCACAAATTGGGTCTCACAGAGGTGACTATTACTGAAAATGACTTAACAACAACAGCAGGCACCTGTTGTACATCAGGTACTCTAAGAGGTGCTGGGAATACAAAGATAAAAAAGAAATGAAGCAATCTTCCTCAAGAGACTAACATTCTATCAGAGATACAGGATAGGGAAGATAACTTAAGATATGTGATTGATAGATGATAGATGGAGTGGATAGTAACATCTATATAGAATGAATATATATTACATCTAAAAATACATGTCTAGTCTCATGTCATATATAACTATAAATAAATATTTATAAGTATTATATAGATTTAGTTGCATTTCATTTGTGATATCTATTTTATGTATTTATACACATAGTAAAAGTATATATAAACTATGTAAAATAAATATAAGTTAATTTGAGGAGTTGCACTAACAGTTGGAAGGTGGGGAAAGACTTTATGTAAAAAGTGGCACGTCAGCAGTTTGGGGGGAACAAGGAATTCAAAGAGATAAAAGAGAGAAGGGAGTGAATTTCAGGGATGGGTAGTGGGGCAGCAATGCAAAAGCGAAGATGCAAAGATGAAAGGTTATGTGTGAGGAATAGCAAGCTCATTATAACTAGACCACACAGTGCAAGAAAGAGAGTAACCTATAGAATAAGATTAGGAAGGCAATTTAATGATAGTTTGTGACACGCTTTCAATACCAAAAAAAAAAATAGAGGCATTTATATTTTATCCTAAAGGGGACAGGGACCATTTTGAGTTTACTGAATAGAGTCTGACCAGATCAGACCTTTAGGAAAATCAGTAGTGCAGAGGATTGATTGGAGTAGGACAAGGCCTGAGGCAAAGAGACCAATTTACAGGGTACTGCAATAATCCATGCAAGAGGAAATTAGGGCCTGAACTAAGCTGGTAGCTGTGTGAGTAGAAATAATGGGAACATATATAAGAGATAGAATGACAGTAGAAACAACAAGAATTTGCAACTGATTAGACGTGGGATGAATGAGAGTGAGCAGTCAAGGATATAATGTTTTGGTTGTTGACTCAGTTAAATTGGAAGGATGCTGGTGCCCTAGATGGAAAAGAGAAGTTCATAAGAAGGGAATATTTGGAGAAAAGATAATCAGCTATTTTGATTATGTTGAGGTTGATTTATAAATGCTTATAGGATATCCAGTTTGACACATTTAATAAGTAGCTTCAGACATATGACTGAAACTGAGGAAAGAGACTAAGCTTATTTGAATATCAATATAAACTTTGATGAAATGGGGAAACTATTTACCCTGGGGTTTAACCAATTCAATTTAACAAACATTTATAAACTGTCTATTATTTGTAAGGGACTATACTCCCTATGGGTTGGGCATACAAAGATGAAAAATGACAGTGTCTCCTTGCCATGAAAGACTTGACAGTCTAATAGAAGAATGGGATATATATTCAAATAAATATAATAAAAATTAGAAATGATTTATCAGTGTCAATGAGAAAATATTCATTAAGTCTTTACTATTTGCCAGGCATTCTGCTAAGCCCCTGGGATACAAAGAAAAACATAATCTCATGGAACTTTGGTTCTAAAGGGGGAGACCACATGCAAATTACTATAAACACACAAGATATATACAATGATTAAGCACATAAAATGGAGGCAAATAGAGGGGCCTAAGAGATTCAAGGAGGAAGGAATCACTTCTCCCTGAGGCAAGCAGGGACACCTGGAGGCCATCTGACCTTGAGCTTAAATTAGGCAAAGAATAACAAGTAGAGATGGTAGAGCTGAGGTGCTTCCTTCATTCATGTGAGTTCTTTGTCTCTGACAGTGACATCAAGGAATGATTCACTGATGTATTCACCTTTCTGCAGTTTAATTTTCTCATATTTTGAGTTAGTCACTTAGTCTAGAGATTCTTTAAGTTTACTTTCAGTTCTATGACTCGGGGAGGGAGTATAACACATACACATCCATACTAATACAATATAATACAATACAATATGATATGATATGAGAGTATAGCGTAATATATGATATGACACAGTATAATATAATATGTAGTATATCTAATATAAAATGCAACAAAATATTACACGCACAAATATAAATACTCCTTCCATGAGTCATAGAATTTTAGAGCTATAAGTAAGCTTAAAAGTTTCTTCTGGACTAACTCAAAAGATGAGAAATTGAATTGCAAAGAGGTGAAAGGTCACATAGCTAGTCATACAGTCCAGACAACAATATTGGTTTGATGATTTCATGACATCCATTCCCTATGCTTTTCCAGTACAGCACAAAGTGTAGGCACTTTGGCTGTTCTATAATCCAGTCATATGCAGAAATACTGCTCACTGAAGGAAATTCTGGGAAGATGAGCCTCCCTGGATACCTTGCCTTGATGGCAGGGTATCATATAAAATGTATTTAGACAGGTAAGGAGATAGCAGCCACATGGACTTGAGAAATAAGTAGCTGGTGTGGACTTGGAAAGAAATAATAGTTGTTTGGAGAGAGAACCATCCAGGAGGAGTTGGAAGAAGTAGAGAAGCTATACAAATCGGCTATTACAAAGGGGGAGTTTGGATTTAGAAGAGCAAGATTGAAGCCATATGGAAAGAGAGCAGAAAAACGATTGAGAGAAGCCAGCAGTAATGCTGCTAAAGCTACCACATCCTACACAGGAGGTCTGTGACATGACCTGATATGGCATGATGATTCCCAGACCACGGCAGGAGTCCATCAGCATTTGTCCAGTTCCTTGGAATTATCCACTCACTAATACACTCAATTGAGAATAGAGGAAAAGAAACTAAGAAGGCAAATGATGTGAAGTTCTATGCTTTATTGACATAACTGTGAGTTTGAAATGATTCTGTCCTACAGCCATGGGAGGAAAACCATTAATTAAAGGGAAGATTGGTTGTTATACCCTTAGAGGCAGGGGAGAGACCAGCCATTTTGTGCATAAGTGTAGAGAATGTTTACTATTTGATTCTATCCTTGTTTTCCTTCCTAGTCTTCTTTAATTAAAAGTCCTTTTACTTTTAGAACTTTGCATCTCCTTTATGGTTTGACACAGAAAGATGTAGGGACATGTTAAGGGTTTACTCTGGCCAGACTACAGTCCAAATTCAGTTTTAATTCACGTTATTACTGGTAGATATGTATTTAAAAGGCAGAAAAGTAGATAAGGAAGGTGATGAGCAAATGACTTGTTTCTTTACTTAGGTTTTATTATTACTAAATTTACAAATCAATCAAGGATGATGTAAAAAGAAGATGGGTTCCATAGCACCAATCTCCATTGTAGCTCATGTCAGTTTGGGGAAGGGAAGTAAAGAGACAGACTATCCTAAATGGGCACTAGGCTTCAAGGTACTCATTAGGGCTTGAATAGGAATTATAAAAACAATTCTATAATTATAAGTTAGATAGTTATCTGGAACCACAGGATTTAACTCAACATCAAAGACAGCCAAAAATGATTAGGCTTCATTAATCATAACATATGGGGCACATTGGCTGGCTTTTGCTTGGCTGCCTTAGGTAGATTTAACCTATAGGTAGATTATCACATTGACTGTTGACTAAAAGAGTTATCATACCACTCTTGACAGAGAGAGGTTGTCTAGTGACTAGAGGCCATCTTCTCAGATGGAAGTCCAAAGCTCAGCCAGTGTACCTTGAGAGCTGCAGCCCAGAACTTCTGTGACTGTGAGACCTGTAGAGAAATGAACAAACAAGCAAACAACATTCCTAGAATAGAGCAGAAAAAAGAAAACATAGTCAGGAGACAGGACATTCCCAACAGAGACAATGCATCCAGTAGAGAGCAGAGAAGACAAGAAGAAAATATCAGACATCAGAGAAGTGTCAGCCATAACCAGACGATACTAATAAATCTGCCACACCAGAGGTGTGAATTGTCCAATCCATGTGTGTGCTACGTTC
The DNA here is from genome assembly GCF_003287225.1 of Phascolarctos cinereus. Classification (NCBI taxonomy): domain Eukaryota; kingdom Metazoa; phylum Chordata; class Mammalia; order Diprotodontia; family Phascolarctidae; genus Phascolarctos; species Phascolarctos cinereus. The sequence goes on along the minus strand of NW_027555958.1, from coordinate 393,752,192 downwards.
ACATGGGTTCCTAGTACATCCCAATCATAAGAGTTCTCTGGCTATACACATTCTCTGTGTATTCCCTCCATGTGGGTTTCCTTGATGCACAAGCACTCCCCACACATGCCACCACCAAACAGTCAACTGTGATCCTATTCTATTCTTTGATAATCAAAATGACACAGATGAATCTATATGTAGTCCAGCTGTTTCATCAACATCTATGTGGCATTTTGTGTCTCACATAAATTTGGATTAAGTACAACATCTGCTTAACTCCCCGGGGATTAATGTTTATTTTTTTACCTCCAAGGTGACATTTTTCATTAAAATCACTGTTTCTGAAAAATATTTAAATCTAACTGCAAATATATACAAGATAGGATTCTGTCATAATATTACTTTCAAAATTCATATTAAAATAATCATTTTTTACCGTTTCCCACTTTAAAAAAATCCTAATACTTACTGGATGATAATTGCTGCAAAGACATATCTAAATTATAAAGACCAAAGAGTCATATTTTTGTTTATCTATAAAATCATAAAATCTTCAGAAACCAAGTGATGTTTTAATACTCTTGCTGCTTATGTATATGAATCAATTAAGCTACATTTGGGAGTTGCTTTGACTGGTCAGGCCAATTAAAACTATTAAGCTGAGTCATATGTAGAGTTAGCTATATCCTTAATATGTAATTTTTATCTCCTAGACTCTTTAACATTTTTCAGATTCTGAGTTTATTTTCCTTCTTTCACCCTTACTATAGTCTATTGTCCTAGTGTAAGGAGTTAAAATTGTTCATTTTATCCAGATGTTTTTAATTCTTACCTCTTTTCACAAATAAGCTAACATATCATGAAGTGTGTATGTATATGTGTATGTGTGTATTCCACTGAGCGAAAATCATTAATTATTCCTATAACCCTAGGACTGAAGAGGACATGAGAATTATGCCCCAAAGAGAAAAGGAAGCTACAGGGGAAGTCTACAATATTATAAAGCAACACATATTCTTCATCTTAAACTGACTGAACTTGATGTACTCCTAACTCACTTAGTGTACTGACTAGTAGACTCCATTCGAGTTCTTACTGTTTCGTTTATCAATCTCTGGAGTATCTTATTTATCTCCATTTAACTGGGCTCATATTTTAGTATCTAGTTCCATTTGTTCCCTTAGATGTAGTTTCCCTTTTTCTCTCCTGCATTTTTGTGGTTCCCAGGTATTGTGCAGCTTTTATTGATCTTGACTTCTCCAGGGACAAGATATCAAACTGAACATCAGCTGTCTCATATCTTTCACTGTAAAGTGGTGGGAGTTGGCAAGTATGATAAGAGCATAGCAGGTATATAAGCATGGTGCAGTGAGAGTAGGAGCTCACTTTTGTCTTTGGAAATCAGAGAACTCTGCCATAGTGATTGTCAAGAAGAAGATCCAAAGAGAAAACTATGTTTCTATGTAGCTAATAAAGTCATGCCCATGCTGCAATCACAGGTAATGGACAAGAAATATAGGAAATGAGTAGGTGTAAATTTCTGGTAGTACATTAGAATGTAGTAACCTATGACAGGTATCTACTCCTTCCAGAGGTAACCTATTCAACCTTTGCTGCATTTTATTAGCTACTTCACCTTTGATAAGAAAGGCCAAGGTCTGCTCCTGCTGTCCTTAAAAGGTATCAGGTTCAGGTAAAAGTGGGGCCCTATGCAAATCACAGGTTCTGTGATGTGAATAGCCTGAACCAATAGCTTAACTGTTGCAGTCTAATTCCTAAACTTTCTCTTCAGCCTATATACTACCTCTTTCACCTCTTCTAAAGTAATAGGTGAAGGAGATCCATCTTTCATTGAATGTCAGTTTAATATTGTCTTTGGGTTACATCTCCACCTCTCAGTAACAAGCTTCCACACTGAGTTCCCATAGGGCCAAGAGTCTCAGGTTCCAGGGTCAGCCTATGGGGTAAATTCTGTAACATTATAACCTCTTAAATTTCCATCAATATAATTATCAGTTAAGAGTCAGACAGTATGTATAATTATCTTTTATAAAATACATTTATTATGGTCATATCATAAAAACATTATAACTGTAACACCTTCTCCCAGAAAAATACACATTGTCTATACAGAGAATGAGCTCAAATTTAGCATACATGATTATGAGGCTAATGTATAGGGCACAAGTTGCAAAGGCAAAACACACATCTCCTGCTACTGCAGGTTCTGGAGGCCCTTTCTGCTCATCTTACAGTCCTCATGTGGTTCCTCTTGGAGGAAACATCTGTGCTCTTCTGCTTAGAACAGGTCTCAGAGACTGCTTTTCTCCATATAACTGGATCTCTTCTGATTTAAGAGGAGTTTCATTTCTCAAAACTGTTTCCTTCTTCAGTGACTGTTTTTATATAGCTGTGTTTTTTTTTTTGGAGTGTATGTATATTTCATTGCTCAGCTGGGCCTCAAACCAACTGGACTAAATGAACTCTCAAACTGTTAGACTGGGTGTCTTTCTGTGGGCAAGTCATTTCTAGATGCCATGGTCAATATCCATTGCCTTCTAGAAGCTGTAGTCAATGAAAGAGGAAGGAGAGAGAAATCCCCACCCCTCTTCATGAGTCTTGTCCACGAAGCATTCCTGAGTGCCACTCTCTCAAACTGACTCAACTATTCAGTCAGGATGCTTTTCTGGGGTCAAATCTTTGCTAAATGCCATCACTGATGTGGTAGGGTGAGAGGGCAGATACAATCCCTTTCTCCCCATCTCTTGAAAGGATGTCCTCTACAAAGGGCTCCAACCCTGCCCATCCTTTCAATATGACCTAGTCCACAGAGAAGCAGGGAGAAATCTACCTCCCCCACCTTATAATTTCCCCTTAGTGGACAGGTTCCTCCTCCACTGGTAGTTTATACTATCTTTCTTAAACTCCTTAGGGTTTAATAATGGAAAGTCTCTATGGACTTGACCAATATATTTGTTCTTCTATGTTTGATTCCATCAATTCCAAAAAAGGTGTCCACATGTTGCAGAAAGATGAAAGGTTTTAAAACATTGTTGATATCACATTGCCACTATTATTTTTTTCTTTGCTTTCTATGATTATATCAATTGAAGTAATTAACAATAAACAACAACAGCTAATATTTATATATGTGATACTGAACAAAGATGTGAAAAATCATGTAACTGTTCTAACTGGGTCCACTAAAATTTATGTTATACAACCTCAACTGAGCCCTCACTGCCTCTAGGCAATATGACTATGCTGCCACTATCAACTCATTATTCTGCTCACCAAAGTGGGTGGCTATTCCAAACCCTTTTTTCCCTCCCCAAACCTCCCATGACTCCCCCTAATCCCTCCTTTCTCAGCTGAGAACCTTGCCTCATATTTTTCAGGAAAAAAAATGAGGCTTTTTGCCATGAACTCCCTGTAATCTCCTCTTCTCCTATCACTGAAATGCATTCTGCCCTGTCTTCTCCTTGCCCTCTGTCTCACATGTTGAAGTGACCTTGCTCCTTACCAAAGTTAACCTTTCTACTTGTTCAGTCAGTCCCCTTCTATTCCATCTCCTCTAATAGATTGCCCCCTCTGTTACCCTCACTTTATTTTTTGCTTGTTTTCAATCTCTCCGTCTACTGATTCATTCTCTACTGCCTACAAACATGCCCATATTTCCCCTATCATAACAAAACCTTCACTTTATCCTTCCATCACTGCTGTTATCCTTTATCTGTTTTGCTCCTTGTAGCTGAAATCAAAAAAGTCCAACTACGGGTGGTGTTTCAACTTTCTTTCCTCCCTGTTTCTTCTTAAGCCCTTATAATTTGGCTTCTGAATTTATCGTTCCACCAAAACTGCTCTCTCCAAAGTTATGAATAATATATTACTTGCAAAATCTAATCACCTTTAATCAGTCTTCATTCTCTTTGACCTCACTGCAACTTTTGACATTATTGATCATTCTCTTCTGTCTAGGTTTTGAGACACCACTCTCTCTTGTTCCCCCCTGCCTATCTGACCACTCCCCCTCCTCTCTCTCTCTCTCTCTCTCTTCTCTCTCTCTCTCTCTCTCTCTCTCTCTCTCTCTCTCTCTCTCTCTCTCTTTCTCCTTTACTAAATTATTTTCCAGATCATGTCCTCAAATCCTGAGCCTGCTTCTTCTATTACTTCACTTAATGATCTTAGCTTGCATGGATTTGATTGCTATCTCTATACTCTCCAACTGGATTCCAGCAGAAATTAAACTCAATCTATCTAAAACAGAACTAATTTTCTTTCCTCCTAAACCATTCCCTCATTCCTACCTTCCATATTACTATAAAGTTCAACAACATCCTCCAAGGCCTTCAGGCTTGTAACTTCACAATCATTCTGGATTCCTCAGTATGTTTCACCGCACCGCCCCCCGCATCCCCACATTCCAAGCTGTTGCCAAAGCCTATCAATTTCATCATTGTAATGTCTCTTGAATACATCCCCTTTTCTCTTCTGACACTGCCACCACTGTATTGCAGACCCTCATCCCCTCGCAGCTTCATTAATACAATAGCCTCTTGATGGGTCTGCCTGCCTCAAGACTATTCCTATTCCAATCATACTCCATTCAGACACCAAAGTGATTTTCCTCAAGCACAGATCCAATCATGGCTCCCCTACACATTAAATTCCAGTGGCTCCCTATTGCCTCCACAATGAAATAGAAAATGCTCTGCTTGGGATTCAAAGCCCTTCATATGCAATTCCCCTCCCCACCCCTATTCCACTCTTCTTAAACTCTATTCTCTGTTAAGTACTACTCTTCAATCTAATGACACTGGTTTCCTTGCTATTCCACAAATAACAAACTCTATCTCTTTGCTCTGTCCATTTTCTCTGATTGTACTCTGTGCTTAGAATGCTCTCCCTCCTCTGCTCTGACTACTGACCTCCCTGACTTTAAGTCCAAGATGAATCCCATCTTCTTCAGGAAGTCTTCCCCAATCCCTCTTAATTTCAGTGTGTTCTTTCTATTATTTCCTATTTATCATATATATATATATATATATATATATATATATATATATATATATATATATATAATATATATATATATATAAATATAAATATATATGTATGTATATATACACACACACACACACATATATATGTATATATACACACACACACACACACACACACACACACATATATATATCTTGCTTTGTATATATTTGTTTGCAGGTTGTCTCCCCTATTAAACTGTAAGCTCCTTGAGAACAGGGACTGTCTTTTGTACCTATTTGTATCTGCAGTACTTAGCAAAGTTTCCAGCACATAGTATGCACTTAATAAATGTTTCTTGATTAATATAGTACCTCCTATTTGCCACACTGTATGAAATGCTTTACAAATATTATCTCACTTGATTCTCACAATTCTGAGAGGTAGGTGCTACTGTTGTCTCCATTTTACAGTTATAGAAAATTGAGGCAAACAGATGTTTAAGTGCCTTGCCTAGGGTCACAAAGCTAGTAAATATCTGAGCCCATATTTGAACTTAGGTCTTTCTGATTCCAGGCTCAGCACCATATCTGTTGTACAAGGGAGTTGGGGGAACTTTCCTTTATCTCAGTATTACTTTGCCAAAGTCCCTTGGCCTCTGGAAAAAGAACCCCAGGGACTTTAGTATCATCTAGTATCATTTATAGATCATCCTTTTTTTTGGGGGGGGGTTCCTAGTTCTGTTCTGTATCTTTTTATTTCCCAGAAAAGTTCTCAATTATTTAAATTAGTATTATCTTACTTCAGAATGAGAGTTCATATACTTTTGCTTTCATATTTACCATAATATGTTAACATACCAGTAGGTACAAAGTTTGATGATTCATCACTGCTTCACTGTACTGTTCCAAATAGATTTGGAAGATTTTACCAAGACACATTTTTGCCACCAAGTTTTTATTTTCCTCTCTTCTAAAAAAAAAAACAGGCTTTTGCATGAAAGAAAAAAGTTTCATTGATGAAAGACAGTCTTTATCCTCTTGAGTTTAACTATTAGTAAATTTTTTATAATATTTGGGATTCACTGAGGAAAGTCACCCCTGTCTCTATGATATTGCAAGCCGTGAAGAATTATCATCTCTTTTGAACTGTCAGTCATCCACTGAGCTTGTGTGTGTTCATATTTGTGAATGTCAACCTTATTTGATTATCAGCACGTCAAGCTGAAAACAACTAAATTGTTTGAAGAAAACTGTACCTTCTAAACAGTAAAGAGATAAGACAATTAAATTAATATTTATGTTCCATACAAAAGTCCTTATTTGTTGTTTCCTTCTGTTTTATCTTGTTCTTTTTCCAAGGTGAACTGATGACAGAGCTTTAACTAAAACAGAGGTCAGATCAAGTCCTTTGTTGTATTGAGCTTCCCACCCCCTGCCTTTGGTCATGCTCTTGAAATAGAATTGATTCTTCACACACACACACACACACACACACACACACACACACACACGTATGTATATATAGATATGTATGTGTGTACATATGTATATGTGTGTGTATGAGTGTGTGGGTGTGGTGTGTGTGGGTGTGCGTGTGGGTGTGGGGGTGTGTATAAACTACCAGACTGGGATTCATTTTTCATTCTGTCCAAATAAATGCAACCAATGGTTGTAGAGAGTCATAGTAAAGACGATTTCATATTGTTATTGACTTTAAAGTTGTATTTAAACAATCAAAATGAATTCTCCCCAATTCTTAGTATCTCACCCTCAAACAAAAACAAAAACAAAACAAAACAAAAAGGTGAAGATTAAGATGGCACAACACATATGTGCTAAATATCATATTCTGGCTTCTACTAGTTGAATTTTATGTATATCAGAAAATACAAACTAAGAGGCTGAAGTGAATTCAAAATGATGAATAAAGCAAAACCTTCCATTCCCTAGATGTTTTTATTTCCCTGAATTAAAAAAAAAAGCTGATACAATTGATGATAGGATAATAGAATTTTAGTACTGGGTGATACCTTGGAGATAAACCAGTTCAACCATTTCATTTTAAAGATGAAAAAAAACTTAGTCCAAGAGACACTAAGGGCCTTGGTCAAGGTTAAATCAATATTGTCTGACCTAGGCTAGAACTAACATATTTTATTTTCATATCTAGCTTATAATATGTTTGACTACTCCATACCAATGTTCTTCAAAATGTGGTCTGAGGACCCTTTCTGTTTCCAAAGAAGCTTTCAGGGTGTACTCAAAAGTCAAAACTGTTTTCATGAGAATAATAATACCTTGAGATATTTTAACTTATAATATGGTAAATATCAATAAATATAACCTGTAAGGGGCACCTAGGTGGCACAGTGGATAAAGTGCTGGGCCTGGAGTCAGGAGGACATGAGTTCAAATCCAGCCTCAGACCAGACACCTGACACTTACTAGCCATGTGATCCTGAGCAAGTCACTTAACCCAAATTGCTTAGAGAGAGAGAGAGACAGAGACAGAGAAAGAGAGAGAAATACAACCTGTATGAACCAATTCTTGCTGGGGAGTCCTCAATGATATTTTTAAGTGTGTAAGCTGTCTTAAAACCAAAAAGTTTGAGAACTACTACTTTGTTCTATTTAAGTATTCTTCAAGACATATAATATCAGTCCATGAGAAGCAAAGTCAATATTTCAGTAATAAATGTATCATGTGATTCTAAAACTGTTCTCAGTCTCAGGGGATTTGTCTTATAATCTTTATATAAATGGAACACATTGAGGCTGTTGGGAAATTGCCAAGAAAAATGACAAAAATACACTAACTGGTCAAAAAACCTTGTATTTTAAAACAAAATCTCTTGACAAAAGAACAGGGATCAATTTAGGATTAGAACACATGCACACACATATTTTTTTAGAAATGATTTAAAAATCTGATCCCCAAAGCATAATTAATGTGTTGACATCTACTTGGAAGTTTCCAGTGACATGCCATAGGGATCTGTGCTTGGTCGTGTACTATTTAATAAAATAATATTAAAGACAGAGAGGGCATATTCATCAGAATCATAGCAAATGCAGATTTAGTAAAAGTGGCAAACAAGCTGGATGGCAAAGTCAGTTTCTGCAAAGATCACAACGGAATAGAACATTGGGCTAAAAAGAATAAGATGGGATTTAAAGGAGATAAATGAAAAATGTAAGAAAAAATAAACTTCAATAGAATAAGATGAGAGAGGCATAGCTAGAGACCAGTTTCTATGAAAAGTATCTGGTTATTGTAGGAGAGAGGGAACTCAGTGTAAGTTGGGAGTATAAAATGGCCTCCAAGAAAAAAAAAAACAACTACCTTAAGAGCAACATAATATTGCTGCTAAACTATGCCCTAATCAGGGCCATATCTGTAGTATTGTGATAAGTTTTAGTTTTATCAGATAGAAGGTCCATTGATAAAGTAGGGAGTAACCAAGCAATGGTACCCAGAACGGAGCAAATCTTTCATGCTATATGAGCAATATTTGATGTATTTTATATTTAGTTTAGGGAGAAGAAGTTTCAAGGGGGCACAATTTAATTTTTTTCAAACATCAGGACTGTCTTATGCCCAATGGATTATATTTTTTCTATTAGAATCTAGAGGACAATTGAAAGAGTTGAGGTCACAAAGAAGTAAATTTAGACTAACTTTCTTTAGGTAGATAGAGAGACTAACAGACAATTTATACTATTCAGATTGTGTATGTAAGGGCATATGTGTGAACTGGGCTGCTTTGGGAGGTATAAGTTCCTTCTCACTAGTCAAATACAGAAAATAGTTCAAAACAAAGGAATTTAGATCATGCAGTAGAAAATATAGCGATTCAATGTTTTTCTTTTAAACTTAGGCTGCACCCTTCTGCAAATACACCCACCACTGGTAAAAAGAGTGAACACACCTAGCAAACATGAATGGAAGGAAATATATGTGGCCAAGGCATACAGAGGAGGGCAACTCATGCCTCTGTCATGTCAGGATCATTCATGTCTTACAGTCTTGTTATCTCACTGCTTTCTCTAGGCCTGCTCTTTTCTGCACACTATGTCCCAGTACGTCCCTGCTGCACATTGTCTTTGTTATCCTTCGTTTCTTTTTCTATTTCCAAGGAACCAGTTGGAATAAGCGATAATATAGAGAGCACTAGTGATGTTTGATTACCCATAAAATATTAAAAGAAACATATGAAATCCTTCAGTTCATTGGGTTGATCTGTTATAGAGAATTGATAGAAAGACATGGACAAGAATTGGACGAAATAAGAAGACCTATATGGGATAGGATATGTACTCTTGGACAGAGTAGCAACATCACTGATGGTCCAACTATGTGTTTTTTTTTATTGTTTATTTATTTTCAGTTTTCAACATTTACTTCCAGAAGATTTTGAGTTCTGAATTTTCTCCCCATCTCACCCCTCCTCTCACCCCAACATGGTGTGCATTCTAAATATCCCTTCCTCTGATCTGCCCTCTCTTCTATCACCCCCACCCTTCTTCTGTTATCCCCTTTTCCTTCTGTTTTTCTGTAGAGCAGGATAGATTTCTATGCCCCATTGCCTGTATATCTAATTTCCCAGTTGCATGTGAAAACAATTTTTTAACACTTGTTTTTTAAAACTTTAGGTTCCAGGGGGCAGCTAGGTGGCACAGTGGATAGATCTCTGACCCTGAAGTCATGAGGACCTGAGTTCTAATCTGGCCTCAGACCAAACTGTTGACACTTACTAGCTGTGTGACCCTGAGCAAGTCACTTAATTCCAATTGCCTAAAAATAAAACAAAACAAAACAAAAAATTTTGGGTTCAAAATTTTCTCCCTTCCTCCCTCCCCATCCACCCTCACTGAGAAGGCAAGCAACTCAATACAGGTTATACATGTGTAGTCATGCAAAACACTTCCATAGTAGTCATGTTGTGAAAAACTAACTACATTCCCCTTCATCCTATCCTGCCCCTTTTTTATTCTATTCTCTCTTTTAACTCTGTCCCTCCTCAGAAGTGTTTGCTTCTGATTACCCCCTCCCCCAATCTGCCTTCCCTTCTATCATCTCCCTACTTTCTTATCCCCTTGCCCCCTATTTTCCTGTAGGGTTAGATAGATTTCCATACCCAATTGAGTGTGTATGTTACTCCCTCCATAAGGCAAATCCGATGAGAATAAGATTCACTCATTCCCTCTCACCTTCCCCCACTTTCCCTCCAATGTAAAAGCTTTTTCTTGTCTGTTTTGTGTGAGACAATTTATCTAATTCTACCTCTCCCTTTCTCCTTCTCCCAGTATAATCCTCTCTCACCCTTTAATTTTATTTTTTAGATATTACCCCTTCATCTTCAACTCACCCTGCACCCTCTATCTACTTATCTATCTATCTATCTATCTATCTATCTATCTATCTATCTATCTATCTATCTATCTATCTATCTATCTATCCATCCATCCATCCATCCATCTATCTATCTATCTATCTATCTATCTATCTATCTATCTATCTATCTATCGATCTATCCATATAATTTTTCCCTTCCAACTCCCCTAATAATGACAAATATCTCATGAGTTATAAATATCATCTTTCCATGTAGGAATGTAAACAGTTCAACTTTAATAAGTCCCTTATATTTTCTTTTTCCTGTTTACCTTTTAGTGTTTCTCTTGAGTCTTGTATTTAAAAGACTAATTTTCTATTCAGCTCTGATCTTTTCATGAAGAATGCCTGAAAGTCCTCTATTTCACTAAATATTCATTTTATCCCCTAAAGGATTATACTCAGTTTAGCTGAATAGGTGATTCTTGATTGTAATCCCATCTCTTTTGACATCCAGAATATCATATTCCAAGCCCTTTGGTGATTTATTGTAGAAAGTGTTAATCTTGTGTTATCCTGATTTTGTCTCCACAGTACTTAAATTGTTTCTTTCTCCCTGATTGTAATATTTTCTCCTTGACCTGGGAACTCTGGAACATGGCTATAAAATTTGTAGGAGTTTTTGTTTGGGGATGTCTTTCAGGAGGTGATACATTTATACTTTACCCTGTGGTTCTAGAATATCAGGGCAGTTTTCCTTGACAATTCTTGAAAGGCGATGTCTAGACTCTTTTTTTAATCATGGCTTTCAGATAGTCCAATAATTTTTAAATTATTTCCCTGGATCTATTTTCCAAGTCAGTTGTTTTTCCAATGAGATATTTCACATTGGTTTTTATTTCATTCTTTTGGTTTTGTTTTACAATGTCTTGATTTCTCAAAAAGTTATTAGCTTCCATTTGCTCCATTCTAATTTTTAAGGAAATATTTTCTCCAGTGAGTTTTTTGACTTTTTTCCATTTGACCAATTCTGCTTTTTAAGGCATTCTTCTCCTCATTGACTTCTTAGACTTCTTTTGGCATTTGGGTTAGGCTATTTTTTAAGGTGGTATTTTCTTTAGTGTTTTTTTGAATCTCCTTTGGCAAGCTGCTCACTTGTTTTTCATGATTTTCTTGTATCACTCTCATTTCTATTCCCAGTTTTTCCTCTACTTCTTGTACTTGCTTCTCAAAATCCTTTTTTGAGCTCTTCCATGACTGGGACTGATTCCTATTTTTCTGGGAAGCTTTGGATGTAGGAGCTTTGTCTTTGTTGTCTTCTTCTGGTTGTATGTTTTGATTTTCTTTATCACCAAAGTAAGATTTTATTGCCTGACATTTTTTGTGCAGCTTGCTCATGATCTCACACAATTACCTGAGTTTTACACTCTTTGTTATGGTAGAGTTCTGCTTCCTGCATGGAGAATGTGCTGTCCCAAGCTTGGGGTTTTTGTGCAGCTGTTTTCAGATATACTTCTAGGGACCTGCAAATTTTTAGTTGTTCCAAGGTGCTATGATGAAGGGTGAGGAGTTTATTCCTTTCCTGACCTGGGATCTGGTCTAGGAATGACCACAAGCACTCTTTTCTGCCTTGGAATTGTGAGGAGGATTCACTTTTCATTGCCAGCACAAGCTCTACTATGCCTGTTCTCTTCCTTGCCCCAGGACCACCACCCAAAACTGTGACCCAGATCCAAGCATGGGCAAAGCAAGAGAATCCTGCCTCAGCACTGGCAAAGTGACTCTTGCAATATCTGTCTGATCAGAGGCTTGATCCCCCATCCATTTATAGGCTAAGAGCTCTTGAAGCTGCTGCCACCCCAAGGTGTTCCAGGATTGTGGCTGGACTGAACTCCTCTCTCACCAGGGTCACAGATTTTTCCTACTGACTTTCTAAGTTGTCTTTGGCATTTGTGGGTTGAGAAGTCTGGAAACTGCCACAGCTGCCCATGATTCAGTCCCCTGAAGCCTGCTTCAATTCCCTGAAGCCTTGCTTTTTGCCTGTGTGATCAAACTGAACTGTGTTTCTCTCCTAGCCTGGTGCAATTGACCTTTCCAGTCAACCATCCAGGTTATCTTGGGCTTGAAATTTGTTTCTCTCTGTCTTTTTGTTGGTTCTGCTGCTCTAGAATTTGTTTAAAGCTCCACCTCCCAACTATGTATTGAGAAAAATGTAAGCCCCTTATGAAAGGTAATTTGTTTGGCGATTACATAAGTGGAAGAAATTACTTTTGATGGAAGGAAAGGAAAGATCAGAAAAGTTTTTGACAGAAGAGAACATAGGTAAGCTATGATTCCCTGTCATAATTCAACTCTACCAATGAGAGAAACTGAGGCAACAAAGTTCTAAGCATGGTCAATTTATTAGCAAAACTAGTAATTTCCAACAAATAGGGTCCAAGAACCAGCAGTAACAAAGGACCACAGCCCCTCAAAATCAAGGAAGTTCTTTTATAGCCATTAAGGAAAAACCTTGAAAGAGAAAAAAAAAGAAAGGAAAGTGGCACAATCTGTAGCAACATGGGCATCATCAGGTTGGCTAGAATCAGAGAATAGAGATTTTGCACAGCCTGCAGCAGTAGCAACAACTTATATTTTCTGAAATATCTGACATCAATGCTTCAGGGAATACATTTGACCTTCATCTTAAGTAAGTTTCTTCTAAAACTTGGTGATAGGTGACTTACAAGAGAGAAATAGGGAACTAAAGGTGAATGCTCAAAGAATTTAAAATCACATAATGAGGGAGAATGGCAACCTGATTAAGCCTAAATGAAATAATACTTTATCACATTTTAATATCACAATCCCTCCAGTTGATCCTTTGAGGAGGCATACCTGTTCAATGGATCACTTACCTAAGCAGTCATTTAAGATATAAATCAAAGCATAGTAAAAATTATCAATATCTAATGCACCCTGTATCATCCCATCAAAATCTTTAAAGGTAAAGCAAAAATTACAGTTTCAAAAAAATTCCCTCTTCAAAAAAAAGTATATGATAATGACCATTACTTTACATTAAGTTATTCTTCATCTTAATATCCCATTCTCAATATCCATTTAATCAGCCTCTTGAGTCTCAGGTGTCCCATGTAGTATCTGGTCTCTAGAATTATCTTCTCTTGAATGTCCTGGAGTAGATCTTGTTCTCACGGAAGCTTCTTGTAGTAGATATGGTTCTCGGGTTCCCAGTCACTTGCTTTTGCTAAAAATCTTACAATTTACTACATTTTCCCAAATGGGGCTATAAGAAGAATCATCAAATTAGGAATCTATCATTCACATGACAAGTTCTTATGTAAAATTGTTAATCTAATTTTGAGAACTTATTATAACATACTCAAAGCCTGTGCATCTCAATTAGAAATATTTTGCCCAATTCTTAGAAAAAAAAAGGTTGATCCTTTTGCCTTTTTTTTTCTTCAAAATTGATTACTCTCTTTAATTATAAAACTTTCTTGGGAAACTTGAAAACCTCTTGGGAAACTTTTCCTAATACTTGCCAACTTTTCTCATGTTCCTTGTCTAATTCTTCCCTTAGGAGGATATTATCCTCACGTAACTCTGAAAGAATGAGAAACCTAACTTCATATGCCTTCAATTATGATCTTTCATGTTAATCTATTAAGTAATAGATATACTCTTGTGAAGCTTTTATTGTTCACTTGCTTTGATTATAAAAAATTGCTACAAAAGGGAAAATGAAAGACATAGTTATAACAGAGGGAAATAAATCCCTAGCTTTGTTTGCTTACAGATAAGAGCTGTAGTTTACAGACAATAGGTAAGTTCTCCAGTATAATCATAGGGTATTAAGTGAGGCTAAAACTTAATGTCCTGTCCAAAAGAAAAACATCACAATGTGCAACTGAGTCAAGAAGATCTTACTTTCACCTTTGTAAGGTTATCCCATTAACTTTTTGCTGGGACAGATATCCACCTACAATAATCTTTTGATTTCAGTCTCTTTCAGCAGCACTTGGCGTTTCCCTTGACTATTGACTTAATGACATCTCAAATGACCATATCTGAAATCAAATTCAGACAACAATATCAAATTACAATCCCATGAGATTTCACATTAACTAGAGACATTTCACTAATCACAACTTAGGGCTAAGTTGTTATTATTTCTCTTATGTTCCAACAATAATCAACAATGAACACCAACAAGGTTATTTCCATTATCTTACATTGAAACCTAATACTAGAAAGATACTGACTATTGTAAACCTCCAATCAGTCTAAGAAAAGATTAAAATCTTTGAATATAAGATCTAGGTTGACTCAAAAATGCAGCTTTAATACATAAGATTTATTAAGTGACACTTTCATAACATATGATAGCCAAATCAGATAAAACTCTCTTCCTTGTTACTATAAACAAACTAGCTACTTTCTCATGCATACACTCTTTCAGGTGTACTTTTAACAAGGAATGAGCTTCCTGTTTTTGGCTGGGAGTTAGTTTTAGTTTCTCAAACTTCAGTAATTTCAGAATTTCACAATAAACGGTCAACAGAGTTTCAAGATCTTATAATCTTGCCCAACTAGCAAGTCCCAAGGAACTTCACAGATTACTTTAGGAAAATATACTCAAATAAGAAGTTAGCATTTTAACACTTCCTTTATCAACCAATTTTGTAAGTGAATGGGATTTCTGATTCAGTAATGAAAATATAAGAATTTTTTAAAAGTCAGACTATATAACATAAATAATATTCTGGATCATAATGCAACTTTGTGGGGAGTTTTTGCATGGGGGGGTTGGTCAGTCAAATAACATCCATGCATTTGAATACATTTACAAATTTAACAATGTGGTATTGTACATTAATCCTAATAAAAATAATATAGAGTAATTACATTTAAATAAACAATAGTTGACATTTATATATTGCCTACCATGTACCAGACACTGTGTTAAGCACTTTCCAAATGTGTGATTTGCCCCTCCCCCCTGCCCTAAACCCTGAGAGACCCTGAGGTCTCAACCATGAGGTGCTTTTATCATTCCCTTAATTTTCTTATATCTTACTATAGATAAAAGCACATTATAATTTAGAGAATAAATTTTGACTAAAGGAAATTAGTCATTAATATTAGCAATTAAACACTACAACCATAAATAATTTTAAAAAACTCTTTAATTTTCCTAAAAAAACCTTAATTTTCTCAAAGGACATGCTTCAAATTTAAGGGTCCAAGTATTATCAACTAGAATATTTTCGAAAATTCATGACAGCATTTTCACCTTTTATAAACATTTACTTTTGCTTTAAATTATCTAAGAAATTATTTTTTTAAAGTTTTCTACCTCAACCTAGCTTACCTTAAGCAAATAGGGTGGGACACATAGACAGGAAAGCTATTCATTAAACTTAGAGCAACTTATTAACTACACATTTTACAAAGGTCTTTAATAAATCTTATTTGTAATAGACTAGAGAAAATGTCTAATATATCCTTCTATTGAACTAACCATGTAATTTGGCAGGTAATTCATTTTTTATGTAATATAAGAACTAATAAATTCCTGGTTGTACCAGCCTATTTCATACACATGGAGACATGGGAGGCTATCTAGTCCAACCGTCACAATTTAGAGATAACTGTATCTAGGCCACAAAAGGTAGATAGTATTACTTCACCTGAAATTTACCATTGGGAAAATTCTGCATTTTTTTCTGAATATGTACATAGAGCCCCAGTGTTCAACAGTTAATGGTCTAGCTCTGCTAAAGTGATGAGGAGAGTTATATACTTTCTCATTATCTTTGGACAAAATTAAGTTAACAAGTTTGCCTATAATACTTAGCCTAAGGCTTAACAGTTAATTTGAAGCTCCTAAGTGCAATTAGTTTCTAATCTTTGTCAGTGATAGTTAAATATGTTTTGTGAGGACATTTTTGGGGTTGGGTGAGCAAATTCTAGAATGTACCTCAAGGAATTGTCGTTGCTCCCTAAGACTATTTTTTTTTTTGGTAAAATCTCTAACAAGGAAAAGGAAAAAAAAAGTAAAAAGGATTTATTTCCTAAATTCAGTTAAGTACTCTACAATAGGTTTTCTGTTATTATCTTGATTTTTACTACTGCATAATTAGTTGTAGTTACAATACTGATAAAATGAAGCAACAGAATGAATTTAGATTATCATTTATTAATAATGCAGGAACCCTTCAAAGTATACGAGTTAACCAAATCACTCTAAGTGCATTAGTTAATAATCAAAATGATTGCACAATCCTTTAGAATGGTTCATTACTGTCATGCTGGTTTTAAAATAAAACATTAATTGAATTTGATGAATTATGGGGGAAGATCTTGTATAAGAATTTAATTCCAATAAAACATCTTGTTCATCACTTAGAGAATTTAATGTCCTTATTTCTGTTCATTTTCTATTTTCTCTTTAGTATCCATTACCATTATGTAGTTCACTATAAATATCAAACAAATAGTTTAAAAATGCATCATTAATCACTGTAAATAATCCCTAGGTAATTTACCCTTTCTGAAATTGTTACCTAATTAATAAAAGATATAGTTATATTTTGCAATCTCCTTCAGAAAATAAAAAAAAAATAAGTTGAAAAGAGAAGGTTAAAGCAACATTTAAAAATATTTACAAAAAAATTGCTAGGGCTAGCATATTTTCCCCATCCTATGTGCAAGTAAATATATCCTCAGGTGATATCAACTTCTTCTGCCTTTGTATCTGTGGATTAATTCAAACATTGCTTTAATGATGTTAGTTGATTCTGAGAGTTTTGCTTTACTGTTGGAGTGAGCTGATTTTATTTCATTTGCCAGATTTTGGCTTTTGCAAACAATATTAATTTCCTTAAAACATCCTAACACATTTAAGCAAAAAGGAAACAAAGCATGCCATTGAGTTTTGTTGTTGTTCTTTTTGTTTAAATTGATCATGCATTGTATCTGCAATATTTGTTCTTTCAATTTTGTGAGTAAAATACTTCATGAAAAAAATTTTAGATTTTTTTCTCTCTTTCCTCAATGATGTTTTGTTTCAGGGTTATCCTCCTTTATAGAACTCCAGGGACAAGAATTGCCAGGGTTACAAAGACATAGTTAGGTGTTTGAATGAGTTCCCATTTTGATGAAGCTACAAATACCATGAACCATGAAATACCATGAGGGAGTAAGTGCTCTTAAAGCAGAGCACAGTCACATTCTTCTCACCTAAAACAAGTCTCTATATATTAGGCATATACATACATACTCATAGACATTTGTCATTTATAAGTAAAATTACATGTGACTTTGGATCTGTGAATAAATTATTAGTGTTATAGATTTTAACTAAAAGTGATCTTAAAAGGCATCTAGTCTGATCCCTTCATTACAGATGAAAAATCTGAGGCCCATAAAAACTATGTGAATTGCCTCAGATTACGTGAATACTAAGTAGCAAAACAGATTCATTTTGTCACTTTGAGTAAATATAATGTTCTTTTAACTTTATCATGTTGCTTTCCCTATATTTCATTGACAGTAGACCATAATTCTATTGAAAATAAATCCAATCATATTATAAAAAATAAATAGAAATATTGAAGCTATCCTAATTTTGAGACATGTGCAAATTTCTTGATCATGCAATTTATGCTGAAGTCACTGATATATTAAACAACCCAGGGCTAAGTACAGATGCTTGGAATGTAAGAGAGAACTTCTGTCTCAATGACTCTCAATCATTATGATTATTCTTTCAATCCAGCCATTCTCCAATCATCCTAAATCTATTTAATTCATGTAGCTATCAGCCCATTTTTCTCTATCTTTGCTAAAATCTAAATCAATCATATCTATAACATCCAACACTTTAGTAACACTGTCAAAAATGGAAATAATATATATTTTTTTCTGGCATGAACTGGTCCTCATAAAGACATGGCCTATTTTCACATTCAACACTTACTTTTCTAGATGTCAGCTTAAATAATGTTCTTTAGAATTTTGTCAGAATTCTAAGAAAAGTTCACCAGCCTATAGTTTACAGATTCCATTCTATTCCTCCCCTCCTTTTGCCCTTAATTTCAACATTTGCCCTTTTATAATCCCATGGTACTCTTCATATCCCACAATCTTTAGAATAAATATGTATGTTCTTCAACAATCAGCTGCCAGTTTATTATCCAAGGGCACAGTTCAAATTTGCTAGGTGACTTAAATTCATCAAGGACAGGAAAATACACTTTTACTATTTGCTTACCTATTTTGAATAACAGCTACCTCTTGGTCAGTTTTGTTCTGTCCATTCTAGTCTCCCTTTGAAAGAGAAAACAGGAATGGAGCAGCCCTGCATTCCCTCTGTTGTTAATTACCACTGTTTCATCCATATTGAAAACTTTTTTCTATCTTTAATTTGGCCTTCCTACCCCTCCCCCACAATTAAACTAAAAACAAACAAACATACAAACATATAAAACCCTTGGGATTCCCTTACTATCCATTCTAGCTTCAGCTCATTCTGATATTTAGCATTCCTCACATAATTCATACATTACTATCAAATATCACTGCAATCTTCCTGTTACTTCCTTCTTCTGTATATATCTTAAAGAAATCTAAATTGATTGGTTCATTCTGTGTGCACCAACATCAGTCATTTTAGACAGCCCTCTTCCTTTTTTCCTCTTCAATGGGAATGTTTGCTTTTGTATCTTAAGAATTGTATTCTTGAGAGTTTCCCGTTAACCTGGGCAGACTAACTATTGGAGATGTTCTTGGGAGAGTGGGGAATACAAAATACCTGGGTTATCAATATTTTATTATCATGTTAGCTTTAGGATTTAGGGAATTCTAGTCACAAAAGACATAGCTTTTATGGAAATTGTTCATTTATCTCTGGAAATACTATATAAACTTTTGATTTGCCAGGAGAAAGGAGGATTGGCATTCAAGGTATAGGGGAAAATGGGCAAAAAAAAACCCAAAACAGAGATGAAAGTATGACATATTATTTTTGAGGAATAGCAATGTCAAGTATGTGACGCTATACAAATCATGAAAGATGGTGGTATGCGGTGTTTGGAAAAGTGTCCTTGAGCCATCAATGAACCCTTCCTTGTGAACAGTGCTGATTCAAGCACCATCATTTACAGTGGATGAGTTCATTACCTTACTAGTTAAAAAAGTGAAAGAGAATAAAAAGTACTAATTGCAGTGGAAAGAATGCTGGATTTGGAATCAGAAGACCTGGTTTGGATCTTGGCCCTGCTGATCACTTAGAAATCACTTAGCTTTTCTAGGTCTTATGTTTCTTGTCTATAAAATGAGAGAATTTGAGTATGACTTCTAAGGGTCCATCTAGTTCTAAATATATGTCATCCAATTAGAATTTTAAAATGCCCTTGATTGAAGAAAATTTGACAACAACAATAATGACAATGATGCATATTATATAAATAGCTAGCATTTACATAGTGTTTTAAAGTTTACAAAGCACTTTATAAATGTTATCTAATTATAACCCAACCATAACTTGGGAGATAATGCTATTTTGGGGGAGGTAGATACTATTGTTATCCCAATTTTGCAGATGAGAAAACTGAAGTAGACAGAGGTACCACATCTAGTAAGTGTCTGAAGCAAAATTTGAACTCAGGTCTGCCTGACTCTGAGTCTAGCATTCTAAGCATTGTGATATCTAGTTAGAAAATATCAACATACTGCAATATAGTGGGATAATGTCATTAAAATAATGAATTCCCAGGTAGGAAAATGCTCTTTAAGAAAACAAGTCAGCACTGTTTTTGCCAATTATAATCTTAGACACTAAAGCACTGAGAGGTGTGATAACTTGAGCATTACAAAACTTGCATGTGTCAGAGGCAGAAATTGGATCCTGACTTCCCAACTCCTATCCATTTTGCCACATTGCCTCCCCACTGTATGAAACAAGCCAAAAAAAAAATTCTGTTATTATGACCCTTAGTGAAATACAAATTTAATGAATTTGTAAGAAGATGTCTTTTAAGAAAAGACTTCCACTTGTTCTGAGATACATAACATTCTACCTTTGGAAGAGGCCTCATTGGAAAGTAACATAATATGTAGCCCATATAGTTTAGGCAATGAATACAGACTAGAGAGTTTCTATTAAATTTCTTCTAATCAATTTCTTTTGAGTTATCTTGAAAATATGCTTGTGTTGACAAGTGAATATCTATATACTAATAGGAGCTATTTTCTCTGATTTTGCATCCTAAAATAATATATTACTATTGGATTGTAGAAACTAATATTAAATTTAGGGAAGTAAATGATCATTCAATGCTTATTTAACCTTGTAAAGCCTCTGGATCTCATAAGAGACATTATTCAAGAATACTAGAAACTAAAATATTTGAACTGGAGAAATTAAATTTAAGCTGGACATTTATATTTTCCAGTAAGTAAAGACTCTAGGCATTAAATCCTTAACAAATGATTGCTAAGGCTGAACAAATTAATTCAGCCAATTGACCCTGCTGAAAATAAACTCTTTATTGAGGTCTATAAATGTTTGATTACTTTGCCTTTCATTACCTTTCCTTTGATTTTCATACACTTTTACACTTACTCATTCATGGCAATTCTAGAA